>NC_092375.1:22880129-25380129 GCF_030028105.1 Mobula birostris | reverse complement strand
AAAGTTGCCTCACAGGTGGATAGGATAGTTAAGAAAGCTTATGGGGTGTTAGCTTTCATAAGTCGAGGCATAGAGTTTAAGAGTCGCGATGTAATGATGCAGCTCTATTAAACTCTGGTTAGGCCACACTTGGAGTATTGTGTCCAGTTCTGGTCACCTCACTATAGGAAGGATGTGGAAGCATTGGAAAGGGTACAGAGGAGATTTACCAGGATGCTGCCTGGTTTAGAAAGTATGCATTATGATCAGAGATTAAGGGAGCTAGGGCTTTACTCTTTGGAGAGAAGGAGGATGAGAGGAGACATGATAGAGGTGTACAAGATAATAAGACGAATAGATAGAGTGGATAGCCAGCGCCTCTTCCCCAGGGCACCACTGCTCAATACAAGAGGACATGGCTTTAAGGTAAGGGGTGGGAAGTTCAAGGGGGATATTAGAGGAAGGTTTTTTACTCAGAGAGTGGTTGGTGCGTGGAATGCACTGCCTGAGTCAGTGGTGGAGGCAGATACACTGGTGAAGTTTAAGAGACTACTAGACAGGTATATGGAGGAATCTAAGGTGGGGGCTTATATGGGAGGCAGGGTTTGAGGGTCAGCACAACATTGTGGGCTGAAGGGCCTGTACTGTGCTGTACTATTCTATGTTCTATGTTCTATGTTCTATAAGGATAGGGGGCTGTATCTGGACGCATGCTGCCTTCTGAAATAGTTATCTGCTGATTTATTTTCTCCCATTATCCCTCGAAATAGATGGCCTTTGACAGGGTGTGGTCCTTTGGTTCTGACTGTCTTCGGGGACCACTTCCAAGTGCCATTTCTCAAACATAAGCGAAGGTTGGCGGGCTGTTTTTTCGCAGAGGACATGATAGCCAAGCCTAATCCTGTCCACACATATGTTCCCCAGAAGAAGTTTGGACTGTAGCCTGGACTGGGAAAATACTTTTATTTTTAAAGCTTGCCAGCACAAGAACATTGAGACTACAGTGTGGCACCATCCCACTCTCCCCTGCCCAGTCCGTTCAGTATATCAGTACTTCATATGACATTAAGGGAAGCAGAGGAAATGGGAATTGAGTGCGAATGTGGACAAGTTGATCACCAGTCCAGGCACTGCTTGCTTCAAACAACATATGGCCAACTCCTCCTTTGAGTTTGATGTTCCTGTTTTTGATTTTTAATCCAAAAGCAACACTTAACCCAAATAAAAATTGTTTGCCTTTGTCTGCACTACATACATAAAGGAGTAATGTATGTATTTGGAGGACTGCTTCTGCAATTCAGCTGCTGGCGGCAGTGGAACCACAGTTCGGAAATATGGTCCAATGCACAGGAGCAAGGTTTCAAATTTCTACCCCTTAATATTTCAGATCAGGGGTTTTGAAAGCCTTACGCTAGGATTTTTATCAATGCCATTTACTATTGCGCTTTGGAGGGCATTCACATAACTTGGAAGGCAGAGTAAAACCAAACAGACATTTGTCTGATTTTTACAGATAGTCTGCAGACGTTAACCCAAAAACTGGCTGTTGACTGATCCGGCCTCTGTCTGGTGTGTGTGTGTGTGAGAAAGTGAGAGAGATGAGCTTTGAATTGCTGCAGCAACAGCGCCGGATGGCTGGTACATGTTTTTGCTCAGAGATTTGGCTGAGATCCACGGCTTGGCTCTGAATCAACTCAAACCTAACACCTGTCTGAGACAATGAGCAGATTGTTAGCTGCCTGTGTCATCGGGGTCATAGTTGGAAGCCAAAGTAAAAGGGGATTCAAAAGAAGATTTTTAAGGTAGCTGGCAATACATTTTGAGGTAAACTTTGTAACACTGCATCATATTCAGCATGGAATTTGACATGGAGGAAGCCTGTTCTGACCTAGAAAACCTTTGTGGTGTCCTCTGGGCACCATTGTTGAATGGTCTGAATGTTGGCAGGCTTCCTTAACTCCAGAAGTTGGTTCTTTGGCCGCTCACTACCGTAGCTTATTGACATGCACAAGGAGGTTGCCAAGCATTTCAGAGTTTTTCCTCTGCATATATGGCAGTCCAGGGTGTTTCTGGGAAATGTCACAAGTACAAGATTGCCATGTGACCTGACCACAATACACTCAGGTTGTTGACTGTCAACCGCAGGACGTCTCCGCTGGGGATTCCCCTCAAGATACGTCTGACTTGTCTTCCATGCTGGTCAGGGAATTGGGCATGGTAGTGCCTGTGCCTCAGGCAATGGTTTAGGGATTTCTTTGCTGTTACTAAATAACCTTTTGGGTTTACCGCAGTCTCTCATTAAAATACTAGGTGTTGTTAAATTACCCTTGAAGGAACTTTAACCACAAATTAAGATTAAAATATTTCTAATATTTCCTGGAAATTGTATCCAGGAGGACCAAAGATGCCAGAAGGAGATCAATTTGCCTGCCACACAGTCTATGAATGGACAATATTTGACTTGTAGGCAGACAGCTTCCCTTATTTCATGCACACGCTGATACTGGATGGTATTGACCGGGCTATCTGTCTATGTGTTCATGGTTATTTGCCGTCCTGGCAAATAACCTAGTGCCTGTTGGAAAAGTGAGGAAGTAAGGCACAGACGGGAGCCATTCAATTCACATTAGGGCTTTGGACATCAGAACCTCTTGCTGCCACTCTCCATTCTTCTTTCCTCTGCAATCACTCAGTTCGTATATGATGTGGTCCTAAGTGGCTGTATGTTGGTGGGTCTACGCGTGGTTGTACAGGCCAATCCAGGATGCAAATATTCTGCTGCAGTAAGTGGTGGCTGAGGTTCATGGTTGGGTCTTTTGGTTATTCAGTGTGTCTTTGCCACTTGTTCTCTGCGGCACATTGGAGGTCGTTCTCATGTAGCATAGCTCCCTCCTGGTGTATCTATTGAGTGCAATGTCCTCCCAGATTTTAGACGTGTGCACTGCAGAGATCCCATAATCTCATACTGGGGCAAAAAAAAGTTCTACTTCACTCTAGATCACATGATCTGGGTAAGCTGAAGAGGCCGATAATTACCCAGGGTAATTCTAGAAAACAAGATACAGAAAAACCCTTCCCTAGTTGATGAAAAATACTTCGGGATGTTACTCCGGGGTATCAGTCCAAGTCTGGATATCTCCGGGATATCACTCCAGCTCTGGATATCTCAAGGATAGCACTCCAACTGTGAAAGCCTTGGATTCCTTCATCTTCTCACAGCTGATGCCTACTTCATCCAGAAACAGTTGGATAGGGACATGAAGAGGAAAGATTTAGAGGGATATAGAGCGAACAGGACAAGCTCAAATGGTCTTCTTGGTTGCCATGGACCAGTTTGGCTGATGGGTCTGTTTCCATGCGGTTTGGCTTTAAGACTCGATAACTCCGAGTAGGCCAAGGAAACCTGTGAGACTGTGTCCTCTTGACATGGTGAACTGCACCATCTTAGTAATTGGATTGAAAGTGTTGGCCCTGGGAACTGAGAAAGCAACAGCTAATATTCTGAGCAATGATCCTAAGGGAAGTGAACTGAGATTGGCATCCCAGAGATTACCTTGACTTGTGATATAAATCCCACTGTCCGCTAAACACTCTCCCCATCCTCATTCCCATTGTTGTCCCTTTAGTCTAAAGTCCCAAATAACCAATGTGCCAGAGGGTAATCCAATGGAAAGAGAAACATTGACACGAGGAAATCTGCAGATGCTGGAAATTCAAGCAACACACACACACACAAAAAGCTGGTGAACGCAGCAGGCCAGGCAGCAACTATAGCAAGAGGTACAGTCGACGTTTTGGGCTGAGACCCTTCGTCAGGAAAGAGAAACGTTGTTCTCTCAAAATTGAAAAGAGAAAAGAAATGGAAGTACAGCCAGCACTGACTCATTGGGTTGATCAAATTACTGAATCACCACGGGATCCTTCAGTGAACGATGGCAGAGAGCCTCCTTTCATTATGGCATCACTAACCACTCAGCCCCTCCAACTCTGCCCAATGAGTTTGGGGCAGTTTCATCATCATCAGTGTGTACCGTGTCGTATGACGTGGGCGATCATGGTCTCCATGGCCATGATTGTTCTTGGTAAATATTTCTACAGAGGTGGTTTGCCATTGCCTTCTTCTGGGCAGTGCCTTTACAAGACGGGTGACCCCAGCCATTATCAATACTCTTCAGAGACTGTCTGCCTGGCATCAGTGGTCGTATAACCAGGACTTGTGGTATGCACTGGCTGCTCATACAACCATCCACCATCTGCTCCCATGGCCTCACATGCCCCTGATTGGGGGCTAAGCAGGTGCTACGCCTGCAGGCTAGCACAGCGAAGGCACCTTACACCTCCTTTGGTAGAGATTATCTCCACCCTGTGGGGCACCTTATATCCCTGATTTGTAACTCATACCCAAAAGGCTTCCAGATATCAGCCCCTTTGATAATGAACTGTACAAAATACAGAGCCTGCTGTTTCTCGCCAGTCTGTAAAAGATTTTCCTCATTGGTCAGCTTTCAATATTCTTAACTTTATTTGACAGATAAACACAATCCAGTACCTACTTACAGGGTGACCCAGCATGCCTGAAAGTGTTTCTTTGGGTCTGTTCTTTATTTACTGCCAGGATTTAGGTGTGGTATTTTGCTGAATTTGCAAAGATTAAACACTGCCCCAGGCAGAGCTCTATCTCCATTTTGGCAACAAGTGTTGTTTTGAAATTGTTTGGTATTTTTGCTTGGACCAGTGTATACAGTACTTTGAAAATACCAGGGCTCTTGGTTCTTACTGCAGATATGGAATGTAAGGAACATACAGTGTCTGACTGTGGCTTCAGGAATCACAAAGCAGTCTAGAAAATGGACTTCACCTTTTTGTGTGCTAAACCAAAATTGTGTAGAATACTAATGTCCAGTTGGATCCTGAAAGGACATAGACACTGCGTTTACACCCAGTGACATGAGTTGAAATGAAATCTGCATTGTTCCAGAAGGGATCAACTTGATTGAATTCCAACAGTTTGCTACTCATCAAACTGAGAAGGGCAGTGGCTCTCAAAGACGCATTGCCGTCAGCAGAGAGATGTTGCAATGCACTCTGTCTACCTAGGGAAGAGAGGGAATTGTTCCCTAAATTCACTCAAAAAGAATCCTGGTCAGTGAGATACATATTAGGCAAGAACATAGAATAATACAACACAGTACAGGCCCTTCGGCCCACAATGTTGTGCCAACCTTTTAACCTATTCCAAGGTCAATCTAACCCTTTCCTCCCAGGTAGCCCCCAATTTTTCTTTCATCCATGTGCCTATATAAGAGGCTCTTAAATGTCCTCAATATATATGCTTCTACCACCACCCCAAGCAGCACCTTCCATGCAGTTACTACTCTTTGTAAAAAAAAACTACCCCTGACAACCCGATTTACTTTCCTAAAAAAACCTTAATGTTATGGCCCTCATTTTGGCCATTGTGCACTGGCTGTCCACATTATCTATCCCTCTTATAATCTTGTACTCCTTTGTCAAGTCACCTCTCATCCTCTTTCACCCCGAAGAGGAAAACTCTAACTTGCTCAACCTAGCCTCATAAGATATACTCTCCAATCTAGGCAGCATCCTAGCGCATTCATACCGCTGCCTATGAGGAGTACTACATTCTCCCTGTGACCGTGTGGGTTTCCTCTACGTGCTCCAAGTTTCCTCCCACAGTCCAAACATGTGCCGGTTGCTAGGTTAGTTGGTCATTGTAAATTATCCTGTGATTAGGCTAGGGTTAAATCAGGAGTTGTTGGGCCGTGTGGCTCGAAGGAAGAGCCTATTCTGCCTCTCTGCAGAATAAACACATCTCTGCACCCTTTCTAAAAGCTCCTACATCCTTCCTGTAATGAGGTGACCTGGACTAAACGCAATGCTCCAGCAGTAGTCTAACCAGAGGTTTATAGAAGCTGCAACATCACCTCAGGGCTTTTGAATTCAATCGTCCGACTAATGAAGTTCATCACACCATACACCTTCTTACCCACTCTAGTAACTTGCAGTGTGCTGGGAAACTCGGAGAGCAGCAGAAACACCATTAGAAGAACCCAACAGGAAGAGACTACATTTGCCTGCACTAGGGGGATCTGAGTGGAGCAGTGCACACAGAAACACTATGTCCCTCATGTCACTGTAACCAGATGCCGCGAATCATTCCGGCAGCACTGTAGCGCAGCTATTAGCATAACACTGTTACCGTGAAGTATCTCTAAATAAAATAGTAAATAAGCACATTTCAGTCAGCAGACCAGGGACTGGATTGTAACTCATGTGCATTGTCCAGCAAGCAAAGATATGGAGGATTATAATGAGTCATCTAGGTGCTCTTGCCTCATTACTGTGGACTGCGTTAACGTTGAGGATGAGAGAGAGGGGCGAGCTGGACTTTGTGATTACGGTTCCATTAGAAAACGTTTCTCTCCATTAAAAGGAGTACTTTGCTGTCCGTACATTCCATCTCATCCTCCTGCACTGTTTCTGTGACTTCCACCAGTGACCTTCCTCCTCCTCTGTTCCTCATAGGAGAATGAGAGGTAATCTAATAGAGTTATATAAAACCCTGGGGGGGGGCATAGATCTGGTGATGCACGCAATCAAGCACTAAAGAGTATAGGTTTAAAGTGAGAGCGGAGACATTTAATAGGAACCTGAAGGGCAAATTTTTCACATGGACGGTGGTCCTTGAAAGGAATGAGCTGCCAGAGGAAATGGTTCATATAGGTATATTAACAAAAGACAATGGGAGAAACACAAAGACAGGAAATGTTTAGAGCAGGGGTTCCCACCCTGGGGTCCATGGAATAAAAAAGGTTGGGAACCTCTAGTTTAGAGGGATGTGGGCCAAATGTGCTCAAATAGGATGAGCTTAGTTGGTCTTCGTGGTCAGCAGGAACCAGTTGGGCTGAAGGGCCTATTTCTGTGCTGCTAGCTCGTCAGCCTGCACCTCTGGACCTGCGGGTTGTGGCTCCATGAGCAACTCTCCCCCTAACTCCAGCGGCTGCCTTCACAGAACTAGGTTATGCAGCGGTCAATGTTCTGCTCCTGCTAGGCGTCTTGGTGCTCAGCCCTCTCCTGGGTTGACCCGGGCACCAGATTCAAAATGGAAAACGATGGAAGCTCTCAGCGGGTTGGGCAGCATCTGTAGAAAGGGTGGGGGGAGATAATTTTTACAGATCTGGAGACTTTCTTGCCATTTTCAGATCCATGAGATTTCCCACTGTGATTCAAGCATTCAACACTAAGATAAAACTTGGTGTGTGGATTCAGGGAGGTCACAGGATCCTTTCCCCAGGAAAGTGCTGTCCGCAGTGGATTGGTCTCTTTGAAAATGGATGTGTCACGTCTGCTCCTCATTACAAAGTCCAAAGTAAAGTTCAAAATAAAGTTCAAAATAAATTTTTCCGCTCCCTTAGATTGAGTACTGTGCATGTAACTATGGGAAATGCCAACGATGCCACCTATTCCCCATTGAAATCAAAGTATTTGAAATAATTTCTCCAGAAGTAGAGAGCCTTGGTGCTGTCAGAGACGGAAGAGATTCTGCAGCGCCACAGAAAAGTGCCGATAGAATTTGGGTCTCGGCTGGAAACGCTGACTGTTTACTCCCCGTTATTTCTGTAGCCAGAGGGTGGTGAATACGTGGAATTTGTTGTACAGGCCAAGTCATTGGGGTATATTCAAAGTGAAGGTTAATTAATTAGTAAAGGTGTCAAAGGTTACAGGGAGAAGGCAGGAGAATGGGATCGATAAGGATTATAAATGGCGGAGCAAACTCGATGGGCCGAATGGCCCGACTCTGCCCCCTATGTTTTAGGTCGGGAAATAATGCCACACTAAGCGGCCGGGTCTGTTTTTATTTTCTCTCCAGCTGTCATGTAAACCAACACCATCTACCTTTCTCTCTCTACAGATACCAGGCACGTTCAGCCTTCTCCGCCGTGGAGCTACGATCAGTCCTACCCTTACCTCGGGCAGATCACAACACCCTCCGTTCACCCTGCGACTCCCATATCCCCCGGCCGGGCAAGCGGCATGCCAACAATCACAGCCGAAATTTCCAGCCGGCTTTCAGGTGAGCCATAAATTTTAAAAGATTAGCCAGAAGTGACCTTTAGGGGGGAGAAAATGAACTGCGCTTCGAAAGAGTTGGCCGAGGTTACCCCTCTGAGCTGACTGCGGGTATTGCAGGTGGCACATTTAACGGGGATGATTGCGGGATAGCCCAGCAGATTAAAGTCTACACTTATTTTTAAAAACATGGAGGTACCTGTAGCCTTCGGACCACTCTCACGAGGGGTTAATTATCATGATATGTGCCTATTCCGATATTTATGTGGAACCCCATGACAGCGGACTAGTCCCTTAAATACAAATAAATATAACCTCAGGATACCCTTTAGTCTAAAATGGACTGATAAAGGAGACAAACTTCAATCTAATGAGAAGAGGAAAGGCTGTTTTTCTTATTTGCCGAACAAACATGACAACACGTTTGAAGTCTAACTTTTGATCATGTACTTTTCCGAATTATTACAGAGAAAACCAGACACGTTATTTAATCTAACAATCTATTAAAAAGACTGCAAGAAGACCCCAGTGTATAGAACTTTCTTGTCTTGGAAAATGTAGATTACCAGGAAAATTAAACAGGGAGCAAACAAGTGATGCTGGAAATCCGAGCAACACACAAAAATTGCTGGAGGAATTCAGCAGGCCAGGAAGCATCTGTGGGGGAAAAAAAAGTACAGTCGACATTTCGGGTCGACCCTGGCCTGCTGAGTTCCTCCAGCATTTTGTGTGTTAAGCAGGGAACACGTCACACTGGGAGGAGACGCAGTGAGATGTGAACAGAGGTTACAGGAGAGCCGCACTTGCGAGGACCTGGAGTGGGTGTCCCATCCGATATGTGCGCGCTCAGGCTAGGAAGGGGCTGCCGTCCTTAATTAATTATGTATTCAAGCGTCAATGGGACTATTCGGGGATACTGTGCATCTCAGGTCCCAAGGCTGGAATTTAAGCGAGATCCCGACTGTCGTAAAGATAAGTTTGCTGATGTGAAGCTTTAACGGGGAAAGTGCTGCCGAAGCACATTGTGCGGACAAAACCGGAGAGACGGAGGTGTCAGGGTGTTCGTGCGTAAGCTTCCCTATGGAGTGTGAGCAGGAGACGGTACTGGTGCAAATTCCCGTCTACACTGGTAATTGGATTATTATTGTCTCATGTACCGATGTACGGTGAAAAGCTTTCAGTTGCTTGCCGTTCAGACAGAACCCTCCATGCATAAGTACATCGAGGTGTGAGGGTGTGGGGTGGCAGACACATGGCCCCTCGTTCCTGGGCTAAGGACGAGTGAGGGAATTCCCCTGAACAGTGTGGCCCTCTCGAAATGGCAAGTCCCAGGCAGTAAAGTTATTGCAATGTCGGAAACTTTAGTGAGGCGGAACGCCCACTGACGTTCAGGAGAGACGGCAGTACAGTCGCCACATAATGAGACAGGTTAGAAACAATAAGACACTCCCCCAGTCGTTACCTCTAGTTCTCAAATAATGCACTCTTTACAGAGCACGCCGGCTTTGCCTGATATTGCTGAGCACGTCATAGTTTGGCTCGTCACCCTGTGTGTGCTTCCACAGTCTGATTACCCTCACAACACCGCCGCACCTTGTCTGGCAGACGTTGTCATGACTTGCCACCGCTGTGATATATCCAGCTTCCAGCCAAGATATCCTCCTTGTGGCGGATCGCTTTGTTTTGAGACGCGCTGAGGTTCTATCTGACTCGCAGCTTCAGGCAGGGGTAAAAGGGGGGAAACTGCAGATGCTGGAAATTCAAAATAACAAAAATATCGGAAGCACTCAGCGGATCAGGCAGCATCTGTGATAAGGAAAGAGAGTTAATGCTTCAAGGCCGAGAAAACTGAAGCGTCTCGGGCGCCCTAAGGCATTAGGTAACACACACAAAATGCTGGAGGAATTTGGACGTTTCGGACCGAAACCCCGCATCGGGACTCCAAAGTATCGACTGTTTCGTTCCCTCCACAGGTGCAGTCTGAGTTCCTGCATCATTTTTAGTGTGTGTTTCTCGAGATTTCTAGCATCTGTAGAATCTCTTGTGTCTGAGGCATTCAGTCCTTTGAGCGCAAGGGTGACCCCTAGTGCCAGTTGGAGGGATAGAAAGCGAGCGAATGGAGTGAACCGGACTGACCTGTAATTAGTGTGGGTAGCCGATGTGAACAGGTCAACTGTCCCCAAGATGGCCAACGACAAATGAAGTTCATGTGAGTTAGTCTCCAGTATTATTGTAATGTAGGTTACCATAGGTTACAAGGACGATAGCGCAGGTTACAGCAACCTCAGTGCAAGTTACAACGCCATGTTGTAGAAGAACCTCAGTGGGGGTTACAACACCGTCACTGTAGGTCAAGGTCAAAGTCGAGTTTATTCTCACGCGCACAAGTACGCGTATGCACAGGTGCTACGAGTAGCAACATTGCAGGCATTTAGAAACATATAACCAACATAACAAGAAAAAACTTAACTATAAATTATACATAACTTGTAAAAAAAATCAAAAACTAACAACCTGATTCAGTACCTCAATTAAGTTTATAATAATCTCATGTAGGTTACAACAGCTGTTACAGAATTGCCCAGAGTTTGCATTTAGTGTAAAATCTCACTCGCTCTCTCTCTCACACACACACACGCAAAGCCTTTTAAATGCGATAATCTTTCTAAAATTTGCATCTTCAGCAAAGAAATGGTTATGTTTATTCCCAAACATGGCAAATCTACAAAGTGAGTCAGCCGCTTTAGTCATTGTGCGGATTATGCAAGAGTTGCGTGGACACAGTGCGCATTGTTAACTCCATGAACACCGAGGGAAAGCTCCTGAGGCAAAAAAAAACAAGGAGCCAAACCAAGATCACCGATGTATTAGTTTACTGGGCAGACGATGAAGTAATCAACGTTTGCATTAGAATGCAGTCTGTGGTTGACAATTGCCTCTCTGTACAGTCAGACGGCCCGGATAGATGTGGTCACTTTGTGGAAGAAGGAAGTGGTTTCATGTGTTTGTCATCGACTGGCCACAAATCCCATCACAACCACAACAAATCCTGATTCCGCTTGGTCTGACAGCAGGAAACCTTTTTGATCCTGGCAGATCAACCGGGAGTTCACTACCATCCCGAATTGGTGCGTCCGAGACATCTAACCTAGACTGCATGGAACTGGGAACTGTTATCATGCTCGCCGAGACTAGTCCTGAATTTAATGTCCAGGCACCTTGGCTGTAGCCTTCCGTGGCGCTCTCTCCCGCTTTAAGGTGCCCGCTTTGGTCAGCTCTCGTTACCTGCCTCAACTTCCCGTTATGTGGTGTGCATCATATTCTGTTTGACACAGCTGTCCTGATGCAATTCGGAGGTTTTTATTTGCTACGTTACTAATGCTTTAAAAGTACACACCGTCATTGTCAGGATGTCAAGTAGGGGATTTCGTGGTAGTGTACATAAAAAGATGCCTTACAATCCAGTATCTTCGGTTTGTCTTCTCGCCCCTTATTTGACAAAAGCAAAGAGGAAATTTCCTCAGGCCGCGCGTTTGCGAATTACATAAAGTATTTCAATTAGAGCTCCGGTCCTGTGCACAAGGACGGTGAGGAAACCGTACAATGGAAGACATACTCGCAGCCGCATCACACATCACAGGAGAGGGAGGGGGAGAGGGAGAAAGAGAGAGGGAGAGAGGGAGGGAGGGAGAGAGAGAACGAACTTGCAAAGTACACAATGAGAGAGAACTCCATTGTAGTGCGAGATGGTTCGTAGTGTTTCCTTGCTGAGGTAGGGTTACAAACACGAGAAAATCTGCGAACGCTGGAAATCCAGGGTTAGGCATGTGCAGATTTGTTCAATAACCTAATGATTGCGGGACGGTAGCTGTTCCTGAACCTGGCGGGGTGGGGCTTCAGGTTCCTGATGATCGGAGAAAAGAGGGCACGTCCCATATGGTGGGGATCAATGCTACTTTCTGTCAGTGGTGGGGAAGACTGTGCCTGTGATGGATTGGGTGGCGTCTACTACTCTCTGCAGCCTCTTGCGTTCTTCTGCGTTGGAGTTGCTGTATCAGACCATGATATAACCAGTCAGGATACTTTTAACATAGTTTATTGAACAATCTGCAGACATGAGTGTTTTGTGTGCAAAGTATTTGTTCCACTTGAGGTGGATTCTGGGCAGAAGTTATCTCCGCTCTCTGCCAGGACATTGGGAAAATAAAACAAAACGCCTTTTCTGTTTTAGCGAAAGAGATATTCAGCAGGAAAACAACCCTTCGGCCCAATCCCTCCATGCCGACCAATGTGCCTGCCTATCTGTGCTAGTTCCATTTGCCCAAATCGCTCTAAATCATGCCCTTCCATCTACCTGTCCAAATGTTTTCAAACTGTGTACTGTAATCATACTTGCCACTAACGACCTCCAGCGGTATGATCCATATATGCAACACCCTCTTTTACTACAGCCTGTCCCTCGGGCCTTCTTTAAAAATTTCCTCCTCCTCACCTTAAATCTGTGCCCTCTCCTTTTAGTCTCCCCTACCCCAAGGAAAAAAAAAGACGGTGACCTTCCACCTTACTTAGACTCTTCATGTTTCTCTAAACCTCCGTGAGTTCACCCTTCCGCTTCCGCAGTCCCGCAGTATCCAGTCTCTCCTTATAACTCTACTACCGCCACACCCCCGCCGCTGGCAACATCCTTGTCATTTCCGCCCCCCCCCAGCCCTCTGCAACTTAATCACTTCCTTCCTATAGCCAAGCGACCAGAACTGCACACCATATTGCAAATGTGTCTACAACAGTAACGTGACATCCCAATTTTTATACTTAATGCCCGACCGAAGACCAGCATGCTCCTTCCTATCTAACTAGTCTTGATTGAAATTATTTCTTCCGTTGTTATTCATTATTTTCCAACTGGATTAAACCCCCAAACATTGAGCACTTTGGGGGGAAGTTGCCTGTTGTGTGTTGAATGTTGTGACCTAGCCAACTAGATCGGTGTTCTCTTGCAGGAGCCTCCGATCTCACCGCATTTGGGGACCCAAGAATGGGAATCGACCGCCAGTTCCCGGCTCTCCCTTCTCTCTCCGACAGCCGCTTCGCGGATCCCCGCATGCACTACCCGGGAGCTTTCGCGTACACGCCGACACCAGTGACCAGCGGCATCGGGATTGGCATGTCAGCGATGACCACTGCAGCGCGCTACACCTACCTGCCTCCCCCGTATCCCGGTTCTGCCCAGGGGCAGGCGGGACCATTCCAAACGAGCTCCTCTCCGTACCATCTCTACTACGGCACCTCCACTGGCCCCTACCAGTTCTCCATGATGGCCGGCGGAGAGCGGTCGCCGCCCCGCGTCCTCCCCGCCTGCACTAATGCGTCCACGGGATCGAGCCTCCTCAATCCAAACCTACCCAGCCAGAGCGACGTGGTGGACGCAGATGGCAGCCACAGCAACTCCCCGACAAACATCAGCACTACCGGGAGACTGGAAGAAGCCGTGTGGAGGCCATATTAATTAAAACAAAGCTCCTCAGCTCACGAACCCCCATCGCCGAAATCCCCAATGGATCTGGGGACACCGCAAGAACTTTGATCACGAAAAGGACATCATTGTGTTTGCTTGGTTTTCCCTCAACGATTTTGTCCTCCTTTCCCGTTCTCCTAAACTGTTTCGAGTTTACTGGCAAAACATTTTTTTGTCGCGCACCTTATCTTGAAGCAAATGTTTCAATTCCTATTCGCCTTTAGATTTGGCGCCGAGGAAGTAAATTGAGACCGTTGTGTACAAGCCGAAAGGAATTTCCCAACCTACCCTTTTGCCGCTGTCTGTCCTTCTTTGGTCATAGTTTCTACAGTGCAGCCAGTGACGGAAGCAGCATGGAGATTTTGTTAGAAAATAATTTTTGAGAGAAAAAAAAGAACACAGACTGAAATCACTTCAGCCGATGAACTGGAGCAAATCTGAATTGTGGCAAGTTTCTGCATCACACTCTAATGTCAGTTAGTATTTTTTTTCTCTACTAGCATGACACATTGGGACAGAGGGCCGCTGCTTGGCACAGACCAAGAGCACTAACATTTAACGTGTATTTTTGTACATTTTCCAACTCATTTTAAATTAAATGTTGACTACTTCCCACTGAAAGCCCGGCCAGCTGGAGGCAGCACCGGCCTTCTCCGCCTTTTCAACACCTCCAGTGGTTTCAGAGAGCAGGATTTGTCTTTCCTGCAGAGATTGAGACGCACGAAACACCTTGGCATCTTTGATGCACGCGGCGAAGATCACACGCACATTTTACAGACGGTTACCTGTTTGATACAGAGCAAGCTTACCAAACAGAGATCGCGAGGGGAGGGGATGGATAGAGAGCCTTGAAGACAACACAGGTTTGGGCGGAGTTGGCAGCAAGCATGTTGATACCAAATGTAGAGGCTCCGACTTTGCCACATCTCATGGCTGTTTAATCAGTGGCTTTCCATTCATCCTCACGCAAAGATTTGAACTGAGCTTTTTTTTTCCGGACGTGCAACAAATGCTGGTGGAGTCGAGTAAATACCATTTCCAGATGGTCCCGGGTTGAATAACAGTTGACCTGCAGACGTGTATATGAAAGGGGGAAAGATGGACAGATAACACTGCAAATTTAAACAGTTCCGGGCGTGTCCAGCATCAGGCGAAATCTCTGGGCCATGCACATTCTACCCAGTTACCAGAGCCTACTTCCAAAATAAAAATGTCGTGGCTTTTATAGTTATTGGTTAAATGTTATTTAATTTGCTTCGTGAATATTGTTTCATTTGCTGGTCAACAGAGAAAGATGATGGCAAAGCGGGACTTTAAATTGGTGTTTCAAAGAATGGAACATGATTGGAAAGGGAAAGGGGAAAGGGCTGCTGGCAGCAATCTAGCTGGATTTGTTATTTAATGCTCGTGTTTTCAAAAATTCGTCGTTTATTCTTCAAAAACAAGATATAAGGTTCGCCTGCGTCTATTTGCTACCTTATAAAATCAAGATATGTCAGCTGTCTTAAACGTGTTCAGTGTGTTGACGCAAGACTGGATCATTTACGCGATTCTAATGGACTATAAATATCAGTTTCTTGAGTCAAGCCTATTGTACCTATATTTGTAAATAAGCAAGAGTTTTTTTAAAGAAATATTCCAGCTCCTCATGGCTAGTATGTGTACAAACATCACTCTGCTCCAGACCGCTTTCAGATATCTCATTTTGGTCAAAGAATTTTCAATGGCATTTGCAAAACTCTAGTTTTTCTTTTTTTTTTCGAGCTTAGGTGTTGTAGGTAGAATCACATGCGTTAAGATAGCTCTTCCTGTTCACCGCAATCCAACTCTTGGACGCCTTTTCTTCCAGCACAGCAGATGACTACAGCAGGGAATGATACCCAGAGCGGCTGGACTGCTGCAGGTTCTTTGAGGAACGTTATTGACATCCATACTCTTTGTACCAAAGTTTGTTGAACGATTTCATAGTTCTGTGGCTGGCTAATAAATTAGTTTGTTGGACAAGTATTGGCTTGCATCTGTTTTATTATCTGCAGTGCCCACGCAAAACACAAGAGGAACTCAGCTGGTCAGGCAGCATTTATGGAGAGGTTTAAACTGTCGATGTTTTGGCCGAGGCCCTTCATCCAGGACTAGAAATGAAGGGGAAAGACGCCAAAATAAGAAGGTGGGGTGTGGAGGAAAAGGAGTATGAGCTAGGGGGGGGGGAGGAGTATGAGCTGGCAGGTGATAGATGGATGGGAATGGTGAATGGAAAGCTGGGTACATGAAGTGGGGATGATGTCAGAAGCTGGGACGTGATTGGTGGAAGGGGTAAAGGGACGAAGATGAAGGAAGCTGATAAGAGAAGAGAGTAGACGATAGGAAAAAGGGGGAGGGTAAGGAGGAGAGAGATGATGGATAGGTGAGCAGAAGGTTAAAGGTAAGAAGAGAGCCAGAATGGGGAATTGAAAAAGAGGGGAGGGGTAGAAGTTACCAGAGGTTAGAGAAATTGATGCTGCTTGTAATTTTCCTCTCCTCTTTCCCTCTCATGCCCTTCTGTGTAAAATTACCCTCTTTCTTCCCTTTGTGCCCCCCCCATGGATTTTGACCTCTCTAACCCCCAGCATTGTTTACATCAAATCAAATCAGCAAGGATGAGCTGGGGGCAGCCCACAAGTGTTGCCATGCTTCTGGTGCCAACATATTATGTCCACAACTCACTAACCCTAATCGTACATCTTTTGGAATCCGGGAGGAAACTGGAGTACCTGGAAGAAGCACACACAGCCACGGGAAGAAGGTACAGACAGCAGTGGGAATTGGATCCCGATCTTACAGGTTGTGCGGTAATAGCCACTATGCTAAAATGCTGCCCTTGTAATGGCCAGTCCATATTGCTGGCTAACGTGGATCACCTTCCCCTTGCACAGAAAAGAACACAGTCTCCCCCACCTTCTTATTCTGGCTTCAGCCCCTTTGTTTTCCATTCCTGATGAATGTTATGGACCCAAATATCGACAGTTTATTCCCTTCCATAAATGCTGCCTGACCTGTTGAGTTACTCCAGCATTTTGTGTGTGTTGCTCTAGGAAAACAGTCATGGGCTAGTTTCTGCACCTTCTTAAATGCAAGTTCAGCGGGATATTGATAGAGGGGCATTCAGTGACGGCTATTCCACTGAATGTTGGGGTGAGTTTTCTCCTGCTGGATATTGTCACTGCCTTGCACTTGTGCACTATGGCTGTCACTGAGCATCCATCAGCTTAGGCCTGTATCTCTGTCTGTTTCAAAGTTGTTATTGAGAAAGACTAGGACTGAGTACTGGACAATTGGGTTGGCGTGGAGAGGGACTCGACAGCTGGCAGTGCAACAGGCTGAAGAGCCCGTTTCTGTCTCATTACTTTCACTGACTCCATTCTTTAAACACAAACTTGTCCAGCCTTTCAACATAAGGCAAATTTTTCATAGCCATGATTATAAACATCATCAAAACTGTAGTGTAACGTTTAAAGTGCAGGATACCCGGAGTTAATTCTTGCCACTGTCTGTCTGGAGTTTGTTCATTCTCCCTATGACTGTGTGGGTGTCCCCCCACAGCCCAAAGACATACAGGTTAGTAGGTTAATTAGTCACAAGGGTGTAACTGGGTAGTGCTGGAAGGGCCCGATACCTTGCTGAATCACAAAATAAATAAATAGACTTGTATTCAGATAAAGCTCACTACCTTTTATCATAGTGAATTTTATCTCAAACAGCAAAACTGGCATCTACTGGAAAGAGCAAAGCAATATCACAACTAATCAATCTGATGATATCTCCACATATAATTGTGAATAGTGATGGGTAATTAAACAGTTAGCAAGACGAGGAAGTGCTCACAAACATAACATGACATGAATGTAAAGGCATCGAAGTTCAAAGTAAATTTATCATGAAAGTACATATATGTCACCAAATACAACCCTGAGATTCATTTTTTCTGTGGGCAGTTACATTAAATACAAGAAACACAATAGAATCAGTGAAAGACCACATCCAACAGGATGGATAATAACCAATGTGTAAAACACAATTAGTGAGTACAAGAGAGAAAAAAATTATATTAAATAGATATATGAAATGTGTCAGACAAAGAAAACAGAATTATCAGTTCAGGAACAATGGAAAAGGTTTATACAGCACTTTGATGCACCAAAATGTCACCAACCCCCTAAGCACAGGATTATGGACAAATACAGAGACAATGAACTTTTGGTGGAATACCTGGACATACAGCATGACACACAATGAAGAAGCAATCTGGACTAGGGGGAAAACAAACACACTCACACAGTTGAAGGCATGCAAACACCTGAATTACAATGGATTTGCTAAAAGCAGTTATAAAAAGTACCTACAACTGGAAAAATACTGGCAGTGATAATATTCGTAATTATTGGTATAAAAATTTACTGCCTTCATCCATACCTTTTATGATGTATGTCAATGACTTGGACTATGGGACTAATGGATTTGTGGCTAAATTTGCTGATGATACAAAGATAGGTGGAGGAGCGGGTAGTGCTGAGGAAACAGAGAGCCTGCAGAGAGACTTAGATAGTTTAGGGGAATGGGCAATGAAGTGACAAATGAAATACAATGTTGGAAAGTGTATGGTCATGCACTTTGGTGGAAAAAAATAAATGGGCAGTCTATAATTTAGATGGGGAGAGAATTCAAAATGCAGAGATGCAAAGGGACTTGGGAGTCCTTGTGCAAGATACCCTAAAGGTTAACCTCCAGGTTGAGTCGGTGGTGAAGAAGGCGAATGCGATGTTGGCATTCATTTCTAGAGGTATAAGATATAAGAGCAGGGATGTAATATTGAAGCTCTATAAGGCTCTCATGAGACCACACTTGGAGCATTGTGTGCAGTTTTGGGCTCCATATTTTAGAAAAGATATACTGACATTGGGGAGGGTTCAGAGAAAATTCATGAGAATGATTCCAGGAATGAAAGGGTTACCGTATGAGAGAACATCTGGCAGCTCTTTGGCTGTATTCTCTGGAGTTTAGGAGAATGAGGTGGGGGGAGGGGATCTCATAGAAACATTCCAAATGTTAAAAGGACTGAACAGATTAGACATGGCAAAGTCATTTCCCATGGTAGGAGAGTCTAGGACAAGAGGGCACCACTTAAGATTGAAGGAGGTTCATTTAGAACAGAGATGCGGAGAAATTACTTCAGTCAGGGGGTGTAAATCTGTGGAATTTGTTGCCACAAGTGGCTGTGGAGGCCAAGTCATTGGGTGTATTTAAGGCAGAGATAGGTTCTTGATTAGCCAGGGCATCAAAGGGTATGGGGAGAAGACAGAGGAGTGGGGATGACTGGAAGAATTGGATCAGCCCATGATCGAATGGTGGAGTGGACTCGATGGGCTGAATGGCCTACTTCTGCTCCTATATCTTATGGCCTTATGGTCTTAGTTATTAACACATATCAACAAATTTCTTAAAATCCTGAAAAAGTGCCCAACTCTTTGACAGAAAGTAAAACATATCTCTTATCTATAGGAGAAATCACAAATGACCCATCAAGTATCATCCTATTACTTGTTTACAAACAATATATAAAATTGTCACATCATACATCTTGCAACTGATCACCACTCACTTACAGTAGATAGCTAAAATATACTTGCAGATGAGCAGAAAATTTGCCGTAAGTGTATGAAAGGATGTAAAGAACAACTGATAATACATTCTGTAAACCTAAATCAAGCCTGGTGGAAAATCAGAAATCTTTCATGTCGGAGGATTGGAGGGAGGCGAATGTTGTTCCCTTGTTCAAAAAAGGTAGTAGGGATAGTCCGGGTAATTATAGACCAGTGAGCCTTACGTCTGTGGTGGGAAAGCTGTTGGAAAAGATTCTTAGAGATAGGATCTATAGGCATTTAGAGAATCATGGTCCGATCAGGGACAGTCAGCATGGCTTTGTGAAGAGCAGATCGTCTCTAACAAGCCTGATAGAGTTCTTTGAGGAGGTGACCAGGCATATAGATGAGGGTAGTGCAGTGGATGTGATCTATATGGATTTTAGTAAGGCATTTGACAAGGTTCCACACGGTAGGCTTATTCAGAAAGTCAGAAGGCATGGGATCCAGGGAAGTTTGGCCAGGTGGATTCAGAATTGGCTTGCCTGCAGAAGGCAGAGGGTGGTGGTGGAGGGAGTACATTCAGATTGGAGGATTGTGACTAGTGGTGTCCCACAAGGATCTGTTCTGGGACCTCTACTTTTCGTGATTTTTATTAACGACCTGGATGTGGGGGCAGAAGGGTGGCTTGGCAACTTTGCAGATGACACAAAGGTTGGTGGTGTTGTAGATAGTGTAGAGGATTGTCAAAGATTGCAGAGAGACATTGATAGGATGCAGAAGTGGGCTGAGAAGTGGCAGATGGAGTTCAACCCGGAGAAGTGTGAGGTGGTACACTTTGGAAGGACAAACTCCAAGGCAGAGTACAAAGTAAATGGCAGGATACTTGGTAGTGTGGAGGAGCAGAGGGATCTCGGGGTACATGTCCACAGATCCCTGAAAGTTGCCTCACAGGTGGACAGGGTAGTTAAGAAAGCTTATGGGGTGTTAGCTTTCATAAGTCGAGGGATAGAGTTTAAGAGCCGCGATGTAATGATGCAGCTCTATTAAACTCTGGTTAGGCCACACTTGGAGTATTGTGTCCAGTTCTGGTCACCTCATTATAGGAAGGATGTGGAAGCATTGGAAAGGGTACAGAGGAGATTTACCAGGATGCTGCCTGGTTTAGAAAGTATGCATTATGATCAGAGGTTAAGGGAGCTAGGGCTTTACTCTTTGGAGAGAAGGAGGATGAGAGGAGACATGATAGAGGTGTACAAGATAATAAGAGGAATAGATAGAGTGGATAGCCAGCGCCTCTTCCCCAGGGCACCACTGCTCAATACAAGAGGACATGGCTTTAAGGTAAGAGGTGGGAAGTTCAAGGAGGATATCAGAGGAAGGTTTTTTATTCAGAGAGTGGTTGGTGCGTGGAATGCACTGCTTGAGTCAGTGGTGGAGGCAGATACACTAGTGAAGTTTAAGAGACTACTAGACGGGTATATGGAGGAATCTAAGGTGGGGGCTTATATGGGAGGCAGGGTTTGAGGGTCGGCACAACATTGTGGGCCGAAGGGCCTGTACTGTGCTGTACTATTCTATGTTCTATGTTCTATGTTATATTGACTACCAGAAAACATTTGATTCTATCCCACACTCATGGTTAATAAACAGATTAAATATATATAAAATACACACATTTGTGAAATTTGTTCAACATCTGATGAAGCACTGGCATACTATAAGCACCTTATCTATTAACAACCTAAAAAGAACCACTGTGATCAAAATAAACTGAGGCATTTTCTAGGGCAACTCTCTAAGCCCACTATGATTTAGTCCAGCGGTCCGCAACCACCGGGCCGCGAGGAAACAATATGATTTGGCGATAGGAGTCAGCTGCACCTTTCCTCATTTCCTGTCATGCGCTGTTGAGCCGTTACGCACGCGAGGTCAATACCTGCGCATTATCCATGTCAGCACGGGAAGGAGATCAACTGCTCGAGCTTGTAAATGACGACGGGCTGAAAAGTATGTTTGACATAACATCTCTGCCGGCATTCTGGATCAAAGTCAAGGCTCAATATCTTGAGATAGCCAGGAAAGCACTGAAAACGTTGCTTCCATTTCCAACATATCGCTGCGATGAATGTAACGAAAACTAAATTGCGGAATAGACTGGACATAAGGAACCCCCTTCGAGTATCGCTGTCTCCCGTCACCCCTCGATGGGACCGTCTTATTGCAGGAAAACAAGCCCAGGGCTCCCACTGATTCAGCGATATTGGTGCATTGCAATGATTTTATATGTTCATATGGGGAAAATATGTGCTTTGTTTAATATCTAAATGTTACTTAAAATGTTATGATGCTATTGACTTATATAACCATATAACAATTACAGCACGGAAACAGGCCATCTCTGCCCTTCTAGTCCGTGCCGAACGCTACTCTCACCTCGTCCCACCAACCTGCACTCAGCTCATAACCCTCCATTACTTTCCTGTCCCTATACCTATCCAATTTAACTTTAAATAATAATATCGAACCTGCCTATACCACTTCTACTGGATTTTCGTTCAACACTTACTTCAAGCTCCCCTGTCCTCCACTGATCATTGACATCGCTATATTCATGCGAGGAAAATATGCGCTGTGTGCTTAATATTAAATTCATTGGATAAACCCTTTTAGAAACGAAATTGAGTGTATTAGCCACTTATCACCTATATTCCGGTCGTGATTAACACCCCCCCCCGAACAGAATCGCCAAAAACGATTTGTAGAAAAATAATTGGCATGTGCACACATGTGCAAGTCACGCATGCGCACTGGTGTCCGCGCAAGGCTTCATGGTCATTGTAGTCTTTCTCTGGGTAAACGCGACGTTTTGACTGCTACTCTTTCTTGTCTGTTGGCAATCATCCTGCCCCCCTGTCGGCCGGTCCGCAGTGCAAAAAAGGTTGGGGACCCCTGATTTAATCTAGATTTAATCCTGCGCCCTAATTTATGGGTATCAATTCAGAGTAAACCAAATAATTTATACCTTGACACACCTTTGAAACATGGACAAGTTGAAATTATATAAGACTGTAAGACCTTAAGATATAGGAGCAGAATTAGGCCATTTGGCCCATTGAGTTTGATTTGCCATTTCATCATGAGTTACCCATTTACCTCTAAGCCCCAGCCTCCTGCCTTCTTCCCATAACCCTTCATGCCCTGACTAATAGAGAGTCTATCAACCCCTACCTTAAATATACCAATTGACTTAGCTTCCATAGTTGGCTGAGGCAACAAGTTCCAAAGATTCTCTCTGGCTAAAGAAATTCCTCCTCATCTCTGTTCTGAGGCTGTGTCCTCTGGTCTTAGATTCTGCCGCCAAAGGAAACATCCACTCCACCTCCACTCTTTCAAGGCTTTTCAACATTAGATAGATTTCAGTGAGATCCCCCCTCATTCATCTGAATGCCAATGAATACAGGCCTAACGCCATCAAGCTCTCCTCATATGATAGAAGTTTCAATCCCAGAATCATTCTTGTGAACTTCCTTTGAACCCTCTCCAATGTCAGCACATCCTTTCTTGGATAAGGGGATCAACACTACTCACAATACTTTGAGTGAGGCCTCACCAGCACCTTATAAAGCCTTAACATTACATCCTTGCTTTTATATTCTAGTCCTCATTGCATTTTTTCTCACCACTGACTCAATCTGAAAATTAATCCTTAGAGGATACTGTACAAGGACTCCACGTCGCTTTCCACCTCAGGTTTTTTAAAATTTTTGCTCCATTTAGAAAATAGTCTATGCTTTTATTTCTTCTATTAAAGTGCATGACCATACACTTCCTGACACTGTACTCCATCTACCACTTCTTTGCCCATTCTCTTAATTTGTCCAAATCCTTCTGTGGCCTCTCTGCTTCGTCAGACTACGGCCCTTTCACCTATCTTTGAATCATCCAGAAACTTGGTCACAAAGCTATCAATTCTATCATCCAAATCATCAACGTATATCATAAAAATTCCAACACAGACCCCTGTGGAACACTACTGATCACTGGCAGCCTTCCAGAAAAGGCTCCCTTTACTCTGTCTCTCTGCCTCCTACCAATCCATGACAGTATCTTTCTTGTAATACCGTGGGCTCTTAACTTGTTAAGCAGCTTCATGTATAGCAACTTGTAAAGGCCTCTGAAAATCCAAGTACTGTACACAACATCCACTGATTCTCCATTGTCTATTCTGTTTATTTTTTCAAAGATTTCCAACAGATTTGTCAGTACAACCTAATTTATCATGTGTCTCCAAGTACTTCAAACCACATCCTTAACAATCGACTCCAACATCTTCCCAACCTCTGAGGTCAGACTGACTGGCCTATAATTTTCTTTCTTCTGCCTCTCTGCCTTCTTGAAAAGTGAAGCGACACTTACAATTTTCCAGTCCTCTAGAACCATGCCAGAATCTACTGATTCTTGAAAGATCATTGCTAATGCCTCCTCTATCTCTTCTTCAGCCACCCCTTTCAGAATCCTGGAGTGTGCTCCAGGTGACTACCTACCTGTAGCCCTTTCAGTTTCCCAACCGCTTTCTCCCCAATAATGGTAATATCTCTCACTTCTGCCCCTTGATACTCTTGAACTTCTGGCATACTGCTGGTGTTTTCCACAGATTGTTGCAAAATATTTATTTAGTTTGAACGCCATTACTTGTCCCCCATTTACTACCTCTTCAGCATTGTTTTCCTACGGTCCAATGTCCAGTATCGTCTCTCTTTTACATAGTTTATATATGTGAAGAAACTTACAATATTCTCTTTAATATTATTGGCTGGCCTACCTTCGTATTACAACTTTTTCAGCTTTATGACTTTTTTAGTTGTATTCTGGTTGGTTTTAAAAGCTTCCCAATCCTCAGTAATTTTCCCTCAATTATATGGCTTCTCTTTGGTTTTGGCTTCTCTTGTCAGCCAAGGTTACATCATCCTATCTTTAGGATACTTCTTCTTTGGGATGCATCTATCCTGTGCCTTCCGAATTGCTCCCAGAAACTCTAGCCATTGCTGCTGTATAATCATTCCTGTTAGAGTTCCCTTCCAAGCAAATTTGGCCAGCTCTTCACTCATGCTTCTGTAATTCCCTTACTCCACTGCAATATCAATACATCTGACTTTAGTTTCTCCTTTTCAAATTTCAGAGCGAATTCTATCATATTATGGGAACCTATGGGTTCCTTTACCTTAAGCTCACTAATCAATTCTGATTTACTTCACAACACCCAGTCCAGAATAGCTGATCCCCTAGTGTTCTTAACCAATAGCTGCTCTAAAAAGCCATCTCATAGGCTTTCTACAAATTTACTCCCTGTTAAGCTCCTAGCTATAATCTTTCAGCCACGATTCAGTGATGCCCACAATGTCATACATGCCAATCTGTAACTGCACTATAAGTTCATCAACCTCATTCCATATGCTGTGTGCATTCAAGAACTGTATAACACCTTCAGTCCTGTATTCATCATCCTTTTTGATTTTGTCCTTTTACATTGTAACTCATCCCGTTGAGTGCAATTTTGCCCTATCATCAGTCTCTCCTCCCTAGCAGTCCCACTGTACATTGTCTCTGTTTGTAAACCAACTAGTCCATCCTCAGCCCTATCACTCTGGTTCCCATCCCCCTGCCAAATTAGTTTGAACCCTCCCAAACAGCTCTAATAAATCTGCCCACAGGATATTAGTTGCCCTCGGGTTCAGGTGTAACCGGTCCCTTTTGTACAGGTCATACCTATTCTTACCATCACTGCTTTTCAGTTTTCAACCTAGCTCCCTAAAACCTCTCTTCAGGACCTCTTCACCTTTCCTACCAATGTCATTGGTGCCAATATGTACCAAGGCTTCTGGCTGCTCCTCCTCTCTCTTTAGAATGCCAAGGATCCAGACTGAGATTTTCCTGACCCTGGCACATGTATCTCTATCACGTCCACAGAACCTCAACTCTATTGCTCTAGCTATGAATCTCCTATCACTGCTGTAGTCCTCTTAACATCCCTTCTCTTCTGAACCACAGTCGTAAAGACCCGCTTGCTACAGCCCTCCCGGTAGGTCATCCTCCTCAACAGTAAACAAAATGGCGTACCTATTATGGAGGGGAATGTTCACAGTGTCTTCAGCACTGGCTGCCCATTTCCCTTCCTTCTCCTGACAGTCATCCAGTTACCTGCCTTCTGCAACCTAGGGGTGACTACTTCCCCGCTCCTCGATCAGTAAACATAAAGCAATTAATTCAAATAGTAGTACTTTCTAAAGTTATTGATATGAAATTTGGACTAGCTAAGTGCACAACATTAAACATAAAGAAAGGTGCAATAGATCTAGTCGAATATAAAACAGAGCAGCAGGATACAATACAAACCAATGAATGATATGAAACGTATAAGTATCTGAGATATCAACAAGCAAAGAAAATAGATCATAGTGTCATAAAGAGAAAACTTTTGACAGAGTTTCCTTCAAGGCTTAAGAAAATCTGCCAAGCAGGGTTCAACAGTAAAAATATAAGAAAACAAAAGTGTTGTTGCCTATATCCACATTTTGGCACAACATCTTGGTCCGAAACTAATCTGAAAAATTTACAAAGAAAATTAAGAACTGAAATCACAAATTTTAGAAGACACTACGTACACTTGAATGCACTCAGATTAACAATAAACTTAAATGAAACCACAGCCCAGAAAAATGAAGAAGTTCTCACTACAGGAGAAAAAGTTAACCAATGGAAGAGCATGACTCTCCATGGAAGACATGCCCACAATCTGAGCAGACTAGATGTCAACAAGTGTCAAACTCAGAGTTGGAGACCTCTTCCCAGAAACTGAAGAGTTCCTTCCGGCAATACAGGAACAGGTGATTAACACAAAAAAAAGATCAAAAATACATAATAAAAGACAAACAAATTCAGGTTGATAAATGCAGAAAATTCCAACAGAAACCATAAACAATCCAAGACATTACAGGATCCTGCAGCAGTTTAACTCAATCTGATTACTTATGCAGACAAAATCAAGTGGCAAACACCTTTCATCAGAATCTTGCCTTAAAATACAAACTCATAAAATAAATCACACTTTTCTATAAATAAAGCCTGATCCCGTATTAGCGTCAGAGTACTGCAAATTGTGTTATGACCAATCCATTATTACAGATAGGGCAATCATAATAAACATCTATATGTAATATTAAACAATAAACAAGCAATACAACTTACTTTATAGATATAGCATTTCCAAGCACCAGTAACATACAGAAATCAATGATCAAATAACAGCAGAAACATGCTGAATTGAAAGAGGAAATTAGAAGACTATGGAACATGAACAGGGTACATATACATTGTCCCAATAGTAATATTTACAACTGGTATCATCCCAAAGTTACTACGCAACAGCATTAAACAATTAGGGCTGCACAGCATTATTTATGTAAATCTGCAGAAAACCACAATACTAAAGACGACAAATATAGTCCAAAAGTTCCTAGCAATTGACAAATGAGCGTGCTTGGCTATGCCCGTACCTCAGGTTTTACCAGTTTGAGCTGAGAAAAATATATAATAATAATAAATAAATAAGCAATAAATATTGAAAGCATGAGATGAAGAGTCCTTGCGACTGAGTCCATAAGTTTTATGGCAACAGTTCAGTGATGGGGCAAGTGAAGTTATCCCCTTTGGTTCAAGAGCCCAATGGTTGACAGGTATTAACTGTTTCTGAACCTGGTGGTGTGGGTATTGAGAGTCTTGTACCTCCTTCCTGAAGGCAGTAAGTAGTGAGAAAAGAGCAAGGCCTGGAAGGTGGAAGCCTTTGATGATAGATGCTGCTTTCTTATGACAGTGCTGTGCGTAGATGTGCTCAATGGTGGGGAGCACATCTTGAAGCTTGAAGCAGACATGACTATGTCAAAATGATGTGTGGGTGGCATGGTCATGTATCAGTTGGGATAGCGCTTCACACTTCCAGTGACCCCGGTTCATTTCCCACTGTTGTCCAAAGGCAATTTTACATTCTCTCCATGACTGTATGTATTTCCTCCAGGTGCTCCGTTTTCCGCACACTTTGGTCAGGGTTAGTAATCAAAAGGTATGACATTGTTGGTGCCGAAAGCATGGCGATACTTGTGGGCTACTCCAGAACATCCTCGGACTTGGTTTGGTTGTTGGCACATATAACGCATTTCACCGTATGCCTCGATGTTTCTATGCACGGGCAAGAAATAATGCTAATCTAATCTAATCTGGGTGATCCTTCTCATCTTCCTCTGAGTTCCCAACATCACAGATGCCATTCAACCAATTCAATTCAGTAGAGCACTGGATACAGCTAAGGGCGCAGAACTCAGCAATGTCCTGACCACAGCACCAGGCACCTGCTCTCTGGGTCAATAGCCAAGGTGTTTTAGTACAATTACAATCCTAACATTCACCCAACTCTATTGTCTTGCCAAACCTACATCTCCTTTGTGTCGTTGGACATTATTTTCTTTTATTTTATTTGTTAACGTTCCTGTCGTGTCTATTGTTACATTTTTTCCCACTGAAAGGCCTAGATGGAGTAGAGGTGGAGAGACATGGAGACATGGGGGAGTCTAGGACCAGAGGGCACAGCTTCAGAATACAAGGATGTTCCCTTAGTACAGAGATGAGGAGGAATTTGTTTGGCCAGAGTGGTGAGTCTGTGGAATACATTGCCATGGACGGCTTTGAAAGCCAAGTCATTGGGTATATTTAAGGCACAGTTTGATAGGTTCTTGATTAGTAAGGGGGTCAAAGGTTGGAGAACAGGGTAGAGAGAATAATAAAGAGCCACAGTGCAGATTCAATGGGCCGAATGGCCTGATGTTGCTCCTATGTTTTATGATCTTGTTAATGAAGAGTGTGCCCACTACAAGGACAAATTGTTTACTTGTAATATGTCCTGTTCACAAAAGCAGAACAAATCTAATGTGGCTAATTCCTGCCCAATTTGTCTCTTCTGATTCATCAGGAGAATGACAATATATGCCGTTAATAGTATTTTCAAGTGGTACTTACCGCAGAGAGAGGGCATTCGCCCAATCTCCAAAGTAAGCCCAGTTAACTCATCGGTCTCTTTATCAACATTGGTAGTCAGGCAGGAGAGATCAGATGACACCTAATAACCCCCTCACAGGCTACTTTTGAGATCTACCTGCCCCGGTCACAAGACAACAATAAATGAGCCCCTGATGACTTGCTGCAACCGTTCACAGTGATGTGCTGGTCATTGTGTTAGCATTGGTGAGGACAAGAAATTTATTGTGAAGAGTCTCACACTCAGAGGAGACTGCTGGAGCATCTTCCTCAGTGATTTATCCTGTGGACGTTAGCAGGTTTACTGCAGCCAGCACCTTCTTCCCTACAAACCCCAGCATGCCAGACTTCCCTCTTGGCATTTATTTCACTAAAGATAATGTCCTGGCCTATCCCATGACACTTAATGACACCCAGCCCATCTTCTGCAGTCAAGGCAGCTGCTGTTCAGTTGCCATGGAGACTGTGCCAAAATTTTCAGCTCTGGAATTCCCCAGACACTCCCTGAGTGGAATTCTTTCAGGAAATAATTGTGGATACAGGGGAATTTATGGATGTCACTAAGGTTTGTTAATGTGTGACATCATAGGTTATTTCAAAAAAATTAAAACTCCCTCTGTTGGAGTTAGCCCATAGTGTGGATACAAAGCTGGCTGGCTGGGCAACAGAAAGCTAATTACTGAGATACAAGGAATAATGTGGCTGGTGCAGCAACCCCAGTATTTTACAAGACATTATAGTTGCTAAGTTAGCCAGTAAGATACGTAGGAACGTAAGTTACAAAAAGAACTTAAGTGGTCTGCAATATGATAAAGATAGATTATGTTGACGTGGAAAATGAATTATAATGTACAGAAATGTAACTTTGTGCATTTTGACAAGAAAATGAAAGAAGAAGCATCTAATCTCTGATGCAGAGGGGTCGGGGTGCCTTCATGCATGGTTTGCAAAGGGTTAGTTACGTAGCTACAACAAGTAATCAGGAGCAACACACACAAAATGCTGGAGCAACCCAGCAAGTCAGGCAGCATTGTGGAAAAGAGTAAACAGTCGTCGTTTCGGACCAAGACCCTTCATCGGGACAGTAATTGGTAAGCTAAAAGAATCATGATTATAAGGAAGAAAGGGTTAATGTGTGGAGAACAGTTGGGCAGGTTAGGCCTAAGCTCATTGGTGTTTCGAAGAATGATAGTTGATTTTATTGAACCATTAGTTCTGAGAGAGATTGACAGAGCAGACACTGGGGTGGGGGGGGGAGGAGGATGAGGTAAGGAGTGGTTATAGAATTAAGCAAAGATAGAAATGAGATGTTTTATGAGTCTTTGGAAACCTTGAGTTGGAGTTGTTTGTTATTGTCACATGTACAGAGGTCCAGTGAAAACTTATCTTGCACATTGTTCATACAGATCAATTCATCACACAGTGCATTGAGCAGAGCAAGGTAAAACAAAAATAGATGCAGAATAAAGTGCAGCCGTTACAGAGGAAGTGCAGTGGACGTAGATAAGGTGCAAGATCAGGTAGGTGAAGGAAGAGTCTGGACATTTTTAAGGCAGAGGCATTAAAGCCAATGGGTTGAAAGGTGGAAATGTGGAGTTATAGCTACTGTCAGATCAGCCATGGCCTTATTGAATGGCAGAGCAAGCTCAAAAGACTGCTCCTGATACGAATGTTCAGAACTCTATCTCATTCTCAATCTCCCTTTCTTTAAAACATTTATTAAAATCTACCTCTGCTTTATGTTTTTTTAATCATTTTCTAATGTTCCTGCAATATCCACTGCTACATTTTTGCCCAGTTAATATTAAAAGTTTGTTTTTAAAGACGACTCTTTATTAAAAGCGTGAACTACTTGTAATATATTTTTAATCCACTAGGGGGATGTAGAAGCCCATAGTGTTTCGTGTCTACAAACACCCTCATCAAGCCACTTCAGCCTAACATGTGACAATGGCAATTCGGAAAGAAATCTTTGTTCTTAAATCCAGAATGCAAAAGGCTTTGTGCCTGTTGTTGATGGACAACTGCGTTCTCTGCGGGTATGATGACCAGTTTCAATAATAAAGCCTAACTTTTAGATTCCTACCGGTAAGTTTACTCACAGGCGCTATAGGGCTGTGGGTTCCTCTTCAATTTAACTGTCAATGCTTATCTTTGAATTTCAAACCTAAATGCATGGTGATAATCTCAAATTGACTTTAAACAAAGAATACCCGAGGGTTTGATGACAGAGCAGTTTTAATCCATTGTGTTCTGTTAATCTTCCTTGCCGCCATTGGGTGGCGCCAATGTTACGATTAGCGAGGCCCCACCAGGGTAGGATAGAATCATTCTTGGAGCGTCGTCAGGTAATGAAAGATCAGAGGCAAGGCAGAGACCCATCATCCGTTAGCATCTGCTCCGAAACTTGGTTACTTAAATATCACAGAACTGAAGATGACGCAGCTGCACAAGAGGAGAGCAAGGATAATATACTGAGGGGATTCGATAGTGAGGGGTGAGACAGGCACTTCTGTAGTGGTGCGTGTCGATCCAGGATGGTGGTCGCTCCACTGGTGCCGGGTCAAAAATGTCGCAGAATGGTGGCAAGGTCTTATAAAGGAGCAGAGTCATCAGCCAGAGTCATGAGCCGCATTAATACCAAGGATATCGATACAATGCAGGATAAGACCCTGCAACTTGAATTTAGGTGGCGGCTTAAAAAAAGAAAGAAGTTTACGTTTATAGTCCTTGGCTAAGAGCTATAGAGTGTAGAAAGGTAAGTCCGATGAATTTATGGTTGAATGAGTGATTCGGGAGGGAAGGTTTTCGAATTCTGGCACCCTTTCTGGGTAAGATGTGATCTGTACCAATGGGATGGATTGCATCTGAAATGGAACAGGTCCATCTTTGTGAGGGAGAATTTGAGTGTGTTGTCGGGGAAGGTTTAAACAGATCTGGCAGAGGAAGCCAATTCAGAATAGGAGTAGAGTACTGGAGAAATGCAAGGATGCCTCTAGATGGGAGGAATCTGATAAATAAAGCAAATAAACTGGGTTGATCAACGCAAGGGAATATGATACCGTTGCTCTAAAAGAGACACGTTTGAATATAACCACACACATCAAAATTGCTGGTGAACGCAGCAGGCCGGGCAGCATCTCTAGGAAGAGGTACAGTTGACGTTTTGGGCCGAGACCCTTCGTCAGGACTAACTGAAAGAAGAGCAAGTAAGAAAGTGGGAGGGGGAGGTGGAGATCCGAAATGATAGGAAAAGACAGGAGGGGGAGGGATGGAGCCAAGAGCTGGACAGGTGATAGGCAAAAGGGATATGAGAGGATCATGGGATAGGAGGCCCAGGGAGAAGGAAAAGGGGGAGTGGGGGAACCCAGAGGATGGGCAAGGGGTATAGTCAGAGGGACAGAGGGAGAAAAGAGAGAGAGAGAAAGAATGTGTGTATAAAAATAAGTAACAGATGGGTTATGAGGGGGCGGTGGGGCATTAGCGGAAGTTAGAGAAGTCAGTGTTCATGCCATCAGGTTGGAGGCTACCCAGACGGAATATAAGGTTTTCTTTCTTTTTCAGTCTTTTTATTAATTTCAAAATATAGAAACAAAACATAACAATAATACAAATAGCAGGAGATATATTGTTACACTTAGGAAAAGTAATTGTAAAATCAAATAGTGTAAGTTAACAAAGCTCCCAATCATGTAGAACTGACAACGGATAATACAAATCAAAAAAAATGGAAAAAAAAACATGAAAAAGAAAAAAAAACAAAAAAAAAACCCATCCCCAAAGAAAAACAAAATTAATCAACTAAGCTAAAAGACTTGGACAAAACTAACAACTTAAAAATGGAAAAGAAGAAAACCTTAGTGTTGACGACTCCATTCCCCTCCAGCAACAGTACAGAGAGATAAAACAAGTTTGGAAATGATCAAATTACATCAAATGAAAATGCTCAATGAATGGCCTCCAAGTTTTTTCAAACTTAATGGAAGGGTCATAAACTGCACTTCTAATTTTCTCCAAATTCAAACACAACATAGTTTGTGAAAACCAATGAAATACCTTAGGAGGGTTAATCTCTTTCCAATTCAACAAAATGGACCTTCTAGCCATTAAAGTAAGAAATGCAATCATCCTTCGTGATGAAGAGGTTAAATTATTTAAGTCTATCATTGGTAGTCCAAAGATAGCAGTAATTGGATGAGGTTGTAAGTCTATATTTAGGACCGTTGAAATAATATCAAAAATGTCTTTCCAATATTTCTCCAACAAGGGACATGACCAAAACATGTGGGTTAAAGAAGCTATCTCGAAATGACATCTGTCACATATTGGATTAATATAAGAGTAATAACGAGATATTTTATCTTTGGACATATGAGCCCTGTGCACTACTTTAAACTGTATCAACCTATGCTTAGCACATACAGAGGATGAATTCACCAACTGAAGAATTTTTTCCCATTTTTCAGTCGGTATATTAATCTCAAGTTCTCTTTCCCAGTCAGCTTTAACTTTATTAGAAGCATCAGGACATAAATTCATAATTATATTATATATAATTACTACTACACTTTTCTGAGAGAGATTTAAATCTAAGATTTTTTCCAAAGTGTCCATTGGATATGGGTGTGGAAAATTAGGGGAGACAGTAATTAAAAAGTTTCTAATCTGTAGATATCTAAAAAAGTGAGATCTGGGTAAGTTATATTTATTAGAGAGTTGATCAAATGACATAAAACAATTATCCAAAAATAAATCGCGAAAAGATATTATACCTTTGGTTTTCCAATCAAAGTAAGCTTGATCCATCGTGGAAGGTTGAAAAAGAAAATTTGATATAATGGAACTTGCTAGAATAAATTGATTAAACCCAAAAAATCTTCGGAATTGGAACCATATACATAAAGTATGCTTAACTATTGGGTTGTTCATTTGTTTATATGATTTAAAAGAAGTAAAAGGAAGTAAAGTTCCTAAAACTGAACCCAAGGAAAACCCTTGTAATGAATTAGATTCAAGATTTACCCAATGAGGGTTTAAAGATGCATCCAAATCTTGTAACCAAAATTTTAAATATCGAATATTAATTGCCCAGTAATAGAATCTAAAATTTGGGAGGGCGAGCCCCCCCCGCTCCTTTTTAGATTTCTGTAGATATCTTTTACCTAACCTAGGGTTTTTATTCTGCCAAATATATGAGGAAATTTTTGAATCTACGTTATCAAAAAAAGATTTTGGGATAAAAATTGGAACCGATTGGAATATATACAAAAATTTGGGCAAAATGATCATCTTAATAGCATTAATCTGACCAATCAAAGACAAAGAGATTGGGGACCATTTGGTAAATAAAAGTTTAATCTGATCAATTAAAGTTAAAAAATTAGCTTTAAATAAATCTTTATATTTTTTTCGTAATTGTTATCCCTAAATATATAAATGAATCAGTAACCAATTTAAATGGTGAACGTCCATAAATAGGTACATGCTTATTTAAAGGGAATAATTCACTCTTACTAAGATTCAATTTGTAACCAGAGAAGTTACTAAATTGAGCTAACAGATCTAGGATAGCAGGAATTGAATTCTCTGGGTTAGAGATGCATAACAACAAATCATCTGCATATAATGATAATTTATGTATTTCATTTCCACGGGTAATACCAACAATATTTGGCGAGTCATGAATAGCAATTGCTAAAGGTTCAAGAGCAATATTAGATAGTAAAGGACTAAGAGGGCAACCTTGCCTAGTACCACGAAAAAGACGAAAAAAAGGATATCTATAATTATTTGTACAAACTGAGGCTACCGGGGAGTAATATAACAATTTAATCCAAGATATAAATGTCAAATTAAAATTAAATTTCTCAAGAACATTCAATAAATAAGACCATTCAACTCTGTCAAAGGCTTTCTCAGCATCTAGTGAGATAATACATTCCGGGGTATTAAATGAGGGGGTGTAAACAATATTCATTAACCTCCTAATATTAAAGGATGAATAGCGATTTTTAATAAATTCAGTTTGATCCATGGAAATAATTTGAGGTAACACCTTCTCCAATCTAGTTGCTAGAATTTTTGAAAAAATTTTAGAGTCTACATTCAGAAGAGATATCGGTCTGTATGATGCACAATCAGTAGGATCTTTATTCTTTTTAAGAATTAAGGCAATAGAGGCTTCATAAAACGATTGTGGTAATTTACCTAAACTGATTGCTTCCTTGAATATTCTAGACAACTTAGAAGAAAGAATGGAGGAAAAAAATTTTAAAAATTCCACTGTAAACCCATCGGGACCGGGTGCTTTACCGGAATTCAATGATGAGATTACAGTTATTATTTCTTCCTCTGAAATGGAAGTTTCTAATGATAAGCTATCTTCGGGTGATAGTTTCGGAAAACTCAATTTACTTAAAAAATCATGCATGAAATTAGAATCATGAGGAAAATCAGAGTGATATAAAGAGGTATAAAATTCTTGAAGGGTTTGGTTTATCCCAGCATGATCAACTGTGAAAGTATCATCCTGTTTGTGAATCTTAGTAACTTGACGTTTAACTGAATCAAATTTCAATTGGTTAGCCAGTAATTTACCCGATTTATCGCTATGAATATAAAAATCACTTCTAGTTCTCATTAATTGATTTTCGATCGAGGATGTTAATAATAAGCTATGTTCCAATTCGAGTTCAACTCTGTGTTTGTACAGCTCCTTACTGGGAGAAATAGCATATTTTTTGTCGACTTCTTTAATTTTATCAACCACAGAAGTATTTCATTGTTAATAGGTCTTTTCAAACCAGCCGAATAGGAAATAATCTGACCACGGATATAAGCTTTAAAGGCGTCCCAAACAGTTCCATTGGAAACTTCTTCCGTAGTATTAGTTGAAAAGAAGAAATCAATCTGCTCCTTTATAAATTTGACAAAGTCCTGATCTTGAAGCAAAATAGGGTTAAATCGCCATTGTCTGCTAGTACAAGAGGTGTCCATTAACTTGATGGAAAGTTTCATTGGAGCATGATCTGAAATAGCAATAATGTCATAATTACAATCAACTACATATGGAATCAAACGAGAGTCAATCAGGAAATAATCAATTCGGGAAAAAGAACGATGTACATGTGAAAAAAAGGAGAATTCCTTATCATTATGTTGTAGAAATCTCCAAATTTCTGAAATCCCAGAATCCAACATAAAAGAGTTAATAATAGTAGCTGACTTATTCGGGAAAGCCGGACTACCTATGGATCTGTCCAACATGGGATTCAAACATAAATTAAAATCACTGCCCATTATCAACATATACTCGTTTAAATTAGGAAAGGAAGTGAGTAAGTGTTTAAAAAATTCAGGATAATCCACATTCGGAGCATAAACATTAACCATAGCAACCTTTTTCTTAAAAAGTACCCCAGTAATTAACAGAAATCTGCCATTAGGATCTGAAATAATGTCTTGATGAATAAATGTAATTGAGGGATCAATAAAAATTGAAATGCCTTTAATTTTGGCTTGAGCATTTGAATGGTATTGTTGTTTTTTCCAAAACTTAAAGAAGCGTTGATTGTCCTCTTTCCTTACATGAGTCTCTTGTGCAAAAATAATATGAGCATTCAGTCTTTGGAACACTTTGAAAATCTTTTTCTGTTTTATTGGATGGTTTAAACCATTTGTATTCCAAGAGACAAAATTAATAGTATGAGCCATAATTGAAAATTAACCCTTTGGTAAGTAAGGGGTTAACCATAATGTGAGCTCATGAAATCGGAAGAGGAATACATGATTAGAGAGGAACCGGAAATCTCGACACTGCGGACATCTTTGTAGTTCTGAATCAGCCCAATAGAAAAAATTAGAAAAGAAAAAGACTACCCCCTCCCCCAACCCCAAGAACCCCGAACTAAGCCAAAGAAGGCTGAAGAAAGCACTAACTAATACTAACTTTAACCCCATTTCTGCCCTGCAGGGGGCAACTCCAAAAATATATGTTAAATAGGTGACCTCCCGGAGACTAATATATGTAAAAAATAAACAGTATAGTAAATTAGTCTACATAGTAAAAATTACTAAAATATATGAAATAAAAAAAAAGTATCAGTACGTATAATTAGTTAATTATAAGCGAGTAAATAAAAAATCGCTTCCAAAAGAAGAAAAAAGGATTATGGGAAGAAGAAGCATAAGAGCATGGCGTCCCGAAAAAAAAACAAAGGAGATTATGCAAAAAGAAAGGCAAGTCGCCATTTTAATTATGCGAAAACCAAAAGTAGGAAACATATAACTAAAAATGACCGTCGGATCAGATCATTAATAATAATGAAAAAGGAAAAGTTAAAACAAAAGGTTAACTAAAGGAAAATGATGTTATTCACAGGAGATAAATATTCTATATAAGTTATAGAATAACCACTATAGTAATAAACAAAGACCAAAAATCTTGGACTTATGAAAAACCTTCATCGCACGGTAGTAAAAGGTTTATTTTAAAGAAAAACACCAGAGAGAAAAAAAAATTGGTGCTGGAAGCGCCCGACACAGATTAAGAGAGGGTGTCTGTATCAGATGGGAAATTATCATTCAAAAAGCTTCGAGCGGCAGTTGTAGAATGGAAAACACGACGATTTCCATCGGGAAGAGAGATTCTGAGACGTGCAGGGTACAGTAGTGCCGGTTTGAGATTTTTTTGATAGCATTCCGACATTAGAGGTTTAAAAGTCAGTCGTTCCTTCATCACTTCAGGACAGTAGTCTTGAACTATCCTGAAGGAATGCTGGCGATACTTGATCATTCCTTGTCAACGAGCAGCCTGGAGAAGCTGTTCTTTAACGTTGACATAATGGAAACGGAGAATAACTGGTCTGGGTTTGGAAACAGCCGCTGCCGACTTTATCCACGGTATACAATGGGCGCGGTCGAGTAATGGAGGATCGTTGGGAAAAACTGAACCGAACGAATCTTTTAAAAGTTCAGCAAAGAATATTGCAGGATCTCCAACCTCAACGTCCTCAGGTAAGCCAATTAAACATAAATTTTGTCTTCTCGATCGATTCTCAAGATCAATAACTTTGGATTTAAGTTGTTGGAGCTGTTTAGTAGTCGAAGCTAGATTCTTCTCTAAGATCTCAACTTCTGTATCCGTCTTCTGAGATTTAGTATCCAGCTCAGAAATTTTTGCATCGTGTTTTTGAACATCAGAATTCAGGGATTTCAAAGAATCCGTGATTGATTTTAAATCTTCATTGAGGCTTTGACGATGTTGTTCAAATTGAGCAGTTAAACTTTCAGATAACTTTATCCAATGCTGCTCAAACATTTCCTCCAAACACTTCATCATAACTTCGTAAGTTAATTCCGTTTGTTTAGAGTCACCTTTCTTCTTTCCTCCGTTCCCATCAGCGTCTTTCCCATCTTTGGTTTTAGATCGCGTACTCATTTCTTTAAGCTCAAAAGTTGCAGTTGACAAAAGGAAATCAATTAATCAGTAAATCAGGGAGATAAAGTAAGTCTTCTGGTGTACTTAAAGTTGATTAGATCAAGGAGATCATAGGTTAAAAAGGGTAACGGGAATGGAGCGAAGCCAGAGAGACAACCTCACTCCATGAGCGCTCCCTGCAGACGGAATATAAGGTTTTGTTCCTCCAATTTGAGTGTGGCTTCATCTTTACACTGCGTCCGGTGCTCCCGATGTGGCCTTCTATATATTGGTGAGACCCGACACAGACTGGGAGATCATTTTGCTGAACACCTACGCTCTGTCCGCCAGAGAAAGCAGGATCTTCCAGTGGCCACACATTTTAATTCCACATCCCATTCCCATTCTGATATGTCTATCCATGGCCTCCTCTACTGTAAAGATGAAGCCACACTCAGGCTGGAGGAACAAAACTGGAGTACTGGAACAGAACTAGAGTACTGGAGAAATGCAAGGATGCCTCTAGATGGGAGGAATCCGATAAATAAAGCAAATAAACTGTGTTGATCAACACAAGGGAATATGATACTGTTGCTCTAAAAGAGACATGTTTGAATACAGGAAAGGACTGGCAATTCAGCAGGACCGACAGTTATGATCAGAAAGGGCATTAAAGTCAAGGTTATTATCACTGACTTAGCTGAAGTTTTTTTTTTGTTTTGCAGCAACAGTACTATGCAATAACATAACTTACTATAAATTACAAAACTCAATAAATAATACAAAAATAAGGAATAACAAGATTGTGTTCATGGGTTGTACTGGCTGGAATTTAGAAGAATGGGGAGGGGAGAAGGTTATAGAATGTTGAAAGGCCTAGCTAGAACGGATGTGGAGATGATGATTCTGATAGTGGGGGAATCTAAGACCAAAGTGCACAGCCTGAGAATAGAGAGACGTCCATTTAGAACAGAGACGAACAGGGATTTCTTTAGCAAGAGGGAGTTGAATCTGTGGAATTTGTTAATGCAGGCCTTATCGTCTTATAGGTTTATGGACTATTCAGAAATCTGATGGTGGAGGGGAAGAAGTTGCTCATAAAACAACATGCACAGAACACTGGAGGAACTCAGCAGGTCTGGGATCATCTGTGGAGTGGAATCAACAGTCAATGTTTTAGGCTGAGACCCTTTGTCAGGACTGGGCAGGAACTGGCCGGAGCATCTGCAGAATAAGACCATAAGACCTATCAGCGGGGTCTTTATGTGCGGGGCCTATCAGTTGTCAGGAGTAGGCCAGCAGTGAGAGGAGAAGCGACAGGCTTTGGCTCATTCAGGCTTCGGTGAGTTCAGTGGGTAAGTGGACTTCGTTTTTTGGTTTTTTTCTTGCATTTTTTTTTTGAGGGAAATATAGCATGTCGGTGGGGTTAGCATTTTGCTCTGGGTGTCAGATGTGGGAGTCCTGGCACCAGGTGCACCGAGATGCAGCTCCTGAGAGACTGTGTTAGGGATCTGGAGCTGCAGCTTGATGACCTACAGCTTATTAGGGCGAGTGAACAGGAGATAAAGAGGAGCTACAGGGATTTAGTCACCCCGAGGCTGCAGGAGTCAAGTAAGTAGGTGACGGTCAGGGTTGCGAAGCGAAGAGCTCAGATGGTAGAGAGCACCCCTGTGACCATCCCCCTCAGTAATCGTTATCTCGTTTTGGATACGGTTGAGGGGGATGACCTGACAGAGGACGACCACAGCGATTAAATTTCATTTTATCCCTGTGAAGTTCATTTAGAAAACGCCAACCCTTTGCAAACTGGCTACGTGTATTTATCCAGCACTTTAATACATCTCCGGCACAGAATTAGTAGGGAAAAGAAACCAAAATATTGAAGAAGGCCACAGATATTCCATAACTGCAGCCACAATCGCAAACTGCGGAAGTATTTCTTTGCCACAGTGGGATGATTTCATTCCTCTTCTAATCTTCAGCCAAAAACATCTGAGGCATCTTTGAAGTTCTGAGGCCGATATACATTTTCAGATACCAGCCGGAGTTTTCTGCTAAAAGTTTGGCAGAAAGAAATGACAAAGAGCTGAAAGGGTGGGACCTGACTGAAGTTCAAGCAGCTTGAAGCTGCTGCGGTCTAATTACTCGCCATTTTTCTGGGACTCCAAGTAATTGCTCAGAACGGCTGTTTATAACATACGAACAGGCCCTGCCAGCATGCCTTTGACCGTTAACACAATCTACGGGCTCACTTTCGAGGACTTGACAACTCATGTTTTCAGTATTATTTATTTTCTTACTTATTTGTTATTATTATTTGCGTTTTGTATTTGCACACTTTGTCTTTTACACATTGTCTGCTTGTCAGTCTATTTGTTTGTAGTTTTTCATTGATTCTATTGTATTTCTTTGTTCTACCACGAGTGCCTGCAAGAAAATGAATCCCAGGGTAGCATATGATGGCACATACGTATTAAGATAGTAAATTAATTTTGAACTTTGAATTGAAGCCTAGGAATTGGATTGCACTCACTTCTGGCACATTGGATTAATGTATTTTCTCAATTTAAGTCCAGTCAAATTTATCGTTCATTGGTTGTCATTGTCACGTGCACCCAGGTCCAGTAAAGAAATTTGTTTTGCATGCCATCCCTACAAATCAATTCAATACAACAGTGTATTAAGGAAAACTATAACAGAATATGGAATAAAATGTAAAAGTTAGAGAGAAAATGCAGTACAGGCAGACAATAAGATATAAGACCGTAACGAGCTAAACTGTGAGGTTAAGAATCAGTCTGCCCAAACTGTACGACTGTTCAATAATCTTAACAGTGGGATAGAAGCTGTCCTTGAACCTGGTATATGTGCTTTCAGGCTTTTATATCCTCTGTCTGATGGGAGTGGAGAGAAGAGGGAATGTCTGAGGTGGGTGCCTACGGGTCTATTCCACATGACCTCATCCTAGTAGGACTTGACCACTACTGCAGCCCAGTGGCTATTCGAGACGTGATCACCAGCTACCTAGGAGGATTCAGAATCAGATTTACAACAGCCCATTTCACAACTGGTTGGCAGGACCTCCAGAAGGGAACTCCAATAGGGTGCACCATCTTCCCCACCCTATTTGTTATGGGAATGAACCTCCTAATATCAGCAGCAGAAGATGTAACCTGCGGCCCGACGTTGGAGTCGGGCATTGTTCAGCCAGCTCTATGAGGGTTCATGGACGACATCACTATAACAACTGTGTCACATCTCCAAGCAAGATGGGTATTGGAAACCCTGGACAACGTAGCCACTTGGGCAAGGATGTCCTTCAAGGCCAAGAAGTCCAGGTGTATGGTGATCAGAAAGGGCAAAGTCACTAGCAAGTTTAGCCTCCAAGTTCAGGGTGAGGTCATCTCTTCCGTCGAAGATAACCCGGTAAAATGCTTGGGGAAGTGGTTTAATGTGTCACTGACAGATGGGGCCAATGTCACCAATGCTGTGAAGCAGGCAGGTGAATGGCTGAAGAAGATCGACAAATCCGGACTTCCTGGAAAATTCAAGACCTGGCTGTACCAATACAGCATTCTGCCCAGGCTTCTCTGGCTCTTCACACTTTATGAGTTCCCCATGACTGCCGTACAGGGCATTGAGAGGAAAACCAACAAGCACCTGCGGAGATGGTTGGGAGTTCCCCCAAGCTTTTCTTCAGCAGGCCTCTATATTCGATCTGGCCAACTGCAGCTTCCTGTGTCTTCTGTTGTGGAGGAATTCAAGGTGGCAAAATGCAGAGCCTTATTAAGCTTGAGAGATTCCAATGATGTCTTGGTAAAGCAAGCAGGTGTTATAACCAGACCTGGGCACAAGTGGGCAGCCAACGCAGCTGTGGAGGAGGCAGTGTGTTCTCTGAAGATGGAAGATATTATCGGCAACCCTTGTGTCGGGCAGCAAAGCCTTAGCTCAGTTCACTTTCAGCAGTGGGAAAACACAAGCATAAGGAACAGGCGAGACATGATACAGGCAGAAGTACGGATCCGTGAGGAAGAGAAGCGGATTTCAAAGGCAGTGGAACAAGGGTCCCAGGGTGCCTGGAGAAAATGGGATCTGCCTAAGCGCAAGATCTCATGGGCAGAGTTATGGAGACTGGAGCCCTTCCATATTTCCTTCCTCTTGCGATCCATGTATGACACCCTTCCTTCACCATTACATCTGTACACATGGGGGATGAGAGAGGACCCGAACTGTAAGTTCTGTGGTTAAAAGGGGACACTGGCTCATATACTGTCCGGGTGTAAAACAGCTCTAACTCAAGGATGGTATAGGTGGTGCCATGATAAGGTGCTTCTGACTCTTGCTGACACACTAGAGCGAGAGAGATGCAAGAAGAGGACAGCTGGCACAGATTTGAGGAAGGCCATCATCTTTATCAAAGAGGGAACCAGGCTTATCGTAACCAAACAACCAAAGCCCAATCTGCTGCTAACAGCCAAGTTGTGGGAGATGAGGGTCGATGTGGGAAGGAGGCTGCAGTTCCCGGATGTGGTGCACACAACCCTACGCCCGAACATTGTACTGTGTTCAGCTGAAGACAAGAAAATAATTCTGGTTGAGCTGACTGTGCCGTGGGAGGAGGGATGGGAAGGGGCCCACGAGAGAAAGGCCTTGAAGTACCAGCCCTTCGTGCAGGAGTGTAAAGACAAGGGGTGGCAGGCATGGTTGTTCCCTGTGGAGATCGGCTGCAGAGGTTTCCCAGCCAAATCAGCATGGCGGTTGTTGTCAGCTCTGGGCCTGGATGAAAGGAGCAAAAAACAAGCAGCTTGTAGGATGGGGGAAGAGGCAGGATGAGCCCCTTGTTGGATTTGGAGTAGGTGAGAGGAGGGAAGCTGGAAGTCAGGTGCAGATAGGCAGTGATTTGGCCACCACTGCCGGCCCGCCAACTGGAGAGTGTCGTGGTTAAGGGTCGAAAAACTCTGTGAAGGTTGGGAACCACCTGATGAATCTGCTCCTGGCTGAAGGCTACGGTTACCTTATAAGGCATCTGGAGAATGCACCCTAACAGGTGTATGTAACAAGTAACACATGAAAAGGCCCTGCCAGCATGCCTTTGACCGTCAACATAAACTACAGGCTCACTTTCGAGGACTTGACAACTCATGTTTTCAGTATTATTTATTTTCTTACTTATTTGTTATTATTATTTGCGTTTTGTATTTGCACACTTTGTCTTTTACACATTGACTACTTGTCAGTCTATTTGTTTGTAGTTTTTCATCGATTCTATTGTATTTCTTTGTTCTACCACAAGTGCCTGCAAGGAAATGAATCCCAGGGTAACATTTGGTAGCATATATGTATTAAGATAATAAATTAATTTTGAACTTTGAATTGAAGCCTAGGAATTGGATTGCACTCACTTCTGGCACATTGGATTAATGCGTTTTCTCAATTTAAGTCCAGTCAAATTTATTGTTCATTGGTTGTCATTGTCACGTGCACCCAGGTCCAGTAAAGAACTTCATTTTGCATGCCATCCCTACAAATCAATTCAATACAACAGTGTATTAAGGAAAACTATAACAGAATGCAGAATAATATGTAAAAGTTACAGAGAAAATGCAGTACAGGCAGACAATAAGATACAAGACTATAACAAGCTAAATTGTGAGGTTAAGAATCAGTCTGCCCAAACTGTATGACTGTTCAATAATAACAGTGGGATAGAAGCTGTCCTTGAACCTGGTATATGTGCTTTCAGGCTTTTGTATCCTCGGTCCGATGGGAGTGGAGAGAAGAGGGAATGTCTGAGGTGGATGGGGTCTTTGTTATGCTGGCTGCGAGAAGAATAGGCAGAATCAGTGAAGGGGAGGCTGGTTCTGTGATGTACTGAGCTCTTTCCACCACCCTCTGCAGTTTTTTTTGGGTCATGGGCAAAGCAGTTGCCATACCAAGCCGTGGTGCATCTGGATAGGATGCTCTCATGGGGCAGAATGGTGCCTAAGGTTTTTGGACAGTACTGTATTTGTCAACATGGAGCAGGGAGTGAGTTTGTAGATCTGACAAGAGCAAAGTAGGCTGGGTGGAGAGCCAGAGATTGGTGTGGGACATGTGGCAGAGGAGTGTCAGGGATGGTGGGGGGGGGGGCAGGGGTGTGGGTGCAAGGCATTAAGTCTGAAAGGTGAAAATCTTAAGGAGAATATGAGGGCAAGCTTCTCCACCCAGAGGCCTGTGAAACTGTGGACAAAACTGCCAGGACAAGTGGTGATGAGAGCTCGGTTTCAATATTGAAGGGAAGTTTGGACAGGTACGTGGATGGTAGGGGTCTGGATGGTCCCGGTGCAAGTTGATGAGAGGAGGCAGTTTAAATAGATCGGCACGGAGTCGATGGGCCAAAGGGCCTGCTTCTGTGCTGTATTTTTCTATGACTCTAAGTCTGTAAGTGGACCATAAACATTCGTATTAACCGGATGAATAGGTTGGCCTGTATCAGTCTTTCCACATCCTATCCAAAGAGCACACTGGGTTTGCTGAATGAGGCAGAAATAAGACAAAATGTGGTGGCTGATACACTTGATTTTCTACAGAGAATTAATTGCAGAAATTTATCCAACAGTACGATAGTCCTCTCTTATTCTCTCTAATCCTCCGTATTTTAATATCCATGTGTCTAAGAGTCTAATAAATGTTCCTATTGTACCAGCTAATATCGCCACCCCTGGCGGTGCATTCCAGGCATCAGCACTCTCTGTGTAAGAAAAACACACACACCTTCCTCTGATGTCTCCTCTAAACCTTCTACCAGTCATCTTAAATGTTTACCCTCTAGTACTGGCCAGTGCCCCGAGTAAAAACGCACTGGTTTCCACTCTGTCTATGCCTCTCAAAATCTTCTACACCTCTATCAAGCCGCCTGTCATCCTACTCGCTCACACAACTGTTCCTTGTAACATGTTCTCTCATCCAGACAACTTTTCTTCAACAAGGGTACAATGTTTGCCATTCTCCAATCCTCTGGTGCCACTCCTGTGTCTAAGGAAGACATAAGGATGATTGTCAAAGCCCCAACATTCTCTTTCCTTGATTCCCGTAGTAACCTGGGATATCATGTCTGGCCTTGGGGACTTGTCTATTCTCATGTTTCTCAGAAGCTCCAACAACTGCCTCTTTCTACAGACTACAGCACATTAGCCTGTTTAACACTGAGGTCATATATGTCAAGATCCTTCTCCACGATGAACACTGAAGTAAAGTATTCATTAAGGACCTTCCCGACCTCCTCTACCTCCAGGCACATTATCCCTAAGCCATCTTACCCTCACTGTGGTTATCCTCCTATTCTTCACATACGTATAGAATGCTTTGTGGTTTTCCTCAATCCTACTTGCCAAGGCAGTTTCATATCCCCTTGTAGCCCTGATAAATCCTCTCTTAAGCTCCCACCTTACAACCGTCAAGTGCCCTGTTTGGTTTTTGCTTCCTAAACCTGAAGTATGCTTCTTTTTTCTCTCTTGACTAAATGTTCCACCTCTCTTGTCAAATATTGATCCTTCACCTTACTATCCCTTCTCTGTCTCATTGGGAGAAACCCATGCAAAGCCCTGTGCAAGTGCTCCCTAAAAAAACTCCACGTATCGGTTGTACATTTCCCTGAGAACACACTCCCAATTTATGTTTTCAAATTCTTGCCTAATAATATCATCATTAGCTCTCCCCTAGTTAGTTAATTGCCAGTACTGTCTGCTCCTATCCCTGCCCAAGGCTATCGTAAAGGTCAGGTAGTTGTGGTCACTGTCTCCGAAATGCTCACCCACTGAGAGATCTGTCACCAGACTAGGCTTATTGCCTTGAACTAGATCCCATAAGGTCTCTCTTCTAATTAGCCTGTCCACATAATGTGTCAGGAATTCTTCCCGGCCACACCTAACAAATTCTGCCCCATGTAAAACTTTTGCACCCAGGAGGAGCTAATCATTATTAGGAAAGTTGAAGTCACCCATGACAACAACCTTGTTATCTTAATACCTTTCCCAATTCAGCCTACTTATCTGCTCCTCAGTGCCAGTGTTGCTATTGGTTGCCTATAGAATACTCCCAATAGAGTGATTGATCCCTACCTGTTTCTGGGATCTCATTGAAACCTATTGAATGTGGAGAGGATGTGTACTATGATGGTGGGGGTGCGGAATCTAGGACCGGAGGGCACAGCCTCAGAACAGAGCGATGTCCATTTAGGACAGAGATGAGGAGGAATTTCTTTAGCCCAAGAGTGGTGAATCTGTGGAATTTGTTGCCACAGACGGCTGTGGAGGCCAGGTCATTGGATATATTTAAGGCAGATGTTGATAGATTCTTGATTAGTCAGATTTGAAGGGTCAAGGGGAAAAGGCAGGAAATTAAGGCCGAGGGGGAAATAGATCAGCCATGATGAAATGGCAGACCAGAATCGATGGGCCAAATGGCCTAATTCTGCTCCTATATTTTATGGACTTCCACCCACACTGATTCAGTAGACAATCCCTCCACAATACCCTCCCTTTCTGCAGCTGTGATAGTATTCCTGATTAGCTTTGCCATTACCCCACCTCATTTACCTTCCTCCCTGTCCCTTTTGAAGCATCAAAACCCGGGAGCATCTAGCAGCCTCTGGTGAACCATGGCGACATGTTGCAGGCTGCTTACAAAACTTCTAAATGTACTGTACCTCATTTGAATTGCTCTCACTGCAATCCGCAGCAAGTAATTTCCCTTGAAGCAACATACTTTTGAACTGTCTTTTTGAACTAGCAATTTCACCACCTTCTGAAGTACTTGGCAGACTTAACTCTCAAGCATGCAGCTACAGCAACTTTAAGCAGACAAAGCTACATCACCATTGCTGGAAAAGAAGGAAGAGGGGACTGCTGATTCAGAGAAGGCAAAAGGTTGGGGTGCGTGTTTCATGATAAACTCTTCGAGATGCTAGGACGTGGCAGTTTTTTTTGGTACTCTTGTTCCCCCGACCTGAAACATTTCATGATTAAATGCTGACCATTCCACAGTTTACTGATGCCAGAAGCTGATGTTGATTAGATACTCAAGATATTGAATGCTTTCATCACCAAACAAGAAACAGCCCAACTCAACACATTTAACATTATAGTCAGGGACTTCACTCGGGCTTTTTTGGAGAAATTTCTGGCCAGTTATCATCAGCATATAACCTGCAACACCGGGAGTCCCAACTCACTAGACTACTGCAATACTATGGTAAGGAATACCTGCTGTACCATGCCCAGACCGCATTTCAGGAATTCTGATCACTTGGCTGTCCTTCTGCTACCTGCATACAGGCAGAATCTAAACAGCAAGGCTTTAGAAATAAGGACAACAAAGAGGTGGACACACAAAGCAGAGGTGTGGCTATGGGATTGCTTCGAGTCAGTAGACCGGGCCATGTTCAAGGACTCGTCAGAAGTTCTGAATGAATACACCACGGTTGTCACGGACTTTATAAACACAGTCATACACGAGTGTGTCCCCACAAATTCATAGTGTTTTCCCCAAGCAGAACCCCAGGATGAAACAGGAGATCCAGCTCAGTGGCATTCAAGTCTGGCACCCAAGAAAGATACAAGAGGTCCAGGTATGATCTCCGGAAAGCCATCTCACATGTGAGGTGGTAATTCTGGACCAAACTTAAATCACTGAAGGATGCTTGACAGCTTTCATCCCCTCCCTGATCCACCTATCTTCCCCTTACCTGGCTTCACCTATCACCTTCTAATTTGTACGCCTTCTCTGTCCATAAGGCCGTAATACATAGGAACAGAATTAGGCCACTCAGCTCATCAAGTCCACTCCGCCATTTCACATTGGCTGATCCCAGATCACATTCAACCCCATACACATGCCCTCTCACCAAATCCCTTGATGTCCCGGCCAATCAGGAAGTGCTGTACAACACTTTGGTCAATGTGGGTTGTTTTTAAATGTGCTATATAAATAAACTTGAATTGACTTGACTATCAACTTCCGCTTTGAAGATACCCACAGACTTGGCCTCCACTGCAGTCGGAGGCAGAGCATTCCACAGTTTCACCACTCTTTGGCTGAAAAACATCCTCATTACTTCTGTTCTAAAAGGTCATCTCTCAGTTTTAAAGCTGCACCCTCTAGTTCTGGATACCCCACCATAGGAAACATCCCCTTCACATCCACTCTATCTAGTCCTTTCAACATTCAGTAGGCTTCAATGAGATCTCCCCCACATTCTTCTAAATTCCAGTGAGAACGGGCCCAAGGTTGCCAATCACTCCTGATATGTTAACCCCTTCATTCCTGGAATCATCCTCAAGAACCTCCCCTGGACTCTCTCCAATGACAATGCATCCTTCCTGAGATCAGGGCCCCAAAACTGTTGGCAATACTTCAAGTGCAGCCTGATTAGTGTCTTATAAAGCATCAGCATTATCTCGTAGGTAGTCATCCCTAGGCTACAGGAGTCAGTAGTCATCCCTAGGCTACAGGAGTCAGAACACTGGGTCACTGTCAAGAGAGGGAAGGGAAATGCCCGGATAGTGGAGAGCACCCCTGTGGCTGTCCCCCTCAGCAACAAATATCTTGTTCTGGATGCTGTTGAGGGGGATGACCTGACAGGGGACGCCCACGGTGACCGGGTCTCTGGCACTGAGCCTGGCGCTGTTGTGCAGGAGAGAAGGAGGGAGAAGAGAAATACGGTAGTCGTGGGGGATTCCATAGTCAGGGGAACAGACAGGAGATTCTGTGAGCCTGACAGAGATACCTGCATGGTGTGTTGCCTCCCAGGTGCCAGGGTACGGGATGTCTCGGATCGGGTCCTGAATATTCTAAAGGGGGAGGGTGAGCAGCCAGTTGTCTTGGTACATGTTGGTACCAATGACATAGATAGGACAAAGGAGGAGGTCCTGAAGAGAGATTTCCAGGAGTTAGGAAGGAAGCTGAGAAGCAGGACCTCCAGGGTAGTAATCTCGGGATTGCTACCTGTGCCACGTGCTAGCGAGGGCAAGAGTAGTCGGATCAGGCAGATGAATGCCTGGCTGAGAGACTGGTGTAGGAGGCAGGGCTTCAGATTCTTGGATAATTGGGATCTCTTCTGGGGGAAGTATGACCTGTTCAAAAAGGACAGGTTACACCTGAACCCGAAGGGGACCAATATCCTGGCGGGAAAGTTTAATAGAGCTGTTAGGGACGGTTTAAACTAATTTGGCAGGGGGATGGGAACCGGAATGATAGAGCGGAGGAAGGGGAAAACAGAAATAAATCTAAGATAGTAAAGATGTTAGGAAAGACAGGCAGGTGATGGGGCAAATGTGTAGCCATTGGGATGAGTTGCAGTGCAATAAAGTTGCAGTGAAATCAAAGCAAAAAGTATCAAATACTGGTCTTAAGGTGTTGTACTTAAATGCACGCAGCATAAGGAATAAGGTGGATGATCTTGTTGTACAGCTACAGATTGGCAGGTATGATATTGTGGCCATCACTGAGACCTGGCTAAAGGATGCATGTCTCTGGGAGCTGAACGTCCAAGGATACACGGTGTATCGGAAGGATAGGAAGGTAGGCAGAGGGGGAGGCGTGGCTTTATTGGTAAGAAGTGATATTAAATCATTAGAAAGGGGTGATATAGGATCGGAAGGTGCAGAATCTTTATGGGTTGAGCTAAGGAATAGCAGGGGTAAAGGGACCCTGATAGCAGTTATTTATAGGCCTCCAAACAGCTGCAGGGATGTGGACTACAAATTACAACTGGAAATAGAAAAGGCTTGTCAGAAGGGCAGTGTTATGATAATTGTGGGGAATTTTAACATGCGAGTAGATTGGAAAAATCAGGTCGGCACTGGATCTCAAGAGATAGAATTTGTAGAATGTCTGCGAGATGGCTTTTTAGAACAGCTTGTTGTTGAGCCCACTAGGGGATCGGCTGTACTGGATTGGGTATTGTGTAATGAACCGGAGGTGATTGGAGAGATTGAGTTGAAGGAACCCTTAGGAGGCAGTGATCATAACATGATTGAGTTCACTGTGAAATTAGAAAAAGAGAAGCCGAAATCTGATGTGTCGGTGTTTCAGTGGAGTAAAGGAAACTACAGTGGCATGAGAGAGGAACTGGCCAAAGTTGACTGGAAAGAGACACTGGCGGGAAAGACGGCAGAGCAGCAGTGGCTGGAGTTTATGCGAGAAATGAGGAATGTGCAAGACAGGTATATTCCAAAAAAGAAGAAATTTTCGAGTGGGAAAAGGATGCAACCGTGGTTGACAAGAGAAGTCAAAGCCAAAGTTAAAGCTAAGGAGAGGGCATACAAGGAAGCAAAAATTAGTGGGAAGACAGAGGATTGGGAAGTCTTTAAAACCTTACAAAAGGAAACCAAGAAGGTCATTAAGAGAGAAAAGATTAACTATGAAAGGAAATTAGCAAATAATATCAAAGAGGATACTAAAAGCTTTTTCAAGTATATAAAGAGTAAAAGACAGTTGAGAGTAGATATAGGACCGATAGAAAATGATACTGGAGAAATTGTAATGGGAGATGAGGAGATGGCAGAGGAACTGAACAAGTATTTTGCATCAGTCTTCACTGAGGAAGACAGCAGGATACCGGACACTCAAGGGTGGCAGGGAAGAGAAGTGTGCGCAGTCACAATTACGACAGAGAAAGTACTCAGAAAGTACTCAGGTTGATAAATCTCCTGGACCAGATGGAATGCACCCTCGTGTTCTGAAGAAGTAGCTGTGGAGATTGCGGAGGCATTAGCGATGATCTTTCAAAAGTCGATAGATTCTGGCATGGTTCTGGAAGACTGGAAGATTGCAAATGTCACTTCACTATTTAAGAAGGGGGCAAGGAAGCAAAAAGGAAATTATAGACCTGTTAGCTTGACATCGGTGGTTGGGAAGTTGTTGGAGTCGGTTGTCAAGGATGAGGTTACAGAGTACCTGGAGGCATATGACAAGATAGGCAGAACTCAGCATGGATTCCTTAAAGGAAAATCCTGCCTGACAAACCTATTACAATTTTTTGAGGAAATTACCAGTAGGCTAGACAAGGGAGATGCAGTGGATGTTGTATATTTGGATTTTCAGAAGGCCTTTGACAAGGTGCCACACATGAGGCTGCTTAACAAGATAAGAGCCCATGGAATTACAGGAAAGTTACATACGTGGATAGAGCGTTGGCTGATTGGCAGGAAACAGAGAGTGGGGATAAAGGGATCCTAGTCTGGTTGGCTGCTGGTTACCAGTGGTGTTCCACAGGGATCAGTGTTGGGGCCGCTTCTTTTTACATTGTACATCAACGATTTGGATTATGGAATAGATGGCTTTGTGGCTAAGTTTGCTGACGATACGAAGATAGGTGGGGGGGCTGGTAGTGCTGAGGAAACGGAGAGTCTGCAGAGAGACTTGGATAGATTGGAAGAATGGGCAGAGAAGTGGCAAATGAAGTACAATGTTGGAAAGTGTATGGTTATGTACTTTGGCAGAAAAAATAAACGGGCAGACTATTATTTAAATGGGGAAAGAATCCAAAGTTCTGAGATGCAACGGGACTTGGGAGTCCTCGTACAGGATACCCTTAAGGTTAACCTCCAAGTTGTGTCGGTGGTGAAGAAGGTGAATGCAATGTTGGCATTCATTTCTAGAGGAATAGAGTATAGGAGCAGGGATGTGATGTTGAGGCTCTATAAGGCGCTGGTGAGACCTCACTTGGAGTACTGTGGGCAGTTTTGGTCTCCTTATTTAAGAAAGGATGTGCTGACGTTGGAGAGGGTACAGAGAAGATTCACTAGAATGATTCCGGGAATGAGAGGGTTAACATATGAGGAACGTTTGTCCGTTCTTGGACTGTATTCCTTGGAGTTTAGAAGAATGAGGGGAGACCTCATAGAAACATTTCGAATGTTAAAAGGCATGGACAGAGTGGATGTGGCAAAGTTGTTTCCCATGATGGGGGAGTCTAGTACGAGAGGGCATGACTTCAGGATTGAAGGGCGCCCTTTCAGAACAGAAATGCGAAAACATTTTTTTAGTCAGAGGGTAGTGAATCTATGGAACTTGTTGCCACGGGCAGCAGTGGAGGCCAAGTCATTGGGTGTATTTAAGGCAGAGATTGATAGGTATCTGAGTAGCCAGGGCATCAAAGGTTATGGTGAGAAGGCGGGGCAGTGGGACTAAATAGGATAAAATGGATCAGCTCATGATAAAATGGCGGAGCAGACTCGATGGGCCGAATGGCCTACTTCTGCTCCCTTGTCTTATAGTCTTATGGTTTTTAATATTCTATTTCACTTGAAACAAAAGCCAGCATTAGATTTGCCTTCTTTACTACAAACCCAACCTGTGAATTAACCTTCTGGGAGTCTTGCACATGAACTCCTAAATCCTTTTGCACCTCTGATGTTTGAAATTTCTCCCCATTTAGATAACAGTCTGCACTATAGTTCCTTTCATCATAGTGCATTATCATATATTTCCTGCATTCCATCTGCCACCTTTTTGCCCTTTCTTCCAATTTGTCTAAGTCTTGCTGCAATCACACTACTGTACTTCCTGAGCACTACATAACCCTCCACCTGTCTTCCTATCATCTGCAAACTTTACCACAAAGCCATCAATTCCACTATCTAAATCATCGACAAACAATGTGAAAAGTAGCAGTCCCAATGCCGACCCCTGAGGAACAACATTAGTCAGGGATAGACAACCAGAAAAAGACTTATTTTATTCCCACTCGCTGCCTCCTGCTTGTCAGCCATTCCTCTATCCATTACAGAATATTTCCTGTAAGACCATAAGATTTTGCCTTGCCAAGCAGCTTCATGTGAGGACTGAAGCAAAGACTGAAGACTTAGTAAGTACTTACTAAGTTCATCTGCCATTTCTTTGTCCCCATTACTACCTCACCAGCATCATTTTCTAGTGGTCCAATATCAACTCTCACCTCCCTTTTATTCTTTATACAACTGCAAAAAAACTTCTCGTATCCTGCAAACAAACTTCTAGTATCCTGCAAACACGAGGAATTCTGCAGATGCTGGAAATTCAAGCAACCCTTCTGACCTTCAACTGTCTGAGGCAGAACGCTCTGTCCTCAGTAAGGGCCTCACCTTTGTCCCCCTTCGCCCACACCTCAGCGAGTTCCGTGTTCGCCATGACGCGGAACTCTTCTTCCGCCGTCTCCGTCTCCAAGCCTACTTCTTCAGCAAGGAGTCTTCCACCCCCACCGATGACCCCTTCTCCCGTCTTCAACCCTCCTCCGCTTCATGGACACCTCGCTCCGGTCTTCTGCCTGCTCTGGATCTCTTTATTGCTAACTGCTGATGGGACATCAACCGTCTTGACTTCACCGCACCTTGTTCCCATTCCAACCTTACTCCTTCCGAACGCTCTGCTCTCCACTCCCTCCGCACTAATCCTAACCTTACTATTAAACCCGCCGATAAGGGGGGTGCTGTTGTAGTCTGGCATACTGACCTCTACCTTGCCGAGGCACAGCGACAACTAGCGGATACCTCCTCTTATTTACCCCTCGATCGTGACCCCACTGAGGAGCACCAGGCCATTGTCTCCCAAACCATCACTGACTTTATCCGCTCTGGGGATCTTCCATCCACTGCTACCAACCTTATAGTTCCCACACCTCGCACTTCCCGTTTCTACCTCCTACCCAAGATCCACAAACCTGCCTGTCCTGGCCGACCTATTGTCTCAGCTTGCTCCTGCCCCACCGAACTTTCAAAGCATTCACTAGCAACTTTGATGTGTGTTGTTTTAGTATCCTGCTTTATATTATCCACTAGTTTGCCCTCATATTTCACCTTTTCCCTTGTTATAGCTTTTTTAGTTGCCTTTTGTTGGATTTTAAAAGCTTCCCACTATCCAATTTCCCACTCCCTTTTGCTACCTCATATGCCCTTTCCTTGGCTTACATGCAGTCCTTAACCTCCCCTCTCAGCCACGGTTGCCTAGCCCTGCCACTTGAGAACAAATTCTTCTGTGGGGCATACTTATCCTGCACCTTGTGACCTATTCTGAGAAAATTCAGCTACCTCTGTTCTGCCATCATCTGTGCCAGTATCCTCCTCCAATCCACTTGGGCAAGCTCCTCTCTCATGCTTCTGTAATTCCCTTTATTGCATTGCAATACTGATACATGTGACTTGGGTTTCTCCACTCAAATTGCAGTATGAATTCAATCACATGATCACTGCCTCCTAAGGGTTCCTTTCCCTTAAACTGACTAATGAAAAATACACCCAATCTAAGATGGCCTTTCCTCAAGTAGGCTCGAGCACAAGTTGCTCTAAAAAGCCATCTCATAGCCATTCAACGAATTCCTTCTCTTGCGATTTGACATCAACCTGATTTTCGCTATTCCCTTGCATATTGATGTCCACTATTACAATTGTGACATTAATCCTATTACATTCCTTTTCCAACTCCCTTTGTAATCTCAACCCCACCTCTTCGCTACTATTTGGAGGCCTATATATGATTCTCATGATTTTTTCACCCTTGCAATTTCTTAACTCCACCCACAAAGATTCGACTTTCTCTGACTCTATGTCACCTCTTTCTAAAGGTGTAATTCCGCCTCTGACTAACAGAGCCACCTATGCCTTCCTGCCTGCCCTTTCGATACAAAGTATAACCCTTTGATGTTAAACTCCCAACTATGACCTTCTTTCAGCCATGACTCATTGATACCCATAATATCATACTGATCAACCTCTAATTGCGCTATGTTCGTCCACATTATTTTGAATGCTACGTGCAATTAAATACAGCACCTTCAGTCCTGCATTTTTCACCCTTATGAATATTGTCTCCGTGGTACAATGTAACTCTTCGCTGTATCTGCAGTTGTACCCAATCATTGGCTTGTCCTTCCTTACATTCATATTACATATTACATCATATATTTGTAAACCTGCTGGCTCATCTTCAGTTCTATCTTCCTGGTTCCCATCCTTCTGCCATACTAGTTGAAACCCCTCCCAACAGCTCTGGCCTCCACCTTCTTATTCTGGCTCTTCCCCCTTCATTTCCCGTCCTGATGAGTGGTCTTGGCTCGAAATGTCATCTCCTTATTCCTTTCCATAGTTGCTGCCTGACCTGCTGAGTTCATCCACGCACATTTTGCACTTGTGACTGTGATTGACTAGAGCTTTTTCTCCAGAACGTGGTAATTAATTTCCATCCATAGACAGGCACAGGCCTTGGTCTCTCTACCGTCCACCCAGCTGTAAGGAATTTCCCATTCAGAAGCATGCACAGGCCTTGGCCTCGCTGACATCCACTCAGCTGTAAGAAAAGACAAAGCAGACCCACAGGGAGAATCTGTCAAGAATAATTAATAAATGGAGGAAAGGAAATGGCCATTGTAACTATTATCCTGAATCACCATCTCCAGGAGAAAGGCAAACAAACAAGGGCAATTGGCATGTTAATTCTGCTATCATGGGCACATTATTTAGATACTTATCGCTGACTGCGTTCATCAGTCTTTGGCAAGAGATATAAACAAGGGGCTTGATCTTTTGTAGACCAATTGAGTTTCTGCCTGATGGGATTATTGTCAAAAATAATAATGCAATCAGGTGCCAAATATGTACTATAGGGTGTGACCCTTTTGATTTCAATAGAAACTACTCCAAAACCCTACTGTGTGACTGAACATCACAACACTATGGGTTAGAGAACTTTAATCTCCATGAAAATCTCCCTGCATAAAGAAATTTCTCCTCCTCTCAGTCCTAAGGCATAGCAAAGGAAAATTAGGCTATATGCATGTAATGGGATAGTTGGTAACACACACAAAATGCTGGAGGAACTCAGTAGGCTAGGTAGCATCTATGGAAAAGAGTAAACAGTTGATGTTTCTGGCTGAGACCCTTCATCAGGATTGAGAAGGAAGAGGGAAGATGCCAGAATAAAAAATGGAGGGAGGGGAAAGGGGCTAGCTGGAAGATGATCGCGGGCTGTCGCAACAGGAGGAGGAGCAAGGGGCTAGGGAGAGCACTGAGTGCTGGGAAGCAACTGAGGAGCTGAGGTGAGTGTGCTTTAAAAGGAGCGCGGAGGGCAACTGAAGGGTTAAACAAAGTGTTAATTAGTTGATTAGAGGTTGTGAGTACTTGAGATAATTGGCAGGGACAAATAAAAGGAGGGGTAACTGAAGAGGAGCAGCCAGTGTGTGAGTGGCTTAGGGTAGGAGTGGAGCTTTGAGGCTTTGGCTTGAGAGGCTTTGGCGAGCAGAGGCTGAGGACAAGCTTGCTCCCAGTGAGGTAAGGCCGGGTAAGTTCTTTTATTTAATTAAATTGACTTAGGAGTAGGTAATGCAGGCATCAGTTAGGGCAGTTGAGTGTTCTGTTTGCAGGATGTGGGAAGTCAGGGACAACACAATTGTCCCTGATGACTACACCTGTAAAAGGTGCATCCAGCTGCAGCTCCTGACAAATCAAGTTAGGGAACTGGAGCTGGATGAACTTCGGATCATTCATGAGGCAGAGGCAGAAATAGACAGGAGTTACAGGGAGATAGTCACCCCTAAAGGTCAGGAGGCAGGTAGCTGGGTGACTGTCAGCAGAGGGAAGGGGAGTAGACAGAATGAGCAGAACACCCCTGTGGCCGTTCCCATCAACAATAAGTATACCATTTTGGATACTGTTGGTGGGGACGACCTACCAGGGACAAGTTGCAGTGGTCGTGTCTCTGGCACCGAGATGGGACCCTCAACTCAGAAGGGAAGGAGGGAAAAGAGGAGAGCGATAGTTAGGGGGACAGATAAGAGGTTCTGTGGGAGAGATCGAGAATCCCGGATGGCCTGTTGCCTCCCTGGTGCCAAGGTCCGCGATATCTCGGATCAAGTTCTTGGTATTCTCAGGAGGGAGGGTGAGCAGCCAGATGTCGTGGTCCATGTAGGGACCAATGACGTGGATAGGAAGGAGGAGGAGGTCCTGCAAAGTTTAGGGAGTTAGGTGCAAAGTTGAAGGACAGGACCTCCAGGGTGGCAGTCTCAGGATTGCTACCCGTGCTACATGCTAGTGAGGCTAGAAATAGGAAGATAGTGCAGCTAAATATGTGGCTAAGGAGATGGTGCAGGAGGGAGGGCTTCATGTTTCTGGACAATTGGGCTTTGTTCCAGGGAAGGTGGGACCTGTTCCGACGGGACGGTTCGTACCTGAACTGGAGGGGGACTAACATCCTTGCGGGTAGATTTGCTAGTGTTGCTCCGGGGAGTTTAAACTGGATTTGCAGGGGGAGGGGAACCAGTGTGTTAGAGCAGATAGGGAGGTGGAGGAGGATAAAGGTCATGCGAGGACTACATGTATAGACAGAAATCAAGGGTTTGTACATGATAGAAATGTTCTCAGGTGCATCTATTTCAATGCAAGGAGTATTGTAGGTAAGGCAGATGAGTCTAGGGCGTGAATTGGCACGTGGGGTCATGACATTATTGCTATTAGTGAGACTTGGTTGCAGGATGAGCAGGACTGGAAGCTTAATGTTCCGGGGTTCCGTTGTTTCAGATGTGATAGAGAGGGAGGGATGAAAGGGGAGGGAGTGGCATTACTAGTGTATGGGTTCTCTTTTTTTTGTATGTTAAATTTAAAATGGCTTCTTTGTTATGTTAATCTTTTAAATTGCTGCGTATGTGGATTAAAATGGCTTCTTTGTTATGTTAATCTTTTAAACTGCTGCGTATGTGGATTAAAATGGCTTCTATGTTATGTTAAATGCTGAGAAAGTCTGTAGCTGGAAATTCACTTGGGTTAATACAGACAGCAGGTGCTATTAGCCAATGGGTGTCCATGTATCGTTTTCTCGGGTGATAATGCTGTCTCATATGACTGGGAACGGGGGTTTTTGGCGGGGAGTCGGAGGAGAGACGGAGAGGACGGTGGACGGGGGTTTTTGGCGGGGAGTCAGAGGAGAGATGGAGAGGACGGTGGACGGGGGTTTTTGGCGGGGAGTCGGAGGAGAGATGGAGAGGATGGTGGACGGGGGTTTTTGGTGGGGAGTCGGAGGAGAGACGGAGAGGACGACGGACGTGCGAAAAGGCTCTGGTCAATCACTCCAGGTGGTCCCGAGCCGCGAGGCGACGGGGTCCGGGTGGTCCCGAGCCGCGAGTCGATGGGGCCCGACCGATCCCGAGCCGCGAGTCGACAGGGTCCGGGTGGTTGTCAGGAATTTCTGAGCTCCAACTGGTGCACGAAGAATTTGAACTTTGATAAGTCTGGCGCCTATTTTTTTCCCATTACTTCCTTTTCTGTATCGAACTTGTATTAATGTCATAGACTTAGTAATATCTATAAAGTGTACTTGGTAAAACGTACTGGGTGTGCTGGCTGATGATTGATGTTTAGGATTGATTCGGGTGCAGCAACCGACTCCGTGGGAAGCGTTCAGGCAGGTGGTGGATGGGATTTCCCCTAGACATATACGAGCCAATATAGCTGAGCGTTACACTAGTGAGGGCCAATTTATACTTATGTGTCAAATCGACGCCGTGCGTACGGCGTAGCCGTGTACCCTACGCCGTATCCTGATGCACACCTCCCCAAAAATGTAACTACACATCGCGGCGACGCAGACAGCAACAATTGTGATTGGTCCACTTGGTAGCATCGCCTTTCATCCTACACTGCAATAGCTTCCCATTGGGCGACTGAAGGGCAGGGAAGGAACTCTGGCTGCAATGCTTTCCATAAAGCTTTACAGACCTCCAAAATTATGGAGGACCCTGTGCTTGATCCCAGTTTGTCGCTAGCTACTGCAGCCTGTTGACTTCCACCTGAAGCTAAAACCCGAATGGTGATTGCCAGTCTCTGAGTATACTGTGCGTACACAGATGCGAAACAAATGGTTGGAGACGATGGACCAAATCGTCAAATCTACCTACCGACATCCGAAAATATTTGAAATGCATTTCCTTGTTAATGTCTCTCAGTGGCCAGACAAGCGCAGAAAATTCACCCTCCTTCAGTTTCAGTCACCAGTGTTTGAAGAGACTAAACACAGTGGCATAGAAACCCCAATGCCAACTAGCGTTTTGGTGGTGAATTGCAGAGCGATGAAGACCCACCAATGCAGAAGTATAAATGCTAACAACGGTGTAGCCCACTTGCCTAGGCTACGGCGTAAGCTCGTACGCACATGTATAAATCAGCCTTCAGGGAAAGTATCACAGCTCTGCGTAGATAGGACAGCCTGGACGACTTGTCTACAGAGGCCATATAGGTGGAGCTGAGGAACGGGAAAGATGTGATCACACTAATAGGGTTGTTTTATAGACTGCCCAATAGTCAGAGAGAATTGGAGGAGCAAAACTGTAGAGAGCTAGCAGACCGCCGTAAGAAACAGGAAGTTGTAATAGTAGGGGATTTTAACTTTCCGCATATTGGCTGGGACTCCCACACTGTGAAAGGGCTAGATGGCTTGGAGTTTGTCAAATGTGTTCAGGAAAGTTTTCTAAATCAATATATAGAGGTACCTATGAGAGAGGATGCAATACTTGATCTCCTATTAGGGAACCAGACAGGACAGGTGACAGAAGTATGTGTAGGCGAACATTTTGGGTTCAGTGACCATAATATCATTAGTTTCAAGTTAATTATGGATAAGGATAGGACTGGTCCTCGAATTGAGGTTCTAAATTGGAGAAGGGCCAATTTTCTGGAAATGAGAAAGGATTTAGGAAGAGTGGATTAGTATATGCTGTTTTCTGGCAAGGATGTGTTCAGTAAGTGGAAGGCCTTCAAAGGCGAAATTTTGAGAGTGCAGAGTCTGCATGTTCCTGCCAGGATTAAAGGCAAAGTTAACAGGCATAGGGAACCTTGGTTTTCAAGGGATATTGGCGATCTGGTTAAGAAAAAGAGAGAGGTGTATAGTAGGTATAGGCAACAAAGAACAAATGAGGTACTTGAAGAGTATAGGAAATGTAAGAAAATACTAAAGAAGGAAATCAGAAAGGCAAAAAGAAGACATGAGGTTGCTTTGGCAGATAATGTGAAGGTAAACCCAAAGGGTTTCATAAGTATATTAAGAGTAAAAGGATAGTAAGGGACAAAATTGGTCCCCTAGAAGATCAGAGTGCATCTATGTGTGGAGCCTCACGAGATGGGGGAGATCTTAAACAGTTCTTTTGCATCAGTATTTACTCAGGAAACTGGCATAGCATATATGAGAGGAAGGGAAACAAGCAGTAGTGTCATGGAACATATAGAGATTAAAGAGGAGGAGGTGCTTGCTGCCTTACAGCGAATAAAGGTAGATAAATCCCCCAGGTCTGACATGATATTTCCTCAGACCTTGAGAGAGACTAGTGTAGAAAATGCATGCGCCCTGGCACAAATATTTAAAATGTCCTTAGCCACAGGTAACTCATGTTGTTCCGTTGTTTAAAAAAGGCTCAAAGTAAACCAGGTAATTACAGGCCGGTGAGCCTGACATCAGTAGTAGGTAAATTATTGGAAGGTGTTCTGAGAGATTTGGACAGTCAAGGGCTGATTAAGAATAGTCAGCATGGCTTTGTGCATGGCAGATCATGTTTAACGAATCTTGTAGAGTTTTTTTGAGGAGGTTACCAAGAAAGTAGATGAAGGAAAGGCTGGGGATGTTGTCAACATGGACTTTAGTAAGGCCTTTGACAAGATCCCACGTGGGAGATTAGTTCAGAAGGTTCAGACACTAGGTATCCTTTTTAAGGGTTAATTTATTTTGGACTATGTGTGGCAGGATGGACTTGGCTCAAACAAATACAGAAGATAGTGCATTAAAGTCCCACTGCAGAGACCTCAAAGTATAATTTAAATTAACTCTTCAGTGCATTCCTGAGAGAGGACCTTACAGGCAGCCCAGAGATAAAATTGTTTGTCTTCTAGAGTGGATTTAAAGATCAGTAAGAAATTGCAGACAGTGCCACCAACATCAATAAAAGACCATATTGTTGCAGAAATTTATGCATACATTGCACTCTGCATTTTCCTTCACATCAATGCTGCCCCCGCACTTGAGGTTGTAATAGGTTTTAGATGACAGCAAGGCCCTTTCCTGTTAATTTCTTTAGGAATAGTTGTACCAATTAATTTTAAAAGTTCTCATGAAAATAGAAAGTCAGTAGTCACAGTTAGCAGGATCTTCCTTTCATTTCTCCACATTTGACTGTGTAAAAAGAACTGGTTATAAGGTCTACTCAAATCTTTTGGATATTAATTATAAACACTACTTATTTCCACAGATAAGTTATTGAAAATCATATATTTATGATTGTCTATTTGACTATAATAGCTTATATTTTTGTAGCACCTTAGATGCAGCATAACAACCCAATCTACAGCCAATATTGAATATATAAAGCAATCAATATTTGGCATAGAGCTCCAATAGGGATAGGAGGGCAGATGACCAAAAACTTGGTTAAAGAGGTACTGTAGATTTGTGTTCCATGAATATCACATAATTTCAGTTAATAACTTAATTAGTAAAATAAAAATATTCCCATATCATCTCCCAATCATAGAGACATTTAGAACAAAAGTGCCAGATCGAAAACACAATTAATCCACATTTTGTTTCCAATATTGCTTTTATCATCCTCGAGTCTGCATTATGCAGCAACGCTTATTCCAAAAGCTCCAAAAAAGTGTTCAGTTTGAAATTTCATGTGACACGCTAAATGTTGTGATAACTGAACTTCTGCGGGATGTTTGAGGTGTGGAATAAATATCGTCCAGTTCTCTTCTTAGTGAGGATCATTGCCATGGTTACTGCTATGATCACCAGCAGGGCCACACAAAGTACAACTCCCAGAACTATTACAGCCACTTTGCATCCAGTGTTTTCTGCTGGAATCCCTTCTGTCTGGGTGGGAGCTGCTGTTGTTGTAGAGATTGCACCTAAAGTTGGATTCAATGAAAAAAAATCAACAGTAATTTACTAACATAAATACACCTCTGTTAGGTCACTTCTCATCCTCTTTTGCTGCAAAGAGAAAAGCTCTCACTCACTCAACCTATCCTCATAACCTACATCTTATATGTGGATAATCATTTCATTCTGTAGTCAGGATCCAGTCTTTGGTTAATTAAGTCTTTCTGAGGCCACAATTCTGTTACTAAAATATAGCTTTACCAGTATTCTCATCAATCTCTCTAATCCAGAATCCAGGTAAATCTCCTCTGCACCCTCTCTAAATCCTTTCGCATCCCTCCTGTAATGAGAAGGAGAATTTTGTTGGAGGTGAAATGCATCTTTGCAATGAGAAAAGTTCAGGAATGTATTGGGACAATGTCCTGTCTTGTTTGACCATGAAAATTATTCTGTTGTTAAAACCACGGCTATTTTTTTCATTATGGAGCAGGTGTGAGGTAGAAAGAAATACAAGCTAGTAGACATCAATGACAAGCACAAGATGTTCTACAGGTGCTGGAAATCCAGAGCAACACACACAAAAAGCAAGAGGAACTTAGCAGGTCAGGCACATCTATGGAAATGAGTAAACAGTCAACGTTTTGGGCCAAGACCCTACTTCAGGACTGGCTGATGAAGGATGTCAGTCCAAACCATCAACTCTTTATTCCTCCATTGATGCTGCCTGGCCTGCTGAGTTCCTCCAGATTGTTGTGTGTGTTGCTGAAAGAGTAATTGAGGCACGGTCTTCAACTGGATTACTGATGGGAATTGATGGAACAAAATCAGCAAGATGGTTCACGTTCTGCAAATTATGGTGCAAAATGGAAACTTCACCTCTCTCCTATTATTGATGCCATAGAGTGTTGTAGGGAAAAGATATAGTGTGGGCTAATAACTACTAAACAGGGATGTGGATTGTGCTAATGTGTTAAAACGGAACTGCAGATACAGCCTAGAATTAGAGACTTAGAATACACCAGCGACAACACCCAGGTTTCAGAAACTTCATTAAATGTTTTATAGCATGCATCCACTGTGTAATAGAAACTTGAATTTGCCATTTGACATAACATCATAAGACATAGGAGCAGAATTAGGCCATTTTGGCCTGTTGAGTCTGATCTGCTATTTAATTATGGATGATTTATTTTCCCCCTCAACCCCATTCTCCTGTGTTCTATCCATAACCTGTGGAGGCCAACTCATTGGGTATATTTAAGGCAGAGGTTGATGGATTTCTGATTGGTCAGGGGATGAAAAGATGTGGAGAGAAAGCAGGAGATTAGGGCTGTGAGGGAATTGGATCAGCCATGATGAAATAGCAGAGCAGATTCAATGGGCTAAATGGCCTAACTCTGCTCCTATATCTTACGGTCTTTAGCCTTTGATACCCTTACTAATCAAGAACCTGTCAATATAACCCACTTTAAATATACCCAATGACTTTACCTCCACAGCTGTCTGGCAATGAATTCTACAGATTCACCACCATCTGGCTAAAGAAATTCCTCATCTTTATTCTAAAGAGATGTCCTTTTAGTCTGAGGCTGTGCCCTCTGGTCCTGGACTGTCCCACTTTTGCAAACATCCTCTCCACATATATGGATAATCATTTTATTCTGTATTCAGGACTGGGTCTACTGCTTAGTTAAGTATTTCTGTAGCCACCAATCTTTTATTCCTCGGGAAATACCAAATTTCCCTCGGGATTAATAAAGTATATCTATCTATCTATCTATTTATCAAACTATAGTTTGACCAATAATCTCGTCAACCAGGCATGCCTTATGAGAATAGAAATAGACTTGGCCTTTTCTTCTTGGAGTGACAGAGGATGAGAGGTGACCTGATAGAGGTGTATAAGATGATGAGAGGCATTGATCGTCCGCGCCTGTACATTAGAAGTTTATGCCATGCCAGTGTGAAGTTTTATAGTGTTTGGTTTTATACTATATGCTTCACATTTGAATAGAACAAATTGAGTCTGTTTAAAATTATGAGCGCCATAGACAAGGTGCATTGTAATCGTCTTTTCCCAGGATAGGGGTGTATAAGCCTAGAGGCATAGATTTAAGGTGAGAGAGAAAAGATTTAATTGGGACTTGAGGGGCAACTTTTTCACCCAGGTAGTGTTGTGTATATGGATTGAGCTGCCAGAGGAAGTGGTTGAGGCAGGTCCAGTAGTAACATTGCACAGATACATGCAAGGTTAGGGCTTAGAGTGTTAGGGGCTGATTGCTGGAAATTGGATCTAGCTGTTGTCGTGGACTTGTTGGGCTGATAGGCCTGTATCCGTGGTGTTTTGCTTTATGACTCTATAACAACACTAGTAGCAATTTGCGACTATCTCTCATAACGTTATCATCACAAGTACTAATATTGTCAAGACTGGGATGTGCAATAATAGATTCTATCACTTTTAAAACTCCTCTAAGAATTTAAGCAGTTAATTACACCAAGGATAATTTGGAATCAGTCCTCATTCTACTCCATCCTATCCCACAATTCCAGGTTTGAACAATTATGCTCTTTACCTTTGCACTGTGTCCCAGGATTTGCCGGATTGATGTCCATAAATCCCCGGAAACAGCTGCATGAGAAATTGCCTGGGTTGTTCGTACAAAGAGCAAAATCGGAGCATGTGTTGTTGCCCGTCTGACACTCGTCCACGTCTGGAATGAGAGTTGGATTAAAGTGATCACCTGGGGCAAAAGACACTTTCCTATAGTGTTAAAGTAATGTTAAGGTCAGAAACGGGCCTGCCTTCACACACTGTCCCTGGAATAGCAGGATTTTGGTCTGTGAATCCAGCTTTGCACTGGCAGGTATATGTTGAATTCTGCCTGATACAAATCCCATTACCTGAACAATCATTAAAATCGGGTTGGCAGCTGTCTACCTCTGCAATGACAAGGACAGATAAATATTAGAACATGGATTCAGTTCATCAGAGATCATGGATTTGCATGGTCGTCATGTCACTTTATGTTGTGACGAAAGAGGGTTACAAAAAGTACACATAGACTAAGATGTTAACTGTCCTGTGCTGGCACCAGTGGGATCAACAGTTGATCTGCCACCTGTCTTCAGGAGAAAGAGAGATAAGGAAGACAATGGAGCAGCATTTGGAAGTGTTAATGAAGAGACGAGAGAGTTTAACGGAAGGAGACACCGGTCTGAGAACTGTCAAGATCGGCTCCTTTTTGAACCCTGAACTGTTTGAAGTGTGATGGACAGGCGATACCCCAGCAGGGGGATAAAAAGGGACAGGTTCGCTAAGGCAGGACACACACGACACCACGAGGTAATGAGACCCTGGAAGTGGTGCGGCTCCCACAAGTCGGTGGGAGTTTTGGAGGGCTGGTCGCGGGACCAAGCCATAAACGCACAGGGTGGAAAGGTACGATCGGCGGGAACCTGGTGTGTGTCCGCCCTTGCCTGGGTGCTAGGTTCACTGCAGAGGAACGATCGTATCTGAAATGGACGGATCACAGTCGGTGACCTCAGAAGAGGTCACTTTGAAACTGGTCATTTACCCCTAGACGACGATAGAGCTTGATTGATCCTACTATCCTAGTTCTGTGTACATGTGTGTTTATCATTGCTGAACTGTTGCATTTATTATCCTTTTGATTAGAGTACTGTGTTGCTTATTTCTTTAATAAAACTTTCTTAGTTCCAGTAATCCTGACTCCAACTGAGTGATCCATTTCTGTTAGTTTGGCAACCCAGTTACGGGGTACGTAACACAGTTCATCAGAGATCATGGATTTGCAAATTTACCAAATTACCCTCAGGATTAATAAAGTATATCTATCTATCTATCTATCTATCTATCTATTTATCAAACTATAGTTTGACCAATAATCTCGTCAACCAGGCATGCCTTATGAGAATAGAAATAGACTTGGCCTTTTCTTCTTGGAGTGACAGAGGATGAGAGGTGACCTGATAGAGGTGTATAAGATGATGAGAGGCATTGATCGTCCGCGCCTGTACATCAGAAGTTTATGCCATGCCAGTGTGAAGTTTTATAGTGTTTGGTTTTATACTATATGCTTCACATTTGAATAGAACAAATTGAGTCTGTTTAAAATTATGAGCGCCATAGACAAGGTGCATTGTAATCGTCTTTTCCCAGGATAGGGGTGTATAAGCCTAGAGGCATAGATTTAAGGTGAGAGAGAAAAGATTTAATTGGGACTTGAGGGGCAACTTTTTCACCCAGGTAGTGTTGTGTATATGGATTGAGCTGCCAGAGGAAGTGGTTGAGGCAGGTCCAGTAGTAACATTGCACAGATACATGCAAGGTTAGGGCTTAGAGTGTTAGGGGCTGATTGCTGGAAATTGGATCTAGCTGTTGTCGTGGACTTGTTGGGCTGATAGGCCTGTATCCGTGGTGTTTTGCTTTATGACTCTATAACAACACTAGTAGCAATTTGTGACTATCTCTCATAACATTATCATCACAAGTACTAATATTGTCAAGACTGGGATGTGCAATAATAGATTCTATCACTTTTAAAACTCCTCTAAGAATTTAAGCAGTTAATTACACCAAGGATAATTTGGAATCAGTCCTCATTCTACTCCATCCTATCCCACAATTCCGGGTTTGAACAATTATGCTCTTTACCTTTGCACTGTGTCCCAGGATTTGCCGGATTGATGTCCATAAATCCCTGGAAACAGCTGCATGAGAAATTGCCTGGGTTGTTCGTACAAAGAGCAAAATCGGAGCATGTGTTGTTGCCCGTCTGACACTCGTCCACGTCTGGAATGAGAGTTGGATTAAAGTGATCACCTGGGGCAAAAGACACTTTCCTATAGTGTTAAAGTAATGTTAAGGTCAGAAACGGGCCTGCCTTCACACACTGTCCCTGGAATAGCAGGATTTTGGTCTGTGAATCCAGCTTTGCACTGGCAGGTATATGTTGAATTCTGCCTGATACAAATCCCATTACCTGAACAATCATTAAAATCGGGTTGGCAGCTGTCTACCTCTGCAATGACAAGGACAGATAAATATTAGAACATGGATTCAGTTCATCAGAGATCATGGATTTGCATGGTCGTCATGTCACTTTATGTTGTGACGAAAGAGGGTTACAAAAAGTACACATAGACTAAGATGTTAACTGTCCTGTGCTGGCACCAGTGGGATCAACAGTTGATCTGCCACCTGTCTTCAGGAGAAAGAGAGATAAGGAAGACAATGGAGCAGCATTTGGAAGTGTTAATGAAGAGACGAGAGAGTTTAACGGAAGGAGACACCGGTCTGAGAACTGTCAAGATCGGCTCCTTTTTGAACCCTGAACTGTTTGAAGTGTGATGGACAGGCGATACCCCAGCAGGGGGATAAAAAGGGACAGGTTCGCTAAGGCAGGACACACACGACACCACGAGGTAATGAGACCCTGGAAGTGGTGCGGCTCCCACAAGTCGGTGGGAGTTTTGGAGGGCTGGTCGCGGGACCAAGCCATAAACGCACAGGGTGGAAAGGTACGATCGGCGGGAACCTGGTGTGTGTCCGCCCTTGCCTGGGTGCTAGGTTCACTGCAGAGGAACGATCGTATCTGAAATGGACGGATCACAGTCGGTGACCTCAGAAGAGGTCACTTTGAAACTGGTCATTTACCCCTAGACGACGATAGAGCTTGATTGATCCTACTATCCTAGTTCTGTGTACATGTGTGTTTATCATTGCTGAACTGTTGCATTTATTATCCTTTTGATTAGAGTACTGTGTTGCTTATTTCTTTAATAAAACTTTCTTAGTTCCAGTAATCCTGACTCCAACTGAGTGATCCATTTCTGTTAGTTTGGCAACCCAGTTACGGGGTACGTAACACAGTTCATCAGAGATCATGGATTTGCAAATTTACCAAATTACCCTCAGGATTAATAAAGTATATCTATCTATCTATCTATCTATCTATCTATTTATCAAACTATAGTTTGACCAATAATCTCGTCAACCAGGCATGCCTTATGAGAATAGAAATAGACTTGGCCTTTTCTTCTTGGAGTGACAGAGGATGAGAGGTGACCTGATAGAGGTGTATAAGATGATGAGAGGCATTGATCGTCCGCGCCTGTACATTAGAAGTTTATGCCATGCCAGTGTGAAGTTTTATAGTGTTTGGTTTTATACTATATGCTTCACATTTGAATAGAACAAATTGAGTCTGTTTAAAATTATCAGCGCCATAGACAAGGTGCATTGTAATCGTCTTTTCCCAGGATAGGGGTGTATAAGCCTAGAGGCATAGATTTAAGGTGAGAGAGAAAAGATTTAATTGGGACTTGAGGGGCAACTTTTTCACCCAGGTAGTGTTGTGTATATGGATTGAGCTGCCAGAGGAAGTGGTTGAGGCAGGTCCAGTAGTAACATTGCACAGATACATGCAAGGTTAGGGCTTAGAGTGTTAGGGGCTGATTGCTGGAAATTGGATCTAGCTGTTGTCGTGGACTTGTTGGGCTGATAGGCCTGTATCCGTGGTGTTTTGCTTTATGACTCTATAACAACACTAGTAGCAATTTGCGACTATCTCTCATAACATTATCATCACAAGTACTAATATTGTCAAGACTGGGATGTGCAATAATAGATTCTATCACTTTTAAAACACCTCTAAGAATTTGAGCAGTTAATTACACCAAGGATAACTTGGAATCAGTCCTCATTCTACTCCATCCTATCCCACAATTCCAGGTTTGAACAATTATGCTCTTTACCTTTGCACTGTGTCCCAGGATTTGCCGGATTGATGTCCATAAATCCCCGGAAACAGCTGCATGAGAAATTGCCTGGGTTGTTCGTACAAAGAGCAAAATCGGAGCATGTGTTGTTGCCCGTCTGACACTCGTCCACGTCTGGAATGAGAGTTGGATTAAAGTGATCACCTGGGGCAAAAGACACTTTCCTATAGTGTTAAAGTAATGTTAAGGTCAGAAACGGGCCTGCCTTCACACACTGTCCCTGGAATAGCAGGATTTTGGTCTGTGAATCCAGCTTTGCACTGGCAGGTATATGTTGAATTCTGCCTGATACAAATCCCATTACCTGAACAATCATTAAAATCGGGTTGGCAGCTGTCTACCTCTGCAATGACAAGGACAGATAAATATTAGAACATGGATTCAGTTCATCAGAGATCATGGATTTGCATGGTCGTCATGTCACTTTATGTTGTGACGAAAGAGGGTTACAAAAAGTACACATAGACTAAGATGTTAACTGTCCTGTGCTGGCACCAGTGGGATCAACAGTTGATCTGCCACCTGTCTTCAGGAGAAAGAGAGATAAGGAAGACAATGGAGCAGCATTTGGAAGTGTTAATGAAGAGACGAGAGAGTTTAACGGAAGGAGACACCGGTCTGAGAACTGTCAAGATCGGCTCCTTTTTGAACCCTGAACTGTTTGAAGTGTGATGGACAGGCGATACCCCAGCAGGGGGATAAAAAGGGACAGGTTCGCTAAGGCAGGACACACACGACACCACGAGGTAATGAGACCCTGGAAGTGGTGCGGCTCCCACAAGTCGGTGGGAGTTTTGGAGGGCTGGTCGCGGGACCAAGCCATAAACGCACAGGGTGGAAAGGTACGATCGGCGGGAACCTGGTGTGTGTCCGCCCTTGCCTGGGTGCTAGGTTCACTGCAGAGGAACGATCGTATCTGAAATGGACGGATCACAGTCGGTGACCTCAGAAGAGGTCACTTTGAAACTGGTCATTTACCCCTAGACGACGATAGAGCTTGATTGATCCTACTATCCTAGTTCTGTGTACATGTGTGTTTATCATTGCTGAACTGTTGCATTTATTATCCTTTTGATTAGAGTACTGTGTTGCTTATTTCTTTAATAAAACTTTCTTAGTTCCAGTAATCCTGACTCCAACTGAGTGATCCATTTCTGTTAGTTTGGCAACCCAGTTACGGGGTACGTAACACAGTTCATCAGAGATCATGGATTTGCAAATTTACCAAATTACCCTCAGGATTAATAAAGTATATCTATCTATCTATCTATCTATCTATCTATTTATCAAACTATAGTTTGACCAATAATCTCGTCAACCAGGCATGCCTTATGAGAATAGAAATAGACTTGGCCTTTTCTTCTTGGAGTGACAGAGGATGAGAGGTGACCTGATAGAGGTGTATAAGATGATGAGAGGCATTGATCGTCCGCGCCTGTACATTAGAAGTTTATGCCATGCCAGTGTGAAGTTTTATAGTGTTTGGTTTTATACTATATGCTTCACATTTGAATAGAACAAATTGAGTCTGTTTAAAATTATCAGCGCCATAGACAAGGTGCATTGTAATCGTCTTTTCCCAGGATAGGGGTGTATAAGCCTAGAGGCATAGATTTAAGGTGAGAGAGAAAAGATTTAATTGGGACTTGAGGGGCAACTTTTTCACCCAGGTAGTGTTGTGTATATGGATTGAGCTGCCAGAGGAAGTGGTTGAGGCAGGTCCAGTAGTAACATTGCACAGATACATGCAAGGTTAGGGCTTAGAGTGTTAGGGGCTGATTGCTGGAAATTGGATCTAGCTGTTGTCGTGGACTTGTTGGGCTGATAGGCCTGTATCCGTGGTGTTTTGCTTTATGACTCTATAACAACACTAGTAGCAATTTGCGACTATCTCTCATAACATTATCATCACAAGTACTAATATTGTCAAGACTGGGATGTGCAATAATAGATTCTATCACTTTTAAAACTCCTCTAAGAATTTGAGCAGTTAATTACACCAAGGATAACTTGGAATCAGTCCTCATTCTACTCCATCCTATCCCACAATTCCAGGTTTGAACAATTATGCTCTTTACCTTTGCACTGTGTCCCAGGATTTGCCGGATTGATGTCCATAAATCCCCGGAAACAGCTGCATGAGAAATTGCCTGGGTTGTTCGTACAAAGAGCAAAATCGGAGCATGTGTTGTTGCCCGTCTGACACTCGTCCACGTCTGGAATGAGAGTTGGATTAAAGTGATCACCTGGGGCAAAAGACACTTTCCTATAGTGTTAAAGTAATGTTAAGGTCAGAAACGGGCCTGCCTTCACACACTGTCCCTGGAATAGCAGGATTTTGGTCTGTGAATCCAGCTTTGCACTGGCAGGTATATGTTGAATTCTGCCTGATACAAATCCCATTACCTGAACAATCATTAAAATCGGGTTGGCAGCTGTCTACCTCTGCAATGACAAGGACAGATAAATATTAGAACATGGATTCAGTTCATCAGAGATCATGGATTTGCATGGTCGTCATGTCACTTTATGTTGTGACGAAAGAGGGTTACAAAAAGTACACATAGACTAAGATGTTAACTGTCCTGTGCTGGCACCAGTGGGATCAACAGTTGATCTGCCACCTGTCTTCAGGAGAAAGAGAGATAAGGAAGACAATGGAGCAGCATTTGGAAGTGTTAATGAAGAGACGAGAGAGTTTAACGGAAGGAGACACCGGTCTGAGAACTGTCAAGATCGGCTCCTTTTTGAACCCTGAACTGTTTGAAGTGTGATGGACAGGCGATACCCCAGCAGGGGGATAAAAAGGGACAGGTTCGCTAAGGCAGGACACACACGACACCACGAGGTAACGAGACCCTGGAAGTGGTGCGGCTCCCACAAGTCGGTGGGAGTTTTGGAGGGCTGGTCGCGGGACCAAGCCATAAACGCACAGGGTGGAAAGGTACGATCGGCGGGAACCTGGTGTGTGTCCGCCCTTGCCTGGGTGCTAGGTTCACTGCAGAGGAACGATCGTATCTGAAATGGACGGATCACAGTCGGTGACCTCAGAAGAGGTCACTTTGAAACTGGTCATTTACCCCTAGACGACGATAGAGCTTGATTGATCCTACTATCCTAGTTCTGTGTACATGTGTGTTTATCATTGCTGAACTGTTGCATTTATTATCCTTTTGATTAGAGTACTGTGTTGCTTATTTCTTTAATAAAACTTTCTTAGTTCCAGTAATCCTGACTCCAACTGAGTGATCCATTTCTGTTAGTTTGGCAACCCAGTTACGGGGTACGTAACACAGTTCATCAGAGATCATGGATTTGCAAATTTACCAAATTACCCTCAGGATTAATAAAGTATTTCTATCTATCTATCTATCTATCTATCTATTTATCAAACTATAGTTTGACCAATAATCTCGTCAACCAGGCATGCCTTATGAGAATAGAAATAGACTTGGCCTTTTCTTCTTGGAGTGACAGAGGATGAGAGGTGACCTGATAGAGGTGTATAAGATGATGAGAGGCATTGATCGTCCGCGCCTGTACATCAGAAGTTTATGCCATGCCAGTGTGAAGTTTTATAGTGTTTGGTTTTATACTATATGCTTCACATTTGAATAGAACAAATTGAGTCTGTTTAAAATTATGAGCGCCATAGACAAGGTGCATTGTAATCGTCTTTTCCCAGGATAGGGGTGTATAAGCCTAGAGGCATAGATTTAAGGTGAGAGAGAAAAGATTTAATTGGGACTTGAGGGGCAACTTTTTCACCCAGGTAGTGTTGTGTATATGGATTGAGCTGCCAGAGGAAGTGGTTGAGGCAGGTCCAGTAGTAACATTGCACAGATACATGCAAGGTTAGGGCTTAGAGTGTTAGGGGCTGATTGCTGGAAATTGGATCTAGCTGTTGTCGTGGACTTGTTGGGCTGATAGGCCTGTATCCGTGGTGTTTTGCTTTATGACTCTATAACAACACTAGTAGCAATTTGTGACTATCTCTCATAACGTTATCATCACAAGTACTAATATTGTCAAGACTGGGATGTGCAATAATAGATTCTATCACTTTTAAAACTCCTCTAAGAATTTAAGCAGTTAATTACACCAAGGATAATTTGGAATCAGTCCTCATTCTACTCCATCCTATCCCACAATTCCGGGTTTGAACAATTATGCTCTTTACCTTTGCACTGTGTCCCAGGATTTGCCGGATTGATGTCCATAAATCCCTGGAAACAGCTGCATGAGAAATTGCCTGGGTTGTTCGTACAAAGAGCAAAATCGGAGCATGTGTTGTTGCCCGTCTGACACTCGTCCACGTCTGGAATGAGAGTTGGATTAAAGTGATCACCTGGGGCAAAAGACACTTTCCTATAGTGTTAAAGTAATGTTAAGGTCAGAAACGGGCCTGCCTTCACACACTGTCCCTGGAATAGCAGGATTTTGGTCTGTGAATCCAGCTTTGCACTGGCAGGTATATGTTGAATTCTGCCTGATACAAATCCCATTACCTGAACAATCATTAAAATCGGGTTGGCAGCTGTCTACCTCTGCAATGACAAGGACAGATAAATATTAGAACATGGATTCAGTTCATCAGAGATCATGGATTTGCATGGTCGTCATGTCACTTTATGTTGTGACGAAAGAGGGTTACAAAAAGTACACATAGACTAAGATGTTAACTGTCCTGTGCTGGCACCAGTGGGATCAACAGTTGATCTGCCACCTGTCTTCAGGAGAAAGAGAGATAAGGAAGACAATGGAGCAGCATTTGGAAGTGTTAATGAAGAGACGAGAGAGTTTAACGGAAGGAGACACCGGTCTGAGAACTGTCAAGATCGGCTCCTTTTTGAACCCTGAACTGTTTGAAGTGTGATGGACAGGCGATACCCCAGCAGGGGGATAAAAAGGGACAGGTTCGCTAAGGCAGGACACACACGACACCACGAGGTAATGAGACCCTGGAAGTGGTGCGCCTCCCACAAGTCGGTGGGAGTTTTGGAGGGCTGGTCGCGGGACCAAGCCATAAACGCACAGGGTGGAAAGGTACGATCGGCGGGAACCTGGTGTGTGTCCGCCCTTGCCTGGGTGCTAGGTTCACTGCAGAGGAACGATCGTATCTGAAATGGACGGATCACAGTCGGTGACCTCAGAAGAGGTCACTTTGAAACTGGTCATTTACCCCTAGACGACGATAGAGCTTGATTGATCCTACTATCCTAGTTCTGTGTACATGTGTGTTTATCATTGCTGAACTGTTGCATTTATTATCCTTTTGATTAGAGTACTGTGTTGCTTATTTCTTTAATAAAACTTTCTTAGTTCCAGTAATCCTGACTCCAACTGAGTGATCCATTTCTGTTAGTTTGGCAACCCAGTTACGGGGTACGTAACACAGTTCATCAGAGATCATGGATTTGCAAATTTACCAAATTACCCTCAGGATTAATAAGGTATATCTATCTATCTATCTATCTATCTATCTATTTATCAAACTATAGTTTGACCAATAATCTCGTCAACCAGGCATGCCTTATGAGAATAGAAATAGACTTGGCCTTTTCGTCTTGGAGTGACAGAGGATGAGAGGTGACCTGATAGAGGTGCATAAGATGATGAGAGGCATTGATCGTCCGCACCTGTACATCAGAAGTTTATGCCATGCCAGTGTGAAGTTTTATAGTGTTTGGTTTTATACTATATGCTTCACATTTGAATAGAACAAATTGAGTCTGTTTAAAATTATGAGCGCCATTGACAAGGTGCATTGTAATCATCTTTTCCCAGGATAGGGGTGTATAAGCCTAGAGGCATAGATTTAAGGTGAGAGAGAAAAGATTTAATTGGGACTTGAGGGGCAACTTTTTCACCCAGGTAGTGTTGTGTATATGGATTGAGCTGCCAGAGGAAGTGGTTGAGGCAGGTCCAGTAGTAACATTGCACAGATACATGCAAGGTTAGGGCTTAGAGTGTTAGGGGCTGATTGCTGGAAATTGGATCTAGCTGTTGTCGTGGACTTGTTGGGCTGATAGGCCTGTATCCGTGGTGTTTTGCTTTATGACTCTATAACAACACTAGTAGCAATTTGTGACTATCTCTCATAACATTATCATCACAAGTACTAATATTGTCAAGACTGGGATGTGCAATAATAGATTCTATCACTTTTAAAACTCCTCTAAGAATTTAAGCAGTTAATTACACCAAGGATAATTTGGAATCAGTCCTCATTCTACTCCATCCTATCCCACAATTCCGGGTTTGAACAATTATGCTCTTTACCTTTGCACTGTGTCCCAGGATTTGCCGGATTGATGTCCATAAATCCCCGGAAACAGCTGCATGAGAAATTGCCTGGGTTGTTCGTACAAAGAGCAAAATCGGAGCATGTGTTGTTGCCCGTCTGACACTCGTCCACGTCTGGAATGAGAGTTGGATTAAAGTGATCACCTGGGGCAAAAGACACTTTCCTATAGTGTTAAAGTAATGTTAAGGTCAGAAACGGGCCTGCCTTCACACACTGTCCCTGGAATAGCAGGATTTTGGTCTGTGAATCCAGCTTTGCACTGGCAGGTATATGTTGAATTCTGCCTGATACAAATCCCATTACCTGAACAATCATTAAAATCGGGTTGGCAGCTGTTTACCTCTGCAATGAGAAGGACAGATAAATATTAGAACATGGATTCAGTTCATCAGAGATCATGGATTTGCATGGTCGTCATGTCACTTTATGTTGTGACGAAAGAGGGTTACAAAAAGTACACATAGACTAAGATGTTAACTGTCCTGTGCTGGCACCAGTGGGATCAACAGTTGATCTGCCACCTGTCTTCAGGAGAAAGAGAGATAAGGAAGACAATGGAGCAGCATTTGGAAGTGTTAATGAAGAGACGAGAGAGTTTAACGGAAGGAGACACCGGTCTGAGAACTGTCAAGATCGGCTCCTTTTTGAACCCTGAACTGTTTGAAGTGTGATGGACAGGCAATACCCCAGCAGGGGGATAAAAAGGGACAGGTTCGCTAAGGCAGGACACACACGACACCACGAGGTAATGAGACCCTGGAAGTGGTGCGCCTCCCACAAGTCGGTGGGAGTTTTGGAGGGCTGGTCGCGGGACCAAGCCATAAACGCACAGGGTGGAAAGGTACGATCGGCAGGAACCTGGTGTGTGTCCGCCCTTGCCTGGGTGCTAGGTTCACTGCAGAGGAACGATCGTATCTGAAATGGACGGATCACAGTCGGTGACCTCAGAAGAGGTCACTTTGAAACTGGTCATTTACCCCTAGACGACGATAGAGCTTGATTGATCCTACTATCCTAGTTCTGTGTACATGTGTGTTTATCATTGCTGAACTGTTGCATTTATTATCCTTTTGATTAGAGTACTGTGTTGCTTATTTCTTTAATAAAACTTTCTTAGTTCCAGTAATCCTGACTCCAACTGAGTGATCCATTTCTGTTAGTTTGGCAACCCAGTTACGGGGTACGTAACACAGTTCATCAGAGATCATGGATTTGCAAATTTACCAAATTACCCTCAGGATTAATAAAGTATATCTATCTATCTATCTATCTATCTATCTATTTATCAAACTATAGTTTGACCAATAATCTCGTCAACCAGGCATGCCTTATGAGAATAGAAATAGACTTGGCCTTTTCGTCTTGGAGTGACAGAGGATGAGAGGTGACCTGATAGAGGTGTATAAGATGATGAGAGGCATTGATCGTCCGCGCCTGTACATTAGAAGTTTATGCCATGCCAGTGTGAAGTTTTATAGTGTTTGGTTTTATACTATATGCTTCACATTTGAATAGAACAAATTGAGTCTGTTTAAAATTATCAGCGCCATAGACAAGGTGCATTGTAATCGTCTTTTCCCAGGATAGGGGTGTATAAGCCTAGAGGCATAGATTTAAGGTGAGAGAGAAAAGATTTAATTGGGACTTGAGGGGCAACTTTTTCACCCAGGTAGTGTTGTGTATATGGATTGAGCTGCCAGAGGAAGTGGTTGAGGCAGGTCCAGTAGTAACATTGCACAGATACATGCAAGGTTAGGGCTTAGAGTGTTAGGGGCTGATTGCTGGAAATTGGATCTAGCTGTTGTCGTGGACTTGTTGGGCTGATAGGCCTGTATCCGTGGTGTTTTGCTTTATGACTCTATAACAACACTAGTAGCAATTTGTGACTATCTCTCATAACATTATCATCACAAGTACTAATATTGTCAAGACTGGGATGTGCAATAATAGATTCTATCACTTTTAAAACTCCTCTAAGAATTTAAGCAGTTAATTACACCAAGGATAATTTGGAATCAGTCCTCATTCTACTCCATCCTATCCCAACATGCCGGGTTTAAACAATTATGCTCTTTATCTTTGCAGTGTGTCCCAGGGTTTGCCGGATTGATGTCCATAAATCCCTGGAAACAGCTGCATGAGAAACTGCCTGCGTTGTTCGTACAGAGAGCAAAATCGGAGCATGTGTTGTTGCCCGTCCGACACTCGTCTACGTCTGGAATGAGAGTTGGATTAAAGTGATCACCTGGGGCAAAAGACACTTTCCTATAGTGTTAAAGTAATGTTTAGGTCAGAAACGGGCCTACCTTCACACACTGTCCCTGGAATAGCAGGATTTTGGTCTGTGAATCCAGCTTTGCACTGGCAGGTATATGTTGAATTCTGCCTGATACAAATCCCATTACCTGAACAATCATTAAAATCGGGTTGGCAGCTGTCTACCTCTGCAATGACAAGGACAGATAAATATTAGAACATGGATTCAGTTCATCAGAGATCATGGATTTGCATGGTCGTCATGTCACTTTATGTTGTGACGAAAGAGGGTTACAAAAAGTACACATAGACTAAGATGTTAACTGTCCTGTGTTGGCACCAGTGGGATCAACAGTTGATCTGCCACCTGTCTTCAGGAGAAAGAGAGATAAGGAAGACAATGGAGCAGCATTTGGAAGTGTTAATGAAGAGACGAGAGAGTTTAACGGAAGGAGACACCGGTCTGAGAACTGTCAAGATCGGCTCCTTTTTGAACCCTGAACTGTTTGAAGTGTGATGGACAGGCAATACCCCAGCAGGGGGATAAAAAGGGACAGGTTCGCTAAGGCAGGACACACACGACACCACGAGGTAATGAGACCCTGGAAGTGGTGCGCCTCCCACAAGTCGGTGGGAGTTTTGGAGGGCTGTTCGCGGGACCAAGCCATAAACGCACAGGGTGGAAAGGTACGATCGGCGGGAACCTGGTGTGTGTCCGCCCTTGCCTGGGTGCTAGGTTCACTGCAGAGGAACGATCGTATCTGAAATGGACGGATCACAGTCGGTGACCTCAGAAGAGGTCACTTTGAAACTGGTCATTTACCCCTAGACGACGATAGAGCTTGATTGATCCTACTATCCTAGTTCTGTGTACATGTGTGTTTATCATTGCTGAACTGTTGCATTTATTATCCTTTTGATTAGAGTACTGTGTTGCTTATTTCTTTAATAAAACTTTCTTAGTTCCAGTAATCCTGACTCCAACTGAGTGATCCATTTCTGTTAGTTTGGCAACCCAGTTACGGGGTACGTAACACAGTTCATCAGAGATCATGGATTTGCAAATTTACCAAATTACCCTCAGGATTAATAAAGTATATCTATCTATCTATCTATCTATCTATCTATTTATCAAACTATAGTTTGACCAATAATCTCGTCAACCAGGCATGCCTTATGAGAATAGAAATAGACTTGGCCTTTTCGTCTTGGAGTGACAGAGGATGAGAGGTGACCTGATAGAGGTGTATAAGATGATGAGAGGCATTGATCGTCCGCGCCTGTACATTAGAAGTTTATGCCATGCCAGTGTGAAGTTTTATAGTGTTTGGTTTTATACTATATGCTTCACATTTGAATAGAACAAATTGAGTCTGTTTAAAATTATCAGCGCCATAGACAAGGTGCATTGTAATCGTCTTTTCCCAGGATAGGGGTGTATAAGCCTAGAGGCATAGATTTAAGGTGAGAGAGAAAAGATTTAATTGGGACTTGAGGGGCAACTTTTTCACCCAGGTAGTGTTGTGTATATGGATTGAGCTGCCAGAGGAAGTGGTTGAGGCAGGTCCAGTAGTAACATTGCACAGATACATGCAAGGTTAGGGCTTAGAGTGTTAGGGGCTGATTGCTGGAAATTGGATCTAGCTGTTGTCGTGGACTTGTTGGGCTGATAGGCCTGTATCCGTGGTGTTTTGCTTTATGACTCTATAACAACACTAGTAGCAATTTGTGACTATCTCTCATAACGATATCATCACAAGTACTAATATTGTCAAGACTGGGATGTGCAATAATAGATTCTATCACTTTTAAAACTCCTCTAAGAATTTAAGCAGTTAATTACACCAAGGATAATTTGGAATCAGTCCTCATTCTACTCCATCCTATCCCAACATGCCGGGTTTAAACAATTATGCTCTTTATCTTTGCAGTGTGTCCCAGGGTTTGCCGGATTGATGTCCATAAATCCCTGGAAACAGCTGCATGAGAAACTGCCTGCGTTGTTCGTACAGAGAGCAAAATCGGAGCATGTGTTGTTGCCCGTCCGACACTCGTCTACGTCTGGAATGAGAGTTGGATTAAAGTGATCACCTGGGGCAAAAGACACTTTCCTATAGTGTTAAAGTAATGTTTAGGTCAGAAACGGGCCTACCTTCACACACTCTCCCTGGAATAGCAGGATTTTGGTCTGTGAATCCAGCTTTGCACTGGCAGGTATATGTTGAATTCTGCCTGATACAAATCCCATTACCTGAACAATCATTAAAATCGGGTTGGCAGCTGTCTACCTCTGCAATGACAAGGACAGATAAATATTAGAACATGGATTCAGTTCATCAGAGATCATGGATTTGCATGGTCGTCATGTCACTTTATGTTGTGACGAAAGAGGGTTACAAAAAGTACACATAGACTAAGATGTTAACTGTCCTGTGCTGGCACCAGTGGGATCAACAGTTGATCTGCCACCTGTCTTCAGGAGAAAGAGAGATAAGGAAGACAATGGAGCAGCATTTGGAAGTGTTAATGAAGAGACGAGAGAGTTTAACGGAAGGAGACACCGGTCTGAGAACTGTCAAGATCGGCTCCTTTTTGAACCCTGAACTGTTTGAAGTGTGATGGACAGGCAATACCCCAGCAGGGGGATAAAAAGGGACAGGTTCGCTAAGGCAGGACACACACGACACCACGAGGTAATGAGACCCTGGAAGTGGTGCGGCTCCCACAAGTCGGTGGGAGTTTTGGAGGGCTGGTCGCGGGACCAAGCCATAAACGCACAGGGTGGAAAGGTACGATCGGCGGGAACCTGGTGTGTGTCCGCCCTTGCCTGGGTGCTAGGTTCACTGCAGAGGAACGATCGTATCTGAAATGGACGGATCACAGTCGGTGACCTCAGAAGAGGTCACTTTGAAACTGGTCATTTACCCCTAGACGATGATAGAGCTTGATTGATCCTACTATCCTAGTTCTGTGTACATGTGTGTTTATCATTGCTGAACTGTTGCATTTATTATCCTTTTGATTAGAGTACTGTGTTGCTTATTTCTTTAATAAAACTTTCTTAGTTCCAGTAATCCTGACTCCAACTGAGTGATCCATTTCTGTTAGTTTGGCAACCCAGTTACGGGGTACGTAACACAGTTCATCAGAGATCATGGATTTGCAAATTTACCAAATTACCCTCAGGATTAATAAAGTATATCTATCTATCTATCTATCTATCTATCTATTTATCAAACTATAGTTTGACCAATAATCTCGTCAACCAGGCATGCCTTATGAGAATAGAAATAGACTTGGCCTTTTCGTCTTGGAGTGACAGAGGATGAGAGGTGACCTGATAGAGGTGTATAAGATGATGAGAGGCATTGATCGTCCGCGCCTGTACATTAGAAGTTTATGCCATGCCAGTGTGAAGTTTTATAGTGTTTGGTTTTATACTATATGCTTCACATTTGAATAGAACAAATTGAGTCTGTTTAAAATTATCAGCGCCATAGACAAGGTGCATTGTAATCGTCTTTTCCCAGGATAGGGGTGTATAAGCCTAGAGGCATAGATTTAAGGTGAGAGAGAAAAGATTTAATTGGGACTTGAGGGGCAACTTTTTCACCCAGGTAGTGTTGTGTATATGGATTGAGCTGCCAGAGGAAGTGGTTGAGGCAGGTCCAGTAGTAACATTGCACAGATACATGCAAGGTTAGGGCTTAGAGTGTTAGGGGCTGATTGCTGGAAATTGGATCTAGCTGTTGTCGTGGACTTGTTGGGCTGATAGGCCTGTATCCGTGGTGTTTTGCTTTATGACTCTATAACAACACTAGTAGCAATTTGTGACTATCTCTCATAACATTATCATCACAAGTACTAATATTGTCAAGACTGGGATGTGCAATAATAGATTCTATCACTTTTAAAACTCCTCTAAGAATTTAAGCAGTTAATTACACCAAGGATAATTTGGAATCAGTCCTCATTCTACTCCATCCTATCCCAACATGCCGGGTTTAAACAATTATGCTCTTTATCTTTGCAGTGTGTCCCAGGGTTTGCCGGATTGATGTCCATAAATCCCTGGAAACAGCTGCATGAGAAACTGCCTGTGTTGTTCGTACAGAGAGCAAAATCGGAGCATGTGTTGTTGCCCGTCCGACACTCGTCTACGTCTGGAATGAGAGTTGGATTAAAGTGATCACCTGGGGCAAAAGACACTTTCCTATAGTGTTAAAGTAATGTTTAGGTCAGAAACGGGCCTACCTTCACACACTCTCCCTGGAATAGCAGGATTTTGGTCTGTGAATCCAGCTTTGCACTGGCAGGTATATGTTGAATTCTGCCTGATACAAATCCCATTACCTGAACAATCATTAAAATCGGGTTGGCAGCTGTCTACCTCTGCAATGACAAGGACAGATAAATATTAGAACATGGATTCAGTTCATCAGAGATCATGGATTTGCATGGTCGTCATGTCACTTTATGTTGTGACGAAAGAGGGTTACAAAAAGTACACATAGACTAAGATGTTAACTGTCCTGTGCTGGCACCAGTGGGATCAACAGTTGATCTGCCACCTGTCTTCAGGAGAAAGAGAGATAAGGAAGACAATGGAGCAGCATTTGGAAGTGTTAATGAAGAGACGAGAGAGTTTAACGGAAGGAGACACCGGTCTGAGAACTGTCAAGATCGGCTCCTTTTTGAACCCTGAACTGTTTGAAGTGTGATGGACAGGCGATACCCCAGCAGGGGGATAAAAAGGGACAGGTTCGCTAAGGCAGGACACACACGACACCACGAGGTAATGAGACCCTGGAAGTGGTGCGGCTCCCACAAGTCGGTGGGAGTTTTGGAGGGCTGGTCGCGGGACCAAGCCATAAACGCACAGGGTGGAAAGGTACGATCGGCGGGAACCTGGTGTGTGTCCGCCCTTGCCTGGGTGCTAGGTTCACTGCAGAGGAACGATCGTATCTGAAATGGACGGATCACAGTCGGTGACCTCAGAAGAGGTCACTTTGAAACTGGTCATTTACCCCTAGACGACGATAGAGCTTGATTGATCCTACTATCCTAGTTCTGTGTACATGTGTGTTTATCATTGCTGAACTGTTGCATTTATTGTCCTTTTGATTAGAGTACTGTGTTGCTTATTTCTTTAATAAAACTTTCTTAGTTCCAGTAATCCTGACTCCAACTGAGTGATCCATTTCTGTTAGTTTGGCAACCCAGTTACGGGGTACGTAACACAGTTCATCAGAGATCATGGATTTGCAAATTTACCAAATTACCCTCAGGATTAATAAAGTATATCTATCTATCTATCTATTTATCAAACTATAGTTTGACCAATAATCTCGACAACCAGGCATGCCTTATGAGAATAGAAATAGACTTGGCCTTTTCTTCTTGGAGTGACAGAGGATGAGAGGTGACCTGATAGAGGTGTATAAGATGATGAGAGGCATTGATCGTCCGCGCCTGTACATTAGAAGTTTATGCCATGCCAGTGTGAAGTTTTATAGTATTTGGTTTTATAGTATATGCTTCACATTTGAATAGAACAAATTGAGTCTGTTTAAAATTATGAGAGGCACAGACAAGGTGCATTGTAATCGTCTTTTCCCAGGATAGGGGTGCATAAGCCTAGAGGCATAGATTTAAGGTGAGAGAGAAAAGATTTAATTGGGACTTGAGGGGCAACTTTTTCACCCAGGTAGTGTTGTGTATATGGATTGAGCTGCCAGAGGAAGTGGTTGAGGCAGGTCCAGTAGTAACATTGCACAGATACATGCAAGGTTAGGGCTTAGAGTGTTAGGGGCTGATTGCTGGAAATTGGATCTAGCTGTTGTCGTGGACTTGTTGGGCTGATAGGCCTGTATCCGTGGTGCTTTGCTTTATGACTCTATAACAACACTAGTAGCAATTTGTGACTATCTCTCATAACGATATCATCACAAGTACTAATATTGTCAAGACTGGGATGTGCAATAATAGATTTTATCACTTTTAAAACCCCTCTAAGAATTTAAGCAGTTAATTACACCAAGGATAATTTGGAATCAGTCCTCATTCTACTCCATCCTATCCCAACATGCCGGGTTTAAACAATTATGCTCTTTATCTTTGCAGTGTGTCCCAGGGTTTGCCGGATTGATGTCCATAAATCCCTGGAAACAGCTGCATGAGAAACTGCCTGCGTTGTTCGTACAGAGAGCAAAATCGGAGCATGTGTTGTTGCCCGTCCGACACTCGTCTACGTCTGGAATGAGAGTTGGATTAAGGTGATCACCTGGGGCAAAAGACACTTTCCTATAGTGTTAAAGTAATGTTTAGGTCAGAAACGGGCCTACCTTCACACACTCTCCCTGGAATAGCAGGATTTTGGTCTGTGAATCCAGCTTTGCACTGGCAGGTATATGTTGAATTCTGCCTGATACAAATCCCATTACCTGAACAATCATTAAAATCGGGTTGGCAGCTGTCTACCTCTGCAATGACAAGGAGAGATAAATATTAGAACATGGATTCAGTTCATCAGAGATCATGGATTTGCATGGTCGTCATGTCACTTTATGTGGTTTGACACTTCCGTGCGAGGCAGAAAATGAGCTTCTTTGCCAGAGGTGGAAACTTCCAGAAAAGAGGTTCAGTGAAACTCCCTTCTCAATTTAAAACGGAAGTGTCATGGCTACCTTTAATGAGCTAGAAATGCGGACCCCAAGATCCCTCTGTACATAAATCTGCCATATGCTTTCCTGTTGCGTGTGACCTTCCAAAGTGAAACACCTCACACGTGTGCAGATTAAACTCCATCTAACACACACAAAATGCTGGAGGAACTCAGCAAGTCAGGCAGCATCTACGAAGGGGAATAAAGAGTAGATGTTTTGGGCCGAGCTTCAACCCTGATTACACAGCAGTGGACGGAAGAGCATCTTTGAATGCACAACAAGTCAAACCTTGAAGTGGATCAGTTGCAGCAGCAGAAGACCAGGAACATACGCTCAATGGCTACCTTATTAGGTACAGGAGGTACCTAATAAAATGGCCACTGAGTGTACATGAGTGGTAGAATCTTACACGGAGCTGACGGGATTCGTGGGGAGAATTAGGATAAGCGTAAATGAGGAGCTGATGATTGGCTCAGATTCAGTAGGATGAAAGGCATGTTGCCATTCTGTATGGACCTGTGACTCTTTGGGGAAATAGTAAGTGTATGTTAGGAGTTTTCATGTATTCCCCATGACTGTGTGGGTTTCCCACAGCCCAAAGACGTGCCAGTTGGTAGTTAATTGGTCATTGTAAATTGCTCCATGATTAGGCTGGGATTAAATTGGGAGATTGCTGTGCGGCATGGATCAAAGGGCTGGAAGGGCCTATATCACACTCTATCTCAGTCAATAAATAAATAAACTATTAGTTTATAGATAAATAAACTAATTTCTGTAAGTGAGGGAAAGTTTCCAGAACCTATTTACAGTCCAATTAACGGCTACTAGAAAGTACCAGCGTTCAGAATGAATATGATCTGAAAGAAAGCCTTCCATTTAAATCGTGACTTTCTATTATGTGTAATACTTGCTGATTTTTTTTTAGGGTATCTTTTAACTGAACATTTGAACCTTGCCTGCACCATCCAGTGCAAACAATGCTAAACCTTTGAGCTGGTCCAGATGATGCAACTGTCCTATAAAGGTTTGTTTTAATTTACAAATCAGGTTCTTTTCACTTGAACTTGGAAAAAATTTGGCCAGCAAACCTAATGTGAGTCAAACTTTCACCCTCATGAATACAAAGTCACTGTGTTGGAATCAAGTAATTTCTTATTCAAACCTGAAGGACTTTTTTTTTCCCCCTTCCATTTTCCTGACCTTTTCATTTCCAGGGTTTTAAAGCCCCATCCTAGCATCACCCAAACATAGACCACATTTGACTCTATTCTGTTGCTGTAACCATAGTGGTGTCTTGCATTAACTGTTTATGTTTCAGTACAAAATACAATTTCTAGATGTTTGTAAAGCAATATGAAGCCAATGATTGAAATGCTTGTGCGGCATTTCCCTACCTTCAATCGTTGTTCTTTGAAGATCTATATCATACAGTTGAGTGTTGTTTAAGGATTGAATAAACGCATTTTTTACTGTTTCAGTACTGTTCCTTAGATTTGTTGCAACTGCAATTATGTAATCCATAACCACGCTTCCTCTTGAAACATTCGTGATTTTAACTACAATTTCTCCATTCTCCAGGGCAATCTGCAAAGTTGTACTGAATCCCTTTTTCACCTACAAGAGTAAGCAGAAATTCACTTCTAGCAATTATTAAGCAGTGCAAAGTGATGCATTTTGCAAAGTTAAATCTGAAGGGAGAATACAGGCTTAATGGCAGAATTCTTAGGAGTATGGAGGAACACAGGGATAACAAACATGAAAAAATCTGCAGATACTGGAAATCCAAGCAACCTACACAAATTGCTGGAGGAACTCAGCAGGCCAGGCAGTATCTATGGAAAAGATTGAACAGTCAATGTATCAGCCTGAGACCCTTCTTCAGGACTTGGAGAAGAAGATGAGAAGTCAGGGTAAGAACGGGGGTGGTGGGGAGGAAGAAGTACAAGCTGGTAGGTGATAAGTGATACCAGGAAGGGGAAGGGGTGAAGCAAAGAGCTGGGAAGCTGATAGGTAAAGAAATAAAGAACTGGAGAAGGGGGAATCTGATAGGAGAGGATGGAAAGCCATGGAAGAGCACCAGAGGGAGGTGATGGGCAGGTAAGGAGAAAAGATGAGAGAGGGAAACAGGAATGGGGAATGGCGAAGGTGGGGCAATTACCAGAAGTTCAAGAAATCGATTTTCATGCCATCAGGTTGGATGCTACCCAGATGGAATATAAGGTGTTACTGTTCCAACCCAGGGATCTGAGGTTCATGTCCATAAATCCCTTAAAGTTCTCGCATAATTTGATAGAGTTGTTAAAAAAATGTATGGTTTGGTGGGGACTGATTTCAAGAGCTGTGAGGCAATGTTGCAGCTCTACAATACCACAGTTAGCGCACACTTAGAATATCGTGCTCAGTTCTGGTTGCTTCATTGTAAGAAGGAGGGGGAAGCTTTAGAGAGGATGCAGAGAAGAATTATCAGGATGCTGCCTGGATTGGAAAGCATTTCTTATGAGGATAGGTTGAGCAATCTGGGGCTTTTCTGTTTGGAGCAAAGGAGGATGAGAGGTAACTTGACAGAGGTGTACAAGATGATAAGAGACAGAGATCGGGTGGACGGCCTTGGACTCTTTTTCAAGGCGAGAAAGGCTAATTCAAGGGGACAATTTTTTAAGATAATTGGAGGAAAGTATTGGGCAGATGTCTGAGGTGAGTTTTTTTTACACATAGAGTGATGGGCGCGTGGAAGACGCTGTTATGTGTAGTGGTAGAAGCAGATATATTACGGATATAAGGAGGAGGAGTTTCTTTAGCCAAAGAGCGGTGAATCCGTGGAATTCATTTCCACAGATGGCTGTGGAGACCAAGTCATTGGGTATATTTAATGCTGAGGTTGATAAGATTCTTGATTAGTCAGGGCATCAATGGTTACCAGGAGATGACAGGAGAATGGGGTTGAGAAGGATAATAAATCAGCCATGATAGACTGGCAGAGCAGACTTGATGGGCCGCATGGCCTAATTCTGCTCCTGTATCTTGAGTCTTGTGTCTGAAAATTATAAACAGGAAACAAGTGGTTCAGAATATCAGCAGGTCATGATTTCTTTGGTCTTTAGCATCCCGTCCTCTTACACCTGTCACAATGACTTACTTCCGCAGTGAAGTTCTGCTCCAACTCTTTGTACTTGGCGCTATTTTTGTTTTGAAATGCTTCTGTGAAGTTTAAATTTGTAATTGCCGTTCTTCCTCGCAGTAGGTTTCCAGCTTTTGAAAGAAAAGGAAATTATTCAGAGGTGATATTTGATTGATAAATATTGTTCATGTTGTTTTGGTTTTAGTGTAGAATGATAATTTAAACAATGCAACTTGAGCTGTTCTATTTAGGAAATTGGTTATGCAAGCCTCTCAACATGAGTATCCTAAAATGAAAATTCTCCTACACTTGGTTTGAAACTGAACTTATTTATCTACCTAGCTAAAATTCTGCTTTTTTTTAAATTTAGAGATACAGTGTGGAACAGGTTCTTCCAGCCCATCAAGCTGCACTGCCCAGCAACCAACGTATTTAACACTAGCTGAATCAGTTCACAATGATCAATTAACCTACTAACCGGTACATCTTTGGCCTATGGGAGGAAACCGGAGAACCTGGAGGAAACCCATGCGGCTCACTGGGAGAAGGTGCAAACTCCTTACAGACGGCGCTGGAAGTCAACTCCAAACTCCGATGCCCTGAGTTGTAATAGTGTCATGCTGATTGCCACGCTACCTTGGCACCCATTTAGACCATAAGACAATAAGACCACAAGACATAGGAGCAGAATTAGGCTATTCAGCCCATCAAGTCTATTCTATCATTTGATCATGGCTGACTTATTTTCCATCTCAACCCCATTCTGCTGCCTCCTCCCATAATTTTGGACACCCTGACTAATTTGAATGGTTGAGAAACATAAAACTACATTTCGGACTTGGAACATAGAACAGCTAATAAGTTAATTAGTTCATGTTGCGGGCTCTTGGTTTCCTCAAATAGGAACATCGAACTTAGAGCAGTACAGCACAGGAACAGGACCTTTGGCCCACAGTGTTGTGCTGAACCAATTAAATTAGTGATCAAATGGTCAACCAAACCAATCTCTTGTACCTACACAATGTCCATATCCTTCCATTCATGTGCCTATCTAAATGTCTCTTAAAAGCCCCTAATGTGTCTACCATTACCTTGAGCAGTGCATTTCACGCACCCATCACTCTCTGTGTAAAGAAAACTTGCCCCTCACAGCTCCTTTGAACTTACCCCTTCTTACCTTAAATGCATGCCCTCTGGTATTTGAATTTTCTGTACTGGGAAAAAGATACTGTCTACCCCCACTATCTTGAGCCCCTCCACTGGTCGGGGTCGACCATTGATATTGCATCTCAGCACTCGACATGATACACAAGCCAAGACAGTACAATACGGAGAGCAAGCTGTTCCCCATGCAATAGGCACCCCCTCTCCACATTGCTGATGAATCCAAAGGAATGGCAGAGACTGATAACAGTTTGGAACCAGTGGTGTCTCAAGAGTTGCCAGTCAGTGTTGAACTCAATGTAGGACTGCCATAGGGACTCCAGCTCAGGATTTTTCCTTGGGGTTTACTCCCGAAGCCTTTCCCTTGAATGGGTATAGCCACAAAGCAGTGGAGGTTTGAGATCAGAGATGTTCTTCAACTAGATAAGCTGCCAACCGTGGCTGACGAGCCCCCTCTGCCCGGAGCGACTGGTTTTAAGGTGCCAGTAACTGACCCTTACCCCTTCTCCTGTCAGTTGAAATGGTTCTGCCGGACTTAGTACCTGAACCACACCTGAAAGCCAGGAGCTGGTCTTGATTGTCAGAAGCTATTTGAGATGCACACTATAGGGAGCATTTAACAGTTAGTGGGAGCTAATCCCCACTACCTCCCTCAGCTATGGGAATCAAATTAAAGAGGCTAGGTGTGAGGAGGTTAGTTCACAACAGGGGGATGGGAACCAGTGCAGAGAGACAGAGGGGTGTAAAGTGAGGGTAGAAGCAAAAAGTACTAAGGAGAAAAGTAAAAGTGGCAGGCCGACAAATCCAGGGCAAGCATTAAAAAGGGCCACTTTTCAACATAATTGTATAAGGGCTAAGAGAGTTGTAACAGAGCGCCTGAAGGCTTTGTGTGTCAATGCAAGGAGCATTCGTAATAAGGTGGATGAATTGAAAGTACAGATTGTTATTAATGATTATGATATAGTTGGGATCACAGAGACATGGCTCCAGGGTGACCAAGGATGGGAGCTCAACGTTCAGGGATATTCAATATTCAGGAGGGATAGACATGAAGGAAGGGGAGGTGGGGTGGCGTTGCTGGTTAAAGAAGAGATTAACGCAATAGAAAGGAAGGACATAAGCCGGGAAGATGTGGAATTGATATGGGTAGAGCTGCGTAACACTAAGGGGCAGAAGACGCTGGTGGGAGTTGTGTACAGGCCACCTAACAGTAGTAGTGAGGTCGGAGATGGTATTAAACAGGAAATTAGAAATGTGTGCAATAAAGGAACAGCAGTTATAATGAGTGACTTCAATCTACATGTAGATTGGGTGAACCAAATTGGTAAAGGTGCTGAGGAAGAGGATTTCTTGGAATGTATGCGGGATGGTTTTTTGAACCAACATGTCGAGGAACCAACTAGAGAGCAGGCTATTCTGGACTGGGTTTTGAGCAATGAGGAAGGGTTAATTAGCAATCTTGTCGTGAGAGGCCCCTTGGGTAAGGGTGACCATAATATGGTGGAATTCTTCATTAAGATGAAGAGTGACATAGTTAATTCAGAAACAAAGGTTCTGAACTTAGAGGGGTAACTTTGAAGGTATGAGACGTGAATTAGCTAAGATAGACTGGCAAATGACACTTAAAGGATTGACGGTGGATATGCAATGGCAAGCATTTAAAGGTTGCATGGATGAACTACAACAATTGTTCATCCCAGTTTGGCAAAAGAATAAATCAAGGAAGGTAGTGCACCCGTGGCTGACAAGAGAAATTAGGGATAGTATCAATTCCAAAGAAGAAGCATACAAATTAGCCAGAGAAAGTGGCTCATCTGAGGACTGGGAGAAATTCAGAGTTCAGCAGAGGAGGGCAAAGGGCTTAATTAGGAAGGGGAAAAAAGATTGAGAGAAAACTGGCAGGGAACATAAAAACTAACTGTAAAAGCTTTTATAGATATGTAAAAAGGAGAAGACTGGTAAACACAAATGTAGGTCCCCTACAGACAGAAACAGGTGAATTGATTATGGGGAGCAAGGACATGGCAGACCAATTGAATAATTACTTTGGTTCTGTCTTCACTAAGGAGGACATAGATAATCTTCCAGAAATAGTAGGGGACAGAGGGTCCAGTGAGATGGAGGAACTGAGCGAAATACATGTTAGTAGGGAAGTGGTGTTAGGTAAATTGAACGGATTGAAGGCAGATAAATCCCCAGGGCCAGATGGTCTGCATCCTAGAGTGCTTAAGGAAGTAGCCCAAGAAATAGTGGATGCATTAGTGATAATTTTTCAAAACTCCTTAGATTCTGGACTAGTTCCTGAGGATTGGAGGGTGGCTAATGTAACTCCACTTTTTAAAAAAGGAGGGAGAGAGAAACTGAGGAATTATAGACCGGTTAGCCTAACGTCGGTGGTGGGGAAACTGCTGGAGTCAGTTATCAAAGATGTGGTAACAGCACATTTGGAAAGCGGTGAAATCATCGGACAAAGTCAGCATGGATTTGTGAAAAGAAAATCATGTCTGACGAATCTCATAGAATTTTTTGAGGATGTAACTAGTAGAGTGGATAGGGGAGAACCAGTGGATGTGGTATATTTGGATTTTCAAAAGGTTTTTGACAAGGTCCCATGCAGGAGATTAGTGTGCAAACTTAAAGCACACGGTATTGGGGGTAAGGTATTGATGTGGATGGAGAATTAGTTAGCAGACAGGAAGCAAAGAGTGGGAATAAACGGGACCTTTTCAGAATGGCAGGCGGTGACTAGTGGGGGTACCGCAAGGCTCAGTGCTGGGACCCCAGTTGTTTACAATATATATTAATGACTTGGATGAGGGAATTAAATGCAGCATCTCCAAGTTTGTGGATGACACGAAGCTGGGTGGCAGTGTTAGCTGTGAGGAGGATGCTAAGAAGATGCAGAGTGACTTGGATAGGTTGGGTGAGTGGGCAAATTCATGGCAGATGCAATTTAATGTGGATAAATGTGAAGTTATCCACTTTGGTGGCAAAAATAGGAAAACAGATTATTATCTGAATGGTGGCTGATTAGGAAAAGGGGAGGTGCAACGAGACCTGGGTGTCATTATACACCAGTCATTGAAAGTGGGCATGCAGGTACAGCAGGTGGTGAAAAAGGCGAATGGTATGCTGGCATTTATAGCGAGAGGATTCGAGTACAGGAGCAGGGAAGTACTACTGCAGTTGTACAAGGCCTTGGTGAGACCACACCTGGAGTATTGTGTGCAGTTTTGGTCCCCTAATCTGAGGAAAGACATCCTTGCCATAGAGGGAGTACAAAGAAGGTTCACCAGATTGATTCCTGGGATGGCAGGACTTTCATATGAAGAAAGACTGGATGAACTGGGCTTGTACTCGTTGGAATTTAGAAGATTGAGGGGGGATCTGATTGAAACGTATAAAATCCTAAAAGGATTGGACAGGCTAGATGCAGGAAGATTGTTCCCGATGTTGGGGAAGTCCAGAACAAGGGGTCACAGTTTGAGGATAAAGGGGAAGCCTTTTAGGACCGAGATTAGGAAAAACTTCTTCACACAGAGAGTGGTGAATCTGTGGAATTCTCTGCCACAGGAAACAGTTGAGGCCAGTTCATTGGCTATATTTAAGAGGGAGTTAGATATGGCCCTTGTGGCTACGGGGATCAGGGGGTATGGAGGGAAGGCAGGGGCGGGGTTCTGAGTTGGATGATCAGCCATGATCATAATAAATGGCGGTGCAGGCTCGAAGGGCCGAATGGCCTACTCCTGCACCTATTTTCTATGTTTCTGTTTCTAACCTTAATCAACCTACTGTATCTATGCCAATCATAATCTCATAAACCTCTGTCAGGTCTCCCCTCAGCCTCCACCTCTCCAGAGAAAACAACCCAAATTTTTCCAACCTCTTCTTATAGCACATGTTCCCTAATCCAGGCAGCATCCCGGTAAACCTCTTCTGCAGTCTCCCCAAAGCCTCAACACCCTTCCTGTAATGGGGTGACCAGAACTTGCCATTGTTACGTTGGAAGTTTCAGGGTGGTCCAGTGGTTATTGGAATAACAGTCTCATCTGTATTTCAATGAGCGACAACAATGTTAAAAAATAAATAACTGGAACAGCCAATCAACCCATCAAAGCAACTCCTTATAGTCATAGTCATACTTTATTAATCCCGGGGGAAATTGATTATGTGTGAATACATAAGGACAGACCACAGTGGCCAGGCTTTAGCTCAACAGGTTTAGCAAGAACAGGCAGAGGTTAAGGTTGCAGTCATTTGAAATCATTTAATTGGTTGTGGAATTTAATATTATGGGTTAGAGCTAACGGTAGAACAAGTGTATGCAGAATGGTAATTAAGGCACTGGAATGCTCCTCCTGTAAGATGTGGGATTGCAGGGTTCCTAACGGGCTCCTTGTTGACTAAATCTGCAGGAAGTATACCCAACTTCAGCTCCTGACTGACAAGGTCAAAGAACTGGAACTGGATGTACGCAGAAGTCTGTACTTCCGGAAGTCTATAAACCTCCTCGTAGATGAGACTTTTACTCAGATGCTCACAGCCAGAGTGCCAGCTTCAGTTGGTAAATGGGTGACCACCAGGAGAAGTAAGAGGAGTCAGCAGTTACTGCAGGGTTTCCCTCAGCAATGAGTATACCCCTGTGAATACTGCTGGGGGAGAGGGCACAGCAGCAGCAGTGGGGCCCGTGACACTGTGGCCAGCTCTGAGATTTCGCAGCGAAGCGTAAACTCAAGTAGAGCGATAGTAATAGGGAAGCTGATAGGGGGACAGACAGGAGATTCTGTGGCTATTAAAGAGATGCCAGGACGGTGTGTTGCCTCCAAGGCGTTTAGGTCAAGGGCGTCTCAAGAGTAGCTGCAGAATATTCTCATGAGGGAGGGTGGGCAGCAGGAGGTCGTGGTGCACTTGGCAACAATGACATCGGTAGAAATGGAGACGAGGTGAGCATAGGGAGTTAGGGAAGAGGGTGAAGGGCAGGCCTGCAATCTCTGGGTGGCTCTGGACTGCTTGTCAGGGCAGTATAAGGTGATAGTACAGATGAATGAGTGGCTGAGGAGTTGGTGCAGGGGGCAGGGTCTTGGGTTCTTGGATAATTGGAACCACTTCTGGGGCATGGGTGACCTGCACAAAAGGGATGGGTTGCACCTAAACTGGAGGGGAACCAATATCCTGGCTAGGAGGTTCATTAATGCTACCAGGAAGGTTTAAACCAGTTTGGCAGGGGGATGGGAACCAGAGCACCCGGTCAGAAAGTGGAGACGAGGAGAGGAAGGTAGATGCCAGGACCAGTTAAAGTATGCAGGAACAAAGTAATATATACAGTGGGACAGATAGTTTGAAGTGTGTGTATTTTAATGCTGGACATATTATAGATAAAGAACATGAATTAGTACCTGAAACTATGATGTAGTGGCCATGTCAGAGAGGGTTGAGAGAGGGACGGGGGCGGATGCTTAATATCCCAGGGTTTCAATGTTTTAGAAAGGATAGAGAGAGAGGTAGAAGAGGAGGAGTTCCACTATTGATCAGGGACAATATCACAGCTGCACTCAGAGGGGAATAGTGAACTGACTATTCAAGGTGGAAGTCAAAAACAGGAAAAGTTCAATCACTCCGATGGGATTATACTACAGACCCCACCCGTCCCCCGCAAAATAGTCACTAAGACATTGAGGAACAGATATACAGGCAGATTAAGGAAAGGTGTAAAAACAATAGGGTTGTTGTCACAGGGGCTTCAACGAACTGGGACCTTCATAGTGCAAGTGGTTTAGATGAGGCAGAATTTGTTAGGTGCATCCAGAAGAGTTTCTTCAATCAATATGTAGCTATTCCAACAAGAGGAGGGCTATACTGGGCCTGGTATTGAGTAATGAGCCTGGCCAGTTGACTAACTTTTCAGTGGATGAACAGTTACGGAACAGCGACTGCAACTCCTTAAGTTTTAAGATAGTTATCAATAAGGATAAGTTTGGATCCTGCAGGGGTGTATGAAACTGGAGTAGGGCAAATATGTGAGCATTAGGCAGGAACTAGGGAGAGTTAATTGAGAACAACTGTTTTTGGGGAAGTCCATACCTGACATGTGGAGGGTGGTTAAAAATCACCTGTGCAGAGTATAGGAACAGGTATGTTCCAATAAGAAGGAAGGAGAAGGATGGTAAAGTAAAAGAATCATGGATGTCAAGAGATGTGACAAATGTAGTCAAGAAGAAAAAGGAAAAATATGTAAAGTTTGGGAACCTGTAATCATATCCTTGATTATAAACAAGCCAATACAAAACTCAAGAAGGGAATTAGGGAAGCCAGGATAGGCCGTGAAAAGTCCTTGTCAAGTAGGATTAAGCTGATTCCCGAGGCATTCTATACATACCTGAAGAGCAAGAGGATAACTAGGTAGAGGGTAGGACCACTCAAGGATAAAGGAGAGAACATCAGCTTGTATATAAAGGATTTGGGTGAGGTTCTTAATAAGTGCTTTACATCAGTATTTACCAAGGAGAAGGATGTGGAGGATAGGGAGATCAGTATTGAGCATATCAGTATGTTAGGGCATTTTGAGGGAAAGGAGGAGGTGGTACTGGGTCTGTTGAAGAGCATTAAGGTGGAGAAGTCACCAGGGTCTGATGGGATATACCCCCAGGATATTGAAAGAATGAAGAGAAGAGATTACTGAGGCCTTGACCAATATCTTCATGTCCTCTCTAGCTACAGGCAAGGTCTCAGAGAACTGGCAAATAGCAAATGTTGTTCCATTATTCAAGAAGGGAACCAGGAATAATTCTAGAAACTATAGACCAGTGAGTCTCGCATCAGTGTAAGGGAAGTTACTGAAGAGAAAGGTACAACTGTAGCTGGACCTCCAGGTCACATGAAGATCTTTTATAGAAACCTAAAGAATTCCTCACTATACTCTCTTAATGGAAAAAAAAACATACTTTTTAGTTAAGAAGAGCGACACTTTACACAATACTCTGTGTGTGGCCTTATTAAAGGTTTCCACAGAACAGAAACAAAGCCCTCTTGTAATAAAACAACAAGCAACCTGCTGGAGATCTCAACGGGTTGAGCAGCATCTCATGACGGATGCAGACTTTCAGCTTGAAATTTCTCCCCCTCCCCACAGTTGCTGCTCAACCCAGAGTTCTTCCAGCAGATTGTTTGTTACTCCAGATTCCAACATCTACAGTCTCTTGTGTCTCCCAGTAACAAAGACTAACATATTATTTGCCCTCCTATTCTGAATGCCGCTCTTTAGTGACTTGTGTAGAAGAACACCAATGCTACTGCAATCCCTCACCACTTAATACATACAGGTCGCCCTTCACTAATCCGGCACCATTGGGACCTGAGGAGTGCCGGATTAATGAAAATGCCGAATTACAGAAGGATCACATGAAGCATAATCAGTGCCGGATTATCGAAGGAACCGGATTACAGGTAGTCGGATTAGTGAAGGTTGACCTGTACTATATTCATTAAAGTAGTTGAGCTTACATTTGCCCATTTCATATTTTGTTGTCATGTTCTTACCCTCTTACTCAACTTGCTCTGTCACAGGCAGCACTCCAGCATTATTTGCGTGGTAGCGTAGTGGTTAGCCCAACGCTTTACAGTACCAGCGACCCGGGTTCAATTCCCACTGCTGCCTGTAAGGAGTTCGTACGTTCTCCCTATGACCACGTTGGTTCCCTCCAAGTGCTCTAGTTTCTTCCCACAGTCCAGCAATGTTGGTCATTGTAAATTGTACTTTGATTAGGGTAGGGTTAAATTGGGAGATTGCTGGACGGTGCAGCTAGAGAGGCCGGAAAGGCTACTTCATGCTGTATCTCAGTAAAAGATAAAAATAATAGGTGCAAAGCAGTAGGATATGCACTCAGTGGCCACTTTATTAGGTACAGGAGTGGAACCCAGTGTGGTCTTCTGCTGCTGTAGCCCAGCCACTTCAAGATTCAATGCGTTGTGCATTCAGAAATGCTTTTCTGCATACCGCTTTTGTATCATAGGGTTTTATAAGTTACTGTCACCTCTCAGCTTGAACCAACCTGGCCATTCTCCCCTGACCTCTCATAAACAAGGCATTTTTGCCCGCAGAACTTGCTGCTCACTGGATTTTTTTTTTGTTTGTTTTTAGCACCATTCTCTGTAAACTCCAGAGACTTGTGAGTGAAAATCCCAGGAGATCAGCTGTTTTTGAGATACTCAAACAACCCTGTCTGGCACCAACTATCATTCCCCAGTTGTAGTCACTTAGATCACATTTCATTCCCTTTCTGATGTTTGGTCTGAACAGCAACTGAACCTCTTGACGATTTCTACATGTTTTTATGCATCGGGTTCCTGCCGTGATTGGCTGACTGGATATTTGCATTAACAAGTAGGTGCATCTAATAAAGTGGCCACTGAGTGCATATCTTCTTAAACAAAGAATTTTTTCTCTACTTTAGTTTGAATTTGCAAATCAACCACATTACATAAAATAACCAATTTTGCATTCAGCTGATCCATCTAAAACGCCCCTGGAAGCATAACTGTAATACTGCATTTGAGAAGCATACCTGTCCTGACTTTTAGTGAAGATGTACCCTGTTGATCACAATTAGGTATCGATACCGTAATCTCATAAAAAGTAGCTACTTCAAGTCCGGTAAATTTTGCTGTCCCTTGCTTGTTGGTTAAAGTTTGCACTAGTGCATTGTCATTAGATAAACTGACGTTATACGTGGCCTGTACAGAGACATCGTTGGTATCCAAGGTAACGTGAATTACTCGACTTTCCACCAATTTAAGTTTCAAACGCTCTGAGGAAAATAAAGTATCCTTGTAATTAAGCACCATCATCATAATCCCTCCAATTCTAAACAGTTCTCTTTTAAATTACTCTTCATATCACCTTGATGTTAAAAAGATCTGGAGTGAAGAACCTACGATAAATGGGTTATTTACATGATTAATAAAGAATTTTCTTGCTATGTTAAAGTTAATTATCAGATTATGTTTTTTTTTGCATCGCCATTAAATTTTGGTATCACACATGGTATAATACTTGGTTTCACGATCAAAACTTGTTACTTTATATTTAAGAAAAACTACAAAATCCATTTAAAAATGAAATTAAGGTAAAATTTAGTGTCTGGCGTGAATAAAAAATTGGTGATAGTGATTGATAAGAAGGCGAATCTAAGTTTTGATAAGTTCACACTTCTCAAAGCATAGAAAGGCCCAATTGATTAAACCATATTCTCATGAATATTCCTGGAAAACATTGCAGGTTAGGATATTTATATACAGTTGCAATTTTGATAGCAAATCATGACATAAATGCGGTCTTTTAATGTAAATTAAAATTTTCTCACCAAATAATGAGAGTCAGTATGCATTATGGAAGTATTAGCAATAATAAACAAGCAACTTACCACATATCTTACTAGGTGCGACTGTTGTAGGACTGGTGGGTGTGGTTGTTGTCGGAGGTCTGGAGGTTGTGGTTGTTGTAAGAGGAGTGGTGATTGTGGTTGTTGTAGGAAGAGTTGTTGGTGTTCTGGTTGTTGCACTGGATGTTGTTACAGCTGCTTCTGTTTTTGTTATTGTACTGGATGTTGCTACAGCTGTTTCTGTGTTTGTTCCAGTTGTTGGAGTGGATGTTGATACAGCTGTCCCTGTGATGGTTCCAGTGGTTGCAATGGTTGTTGATCCCACAGTCCCAGTGTTTTGTCCAGCTGTCACAGCGGATGCTGTTATAGCTGTTCCCGTGTTTGTTTCAGTTGTTCTACTAGACATCAACCCCAGAGTTCCTGTATTTGTTCCAGTTGTTGCAGTGGATGTTGTCACAGCTGCACCAGTGTTTGTGCCTGCTGTGGCACTGGATGATGTCACAGCTGTTTCTGTGATTGTTCCAGCTGTGGTACTTGTTGATCCCATAGTTCCTGTATTGGGTCCAGTTATTGCACTGGATGCCATTATAGCTGCTCCTGTGGTTTGACCAGTTGTTGCACTGGATACTGTTACAGCCATTTCTGTGTTTGTTCCTGTTGTTGCACTGGATGTCGATCCCACGGTTCCAGTACTTTGATCAGTTATGGCAGTGGACGTTGTTACAGCTGTTCCTGTGTTTGCTGATGATACTGTACTGATGGTTGATACAGCTGTTCCTGTGTTTGTTCCAGCTGTGGCACTTGTTGACACAGCTGTTCCTGTGTTTTGTCCGTTTGCTGCACTGGATGTTGTTACAGCTGTCTCTGTGTTTGTTCCCACTGTTGCACTGGATGATGATCCCACAGTTCCGGTGATTTGACCAGTTGATGCTGTGGGTGTTGTTACAGCTGTTCCGGTGTTTGTGGTGGTTGCTGCACTGGTGGTTGGTACAGTTGTTCCTGTGTTTGCTCCTGTTGTTGCACTGGATGTTGATACAGACGTTCCTGTGATCGCTACAGTAGTTGCAATGGTTGTTGATCCCACAGTTCCAGTATTTTGTCCAGCTGTTGCAGTGGACGATGTTAAAGCTGTTCCTGTGTTTGTTCCAGCTGTTTCAGTAGATGTTGTTACAGCTACGCCAATATTTGTTCCAGTCATTGCATTAAATGTCATCGCAGCTGTTCCAGTATTTGTTCCAGTTGTCATAATGGTTGTTGCTACAGCAGTTCCCGTGCTTGACCCTGTTAAAGCACTGGAAATCGATACAGCTGATCCTGTGCTTGACCCAGCTGAGTCACTGGATGTTGCTTCACTTGTTCCTGTGCTTGATGCAATTGTCGTACTCGCCAATACAGTGATTCCCGAGCTTAATTCTGTTGATGCACTGGATGTTGTTACCACTGTACCTGTGCTTGACCCAGTTAAAGCACTGGTTGTTGACACAGCTGAATCTGTGTTTGATTCTGTTGTTGTAATGGAGGTTGATACAGCTGATCCTGTGCTGGATCCAATTGATACACTGGATGTTGCTTCAATTGTTCCTGTGTTTGTTCCAATTGTTAGACTTGTTGGTAGAGTGCTTCCTGGGCTTAATTCTGTTGATGCACTGGATGTTGGTACTGTTGTTCCTGTGCTCGATACAGTCAAGGCACTCGGTGTTGATACGGCTGATCCTGTGTTTAGTTCTGTTGTTGTAAAGGAAGTTGATACAGCTGATCCTGTGCTTGACCCAGTTGATGCACTGGATGTTGCTTCACTTGTTCCTGTGCTTGATCCAATTGTTGTACTCAATGATACAGTGATTTCAGAGCTTGATTCTGTTGGTGCACTGAATGTTGCTACCACTGTATCTGTGCTTGACCCAGTTAAAACACTGGGTGTTGATACAGGGGAACTTGTGTTTCGTTCTGTTGTTGTAATGGAGGTTGATACAGCTGATCCTGTGCTTGACGCAGCTGGGGCACTGGATGTTGCTTCACTTGTTCCTGTGTTTGATCCAATTACTGTACTTACTGATACAGTGTTTCCTGGGCTTGATTCTGTTGATGCACTGGATGTTGTTACTGCTGATCCTGTGTTTGACCCAGTTGATGCACTGGATGTTGCTTCACTTGTTCCTGTGCTTGATCCAATTGTTGTACTTGTTGGTACAGTGTTTCCTGGGCTTGATTCTGTTGATGCACTGGATGTTGCTTCACTTGTTGTGCTTAACGCAGTTGAGGCACTTGATGCTGTTACCTCTGTTCCTGTGCTTGATTCAATTGACATACCCGACGATACAGTGCTTCCTAGGCTTGATTCTGTTGATGCACTGGATGTTGGTACTGTTGTTCCTGTGCTCAATACAGTCAAGGCACTCGGTGTTGATACGGCTGATCCTGTGTTTAGTTCTGTCGTTGTAATGGAAGTTGATACAGCTGATCCTGTGCTTGACCCAGTTGATGCACTGGATGTTGCTTCACTTGTTCCTGTGCTTGATGCAATTGTTGTACTCATTGATACAGTGTTTTCAGAGCTTGGTTCTGTTGGTGCACTGGATGTTGCTACCACTGTATCTGTGCCTGACCCAGTTAAAACACTGGGTGTTGATACAGGGGAACTTGTGTTTCGTTCTGTTGTTGTAATGGAGGTTGATACAGCTGATCCTGTGCTTGACACAGCTGGGGCACTGGATGTTGCTTCACTTGTTCCTGTCCTTGATCCAATTGTTGGACTTGTTGGTACAGTGTTTCCTGGGCTTGATTCTGTTGATGCACTGGATGTTGTTACTGCTGATCCTGTGTTTGACCCAGTTGATGCACTGGATGTTGCTTCAATTGTTCCTGTGTTTGTTCCATTTGTTGGAATTGTTGGTACAGTGCTTCCTGGGCTTGATTCTGTTGATGCACTGGATGTTGCTTCACTTGTTATGCTTAACGCAGTTGAGGCACTGGATGCTGTTACCACTGTTCCTGTGCTTGATCCAATTGACATACCCGACGATACAGTGATTCCCAAGTTTGATTCTGTTGATGCACTGGATGTTGGTACTGTTGTTTCTGTGCTTGATACAGTTAAGGCACTCGGTGTTGATATGGCTGATCCTGTGTTTAGTTCTGTTGTTGCAATGGAAGTTGATACAGCTGATCCTGTGATTGAGCCAGTTGATGCACTGGATGTTGCTTCACTTGTTCCTGTGCTTGATCCAATTGTTGTATTCAATGATACAGTGATTTTGGAGCTTGGTTCTGTTGGTGCAATGGATGTTGCTACCACTGTATCTGTGCCTGACCCAGTTAAAACACTGGGTGTTGATACAGGTGAACTTGTGTTTGGTTCTGTTGTTGTAACAGAGGTTAATACAGCTGATCCTATGCTTGACGCAGCTGGGGCACTGGATGTTGCTTCACTTGTCCCTGTGTTTGATCCAATTACTGTACTGACTGATACAGTACTTCCTGGGCTTGATTCTGTTGATACACTGGATGTTGCTTCACTTGTTCCTGTGTTTGATCCAATTGTTGGACTTGTTGGTACAGTACTTCCTGGGCTTGATTCTGTTGATGCACTGGATGTTGTTACTGCAGATCCTGTGTTTGACCCAGTTGATGCACTGGATGTTGCTTCAATTGTTCCTGTGTTTGTTCCAATTGTTGGACTTCTTGGTACAGTGTTTCCTGGGCTTGATTCTGTTGATACACTGGATGTTGCTTCACTTGTTGTGCTTAACGCAGTTGAGGCACTTGATGCTGTTACCTCTGTTCCTGTGCTTGATCCAATTGACATACCCGACGATACAGTAATTCCCAAGCTTGATTCTGTTGATGCACTGGATGTTGGTACTGTTGTTCCTGTGCTCGATACAGTCAAGGCACTGGGTGTTGATACGGCTGATCCTGCGTTTAGTTCAGTTGTTGTAATGGAGGTTGATACAGCTGATCCTGTGTTTGACCCAGTTGATGCACTGGATGTTGCTTCACTTGTTCCTGTGCTTGATCCAATTGTTGTATTCAATGATACAGTGATTTCGGAGCTAGGTTCTGTTGGTGCAATGGATGTTGCTACCACTGTCCCTGTGCCTGACCCAGTTAAAACACTGGGTGTTGATACAGGTGAACTTGTGTTTGGTTCTGTTGTTGTAATAGAGGTTGATACAGCTGACCCTATGCTTGACGCAGCTGGGGCACTGGATGTTGCTTCACTTGTTCCTGTGTTTGATCCAATTACTGTACTTACTGATACAGTGCTTCCTGGGCTTGATTCTGTTGATGCACTGGATGTTGTTACTGCAGATCCTGTGTTTGACCCAGTTGATGCACTGGATGTTGCTTCACTTGTTCCTGTCCTTGATCCAATTGTTGGACTTGTTGGTACAGTGTTTCCTGGGCTTGATTCTGTTGATACACTGGATGTTGCTTCACTTGTTGTGCTTAACGCAGTTGAGGCACTTGATGCTGTTACCTCTGTTCCTGTGCTTGATCCAATTGACATAGCCGACGATACAGTGATTCCCAAGCTTGATTCTGTTGTTGCACTGGATGTTGGTACTGTTGTTCCTGTGCTCGATACAGTCAAGGCACTCGGTGTTGATACGGCTGATCCTGTGTTTAGTTCTTTTGTTGTAATGGAGGTTGATACAGCTGATCCTGTGCTTGACCCAGTCGATGCACTGGATGTTGCTTCACTTGTTCCTGTGCTTGATCCAATTGTTGTACTCATTGATACAGTGTTTTCAGAGCTTGTTTCTGTTGGTGCACTGGATGTTGCTACCACTGTATCTGTGCCTGACCCAGTTAAAACACTGGGTGTTGATACAGATGAACTTGTGTTTGGTTCTGTTGTTGTAATGGAGGTTGATACAGCTGATCCTGTACTTGACGCAGCCGGGGCACTGGATGTTGCTTCACTTGTTCCTGTGCTTGATGCAATTGCTGTATTTACTGATACAGTGTTTCCTGGGCTTGATTCTGTTGATGCACTGGATGTTGTTACTGCTGATCCTGTGTTTGACCCAGTTGATGCACTGGATGTTGCTTCACTTGTTCCTGTGTTTGTTCCAATTGTTAGACTTGTTGGTAGAGTGCTTCCTGGGCTTGATTCTGTTGATGCACTGGATGTTGGTACTGTTGTTCCTGTGCTCGATACAGTCAAGGCACTCGGTGTTGATACGGCTGATCCTCTGTTTAGTTCAGTTGTTGTAATGGAAGTTGATACAGCTGATCCTGTTCTTGACCCAGTTGATACACTGGATGTTGCTTCACTTGTTCCTGTGTTTGATCCAATTGCTGTACTTACTGATACAGTGCTTCCTGGGCTTGATACTGTTGATGCACTGGATGTTGTTACTGCAGATCCTGTGTTTGACCCAGTTGATGCATTGGATGTTGCTTCACTTGTTCCTGTGTTTGTTCCAATTGTTGGACTTGTTGAAACAGTGCTTCCTGGGCTTGATTCTGTTGATACACTGGATGTTGCTTCACTTGTTGTGCTTAACGCAGTTGAGGCACTGGATGCTGTTACCACTGTTCCTGTGCTTGATCCAATTGACATACCCGACGATACAGTGATTCCCAAGCTTGATTCTGTTGATGCACTGGATGTTGGTACTGTTGTTCCTGTGCTCGATACAGTCAAGGCACTTGGTGTTGATACAGTTGATCCTGTGTTTAGTTCAGTTGTTGTAAAGGAAGTTGATACAGCTGATCCTGTGCTTGACCCAGTTGATGCACTGGATGTTGCTTCACTTGTTCCTGTGTTTGATCCAATTGTTGCTCTTGTTGGTACAGTACTTCCTGGGCGTGATTCTGTTGATGCACTGGATGTTGTTACTGCAGATCCTGTGTTTGACCCAGTTGATGCACTGGATGTTGCTTCACTTGTTCCTGTGTTTGATCCAATTGCTGTACTTACTGATACAGTGCTTCCTAGGCTTGATTCTGTTGATGCACTGGATGTTGTTACTGCAGATCCTGTGTTTGACCCAGTTGATGCACTGGATGTTGCTTCACTTGTTCCTGTGTTTGATCCAATTGCTGTACTTACTGATACAGTGCTTCCTAGGCTTGATTCTGTTGATGCACTGGATGTTGTTACTGCAGATCCTGTGTTTGACCTGGTTGATGCACTGGATGTTGCTTCACTTGTTCCTGTGTTTGTTCCAATTGTTGGACTTGTTGATACAGTGCTTCCTGGGCTTGATTCTGTTGATACACTGGATGTTGCTTCACTTGTTGTGCTTAACGCAGTTGAGGCACTGGATGATGTTACCACTGTTCCTGTGCTTGATCCAATTGACGTACCCGAAGATACAGTGATTCCCAAGCTTGTTTCTGTTGATGCACTGGATGTTGGTACTGTTGTTCCTGTGCTCGATACAGTCAAGGCACTTGGTGTTGATACAATTGATCCTGTGTTTAGTTCTGTTGTTGTAATGGAGGTTGATACAGCTGATCCTGTGCTTGACCCAGTTGGGGCACTGGATGTTGCTTCACTTGTTCCTGTGTTTGTTCCAATTGTTGGACTTGTTGGTACAGTGCTTCCTGGGCTTGATTCTGTTGATGCACTGGATGTTGCTTCACTTGTTGTGCTTAACGCAGTTGAGGCACTGGATGCTGTTACCACTGTTCCTGTGCTTGATCCAATTGACGTACCCGACGATACAGTGATTCCCAAGCTTGATTCTGTTGATGCACTGGATGTTGGTACTGTTGTTCCTGTGCTCGATACAGTCAAGGCACTTGGTGTTGATACAATTGATCCTGTGTTTAGTTCTGTTGTTGTAATGGAGGTTGATACAGCTGATCCTGTGCTTGACCCAGTTGGGGCACTGGATGTTGCTTCACTTCTTCCTGTGTTTGATCCAATTGCTGTACTTACTGATACAGTGCTTCCTAGGCTTGATTCTGTTGATGCACTGGATGTTGTTACTGCAGATCCTGTGTTTGACCCAGTTGATGCATTGGATGTTGCTTCACTTGTTCCTGTGTTTGTTCCAATTGTTGGACTTGTTGATACAGTGCTTCCTGGGCTTGATTCTGTTGATACACTGGATGTTGCTTCACTTGTTGTGCTTAACGCAGTTGAGGCACTGGATGCTGTTACCGCTGTTCCTGTGCTTGATCCAATTGACGTACCCGATGATACAGTGATTCCCAAGCTTGATTCTGTTGATGCACTGGATGTTGGTACTGTTGTTCCTGTGCTCGATACAGTCAAGGCACTTGGTGTTGATACAGTTGATCCTGTGTTTAGTTCAGTTGTTGTAAAGGAAGTTGATACAGCTGATCCTGTGCTTGACCCAGTTGATGCACTGGATGTTGCTTCACTTGTTCCTGTGTTTGATCCAATTGTTGCTCTTGTTGGTACAGTACTTCCTGGGCGTGATTCTGTTGATGCACTGGATGTTGTTACTGCAGATCCTGTGTTTGACCCAGTTGATGCACTGGATGTTGCTTCACTTGTTCCTGTGTTTGATCCAATTGCTGTACTTACTGATACAGTGCTTCCTAGGCTTGATTCTGTTGATGCACTGGATGTTGGTACCGTTGTTCCTGTGCTTGATACAATTAAGGCACTGGGTGTTGATACAGCTGATCCTGTATTTAGTTCTGTTCTTGTAATGGAAGTTGATACAGCTTTTCCTGTGCTTGACCCAGTTGATGCACTGGATGTTGCTTCATTTGTTCCTGTGCTTGATGCAATTGTACTGGTTGATACAGTGTTTTTGGAGCTTGATTCTGTTGATGCACTGGATGTTGGTATCACGGTTCCTGTGCTTGACCCAGTTAAAGCACTGGTTGTTAACACAGCTGAACCTGTGTTTGATTCTGTTGTTGTAATGGAGGTTGATACAGCTGATCCTGTGCTTGACGCAGTTGGGGCACTGGATATTGTTTCACTTGTTCCTGTGCTTGATCCAATTGCTGTACTTACTGATACAGTGTTTCCCGAGTTTGATTCTGTTGATGTTCTGGATGTTGCTTCACTTGTTCCTGTGCTTGATCCAATTGTTGTACTTTGCGTTTGTATTGCACTGCTTAGTAATGCTGTAAGGACAGTTGAAAAAAGAAGAAATGTTATCATATTCAAAGGCACAGAGATAGATATTCTCTTTTTTTATGATCATCATTTCATTCTATTTTCATTCCTGTTCTTCTACAAAAGCTTTTGTGGTATAAACAACTTGTATGAAAAATCTTGACCTGCACTCCTCCTTTGAGCTTCACCCCTCTCACCTTGAATGTATGTTCTTCAGTATTAGAATGCAAGTGCTGGAATATCATGTCACACCTCTACCAAACACTGGGAAAATTCACCTGGACTTCTGGTCACCATAGTTTAGGAACGGTATGTTGAAGCTCGAGAAAATGATGTAAACATTCAGAAGAATGTTGGCAGAGCCACAGAGTGTGCATTTTAAGCAATGACTTGAAAACGTTGGCGCAGTCTTACCCAGAGGTCGAGGCTTGACCTAATGGAAATTCATAAAATCAAAACTATTAACATAAGCAGTGAGAGACATTGATAGACCATAAAACCATAATATATAGAGGCAGAATTAGGCCATTTAGTCCATCGAGTCTGCTCTGCCATTTCACATCGGCTAATCTATTTTCCGTCTCAGTAGTATGGATGGTCAGTCTTTTTCCCAGGAAATGGAGATTGAAATGGTTTAAATGAGAGGGCAAAGAACTAAAGGGGACATGAGGAAGAAGTATTTCACAGAACCCAGAGTAGGAAAATGGGAGAAAAAGTGGCAGAGGTTACAATTAAGACCTTCAAAAAGACCTTTATACAGGTTCATGAATCAGAAAGGTTTATGAGGATAGATGTGGAGAAATGGGACTAGCTCAAGAAGGCACCTTGGTCTGCATAGGTGTTGGGCTGAAGAGTCTCTTTCTGAGTTATATAAGTCTACAGCTTATGACTATCAATATGAAGCTGGCATTCTAGGCAGGAAGTATTAATAACAACAACAAATGGAAATTTTTCCAATGCTGCAGATGTTTCAAGATTTTAAAGTTCAAAGTAAATTTATTATCGAAGTGTATGTGTGTCAGCATATATAACCCCCTGAATAATCTTCTTGTTGATATACTCAATAAATCCAATAGCAATAATAGAATCAATGTAATGCTGCACCAACAGGACAGGCAACCAGTGTGCAAAAGACTTTGCAAATACAGAAAGAAAGAAAAAAGCAGTAATAGTAATTAATAAATAAACAAGCATAAATATTGAGAACAGGAGATGAAGAGTCCTTGAAAGCGAGTCCATAGGTTGTGAGAACACTTCAGCAACGGGGCAAGTGAAGTTGAGTGAAATTATCCTTCCTGGTTTGAGAGCCTAATGGTTGTGGGGTAATTTCAGTTCATACGGGACACTGAGGAGATGATAAATCGGAGCTACAGGGAGGTACTCACCCTTAAGTTGCAGGAGGCAGGGAGATGCAAGGGAATTGGGCAGCCAGTACTGAGGCTGTTCCCTTCAATAATAAGTATACCATTTTGGATACCGTCGAAGGGGAAAACCTTCCACAGGGGAGCTGCAGTGACTGGGTCTCTGGCGCTGAGTCTGGTGCTGTGGCTCAGAAAGAAAGGGGAGAGAAGAGGAGTGCAGTAATGATAGGGGATTCCATTGTTAGAGGAGTAGACACGATATTCCGTGGATGCCATAGAGACACCCAGATGGTATGTTGCCTTCTAATTGCCAATGTCAGGAACGTCTCAGATCAAGTCCACAACATTCTAAAGGGGAGGGTGAACAGCCAGAAGCCTTGGTACATATTGGCACCAATGACAGAGGTAGGGAAAACAAGGAGGTCCTGAACAGAGAATTTAGGGAGTTGGGTAGAAAGCTGAAAAACATGTCCTCCAACGTGGCAATCTCTGAATTGCTGCCTGTGCCACGCACCAGTGAGGGCAAGAATAGGATGATGCAGCAGATGAATGCATGGTTGAGAAACTGGTGCATGGAATGGGGTTTCAGATTTCTGGATCATTGGGTTCACTTCTGGGGAAGATGTGACCTGTGCAAAAAGGTAGGTTTACACCCGAACCTGAGGCGGACCAATATCCTTGTGGGCATGTTTGCCAGAGCTATTCGGGAGACCTTAAACCAATTTGACAGGAGGATGGGAACTGGAGTGAGGGGGAGGATAGGACTTTTGGTTTTCAAACAAAAGCAGTGTGTAGTGGGACTGTCAGGAAGGACAGGCAGATGATAGGACAAAATTGCAGTCAGTGGGATGAATTGCAATGGTAAAGGGGGACAAACCCAAAAAAAGGAGATGTATAGAAGACTGAAGGTATTATATATGAATGCATGCAGTATATGGAATAAAGTAGATGATCTTGTAGCACAGTTAGAGATTGGCAGGTATGATGTTGTGGGCATCATTGAGTCATAGCTGAAAGAAGGTTTTTGTTGGGAACTTAAGATCCAAGGGTAAACATTGTATTGAAAAGACAGGCAGGTAGGCAGAGTGGGAGGCGTGACTGTTGATAAAAAAATTACATCAAATCCTTGGAAAGAGATAACATAAGATTGGAAGATGTAGAATCCTTCAGGGTTAAGGAACTGCAAGATTAAAAAGTCTGTGATAGGAGTTGTATACAGGCCTCCAAACACCAGCCAGGATGTGGGCTACAAATTGCAACAGGAGATAGAAAGCATATAAAAAGGGGAATGTTACGATGGTCATGATGCATTTCAATATGCAGGTAGATTGGGAAAATCAGGTTGGTGCTAGATCCCAAGACAGAGAATTTGTAAGTGCATACAGTACAAGGTAGTTTTTTAGAGCAGGTTGTGGTTGCATCCACTAGTGGATCAGCGATTCTGGATTGTGTATTGAGTAATGAACCAAATTTGATTAGGGAGCTTAAGGTAAAGGAACCGTTAGGAGACAGTGATCATAAAATGATAAAATTCACCCTACAGTTTGAGAGGGAGAAGTTAAAGTCATAAGTATGAGTATAACAGTAGAGTGAAGGAAATTATCGAGGCATGAGAGAGAAGCCATCCAAAGTTAATTGGAAGGGGACACTGGTAGGGATGATGGCAGAGCAGCAATGGACAGAGTTTCTGGGAGAAATTCTGAAGGTGCAGAATAGATGCATCCCAAAGAAGAAGTATTTGAAAGGCAGCTGTAAAGGGAAGTCAAAGCCAATATAAAAGCAAAAGAGAGGCCATATAACAGAGCAAAAATTAGTGGGCATTTGGAGGATTAGGAAACTTCTATAAAACCAATAGAAGGCAACTGAAAAAGCCGTAGAAGTGGAAAAAGATGAAATAAGATGCCAACAATATCAAAGAGCATTTCATGGCTCTGTATTTTATTCACTGGAACTTATAAGAATAAGGAGCTATCTCATTGAACCCTATTGAACATTGAAAGGGCTCAATAAAGTGAATGTGGTGAGAATGCTCCCCAAGGTGGGAAGGTTTAGGACTAGAGGGCAAAACTTCAGAATAGAGGGGCGCCCATTTAGAATGGAAGTGAAGAAGAATTTCTTTAGCCAAAGAGTGGTGAATCTATGGAATTCATTGCCACAGACAGATGTTGAAGCCAGATCATTGGGTGTATTTAAAGTGGAGGTTGATATATTCTTGATTAGTCAGGATGTAAAAGTTTATTGGGAGAAGGCAGCAGAATGGGGTTGAGAGAGAAATTGATCAGCCATGAAGAAATGGCAGAAGAGACTCGATGGGCCTAATGGCCTAATTGTGGTCCTATGTCTTATGGTCATATAACTGTTCCCATTGTGAGTCAGGAGACTCCTGTACCTTCCTCCTGATGGCAGCAACGAGAAGAGAGAATGACATGGGTGGTGGAGTCCCTGATGGTGGATGCTGCTTTCCTGCAACAGCGCTCTGTGTAGATGTGCTCAATGAAGGGAGGGCTTTGCACGTGATGGACTGCTCAGTATCCACTACTCTTTCTAGGATTTTCTGTTCAAGGGCATTGATCTTTCATTCAAGGGCACAGGCTATGATGAAACCAATCAATATACTCTCCACCACACATCTATAGAAGTTTGTCAAAGTATCAAACGTCTTGCTGAATCTTCAGAAACTTCTAAGGAAATAGAACCACTGCCATGCCTTCTTCATTATTGATCTTATGTTCTGGGCCAGGACAGGTCCTCTAAAATGATATCACTGAGTCACTGAGGAGTTTAAAGTTATTGTCCTCCTCCATCTTTGATCTCTCAGTGAGGACTGGCTCATGGACCTCCGGTTTCCTCTCCTGAAGTCTATCATTAGCTCCCTGGTCTAGCTGACATTAAGTAAGAGGTTGTTGTTGTGGCACCACTCAGCCAGATTTTCAATCTCCCACCACCTTTGATTTGGCTGACAGTGGTCTCATCAGCAAACTTAAATATGGCATTGGAGCTGTGCCCAGCCACCCAGTCATCAGTGTAGAGTGAGTAGAGCAGGTGGCTAAGTACACATCCTTGTGGTACACCTGTGCTGATGGAGACTGTAGAGATGTTGCCAATCTGAACTGACCTGGTTCTGCAAGTGAGGGAATCAAGGGTACAATTGCGCAAGGAGGTCTTGAGACCACAATTTGAAGGTAATTGATTAGTTTTGAGCGGATGATAGTACTGAATGCCAAGCTATAGTCAATAAAGAACATTGTGATGTATGCATCTTTAATCACTTCCCTACTATGTGGGTCTAGCATTTTCCCATTTTCCCACTTGGCTTATCAATACCCTCTCTTCCCATCCTTCCCTACTTGAACAATTATACATTCAGTGGCCACTTTATTAGGTACCTCCTGTATGTAAAAAAGTGGACACTGAGTGTATGTTTGTGGTCTTCTGCTGCTGTAGCCCATCCACTTCAAGGTTCAACATGTGCATTCAGAGATGCACACCACTGTTGAACGTGTGGTCATTTGAGTTACTGTCACCTTCCTATCAGCTTAAACCAACCTGGCCAATCTCCTCTGGCCTCTACTATTAACAAGGTGTTTTTGTTCACAGAATTCCCACACATTGGATATTTTTGTTTTTTTTGCACCATTCTCTGTAAACGCTAGAGAATGAGCATGAAAATCCTAGAAAATCAGCAGTTTCTGAGATACTCAAACCATCCTATCAGGCACGAATAATCATTTCGCAGTCAAAGTCACTTAAATTATGTTTTTCGCCATTCTGATGTTTGGTCTGAACAACAATTGAACCTTTTGACCATGCTTTTAAACATTGAGTTCTGTCTTCGATTGGCTAATTAGCTATTCCTATTAATGAGCATGTGTGCAAGTGTACCTAATAAAGTGGTCATTGAGTGTATTTTCTACTATTCAGTCCACAAGATGCATTCTAAATCCTTTGGAATTCTCAAAGGTTTCATTAATAGCTTTCATAGCCACCAGCTCTAAACTCCATTTCCAGGTCCATAAGATCATAAGACAAAGGAGCAGAAGTCGGCCATTCGGCCCATTGAGTCTGCTCCGCCATTTTATCATGAGCTGATCCATTCTCCCATTTAGTCCCACTCCCCGCCTTCTCACCATAACCTTTGATGCCCTGGCTGCACAGATACCTATCAATCTCTGCCTTAAATACACCCAATGACTTGGACTCCACTGCTGCCCGTGACAACAAATTCCATAGATTCACCACCTTCTGACTAAAAAAATTTCTTCGTATTTCTGTTCTGAATGGGCGCCCTACAATCCTTAAGTCATGCCCTCTCGTACTAGACTCCCCAATCATGGGAAACAACTTTGCCACATCCACTCTGTCCATGCCTTTCAACATTCGAAATGTTTCTATGAGGTCTCCCCTCATTCTTCTAAACTCCAAGGAATACAGTCCAAGAGCGGACAAACGTTCCTCATATGTTAACCCTCTCATTCCCGGAATCATTCTAGTGAATCTTCTATGTATCCCCTCCAATGTCAGTATGCCCTTTTTTAAATAAGGACACCAAAACTGCTGATAGTACTCCAAGTGAGGTCTCACCAGCACCTTATAGAGCCTCAACATCAAATCCCTGCTCCTATACTCTATTCCTCTAGAAATGAATGCCAACATTGCATTCACCTTCTTCACCACCGACACAACTTGGAGGTTAACCTTAAGGGTATCCTGTACGAGGACTCCCAAGTCCCGTTGCAGCTCAGAACTTTGAATTCTTTCCCCATTTAAATAATAGTCTGCCCATTTATTTCTTCTGCCAAAGTGCATAACAATACACTTTCCAACATTGTATTTCATTTGCCACTTCTTTGCCCATTCTTCCAATCTATCCAAGTCTCTCTGCAGACTGTCCGTTTCCTCAGCACTACCAGCCCCTCCACCTACCTTCGTATCGTCAGCAAACTCAGCCACAAAGCCATCTATTCCATAATCCAAATCGTTGATGTACAATGTAAATAGAAACGGCCCCAACACGGACCCCTGTGGAACACCACTGGTAACCGGCAGCCAACCAGAATAGGATCCCTTTATTCCCACTCTCTGTTTCCTACCAATCAGCCAACGCTCTATCCACGTATGTAACTTTTCCGTAATTCCATGTGCTCTTATCTTGTTAAGTAGCCTCATGTGTGGCACCTTGTCTAGGGCCTTCTGAAAATCCAAATATACAACATCCACTGCATCTCCCTTGTCTAGCCTACTTGTAATTTCCTCAAAAAATTGTAATAGGTTTGTCAGGCAGGATTTTCCTTTAAGGAATCCTTGCTGAGTTCTGCCTATCTTGTCATATGCCTCCAGGTACTCTGTAACCTCATCCGGAGGTCCTGAGGATTTAGATGGTTTCTGGTCCCTTTGGGAGTGAATGTCAAGGGGGGAGGGGGAATATTAATGTCCCATTAATATTCTTAAAACTGACAATCCTCCTGATTGTGTGTGACTGTGAATCAATACTTTGTTAAAACATCAAATGATGTGAAGAAAGGCTAAAATCAATTGAGGTACTGTAAAAGAGATGAGGAAGCAACAGAGGGAACAACATATCATAAACACAGGAAATTCTGCAGTTGCTGGAAATCCAAAGCAAAACAGGAGATGTTTTGTGGTATCAAAGGCAGTAACAAATTATAAATAAATACAGTTTTTGTATTATGAGTAAAATGAACACCAGATATACAAGCTATAAGGAAGGAGCAGTCGATAAGTGTGATTCAACTCCTTTACAGGTACAATAAAGAAGAACCAATCCAATACTGCGTCTGATGGAAAACTATTCAGCTATCTTGCAAATTCAAGAAGATTCTTTTCACATTGCCCTCCACTTCACTAAGTGAACATGCTCTTCTTGAATCTATGAGTCTTTATCACCTTCTGAAATGCTATAGTAACCATATAGACCAAAGCTTAATTTACATATCTTCATATTCACAGAGGAAAAAGGCAATTAATAACCCTGTACTTGGAAACCCATAGAAAGCTTTGAAAAGTATATTCTTTTTAAAATACAATGTAATCTGAATCTGCAAGCATATTAGGACAAGTGTAATAAGACTGACAAATGCACATTTTGCCCCTTATTTTTGTTGTACTTCAATGCTTGGCATTTTCTTTCACAAAGGATGTAAAGTGATAAAACATCTTGCAGTGTTATGCAGTGATATTGTTCCTTAACTTCCCTGATACAATCAATAATCTCCCAATGATAATCAATTTACGTTTTAGTTTCTTTCTTGCAACCATCTCTCTTTGATGACAACTTTCACTGTTGCACACTGATCTCAAGTGTTATCAGAGTTACAACATCTCTGCAAAAATTAAGATAGATTATTGGCTCTGCTGTCATAAGATACTATGAAGCTGCTTTGTGTGCTTGCATATCTGCTGTTGGTTTTATTCTTACTAGTAAAAGTAGCCTGATAACAAAGTTCAAAGTAAATTTATTATTAAATTGCATATATGTCACTATGAGACTAATGAGACTAATTTTCTTGCAGGCATTCACAGTAGATCAAAGAAATAGAACAAAATCAATGAAAACCAACCTCTCACTCAATGTCAGCAAAACCAAAGACTGCTGATATTGACTACAGGAGGAATAAACTAGGGGTCCATAAGTTTATTGTTAGTATGATATCATAAAGCTTCTCCTGTTCTTCCTCGGATTTTCTCATCTCAGTATTTTCATCTGATTTTTTTCAGCATGTTCTTACATCGTTCCAAACTCTAAACAAAATTACCTTATAATCTGCCATTACCAGCTTTGCAGTAGCATCCAGCTCAGCTTTTCTCCCTCTCCAGTAAACAGATACCACTTAATTGATATTTTCTTCAGAAAATATGAGAAGGATGAATATTAAGTTATAATACCACGTCAGGGTTCAATGTTATATAACCATATATATTTGAGGACTTACCTAAACATGCAACAAAGAGAAAAAAGTGGAAATTCTGTCTTCGCTCCATTATGCAAGTGAAGTGCCTTCAACTGCTAACTTCTCACACCTTTCAAAGCTTCATTATGAAGTCCTTTTTAAAAGGTTGGAGATACTTGACAGAAATTATTTAGTGTGTCATAAGAGCTATTTTTGAAGATTGTAAATAAAGGAGTGTATCCTGGAGGGTAATAATATTGATAAGAAGCTGAACCTGTTCTCTTACTGGAGACAGGGAGTGATGATTGGTTAGTATTTAGAAATCACAGTTTATGGTCTGTCAGAGATGAAAAACTTCCCCAGAAGAGCTCCATTTCCGTTTACAGTATTGGTCATGCATCAGCAATTTTACACAATGCTCTTTTTAGTCTTCTGTTATTCAGAGAAACAAAAGCAGGCAGAGTTAATGTGAAACAGATGACCTTTCAATGGGATGCACACAAAATCCTGGAGGAACTCAGCAGGCCAGGCTGCATCTGTGGAAAAGGATACAGTCAATGTTTCAGCCAAAACCCTTCATCACGACGGCTGAATTTCCAGCATCTGCAGATTTTCTCTTGTTTGTAACTGGACCTTGCAATGGAAATTTTTTACAACCATTTTACTTTTTAGCTGACCTACCTGTCCAGTTGGCTGCTCGTTTGCCAATATCATGGTGTCAGTTATAATACTATAATATAGCTGCCAGTCGTCCAGTTGGCACTTCCCTTCTCAGGCCTGAAGCACTAATGACATTCATTGGGATCTGAATGGCAGCCCACGTTGCACGCATGCTGGACAGCAGATATCTACTTTTCCGTACACCAGTATAACAATAAGAGAGGATCTTCTTAGCAACTCGTAAGAGCACAATTCGAAGAAAGAATGCACCAGGACATTAATGCAGTCCTCCCAAACATTCTACCCACAAGCCCTGCCAAGCAGCTCCAGACCCAGTCTGTGGATTACCACACAGGCTCAGCAGACTTCAAAGCTAAACGCAGTAGAGTTTCCAAAATCACTGCCTCTCTCCCAGACGAGCTAAATCTTTTTTACACTCCATTCGATGTCGCTGAGGAGAGCCGCTAAAGCAACCTGCACCGTGGTCATCTCTGAGGCTGAAGTACGCAGGTGCTTCCAACAAATGGACAGTCGCAAGGCTCCGGGACTGGATGGCATCGCAGGGCGGGTACTCAGTGTGCATGGCACAACTGGCTGGCGTGTTTGCAACATTTTAAATCGCTCCCTCTCCCAGTGTAGAGTGCCCTTCTGCTTCAAAACATCCACCATTATTCCGTTACCTAAAAAGATCAAGGTAACATGTCTGAACGACTGGCGTCCTGTTGCACTGACCTCAATAATAAGCAAATGCTTTCAGAGGCTGGTCAAGGATTACATCTGAACTTGCTGCCACCCACCCTGGACTCCCTACAATTTGCCTACCGACACAACCGATCGACAGATGACAGCTCTACACACTTGGAGAGGAGGGATGCTTATGTGAGAATGCTATTCTTGGACTACAGTTCAGCACTGAACACCATAATTCCCTCCAGGCTCGACAAGTAGCTCAGAGACCTCGGTCTTCACTTTGCATTGTGTAGCTGGATCCTGGACTTCCTGTCAGATTGCCGGTAGGTGATAGGAGTGGCCTCCCTCACCTCTGCCCCTCTGAACCTCAACATAGGTGCCCCTCAGAGCTGTCTACTGTGCCCCCTCCTTTACACTCTGTATATCCATGACTGTCGCCACTCACAGCTCCAATCTGCTAATTAAATTTGCTGACAACACTGCACTGATTTGCTTAATCTCAAATAATAATGAGGCAGCCTACAGAGAAAAAAAGTCATCACCCTGACACAGTGATGTCAAAACACCCTCTCCCTCAATGTTGCAAAAACAAAGGAGCTGGTTGTGGATTACAGGAGGAATGCAGACAGACTAGCCTCTATTGACGTCAATGAATCTGGGGTTGAGAGGGTAAATGGCTTTAAGTTCCTTGGCATAAACATCATCAAGGAGCTCATGTGGTCTGTACACACTAGCTGTGTGGTGAAAAAGGCACAACAGTGCCTCTTTCGCCTCAGATGGTTGAAGAAGTTTGGAACTGGCCCCCAATTCCTAAGAACTTCCTATAGGGGCACAATTGAGAGCACCCTGACTGGCTGCATCACTCTCTGGTATGGAAACTGTACCTCTCTGAAGAATCCTGCGATTAAGAGAGTGGTGCGGACAGCCCAATGCATCTGTAGATATGAACTTCCCACTATACAGGATATTTACAAAGACAGGTGTGTAAAAAGGGCCCGAAGGATCATTGCGGACCCAAGTCACCCCAACCCCACAAACTGTTCCAGCTGCTACCATCTGGGTAACGGTACCGCAGCATAAAAGCCAAGACCAACAGGCTCCAGGACAGCTTCTTCCACCAGGCCATCAGACTGCTTATTTCATGCTGACACAACTGCATTTCTATGTTATATTGACTATCTCGTTGTACATAATATTTATTATAAGTTACTATAAATTACACATTGCACATTTAGATGGAGATGTAACGTAAAGATATTTACTCCTCATGTATATGAAAGATGTAAGTAATAAAGTCAATTCAATTCAATACCCCAGAACCAATAGAACTGGAGTTGAAGCAGGCTTTTCCCAATCCCAAAGGAGGGCCTAAAAAAAAGTTACCTAGTTGAAACTCACTTCTAATTAAGAAAGCTGATTATTTTGGACTGTTTAGTAGTTCTTAACACAGTTAACTACAATTACAACCTAAACCCCTGTCAACTGCAGAGCTGGACATTGTGCAGATCCATTTAAAGCTAATGCAGTAAAGTTTTATATGGACAGTTAACGAACAAATGGAACTAGTTCCTATATTGGCAGAAGTAGGGAGTAGCTTAAGTTAATGGTGGCGTGGTCCGGTTTGGGTAGCGAGAGAGTCTGGGGCATCACAGCGGTGTAATCGTAAGTGTTAAATGATTACAGCACCAGCGATCACCAATCACCGACCCGGTTTCAATTCCTGCCACTGTCTGTAAGGAGTTTGTACATTCTCCCCATGACCATGTGGGTTTCCACCCAGTTGCTCTAGTTTCCTCCCACACTCCAAAGATGTTAGGGTTAGTGCATTGTGGGCATGCTCTGCTTGGCATCGGAAGCGTGGCGAAACTTTCAAGCAGCCCCCAGCATAATCTTCACTAACTTAATTTGACACAAACAATGCATCTCATTTTATGTTTTGATGTACATGTGATAAATAAAGGTAATCTTTAAAACTCATGTTTAAACATATACCTCTTAATTGCTGGACTAATACTGAAAAAATACCAGTGAATTCCATTAACTTTGGGCCATTATCACTATGCCCAACCTGTTCAGGTAAATAACATTTGTTGAATTCACATGGATGCTGATATTGTAGTCAACAATCCATTCTTCTTCTTCTACAAACATCTGACTTGCATTAACTATCGGATAGAGAAATAAAACTTACTTATTATCAAATTATCACCACTATAGCAGCTGGTAAACAGAATACTAAGCATTAGACGAGGAATTCTGCAGATGCTGGGATTTCAAGCAACACACATAAAAGTTGCTGGTGAACACAGCAGGCCACGCAGCATCTCGAGGAAGAGGTACAGTCGACGTTTCAGCCCAAGATCCTTCGTCAGGACTAACTGAAGGAAGAGCTAGTAAGAGATTTGAAATTGGGAGGGGGAGGGGGAGGGGGAGATCCAAAATGATAGGAGAAGACAGGAGGGGGAGGGATGGAGCCAAGAGCTGGACAGGTGATTGGCAAAAGGGATATGAGAGGATAATGGGACAGGAGGCCTAGGGAGAAAGAAAGGGGGAGAGGGGAAACCCAGAGGATGGGCAAGGGGTATAGTGAGAGGGACAGAGGGAGAAAAAGGACAGAGAGAGAAAGAATGTGTGTATATAGATATATAAAAAACGGATGGGGTACGAGGGGGAGGTGGGGCATTAGCGGAAGTTAATGTTCATGCCATCAGGTTGGAGGCTACCCAGACGGAATATAAGGTGTTGTTCCTCCAACCTGAGTGTGGCTTCATCTTTATTCCACGTCCCATTCCCATTCTAATATGTCTATCCACGGCCTCCTCTACCGTAAAGATGAAGCCACACTCAGGTTGGAGGAACACCACCTTATATTCCGTCTGGGTGGCCTCCAACCTGATGGCATGAAAATTGAAACATAGAAATCTGCAGCATATTACAGGCCCTTCGGCCCACAACGTTGTGCCGACCATGTAACCTACTCTAGAAACTGCCTAGAATTTCCCTACTGCATAGCCTCTATTTTCCGAACCTCCAAGTACCTATCTAGGAGTCCCCTATGGTATCTACCTCTACCACCTTCACTGGCAGTGCATTCACCCACCACTCTCTGTGTGAAAAACTTATCTCTGACATCCCCTTTGTACCTACTTCCAAGCACCTTAAAACGATGCCCCCTTGTGTTAGCCATTTCAACCATGGGAAAAAGCCTCTGGCTGTCCACACGATCAATGCCTCTCATCATCTTATACAGCTCTATCAGGTCACTTCTCATCCTCCGTTGCTCCAAGGAGAAAAGGCCAAGTTCATTCAATGTATTGTCATAAGGCAGGCTCTCCAACCCAGCAACATCCTTGTGAATTTCCTCTGCACTCTCTCTATAGTAGCCACATTCTTCTTGTAAAGAGGTGATCAGAATGAAGTGAGAAGACAGAAGAACTTTCTTCCACAGGGTGAGGCTGCTTATCAAGCAAACTCCACTATAGCCAATGCTACAACAACATAGACAGCAATTGATCTGGTACTAACCAGTGCCTCATTTCTGGATGCCATGGCACTCCCATGGGTCCCAGCTATGCCTGACTTTTCCTTGGCTATGTAGAACAGTCCATGTTCCAAGCCTTCCCTAGTCATGTTCCCCAATTCTTCCTGTACTACTGTGACAATTGCAATGGCGCTGCTTCATGCACCCATGCAGAGCTCGTCAATTTCATCAACTTTGACTCCAACTTCCATCTCTGGAGACAAACTGTCTACTGATATCTTTTATTTGCTTACTGATTTCCACAGCTATCTTGACTATACCTCTTCCCACCCTACCTCCTGGAAAAAATGCTATTCCCTTTTCTCAGTCCCTTCATCTCTGCCACATCTATTCCTAGGATGAGGCTTTTCTTTCCAGGGCTTCAGAAATGTCCTCCTCCTTCAAAGAAAGGTGTGTTCCTTGCTCCACCATTGATATTGCCCTCACCTGCATCTTCTCCATTTCCTGGACATCAGCGCTCACTCCATCTTCCAGCCACCTTAACAGGGATAGAGTTCCTCTTGTGCTCATCTACCACCCCATGAGCCTCTGCATCCAACACATCATTCTGTGTGAGACACAGGTTGACTTCCAGTAAGATGACAGTGGCCTCTCTGGGGCCAACCAAAGGTGCACCTTTTTTTTTCACTGTACTCCAAGAACAACGGGTACAGCAGGTAACCACATCAGGGATCTGTACGGTGTTCAGAGCAGCTGTCTGGGGTTTCGAAGGAGCCAGTGGACGTGTTGGAGAAGTAGAAGTCAGCGCTTGGGTCAGAGAAAGAGAAGCCAAAGGGTGAGTTGGAGAAGGAGAAGTCGGCACTTGGATTGAAGAAGGTTCAGAGAAGCTGACCTGGGTGTAGTCCGTGCTGCTGCCGGCTACTTGAAGACATCAAAGTTGGTATGCAAAAGCAGCGTGCAGCGTATCCATGAGTGACTGTTTTGGACGGTTCTCTTGCGATCGCAAGATCCTGTTGGATGTTGATAATGTGAGATGCCACAGGCCTGTTTCCTTTCTTTGGTGGTGAGACAGGTGACGAGGCAGCAGTGTGGCCTCCATTGTAGTGAGAACTAGGCCTCAAGCCGCAGGCTTGCCTGCAGCTGCAGTTCAGCTGAGTGACATTGGAAATGTTGTGGCACCTGTGCTCGTTTGGGAGCCGGCCTCTCTTGTTGATGCTGCCCTTCGGTGTTTGATTGGTGGAATAACAGACTGGATTGCCGGGAGCTGTACCATAAATTTGCATGTCGCTCAGGGACTTGGACTATACATGTGTTTTTCTGCATAATGATATGTGTGTTTTTTTACTCCCTCTCAGTATTTTGAATGTATGATATGCTCCTGGGTCCCAGAGGAATACTGTCTTGTTCACCATATCCATGTATGGTTTGAATGATAATTAAATTTGATTTGATTCCAGTAACTTCTGCCAACTCCAGAGGGATCCTACCATGAAACATATTTTTACCTCCACCCCCTCCAATTCTCTGTTTCCACAGCGATTAACGATTCCTTTGTCCATTCCTCCCTCTGCACTAGTCTTCATTCTGACACATTTCTCTGTAAGCAATAGAAATGCTGCACCTGTTCATTCACTTCCATTCAGGGCCCCAAACAACCCTTCCAGGTGAGGCAACACTTCACCTGTGCATCTGTTAGGATGATTTATTGTACTCGGTGCTCCCAGTACAGCCTCCTCTATGTTCCTGAGACCCAATATATAATCTTTCACACCGCTACAATTGGTGACCCCGACGGCCCAAACGATATTTGGACCAGAGATGACTGACGCCGCATCTGTTCATGCAGTTTCGTTAAAACTGCCAAGCTTCTGGACGCTGCAGCCCCGCTTATGGTTCAAACAAGCAGAAGCACAATTCCACATTCACCAGATAACCTCGGAGTCCACTCGCTACTACTACATGCTAAGTTCCCTCGACCAGGAGACAGCTGCACAAGTTGAGGAGTTTATACAGTCGTCCCCGGAGGACGGCAAATACACAGCATTCAAAGCCCTGCTCATAAGGACTTTCGGACTCTCACGGTGTGAATGAGCTGCCCGCTTACTGCACGTGGATGGTTTGGGAGACAGGCCACCGTCGGCATTAATGAACCAAATGCTGGTCCTGGCTGAAGGACACAAACCCTGCCTCATGTTTGAGCAGGCGTTCCTAGAGCAACCGCCCGAGGACATATGCCTGCTGCTGTGCGACGCAGATTTCAGCGACCCCCGGGAGGTGGCGGCCCGGGCCGATGTGCTGTGGAATGCCAGGAAAGAGAGAGGGGCGTCCGTCGCACAGATCACCAAGTCGCGTGCCCAACGGCAGACCAGACCAGGCCTGGCAGCAGAGCCCAAAGAACAATGATGGTTCTACCACCAGCGGTGGGGCACAGAGGCCCACCGCTGTAGACCACCCTGCAAATTCCCGGGAAACGCCAAGGTCCAGCCGCCGCTGATGGCTACGGTGGCTGGCCATCAGGCCGGCCTCCTGTACGTCTGGGACAAGCAGTCGGGACGCCACTTTTTGGTCGACACAGGAGCGGAGATCAGCGTCTTACCTCCAATGAGTTACAACACCCGCAACAGAGAAACGGGACCCACCCTGAGGGCCGCAAATGGCAGCACAATACGGACCTATGGCACCCGCACGGTGCGGCTACAGTTCAGCTCCAGCCCGGTTCACGTGGGACTTCACACTGGCCGCCGTGGCCCAACCACTCCTGGGACGGATTTTCTACGAGCCCACAGCCTGCTGGTCGGCCTGCAAGGGAAGCGACTAGTCCACGCCAAGACTTTTCAAACGTTCTCCCTGTATGAAGCCAAGTTGCCAGCACCACACCTGGACTCCATCACACTGTCCGACGATGAATTCTCCAGCGTCCTGGCAGATTTCCCATCAGTTCTGATGCCACAGTTCACGGCAGCCATGCCCAGACATGGAGTACAGTACCAAATCCCGACCCAGGGACCACCCCTCCACGCCCGTGCTCAAAGGCTCCCCCCGGACAAGCTCCGACTGGCGAAGGAGGAGTTCAAGAAGGTGGAGGAATTGGGGATCATACGACGATCCGACAGCCCGTGGGCCTCCCCCCTGCACGTGGTGCCCAAGGCAACGAGGGGCTGGAGACCATGCGGCGACTACCGCAGACTGAACGAGGCTACAATGCCAGACCGCTACCCTGTGCCGCACATTCAAAACTTGCAGCAAACCTACATGGCACAAGGACCTTTTCCAAGGTAGACCTCATCCAGGGATACCATCAAATCCCAGTACATCCGGACGACATCCCGAAAACAGCACTCATCACCCCGTTCGGCCTATTTGAATTCCTCCGAATGCCACTCGGCCTAAAGAATGCCGCACAGACTTTCCAGCGGCTAATGGACATGGTGGGATGCGTCCTGGACTTTGCGTTCATCTATTTGGACGACATCCTCATAGCCAGCAGTAGTCGTCAGGAGCATCTGTCCCACCTCCGTCAACTCTACGCCCGACTGAGCAAATTCGGCCTTACAATCAACCCAGCCAAATGCCCATTCGGACTCGACACCATCGACTTCCTAGGCCACAGGATTACTAGAGGTGGGTCAACCCCTCTGCCCGCCAAGGTAGACGTGGTCCGCCATTTCCCCTGACCCAACACAACCAAAGGCCTGCAGGAATTCGTGGGTATGGTGAATTTCTACCACCGTTTCCTCCCCTCAGCAGCCCAAATCATGTGCCCCCGTTCACCCTGATGTCGGGTAAGGGCAAGGACATTACCTGGGATGAAGAGGCCGCGGCCGCCTTCGTCAAAACCAAAGAAGCCTTGGCAAACACCACGATGCTAGTTCACCCCAGAACGGACACTCCTACTGCCCTCACTGTGGACGCATCCAACACAGCAGTCAGTGGAGTGCTGGAGCAACTCATCGAGGGGCACTGGCAACCCCTGGTGTTCTTCAGCAAACACCTACGACCACCCGAACTCAAATACAGTGCTTTCGACCGGGAGCTATTGGCACTATGCCTGGCAATCCGGCATTTCAGGTACTTCTTAGAAGGTAGGCCCTTCACCGAGTTCACGGACAACAAATCGCTTACCTTTGCATTCACTAAGGTGTCCGACCCCTAGTTGTCCCGCCAGCAGCAACATCTGTCCTACATCTCCGAATACATGACGGACATCTGGCATGTCTCAGGAAAGGACAACGTTGTGGCGGACGCACTATCCAGACCTACCATACAGGCTCTGTCCCAGGGGATGGACTATGCAGCGCTGGCGGAGGCACAGCAGGCAGATGATGAGATCCCTAGTTACAGGACTGCGGTCTCCAGTTTGCAGCTCCAAGACCTCCCCGTAGGCCCAGGTGAGAGGACCCTACTGTGTGACGTAGTTATTGGCCAACCCCGCCCCGTCGTCCCAGCAGCCTGATGGCGGCGAGTTTTCAAGTCCATTCACAACTTAGCACACCCCTCCCATCAGGACAACCATCCTGCTGGTCTCCAACAGCTTCGTGTGGCATCGGCTTCGTAAACAGGTCAGTGAATGGGCCAAAACGTGCATGCAGTGCCGAACAGCCAAGGTGCAGCAGCACACCAAAGCTCCGCCGCAGCAGTTCGAACCCACCCGCTGGAGGTTCGACCACATTCATGTGGATATCGTGGGGCCCCTGCCAATGTCATGAGGAGCGCGGAACCTCCTAACTATGATAGACTGGTTCACCAGATGGCCAGAGGCAGTCCTGCTCACCAATACCACCTCCGAATCCTGCGCCCCAGCACTGATCGCAACCTGGGTAGCACGCTTCGGGGTACCAGCCCACATTACCTCCGACAGGGGCACCCAGTTCACCTCCAGCCTGTGGTCAGCTACGGCCAGCCTTTTAGGATCACAGCTACACCACACAACTGCCTACCACCCACAGTCGAACGGACGAGTGGAGCGCTTCCACCGTCACCTGAAGTCGGCTCTCATGGCCCGCCTGGAGGGGCCTAACTGGGTGGATGAACTTCCCTGGGTCCTGCTCGGAATCCGCACGGCACCCAAGGAGGATCTGCACACCTCGTCGGCCGAGTTGGTGTACGGCGCACCCCTGGTAGTCCAAGGAGAGTTCATACCAGCCCCAAGGGGGCAAGAGGAAGAACCCGCAGCAGTCCTGGACAGACTACGTGAGAGGCTCGGTAACCTGGCCCCCATCCCCACTTCACAGCACAGACAGAGCCCGACCTGCGTACCCAAAGACCTGGGCAGAACTGTAAGTTTCTTTTTGTACGATGGGGTGGACACCGGGCACCGCTACAGCGGCCCTACGAGGGGCCGTTTAAGGTGATCAGGAACAATGGGTCCACGTTCGTGCTGGACATTGGGGGGAGAGAGGAGGTATTCACGGTGGACCGACTGAAACCGGCCCATGTGGACTTGGCGCAGCCGGTCCAGGCTCAGTCACCGCAGCGCAGGGGCAGACCCCCCAAACAGAGGCCGCTCCAGACTGTGGACATTGGGGGATGCATAGCCGGTGCTGGGGGTGGGGGGGGGGTGGTTATGTGGCGACCCACTTCCTAGCACACACGAACCGGCTCATGAAACAGCGCGCGCTGGCAGAGAGGCCAGCCCCAAAAAGGGCACCAGGCTATCTTCACCAGCACGGAGAAAATCCCCCGTGCAGAAAGGGTCTGGGAATATGCATTCCCCACAGCAGTCCCGCCCAGGGAGGGCGGGAACAGGAAGGCTTTAAAGGAAGCCGCAAAGTTTGAATAAATCTCTCTTATCATGAGAGAGGAACTGGCCAAAGTTGACTGGAAAGGGACACTGGCGGGAAAGGCGGCAGAGCAGCAGTGGCTGGAGTTTATGCGAGAAGTGAGGAAGGTGCAAGACAGGTATATTCCAGAAAAGAAGAAATTTTCGAATGGAGAAAGGGTGCAATCGTGGTTGACAAGAGAAGTCAAAGCCAAGGTTAAAGCAAAAGAGAGGGCATACAAGGAAGCAAAAATTAGTGAGAAGTCAGAGGATTGGGAAGTTTTTAAAACCTTACAAAAGGAAACTAAGAAGGTCATTAGGAGAGAAAAGATTAACTCTGAAAGGAAGCTAGCAAATAATATCAAAGAGGATACTAAAAGCTTTTTCAAGTATATAAAGAGTAAATGACAGGTGAGAGTAGATATAGGACCGATAGAAAATGATGCTGGAGAAATAGTAATGGGAGATAAGGAGATGGCAGAGGAACTGAACGAGTATTTTGCATCAGTCTTCACTGAGGGAAACATCAGCAGTATACCAGACACTCAAGGGTGGCAGGGAAGAGAAGTGTGTGCAGTCACAATTACGACAGAGAAAGTACTCAGGAAGCTGAATAGTCTAAAGGTGGATAAATCACCCGGACCAGATAGAATGCACCCGCGTGTTCTGAAGGAAGTAGCTGTGGAGATTGCGGAGGCATTAGCGATGATCCTTCAAAAGTCGATAGATTCTGGCATGGTTCCGGAGGACTGGAAGATTGCAAATGTCACTCCGCTATTTAAGAAGGGGGCTAGGAAGCAAAAAAGAAATTATAGACCTGTTAGCTCAACATCGATGGTTGGGAAGTTGTTTGAGTCGATTGTCAACGAAGAGGTTACAGAGTACCTGGAGGCATATGACAAAATAGGCAGAACTCAGCATGGATTCCTTAAAGGAAAATCATGCCTGACAAACCTATTACAATTTTTTGAGGAAATTACCAGTAGGCTAGACAAGGGAGATACAGTAGATGTTGTATATTTGGATTTTCAGAAGCCCTTTGACAAGGTGCCACACATGAGGCTACTTAACAAGATAAGAGCCCATGGAATTACGGGAAAGTTACATACGTGGATAGAGCGTTGGCTGATTGACAGGAAACAGAGAGTGGGAATAAAGGGATCCTATCCTGGTTGGCTGCTGGTTATCAGTGGTGTTCCACAGGGGTCCATGTTGGGGCCGCTTCTTTTTACATTGTACATCAACAATTTGGATTATGGAATAGATGGCTTTGTGGCTAAGTTTGCTGACGATACAAAGATAGGTGGAGGAACTGGTAGAGCTGAGGAAACGGACAGTCTGCAGAGAGACTTGGATAGATTGGAAGAATGGGCAAAGAAGTGGCAAATGAAGTACAATGTTGGAAAGTGTATGGTTATGCACTTTGGCAGAAGTAATAAATGGGCAGACTATTATTTAAGTGGGGAAAGAATTCAAAGTTCTGAGATGCAACGGGACTTGGGAGTCCTTGTACAGGATACCCTTAAGGTTAACCTCCAGGTTGAGCCGCTAGTGAAGAAGGCGAATGCAATGTTGGCATTCATTTCTAGAGGAATAGAGTATAGGAGCAGGGATGTGATGTTGAGGCTCTATAAGGCACTGGTGAGACCTCACTTGGAGTACTGTGGGCAGTTTTGGTCTCCTTATTTAAGAAAGGATGTGCTGACGTTGGAGAGGGTACAGAGAAGATTCACTAGAATGATTCCGGGAATGACAGGGTTAATATATGAGGAACGTTTGTCTGCTCTTGGACTGTATTCCTTGGAGTTTCGAAGAATGAGGGGAGACCTTATAGAAACATTTTGAATGTTGAAAGGCATGGAAAGAGTGGATGTGGCAAAGTTGTTTCCCATGATGGGGGAGTCTAGTACGAGAGGGCATGACTTAAGGATTGAAGGGTGAAATGAAAAGAAATTTTTTCAGTCAGAGGGTGGTGAATCTATGCAATTTGTTGCCACGGGCAGCAGTGGAGGCCAAGTCATTGGGTGTATTTAAGGCAGAGATTGATAGGTATCTAAGTAGCCAGAGCATCAAAGGTTATGGTGAGAAGGCGGGGGAGTGGGACTAAATGGGAGAATGGATCAGCTCATGATAAAATGGCGGAGCAGACTCAATGGGCCGACTTCTGCTCCTTTGTCTTATGGTCTTATGGCAACTCCAACTCACCAACTACCTGTCGTTATTTTAGCGCTGTGGGTAGCACACCACTACAACTGTTCATATTTTTCTGAGTAGATAACAAATCAGTTGTCAGACTAGGGAGGCCAGCACTGGCTTTTCTGTGGAACTCAGATATTGAATCTTCTGTTGCGTGATTGAACAGGCCCATTTGTGGCACCCATGCCAGTGCCCTATCTCTCAGACCTGCTGATGCTTAAATCCTGAATCTTTATCACCAGTTTGGCAATGCTGCCACTGTAATTTGTCTACTGCCATGCTAAATTAAAACATTACTTTTGTTGATGCTCCCTTCCAAACATCGTTCACAGAAATAAGATACTGCAGTTCATGAAAATCTGAGAACAATTCAGAAGATAATCAAAATACCAAGAGGGCTGGTCTTTGGGGAGTGAGACAGAATCACTGTACTTCTGGCCTTCCCTTTCGCTCATTGTTTCCTTTCACCCTGAAATATCACCTGCTCATTAAAAACTACAGTATATTCTACATCTGCTGAAAGATAATTAACCTGAAACATTGACCCTTCTACACCCTTCATAGATGTTACCTGACCAGTTGAGAATTTCCAGCAATTCCTGTTTTTCAATGGAAAAGAGGAAGTTGCTACTAGCACCTTTATATTTCCTAATATTTCAATAATTTCCTCTGCATTTGTATAGGAAAATTAAGATTTTCTGCCTGCATTGTGTTTTTACATAATTGAAGTTATGTGAGGTCAAATCTATAGACTAGTACGAGAATGCAAGCAGATAAATAATCAGATCCTACATTGAAGCTCTGTGGAACAGAGTATATATTTAATTAACCAACAAGACAGACTTTGCTCAGTAGATCATTTAGTCTGATGGTATAAACATTGACTTCTCTAACTTCCATTAATGCCCCCCTCCCCCTCATACCCCATCCGTTATTTATATATATATTCTTTTTCTCCCTCTGTCCCTCTCACTATACTCCTTGCCCATCCTCTGGGCTTCACCCCTCCCCCTTTCTTTTTCCCTAGGCCTCCCGTCCCATAATCCTCTTTTGCTAATCAACTTTCCAGCTCTTGGCTCCATCCCTCCCCCTCCTGTCTTCTCCTATCATTTTGGATCTCCCCTCCCCCTCCCACTTTCATATCTCTTACTAGCTCTTCTTTCAGCTAGTCCTGACGAAGGGTCTTGGCCTGAAACGTTGACTGTTCCTCTTCCTAGAGATGCTGCCTGACCTGCTGCGTTCACCAGCAACTTTTATGTATGGTGCTTGAAATTCCATCATCTGCAGATTTCCTCCTGTTTTCGAGATCATTTAGCCTATTGTTCTTATCAATACATCACACACACACAGTAGTAGATTCTTGATTGGAAGTTGGTGGGGTTGGTGTTAAGGATTCTGGGGAGAAGGTGGGACAGTGGAATTTTAAAAATTTTTTGATGACAGGGCAGACTCCATGGGTTAAATGGTCTGATTCTACTCCTATATCATGATCTCATGATCCTATAATATACATTTCAAGTTTGAGCCTTTTACCTTACTTTCAGGATTTCCCAAAGCCCCTCTCAATTAAGCATAATAAACTACAGCTAAATATGTAGCTTCATACACAGTGGCCAATGTTTTATTGCTCAAATAATCATCATTTTAAGTGGTGTGAGGTAAGAGGTAGATACTGTCCCGTACGTCACAGATACCCGTCACATTCTTTTTTCAGAAGTGTTCTACAGGTTCTTTAACACCCTCATGGGGCCGGGGGGGGGGAACCATCATCCAAGTAAAGGCACCTTCTATGATGCAGCACCCCTTCCATCTTGCACTGAAGAGGTGACCTAAATTTATGTGCTTCAGTCAGGTTCCCACTTTTCATTTTTGCTCCTTTCTTAAACAGTTGGGTTACGTATGCAAATCCTTTTCTATTGTCGGTACTATCTACAGGGGGTACTGCCTTAAGAGAGAAAGATCTATCATCAAAGATCCCCACCATCCAGGCCATGCCATCTTCTCACAGTAACCATTGGGCAGGAGGTACAGAAACCTGAAGCCCACACCAACAGGTTCAAGAACAGCTACTTCCCTTCAGCCATTCAGTTCTTGAAACAACTGGCACAACCCTAATCACTATGGCCATTTTAACCACTTTGTCCTGAAATGGGCTTGGTTCTTTCTTGTAAAATTTGTGCATAATTTGTTTTTGAGTTTTTCTTATGAGTGTTGCTTATGTGATACTATGTACTTGTGATGCTGCTACAAATAAGTTTTTCTTGCACTGGTGTATATGACAATAGCCTCAATTTTGACTTTGCTACCTTCCATTTTGGGAATAATTCTAGAACAATGCTCCTCATTAGCCAACAGGATATCAAGGAAAAGACATGCAAGCAGATTAGGGAAAGATCATAAATTGTAAACTGTATGTTACAATGTACATGGGATAAATAAATAAATGAATCTAAACCTGAAAAACAGGGTTGTGGCTTGGGTGACTTCGATCTCCTTAGTAACCTCCATTGTGCAAGAGGTTTAGATAGGGAAGAATTTGTTGAGATGGTTTCTTAAATCAGTAAGTAAACAATTTAAGAGGGAGAGCCCATACTAAACCTGTTACCTAGAAGTGAACTGGCCAGGTGACTTACCTTTTCAGTGGGAGAACAGTTAAGGAACAGTAATCATAATTCCTTACATTTTAAAAAAAAGCTAGAAAAAGAGTAAGTTTTCACCTTGGAACAGAGTATTAAATTTGAGCATGACAATTCACGAGAGTATTAGACAGAAACCAGGGAGACTTAATTAGGAACAGCTGTTTTTGAGCAAGTCCACAGCTAACATATGAATGGTGTTTAAAGACCAACTGTGCAGAGTACAGGACAGGTATGTTCAGTACAAAGGAAGGAAAAAGGTGGCAAGGTAGAAGAACCTTTGATGTAAAAACAGAAGGGAAACTTAGTCAAGAAGAAAAAGGAAGTGTATGTAAGGATAAGGAATCTGAAACCTAATGGAGGATATACCCCAGGTTATCGTGAGAGGCAAGACATGAAATTACTGAGACCTTGACTAAAAATCTTTGTGTCCTCTCTAGTCACAGGTGAGGTCACAGAGAATTGGTGAGTAGCTTACGTTGTTCCATTATTCAAGAAAAGAAATAGGTATAATCCGAGACATTATTGACTGGTGAGTCTCACGTTAGTGGTAGCTACCAATATCTTTCTCCCTGGGTCAAAATGTTTATTACTAGAGGTCATGTATTTAACGTGAGAGGAGATAAGTTCAAAGGAGATGAGAAAGTCAAGTTTTTCTATACAGAGATTGATCGGTACCTGAAATGTACTGCAGGGATAGAAGTGGAGGCAATACAATAGAGGCATTTGTGAGGCTCTCAGTAAGCACATGAATGTGCAAAGAAAGGGAAGTTACAGTATGAGCACTGTGTAGGCAGAATGGATTTAATTAGGCACTTAATTACTTATTTCATTAGTTTGGCAGAACATCATGCCTGTTTCTGTGCCCTGCTTGTTGCTGTCAATTAACTGAATTCTGAACCCAAGTACTCATTCCTCAATCACACTGTTTTGAAGCCAGGAGAGAAAAATGCTATTTTGATACAGACTTGGCTGATCAATTACCTTTACTGACTATTTGGTGAACTGTGTCTGATTACCTGGCCGTACTTCTACTCCCTGAGTATAGGCAGAGACTGAAGACTGCAGCACCAATAATGAGGACCAAGAAGATATGGACAAGGGAGGCACAAGAGCACGTACAGGACTGTTTTGAATAGGTGGACTGGACTGTATTCAGGGATTGTATACAGTGTTGTATCCCGGTGTTGTTTTCCCCGGGATACAACACTGGGCGGCACGGGAGGTCGTTTCTGCCTGTGGCCATCGAACGTGCAGCTCCTCCCGTGGAGGGTCAGACACCCTGAGCCAATAGACTGGTCCTGGACTTATTTTCCATCTGGCATAGTTTGCATTTTGTTGTTTGATTGTTTGTGGGTTTTGTATTGCTATACTTATGCTCTATTCTTGGTTGGTGCGGCTGTAACGAAACCCAATTTCCCTCGGGATTAATAAAGTATGTCTATGTATTCATCTTTGAGTCTGAATAAGTACGCCACAGCAGTCACTGACTTCATTAAAGCCTGTGTGGATGAGTATGTGCCTACAAGAACTTTTTGTTCATACCCAAATGAAAAGCCGTGGATGAACCAGGAGATTTGTAGTCTGCTGAGGGCTAGATCTGTGGCATTCAAGTTTGGTGACCCAGGTCTGTACAAGAAAACAAGGTACAGCTTGCAAAAGGCTATTTCAAAAGCTCAGGAACAATGCCAAAGAAGGTTGGAGGCAAAATCGGATGCACATTAACCCTGGCAGAGTTTGCAGGCCATTACTTCCTACAAAATGAAACCCGACATCATGAATGGCAGTGATGCCTCACTCCCAAATGAGTTTAATGCATTTTATGCTCGCTTTGAAAGGGAGAAGAAAACTTCCTCTATGAGACCTGCAGCACTCATTGACCCTGTGATCTGTCTCAGAGGCCAATATCAGAACATCTTTCCAGAGGGTGAACCTTCACAAGATGACAAACCTTGACGGAATACCTGGCAGAGCTGTGAAAATCTGTTTCAACCAGCTGGTGGGTGTGTACAAAGACATCTTCAATCTCTCATTGCTACAGTCAGAAGTTCCCTCCTGCTTCAAAAGGGCAACAATTATACCAGTGCTCAAGAAGAGCTGGGTGAGCTGCCTTAATGACTATTGTCCAGTGGCACTCACATCAATGGTAATGAAGTGCTTTGAGAGGTTGTTTATGGCTAGAATTAACTCCTGCCTCAGCAAAGATCTGGAACCATTACAATTTTCCCATCACCACAATAGGTTTATGGCAGACTCGATCTCATTGGCTTTTCACGCAGCCTTGGATCACCTGGACAAAACAAATACCCATGTCAGAATGCTGTTTATTGACTACCACTCAGTGTTTAGCACCATCATTCCTACAGTCCTGATCTAATAGCTACAGAACCTGGGCCTCTATACCTCCCTCTGCAGCTGGATCCTCGACTTCCTAATCAGAAGACCACTGTCTGTGCGGATTGGAAATAACATCTCCACCTCACTGACAATCAACACTGGCAAACTTTAGGGATGTGTGCTTAGCCCACTGCTCTATTCTCTGTGCACCTGTGACAGTGTGGCTAGGTGCAGCTCAAATGCCATCTATAAATTTGTTGATGATGCAACCATTGTTGATAGAATCTCAGATGGTGATGAGAGGGTGTTTAGGAATGAGATATATCTGCTAGTTGAGTGGTGTCGCAGCAACAACCTTGCACTCTGTGTCAGTAAAACCAAAGAACTGAGTGTGGACTTCAGAAAGGGTAAGACAAGGGAAGACGCAGCAGTCCTCATAGAGAGATCAGATGTGAAAAGAGTGAGCAGTTTCAAGTTCCTGGGTGTCAATATCTCTGAGGAGCTGAACTGGACCCAACATATCGATGCAGCTAATAAGAAGGCATGGGAGTGGCTACGTTTCATTGGGAGTTTGAGAAGATTTGGTATGTCACCAAAAGCCCTTGAAAATTTCTACAGATGTATTGTGGAGAATATTCTAACTAGCATCTTCGTCTGGTATGGAGGGATATTGAACAGGATTGAAGTAAGCTGCAGTGAGTTATAAACTTAGTCAGAGGTTCAAAGGTTCATTTTATTGTCAAAGTATGCATGTACAATACAACTCTGATGTTTGTCTTCTCCAGATAGCCATGAAATACAGAAAAACCATGGGGTTTATTGAAAGTAAAGACATCAACCCCCCTCACCCACAAAAAAGAAAAAGAAACAAAACTCACAAACCCCAAATCCTCCCACCCGCTTCCTCAGACAAAATACTAACAGATAGCTCGCATGGAAAAGGACAACTGAAACATCAAAAACCCCAAACCCCAACCCCGTCCCTCACACAAAAACTAACAGATCATCCACATGGAAAACGTCAAACTGAAACATCAAAAGCCCCAAACACCCAACCCCCTCACTTGTATAGAAACTGACAGATCGCTCACACAGAAAACGGCAGCTAGAACACCCAACCCCATCCTTAGCAAAAAAAGCAGCGACAATATCACCTAACCCCAACCCCCTCTGTCACACACAAAACTAACAGATCGCCCACATGAAAAGCACCAAAAAGAACATCAGACCCCAAATTCCCAACACCTCCTTTGTACAAAAAGTAACGTATCGCCCAGGCCTGCGCCCTGGAAACCTTCCAAGGTGCAAATCCATGGTCTCACGAGACTAACGGATGCCTATAAAAAAATGTATCACCCACCCGCCAATTAGCCACAAGATAGAAAACAGAAGGAGACTAATATAAACTATACTCCAATAATCACATGAATCCCAGAATTTCAAAAACACCCTTCTGACAGCATCGAGGAAAGCAACTGTACGAACACAGTGCTTCCGTGAAGAGTGACCACCAAGCTGAGTCTGAACACTGCCAACCTGGCTACTTTCTGCAAGGAGTGATCCCTCATTTCCACATGTTTCAGGGAATAAAGTCATATCCTATTCAGCTTTTCCCTTATAACCCAGATCCACTGTGCGAGGTGGAGTCTTTCAGATGGAAGTTTCACACCAAGGTCCTATGAGCCCTCTCAAAATTCTGAGTCGCCATTTCAAAGGAGAGCAGAGCGTTCCTTCTAGTGACTGAGATAAAATTCAATATTCCAACAACAGAAATCCAATCACTATCCCATTGCTGCTTGTGGGATCTTGCTATTTGTAAGCTTATTGTCACATTTCCAAAATATTCATTATTTGTGTTTTTATTTAGAGACACAGCACAGAATAGGCTCTGCAGCCCAGTGAGCCGCACCGCCCAGCAACCCACCTATTTAACCACAGCCTAATCTCATAACTATTTGCAATGACTAATTAACCTACTAACTGGTATTTCACTGGACCACTGAGCCCCATCAGAGATTGTATTTCAGAATTGCGTCATTGGCTGTAGACTGCGTCCGAAACACCCTGAGGCCATTGCTGTCTCCATTAAAGTGAAAGATCTTTCTGCTTTTCCAAATAATTATCATCAGTGTTTAAAGTTGACTATAGACTCTTTCTGAATTATGCAACAGCTGCAATGTGGTCATGTGGAATGTATCCTCAGTAGTAAGAGAATGCTTGTTTACAATGATTTACTAGACCAAATCTTGCAAGTAGGTGTTGACAGGTTTACAGCAAAATTTGCACCTTTGGCAAGTGAATCAAAATGCGGAATCCCAAACCTTATTAAGGTTCATTTATTTATTACCAAAGTATACATTTCTGAAATTCTTCTTCTCTCGATAGCCATGAGAACAAGAAAGACTGCGGAGCACTGAAACACCCAAATGAGCTCCAAACTGCAAATCACAGGCTCCAACAGTTCCAGAGTCATGTTCAAGATGAAAAAACAAACATAAAAGAAGTGAAATATATGGTTTTGTGATCTATCCAGAAGATGTTGACTGAAGGAGCGTGGTATGCAGGCTCCACCTTGACCTTATGACAGATTCCAACCAATTAATCTGTCACTATATCTGTGCACTTAAGCAGTAAAAGGTAACCTTGCTGGGGTTCCCTTAGGCTCAAACTGGAGTGTGTGATCAGGGATGGACCATGATACAATGGTCATGGCCCATTGAAGCATTGAGAATGAGTTTGTTATTGACATGTGTGTTGCAACACAGGGGAAAACATTTGTTTGCATGCTGTCCAGGAAGATCATGCCATATCTAAGTGTTGGGGAGTATTCTGGAGTTAGAGTATATAACAAGTATTAAATTCAACAGCAACCATTCTTCGGGCATGAATGTGGATTGTAGATTGAATTTAAAATGCAGCCCTGAACAATAGTATTCCTGGAACTGTGAAATGGAGTTGATTGAAAACTTGTTAATGCAGATTAACATTCATTTTGGGTGTCTGGAATGTGGGGGTGAAGAAGAGTGTGTGTTAAAACTATATAAGACTATGAGACATAGGAGCAGAATTAGGCCATCTGGCCCATGGAGTCTTCTCCGCCATTCAATCATGGCTGATCCTTTTTTTTTCTCCTCCTCAAGCCCAGTTTCCAGCCTTCTCCCTGTAATCTTTGATGCCATGGCCAATCAAGAACCTATCAATCTCTCCCTTAAATACACCCAACGACCTGGCCTCCACAGCTGCATGTGGCAACAGATTCCACAAATTCGCCACCCTTTGGCTAAAGAAATTTCTCTGCACTTTGTCTTGAATGGGCACCCCTCTATCCTGAGGCTGTATCTTCTTGTCCTAGACTCTCCCACCGTGGGAAACAGCCTTTCAACATTCAGAAGGTTTCAATGAGATTCCGGCTCATCCTTCTGAATTCCATTGAGTACAGACCCCACAGCCATCAAACGTTCCTCATATAATAACCCTTTCATTCCTGGAATCATCCTTGGGAACCTCCTCTGGACCCTCTCCAATGCCAGCACATTTTTTCTAAGATGAGGATCCCAGAACTGTATACAATACTCAAGGTGAGGCCTCACCAGTGCCTTATAGACCCTCAGCATCACCTCCTTGCTCTTGTATTCTAGACCTCTTGAAATGAATGCTAACATTGTGTTTGCCTTCCTCACCACCAACTCAACCTGCAAGTTAATCTTCAGGGTGTGCTGCGCAAAGTCTCTCAAGTCCCTTTGCATCTCAGATTTTTAAATTTTCTCCCTACATAGAAAATAGTCCGCACATTTTTTTCTACTACCAAAGGGAATGACCATGTCTAATTGTAAACACAAAATACTCTGCAGATGCTGGGTCAAAGCAACACTCACAACACGCTAGAGGATGCAGATCGGGCAGCATCCGTGTAAACGATCAGTCAACGTTTCGGGCTAGAACCCTTCATCAGGACTGAAGAGGGAAGGGTCAGAGGCCCTATAAAGAAGGTGGGGGGAGGGTGGGAAGCAGAAGGCTGGAAGGTTCTTTCCCCTTACTGGTTTTTCACCTGGAACCTTCCAGCCTGATGCAAAATACTCATTTAGTTTATCAACGTCTCCTTGTCCCCCATTATTATTTCTCCTTGCACATTTTCTAGCTGTCCTATATCCACACTCATTTCTCTTTTATTTTTAACATACTTGAATTAACTTTTACTATCCACTTTGATATTGTTTGCTAGCTTGCTTTCATATTTCATCTTTTCCCTTCCAAAGATTTTTTTAGTTGCTCTCTAGGTTTTTAAAAGCTTCCCAATCCTCTATCTTCCCACTAGTTTTTGCTTTGCTGTATGCCCTTTCTTTTGCTTTTACATTAGCTTTGACTTCCCTCATCAGCCATGGTTGTACTATTTTACCATTTGAGTATTTGTTCATTTTTGGAATACACATGTCCTGCACCTTCCTCATTTTTCCCAGAAATGCACGTCACTGCTGCTCTGCTGACATCCCTGCCAGCAGCTCCGTACTTCGGCCAACTCCTCTCTCATTCCACTGTAATTTCCCTTACTCCACTGAAATATTGTTACATTAGATTTTACTTTCTCCCTATCAAATAAGGGTTCTGTCACATCTTTGTACTGATTTGATGCCATTCCTTACCAGTAGAGCCACACCACCCCCTCTACCTACCTTCCTATCCCTCCGATATAACGTGTAACCTTGGACATTCAGCTCCCAACTACAACTATTCTTCAGCCACGATTCAGTATTGGCAACATCATACCTGGCGATCTGTATTAATGCAATAAGATCATCCACCTTATTTCCTATACTACATGCATTTAGATACAATACCTTTAGTACCGTATTTGCTATCCTTTCCAAATTTGCATCCCTAATGTTTTGATACTCAGCCTGTTGGCTGCAACTAAGTCCGTTCACCTGCCTGCCCTTCCTGACAGTCTGACTGCACTCTATCTTTACTTTTTTACCATCCGTCCTATTCTGAGTCCCTTCACTCCAGTTCCCACCCCACCGCCAAATTAGTTTAAACCCTGCCCAACAACTCTAACAAACCTGGCTGTGAGAATATTGGACCCCTCGGCCTCAGGTGCAACCCGTCACTTTTGAACAGGTCATACCTCCCCCAGAAGAGATCCCAATGATCCAAGAACCTGAAGCCCTGCCCCCTGTACCAGCTTTTCAGCCACGCTTTTATCTGCCAAATCATCCTTTTTCTACCCTCACTGGTGCCTAGCCTCCTTTGAATATGTAATTCAAAGGAAGCATTGCAGATACATTGTAACTATGACGTTGTCCTGCTGTTACCTTTGAGCTTTAGGATATAAAAATGCCACGTAATATTGCTTCAGAAGGCCTCTTCCTCCAAGAGAGTCTCATTTTGTTGAAAACACGTATGTACCCACGAGCTTCAGTGCCTCTCTGGTGACTTTGTTCACTTTACGACTCAAGTATGAGGTGGATCAGTGGTGTAGTGGATAGCATAACACAATTGCAATATCAGTGACCAAGCACGAGGAAATCTGCAGATGCTGGAATTTCAAGCAACACACATAAAAGTTGCTGGTGAACGCAGCAGGCCAGGCAGCATCTCTAGGAAGAGGTACAGCCGACATTTCGGGCCGAGAAACTTCGTCAGGGCAAACTGAAGGAAGATCTAGTAAGAGATTTGAAAGTGGGAGGGGGAGGGGGAGATCCAAAATGACAGGAGAAGACAGGAGGGGAAGGGATGGAGCCAAGAGCTGGACAGGTAATTGGCAAAAGGGATATGAGAGGACCATGGAATGGGAGGCCTAGGGAGAAAGAAAGGGGGAGGGGGGGACAGAGGGAGAAAAAGGAGAGAGAGAAAAAGAATGTGTGTATAGTTCAATTCCATTTCTACATGTAAGGAGTTTGTCTGTTCTCCTGTGACCATGTACATCCCTTCTAGGTGCTCTGGTTTCCTCCCACATTCCAAAGATGTACAAGTTATGAGGTTAATTGGTCAGATGGGTGTAATTAGTTGTTGGGCCGGGAAGGTCCGTAACTCTGCTGTACCTCGAAATAAAATAAATAAATAAGGACATTCAAGGTTCACTTATTATCAAAACATGTATCCATATATCACTGACATTCATCGAAAGAAGAGATACCACACAAGGAAAGGTTCTCCCGCTTGCACAGCAACAGGCCACTCACAGACTCCTTCCCCAGCAGCAATCAAAGTGAAGGCAGTCGGTGCTGAACTCTTGCTCACCTTGATGTCTCACTCTCCCTTGAGAATAATTATATTCAGAGTATATATAATTGTGTCTGTCTCACAGTAGTACGTCTTCTGAACTGAAGATTATTTAGCCATTTAGCTGCTTGACGGTATTTTGTCATTCCATGATTTCAGAGTTAATCTGTGACCTAACTTCATGTATCCACCTTTGTTCCACAAAATCGTAGATTTAAAATTACCAGTTTATCTAGCATCTGTTGTGTTTGCAGAAGAAAGTTCCAAATTTCTACCAACCATTGCTTGGAGTGTGAGTATACGAAGAGCAGGCTCAGGTAAAGCTTTTCTTTTCTGCGGTCACTCAGGCGTGAGGAGTGTGAGTGTTGGTGTCAGAGCCCGGCAGAAGTCAGGGCAGAGAGGATAAAAGGAGCAGATTCGGGCAGGGTCGGTCTTTTTTGGGCGGCGCAGGCGCGGTAAGTGTCAGCGTCAGAGGCCTAAACTCAGCTGCAAATTAAACGAGGGTAGTAGGCTCAAGTGGAGTGGCCACTGTTTGAGTGTGCTAGTGACAGAGTGTGAAGGCTTTGGCTTTAACAGGCTTCAGGGTGAACAGGCGAAGGCACAGTTAAGAAGAGGCAAGCCTTTTTCTTTTCTAGGACAGAGTAGTCAGGATGGAATGCTCCTGCTGTCAGATATATGAGGGGTGACATCATTGAAACTGATCGAATGGTGAAAGGCCTTGATTAAGTGGATGTTGAGAGGATTTTTCCTATGGTGGGAAAGTCTAAGACCACCCTCAGAATAGAGGGGCATCCTTTTAGAATGGAGATGACCATGAGTTTCTTTAGTCAGAGAGTGGTGAATCTGTGGAACTCTTTGTCACAGACATCTGTGGTGGCCAAGTCTTTGTGTTTACTTAAGGCAGAGGTTGGTAGATTCTTGATTGGTCAGGGCATGAAGGGATACGGGGAGAAGGCAGGAGACTGGAGCTGAGAGGAAAATTGGATCAGCCATGATGAAATGGCGGAGCAGACTCGATGGTCCAAATGGCCGAGTTGTGCTCCTATAATTTATGATCTTATATGGAAATTTAGGATACCTAACGTCTTTCCAGATGACTACACTGCAGGAAGTGCACCCAACTTCAGTACCTGGCTGACCAGGTCAAGGAGTTTTAGCTGGACTTGGATGTATTCAGGATCATTCAGGAGGCTGAAGATATTACAGATCAGACTTTTGAAGAGGTGGTCACACCCAGAGTACGGGCTTCAGACAGTAGATGGGTAACCACTAGGAGAGGTAAAGGGTTTAAGGAGTCAGTGCAGGGTTGCCCTGTGGCCATTCCCCTCAGCAACTAGTAGATATTGCTGGAGGGAAGGTGGGGAATGACCCATCTGATCACAGCAGCAGAAGCCAGGCTGGTGGCACAGTGGCCAGCTCTCAGACTTGGCAGGGAAGGGTAAAGTCAGGCAGCACAATAGTTATATGGGACTCAATAGTTAGGGGGACAGAAAGGAAATTCTGTGGCTGCATGAATGATGTGTTGCCTCCTGGGTGCTAAGGTCCAGAGTGTTTTGGAACAGCTGCAGGATATTCTCAGGGGGTAGGGAGAACAGCCAGAGGTCATAGTGCATATCGGCAGGAATTATATCGGCAAAAAAGTCAAAGAGGTCTTACGCAGTGGGTATATAGAGTTAGGTATGAGGCTGAAGAGGAGTACCTCCAGGGTTGTAAACTCCAGAGTACTCCCGCCACGGGTTAGTGCGGGGAGGAAAGGGGTGACAGCACAAATAAATGAGTGGCTGAGGAGATGATGCAGTGGGGGCAGGGTTCCAAGCTCTTCGATCACTGGAACCTTTTCTGGGGAAAGGGTGACCTGAACTGGAGGGGAACCAATAACTTGGCCGGGAAGTGTTCTGATGCTACTCGGGAAGAGTTTAAACTAGTCTTGCAGGGGGCTGGGAACCAGAGCCCCGGCTCAGTAAGAGAAGGATTGGACCAGAGGGTAGATGTCAGAGAAAGTATCGAAAGGAAAAATCAAAATAACAGGCATGATAGGTCAGTAAGTTTGAAGTGTGTATATTTAATGCTAGGAGTATTATGGGTAAGGGTGATGAACATAAAGCATGGGTCAGTACATGGAACTATGATGTTGTTGCCATTACTGAAACTTGATTGAGAGAGGGAGAGGAATGAATGATTAATGTACCAGGATTTTGAAATATTAGAAAAGATAGAAGAGGAGGAAATGGGGGTGGAGTTTCACTACTAATCAAGGACAATTTCGCAGATGCACTCAGGGGAGACATAATGGAGGGGTCAGACACTGAGTCCATTTGGGTGGAACTCAGGAACAGGAAGGGTGCAATCACTCTGATGGGATTGTACTACAGACCCCAAATAGCCACCAGGACATTGAGGAACAGATATGTAATCAGATTGTGGAAATTCGTAAAGATAATAGGGTTGTAGTCACGGACAATTTCAACTCCCCTAATATAAATTGGAACCTTAGTGCAAGGGGCTTAGACGGGAGAGTTTGTTAAGTGTATCCAGGAAGGTTTCTTAAATCAATATGTGGATGGTCCAATGAGAGGTGAGGCCGTACTGGACCTGGTGTTGGGTAATGAGCCTGGCCAGGTAACTGACCTTTCAGTGGGTGAACAATTAGGGAACATGACCACAGCTCCTTAACTTTCAGGATAGCTATAGAAAAGGATGGGTATGATTCTTGTGGGAGAGTATTAAATTGGAGTAGGGCAAATTACGAGGCTAATAGGCATGAACAAAGAAGCACTAATTGGAACACCTTTTCTCTGGCGAGTCCTCATCAGACATGTGGAGGGTGTTTAAAGATCAATTGCACCGGGTACAGGAAAGATATCTTCCTGCTTGAAGGAAGGACGGGGATGGAAAGATAAGAGAACCTTGGGTCCAGAGAGGTGACGAACTTCGGCAAGAAGAAAAAGGAAAAGTATGTTAAGTTTTGGAAGTCAGGATCAATCGAAGCATATGAGGATTATAAAGAAGCCAGAAAATAACTAAGGAAGGGAATTACAAAAGCTAGGAGGGGACATGGAAAGTCCTTGGCAAGTAGGATTCTCTCTCTCTGGTTATCCATCCCATAGGATGATGATGGTTCCTTTCGGTCAGTTAGTGGGGTTGACCCCACTCCACAGAAAGGAACAGCGTGTGCGTGAGTGGATTTTAGGTGGTTCAGGGGTTGCACAGGTCTGGACCCACCCTCTCGACATCCCCTCCCAGATCCAGCAGCATAGTGGGGTGCAAGATGGCTGGGGGAAGTTCTGTTGCAGCGAATGGTCAGATCAAGCTTCGAGGCAAGGGATGCCCTTTCCGTGCTTCACGGCACGTGTTTGCTAGATGACCGTTGACTCTACGAGAGGGTTCATCCACCCTTTGACAGGTCTTGTTTTTCATGTTGCTGCGTGTCTAGCCACCCTCCTCACCAGGCAAGCCTGGTGGGGGAGCCAGTTTAGTCACCAACCACCCGACCATGCGACAGGTAGTACTGGGTTACGTGGTACCAGTAGCACTCAGACGAGTGACCTGACCAAGTAGGATTAAGGTGAATCCGAAGGCATTCAATATATACATCGAATAATAGGAAACTAGGGAAGGGGTGGGAGCACTCAAGGATAAAGGGGGGAACGTTTGCTTGGATGAAGGGAATGCGAGTGAGGCACAGTGCTTCAGTATTTACCAAGAAAAAGGATATTGAGGACCAAGAGATCCGTCATGAGTGTATTAATACTTTTGGGTGTTCAGAGATCAAGGGGGAGGAAATGTTGGGCCTCCAAATGAGCATTAAGGTGGATAACTCCCCAGGGCCTGATGAGATTTACCACGTTATTGAAGGAGGCAAGAGATGAGATTGCTGGGACCTTGACCAGTATCTCATGTCCTCTCTGCCCACAGACAAGGTTCCAAAGGTCTGACAAGTGACTACTGTTGTACCCCTATTTAAGAAGGGGTAGGACTATAGACCGGAGCTTCTCACATCAGTTGTAGGGAAATTGCTGGAGAAAGTTCTTAGGGATAGGATATACAGTATGAGCATTTGGAAACTCCATGCCTGGAATATGCTACCTGGTATGGTGGTAGTTGCACATCGGTAGGGCATGGCCTAATTAGGGAGAGTCAGCATGCCTTTGTGTGGGGCAGGTTGTGTCTTACCAACTTGATTTAGTTCACACGGTGATGGGAGAGATTGATGAGGATAGGACAGTGGATGTTGTCTACATGGATTTTAGTAAGGCATTTGACAATGTCCTTCATGGGAGGCTAATTCAGAAGACTAAGATGTGTGGGGTATGCGATGAATTGGCTGCCTGGATTTAGAACTAGCTTGTGCAGAGAAGACAGAAGATAGTGTTTGAAGGGTCTTACTTGAGCTGGAGGTCTATAATCAGTGGAGTTCTGCAGGGATCTGTGCTGGGACCTCTGCTGTATGTGATATGTATAAATGACCTGGATGAAAATATAGATGGGTAGGCTTGTAAATTTGGGGATGATACAAAGATTGGTGGAGTAGAAGAGAGTGTAGAAGACTGGCAAAGAATACAGCACAATGTAGATCAGTTGCTGATATGGACTGAGAAATGGCAGATGGAGTTTAACTCACGTAAATGCGAGGTGTTGAGCCTCGGCAGGGCGAATGCAAGGAGACAGTACACTGTTAAGGGCAAGGTTCTTAACAATGTTGCTGAGCAGAGAGATATTGGGATCCAAATTTATAGCAGAAAAACTGTCTACACAGGTCGACGAGGTGGTTAAGAAGGCTTATGGAATGCTTGCTTTTATTAGTTGAGGCATTGAGTTCAAAAGTCAGGAGGTTGTGTTGCAACTTTAGAAAACTCTGGTTTGGCCACATCTGGAGGACTGCATACAGTTCTGGTCACCCCATTGTAGGAAGGATGTTAAGGCTTTGGAGAGGGTGCAGAAGAGGTTTACTGGACACTGCCCGGTTAGAAGGGCATGTGCTATCGCGAGAGCCTGGATAAACTTGGGTTGTTTTCTCTGGAGTGTCAGAGGTTGAGGGGAGATCTAACAGAGGCTTACAACATTATGAGAGGCATAGACAGAGTGGTCAGATAGTTTCTGTTTCTCGGAGTTGAAGTGTCTAATGCCAATTAATATTAATTGAGGGTGACAGTGGGGTAGGTTCAAGGGGGGTGTCAGGGGTAAGTTTTTTACTCAGAGAATCATGGGTGTGCTGAACGTGAATGTGCTGCCTAGTATGGTGGCAGAGGCAAACACATCAGAGGCTTTTAGGATAGGCACATGGATGTAAGGAAGAAGAGGGGATATGGAAATAGTGTAGATGGGACTGATTAGTGTTTGGGTGTTTTTAATTTGCTTTTTAGCTGGTTCGGCACAACATTGTGGGCCGGATGGCCTGCCCCTGTGCTGTACTGTTCTGTGTTCACACTTCACTCTTGTGTAGGGTGAGAGGATGAATCTGAGAGGAGTTGATGAGAGTGTAGGCAGAACACGAAAATGGCATGAGTTCAGGATCAATGTGAATGGACGGTTGATGGTCAGCACAGACTTGATGGGACAGAACTACTTCTAGGCTGCATTTCCGTATGATCCTCTGACTCTATGATCTGTGCAATGAAACTTTAGACTGGCTGCCTTATCAGTTCAGGGAGTATCATCCTTATATAACTAGTGACGCAGTCATTCGTATCTGAACTGCTCATTCCACTTGGCTCACCCAACCTTGTTGTTTAATCTCCATTATCACAACATCTACATTCTGGTTAAGTAAATACAGGATTGTTATCGAATGGAAGCTACCTGTTCGCAATTAAGGCTCAACAACGCAACCTTTTCACAGAAACAAATTCCAAGGATATTTTCTGATGCAGATACATCCATGTATGCCAGTTTCTGTTCAGACAATGACTCTATCTCAATCTTTAAATCTCAAATTTCTTACAGAGAATTCTTTTGAAATTTAAAGATCAAGATTGAAAGATTAGCTTTATTTGTTACATGTATGTTGAAACATCGAAACAGACAGTGAAAGATAGGGGTCTCTTCTTTCAGTCAGTCCTGACGAAGGGTCTCGGCCCGAAACGTCGACTGTGCTTCTTCCTATAGATGCTGGCTGGCCTGCTGTGTTCCACCAGCATTTTGTGTATGTTGCTTGAATTTCCAGCATCTGCAGATTTCCTCGTGTTTACTTTATTTTGGATCAGATATTGAATATGTCCATTGATGGGAAGCTGATTGAAACAGCATTTTTTGATTTCCCCTCCAAAGCTGGAGGCTGGCTGCACTACTCCCCAGCTGGGAATTTCATCGGGAAGTCTGTCAGGTTTAAATGCTAGGATCACTGAAATTTCTCTCGGGAAGTAGAGATTGGGCAGCCAGAGATTATGAACGGATAAGTTGCCCAAAATGGGTTGAGGAAGAGGGGCGCGGGGGCACAGATTCTGCGGATGCCGGAAATCTTGAGCTACACACCTAAAATGCTGGAGAAACTCGTCAAGTCAGGCAGCATCTATGGAGGGGAACAAACATTTCAGGTCGAGACCTTTCCTCAGGACTGATAAGGAAGGGGGCAGAAGTCAGAGTAAGAAGGTGGGGGGGCGGGGGGGAAGGGGAAGGAGTACAAGTTGGCAGGTGATAGGTGAAAGCAGGTGAGTGGGGGAATGGGATGAAGTGAGAAGATGAAAGAGATAAAGGATGGAGGAAGAAGGAATCTGATAAAGTTGATAGTGGACTGTGGAGGAGGAAGGGAACCAGAGGGGAGTGATGGGAAGGTGAGGGGAAAAGAAAGAGTGAGAGGTTCTAAATAGAAGCCCCACTATTCTAAGGCTGTGCCTTCTGGTTCTAGGCTCTCCCATTATAGGAAACATCCTCTCCATATCCACTATATCTAGGCTTTTCAATACTCTATAGTTTTCAATGAGACCCCCCTCCCAATCTTCTAAATTCCACTGAGCACAGACCCAGAGCCATCAAACACTCCTCTCATGTTTACCCTTTCATCTTTCATTTCCAGAATACTTCTGATGAACCTTCTCTGGACCCTCTCCAATGCCAGCACTTCTTTTCTTAGATAGGGGGCCAAAATCTACTCCAAGTGCAGTCCGGCCAATGTGTTGTAAAGCCTCAGCATTATATGCTTGCTCTTGTATTCTCGTCCTTTTAAAATGAATGCTAACATGGCATTTCCTTACCACTGACTCAACCTGCAGGTTGACCTTTAGGGAATCCTGCATAAGGACTCCCGTCCCTTTGCACCTCTGATTTTCAAATTTTCTCCCCATTTAGAAAAGAATCTATGCCTTTATTATTCCATCTACCTAGATGTATGATTTTCTCATTTTTCCAATTTAAGTCCTTCTGCAGACTCTCTACTTTGTCAACCCTACCTGCCCCTCCATCTATCTTTGTTTTATCTGTAAACTTGATCACCAATCCATCAACTCCATCATCCAAATCATTGACATATAACCTGAAAAGAAGTGGTCCCAAAACAGACCCCTGTGAAATACCACATTACTGGCAGCCAATCAAAACAGGCCCCCTTTATTCAGGCCAGGCAGCATCTCTAGGAAGAGGTACAGTCGACGTTTCAGGCTGAGACCCTTCGTCAGGTCTCGGCCTGAAACGTTGACTGTACCTCTTCCTAGAGATGCTGTCTGGCCTGCTGCGTTCACCAGCAACTTTGATATGTGTTGCTTGAATTTCCAGCATCTGCAGAATTCCTGTTGTTCCCCCTTTATTCACCCTCTTTGCTTCCTGCCAGTCTGCTAATACTCTAATCAATCTTCATATCTTTCCTCTATTATCATGGGCTCTTGCCTTGTTAAGCAGTCTCATGTGTGGCACCTTGTTGAAGGGTTTCTGAAGATCCAAGTGACTGCCCTTTCATTATCCTGCTTGTTGTTTCCTCAAGGAATTCCAACGGATTTGTCTGGCAAGATTTCCCCTTTAAGGAAACCATGCTGACTTTAGCCTACCTTACCATGCACTTCCAAGTACTCCAAAACCTCAGCCTTAATAATGAACTCCAACATCTTCCCAACCACTGAAGCCAGCCTAACTAGCCTATAGTTTCCTTTCCTCTGCCTCTCTCCCTTCTTAAAGAGTAGAGTCAGAATCAGGTTTATTATCACTGGCATATGACATTTACAATTTTCCAGTTCTTCAGAGCCATTCCTGAATCTAGTAACTCTTGAAAAATCATTACTAATGCCCCCACAATCTCTTCAGCTACATCTTTCAGAACTCTGGGGTGTAGTCTTCTGGTCCAGATGACTTATCTACCCTCAGACCTCTCATCTTGTTTTTCGTAATGGCAACTGCTATCACTTCTGCCCCCGACATTCCCGAGTCTCTGGCACACTGCTGGTGTCTTCCATAGTGAGGACTGATGCAAAATACTTTTAAGTTTATCCGCCATTTGTTCGTCCCTCATTACTACCTCTCCAACATCATTTTCCAGCAGTCCGCTATCCACTCCTGCCTCTTTTTTACTCTTTATATATCTGGAAAAAAAGTGTCAGTTTTCATCCAATGTGTTTAAATCTTCCCTCCCAGTACCCAAAATCATGTAGATTGTTAGTTTAATTGTGCCCATAGCAATGTTCCCTCTAATTTGTAAACTAGTGTGCACAAAAATCTTGTGCTGTGCATTTTTTTGCCCAGTGACAATGGCATTTGTGCACTGAATTTTATATATAGAGATACTCACTTTAACAGCTAGCAAAACCCTATCAATAAGAACTTTGATTTCCTCTGGGCTTGATCGTTTTCATTCTCATTCCTCTGTACTCTCACAAAACATGCATAGCAGGCCTTTAGTGGGTAACGAAGGATGCTTTTGCACACCATCCGTATGTGATTTGCTTGATAAATGATGCTTTAAAATGTCAAGTTTCCAAATTTCACTCCACTTCTTCCTACTTACAAATTCTCCAGCATCTTTTGCATCATGACAATACATGCAGGTAAAACCAGTTTCTGTATTATACATAAATATTTCTTGTAGCTGCACGCTTCTGACCTCATAAGCTTTTGGTGTAGCAGTTTTTACTCTTCCATTAAGCTAAACATATATAAGACATCCGTTAGTCTTGCGAAACCATGGATCTGCGCCTGGAAAGTCTTCACTCTCTAGGGCGCAGGCCTGGGCAAGGTTGTATGGAAGACCAGCAGTTCCCATGCTGCAAGTTTCCCCTCTCCACGACACCAATGTTCCAAGGGAAGGGCATTAGGACCCATACAGCTTGGCACCAGTGTCGTCGCAGAGCAATGTGTGATTAAGTGCCTTGCTCAAGGACACAACACGTTCCCTCGGCTGGGGCTCGAACTCATGACCTTCAGGTCGCTAGTCCAATGCCTTAACCACTTGGCCACGTGCCCACACTAGGTGCAGTTTACCAACTCATACAGCCTTTGAATGTCGGAGAGAATGGAAGCACCCAGAAGAAACCGATGCAGACCTGGGGAGAATGTGCAAATTCTAACCAGGTAGAGCCAGAGGTCAGGTTGCTGTAGCTGTGAAGCAGCAGTTGCATCACTCTTCCATCCCACGAAAGCTGCTAGGATGCCTCCAAAATGGCCAAGAAAAGCTGAAGCATAGTTGAGGACATGTTTACCATAGAGGACATATTTACTGTTGATAATGTGTTTACTGGCAAGTGCCATCATTGTAAATGCATTGAAGCTCTCACTTGAAACAGCTCCTCATGGATTACAAAATTCTACAAAAGACTACCAGTGGGCTTTTGGGGACGAATGGGTGGGAATCTTTGTTAAAACCCCATGAACAGTATGAACTCTTGAAACAAAGGGGATAACTTCACTCAACTTCACTTGCCCCATCATTGAAATACTCCCACAACCTATGGACTCACTTTCAAAAACTCTTCTTCTCATTTCTCAATATTTATTGCTTATTTATTTATTAATATTTCTTTTTCTTGTATTTGCACTACTTGTTGTCTTTTGCACACTGGTAGAATGCTCAAGTTAGCATGGTCTTTCTTGATTTTATTATGGTTATTATCCTATCATGGATTCACTGAGTATGCCCACAAGAAAATGAATATCATGGTTCTATATGGTGACATATATGTACTTTGATAATACGTTTACTTTGAACATTGAGCTTTGAAATTAATGTTGTGTTAACATTTAATTTTTCCCAGTTGCATTGTGGTTGGCATAACTTTATTACAGCACCTGTGACACAGGTTCAATTCTGCTGCTGTCTTTTGGGAGTTTGTACATCCTGCGGGTGCTCCAGTTTCTTTCCATACTCCAAAGACATAAGAGTTAGCAGGCTAATCAGTCACATGGGTGTAATTGGGCAAAGCAGACTCATTTGGGCCAGAAGGGCCTGTTAACATGTTGTATCTAGAACTTCAAACAATACAGCACAGGAACAGGTCCTTAGGCCCACAATGTCGTGCTGAACCAATTCAACTAGCAACCAGATCATTAACTAAACTAATCTCCTCTGCCTACACAAAGTTCATATCCTTCCATTTCCTCACATTATGTGCCTACCTAAACTGCTCCTAGAAGACTCTAATGTTTCTGCCTCTATCATCATACCAGAGAGTGCATTCCAGCCACCCACAACTCTCTGTGTAAAAAACTTGCCCCTCACATCTCCTTTAAAATTGAACCCTCTCACCTTAAATGCATGCCATCTGATATTAGGCATTTCAACCCTGGATAAAAGACGACTAAGCCCCTCATAATCTTATAAACCGCTATCAGATCTCTCCTCAGCATCCATCACTCCAGAGAAAACAACCCACATTTATTCAACCTCTCATTATAGCACATACCCTCTAATCCAGGCAACACCCTGGTAAATCTCTTCTGTACCCTCTCCAAAGTCTTGACATAATTCCTATAATGACCTATCCAGAACTGTATGGAATAATCCAAATGTGGCCTAACTAGTTTTATAAAGCTGCAATGTAACTTCCTGACTTTTGAATTCAATGCCTTGACTAATAAAGACAAGTATGTGATATGCCTTCTTAACCACCTGATCAACCTGTGTAGCCACTTTCAAGGAACTACGAACATGGACCCTAAGAATCCCCTCATCAACACTGTTAAAGGTCTTGCTGGGTTAAACTCCATCTGCCATTTCTCTGGCCATATCTACAATTGATGTATATCCCATACTTTGCCAGTCTTCTTTGCTATCCAGAACACCATCAATCTTCATAACATCTGCTAACTTACTAATCCACCCATCTACAGTTTCGTTCAGATCATTTATATACATCACAAACAGCAGAGGTCCCAGTACAGATCTTTGTGGACCACCACTAATCACAGACCTCTAGCTCGAATAAATCCCTTTGACCATAACATTCTGTCTGCCTAAGGAAGATTGTTCTAAAGATGACACAAAGGTTGGGCGTGTTGTGGATAGTTTTTTATGCAGAGAGTGGTGAGTGTATGGAATGGTCTGCTGGTGACGGTGGTGGAAGCGGATATGATAGGGTCTTTTAAGGGATTCCTGGATAGGTACATGGAGCTCAGAAAATTAGAGGGCTTTGAATAACCCTAGGTAATTTCTAAAGTAAGTACATGTTCGACACAGCATTGTGGGCCGAAGGGCCTGTATTGTGCCATAGGTTTTCTATGTTTCTATGTTTCTAAGACAGTTCTAAATCCAAACAGCAAATTCACCATGGATCCCATGCATCTTAATCCTCTGGATAAGCCTCCCTCAAGGGACTGTCTCAAATGCCTTGCTAAATTTCATGTAGACGATAATCACAGCTCTACCTTCCTCAATCATCCTTTCATCCTTGTCACCTTGTCAAAAAAGCTCATTCAAGTTAGTAAGACATGGCTTGCCCCACACAAAGCCATGCTGGCTCTCCCTAAATAGGCCATGGTTTTCCAAATGCTCATAAATCCTATTCCTAAGAATTCTCTGTAGTGACTTTGTTCCCATTGATGTGAGATTCACAGGACTTCCGTGGTTGAGTATGGAGTGAGTCGGTGCGTGTGAGTGTGGCTCCCAATTTTTATTGAAAATCTACCTGTTTATCTTTGCCATATGCTCGAGATAACTGAATATTTACCATTGTGAACAACGCGGGACATAGCTGGACATTGAAATGGCAAGTAGAATGTACCTTCGAAGTAAAACTGGGGAAAAAGATAGCGAAGCCTCGAGCAAGAAGGCGGGTGTTACAGTAATGGCGCCGGTGCACGCTGCTGGATCTGGACCTGCGCTGCCCGATGACCTGGAGAGGCTTCGTTTAGTACTTATTACTGACATGATGCAAGCAGTGCATTCTGCCCTAAAAAGAGAACTTGAAGATGCTTTATCACCAGTGAATGCTACCATGGAACAAATTATGTCTTCTTATGAGTCACACGAAGAACGCATTCGTGAGGTTGAAGACGGCCTGAATGATTACAGTGACCGACTGGTGAGCACCGAAGCCGCCATTACAGCGTTGCAGAGCAAAAACGCATTTCTGAAGGGAAAGTTTGATGACTTCGAAAATCGGTCGCGGAGATCCAATTTAAGAGTGGTCAGCATTCCTGAAAATTTGGAAGGTTCGGACCCTGTTAAATTTATGACCGAGTTTTTTGACGAAGTGCTGGGGACAAATTTTTTCCCAAGTCCTCTCGTACTTCCGCGTGCTTGCCGAGTCGGACGTAAGCCATCCGGTGTCTCTGGAGCCAAGCAAACGAGACCAAGAACGTTCCTGGTTTGCTTTCACTCCTTTCAAGATAAACAATGCATCATCAATAGAAGGAAGCAAAAGCTGTATTTCCGCGGACACTGTGTATTTTCTTATGAAGATTTTAGTGTGGAGCTGGGGAGAAAATGAGCAGCTTTCAAGGAGGCGAAATCCCTGCTTTACGGGAAAGGGGTCAGGTTTGGCCTCTTGTATCCTGCCCAGCTCCGGGTCATGCATGAAGGTAAAAAGCATTATTTCGATACACCAGAGGCAGCCAAAGAGTTTTACCATTCGCGCTGGGGAGAAGAACAACGAGAAGAGCAATGACTTTTTTTTAGGTTATTCATGCAGCATTGAAGGGGCCTCATGCCGAGGCAAACTGTTAATTTTCACAATCCACTTCTTTGTTCATTTTTTCCAGTTTAATTTGTGGAACGCGATCAGGTCAAACTGCTATACTGCTGAAACTGATTAACAAAAACTTTCAACCAGCAAAATGTAAATATTTGGGATTTGTATCTCGGGTGTTTAAGTTGCCCAGTGTTTTTTGTTTTGTTTTTAATGCTTAGCTTGACCTGTGTCATCTTTATGTTATATGTTATATTAAAGGTAGTATAAGTGATAGGATAAATGTTAAGGAGGGGAGCCACTCTAGATTAGATTGAAAGTTGGGCTGTATGGGGAACGCCTTGGAAGTTTTTTGTTGGGTACTGCCTGCGATCATCCTCAATTGGGGAGGTAGATCTAGGTTTCGGGGGTTAATTGGGTTTTTTTGTTGTTTGTGTAAAGGGGTGGGGGGAGTGTTTTGGGGGATTATCATGGCAGTTTATCCTTTTGTGTGTTACGGATTGATCAGACTTTCTTTTCATAGTGCGTTATTGTGTGCAATTTATGCCCTCGCACTGTTTTGGATTGTAGGCCCTGTGTGTCTTTTGATATGGTTAACGTGAGTGCTGCTGATGGAGGCCACCCTGTGAGGTTTATTTCTTGGAATGTAAAGGGGCTCAATGGTCCGGTTAAAAGAGCTAAAGTTTTCTCTCATCTGAAACAATTAAAAGCAGATATACTATTTCTATGAGAGACACATTTAAGAGCGAAGGACCATAATAGACTTCGTAAAGCATGGATTTGTCAGGTTTTTCATTCCAGATTTAATAGTAGGTCCAGGGAGGTGGCAATATTAATCACCAAAAGAATGCAGGTTCCCACCATCTGATGTAATCAGTGACTCTAATGGTCGCTTTATTATAGTCTCTGGCTCTCTCTTTCAGATACCTGTTATTTTGGTAAATGTTTATGCTCCTAATTGGGACGATGTCCAATTTGCAAATAAGGTTTTGTCATTAATATCTAACCTGAATACACATAAGCTAATCTTTTCCAGAGATTTGAACTGTGCTATTGACCCACTGCTTGATACGTCTTGCCCTAGGGGAACATTTTCTGGTATGGCAAAGGCCTTCTCGATGTTTATGCAACAAAATGGTTATATGGATCCTTGGAGATTTTTGAACCCATCAGTTAGGCAATTCTCTTTCTTTTCTCATGTTCACCACTCCTATTCCAGGCTAGACTATTTCTTTATAGATAACTCCTTGATACCAATGATTAGGCAAATTGAATACACTGCTTTAGTTATATCTGATCACTCGCCCGTGAAACTGGACCTATGTTTTCCTTTAAACGTTAGAGAACGGCCTCTGTGGAGACTTAACCCCCTTTTGCTTTCTAATGAGAAATTTTGTAGTTATATATCGGCTAACATTGACACATTCTTCGAGACTAACAAAACTGAGTCGGTATCGTACTCTTTACTTTGGGAAACTTTAAAAACTTACTTGAGGGGTCAAATAATACCTTATACTTCACATGCCAATAAAGAGCGTAGGAAGGAAATGCAAGTGTTATTGCAATCTATTTTGGACCTGGATAGAAAATACTCTGAAGCACCCACTGCGGAATTATATAAAAGCCGGGTTGATTTGCAAGCGAAGTTTAATCTTCTATCTACAAACCTATCAGAACAATTAATTCTTAAGACACGTGGCCTCTATTATGAATATGGTGACAAGGCGAGCCGGCTTATGGCTCATCAGTTGAAACGTCAAGCTGCATCACGACTTATTCCCCAGATAAGAGACACGCACCAGAACTTGACAAGCAATCCAAAAGAGATTAATAACACCTTTGCAACTTTTTATTCCTCTCTGTATGCCTCAGAGTTCCCCTCAGATAAAACAAATATGGAACGTTTTTTAGATAATTTGGAAATACCAACTCTTGAACCAGAGGAGGTGGAGAACCTAGATCGGGCTCTTGGGCAGGAAGAGATTAATAATGCCATTATGGCTATGTAAGTCCCCAGGTTCTGATGGTTATCTGATAGAATTTTATAAGAAATTTAAGGATAAGCTCATACCGGTCCTTCTAGAAGTGTTTCAGGAATCTTTGGAGAACGGCTCCTTACCCCCTTCTCTTTCACAGGCAGCTACTTCACTACTTCTTAAAAAGGACAAGGACTTGACTCAATGTGGATCATATCGCCCCATCTCACTTTTGAATGTAGATGTGAAAATTTTTGCTAAAGTGCTTGCATGCCATTTAGAACGTCCCCTTCCCAAGATAATTTCAGATGATCAAACAGGTTTTATCAAAAATCGCTATTTTTTTTTTAATATCCGTCGACTGGCTGATGTGGTTTATTCACCCTGTGATTCTCCAAGTCCAGAGGTTGCTATCTCCTTGGACACGGAGAAGGCGTTTGATAGAGTGGAGTGGGTATACTTGTTTAGTGTTTTGGAGAAATTTGGATATGGCAGAATATTTATAGCTTGGGTTAAGCTATTATACCACTCGCCTTTAGCATGTATACAGACAAATTATTTTCGATCTGACTATTTCCCATTAACACGTGGCACTCGCCAAGGCTGCCCATTGTTCCCTCTTTTTGCAATTGCAATTGAGCCTCTTTCTATTGCACTTAGGTCAACTACATTATTTCAAGGTGTTAGAAAACGGGACGTGGAACACCGTGTTTCCCTATATGCAGATGACCTCTTACTTTAAGTTGGCAACCCTGAAGGTAGTAATCCTGCTATTGTGTCATTATTAGGTCAATTTGGAGCCTTCTCTGGCTATAAACTGAACTTCCAAAAAAGCAAATGCTTTCCCATTAATAACTTGGCCCTACAGATCCGACAGGAATCTTTGCCCTTTCCTTTATCTCAAGGTGGTTTTGTATACCTAGGAATACATATTACTCGCTCTTTTACATCTCTGTTTGAAGCTAACTACAGGCCTCAGGTTAGCCAAATGAAGGCTGATTTCGAGAGATGGCGCAGTTTACCCCTTACTATAGCTGGGAGAATTCAGTCAGTGAAAATGACTATACTTCCTGGATTTCTTTATTTGTTTCAGTGTTTGCCAGTTTTCTTATCTAAGTTATTTTTTAAATCAGTCGACCAAGCTATAACCTCCTTTATTTGGGAAAATAAGGTCCCAAGGGTTAATAAGCACACTCTCCAAAGAGGTCGTGACGTAGGTGGAATGGGTCTTCCCAGCTTTATTCATTATTACTGGGCATCGAACATTCAAAAAGTATTATTTTGGCTCCACCGGCCAGATATAATCTGGTGCCTGCTTGAGTCACGGTCTTGCCAGTCCTCGTCTCTCCCAGCTTTGGTGTATTCTTCCTTACCATTGAAATCCTCTCAATTCACATCTAACCCGGTCGTGCTCTCCACCCTCAAAATTTTTAATCAGTTTCGCTGCCACTATAAGTTCATATCAGCTTCAGTTTTGGGCCCCATTCATAAAAACCATTTATTTCCTCCCTCCACATTCGATTCAGCTTTCAGACAATGGGGTTTGAACGGTCTTATGCGCATTAAGGATTTGTATACTGATAACATATTTGATAGTTTTGATAACCTGCACGGTAAGTATGGCCTTCCGCATAATCATTTTTTAAAATACCTGCAGATTCGCCACTTTGTCAAGGAAAAGTTTCTCTCTTTTCCTGTTCTACCACCTGCTACGTTATAGGAAAAACTGACTCTTAGCTTTAACAATAAGGGGCTGATCTCTGAACTATACTCTCAGCTGATGTCTTTGGAAGTTCAAGATCTAAACAAAACTAAGGGTAGGTGGGAGGATGACCTCAGTATGGATCTGGTGGAGAAATATTGGGCAAAAGTATTGAATAGGGTTCATTTCTCATCACCATGGGCTCATACAATTTAAAGTTTTACACAGGGTACATTTAAGTAAAGCCAGACTTGCAGACATATACCCTGGGACAGATGCTGGCTGTGACAGGTGTTCTTTCTCTCCGGCTGGTTTAGTACATGCATTTTGGTCATGCCCTCGGCTTGATGACTATTGGGCACTGGTTTTTAAAATTATCAGTGAGGTTTTGGGGGTGACACTGAGACCTTGCCGGCTTATAGCTGTATTTGGTGTGGCAGATGATGATTTGGGTTTAAATGCAAGCCAGTCGGATATCATTGCATTTACATTGCTATTGGCCTGTAGGAGAATTTTGCTGGTTTGGAAATCTGCCACTCCCCCAACTGCTGCTGCTTGGTTAGAAGATGTAATGTTTTTTTCTGAAATTAGAAAAGATTAAATTCACTTTGAGGGGGTCTGTGAAAAAGTTCTATTCGAAATGGGGACCTTTCTTATCATATTTTGGGAGTCTTAAGTAATTACCTACTAGTTGAGGGCATTTGTACTTGGGAAGTTGCCTCCCATTTAACACGCTTATAATTTACCTCACAGGGTGGTTGATGAATTGTAAATATGAGTATATCTTCGATCATCTGACATGTTGCAGATGTGTGTGAGCTGTCGTCTTGAAGTAGTGTTGGGGTATGGTTGTGAAATGTCCATACTTGTATTTGTGAATTGTTGTGTTGTAAATATATTAGCTGCCATGATATGTTCGGGGAGGGCGGGTGGGGGGAGGTTTGTTTTGGGGGTACAATACTAAAGCAAAATGGAGGAAAATGTAATCCATTATATATTCTGTATTGTGTCATTCCTTCAATAAAAATAAAAATATAAAAAAAAAGATGTGAGATTCACTGGTCTATAGTTTCCAGGATTATCCCTGATTCCCTTTTTGAATAATGGAACAACGTTAGCTGTTCACCAGTTCCCCAGGACCTCACCTATGGCTGGGAGGACACAAAGGTATTGGACAAGGCCCCAGCAATATCTTCACTTCCTCTGTCAATTACATGTGGCAATCCCATCAGGCCCTAGGGACCTATCCACTTTAAAGCTCTTTAAGAGACACAACACTATCCGCTCCTTTACTTTAAAATGTCCTAGAGCATATTAATACTCTCAGCACTGATCTCTCTGTCCTCCACATTCTTCTTGTTAGTTAATACCGATGTAAAGTTATCATTAAGGACCTCACCCACATCCTTCACGTCCAAACAAATGTTCTCCTCTGTATCCTTGAGTAGTCCTACCCTCGTTATCCTCTTGCTCCCGATGTATGTATTGAATCCCTTGGGATTCTCTTAAATCCCTCTCACCAGGGACTTTTCATGGCCCTCCTGGCTTTCTTAATTCCCTTCTTCAGTTCTTTTTTGCTTTGTGATCCTCCAAGGCTCTTTTTGATTCTAACTTCCTAAGCTTTACATACTTTACCTTTTTCTTCTCGACTAAATTCATCACTTCTCTCAACAAGCAGGATTCTCTTACCTTGCCATCCTTGTCCTTCCTTCTTACTGGAACATGCCTCCCGTCTACTCTGTGTAGTTGTTCTTGAAATACCCTCCACATGTGAGATGTGGACTTGCCTAAAAATAGCTGTTCCCAATAAATTCTCCCTAGATCCTGCCTGATGCACTTGCAATTTTCCCTGGTCCAATTTGATGGTCTGCCAGCTGACGGAGATGTCCGTGACTGAATGCTGCCGACTGGCACACTCTCGTCTGCAGGAGTACGTTCTGAGGGATGCACTCAAACTTGGTGCAGCCACCGCGAAGGCCCGGTGGGGAAGGACCACAGTTTAACGTTCATCACCCGTAGGAGGGGGAGAGGTTGGGTGGGGAGGAGACCTACCCTCATCAGCGGTGTGGACAGATAATCAACATGGTGCCCAAGGAGTGGGTGCAATTGTTAATTTGGGAAAGTATTAGAGCCATTGCCTGCCTTTATTGTTGAAAATTTTGATTGTTAATAAGTCTTAACACTTGACCAAGAGTTGAGAGGAAACGCATGATTTACTGTAAACATCTTTCATTTGTAAATGAACAGAGTCAACGCAAAATTTTATTGTTAGTAACTGTATTGAATAAGGACTCACAGTCAACGAATGGTTTTCTTTTTCTGTATGTAATTATTTTTATTGTGTAATATTTCTGAATAAAGTATTTTTGGAAAAAAAAAAAAATTTCTTACTCTCTGGCAAGATCTATACTTATCCTTATCTATTGCTATGCTGGAACTTAAGGAGTTGTGGTTGCTGTTCCTTAACTGCTCATCCCATTACTACGCAAACAAAAAATGAAAAAGAGGTCAGTGAAATAGCATGATTTGAGATTAAAGTGTTGACATAAATATTCTGCATTAAGTACATTTTATTTTTTATCAATAAAATGCATTTTTGACATAAAAAAGTGGGTCTTAAGGAGGCTCACAAAATTATGATGGGTAGCCCTTGACCTGATATCCTCTCCTAAGAGCAACCAACTGACTGGGATTAAATATGTCACTGAAGGGAATTTCAAGTGTTACTTAAACATATCATTTTTATGTTCATATGTTACTGGAGCTTTGAAGAGCAGTTTTAAAACACTGCAGAAACTTTCTGGGGATTTTGTCAAAGCTTCTTGACAGTAGGGATCCTCTGAGGAATGAAACTGAAAGATGTGTACTACATTATGTTGATGGATATTTGACAGAACTTTCAAGGAGAAAGAGGGTGCTTGGTCATGACCATCTTGCAGAGGATCATGCCACATCAACAGGAGGAAATAGGGCACATAATGAGACTGTAGAGAGCAGCTACAGCTGCTGCAGGAGACACTGTGGACAACTCCACACTCTATGTACAGGATAGGTCAATGGACCATGCCAGTACCTCCATTGAGAAACATAGGCTCCTACAATTGGTCCTTGAGCCAACCTGAAACTTCCCACCATGTGCCAGCGTATAAGTGACATTCTCTGTGTCTAATCAGCTCATTGTAGAGCACTTAATGGAAGTCAATGGAAGTGAACGTCAGGAGTATAGTACACATCAGCAATACACATTTAGTATTAGCAAGCAGGGACAAATTTCACCCATTATTTTTGTTCTTCAGAGAAAAGTTAGGGAAACTTCTCAGATGCAGGAAAAATGAGAGAACAGGGGACTCTTTCAGAAAGAAACTGAGTTAATGTTTCAAGTCGATGAACTTTCCACATTATCACCAGCACTTTGCTTTTTATTCCTTTGGTTTGTAGTCACATTACATAATACTCTAAAAATAAAATGAACTATTGCACCCAGCCACGTTTTTATCACTAGAAGCCACCAGCCAGACCACATGTTCTGGGGACAATGTCTTCCTGTATCACCTCTAACCAGAATCAGACTTCACTTTATTCCGATAGCTTAATCCAGTCTTATATGCTATGACCCATACCAATAGAGGTTCAGATAATTAGGACTCATTCTTGGCTCAGCATTTCTCTGCAAAACACAGGTTGACAGCAAATAATTTAAACCAGCGGTCCCCAACCACCGGGCCGCAGAGCATGCGCTACCAGGCCGCGAGGAAACGATACGATTTGGCGATAGGAGTCAGCTGCACCTTTCCTCATTCCCTGTCATGCACTGTTGAGTCATTACGCACGCGAGGTCATTACGTGGCCATCATCCATGTCAGCGCGGGAAGGAGATCAACTGCTCGAGCTTGCAAATGTCGGCGGGCTGAAAAGTATGTTTGACATAACATCTCTGCCGGCATTCTGGATCAAATTCAAGGCTCAATATCCTGAGATAGCCACGGAAGCACCGAAAACGTTGCTTCCATTTCCAACATATCTCTGCGATGAATGTAACGAAAACTAAATTGCGGAATAGACTGTACATAAGGAACCCTATTCAAGTATCGCTGTCTCCCATCACCCCTCGATGGGACCGTCTTATTGCAGGAAAACAAGCCCAGGGCTCCCACTGATTCAGCGATATTGGTGCATTGCAATGATTTTATATGTTCATACGGGGAAAACATGCGCTGTGTTTAACCAAACGTTACTTAAAATGTTATGATGCTATTGACTTATATAACCATATAACAATTACAGCACAGAAACAGGCCATCTCTGCCCTTCAGTCCGTGCCGAATGCTACTCTCACCTTGTCCCACCAACCTGCACTCAGCCCATAACCCTCCATTACTTTCCTGTCCATATACCTATCCAATTTAACTTTAGATGATAATATCGAACCTGCCTATACCACTTCTACTGGAAGTTCGTTCAACACTTACTTCAAGCTCCCCTGTCCTCCCCTGATAATTGACTTATCACTATATTCATGCGAAGAAATAATGCGCTGTGTGCTGTGACGAGAATACACATAAATTAAGATGTTTGCTGGCCTGGGCTAGCACCAGTGGCATCAGCAGTTGTTCTGCCACCTGTCCTCAGGGGAGAGAGAGCTGTCCAGAGCGGCTCCCCCTTTGAACCCTGAACTGTTTGAAGTGATGGACAGGCGATACCCCAGCAGGGGGATAAAAAGGAACAGGTTCGCTAAGGCAGGACACACAACACCCCGAGGTAACGAGACCCTGGAAGCGGTGCGCCTCTCCCAAGTCGGTGGGAAGCTCTTGGACGGCTGATCGCGGGATCAGCCTTAGACGCACAGGGTGGAAAGGTACGATCAGCGGGAACCCGGTGTGTGTCCGCCCTTGCTTGGGTGCCGGGTTCACTGCAGAGGATCGACCACATCTGGAGGAGGGGTCACAGTCGGTGACCCCAGGTGACATCACAAAGGACTCACCCGAAAGCTGCTTGTGAGCAATATCGCCCGTCTGTGAGTGGAAGCCGTTTCTGAATGATCAGTCGTTCTCGTTCTCGTTCTCTCCCTCTCCCTCCCTCCCCCCCACGTTGTCCATCACCATGGCAACGATTACTGCGAACTGAACTAAATTGAACTGGACTTTGTGTCACTTTGAAATTGGTCATTTACCCCTAGACAACGATAGAGCTTGATTGATCCTGTTATCTTAATTCTGTGCACATGTGTGTTTATTATTGCTGACCTGTTGCATTTATTATTCTTTCGATTACTGTGTTGCTTGTTTCTTTAATAAAACTTCCTTAGTTCTAGTAATCCAGACTCCAACTGAGTGATCCATTTCTGCTGGTTTGGCAACCCAGTTACGGGGTACGTAACATAAGTGGGGTTCTCATCCGCGATTTTGAACGCTAAATTTGGGACGGAGTAAATTGATTGAGTCAAAATTCACAAAAGAAAGAAAAGACAAACAGCAGAAATGGAGGCTGAGAAATTTATAAAGGCGCCGACCTTGGAGGCATTAGAGGATGCCAGGAAATCGGAATTGGTAGCTGTGGCCAAACGGTTGAATCTTGCTAAGGGGAAGTCGACAATGAGGAGAGAGGAGATACACTGAGCTATCGTAGAGCACTATGTATCAAAAGGTGTGTTTCCCCAAGGCGAGCTGAAGGTGGTGTCTATTGAAAAACCTGCTGGAGACGCGGTACAGGTGCAGTTTGAAAAACTGAGACTCGAGCACGAGTTCCGGGTACGGCAGTTGGAGTGGGAAGAGAAAGAGAGGGACAGACAGTTGCAGCGAGAGGAGAAACAAAGGGAAAGGGAATTCGAGTTGGAGAAGTTAAGGATAAGGGCAGAGCAGGGGCTCGTGCCGAACGAAGGTGGAGGGTTCCGGGCGATCCAGGAGGTTAGGCTGGTTCCCCCATTTGACGATACCGACGTGGATCGGTACTTCCTCCATTTCGAAAAAGTGGCTATAAGTCAGGACTGGCCGAGGGATAAGTGGGTTCTTTTACTTCAGAGTGTACTGAAAGGGAAAGCCCAACAAGCTTACTCCGCTTTGTCCGCGGAAGATGCCCAGAGGTATGAGGTGGTGAAAGAGGCCATCCTCAGGATTTATGAGTTGGTCCCGGAGGCATACCGGCAGAGGTTCCGGAATACGAGGAAGCAGTGGGACCGCACGTATTTGGAGTTTGCCCGTGAGATGCAGACATATTGTGAGCGTTGGTGTGCCTCAAAGGGGGTAGAGGGGGATTATGACAGACTGCTACAGCTGATCCAGATTGAGCAGTTTAAAGGTTGTGTCCCTGAGGGTATGAGACCCTACCTAGATGAGAAGGAGGCAGCCACGTTAGCTTAGCCGCAACTGCTAAGTTAGCGGATGAGTATGCGTTGACGCATAAAATGAAGTTTGCCCCGAGTAAAGGCTACCAAAAGAGTCGTCAGGATGGCGGGGAGAGTCGCCAGAAAAGTCAGTAAGTAAGCCGGGGACCAGTGAAAAGGATAAGGTAGACAGGGAGCAGTCTGGTAGGAAGTCCCCTGGGGTCGTCTGTTATAATTGTGGGAAAGTCGGACACTTTGCGTCCAGGTGCTTTGCCTCAAGGAAGGAGACTGGGAAAGGAAAAACGGGGGTTCCGACTGGCTGTATTGAGCCGGCAAACCCACCCCCAAGGGAGAGGAGGTCTGATAAAGTTCAGGAAGGGCGCGAGAGGTTTATCTCGGCCAGATTGGTGTCGGTGAAGGAGGGGTTAAACCCAGTTCCAGTACGGATCTGGAGAGACACGGGAGCGTGTCAGTCACTAATACTGAAGAGTGTTTTAGACTTTAGCTCAGAGACCGAGACTGGGGAGGTCAGTGTGATAAAAGGCATTGGAAAAGGGACTGAAGCCGTGCCTTTGCACCAGACACTTGGTCTCTGGACTAGTCACGATCGGGGTGAGGTCCGAATTACCGATGAAAGACGTGAAGTCTTGCTCGGAAATGACCTCGCGGGGGGAATTGTGTTCCCCGCCGTGAGGCTGACAAGTCAGCCTGCCAGCAAGGAGGCCCCGCCCGTGGACTCGCAGGTTTATCCCGTTTGCGCAGTAACTCGGCGGATGTCGAAAAAAGCTGCAGAGGCCGACATAAAGTTAGCTGAAACGTTTCTGCTAGCCTTGTACGAGGAGGGGATAGAAAGTGAAAAGACGGAACGAAATGAAACAAGAGGAAGTGAGGGAGCTGAGGCAGACTGAGCATTAGCCAGGGGGGACTTTATACAGGCACAGGAGCGGGACGAGGAGCTGATGGATTTGGCAGAGGCAGCTCTCTCCGAGGCAGAATTAAAAAAGGAGCCAGTAGGCTATTATGTAAAGGAGGGAGTACTAATGAGGAAATGGAGACCACCTACTGTGCCCGCTGATGAGGAATGGAGAGTTGTACACCAGGTGGTGGTGCCGAAGATTTATAGGGGCGAGATTTTTAACCTGGCCCACAAGGTACCCCTCGGTGGACATTTTGGGGTGAGGAAGACAGTCGACAGAATTATGAAAGAATTTTACTGGCCGAACATGAGGAAAGATATTGCTGAATATTGTAGGCGATGTCATTTATGTCAGGTAGTAGGGAAGCCAAATCAGGTCCTGCCTAAAGCGCCCCTTCGACCGATACCCGCTTTCGGGGAACCTTTTTCCCGAGTCATTGTGGATTTTGTCGGTCCCCTGCCCAGAACTGCGAGTGGGCGGGAGTATGTGATGACTATGATGTGCGCCGCCACCAGGTTTCCGGAGGCTGTGCCCTTGGCAAGCGTGAAGGCGCCCGCCGTGGTAAAGGCGCTTGTGAAATTTTTCACTACGTTGGGGCTGCCCAGGGAAATCCAGTCGGATCAGGGGAGTGTCTTCACATCTCACACCTTCCGACGGCTGTTGGTTGAGATGGGAGCACAGCAGATTTTGGCCTCCGCGTACCACCCTGAGTCACAAGGGGCGTTGGAACGATTCCACGCCACCTTAAAGACAATGATTAAAATTTACTGTCAAGAAAACGCTAGGAGCTGAGATGATGCTTTGCCCCTCCTGCTATTTGCCGTGAGGGACACGGTTCAAGAGTCATTGGGGTTCAGCCCATTCGAGCTCGTCTTTGGTCATCGGCCCAGAGGACCCCTGACCTTACTAAAAGATAGACCCTTTGAACTATGTTATCGAAACGCCGGACAGGTGTAAACCCACACAGTTGGTACACATCAACATGTTAAAAGCCTACCACGATCAGAAAGAAAACCCGGTTGGTGTTATCACGGAAATTACTGAGACTGGGGTGTCGAATGAGACAGGAAAAACCCATCTTGAAAAGATGGATATGGTGCCGACCCGATTGGAGAACTCCATTGTTCTGGCTAATCTTGCTGACAAGATCTCTCACCTAACCCCCGAACAAAGCGGGCCATTGATAAAGCTAATTAACCAGCACGCAGATGTATGTCCCGATGTCCCGAGGCGATGCAAAGGAACGGTGCATGATGTTGTGGTCACCTCAGACCAGCCTATTAAACAGCACCCTATAGGATGAACTTGGAGAAGGGCAAACTAGTGGAGAAAGAGATTGAGTACATGCTAGCCACAGATATTATTAGGCCATCCAAATCGGAATGGGCGTCCCCCTGCGTGGTTGTCCCGAAAGCCGGTGGGGGCATCCGATTCTGTACAGATTACAGAAAGGTGAACGCCATCACAAAAACTGATGCTTACCCCATCCCAAGGGTAGACGATTGCATCGATAAAGTGGGGAGAGCTACGTACATCACCAAGGTCGGTTTGCTGAAAGGATACTGGTGTGTCCCTTTAACCGGCCGGGCTAGAGAAATCTCGGCATTTGTCCCCCCCTCCGGTTTGTACGAGTATAATGTTCTACCTTTTTGGCATGAAAAACGCCCCAGGGACCTTCCAGAGGATGATTAATTCAGTAATAAAGGGACTCAGGAACACAGAAGCATATGTTGATGATTTAGTGGTCTGGAGTGACACGTGGGAGGAGCACATTGTGGCGGTGGGGGAGCTAATTAAACGGCTGTCTGAAGCCAGCCTGACAGTGAACCTCGCGAAAAGTGAGTTCGGCCACGCAAAGGTCACTTATCTGGGATTTGTGGTAGGACAGGGGCAGCTGGCTCCGATGCAGGCTAAGGTGCGGGCTATCTCGGAGGTCCCCACCCCGACAGACAAGAGAGCCCTGAGAAGGTTCTTGGGGATGGTGGGGTACTACAGGAAGTTTTGCAAAAACTTTGCGGATATTACTCTCCCTCTCACTAAGCTTTTGCCAAAGAATGCGAAGTTTGTGTGGGACAACCTTTGTCAACAAGCCTTCGAGAGTCTGAAGGCGATTCTGTGTCACCATCCTGTGCTAAATGCGCCTGATTTTTCAAAACCCTTCTCCCTAGCAACAGATGCTAGCGACGAAGCTGCCGGGGTGGTGCTGTTGCAGACAGACAAAGAGGGGGTTGAGCACCCAGTCGCTTACTTTTCTAAGAAATTTAATACCCATCAGAGGAACTATTCCACTGTGGAAAAGGGGCTACTGGTCATCATACTAGCATTACAACATTTTGAAGTTTATATTTGCCCGGCACGGAAACCACTGGTAATTTACACTGACTACAACCCATTAGTGTTTTTGGCCACTATGAAAGATAAAAACAAAAGATTGCTAAGTTGGAGTCTGGTGCTACAGGAATTTGATATAAAAATTAGACATATAAAAGGCACGGAAAATGTGATTGCTGACTGTCTGTCAAGGTGCTGACAACTTCAAATTCTCTGTATTAGCCAAATAGCTGATAAAGATGTATATTTGTGTGTATCAAATAATGTACTCATGTTTGTAATTTTTACCCCGGTAAAAATCCTTAAAGGGGGGAAGTGTGACGAGAATACACATAAATTAAGATGTTTGCTGGCCTGGGCTAGCACCAGTGGCATCAGCAGTTGGTCTGCCACCTGTCCTCAGGGGAGAGAGAGCTGTCTAGAGCGGCTCCCCCTTTGAACCCTGAACTGTTTGAAGTGATGGACAGGCGATACCCCAGCAGGGGGATAAAAAGGGACAGGTTCGCTAAGGCAGGACACACGACACTCGAGGTAACGAGACCCTGGAAGCGGTGCGCCTCTCCCAAGTCGGTGGGAAGCTCTTGGACGGCTGATCACGGGATCAGCCTTAGACGCACAGGGTGGAAAGGTACGATCAGGGGGAACCCGGTGTGTGTCCTCCCTTGCTTGGGTACCGGATTCACTGCAGAGGATCGACCGCATCTGGAGGAGACATCAGGTGACATCACAAAGGATTCGCCCGAAGCTGCTTGTGAGCAATATCGCAGGTCTGTGAGTGGAGGCCGTTTCGAATGATCAGTCGTTCTCGTTCTCTCTCTCCTTCCACCCACATTGTCCATCGCCATGGCAACGATTACTGCGAACTGAGCTAAATTGAACTGGACTTTGTGTCACTTTGAAATTGGTCATTTACCCCTAGACAACGATAGAGCTTGATTGATCCTGTTATCTTAATTCTGTGCACATGTGTGTTTATTATTGCTGAACTGTTGCATTTATTATTCTTTCGATTACTGTGTTGCTTGTTTCTTTAATAAAACTTTCTTAGTTCTAGTAATCCAGACACCAACCGAGTGATCCATTTTTGCTGGTTTGGCAACCCAGTTACGGGGTACGTAACAGTGCTTAATATTAAATTCGTTAGATAATCCCTTTTAGGAACGAAATTGAGTGTATTAGCCACGTATCACCCATATTCCGGTCGTGATTTACACCCCCCCCCGAACAGAATCGCCAAAAACGATTTGTAGAAAAATAATCGGCACGTGCATGCATCTGCAAGTCACACATGCGCAGTTGTGCCCGCGCAAGGCTTCATGGTCATTGTAGTCTTTCTCCGGGTAAACGCGACATTTTGACTGCTAACAACAGGAATTCTGACTGCTACTCTTGTCCGTTGGCAACCATCCCCCCCGCCCCCCCCCCCACCGTCGGCCGGTCCGCAAGAATATTGTCAACATGAAACCGGTCCGCAGTGCAAAAAAGGTTGGGGACCCCTGATTTAAACCAACAAGAAAATACTACCTTATGTTGATTAATGAAATATTTCTTACAGTGGCTTCGTTTGCAAGAATCAACAGCTTCTTGAAGCTTTTATAGAAGCAGGTAGGCTTTCTATCAGAAATGTATCATAAAGATAAGGAATAGATAATTGCTTCAGTTTTCAAAGACATGCTAGCCGATATTACACTACCTACATTTCTAATAATTGGGAGAGAAATAACAAATGATAAAGTATTATTCTTTCTCAGCTTACAAATATTTGATATACTAATTTTTGCTGCAATGCCACTGGGTCATTGCTTTGCAAACCTACTTTTTATTTTAATGAATAGTGTGCTACTCTCAGTGCTCAGGAAAACAACGTGTCAGAATTCCTGGAATGCAGTTCATCCAGTATTTTTATGAATCTGATAAGGTATTGCTTTTGTAAAATGGTTGGGAATATCGAGTTTAGGAGCTAAAATACAGAATCGTAGAAACACGGACAGGCATGTAACACATACGAAATGCTGGAAGAACTCAGCAGGTCAGCCAGCATCTATGGAGAGTAATAAACAGTCGCCGTTTATGTTAAGTGGTTATTCGTTTCCATAGATGCAGCCTGACCTGCTGAGTTCCTTCAGAATTTTGTACGTATTATTCCAGATTTCCAGCACCTGCAGGATCTCTTGTATGTGCAGGTATGCGCATGGTTAAACCAACCTTTCTTCAATATGGATAAGAATACTGAGCAATGCTTGTACATTTATTTATAAATGTAGGTGCGTGGTTGAGCAGAAAGCTTAACAAAATGACTACTGTTAAGATCATTGCTCCTGGTAGTCAAAAGATGCAGTCAGAAACCATTACTCATTGATATAAAGATAAAAACTAACATCTTTAATCCAGTAGAATCCAGAGTTTGGGAACAACAAATATTCTTAAAGTAGGGGTCCCCAACCTTTTTTGCGCTGCGGACCGGTTTCATGTTAACAATATTCTTGCGGACCAGCCGACGGCGGGGAGGGGGGGGCGGGGCGGGATGGTTGCCAACAGACAAGAGTAGCAGTCAAAACGTTGCGTTTACCCAGAGAGACTACAATGAGCATGAAGCCTTGCGTGGGCACCAGTGCGCATGTGTGACTTGCACATGCGTGCACGTACCAATTATTTTAATACAAATCGTTTTTGGCGATTCTGTTCGGGGGGGGGTGTTAATCACGACCGGAATATGGGTGATAAGCGGCTAATACACTTAATTACGTTTCTAAAAGGGTTTATCTAACGAATTTAATATTAAGCACACAGCGCATATTTTCCTCGCATGAATATAGCGATAAGTCAATTATCAGGGGAGCTTGAAGTAAGTGTTGAACGAACTTCCAGTAGAAGTGGTATAGGCAGGTTCGATGTTATCATTTAAAGTTAAATTGGATAGGTATATGGACAGGAAAGTAATGGAGGGTTATGGGCTGAGTGCAGGTTGGTGGGACAAGGTGAGAGTAGCATTCGGCATGGACTGAAGGGCAGAGATGGCCTGTTTCTGTGCTGTAATTGTTATATGGTTATATAAGTCAATAGCATCATAACATTTTAAGTAACGTTTGGATATTAAACACAGCGCATGTTTTCCCCGTATGAACATATAAAATCATTGCAACGTACCAATATCGCTGAATCAGTGGGAGCCCTGGGCTTGTTTTCCTGCAATAAGACGGTCCCATCGAGGGGTGATGGGAGACAGCGATACTCGAATGGGGTTCCTAATGTCCAGTCTATTCCACAATTTAGTTTTCGTTACATTCATCGCAGAGATATGTTGGAACTGGAAGCAACGTTTTTGGTGCTTCCGTGGCTATCTCAGGATATTGAGCCTTGACTTTGATCCAGAATACCGGCAGAGATGTTATGTCAAACATACTTTTCAGCCTGCCGTCATTGGCAAGCTCGAGCAGTTGATCTCCTTCCCGCGCTGACATGGATGACACGCGCGTAATGACCTCGCGTGCGTAATGCCTCAACAGTGCGTGACAGGGAATGAGGAAAGGTGCAGCTGACTCCTATCGCCAAATCATATTGTTTCCTCGCAGCCCGGTAGCACATGCTCTGCAGCCCGGTGGTTGGGGACCGCTGTCTTAAAGGACAAAAAGTTTCTCTGCGATAGGCAGACAGTGACAGCTTGTGGGGGTGCATAGTTACGTGCCAGTAAGCTGACCAGCACTCCTTTTGTAACCCTTGCTGTGTATGCATCAAGCATCAAGAAAGGCTCCCAACCAATATCACTTCTTGCTTCTGACTTGTTTGTTGATGTCCTGCTCTTGAAACTGAATTCCTGCAGAGTTTTGTGATAGCTGGAATCAGTATGAGTTGCTGAAGTATGCCGGGAGTGGTGTGGAAGCTGTTGACTTCCATGCTGACTTTGGGGTTCTGCTGGAACCAGGTGGTTCCAAGCCAAGAGTGCATCAGTCCTTGGAATATTCAGTGACTGGGAGAATGAGCAGGAGGTATGCAGACCGACTGTGAGAAGTGGGAATAAGAAAAGTGAGAGTTGGTGTAATGATCTCACAAAAGGAGGCCAATATCCTACAGTATATCCAGGGGGAGATCCTTCTCCAAGATCCAATTAGACTCAAGAAAATGAAAGGACCACAAGAGATTCTGCTCATGCTGGAAATCCTGATGAAGGGTCTCAGCCCAAAACACTGAATGTTTATTCCTCTCCATTGATGCAGCCTGACCTGCTGAATTCCTCCAGCATTTTGTGAATGTTACTCAGGAAGTGAAAAGATATAGAGATGGGTAGGAAAGTGATGATGAGGCCAAAACATCAACCATAATCTTGTTCATTGGCCAGGTCAGCATGAGGGACTGGATAGCCTAATTCTACTTCCATTTTTGTTCGTATATTCTTATTTCATAGCATCATTACTACTGACTGGATTTTTACAAATGAATAGATGACCCAAACTTGGCATGTTGCACACATTCCATTGTATAAGGGGTGGGTTAATATTACATCATAATCTCATGGTCTGTTTACAGAGGTTATTGAATTTGGTCACTTTTACTTAATAATACTGTGATGCTCAGAAGTTCTATTAGCAAATGCCATGGTGTCTGTTCTCGCAGGGGTAATAACATGCACATAAAGACTAGATCTAGATGGCAGTAACAGATTGTTTAATGATCTCTGAACTTGTAGATCACTTAAAAGTATGTTGTGGTTTCAAGAGAAATCTATTTAGTCTAGAAAAGTTTGGCACTATGCCAGATTGCTCTATCTTGCCTTTGCTGATAAAAGTATTTTTATATCAAATTGTTCTATTTACCCCCTTGTGTACACAAATCAGGATAAATATGGGGCATATTAACTTCCTCCTGTTTGCTTCACTGCTGTGGAATCACACAACATCAGAGGTATTATAGAATCCAGCTGAGTTGATTTAGGCTGCAGCATTTCCACCACCTTTCCTAAAAGGGACGGAACTTGCTCCGGGCTTATGTAGCACACGTTGTCTATTGGACAGCTCCGCTAGCCGAACAGTACCAGAGTAAAGCAAGTAGAAACTTTGTCGATGTTACCTTGCATACTAAACTTGCTTATTATTTAGAATTAGCTTTATTATCAATAACATATGTCATGAAATTTGTTGTTTTGCAGCAGCAGTACAATGAAATATATTATACGTTACCATAAATTATAATTAACAAAACAAGTTGCCAGAGGAAGTGGTCAAGGTGGGTACAATTGCAACATTTAAGAGGCATTTGGATACGTCATTGCAGAGTTACGAGCTGAACACGGGCAACAGAGACTAGCAGGGAGGATTGCTGTGTTGAGAATCTGAATCATGAGCCATTAGGACTGAAGGGCCTGTCTCTGTACTATATTACTCTGTGACTTGGCCCCTTCACATAATCTCCTGTTACAGGCACGAGAAAATCTGGATATGCTGGACATTCAAAGCAACACACCCAAAAAGCTGGAGGAACTCAGCAGATTAGGCAGCATCTGTGGAAAAGAGTGAACAGTCGATATTTCGGATCCAGACCCTTCATCAGGACTTCAGCAGAAAGCCTGGTACATTTATCAAATAAAGACCAAGTAGTTAGGAGGCTATAATCAGATAAATTGCCCCAAAGCCGGACAGTGTTCATTGGAGGGAGTGTGAGCAGAGACATGTTTTCTATTCGGTCTATTGTCTATAGATATAATTACTCAATTCCATGTGACCAGTGTTCCTAGAATTTTCAAGACAAACTGAGAAGTAATATAACTGCTGTTTTGGATATCCATATCTATTAATCTATTGGATGGAATTTATTTATTGCTGGACTGACCCCAATCTCTGGCATTGATTCAGATTTACTTATCACCTGTACATGGAAACATACAGTGAAATATGGCATCTGCATTTACAACCAACACACCTAAGAATGTGCCGGGGGAAGCCCGCAAGTGTTGCTACGCACTCCAGCGCCAAAATAGTATGCCCACAATGCTTGGCAGAACAACACATGACACAACAGTAAACAAGGCAACAACAGTAAAGAAGCCCCTTTCCTTCCTTCTACCTATTTACACACATGGACAGTCCTCTATCTGAGGACAAGCCTCTGGGCATCTAGCCTCCAAGTTCCAGGCTTTGGCATTGTGAGTCATCTCTACCAGTTAAGCCATTGTGCTGCCCATTAAGAAACCTCAGATGCACTTTCACTGTTTCCAAATGCTTCTGTTCTTCAGAGACTTTGTGAGACAAGGAGAGAGAGTGTGATCTTTCAGAAGAGAATCAACGCAATCTCGGAGCTGGACCTCAGTTTGTTCTGAAACGGGGCACGGCCATGAGGCCTCAATGATTTTGGGAGCCATATGCTAACAAAATGTGAATGAGTCCGTGGGGGATCCCGCAGGAGGTGGGTGCAATTTACAGGCTGCATCGAGGAAATTTGGCACAATATATAGGAAATTAGTGGACTGAGATTTTGCTGATGTAAATGGAAATGTGCCTCTCTCTCTGACAACAGGCAGAGATAGATAGGTTCTTGATTAGCCAGGGCATCAAAAGGGTATGGTGTGAAGGCAGGGGAGTGGCGATGACTGGAAGAATTGGATCAGCCCGTGATTGAATGGCAGAGCAGACTCAATGGGCTGAATGGCCTTCCACTCCTATATCATATGGTCTTATGGTCCTTAATAAACTAGATGATATATATACAAGGAGGCTTTTCACTGTACCTTGCTATATGACAATAATAAACCAGTTTAACAATTTCCTAGTTAGGAATATGGTGCCAGTAAATACTTCAATGATTACTAGACCAACACTTGAATATCAGACGACTGATTCTGAGTCAGGAGTTCAATCCCACCATGGAGATTTCTGTTCAAGTTAATTAAATAAATCTGGAATTTAAGTATCTTCAGCAGTTGTCACTGTGACTGCTAGTAGGTTGTTGTACCCATCCATCACAAGGACCTCCACCATCAAGGCCATGCTCTGCTCTCACTGCTGCCATTGGGAAGGAGCTACAGGAGCCACAGGTCCCACACTACCAGTTTCAAGAACAGTTATTACCACTCAACCACGTCTCCTGAACCAGAAGTGATAACTTCACTCAGCTCAACACTGAAATGCTTCCATAACCCATGGACTCTACAACTCATGTTCTCACTGTTATTTCATTCTTCTTTTTCTATTTGCACAATCTGTCATTGTTCATGCATTAGTTGTTTGTCCATCTTCATGTTTAGTTTTTCATTGATTCCTTTGTTTTGCTTTGTATCCACTGTGAATGCCTGCAAGAAAATGAATTTTAGTATTGTATATGGTTACACCTATGTACTCTGATAATATATTTACTTTGAATTTTGAATCCCACTTGGTTAAATCATGTGCTTCAACAAAGTAAACCTACTGCCCCTACCCTACCCAGTTTAGCCTACATGTGACTCCACATCATTGGTTTGTATGACCCTTACCTGCCTCCTCAATTTAGGGGCATCTATAAATACCAACATTGCTATTGATGTCCACATTATGTGAACAAATAAGTTAAATACCATCTTTCAGTGAGTGCCTCACTCCATTTTCCAAATTCTTGAGGAGCAAGTATTTGATTTGAAATGTACGATAAATTGCCTGCAAAGCGTAATCAAATACAGACATACTTTGTAACTGTGCAGCCTTATCCAAACTCTGCCTCCATACTTGCTTCATCCGAACATAAATCATCATTGCTTCATGACAGGAAATGAACTACATTAAGGCTAGAGCTCTGAATACAAAAGGTCTTCAGCACAACAGGCAGGCATCCTGGAAAAATATGTCTGAACGCAGGGTACATTCAGTTTATATAAGGCCATAAGACAAAGGAGCACACTTAGTCCATTCGGCCCATTGCACATGCTCTGTCACTCCATTATGGCTAATATTATCCTTCTCAAACCCATTCTGCTGCCTTTTCCCTATAACCTTTGATGTCCTTACAAATCAGGAAACTATCAACCTCCTCTTTAAATACATCCAATGACCTGACCTCCACAGCCATCCATGGCAATAAACACCACAAAATTCCAACTAAAGGGATTCCTCCTCATAGAATTATACACATTAAGAACACCAGGCAATTGAATACAATTGTTCTATTTATAGTTACAGAATGTAGTTTTATATTTTGGGTGTGGACAAGTGATTCTACAGAATTACATATTTACAATGGGAGCAGATCTAAAATGTCAAATGCCAAAATAAAATTGGCTTGCTGTATAAGTGAAAGCTATGTTGTGTTGATTTCAGCCAGTTCCGTTGTTTTTAACTTGAAAGGCAAGTTTGTTCTGCTTTAATAATTTAGCACACGCTGGCAAATCCTGCATGCACAGCCGGAGTCTCATTCTCAATGCTGCCTCTCAAGATAGCAGCAATGAGGACGGGTAAATCTGCCAGCTTTTTGTGGAATATGTGTTCACTGACAAGCTTTGGAAAAGGCTGTGAGGTATCTTGTTGAGGTTCATTCTGAGCAGCTGCATAACAGAAGACTTCATGACCTTTGAACTATTTCCAGGGACACATACCGAGACAAACATCATCAAATTGGTGAAAAACACTTCCCTCCACCTCCCCCCACCCCCGGGTCAGCCCAAAACTTATTAGCCTTCCTGTGCTAATGCATTAACATGGATGTCACCACAGATGCTTTGTCATGAATCTATAGTTGACACCCCATGAATGTAAAGAAAACCATGTTCTCTTTTCATTTTCTCTACATATATGGTTTTTATGAATACCTTTCCAGTGGAAAAGACCTCATCTGCTGTGCATCTTTGTTCAGTACGTACTGTATAGAGGTCAGATTAAATTTACATCAATGGCTTTCCAACAAGGTGAAAGATAAATGTCAGTCACTCTTATCACTCAGCTACCTGTTGAGTACATTCTGTCTTAAAGTGACATGAACAGTAAGTGTCTCAGCATTATTCATCAAGTATTGCAAAGCCTTGCATTCATATGAAAGTTGAACTGTAAAAGTAATCCTAATTTTTCCTATGAGCTCTTGCACAAAACTACTTGGGCTTATTTTAAACGCTTAGCTTCAAAAATTAATAGAAAGCGGTTGAAGGGGTGGTGGGGTGGTGTGGATGTTTAAGAGAATCAATTCATCAGATGTGGTCTTTGTAAGTAATACATTGAACTAATGGTTTATAGAACACTATAGCACTGAAAAGGGGCCCTTCATCCCATCTGGTCCATGCCAAAATATTATTCTGCCCAGCCCAATAACCCTTCCAACCACATACATTGCTTAGGTTCCTTAAGGTTGTTACAGACAGGGGTGATAATGGAGACAAGCTCTCGCTACCTCTTAAATCCTCCCTCAAGTAGCCTCTGACAACAAAGCCCAGCAGAGTCATTTCTACTGACAGAAGGGGCAAAGGTGGGTTGCTGGTGCCTTAAAATCAGTTGCTCTGGGCAGATGGGGCTCCTCAGCCGTACTTGGCATCTCACCTAGAAGGAAAACTCTGATCTCAAACCTCTGCTGCCTTGTGGCTATACCCACTCATGGGGAAGGCTTCAGGAGTAAACCCTGAGGGAAAAATCCGGAGCTGAAGTACCTAAGGCAATCTGCACTGAGTTCAATGCTGACTGGCAACTCCTGCGACACAGCTAGTACAAAACTGTCTCTGCCATTCCTTTGGGTTCATCAGATGCATGGAGAGGGGACAGCATGCTACATGGGCAACAACTTGCTCCCCATATCGTACTGCCCAGGCTTGCATATTTAGACATCTCGGGCACAATATTGATGGTCAACTCAGACCGATAGAGGCCTTCACTTATCCAAATCTCTCTTAAATGCAATTGACCCCACATCCACTACTTCTGCTGGCAACTTATTCTACACCTTCACCACCCTCAGAGTGAAGATTCCCCTTAAATATTACATCTTTCTTGCTTAACCTATGAAGCCCGGTTTTAGTCTCACTCAAGCATGCTTGATTACCTAATCTAGTTTTGTATACTTTTATCAAATCTCTCTTGACTCTCCTATTCTCCAGCGAAATAAAGACCTAACTAGATTACTGACCTAACTTGGTTACTGTGGTTCAACATATTAACTTTATTGGGATGAACATTTAATGTTATGGATCCATTATTTGACCTGTACTTCTTTTAAGCAACCAATTTGGAATTATCCCATTATTCAGTAATATACATATTTCTCAATATAGCTTCTCATTCACAGAACAAGCAGGAAATAAGAAAACAAAAAATTAAAAATAACTGATTGACCATTAAGGGAGAAGGATGTGAAGGTCTGAAATTCTCTACGCGGGCCTGCGGACTTGCAGGCTTTGAGTACATTCGTGACCAGATCCATAGTTTGTGTACCCTGATTGACTAGAGAATAAGTTATGGGTAGTGGGATTGAGGGACAATTCCAGCGTTGGGTTTATTGAATCAGAAAACAGATTCTAGAAGCCAAAAAAAATTTCTGCTTCTTAAAATTATTTGCTCCTAGCATCTACTTTGTGTTTCTTCAAAGCAGTTATTTTCTTATTCCAATATGTAAATATAGCATTTTTAAAGAACTGTTTCACATAAGGTATAGGAGAAGATTAGACCATTTGGCCCATCGAGTCTCCTCCACCATTTCATCATGGCTGGTCCAATTTTCCTCTCAGCCTCAACCTCCTGCCTTCTCCCCATATCCCTTCATGCCCTGGCTAATCAAGGATCTATCAGCCTCAATATGAAGAGTTTTAATGACTAGTAAATGCCCACTTTGTGTTTCATTGCCAAGCTATATATCAGTGACCTGTAAATTGCAGGGTGACTCTGCTGAACTTGAGTAATATGTCCCAGAATGCCTCTTTTTATATAGTGCTGCAGTTGCTATTGTCAGGATAACCAGTAGAGCCAAACCAAGAGGAACTCCCAAGGCAATGGAAGCCACTCTGAATCCACTGTTCTCAGGTTGGATCTGCTCTATAGGAACACTGTATGGCTGGGACAACCTGGAACAAGATAATGAGTTTATTTTACCCGAAGTCTAGTACTTCAACGACAGCTTCAGCATATGTAAGTAAGGAGTACATAAACTTTAGGTAGCTCATCCTGCACATCAGGTCTTGATTACTCCACTGGGATGGATCTACTACTTTAACCTGAGGCCTGAACAACTAGTTCAGTCTATTTTTGTTCATTTGTAGACAGGAGGTGCAGGGATTGGTTTTATGGCCACAGTTGTGGATGATACAAAGATAGGTAGTGGGCGGGTAGTGTTGGGGAAGCAGGGAGTCTGCAGAAGGACAACTTAAGAGAACGGGCAAAGAACTGGCAGATAGAATATAATGTAGGGAAGTATATAGTTATGCACTTTGGGAGCAGGAATAAAGACATATTTTCTAGATAGAGAGCACATCTAGATATCAGAGTGCAAGGGGATTTGGGACTCCTCATGCAGGATTCCCTAAAGGTTATCTTGCAGGATAAATTGGTAGTAGGAAAGGTAAATGCAATGTTAGCATTCATTTTAAGAAGACCGGAATATAAAATCAAAATGTAATGTTGAGGCTTTTAAAAGGCATTGGTCAGACTGCACAGATTATTGTCAGCAGTTTTAGGCCTATTATCTAAGGAACGATGTGCTGGCACTGAATGGCCTAATTCTGCTCCTATATCTTATGGTCTTAAATTCCCCACCACAATACATTGAGATGATTGGTGGATACTGTACAAGTGGGTGCCATCTGTGGCTTCCACCCCATTCCTGTTACAGTCTGTCGAATAAACCATGATTTCTGTCAGGTTCAGCAAGATCAGAGGCTGAATATTAAAATGCTTAGCAGCAACCTCTTGCACTAATAGAAGTTTAAATGTGGGGCTAATCTTAAAGGAGTCCCAGAAGAAGCATTCTACCACACGAGACCTCATCTGGTACATTTGATGCATAATTGCACAGGTCCTATTCACTTCAGGAAGCCTCTGGCCAGAATCACATGAAATTGAACCTGCATCCACCAGTTCCAATGGCAGCTGACGAGAATGCAGAATGAGCTGCCTGCAGACGAGGTGGATGAGGGTTCAATTTCAACACTTGAGAGAAGTTTGATATGTGTTCATGAACGGGAGGGGTGTGGGAGCCTGTAGTTCAGGTACAGGCTGATAGGACTAGGCAGAATAATATCTTGGCATGGATTAGATGGGTAAAAGTGCCTGTTTCTGTGCTGTAGTGTTCTACACCCCTGTGAATCCATAAGTGTGCTGTCCTGTTTTGCTTTCCTGCACCCATGCTGAACTCGTCGACTTCATCCACTTTGCCCCCAACTTCCACCCTGCCCTCAAATTTACCCAGTCCATTTCCGATACCTCCCTCTCCTCTTTCGATTTCTCCGTCTCTCTCTCTCTCTCTCTGGAGACAGCTTATCCACCCATATCTATTACAAACCTACAGACTCTCATAGCTACCTGGACTATATCTCCTCTCACCCTGTTACTAGTAAAAATGCCATCCCATTCTCTCAATTCCTTTGTCTCCGCTGCATCTGCTCCCAAGATAAGGCTCTTTATTTCAAAATGAAGATGTCCTCCTTCTTCAAAGAAAGGGGCTTCCCTTCCTCTACCATCAATGCTGCCCTCAACTGCATTTCTTTCACTTCAAGCATGTCTGCTCTCAACCCCATCCTCCAGAGCACCATTCACCAGAAAAAGCGGGATCTCCCAGTGGCCATTTTAATTCCACTTCCCATTCCGATATGTCTATCATTGGCCTCCTCCACTGTTGTGATGCCACACTCAGGTTGGCAGAACAACACCTTATATTCTGTCTGGGTACCTCCAACCTGATGGCATGAACATCAATTTCTGAAACTTCCGGTAATGCCCCCCTCTCCTTCACCATTCCCCATCCCCTTTTTCCTCTCTCACCTTATTTCCTTGCCTGCCCATCGCCTCCCTCTGGTGCTCCTCCCCCCTTTTCTTTCTTCCATGGCCTTCTATACTCTTCTATCAGACTCCCCCTTCTCCAGCCCTGTATCTCTTTCACCAATCAACTTCCTAGCTCTTTACTTCATCTGTTCCCCTCCAGGTTTCACCCATCACCTTGTGGTTCTCTCTCCCCTCTCCCCACCTTTTAAACCTACTCCTCAGCTTTTTATCTCCAGTCCTGCCGAAGGGTTTTGGCCCGAAACATCGACTGTACTCTTTCCTGGCCTGCTGAGTTCCTCCAGCATCTTGTGTGTATTGTCCTGTGATTCTGTTCGGGATGCTAAGGATTTGTCCTCAACTTCCTTACAAGCAGTGTGTTTCAGATACTCGCCTTTCCTTGGATAAGTAGATTTTTCCTCATGTGCTGAATCTTGCTACCAATTTAATTAAGTCTGTTTTGCTTTGACCTGTCCGAAATTGAAAATGGCTCATTCCTATTCATCCTGTTTGGGCTGCTTATAACTTTACACGTTGCTCTTCATTTTTTCCTCAAAACTCCTATTCGGAAAATATTAAACACAAGACCATAAGACGTTGGAGTAGAATTAGGCCACTTGGCCCATTGAGTCTGCTCCATCATGACTGATTTATTTTCTCTCTCAAATCCATTTTCTTGTCTTCTCTGCAAAACATTTGATGTCCTTACTAATTAACCAACCTCCACTTTAAATATACTCAAAAACTTAGTTTCCACAGCCATCTGACACAATGACTTCCATGGATTCACTACCCTTGGCTCAATAAATTCCTCTTCTTCACTGTTCTAAATGGATGTCTTTCTATTCTGAAACTGTGCCCTCTGGTCATAGACCCAGCTGCTACAGGAAAAATCCTCCCCACATTCACTCTATTTAGACCTTTTAATATTCAATTGGTTACAATGCAATCCCTCCTTATTCTTCTAAACCCCAGCAAGTATAGCCCTAGAGTTCCTCATATGTTAACCCTTTCATTGCCAGAATCATTCTCCTGAACCTCCTCTGCACTGTCTCTAATGTCAGCACATTGTTTCTTTGATAAGAGGCTCATAACTTCTCACAGTACTCTGAGTGTGATCTGACCAATACCCCATAAAGCCTCTGCATTATATCTTTGCTTTTATATTCTCATCCTCTTGAAATAAATATTAACATTGCTTTTGCCTTCCTTACCACTGACTCACCTTGCAAGGTAACATTTTGCTAATCCTGCACAAGGACTCCCAAGACCCGCTGCAGCCCTGATTTTTGTATTTTCTCCCCAGTTAGAAGATAGATGATTCCTTTATTCATTCCACTAAATTCCAAGACCATGTACACTATATTCCATCGGCTACTTCTCTGGCCATGTAGGGTGTGCCCAGCTGCATTCCAGGAAAGAAAGGGTTAACATATAAGGCTCCGTACTCACTGGAGTTTAGAAAAATGAGGAGGCGGGGGATCTCACTGAAACCTATCGAATATTGAAAAGCCTAGATACAGTGGATATGGAGAGGATGTTTTCTACAGTAGGTGGAACTATACCAGAAGAATAGAGGGATATCCATTTAGAACAGAGATGAGAAGGAATTTCTTTAGCCAGAAGGTAGTGAATCTGTGGAATTAATTGCAACAGACAGTTGTGAAATCCAAGTCATTGAGTATATTTAATGTGAAAGTTGACAGGTAATTGAAAGTTTGGTGTGGTCTTTCACTGATTTTATTATGGTTATTATTCTATTATGGAATTTTTTGAATAGGCCCACAAGAAAATGAATCTCAGGGTTGTATATGGTGACATATATTTACTTTGATAATAAATTTACTTTGAACTTTGAACTTAGAAGTTCATTGGTTCAAGTGGAGGTTATAGGCCATGAAGGCAGAAGAATGGGGTTGAGTGAGATAATAAATCAGCCACGACGGAATGGCGGAGCCAATGCGATGAGCTGGATGGCCTAATTCTACTTCTATGTCTAATGGTCTTATAAATAGGGATGCCAGATAAGGATGGCACATTCCTCCCCTGATCTATAGATTTATGAAAGTAATGTCATGTTTGACAAACCAACTAGTTTTCTTGAAGATGTATTTGATGCAATATATAAGGGAGAGCCTGTGGATGTGATGTATTTGGAATTTCAGAAGGTCTCTGGCAAAGTCCCCCATAAGAAGTTAATGTACAAAATTAAAGCAGAAGGGATTGATGCAATATACTGGCATGGATTGAAAACTTGATAACAGGAAAGAAAGTAGGAATAAATAGGTAGTGAACAGTGAGGGGTATAGAGGGTATGGTGCAGGTGAAGGTCAAAGGGTCTAGGCAGAAGAATAGTTCAGCATGGATTAGAAGGGCTGAAGCTCTGTGTCTCTGTTGGAATGCTCCATGACTCTATTTATATCTCATATTCCCAATCCTTCTCTCATGCTGTAGAGGAAGCAATGCAACCCAACATGTCTACGTATCCTCACCTGTAGCATCCCTCCAATGATTCCCTCTCTCGTCTTCTTGCTGTCTTCAACATGCTCCCTCACTATTAACCACACTTCCAATTGTCTTAACTGTAATCTCTTATTGCTGTAGTCAACTTGAAGTGTTTTTGCTGTTGTAACCCTGGAACCATGACAGCCAAGTTGCAAGCTCCCTCAAACAGCAACTTGATAATGACCAGGTGAAGTGGTACTTGAAGGATACTTATTGACCAAGACAATACTGATATTACCTGCACACTATGCAAAATAGGGCAACTTGACATTCACCTGAAAAAAACTGGGTCTTATGGTCTATCTGAAAGGTAGCACCTGCAACAGAACCACACAGGAACACCATTTTAGGAATTTGTATCAGTGAACCCTCTGAATCAGTGGCAGATTCTCTCTGCTGACCTTTTTTTTTAATATAGGCATCCATTAGTCTCGTGAGACCAAGGATTTGTGCCTTGGAAGGTTTCCAGGGCGCAGGCCTGGGCAAGGTTGTATGGAAGACTGGCAGTTGCCCATGCTGCAAGTCTTCCCTCTCCACGCTACCGATGTTGTCCAAGGGAAGGGCATTAGGACCCATACAGCTTTTGCACCAGTGTCATCGCAGAGCAATGTGTGGTTAAGTGCCTTGCTCAAAGACACACACGCTACCTCAGCCAAGGCTCAAACTAGCGATCTTCAGAAAACTAGACAAACGCCTTAACGACTTGGCCACACGCCAACACATGCTGACCTAATATTGAATTAAAACAAGTATAATGAATCTCACTTGGCCCTGTGAATGTGTGCTTTGTAATTTAAGGCTTTGTATAGAGTCATAGAGTCACAGAGCACAACAGCTCAGGAACAGGCCCTTCGTGTCTAGTCCATGCAAACTATAATTCAACCTCGTCCCATTGACTTGCACCTGGAGCATATCACATCCATGTACCTCTGCAAACATCTCTTAAATGCTGAAAATGAACTCACCACTTCCTCTGGCAGGTCATTCCACACTGTCACCACCCTCTGAATGAAGAAGTTCCCCTTATGTTCCTCTTAAATATTTCACCTGTATTGATTCAAAGTTGACAATTCAATGCAAATGCACATTGATATATCAGAGATAGTGTCTTCTAGTTCCTATATGTCATCAAAGTTCTTTCTATGTATTGGGGCAGACCTAAATTTCCATTGAAGAAGAGCATAGGAGTTCTCAGAATCTTGGCCAATTTTTGTCTCTCAGGAATTGATGCTGAAGCTGTTGTTCTAATATGAGATCATGCAGTGTACAAGTGAGTTCCTCAGTATTCCTTAAGAAATGAAGTTTCAGATTTGTTATTGCTTGTCAAGAAACTTGTTTGTTCCATAGACATGCAAACCATGATAAACACAAGAGGTTCTATGGATGCTGAAAACCCAGAGCAACACATAAAAATTGCTGGGGGAACTCAGCAGGTCAGGCTGTGTCTGTGGAAACGGAGTACTTGGTTACACAGGGCAAGATAGTACAAAGTCAGCATAGTTTCCTTCAGGGAAAATCCTGCCTGATGAACCTGTTGGAATCCTTTGAGGAGATTACATGTAGGATAGATAGAAGGGATGCAGTGGATGTTGTATATTTGGACTTTCAGAAGGCCTTTGACAAGGTGCCACGCATGAGGCTGCTTACCAAGTTAAGAGCACATGGTATTACAGGAAAGTTACTAACATGGTCAGAGCATTGGCTGATTGGTAGGAGGCAGAGAGTGGGAATAAAAGGATCCTTTTCTGGTTGGCTGCCAGTGACTTGTGGTGTTCCACAGGGTCTGCTGTTGGGACACTTCTTTTTATGCTGTATATAAATGATTTAGATGATGAAATAGACGGCTTTGTTGCCAAGTTTGCAGATGATATGAAGATTGGTGGAGAGGCAGGTAGTGTTGAGGAAATAGGTAAGATGCAAAAGGACTTAGACAGATTAGGAAAATCAGCAAGAAAGTGGCAAATGAAATACAATGTTGAAAAATGCATGGTCATGCACTTTGGTAGCAGAAATAAATGTGCGGACTATTTTCTAAACGGAGAAAATCAAACAATCTGAGAAGCAAAGGGACTTGGGATTCCTGGTGCAGAACACCCTAAAGGTTAACTTGCAGGCCGAGTCGGTGGTGAGGAAGGCAAATGGCATATTAGCATTCATTTCAAGAGGTCTAGAATACAAGAGCAAAGATGTGATGCTGAGGCTTTATAAGGCACTGGTGAGGCCTCACCTTGAGTATTGTGAACAGTTTTGGGCCCCTCATCTTAGAAAAGATGTGCTGGGATTGGAGGGGGTCCAGCGGAGGTTCACAAGGATGATTCCAGGAATGAAAAGTTTATCATACGAGGAACGTTTGATGGCTCTGGGTCTGTACTCACTGGAATTCAGAAGAATGAGAGGGGATCTCATTGAAACCTTTCAAATGTTGAAAGGCCTAGACAGAGTAAATGTGGAAAGGATATTTCCCATGGTGGGAGACTCTAGAACAAGAGGGCACAGCCTCAGGATAGAGGGGCGCCCTTTCAAAACAGAAATGCGGAGAAATTTCTTTAGCCAAAGGGTGGTGAATTTGTGGAATTTGTTGCCACATGCAGCTGTGGAGGCCAGGTCATTGGGTGTATTTAAGGCAGAGATTGATAGGTTCTTGATTGGATATGGCATCAAAGGTTACGGGGAGAAGGCCGGGAACTAGAGTTGAGGAGGGAGAAAAAAAAGGATCAACCATGCTTGAATGGTAGAGAAGACTCAATGGGCCAGAGGGCTTAATTCTGCTCCTATGTCTTATGGTATTATGGTCTTATGGAAATGGATAGATGTTGCCTGATCTGCTGAGTTCCTCCAGCATTTTGTGTGTGTTCCAAACCATGATATTCTTGATATCTGCCTACCTGTTAAAGTGACAGAGCTTTGGTTATTAATGGCTTTCAAGGCATCACTGAAAACACTCTGCAAGTTGCCACTCTGCATGTGATTCATTACTCATGAAAGGAAGGAATTTGACCATCACACTTGAAAGCCAGTGACTGTGATATTAAAAGTGGTGTCTCTCAGTTTGCTTTGCACTATTTCTACAACCTGAAATTATAAAAAGTATTGAATTCTTTCAAATAATTATGAATCCATTACTGGCTAAATTGTAAATCCTGACCTTGGGAGAAATTGGCTGTAGTCCCTAAACATCACTCTTCACTGTTGAAGACACTAGCAGAATGATGAAAGTTCCAGGTGTCAGGGTGTGGATTGCGTGAAGTTACCATTACTAAGGAGAAGGTTCTTGGAAAACTGAAAGGACAAAAAAATAGATAAGTCACCTGGACCAGATGGTACACAATCCAGGATCCTGAAAGAGATGACTGAAGAGATTGTGGAGGTACTAGTAATGATCTTTCAAGAATCGCTAGATTCTGGAATGGTTCTGGAAGACTGGAAAGTTGCAAATGTCACTCCACTCTTGAAGAAGGAGAGAAGCAGAAGAAAGGAAACTGTAGGCTAGTTAGTCTGACCTCAGAGGTTGGGAGATGTTGGAGTTGATTATTAAGGAGGAGGTCTCATGGTAATTCTGCTCCTATGTCTCATGGTGTTATGGACTCAACCTGCAAGTTAACCTTTAGGGAATCCTGCACAAGGAATCCCAAGTCCTGTTGCACTTCTGAATTATGAATTTTCTTCCGTTTTAGAAAGTCATGTACACCTTTATTCCTTCTGCCAAAGTGCACAAACATATACTTCCCTTTACTAGATTCCATCTTCCCATTCTCCCAGTCTGTTTAAGTCCCTCTGCAGACTCCATGCTTCCTCAACACCACCTGCCACCTATCTTCATATCATCTAAAATCTTGGCCACGAAGCCGTCAATTCCATTATCCAAATCATTGGCATGTAATTTGAAAAAAACAGTCCCAATACCAACCCTTGCTGAAGACCACTAGTCACCAGGAGCCAAACAAAAAAGGCCCTCTATTTTTTCCACTCTTTGCTTTCTGCCAGTCAGCCAATCTTTTATCCATGCTACAAACACAAGGAAATCTGCAGATGTTATGTACTGCCAAAGGGTCTTTGGCTGAAACGTCGATTGTACTTTTTTTCCATAGATGCTGCCTGGCCTGCTGAGTTCCTCCAGTATTTTGTCTGTGTTGCTTCTATCCATGCTGGTATCTTTCCTATAGAACCATGGACTTTTACCTTCCTTAGCTGCCTTATGTGTAGCACCTTGCCAAAAGTCTTCATAAAATCCAAGCAAACAATATCCACTGACTCTCCTTTGTCTATCCTGTCTGATTCCTCTAAGAATTCCAACAGATTTGTCAGGAAAGATTTCGCCTGAAGGAAACCATGTTGACTTTGGCCTATTTTATCATGTGTCTCCAAGTACCCCGAAACCTCATCCTTAATAATGGACTCCAACATCTGCCCAACCACTAAAGTCAGGCTGACTGACTGACAGTTTCCCTTCTCTGCCTTCCTCCCTTCATAAAGAGTAGAGTCTTCATAAAGACATTTGCAATTTTTCAGTACTATGGAACCATTCCACGATCTAGTAAGTCTTGCAAGATCAGTGACCAACAGTGATGTCCTACAGACAGTTCACAAGACTGCTACATCTTTTTCTTCTTTGAAATATACTTTTACTACTAATCTGAGTACAACTGAGCCTGGAATTTAAATTTTGTTTTTGGAACCGTAACTGAGCTATCTGGTGCTTTTTCTGTCTCCAAGGGAATTTGGTGTGGTTGAGAGCAGAGTGTACCTAACGGCAGAATGCAAACCCATGATTGGCTCCAATTTTCAACTAACTCGCCGATTAAATCATCCAGCGAGTTTGTAGTCGACGAGGATGAGATGGCGAGTGGGTGTTCAGAGTCTCCATCTGGCTGCGTTTGACCAGTCTCCCTCTCCTTCTTGGTTGCTGCTGCTGGAGCCTTGCGTCTTGGGAAAGGTTTTATTAGCATGGTTTTTGATTGGACTTGTTTTTAGAGGACTCTGCGCTTCATGTTATATGTTTTTCTGGTTTCAGGTTACTCAGTGAAAGCTGACTTTGCTTGCTCTCCCACAATGTTCACTCCTCTCTCTATGGTGCTGAGGCTATGGAGACTGCCTCTGGCTGCTGTGCTCTGCACCCACTAATATGATGGACTGATCCTGAGGCATAGGCCTTCTTTGCGGTTTGGATCTAAGGACTCATTTTGGTTCGGAATGTTGTTGCTCGCTTCTATTGTCTGCATGATTATTTTCCCCCTTTCTCTGCACGTCGGGTGTTAGTCTTTTTTTTTAATTGTGTCTTTTCAGGTTTCTTGCTTTGTGGCTGCCTGTAAGCAAACAAATCTTAGGGTTGTATAATTTATATATTTTTTGACATTAAATGTACTTTGAAATCTTTGAAATCCTTTTTTATTGCTATTTTGCTCAATTTTGATCAGAGTAAATTGGCTCTGTGGCTTGCAGTCAACAAGCAACACAGCACTAAATTGAACTGAACTGAACTAAAATGAACATTCCTAGACTGTTTCAAAGGCTACGTGGCTTGATTCTGTGTGGTATTTGCTCATTTCTCGCTGTTTGTGTGATTTGTTCCTTTTTTTTGCATGTTAGTTGTTTGATGTTTTCTTTGAACAGGTTCCACGGAGTTTCTTTGTTTCGCTGCTGTCAGTGGGAGGACGAATTTCAGGATTTTACACTGCATACATACTTTGATAATAAATGTATATTGAATCTTTGACTTTCCTTCCTCCACAATCTCTTTACCTACGTCTTTCAGTACTCTGGGGTGTAGTCCATCTTGTCCAGTTACTTATCTTTCTTCAGATTTTTCAGCTTCCCAGGCAACTATACTCACTTCTGCCCCCTCTCGAATTTCTGCCATACTGCTGGTGTCTTCTACACTGATGACTGATGCAAAATACTTATGTTCATTTACCATTTATCTGTCCCCGATTACTACTTCTCCAGTGTAATTTTCTCATGTGGTGTGGTATATCTGAAAAAACTTCTGGTTTCCTCTTTTATATTATCGGGTAGTTTACCTTCATAATTTATCTTTTCTTTGCTTGTGGCATTTTAGTTGCCTTCTATTGGTTTTTAAAAGCTTTCCAATCTTCTGCTTTCCCAATAATTTCTTCAATATTATACACACTCCCTTTTGCTTTTATGCTGTCTTTGACTTCCCTTCTCAGCCATTGTTACCTCATCCTCCATTTAAAATTCTTCTTCATCTTTGGGATGTATTTACCCTGTACCTTCTGAATTGTCCCTTGAAACTGCACCCATTGCTGGTCTGCTGTCATCCCTGCTGGTGTCCCCTTTCAATCAACTTTGGCCAGCTCCTCTCTCATGCCTCTGTACTCACTTTTATTCCACTCTAATACTGATACAATTTGACTTTATCTTCTTTCTCTCTCTCAAACTGCAGGATAAATTCTATCATATTATGGTTACTATCACCTGAAGGGTTCATTTATCTGAACCTCCTTCGAAGGTGACTCCAGGGCAGGTTACTCTGGTCGCCAATATTCAGAACCTCATAAAAGGAATTAGATTAAAACTAGGAATGGTAGGCACAAGACAAATATTCAAGTAATTTCTGGGCTGGAGTGTATTGTGCCAAAATGGAATAATGTACTGTACCTTCATGCTAGTACCCAGTGCAGTTTTGCATTATTATAAAAACATTTTTGGCATATTGACCCAGGAAACTATTGTATAACAATGACAGTAAAAGCCATTTAAGGATACTTGCTGTTACATTTGCTGACAGCTTGACAAAGTACATATATTTTGCTGATTTTGAAAACATGTTAGATAAGGAGAGAACATACAGTTTTGAGCATCAATGTTTTTGACAAGTCAATAAAGTATAAATCCATGATTTAGACCAAATCCTTGCATCTCATTTATAGTCCAAAAGCTAAAACACTGACTAAGGCATTACTCTGAATCAGGAAATTATAGTTGTAAACATACAGAAGGCAGAAAATCTACTTGATGAGTCTGCGTCAGCTTTTTGAAGGGATCCATTTAGTTGCAGCCCCTGTTCTTTCCTCACAGCTGGATACATGAGTTCCCACGGTTCATTTTTGAAAGTCTTTATAGAATTGCCTTTCATTACTTTTTCAATGAGAACTGACCTGTTCCTCGCTAACAGCTGATCAATAAGTTTTTCTTCATATCTGTTTTGCTTCTTTGCCAATCACCTTAAGTCGGCATCCTCTGGTTCTCAGACTTTGCAGCACTACAGAAAAAATACTCGGCAAAATTAGCAGTGCTAAAGGCTGGCAGGATCTCTGACCTAATGGCCTGAATGCTTGGGAAATAGCTACTGAAATAATAGATGGATCGGCTGTTAATACAAAATTCCCTCAGTTCTGAAGATGTTCCAGAGGATTGCAAAGAGGCAAATGTAAATATTCAGGAAAGAAGGGAGGGAGAAAGCAGAAATCAATAGTTTCAGTGGCTTGAAAAAGCTGAGTTTTTTTATTAAGGAGGTGATAGCAGGACATATAGAAGATCATGAGACCATCAAGCAAAGTCAATATGGTTTTAATAGATGTTTAGCATTTAATAAATGTTCAGGGGTGTATGGGGTGTTCAGGGAGGGGTAGCACCTCTAATAAAGGGGCTTCTTGTGTCCATTCTGAGGCAGCTCACTCACCTTTGGTCCCTACCAGTTACTTAGCTCTCACCTGTGGCTCCAAGTAGCTGTTAACATGCAACAGCAGCCACAACCTGGTACATCGTCAACGGGTGGGTTAAACCAGGTGAGGGTGGTCGGCAGCCTCATATCCCGGTGAGTTAGGGACATGCCTGTCCTAGCATGCCAAGTCAGCTCTGGTAGACTGGACAGTTGAGATCTACGGTGAGATCCAACGGATAGGAAAGCAATACCGCAATGCTCCTTGGAGAGTGAAGGGCATGATAAGACACAGAAGGTGTCATGGTCATCCACTGCAACAAGGGGAGACCCCAGTTTGTGACACATGTTCATATCTCTGGACCTGATCTTCTGAGGTCAGGAGAGTGCCCCAGTGCAACAGCTTTTCCTCTTTAAAAACTCTCCCACACAGGTTTCCTGTCAACGCTGGAAATGGCAGACAACTACCACCACCACCAGCAAACTTTTTAGATTGTAATAAGCAGAATCGATAAAAGTAGATGTGGAGCATTTGAATGCTCAGAAGGCATTTGATAGAGTCATATGAAAGATCACTGCACACACCCCCTTGTGCTGAGAGTAATCAATGGTTCGAAGGTTAATTTATTATCAAAACATGTATCCATATACAACTCTGAAATTTGTCTTCTCCAGATAGCCACGACACAAAGAAAGAACATGAAAGTCATCCAGAGAGAAACATCAAACCCACCCCCTGTACAAAAAAGTACAGCATCCCGATCATAAACTCCCCTAAATCCCCCCCACAAGAAACTGCATCCTGATTATCAACCCTCTTCCCCCTGCACAAAACAGTGCAGAAAAATTGACCCCCAAAAAACAATCCCTCCTCTGCACAAAAACCTTACAGAACCTCAATCCCTAAACATCTTGGCCTTGCACAACAAAACAGAAAAGAAACAGGCGATATAAAAAACACAGAATATAAAAACCATAAGTCTGAAAAAGTCCACAGTCCATAAACACAATTGTCCAATTCATAAACACAAAACCGTGAAGCCATCCTCTGATATCACTGACATTCATCAAAAGCGAGAGATACCACACAAGGCAGAGAGGCCTTCCCATCTGCTGCAGTGAGCTACACAGCAATCAGCTGCTCACAGACTCCTCCAGCAGTGATCAAGAGGCAGGCAGTTGGCGCTAAAACTCTCACTTGCCTTTTTCTGCATTTGCCTCGAAGTCTCAGTCTTCCTAATTGCATGGACTGCGGTTTAGCTAACAGGGAATCAGGGTAAATGGATCTCTCTTTGATTAGTAGTCCATAACATGTGACTCAGTATCACAGTTCTGTAGCCTCATCTATTCACAATCTGTATTACTACTTGGATGAAGGGACTGAGTGAATGATATCCACATTTGCTGACATAAGTATAGGTAAGTTAGTTCTGATGAGTCTTCAAAGGAAAATAGTGTAAGACAGTAATCAGGTAGTTGGCAAGTGGAGTACCATGTGAGAGAATGTAAATTGGGTAGCTGGTCACTGACTTCCAACTTGAAAATCAATCCTCCACTACCGTCCCTACCTCTACCACCAAACCTAATCTGACAGTGGTGGTAGGTATACAGGGTGATGAAGAAGGCATTTGGCATGCTAGTTTTCATCCGTCAGGGCACTGAGTAGACGGGTTGGAGCATCATATTACACCTGTCAAAGGTGATGGTGAGAGCACACTTGTGATATCCTGTAGAGTTCTGGTCATCTAGCAGTAGGAAGAATGCCAGAAATCTGCTCTTATCACTTTGATCTTATCAGGACTGAATGGCTTGAGTTGTAAGGAGAGACCTGGCAGGCTACTGCTACTTTTCCTGGAGCTTAGGAGGCCTGAGAGAGGGATATAGAATTATGAGAAACATAGATACGGTCACAGTCTTTGTCCCAAGGTGGGGCATCTAAATCCAGAGGGCATAGGTTTAAGGTGAGAAGGAAAAGGTGAGAAGAAGGATCTTGAGGGAAAAGTTTTTCTCACAGAAAGTAATGGAACAAGTGTCTAGGGGAAATAATAGAGCTAGGTACAAAGGCATTATTTAATAGACATTTAATCAGAATGTTCAGATATAGCCTAAGTGTCAAGAGAGAGAGATGCTGAAGCAAGACAACGGTTCACTGACTTTAATGAGAACTGTTGCTGAATTTAAAGGAAAAGGAAAACAGTAAACACTAGGCTAAAAGGGCTGTTAACTAAAACCCCCAAGCTGAAAGTCAAATGCCAACGCTGCAGCTAGGAGCAATAACTAAATATTACATGAATACTGCTCCTTTACAGCGACAATCGAAATGGTGGTCCTCTTTCCTGGATGAGGACAAGGGTAAGCAGGGAAAATAAGTGTTGCTGTGCTTTTGATCAAGTCCCAACAAGACTAGAATAAGAAAAAGGGAGGTAAATACCACCATAATGAAACACTAATTAGCCAGAATGTGCATACTCACGAGCATGATTGCCAAACAAGTTGTGCAGCTCAACTGCAAGGGCGCATATATCCTGCAGCAGGGTTCATGGTTGTGACAATTTAGACAGGTACGTGGATCAGAAGAGTTTAGAGGGAACTGTTTCAAATGCATACAAATAGACCATCTCAGGAAGGGAACATGATTAGTATAGCCTCGTTGCACCACATGGCCCATTTCCATGCTCTATGTCTGTATAAGAGTGGGGAAATTCTGTTGAAAATTTACAGGGTGAATGTATCTAAAGGACTGCAAGCTATTTTGAGTCACGTCATGCCAAGTCCAGTTTACTCTCATATGCACAAACAAGTACATGTATGCTATTCACAGGTGCAATGGAAAGCTTACTTGCTGGAACATCACAGACACATAGCATCAGATAGGTAAAACATAAATTACACATAAATTATACAAGAAAGCACACAATTACAACAAAAATAAGACCAAGTTCATTGTTGCCTAAAGTGGTCAGTCATGGTGTTACTAAACTGAGGTTATGATTAGGGTTGTGCAGGTTCATTCAAGAACCAAGTGGCTGAACAGAAGTAGCCATACTTGAACCTGGTGGTCCATTTTTAAAGAAAGATATGTTTGGAATGGAAGCAGCTCAGAGGAGGTTTACCAGATTCATTCCTGGGCTGAAGGAGATAATATATGAAGGAATGCTGTGCAGGCTGGGTCTTCACTTGTTGCACTTCAGACTAATGACAGCTGATTTCCTTGAAGCATAGGCTGTTTTTGCCTTTATCTTATTGAATGGTTGGACCAAATGTGAGGGGCCAATTGCTCTACTTCTACTCTTAAATCTTCTGTACTTCATGGACAACTTGATAGAAAGTCAGTACATGAAGCCTGTAGCAACACTCAAACATCTTGAACAAATATTTTCCCCGTATATGTTTCACCTATCACTCCGGAGATAACCAGTTCAGGTCTTTACCTGTGCACCATGTTCCTGAATTCACCGTTTTGGTGTCTATAATTCCCTCAAAAAAAATCCATGTGAAATTTCCTAGGTTTTCATACAGAGAGCAAAATCAGAGCATGTGTAGCTGCCCATCAACATCTGGAACACAAATTACCTTAAAGTCATCAATAGGGGCAAAATTCACCTTCACGCAGTCCTAAAGTGATGTGAAACTCAAGACATAGTCCTACCTTCATACACTTGTACTGGGGTAATGGGGCTTGCATCTGTGAAGCCAGCAATGCATTGGCAGGTGCAGGTGGCAGTCAACCTGATACACGTCCATTTTCGGAACAATCATCCCACCCTGACTGGCTCCTGTTTGTAATGTTGAAAATAGGGGAGCATTAGACAATGCAGTCAGTTTGAAATATGGATTCCCACTCAGATGTGATTGCGTAGAAGGTGGTTTCAATCAGAATGTATCCAGCATGGAGGAATGCTTTTTAATTTTTTTCCCCAATTACCTTCTACCTGTGACCAGTAGGAAATTATTAATCCTGGATAATTCCTGATTTACAAAGAGGAATGTGCACCAGGAACACTATCATACATCAACAAAGAATACTTTTCTGATACCTCTAGCCATGAACCTTGAACCGCTTGTGAAGGTTGACTCTTCCTTCTGGTTACAGGACTCCTTAACCAATTTTTCAAGAGAGGAATAGAGCTTTTCTTAATGTGGCACAAATAGGTGGGACAGAAATAACTAGGAATCAGATTCAGGCGAGATTGTGCAAGAAATGGTTAAAATGCATTGTACTTTCTGGAGTAAGATCAGAGGAAGGCTTCTTCCGGTATGACTTGAATCTGTCAAATGATTTCTAACAAACACAAGAAAATCTGCAGATGCGGAAATCCAAAGCAACACACACAAAACAGTGGAGGAACTCAGCAGGCCAGGCAGCATTATGGAAAAAGAGTAATCAGTCAACGTTTCGGGCCTGATGAAGGTTCTCAGCCTGAAACAGTGACTGATAAAGGATCTCGGCCCGAAACATCGACTGTTTACTCTTTTCCATAGATGCTGCTTAGTCTGCTGAGTTCCTCCACCATCTTGCATGTGTTGTTTTGGATTTCTAATGCCTGCAAAATCATAAATGCATTTATTTATATTCTATACATTGTTCTTCGAAGATATTGTTGAAACTAGTAATGTATCAATATTACAGTGGAGTAAAGGGAATTACAGAGGCATGAGATAGGAGTTGGCCAGAATTGATTGGTAAAGAACACTGCAGGGGTGACTGCAGAGCAGAAATAGCTGAAATTTCAGGAAGCAATTCAGAAAGCACAGGATATATACATCCCAGAGGAAGAAGTATTCTAAAAGCAAGATGTCACACTGTGGCTAACAAGAGAAGTCAAAGTCAATATAAAAGCCAAAGAGAGGGTATATAATAGAGTAAAAATTAATGTGAAGTTGGAAGATTGGAAAGCTTTTAAAAACCAATAGAAGGCAACAAAAAAAGTCACTAAGAAGGTAAAGGTGGAATACAAAAGTAAGCTAACCAATAAAATTAAAGAGGATTCCAAAAGTTTCTTCAGATACTTAAGGTGTAAAAGAGAAGCAAAAGTGGATATCAGGCTGCCTGGAAATGATGCTGAAGAGGCACTAATGGGGGGGGGGGGAGAGGGGCAACAGACTAGCAGGCGGACTGAATAAGTATTTTGCATTAGTCTCCACTGTCAGTATGGTGGAAGTTACAGATGTCAGGGGTCATGAAGTGCGTGAAGTTACCATAACTAGGGAGAAGGTTCTTGGGAAACTGAAAGGTCTGAAGGTGGATAAGTCTCCTGGACCAGGTGCTATACAGCCCAGAATTCTGAAAGAGGTGGCTGAAGAGATTGTGGAAGCATTAGTAATGATCTTTCAAGAATGACTAGATTCTGGAATGGTTCCAAAAGACCAGAAAATTGCAAATGTCACTCCACTCTTCGAGAATGAAGAGAAGCAGAAGAAAAGAAACTATAGACCAGTTAGCCTGACCTCGGTTGTTGGGAAGATGTTGGAGTCGATTATTAAGGATATGATTTCAGGGTACTTGGAGGCACATGATAAAAGAAGCCATTGTCAGCATGGTTTCCTCAAGGAAAAATCTTGCCTGACAAATCTGTTGGAATCCTTTGAAGAAATAACAAGCAGGATAGACAAAGGAGAACCAGTTTATGTTAGTACTTGGATTTTCAGAAGGCCTTTGTCAAGGTGCCACACATGAGGCTGCTTAACAAGCTATGAAGCTGTGGAGTCTAAGTCTTTATGTATCTTTAAGGCAAAGGTTGGTAGATTTTTGATTGGTCAGGGCATGAGGGGATATGGGAGAAGGCAGGGGACTGGTGCTGAGAGGAAAATTGGATCAGCCAGGATTTGAAATGGCAGAGCAGATTCGATGGGCCAAGTGGCTTTATTCTGCTCCTATATTTTCTAAAATGCACTGTTCATGGGATCACTTTGATTCCATCATATGACTTTTCCTTGCGATGGTAACTATAATCAGTTTATAGAATCCAAGACTCATGCTTATTTTATTCTCACTGAGTCCTAAAGAGTGACAGCCAAATGCTCTTTTAAATAGTTTGTACCACAGTACTAACAGGTTAGATCATGTGGCATGCAAAGTCAGTGTTCACCACTGAACTAACCATTAATGTAATCTGCTCTGTTCTCACTCCTCGAAATGAAATCACCCTCTTATATCATCCTCTTAGCTAATCAGCCACTGTTGTTTGCCAAGCTTTTCAGGCCATTTTCATCAGTCATCTCATGTTCCTAAAACCTTCAGTCTTTGAGGACTATGAATCAGCTATCTATGCATCAAGCTTCTGAAGATTTTCTCATACTGTACCTCTGTATCAAATTAACTTGGTTGCTCATCTTTATCCTCTTAAGTATTTAAACTGCCATCTGATATTTTAAGAATTTGAAAAAATAATTGGTTTGCTAACCTATTCTCTCAATTCACCAATATGGCTAGTGTTGTGAAATTTCTTGCTTAAAATAGATGTGTTTTGAAGGTTAACAATACATTCTTGACCGCTGTATAAAGGTTTCACTATTGTTTCTTTGATGTCTGATGTATTGATAGCCACTCCTTTTGATGTTATAACATCAAAGTTTATGAATAGAGCCCCTTTCTCAACAGAGGTGTTAATCATCCTCATTTTTTCTGTCTCAAAAAAAACCTTGACATTTTCAGCAAGTTTTTTTTTGTAACTGAAGAGAAACTAACAGGAAGAACAATAGAAATATGAATCAGCTGCAGTTTCCGGACTCAATACCAAATACAATAATTTCTGATAACTTGCAATTTCAGGTTAATATAAATAGCTGGTTCAGAAATGACTGGTTACATCACTGTCTGATATGAAGCTGACAAAGTACAGGATTGGAAAATGCTGTAGAAGGTTGCAACCTCAGCCAGCTTCGTCATGGACATTAGCCTCCGCACTATCAAAGACACCTTCAAAAGTGATGCTCAAGAAGTTGGCATCCAACATTAAGAACCCTCACCTTCCAGATAAATGCTCTCTTCTCATTTCTACCATCAAGGAGGATGAGAAGAAGCCTAAAGACACACACTCAATATTTTAGTAACAGCTTCTTGCCCTCTGCTCTCAGACCCCTGAACCGTACGTGTACCCACGGACCAGTACCTCCCTATTTTGCTCGCTTTTTGCTCTTCTTGGTTTCTCTTTGCATTTCTTATTGTAGCTTATATTTTTATGTATTACACTGCACTGCCGCCACAAAACAACATATTTCATGACAAATGTCAGTGATAATAAATTTAAAGTTTCTGTTAAGGTGTGGCACTCAGACGCAGCAGCCTCTCTGGCTCCGAATAAAGCTATAATTATGTCCTTTACATCTTTCTTTCTTAACAATCGCAAGACGCTGCTGCATATTAAGAACATCAGGTACTATCGGTCTATTCAATCAGCAAGTTCCTGTATAGGGAGGAGCTCAACTTGGTGTGGACTGTGTTGCCACCTGCTACAGGAAAGCATTGGGGTTGGGGCTCAGAGGTGGAGCAGTCTAACAAATGGAGGATGTGATTGTCTTGGATATTTTTCTTGTGATTGCAAGACCCTGTTGGATATTGGTAATGTAGACTTCTGCAAGTCCGGTTCACCAGTTCATCAGCGAGATCGGTGGCAGTGGAGCTATGTGGCCTTGGTCATAGCATGCATTAGGCACTACACATGACCATAAGGCAAAAAGGCAGAATTAGGCCATTCAGCCCATCGAGTCTGCTCCCCTATTCCATCATGGCTGATCCCGGATCCCACTCAACCCCATACACCTGCCTTCTCACCATATCCTTTGATGCCCTGACCGATCAGGAAACAATCAATTTCCACTTTAAATATACCCAAGTTCTTGGCCTCCACTGCAGTCTGTGGCAGAGCATTCCGCAGATTCACTACTCTCCAGCTAAAAAAATTCTCCTTATCTCTGTTCTAAAAGATCACCCTTTAATTTTTAGGCTGTGCTCTCTAGTTCTGACACCCCTACCATAGGAAACATCTTTCTACATCCACCCTATCTAGTCCTTTCAACATTCGGTAGGTTTCGGTGAGGTCTCCCCACATTCTTCTAAATTCCAGTCAGTACGGACCCAAAGCTGCCAAACATTTCTCGTATGTTAACCCCTTCATTCCCAGAATCATCATTGTGAACCTCCTCTGGACTCTCTCCAATGTCAACATATCATTTCTGAGATATGGGGCCCAAAACTGTTGACAACACTCCAAGTGTGGCCTGACCAGAGTCTTATTAAGCTTCAGCATTATTTCCTTGCTCTTATAATGAATTCCCCTTGAAATAAGTGCCAACATTGCAGTTACCATCTTTACCACAGACTCAACCTGTAAGTTAACCTTCTAGGAGTCTTGCATAAGGACTCCTAAGTCCCTATGCGCCTCTGATGTTTGAACCTTCTCCCCATTTAGATAACAGTCCACACTATTGTTCCTTTTACCAAAATGCCTTATCATGCATTTCCTAACAGTGTATTCCATTGCCACTTTTCTACCAATCTGTCCAATTTGTCTAAGTCCTTCTGCAAATGTATTGCTTCCTCAGCACTATCTACTCCTCCACCTATCTTCGTATCATCTGTAAACTTTGCCACAAGGCCATCAAATGCATTATCCAAAGCATTTACAAACAATGTGAAAAGTAGAGGTACCAATACTGACCCCTGAGGCAGCCAACCAGAAAAGGCCCCCTTTATTCCCATTTGCTGCATCCTGCCTGTCCGTCATTCCTCTATCCATGCCTGTATCTTTCCTGTAACACCATAGGATTTTATCCTCATGTGTGGCACCTTATCAAATGCCTTCTTAAAATCCAAGTAAATGATTTCCACTGCCCCTCCTTTGTCCACCCTGTTTGTTAACTCTTCAAAGAACAGATTTGTCAGACAAGATTTCCCTGTACAGAAACCATGCTGACTTTGACTTCTTTTGTCATTAGTCTCCTGGTACCCTGAAACCTCATTTTTAATAATAGACTCCAACATTTTCCCAACCACAGAGGTTAGGCTAACGAGCCTATAATTTCTTTTCTTTTGCCCTCCTCCTTTCTTAAAGAGTGGAGTGACATTTGCAACCTTCTAGTCCTCTGGGACCATGCCAGAATCAACAGATTCTTGGAAGATCATGACTAAAGCATCTGTCATCTCTTCAGCCACCTTTCTCAGAACTCTGGAATGTAGAGCATCTGGTCCAAGGACTTATCCACCTTAAGATCTTTGAGCTTGCCTAATGCTTTTTCCTTTTTGATAACAATTGCACTCACTCCTCCTTCCTGACATTCAGGAACCTTTGGCACACTGCGAGTTTCCTCCACAGTGAATACAGATGCAAAGTACCCATTAAGTTCATCTGCCATTTCTTTGTCCCCATTACTACCTCACCAGCAACATTTTCCAGTGGTCCAATATCAACTCTCACCTCCCTTTTACTCTTTATATAACTGAAAAAACTTTTAATATCCTGCTTTATATTATTGTCTAATTTGCCCTCATATTTCATCTTTTCCCTTGCTGGATTTTGCTGGATTTTACTATCTTCCCAATCCTCCAACTTCCAACTCTCATTTGCTACCTTAAATGCCCTTCCCTTGGCTTTTATGCAGTCCTTACCTTCTCCTGTCAGCCACAGTTGCCCAGTTCTGCTATTTGAGAACAACTTCTTCTGTGGGAAATATCTACCCTGCGTCGAGTGAACTATTCCCAGAAACTTCAGCCATCTCTGCTCTGTCGTCATCCCCGCCAGTGTCCTCCCCCAATCCACCTGGACAAGCTCCTCTCTCACGCCTCTGTAATTTCCTTTATTCCATTGCGATCCTGATACATGTGACCTATGGTTCTTTCTCTCAAACTGCAGGATGAATTCAATCATATTATGATAACTGCCTCCTTATAGCTCCTTTACATTAAATTTCCAATAAAATCTGGATTATTACACAACACCCAATCTAAGATGGCCTTTCCCTGAGTAGGCTCAATCACAAGCTGCTCTAAAAAGCCGTCCTCTAGGCATTCAAAAAATTCCCTTTCTTGCAATCCAACAGCAAGCTGATTTTTCCAATCCCCCTGCATATTGAAGTCCCCCTTTATAATGATGACATCACCCTTATTGCATGCTTTTTCCAGCTCCCTTTGCAATCTCAACCCACATCTTGGCTGCTGTTTAGAGGCATATATGAGATTCCCATAATGGGTTTTTCACCCTTGGAGTTTCTTAACTCCGGCCACAAAGTTTCAACATTCTTTGACTCTGTCAACCCTTTCTAAAGTCATAGTCATACTTTATTGATCCCGGGGAAAATTGGTTTTCGTTACAGTTGCACCATAAATTGTAACAAAAACCATGTAATTCCAACTCTTACCAACAGAGCCACTCCACTGCCTATGTCTTCCTGACTGTCCTTTCAATACAAAGTATATCCTTTGATGTTAAGCTCCCAACTATGGCCTTCGTACATTCACGACTCAGTGTTGCCCACAACGTCATACTGACCAATCTCTAATTGCACCACGAGTTCATCCACTTTATTCTGAATGCTACATACATTTAAATACAGCACCTTCAGTCCTGCTTTCTTTGCCGTTTTGCATTTTGCCTCTGTGATACAACTTAACTCTTTCCTCTGTCTGCATGTGTACCCAATCATTGTCTTGTCCTTCCTTACATTCATGTTACATGCATTATCTCATGCCACAGGGCGGCCTGTTGCAGCCACACAGGAGAGGAGACTCTGGAGGCAGTGTGGCGTGGTGTCCATGCTGGGTTGAGGCTGATCCCTCCTGTCCGTGGTGCCCTTCAGTGCTTGCTTGGTGAAAGAAAAATTGGATTGCATGTGTTTTGGCTGCACCAGCACATGATGATCAGACTGCTGCTTGCTTGTTCTTGTCAACAACATCCCTTGCACCATCAATCTATAGGACTTGATACTCAGGGACTTAAAGCTATACTATTGTTTTTTGTGTGACTTTATGTTCACTGCTATCATAATAGGAAGGAAAAGCAAAGAGGTCCTGAAAAGAGAATTTAGAGAGCTAGGTAAAAGCCGAGAAGCAGGGCCTTCCGAGTAGTAGTTTCTGGATTGCTGCCTGTGCCACGCACCAGTGACAGTAGAAACAGGATGATTTGGCAAATTAATGCATAGGTGATAGGCTGGTGAAGGAGGCAGGGCTTCAGGTTCTTGGATCATTGGGATCCTTCTGGGGGAGGTATGACCTGTTCAAAAGTGACGGGTTGCACCTGAATCCAAGAGGGACCAATATTCTCGCAGGCAGGTTTGTTTGAGCTTTTGGGGTTGGGTTTAAACTAATTTGGTAATGGGGTGGGAACTGGAGTGAAGCGACACAGGATAAGGTGGATGGTTAAAAAAGCTAAGCTAGCATGCACTCTGACTATCAGGAAGGGCAGGCAGATGATAGGACATAATTGCAGCCAGCAGGGTGAGTATCAGTTTATTAGGCCAAAAAGGATAGCAAATACAGCACTCAAAGTGTTATATTTCAATGCGTGGCATATAAGAAATAAGGTGGATGATCTTGTTGCACTATTACCAGGTATGATATTGTGGCTATCACTGAACTGTGGCTGAAAGATGTTTGTAATTAGGAGCTGAATGTCCAAGGCTACATGTTGTATCAGAGTGATAGAAAGGTCAGCAGTGGGGTTGGTGTGGCTTTCTTGGTAAAGAATGACATCAAATCAGTAGAAAGGTGTGACATAGGATCGGAAGATGTTGAATCCTTGTGGGTTGAGTTACCAAACTGCAAGGGTAAAGGACTTTGATGGCAGTTATATACAAGCCTCCCAACCACAGATGTGGACCACAGATTTCAACAGGAAATAGAAAAGACATGTCAAAAGGGCAATGTTATGACAGTCATGGGAGATTTCAACATGCAGGTTGATTGGGAAAATCAGGTTTGAAAAGGATCTCAAGAGAGTGAATTTGTTGAATGCCTATGAGATGGCTTTTTAGAGCAGTTTGCTAGGGGATCAGTTATACTGGATGGGCGTTATGCAATGAACCGGAGGCGATTAAAGAGCTTAAGGTAAAAGAACCCTTAGGAGGCAGTGATTATAATATGATTTGAGTTCAACTTGAAATTTGATAGGAAGAAAGTAAAGTCTGACATAGCAGTATTTCAGTGGAATGGAAGGCAAATGCAATGATAGCATTCTTTTCAAGAGGTCTAGAATTCAAGAGTAGAGATGTGATGCTGAGGCTTTTATAAGGCACTGATGAGGCCTCACCTTGAGTATTGTGAACAGTTTTGGGCTCCTCATCTAGGAAAAGATATGCTGGTATTGGGGAAGGCTCAGAGGAGGTTCACAAGAATGATTCTGGTAATGAAAGTGTTATCATACAAGGAATATTTGACGGTTCTCGGTCTGTACTCGTTGTGGAGGCCAGGTCGTTTTGTGTATTTAAGGCAGAGCTTGATAGGTTCTTGATTGGACACAACATCAAAGGTTACTGGGAGAAGGCTGGGGAGTGAGGTTGAGGACGGGAAAGAAGGAGCAGCCATGATTGAATGGTAGAGCAGACTCAATGGGCCAAATGCCCTAATTCTGCTCCTAGGTCTTATGGTCTAATTATATGTTCTATATGTGCATTGTGCTGAGTGTTATTGTTGCTACTATGTTTTGTGCCCTGGCCACATAGGAACACTATGTCTTTTGGATGTATTCATGTATCGTTGAATGACAATTGAACTTGAATTTCGTTCTGATTCTCTAAGATTATCCATCTGAAGTATTAATTCAGTTTTTTCCTCTGGTCTGCCTGGTTTGCTTTCATAAATCCTTCTTTTGGTTTCGGGTTTCAACAGTAGCTCTGATCTACATTTCACAGCTTTATCATGTCCATTTGCTTCTTTTCTCTCTCTATTCTTCTTTATTAATTTACTAACCAGATTAACATTGGGATCATCTGGGCAGTCCTGGGTCTATATATTAAAGATTCAATGACTGGTCTTTCCGGAGAAGCCGTTTGTGCTTTAGCACTTTCTGTTTTTAAGTAGGAGAGAGTTGACCAGATGGCCCCTCAAGCCTTGTCTGGCATTTATTACCATCAATAGACATTCTGGTCTTAAGCTATTGTCCATTTTCTTGTCTGTTCCCCATTAATATATGACTCCCCATATGGACTAAAAATCTGTGGGTCTCTACCTCAAATATGTGTGATGATGCATTCTCAACAGCTCTCTGAGTTCAGAATCAACAAGGACTTCAATAGCACAGCAGCATCTACGAAGAGGAATAAACAATCGACGTTTTGGGCCGAAACCATTCATCAGAACTGCTGGTGAAGGGTCTTGGCCCAAAACAACAGTATATTCCTCTGTATAGGAATTAGCTGACCTGCTGAGTTCCGTCAGTGTTTTGTATCTGTTATTCTGGATTTCGGGCATCTGCAGAATCTCTTGTGTTTTTACTATATTTTTTGAAGATGGTTCTGAACTACATCATCGAGCAACTGCAATCCATGCTGTTAAGGTAGCTGGTCTCCACTCGCCTGGCAAAGTGCCACTCCAACAAGAAGCACATAATTATCTAGTGAAAGGTCATCTGCTTCTTTCATACTTCATCCGTTATCCTAAACATTCACTATTAAACATTCTGTACCACCAATCTCAATTTCCCCTCCAAGTCTTTCTTTCTTTTCAAATCTTTTTATTATTATTATTCAAAAAAATAACATGAGTACATCGAAGTAAGCAACACTTACAATATCTCAAGGAAAAAAAACATTATTTTAAAGATTGAAAAATTTTTGTGATAATGAAAAAACCCTACTAAGCAGAAAAGTGGAAGGAAAACCCCATTAGGTATACAACCCCGCAGCCATACATCATACAAAAAGCTTCTAAAGATAAACATCAAACTGCCAGCAAGAAAAAAATACCAGAAATTTACAATTAAATCATGGAGCTATCAATTAACACAAATGATAATAACGAGCAAATGAACCCCATCTTTTCTCAAAATCAAATAAAGGTTCAAAGGTTCAACTTCTAATTTTCTCCAAACTAAGACATAGCATTGCTTGAGAGAATCCTCCAAGTCATACACTGGTCATACATAAGTATTTCTCTCCGAACACTAGGCCTATATCTCAAAACTTGCTTCCCAGCAACACAGAAGAAAGTTGTTCACCACAAGAATTCAAGAGGTTTGAGAGAGAGCCTCAACCTTGGCCAAGGCAAGAAACAATGGCCTCTCCCACAGCACCCAATAGCCAGAAAGGAATTTAAGCAATGAAACACTTATCAGCAACACACATCAAAGTTGCTGGTGAACGCAGCAGGCTAAGCAGCATCTGTAGGAAGAGGTGCAGTCGACGTTTCAGGCAGAGACCCTTCGTCAGGACTAACTGAAGGAAGGGTGAGTAAGGGATTTGAAAGTTGGAGGGGGAGGGGGAGATCCAAAATGATAGGAGAAGACAGGAGGGAGAGGGATAGAGCCAAGAGCTGGACAGGTGATAGGCAAAAGGGGATACGAGAGGATCATGGGACAGGAGGTCCGGGACGAAGTGTCTCGGCCTGAAACGTCGACTGCACCTCTTCCTACAGATGCTGCTTGGCCTGCTGCGTTCACCAGCAACTTTGATGTGTGTTGCTTGAATTTCCAGCATCTGCAGAATTCCTGTTGTTAACACTTATCAGCAAGTGATTTTCATTTTGAAACCTCACAAGAATGAGAAATAGACATTTGAGTTACATAATCCAACACAAGTTAGAGTAAGCTCTGACTCAGCCTCAACCCACAACGTTGACTATCCCTCTTGCTGCCTGACCTGCTGAGTTTCACCAGTTATTTGCTTTGTTCCAGATCACGGTATCTGCAATCTCTTACAACACCTAGTTATGTTTGATTCTTTTTGTTCAACCTGCCCTGTGATGCTTTTTCTTCACACACAAGAATAATTAGATTAGATTAGTCCTCTTTTATTGTCATTTAGTAATGCGTGCATTAAGAAATGATGCAATGTTCCTCCAGAATGATATCACAGAAACACAAGACAAACCAAGACTAAAAAAACTGACAAAAACCACATAATTATAACATATAGTTACAACAGTGCAAAGCAATACCGTAATTTGATAAAGAACAGACCATGGGCATAGTAAAAAAAAGTTTCAAAGTCTCTCGAAAGTCCCATCATCTCACCCAGACGGTAGAAGGAAGAGAAACTCCCTTCCTGCCATGAACCTCCAGCGCTGCAGACTTGCTGATGCAGCATCCTGGAAGTGCCCGACCACAGCCGACTCTTGAGTCCGTCTGAAAACTTCGAGCCTCCGACCAGCCCTCCGACATCGAGCACCGAGCACCATCTCTGCCGAGCGCTTCGACCCCGGCCCCGGCAACAGGCAATAGGGAAAGCCGAGGATTTGGGGCCTTCCCCTCCGGAGGTTCTCGATCGCACAGTAGCAATGGCAGTGAAGCAGGCGTTTCAGAAGTTTCTCCAGATGTTCCTCCGTGCTTCTTACGTCTGTCTCCATCAAATCAGGATTGTGAATGGTACCTACTTAACAAATACGATATCATTTCAGAGCGGCCGCGCGCACCGCAACAATTTACATAATTGTTGTAAGTCTTCACAAATTATTTGTATTCCTGGCTGCTTTTTTTCTTAAAAGTTGGTGTGAACTGTACAGTACTTTTATAATTCTTGTTGTCATGTCCAGCACCTCAGCAACTTTTTAAAGTGAAATAAACTTTAACTGTAAATTTGTCTTTCAGCTATAATATACCAAGAGCAAAACAGTCATCTTCCACAACCAATTAGAAGAGACGAAGCAAGACTGAGGATGGGAATTGCAGTGATGATGTTAAAACAAAAGGGAAGTACTTAATTCTCAGCCCAGCACCATTTTAAACAGCAAGCATTGCATGCCGTAGATTTATCGAGTCCAGGACCAAAGGGCTCAGAATAGAAAGAAATCCCTTAAGAACAGTGATAAGGAGGATTTTATTTTAATCAGAGGGTGGTGAATTTGTGGAATTCATTGCCACAGATGATTATGGCAGTCAAATCATTGGGTATATTTAAAGTGCAAATTGATAGGTTCTTGATTAGCAAGGGCGTCAAAGGTTATGGGGAGCAGGTAAGTAAATGAGGTTGGAAGGGAACATGAATCAGCCGTCCTTAAATGGTACAGCAGACTCAATAAGCCAAAAGGCTTAATTCTGCTCCTGTGTCTTATGGTCTTATGATGAGATACGTACTTCATGAAAATGTTTGTTGTAGTACTCAATGCAATATGTAGTAGATCCTTAAGAGGTTTTAATTTAAAATCATACTGTACATCTGCATGAATTGCTGGTAATTAGGTTGTAGATACTATAGCTAAGGGAAGAAAAAATAAATTAATGATGTTTCGGTTATCTCCAGAGCCCCAAAGGAAAGTTAGGATGAATTCCTTCCTTGGGCCACAACCCACCTCCCTTCACAAACAAAATCACCTCCTTTGCAAGCACTTGATGACTAAAACCAGTCTCATGAGATCACTGGCTACCCGCCACCTCAGATTTCATTCTGCCTACCAGCCATTTATTGATTAACATTAGGTTTAAGAAGGAATCCAACTTGCAGCATGCTAACGTGGGCTAGGGTTTGGCACTGGATCTGTCACCCATGGCAATCCACTCAGCAGTCCCTCTTTTCAACCTTCGTGTAGATGCCGCAGCAGAGTCTGTGGTTGTGACAAATGGTAATTGCTTCATTTTGTACTGATATCAAGTTGAAATGGAGGAAATTCAGTGGTACTGCAAAGCAAACCTTATTAGCTTTCATCTTCATCAATAGTTTTCTTTTAAAGGTATTATGATTTCTTTCCAAATGCTTGCTGGAAGAAAGAGAAGAGTAATGTTATGGGTCTGATAGTATAGAATATGTCCAGTTTCAGCATATAATGGTGAGAAATGGTGAAGCTTTCCGTAGCATCCAAGCTGATGTTGTTGACTTTTGCACACTGGTTGAATGCCCGATTGGATGTTGTTATTCATTGACTCCATTATGGATTTATTAAGTATGCCTAATAAATGTAAATGATGACATACATGTACTTTGATAATAAATGTACTTTGAACTTTGATAAGTTGCATCATAAACAACAGCTAAAATAATGGAGAGAGGAAGGAAGAAGGGGGGGAAGACCGGAACTAGAGATGGGGAGAATGCAAGTAAATAAAGAAGATATAAAGATATATAGAAGAATAAAGACAAGTGACAGAAGTCTGTGTAGGAGAGCACTTTAGTTCCAGTGATCATAACACCATTAGTTTCAACTTGATCATGGACAAGGATAGATCTGGTCCTAAGGTTGAGATTCTGAACTGGAAGAAGGCCAAATTTGAAGAAATGAGAAAGGATCTAAAAAGCGTGGATTGGGACAGGTTGTTCTCTGGCAAAGATGTGATCGGTAGGTGGGAAGCCTTCAAAGGACAAATTTTGAGAGTGCAGAGTTTGTATGTTCCTGTCAGGATTAAAGGCAAAGTGAATAGGAATAAGGAACCTTGGTTCTCAAGGGATATGGCAACTCTGATAAAGAAGAAGAGGGAGTTGTATAACATGTATAGGAAACAGGGAGTAAATAAGGTGCTTGAGTAGTATAAGAAGTGCAAGAAAATACTTAAGAAAGAAATCAGGAGGGCTAAAAGAAGACATGAGGTTGCCTTGGCAGTCAAAGTGAAGGATAATCCCAAAGAGCTTTTACAGGTTTATTAAGAGCAAAAGGATTGTAAGGGATAAAATTGGTCCTCTTGAAGATCAGAGTGGTCGGCTATGTGCGGAACCAAAGGAAATGGGGGAGATCTTAAATAGGTTTTTTGTGTCTGTATTTACTAAGGAAACTGGCATGAAGTCTATGGAATTAAGGGAAACAAGTAGTGAGATCATGGAAACTGTACAGATTGAAAAGGAGGAGGTGCTTTATGTCTTGAGGAAAATTAAAGTGGATAAATCCCCGGGACCTGACAGGGTGTTCCCTCGGATCTTGAAGGAGACTAGTGTTGAAATTGCAGAGGCCCTGGCAGAAATATTTAAAATGTCGCTGTCTACAGGTGAGGTGCCGGAGTATTGGAGAGTGGCTCATGTTGTTCTGTTGTTTAAAAAAGGATCGAAAAGTAATCCGGGAAATTATAGGCCAGTAAGTTTAACGTCGGTAGTAGGTAAGTTATTGGAGGGAGTGCTAAGAGACAGAATCTACAAGCATTTGGATAGACAGGGACTTATTAGGGAGAGTCAACATGGCTTTGTGCGTGGTAGGTCATGTTTGACCAATCTATTGGAGTTTTTTGAGGAGGTTACCAGGAAAGTGGATGAAGGGAAGGCAGTGGATATTGTCTACATGGACTTCAGTAAGGCCTTTGACAAGGTCCCGCATGGGAGGTTAGTTAGGAAAATTCAGTCGCTAGGTATACATGGGGAGGTGGTAAATTGGATTGGATATTGGCTCAATGGAAGAAGCCTAAGAGTGGTAGTAGAGAATTGCTTCTCAGAGTGGAGGCCTGTGACTAGTGGTGTGCCACAGGGATCATTGCTGGGTCCATTGTTATTTGTCATCTATATCAATGATCTGGATGATAATGTGGTAAATTGGATCAGCAAATTTGCTGGTGATACAAAGATTGGAGGTGTAGTAGACAGTGAGGAAGGTTTTCAGAGCCTGCAGAGGGACTTGGACCAGCTGGAAAAATGGGCTGAAAGATGGCAGATGGAGATTAATACAGTGAAGTGTGAGGTATTGCACGTTGGAAGGACAAACCAATGTAGAACATACAGGGTTAATGATAAGGCACTGAGGAGTGCAGTAGAACAGAGAGATCTGGGAATACAGATATAAAATTCCCTAAAAGTGGCATCACAGGTAGATAGGGTGGTAAAGAGAGCTTTTGGTACATTGGCCTTTATGAATCAAAGTATTGAGTATAAGAGCTGGAATGTTATGATGAGGTTGTATAAGGCATTGGTGAGGCCGAATCTGGAGTATTGTGTTCAGTTTTGGTCACCAAATTACAGGAAGGATATTAATAAGGTTGAAAGAGTGCAGAGAAGGTTTACAAGGATGTTGCTGGGACTTGAGAAACTCAGTTACAGAGAAAGGTTTAATAGGTTAGGGCTTTATTCCCTGGAGCGTAGAAGAATGAGGGGAGATTTGATAGAGGTATATAAAATTATGATGGGTATAGATAGAGTGAATGCAAGCAGGCTTTTTCCACTGAGGCAAGGGGAGAAAAAAAAGCCAGAGGACATGGGTTAAGGGTGAGGGGGGAAAAAAGTTTAAAGGGAACATTAGGGGGGGCTTCTTCACACAGAGAGTGGTGGGAGTATGGAATGAGCTGCCAGACGAGGTAGTAAATGTGGGTTCTTTTTTAACATTTAAGAATAAATTGGACAGATACATGGATGGGAAGTGTATGGAGGGATATGGTCTGTGTGCAGGTCAGTGGGACTAGGCAGAAAATGGTTCGACACAGCCAAAAAGGGCCAAAAGGCCTGTTTCTGTGCTGTAGTTTTTCTATGGTTTCTATATTGGAAGGAAAGCAGTTAGGACTGAATGAAGTTGGGAAGTAAAACAGGTAGGTAAGAAAGAGAATTTATCTTATTTCTTTGTGTATCAAAGACATTTCATGCAGAAAGATATCTGTTTGAAGGAACTCCCTATTGTCATCATGCCCACAACTCACTAACCTAACCATGTGCCTTTAGAACCTGAGAGGAAACCAGAGCACCTGGAGCAAACAGGGAAAATGTGCAAATTCCTTACAAACAGCGGCGGGAATTGAACTCAGATCTTACAACAGGCACTGTATTATATTACACTAACCGCTACAGCGCTGCTTATGTTTGAAGATTTCCTTATGGGTTCAGCATCACATTGTGTTGACGTTTGCTAACGAACAACTTTCTGTCACACTCCCGGGGCTGTATTTGCTCCCTGGTTGATGGTGGGGATTGGAGGTTCTTTATGAGAAGCTTCTTCTTCCACTAGCTCAAGAGCTCCCAAGAACTTTGGACTGAAATGTTCCCTCATGGTCTGCCCTTCACATGAGACTTCAACAATAGCTCATGGTGTTGGTAGGCTTACCAACATCTCATCTGTCTCTAGTCTCACTGCCAGCAGCAACACCACCCTGATGTGCCCACATATCATTATGTTACTCTGCCCTCTGCAGTTTTTTTTTTTGCTGGCACTTCAACAAATTCAAACTCCATGCTGCCTGTATACAGTGTGAAATTGGATGGGTCTGTTTCCTTTATATTTCTTAAATTTATTGCTGCTTTTCTCAATTCTCTCAGCAGCAACCCCCACCCCCCCCACGCGAGAGTACTTTTACTCATAGATCCACATTAAACCTCTGTCTCCTGTTTATCTTACAAACAGTAACATCTTTAGGTCACCATTATAATGTACATGAGTTTCATTTATGTTGCTGTCAGTCCAGGTGACTCAGATTCAGCGGAGCTAACAAGGAAGCACATTTTTGAAGGCAGATATTCCCAAACGACATTCATGTGGCCACTGTTCGTGGTCTTCTGCTGCCGTAGCCCACCCACTTCAAGGTTTGACGTACCATATGTTCAGAGATGTTCTCCTGTACACCGCTGTTGTAATACATAGTTATTTTGAGTTATTGTCACATTCCTGTCAGCTCGCACCAGCCTGGTCATTTTCTTCTGACTTCTCTCATTCAACAAGGCGTTTTCGCCCACAGAACTGCTGTTCACTGGATTTTTAAAATATTTTTCGCACTTTTCTCTGTAACCTCTCGAGACTATTATGCGTGAAAACCCCAGAAGATCAGCAGATTCAGCAGTGATTAGAATGCTGTGAACCTGATCCGAGACATCCCTGACCTCAGAACCTGGGAGCAACAACATACGGGTGTCCCTATCGCGCCCCCAGAATCTCATCTTTAACCGTGGAATCTCCTATCACGACTGCACTTCTTTCCTCCCAGAGACCTTGTCGCTGCGGCTGCCCGTTGGCAGAGCCACCTCCCACCCCAGGTATACTTATTATTGAGGCGAACGGCCATAGGGATACCCTGCACTGGCTGCCTGTTCCCTTTCCCTCTCCTGACAGTCACCCAGGGACCTGCCCCCTGCTATTTAGGAATGACTATCTCCCTGTAGCTCCCATCTGTCACCTCCTCATTCTCCCGTACGCGCCAAAAGGTCATCGAGCTGCAGCTCCAGTTCCCTAACACGGTCTCTGAAGGACTGCAGCTCGATGCATTTTGTGCAGGTGTAGTTAATCAGGGAGATTAACTGGAGGTCTCCCAAATCTCACACTACTTATGTATGAACAGAAAAAGAAAAAAAACTCACTAGAAACTTGTAAACACGAGACAGCCGGCGGCCGAACCTACTCCAGAAATGGCCGCTTTGCTTACTCGTCCTTTCTTTATATTGGCCCCACGCTGACTGCCACCCACCGGAAAGTGCCCGGGCTCTCCAGCAGTCGCACTGCATCACCAATGAACGACCTCTCGCGCCAGTGACTGGTCTGTCTGAACAACACCTGTGGGTGTAGATATGTCAGTTTCAACAAAGGTGAATTATTCATGGTTGCAGGTCTCTCACTAATGGCATTGGTGTTCAATATTCATGTCAGGGCACAGTGCTTGTGGAGGCAGGGTCTGTTACTTCATAACTGGGATGGAGAATAACTAGGAGAGATTGATTTATTCTCTTTGGAAAATAGGAGGCTATAAAATTGAGAGGCATAGATAGAATAGAGTCTGAGGTTTTTTCTGGGGTAGAGTTCAGGCTGGGGAGAGAGGAGGAGGTGTGAGGGACAAATTCTTCACACAAAGGGTGGTTTGCTGGAAAGAGCTGCCAGAGGAGTTGGAAACATGTTTAACAGGGCACCCACCAGGTTAGCGTGGCAGTTATTGCAATTCTATCACAGCTTGGGGTGTCAGAGCTCGGATTTCAGTTCCGGCACCATCTATAAGGGGTTTGTGCATTCTCCCAGTGACCGTGTGGGTTTCCTCCAGGTGCTCCGGTTTCCTCCCATAGTCCAAAGCCGTTTCGGTTAGTAGGTTAATTGGTCATTGTAAATTGTCCTGCGATTAGGCTAGGGCTATATCAGGAGCTGCTGGGCGGCATGGCGCATTGGGCCAGAAGTGTCTCAAGATAAATAAATATAATTACAAGATTGATGTTTAGCAGGTATTTTGATGGGAAAGACATATACGAACTTAATGCAAACAGATAGTTAGTGTAGATAGGCAGCATAATCGTCCAGGATGGTGTGGGCTGAGAGGGCGGCTTCTGTGTTTATGATTCTACAGTTCTATTATTCGATGAACTCCTGGGTACAACTCTGGTGCTCAGAGCTGTCACTATCAGCAGGGGATGAGTAGTAAATGTTTCAAGTCAGTTTTTTTCGTTACAGTTAGATAGATTTTAACATAGTAGGGGAATTAAGGGTTATGGGGAAAAGGCAGGTAGATGGAGCTGAGTTTACGGACAGATCAGCCATGATCTTATTGAATGTCGGGGCAGACTCAATGGGCCGGATAGCCTACTCCTGCTCCTATTTCTTATGTTCTTATGTTCTCATTATAGCTAGAAAGTGCTGAACAGTGCAATGTTGGAAAGCATGACAAAGGGAAAAAAGTTAAAAAATGGAACATAGAACAGTACCTCCCTCCACATGATCTTGGGCCTACCCATATAAACTTACTTAATCTAACCCCTCAATCCTACAAAGCCCATATCCCTCGATTTTCCTATCATCCATATGCCTATTTGTATCTTAAGTGTCCCTAATGCTCCAGCCTAATTTCCAATCCCTGTAGTGCATTCCACATGCTTTCCATTCTCTTGTAAGAAAACTGATTCTGACTTCTCTTCTAAACCTTTCTGCACTCTCCTTCAAAGGATATCCTGAGGAGTCTCTGGCTGTCCACTCCACCTCTTATCATCTTGTACACTTCTATCAAGTCACCTCGCATCTTCCTTCAAGCCAAAGAAAAAAGCCCCAGATTGCTCAGCCTTTCCTCATAAGACATTTTCTCCAATCCAGGCAGTATCTGGTAAATTTCCACAGCACCTTCTCTAAAGCTTTCACATCCTTTCTATAATGAGGCAACCAGATCTGAACACAGTATTTCAAATGTGGTCTGATCAGAGTCTTACAGAGTTGCAGCATTATCTTGCGGCTCTTGAACTCATTCTCCTGACTAATGAAGGCCAATACACCACACACCACCTTAACCACCTTATCCAACTTTGACCCCAGGACCCCTCTGTCCTCCTAACTGCTAAGGATCCTATCATTGACCATTTACCCTTCTTTCAGGTTCGACCTTCCAAAGTGGATCACTTCCTACTTTTCCAGATTGATCTCCATCTGCCCAGCTCTGCATCTTGTCAATGCCCCATTATAACCTCCGACAATCTTCCACACTATTCACAACACCACCAACCTTCATGTCACCTGAAAACCTTCTAACCCACCCGTTCACATCCTCATCCAAATCATTTATAAGAATCACAGAGAACAGCGGAATACCACTAGTCACTGACCTCTAGGCACAATACACTCCATATATTACCACCTGCTATTTTCAGTGGGCTAACCAGGTCCAAATCCACCCTGGCACATTTCCACAGATCCTCATTAGTTTCTGGATGAGCCTTCAATGGTAAACCTTGTCAAGCGCATTACTAAAATCATGTATACCTCATCCACCACCCTACCTTCATCAATTTGTTTCGTCACTTTCTCACAATAGTCTAACAGGTTCATGAGGCACAACCTGCCATGCTGACTGATCCTCATGGGACTGTGCTTCACCAAATGCTCATAAATCCTGTCCATAAGAATATTCTCTATTAGTTTACACATTACTGAAGCAAGGCTCATTGGTCTATAATTCCTAGCATAATCCCTATTACCCTTTTTGAACAAAGGTACATCTTCCATCCCCCAACCATCAGGTACTACTCCTGTGGATTTTTCTGTGCCAATACATTTTAACTCTGGCCTCTTGTTACGTTCCACTCCCTCCCCTCCCCCAACTCATAACACATATCTTTTACATTCCACACATGACCGTTGTTACATTCTACCCCGGCCACTGTTACAACTGTAACGTTCCGTTATATTGGCTCGTGAATGTCTAGGGGAAATCCCGCCCAGCACCTGCTTCAACAGTCCCCTCAGGGTCAATCGTCACCCGAATCAATCACAAACATCAATCATCAGCCAGCACACCCAGTAAATTTTAACACATACACTCTATAGATATTACTAATTCTAGGGCATTAATATACATTTGATACAGAGAGGAAAGTAATGGGAAAAAAAAGGCGCCAACACTTATCAAAGTCCAAGTTCTTCGCGCGCTACCGTTGGAGCTCAAATTCGACGTCAGACGACCACCCGAATTCCGTCGACCCACGGCTCGGGACCACCCGAAGTGATCGACCGGAGCCTCTCCGCATGTCCGCCGTCCTCCTCGTCTCTCCTCCCGACTCCCCGCCAAAACTCAGTCCACAGTCATATCATACAGCATGGCATCCGAAAACAAAACGATACATAACCACCCATTGGCTAATAGCACCCTCTAAACCACAATAAACTGCTAGCGCAAACTCTCTGCAGCGTTAAAACACAACAAAGCCGCATTCCACAGATTAACATAACAAAATCGCCATTTTAAATGTAACAAAAGAAAGACCCCGTACACTCTCCCCCCACCTAAAAAAGTCATGCCCTCATGACGTTAACAGAATTCACTAGTACTCCTTGTAAAACACAAAACCCAACCCAGGTGCATAATGCAGTGACATAACTTTGCAGGGCAGTAGAGATCACACCCTGCTCTCCCGGCGCTATATAAGTGAGTCTTTCCGGGGGATGCCTACTCCTCTGAGGCCTCTGGACTTCCTCTGCTGTCTCTCCCTGTTCAGACACCCCAGTTGACCCCTCGAGCCTATCTGACGGACCTTCCCCTTCACCGGGATCCCTCTGCCCCGGTGAGCCCTCTGGCTCGGGTTCTGCCTCCACCCTCTCCTCCCCCAATGCCGGCTGTAATACAGGCGGCTCTGCAACACCCTCCCTCGGTTCCCCTGACTCAGTGATGGAAGGGCCAAGAGTCTCTTCTCCTGGCACCGGGGAATCAGCGAACGGAAGCAGGTACCACACGTCCGAATCATCATCTTCCGATGACGTATCCCTTCTCGAGGTGGGGACCGGCCCTGTTTTCTTCGCAGCGGGCTCTTCCCGCACCCTCGCAAAGTCCTCGTACTAGGAGTAAACTCCCATTCGGACTCTGGGTCCATCTTCACCTCTCGACCCAGAGGCAACAGGTGGTTCCGATGGAGTACCTTGACAGGCTCCTGCCCGACCTCAGGTCTCACCCGGTTAACCAGGAGATTCGGCATCTGATTCTCCACCACATATGGGGTGGCTGCCCAACGGTCCGCCAACTTGTGCTTACCCTGTAGTCCTAAATTCCGGATAAGGACTCGGTCTCCCGGCAATAGCTGGACGAACTTTACCTTCTGATCATACCTCCTTTTATTCCGCTGGTTCTGCTTGGTGGCTGCCGCCTCAGCCAACTCGTACGCCCTTTTCAACTCTCTCCTCATATCGGACACGTACTTCAGACATGGCTTCGAAGGTATTTCCCCCGCTTCAGTCCCAAAACACAGATCAATGGGCAACCTCGCTTCCCGTCCGAACATCAGATAGTAGGGCGAGTACCCCGTAGCATCATTGCGAGTACAGTTGTAACAATGAACCAAATGGGCAATGTGCTGACTCCACTTACTCTTCCGTCCAATCTCCAAGGTGCCGAGCATGTCCAGCAGGGTCCGGTTAAACCTCTCGGGTTGAGGATCACCCTGCGGGTGATAGGGGGTGGTTCTGGACTTTTCAACCCCAAGCATATCCAGCAATTCATGGATAAGCCTGCTCTCGAAGTCCCGTCCCTGATCACTGTGGATCCGCCGGGGAAGGCCATAATGAACAAAGTACTTCTCCCATAACACCTTTGCCACTGTAGTCGCTTTCTGGCCCTTAGTGGGAAAAGCCTGCGCATATCTAGTGTAGTGATCCGTGAGGACCAAGACATTCGCGGTATTGCTGGTGTCTGGCTCAATAAGACAGGAAATCCATACACTCCAGGTCCATGGGTCCTGCACTCTGCAAGTGGGACAAAGGAGCCGCCTGCGCAGGCAAGGTCTTCCTCCTGACGCAACGGCGACAGGTCTTTACAGTATTCTTCCACCTCCCCCCTCATCCGGGGCCAGTAAAACCGGTCCTTGACTAATCCATAGGTCTTCTCTACCCCTAAGTGCCCGGAATCATCATGTAGAGCCTGAAGCACAGCCTTTCGATACTTCTCAGGCATGACCAGCTGCCAGCGCCGGGGGTGGTCCGGAGGCGACGTGACTCGGTACAGGACGTGGTTCTTCAGCTTCAACCGGGGCCACTCCTTCAGTAGTAGAGGAACGGAGGCATGTTTCGCCTTCTCCACCTGCCCCATATCACCCTGGCTAACCGCGTACCAGACAGTGCCAAGGCTTGGGTCATCACGCTGAGCCGCCTTTACTTCCTGGGGACTCAACTCCGGCAGCTGCCTGTTCCTCAGAGCAGTCACATTACAGTAAACAGTGGGTAGCGCGTCATCGTCAGCCCCCAGTTGATCTACTGCCCGATCCGTTCCCATCTGTGCTCCTACTTCCCCGTCGCTCCCAACTTGACACATGGCCTTTACTCCCTGGGCAGGGACACTCTTCCACTCCTCGGCCGTGCCCGACTCGTCGTGCGCCCGACGAGACAGGGCATCTGCATCGATGTTCCAACTCCCCGGGCGGTACTTCAGGCTGAACTCATAGGCAGACAAGGCTGCTAACCACTGGTGCCCAGTAGCGTCCAGCTTCGCCAAAGTCAGGATATAAGTGAGGGGGTTGTTATCAGTTCTCACTTCAAACTGGGCCCCGTATAGGTAGTCACTCAACTTGTCCACCACCGCCCATTTCAACGCCAAGAACTCCAGCTTGTGAGTGGGATAGTTTCTCTCAGATGGCGACAAGCTCCGACTGACAAACGCCACTGGCCTCAATCCGTTTCCCTGTTCCTGGTACAGAACGGCCCCCAGACCGTCGTGACTGGCATCAGTGTGTAGAACATACGGCTTCCGGGGATCAGCAAAAGCCAACACTGGGGCCTGTGTCAGCGCCCTTTTTAGAGATTGGAACACCTCCTCACATTGAGCATCCCACCTCAATCCAAAAGGCTCCCCCGGGTTCAAGTATCCTCCTACCTCCGACCCTCGGTCTCCCTTCCTCCTCCTCCCCACAGGTGGATAGCCACACAACAGCTGGTTCAATGGGTGACTCATTTTCGCATATCCTTTCACGAATCGCCGGTAATATCCGCAAAACCCCAAAAACAAGCGTAAGGCGCTCACCTTCTGAGGTCTCAGCCAGGTGGTGACTGCGGCTATCTTACCCGGATCGGTGGCCACTCCATTTCGCGAGATTATGTGCCCGACATAGCTGACCGACGTCTTACAGAACTGGCATTTATCCAGGGAAAGTTTTAACCCTTCCTCTTTCAGCCGACTCAGCACCTTCAGCAGCCGCTCCTCATGTTCCTCCAACGTAGATCCAAACACTATCAGGTCGTCCAGGTACACCAATACCTCCAGCAGGTTCATGTCCCCCACTGTCCGCTCCATGAGCCGCTGAAAGGTGGCTGGGGCCCCCGAGATACCTTGGGGCATTCGTTCGAACTGGAAAAACCCCATGGGACAGATAAAGGCTGTCTTCTCCTTATCAGTCTCGCTCATCGGAATCTGGTAATACCCACTCCGCATCCAATACACTGAACCACTGTGCACCACTCAGACAGGCCAATGAATCTTCCACCCTCGGGACCGTATATTGGTCGGGAACAGTGCGGCGGTTCAGGGTCCTATAGTCCACGCACATGCGTACCTTCCCATTTTTCTTCCTTGCCACCACTATGGGGGACGCATATGGGCTTCGGGACTCCGCAATAATCCCTGCATCTTTCAACTGCCGCACATCCTCCACATCTGCTGGGGCCAACCGCCGCGACCTCTCCCTAAACGGGGTGTCATTTGTTACCCGAATGGTGTGCCGAGTGCTCTTGGAAAACCCTACATCAAACTCGCCCTGAGAAAAGACATCCCCTAACTTCAGCATCTTCTCCACCAGCCTGCTCTTATACGCCGGCGGTACAGGGGAGTTTTCAAAATTAAAGGCCTCCTCGGTCAGCCGCCCCCCGTTTCCCAATAGTTCTCCTCCAGTGGGCTTCACGGGGGCGCTGGACATCACCGTCACCGGGAACAAGTGCGCGAGGGGCATCCCGTGCTTAACGGTGATCTCCCTCTCCGTTATGTTCCGTATCATCACCCCCATCCGCCGTGCCTGTACAGCTGAGGGCCTCTGCAATTCAGGTCTCACCAGCGCCCCAGCCGGGAACCAGGACTCCCTTTCCAGGTCGTCGGGGGCGTCTACTAGCAGGGCCTCTCCCGGCGGCAATCCGGGGAATCTGGGGGTTCCCATCACTAATGCCGCCTCCCCTGGCTGTATCACCTTAGGCCTCACCTGAGTGCACCACACCGTCCCTCGTTTGCACTCCGGGTCCAGCCCCTGGGGGTCACTCACTCCTTCGTACACTGCTCGGAACACGGGGTGTACCGAGAGGGTCTCCAAAAAGTTCTCCCCCCCCCCTTCTTCTTACAGGCTCCCAAGAGCCGTCGCACCAGAGGGGAGTTAGTCCCCACCAACAGGGCAGCACCACCGGTCTCCACCGGGTCCGGACAAACCAACACCAGCGTCTCAAAGGCTTTCGATACTCCCACATCTCCCTCTGAAAATTCCAATCTCACTGACAAGTATCCATCGTACGGGTAATCACCATCACTTATGCCCCAAATCTCCAATGCGTTAAACGGAGTTACTGCCAAATGCTTCAGATATTTGTTGTAGAACGACCGGTACAGTAAGGTAACCTGCGACCCGGTGTCAAGGATGGCTTTCGCAAAGATTCCCTCTATCCGTAGGGACACGCTGGAACGGGGCCCCACCAGTCCATCAGGAATTTGGGCTTGTTCGTTCCGAGGTTCCATAGAGGTTTTCTGGGAACGTGTTCCTCCCGAGACTCCAGTCCGTTCCCTCACTGAGCCTCTCTTAAGTTTCCCGACACCTCTCCCTTCTTGGTGGCCCGGGGGCCCTCCCCCCTCGGCGCATCTCGTCTCTCACAATCCTTCCGCAAGTGGCCAGCTTCCCCACAGTGGTAGCACGCCCCCGGCCACTCACATTCCCGGCGGAAATGCCCCTCTCTCCCACAGTTATAGCACCCACTACTCGCCGCCTCTCTCCTCCCGATACGGACCCCCGAGGACCCCTTGGATTTCTCTGGTCTCATCCCGGCTACCACCTCCTGAAACGCTGAAGACCGTCCCTGAGGGTCCGAGCCCCCTGGTCGGCCCAAAGAACACTCCTCGGCCCGTACCTCTCGGATCAGCCGTCCGAATGATGGAGGGGAGCTCCGCTTAAATGACTGCCGTACACTCCAAGCCACCCTGTCATCCTCCCGGGAACCGCTACATATCTGGCTCATCCTTAACTCCGCCACATCGTCCTCCCTTACTATACCTCGTCGCAGCAACCCCGTAAGCTTTCCTTCCAGCCTGAAAGCATAGTCGGAGAGCTTTTCCCCTCTTCCCTGCCCCATCCGTTGAAACTCTGCTAAATGCCGCCAGGGATCCCCTGACAGTCCAAACACTTCCTCCAAAGCGTCTAAACACTCCGCTAGGAAAGCCAAGGGGCGTGCCGCTCTCAGATCGCGGACCACCCGGGCCGCCCCGCCCCTTAAGCTTTCCACCAATCGCTGTCTCTTTTCCTCATCCGAAACTGGCCACACCTCTAACAACTGGGATGTATCTTCAACCCAGGTATCATAGTCATCCTCCCCTTCCGGGGTGGGCTTGGCTCCTGAGAAAATTCTCAGCTTCGGACGGGGCCCCTCAACCCTTCTCGCCAGGGAGGTAATGGCAGCCGTTAACTCGGCAGTCTCCTCAAGCCCATGGGGGCGAGGCCTGGCCAAACCTTCCCACTCCACACCTCTACCTCTTGCTACGGGCACCCGGCCGGGGGCCTCATCTAGCTCCTCCTCCTCCGGCACCTCCTCACTTGCGTCCTCGGGGAGGGTATGGAGACCCCACGGCCCCGCCTCCCCCTGGACATGGACTGTCGCTGGTAATTCTAAAGTTATGACGTCGGCACTCGCCCGCACCAACATCCAGCTAGCTTCCAGTTCTTTCCCACCCCTTCTAGCTACAAGTTCTACCTGCCCGATACCTTTAATCAAACTCAACCCTCGCACCAGTACCTCTGCCGGAATGCGATAATCGACCCCGCTTACCACACACGCATGATTCACCGGTACCTCCTCCATTTCACACCAATTTACAATCTTATCTCGCTCCATCTTCACACCACTTACCGCAACCACAAGTACAACTTTCCCGGAAAAAAATCCAAATCCCTGACGGTAGCCCCCACTTGTAACGTTCCGTTATATTGGCTCGTGAATGTCTAGGGGAAATCCCGCCCAGCACCTGCTTCAACAGTCCCCTCAGGGTCAATCGTCGCCCGAATCAATCACAAACATCAATCATCAGCCAGCACACCCAGTAAATTTTAACACATACACTCTATAGATATTACTAATTCTAGGGCATTAATATACATTTGATACAGAGAGGAAAGTAATGGGGAAAAAAAGGCGCCAACACTTACCAAAGTCCAAGTTCTTCGCGCGCTACCGTTGGAGCTCAAATTCGACGTCAGACGACCACCCGAATTCCGTCGACCCACGGCTCGGGACCACCCGAAGTGATCGACCGGAGCCTCTCCGCATGTCCGCCGTCCTCCTCGTCTCTCCTCCCGACTCCCCGCCAAAACTCAGTCCACAGCATGGCATCCGAAAACAAAACGATACATAACCACCCATTGGCTAATAGCACCCTCTTATCACCCTCTAAACCACAATAAGCTGCTAGCGCAAACTCTCTGCAACGTTAAAACACAACAAAGCCGCATTCCACAGATTAACATAACAAAATCGCCATTTTAAATGTAACAAAATAAAGACCCCGTACACAACATGGACATAGACAGAGACATACTTTATTGATCCCGAGGGAAATTGGGTTTCGTTACAGCTGCACCAACCAAGAATAGAGCATAAATATAGCAATACAAAACCACAAACAATCAAACAACAATATACAAACTATGCCAGATGGAAATAAGTCCAGGACCAGCCTATTGGCCCAGGGTGTCTGACCCCCCACGGAATGAGCTGCAAGGTTCCATGGCCACAGGCAGGAACAACCTCCCATGATACCCTGTGTTGCATCTTGGTGGAATATGGCCGGAGTCCAACAGCAAAAAGTTCAATATCCGGGCTACAAACACATTCCTTGATCGTAATATCACCAGGATTGCACCATCTGTTGTTAACCAGAACAGCAAGCCCCCCTCCTTTATGCTTACCACTCTCAGTGCACTTCCGGTCAGCCTGAACAGCCTGGAAGCCCTCCATGGAAACATTTTGGTCGGGTATGTCCATGTGCAGCCACGTTTCAGTAAAATACATAACATTGCTCTCCCAAAACGTTCTCTGACTCCTGGCTAGTGCCGTCAACTCATCCATTTTATTACCCAGCGACCTCACAATGCCCATAATGAAAGAGGGAAGATACAGCTTATAACTCCTCTTCTCCATAAGTCTCTGTTGTCTCGACCCGGTCCTCTTCCCTCGCCTTTTTGATCCCCCTCTGCATCCCCTGTGAGTTTTCCTCCAGATTTCAGCCAGGGTGTCCGCCACTCTGTTTGCTAAACCGGCCGGCATACGCGCAATCAGCTAGTCCCTGAAATAAACAATGCCACCATACTGCTGCCCCGCTAATGAGACGTCCTGGGCTCTGTTACTTTTCACCCCTTTTCCCTTTACTTTTCCACATTGTGAACACTGAATGCAGTACACACAATTAAAAAAAAAAGTAAATAATTGCTTCACTTCTCTTGGATCCCTGATGATGGTCAAAGAAGGTATTCCATCTCCTGTATATATACGGGAAACTGATTTACCTTGCATCTGGTCAACCCAAAAGGGCAATTTCCTAACACAACCACCTCATCTCCAAGCTTCTTGTTTCTCATGGGTTCATTCCAAGAAAAGATATAAGCATGTTAATAACTTATTTTTTTATTAAAAATATATTAGTAAAACACTTGGAGATGGTGTGGACAACTTGAGCTTTGTGCTTTTTAATGTTCCTTACTTTGTGTTTAATATCATTTAACAAAAATCTCCAAAGGTAATGATGCAGAATATTAAAGCATAACATCAGAGAAAGGATAATGAAGCTTTGATTCTCCCAGGCAGGTCCCTGATCCTCCTTGGGGCATGATGGACACAAAGAACCAGAGGATGTGTTGTTTTGGGCATTATATTATGCATTCTATTAATTGGCAGGCAAGACACTGATACATAGCTGGGAGTAAATAACCCAATGAGAGTCTCACTTACTGGCCAGATATGGAAAATACAAACAAGTACACATGTTATGCTATGATTTCAATAGTTAATATCAAGTAAATCAATATTAAAACATTTTTTCCATCTTTTTAGCATTCTACCTTATTTCTATGTAAATATTTTCCATTTATAACATTAACAGTGAGTACATACAACATCGAAATCTACAGCACATTATAAGCCTTTTGGCTCACAATCTTGTGCTGACCACATAACCTACTCTAAAAACTGCCTAGAACTTCCCTACGACATAGCTATTTTTCTAAGCTCCATGTACCCAACCAAGAGTCTTTTAAAAGACACAATTGTATCCATGCACTTACCACTCTGTTTTGAGAAGGAGAAGCATAAGTCACCTGTATCGGTATCGCAATGGAATAGAGAGAATTTCAGAAGCATGAGAGAGGAGCTTGCCCAGGTGGATTAGAGAAGGATACTGGTGGGGATGACGGCAGAGTAGTGCTGGCAGAAGTTTCTGGGAATCGTTCACAAGACGTGAACTATTGAAATGTCCCACAGAAGTAGTAGTTCTCAAATGGCAGGGCTAGGTAACCGTGGCTGAGTGGGGAAGTTAAGGACTGCATAAAGGCCAAGGTCATATAAGGTAGCAAAAGTGAGTTGGAAGTTGAATGATTGAAAAGCTTTTAAATCCAACAAAAGGCAACTAAAAAAGCTATAAGAAGGGAAAAGGTGAAATATGAGGGCAAACTAGCCAATGATATAAGGCAGGATACTAAAAGTATTTTCAGTTATATAAAGCAGGGGTCCCCAACCTTTTCTGCACTGCCGACCGGTTTAATATTGACAATAATCTTGCTGACCGGCCGATCCGGGGGGGAGGGTTGTCAACAGGCAAGAGTAGCAGTCAAATACGTTGAGCTTACCCCGAGAAAGACTACAAAAACCATTAAGCCTTGTGCGGGCACCAGTGCGCATGCGTGACACCGAATGCGTGTATGTGCCAATTCTCCTCTACAAATCGTTTTTGGCGATTCTGTTCGGGGGGGGGGGCTAATCACGACTGGAATATAGGTGATAAGGTGCTAATGCACTCAATTTCGTTTCTAAAAGGGTTTATCTAATGAATTTAATATTAAACACACAGCGCATATTTTCCTCGCATGAATATAGTGATAAGTCAATTCTCAGCGGAGGACAGGGGAGCTTTAAGTAAGTGTTGAACGAACTTCCAGTAGAAGTGGTAGAGGCAGGTTCGATATTACCATTTAAAGAAAAATTGGATAGGTATATGGACAGGAAAGGAATGGAGGATTATGGGCTGAGTGCAGGTCGGCGGGACGAGGTGAGAGTAACGTTCGGCACGGACTAGAAGGGCAGGGATGGCCAGTTTCCGTGCTGTAATTGTTATATAGTTATATAAGTCACTTATAAGTCAATAGCATCATCACATTTTAAGTAATGTTTGGATATTAAACACACAGCACATATTTTCCCCATATGAACATATAAAATCATTGCAACGCACCAATATCGCTGAATCAGTGGGAGCCCTGGGCTTGTTTTCCTGCAATAAGACTGTCCCATTGAGGGGTGACGGGAGACAGCGATACTCGAATGGGGTTCCTTATGTACAGTCTATTCCACAATTTAGTTTTCGTTGCATTCATCGCAGAGATATGTTGGAACTGGAAGCAACGTTTTCAGTGCTTTCGTGGCTATCTCAGGATATTTAGCCCTTGACCTTGATCCAGAATGCCGACAGAGATGTTATGTCAAACATACTTTTCAGCCCGCCGTCATTTGCAAGCTCGAGCAGTTGATCTCCTTCCCGCGCTGACGTGGATGACGCGCGGGTAATGACCTCGCGTGCGTAACGGCTCAACAGCGCGTGACAGGGAATGAGGAAAGGTGCAGCTGACTCCTATCGCCAAATCATATCGTTTCCTCGCAGCCCGGTGGTTGGGGACTGCTGATATAAAGAGTAAAAGGGAGATGAGAGTTGATATTGGCAGTGGTGCGTGTGACGTCAGTGCGTCAGGACTGAGGAGGAAAAGAGAGGCGGGAAAAACAGGAGAGAAAAAGGATGAAGGGGGAGGAGGAGACTGGCTGTGTTTTGCTTGATGCGTGAATGTGGTTTGGAACCTGTTGAGGGAAAGAGAGTGGGGAAGGAATGGTAATTGATGGGAGGGGGTCGTGTGGGTCCGGTAATGGCGGACAAGATAAGAGGTGGGGTTGAGGGAAAGAAAGTGGAGAAGGAGAGGGATAGAGAAGGCAGCTGGGGAGAGGTGGATTATTGTGAAGGGAGAAATAAAGGGAATGAGGAGGTAGTGAGGGGTCGGATGAATAAAAACCAAGACAAAGGGAATAAAAGAATAAGAAATGATAGTGGAGAAAGCTCTGAAAGTGAGGAAGATGAACAAGCTCAGAGAGGAGGTGTTGTCATAATTAGGTTTAATGAGAAGGCTCAGGGACATATGAAGAAAATTAACCTGTTTGTGCTAACAACAACTCTGACAAATAAGGTAGGGGAAATAGTATTTGCAAAAGTCCTTAATGATGGCAACTTATTGGTAAGATGTGCGAATGAGGAACAACTTGAGAAAGCACTCAAGCTAAAAGAGATAGGAAAATGCAAGGTGGAATACACTGGGAGGGTGGGAGCACAAAACAGTGGTTGTAAAGGAGTGATCACGGGGATACCAATGAATATAAATATGGAGGAGATAAAGAGGAATATCAGAGGGGGGAAAGTAATGAATGTTCAAAGACTGAAAACAACAAAGGAGGGAGTGAAAAAGGAAAGTGAATCAGTATTGATTGAATTTGAAGAAGAAAGAGTAGGGAGAACCTCAGTAATCAGTCAAGCCATGGAGTGTCATGTGTTGGTTAATACTAATTATGGTGATTCTTTTACAATGGAATGCAAGGAGCTTACTGGTCAATAGCCAGGAATTCAAGCACTTTATTAAAGAAATAGTTGTAAAACCGGATGTAGTGTGTATTCAGGAAACTTGGTTAAAACCAACTTTAGACTTTGTGGTATATGGGTATACAATGATAAGGAAAGATAGAAATCCAGGGGGAGGAGGGGGTTGTGCTATGTTAATCAAGCAAGGTATACCATATAGGGTACTGGAAAAAGGAGATGATCAGGAATACATAGTGGTGGAAGTGTGGGAGAGAGGGGAGGGAGTGGTTATAATTAACTACTACAATCCATGTAAAAGGTTGGATTTGGACAGCCTATTAAAGATACAAGGACAAAACAGACATAAAGTAGTGTGGTGTGCAGATTTTAATGCTCATAGCACAATATGGGGGGATCAGATTACAGATCCAAATGGAAAGGTAATTGAAGATTTGATGGAAGAAAGGGATTTGGTGTGTATGAATGATGGTAGCGGCACAAGGATAGATATAACAACAGGAACTGAGTCAGTGTTAGATATTACGTTAGTGTCTAATACCTTGGCTGGCATTAGTAACTGGGGAGTTTGGACTGCTTCAACAGTAGGCAGGGATCACTACCCAGTTTTGTGTTCAGTGGGTGAGAGAGTTGAAGTAAGACCAGGTGGCGGAACCCCAAAGTGGGTGTTTGAAAAAGCTGATTGGGGTAAGTTCCAGAAGTTGAGTGAAGAAGGGTTGACAAAGATTGATATTTCTGGAAATGTAGATGAATTAAACAGTCAGGTGACTTCAGCAATTATGGCAGCAGAAGGATCTATACCTAGGAGTAAAAATAGGATGAATAGAAAACTGGTACCATGGTGGACAGAGGAATGTTGTCAGGCTGTAAAAAACAGAAATAGAGCATTCAGGCTAGTTAAAAGAACCCATAATATGCAGCATTTGGTTCAATATAAGAAAGCACAGGCAGTGGTGAGAAGAACTATACGTCAAGCTAAAAGGGCAAGTTGGAGGAGTTTTTGCGACAAGGTAGGAAGAACAACACCTGTGGGAGAGATATGGGGAATGATTAAGAGGATGGGAGGAGATAGAAGGGAATGGGAATATCCAGTAATGATATCTGAGGAGGAAACTGCAGTCTCCAGTAGGGATAAGGCTGAGGTCATGGCCAAGTAATTTGTACTGATACACAGTTCAGAAAATTTGTCTGAAGAAGGGAAAGAATAATGAGCCAACACCCAGGTGTGTTAAGCAGGAGGGAAGGAACAGATGATATAATTGATGATCCATTTACATTAGCAGAAATGGTGAGAACAATAAAGATACCGAGACCAACCTCCCCAGGGAAAGATCTGATATGCTCTGTGATGCTAAAAAATCTAGGAGAAGGAGCGCTCTTGAAGTTGCTGCATTTTTATAACAGAGTGTGGGAGGAGGGAAGATTACCAAGTGCATGGAAAGAAGCAGTAGTATTTCCAACAAGGAAGCCTGGTAAGGATCTGTCAAAACCCACTAGCTACAGACCAATTGCATTAACATCAAGTATGTGTAAGATAATGGAAAGGATGATAACAGAAAGGTTATCATATGAGCTTGAGAAAAGGGGAATGCTGGCAAGTTATCAGAGTGGTTTTAGAAAGGGAAGGAATTCCATGGACTCAGTGATTATGTTAGAGACTGAAATAAGGAAGGCCCAGGCAAATAAAGAGTCAGTAGTGGCAGTGTTCTTTGACATTGAAAAAGCCTATGATATGATGTGGAAGGAAGGATTATTAATTAAACTGCACAAGATGGGGGTTGGTGGGAGAGTTTGTAATTGGATTAAAGATTTTTTGTTTGGTAGAAAAATTCAAGTTCAGATTGGATCAGAATTATCAAAACAGTACATAGTGGAAAATGGCACACCTCAAGGTAGTGTGATTAGCCCGTTACTTTTCATCATTATGATCAATGATGTCTTCACAAAGGTACCAGTGGATATAGGTAGGTCACTGTTTGCGGATGATGGGGCCTTGTGGAAAAGAGGCAGGAACATGGACCATATAATCAGGAAACTACAAGAAGCAATTGATGAAGTGGTGGAGTGGGGTTATGATTGGGGATGTAGATTTTCAGTAGACAAAACTCAAACTGTATTTTTTACCAGGAAAAGGGTTGAGGTAGGGAAGAAGTTAAGGATGTATGGGGTTGAATTAGAAAGGGTTGCATCATTTAAATTTCTGGGAGTTATATTTGATTCACGATTAACATGGGCAGACCATATCAGGAAAGTTGAAGAGAAATGTAAAAAAGTAATAAATGTGATGAGACGTTTGGTAGGGAATGGGGAGCAAGTTGTTCAGCTTTGAAGAGAATGTATGTGGCTTTAGTAAGATCTGTATTGGATTATGGAAATATAGTATATGGATCAGCAGCTAGGTCTCTTATAAGGAAACTGGATGTGATTCAGGCTCAGGCCTTGAGAGTGTGCAGTGGGGCTTTTAAAACGTCACCAGTGTCAGCACTACAGGTAGAAATGGGAATAATGCCTTTGGAACTAAGAAGGATGCAACTGATGGCAAACTACTGGGCTAACTTGCAGGGGCACAATGATTCTCACCCTACTAAAGGAGTGTTGCAGGAGTGCTGGGAAAATGGGAGGTTTCAGAGGGATACCTTTAGTCGGGTAGGGAATGATATTGCGAAAGAATGTGGAGTATTTGATCTGAGGATAAGTCCTTCAGTAGTTTATCCGGTTGTAGCTCCTTGGAAGCTTGTATGGCCTGACATGGACTGGCATTTGTTAGAGGTAAAAAAGAAAGAAAGATATAAAACAGATTTGGTAAATGCATTTAACTGTCATGTGATGGAAAAGTATAGTGATTATACTCACATTTATACGGATGGTGCGAAGGAACCTGAAACAGGAGTGACAGGGTTTGGGGTGGTTATACCAGCAAAAGAAATTGGAATCAGCAGAAGAACATCTAATAAGTTAGGGGTGTTTACAGTGGAGATGCTGGCAGTGTTGGTTGCGCTGCAATGGGTGCAGAAAGCCAGACAAGCCAAAGCATTGATATGTTCAGATTCATCCTCAGTTCTAGCAAGTTTAAGGTCTTTTCACACAGTCGGCAAGATGTACTTTATGAAGTCCTTCAGTTAGTTACAAGAATTGCAAATCAGGGAGGTCAGGTAAAATTTCTATGGGTTCCAGCACATGTAGGGGTGAAGGGGAATGAGAGGGTGGATGAGTTGACAAAGAGGGTGTTAAAGAAAGAAAATGTGGAAATGCACATTAGTATCAGTAAAGCAGAGGTTAAGTGTGTAATCTGGGAAAAAGTTAACCGAATGTGGCAAGAAAGATGGGACAGGGAGGGGAAAGGGAGGCATTTATATCAAATACAAAAGAGTGTTGCAGTTACTTTATTAACTTTGCCTCCAACTTTCACCCTGCCCTCAAGTTTACCTGGTCCATTTCCGACACCTCCCTCCCCTTTCTAGATCTTTCTGTCTCTGTCTCTGGAGACAGCTTATCCACTGATGTCTACTATAAGCCTACTGACTCTCACAGGTATCTGGACTATTCCTCTTCTCACCCTGTCTCTTGCAAAAATGCCATCCCCTTCTCGCAATTCCTCCGTCTCCGCCGCATCTGCTCTCAGGATGAGGCTTTTCATTCTAGGACGAGGGAGATGTCTTCCTTTTTTAAAGAAAGGGGCTTCCCTTCCTCCACTATCAACCCTGCTCTTAAATGCATCTCCCCCATTTCACGTACATCTGCTCTCACTCCATCCTTCCGCCACCCCACTAGGAATAGGGTTCCTCTGGTCCTCACCTACCACCCCACCAGCCTCCGGGTCCAACATATTGTTCTCCGTAACTTTCGCCACCTCCAACGGAATCCCACCACTAAGCACATCTTTCCCTCCCCACCTCCTGCATTCCGCAGGGATCGCTCCCTACGCAACTCCCTTGTCCATTCATCCCCCCCATCCCTCCCCACTGATCTCCCTCCTGGCACTTATCCGTGTAAGCGGAACAAGTGCTACACATGCCCTTACACTTCCTCCCTTACCACCATTCAGGGCCCCAAACAGTCCTTCCAGGTGAGGCAACACTTCACCTGTGAGTCGACTGGGGTGATATACTGCGTCCGGTGCTCCCGATGTGGCCTTTTATATATTGGTGAGACCCGACGCAGACTGGGAGACCGCTTTGCTGAACATCTACGCTCTGTCCGCCAGAGAAAGCAGGATCTCCCAGTGGCCACACATTTTAATTCCACATCCCATTCCCATTCTGACATGTCTATCCACGGCCTCCTCTACTGTAAAGATGAAGCCACACTCAGGTTGGAGGAACAACACCTTATATTCCGTCTGGGTAGCCTCCAACCTGATGGCATGAACATCGACTTCTCTAACTTCCGCTAAGGCCCCACCTCCCCTTCGTACCCCATCTGTTACTTATTTTTATGCACACATTCTTTCTCTCACTCTCCTTTTTCTCCCTCTGTCCCTCTGAATATACCTCTTGCCCATCCTCTGGGTTCCCGGACCTCCTGTCCCATGATCCTCTCGTATCCCCTTTTGCCTATCACCTGTCCAGCTCTTGGCTCTATCCCTCCCCCTCCTGTCTTCTCCTATCATTTTGGATCTCCCCCTCCCCCTCCAACTTTCAAATCCCTTACTCACTCTTCCTTCAGTTAGTCCTGACGAAGGGTCTCGGCCTGAAACGTCGACTGCACCTCCTCCTACAGATGGTGCCTGGCCTGCTGCGTTCACAAGCAACTTTGATGTGTGTTGCTTGAATTTCCAGCATCTGCAGAATTCCTGTTGTTTGCATTTAATTTAACTACTGCGAAGCCTCTTCCGGTGATGCCTACACCGAAGAAGTTTAGATCCTCTCTTCGACGAGAGTTCAGTGAAACCATCTCTCACTGCTTCCCATCTGTAATTTCTTCGGCTCCTCAACTTTTCGACCACACTTTGACTCAGACCCGCTATCACTGCCATATATCCTTTCTTGGAACGTGCCTCCGTCGCCAACTTACTCCAGTTGGCTTTAGGATTCGTTTCCAAGCCTCTCAATTTGGACCTTCTGAGGATCCCAGGTACTTACATTTTATTGACTCTGCCTCTCGCCGCTTCTCCCGCCAAGCTCTGAAGGCGACTCTTTCTGCCATGAGGAGGTACTTGGTGTCCCTATCCCAGACCCTTCCACACCTTCGGGACATTTTCTTCGCCATCTGTAATGGTCCTACCCGTTATTTCATCCTCCGTCGGATTCACGCCTGCAATCGCTGTTTTTTTGACTTTGTCATGTTAGGCAAAGATCGCAAGATCCTACATCTACGGACTCCAGAGCCTGCTGGCCCTGAAACTAGCAGGCATGAACTTCAGATTGCGGCCTCTGCCATTGATCTCGCCGGCTCCAACACCTCAGGGCATATTCAAAACCCGGACTCCAGCAACGACCATGGAGACATTCAAAGCGATTGCGCAACCACCAACTGTAACTCCAGCCTTGAACTCCAGGCCGGGTCTTTATGTGCTACTATTGTGACTCCCATCTCCCCTTCCCCCACCAATACTCTGCAAGCCCGTCTCCCTCAGATTCCACCGTCAGCTCCTGGGCCCTCGGAGGCTCCATCTTCCTCTCACCCCAACCCTCCCCTCTCCATTGACACCCCCAGCCTCCCCCCTGTGATCCCAGATCTCATCCGTGCCTGGTCTTTACCATCCCCTCCGACTTTCAACTGTCTGAGGCAGAACGCTCTGTTCTCAGTAAGGGCCTCACGGTTGTCCCCCTTCGCCCACACCTCAGCGAGTTCCGTGTTTGCCATGATGCAGAACTTTTCTTCCGTTGTCTCCGTCTCCGAGCCTATTTCTTCGGCAAGGACTCTTCCACCCCCACCAATGACCCCTTCTCCCGTCTTCAACCCTCCTCTTCTTCATGAACACCCCGCTCTGGTCTTCTGCCTTCTCTGGATCTCTTTATCGCTAATTGCCGATGGGACATCAACCGTCTCGTCTTCACCGCACCTTGTCCCCATTCCAACCTCACTCCTTCGGAACGCTCTGCTCTCCACTCCCTCCGCAATAATCCTAACCTTATTATTAAACCCGCTGATAAGGGGGGTGCTGTTGTAGTCTGGCGTACTGACCTCTACCTTGCCGAGGCACAGCGACAACTCGCGGATGCCTCCTCTTATTTACCCCTCGATCGTGACCCCACCAAGGAGAACCAGGCCATTGTCTCCCACACCATCACCGACTTTATCTGCTCAGGGGATCTCCCATCCACTGCTACCAACCTTATAGTTCCCACACCCCGCACTTCCCGTTTCTACCTCCTACCCAAGATCCACAAACCTGCCTGTCCTGGCCGACCTATTGTCTCAGCTTGCTCCTGCCCCACCGAACTCGTTTCTGCATACCTTGACACTGTTTTATCACCCCTTGTTCAATCCCTTCCGACCTATGTTCGTGACACTTCTCACACTCTTAAACTTTTTGATGATTTTAAGTTCCCTGGCCCCCACCGCTTTATTTTCACCATGGATGTCCAGTCCCTATATACTTCCATCCCCCATCAGGAAGGTCTCAAAGCTCTACGCTTCATTTTGGATTCCAGACCTAATCAGTTCCCCTCTACCACCACTCTGCTCCGTCTAGCGGAATTAGTCCTTACTCTTAATAATTTCTCCTTTGGCTCTTCCCACTTCCTCCAAATTAAAGGTGTAGCTATGGGCACCCGTATGGGTCCTAGCTATGCCTGCCTTTTTGTTGGTTTTGTGGAACAATCTATGTTCCGTGCCTATTCTGGTATCTGTCCCCCACTTTTCCTTCGCTACATCGACGACTGCATTGGCGCTGCTTCCTGCACGCATGCAGAACTCGTTGACTTTATTAACTTTGCCTCCAACTTTCACCCTGCCCTCAAGTTTACCTGGTCCATTTCCGACACCTCCCTCCCCTTTCTAGATCTTTCTGTCTCTGTCTCTGGAGACAGCTTATCCACTGATGTCTACTATAAGCCTACTGACTCTCACAGCTATCTGGACTATTCCTCTTCTCACCCTGTCTCTTGCAAAAACGCCATCCCCTTCTCGCAATTCCTCTGTCTCCGCCGCATCTGCTCTCAGGATGAAGCTTTTCATTCTAGGACGAGGGAGATATCTTCCTGTTTTAAAGAAAGGGGCTTCCCTTCCTCCACTATCAACTCTGCTCTTAAACGCATCTCTCCCATTTCACGTACATCTGCTCTCACTCCATCCTCCCGCCACCCCACTAGGAATAGGGTTCCCCTGGTCCTCACCTACCACCCCATCAGCCTCCGGGTCCAACATATTATTCTCCGTAACTTTCGCCACCTCCAACGGGATCCCACCACTAAGCACATCTTTCCCTCCCCCCCCTCTCTATGCATTCCGCAGGGATCGCTCCCTACGCAACTCCCTTGTCCATTCGTCCCCCCCATCCCTCCCAACTGATCTCCCTCCTGGCACTTATCCGTGTAAGCGGAACAAGTGCTACACATGCCCTTACACTTCCTCCCTTACCACCATTCAGGGCCCCAAACAGTCCTTCCAGGTGAGGCAACACTTCACCTGTGAGTCGACTGGGGTGATATACTGCGTCCGGTGCTCCCGATGTGGCCTTTTATATATTGGTGAGACCCGACGCAGACTGGGAGACCGCTTTGCTGAACATCTACGCTCTGTCCGCCAGAGAAAGCAGGATCTCCCAGTGGCCACACATTTTAATTCCACATCCCATTCCCATTCTGACATGTCTATCCACGGCCTCCTCTACTGTAAAGATGAAGCCACACTCAGGTTGGAGGAACAACACCTTATATTCCGTCTGGGTAGCCTCCAACCTGATGGCATGAACATCGACTTCTCTAACTTCCGCTAGGCCCCACCTCCCCCTCGTACCCCATCTGTTACTTATTTTTATGCACACATTCTTTCTCTCACTCTCCTTTTTCTCCCTCTGTCCCTCTGAATATACCTCTTGCCCATCCTCTGGGTCCCCCCCCCCTTGTCTTTCTTCCCGGACCTCCTGTCCCATGATCCTCTCGTATCCCCTTTTACCTATCACCTGTCCAGCTCTTGGCTCTATCCCTCCCCCTCCTGTCTTCTCTTATCATTTTGGATCTCCCCCTCCTCCTCCAACTTTCAAATCCCTTACTCACTCTTCCTTCAGTTAGTCCTGACGAAGGGTCTCGGCCTGAAACATCGACTGCACCTCTTCCTACAGATGCTGCGTTCACCAGCAACTTTGATGTGTGTTGCTTGAATTTCCAGCATCTGCAGAATTCCTGTTGTTTGCAGTTACTAGGGTAGGTAATGGAAACAGAAGAGAGGAAATTGTGTGGACTAGGTTAAGGCTGGGGCATTGTGCATTAAACAAAACATTGAAAATGATAGGGAAACACCAGACAGGATTGTGTGAGGAATGTCAGGGAGAGGAGTCAGTAGAACATGTAGTTTTGTGTTGCAGGAAGTATGGGAGACAGAGAGAGATGATGAGAAATAAATTAAGGGAGTTGAGGATGCAGGAATTCACATTAAAAGGGTTGCTGGGCATGGGTGAGAGAGCACAAGTCCGGGTATTTTTAGCGTTTTTAAGGGGTACAGGGATTTTTTATAGAATATGTTGAATAAACAGGAATAGGATACTAGGATGGTCAAAGATGGGAGTGAAGTGTAGGTTTGTATATTATATATATACGTGCGTGCGATTGGGTGAAGGGATTTAGAATGTATGTCTAGTGCACATTCTGGAGCAGAGGGTGGCGGTAATGCACCATTAAGCTGGATGCCAACCGCCGTAAAACAAGATACAGACAGACAGACAGAGTTGATATTGGACGACTGGAAAATGATGCTGGTGAGGTAGGAATGGGAACAAAGAAATGGCACATAAACTTAATAGGTACTTTGCATTAGTCTTCACTGTGGAAGACATTGACATTGTACCTGAGGTCCGTGAATGTCAGGGAGCAGGAGTGAGTGCCATTGTTATTACAAAGGAAAAGGTGCCAGGCAAACTGAAAGGTCTTAAGGTGGATAAGTCACCTGGACCAGATGGACTACATCCCAGAGTCCTGAGAGAGGTTGCTGAAGAGATAATATATGCATTGGTCATGATCTTTCAAGAATCACTTGATTCTGACATGGTCCCAGCGGACTGGAAGATTGCAATGTCACTCCACTCTTTAAGAAGGGAGGAAGGCGAAAGAAAGGAAATTATCAGACAGTTAGCTTAACCTCAGTAGATGGGAAATTGTTGGGGTCTATTATTAAAGATGAGTTTTCAGGGTACTTGGAGATTAATAATAAAATAAGTCTAAGTCAGCATGGTTTCTGTAAAGGGAAACCTTGCCTGACAAATCTGTTAGAGTTCTTTGAGGAAGTAACAAGCAGGGTGGACAAAGGAGAGGCAGTGGATGTCAATTACTTAGATTTCCAGAAGGCATTTTATAAGTTCCACACAGGAGGGTGCTTAACAAGATAAAGTCCTGTGGCGTTACAGGAAATAAACCAGCATGGATAGAGGAATGGCTGACAGGCAGGAGGCAGCAATTGGGAATAAAGGGGGCCTTTTCTGGTTGGCTGCCTCAGGGGTCAGTATTGGGTCTGCTACTTTTCACTTTGTTAGTCAATGATTTGAATAATGGAATTGATGGCTTTGTGGCAAAGTTTGCAAATGATACAAAGATAGGTGGAGGGGTAGGTATAGCTAAGGAAGCAATATGATTGCAGCAGGACTTGGGCAAATTAGAAGAATGAGCCAAAAAGTGGCAAATGGAATACAGCATTGGGAAATGTATGATAATCCATTGTGATAAAAGGAACAATAGTGCGGACTATTATCTAAATAGGGAGAAAATTCAAAAACATCAGAGGTGCGGAGAGACTTAGGAGTCCTAGTGCAAGACTCCCAGAAGGTTAATTTAAAGACTGAGACTGAGGTAAAGAAGGCAAACACAATTTTGGCATTTATTTCAAGGGGAATAGAACATAAAAGCAAGGAGATAATGCTGAGGCCACCAGTGAGTATAATGATAGGACATCAGTCAGGCTGCACTTGGAGTATGGTCAACAGTTTTGGGCACCATAACTCAGAAAGGATGTCGTTGGAGACAGTCCAGGGGAGGTTCATGAGGATGAATCCAGGAAAGAAGGGGTTAACATATGAGGAACATATAGCAGTTTGGGCCCGTACTCACTGGAATTTAGAAGAATGTGTGGGGATCTCATTGAAACCTACCAAATCCGTGGAATGCTCTGTCACAGACTGCAGTAGAGCCAAGTCTGTGGGTATATTTAAGGCAGGAAGGTGATAGTATCCCGATCAGTCAAGGCATCAAGGGTTATGGTGAGAAGGCAGGCGTATGGGTTTGTGTGGGATCTGGCATCATCCATGATGGAATGGCAGAGGGAACTTGATGGTCTGAATGGCCTAATTCTCCTCCTATATTTTGTGGTCTTATGGTCTTATGGCTGAGAAGAATGCCACTAGACTGGTATTCAGAGTGGTTGAATACCCATGGTAAGGAATGAATTATTGGCGATATATTCAGCAAAGACATTTTAAAATTATAAACAAAGCACTGAGCTCAGCTTCTCATTTTATTATAGATTGGTGGAAGGTTAAAGTAAAAAAACAAAACAGACCTACTCTCTTGGGCTCCCATCTTTTTTCTACTGTTGTTTTATAAATCACAACAGTAGTGACAAGGTATTTTTGTCAAAGGAATCCAGGTTGACTACCTACCTGTTGAAACATGAGATCTTCAAGTTTTTAAAAAAGTGCAGTGATAAACAGTTAAGTAAAAAAATATAGTGCAGCAAATGTCTCTTAGGAAGGGGAAGAGAGAAATGGTTGAGTTAAAAAAAGGCAGAAAATGGACAAATTCATGGGTTCATAAACAGTGAGTATTAGGTGATAATAATTATAAATAAATAAAAAAGCAGAAATGGCTGGCTACATCAGAAAAGTGGACATGTTTGATTGCACAACAGATAACATGATATTGTATACTAAGCGAATTATGCAGTATTTTTAAACAAATGAATAGCCAATGAGAAACAAGTTCCAATTTTGCGGTGTGCATTGGATTTAAAGGCAAACAGTTTGCTTCAAAGCTTAACTGCTCCAACCTAACCAGCTAAAATTAGCTTTGCTGATATCATGAAAGTAATGCAGGAACAGTTAGAACTGAAACCATTATTGATTGCAGAATACTTCAGGTTTCATGAACAGAAGCAAAAGGAATGGGGGTCTATTTCAGCTTACGTGGCTGAATTGAAGAAGTTGTCTGAACATTGTCAATTTGGTAATGGCCTTAATGATGCACTGAGAGATCATTTAGTTTGTGGACTCTCACAAGAAATCATTCAAAACAGCTAAGTGAAGCACAAGTTACGTTTAAGAAGCAGATGAAATAGCTGTATCAATGGAAACAGCAGACAGAGATGCAGTTTTGTGCAGGCAAAAATGAAAGTGAACATGAACAAAATTGAGTTACCACTGTGGCAGAGGCACCACCTGTCCAATGCAGGTTTAAAAGTGAAACTTGCAGACAATGTAACAAAGTCGGGCATATACAAAGCGCATGGCGGGCAGACAAAAGTAAGTGGACTGCACAGGGAATAGAAAAGCTGAAAAGGTCAAGTTGTAGTTTCAAAACGAGCACTAATCTGCATGCTGATGAAGAAAAATCTGATAATGATGAAAGTGACACAGGACTGAATAGACTTGAGATTTACAATGTGAAAACTAATGATAGACAAACTTACACTAGAAAACATATATAACCATATAACAATTACAGCACGGAAACAGGCCATCTCAGCGTTTCTAGTCCATGCCGAACTCTTACTCTCACCTAGTCCCACCGACCTGCACTCAGCCCATAACCCTCCATTCCTTTCCTGCCATATAGCTATCCAATTTTACTTTAAATGAAAACATCAAACCTGCCTCAACCACTTCTGCTGGAAGCTTGCTCCACACAGCTACCACTCTCTAAGTAAAGAAGTTCCCCCTCATGTTACCCCTAAACTTTTGCCCTTTAACTCTCAACTCATGTCCTCTTGTTTGAACAACAGGAATTCTGCAGATGCTGGAAATTCAAGCAACACACATCAAAGTTGCTGGTGAACGCAGCAGGCCAGGCAGCATCTGTAGGAAGAGGTGCAGTCGACGTTTCAGGCCGAGCCCCTTCGTCAGGACTAACTGAAGGAAGAGTGAGTAAGGGATTTGAAAGTTGGAGGGGGAGATCCAAAATGATAGGAGAAGACAGGAGGGGGAGGGATGGAACCAAGAGCTGGACAGGTGATTGGCAAAAGGGGATACGAGAGGATAATGGGACAGGAGGTCTGGGAAGAAAGACAAGGGGCGGGGGAGCCAGAGGATGGCCAAGAGGTATATTCAGAGGGACAGAGGGAGAAAAAGGAGAGTGAGAGAAAGAATGTGTGCATAAAAATAAGTAACAGATGGGGTACGAGGGGGAGGTGGGGCCTAGCGGAAGTTAGAGAAGTCGATGTTCATGCCATTAGGTTGGAGGCTACCCAGACAGAATATAAGGTGTTGTACCTCCAACCTGAGTGTGGCTTCATCTTTACAGTAGAGGAGGCCGTGGATAGACATGTCAGAATGGGAATGGGATGTGGAATTAAAATGTGTGGCCACTGGGAGATCCTGCTTTCTCTGGCGGACAGAGCGTAGATGTTCAGCAAAGCGGTCTCCCAGTCTGCGTCGGGTCTCGCCAATATATAAAAGGCCACATCGGGAGCACCGGACGCAGTATATCACCCCAGTCGACTCACAGGTGAAGTGCCGCCTCACCTGGAAGGACTGTTTGGGGCCCTGAATGGTGGTAAGGGAGGAAGTGTAAGGGCATGTGTAGCACTTGTTCCGCTTACACGGATAAGTGCCAGGAGGGAGATCAGTGGGGAGGGATGGGGGGGACGAATGGACAAGGGAGTTGTGTAGGGAGCGATCCCTGCGGAATGCAGAGGGGGGGGGAGGGAAAGATGTGCTTAGTGGTGGGATCCCGTTGGAGGTGGCGGAAGTTACGGAGAATAATATGTTGGACCTGGAGGTTGGTGGGGTGGTAGGTGAAGACCAGGGGAACCCTATTCCTAGTGGGGTGGTGGGAGGATGTAGTGAGAGCAGATGTACGTGAAATGGGGGAGATGTGTTTAAGAGCAGAGTTGATTGTGGAGGAAGGGAAGCCCCTTTCTTTAAAAAATGAAGACATCTCCCTCGTCCTAGAATGAAAAGCCTCATCCTGAGAGCAGGTGCGGCGGAGACGGAGGAATTGCGAGAAGGGGATGGCGTTTTTGCAAGAGACAGGGTGAGAAGAGGAATAGTCCAGACTATTCCTATAAGCCTACTGACTCTCACAGCTATCTGGACTATTCCTCTTCTCATACTATAAGCCTACTGACTCTTACTGCTATCTGGACTTCGCGGAGAATGCAGCAGTAGCCAGGAGACACACAGCACATCTTTACGAAAAAAGCCAAAGTAAACATTCTAATTAATTAGGTGCTGCCCCACACGTAAATGTCGGCCCAGATCAGAGGCGATTTGCGTTCTCCGCGAATCGGTACTGTATCTGTCCGCGGCCTGGGTGTTGGGGTGGTGGGACACTAGGGTGTCATCTCGTCGGCTGTTTCCATTAGAGCAGGTGGCTCATCTTCTCCTATGACTGCCCGCCTCGATGTCGAAGGTCAAGGTTCGTCGTCTGCTGTGGCTGATGTGGAAGGCTTGCTTGACTGCTGAGCCTCGCGCATTTTTCTATCATACAGTTCTTTGTAAGGACTCAAACCATCTTGCAAATGTCCCCTAAACCGACATACCCTTTCAAAATTAAAGTCGTACTTTATCATTGCAGCAAAAATCTCACGCAGTGGCTTCACGTTCATTTCGCTACTGCATTCGGTTCCTCTTCCAATTGCATCAGCTCTTCATCTATCAGTTCTTAGTCATGGGATGCCAAAACCTCTTCAACATCATCTTCGTCAGCTTCCACAAGTCAAACTCACTTTGTCCTTACTTCGTTCACCACGATCAAAACGCTTAATTATGTCTAGTTTTACGCTAAATGTAACACCTTTACGAGCTCTTTCAGGCTTTTCCAATACCTCAGAACTCATCTTGCAAACAGTTGCTCAATGCAACATGTTAAAGCAATGCCGTTCCGAATCCGGGGGGAGAGCGGCTGCTTGGGGCGCGCGCGGCTTTTTATCGCGCGTTGATTTTTTATCGCGCGCTGATTTTTTTCGTAACAGTGAAAACACCTTCTGAAAGTGAAAACAGGGTACTAATGTAGGTCTTTTGTAACAGTGAGGTTTCATAAAGCGAATGTTGGAAAAGCGGGGGACACCTGTACCCATCTCAACCCCATTTTCCTGACCTCCACCATTTAAAATTTACTATGCTGTGGATGTCTGTATAGTAGTTGTATTATATAATATGTATATATCCGGTCGAGATGGTGCTGCAGTACAACACTCCCTCGGTCGACATCTTCCAGATAGCCCATGATGCTGCTTATTTCACTTCTTTTAAATCTGTTTTTCATCTTAAATGTAGTTCTGGAACTGGTTACAGCCTGTGATTCATAGTTTGGAGTTTGATTGAGAAATCCAGAGCTTTGATGTCTCTGAGAAAATTCTAGGAAGTGAGCACAAGCTCGAACACCCTTGAGGCAAAGAAATTTAGAGATGGGGCCCAAGACAATGTTTAATTCCATTTTGCCAATTAAGGCATTGAGCTAGATTGAAACATTGAGGCAAATGCAGAAGGCTAGCAAGGGTTCCACGCCGACAGCCTGCCTTTTGATTGCTGGAGAAGAATCCTGCATGGCAGCCTTTCACTGGGCGGTGGCTCACTGTGTCTGGAGGATAGGCCTCTGCTTTGGAGTGGTATCTCCCTCTTTCAATGATATCAAAGGATGTTACTAAAGTTCTGTGTTTATAGATAGGACTATTGCATTTATAGACTGTGAATTTCTTCACTTTTTCAGTCTAATTCTGTGTTTTTGCCCAGTCTTTTTTGGTTTTTTTTGGGAGTGAGGGGATGGTGTTTGGGGGGCTGATATCTTTGTAACACTTTGTTAGTTCTTGTGTGTGGGAAGCGGGGTTTGGGGGTCAATATTCTTGTTGCATTTTGTGCGGGGAGAGGAATGTTTGGGGGTTGATATTCTTGTTACATTTTGTGCAGGGGACATGGGTTCGGGGTCGATATTCTTGTTACATTTTGTGCAGGGGAGGAGTGTTTGGGGTCGATGTTCTGTTCTAAAACCCGTTCTCTTGGGCTGCTGTCTTTTTCTTGCAATTAGTTTAATGTTTTGGAGTTGCAAAAGAATACCGTATTTACAGTATGTGATGAGATGATACCTCAGTGAACCAAATCCCTTCTGAAGATGTACTAGTACCACAGAGTGTAAACCCATGCACCATTCAGTGATTTGTACTTCACTGCATCGGACAGTTGGCTGGGATTTCATCTGGTGACTTGCACTGTATGTGAGCACTAACTAAATCTGTGGGCAGAGACAATGAGAAATCCACATCGGGAGGGGGATGGACAGTAATCAATCCAAACTGAGTTTAGCTGCATACAGATGTTGAGCCCTGGAGCTAGTGGTAACGACAATGCAGAAGAACAAAGGAAATAGGAACAGCACTCGGAATCCGATCCTTTGAGCATGCTTCACCATGCTACCATTCTACAACTGCTGCTCTCACTCAGCACTATTTCCACATCCATCGATTCCCTTAACACTTGAAATCTTTTGATCTGTCTTGAATGAATATAGAAAATGTGGTGATAGATAATATCTGTTATGTGTTCCAAAGTGGATGACCTCAGATTTTTCCACATTATATTCCATCTGTCATGCTCGACATGAAGAGTCATCCTCCACTTCCCAGTCCAAATCAGCATTCAATTTCAAATTGTGTCCTGATTCCTAGGTTCCTCATTCAGGAGAAACAACCTCCTGTATGATAGAGAAAGGATACACTCATACTGATGGTTTGAGATGTGTCTATTTTAATGCAAAGAAGCAGATGAACTTAGAGCGTGGATCAACACTTGGAGCTATGATGTTGTGGCCACTCAGAGGCAGGAATGGCTACTTAGTGTGCCAGGCTTTAGGTGTTTCAGAAAGGATAGGGAGGGCGGCAAAAAAGGTGGGGACGTGGCACTGCTGATCAGAGATAGTGTCATGGCTGCAGGAAAGGAGGAAGTCATCGAGGGATTGTCCACTGAGTCTCTGTGGGTGGAAGTTAGGAACAGCAAGGGGTCAATAACTCTACTGGGTGTTTTTTTATAGACCACCCAATAGTAACAGGGCCATCGAGGAGCAGATAGGGAGACAGATTCTGGAAAGATGAAATAATAGCAGGGTTGTCATGGTGGGAGATTTTAATTGCCCCAATATTGATTAGCATCTCCCTACAGCGAGGGATTTAGATGGGGTGGAGTTTATTAGGTGTGTTCAGGAAGGTATCCTGACACAATAAGCCTGCATTGGCGAGGCTGTACTTGATCTGGTGTTGGGAAATGAACCTGGTCAGGTGTTAGATCTCTCAGTGAGAGAGCATTTTGGAGATAGTGATCACAATTCTATCCCCTTTACCATAGCATTAGAAAGGGATAGGTGCAGACAAGTTAGGGAAGCATTTAATTGGAGTAAGGGGAAATATGAAGCTATCAAGCAGGAACTTGGAAGCATAAGTTGGGAACAGAATGTTCTCAGAGAAATGTACGGCAGAAATGTGGCAAATGTTCAGGGGATATTTGTGTGGTGTTCTGCATAGACATGTTCCAATAAGACAGGGAAAGGATGGTAGAGTACAGGAACCATGGTGTACAAAGGCTGTTGAAAATCTAGTCACTAAGAAAAGAAAAGCTTCAAGAAACTAAGTAATGATAGAGATCTAGAAAATTATAAGGCTAGCAGGAAGGAGTTTAAGAATGAAATTAGGAGAGCCAGAAGGAGCCATGAGAAGGCCTTGATGAGCAGGATTAAGGAAAACCCCAAGGCATTTTACAAATATGTGAAGAGCAAGACGATAAGATGTGGGAGAACAGGACCAATCAAGTGTGACAGTTGAAAAGTGTGTGTGGAACCAGAAGAGATAGAGGTATTTAATGAATACTTTGCTTCAGTATTCACTATGGAAAAGAATCTTGTCGATTGTAGGGATGACTTACAGCAGACTGAAAAGCTGCATCAAGTTGGATAAGTCACTGGAACCGAATGAGATGTACCCCAGGCTACTGTGGGAGGCGAGGGAGGAGATTGCTGAGCCTCTGGCAATGATCTTGCATCATCAATGGGGATGGGAGAGGTTCCAGAAGATTGGAGGGTTGTAGATGTTGTTCCCTTATTCAAGAAAGGGAGTAGAGACAGCCCAGGAAATTATACTCTTGTGAGTCTTACTTCAGTGGTTGGTAAGTTGATGGAGAAGATCCTGAGAGACAGGATTTATGAACATTTGGAGAAACGTAGTATGATTAGGCATAGTCAACATGGCTTTGTCAAAGGCAGGTCGTGCCTTACGAGCTTGATTGAATTTTCTGAGGATGTGACTAAACACATTGATGAAGGTAGAGCAGTAGATGTAGTGTATATGGATTTCAGCAAGGCATTTGATAAGGTATCCCATGCAAGGTTTATTGAGAAAGTAAGGAGGCATGGGATCCATGGGGACCTTGCTTAGTGGATCCAGAATTGGCTTGCCCACAGAAGGCAAAGAGTGGTTGTAGATTGGTCAAATTCTGCATGGGGGTTGGTGACCAATGGTGTGCCTCAGGGATCTGTTCTGGGACCTCTTCTCTCCATGATTTTTATAAATGACCTGGATGAGGAAGTGGAGGGATGGGTTAGTAAATTTGCTGATGACACAAAGGTTGGAGGTGTTGTGGATAGTGTGGAGGACTGTCAGAGGCTACAGCAGGACATTGATAAGATGCAAAACTGGGCTGAGAAGTAGCAGATGGAGTTCAACCCAGATAAGTGTGAGGTGGTTCATTTTGTTAGGTCAAGTAAGACGGCAGAATATAGTATTAATGGTAAGACTCTTGGCAGTGTGGAGGATCAGAGGGATCTTGGGGTCCGAGTCCATAGGACACTCAAAGCTGCTGCGCAGGTTGACTGTGTGATTAAGAAGGCATATGGTGCATTGGCCTTCATCAACTGAGGGATTGAGTTCAAGAGCCAAGAGGTAATGTTACAGCTGTATAGGACCCCACTTGGAGTACTGTGCTCAGTTCTGGTCACTTCATTACAGGAAGGATGTGGAAACTATAGAAAGGGTGCAGAGGAGATTTACAAGGATATTGCCTGGATTGGGGAACATGCCTTACGAGACTAGGTTGAGTGAACTTGGCCTTTTCTCCTTGGAACGACGGAGGATGAAAGGTGACCTGATAGAGGTGTATAAGATTTTGAGAGGCATTGATCGTGTTGATAGTCACAAGCTTTTCCCTAGGGCACAAATGGCTAACACGAGAGGGCACAATTTTAAGGTGCTTGGAAGTAGGTACAGAGGGGATGTCAGGGGTAAGCTTTTTATGCAGAGAGTGGTGAGTGCGTGGAATGGGCTGCCAGCGGCGGCGGTGGAGGCAGATACGATAGGGTCTTTTAAGAGACTCCTGGATAGGTACATGGAGCTTAGAAAAATAGAGGGCTATAGATAACCCTAGGTAATTTCTTAAGTAAGTACATGTGCTATAGGTTTTACGTTTCTATGTATTTGCCTTGTCAAGCCTGATACCAACTCTAACCCAGTCTACTCGATTTCTCCTCATATGGTAATCCCACGATACCTGAAACTGGTCTAGTGAATCCATGCTGCACTCTTTCTGTGATAGTACATCCTTTCTTAGAGTGGTAGCAGGCTGGTGAGCACTCCACTGACCCAGATTCAGTCTGAATCTCAGGTACCTTCAGTGTGGGCTCGATATATTTATTTATTTATTATTTATTTTATTTTATTTATTTTGAGACACATGCATAAATGCTCTTCTGGCCCTTTGAGCCGCGCCCCGCAACCTCTGACAACCCCGCTTTAACCCTATCCTAGTCACGGGACAATTTCACTGACCAGTTTCCTACTCGGTAGGTGTTTGGACTGAGGAAGTAAATAAGAGTACTTGGGCAATAGCTACGCATTCCAGGGGGAAGACATACCTATACTTCTCACGGAGGACACCTGGATTGAACCCTGACCTCCCGATGCCCCGAATGTTGCGCAGATGTTCACCCTTTGAATGCATTGGTTTCTTCCAGGTGCTCTGGGCCCCTCCTGTATCCCAAAGACATGCTCCTATGTCAACTGGCCTTTGTAAATTACCCCTAGATTGACACAAGAATAAAAAGGGGTTTATGAACATGAGAGTGAGAGAATAGATTAAAGGGACTGCGCTGAGATCTAACGGGCTGACTGGACTCTCTGATGTTGGATCATTCCAAGGTGACAATCACCTAGGATTTACACTAGTGAAATTTAAGAGACTACTAGACAGGTATATGGAGGAATTTAAGGTGGGGGGTTATATGGGAGGCAGGGTTTAAGGGTCAGCACAACAATGTGGGCCGAAGGGCCTGTACTGTGCTGTACTATTCTATGTTCTATATTACATTTCTTCCCCATTCTGATGTTTGGTCTGAACATCAACTAAACATCTTGACCATGTCTGCACACTTCCATGCGTTGAGTTGCTGCCACATTATTGGTTGATTAGATAGTTGCATTAAATAGCAGGTGTGCAGGTGTACCTAATAAGGTGACCACTGAATGTATATAGTATGTCCCCTTTTAGCCTTGTACATTTGTAACCATCAAAGGTAAAAGAAATACATTAGGGCTCTCCGTCAAACTCTTTATATTACTTCCAATTAATATTTCCAAACCTCTGGAACAGAGGTTTAAAACCTTTTTTATGCCATGGACTCCTCCCATTAATAGGGATAGGGATTGGGATCCATAGACTCGAGGTTGGGAGCCCCAGCCCTAGAAGAAAATGCAGCACAGAAAAAGATTCAAAGCAGTTTATGAATCAATTTATTCGTAACTCTCAAATCTTTGTTTCCACCCATCCAATCGGAATAATTAAGTTATTCTGAACTCAGAAGGTGAATTTCTCAATAGTGTGTCTCCCTAAACCTGGAAGTGAGCGTGTTAAAACAGCCACCATTAATGTTAATTCCCCACCTGAAGCTCCCAAACCATTGGGAGTAAAGTTTCTCCTGAGTTCTTTCTTTTGATCCTTGCCAAATAACTTATCACAAAATTCACGGTTTACAAGAAATATCTTTATTTATAGAATCATCCAATCACTTAGAAAACACTTGGTAAAATATGGAAAGTACAATTGGCTTAACATTAGTAGATACACATTGTAAAAACATGCCAGTATTTATATATTTATAGACATTTTATAACATATCCGTCCTTTTAATCTCTAACCTAATTAGCTTCTTTTATTTATATATAATCTATATTTATATATACTCTTTATATATAATCTTTATTTTTATATAATTCTGTATTCTTTATAATTGTTGAATGTTGTCTTTTGTTGCAGACCAACACATTACAGCAAATTCCTAATGCATGTAAATTTCTATGCTGGATAAAGTTGATCCTCCTTTCTCCTTGAGTAGTTAAGTTTATCAGACAATTTGGCACAGTAATTCAGCAATAATATGTCTACAAGAGCAAGAGCTACGAACTGATGCCAAACAAATGAATTTGTACTTTTTTCTCACAGTTTGATAGTTCCACACTCCCCCTAGATACTGCACCCTCCACCTCACCAACACGACATTCTAGCCCGGTCTCCATACATAGGCAGTGTTTTCCACTATAAAGGTAATTAATCAAGCCTGATCTTCCCCTTTATCCATTTAGTGGCTGCCAGATGTGAACTGAAAACACGTTACTAATCTGAGATCCCTCAGTTTTGTGGGGCGCAGTACCCACTGTGCAATGAACTTACCCAAGCATGGACAGGAAATCACAGTTATGTATCTGCACCTGTGATTTTATCCCAGTCAGGAAATAAAGATCCCCATCCATGCAACGGACAACAATGTAAAACATGCCCAGATATATGAAGTGATACTCATAATCATGTACAATAATCCTTTTGCATATAAAATATTTGCTAAATTGATCTTGTAAAATGATCTTCGGTTTGGTAAGATAAATAACCTTGTCGTCTTAGAGGAATTAACTAAATATTTGAGTAGCCAATTTGATGTATGATATTAGATGTTTCTATGTTATATTTCCCGTATACTTTCTTTTTATAGGTAATTACTGGTACTGCTATCAGGACAATCAGAAGAGCTGCACCCAGAAGTACTCCCAGAACAATCACAGCCACTCTCCATCGAGGATTTTCCGTTTGAGGTTTGGACTGCACTGTGGGAACAGTCTGTGGTTGGATAGGAGCCTCGGTAGTAGTGATTGTTGTACCTGAAACAGAAAAAAGATGCAACTATTATTAAGAATGGTTGTCTAGCATCCTGCCAGGAGTATGTTGTAGATAGTTTCCCTTTTACTAATTTACTGCCAATATAACACGGAACCAGCTCTTAACAGATTTGCAAGGTAAGGTCAATTTGCTTTCTCTACATACAGATTCCAAATGCTTGCCAAATGATTTTGTTGGGATCTGTTCAGCAGTGTGTGGAGGCAGTGTTACGTGTTAACACTATCTATTCCCAAATACAATCTCAGATTACCTCTCAAACAAGAGAATATCTGCAAATGCTGGAAATCTGAGTAACTCACACTAAATGCTGGAGGGACTCAGCAGGCCAGGCAGCATCTAGAAAAAGAGTACTGTCGACATTTCAGGCCAAAATCCAAAGGACTCCAAAGGATTTCGGCCTGAAACATTGACTGTACTCTTCCTAGACGCCCCCTGGCCTACTGAGTTCCTCCAGAATTGTCTGTGTGTTGCTCAGATTACATCTGTTTGAGTTATTAAGTAGACATAAGCAACTGCAGATGTTTGAATCTGGAGCAGCATACAATCTGCGAGGTGTCAACCTAAAATATTGACCATTCCTTTCCCCCACCCATAGATACTGCTCATCCCACTGAACTCCCCCAGCAGATTGTTTATTTCTTGTCGTTGAGTAAGAACATAAGACGCTAATACATAGAAGTTGTTTTAGGCTATTTGACCTATCGAGTCTGCTCTGCCATTTATTATCCCTCTCAACTCATTCTCCTGCCTTCTTGTTGTAAACTTTGACAGATGCCCTTAGTAAACAAAAAACTATCAACCATCGCTTTAAAAATACCCAAATGAATGCTCGTAGTCACTGATGATTGCATTTGTGGGAGAAAATCCATTTTTAGCAGGAGTACAAAATAGACAGCAATGGTTGCTATTAGATCAATATACATTACCATTCAAGACTTAAATAATAAATATACAAGTCTAGAAAAGATTTTTTTTTTAACTGAGAAACATCATTTCATTATGTCAGAAAAAGTAGAATCGGGTAAGGAATAAGATAAATTAAAAATCTAATTATTGGGTAACAATTACAAACTCTGCATAAAAGATGAAGTCATTGGCTTGATGTTAACTTGACTTCACTCTCCACGGATGTGACCAGATGTACCGCTATGTCAATGGCAACAACTTTCTGAATATTTCCCCATTTTCTGATTTTCATTTCAGATTTCCCGTAGATTCTTGTGCTTTCCTCAAATGATTAAATGAGATTGTACTTGGATTTTAAAATATTTAAGGCAACAGAGAGCTAGAAAAGTAATGAGGTCTCATAGCTTTCACTTGAGGGAGTGATGTAGTGAAGATTCATTTCAATTCCTTCGGGAGAGGGATATTGAACAGCAGCAAGCCTTTTGGCCCGTAAGATCTGTGCCGTCTATCAAGTACCAATTTATGCTAACCCTACACTAATTCCATTTTTCTCTCCCCAAATTCCCATCAGCTCCACCCAGATTTCACCACTCACCAGTTGCAGTAGTGAATTAACCTCCTAACCTGCATGTTTTTGGGATGTCAGAGAAAACCAGTGCAGTCAGAGCACGTGTGGGCATGGGGACGATGTGCAAATTCCACACAAGCAGCACCAAAGATCAGAAACCCAGGTTATTGAATCTGTGAGGTAGCGGTTCTATTAAAGGTGCCACCATCTCACATTTTGGAGTAATATGAGAAAGAGCTACTGTAGTAAACGGACAATTAACTGAACTAATAAAATCATGATAATTATTTCAACACTTGCCTGTTATGGTGACAGAACTGTTATCATCAAGTTGTCTGACTGCATCACCAACAACGCTTTGCAATGTGGAGAAATCGGCAGTTGAGTTGCTGTTCAAAACGGCCAGAAAGTTTACCTGAACACTTGCGTTTTGAAAGCCAATGATGGTGATATTAAAGCTATTGTCACCGAGCTTCATTTGTGTAGCTGGGACAACCTAAAACACAGCACAAATGGTGTTATCTTTCCATTCAAGATGCTTCATGAGAACAGAAGTGCAGGAACTGGAGTAGGTCAATTAGCTCCCCAGTCCCCGCAAATTCTCCATTTAAGAAGTCCCTTAAGTTCTAGCAACAAACTTATAAATCTTTCCTGTCTTTTCAAATAATAATATGGTTTAGAGGTATCACATATAATGCCTTAACCTACAATAAAGGAGTCCATTTGGCTTGTTATGTATGTCCATGCCATCTCCCAGAGGAGCAATCCTATCATTCCAACTCCTCTTCTTATTTCCCTCTACCTGTGAAACTTGTTCTCTCACAAATGCCAGTCAACCCCTCTTTGATTCACTTCTCCCCTGAACCTACTCTGAGGTAATTTAGTGTAATCAGTTAACCTGAGTTATAGGGAGAGGTTGGATTTTATTCCTTGGAACATGCAAGACTGAGAGGTGGTTTTATAAAGGTCTTAAAATCATGAGGAGTAAAGAAAGGGTAAATGTAATCAATCTTTTTCCCAGGGTTGGGGAAACAAGAACTCGAGGACGTAGGTTTAAGGTGAGAGGGGAAACATGTAATAGGAACTTGAGGGACAACATATTCAAGAAGAGGGGTAGAGATGTGGAATGAGCTGCCAAAGGAAGTGCTTGAGGCAGATACAAGAGCAAATTTGAAAAGACAGTTGATAGGTGCATGGATTGGAAAGGTTTGGAAGGCTACAGGCTAAATGCTGGCAAATGAGACCAGCTTGGATGAAGTGTGGACCATCGGGTGTATTAGTCACCATTGACCAGCTGGGTTGAAGGACCTGTAACTGTGCTGTATAACTCTATGAACTATGAACTCTATGACTGGGATGCTAACTCAATGCATCTACCAATGATGAATGCTTGAGAACAAAAGCAAGTGGAAGCTAATTTTGCTCACTGTGTTTATAAAATCGGCAGATAATTTCCTGAATGCCTCACTTCCAGGATCTTTCAGGTCATTGGTGAATTGTTTGGATCTCAGTGTTGCCTTCATTCTGAATGCTATTTTACCTGTCGAAACAATAACAGATTGTTAGCCAATTTCATGGTCTGTGCGCTCGAAGCTGTGTTGAAGCCAGGCAGTCAAACAATGGAGACGCTCCCCAGGTTCACAGGACAGGAACAGTTCTGAAACATAGTTAGATGTTACTGTGCTGAATTGTGTGGGTGTTCAGTCATTTCCACTCACAGAGCTCCCTGACCTAGACAGACCCTGATAAGTCTGGGCTGGTGGTGACACTTCTGTTACTCTGTGTGCCACTGGACTCCAAAAGGAATCCACAAGACAGCTCTATCTTTCTGAGGTCCCTCAGTATAATACTGGCTAATCAATCTCTCTGCTCCTACGTGTATCAGACCTGCATTGGATTGTAGTCCCCATTTATTTCACAATCTGGAAAAAATGGGAAAGATAATTTCACTTCAATTTAATGTTCATTTTGCTTTCTAAACATTTGACCTGTTTTTTTTATTGTTGTTACATATTATTTACTTTGTTTTTAATTTGCTTAACAGTATTTAATTATTTACAGGAACTTTAATAGTTTTAATTGTCCAAATATCACATATTTAAATCTGTAAAAAAGAAGTCTCATAGCACTATTTACATGCTTAGAACTCGGTGCAATGGATCATTTGTGGCCTCATTGTTGGAATCCAGTGGCTAATAGAAAGTAGAGAAAAGGTCAGACTGAGAAAGAAACAGTTGCGTAATGAAGCCAAGTGGTTCCACTGGAAAATCTACAATGGTTAGAAAGGGTAAGCTTCCTCCTGAGATTTCCTCCAGCAAGTTCATCAGTCCTTTGGCTAAATTTATCAGTGAGATTTGCTGGAATTAATGAAAGGAAGGAAGAATGTACACAGTGTTGTGGACAAAAAGGACACTGGGAACCCATCCAATCTGCCCTTTTGTGGTCAAGTCAACTTGTGTGTATTGTCATGTGCGTAAATACGGAGAGGTACAAGTACAATGAAAAACTTGCAGCAGCATCATTGGCACATAGATTCAGACAGCACACAGATCATAAATTGTATATGGATTATACAGAAATTATACGAGACAGTGGAGGAAAAAACTTCAAAACATGACATTTATCATCCCTAAGCAATAATTACTATTTTTTGAATGAGGTAATTGATTTCAGTCTAGACCATTCAGTCAAACCTACCAGATTCACTAATGGACTTTGCTGAGGAACAACTGCGTTCCATATGACAAGAGCCTAGAATAGAGTGAATTGATCATTAACAATCCCTGATTAGTATGTTAGGTGTGAGACAGCCAACCTTTCTCAGTTACTGTGTCAACTCCTAATGACACTCTGCTTAGTAGAACTAAATGAGATTTGTTCTGCTTTGCTGCGAGTTGAATGCTACTGTGATTACGTAGTGTTCACATTCAGTGTTCAAACCAAGGAGGAAAGCATAGAAGCAACAGGAATGCAACGACACAGGTTACATCACAGAATGCTCAAGGAGAATAAAAATGGTTACCTTTGCAGTCATTGGCTGCAATCATCAAACAGGAAGACAAAGCACAGACATCTCTCATCTTGGTAAAACATATATTAGGATCTGTGGATAAATAAGAAAAGAATAGTGTAGTCAATACTGAGCAAGGATTTGAATTCATAATTGCATTAAGCAGAGCATTATGAGCTTTTGCTATCTAACAAATAGTTAGTATTCCAGAAGCAATGGGTGCAGAACATAATAGAATGGTGAAGCAAATACATCCACATCTCACATGCTGACTTGGGTGAAATTGCTGATCATATCCTACTTGACACAGCCCTGCAAAGTGACAGGGCCTTAAGTGACATAAAACTTCAGCTTTGCAAAACAAAATAGAATTGATTGAGACAATGTTAAAAACTGGTAATAAAGGCTATTGTGTTATTATTATATTTTAATCTGTTTATTGTGTATAATTTCTGCTGCATTGGATCCAGAGTAACAATTATTTTATTCTCCCTTACACTTGTGTACTGGAAATGACACTGAACAATTTTAATTGCAGTCAGAAGCAGGGTAATCTGTAATGAGGAGAAAGGAGTGGCAGAACAGTTGAATTTATGCTTTAGTTCTGTCTACCATCTGACCAGCTGAGTAATTCCAGGATTTTTTATTTGTAAAAGAACAGAAATGCTGAAAGAAGTCAGCCTCTGTGGAAAAAGAAAATGGTGTACATTTTAAGTCAGCGATCCTTCTTCAATGTTTGTTTTCTATTTAGGTTTCAGATTTCAAGCATCTAGCCTCCTTTTTGCACTTCATTTTCATTTGGACTGGTTCTACTTCTTGTAAAGTTTAATGGCAATTGGTAGATCAGTATACAGTGCATGTCTGCCACCTGCTGACCTGGAGTATTAAGCAAAGAAATAGAATGTATACCCACTCTAATCCACCCCCCAAATATGCCCAAATAATATCAAAAAGTCTATTGCTTTTCAAAAAGCCAAATATAGATTTACAGTATATATACATTACTGTGGCAGTGATGACCTAACAAAGTTTCCATGTTAAACTATAATCTCAATTTAGCAATTAGATGATTCTTTTGCACCTTGTAGGAACTGCATTCAAACAATATATACTGCACTGTTTCTTGACGAGTACACTCCCTACAATATTAATTCTGAACAAGGAAATATTCACCCTAGTATGTCCAGTACATAAATGTGTAAGAATAACTTCTTCCCTTCTTTTATACCCATCTCCCAGTAGAGTTCCTATCATCCTCTGAATTTTATACAAAAGCCATTCTTACTTTTCCTTATCCCAACTTTGTTGCCACAGTAATCAAACAGACTTTTAAATTATGCCTTTCACTTCCACTTTATACAAAGGCAGCACTACATTTACATCCTTGATTTTAAATGATTGCTTGTCTAGAATGTCTGTCGCCTCATTTACTTTAACTCCATCATGGGCAGGGACCCGTAAGAAATAGATATAGAAGCCTAGACACTGCAGCCTCAGCAGATGTTGTCCAATCTCAAGAAGAATATCTGGCCTACAATTTGAAGTACCCATTTTAATGTATGTCAAAATCAAGAACGGAACAGAGCACAGAAGTACATAATCAGTGCGTACTTCTTCGACCCATTTCAAGGCTAAAATTATAGCAATCATCTCAAAAGTGGATACTGATACTTTGTCAGATAATTTTTCCTAATAGTCACCTGAAACTTTGGAATATAAACAGAGACACCTGAAGAACCTGTCATGGGATCTTTTCAACCATCTGTTTAGATATGTAAGAAGCCATGGTATCTGCCTCACATATATTGCTAAACTTCCTGTGCCTCAATCATTCTTCATCTTGATCTTTTCTTGAAGGCTTGACTCAACCACAGGCAAAGGGAAAAACCACGGAGAATCAAAAGAAAAGGGTACACTGGGACCATATTCCACATTTAAACAACCCCCAGTATTTTGTGCCTGTTCATTTCCTATCCACAAAACCTGAAGACCTTACCAATGCAGTGATCCCAACACCCTTCTAGTGTTGCCAATATTGGATGCCCAACTTTATGTCCTCTTACATTAACCTAATAAACCATTACTAGCTGTAACCTGCGTAGGTGTAAAGGTCATTCAACCATGTCTACCAGCAATGCCAAAAATTGGAGATGATTTAATAGCACGACAACATAATCTCAATGTCTGAGCTTGAACTTCATCTAGGTGCCTTAAGACCACTGGTGAGGCTGACCCATAAGCAATACATCCATAATCAAAGACAGATCTGATTAAAGTAATATACATTTGTTTAAGTGACTTCCTACTCACATCCCAATCGCAGCCAACTAAGCAGCTGAACATATTAAGTGTTTTTTTACACTTTTCCAGAATTTTATTCCATCTTAACCTTCTACCCACTCACATGCCTAAAAATTTCACCACTGACTCTTGTTTAAGAGATGTACCACATACATAACTTGAGACTAATTATAGGTGTAGTTTTCGTTTAAAAAAATAAATAACTTGAGTCTATGCAACAGAAAATTTACAAGACCAACACCCCCATTCCTCTGCTTCATTAACAGCCGCCTGCATTTTCCAAAGGTATATAAGTTGTATTCCTGCCTGTCTTCCAAACTGCACCATCATCAGCGTATAACTTAAATGTTTGAGCCAACATTTAAGAAAATATCATTAATCATCATGTTAAAAAGGAGTGGGCTGCTTCCACTCCCCTGTGAAGTCCCATTCTCTATCTCATACTGCTCAGCAAGTGTTGTTCCCACGCTAACTTGTATCTTCCTATCGCATAAAAATCTTGAATTCAATTGAAAATTCTACCTCCTATTCCCATCTTTTCAAGTTTTAGCTGCAATCCATGTGTTAATAACATATCATAAGTGACGATCAATCTAAAATACACAGTGAGTATAAACACGCGATTCTGCAGATGCTGTAAATTCAAAGCAACGCACACAAAATATTGGAGAACCTTAACAGGTCAGGCAGCATCTACAAGCATAAATAAATAATCAGTGTTTCAGACCAAGATCCTCAACACCTCATATTCCTCCCAGGTAGCCTCCAACTTGATGGCATGAATAACAATTTCTCCAATTTTCAGTAATTTTTCTCCCACCCTTCCATCTTCTCGTTGAAGGGTCTTGGCTAGTGTGTCGTCTATTTCTAGTTCAAGTTTAATTGCCATTCAACCATACATGAATACAGCCAAACGAAACAACGTCACCCCGGGGCTAAGGTGCAAATCACAGTACCATCAGTCACACACAGCACGAGGCCCATAAAAGACAGCAACAATATATAATATAGTAAGCACAAAAAAGAAAGCAAGCACATAATAAGGTATCACTAAAACACCGTCACACAAAATATAGTCCAAGGAAGTTGCAGCAGTCAGCAGTTTAGCACAATACAGCTTGCCTTCCAAACGCAACAGATTCTGCAGATGCTGGAAATCTAAGGCAAAACACACAAAATGTTGCAGGAACTTACCAGGTCAGGCAGTATCTATTGAAATAAATAAACATTCAACACTTTGGGCCAAGACTTTTCCTCAGGACTGAAAACGAATGGGGAAAACACCAGAATAAAAACATGGGGGAGCGGAGGTGGAGAGTGGAAGGAGGGTAGCTAGAAGGTGAAAGGTGAAGTCAGGTGAGTTGGAAAGATGACGAGCTGGAGTAGAGAGGGAAGGAGGAGGGTTTTGGGGCCCTGAATGCAGGTGAGGGAGGAAGTGATTGGGCAGGTGTAGCGCTTAGGCTGCTGGAAGGAATAAGTGCCGGGAGGGATATTAGAGGGATTAGTGGAACACTGGAGGCATCACGAACTGCAGCTTGAATGCCACTCCATACTGCCTCCGATGCCTCTCTCCTGGACGACTGTATACAGGCAACACTGAGGCTTCAGGCCTAGTCCTCACCACAACTGAGGCCACACAGCTCCCCTGTCATCCGCAATAAATCAGTGAATCGGACTTGCAGCATCCCACATTAACAAAATCCAACTGGGTGTTGCGATCACAGGAAAAGTGGCTAAAATGATCACTCGCTGCTAGACTACACACCGCTTTCATGCACCAACTCCTCTGACACCTCTATACGCAGGCAGTAGCACGATCCATACCAAGTTCAACTCCCTCAATTTTTTCTGTTAATAAGCAACTCGCTGATGGGGTAGACCTGCAGTACTCTGTTTTTAATGCCCAGCAGGTTCTTGCAGTCATAAAGAAATACATTTTAAAAAGACAGTAACACCTTTGATTGACCCTGTAGAAGCTGCTGCAATCAAGCATGCCACTATCTTATCTGAATTATTTTTTCATTTCCATAGATGCTGCCTGACCTATTGAGTTCTCACAGCACTTTGTGTGTGTTACAGTAAGTAGTGAGCCCTCTCCCTAAAGGTGGGAGTGGGAGACCATAAGACCATAAGATATAGGATCAGAAGTAGGCCAATCGGCCCATCAAATCGGCTCCGCCATTCAATCATGTTTCTTCCAGTCATCCCCGCTCCCCTGCTTTCTCCCCATACCCTTTGATGCCCTGGCTAATCAAGAATCTATCTATCTCTGCCTTAAATGCACCCAATGACTTGGCCTCCATAGGTGCTCGTGGCAACAAATTCCACAGATTTACCACACTCTGACTAGAGTAATTTCTCCGCATCTCTGTTCTAAATGGACGTCCTTCAATCTTGAAGTCGTGCCCTCTTGTCCTAGACTCCTCTACCATGGGAAATAACTTTGCCATATCTAATCTGTTCAGGCCTTTCAACATTCAGAATGTTTTAATGAAATCCCCCCTCATTCTCCTGAACTCCAGGGAATATGGCCCAAGAGCTGCCAGAAGTTCCTCATACGGTAACCCTTTCATTCCTGGAATCATTCTCGTGAATCTTCTCTGAACCCTCTCCAATGTCAGTATAGCCTTTGTAAAATAAGGAGCCCAAAACTGCACACAATACTCCAAGTGTGGTCTCATGAGTGCATTATAGAGCCTCAACATCACATTCCTGCTCTTATATTCTATACCTCTAGAAATGAATGCCAACATTGCATTCGACTTCTGCACCACCGACTCAACCTAGGGGTTAACATTTAGGATATCCTGCACAAGGACTCCCAAGTCTCTTTGCATCTCTGCATTTTCAATTCTCTCCCCATCTAAATAATAGTCTTCCCATTTATTTCTTCCACCAAAGTGCATAACCATATACTTTCCAACATTGTGCTTCATTTGCCACTTCTTTGCCCATTCCGCTAAACTATCTAAGTGTAACTCTTGCTTCGGCTAGTGGCTTAACATAGGGCGGGATGATAGCCTCACCTCCTGGCCCAGCCAAACTTAAGGAATCTTGTTTGGGTGGATGCTCCGCGATGTGTCCCCGGTACAAATCAGTACCATGAAATAACAAATAGAAGGAAAGGATATCTCCAGGATATCTACAATATCTCCAGCGTCATTTTGTATTGGTCCTATATCTACCCTCAACTCTCTTTTACCCTCTATATACTTAAAAAAAACGTTTAGTATCTTCTTTGATATTAGTCACCAGCTTCCTTTAATAACAAATAACAATGTGTGATTAAACAATTGAACTTTATAATTCTTAATTTGACTATATAGTTAGTAAAGAAAACAAAAAAAAAGAAAAGGGCCCATTCTCATGAAACAGTCTAATGTGCCAGTGTTGGAGCTCACTGATAAGGCCATTTGTCCACCATCAACCTCCTCTGATCCTCACTGACCTTCGGATCCTCGCTCCAGGCCCACTCCATCCAGCGGTCTACCAACTTTCTCCATTCGCGTCTTCCCACCTCATCCTCATCCCCCCCTAGCAGAAGACCATGAATTCCCGGCTCCCAGGAATAGTCCAAATCATTGACATACATCGTGAAAAGCTGTGGTCCCAACACTGACCCCTGTGGAACTCCACTGGTAACCGACAGCCAGCCTGAATAGGATCCCTTTATTCCCACTCTCTGTTTTCTGTCCATCAGCCAATTTTCCACCTTTGCTGGTAACTTCCCTGTAATTCCATGAGCTCCTATCTTGCTAAGCAGCCTCATGTGCGGCACCTTGTCAAAGGCCTTCTGAAATTCCAAGTACTCCACATCTACTGCATCTCCTTTGTCTACCCTGCTTGTAATTTTCTCAATATCGCAGTAGGTTTGTCGGGAAGGATTTTCCTTTCAGGAAACCATACTGGCTTTGGCCTGTCTTGTCTCCAGGTACTCCGTAATCTCATCCCTAACAATCGATTCCAACAGCTTCCCAACCACTGATATCAGGCTAACAAGTCTATAGTTTCCTTTCTGCTGTCTCCCACCCTTCTTTAATAGCAGATTAACATGTGCAATTTCCCAGTCGTCCGGTACAATGCCAGAATCTATCGATTCTTGAAAGATCATTGTTAATGCCTCTGCAATCTCTCCAGCTACTTCTTTCAGAACCCGAGGGTGCATTCCATCAAGTCCAGGAGACTTATCCACCCTCAGACCATTAAGCTTCCTGAGCACCTTCTCAGTTGTAATTTTCACTGCACAAACTTCACTTCCCTGACACTCTTGAATGTCCAGTATACTGCAGATGTCTTCCACGGTGAAGACTGATGCAAAATATGCATTCAGTTCCTCTGCTATCTCTGCGTCTCTCATTACAATATCTCCAGCGTCATTTTGTATTGGTCCTATATCTACCCTCAACTCTCTTTTACCCTTTATATACTTAAAAAAACGTTTAGTATCTTCTTTGATATTAGTCGCCAGCTTCCTTTCATAATTCAACGTTTCCTTCCAAATGATCTTCTTAGTTTCCTTCTGCAAGTTTTTAAAAGCTTCCCAATCCTCTATCTTCCCGCTAGGTTTGGCTTCCTTGTATGCCCTCTCTTTTGCTTTTACTTTTACTTCGGGAGATGAGATGTAAAACAAGCTGTTGAGTCTCTGTGAAATTTCTTAAATGAGGTGGAGACCATGCCACGTCCCATTGCAACCCTGACAAATTTTCACTCCATTCCATATTGAGAAAACCTTACTGTCCTTTCAATTCATTTAGATAGTCCAGCTCTTTACCTGTGCACTGTGTCCCAGGGTTTGCTGGATTGGTGTCTATAATGTTCTGGAAACAGTTGCATGAGAAATTGCCTGGGTTGTTTGTACAGAGGGCAAAATCCGAGCATGTGTTGTTGCCCGTCTGACACTCGTCCACGTCTGGAATGAGAGTTGGGTTAAACCAATTACTAGAGGCTAAATTCACCTTCTCGCGGCACCATAGTGATGTTAAACTGCGACAGTGTCCTACCTTCACATATTCGTCCTGGGATAGCAGGGCTTGTATCTGTGAAGCCAGCATTGCACTGGCAGGTGTAGGAGGCATCTAATCTGATACACATTCCATTACCTGAACAGTCATTCAGATCCGGCTGGCAGCTGTCCTGCTCTGTAATGGCAAGAAAAGAGTACAAAGAAGGTTCACCAGATTGATTCCTGGGATGGCAGGAGTTTCATATGATGAAAGACTAGATTGGCTAGGCTTATACTCTCTGGAATTTAGAAGATTGAGGGGGGAGCTGATTGAAACATATAAAATCCTACAGGGATTGGACAGGCTAGATGCAGGAAGATTGTTCCCGATGTTGGGGAAGTCCAGAACGAGGGGTCACAGTTTGAGGATAAAGGGGAAGCCTTTTAGGACGGAGATGAGGAAAAACTTCTTCACACAGAGAGTGGTGACTCTGTGGAATTCTCTGCCACAGGAAACAGTTGAGGCCAGTTCATTGGCTATATTTAAGAGGGAGTTAGATATAGCCCTTGTGGCTAAAGGGATCAGGGTGTATGGAGAGAAGGCAGGTACAGGGTTCTGAGTTGGATGATCAGCTATGATTGTACTGAATGGCGGTGCAGGCTCGGAGGGCCGAATGGCCTACTCCTGCACCTATTTTCTATGTTTCTAAAAGAGAAGTGTTAGACAATTGAACCAACTAGAAACATCACTCCTGATGATTTTAAAATGGTATATTAGTTTTAACAAGGTCTGAACAAGTTATACTTCTGGGTCAAGGATGATTTGCTTCCATAAAGATCTGTGGGTTTTGAGGTAGCTACTGATTTCTAAGGAAATTCTGTAGATTTTGTCGCAGGAATGGCTGAGCCTTACAGTATGGGTGACACAGTCAGCTGGCTCTATGATCCAGGTTCATTCCTGACCTCAGACCACTCAAGAGTTTGTGTATTTTCTCTGTGGCTGTATGGGTTCCCCTAAAACATCCACACCCCTGTGTTCAGGTTTCCTCCTGCTTTGTAAATATTTACAGTTAGCAATTCTTCTGGAACAATTTATCAAAAGCAATAGGACCAAAGTCAGGCTTCTTTGCCCATCAAGTCTGTTCCACCATTCATCATGGCCAGTTGGTAAGTTACTTGGCCACTGTAACTTGCCTCAGAATAATCAGAGGGAGAGTTGATGTGCAAATGGGAAGAATTAGATTATATGGAAATAATGAGAATATAGTTGTCATATGAGAGGCAGCTCAAAATTGATGGGCTGAATGATCTCCAGTGCCATTGGGAGATATAAAAGGAACAGGGAAAGTGAACATTGAATGGGTTCTTTGCACTTGATCTCTGTGTGTTCCCATCAGAAAACCTCAAAGTACTCAGTGTCTTTCCTGATGCCTCTTGCATGCCTTGCATCAGGAATTCCCACAAATTGATGAAAATGTTCATAATTCTAAGGAAAGCTGAAAACATCCTGGGATCTTTGCATAGAGTGCTTGTGCCAGGCATCTATTGTCAGAAATGTGGAAAATGTACTTCTCCATTGGAATGGTTGGGTGTGATTGGAGTTTCAGTGCTGAGGATCTTAGTCCCATGAGGGGTGTTGTCATTAATTTATTTATCTTGCCATTGGACATGGATGAAATTATGGAGGCAGTGTTAATGGGGCTTCTCAGGTGATTAAGCATGGCTATAATAACTTGTCTGTGCTTACAATGCATACAAGAGGGCAGATATCACTGCTGCTCTGTAGGCTAGAAGCTTAGTGATAGTTTTGAGGACTTTGAACTATCTTTTCTACAGACAGACAAAGGCTGATTGGTGCACTGGATTCAGGGAAGATGCAGTTTGACCAAGCTCTTACCATGGAGCTTGATGTCGGAGACAGTATTGTGGGGCAGGAGCCAGATGGAAGAAAATTTTTGTCCTCCAGGTACTCAGCATGAGGCATGTTCTCTCTTTGAAGATGGAATCAACAATTGCTTAGAGCTCATCTTCTAGCTGTGTATATATGCCACCGTGCATGTTCTGTGTATGGTAACTTGATGACAGGGGATGGAATGGTCTGGTGTCAGGACTGAAGGTGACAATAGGATTAACAGTTTTGCATGAGTCCTGTAGATTTAGTTCACTCCAGTGGGATGCATTTTACAGCTGGTAAGTACTGCAGTGAGAATGATTGAGGAAAGGGCTCCAATGCAAATTGGAGTCAAAGGGCACTGATCTTGCATTTCCAGAATGCAGAAGATGTCAGAACTGATTCTGCGCTCACAATACCAGAACATTTCCACCTCTCTTATCTTATGGTTTAAGATGAATAGTAAATCAGTCATGATAGATTGGCGGGACAAACTCCATGGGCTGATAAGCTAATTATGCTCCTATATCTCATGGTCTTATGGCCTCTTTTTTTTTGCAACAATTCAGCTAACTTAAGAGCAGGAGTGAGTCTTTTGGTCCTTCAACTGGAACCAATAATTTGTCTCACTCTGATCCTCTCCTTTTCTCTCTACCCTTTAGCATCCTTTCATCAAAAACAAAAACGAAATACTTTTTAAAATCTAAACAGTTGTATTTACTTCTGTGGTTCTCTTTGATTTTGTGAAGAGTACTGTTCATGAATTAAAAATGTGCTGAAATATTAAGTTGTTTCCTTAAGATACAGTGCAGGCTCTTTGGGCCACAATATTGTGCCAACCTTTTAACCAACTCCAAGATCAATCTAACACTTCTCTCCCACATGGTCCTCCCTTTTTCTTTCATCCATATGAGAGCGTCTCTTAAATGTCTCTAATGTATCTGCCTTTACCACCATTCCTGGCAACTTATTTTGCACATCTACCACTCCCAGTATAAAATGCTTGTCTTTTACTTGACCCCTATACTTTCCCCCAAACACCTTAAAGTTATGTCCCTTTGTATTATCCATTCCTGCCCTGGAAAAAGGTCTCTGGCTCTCAATTCTATTTTGCCTCTTATCATCTTGTACAGCTCTATCAAGTCACCCCTCTTCCTTCTCAACAAAGAGAAAAGTCTTAGATCACTCACACTATCCTCAAAAGACTTTCTAATCTGGGTAGCATCCTAGAAATCTGCACCATTACTAAAGTTTCAACATCGTTCCTGTAATGAGGTGACCAGAACTGAACACTACACTCCAAGTATTGTCTAGCAGAGTTTTCTAGAGTGGTAACATTACCTCACGGCTCTTGACCTCAGTCATTTGACTAATGAAGGCCAACACACCATAGCACCCTATTAATTTGCATGGCTACTTTGAAGGATCTATGAACATCATCCCCAAGATTCCTCTCTTCCTTTACACCAGGGGTTCCCAACCTGGGCTCCATGGACCCCTTGGTTAATGGTAGGAGTCTATAGAATAAAAAAGATTGGGAACCCCTGCTTTACACTGTTAAGAAGCCTGCCATTAACCCTGTATTCTGCCTTCACACTTTTCCAGATTGATCTCCATCTGCCACTTCTCAGCCCAGCTCTGCAACCTGTCAATGTCCTGTTGTAATCTACGACAATTTTTTACACTATCCACAACACAATCAACCTTCATGTGAGCTACAAAATGTCTTCTATCTATTCAGATATGGTGATGGCCTAAGTGGAGAATCTTGTTCAAATGTAAAGGTAAAAGCAAAAGTAAATGCACAGGTAAAGAAGGAAATTTTAGGGGTGTGTGTGTGTGTCTGTATGTGTGTGACTGTGTGTCTGTCTGTGTGACTCTGTGAGTGTGTGTGTGTGAATGAGTGTGTATGTGTGTTTCTGTGTGAGTGTGAGTGTGTGTGTGTGTGTGTGTGTGTGTGTGTGTGTGTGTGTGCGTGTCTGTATGTGTGTGACTGTGTGCCTCTCTGCGTGACTGTGTGTGTGTGTGTGTGAATGAGTGTGTGTGTGTGTCTGTGTGTGTGCGTGTCTGTATGTGTGTGATTGTGTGCCTGTCTGTATGACTGTGTGTGTGTGTGTGTGTGTGTGTGTGTGTGTGAGACTCTGTGAATGTGTGTGTGCCTGTGTGCGTGTCTGTATGTGTGTGACTGTGTGTCTGTCTGCATGACTCTGTGTGTGTGTATGTGTGTGTGTGTGTGTGAATGAGTGTGTGTGTGACTCTGTGAATGTGTGTGTGTCTGTGTGCGTGTTTGTATATGTGTGACTGTGTGTCTGTCTGCATGACTCTGTGTGTGTGTGTGTGAAATGGACTCGGGAAAGATGTTCAATCAAACGGAGAATGCTGATAAACTTTAACTATGGTAAGAGCTGTGGACAAATGTAAAGATGGCGGACACTGTTAGGGTAAGACTCTAAACAGTGTTGATGAGCAAACAAATCTTGGGGTCCAAGTTCATCGCTCCCTGAAACTGGCTGCACAGATTGATAGGGTAGTTAAGGAGGTACAGTGTATGGCCTGCTTGTCTTTATTAGTTGAGGCATTGAGTTCAAAAGTCAGGAAGCTATGTTACAGATCTACAAAACTCTGGTTAGTCTGCGCCTGGAGTGTTGCATGCAGTTCTGTTCACCCCATTATAGGAAGGATGTCGAGGCTTTGGAGAGGGTGCAGAAGAGCTTCACCAGGATGTTGTCTGGTTAGAGGGCACACGCTATAACGAAAGTTTGGACAAATGTGGTTTGCTTTCTCTGAAGTGGTGGAGGCTGAGAGGAGAGGTTTATAAGATAATGAGAGACACAGATAGAGTAGAAAGACAGTATATTTCTCAAGGGTTGAAATGTCTAACACCAGAGGGCATGCATTTAAGGTGGCAGTGGTGCTGGGGGATGGGGTGTAATTTCAAAGGAGATGTGAGGGTCAAATTTTTTTACACAGAGAGCATTGGGTGCCTGGAATACACTGCCTGGGTGGTACTGGAGGCAGATACATTAGGGACTTTTAAGAGAAGTTTAGATAGGCACATGAATGTGAGGAAAATAGAAGACACAGGAGATTAGTTGAGTTAGCCATTTGACTACTAATTCAATTGGTTTGGCACAAAACTGTGGGCTGAGTAGCACAACATTCTTGTGCTGTACTGTTGTATGTTCCATGTTCTAACTTGAGGAGAACAAAAGCCTACAAAACAAATTTATTAACTAGCAACATATGTTATGCTTCGTTGCTTACATCCCTTATCGAAATACTACTACAGAGACCAACAAGAGAAAATCTGCTGATGCTGGAAATCCAAGCAACACGCATAAAATGCTGGTAGAACTCAGCAGGCCAAGCAGCATCTATGGAAAAGAATACAGTCGGCTTTTCGGGCTGAGACCTTTCACAGAGTCCACATGAAGGATCTCAGCTCAAAACATGCACTGTGTTAGATGCTGCCTGACTTGGTGAGGTCCTCCAGCATTTTGTGTACTTTGCTCAAAATGTCCAGCATCTACAGAATCTCCTCTGGCACAGACAGAATGGTAAATAGGGCATTAGGTCGTGTCCATCAGATTTAGGGGCAGTGTAATAGCATGAGACTAGTGCAGTTAATCGTGTTTATTGATGGGGAGAAGAGAGAACAGGATGGACAGAAGACTAAATTCAGTGGAATGAATAGGTAACATTGTAGTTTTTGTGTGTACTGTTAAGTCCTAACATTTTATATACCATTGCTTTGCTTCCAAAGACATTACCTGTTATGGTTGTGTTTGCAAGGTCAATGTTAAACTTGTCACTTGTTTTTAAAGAATTGGCAAATGAATTTTTAACTTCAAGCAAAGTGACATTCTCCTCTGTTGTATACATGATGGTAAAATTTACTTTGACACTTCCTGGTAAAATGCTGATAATGATGATTCTCATTTTTCTATTATTCAGTAACCTTCTGATTGTTGGTACTAGTCTTTCTTGCAACTGAAAGAAACAAAAATAATCTGTTATTAGCATCTCAGTCTGGATTTTCTTCCCAGTTTTAATTATTTATCTAATTACTCCATCCATGAATTATTCAAAGGAGACCTGACCAAAACAAACTGCTTCAGTTTAAGAGAAGTTTAAATAGGTACATGTATGAGAGGGGTATGGAGGGCTATGGTCCCAGTGCAGGTAGATGTGTCTCAGAAAGACAGCGTCCATCACCCAGGACATGCCCTCTTCTCATTGCTACCATCAGAGAAGAGGGACAGGAGCCAGAAGACGCTCCTCAACGTTTTAAGAACAGCTTCTTCCAGTAGTTTAGGAACTGCTGCCACAAAACAACAAATTTCATAACTTATTAAACGTGATTCTAATTCTGATTCATATGTCTTGGCATCTAAACTGTTGGAAGAAAAAAATGCCAACTTTTCTTAATACATCAGATATCATCATTCTCTTTCCTGCAACATTTTTTCAAATATATATTACAAACATGGGACTGAGAGCAGGCTTTTTATTCCTACTCTAGTTAGATGAAGCTAGAACTGGAGGTCAAAGGTTTAGGATGAAAGGTAAAATAATTAAGGGGAAATCTGATGGGATCTTCTTCATTCAGACAGTGGTAAAAGTGTGGAACAAACTTCAAAGTAAATTCATTATTAAAGTACATATATGTCACCACATACAGTCCTAAGATTCATTGTCTGGTGGGCATACTCAATAAATCCATAGAATAATAACCATTGCAGAATCAATGAAAGACTGCACCAACTTGGCCGTTCAATCAGTGTGCAAAAAAGACAACTATCTCCGCAGATACAAAATGAAAGAAATAACGATAATAAATAAATATGTAATAAATATTGAGAACATGAAATAAAGAGTCCTTGAAAATGTGTTGACAGGTTGTGGGAACATTACAATGATGGGACAAGAGAAATCAAGTGAGGTTATTGCTTTTGGTTTAAAAACCTGGTGGTTGAGGAGTAATGACGGTTCCTGAACCTGGGGGTGTGAGTCCTGAGGCTCTTGTACCTCTTCCTGATGGCAGCAGTGAGAAGAGGGCATGTCCTGGGTGGTAGGAGTCTCAGACGATGAATGCTGCTTTCCTGTGACAACCTTTCATATAGATATGCTCAGTGGTGGGAGGGGTTGCGAGTAGAAGTCATGACATGGGCTCCGTTATAACATTTAAGAGAAGTTTAAATAGGTACATGTATGAGAGGGGTATGGAGGGCTATGGTCCCAGTGCAGGTAGATGGGAAGTAAGTTGCACAGACTAGACAAGCTGAAAGGCCTGTTTCCGTGCTGTAGTGCTCTTTGACTCGATACCATAGCAACCAATAAATGGCTGTTTCTAACCACATTGCATGATTTGAATTATTAAACCCGTTGACATCCATACTACCTCCCTCTATAGTGGCTGGTTAGGGTTGTTTAATTGCATGGATTCAAATTCAGAATGTGGTTGTCTCTTGTCGATCAAACTTTACTTCATACTGTCCAAAGCCAAAGGCAAATGATAGGCAGAAACTTACGTCCCGAATGAAACTATTTATGAATTCTTTATATTCGCGACTCTCCTTGTCTTCATATGCTGGTATGAAATCCCTGTTTCTAATTCTTGTAATTCCGTTCAAAGTTCTGGAGGCTTCAAAGTATAAAAAAAAACAAAAAATATTTATTGATTAAATTAGAATAAACTCCGCCATGGACAGTCCCAAGCCCTGCTGTGAAAGGAGAAGGATTGGGCATGGAGCTAGGAACCCCAACCCTTCACCTCGATAGAAAGTGGAAGCACCAGAGCCGATCAACCTTTGACCCAGGACAGATGACTGTTGTTTGTGCCCTGTGCCCCTATAGGGGTGATGGGTTAAATAGAAAACGTGCATGTTTTACCAACATTCAGTTACCAACTGATGTTAACAACTCTGGAACTCAGCAGGCATCCCTTGGATCAGGAAAAAAAAAGTGGAAACGCCAAGGTGAGAATTTGTGGCAGGAACGTGTTTTATGTGGTAAGAACAAAAGGGACTGAAATGCTAATCCTCATTCTGAGTACAAAGTGCAGAAACTGTTGCTGTTTTCATGTGATGTATCTCCTATTAAAGCGTTTGCAATGGAGAAGGTGCAGAGGACTTTCACGGGAATAATCCCGGAAATGGAATGGTCAAAGTATGAGGAGCATCTATACTCACTGGAGTTTAGGAGAATGAAGGGGGAATCTCCTTGAAACCTGTCAAATATTGGAAGGGCTAAATAGCGTGGACATAGAGAGGATGGTTCCTATTGTGGGACAGTCTAGGACTAAAGGGCACAGCCTCAAAATAGAGGGACATCCCTTTAAAGCAGAGATGAGGAGGAATTTCTTTAGCAAGTGGGTGGTGAATCTGTGGAATTCATTGCCACAGACGGCTGTAGAGGCCAACTCATAAGGTGTATTTAAAGAAGAGGTTGATAGGTTCTTGATTAGTAAGGACATCAAAAGTTATGGGGAGAAGACAGGAGAATAGGGTTGAGGGGATTAATAACTCAGCCATGATGGAATGGTGGAGCGGACTCCAGGAGTGAATGGCCTAATTCTCCTACTATGTCTGATGGTCTTATGGAATGGAATGAGTGTCTCTTCCAAAGTTACCTCATATGCTCAATGGTGGTGCACCATAGGTTTGGTGTTGGGATGTTGAATGGATGGAACATTTGTCCCCACCAGCCCAAAAAAATTCAAAAGAGAATTCTCTGTAGGATCAGATAATGTTCCCCTGTAACTAAAATGTGCCTAACCACAAATAACATTTTCTTTGTTCTGTTTGACTCTTGACAGGGTTGGAAATAGTTAATCATAGTGTTCTCTCTCAAATGGTTCCACTGGGTTTTTATATCAGTAAGAATCCCCCCACTTCACAATGAATTATCTGCTGTATGGCCAGTATTTCTGTCCGACATGACCACCATTTTGAGCCCCCTCCCTTAACCTAAAATAAAAGATAGGGACAGCAGGAAACATTCAGCAGATCAGGCAGCATCTGTGGAAAGTGACGTAGAGTTACCGCTTAAGATCAAAGACATTTTGTTTCCTTATGGATCTACCTTAGTCCACTGGAAACATCTGTCAGGTTTTGTTTTTCAAGTACCTTCTCTCAAGACTTACGTGTTATGATTATTTGCTGGATGGTGCTTGGCTGATTGCATGTTCTCACTGATACCACGACTCGATATTTGACACCGGGTGTTAGTTCTCTGAATACCGCCTTTCTCTTATTTGTCACAAGTTGGTTGTTTACAACCTCATTTCTGAAGAGCGTGACATTATAACGAACCTCGGTATTTAATGATGTGTCCCAGGAAATTGAAATTTCTTCACTTTTTACCCTTATCAAATTTATACGAATGAATCTCATGGGTACTGAAAATGAGAAACAATTTTTAATAGTGACTAACTGATAACTTTATCATTCGAAGGTAAACATATCACCAACTGAGTGCCATAACACATCCATGAGAAATACTTAAAATGTTTGACTTCACAGTACATTTGACTGTATTTGCTATAGAAAAGTGTGTAAAACTTATATGTTGCTCACTAGCAGATTCTGTGAACAGAATGAGCAAAATAATAGTATTATATTGTCTTGATTAAGGTAGAGACCATGCTCAAGCCAACACGAGAACTTCAGGAACTACAACTAACATGTCCTTAGAGACACACATCATGGAAACAGACTCAACTTGTCCATACTGACTAAATTATATTTGTCCCATTTCCCTCCAAATATAAAAGCAAGGATGTAATGCTTAGGCTTTATAGGCATTGGTTAGACCACATTTAGATTATTGTGGCAACACACACAAAATGCTGGTGAACGCAGCAGGCCAGGCAGCATCTATAGGAAGAGGTAGAGTCGACGTTTCAGGCCGAGACCCTTCGTCAGGATTGACATTGACATTTCCTCATGTTTAGATTATTGTGAGCAGTTTTGGGCTCCTTGTCTAAGAAAGGAAATGCTGGCATTGGAGAAAGTCCAGAGGAGGTTCATGAGAATGATCCCAGAAATGAAAGGGTTAACGTATGAGGAGTGTTTAATGGCTCTGGGCCTGTACTCGTTGAAGTTCAGAAGAATAAGGGATCTCATTAAAACCTATCAAATATTGAAAAGCCTAGATAGAGTGGATAATGGGAGGGACGTTTCTCCTGGTAGGGGAGTCCAAGATCAGCGAGCACAGCCTCAGAATAAAGAATGTCCCTTTAGAACAGAGATGAAGAGAAATTTCTTTTACAAGAGGGTGATGAATCTATGGAATTTATTGCCAGAGAAGGCCGCGGAGGCTAGGTCATTGAACATATTTAAAATGGATGTTGATAGATTGTTGATTAATAAGGGTGTCAAAAGTTATCAGGAGGAGGCACAAGAATGGGATTGAGGGAGATAATAAATTATCCATAATGGAGTGGTGGAACAGACTCAGTAGGCTGAACAGCATAATTCTTATGGTCTGTGGTCTAAACTTTCCCTATCCGTGTCACTATCTAAATGTCTTTTAAATCTTTGCCTCGTGAACTGCACATCAGTATAACAATTCATCTGAAGGATGTCACTTGAATCTAAAGCAGATCGCAAATAAAGGAAATTGAGTGAAGTTATGAATTTATGTACAAACCCTGGAGTGAGAGCATGAACTCACAATGTTATTCCATTGTCATGGGAGTTGTACTCTCAATAATTTGAAAGGTTAAAGAATGTTTTATTGAAGTTCTTGAGACAGTAAGGCAGAGTACATGGATAAACCAGAATGATTTCCAATCTTTAGACTCTTGATAACCAGCAAGCTTAGTATCAAAATCAACAATATGCTTTCTGGGGCTGTAGTTAGGAAACCGGAAACCTGTGGAGCCAAAGCAGATGGGGGAGATCTTAAAAGACTTTTTTTGCATCTGTATTTACTCTGGACACAGACGCAAAGCCTATAGAAGAGACGCAAAGCGGCATCAACTTCATGGGCATAATACTAATCACAGAGGAGGACGTGTTTGCTGTCCTGAGACAAATTAGGGTGGATAAACTCCCAGGGCCTGACAAGCTGTTCCCTCGGACCCAGTGGGAGGCAAGAGCAGAAATTGCTGTGGCCCGAGCAGAAATGTTTAAATCACTCTTAGCAACAGGGGAGGTACTAGGGGATTGGAGGATAATCAATGTTATTCCACTATTGCAGAAAGGCTCTAAACACAAACCAGGAAATTATAGGCCGATGAGTCTGACATCAATTGTGGGAAAGTTATTGGAAGGTAATCTAAGCAGTAGGATAATAGTATAGTATTTGGCTTTGTGTATGGTACGTCTAACCAATCTTCTAGAGATTTTTCAGGAAGTTACCAGGAAAGTGGATGAAGGTAAGGCAGTGGATGGTGTCTACATGTACTTAAGCAAAGCACTTGACAAGGTTCCACATGGGAAGTTGGTCACGAAGATTCAGTCTTCAGCATTCAAGATGAAGTAGTAAATTGGTTTAGACATTGGCTTTGTGGGAGAAGCCAGAGAGTGGTAGTAGATGGTTACCTCTCTGACTGGAGGCCTGTGACTAGTGAAGTGCCTCAGGGCTAGGTGCTGGATCTGTTGTTGTTCGTCATCCATATCAATGATCTGGATGATAATGTAGTTAACTGGATCAGCAGATTTGTAGATGACACCAAGATTGGGGATGTAGTGGACAGTGAGAAAGACTAACATGGTTTACCTAGCAATCTGGATTAGCTGGAAAAATGAGCTGAAAAATGGCAGATGGAATTCAATACAGACAAGTGTGACTACAGTAGGACTGATGAGGGTGAGACTTGCACAATGAATGGTAGAGCACTGAGGAGTGTGGTAGGGCAAGGAGACCTGGGAACACAGGTACTTAATTCATTGAAAGTGGCATCACAGGCAGAACATGTTATTAAGAAAGCTTTGGCATATTGGCTTTCATAAATCAAAGTATTGAGTACTAAAGATGAGACGTTATTCTGAAGTTGTATAAGACATTGGTGATGCCTAACTTGGAGTATTGTGTTCAGTTTTGGTCACCTACATACAGGAAAGAAGTAACTAAGGTTGAAAGAGTACTCAGAGGATTTACCAGGATGCTGCTGGGTCTATAGGACCTGTGTTGTAAGGAATGTTTGAATAGGTTAGGACTTTATAGAAACAAAGAAACATTGAAAACCTACTGCACAATACAGGCCCTTCGGCTCACAAAGCTGTGCCGAACATGACCTTAACTTAGAAATTACCTAGGGTTACCCACAGTCCTCTATTTTTCTGAGCTCCATGTACCTATCCAGGAGTCTCTTACTTTGTAAAAGACCCTATCGAATCCGCCTCCACCACCGTCACCGGCAGCCCATTCCATGCACTCACCACTCCCTGCGTAAAAAAATTACCCCTGACATCTCCTCTGTACCTACTTCCAAGCACTTTAAAACTGTGCCCTCTTGTGCTAGCCATTTCAGCCTTAGGAAAAAGCCTCTGACTATCCACACAATCAATGCCTCTCATCATCTTTTACGCCTCTATCAGGTCACCTTTCGTCCTCCATCACTCCAAGGAGAACAGGCCGAGTTCACTCAACCTATTTTCATAAGGCATGCTCCCCAATCCAGGCAACATTCTTGTAAGTCTCCACTAAACCTTTTCTATGGTTTCTACATCTTTCCTGTAGTGAGGCGACCAGAACTGAGCACAGTACTCCAAGTGGGGCCTGACCAGGGTCTTATATAGCTGCAACATTACCTCCTGGCTCCTAAATTCCATCCCATGATTGATGAAGGCCAATGGACCATATGCCTTCTTAACCACAGAGTCAATTTGCACAGCAGCTTTGAGTGTCCTATGGACTCAGACCGCAACATCCCTCTGATCCTCCACACTGCCAAGAGTCTTACCATTAATATTATATTCTGCCATCATATTTGACCTACCAAAATGAACCACTTCACACTTATCTGGGTTGAACTCCACCTGCCTCTTCTCAACCCAGTTTTGCATCCTATCAATGTCCCCCTGTAACCTCTGACAGCCTTCCACACTATCCAAAGCACCCCCCAATCTTTGTGTCATCAGCAAATTTACTAACCCATCCCTCCACTTCCTCATCCAGGTCACTTATAAAAATCATGAAGAGTAGGGGTCCCAGAACAGATCCCTGAGGCACACCACTGGTCACCGACGTCCATGCTGAATATAGCCTGTCTACAACCACTCTTTACCTTCTGTGGGCAAGCCATTTCTGGATCCACAAAGCAAGCTCCGCTTAGATCCCATGCCTCCTTACTTTCTCAATAAGCTTTGCATGGGGTACCTTATCAAATGCCTTGCTGAAATCCATATACATTAAATCTACTGCTCTACCTTCATCAATGTGTTTAGTCAGGTCCTCAAAAAATTCATTCAGGCTCATAAGGCACGACCTGCCTTTGACAAAGCCATACTGACTATTCCTAATCATAATATGCCTCTCCAAATATTTATAAATCCTGCCCCTCAGGATCTTCTCCATCAATTTACCAACCACTGAAGTAAGACTCACCTGTCTATAATTTCCTGGGCGATCTCTACTCCCTTTCTTGTATAAGGGAACAATATCCACAACCCTCCAATCTTCTGGAACCTCTCCTGTCCCCATTGATGATGCAAAGATCATCGCCAGAGGCTTAGCAATCTCCTTCCTCGCCTCCCACAGTAGCCTGGGGTACATTTCATCCGGTCCTGGTGATTTATCCAAATTGATGCTTTCCATAAGCTCCAGCACATCCTCTTCCTTAATATCTACATGCTCAAGCTTTTCAGTCCACTGTAAGTCATCCCTACAATCGCCAAGATCCTTTTCCGTAGTGTATACTGAAGCAAAGTATTCATTAAGTACCTGTGCTATCTCCTCTGGTTCCATACACGCTTTTCCACTGTCACACTTGATTGGTCCTGTTCTCTCACATCTTATCCTCTTGCTCTTCACATACTTGTAGAATGCCTTGGGATTTTCCTTAATCCTGTCTACCAAGGCCTTCTCATGGCCCCTTCTGGCTCTCCTAATTTCTTTCTTAAGCTCCTTCCTGCTAGCCTTATAATCTTCTAGATCTCTATCATTACCTAGTTTTTTGAACCTTTTGTAAACTCTTCTTCTTGACTAGATTTACAACAGCCTTTGTACACCACGGTTCCTGTACCCTACCATCCTTCCCCTGTCTCATTGGAACATACCAATGCTGAATGCCAAGCAAATATCCCCTGAACATTTGCCACAATTCATCCGTACATTTCCCTGAAATCATCTGTTCCCAATTTATGCTTCCAAGTTCCTGCCTGATAGCCTCATATTTCCCCTTACTCCAATTAAACGCTTTCCTAACTTGTCTGCTCCTATCCCTCTCTAATGCTATGGTAAAGTTGATAGAATTGTGATCACTATCTCCAAAATGCTCTCCCATTGAGAGATCTAACACCTGACCAGGTTCATTTCCGAATACCAGATCAAGTACAGCCTTTCCTCTTATAGGCTTATCTTCATATTGTGTCAAGAAGCCTTCCTGAGCACACCTACCAAACTCCACCCTATCTAAACCCCTCGCTCTAGGGAAAGGCCAGTCAATATTTAGGAAATTAAAATCTCCTACCACAACAACTCTTTGCCTTAGAGAGTAGAAGACTGAGGGAAGAAGTGTTATAGACAATTATGAGGGGAATACATGGGGTAAATACAAGCAGGCTTTTTGTCCTGAGGTAGGGAGTTCCTGCAACTAGAGGTCATGGGTTAAAGGTGAAAAGTTTAAGGGGAACATGAGGGGGATCTTCTCACTCGGTGGATGTGAGAGAGTGGAACAAGCTGCCAACGCAAGTGGTGCATGCAACCTCAATTTCAACATTTATGCGAAGTTTGTCAAGGTATATTGGTGGTAGGGGTATGGAGGACTATGATCCCAGTGCAGGTCGATAGGAGTAGGCAGTTTGAAAGGTTTTAGAATGGACTAGTTGGGATGAAGGGTCAATTTCTGGGCTGAACATTTCTATGACTCTCTGCTTCTATCACCATTTCCATAATGTTAAGTAGAAATGTAGAACTCCCTTTCATAAGTGGAATTTAATGTCAATGAAGGTAAATTAACGAAAGCATCAAACTAAAAGCTCATGAGTAGAAAGTCACCAAGAGCAGTGGAAACCTGGAAGACTGGGAAAACTTTAAAAAGCAACAAAACCACCTAAGTGGACAATAAAGAAAGGAAAGGTAGATTATGAAAATAAACTAGGATAAAATATAAAAATTATAAAGTTTTTTATAATTATATAAAGCAGAAAAAGTTGGCCAAAGTGAACATAGGTACCTTGGAGGATGAGAAGGGGGAATTGATATCGAATAATGAGGAAATGGCTGCAGCTTTGAATGACTATTTTGTGTCGGTTTTCACAGTGAAGGACATATCTAACATGCCGAAGAGAGATGATATGGATGCGATGGGCAGTGAGGACCTCGATACAATAGCTAACACTAAAGAGGTAGTGCTGAGCAAACTTGTGGGCCTGAAGATAAACAAGAGCCCTGTTCCTGATGGAATGCATCCCAGGGTACTGAAAGAAATGGCAGAGGTTATAATAGAGGCTTTGGTAATAATTTACCAAAATTCTCTGGACTCTGGGCAGGTCCCGACGGATTGGAAGATGGTGAATGTCACACACTGTTCAAAAAAAGATGTAGGTGAAAGGCAGGTAACTATAGGCCAGTTAGTTTAACATCTGCAGTTGGGAAAATGCTTGAAACTATCATTAAAGAAACAGTGAGACATCTGGAAAGAATTGGATCCATCGGGCAGACGCACCATGGATTCAACAAAGGCAGGTTTTGTTTGACAAGCTTACTGGAGTTCTTTGAGGATATAACCAGCGCAGTGGATAGAGGGAAACAAACGGATATTTTTTACCTGGATTTCCAGAAGGTGTTTGATAAGGTGCCACATATAAGACATCCATAAGATAAGGATGCATAGAGTTGGGAGTGATATGTTAGTATGGATAGAGGATTGGTTAACCAACAGAAAACAGAGATTTGGGATACATGGGTGTTCCTCTGGTTGGAAATCAGTGGCGAGTGGTGTGCCACAGGGATGGGTGCTGGGCCCACAACTGTTGACGATATACATTAATGATCTGGAAGAGGGGACCGCATGCAGTGTATCTAAGTTTGCTGATGACAATAAATTGAGTGGAAAAGCAAACTATGCAGGGGATACAGAGAGTCTGCATAGAGATATAGGCAGGTTAATAGGCAAGGGTCTGGCAGATGGAGTACAATGTTGGTAAATGTGAAGTCATCCACTTTGGAAGGGAAAATAGAAGATCAGATTATTATTTAAATGGTAAAAAAAATTGCAGCAGGCTATCAAGAAGGCAAGTGGAATGTTGGCCTTCATTGCTAAAGAGATTGAATTTAAGAGCAGGGAGGTTATGCTGCAACTGTGTAGGGTGTTGCACCTGGAATACTATGTCTAGTTCTGGTCTCCTTACTTGAAGGAGGATATCCTGGCTTTGGAGGTGGTGCACAGGAGGTTCACCAGGTTGAATCCAGAGAAGAGGGGGTTAGACTATGAGGAGAGATTGAGTTGCCTGGGACTGTACTTGTTGGAATTCAGAAGAATGAGAGAAGATCTTATAGAAACATATAAAATTATGAAAGGAGTAGATAAGATAGAGGCAGGAAAGTTGTTTCCATTGATAGGTGAGCCTAGAACTGGGAGATATAGCCTCAAGATTCCAGGAAGTAGATTTAGGATGGAGGTGAGGAGGAACTGCTTTTCCCAGAGATTGGTGAATCTGTGGAATTCTCTGCCCAATGAAACAGTGGGGGCTACCTCAGTAAATATATTTAAGACAAGGTTGGATAGATTTTTGCATAGTAGGGGAATTAAGGGTTATGGGGAAAAGGCAGGTCAACGAAGATGAGTCTAAGGTCAGATCAGCCGTGATCTTATTGAACAGTGGAGCGGGCTTGATGGGCCAGATGGCCTAATCCTGCTCCTATTTCTTATGCTCTTAGGCCAAAGTAAATTTTCAACATGAGTGATGCATTTTGTTAACCAAAATAATCAAGGTGAAATGAAGTTACATTATTTATAGATGTCCTCACTGAATACCTAAACAGACTTAGAAGATGAAGATAAGAATAGATGCTCCTGTTCTTAAACAGTACTGCTCAATTCACAGTCGTAATGTCACTGGTTTGTAAAATGGTACCAAAGACTACTTGGAACATAAAGTCGTCAACCCAGTGGAATTGAAGTCCGTCAGTGTTTCTAACACAACTGCCATAATAGTTGAGGAAGCCTATAATGGGGATGCATATCTAGTCATGGAACAGTCAAAAGCCTTGACAAAGTTGAAGTTATTTTTCATATGCTATCAAGGTTATGCAGGATGAAGCCATACGTAAAACACAGAAGGTTCGTTTGTTCTTGGTAGGAGTTTTGAATCACATTGCTACATTATAATATTGGAGTGGAACTGTTGATGTTCATGTCAATACTGGAAGATAGGTACTTGGATGGAAAAAATGTAATAATCATAACTTTGGGATAGATTTCTATTCTATAGGACTAAATATGCATCCTGATCCTGTTTTAAACAAAAGACTTGCATTTCATAGGACATTTAAAGTGAAGGTTGATAGGTTTTTGATTAGTATGAGTGTCAAATGTTACAGGCAGAAGGCAGGAGAATAGGGTAAGAGGGATAATAAATCAGCCATTATAGAATGGTGGAACAGACTTGATGGGCTGAACGGCCTGTTTCTGATCCTATGTGTTATGATCTTGTCACTCCCAACAATGGACAGTCACTCGCATGCAACAGCTTGTCAACCCACACAGTATTAGCCAAATTAGCTCCACATGTGATCTTAAAACTACCTTGGATGCAAGTAACTACCAAAAGCAAACTGCATTTCAAGCATTCCTGTAAAATGTACCCTTAAAATAATAACACCTCTTTGACTTCAGGCAACACAATGTCAAAGCAAATGTGAAATAAAAGTAAAACAGCCAATAGCATTAATCAGAAAAAAGATTTCAGACTTCCAGTAATTAATGAAATTCCGGGATGGTATGTCGGCTCCTGGGTACCAAGGTCAAGGACGTCTCAAAGGAATTGTAGAACATTCTCAAGAAGGAAGGTGAACAACCAGGGATTGTTGAACATGTTAGTACCAGTGACATAGGTAGGCAAAGTGATGAGGCCCTGCAGAGGAAATATGGTCTGTTAGGTAGAAGAACAAAAAGCACTTGAAGTCCTTTTGGGAAATAAGGTAGGTCAAGTGTTCAAAGTGTAAAGTAAATTTATTATCAAAGTACGTATATGCCACCATATACTACTTTGAGATGCGTTTGAGAGTCCCAGGCCTGAGAGCATAATGAAGCAACAGGGCCCAAGTCTAAGAGCGAGGAATGGTAAGTGGGAGGTTTTGAAAACTGAGACAGGGAGAGTTCAGGGCCAGGTCTTCCTGTTAGAGTGAAAGGCAAGGCTGTCAGGTATAGGGAACCCTGACTGACAAGTGACATTGCGGCTGTGGTCATGAAAAAGGAAGCTATGTCACCTATAGGCAGCTGGGATCAAGCTAATCTCTTAAGGAGCAAAGAGATATAGAGGCACACACAAGGGAAATCAGGAGGGATAAAAAAAGAGGACATGAGATTGCTTTGGTAGTTAAGGTGAAGAAGAATTCTAAGTGATCCTGTAAGCATTCTAAGAGCAAAAGGATAACTCGGGAGAGAGTACCCCTTAGATGGCCCTTAAGGATCAATGTAGTTATCTATGGGTGCAAACAGGGGATGATGTCTTAAATTAATATTTCTCATCTTTATTTACCACAGAGTTGGTCATGGAAGCTAGGGGATTCAGGGAAGAACAGGAATGTCCACAAACAAATCCTATTAGAGCAATAAAGGGAATCTAAGGGGCAACATTTTCACATAGAGGATGGTGACTATGTGAAGAAAGCAACCGGAAGGAGCTTTACAGGTGGGTACAGCATTTCAAAGACATCTAGATAGGTAGATGGATAGAGGGATGTGGACTAACACAGGTAAATAAGACCAGGTCAGTAAGGCAACTTTGTTGGTATGGACAAGTGGAGTTTAAAGGGCATTTTCAATCTTGTATAGATCTGGCTCAGTAAACTTAACACAGGAAATGTTGATGAAATATCTGCAAGTCAAGAAGCACCCATGAAAAGTGAAGCAGTCAACATTTAAGATAGGAGAACCTTCTTTATTTGTCACATGTACATTGAAGCATACAGTGATACGTGTCATTTGAGTAAATGACCAACACAGTCCGAGGACTGTTCTTGAGGTCAGCCTAAAAGTGGCACCACGATCCCGGCACCAACATGAAGTGCGCACAACTCGTTAACCCTCACTGTACGTATCTGGTATGTCAAAAGATAGCGGAGCATCCGGAGGAAACTCATGTGGTCACAGGGAGAATGTACAAATTCCTCACAGATAGTGGCAGAAATCAAACCGCGACTGGTGATCGCTGCTGCTGTAAAGTGATTGTGCTAACCGGTATGATACTGTGCCAAATTAGAGAGAAATAAAAATTCCTTTCGGAAGCAGAGAAGGTGGCGAAGGGATTGTGTTGGAACAAAGGGGATACCTCTGACATGGTGAGTCAAGATGCCTTAATGGATGCAATTACCAGTAGAGTAAGCTTCTCAGTATAATGGGCATTAAATGGCAGGGTTATGGTATGATTCAGCAGAATGCAGCAGTCAATATGAGGAGAATAAGAGAAAGTGAAATACAGTATAAAGATGGAAAAAAGTGGGAAAATTCAGCAGGTCAAGCGGCATTGTGGAACGAGAAGCAGTCAATATTGTACATCAGGGATCCTTCATCAGACCCAGGAAACAGAGAGAGTTAAACAGTGAAATTGGGCAGACCCAGAACGTCTTGTGTCTCTCTTTCCTTAGGTGCTATCTGGCCTGGCTACATTTTGCCAGCATTTTTTTTTGTTTTTATTTTATCAAAAGGAATATGCAGATTTTTAATTATCTTCTTTGTAATCATGTCAAGATTGCTCTGAGGCATTTCAATTTTTTTATATATATAAAAATTAAGTTGCTTACCACAGAATGCATCAGAGGTTGTTCTGGTGTTGAGGATGGTGCTTATTTTGTTCTTTGCTGTTGTCCCTCTTGAGACAATATCACTTGTTCTGCCTGTTGAAACAGACTCAGTGGTTGTCCTTGTTGATGTAGTCACGGCTGTTGTACCTGTTGAGACAGTCTCACCTGTTGTGCCTGTAGAAACAGAAGTTGTGGCTGCTGAAGCCATTGATGTGGTCTCTGCAGTTGCTTCCGTTGATACAGTCTCAGCTGTTGTGCTCATTAAAATAGTCTCTGCTGTTGTGCTGGTTGAGGCCGTCTCAGCTGTTCTTCCTGATAACACAGACCCTGCTGTTGTCCCTGTTGAGACAGTCTCAGTTGTTGTACCTATTGAGACAGTCTCAGCTGTTGAGCCTGTGAATGCACTCTCTGCTGTTGTCCCTGTTGAGACAGTCTCAGTTGTTGTACCTATTGAGACAGTCTCAGTTGTTGTACCTATTGAGACAGTCTCAGCTGTTGTGCCTGTGAATGCACTCTCTGCTGTTGTCCCTGTTGATACAGTCTCAGCTATTGTGCCTGTTGAGACAGTCTCAGCTGTTGTGCCTGTTGAGACAGTCTCCGCTGTCGTACTTGTTGACACCGTCTCAGCTGTTGTGCCTGTGGATGCAGTCTCAGCTGTTGTACCTGTTGATACAGTCTCAGCTGTTGTACCTGTTGAGACTGTCTCACCTGTTGTGCCTGTTGAGGCAGCCTTTGTTGTTGTACCTGTAGATACAGTCTCAGCTGTTGTACCTGCTGGGACGATCTCAGCTGTTATTTGTGTGAATGAACTCTCTGCTGTTGTACCTGTTGTTACAGTCTCAGCTGTCGTGCTTGTTGAGACAGTCTCAGCTGTTGTGCCCGTGGATGCAGTCTCAGCTGTTGAATCTGTTGAGACAGTCTCAGCTGTTGTGCCTGTGAATGCAGTCTCTGCTGTTGTACTTGTAGATACAGTACCAGCAGTTGTGCCTGTTGAGATAGTCTCAGCTGTTGTTTGTGTGAATGAACTCTCTGCTGTTGTACCTGTTGTTACAGTCTCAGCTGTTGTGCCTGTGAATGCACTCTCTGCTGCTGTACCTGTTGATACAGTCTCAGCTATTGTGTCTGTTGAGACAGTCTCAGCTGTTGTGCCTGTGAATGCAGTCTCTGCTGTTGTACTTGTAGATACAGTCCCAGCCGTTGTGTCTGTTGAGACAGTCTCAGCTGTTGTGCCTGTTGAGACAGTCTCAGCTGTTGTGCCTGTTGATACAGTCTCAGCTGTCGTACTTGTTGACACCGTCTCAGCTGTTGTGCCCTTGGATGCCGTCTCAGCTGTTATTCCTGTTGAGACAGTCTCAGCTGTTGTTCCTGTTGAGACAGTCTCAGCTGTTGTTCCTGTTGAGACAGTCTCAGCTGTTGTTCTTGTTGAGACAGTCTCAGCTGTTGTACCTGTTGAGACTGTCTCACCTGTTGTGCCTGTTGAGGCAGCCTCTGTTGTTGTACCTGTAGATACAGTCTCAGCTGTCATGCTTGTTGAGACAGTCTCAACTGTTGTGCCTGTTGAGGCAGTCTCACCTGTTGTGCCTGTTGATACAGTCTCAGCTGTCGTGCTTGTTGAGACAGTCTCTGCTGTTGTGCCTGTGGATGCAGTCTCAGCTGTTGAATCTGTTGAGACAATGTCAGCTGTTGTGCCTGTGAATGCACTCTCTGCTGTTGTACCTGTTGAGACAGTCTCTGCTGTTGTACCTGTTGAGACAGTCTCAGCTGTTGTACCTGTTGAGACGATCTCAGCTGTTGTTTGTGTGAATGAACTCTCTGTTGTTGTACCTGTTGATACAGTCTCACCTGTTGTGCCTTTTGATACAGTCTCAGCTGTCGTGCTTGTTGAGACAGTCTCAACTGCAGTGCCTGTGGATGCAGTCTCTGCTGTTGAACCTGTTGAGACAGTCTCAGCTGTTGTGCCTGTTGAGACAGCCTCTGTTGTTGTACTTGTAGATACAGTCTCAGCCGTTGTGCCTGTTGAGACAGTCTTAGCTGTCGTACTTGTTGACACCATCTCAGCTGTTGTGCCTGTTGAGGTAGTCTCTGCTGTTGTGCCTGTGGATGCCGTCTTGGCTGTTGTTCCTGTTGAGACTGTCTCAGCTGTTGTGCCTGTGAATGCACTCTCTGCTGTTGTACCTGTTGAGACAGTCTCAGCTGCTGTGCTTGTTGAGACAGTCTCAGCTGTTGTGCCTGTGGATGCAGTCCCTGCTGTTGAACCTGGTGAGACAGTCTCAGCTGTTGTACCTGTTGATACAGTCTCAGCTGTTGTGCCTGTGGATGCAGTCTCTGCTGTTGAACCTGTTGAGATAGTCTCAGCTGTTGTGCCTGTTGAGGCAGCCTCTGTTGTTGTATTTGTAGATACAGCCTCAGCCGTTGTGCCTGTTGAAATAGTCTCACCTGTTGTGCCTGTTGAGGCATTCTCTGTTGTTGTACCTGTAGATACAGTCTCAGCTGTTGCACCTGTTGAGGCCGTCTCAGCTGTTGTGTCTGTGGATGCAGTCTCTGCTGTTGAACCTGTTGATACAGTCTCAGCTGCTGTGCCTGATGACACAGTCTTAGCTGTTGTGCCTGTTGAGACAGTCTCAGCTGTTGTGCCTGCTGATACAGACTCAGCTGTCGTACTTGTTGAGTCTGTCTCAGCTGTTGTGCCTGTGAATGCACTCTCTGCTGTTGTACCTGTTGATACAGTCTCAGCTGTTGTTCCTGTTGAGACAGTCTCTACTGTTGAACCTGTTGATACAGTCTCAGCTGCTGTGCCTGTTGAGACTGTCTCTGCTGTTGAACCTGTTGATACAGTCTCAGCTGTTGTGCCTGTGGACGCAGTCTGTCCTTCTGTAATGGTTGAGAGAGTCTCAGCTGTTGTGCCTCTTGAGACAGTCTCAGCTGTTGAACCTGTTGATACAGTCTCAGCTGCTGTACCTGTTGAGACAGTCTCAGCTGTTGTGCCTGTTGAGGCAGCCTCTGTTGTTGTACTCGTAGATACAGTCTCAGCCGTTGTGCCTGTTGAGACAGTCTCAGCTGTTGTACTTGTTGACTCCATCTCAGCTGTTGTGCCTGTGGATGAAGTCTCAGCTGTTGTTCCTGTTGAGACAGTCTCAGCTGTTGTACTTGTTGACTCCATCTCTGCTGTTGTGCCTGTGGATGAAGTCTCAGCTGTTGTTCCTGTTGAGACAGTCTCAGCTGTTGTGCCTGTTGAAGTAGCCTCTGTTGTTGTACCTATAGATAGAGTCTCAGCTGTTGCACCTGTTGATACTGTCTCAGCTGTTGTGCCTGTGGATGCAGTCTGTCCTGTTATAACTGTTGAGACCGTCTCAGCTGTTGTTCCTGTTGAGACAGTCTCACCTGTTGTGCCTGCTGATACTGTCTCTGCTGTTGTACCTGTTGAGACCGTCTCAGCTGTTGTGCCTGTGGATGCAGTCTCTGCTGTTGTGCCTGTTGAGGGCACCACTGTTGTTGTACCTGTCGATACCGTCTCAGCTATTGTACCTGATGAGACCGTCTCTGCTGTTGTGCTTACTAAACTAGACTCTGCTGTTGTACCTGTAAGGGCAGTTTCAGATGTTGTTGCTGATGATGCCATTGATGTGGTGACCACAGTTGCTTCCATTGATACAGTCTCAGTTATTGTACTTGTTGAGACCGCCTCAGCTGTTGAACCTGTTGAGGCTGTCTCTGCTGTTGTGCCTGTTGAGGTAGTCTCTGTTGTTGTACCTGTTGATACAGGCTCAGCTGTTGTACCTGTTGAGGCTGTCTCTGCTGTTGTACTTGTTGAGACTGTTTCTGCTGTTGTACCTGTTGAGGCTGTCTCTGCTGTTGTGCCTGTGGATGCAGTCTCAGCTGTTGTTCCTGTTGAGACAGTCACAGCTGTTGTACCTGTTGAGACGATCTCACCTGTTGTTTGTGTGAATGAACTCTCTGCTGTTGTACCTGTTGATACAGTCTCACCTGTTGTGCCTTTTGATACAGTCTCAGCTGTCGTGCTTGTTGAGACAGTCTCAGCTGTAGTGCCTGTGGATGCAGTCTCTGCTGTTGAACCTGTTGAGACAGTCTCAGCTGTTGTGCCTGTTGAGACAGTCTCAGCTGTTGAACCTGTTGAGACAGTCTCAGCTGTTGAACCTGTTGATACAGTCTCAGCTGTTGTGCCTGTTGAGACAGTCTCAGCTGTTGTACCTGTTGAGACAGTCTCAGCTGTTGTGCCTGTTGAGGCAGCCTCTGTTGTTGTACTTGTAGATACAGTCTCAGCCATTGTGCCTGTTGAGACAAGCTTAGCTGTCGTACTTGTTGACACCATCTCAGCTGTTGTGCCTGTGGATGCAGTATCTGTTGTTGTGCCTGTGGATGAAGTCTCAGCTGTTGTTCCTGTTGAGACTGTCTCAGCTGTTGTGCCTGTGAATGCACTCTCTGCTGTTGTATCTGTTGATACAGTCTCAGCTGTTGTGCCTGTTGAGACAGTCTCAGCTGTTGTGCCTGTTGAGGCAGCCTCTGTTGTTGTACTTGTAGATACAGTCTCAGCCGTTGTGCCTGTTGAGACAGTCTCAGCTGTCGTACTTGTTGACTCCATCTCAGCTGTTGTGCCTGTGGATGCAGTCTCAGCTGTTGTTCCTGTGGATGAAGTCTCAGCTGTTGTTCCTGTTGAGACTGTCTCAGCTGTTGTGCCTGTGAATGCACTCTCTGCTGTTGTACCTGTTGATACAGTCTCAACTATTGTCCCTGTTGAGACAGTCTCAGTTGTTGTGCCTGTTGAGACCGTCTCAGCTATCGTACTTATTGACACCGTCTCAGCTGTTGTGCCTGTGGATCCAGTCTCAGCTGTTGTTCTTGTTGAGACAGTCTCAGCTGTTGTACCTGTTGAGACTGTCTTACCTGTTGTGCCTGTTGAGGCAGTCTCTGTTGTTGTACCTGTAGATACAGTCTCAGCTGTTGTACCTGTTGAGATGATCTCAGCTGTTGTTTGTGTGAATGAACTCTCTGCTGTTGTACCTGTTGATACAGTCTCACCTGTTTTGCCTTTTGATACAGTCTCAGCTGTCGTGCTTGTGGATGCAGTCTCTGCTGTTGAATCTGTTGAGACAGTGTCAGCTGTTGTGCCTGTTGATACAGTCTCAGCTGTTGTACCTCTTGATACAATCTCAGCTGTTATACCTGTTGAGACCGTCTCAGCTGTTGTGCCTGTGAATGCACTCTCTGCTGTTGTACCTGTTGATACAGCCTCAGCTGTTGTGCTTGTTGAGACAGTCTCAGCTGTTGTGCCTGTTGAGACAGTCTCAGCTGTCGTACTTGTTGACACCGTCTCAGCTGTTGTGCCTGTGGATGCAGTCTCAGCTGTTATTCCTGTTGAGACAGTCTCAGCTGTTGTGCCTGTTGAGACAGTCTCTTCTGTTGTGCCTGTGAATACACCCTCTACTGTTGTACCTGTTGATACAGTCTCAGCTGTTATACCTGTTGAGACTGTCTCACCTGTTGTGCCTGTTGATACAGTTTCAGCTGTCGTGCTTGTTGAGACAGTCTCTACTGTTGTGCTTGTTGAGGCAGCCCCTGTTGTACTTGTAGATACAGTCTCAACTGTTGTACCTGTTGAGACCATCTCAGCTGTTGTGCCTGTGAATGCAGTCTCTCCTATTGTAACTGTTGAGACGGTCTCATCTGTTGTAGCTGTTGAGATAGCCTCTATTGTTGTACCTGTAGATAGAGTCTCAGCTGTTGTACCTGTGGATGCAGTCTCTCCTGTTGTAACTGTTGAGACAGTCTCAGCTGTTGTGCCTGTGAATGCACTCTCTGCTGTTGTACCTGTTGATACAGTCTCAGCTGTTGTGCCTGTTGAGACAGTCTCTGTTGTTATACCTGTAGATACAGTCTCAGCTGTTGCACCTGTTGAGACCACCTCAGCTGTTGTGCCTGTGGATGCAGTCTGTCCTTCTGTAATGGTTGAGACAGTCTCAGTTGTTGTGCCTGTTGAGACAGTCTCACCTGTTGTGCCTGTTGAGGCAGCCTCTGTTGTTGTACCCGTAGATACAGTCTTAACTGTTGTACCTGTTGAGACCATCTCAGCTGTTGTGCCTGTGAATGCACTCTCTACTGTTGTACCTGCTGATACCATCTCAGCTGTTGTGCCTGTTGAGACAGTCTCAGCTGTTGTGCCTGTTGAGGCAGTCTCACCTGCTGTGCCTGTTGAAACAGTCTCAGCTGTCACGCTTGTAGAGACAGTCTCAGCTGTTGTGCCTGTGGATGCAGTCTCTGCTGTTGAACCTGTTGAGATAGTCTCAGCTGTTGTGCCTGTTGAGGCAGCCTCTGTTGTTGTATTTGTAGATACAGTCTCAGCCGTTGTGCCTGTTGAAATAGTCTCACCTGTTGTGCCTGTTGAGGCATTTTCTGTTGTTGTACCTGTAGATACAGTCTCAGCTGTTGCACCTGTTGAGGCCGTCTCAGCTGTTGTGTCTGTGGATGCAGTCTCTGCTGTTGAACCTGTTGATACAGTCTCAGCTGCTGTGCCTGATGACACAGTCTTAGCTGTTGTGCCTGTTGAGACAGTCTCAGCTGTTGTGCCTGCTGATACAGACTCAGCTGTCGTACTTGTTGAGTCTGTCTCAGCTGTTGTGCCTGTGAATGCACTCTCTGCTGTTGTACCTGTTGATACAGTCTCAGCTGTTGTTCCTGTTGAGACAGTCTCTACTGTTGAACCTGTTGATACAGTCTCAGCTGCTGTGCCTGTTGAGACTGTCTCTGCTGTTGAACCTGTTGATACAGTCTCAGCTGTTGTGCCTGTGGACGCAGTCTGTCCTTCTGTAATGGTTGAGAGAGTCTCAGCTGTTGTGCCTCTTGAGACAGTCTCAGCTGTTGAACCTGTTGATACAGTCTCAGCTGCTGTACCTGTTGAGACAGTCTCAGCTGTTGTGCCTGTTGAGGCAGCCTCTGTTGTTGTACTCGTAGATACAGTCTCAGCCGTTGTGCCTGTTGAGACAGTCTTAGCTGTCGTACTTGTTGACTCCATCTCAGCTGTTGTGCCTGTGGATGCAGTCTCTGTTGTTGTGCCTGTGGATGAAGTCTCAGCTGTTGTTCCTGTTGAGACTGTCTCAGCTGTTGTGCCTGTGAATGCACTCTCTGCTGTTGTACTTGTTGATACAGTCTCAGCTATTGTCCCTGTTGAGACAGTCTCAGTTGTTGTGCCTGTTGAGACCGTCTCAGCTGTCGTACTTGTTGACACCGTCTCAGCTGGTGTGCCTGTGGATGCAGTCTCAGCTGTTGTTCTTGTTGAGACAGTCTCAGCTGTTGTACCTGTTGAGACTGTCTCACCTGTTGTGCCTATTGAGGCAGCCTCTGTTGTTGTACCTGTAGATACAGTCTCAGCTGTTGTACCTGTTGAGACGATCTCAGCTGTTGTTTGTGTGAATGAACTCTCTGCTGTTGTACCTGTTGATACAGTCTCACCTGTTGTGCCTTTTGATACAGTCTCAGCTGTCGTGCTTGTAGAGACAGTCTCAGCTGTTGTGCCTGTGGATGCAGTCTCTGCTGTTGAATCTGTTGAGACAATGTCAGCTGTTGTGCCTGTTGATACAGTCTCAGCTGTTGTACCTGTTGATACAATCTCAGCTGTTGTACCTGTTGAGACCGTCTCAGCTGTTGTGCCTGTGAATGCACTCTCTGCTGCTGTACCTGTTGATACAGTCTCAGCTATTGTGTCTGTTGAGACAGTCTCAGCTGTTGTGCCTGTGAATGCAGTCTCTGCTGTTGTACTTGTAGATACAGTCCCAGCCGTTGTGTCTGTTGAGACAGTCTCAGCTGTTGTGCCTGTTGAGACAGTCTCAGCTGTTGTGCCTGTTGATACAGTCTCAGCTGTCGTACTTGTTGACACCGTCTCAGCTGTTGTGCCCTTGGATGCCGTCTCAGCTGTTATTCCTGTTGAGACAGTCTCAGCTGTTGTTCCTGTTGAGACAGTCTCAGCTGTTGTTCCTGTTGAGACAGTCTCAGCTGTTGTTCTTGTTGAGACAGTCTCAGCTGTTGTACCTGTTGAGACTGTCTCACCTGTTGTGCCTGTTGAGGCAGCCTCTGTTGTTGTACCTGTTGAGGCTGCCACTGTTGTTGTACCTGTCGATACCATCTCAGCTATTGTACCTGATGAGACCGTCTCTGCTGTTGTGCTTACTAAACTAGACTCTGCTGTTGTACCTGTAAGGGCAGTTTCAGATGTTGTTGCTGATGATGCCATTGATGTGGTGACCACAGTTGCTTCCATTGATACAGTCTCAGCTGTTGTGCCTGTGAATGCACTCCCTGCTGTTGTACTTGTTGAGACCGTCTCAGCTGTTGTGCCTGTAAATGCACTCTCTGCTGTTGTACCTGTTGATACAGTCTCAGCTGTTGTACTTGTTGAGACCGTCTCAGCTGTTGTGCCTGTGAATGCACTCTCTGCTGTTGTACCTGTTGATACAGTCTCAGCTATTGTGCTTGTTGATACAGTCTCAGCTGTTATTCCTGTTGAGACAGTCTCAGCTGTTTTGCCTGTTGATACAGTCTCAACTGTTATACCTGTTGAGACTGTCTCACCTGTTGTGCCTGTTGATACAGTTTCAGCTGTCGTGCTTGTTGAGACAGTCTCTGCTGTTGTGCTTGTTGAGGCAGCCTCTGTTGTACTTGTAGATACAGTCTCAACTGTTGTACCTGTTGAGACCATCTCAGCTGTTGTGCCTGTGAATGCAGTCTCTCCTGTTGTAACTGTTGAGACAGTCTCAGCTGTTGTGCCTGTTGAGATAGCCTCTATTGTTGTACCTGTAGATAGAGTCTCAGCTGTTGTACCTGTTGATACTGTCTCAGCAGTTGTGCCTCTGGATGCAATCTCTCCTGTTGTAACTGTTGAGACAGTCTCAGTTGTTGTGCCTGTGAATGCACTCTCTGCTGTTGTACCTGTTGATACAGTCTCAGCTGTTGTGCCTGTTGAGACCACCTCAGCTGTTGTGCCTGTGGATGCAGTCTGTCCTTCTGTAATGGTTGAGACAGTCTCAGTTGTTGTGCCTGTTGAGACAGTCTCACCTGTTGTGCCTGTTGAGGCAGCCTCTGTTGTTGTACCCGTAGATACAGTCTTAACTGTTGTACCTGTTGAGACCATCTCAGCTGTTGTGCCTGTGAATGCACTCTCTACTGTTGTACCTGCTGATACCATCTCAGCTGTTGTGCCTGTTGAGACAGTCTCAGCTGTTGTGCCTGTTGAGGCAGTCTCACCTGCTGTGCCTGTTGATACAGTCTCAGCTGTCAGGCTTGTAGAGACAGTCTCAGCTGTTGTGCCTGTGGATGCAGTCTCTGCTGTTGAACCTGTTGAGATAGTCTCAGCTGTTGTGCCTGTTGAGGCAGCCTCTGTTGTTGTATTTGTAGATACAGTCTCAGCCGTTGTGCCTGTTGAAATAGTCTCACCTGTTGTGCCTGTTGAGGCATTCTCTGCTGTTGAACCTGTTGATACAGTCTCAGCTGTTGTGCCTGTTGAGACAGTCTCAGCTGTTGTGCCTGCTGATACAGACTCAGCTGTCGTACTTGTTGAGTCTGTCTCAACTGTTGTGCCTGTGAATGCACTCTCTGCTGTTGTACCTGTTGATACAGTCTCAGCTGTTGTTCCTGTTGAGACAGTCTCTGCTGTTGAACCTGTTGAGACAGTCTCAGCTGTTGTACCTGTTGAGACAGTCTCACCTGTTGAACCTGTTGAGACAGACTCTGTTGTTATACCTGTTGATACAGTCTCAGCTGTCGTGCTTGTTGACACCGTCTCAGCTGTTGTGCCTGTGGATGCAGTCTGCCCTGTTGTAACGGTTGAGACAGTATCAGTTGTTGTGCCTGTTGGGACAGTCTCCCCTGTTGTCCCTGTTGAGGCAGCCTCGGTTGTTGTACCTGTTGATACAATCTCAGCTGTTGTACCTGTTGAGACAGTCTCAGCTATTGTATATGTTGAGACCGTCTCAGCTGTTGTGCCTGTGAATGCACTCTCTGCTATTGTACCTGTTGATACAGTCTCAGCTATTGTGCTTGTTGAGACAGTCTCAGCTGTTGTGCCTGTTGAGACAGTCTCAGCTGTCGTACTTGTTGACACCGTCTCAGCTGTTGTACCTGTGGATGCAGTCTCAGCTGTTATTCCTCTTGAGACAGTCTCAGCTGTTGTGCCTGTTGAGACAGTCTCTTCTGTTGTGCCTGTTGAGACAGTCTCTTCTGTTGTGCCTGTGAATACACTCTCTACTGTTGTACCTGTTGATACAGTCTCAGCTGTTGTGCCTGTTGATACAGTTTCAGCTGTCGTGCTTATTGAGACAGTCTCTGCTGTTGTGCTTGTTGAGGCAGCCTCTGTTGTACTTGTAGATATAGTCTCAACTGTTGTACCTGTTGAGACCATCTCAGCTGTTGTGCCTGTGAATACAGTCTCTCCTGTTGTAACTGTTGAGACGGTCTCATCTGTTGTACCTGTTGAGACGGTCTTAGCTGTTGTGCCTGTTGATACTGTCTCAGCAGTTGTGCCTGTGGATGCAGTCTCTCCTGTTGTAACTGTTGAGACAGTCTCTGCTGTTGTACCTGTTGATACAGTCTCAGCTGTTGTGCCTGTTGAGACAGTCTCTGTTGTTATACCTGTAGATACAGTCTCAGCTGTTGTGCCTGTTGAGACCACCTCAGCTGTTGTGCCTGTGGATGCAGTCTGTCCTTCTGTAATGGTTGAGACAGTCTCAGTTGTTGTGCCTGTTGAGACAGTCTCACCTGTTGAGCCTGTTGAAACAGTCTCAGCTGTCATGCTTGTGGAGACAGTCTCAACTGTTGTGCCTGTGGATGCAGTCTCTGCTGTTGAACCTGTTGAGACAGTCTCAGCTGTTGTACCTGTTGAGACAGTCTCACCTGTTGAACCTGTTGAGACAGACTCTGTTGTTATACCTGTTGATACAGTCTCAGCTGTCGTGCTTGTTGACACCGTCTCAGCTGTTGTGCCTGTGGATGCAGTCTGCCCTGTTGTAACGGTTGAGACAGTATCAGTTGTTGTGCCTGTTGGGACAGTCTCCCCTGTTGTCCCTATTGAGGCAGCCTCTGTTGTTGTACCTGTTGATACAATCTCAGCTGTTATACCTGTTGAGACAGTCTCAGCTGTTGTGCCTGTGAATGCACTCTCTGCTGTTGTACCTGTTGATACAGTCTCAGCTATTGTGCTTGTTGAGACAGTCTCAGCTGTTGTGCTTGTTGAGACAGTCTCAGCTGTTGTGCCTGTTGAGACAGTCTCAGCTGTCGTACTTGTTGACATCGTCTCAGCTGTTGTGCCTGTGGATGCAGTCTCAGCTGTTATTCCTGTTGAGACAGTCTCAGCTGTTGTGCCTGTTGAGACAGTCTCTTCTGTTGTGCCTGTGAATACACTCTCTACTGTTGTACCTGTTGATACAGTCTCAGCTGTTATACCTGTTGAGACTGTCTCACCTGTTGTGCCTGTTGATACAGTTTCAGCTGTCGTGCTTGTTGAGACAGTCTCTGCTGTTGTGCTTGTTGAGGCAGCCTCTGTCGTACTTGTAGATACAGTCTCAACTGTTGTACCTGTTGAGACCATCTCAGCTGTTGTGCCTGTGAATGCAGTCTCTCCTGTTGTAACTGTTGAGACGGTCTCATCTGTTGTACCTGTTGATACAGTCTCAGCTGTTGTGCCTGTTGAGACAGTCTCTGTTGTTATACCTGTAGATACAGTCTCAGCTGTTGCACCTGTTGAGACCACCTCAGCTGTTGTGCCTGTGGATGCAGTCTGTCCTTCTGTAATGGTTGAGACAGTCTCAGTTGTTGTGCCTGTTGAGACTGTCTCACCTGTTGTGCCTGTTGAGGCAGCCTCTGTTGTTGTACCCGTAGATACAGTCTTAACTGTTGTACCTGTTGAGACCATCTCAGCTGTTGTGCCTGTGAATGCACTCTCTACTGTTGTACCTGCTGTTACCATCTCAGCTGTTGTGCCTGTTGAGACAGACTCAGCTGTTGTGCCTGTTGAGACAGTCTCACCTGCTGTGCCTGTTGATACAGTCTCAGCTATCATGCTTGTAGAGACAGTCTCAGCTGTTGTGCCTGTGGCTGCAGTCTCTGCTGTTGAACCTGTTGAGATAGTCTCAGCTGTTGTGCCTGTTGAGGCAGCCTCTGTTGTTGTATTTGTAGATACAGTCTCAGCCGTTGTGCCTGTTGAAATAGTCTCACCTGTTGTGCCTGTTGAGGCATTCTCTGTTGTTGTACCTGTAGATACAGTCTCAGCTGTTGTACCTGTTGAGGCCATCTCAGCTGTTGTGCTTGTTGAGGCAGCCTCTGTTGTACTTGTAGATACAGTCTCAACTGTTGTACCTGTTGAGACCATCTCAGCTGTTGTGCCTGTGAATGCAGTCTCTCCTGTTGTAAATATTGAGACGGTCTCATCTGTTGTACCTGTTGAGATGGTCTCAGCTGTTGTGCCTGTTGAGATAGCCGCTATTGTTGTACCTGTAGATAGAGTCTCAGCTGTTGTACCTGTTGATACTGTCTCAGCAGTTGTGCCTGTGGATGCAGTCTCTCTTGTTGTAACTGTTGAGACAGTCTCAGCTGTTGTGCCTGTGAATGCACTCTCTGCTGTTGTATCTGTAGATACAGTCTCAGCTGTTGCACTTGTTGAGACCACCTCAGCTGTTGTGCCTGTGGATGCAGTCTGTCCTTCTGTAATGGTTGAGACAGTCTCAGCTGTTGTGCCTGTTGAGACAGTCTCAGCTGTTGTGCCTGTTGTGACAGTCTCACCTGCTGTGCCTGTTGATACAGTCTCAGCTGTCACGCTTGTAGAGACAGTCTCAGCTGTTGTGCCTGTGGATGCACTCTCTGCTGTTGAACCTGTTGAGATAGTCTCAGCTGTTGTGCCTGTTGAGGCAGCCTCTGTTGTTGTATTTGTAGATACAGTCTCAGCCGTGGTGCCTATTGAAATAGTCTCACCTGTTGTGCCTGTTGAGGCATTCTCTTTTGTTGTACCGGTAGATACAGTCTCAGCTGTTGCACCTGTTGAGGCCGTCTCAGCTGTTGTGTCTGTGGATGCAGTCTCTGCTGTTGAACCTGTTGATACAGTCTCAGCTGCTGTGCCTGTTGAGACAGTCTTAGCTGTTGTGCCTGTGGATGCAGTCTCTGCTGTTGAACGTGTTGATACAGTCTCAGCTGCTGTGCCTGTTGAGACAGTCTCAGCTGTTGTGCCTGTTGATACAGTCTCTGCTGTTGAACCTGTTGAGACAGTCTCAGCTGTTGTACCTGTTGAGACAGTCTCTACTGTTGTACCTGTTGTTACAGTCTCAGCTGCTGTGCCTGTTGAGACTGTCTCAGCTGTTGTGCCTGTTGAGACTGTCTCAGCTGTTGTGCCTGTGGATGCAGCCTCTGCTGTTGAACCTGTGTATGCAGTCTCAGCTGTTGTGCCTGTTGAGACAGTCTCAGCTGTTGTGCCTGTTGAGACAGTCTTAGCTGTTGTGCCTGTGGATGCAGTCTCTGCTGTTGAACCTGTTGAGACAGTCTCAGCTGTTGTGCCTGTTGATACAGTCTCAACTGTTGAACCTGTGGATGAAGTCTCAGCTGTTGTACCTGTTGAGACAGTCTCAGCTGTTGTGCCTGTTGATACAGTCTCTGCTGTTAAACCTGTTGATGCAGTCTCAGCTGCTGTGCCTGTTGATACAGTCTCAGCTGTTGTTCCTGTTGAGACAGTTTCACCTGTTGTGCCTGTTGAGGCAGTCTCTGCTGTTGAACCTGTTGAGACAGTCTCAGCTGTTGTACCTATTGAGACAGTTTCACCTGTTGTGCCTGTTGAGGCAGTCTCTGTTGTTGTACCTGTAGATACATTGTCAGCTGTTGTACCTGTTGTGACCGTCTCACCTGTTGTGCCTGTTGATACAGTCTCAGCTGTTGTGCCTGTTGACATAGTCTCAGCTGTTGTGCCTGTTGATGCAGTCTCTGTTGTACCTGTAGATACAGTCTCAGCTGTTGTACCTGTGAATGCACCCTCTGTTGTTGTACCTGTTGAGACAGTCTCAGCTGTTGTGCCTGTTGAGGTAGCCTCTGTTGTTGTACCTGTAGGTAAAGTCTCGGCTGTTGTACCTGTTGAGACCGCCTTAGCTGTTGAACCTGTTAATGCCGTCTCAGCTGTTGTGCCTGTGGATGCAGTCTGTCCTGTTATAACTGTTGAGACTGTCTCAGCTGTTGTTCCTGTTGAGGCAGTCTCACCTGCTGTGCCTGTTGATACAGTCTCAGCTATCAAGCTTGTAGAGACAGTCTCAGCTGTTGTGCCTGTGGATGCAGTCTCTGCTGTTGAACTTGTTGAGATAGTCTCAGCTGTTGTGCTTGTTGAGGCAGCCTCTGTTGTTGTATTTGTAGATACAGTCTCAGCCGTTGTGCCTGTTGAAATAGTCTCACCTGTTGTACCTGTTGAGGCTGTCTCAGCTGTTGTGCCTGTGGATGCAGTCTCTGCTGTTGAACCTGTTGATACAGTCTCAGCTGCTGTGCCTGTTGAGACAGTCTTAGCTGTTGTGCCTGTTGAGACAGTCTCAGCTGTTGTGCCTGCTGATACAGACTCAGCTGTCGTACTTGTTGAGTCTGTCTCAGCTGTTGTGCCTGTGAATGCACTCTCTGCTGTTGTACCTGTTGATACAGTCTCAGCCGTTGTGCCTGTAGAGACAGTCTTAGCTGTCGTACTTGTTGACTCCATCTCAGCTGTTGTGCCTGTGGATGCACTCTCTGCTGTTGAACCTGTTGAGGCAGTCTCAGCTGTTGTGCCTGTTGAGGCAGTCTCTGTTGTTGTACCTGTAGATACATTGTCAGCTGTTGTACCTGTTGTGACCGTCTCACCTGTTGTGCCTGTTGATACAGTCTCAGCTGTTGTGCCTGTTGATACAGTCTCAGCTGTTGTGCCTGTTGATGCAGTCTCTGTTGTACCTGTAGATACAGTCTCAGCTGTTGTACCTGTGAATGCACTCTCTGTTATTGTACCTGTAGATAGAGTCTCGGCTGTTGTACCTGTTGAGACCGCCTCAGCTGTTGAACCTGTTAATGCTGTCTCAGCTGTTGTGCCTGTAGATACAGTCGGTCCTGTTATAACTGTTGAGACAGTCTCAGGTGTTGTGCCTGTTGAGACAGTCTCACCTGCTGTGCTTGTTGATACAGTCTCAGCTGACATGCTTGTAGAGACAGTCTCAGCTGTTGTGCCTGTGGATGCAGTCTCTGCTGTTGAACCTGTTGAGATAGTCTCAGCTGTTGTGCCTGTTGAGGCAGCCTCTGTTGTTGTACTTGTAGATACAGTCTCAGCCGTCGTGCCTGTTGAAATAGTCTCAGCTGTCGTACTTGTTGACACCGTCTCAGCTGTTGTGCCTGTGGATGCAGTCTCAGCTGTTGTTCCTGTTGAGACAGTCTCTTCTGTTGTGCCTGTGGATGCAGTCTCTGCTGTTGAACCTGTTGAGACAGTATCAGCTGTTGTACCTGTTGAGATAGTCTCAGCTGTTCTGCCCGTTGAGGCAGCCTCTGTTGTTGTACTTGTAGATACAGTCTCAGCTGTTGTACCTGTTGAGACCATCTCAGCTGTTGTGCCTGTGAATGCGCTCTCTGCTGTTGTACCTGTTGATACAGTCTCAGCTGTTGTTTCTGTTGAGACAATCTCTGCTCTTGTACCTGTCGATACAGTCTCAGATGCTGTGCCTGTTGAGACTGTTTCAGCTGTTGTGCCTGTTGAGACAGTCTCACCTGTTGTTCCTGTGGATGCAGTCTCTGCTGTTGAACCTATGGATGCAGTCTCAGTTATTGTACCTGTTGAGACTGTCTCACCTGTTGTGCCTGTTGATACAGTCTTAGCTGTCGTGCTTGTTGAGGCAGTTTTAGCTATTGTGCCTGTGGATGCAGTCTCAGCTGTTGTACCTCTTGATACAGTCTCAGCTGTTGTGCCTGTTGAGACAGTCTCAGCTGTTTTGCCAGTTGATACAGTCTCACCTGTTGTCCCTGTCGAAACAGTCTCAGCTGTCATGCTTGTAGAGACAGTCTCAGCTGTTGTGCCTGTGGATGCAGTCTCTGCTGTTGAACCTGTTGAGGCAGCCTCTGTTGTTATACCTGTAGATACAGTCTCAGCTGTTGTATTTGTTGAGACCGTCTCAGCTGTTGTGACTGTGGATGCAATCTCTCCTGTTGAACCTGTTGATACAGTCTCTGCTGTTGATCCTGTTGAGACACTCTCTGCTGTTGTGCCTGTTGAGGGCACCACTGTTGTTGTACCTGTCGATACCGTCTCAGCTATTGTACCTGATGAGACCGTCTCTGCTGTTGTGCTTACTAAACTAGACTCTGCTGTTGTACCTGTAAGGGCAGTTTCAGATGTTGTTGCTGATGATGCCATTGATGTGGTGACCACAGTAGCTTCCATTGATACAGTCTCAGCTATTGTACTTGTTGAGACCGCCTCAGCTGTTGAACCTGTTGAGGCTGTCTCTGCTGTTGTGCCTGTTGAGGTAGTCTCTGTTGTTGTACCTGTTGATACAGGCTCGGCTGTTGTACCTGTTGAGAGCGCCTCAGCTGTTGTGCCTGTGGATGCAGTCTGTCCTGTTATAACTGTTGAGACAGTCTCAGCTGTTGTTCCTGTTGAGACAGTCTCACCTGTTGTGCCTGTTGATACAGTCTCAGCTCTCGTACTTGATACCATCTCAGCTGTTGTGCCTGTGGATGCACTCTCTGTTGTTGTACCTGTTGAGACAGTCTCAGCTGTTGTGCCTGTTGAGGTAGCCTCTGTTATTGTACCTGTAGATAGAGTCTCAGCTATTGTACCTGTTGAGACAGTCTCAGCTGTTGTGCCTGTGGATGCAGTCTCAGCTGTTGTACCTGTTGAGACAGTCTTAGCTGTTGAACCTGTTGAGGCAGTCTCAGCTGTTGTACCTGTTGAGACCGTCTCACCTGTTGTGCCTGTTGATACAGTCTCAGCTGTTGTGCCTGTTGACATAGTCTCAGCTGTTGTGCCTGTTGATGCAGTCTCTATTGTACCTGTAGATACAGTCTCAGCTGTTGTACCTGTGAATGCACTCTCTGTTGTTGTACCTGTTGAGACAGTCTCAGCTGTTGTGCCTGTTGAAGTAGCCTCTGTTGTTGTACCTGTAGGTAGAGTCTCAGCTGTTGTACCTGTTGATACTGTCTCAGCTGTTGTGCCTGTGGATGCAGTCTGTCCTGTTATAACTGTTGAGACCGTCTCAGCTGTTGTTCCTGTTGAGACAGTCTCACCTGTTGTGCCTGCTGATACTGTCTCAGCTGTCGTACTTGTTGAAACTGTCTCAGCTGTTGTGCCTGTGGATGCAGTCTCTGCTGTTGTACCTGTTGAGACAGTCTCACCTGTTGTGCCTGCTGATACTGTCTCAGCTGTCGTACTTGTTGAGACCGTCTCAGCTGTTGTGCCTGTGGATGCAGTCTCTGCTGTTGTGCCTGTTGAGGGCACCACTGTTGTTGTACCTGTCGATACCGTCTCAGCTATTGTACCTGCTGAGACCATCTCTGCTGTTGTGCTTACTAAACTAGACTCTGCTGTTGTACCTGTAAGGGCAGTTTCAGATGTTGTTGCTGATGATGCCATTGATGTGGTGACCACAGTTGCTTCCATTGATACAGTCTCAGTTATTGTACTTGTTGAGACCGCCTCAGCTGTTGAACCTGTTGAGGCTGTCTCTGCTGTTGTGCCTGTTGAGACAGTCTCAGCTGTTGTGCCTGTTGAAGTAGCCTCTGTTGTTGTACCTATAGATAGAGTCTCAGCTGTTGTACCTGTTGATACTGTCTCAGCTGTTGTGCCTGTGGATGCAGTCTGTCCTGTTATAACTGTTGAGACCGTCTCAGCTGTTGTTCCTGTTGAGACAGTCTCACCTGTTGTGCCTGCTGATACTGTCTCAGCTGTCGTACTTGAGACAGTTTCTGCTGTTGTACCTGTTGAGGCTGTCTCTGCTGTTGTACCTGTAGAGAGAGTTTCAGATGTTGTTGCTGGTGATGCCATGGATGTGGTCTCTACAGTTGCTTCCGTTGATACAGTAACAGCTGTTGTGCCTGTTGAGACTGTCTCTGCATTTGTGCCTGTTGAGACAGTCGCAGCTGTTGCAGTCATAGAGACAGTCGCAGATGTTGTACCTGTTGAGGTGGTCTCAGCTGTTGTGTCTGTAGAGACAATCTCAGAAGTTGTGGCTGCTGATGTCATTGATGTGGCCTCTGCAGTTGCTTCTGTTGAGACAGGCTCAGCTATTGTGCTGATTGAAATAGTCATTGCTGCTGTACCTGTTGTGACTGTATGAGCTGTTGTACCTGTTGAGCCTGTCTCTGCTGTTGAACCTGTTGAGGTAGTCGCAGCTGTTGTGCCTGTTGAGACAGTCTTAGCTGTTGTGCCTGTTGAGACCATCTCAGCTGTTGCGCCTGTTGATACAGTCTGTGCTGCTGTTCCTGATGAGACAGTCTCAGAAGTTGTTGCTGCTGTTGCCTTTGAAGTTGTCTGCACAGTTGTGCCTGTTGATGCAGTCTCTGCTGCTGTAGCTGTTGTTGCAGTCTCAGCTGTTGTGACAGTCTCAGAAATTGTAGCTACTGGTGTCAATGAAGTGGTCTCCACAGTTCTGTCTGTTGATGCAGTCATGGCTGTTGCAGATGTTGAAGCTGTCTCCCCTGTTGTGCCTGTTGTTATTGTCTCAGCTGTTGTAACTGTTGAGACAGTCTCAGCTGTTGTACCTGTACCTGTAGAGAGAGCAGCAGAAGTCAGAGCTGATAAAGCCATTGTAGTAGTCTGCTCTGTAATGGCTGTTGATATAGTCTCTGTTGTTGTAGCTGTTGAGTCAGTCTCTCCTGTTGTACCTGTTGAAACAGTCTCAGCTGTTGTGCCTGTTGAGACAGTCTCAGATGTTGTGCCTGTTGAGACAGTCCCAGCTGTTGTACTTGCAGAGACAGTCACAGATGTTGTACCTGTTGAGACATTCTCAGCTGTTGTACCTGTTGAGGCAGTCTCAGATGTTGTGCCTGTTGAGGCAGTCTCAGATGTTGTGCCTGTTGAGGCAGTCTCAGATGTTGTGCCTGTTGAGGCAGTCTCAGATGTTGTGCCTGTTGAGGCAGTCTCAGATGTTGTGCCTGTTGAGGCAGTCTCAGATGTTGTGCCTGTTGAGACAGTCTCAGTGGTTGTACCCGTTGAGGCATTCTCTCCTGTTGAACCTGTTGAGACAGTCTCAGCTGTTGTTGTTGGTGATGCCATGGATGTGGTCTCCATAGTTGCTTCCGTTGATATAGTTTCAGCTGTTGTAACTGTTGAGACAGTCTCAGCTGTTGTACCTGTAGAGAGAGCAGCAGAAGTCAGAGCTGATAAAGCCATTGTAGTCATCTGCTCTGTAATGGCTGTTGATGTAGTCTCTGCTGTTGTAGCGGTTGAGTCAGTCTCTCCTGTTGTCCCTGTTGATGTAGCCTCTCCTGATGTAACTGTTGAGACAGTCTCAGCTGTTTTACCTGTAGAGACAGTTTCAGATGTTGTTGTTGGTGATGCCATGGATGTGGTCTCCACAGTTGCTTCCGTTGGTACAGTTTCAGCTGTTGTAACTGTTGAGACAGTCTCAGCTGTTGTACCTGTAGAGGCAGTCTCTGCTGTTGTTCCTGTTGAGGCATTCTCTCCTGTTGTACCTGTAGAGACAGTTTCAGATGTTGTTGCTGGTGATGCCATGGATGTGGTCTCCACAGTTGCTTCCGTTGATACAGTAACAGCTGTTGCACCTATTGAGACTTCCTCTGCATATGTGCCTGTTGAGACAGTCTCAGATGTTGTGCCTGTTGAGATAGTCCCAGCTGTTGTACTTGCAGAGACAGTGGCAGATGTTGTACCTGTTGAGGTATTCTCACCTGTTGTGCCTGTAGAGACAGTCTCAGAAGTTGTGGCTGCTGAAGCCATTGATGTGGTCTCTGCAGTTGCATCTGCTGATACAGTCTCAGCTTTTGTGCTCATTGAAATAGTCTCTGCTGTTGTGCCTGTTGAGACCATCTGAGCTGTTGTGCCTGTTGATACTGTCTGAGCTACTGTTCCTGATGAGTCCGTCTCAGACGTTGTTGCTGCTGTTGCCTTTGAAGTTGTCCTCTCAGTTGTGCCTGTTGATGCAGTCTCTGCTGTTGTTGCAGTCTCAGCTGTTGTGCCTGTTGAGACAGTCTCAGATGTGATAGCTGTTGAGGCAGTTGCTGATGTTGTGCCTGTTGAGGCGGTCTCTGCTGTTGTGCCTGTAGTGACAGCCTCAGAAGTTGTGGCTGCTGATGCCATTGATGTGGTCTCTGTTGTTGTTTTTGTTGAGACAGTCTCAGCTCTTGTGCTCATTGAAATAGTCATTGCTGTTGTACCTGTTGAGGCTGTCTCTGCTGTTGTTGCTGTTATTGCAGTCTCTGCTGTTGTGCCTGTTGAGATAGTCGCAGCTGTTGTGCCTGTTGATGCAGTCTCTGCTGCTGTTCCTGATGAGACTGTCTCAGAAGTTGTTGCTGCTGGTGTCATTGAAGTGATCTCCACAGTTCTGTCTGTTGATGCAGTCTTGGCTGTTGCAGGTGTTGAAGCTGTCTCCCCTGTTGTGCCTGTTGAGACAGTCTCCCCTGTTGTGCCTGTTGAGACAGCTTCAGAAGTTGTTGCTGTTGATGCCAATGAAGTGGTCTCTGCAGATGTGTCTTTTGACATGGTCTCTGCTGTTGTGCCTGTTGATACAGTCTCAGCTGTTGTGCCTGTTGAAGTAGCCTCTGTTGTTGTACCTATAGATAGAGTCTCAGCTGTTGTACCTGTTGATACTGTCTCAGCTGTTGTGCCTGTGGATGCAGTCTGTCCTGTTATAACTGTTGAGACCGTCTCAGCTGTTGTTCCTGTTGAGACAGTCTCACCTGCTGTGCCTGTTGATACAGTCTCAGTTGTTGTGCCTGTTGATACAGTCTCAGCTGTTGTACCTGTTGAAGTAGCCTCTGTTGTTGTACCTATAGATAGAGTCTCAGCTGTTGTACCTGTTGATGCTGTCTCAGCTGTTGTGCCTGTGTATGCAGTCTCTGCTGTTGAACCTGTTGATACAGTCTCTGCTGTTGTACCTGTTGAGACCATCTCAGCTGTTGTGTCTGTTGAGACAGTCAATCTTGTGCCTGTTGATACAGTCCCTGCTGTTGAACCTGTAGATAGAGACTCAGCTGTCGTACCTGTAGCGATCGTCTCAGCTGTTGTGCCTGTGGATGCAGTCTCTCCTTTTGTAATTGCTGAGACAATCTCAGCTGTTTTGCCTGTTGAGACAGTCTCACCTGTATTGCCTGTTGATACAGTCTCTGCTGTTGAGACAGACTCAGTTGTTGTACCTGTAGATACAGTCTCAGCTGTTGTACCTGTTGATGCAGACTCAGCTGTTGTGCCTGTTGATACAGTCTCAGTTGTTGTGCCTGTTGAGGTAGCCTCTGTTGTTGTACCCATAGATAGAGTCTCAGCTGTTGTACCTGTTAATGCCGTCTCAGCTGTTGTGCCTGTTGATACAGTCTCAGTTGTTGTGCCTGTTGAAGTAGCCTCTATTGTTGTACCTATAGATAGAGTCTCAGCTGTTGTACCTGTTAATGCCGTCTCAGCTGTTGTGCCTGTGGATGCAGTCTGTCCTGTTATAACTGTTGAGACCGTCTCAGCTGTTGTTCCTGTTGAGACAGTCTCACCTGTTGTGCCTGCTGATACTGTCTCAGCTGTCGTACTTGAGACAGTTTCTGCTGTTGTACCTGTTGAGGCTGTCTCAGCTGTTGTTCCTGATGAGACAGTCTCACCTGTTGTGCCTGCTGATACTGTCTCAACTGTCGTACTTGTTGAGACCGTCTCAGCTGTTGTGCCTGTGGATGCAGTCTCTGCTGTTGTACCTGTTGAGGGCACCACTGTTGTTGTACCTGTCGATACCGTCTCAGCTATTGTACCTGATGAGACCGTCTCTGCTGTTGTGCTTACTAAACTAGACTCTGCTGTTGTACCTGTAAGGGCAGTTTCAGATGTTGTTGCTGATGATGCCATTGATGTGGTGACCACAGTTGCTTCCATTGATACAGTCTCAGCTGTTGTGCCTGTGAATGCACTCCCTGCTGTTGTACTTGTTGAGACCGTCTCAGCTGTTGTGCCTGTAAATGCACTCTCTGCTGTTGTGCCTGTTGATACAGTCTCTGCTGTTGTACCTGTTGAGACCGTCTCAGCTGTTGTTCCTGTTGAGACAGTCTCACCTGTTGTGCCTGCTGATACTGTCTCTGCTGTTGTACCTGTTGAGACCGTCTCAGCTGTTGTGCCTGTGGATGCAGTCTCTGCTGTTGTGCCTGTTGAGGGCACCACTGTTGTTGTACCTGTCGATACCATCTCAGCTATTGTACCTGATGAGACCATCTCTGCTGTTGTGCTTACTAAACTAGACTCTGCTGTTGTACCTGTAAGGGCAGTTTCAGATGTTGTTGCTGATGATGCCATTGATGTGGTGACCACAGTTGCTTCCATTGATACAGTCTCAGTTATTGTACTTGTTGAGACCGCCTCAGCTGTTGAACCTGTTGAGGCTGTCTCTGCTGTTGTGCCTGTTGAGACAGTCTCAGCTGTTGTACCTGTTGATACAGTCTCAGCTGTTGTGCCTGTGAATGCACTCCCTGCTGTTGTACTTGTTGAGACCGTCTCAGCTATTGTGCCTGTAAATGCACTCTCTGCTGTTGTGCCTGTTGATACAGTCTCTGCTGTTGTACCTGTTGAGACCGTCTCAGCTGTTGTTCCTGTTGAGACAGTCTCACCTGTTGTACCTGTTGAGGGCACCACTGTTGTTGTACCTGTCGATACCGTCTCAGCTATTGTACCTGATGAGACCGTCTCTGCTGTTGTGCTTACTAAACTAGACTCTGCTGTTGTACCTGTAAGGGCAGTTTCAGATGTTGTTGCTGATGATGCCATTGATGTGGTGACCACAGTTGCTTCCATTGATACAGTCTCAGCTGTTGTACTTGTTGAGACCGCCTCAGCTGTTGAACTTGTTGAGGCTGTCTCTGCTGTTGTGCCTGTTGAGGTAGTCTCTGTTGTTGTACCTGTTGATACAGGCTCGGCTGTTGTACCTGTTGAGGCTGTCTCTGCTGTTGTGCCTGTTGAGGTAGTCTCTGTTGTTGTACCTGTTGATACAGGCTCGGCTGTTGTACCTGTTAATGCCGTCTCAGCTGTTGTGCCTGTGGATGCAGTCTGTCCTGTTATAACTGTTGAGACCGTCTCAGCTGTTGTTCCTGTTGAGACAGTCTCACCTGTTGTGCCTGCTGATACTGTCTCAGCTGTCGTTCTTGTTGAGACAGTCTCAGCTGTTGTGCCTGTGGATGCAGTCTCTGCTGTTGTACCTGTTGAGGCTGCCACTGTTGTTGTACCTGTCGATACCATCTCAGCTATTGTACCTGATGAGACCGTCTCTGCTGTTGTGCTTACTAAACTAGACTCTGCTGTTGTACCTGTAAGGGCAGTTTCAGATGTTGTTGCTGATGATGCCATTGATGTGGTGACCACAGTTGCTTCCATTGATACAGTCTCAGCTGTTGTGCCTGTGAATGCACTCCCTGCTGTTGTACTTGTTGAGACCGTCTCAGCTGTTGTGCCTGTAAATGCACTCTCTGCTGTTGTGCCTGTTGATACAGTCTCTGCTGTTGTACCTGTTGAGACCGTCTCAGCTGTTGTTCCTGTTGAGGCAGTCTCACCTGTTGTGCCTGCTGATACTGTCTCAGCTGTCGTACTTGTTGAGACCGTCTCAGCTGTTGTGCCTGTGGATGCAGTCTCTGCTGTTGTGCCTGTTGAGGGCACCACTGTTGTTGTACCTGTCGATACCATCTCAGCTATTGTACCTGATGAGACCGTCTCTGCTGTTGTGCTTACTAAACTAGACTCTGCTGTTGTACCTGTAAGGGCAGTTTCAGATGTTGTTGCTGATGATGCCATTGATGTGGTGACCACAGTTGCTTCCATTGATACAGTCTCAGTTATTGTACTTGTTGAGACCGCCTCAGCTGTTGAACCTGTTGAGGCTGTCTCTGCTGTTGTGCCTGTTGAGACAGTCTCAGCTGTTGTACCTGTTGATACAGTCTCAGCTGTTGTGCCTGTGAATGCACTCCCTGCTGTTGTACTTGTTGAGACCGTCTCAGCTATTGTGCCTGTAAATGCACTCTCTGCTGTTGTGCCTGTTGATACAGTCTCTGCTGTTGTACCTGTTGAGACCGTCTCAGCTGTTGTTCCTGTTGAGACAGTCTCACCTGTTGTACCTGTTGAGGGCACCACTGTTGTTGTACCTGTCGATACCGTCTCAGCTATTGTACCTGATGAGACCGTCTCTGCTGTTGTGCTTACTAAACTAGACTCTGCTGTTGTACCTGTAAGGGCAGTTTCAGATGTTGTTGCTGATGATGCCATTGATGTGGTGACCACAGTTGCTTCCATTGATACAGTCTCAGCTGTTGTACTTGTTGAGACCGCCTCAGCTGTTGAACTTGTTGAGGCTGTCTCTGCTGTTGTGCCTGTTGAGGTAGTCTCTGTTGTTGTACCTGTTGATACAGGCTCAGCTGTTGTACCTGTTGAGGCTGTCTCTGATGTTGTACTTGTTGAGACTGTTTCTGCTGTTGTACCTGTTGAGGCTGTCTCTGCTGTTGTACTTGTTGAGACTGTTTCTGCTGTTGTACCTGTTGAGGCTGTCTCTGCTGTTGTGCCTGTTGAGGCATTCTCTCCTGTTGTACCTGTAGAGACAGTTTCAGATGTTGTTGCTGGTGATGCCATGGATGTGGTCTCCACAGTTGCTTCCATTGATACAGTAGCAGCTGTTGTGCCTGTTGAGACTGTCCCTGCGTTTGTGCCTGTTGAGACAGTCTCAGCTGTTGTACCTGTTGATACAGTCTCAGCTGTTGTGCCTGTGAATGCACTCCCTGCTGTTGTACCTGTTGAGGCTGTCTCTGCTGTTGTGCCTGTTGAGGCATTCTCTTCTGTTGTACCTGTAGAGACAGTTTCAGATGTTGTTGCTGGTGATGCCATGGATGTGGTCTCCACAGTTGCTTCCATTGATACAGTAGCAGCTGTTGTGCCTGTTGAGACTGTCCCTGCATTTGTGCCTGTTGAGACAGTCTCAGCTGTTGTACCTGTTGATACAGTCTCAGCTGTTGTGCCTGTGAATGCACTCCCTGCTGTTGTACTTGTTGAGACCGTCTCAGCTGTTGTGCCTGTAAATGCACTCTCTGCTGTTGTGCCTGTTGATACAGTCTCTGCTGTTGTACCTGTTGAGACCATCTCAGCTGTTGTTCCTGTTGAGACAGTCTCACCTGTTGTGCCTGCTGATACTGTCTCAGCTCTCGTACTTGTTGAGACTGTCTCAGCTGTTGTGCCTGTGGATGCAGTCTCAGCTGTTGTGCCTGTGGATGCAGTCTCTGCTGTTGTGCCTGTTGAGGGCACCACTGTTGTTGTACCTGTCGATACCGTCTCAGCTATTGTACCTGATGAGACCGTCTCTGCTGTTGTGCTTACTAAACTAGACTCTGCTGTTGTACCTGTAAGGGCAGTTTCAGATGTTGTTGCTGATGATGCCATTGATGTGGTGACCACAGTTGCTTCCATTGATACAGTCTCAGCTGTTGTACTTGTTGAGACCGCCTCAGCTGTTGAACTTGTTGAGGCTGTCTCTGCTGTTGTGCCTGTTGAGGTAGTCTCTGTTGTTGTACCTGTTGATACAGGTTCAGCTGTTGTACCTGTTGAGGCTGTCTCTGCTGTTGTACTTGTTGAGACTGTTTCTGCTGTTGTACCTGTTGAGGCTGTCTCTGCTGTTGTGCCTGTTGAGGCATTCTCTCCTGTTGTATCTGTAAAGACAGTTTCAGATGTTGTTGCTGGTGATGCCATGGATGTGGTCTCCACAGTTGCTTCCATTGATACAGTAGCAGCTGTTGTGCCTGTTGAGACTGTCCCTGCGTTTGTGCCTGTTGAGACAGTCTCAGCTGTTGTACCTGTTGATACAGTCTCAGCTGTTGTGCCTGTGAATGCACTCCCTGCTGTTGTACTTGTTGAGACCGTCTCAGCTGTTGTGCCTGTAAATGCACTCTCTGCTGTTGTGCCTGTTGATACAGTCTCTGCTGTTGTACCTGTTGAGACCGTCTCAGCTGTTGTTCCTGTTAATGCCGTCTCAGCTGGTGTGCCTGTGGATGCAGTCTGTCCTGTTATAACTGTTGAGACCGTCTCAGCTGTTGTTCCTGTTGAGACAGTCTTACCTGTTGTGCCTGTTGATACAGTCTCAGCTGTCGTACTTGTTGAAACTGTCTCAGCTGTTGTGCCTGTGGATGCAGTCTCTGCTGTTGTGCCTGTTGAGACAGTCTCACCTGTTGTGCCTGCTGATACTGTCTCAGCTGTCGTACTTGTTGAGACCGTCTCAGCTGTTGTGCCTGTGGATGCAGTCTCTGCTGTTGTGCCTGTTGAGACAGTCTCACCTGTTGTGCCTGCTGATACTGTCTCAGCTGTCGTACTTGTTGAGACCGTCTCAGCTGTTGTGCCTGTGGATGCAGTCTCTGCTGTTGTGCCTGTTGAGGGCACCACTGTTGTTGTACCTGTCGATACCGTCTCAGCTATTGTACCTGATGAGAACGTCTCTGCTGTTGTGCTTACTAAACTAGACTCTGCTGTTGTACCTGTAAGGGCAGTTTCAGATGTTGTTGCTGATGATGCCATTGATGTGGTGACCACAGTTGCTTCCATTGATACAGTCTCAGCTGTTGTACTTGTTGAGACCGCCTCAGCTGTTGAACTTGTTGAGGCTGTCTCTGCTGTTGTGCCTGTTGAGGTAGTCTCTTTTGTTGTACCTGTTGATACAGGCTCAGCTGTTGTACCTGTTGAGGCTGTCTCTGCTGTTGTACTTGTTGAGACTGTTTCTGCTGTTGTACCTGTTGAGGCTGTCTCTGCTGTTGTACTTGTTGAGACTGTTTCTGCTGTTGTACCTGTTGAGGCTGTCTCTGCTGTTGTGCCTGTTGAGGCATTCTCTCCTGTTGTACCTGTAGAGACAGTTTCAGATGTTGTTGCTGGTGATGCCATGGATGTGGTCTCCACAGTTGCTTCCATTGATACAGTAGCAGCTGTTGTGCCTGTTGAGACTGTCTCTGCGTTTGTGCCTGTTGAGACAGTCTCAGCTGTTGTACCGGTTGATACAGTCTCAGCTGTTGTGCCTGTGAATGCACTCCCTGCTGTTGTACTTGTTGAGACCGTCTCAGCTGTTGTGCCTGTAAATGCACTCTCTGCTGTTGTGCCTGTTGATACAGTCTCTGCTGTTGTACCTGTTGAGACTGTCTCAGCTGTTGTGCCTGTTGAGGTAGTCTCAGCTGTTGTGCCTGTTGATACAGTCCCTGCTGTTGAACCTGTAGATAGAGTCTCAGCTGTTGTACCTGTTGTTACTGTCTCAGCTGTTGTGCCTGTGGATGCAGTCTCTCCTGTTGTAATGGCTGAGACAGTCTCAGCTGTTGTGCCTGTTGAGACAGTCTCACCTGTTTTGCCTGTTGACACAGTCTCTACTTTTGAGACAGACTCAGTTGTTGTACCTGTAGTGGCTGTCTCTGCTATTGTACCTGTTGATACAGTCCCTGCTGTTGTGCCTGTGGATGCACTGTCTGCTATTGTAACTGTTGATACAGTCTCTGTTGTATCTGTAGATACAGTCTCAGCTGTTGTGCCTGTTGATACAGTCTCAGCTGTTGTGCCTGTGAATGCACTCTCTGTTGTGCCTGTTGAGACAGTCTCAGCTGTTGTACCACTTGAGGTAGCCTCTGTTGTTGTACCTGTAGATAGAGTCTCAGCTGTTGTACCTGTTGATGCTGCCTCAGCTGTTGTGCCTGTGGATGCAGTCTGTCCTGTTATAACTGTTGAGACAGTCTCAGCTGTTGTTCCTGTTGAGACAGTCTCACCTGTTGTGCCTGTTGGTACAGTCTCAGCTGTCGTACTTGTTGAGACCGTCTCAGCTGTTGTGCCTGTGGATGCAGTCTCTGCTGTTGATCCTGTTGAGGCTGTCTCTGCTGTTGTGCCTGTTGAGGTAGTCTCAGCTGTTGTACCTGTTGATACAGGCTCAGCTGTTGTACCTGTTGAGGCTGTCTCTGCTGTTGTGCCTGTTGAGGCATTCTCTCCTGTTGTACCTGTAGAGACAGTTTCAGATGTTGTTGCTGGTGATGCCATGGATGTGATCTCCGCAGTTGCTTCCGTTGATACAGTAGCAGCTGTTGTGCCTGTTGAGACTGTCTGTGCATTTGTGCCTGTAGAGACAGTCTCATAAGTTGTGGCTGCCGATGTTATTGATGCGGTCTCTGCAGTTGCTTCTGTTGAGACAGGGTCAGCTATTGTGCTGAATGAAGTAGTCATTGCTGTTGTACCTGTTGTGACCGTCTGAGCTGTTGTACCTGTCCCTGCTGTTGAACCTGTTGAGGTAGTCGCAGTTGTTGTGCCTGTTGATACAGTCTCTGCTGCTGTTCCTGATGAGACAGTCTCAGAAGTTGTTGCTGCTGTTGCCTTTGAAGTTGTCTGCACAGTTGTGCCTGTTGATGTAGTCTCTGCTGTTATTGCAGTCTCAGCTGTTGTGGCTGTTGAGAAAATCTCAGAAGTTGTAGCTACTGGTGTCAATGAAGTGATCTCCACAGTTCTGTCTGTTGAAGCAGTCTTGGCTGTTGCAGATGTTGAAACTGTCTCCCCTGTTGTGCCTGTTATGATTGTCTCAGCTGTTGTGGCTGTTGAGAAAATCTCAGCTGTTGTACCTGTAGAGAGAGCAGCAGAAGTTGGAGCTGATAAAGCCATTGTAGTAGTCTGCTCTGTAATGGCTGTTGATGCAGTCTCTGCTGTTGTAGCTGTTGAGTCAGTCTCTCCTGTTGTACCTGTTGAAACAGTCTCAGCTGTTGTGCCTGTTGAGACAGTGTCAGATGTTGTGCCTGTGAATGCAGTCTCTCCTGTTGTAACGGCTGTGACACTCTCTGCTGTTGTAACTGTTGATACAGTCTCACCTGTTGTGCCTGTTGATACAGTCTCAGCTGTTGTGCCTGTTGATGCAGTCTCTGTTGTTGTACCTGTAGACACAGTCTTAGTTGTTGTACCTGTAGATACAGTCTTAGTTGTTGTATCTGTTGAGACAGTCTCAGCTGTTGTGCCTGTTGAAGTAGCCTCTGTTGTTGTACCTGTAGATAGCGTCTCAGCTGTTGTTCCTGTTGATACAGTCTCACCTGTTGTGCCTGTTGATACAGTCTCAGCTGTTGTACTTGTTGAGACCGTCTCAGCTGTTGTGCCTGTGAATGCAGTCTCTGCTGTTGTGCCTGTTGAGGCCGCCACTGTTGTTGTACCTGTCGATACCGTCTCAGCTGTTGAACCTGTTGAGGCTGTCTCTGCTGTTGTGCCTGTTGAGGCAGCCTCTGTTGTACTTGTAGATACAGTCTCAACTGTTGTACCTGTTGAGACCATCTCAGCTGTTGTGCCTGTGAATGCAGTCTCTCCTGTTGTAACTGTTGAGACGGTCTCAGCTGTTGTACCTGTTGAGGCTGTCTCTGCTGTTGTACTTGTTGAGACTGTTTCTGCTGCTGTACCTGTTGAGGCTGTCTCTGCTGTTGTGCCTGTTGAGGCATTCTCTCCTGTTGTATCTGTAGAGACAGTTTCAGATGTTGTTGCTGGTGATGCCATGGATGTGGTCTCCACAGTTGCTTCCATTGATACAGTAGCAGCTGTTGTGCCTGTTGAGACTGTCCCTGCATTTGTGCCTGTTGAGACAGTCTCAGCTGTTGTACCTGTTGATACAGTCTCAGCTGTTGTGCCTGTGAATGCACTCCCTGCTGTTGTACTTGTTGAGACCGTCTCAGCTGTTGTGCCTGTAAATGCACTCTCTGCTGTTGTGCCTGTTGATACAGTCTCTGCTGTTGTACCTGTTGAGACCGTCTCAGCTGTTGTTCCTGTTGAGACAGTCTCACCTGTTGTGCCTGCTGATACTGTCTCAGCTGTCGTACTTGTTGAGACCGTCTCAGCTGTTGTGCCTGTGGATGCAGTCTCTGCTGTTGTGGCTGTTGAGGGCACCACTGTTGTACCTGTCGATACCGTCTCAGCTATTGTACCTGCTGAGACCATCTCTGCTGTTGTGCTTACTAAACTAGACTCTGCTGTTGTACCTGTAAGGGCAGTTTCAGATGTTGTTGCTGATGATGCCATTGATGTGGTGACCACAGTTGCTTCCATTGATACAGTCTCAGCTGTTGTACTTGTTGAGACCGCCTCAGCTGTTGAACTTGTTGAGGCTGTCTCTGCTGTTGTGCCTGTTGAGGCTGTCTCTGCTGTTGTACCTGTTGAGGCTGTCTCTGCTGTTGTGCCTGTTGAGGCTGTCTCTGCTGTTGTACTTGTTGAGACTGTTTCTGCTGTTGTACCTGTTGAGGCTGTCTCTGCTGTTGTACTTGTTGAGACTGTTTCTGCTGTTGTACCTGTTGAGGCTGTCTCTGCTGTTGTGCCTGTTGAGGCATTCTCTCCTGTTGTACCTGTAGAGACAGTTTCAGATGTTGTTGCTGGTGATGACATGGATGTGGTCTCCACAGTTGCTTCCATTGATACAGTAGCAGCTGTTGTGCCTGTTGAGACTGTCCCTGCGTTTGTGCCTGTTGAGACAGTCTCAGCTGTTGTACCTGTTGATACAGTCTCAGCTGTTGTGCCTGTGAATGCACTCCCTGCTGTTGTACCTGTTGAGGCTGTCTCTGCTGTTGTGCCTGTTGAGGCATTCTCTGCTGTTATTGCAGTCTCAGCTGTTGTGGCTGTTGAGAAAATCTCAGAAGTTGTAGCTACTGGTGTCAATGAAGTGATCTCCACAGTTCTGTCTGTTGATGCAGTCTTGGCTGTTGCAGATGTTGAAACTGTCTCCCCTGTTGTGCCTGTTATGATTGTCTCAGCTGTTGTGGCTGTTGAGAAAATCTCAGCTGTTGTACCTGTAGAGAGAGCAGCAGAAGTTGGAGCTGATAAAGCCATTGTAGTAGTCTGCTCTGTAATGGCTGTTGATGCAGTCTCTGCTGTTGTAGCTGTTGAGTCAGTCTCTCCTGTTGTACCTGTTGAAACAGTCTCAGCTGTTGTGCCTGTTGAGACAGTGTCAGATGTTGTGCCTGTGAATGCAGTCTCTCCTGTTGTAACGGCTGTGACACTCTCTGCTGTTGTAACTGTTGATACAGTCTCACCTGTTGTGCCTGTTGATACAGTCTCAGCTGTTGTGCCTGTTGATGCAGTCTCTGTTGTTGTACCTGTAGACACAGTCTTAGTTGTTGTACCTGTAGATACAGTCTTAGTTGTTGTATCTGTTGAGACAGTCTCAGCTGTTGTGCCTGTTGAAGTAGCCTCTGTTGTTGTACCTGTAGATAGCGTCTCAGCTGTTGTTCCTGTTGATACAGTCTCACCTGTTGTGCCTGTTGATACAGTCTCAGCTGTTGTACTTGTTGAGACCGTCTCAGCTGTTGTGCCTGTGGATGCAGTCTCTCCTGTTGAACCTGTTGATACAGTCTCTGCTGTTGATCCTGTTGAGACACTCTCTGCTGTTGTGCCTGTTGAGGCTGCCACTGTTGTTGTACCTGTCGATACCGTCTCAGCTATTGTACCTGATGAGACCGTCTCTGCTGTTGTGCTTATTAAACTAGACTCTGCTGTTGTACCTGTAAGGGCAGTTTCAGATGTTGTTGCTGATGATGCCACTGATGTGGTGACCACAGTAGCTTCCATTGATACAGTCTCAGCTGTTGTACTTGTTGAGACCGCCTCAGCTGTTGAACCTGTTGAGGCTGTCTCTGCTGTTGTGCCTGTTGAGGTAGTCTCTGTTGTTGTACCTGTTGATACAGGCTCGGCTGTTGTACCTGTTGAGGCTGTCTCTGCTGTTGTGCCTGTTGAGGTAGTCTCTGTTGTTGTACCTGTTGATACAGGCTCGGCTGTTGTACCTGTTAATGCCGTCTCAGCTGTTGTGCCTGTGGATGCAGTCTGTCCTGTTATAACTGTTGAGACAGTCTCAGCTGTTGTTCCTGTTGAGACAGTCTCACCTGTTGTGCCTGTTGATACAGTCTCAGCTCTCGTACTTGATACCATCTCAGCTGTTGTGCCTGTGGATGCAGTCTCTGTTGTTGTACCTGTTGATACAGTCTCAGCTGTTGTGCCTGTGAATGCACTCCCTGCTGTTGTACTTGTTGAGACCGTCTCAGCTGTTGTGCCTGTAAATGCACTCTCTGCTGTTGTGCCTGTTGATACAGTCTCTGCTGTTGTACCTGTTGAGACCGTCTCAGCTGTTGTTCCTGTTGAGACAGTCTCACCTGTTGTGCCAGCTGATACTGTCTCAGCTGTTGTGCCTGTTGAGACCATCTCAGCTGTTGTGCCTGTGGATGCAGTCTCTGCTGTTGTGCCTGTTGAGGGCACCACTGTTGTTGTACCTGTCGATACCGTCTCAGCTATTGTACCTGATGAGACCGTCTCTGCTGTTGTGCTTACTAAACTAGACTCTGCTGTTGTACCTGTAAGGGCAGTTTCAGATGTTGTTGCTGATGATGCCATTGATGTGGTGACCACAGTTGCTTCCATTGATACAGTCTCAGTTATTGTACTTGTTGAGACCGCCTCAGCTGTTGAACCTGTTGAGGCTGTCTCTGCTGTTGTGCCTGTTGAGGTAGTCTCTGTTGTTGTACCTGTTGATACAGGCTCAGCTGTTGTACCTGTTGAGGCTGTTTCTGCTGTTGTACCTGTTGAGGCTGTCTCTGCTGTTGTGCCTGTTGAGGCATTCTCTCCTGTTGTGCCTGTAGAGACAGTTTCAGATGTTGTTGCTGGTGATGCCATGGATGTGGTCTCCACAGTTGCTTCCATTGATACAGTAGCAGCTGTTGTGCCTGTTGAGACTGTCCCTGCATTTGTGCCTGTTGAGACAGTCTCAGCTGTTGTACCTGTTGATACAGTCTCAGCTGTTGTGCCTGTGAATGCACTCCCTGCTGTTGTACTTGTTGAGACCGTCTCAGCTGTTGTGCCTGTAAATGCACTCTCTGCTGTTGTGCCTGTGGATGAAGTCTCAGCTGTTGTACCTGTTGATACAGTCTCTGCTGTTGTGCCTGTTGAAGTAGCCTCTGTTGTTGTAGCTATAGATAGAGTCTCAGCTGTTGTACCTGTTAATGCCGTCTCAGCTGGTGTGCCTGTGGATGCAGTCTGTCCTGTTATAACTGTTGAGACCGTCTCAGCTGTTGTTCCTGTTGAGACAGTCTCACCTGTTGTGCCTGCTGATACTGTCTCAGCTGTCGTACTTGTTGAGACCGTCTCAGCTGTTGTGCCTGTGGATGCAGTCTCTGCTGTTGTGGCTGTTGAGGGCACCACTGTTGTTGTACCTGTCGATACCGTCTCAGCTATTGTACCTGATGAGACCGTCTCTGCTGTTGTGCTTACTAAACTAGACTCTGCTGTTGTACCTGTAAGGGCAGTTTCAGATGTTGTTGCTGATGATGCCATTGATGTGGTGACCACAGTTGCTTCCATTGATACAGTCTCAGCTGTTGTACTTGTTGAGACCGCCTCAGCTGTTGAACTTGTTGAGGCTGTCTCTGCTGTTGTGCCTGTTGAGGTAGTCTCTTTTGTTGTACCTGTTGATACAGGCTCAGCTGTTGTACCTGTTGAGGCTGTCTCTGCTGTTGTACTTGTTGAGACTGTTTCTGCTGTTGTACCTGTTGAGGCTGTCTCTGCTGTTGTACTTGTTGAGACTGTTTCTGCTGTTGTACCTGTTGAGGCTGTCTCTGCTGTTGTGCCTGTTGAGGCATTCTCTCCTGTTGTACCTGTAGAGACAGTTTCAGATGTTGTTGCTGGTGATGCCATGGATGTGGTCTCCACAGTTGCTTCCATTGATACAGTAGCAGCTGTTGTGCCTGTTGAGACTGTCTCTGCGTTTGTGCCTGTTGAGACAGTCTCAGCTGTTGTACCGGTTGATACAGTCTCAGCTGTTGTGCCTGTGAATGCACTCCCTGCTGTTGTACTTGTTGAGACCGTCTCAGCTGTTGTGCCTGTAAATGCACTCTCTGCTGTTGTGCCTGTTGATACAGTCTCTGCTGTTGTACCTGTTGAGACTGTCTCAGCTGTTGTGCCTGTTGAGGTAGTCTCAGCTGTTGTGCCTGTTGATACAGTCCCTGCTGTTGAACCTGTAGATAGAGTCTCAGCTGTTGTACCTGTTGTTACTGTCTCAGCTGTTGTGCCTGTGGATGCAGTCTCTCCTGTTGTAATGGCTGAGACAGTCTCAGCTGTTGTGCCTGTTGAGACAGTCTCACCTGTTTTGCCTGTTGACACAGTCTCTACTTTTGAGACAGACTCAGTTGTTGTACCTGTAGTGGCTGTCTCTGCTATTGTACCTGTTGATACAGTCCCTGCTGTTGTGCCTGTGGATGCACTGTCTGCTATTGTAACTGTTGATACAGTCTCTGTTGTATCTGTAGATACAGTCTCAGCTGTTGTGCCTGTTGATACAGTCTCAGCTGTTGTGCCTGTGAATGCACTCTCTGTTGTGCCTGTTGAGACAGTCTCAGCTGTTGTACCACTTGAGGTAGCCTCTGTTGTTGTACCTGTAGATAGAGTCTCAGCTGTTGTACCTGTTGATGCTGTCTCAGCTGTTGTGCCTGTGGATGCAGACTGTCCTGTTATAACTGTTGAGACAGTCTCAGTTGTTGTTCCTGTTGAGACAGTCTCACCTGTTGTGCCTGTTGGTACAGTCTCAACTGTCGTACTTGTTGAGACCGTCTCAGCTGTTGTGCCTGTGGATGCAGTCTCTGCTGTTGATCCTGTTGAGGCTGTCTCTGCTGTTGTGCCTGTTGAGGTAGTCTCTGTTGTTGTACCTGTTGATACAGGCTCAGCTGTTGTACCTGTTGAGGCTGTCTCTGCTGTTGTGCCTGTTGAGGCATTCTCTCCTGTTGTACCTGTAGAGACAGTTTCAGATGTTGTTGCTGGTGATGCCATGGATGTGATCTCCGCAGTTGCTTCCGTTGATACAGTAGCAGCTGTTGTGCCTGTTGAGACTGTCTGTGCATTTGTGCCTGTAGAGACAGTCTCATAAGTTGTGGCTGCCGATGTTATTGATGCGGTCTCTGCAGTTGCTTCTGTTGAGACAGGGTCAGCTATTGTGCTGAATGAAGTAGTCATTGCTGTTGTACCTGTTGTGACCGTCTGAGCTGTTGTACCTGTCTCTGCTGTTGAACCTGTTGAGGTAGTCGCAGTTGTTGTGCCTGTTGATACAGTCTCTGTTGCTGTTCCTGATGAGACATTCTCAGAAGTTGTTGCTGCTGTTTCCTTTGAAGTTGTCTGCACAGTTGTGCCTGTTGATGTAGTCTCTGCTGTTATTGCAGTCTCAGCTGTTGTGGCTGTTGAGAAAATCTCAGAAGTTGTAGCTACTGGTGTCAATGAAGTGATCTCCACAGTTCTGTCTGTTGATGCAGTCTTGGCTGTTGCAGATGTTGAAACTGTCTCCCCTGTTGTGCCTGTTATGATTGTCTCAGCTGTTGTGGCTGTTGAGAAAATCTCAGCTGTTGTACCTGTAGAGAGAGCAGCAGAAGTTGGAGCTGATAAAGCCATTGTAGTAGTCTGCTCTGTAATGGCTGTTGATGCAGTCTCTGCTGTTGTAGCTGTTGAGTCAGTCTCTCCTGTTGTACCTGTTGAAACAGTCTCAGCTGTTGTGCCTGTTGAGACAGTGTCAGATGTTGTGCCTGTGAATGCAGTCTCTCCTGTTGTAACGGCTGTGACACTCTCTGCTGTTGTAACTGTTGATACAGTCTCACCTGTTGTGCCTGTTGATACAGTCTCAGCTGTTGTGCCTGTTGATGCAGTCTCTGTTGTTGTACCTGTAGACACAGTCTTAGTTGTTGTACCTGTAGATACAGTCTTAGTTGTTGTATCTGTTGAGACAGTCTCAGCTGTTGTGCCTGTTGAAGTAGCCTCTGTTGTTGTACCTGTAGATAGCGTCTCAGCTGTTGTTCCTGTTGATACAGTCTCACCTGTTGTGCCTGTTGATACAGTCTCAGCTGTTGTACTTGTTGAGACCGTCTCAGCTGTTGTGCCTGTGGATGCAGTCTCTCCTGTTGAACCTGTTGATACAGTCTCTGCTGTTGATCCTGTTGAGACACTCTCTGCTGTTGTGCCTGTTGAGGCTGCCACTGTTGTTGTACCTGTCGATACCGTCTCAGCTATTGTACCTGATGAGACCGTCTCTGCTGTTGTGCTTATTAAACTAGACTCTGCTGTTGTACCTGTAAGGGCAGTTTCAGATGTTGTTGCTGATGATGCCATTGATGTGGTGACCACAGTAGCTTCCATTGATACAGTCTCAGCTGTTGTACTTGTTGAGACCGCCTCAGCTGTTGAACCTGTTGAGGCTGTCTCTGCTGTTGTGCCTGTTGAGGTAGTCTCTGTTGTTGTACCTGTTGATACAGGCTCGGCTGTTGTACCTGTTAATGCCGTCTCAGCTGTTGTGCCTGTGGATGCAGTCTGTCCTGTTATAACTGTTGAGACAGTCTCAGCTGTTGTTCCTGTTGAGACAGTCTCACCTGTTGTGCCTGTTGATACAGTCTCAGCTGTCGTACTTGTTGAGACCGTCTCAGCTGTTGTGCCTGTGGATGCATTCTCTGTTGTTGTATCTGTTGAGACAGTCTCAGCTGTTGTGCCTGTTGAGGTAGCCTCTGTTATTGTACCTGTAGATAGAATCTCAGCTGTTGTACCTGTTGAGACAGTCTCAGCTGTTGTGCCTGTGGATGCAGTCTCAGCTGTTGTACCTGTTGAGACAGTCTCAGCTGTTGTACCTGTTGCGACCGTCTCACCTGTTGTGCCTGTTGATACAGTCTCAGCTGTTGTGCCTGTTGACATAGTCTCAGCTGTTGTGCCTGTTGATGCAGTCTCTATTGTACCTGTAGATACAGTCTCAGCTGTTGTACCTGTGAATGCACTCTCTGTTGTTGTACCTGTAGGTAGAGTCTCAGCTGTTGTACCTGTTGATACCATCTCAGCTGTTGTGCCTGTGGATGCAGTCTCTGCTGTTGAACCTGTTGAGGCAGTCTCTGTTGTTGTACCTGTTGAGACAGTCTCAGCTGTTGTACCTGTTGATACAGTCTCAGCTGTTGTGCCTGTGAATGCACTCTCTGCTGTTGTCCCTGTTGATACAGTCTCAGCTATTGTACCTGTTGATACAGTCTCAGCTGTTGTGCCTGTGAATGCACTCCCTGCTGTTGTACTTGTTGAGACCGTCTCAGCTGTTGTGCCTGTAAATGCACTCTCTGCTGTTGTGCCTGTTGATACAGTCTCTGCTGTTGTACCTGTTGAGACCGTCTCAGCTGTTGTTCCTGTTGAGACAGTCTCACCTGTTGTGCCTGCTGATACTGTCTCAGCTGTCGTTCTTGTTGAGACAGTCTCAGCTGTTGTGCCTGTGGATGCAGTCTCTGCTGTTGTACCTGTTGAGGCTGCCACTGTTGTTGTACCTGTCGATACCATCTCAGCTATTGTACCTGATGAGACCGTCTCTGCTGTTGTGCTTACTAAACTAGACTCTGCTGTTGTACCTGTAAGGGCAGTTTCAGATGTTGTTGCTGATGATGCCATTGATGTGGTGACCACAGTTGCTTCCATTGATACAGTCTCAGCTGTTGTGCCTGTGAATGCACTCCCTGCTGTTGTACTTGTTGAGACCGTCTCAGCTGTTGTGCCTGTAAATGCACTCTCTGCTGTTGTGCCTGTTGATACAGTCTCTGCTGTTGTACCTGTTGAGACCGTCTCAGCTGTTGTTCCTGTTGAGGCAGTCTCACCTGTTGTGCCTGCTGATACTGTCTCAGCTGTCGTACTTGTTGAGACCGTCTCAGCTGTTGTGCCTGTGGATGCAGTCTCTGCTGTTGTGGCTGTTGAGGGCACCACTGTTGTTGTACCTGTCGATACCGTCTCAGCTATTGTACCTGATGAGACCGTCTCTGCTGTTGTGCTTACTAAACTAGACTCTGCTGTTGTACCTGTAAGGGCAGTTTCAGATGTTGTTGCTGATGATGCCATTGATGTGGTGACCACAGTTGCTTCCATTGATACAGGCTCAGCTGTTGTACCTGTTGAGGCTGTCTCTGCTGTTGTACTTGTTGAGACTGTTTCTGCTGTTGTACCTATTGAGGCTGTCTCAGCTGTTGTGCCTGTGGATGCAGTCTGTCCTGTTATAACTGTTGAGACCGTCTCAGCTGTTGTTCCTGTTGAGACAGTCTCACCTGTTGTGCCTGCTGATACTGTCTCAGCTGTCGTACTTGTTGAGACCGTCTCAGCTGTTGTGCCTGTGGATGCAGTCTCTGCTGTTGTGCCTGTTGAGGGCACCACTGTTGTTGTACCTGTCGATACCATCTCAGCTATTGTACCTGATGAGACCGTCTCTGCTGTTGTGCTTACTAAACTAGACTCTGCTGTTGTACCTGTAAGGGCAGTTTCAGATGTTGTTGCTGATGATGCCATTGATGTGGTGACCACAGTTGCTTCCATTGATACAGTCTCAGTTATTGTACTTGTTGAGACCGCCTCAGCTGTTGAACCTGTTGAGGCTGTCTCTGCTGTTGTGCCTGTTGAGACTGTCTCAGCTGTTGTACCTGTTGAGACCGCCTCAGCTGTTGAACCTGTTGAGGCTGTCTCTGCTGTTGTGCCTGTTGAGACAGTCTCAGCTGTTGTACCTGTTGATACAGGCTCAGCTGTTGAACTTGTTGAGGCTGTCTCTGCTGTTGTGCCTGTTGAGGTAGTCTCTGCTGTTGTACTTGAGACAGTTTCTGCTGTTGTACCTGTAGAGAGAGTTTCAGATGTTGTTGCTGGTGATGCCATGGATGTGGTCTCTACAGTTGCTTCCGTTGATACAGTAACAGCTGTTGTGCCTGTTGAGACTGTCTCTGCATTTGTGTCTGTTGAGACAGTCGCAGCTGTTGTAGTCATAGAGACAGTCGCAGATGTTGTACCTGTTGAGGTGGTCTCAGCTGTTGTGTCTGTAGAGACAATCTCAGAAGTTGTGGCTGCTGATGTCATTGATGTGGCCTGTGCAGTTGCTTCTGTTGAGACAGGCTCAGCTATTGTGCTGATTGAAATAGTCATTGCTGCTGTACCTGTTGTGACTGTATGAGCTGTTGTACCTGTTGAGCCTGTCTCTGCTGTTGAACCTGTTGAGGTAGTCGCAGCTGTTGTGCCTGTTGAGACAGTCTTAGCTGTTGTGCCTGTTGAGACCATCTCAGCTGTTGCGCCTGTTGATACAGTCTGTGCTGCTGTTCCTGATGAGACAGTCTCAGAAGTTGTTGCTGCTGTTGCCTTTGAAGTTGTCTGCACAGTTGTGCCTGTTGATGCAGTCTCTGCTGCTGTAGCTGTTGTTGCAGTCTCAGCTGTTGTGACAGTCTCAGAAGTTGTAGCTACTGGTGTCAATGAAGTGGTCTCCACAGTTCTGTCTGTTGATGCAGTCATGGCTGTTGCAGATGTTGAAACTGTCTCCCCTGTTGTGCCTGTTGTTATTGTCTCAGCTGTTGTGGCAGTTGAGAAAATCTCAGCTGTTGTACCTGTACCTGTAGAGAGAGCAGCAGAAGTCGGAGCTGATAAAGCCATTGTAGTAGTCTGCTCTGTAATGGCTGTTGATATAGTCTCTGTTGTTGTAGCTGTTGAGTCAGTCTCTCCTGTTGTACCTGTTGAAATAGTCTCTACTGTTGTGCCTGTTGAGACCATCTGAGCTGTTGTGCCTGTTGATACTGTCTGAGCTACTGTTCCTGATGAGTCCGTCTCAGACGTTGTTGCTGCTGTTGCCTTTGAAGTTGTCTTCTCAGTTGTGCCTGTTGATGCAGTCTCTGCTGTTGTTGCAGTCTCAGCTGTTGTGCCTGTTGAGACAGTCTCAGATGTGATAGCTGTTGAGGCAGTTGCTGATGTTGTGCCTGTTGAGGCGGTCTCTGCTGTTGTGCCTGTAGTGACAGCCTCAGAAGTTGTGGCTGCTGATGCCATTGATGTGGTCTCTGTTGTTGTTTTTGTTGAGACAGTCTCAGCTCTTGTGCTCATTGAAATAGTCATTGCTGTTGTACCTGTTGAGGCTGTCTCTGCTGTTGTTGCTGTTATTGCAGTCTCTGCTGTTGTGCCTGTTGAGATAGTCGCAGCTGTTGTGCCTGTTGATGCAGTCTCTGCTGCTGTTCCTGATGAGACTGTCTCAGAAGTTGTTGCTGCTGGTGTCATTGAAGTGATCTCCACAGTTCTGTCTGTTGATGCAGTCTTGGCTGTTGCAGGTGTTGAAGCTGTCTCCCCTGTTGTGCCTGTTGAGACAGTCTCCCCTGTTGTGCCTGTTGAGACAGTCTCCCCTGTTGTGCCTGTTGAGACAGCTTCAGAAGTTGTTGCTGTTGATGCCAATGAAGTGGTCTCTGCAGATGTGTCTTTTGACATGGTCTCTGCTGTTGTGCCTGTTGATACAGCCACAGTTGTTGTACCTCTTGAGGTAATTTCTGATGTGGTGGCTGAGGATGACTGTGCTGTTGTGTATGTTGAGTCATCTGTTGCCTTTTCTGAGGTGCTTTCCATCACAACAGTTTTAGCATCTGTCAAGAGAGGAGCAGTGTTAATAATTCAGATCCATTACCTTCCTCATGATCTCCACCCTGAAAAGTTTAATTTATCTTCACTTTCCAGACACTTACTGTGCTCCTTAGTGTTTCCAGCAATTTCAGTTTTAATTTCACAGTTTAATATTTGCTGTACCTTTGTTTCTCAAATATGATATCTCTTCCTCCCATTTTCCTAACATACAGTATTGATATGCCTGCTCATTCCTTTGGGTCATCATTCACCGTTGTACCTCTGTACGTACCATTCGGAGCTACGTGGCAAAGAGAATGAATGTCGTCATTGTGCTTGAGTATGCTAAGTTACGTGAAAGCAGTGAACAAACTTACTTGTCCGAGCATCACAGACACATTGTATCATTCACAAAAAAAACATAGAACTTTAGTTCCTGACGAACAAGATGGAGGATCTGGATGTACTGAGGACCATCTGTAAAGCTGAAAACCTCACAGATAAAACTTTAACTGAGGTGGTCACACCCAGGACACAGGCTACAGATTGTAGGTGGGTGACCACCAGGAGAATTAAAGGAGGTAAGCTGTCAGTGCAGAGCTCCCCTGTAGCCATTCAGCACAACGAGAATACCCCTTTCAATACTGCTGGGTGGGGGTATGACCCGACTGGACACGGCAGCAGCAGCCTGGCCAGTGCCACTGTGGCCATCCCTGAGGCTCAACAAGCAAAGGAAAGTCAGGCAGAGCAATAGTGACAGGACCATAAGAACCATAAGGTATAGGGACAGATTTAGGCCATTCGGCCCATTGAGACTGCTTTACCATTTCTTCAAGGCTGATCCAATTTTCTCCTCACCCCCAATCTTCTGCCTTCTCACCGTATCCCTCCTTGCCCTAACCAATCAAGGACTTATCAACCTCTGCCTTAAATATACATAAAGACATGGACTCCACAGCTGCCTGTGGCAAAGAATTCCACCAGTTAACCACTCTCTGACTAAAAAAAAATTCTCCTCATCTCTGTTCCAACAGGACACCCCTCTATTCTGAGACTGTGTCCTCTGGTCTGGACTATTCCACCAGAGGAAACACCCTCTCCACATTCATGCAATTAAGGGCTTTCACCATTTGATAGGTTTCAATGAGGTCACCCCTCATTCTTCTGAATTCTAGTAAATACATGCCCAGAGCCATCAAACGCTCTTCATATGACAAGCCGTTCAATCCTGAAATCACTTTTGTGAACCTCCTTTGAACCCTCTCCAGTTTCAGCACATTCTTTCTAAGATAAGGGGCCCAAAACTGTTCACAATACTCCAAGTGAGGCCTCACTAGTGTTTTATAAAATCTCGACATTAACCCTTGCTTTTATATTCGAGTCTTCTTAAAATGAATGCTAAGATTGTATTTGCCTTCCTTACCACAGACTCAACCTGCAAATTAACCTTGCAAGATTTCTGCGCAAGGACTTCCAATTTCCTTTGCAACACAGTGTTTTGAATTTTCTCTCCATTTAGAAAAAAGTCAACCTTTTCATTTCTCCTACCAAAATGCATGACCATACACTTCCCAACAACTGTATTGGACCATAAGGCCATAAGGTATAGGAGCAGATTGATGCCATTTGGCCCCTCAAGTCTGCTGCACCATTTTATTATGGCTGATCCATTTTCCCTCTCAGCACCAATCTCCTGCCTTCCCACCATATCCCTTCATGCCCTGACCAATCAAGAATAGTTTTGAGCTTATCATCAAAGAGTATACTTTGTATCAAAGTACAGGCAGGAAGGCATAGTAGATGGTGGTAAGAAATGTTGAAAGAACTAGACAGGGTACATGTGAAGAGGATGTTTCCTATGGTGGGAGTATCCAGAACTAGAGGGCACAGCCTCAAAATTGAGGGCTGACCTTTTAGAACAGAGGTAAGGAAGAATTTTTTTTTCAATAGAGTGGTAAATCTATGGACTGCTCTGCCACAGCCTGCGGTGGAGGCCAAATACGTGTATATATTTAAGGCAGAAGTTGATAGTTGCCTGATCGGTCAGGGTATCAAAGGATATGGCAAGAAGGCAGGTGTATGGGGTTGAATGGCATCCGGGATGAGCCATGATGGAATGGTAGAGCAGTTTCAATGGACTGAATGGCCTAATTCTGCTCCTATGTCTTACTGAAGAGAAAACGGATGCATTGGTCACGATCTTTCAAGAATCACTTGATTCTGGCATGGTCCTGGAGGATTGGAAAATTGCAAATGTCACTCCACTCTTTAAGAAGAGAGGAAGGCAAATAAAAGAAAACTATAGGCCAGTTGGCTTAACAACAGTAGTTGAGAAATTGTTGGAGTCTATTACTGAGGATGAGATTTTCCATTACTTGGAAACTATTGATAAAATAAGTCAATGTCGGCATGGTTTCTGTAAAGGGAAATCTTGCCTGACTTCTGCGAGTTCTTCGAGGAAGTTACCAACAGGGAGGACAAAGGTGAGGCAGTGATGTCATTTACTTGGATTTTCAAAAGGCGCCACATATGAGGCTGCTTAACAAGATAAAATCCTATAGCATGACAGGAAAAGATACTGGCATGAATAGAGGAATGACTGATAGGCAGGAGGCAATGGGTAGGAATAAAGGGGCCTTTTCTGGTTGGCTGCCAGTGACTAGTCATGTTCCTTAGGGGTCAGTATTAGGACAGCTATTTTTCACACTGTTTGTCAATGATTTAGATAATAGGATTGACCTCACCTTCAGCACTATCACTCCAGTTCCCATCCCCCTGCCAAATCAGTTTAAATCCACCCAAGCAACTCTAGCCAACCTACCAGCAAGGATATTGGGCCCTCTCGGGTTCAGATGTAACCCATCCTTTTGTATAGGTCATACCTTCTCCAGAAGAGGTTACTACCCTGGAAGTCCTGTTCCTCAGCTTTCTAACTAGCTCCCTAAAATCTCTCTTCAGGAACTCCTCACCTTGTTTACCTATGTCATTGGCACCAGTACGTGTCAAGACTTTTGGCCGCTAACCCTCACCTTTGAGAATGCCATGGACACGATCCAAGACATCCCTGATCCTGGCATCAGGGAGGCAACATTTCATATGGATGTCTCTATCTCACCCAAAGAACCTCACATCTGTTCCACTGGCTATGGAATCTTCTATCAACACACCACTGCACTCCTCTTCACCTCTCTGATCTTCTGAACCACAGCACCAGACTCAGTGCCAGAGACCTGGTCACTGTGGCATCCCCCGGTAGGTCGTCCCCCTCAATCGTATCTGAAGTTATATGGCCACAGGTGTACTCTGCACTGGCTGTGCATTTCACTGCCTCATAACATCCACCCAGCAACCTGTCTCCTGTAATCTAAGGTTATCGAGTTGTAGATCTAGTTCCTTAAATACATTGTCTCATGACCTGTAACTCAGTACACCTGGTGCAGATGTGTTTATCTGGGAGAATGGAGGTCTCCCAGACTTCACACATCCCACACACAGTACCTGCCCCTGGAACCATGCTCACTAGGCAATGCACTAATAGATGAGGAATGAACAACTAAGAACAGAGCGGGAGTAACTTACTAGACAATCTACCTCACCCACGCCTGATGAGGCAAAGCCACTCTAAAGACTGGCACACATCAAATGAACAGCCGCTCAAAGAACACTCCATCTGCCATTTATTTGCCCATTCTCCTAATCTGTCTAAGTCATTCTGTAGCCTCTACTTTCTCAAAACTACCTGCACTCCACTTACCTTCATATCATCTGCAAGCTTGGCAACAAAGCCATTAATTCCATCATCCAAACCATTGACATATAACGTAAAAACAATCGGTCCCAACACAGATTCCTGTGAAACACAACTAATCACCAACAGCCACTCAGAAAAGGCTCCCCTTATTCCCACTCTTTGCCTCCAGCCAATCAGCCACTGCCTTATCCATGCTAGAATCTTTCCTATTGTAACAGGTTTTACTGCTAATATAATGGCCTCCCTGTAATGTTTTACTGCTAAGGCTAAGGTAATGGTTTCTCTGTAGCAGCAATGTTTGGGTTATGACCAGAGATAACAGGGTATGTTGGCTAATGAGCAGGATGTTGTTCTTTCTTGTGTGTCTGGGAGAGGGATTTCTCAGTCTTTTGTTGGGGAGCAATGAGGAGAGAAGACGCGAATGGAGAGAGCTGGTAGACTGCTGGACGGAGTGGACCTGGAGCAAGGGTCCGAAGGTCAGCGACGATCGGAGAAGGTCGATGGTGGACGAACGGCCTTATCAGTGAGCTCCAACATTTGCGCATTAGACTGTTTCATGAGAATGGGCCTTTTTCTTTTTTTTTGTTTCTTTACTAACCATATAGTCAAATTAAGAATTATAAAGCTCAATCATTTAATTGCATATTGTGTACTGTTTGTTATATTGTGGTACTGATTTGTAACAGGGGACACGTCATACAGCATCCACCCAAACGAGATTTCTTATGTTTGGTTGGGCTGGGGGCTATCATCCCTTAGATTAAGCCACTAGCCAAACCGAGAGTTACACTATGATACCATAGGCTCATAGCTTGTTAAGCAGCCTCAGGTGTGGCACCTTGTCAAAGGCTTTCTGAAAATCCAAGTACGTGACATCAACCGATTCACTTTTGTATCTCCTGCTTGTTACTTCTTCAAAGAATTCCAAATGATTTGTCAGGCAAGGTTTTTCCTTGAGGAAACCATGCTGACTATGGCCTATTTTATCATGTTCCCCAAGTACCATGAGACCTCATCCTTAATAATTGACTCCAACATCTTCCCAACCACTGATTTTATACTCTAGGGTGTACATCATTTGGTCCAAGTGACTTTTGTACCTTCAGATCTTTCAGTTTCCTAAGTACCTTCTATCTAGTTATGATAATTTCACATTCTTCATGACCCCTCACACCTGCGACTTCCACCATACTGCTAGTGTCTTCCACAGTGAAGACTGATGAAAAATACTTATTCAGTTTGTCCATCATTTCCTTGTCCCCCATTTCTATCTCTCCAGCATTGTTTTTCAATGGTCCGCTATCCACGCTCACTTCTCGTTTACACTTTATGTATTTGAAGAAACTTTTGGTGTGCTCTTTAATATTATTGGCTAGCTTACTTTCGTATTCCATTTTTGCTTTCTTAATGATTTTTTTTAATTGTCTTCTGCTGGTTTTTAAAAACTTCCCAATCCTCTAACTTCCCACTAATTTGGATCTATTATATGCCCTCTCTTTGGCTTTTATGTTGGCTTTGACTTATCTTGTTAGACACGGTTGTGTCATCTTTCCTTTAGAATACTTCTTCCTCTTTGGAATGAAAATATCCTGTGCCTTCCAAATTACTTCTTGAAATTCCAGCCATTGCTGTTGTGCCATCGTCCTTGCCAGTGTTCTTTACCAATCAATTTTGGCCAACTCCTCTCTCATGCCTCTGTTAATTCCCTTTACTCCACTGTAATATCTCATTTTAGCTTCTCCTTCTTGCCTTTAGAATACTTCTTTCCTTTAGAATACTTCTTCCTCTTTGGAATGAAAATATCCTGTGCCTTCCAAATTACTTCTTGAAATTCCAGCCATTGCTGTTGTGCCATCGTCCTTGCCAGTGTTCTTTACCAATCAATTCTGGCCAACTCCTCTCTCATTCCTCTGTTAATTCCCTTTACTCCACTGTAATATCTCATTTTAGCTTCTCCTTCTCAAATTTCAGGATGAATTTGATCATATTATTATCACTTTCCCCAAAGTGTTCTCTTACCTTAAGCTCTCTAATCAAATCTGCTTCATTGCACAACACCAAACCCTGAAGCTCCTCATCCTCTGGTGGTCTCAACCACAAGCTGCTCTAAAAAGACATCTAGTAGGCACCCTAGATACTCCCCTTTCTGTAATCCAGCACCGACCTGATTTTCCCAAGCTACCTACATATTGAAGTCCCCCATGACTATTGTAACATTGCCCTTTTAGCATGCATTTTCTATTTCCTGTTGTAATTTGTAGGCCACACTCTTTCTACTGTTTAGTGGTCTGCATACAACTCCCATCGAGGTCTTTTTACCAACAGAGCAGTGCCACCCCCTCTGCCTTCTTGCCTGTCATTCTGATACAATGTGTATCCTTGGACATTAAGCTCCTAGCTATAATCTCCTTTCAACCATAATTAAGTGATGCCTGCAAAATAATACCTGCCAATCTGCAACTGTGCTGCAAGTTTATCTACTTTATTCTGTACACTGCACACATTCAAATACAACACCTTCACCCTTTTCAATTTCATCAGTCTCTTATGTTGCAACTCATCCTGTTGACTGCAATTTTGCCCTATCAACAGCCTTTTCTCACGTCGCATTGTCTCTGTTTGTAAACCTGCTACCTCACCTTCAGCACCATTATCTGCCTTTCCCACAATATTTCTTGCATTGAAATATTCACAGATCAGGACACTAGTCGCACCATGTTCAACCTTTTGATTTTTAACTTTGTCTGAGGTCTTGTTCTGGCACTCTGGTTCTAATCTCCTTGCAACGCCAGTTTAAATCACACCATACAGCATGAACAAACCTTCCCACTAGAATATTATCCCCTCCAGTTCAGGTGCAAACCGTCCCTCTGTACAAGTCCCACCTTCCTGGGAAGACAGCCCTATGATCCAATAATCTTATGACCTCCCTCCTAACCAACTCCTTATATATATATATGTGTGTGTGTGTGTGTGTGTGTGTGTGTGTGTGTGTATATGTGTATGTGTGTATATATATATATATATATATATAGGCATCCGTTAGTCTCAAGAGACCATGGATTTGTACCTTGGAAGGTTTCGAGGGTGCAGGCCTGTGCAAGGTTGTATGCAAGACTGACAGTTGCCCATGCTGCAAGTCTCCCCTCTCCATGCCACCGATGTTGTCCAAGGGAAGGGCATTAGGACCCGTACAACTTGGCACCGGCGTCATCGCAGAGCAATGTGTGGTTAAGTGCCTTGCTCATGTACACAACACGCTGCCTCAGCCAAGGCTCAAACTAGCAACCTGCAGATCACTAGACAAGCGCCTTAATCACTTGGCCACATGCCAACTCCTTAGTCACATATTAAACTGTATAAACTTTCTCATTCTGGCCTCACTAGCACATGGCAGGTAGCAACCCTGAGATCATAACCCTCAGCCTCCCAAATGACCTGGAGCTCATCCAGTTCCTTAATGTCGTTTGTTTGAAGCTGCTGCTGGATGCTCTTCTTGCAGTTGTAATCATCAGGGACACTGGAGGTCTCCCTGCCTTCCTACATCCTGCAAGAGGAGCTTTTCGCTATCCTTCCTGGCATCTTTACTGCCGTAGCTGAGCAGATAGAAAGAATAGAATGAGAAAAAAGGTTGAGTATTTCTTTCCTTTGCTTTCTCTGACTGAAGTCTCCCTTTGCTGAACCCCTGATAGTTAGGGTAGGGACAAGAGGGTAGGGCCAAGAAAGAGGCATTAGTATGGTGTGTTGACTCCCAGGTGCCAGGGTCCAAGATGTGTCAGAGCATCTGCAGAATATTCTCAGGGGAGAGGATGAGTAGCCAGAGGTCGTGGTGCACATTGACACTCATGACATAGGTAGATCAGGGGAAGAGGGAGATAGGAATGTGATTGAAGTGCAGGACCTCCATTTACTTATGTTCTTATGTACTCACGGTACCACATGCTAGCCAGGGCAAGAATAGGATGATAATATAGATGAATGAGTGGCTGAGGAACTGGTGCAGGGGGCAGAGCTGCGGTTTCGTCGATCATTGGAACCTCTCCTGGACAGGGGTGACTTGAGATAGAGGGGCAGACTGCACCTGTCCTGGAGGGAAGCCAATATCCTGACTGGGAGGTTCACCAGTACTATTCAGGAGGGTTTAAAGTAGTTTGGCAGGAGGATGGAAAGCAGAGCAACAGATCAGAAACTGGAAGGATGGGGAAGAAAGTAGATGTCAGGAACAGTAAAAACAGGCAGGAGCAAAGCGATAGATACAACGGGAGGGATAGTTTGAAGTGCATTTTAATGCTTGGGATATTATGGGCAAAGGTGAGGATCAGTACTATGAGGTTGCAGTCATTACAGAAACTTGGTTGAGAGAGGGACATAAATAAGTGCTTGACGTCCCAGGGTTTTCATTCTTTTAGAAAAGATAGAGGAAGGTAAAAGAACTGCGGGGGTGTTGCAATACTAATCAGGGACAATATCACAGCTGCACTCAGAGGGAACATCAGGGAAGGCTCGTCCACTGAATCTATATGGGTAGTACTCAAAAATAGGAAGGGTGCAATCACTCTGATTGGATAGTACCACACACTCTCCCCCACCCCCACCCCCGCCAACAATAGCCACTGAATATTGAGAAACAGATATACAGGCGGATTAGGGAAAGGTATAAACACAAAAGGGTTGTTATTAACTCCTCTTTCTTTCTTTTCAAATCTTTTTATTGTTATATTATACAGAAAAAATAACATGAGTACATTGAAGTAACAACACTTACAATGTCTCAAAAAAGACATTATCTTAAAGATTGGAAAAAAAATGTTGTGATAACAAAAAAATCCTACTAAGCAGAAAAGTGAGAAAAAAAGAAGTTAATAACTTCTCTAATATAAACTGGGACTTTCCTAGTGCAAGTAGTTTAAATGGGGCAGAACTTGTTCGGTGCGTCTAGGAGGGCTCCTTAAATCAGCATGCAGAGGAGGTGCTGTACCCACCCTGGTGTTGGGTAACGAGCCTGGCCTTTCAATGGGTGAGCAGTTCGGGAACAGTAACCACAACTCCTTAACTTTCAGGTAGCTATAGATAAGGATAAGCATGGACCTCATAGGAGAGTATTAAAGTGGAGCAGGGCAAATTATGACAGTATTAGGTAGGAACAAGGGAGAGTTAATTGGGAATAGTTGTTTTGAACAGGTCTATATCTGACATGTGGGGCGTGTTTAGAGACCAACTGCACAGAGCACAGGACATGTATGTTCCAGTCAGAAGAAAGGACAAGGATGACAAGGTAAGAGAAACCTCGGATGTTGAAAGAGCCGATGAATTAAAGCAAGAAGATAAAGGTAAAATATGTAAAGCTTAGAAAGTTGGAATCAAACAGAGCCCTTGCGAGTTATAAAGAAGCCAGAAAAAAATACAAGAAGGAACTTAGTGAAGTCAGGAGGGGCTACGAAAGTCCTTGGCAAGTAGGATTAAAGAGAATCCCAAGCCATTCTATGCATACCTCAGGAGCAAGAGGATAACTAGGGAGTGGATAGGATCACTCAAGAATAAATTGAGGACCATTTTCTTGGATGTGAAGGATGTGGCTGAAGTCCTTAATGAGTACTTTACATCATTTTTCCCAAGGAGAAGGACATGGAGGATAGGGAGACCAGTGCTGAGTATTTTGATATGCTAGGGCAGTTTGAAGTAGAGGAGGAGGTAGTGTTGTGTCTCTTAAAGAGCATTAAGGTGGACAAGTCCACAGGGCAATGTTGGGATGTACCCCAGGTTATTGAGAGAGGCAAGTGAGGACATTGCTGGGGCCTTGACCAGTATCTCTGTGTCCTCTCTAGCCACAGGCAAGGTCTTGGCAGACAGGCCAATAGTTAATATTGTTCCGTTGTTCAAGAAGGAAACAAAGGATAATCCAGGGAACTATAGATTGCTGAGTATCTTATCTGTGGTAGGGAAGCTACTGGAGTGAATCCTTAGGCATAGGATTTATGAGCATTTCGAAAACCATGGCCTATTTAGGGAGAGCCAGCATGGCTTTGTATGGGACAAAATGTGTTTTACGAACTTGATTGAGTTTTTTGATGAGGTGACAAGGGTGATTGATGTAGGTGGAGCTGTGGATGTTGTCTACATGGATTTTAGTAAGGTGTTTGACAAGATCCCTCATTAAGGCTCATCCAGGAGATTAAGATGCATGCGATCAATGATGAATTGGCCATTAGGAATCAGAACGCGCTTGCCCATAGATGTTAGAGGGTGGTGGTGAAACGATATTCTAGCTGGAGGTCTGTGATTATTTGCGTTCTGCAGGGATCTATACTCGGACCTCTGCTGTTTGTCATGCATATAAATGACCTGGATGAAAATGTAGATGGGTGGGTTAGTAAGTTTGCAGAAGATGCAAACTTTGGTGGTGGTGTGGATAGTGTAGATGACTGTCAAGGAATATAGTGAGATATTGATCAGTTCCAGATATGAGTGGAGAAATGGCAGATGGAGTTCAGCCAGCCAAATTTGACCTACCAAGTGTTGCACTTTGATAGATCAAATGTAAAGAGACAGTATACTGTTAAGGGCATCTTAGAATCCAAGTTCATAGCTCCATGAAAGTGGCTACACAGGTTGATAAGGTTGTTGAGAAGGCTTACAGCATGCTTGGCCTTATTAGTCAAGGTTTTCAGTTAAAAAGTCAAGAAGTTATGTAGTAGCTATATAAAACTCTAGTTCGGCAGCATCTGAAATATTACATATATTTCTGGTCACCTCATTATCAGAAGGATGCTCAGCCTTTGAAAAGTTTGCAGAAGAGGTTTACCAGGATGCTGCCTGGATTAGAGTGCATGTACAATAACCAGAGGTTGGACAAACTTGGGTTGTTTTCTCTGGAGCAGTGGATGCTGAGGGGAGATCTGATGGAGGTTCATAAGATTATAAGAGGCATAGATAAAGTAGACAGACAGCATCCTTTTCCTGGTGTTGAAATGTCTAATAACTGAGATTGAGAGACAGATTTGTCAAGCACCCTCACTCCATCCACAATAACCAGGAATTCCCAGTGGCCAACTGTTCAATTCCAATTCCCACTCCCACGCTGGCATGATGTCTCATGGCCTCCTCTAAGGCCACAATGAAGCCACTTTCAGAATGGAGGAGCAGCACCTCATATTCTGTCTAGGCATGATGGCATGAACTTTGTTTTCTCTAACTTTGAGCAATAATTTCCCATCCCTCTTCCCTCTTCTTCCATTCGCTACTCCAGCTCCCCATTATCTCTTCACTTCTTCTTCATCTAGTGCCTTTCCTCCTTCCCTTTCTTCCATGGTTCACTCTTCTCTCCTTTCAGATTACTCCCTCAGTTGTTTACCTTTTCTATCTATCTCCTCCCAGCTTCTCACTTCACCCCCCCTCCCCTACCCAGCTAGCTTCACTTATTACCTTCTGGCTTGTACTCCCTTCCCCTCCCCTCCCACCTTATTTTGGCTTCTTCCCCGTCTTTTCCAGTCCTGATGAAGGGTCTTAGACCAAAACATTGGCTGTGTATTTCTTTCCATGTATGCTACCTGACCTGCTGAGTTCCTCCAGCATTTTGTATATGCTACTCTGGATTTCCAGCACCTGCCTCGCACAACAAGGCACAAACTCTCCATTCTAGCAGACATCTCAGTAAGTACTCAGTATTGTACGTGGCCTATTAGCAGCGTCAACAGACCTCTACCAAGAGGTATTTCTCGTAGGTCAGCGGCGGTTATTTAAAAAAGGTTGTTTAAAAAGAGGCTTCAGCTAGGAAGAGACGTCGGCTCTGTGTAAAGTGACTGCTAAGGTTTCCTTTTTGTTTTTTTTTTATTCTCTCTTACTGTACCATTTAAATGGCTGTGGTGTGTTCTTCATGCCAGATGTTGGAGAACTGGGAGACCCAGAGTCTCCTGGGGAACTACATCTGCATGAAGTGCATCAGGCTACAGCTCCTTGAAGACTGTGTTGAGTATCGGGAGAAGCAACTGGATGACCTTCAGCTTGTATGGGAGAGCAAGGATATAATTGATCAAAGTTACAAGGAAGTAGTCACCCCAAAGTTGCAGGAGGTGAGTAGCTGGGTGACTGTCAGGAGAAATGGAAATAGGCAGTTAGAGAAGAGCACCCCTGTGGCCATTCTCCTTAAGAACAAGTATACCACTTTGGATACTTTTGTGGGGTATGACATCCCGGGAGAATGCCACGGTGACCAGGTCACAGGTATTGAGCATGGGCCTGTGGTGCAGAAGGGAAAGAGAGAGAAGAAATGAGCAGTAGTGATAAGGAACTCAATAGTGAGGGGAACAGACAGGAGATTTTGTGGACATGAATGGGATACCCAGATGGTATGTTGCCTCCCAGGTGCCAGGGTCAGGGATGTCTCAGACTGCAACCACAACATTTTGGAGTGGGAGGGGGAGCAGCCAGATGTCTTGGTATATATTGGTACCAATGACATAGGAAGGAAAAGCAATGAAGTCCGGGAAAGAGAACTTAGAGAGCTAGGTAGAAAGCTGAGAAAGCTCCTGGGTAGTAATTTCTGGATTGCTGCCTGTGCCACGCACCAGTGAGGATAGGAACAGGGTGATTTGGCAGATAAATGCGTGGCTGAGAAGCTGATGCAGGGAGCAGGGCTTCAGGTTCTTGGATAATTGAGATCTCTTCTGGGGAAGGTAATACCTGTTCAAAAGTGATGGGTTGCTCCTGAAGCCAAGGGGGACCAATACTCTTATGGGTAAGTTTGTTAGAGCTGTTGGGGAGGGTTTAAACTAACCTGACTTGGGGCTGGGAACCAGAGTGAAGGGACTCAGGATAGGACAGATGGTAAAAAAGTAAAGATAGCACACAATCAGGTTATCAGGAAGGGCAAGCAGGTGATGGGGCTTAGTTGCAGCCAACTAAGTATCAAATCTGAGCATCAAGTCATTAGGGAGGTGGAATCAGAAAGAATAGCAAGGTGCTGTATCTAAATGCATGTAGTATAAGAAATGAGGTGGATGATCTTGTTGCACTATTACAGATTGTCAGGTATGATGTTGTGGACATCACTGAATCATGGCTGAAGGATGGTTGTAGTTGGGAACTGAATGTCCAAGGCTACACGTTATGTCAGAGGGATAGGAAGGTAGGCAGAGCGGGTGGTGTGGCTCTATTGGTAAAGAATGGCATCAAATCAGTAGAAAGAAGTGACAGGATCAGAAGATGTTGAATCCTTGTAGGTTGAGTTAAGAAACTGATAAGTTAAAAGGACATTGATGGCAGTTATATACAGACCTCCCAACTGTGGCTGGGAGGTGGACCACAGATTACAACAGGAAATAGAAGGCGAGTCAAAAGGGCAATGTTATGGCAGTCATGGGAGATTTTAACATGCAGGTCGATTACGAAAATCACGTTAGTAATGGATCTCAAGAGAGTGAGTTTGTGAATACCTAAGTGACAGCTTTTTAGAGCAGTTTTTCATTGAGCCTACTAGGGGATCAGCTATACTGGATTGGGTGTTATGCGATGAACCAGAGGCGTTTAAGGAGGTTAAGGTAAAAGAACCCTTAGGAACCAGTGATCACAATATGATTGTGTTCAACTTGAAACTTGAGAGGGAGAAGGTAAAGTCTGATGTAGCAGTATTTCAGTGGAGTAAGGGAAATTACAACGGTATGAGAGAGGAGTCGGCTAATGTAAATTGGAAGGAGCTGCTGGCAGGGACGTCAGCAGAGCAGCAATGGTGTGCATTTCTGGGAAAAATGAGGAAGGTGTAGGACGTGTATTCCAAAAATGAAGAAATACTCAAATGGTAAAATAGCACAATCATTGCTGACAAGGGAAGTCAAAGCTATTGTAAAAGCAAAAGAAAGGGCAGGCAACAAAGCAAAGATTAGTGGGAAGATAAAGGATTGGGAAGATTTTTAAAAACCTACAGAGAGCAACTAAAAAATCATTAGAAGGAAAAAGATGAAATATGAAAGCAGCTGGCAAATAGTATAGTAAAAGTTTTTTCAAGTATGTTAAAAATAAAAGAGAAATGAGAGTAGGTATAGGACCACTAGAAAATGAGGCAGGAGAAATAATAACAGGGGACAAGGAGATGGCTGATGAACTAAATGAGTATTTTGCATCAGTCTTCAAAGTGGAAGACAACGGCATTATGCCTGATGTTGTAGTGTGAAGGAAGAGAAGTGGGTGCAGTTACTGTTACAAGAGAGAAGATGCTCAAAAAAGCTGAAAGACCAAAAGGTACATAAGTCACCCGGACCAGAGGAACTGCACCCTAGGGTTCTGAAAGAGGTAGCATTAGAAATTGTGGCAGCATTAGAAATAATCTTTCAAAAATCATTGGACTCTGGCATGGTGTCAGAGGACTGGAAAATTGCAAATCTCACTCCACTCTTTAAGAAAGGAGGAAAACAGCAGGGAGGAAATTATAGACCAGTTAGCCTGACCTCGGTGGTTGGGAAGATGTTGGAGTCAATTGTTAAGGATGAGGTAATGGAGTACTTGGTGACACAGGTCAAGATAGTACAAAGTCAGCATGGTTGCCTTATGGGAAAATCCTGCCTGATGAAGCTGTTGGAACTCTTTGAGGAGATTACAAATAAGATAGATAAGAGGGTGCAGTGGATGTTGTATAGAACTATAGAACCATAGAATACTACAGCACAGAAACAGGCCTTTTGGCCCTTCTTGGCTATGCCGAACCATTTTTCTGCCTAGTCCCACTGACATGTACCTGGACCATATCCCTCCATACACCTCTCATCCATGTACCTGTCCAAGTTTTTCTTAAATGTTAAAAGTGAGCCCGCATTTACCACTTTATCTGGCAGCTCATTCCACACTCCCACCAATCTCTGTGTGAAGACCCCCCCACCCCACCAATGTTCCCTTTAAACTTTTCCCTCTTCACCCTTAACTCATGTCCTCTGGTTTTTATCTCCCCTAGCCTCAGTGGAAAAAGCCTGCTTGCATTCACTCTATCTATACCCATCATAATTTTATATACCTCTATCAAATCTCCCCTCATTCTTCTATGGTCCAGGGAATACAGTCCTAACCTATTCAACCTTTCTCTGTAACTCACTTTCTCAAGTCCCGGCAACAACCTTATAAACCTTCTCTGCACTCTTTCAACCTTATTAATACCCTTCCTGTAACTCGGTGACCAAAACTGCACACAATACAGTACTCCAAATTCGGCTTCACCAATGCCTTATACAACCTCACCATAACATTCCAACTCTTATACCCAATACCTTGATTTATAAAGGCCAATGTACCAAAAGCTCTCTTTACAACCCTATGTACCTGTGACGTGACTTCTAGGGAATTTTGTATCTGTATTCCCAGATCCCTCTGTTCTACTGCACTCCTCAGTGCCCTACCATTTACCTTGTATGTTCTACCTTGGTTTGTTCTTCCAATGTGCAATACCTCACACTTGTCTGTATTAAACTCCATCTGCCATTTTCAGCCCATTTTTCCAGCTGGTCCAAATTCCTCTGCAAGCTTTGAAAACCTTCCTCACTGTCCACTACACTTCCAATCTTTGTATCATCAGCAAATTTGCTGATCCAATTTACCACATTATCATCCAGATCATTGATACAGATGACAAATAACAATGGACCCAGCACTGATCCCTGTGGCACACCACTAGTCACAGGCCTCCACTAAGAGAAGCAATCCTCCACTACCACTCTCTGACTTCTTCCATCGAGCCAATGTCTAATCCAATTTACTACCTCTCCATGTATACCTAGTAACTGAATCTTCCTAACTAACCTCCTATGCAGGACCTTGTCGAAGGCCTTACTGAAGTCCATGTAGACAACATCCACTGCCTTCCCTTAATCCACTTTCCTGGTAACCTCCTCAAAAAACTTGAATAGATTTGTTAAAGATGACCTACCACGCACAAAGCCATGTTGACTCTCCCTAATAAGTCCCTGTCTATCCAAATACTTGTAGATTCTACCTCTTAGTACTCCTTCCAATAATTTACCTACTACTGATGTCAAATTTACCGGCCTATAATTTCCCGGGTTACTTTTAGAGCCCTTTTTAAACAACGGAACAACATGAGCTATCCTCCAATCCTCCGGCACCTGACCCGTAGATACTGACATTTTAAATATATCTGCCAGGGCCCCTGCAATATTGCTATATTTGGGCTCAGCTATGGGGGATCTGATCTTTCTGCTACCACATCAAGACAAAGCAAGTTCTGTGTCTGATAAGTTTGGCCTGCAGGATATTCTAGCTTGGGTGGGCCCAATGTCAGTTAGCACTGATGAGTCACACAAATATGATTGGAATCATTAAAGCAGTACTATTCTTAAATATCCAGTAGGTGTGAGTGTAGTCAGTAAGTCCGGAGGACGAGGCCTGAAACTCGAAGTGTGTCCAGAAGCTGGAGGCCTGATGTCTGCAATTCTGAGCGTACAAGACCAAGGACTCCAGAGGTGGACTGTCCTGGGGTTGGGGGTCTATGTGTGTGTCTGTGTAAGTAGGTGAGAAAGGGTCTTGTTTTGTTGTTGTCTTACTGTGCTGAACATTATGAGCATGCTGTGTTGGTGCCAGAATGTATGACAAGACTTTCAAGCAGTCAACCCCCCCCGCCCCCCCCCGCATGTTCTTGGGTGTGTGGGTTGATAACACAAATGGCATATTTCAATATATGTTTTGATGTAAATGTAATAAATGAATGAATCTTGAATCTAAATGTGAACTTGATGCAGTGAAGGAGGGGTGGCGGATTACAAAGGTGAAGAATTGCAGCTGAACAACAGTATTGTTAAAGAAGAAGGATATATCATGTAAAGTGACTGCAAATGTATGGGGCAGCAAGGTACTCTGAAACATCTTGAGGACATGAAAGCTCCTACGCGAATGGATGTCATAAAAGCGAGATTCTGCAGATGCTGGAATCCAGAGCAGCACACACAAACACAAGGAATTCTGCAGATGCTGAAAATTCAAGCAACACACATCAAGGTTGCTGGTGAACGCAGCAGGCCAGGCAGCATCAGTTAGTCCTGACGAAGGGTCTCGGCCTGAAACATCGACTGTACCTCAACACATACAAATTTATTTTGAACTTTGACCTTTGAAGGATGTATTGAGGCCCAGGATTAGGAGCCTATTGATTAGGTTTGAGGAGATGATATTATTGAAGCAACACACATCAAAGTTGCTGGTGAATGCAGCAGGCCAGGCAGCATCTCTAGGAAGAGGTACAGTCGACGTTTCAGGCCAAGACCCTTCGTCAGGACTAACTGAAGGAAGAGTAGTAAGAGATTTGAAAGTGGGAGGGGGAGGGGGAGGAGGAGATCCAAAATGATAGGAGAAGGCAGGAGGGGGAGGGATGGAGTCAAGAGCTGGACAGGTGATTGGCAAAGGGGATATGAGAGGATCATGGGACAGGAGGCCCGGGGAGAAGGACAAGGGGGGGGAACCCAGAGGATGGGCAAGGGGTATAGTCAGAGGGACAGAGGGAGAAAAAGGAGAGAGAGAGAGAAAGAATGTGTGTATATACTTTAAATAAATAACGGATGGGGTACGAGGGGGAGGTGGGACATTAGCGGAAGTTAGAGAAGTCAATGTTCATGCCATCAGGTTGGAGGCTACCCAGACGGAATATGAGGTGTTGTTCCTCCAATCTGAGTGTGGCTTCATCTTTACAGTAGAGGAGGCCGTGGATAGACATGTCAGAATGGGAATGGGATGTGGAATTAAAATGTGTGGCCACTGGGAGATCCTGCTATTATTGAATGCTGAGCTAGAGTCAATGAAGAACATCCAGATGTGTGCATCTTTGCTGTCCAGATGTTCCAGAATTGAATGAAAAGCCAATGAAATGGCATCTCCTGTTGACCTCTTGTGCTGGTAGGCACATTGGAGCAAACCCATGTCACTTATCAGGCAGAAGTTAATATGTTTCATCACCAACCTCTCAAAGCACTTCATCACAATGGATGTAAGTGCTACTGGATGATTGTCAATGAAGCAGGTTACTATGTTCTTCTTAGGCACCGGTATATTGAAGACTGCTTGAAGCAAGTGGGTACAGAGTGAGATGTTGAAGATTCAGTGAACACTCCAGCCAGTTGATCAGCACAGGCCTTTAGTCCTCAGCCAGGTGCCCCATTTGGGCTGGATGCTTCCTGTGGGTTCACCTTCTAGAAGGATGCTGTCACATCGGCCTCAGAGACTGAAATCACAGGATCAACTGACTGTGGGAGTTCATGAAAGTGCCTCCATATTTTGAAGGTCAAAGCAAGCATAAAAGGCAGAGCTCTAGCATTGTGTGTGAGTGGCATGAATGGAACAGAGTTCCATATCAGCCTAGTAATATAGGACTCTGTCTTCCAGAGGCTGCAGTCATGAAGCATACTGAAATAGTTACTGAGTTCTTGTGAAAGACCACCTACTTGACAAAAAAACACAACAAAACAGGAGAGTAATGTTGATAATTTGCCCAGTCCTCAAGACTGCACCATCATTCAATACAAACATGGTTGATCTACCACAGACCTCAACTCTTTTTCTTTCCCTGTCCATGCAGCCTTCAATTCCACAATCTGTGGACTCACCTTCAAGAATTCTTCATCTCATGTTCTGAATATTGTTTATTATTATTATTATTATTATCATTTCCTTCTTCTTGTGTTTGCAGTCTGTTGTCCTTTACACACTGGTTGAAATCCCAAGTTGGTGCAGTCGTTCACTGATTCCATTATGGGTATTATTCTATTATTGAGTACATCCACAAGAAAACAAATCTCAGAGTTGATGGTGACATGTATGTACTTTGATAATAAACTTACTTTGAACTTTGAACTTGAATGGAGGGATGTGGACAACACATGATCAATACATGGTAAGTAATTCGGAAAGCAGAAGAGATACACATCCCAAAGAGGAAGAAGTATTCTAAAGGAAAGATGATACAACCATGGCTAAAAAGAGAAGTCAAAGCCAACATAAAAGCCAAAAAGAGGACATACAATAAAGCAAAGATTAGTCAGAAGTTAGAGGATTAAAAACCAACAGAAGGCAACTAAAAAATTCATTACGAAGGTACAGATGGAATGCGAAAGTTAGCAAGTCAATAATATTAAAGAGGATACCAAAGGTTTCTTTAGATACATAAAAAGTAAAAGAGAGGCAAGAGTGGATATTGGGCCCCTGGAAAATGATGCAGGAGAGGTATTAATAGGGGATAATGAATTAACAGATGAACTGAATAAGTATTTTGCGTCAGTCTTCACTGTGGAAGACACTAGCAATATGGTGGAAGTTGCAGGTGTCAGGAGTCATGAAGTGAGTGAAGTTATCATAAGGTTCTTGGGAAACTGAAAGGTCTGAAGGTGGATAAGAAACCTAGACCAGATGGTGTACACCCCAGAGTTCTGAAGGAGGTGGCCGAAGAGATTGTGGAGGCATTAGTAATGATCCTGCAGGAATCACTAAATTCTGGAGTGGTTCCAAAAAACTGGAAAATTGCAAATGTCACTCCACTTTTCAAGAAGGGAGAAAGGCATAAGAAAGGAATCTATAGGCCAGTTAGTCTGACATCAGTGGCTGAGAAAACGTTGGAGTCAATATTAAGGATAAGGTCCCAGGGTACTTGGAGGCACATTATAAAATAGGACATAGTCAGCATGGTTTCCTCAAGGGAAAATCCTGCTTGACAAATCTGTTGGAATTCTTTGAATAAATAGCATGCAGGAGAAACAAAGGAGAATCTGTTGATGTTATGTATTTGGATTTCCAGAAGGCTTTTGACAAGGTGCCACACATAAGGCTGCTTAACAAGCTATGAGCCCATGGTATTACAGGAAAGATTCTAGCATGGATAAGGTAGTGGCTGATTGGCAGGAGGCAAAGAATGGGAATAAAGGGAGACTTTTCTAGTTGGCTGCCGGTGACCTAGTGGTGTTCCACAGGGGTCTGTGTTGGGACCGATTCTTTTTACGTTATGTGTGAATGATTTGGATAATGGAATTTATGTCTTTGTTGCAAAGTTTGCAGACGATACGAAGATAGGTGGAGGGGCAGGTAGTTTTGAGGAAATAGAGAGTCTATAGAAGGACTTAGACCAATTAGAAGAATGGGCAAAGAAATGGCAGATGGTGTATAGTGTCAGGAAGTATATGGTCCTGCACTTTGGTTGAAGAAATGAAAGGGTTGACTATTTTCTAAATGGAGAGAAAATACAAAAACACTGAGGCACGAAGGGTCTTGGAGGTCCTTGTGCAGGATTCTCTAAAGGTTAATTTGCAGGTTGAGTCTGTGGTGAGGAAGTTAAATGCAATGTTAGCATGCATGTCAAGGGGACGAAAATATAAAAGCAAGGATGTAATGTTGAAACTTTATAAAGCACTAGTGAAGCCTTACTTGGAGTATTGTGAGCAGGTTTGGGCCTCTTATCTTAGAAAGAATTGCTAAAACTGGGGAGAGTTCAAAGGGGTTTCACAAAAATGATTCCAGGATTATATGAAGAATATTTGATGGCTCTGGGCCTGCATTCACTTGAATTCAGAAAAATGAGGGATGATCTCATTGAAACCTCTCAAATGGTGAAAGGCCTTGATAGAGTGGATGTAGAAAGGATGTTTCCTATGGTGGGGAAGAGTAAGACCAGAGGACACAGCCTCAGAGTAGAGGAGCATCCTTTTAGAATGGAGAAAAGGAGGATAATGAATCTGTGGAATTCTTTACCACAGGCAGCTGTGGAGGCCAGGTCTTTATGTATATGTAAGGCAAAGGCTGATAGATTCTTGATCAGTCAGGGCATGAAGGGATACAGGGAGAAGACAGGAGTTTGGGGCTGAGAGGAAAATTGGATCAGCCATGATGAAGTGGTGGAGCGGGTTCGATGAACCAAATGGCCTAATTCTGCTCCTATATCTTATGGTCTCAATGAAGATGAATTTCCTTCCTTATATGGTTCAAACGTTTTTCACATCCACGTGCTGACATCTGTGGAAGAATAATTAATTGTTCTGTTTTCATCTGTTTAATTCCTGAAACCGGGATTTAGTTGTTTGTTTTATTTAGTTAGTGATGCAGTGCAGGGTAGGCCTTTCTGGCCCTTCAAGTCATGCCAGCCCAGCAACTCCGAAAAACTAAATTCATCCCACCCTAATGACAGGACAGTGCACAATGACTGGCGCTCATTGAAAACACATCCTTGGTACGGGGGAAATTGGGACTGGTACTACCAGTTTTTTGGACATTATGCAGGCAGAAGTTACTAGTTTAGTTAGGCATTTAATTAGCAATTTTATTAGCTTGGCACAAGATTATGGACCAAAGGGTCTGTTCCTGAACCGTACTGTCCTGTGTTCTTTGAAATAGCCAAGTGATGCCACTCAGTCTGGTGCTTTAGGATCCACACAGTCAAGAAGTGACCTTATGCCAAGGGCCATGCGGACTGTGCATTGCATAATGTCATCCCAAGCTCTTGCCACTTGTGCTTGCATAATATGTTTGCAGTTTCTTTTATAGGATTGTTCTGTCTCTATGAAATAAGTACTTTTGTAAAATCAAAGCTCGGAAAAGGGTTTGATTTTGATTGTTTAATGGAGAGATTCCAACTTTGTCTCTGAAAACTTCAGTATTGTTGATGATTCCTGTCAGATATTCTGACGTATCCAGTTATATAATCAGTTGAATCTGGCCAGAGTTTCCAGCTCCTACAGGGTGTACCCAGTTATACTTTTACCCTATGAGTACAAAACAAGACTTGGTTGCTAATGAAGTGCTGAAAATTCTCAAAATTTTTGCTATGTGATGTTCTTTGAAATTCAGTGAACATAGTTCTGTTAATTTTGTTCTCCTTTGAATCAAGTACAGCAACATTCTGAACAGAAAAATGCCTAATGCACCCCAGAGGAACTCAACATAGAAAGGTAAGTTTCAAGGTGTGCCCCATGGAGAAAAGAAGGTGCTTATAAAAGAAATTCCAGAGCTTGAAGGCCAACTAGTGCTGGAGGGCAAAGAAAGTGACATTTATTATGTGTCTAATGTTCAAGGAATTTTGAGTTCTTGTTGGACTCTTGAGGGAAAGAGGAGACAGTGGGAAGTTTTAAACCTGAAGGAAGCCTCTGTGGTTTCATTAAGTTCACCGATGACAGCTAAATGGAAAAGAGCTAAAAAAGAAATATAAGTTCTTAAAAATGAAGTCACCCTCAGCATTGAATGGTGGGAGCAAAACCACTGGAAATGGTGCAGCTAAAAATGGTCAGGAGAAGACAGCAGCTTAATATATCCAAATGCCCTGGGATTGCTTAAGGTTTTTGTTCAGATATAGATATGCCTGTCACAATGGAAAATGGAAATGTTAATGATATCCCGAAGTAGAAACTCATCTACTTGGTTGGTCCTGTGACCAACATGCAATATGGTACTTTCAGAGTTCTACAGTTGTTTCAATAGAAGTAAATTTCTAAGTTGGACTACAAGATATGTACACTGTCTGTTTCAACATATGTCCAATATATAGAACTGAGGATCAATTTCCTCCTTTTATGTTTCAATCATATTTCACAAAGTTGGCATCTGTGGAAAAATAACTAATTGGTCTATCGTCATCTGTTTAATTCCTGAAACCAGAATTTAACAGGATTTTATTTATTTAATGAGTAGTGTGACGTAGGCCCTTCTGGCCTTTCGAGACACACTACCCTTGCAACCCTCAAAAAAGACCCAATTAACCCTAACCCAATCATGGGACAATTCACAATTAACTTATCCAGTATGTCTTTGGTCTGTAGAAGGAAACGGGAGAAAACCCGCACATTCCATGGAGAGGACACACAGAGGCTCTCTACAGAATGGCTGCAGAATTGAACTCTGAACTCCGTAATGCCTGGAGCTCTAATAGTGTTGCGCTATCCACTACACTACCGTGCCAGAGTACCAAAACCAAGTCAGTGTTACAATTGGATCCTATTACATCAGATCTGTTCATTTCTGATGAAAGTAAAAAAAGGATAGTTATCTAAAATGTTTGACTTCAGTATGGAGCCCCAAGGGCTGCAAGATGCCGTGAATACAAAGTTCAAGTGAAATGTAATCTCAAAGTACATTTATGTCACTACATATATCCATGAGATTCATTTTCCTGTGAGTATTCACAGCAAATGTGAAGAAACACAATAGAATCAGTGAAAGATCACACACAAGAAGACAAACAACCAATGTGCAAAAGACAACAAATACAAACAGAAAAAGATAGTAAAACAATAATAATAAATAAATAAGCTATAAGTACTGAGAACATGAGAGGAAAAGTCCTTGAAAGTGAGTTCATAGATTATGGGAACAGTTCAGTGTTGGGGTGAGTGAAGTCAGGCACTCTAGTTCAAACGCCTGATGGTTGAGGGGTGATAACTGAAGATTTCTGTGTAATACCTAATTACTGAACCTGGTGGTGTGGGTCCTGAGGCCTCTGTACTTTTTCCTGCTGGTGGCATGGTGGCAGCAAGAAGAGAAAATGGCCTGGATGGTGGTGTGGGGGGGTGGGGGGGGGAATACCCTTGTATGCTGTTTTGCAGCAACGTTGATCCATGTAGATGTGCTCAATGGTGGGGAGGGCTTTACCCACGATGGACTGAGCTGTATCTATTACTTTTTGTAGGCTTTTCCATTCAAGGGCATTGGTGTTTTCATATTAGACTGTGATGCAGCCAGTCAATATACTCTCCACTGCACATCTATAGAAGTTTGTCAAAGTGTTAGGTGACATGGCAAATCTTTGCAAACTTCTAAGAAAGTAGAGGCACTGCAATGCTTCCTTTGTAATGGCACTTATGTGCTAGACCCAGGACAGATCCTCTGAAATGGTAATGCTGAGGAATTTAAAATTGCTGAGCCTCTCCACCAATGAGGTCTGGCTTTTGGACCTCTAGTTTCCTGCTTCATTAGTCAACAATCATCTCCTTGGTCTTTCTGACATTGGGTGAGAGGAAGCTGGTGTGGCACCGCTCTTCTAGATTTTCAATCACTCTCCAATATGCTGATTCATCGCCACCTTTCGTTTGACCAATAACAGTGGTGTCATCAGGGTATGGGGGGTCTGGATAGAGGTAGTACCTTTGATGTCTGTCATGCTGCTCCCTACCGGACAGGGTGGACGGACATCACCGGTCCTCATCCATCTCCTAAATCTCTCACGTGTTGGCTCCAAGCGCCATACCCCCGTAAACCGCTTCAGCTGGCAGGCTAAACCACGTAAGGCACCACTGCGTGAATGACTTCCATGATGAAGTTACCGGCTGGGTCGGAAAGGTTCTCAGATGAACTATAACGGCCACGTGTTCACGACCAAGGCGAGCCACCTAGTTGAGGAAAATCGGCTGTGGTCAAAGCTGGAGAGGGATGGGCTCCGCCGGGTTTCAGATGCCCAAGACACGCTGCATGCTGAGCACACCAAACTGTGCAAAGCTTGTCTTGACGGCATCCCGACGACTCCACCAGGAGTTAAGGGCGCAAGAAGAAGAAGAAGAAGTGGTGTCATCAGCAAACTTAAATATGACATTGGAGCTGTGCTTAGCCTCACAGTTGTAAGTGTAAAGCAAGCAGAGCTGGGGGCTAAGCACACAATCTTTTGGTGCACCTGTGCTGACGGTGATTGTGGAGGAGACGTTGTTGCCAGTCCAGACTTACTGGGGTCTGCAAGTGAGGAAATCCAGAATCCAGGTGCACAAGGAGGAATTGAAGCCAAGGTCTTGGAGTTTATTGATTAGTTTTGTGGTCAGCCAAAGTGGTTAATCTATTTCTCTCACCACAGATCCTGCCTGACCCACTGGGTATTAACCTATGACCACAGGCATGCATTGATATCTGAAGGGTATATTAAAATAATGTGGTTCTAAAGGACTATAAGGGAGTAGTAATTGGCTAACATGAAATAGTTGCCAGTCCAATATCAACTTTTCATGTTATATTGAGCAGGAGTCTTTTAAGTAATCGACAGGTAGGTACGGCATTAGAAAATGACCACTTTCCTTCCTGGATCTCAAACTAACATCAGAATCAATCAAGGAAGTTGAAGTTGAGATTACGTTCACAGAACTCGCTCTCCACTTCCATAGTAAGTCTATCTTGCCTTTCAAAGGATATCTGTTATTGGTTGTTATAAAGACATCCAATAACAAGAGTCGCAGTAAAATAAAAAAAGTTCCCCAAAAAAAGGTCTTTTTCAGAGGAATTACAAACCCCATTTCCAGAGAAGTTGGGATATTTTCCAAAATGCAATAAAAACAAAAATCTGTGATATGTTAATTCACATGAACCTTTATTTAACTGACAAAAGTACAAAGAAAAGATTTTCAATAGTTTTACTGACCAACTTAATTGTATTTTGTAAACATACGCAAATTTAGAATTTGATGGCTGCAACACACTCAACAAAAGTTGGGACAGAGGCATGTTTACCATTGTGTTACATCATCTTTCCTTTTAATAACACTTTTTAATTGTTTTGGAACGGAGGATACTAATTGTAGTAGATTTGCAATTGGAAATTTTGTCCATTCTTGCTTGGTATAAGACTTCAGCTGCTCAACAGTTCGTGGTCTCCGTTGTCTGATTCTCCTTTTCATGATGCGCCATACATTTTCAATAGGAGATAGATCTGGACTGGCAGCAGGTCAGTCAAGCACACGCACTCTGTGTCTACAAAGCCACGCTGTTAGAGCCCGTGCAGAATGTGGTCTGGCATTGTCCTGCTGAAATAAGCATGGATGTCCCGGGAAGAGACGTCACCTTGATGGTAACATATGTCTCTCTAAAATCCTAATATATGCCTCAGAGTCAATGGTACCTTCACATACATGCAACTCACCCATGCTGTGGGCACTGATGCACCCCCATACCATCACAGATGCGGGCTTTTGCACCTTTCGCTGATAACAATCTGGATGGTCATTTTCATCTTTGGCACGGAGAACTCGATACCCGTTTTTTCTGAAAACTACCTGAAATGTGGACTCATCTGACCACAGCACAAGGTTCCACAGTCTTTCGGTCCATCTGAGATGAGCTCGGGCCCAGAGAACTTGCCGGCGTTTCTGCATAGAGTTGATGTATGGCTTCCTCCTTGCGTAATACAGTTTCAAGTTGCACTTCTGGATGCAGCGACGGACTGTGTTGAGTGACAATGGTTTTCCAAAGTACTCCCGATCTTGCGTTGAGAGATGTTCCTTTTGAACTGACTGACAATTCTCTCACAAATTTTGGCACAAAGGGATGGGCCACCACCCATCCTTGCTTGCAAAGACTGAGCCTTTGATTGACGCTACTTTTATACCCAGTCATGATACCTCACCTGCTACCAATTAGCCTGCTTAATGTGGAGTCTTCCAAACCGGTGTTACTTGAATATTCTGTGTGCTTTTCAATCTTATTTTAACTCTGCCCCAACTTTTGTTGAGTGTGTTGCAGCCATCAAATTCTAAGTTTGTGTATATTTACAAAATACAATTAAGTTGGTCAGTAAAACTACTGAAAATCTTTTCTTTGTACTTTTGTCAGTTAAATAAAGGTTCACGTGAATTAACATATCACAGATTTTTGTTTTTATTGTATTTTGGAAAATATCCGAACTTTTCTGGAAATGGGGTTTGTATTTATGTAAGTCAGAAAGTAAGATGCAAACCTTTCCAGATGCAAACATTCCTTTCCAATGACTCTTAATATGGTTTAGATAAACAAAAATGCTTACAAGCATTAAGCACGATACAAAGTTATCTACCACATTGATGCTTCTAAAAAAAATGTATAATTTTACATTGCTAAGGGACAAATATATCCATAATCTTCCTTCTAAATAGAGAGTGTGTTACTCAACAGAGATGAGATAAAATAATAGTCCTTAAGTTAGAATGGTAGGGTGGAAGAAGAATGTTTAAAAGCAAGTTCATTTACATTCAGAAAATAAATTCTAGTATAAAAATCACTAAGTAGGTAAGTTCTAGTATAAACGTCACTGAGCAACTGGTGTAAGTGTTGACATAAAGTGGGAAAAAAAGTCCTAAAAACAAATGTTGGATTCGGAGAGCACAAGATGTCCATCAACTCATCAAATGCCAAGGAGTGTGCAGGTTCTTCAGTCCTATAAACTCCATCTATCTCCCAAACACCCAACCCCTTCAGCTTACTCAGAGCCAAGAATGTAGTTGAACTCATCTGGGATAGAGGGGCAGTCAATGAAGGTATTTCCAAGCATTATGTCCTTTATCCTGTTTCAATGGCCCATCAAGAGAATAAAAGTGTAGGGAGATGATTAAAAATGAAGTTATTAAGGCTAAGAGGGGCCATGCAAAATGATTGGCTTTCAGAATCTCAAGGTGTTGAACATTCGGTGCCATTTTACTGGGTACCTCCTGTACGTAGTCCACTTCTGATTTTGACGTGTTGTGTGTTCAGAGATGTTTTTCTGTACACCACTGATGTAACATATGGTTATTTGACTTCATGTAACCTTCCTGTCAGTTTGAACTGGTCTGGCCATTCTCCTCTGAACCCTCTCATTAATCAGGCATTTTTGCCACAGAACTGCATCTCACTGGATTTTTTTAAATGTTTTTCCCACCATTTTCAGTAAACTCCAGAGACTGTTGTATGTGAAAGTCTCAGGAGATCAACAGTTTCTGAGATATGCAAACCACCCCATCTGGCACCAACAATCATTCTGTGGTCAAGTCATTTAGATCACATTTCTTCCTGATCCTGATAATTGGTCTGAAAAACAAATGAACCTCATAAAAGCTTTTATGCATTGAGTTGCTGCCACAGGACTGGATGACTAGATATTTGCATTAATGAGCAAGTGTACAGGTGTACCTAATAAAGTGGCCACTGCATGTAAGGCCAAAAAAAAATAACCAGGGGCTCAGTAGAAATTACTAGAGAAATCTGTGCATAGAGCCAGAAGGTATAGGTGAGGTCCTAAATGAATACATGTCATCATTATTTACAAAGAAAATAGACTTTGTGGTTGGAGAATTGAATGAAGGGGTATGTGAAAGTCCAAGACAGGTCTTCGTTAATAAAAAGGATTTACTTAAGGTCTTCATGGGCTTCAAGTAGGATAAATCTCCAGGACAGGGTGGGATTATATCCTAGGCTGCTGCAGGAATCAAGGGGAGAGATTGTTGGGGCTCTGGCTGAAATTTTTAAATCTTTGATGGGCACAGGTGACTGAAGAATGACAAATATGGTTCCTCTTTCTAACAGCAGCAGGGAAAAACCTGACACTTATATACCTATGAGCCAAAAGTAGGAAGGAATTTACTGGAAAAAAAATTCTGAGTCAGAAGGTTAATGATCACTTAGAAAGGCAGGGATTAATCAAAGATGGCCAATGTGGCTTTGTTAAGAAAAGATCCTGTCTGGCCAATTTGACTGAATCCTTTTGAAGAGATAACAAATTGTATCGATGAGGACTGTGTAGCAGACAAGATTTACATGGACTTAAGTAAGGTCTTTTAGCAAGGACCTATGTGGGAGACTTGTTAAAAAGGTCAAGGCAAACTGAATCCAAATTTGACTTGATAACAGGAGACAGAAGATAAAAGTAGAGGACATTTAAAACTAATGATGTCCCACAAGGATCAATACCAGGACCCTTGCTGTTTGTAGTATATGTGAGTGACTCAAATGAGAATCTTGGAAGCTTGATCAGTTAAGTTTGCAGATGACATGAAGATCGACAGAGTTGTTGATAGAGCAGAAGGTAATCTTATGCTGTAGGAAAGATTTTGATGTGTTGGTGAAATGGGCATGTAAAATAGAAGATTGAATTTAATCCAGACAACTATGAGGTAATGCATTTCAGGGGTTCTAATGAAGCATGAGAGAGTCTTATGGAGAACTGAGCAACAGAGTGATTTTAGTATACAAATCCACAGATTCTTAAAGGTGGCAGCACAGGTAGATAATGTGGTTAGGAAATCACATGAAATACAAACCTTCAAAAGGGGGGATGGGGCCTACCTTCTCTTAGAGATTATTATTTTGCAGCACAGTTGAGAGCTGTGATGCGCTGGGGCAACCCATAATATGACGCTCAGTGGAAAAACATTGAGGAGAGGATACTTTCCATCCCCATACAGGCAATTTTGGCTGATAACAACCTACAAAGTTACATAAATACTATTGGTAACCCATGGGTGAAATGGACTCTTTAAAATATGGAAAACCACTATAAAAGAATATAAACTAGAGAGAGACTTTGCAATTCTCAAATGGTGTGCATATGACTTGGATTTTATGCCGAACAAACTGGATGCTAGATTTAAGGACTGGACAGCTAAAGGAATATAATGAAAGAAGCAACAGTGTTCAGTTTTGAAATGCTCAAAAAGAAACACTTATTAGAAAATCAAGACTTTTACTGGTATTTAGAGATGTGACTATGTTAATAGGACGGTTAAAAATGTAACCAAGGCAAGTACGTGTCTGATAGAAAAGCATATAATTCAGACAACGGTAGTAGAATCATTTCAAGTGTGTATAAGGGTTTGTCAAATCTTAAAACACGTTCGACTTCATACATTAAAACAAAATGGGAGAAGGAAGGAGGGATAATATTGAGGAAGAATGGACAATAATATGGAGGCATCAATGGAAGTGTACCAGTTCACAGAAATGGAGGGAGTTCAGGTGGAAAAACTTGATAAGATATCTTATTACACCCTCTCAGAAATCCCATTATGGTCGTAACCTCCCTGTTTGCTGGAGAAATTGTGGAAATCAAAATGCAAACAATTATCATATTTTCTGGGAATGCCCAGTTATCAAAGACTATTAGGGTGGGATACATAATGCCCTACAAGCATGAAATACCCTTAGAGAGTAAGACCATATATTTTGGGTATATACCTCAAGAATAGTTGAAAAGAAATAAATATTTAATGAACATACTGCTGGTAGCTGGTAAAAAGACCCTTACCAGGAAAATGGTTATCACAGGAGAGCCCAACTTTAAATGTATGGATGGAAATTACAATGGACATTTACAAAATGGAGAAGATAACAGCATCTGTTAATCTTAAATTGGAACAATTTGATTCATACTGGGAAAAACGGTTTAACTAACTAACACCTCATAGGCCTGGTTTTATTCTCACAAGTCAATGAATATGTTGTAAAAAAAAAAGATCACTCCCTACTTTGTACAAAGCTTTCTTCTTTCGATTGTTCTTTCTTTTCTCTCCTTTCTATAAGTGTATACCTCAGATAAATATTATGTAGAGATTTGTGACAAATATGATTATATGATATATAGTATCATATAATCATATTACAGTATCTGAAATACATCTTATGGAAATGTTTGATGATGAACTTCAATAAAAAATAAATTACAAAAAAAAAAGAAATACAAACCTTCATTGGTCAGGACATTGAATAAGTAAAATAATTTTATAAAGCCTTTGGCCATACCTCAGCTGGAATCCTGCATGCAGTTCTGAACACCACACTATATGAAAGATGTGATGGTGCTGGAGAAATTGCAGAGTAAATTCATCCAGAATGTTGCCTAGCATGGGGCAGTTTAATTATGAGGAGAGACTGGAGAAGCTAACTCCAGAGTTGAGAGGAGACATGCTTAAGGTATATAAAATGTAACCATTTTAGATGTAGATAAAGCTATATGGCACAGAGTAAGGGGCAAAAGAATTGAATGGGATATAAGGGGTCCTTCATCACCCAGACAGTGCTATGTTGAAGCTGGGTTTTTGACAGCATTTAACATGTGTCTGGATGACTGCTTGAATCCCTTAGGCAGAGAAAGCAATGAGTTTAGCTGCTGAAGAGGGGATTAATACAGGAGGGGTGTGCGGTGGTCTGAGCTAATATTGGGCCAAACAGCCTGTTTCCTTGTTGTATGACTATGGATTCCATCAATCTACACTCAGTGACCACTTTATTAGGTAGAGGAGTGGAACCCCATGTAGTCTTCTGCTGCTATAGCCCATCCACTTCAAGATTCAATGTGTTGTGCATAATCTTCTGCACACCACTGTTGTAGCACTTGGTTATTTGAGTTACCGTCACGTTCCTGCCAACTTGAACAAATCTGGCCATTTTCTTCTGACCTCTCTTATTAACAAGGCATTTCCACCCACAGAACTGCCACTCACTGGATGTCTTTTGTTTTATCGCACTATTCTCTGTAAATTTGAGAGATTGTTGTGTGTGAAAATCCCAGGAGATTAGCAATTTCTGAGATATGCAAATCAACCAATTGGGCATCAACAATCATTCCATTGAAAAAGTCAATTAAATCACATTTCCTCTCCAATCTGATGTCTGAACAATAACTGAACCTCTTGACCATGTCTGCATGTTTTTATGCTTTGATTGCCTGATTAGATAGTTGCATTAATGGTTGCATAAATCAATTAATAAATAATAAGGTGCATTCACATCATAAGTTAAAAGGTAAACAGCATATCACTACTGGCTGTCCATATGTGACAAGACCGGGCCGGTGGCAGGGAGTTCAGTAGTCCCAGAGCCTGGGGGAAGAAGCTATTTCTTATCCTAACAGTGCTTGTCCTAATGTTACTGTGCCTTCTACCTGATGGTAGGGGATCAAAGAGATTGTTGGATGGATACAAGGGATCATTGACAATGCTAAGGGCCCTGCGTATGCAGTGCTCCTGATAAACATAGAACATAAAAAATAGCTGCAGGAATAGGCCATTCGGCCCTTCGAGCCTGCACCGACATTTATTATGATCATGGCTGATCATCCAACTCAGAACCCTGCACCAACCTTCTCTCCATACACTCTGATCCCCCTAGCCACAAGGGCCATATCTAACTCCCTGTTAAATATAGCCAATGAACTGGCCTCAACTGTTTCCTGTGGCAGAGAATTCCACAGATTCACCACTCTCTGTGTGAAGAAGTTTTTCCTAATCTCAGTCCTAAAAGGCTTCGCCTTTATCCTCAAACTGTGACCCCTCATTCTGGACTTCCCAACATCTGGAACAATCTTCCTGCATCTAGCCTGTCCAATCCCTTTAGGATTTTATACGTTTCAATCAGATCCCCTCTCAATCTTCTAAATTCCAACGAGTACAAGCCTAGTTCATCCAGTCTTTCTTCATATGAAAATCCTGCCATCCCAGGAATCAATCTGGTGAACCTTCTTTGTACTCCCTCTATGGCAAGGATGTCTTTCCTCAGATTAGGGGACCAAAACTGCACACAATACTCCAGGTGTGGTCTCACCAAGGCCTTGTACAACTGCAGTAGTACCTCCCTGCTCCTGTACTCGAATCCTCTCGCTATAAATGCCAGCATACCATTCGCCTTTTTCACCGCCTGCTGTACCTACATGCCCACTTTCAATGACTGGTGTATAATGACACCCAGGTCTCGTTGCACCTCCCCTTTTCCTAATCGGCCACCATTCAGATAATAATCTGTTTTCCTATTTTTGCCACCAAAGTGGATAACTTCACATTTATCCACATTAAATTGCATCTGCCATGAATTTGCCCACTCACCCAACCTATCCAAGTCACCCTGCATCCTCTTAGCATCCTCCTCACAGCTAACACTGCCGCCCAGCTTCGTGTCATCCGCAAACTTGGAGATGCTGCATTTAATTCCCTCATCCAAGTCATTAATATATATTGTAACCAACTGGGGTCCCAGCACTGAGCCTTGCGGTACCCCACTAGTCACTGCCTGCCATTCTGAAAAGGTCCCATTTATTCCCACTCTTTGCTTCCTGTCTGCTAACGAATTCTCTATCCACATCAATAGCTTACCCCCAATACCGTGTGCTTTAAGTTTGCACACTAATCTCCTGTGTGGGACCTTGTCAAAAGCCTTTTGAAAATCCAAATATACCACATCCACTGGTTCTCCCCTATCCACTCTACTAGTTACATCCTCAAAAAATTCTATGGGATTCGTCAGACATGATTTTCCCTTCACAAATCCATGCTGACTTTGTCTGATGATTTCACCGCTTTCCAAATGTGCTGTTATCACATCTTTGATAACTGACATCTCAGACAGGTGGAAGAGAGACCCCGCTGATCCTGTAAGCAGTCCACACAAGCCTTTGTGGGGTCTTGCAGTCAGGTGCAATTGGAGAGATGCATATCCCTCTAAATTCTTCCCATCCATGTACCTGTACAAGTGCATTTGAAATGGTGTTATTGATCCTGTCTCAGCTCATTCCATGTACAGACCACTCTGGGTGAAACTATTACCCCTCAGGCCCTCATTCCCCTTTCCGCTAAAATCTAATTAGGATGTTTATTGTCAGCTGAAACATTTATTAGACTATTTATATTTAATTAAAATATTTACAACAAAATTATTTTGGTCCAATATACCAGTAAGTGGACGGCCACAGGCAGCCAGTTCAGCAAGTGCCAAGCAACTCCACTGGTCTGGCTACTTCCTGGCCGAAGTCGGTAAGTGCCAGTGGTTGTAACGGCAAGTGCTGGTAGAAGGGTTGAATCTTCCAATATTTAGGAGCATTAGCTATATCTGCACTTGTACAGGTGCCCTCAAAAGCTGCCACACCTTCAAAGGGCACGTTTGGTTAACATCATAAACTTGGATATACCTTTCAAAGTTCAAGGCAAATTTATTATTGAAGTACGATGCTTGACTGATTTAAGGTATGAGCCTGATAGAAGCTGCAGGGCCTGGATCCGTGAGTGAGGAACAACCCATTGATTGGCCGATTTAATCGCTGGTCCAGATTTAAAAGGTCAGGGTGTCAGGGCCGGCAGAGAAGGATGGGCCAGTGTTCAGCTTGCTGCTCACAAGGTTTACTCGTCTCTGCGATGAACTGAGGCCGTGGCCTGTAATTAAAGGGCTCCTGGATCGGCTGAGACTGGCTTTGCGGCTGTGGACTCATTTTTGTGAACTTCAGTCTTGAATGTAACTTGCTTACTTTTAGTGTTTGCATGATTTGTTTCTTTTTCCTGCACATTTTGTGTTTGATGGACTTTTCTTTTAATGGGTTCTGTTGGGCTTCTTTGTTTTGTGGCTGCTTAGACGAATCTCAAGGTTGTATATACAGCACATACTTTGATAAAGTCCCTAAGGCAGTTTGATGTTGTTTACAACTTCACTCTGGCAACCTCTGCAACAAGACTGGTGCTGAGCTGTATCCGCACTTGCCCTTCCCTTGGACTACATCAGTGGCGTGCAGAGGGGGAGCCTGCTGCACAGGCACAGCCGGTTCTTCAAATCTTCCCACCCAGGCTTGCGCCCTGGAGAGGACACTGTCTACTAGAGGCGCATACCCATGATCCCCTGGGATCAATGGCTGCCTACTACTGCTACTATGATAATAAATGTACTTTGGACTCTGAACTTATGCAACCATATGCTACCCTGAGATTCATTTTCTTGCAGGCATTCACTGTAGAACAAAGAAGTATAACAAAATCAATGAAAAACTGCAAAAACTGCAAAGTTGACAGTCTATGTACAAAAGACAATCTGTATGTACAAAAATAATATTAATAATAAATAAGCATGTCAATAATACTTAAAATATGAATTACAGTGTCTTCCTGTCCACCAGTCCTTGAAGTATCTACTGTACATGTATGAATGTAGATATTCCGGCCAGTCTCATTCCCTCGTTGTAACCCTCTAACCCTGTCTGTTTCAAGCAATTGTCCCACAAATTTCCTTTCAAGATCATTGATTGTCTCCACTTTCACCACCCTCATAGGCAGCAAGTTCAAGGTTATTATTATCAACTGCATAAAAATGTCTTTTCTTACATCCACCCTTATTTCTTATCCAAAGTCTTAAACTATTCACATTAGTCTTTATTTATTTGTTGTTACAGAGATCCAGCTCTCTTCCGGCTCAGTGAACCTCACCGCTCACCTAGTTAACCGTGATCTAATCACAGGACAATTTACAACGACCAGTTAACCTACTAGCTTGTACATCTTGGCGCAGTGGGAGGAAACCACACTGTTCATGGAAAGAAAAAAAAAACTCCTCACCGATGGCAACAGAATTGAACTCTGAACTCTAGGCACCGCGCTAACCACTATGGGGCCGTGGCGCCCAAGTAGTCCTCAGTTTAATGGGAACAGCTTTTTCTCTAGGTGCCATAACTAAATGTCATAACAATGTATACCTCTATCAAATCTCCTCATTATCTCTCATGTTCTGAAAAGGACAGCCTAGCTTCTTGTAGAAGATGTCTGGAATCTCTATGATCAACCTGGTAAGTGTGCTCCAGGCCACTCAAGGATTTTCTCAATTCTTCCAAAGTGCAGTGTCCTGAACTGGTTGCAGTTATAGAATCATACAATATGGAAACCAATCCATTTGCCCACCATGCCCATTTTGATCATCAAGTACCTATTAACACTAAACCTGGTTACCAGTGTTTGGTCCACAGCCTTCTATGCCTTGGTGATTTAAGAGTATGTCAAGATGCAAAATTCAACATTATTTATCACATATACAGTACTATGCAAAAATCTTAGGCACATGTATACAGCTCGGGTGCCCAGACTTTCGACAGTACTCTATTAGTCAACATGGAGCAGAGAGCAAGTTTGTAGAACTGGCAGAGCAGAGCAGAAGGATGTTGGGGATACTGAGGGTGAAGTGCCATGGGAGGGGCATGGGACAGGTGGCAGAGAGGAGGGCCATGGGTGGGTAGGGGGTGGTGCAGGTGCAGACACACCTAGCCATGAGACACCAGGCAAGATCATTTGACTCCGAACATGATCAGTACAGAATGTCTCTCTGGTACTTTCTGCTCCCTCCCCTCTCCCGTCCCCTTTTCCCAACTATGATTTCCCTCTCTCTGCCCCCTTCCCACTCTCTGTCCACAATAGAGACTCATATCAAAATCAGGTTTATCATCACTCACAGAAGTCATGAAATGTGTTCTTTTTTTGTGGCAGCAGTACAGTGCAATACATAAAATTACTACAGTACTGTGCAAAAGTCATAGGCATCCTAACTCTACATATATAAATAAGACTTTTCATAGTACTGTACATCAAAACATAGAGTGAAATGTGTCATTTGTGTGAATAACCAACGCAACTGAAGGGTGCTGGAGGCTGCCTGCAAGTTCCACTACACATTCCAGCACCAACATAGCATGCCCACAATACTCCACAGAACACAGAACAGAACAACAGCAAAACGAGCCCCATTCCTCCCACCCACACATATACACACACTTCTAACCCCTGGACAGTCCTTCTTCTTCCAACTCCCGCCTCCAGCAGATTCAGACTCTGACTCAGTCTTGCAGATATTGGAGCAACATACTTCAAAGTTGCTGGTGAACGCAGCAGGCCAGGCAGCATCTCTAGGAAGAGGTACAGACGACTTTTCGGGCCCTTCGTCAGGACTAACTGAAGGAAGAGCTAGTAAGAGATTTTAAAGTGGGAGGGGGAGGGAGAGATCCGAAATGATAGGAGAAGACAGGAGGGGGAGGGATGGAGCTGGACAGTTGATTGGCAAAAGGGATATGAGAGGATCATGGGATGGGAGGCCCAGGGAGAAGGAAAAGGGGGAGGAGGGAAAAACCCAGAGGATGGGCAAGGGGTATAGTCAGAGGAACAGGGGGAGAAAAAGGAGAGAGAGAGAAGGAATGTGTGTATATAAATAAATAACGGATGGGGTACGAGGGGGAGGTGGGGCATTAGCGAAAGTTTGAGAAGTCAATGTTCATGCCATCAGGTTGGAGGCTACCCAGACGGAATATAAGGTGTTGTTCCTCCAACCTGAGTGTGGCTTCATCTTTACAGTAGAGGAGGCCGTGGATAGACATGTCAGAGTGGGAATGGGACGTGGAATTAAAATGTGTGGCCACTGGGAGATCCTGCTTTCTCTGGCAGACAGACCATAGGTGTTCAGCAAAACGATCTCCCAGTCTGCGTCAGGTCTCGCCAATATATAGAAGACCACATCGGGAGCACCGGACACAGTATATCACCCCAGCTGACTCACAGGTGAATTGTCGCCTCACCTGGAAGGACTGTCTGGGGCCCTGAATGGTGGTAAGGGAGGAAGTGTAAGGGCATGTGTAGCACTAGTTCTGCTTACAAGGATAAGTGCGAGGAGGGAGATCAGTGGGGAGGGATGGGGGGACAAATGGACAAAGGAGTCGCGTAGGGAGCGATCCCTGCGGAAAGCAGAGAGAGGGGGGAGGGAAAGATGTGCTTAGTGGTGGGATCCTGTTGGAGGTGGCGGAAGTTATGGAGAATAATATGTTGGACCCGGAGGCTGGTGGGGTGGTAGGTGAGGACCAGGAGAACCCTATTCCTAGTGAGGTGGCGGGAGGATGGAGTGAGAGCAGATGTGCGTGAAATGGGGGAGATGCGTTTGAGAGCAGAGTTGATGGTGGAGGAAGGGAAGCCCCTTTCTTTAAAAAAGGAGGACATCTCCCTCGTCCTGGAATGAAAAGCCTCATCCTGAGAGCAGATGCGGCGGAGACGGAAGAATTGCGAGAAGGGGATGGCATAACTTCCACTAATACCCCACCTCCCCCTCGTACCCCATCTGTTATTTATTTATATACACACATTTTTTCTTTCTCCCTCTGTCCCTCTGACTATACCCTTTGCCCATCCTCTGGGTTTCTCCCCCCTTCCCCCTTTTCCTTCTCCCTGGGCCTCCTGTCCCATGATCCTCTCATATCCCTTTTGCCAATCACCTGTCCAGCTCTTGGCTCCATCCCTCCCCCTCCTGTCTTCTCCTATCATTTTGGATCTCCCCCTCCCCCTCCCACTTTCAAATCTCTTACTAGCTCTTCCTTCAGTTAATCCTGACGAAGGGTCTCGGCCCGAAACGTCGACTGTACCTCTTCCTAGAGACGCTGCCTGGCCTGTTGCGTTCACCAGCAACTTTGATGTGGCTTGCTTGAATTTCCAGCATCTGCAGAATTCCTCGTGTTTGCAGATATTGGACTGACTTTCCCGGCAGACCCGCACAGATTCATAGGCTCAGGACTCTGGCCAATGGGCCTCGACTTCGGGACTTCCGATTCACTCCTTGGGCCTCTGATCCACAAGGACCCACTGATCACTGAACACTAGGCCTCAAACCAGGCTCATCGCTAACAGACACTTAACACAAGGTCTTGAATTCTAGTTTCACCAATTCGCAAATCCAGGGGGTTATCAGAGCTCTTTCCTCTCTGTTCATATGGAAGTTCAAGTCCAAAACTTTCCACAGCTCACTGACCCCCTAGGGCTTGTCCACACTGGTCCGCCAGCCTGACATTCGGCTGAGCATCCTGTCCTGGTCCACAGATGTCCCAAATTCTCAACACTGGCATTTTAACACAGAGCGGAGACTTAAGTTCTGCCCTATCTCTAATTACCTGCATCCCAGACTCTAAACCCTAACCTAACTCTTAACTCCCTTCTGTGTCCCCAAAGTAATCTCTACAAACCTGAAAAAAAAGCATCTAAACCTGAGCAACAATTCAACAGAAGTTGCAGCTTGGTGCCTTCTTGGAAGTCTAGATACTTTTTTAAAATGTCCTGAGTATATATGCCTCCATCAACTTATCATTGTACTCCAGACTACAACCATCCTTGGAATTTTCCTGAGATCTCCTCTAACCCTCTTATTTTTCATTTTTACCTTATACCCTCTGGAATATATGGGGGAATGTTTCTCCCTATGCGCCAGATCACAAGCCTAGATATGCTATGACTTCAGTCCTTGAAGTACCCACTGCACCCTGAAGAGCATCTGGGCCAGTGCCATTCCATTCCATTCTACAGGGAGGGCGGCATGGTAGCATAATGGCTAACACAATGTCTTACAGAACTGCCAATTGCTGATCAGGGTTCTGTTCCTGCCACTGTCTGTAAGGAGTTTTGTACATTTTCCCGCAACCGTGTGAGATTCCTCCTGGTGCTCTGATTCCTTCTCAATGTCCAAAGATGTATGGTTAGGGTTAGAGGTCAATGAATTGTGGGCATGCTATTTTGGCGCTTGACACGTGGTGATACTTGTGGGCTGCCCCCAACACAATCCTTGGACTGGGTCGATCATTGATGCAAATAATGCATTTCACTGTTTGTTTTGATATTTCAATGTACTTGAGACAAACAAAGCTAGTAAAGGTAATCAAGGCTCCACATGATTTTGTGTACCTCTATCAGGTCTCCTGTCAGCCTACTCCGATCTAAGAAAAACATGCTAAGTTTGTCTGTTCTTTATCCGTTTCATTTCGGGCAACATCCTGGTAAATCTTCTCTCCAGAACATTCACATCCTTTGTAGGGCGTGATGACTAGAACTTCACACAATACTCCAGCAGTGGTTTTATCACCAATTTATAAAGTTGTACCATGACCCCTGTGCTCTTGTATTCTAGGCCCTGGTTAATGAAGCACAGAATCCCTTAAGCCTTTTCCGTCACTTATCTACCTGTGCTCATATTTTCGGGGATTTATGCTGAGGTCTACCTATTCCTTGAAACACTGTAGAACCAAATCATTGATATCATATGTCCAAAGTACCATACACTTTATTGGGACAAGTTCCATCTGCTTTTGCTCCACTAAATTTGCTGATCAATATCATTCCAAAATCTAAAACTCATTATCATCGACAAAAATCTTTGTGCCTTCCTCAAATACGCTTATCGTACTTTTGACATTCACATCCAAATTATTAAAGTATATTTCAAATAGCAAGGATATCAGTATCAGACCCTTTTGTACACCATCGGTCACCAGCTTCCAATCATAAAAGGAAACCTCTAAGCAAACTTTGAATGCAATTGCAAACCTCAGAACAAACTTTGGGTGCAATTGATTAACTTTGCTTGGATCCAGTGAGCTCTAATCATTTAGAGCAGCTTTCCATGAAGTCCATGCGACTACATGAACTGAACTGCCCTCATCAGTTTTGTTTATTTCTTCAAAAAACACCATCATATTTGTCAGGTGGGATCCCTCACCAACAAAGCTATGCTGATGATCATTGATCATCCTCTGTCTTTAGAGTCATAGAGAATTACAGCACGGAAATAGGCCCTTTGACCTATCTAGTCCATGCCAAAACAAATTAAGCAGCACACACAAAATGCTGGAGAACTCAGCAGGCCAGGTAGCATCTATGGAAAAGAGTAAACAGTCAATATTTCAGGCGAGACCCTTCCTCAGGACTGGAGAAAAAAAGATGAAGCCTTGATTATGGCCTTGTATATGGAGGAATTTAAGGTGGGGTGGTTATATGGGAGGCAGGGTTTGAGGGTCAGCACAACAATGTGGGCCAAGGGGCCTGTACTGTGCTGTACTATTCTATGTTCCATGTTCTATTACCTCTGCTAGCTTTGCTTGTCACAAATACATCAATGGGGAATAGTGAAATGTAGTGTCAATACCAGAAGTTCGAGAAATCGATGTTCATGCCGTTGGGTTGGAGACTACCCAGACAGAATATAAGGTGTTGCTCCTCCAACCTGAGAGCAGCCTCATCAAAACAGTAGATTCCCCATTCCCATTTCCCTCTCTCACCTTATCTCCTTACCTGCCCATCACCTCCCTCTGGTGTTTCTTCCCCTTCCCTTACTTACATGGCCTTTTGTTCTCTCCTATCAAATTCCCCCTTCTCCAGCCCTGTATCTCTTTCACCAATCAACTTCTCAATCTTTACTTCACCCCTCCCCCACTCCCGGTTTCACCTATCACCTTGTGATTCTTTCTCCGCTCCCCCCACCTCCTTACTCGGACTCCTCATCTTTTTTTTTATCCAGTCCTGATGAAGGTCCTCGGCCTGAAACGCCAACCGTATTCTTTTCCACAGGTGCTGCCTGGCCTGCTGAGTTCCTCCAGGACTTTGTGTGTGTTGCATGGATTTCCAGCATCTGCAGATTTTCTCTTGTCCAAGACTATTTAATCTTGACGACTCTCATCGATCTGCACCAGGACCATAGCCCTCCATATCCCCACTATCCATGTGTGTATCCAAACTTCTCTTAAACATTGAAATTGAGCTTGCATGTACCACTTGTGCTGGCAGCTCATCTCACACTCTGAGTGAAGAAATTTCCCCTCATGTTCCCCTTAAACTTCTGACTTTTCACCCTCAACCCATGAGCTCTAATTGTAGTCCCACTTAACCTCAATAGAAAAAGCCTGCTTGCATTTACCCTATCTATACTCCTCATGATTTTGTATACATCTATCAAATCTCCTCTCAGTCTTCTACATTCTAAAGAACACAGTCCTAACCTATTCAATATTTCCTTATAACTCAGGTTCTCCAGACTGGGCCACATCCTTGTAAATTTTCTCTGTACTCTTTCAACCTTGTTTCCATCTTTCCTGTAGGTCGGTGACCAAAACTGCACACTGTACTCCAAATTAAGCCTCACCACACCTTATACAACTTCAACATAACATCCCATCTCCTGTACTCAGTACACTGATTTATGAAGGCCAATGTGCCAAAAGCTTTCTCTACGACCCTGTCTACCTGTGACGCCACTTCCATGGAATTATAGACCTGTATTCCCAGAACCATTTGTTCTACCACACTTCTAAGTGCCCTACCATTCACTGCGTAAAACCTACCCTAGTTGGTTCTACCAAAGTGCAAAACCTTGCATTTGTCTGCATTAAATTCTGTCCGCCATTTTTTCAGTCGATGTAGCTCCCTCTGATACCCTTCCTCACTGTTCACTACATCCCTAATCTTAGTGTCATTTGCAAATTTGCTGATCTAGTTAACCACATTATCATCCAAATCATTGATATAGATGACAAACAACAAAGGACCCAGCACCGATCCCTGAGGCATACCACTAGTCACATGCGTCCATTCAGAGGGAACCTTCTAACACCACTCTCCCTCAGAATCTTTCTGAAGAATCCCCTGCTAACAGCATTAAACTTACTGGTGGTAATTATCCCCAAACGAGACCCCAGGAGGGTATGCTGCCTCCCTGGTGCAAGGGTCAAGAATGTCTCTGAGCGGCTGCAGGACATTCTGGAGTGGGAGGGTGAACAACCAGTGGTCGTGGTGCACATAGGTACCAACGGTATAGGAAAAAAACGGGATGTGGTCCTACAAGGTGAATTTAGGGAGTTAGGAAATAAACTAAAAAGTGGGACCACAAAGGTAATAATCTCTGGATTACTACCAGTGCCACGTGCTCGTCAGAGTAGAAATAGGAGGATATATCAGATGAATACGTGGCTTGAAAAATGGTGTATGGGGGAGGGATTCGAATTTCTGGGGCATTGGAACCAGTTCTGGAGGAGGTGGGACCGGTACAAACAGGATGGTCTGCACCTGGGCTGGACTGGAACCAATGTCCTAGGGGGAGCATTTGCTACTGTTGTTCAGGAGGATTTAAACAAATGTGGCAGGGGGATGGGAACAAGTGCAGAGAGACAGAGGGGTGTAAAATGAGGGTAGAAGCAAAAAGTAGTAAGGTGAAAAGTAAAAGTGGCAGGCCAGCAAATCCAGGGCAAAAATCAAAAAGGGCCACTTTTCAACATAATTGTATAAGGGCTAAGGGTGTTGTAAAAGCAAGCCTGAAGGCTTTGTATGTCAATGCAAGGAGCATTCGTAACAAAGTGGATGAATTAAAAGTGCAGATTGTTATTAATGAATATGATATAGTTGGGATCACAGAGACATGGCTCCAGGGTGACCAAGGATGGGAGCTCAACATTCAGGGATATTCAATATTCAGGAGGGATAGACATGAAAGAAAAGGAGGTGGGGTAGCATTGCTGGTTAGAGAGGAGATTGACGCAATAGAAAGGAAGGACATTAGCCGGGAGGATGTGAAATCAATATGGGTAGAGCTGCATAACACTAAAGGGCAGAAATCGCTGGTGGGAGTTCTGTACAGGCCACCTAACAGTAGTAGTGAGGTTGGGGATGGCATTAAACAGGAAATTAGAAATGTGTGCAATAAAGGAACGGCAGTTATAATGGGTGACTTCAATCTACATATAGATTGGGTAAACCAAATTGATAAGAGTGCTGAGGAATAGGATTTCTTGGAATGTATGCGGGATGGTTTTCTGAACCAACATATTGAGGAACCAACTAGAGAGCAGGCCATTCTAAACTGGGTATCGAGCAATGAGGAAGGGTTAATTAGCAATCTTGTTGTAAGAGGCCCCTTGGGTAAGAGTGACCATAATATGGTGGAATTCTTCATTACGATGGAGAGTTACATAGTTAATTCAGAAACAAAGGTTCTGAACTTAAAGAAGGGTAACTTTGAAGTTATGAGACGTGAATTAGCTAAGATAGACTGGCAAATGATACTTAAAGGGTTGACGGAGAATATGCAATGGCAAGCATTTAAAGATCGCATGGATGAACTACAACAATTGTTCATCCTAGTTTGGCAAAAGAATAAACCAGGGAAGGTAGTGCACCCGTGGCTGACAAGGGAAATTAAGGATAGTATCAATTCCAAAGAAGAAACATACAAATTAGCCAGAAAAAGCAGCTTACCTGAGGACTGTGAGAAATTCAGAGTCCAGCAGAGGAGGACAAAGGGCTTAATCAGGAAAGGGAAAAAAGATTATGAGAGAAAACTGGCAGGGAACATAAAAACTGACTGTAAAAGCTTTTATAGATATGTGAAAAGAAAAAGAGTGGTTAAGACAAATGTAGGTCCTTTACAGTCAGAAACAGGTGAATTGATCATCAGGAACAAGGACATGATAAGCCAATTGAATAACTACTTTGGTTCTGTCTTCACTAAGGAGACATAAATAATCTTCCAGAAATAGTAGGGGACCGAGGGTCTAGTGAGATGGAGGAACTGAGGGAAATACATGTTATTAGGGAAGTGGTGTTAGGTAAATTGAAGGGATTAAAGGCAGATAAATCCCCAGGGCCAGATGGTCTGCATCCCAGAGTGCTTAAGGAAGTAGCTCAAGAAATAGTGGATGCATTAGTGATAATTTTTCAAAACTCGTTAGATTCTGGACTAGTTCCTGAGGATTGGAGGGTGGCTAATGTAACCCCACTTTTTAAAAAAAGAGGGAAAGAGAAACCGGGGAATTATAGACCGGATAGCCTAACATCGGTGGTGGGAAAAATGCTAGAGTCAGTTATCAAAGATGTGATAACAGCACATTTAGAAAGCAGTGAAATCATTGGACAAAGTCAGCATGGATTTGTGAAAGGAAAATCATGTCTGACGAATCTCATAGAATTTTTTGAAGATGTAATCAGTAGAGTGGATAGGGGAGAACCGGTGGATGTGGTATATTTGGATTTTCAGAAGGCTTTTGACAAGGTCCCACACAGGAGATTAGTGTGCAAACTTAAAGCACACGGTATTGGGGGTATGATATTGATATGGATAGAGAATTGGTTGGCAGACAGGAAGCAAAGAGTGGGAATAAACGGGATCTTTTCAGGATGGCAGGCAGTGACTAGTGGGGTACCTCAATGCTCAATGCTGGGACCCCGGTTGTTTACAATCTATATTAATGACTTAGATGAGGGAATTAAATGCAGCATCTCCAAGTTTGCGGATGACATGAAGCTGGGTGGCAGAGTTAGCTGTGAGGAGGATGCTAAGAGGATGCAGGGTGACTTAGATAGGTTAGGTGAGTGGGCAAATTCATGGCAGATGCAATTTAATGTGGATAAATGTGAGGTTATCCACTTTGGTGGCAAAAACAGGAAAACAGATTGTTATCAGAATGGTAGCCAATTAGGAAAAGGGAAGGTGCAACGAGACCTGGATGTCATTATACACCAGTCATTGAAAGTGGGCATGCAGGTACAGCAGGCAATGAAAAAGCGAGAGGATTCGTGTACAGGAGCAGGGAGGTACTACTGCAGTTGTACAAGGCCTTGGTGAGACCACACCTGGAGTACTGTGTGCAGTTTTGGTCCCCTAATCTGAGGAAAGACATCCTTGCCATAGAGGGAGTACAAAGAAGGTTCATCAGATAGATTCCTGGGATGGCAGGATTTTCATATGATGAAAGACTGGATCGACTAGGCTTATACTCGCTGGAATTTAGAAGATTGAAGAGGGATCTTATTGAAACGTATAAAATTCTAAAGGGATTGGACAGACTAGGTGCAGGAAGATTGTTCCCAATGTTGGAGGAGTCCAGAACGAGGGTTAAAGTTTAAGGATAAAGGGGAAGCCTTTTAGGACCGAGATGAGGAAAAACTTCTTCACACAGAGAGTGGTGAATCTGTGGAATTCTCTACCACAGGAAACAGTTGAGGCCAGTTCATTGGCTATATTTAAGAGGGAGTTAGGTATGGCCCTTGTGGCTAAAGGGATCAGGGGATATGGAGAGAAGGCAGGTATAGGATTCTGAGTTGGATGATCAGCCATGATCATACTGAGTGGCGGTGCAGGCTCAAAGGGCCAAATGGCCTATTCCTGCACCTATTTTCTATGTTTCTACGTTTCTATCTGGTTTGTCCCTGCATCTTTCTTAAATATAGACCCTACAGTCCTGATGAAGGGTCTCAGCCTGACACGTCGACTGTTTACTCCTTTCCATAGATGCTGCCTGGCCAGCTGAGTTCCTCCAGGATTTTGTGTGTGTTGCTTGGATTTCCAGCATCTACAGATACTCTTGTTTGCTGTTAAAGTATTCTGGTTAGACCATAGTTTTTATTCTGTCTTGTGGTCTAACGAGAATTTTGTATTATTTCAGCATTACTCCCATGCTTTTATAGTCAGTATTTCTGATGTCCAGAAGGCCATCATCTTTTCTGTTTGCTTTGTTATATACCCCTAGGGTTCATTTTTTCTGTGGACTATCACTTTAAAACGCTGAAAGAATGAGACTGTCTTTTGGACACTGCTGGATTTCTGCCAACTGCAAAATTGCTTGGTTACTATGGTGACAGAGGTGGAGTTATTTGATGGACAATGAATGTTTCTGGTTTCTCACGGCTTGTTTTGAATAAACAAGGCCAGATGATCTTCATACGGACACACACACAGAGAGTTGAGATGGTTTCAACCATGGGAAGACACCAGTGACAGGGGGGGTCGCTGGTTTAAACTTTCAGTAGCCCAAAGGGGTGAGTTGAGATCGATCCAGAGTATTGATAAACGACTCTCACAAAGTACTGCAACTAGAAGAAGGTTGCAGAGAAAGAGGCAGAAAGAGAAAGGTTTAAAACTGAAGAAACCTAGTGATAAAGATATCACTGTTTGGGCTCCCTTCTAAATAGCCCATAAGGGTGAGTTTGTTTCCATCTGAATACGAAAGTGTGACTGTCACATAGTCAATCCACAGGAGTGGGTTCTCTGGTGAGGAGAAAGCCTTGTGAATGCCACATGTGTATTTCCCCTTTGTCTGGATGTGGTAGTTCACTGGAAGAAGGCACCCCTGTGGCAAATCACTGTTGGAGTTATTTCGTATGTCATGGAACTGGGTAAGTGGCTATCACGTTGTGCGTGATTGGGGTATCCTTGTGGAATCTACCGGTGTGTCGACCCTTGCCATATTTAGAAACAATGACAACTTCTGGAATTTACTCTGTATTCTATAAAAAAAAACAGAACAATAAACTGCCTGGGGCTTTGACGTGTGGGGTGAGTCATGTCAACATCCTCCTGACTGCAAAACATTGGGCCAATTTCAACACCTCTCATTCTTAAGTAATTATTTTAAATCAAGCTGACTCCTCTACTGCAGTAAAATCAGCCTTGTCAAATGCATTTTTAAAATATAGATGGATTAGCGAGGGCTACTGAGGTGACTTTAAACTAGAATGGTTGGGGGGTGGGAATCAAATTAAGGAGGCTAGGCGTGAGGAGGTTAGTTCACAACAGGGGGATGGGAACCAGTGCAGAGAGACAGGGGGGTGTAAAGTGAGGGTAGAAGCAAAAAGTACTAAGGAGAGGAGTAAAAGTGGCAGGCCGACAAATCCAGGGCAAGCATTAAAAAGGACCACTTTTCAACATAATTGTATAAGGGCTAAGAGAGTTGTAAAAGAGCGCCTGAAGGCTTTGTGTGTCAATGCAAGGAGCATTTGTAATAAGGTGGATGAATTGAAAGTGCAGATTGTTATTAATGATTATGATATAGTTGGGATCACAGAGACATGGCTCCAGGGTGACCAAGGATGGGAGCTCAACGTTCAGGGATATTCAATATTCAGGAGGGATAGACATGAAGGGAGGGGAGGTGGGGTGGCGTTGCTGGTTAAAGAAGAGACTAACACAATAGAAAGGAAGGACATAAGCCGGGAAGATGTGGAATCGATATGGGTAGAGCTGCGTAACACTAAGGGGCAGAAGACGCTGGTGGGAGTTGTGTACAGGCCACTTAACAGTAGTAGTGAGGTCGGAGATGGTATTAAACAGGAAATTAGAAATGTGTGCAATAAAGGAACAGCAGTTATAATGGGTGACTTCAATCTACATGTAGATTGGGTGAACCAAATTGGTAAAGGTGCTGAGGAAGAGGATTTCTTGGAATGTATGCGGGATGGTTTTTTGAACCAACATGTTGAGGAACCAACTAGAGAGCAGGCTATTCTGGACTGGGTTTTGAGCAATGAGGAAGGGTTAATTAGCAATCTTGTCGTGAGAAGCCCCTTGGGTAAGAGTGACCATAATATGGTGGAATTCTTCATTAAGATGGAGAGTGACATAGTTAATTCAGAAACAAAGGTTCTGAACTTAAAGAGGGGTAACTTTGAAGGTATGAGACGTGAATTAGCTAAGATAGACTGGCAAACGACACTTAAAGGATTGACGGAGGATATGCAATGGCAAGCATTTAAAGGTTGCATGGATGAACTACAACAATTGTTCATCCCAGTTTGGCAAAAGAATAAATCAAGGAAGGTAGTGCACCCGTGGCTGACAAGAGAAATTAGGGATAGTATCAATTCCAAAGAAGCAACATACAAATTAGCCAGAGAAAGTGGCTCACCTGAGGACTGGGAGAAATTCAGAGTTCAGCAGAGGAGGACAAAGGGCTGACAAGAGAAATTAGGGATAGTATCAATTCCAAAGAAGCAGCATACAAATTAGCCAGAGAAAGTGGCTCACCTGAGGACTGGGAGAAATTCAGAGTTCAGCAGAGGAGGACAAAGGGCTTAATTAGGAAGGGGAAAAAAGATTATGAGAGAAAACTGGCAGGGAACATAAAAACTGACTGTAAAAGCTTTTATAGGTATGTAAAAAGGAAAAGACTGGTAAAGACAAATGTAGGTCCCCTACAGACAGAAACAGGTGAATTGATTATGGGGAGCAAGGACATGGCTGACCAATTGAATAATTGCTTTGGTTCTGTCTTCACTAAGGAGGACATAAATAATCTCCCAGAAATAGTAGGGGACAGAGGGTCCAGTGAGATGGAGGAACTGAGCGAAATACTTGTTAGTAGGGAAGTGGTGTTAGGTAAATTGAAGGGATTAAAGGCAGATAAATCCCCAGGGCCAGATGGTCTGCATCCTAGAGTGCTTAAGGAAGTAGCCCAAGAAATAGTGGATGCATTAGTGATAATTTTTCAAAACTCGTCAGATTCTGGACTAGTTCCTGAGGATTGGAGGGTGGCTAATGTAACCCCACTTTTTAAAAAAGGAGGGAGAGAGAAACCGGGGAATTATAGACTGGTTAGCCTAACGTCGGTGGTGGGGAAACTGCTGGAGTCAGTTACCAAAGATGTGATAACAGCACATTTGCAAAGCGGTGAAATCATCGGACAAAGTCAACATGGATTTGTGAAAGGAAAATCATGTCTGACGAAACTCATTGAATTTTTTGAGGATGTAACTAGTAGAGTGGATAGGGGAGAACCAGTGGATGTGGTATATTTGGATTTTCAAAAGGCTTTTGACAAGGTCCCACACAGGAGATTAGTGTGCAAACTTAAAGCACATGGTATTGGGGGTAAAGTATTGATGTGGATGGAGAATTGGTTAGCAGACAGGAAGCAAAGAGTGGGAATAAACAGGACCTTTTCAGAATGGCAGGCGGTGACTAGTGGGGTACCGCAAGGCTCAGTGCTGGGACCCCAGTTGTTTAGAATATATATTAATGACTTGGATGAGGGAATTAAATGCAGCATCTCCAAGTTTGCGGATGACACGAAGCTGGGTGGCAGTGTTAGCTGTGAGGAGGATGCTAAGAGGATGCAGAGTGACTTGGATAGGTTGGGTGAGTGGGCAAATTCATGGCAGGTGCAATTTAATGTGGATAAATGTGAAGTTATCCACTTTGGTGGCAAAAATAGGAAAACAGATTATTATCTGAATGGTGGCCGATTAGGAAAAGGGGACGTGCAACGAGACCTGGGTGTCACTATACACCAGTCATTGAAAGTGGGCATGCAGGTACAGCAGGCGGTGAAAAAGGCGAATGGTATGCTGGCATTCATAGCAAGAGGATTCGAGTACAGGAGCAGGGAGGTACTACTGCAGTTGTACAAGACCTTGGTGAGACCACACTTGGAGTATTGTGTGCAGTTTTGGTCCCCTAATCTGAGGAAAGACATCCTTGCCATAGAGGGAGTACAAAGAAGGTTCACCAGATAGATTCCTGGGATGGCAGGACTTTCATATGAAGAAAGACTGGATGAACTGGGCTTGTACTCGTTGGAATTTAGAAGATTGAGGGGGGATCTGATTGAAACGTATAAAATCCTAAAGGGATTGGACAGGCTAGATGCAGGAAGATTGTTCCCGATGTTGGGGAAGTCCAGAACAAGGGGTCACAGTTTGAGGATAAAGGGGAAGCCTTTTAGGACCGAGATTAGGAAAAACTTCTTCACTCAGAGAGTGGTGAATCTGTGGAATTCTCTGCCACGGGAAGCAGTTGAGGCCAGTACATTGGCTATATTTAAGAGGGAGTTAGATATGGCCCTTGTGGCTACGGGGATCAGGGGGTATGGAGGGAAGGCTGGGGCGGGGTTCTGAGTTGGATGATCAGCCATGATCATAATAAATGGCGGTGCAGGCTCGAAGGGCCGAATGGCCTACTCCTGCACTTATTTTCTATGTTTTTATGTTTCTATAACACTTAAAGCTTTCACTTCATTCATTTTGTAAAAATTTTTAAAAATCAGGTTAGTGAAACTTAATATGCTTTTTTCAAAGCTATCTAGTTGGCCACAGTTAACTCAAACCTCCCTTGAGTGCCTGTTACTTTTTCCAATGAGATTTCCTCTCAGTTTAATAAACTCAAGAGTGTACACTCTCATTAGCAAAGCTGCCATTCCTAGAACACAGATAGTGAACCTTTGCTACACCCTGTTTCTTGGAAAAGGGAGAATTAAAACAAAACGGGATGAGTGGCGGATAAGTTTAAATGGGTGATTGATGTACCATTAGTGTGTTCTTTCACCATGACTCCATGACACCAGTGCTGTGCACACTGCTCCACTCCCCAACACAATTGCACTAAGAATCCTTTACTCTTTATACCAATCCTCTTATAATGACTGCTAACATAACATTCACCTTCCTGTTCTCCTGTTACATCCACTCACTTTCAGTGACGTGTGCACAAGGACACCCAGCTTCCTTTGAACATTAGTATCATCCAGTCTCTAACTGTTTGCACAATACTCTGTATTTCTGTTTTGTGCACTAAAATAGATGACCTCACATTTTTCCACATTATAATGCATATTCTCATGCAAGCCACTCTACATCACATCAATACTCACAATCTCACCTTATTTTGTATCAATAAGAAAATTAGAAATTTGATATTTTGCCTTTTAGTCATTCACATAGATTGTGAAAAGCTGGAGTTCACATGCTCCGTGCGATATAACACTAGTCACAGACTGCAAATCTGAAGGGGCTCTGTTTATTCCCATTCTTTGCTTTCTATTCAATAATCAATATTCAATCCATATCAGCGCATTTCCTCCAATTCCATATTGTCCAGACTGTTTACCGACATCTTGTGTGGGACTATATCAAAATCCTCCAAGAATCTACATTCACTGCTTCTCCTTTATCTATTCTACTAAACATATCCCCAAAAGCATTTCAGTAGATTTAACAACATGATTTTCCTTTCTTAAATTCACACTGATTCTGGTCAGTTCCATTATAGTCAATTTGGCAAACATTTAATCTGGTTCCTTACTGGTTCAGGAATTTATATTCCCACAGTATGACTGTATCCTGCCAGGATATAAAAAGAGATTCTGAATAGGACATACACAAAATAAAACTTACAGAAAACTGCGGCGGTTAACATGATCCATTGTGGTATCGTGCATCCCATAGTGAAAAGGGCTGACTTCAGATTGTGATTTTTCTTACTATCTGAATGCCCAGAGCATCAGGCTTTCTTTGAAAAGTCTCTGAGCGACTTTTGTGTCTGTGTTGAGAGCTCTGAAGGTGTTCTTTAATAATGCAGGTTGGGAGGAAGTGACTGCATATGTCATGGACAAAGGTGCAAAACCAGTTTTCATCTTCTTGTGGATTATTTATAAATGGTTTCCCAATTTAAATATGAGTTCAAGAGCTGTCCTTTCAGATTTTTTTTTCTTCTGCATCAATGAATGCACAAATAATAAGCTGAACATTCATTGTAAACATATCCTTTGTAATAAATCTAAGTACAACTGCATTGGGACAATTGCTGGGGTTATCATTCCAACATATTGTGCTTGAAGTGGAGGTTGTTAGGTTCCTGATTAGTAAAGGCAACAAAGGTTACGAGGAGAAGACAGGATAATGGACTTGAGAGGGATAATAAATCAGCCATGATGGAATGGCAGAGCAGACTTTATGGGACGTATGGCCCAATTCTGCTTCTAAGTCTTATGGTCTATAGTCAAAATGAAGCTGATGTATAGATAGTGACCTGAGAATGGTGATAATTATCGCCACATTTTCTAAGTCTTACATGGCAATTCAAAGTAATCTAAAGATTATACACCACCTCATGCATCAACTGGAGGGAGAGCTGATACATTTCTTTTGAATGAGCCCCCGCAGAAAAAAAACCATCTCCAGCCTGGATCTAGGCCACCAGCACCTCCAGGTCGAGACTTTCCTCATTGCCTCTGGGCCTCTAGGTTCCCCTTTCCCAACCACCGCTCCCTAACCCCATGTCTCTCAGGTTCCACCATTACCTCCTGGGTTCTCGGAGCCTCTATCTTCCTCCCACCCCACCTTCCCTGAACATCCTAACCCTATCCCCTTCTCTGATGCCTCGAAATCTTGCCCCTTCAATCCCAGCTCTAATCCATAGGACCATAAGACCATAAGACAAAGGAGCAGAAGTAGGCCATTCGGCCCATTGAGTCTGCTCCGCCATTTTATCATGAGCTGATCCATTTTCTCCTATTTAGTCCCACTGCCCCGCCTTCTCACCATAACCTTTGATGCCCTGGCTACTCAGATACCTATCAATCTCTGCCTTAAATACACCCAATGACTTGGCCTCCACTGCTGCCCGTGGCAACAAATTCCATAGATTCACCACCCTCTGACTAAAAAAATTTTTTCGCATTTCTGTTCTGAAAGGGCGCCCTTCAATCCTGAAGTCATGCCTTCTCGTACTAGACTCCCCCATCATGGGAAACAACTTTGCCACATCCACTCTGTCCATGCCTTTTAACATTGGAAATGTTCCTATGAGGTCTTCCCTCATTCTTCTAATCCCTGCCATGTCTTCAACATTCCCAATGACCTTCCCCACTAACATGGGGTGTTGTCTCATAGAAACATAGAAACATAGAAAATAGGTGCAGGAGTAGGCCATTCGGCCCTTCGAGCCTGCACCGTCATTCAGTATGATCATGGCTGATCATCCGATTCAGAACCCTGTACCAGCCTTCCCTCCATATCTCTGATCCCTTTAGCCACAAGGGCTATATCTAACTCCCTCTTAAATATAGCCAATGAACTGGCCTCAACTGTTTCCTGTGGCAGAGAATTCCACAGATTCATCACTCTCTGTGTGAAGAAGTTTTTCCTAATCTCGGTCCTAAAAGGCTTCCACTTTATCCTCAAACTGTGACCCCTCGTTCTGGACTTCCCCAACATTGGGAACAATCTTCCTGCATCTAGCCTGTCCAATCCTTTTAGGATTTTATACGTTTCAATCAGATCCCCCCTCAATCTTCTAAATTCCAACGAGTATAAGCCTAGTTCATCCAGTCTTTCATCATATGAAAGTCCTGCCATCCCAGGAATCAATCTGGTGAACCTTCTTTGTACTCAACAAGGGTCTTACCTTTGTTCCCCTTCACCCACACCTCAGTGAGTTCCATGACTACCACGGTGCCTAGCTCTTCTTACATCGCCTCTGCCTCCAAGCCCACTTCTTTGGCAAGAATACACCACCTTGGACTGATGACCCCTTGGCCCATCTCCAACCTCCTTCTCTTCTTGGACATCCCACTCGGGTTCTTTGCCTGTCCCAGATCGTTACATCTCTAATTACTGATGAGACAGCAACAGCACTCCTCACTGCTCCTCAAACCTACCCCTTGAAGAGGACTCCTCTCTGGACCATCAGAAAACTGACTTCAAATTCATCTCTGACCTCATCAATTCCGGAGAACTCCCATCCACTGCCACCAAACTCATAGTCCCCTTACCCCACACTGCTCTCTTCTACCTCCTAAACAATATCCCCAATCTTGACTGTCCAGGTAAGCCCATTGTCTCTGCCTGCTCCTGCCATTCTATCCTCTTTGAATCAGTCTCTTCTCACCTACATCTGTGACACTTCTCATGGTCTTGATCTCCTCCCTTAGCCCTGACCGCCTCATTTTCATCATGGATGTCCAGTCCCTATACAATTCTATACCCCATCAAGAAGATCTTAAAACTCTCTGCTTCTTTCTCAATAAAAAAAAGCAGTTCCATTCTTCCACCAGCCTCCTCCATCTGGCAGAACTAGTCCTCACCTTCAACAGTTTCTCCTTCGGTTCCTCCCACATTCTGCAGACTCAAGTGGTAGTGATGGGCACTCACATGGGCCCCAGATATGTCTGCCTTTTCATTGGTTATGTAGAACAGTCCATATCCCAAGCCTTCCCCAGTAATTCTCCCCAACTCTTCTTCCACTACATTGTTGACTGCATTGGTGCTGATAAAGAGAAGATTAGCCTTACTTGTTACATACACATTAAAACATGCAGTGAAATGAGTCTGAGGGTATGCTGGGGGCAGTCCACCCGCTTCAAGCGCCAACATAACATGCCCAGAACTTACTAACCCTAACCAGTACACCTTTGAAATGTGGAAGGAAACCAAAGCACCCAAAGGAAACCCACACAATCACAGGGAGAACATATGATCTCCTTATAGACAGCGGTGGGAATTGACCCCCAATTACTGGCACTGTAAAGCAGTGTGCTAATGATGCTTTTCCCCAGTGAGTCAAGATAATGTCCAGATTTTTCAATCCGCTACACAGTGCACCATTTTAGGCTCCTAAAATCTGCACAATAATAGGAAAAACAGCCAGCAATTCTGCCAGCCAAAGCTGAAAAATTTGTCATAAATATCGGCTCAGATCTATTTCTACAGTCATACTGCATGAAAACTCATCCATGACAATAATGTAACCCCCGACTTAGCCCATGAACCTCTAAACTTCTCTTATCCATGTACATATCTAAATGCCTTTCAAATATTGCAAATGTGCTTGCCTCAACATTTAAAAGGCAGCTCCTTCCAAAATTGGGTGGCGCTGGTTTCGTTTCTTTAGAAATAGGCAGGGGGAGGAGAGAATTGTATAAGCAGCTTTTACATTAATGACTGTGGTTTAAAACACCAACTTTATACCAGCTCTCAAGAGCAAATAGGGTTGAGGCAATAAATATTGGTTGTGCTAGCAAAGTCTCATTCCATAAGTGTATAAAAGTAGTGAAATGACTCATACACTCAGTGGCCACTTTATTAGGTACACTGGCAGGCCTGCTCATTAAAGCAAATATCTGAGGGGAGGGAGCATGAGGGGAAACCTCTTCACTTAGAGGGTCATGAGAGTGTAGAATGAGCTGCCAGCACAAGTGCTGCATACAAGCTCGATTTCAAGGTTCAACAGAAGTTTGGATAGGTACATGGATGGAAGGGGTATGGAGGGCTATGGTCCCAGTGCAGGTCGATAGGTGTAGGCAGTTTAAATGGTTCAACACAGACTAGATGGGCCAAAGGGCCTATATCTGTGCTGTACTTTTCTATGACTCTGTCTAATCAGCCAATCACGTGGCAGCAACTCAACGCATAAAAGCATACAACATGGTCAAGCGGTTCAGTTGTCATTCATACCAACCATCAGAATGGGGAAGAAATATGACCTAAGTGACTTTGACCGTAGAATGATTGTTGCTGCCAGTCGGGGTGGTTTGAATATCTCAGAAACTATTAATCTTCTGAGGTTCCCATGCACAACAGTCTCTGGAGCTTATGGAGAATAGTGTGCAAAACAAAAACCATTCCGTGATTGGCAGTTCGGTGGAGAATTGTCTTCTTATTGAGCTATGAAGAGGATGCATCATAGATATATAGAATTACAAGATTGATACCTGGATCAAGTATTAAATTATAAATATACAAACCTGGGTTGTACTCACTGAAAAGTAAGGGCAATTGGGATGAAGTTTTAAAGATATTGAGAAGTATAAAGAGAGAATCTACTTGTGCTGGCTCGACGTCAGCCTGATCTTCAAACTAGGATTTCTTGGGGTAAGGTGATGAAATTCTTCTGCAAGTAAGTGTGTTGATCTCCAACAATAGCTAATATTTTATTAGTTAAGTTAAAATCTGAAATTCAAAGATTTTTATCGATCAAAGGTATTTAGAGATGGACATATACAAAATTAAGACGGCCATGAACAGAGTAATTAGAAATAAAGAACTGCACGTGTTGGAAATCTGAGATAAAAACAGAATATGTGGAAATATTCAGCATGTCAGGCAGCATCTGTGGTGAGAAAACATAGAGCAGTACAGGAGCAGGCTCTTTGCCCTACACTGCCTGTGCCAAACACAATGTTGATTTAAACTAACTAACTTCTGCTTGTACATGATGCATATCCCTCCATTCTCTGTATATTCATGCATCCCTCTAAAACTCCACTATCATATCTATTTACTTCACTATTCCTGACACCCCATTCCAAACTTCCGGCACTCTCAATGACTCTGTAGATAGATTGAGCGAGTAAGTGAAATCGCGGCATATAAAGTTTAATGTGCGAATGTGCAAGATTGTACTCTTTGTCGGAGAAACCAAGAAGCTGGTTGCCTAATTGGAAAGAGACTGCAAATCAGTAAAGAGTTGAGAAAATTAGGTGCTATTGTGTATGAATCACAGAGAGGTGCAGCAGATGATTAAGAGATCAAATAGCAAAGGATAGAGTTAAATAATAAGGAAGCTTTAATATAAAACAATACATGTTGGTGAGTCACAACTGCAGTACTGTACAATTTAAATCTGATTAACAAAGGATATTGTAACATTAGTGTTAGTTCACAAGAGATTCCCCAAGATTAATTACCTGGAATATGAAACCAAACTGATTGAGTAAATATTTCTTGGAATTTACACTTAGTAGCTACTTTATTAGGTACCCCCTGTACCTAATGAAGTGGTCACTGAGTGTATGTTTGTGGTCTTCTGCTACTGTTGTGCATTCAGAGGTGCTCTTCTGCACATCATTGTTGTGATACATAGTTATTTCAGTTACTGTCGCCTTCCTGTCAGCTTGAACCAGTCCGACCATTCTCCTTTGACCTTTCTCGTTAACAAGGCATTTTCACCCGCAGAACTGCTGCTCACCGAATGCCATTGTTTTTGTTTCTTGCACCGTTCTCTGTGAACCCTAGAGAATGTTCTGTGCAAAAATCCCAGGAGTTGCTGAGATACTCAAACCACCTTGTCTGGCACCAACCATCATTCCATGGTCAAAAATCACTTCGATCACATTTTTTCCCATTCAGATTTTTGGATCTGAGCAACAACTGAACCTCTTGACCACTTTGCATGCTTTTATGCTTTGAGTTGGTGCCACATGATTGGCTGATTAGATAACTGTATTAACAAGCAAGTGTGTAGGTGTACCTAATAAAGTTGCCACTGAGTGTAGAATAATGAGAAGCAATTGCAAAAAAGAACACTAGGTCCTGAGGGGGTATGCTGGTTGCTGTTGAAATATTTTGGCTGGTGGGAGAGTCTCCAGAGAGAGGATATTATTTTCAAATAAGCAGTCAACAGTTTACAACCAGGGTGCATAGAAAATTCTTCTCATGGAGAAGTTTTGGAACTCTTTGCCACAGAGAAGTGTGACGGACAGCTCATTGAAAGAATTTTGAATGGAGGTAAGGTATATTTTTGAACAATCAGGCATATTGAGGGCTGTGGAGATCTGGCACAGTGGAGAAGCTGAAGCCTGGGGCAGATCAGTCAAGATCCTACTGACAAACAAATAAAACAACAGACGCCAAATCTAATTCAAGTTCAAGTTTAATTATCATTCACACATACAAGAATATAGACAAATGAAACAGCTTTCCTCTGGAGCCAAGGTGCCAAACACATTACCAACAGCACATAGCACACAGCAGAAATAGCAACCTATGGTCATGATTACAGAAAAACAATCAGTCACAGAGAAAAATATATAATAACATAGCCCAAGTCCCTGAGTGGCATGACCTGTAAATTGATGGTAAGTTGCACTGGACTAGCTTGTTCTTCCACTAGAGGGCTGCACTGGCAGGAGAGGCCATCCCCCAACATACTGCAGATTCCCGTGCACCCATTGAGGCCTATGCTATCTGCCATAGCGCCTTTGGCATCTCCTCCACTGAGCAACTGCAGCAGGCGACCCCGCAGTGAGGTCCTTGTCCTCGCCACAACTGAGGCAAAGCAGTTCCCCCAACTTCAATCTTGCTAATGAGCCAGTGAACCAGACTTGCAATATTCTACATCTTTAATGACGGACAGGTCTTGCGATCATCGTAAAAATGACCAGTACAATCACTTCACTCAACTTCACCCGCCCCATCACTGTACTGCACTCATTTTGAAGGACTGTTCATCTATATTCTTGATATTTATTGCTTATTTATTTTTTTCTCTTTCCTTTTGTATTTGTATAATTTGTTGATTTTTTTGCACATTGATCATTGTCCATCTTGTTGGGCATAGACTTTCAGTGTTTCTATTGTTTTTCTTGTATTTACTATTATTTCCCATGAGAAATGAATTTCAGGGTTGTATAATGGTGACATTTTGTACTTTGATAATAAATTTATTTTGAACTTTGAACTTTGAACTTTGAGATGGTCTTTCTTCACTGATTCGAAAAGTACCTGTCCGATGCCCATACAACTGGGTTGGGTGCAAGGTTGGATCGCTCTAGACGCTGACAGAAGTTGAGGCCCTGGCAGAGGAGATTTGGTTCCCGTACAAATGTCTCTGTGCAAGGTTGAATTACTCTGGGTGCTGAGCTGATCTGAAGAGCTTTAGAGGGGCCTTGGTCTGTGTGGCAAAATCTGGGCCCCTGGACGGCATCAGACATCCCACCTCTCCCGGAAGTTCCGGGAGTCTCCCCCATATGAATAGTGTGCCCCTGATGCCCGCAAATTATATACAATATCACGGAAATCAATTTTTTTGAGAGCGAGCAAGAGAAAGCACGAGAGCAACCATGAGAGAGAGAGTGAGAGCAAGCAAGCGAGTGAGAGAGAAAGCAAGCGAGAGCGCGCGAGCGAGAGAGCAAGAGAGAGCATGAGAGATAAAGCAAGAGAGAGAGCGTGAGAGAGCAAGAGAGAAGGCAAGCAAGAGCGTGAGCGAGCAAGAGAGAAAGCAAGTGAGAGTGCTTGACAGCGCGCGAGCGACCACGAGAGAGAGAGAGAGCAAGCGAGGGCGTGCCATGGCAGAGTGTTCCAAAAAAAATATGAAATGTACATCACCCCAGACTACCCTAAAGTGTACCCCTGCCTAATAAGGGTCAAAATAATGACAGTGTTGTTCGCTGCACTATTTGCAACAGTGACTTTTCTATTGCCCATGGTGGGTTAAGACTGTAAAAGACGTGTTGAGGTGAGTTTAACAGGTGTCATTCGTTCATTAGCATAGCTAACGTTATTTAAACTAGCTGGCCGGCTGCTAAGGAGCTACTCTATTGCAGACATCCCACCTCTCCCGGAAGTCTCCCGCAAATTGATGCTGCTACCTCCCTGAAATGAGTTTTTGCAGGGTGGGATGTCTGCAGCATGGTCTAGGCCTGGAGCCTTTTGCTGCTGCCCGGTCCTAGTGTGAGGAATGATTCGCTGTTCAGACAATTTAAACACCAGCCCAGATTGGAGGCAAGAGCCATTTCTCTCACATTCCATGATCCTCACTCCTTTCTCCAGGGCGCCAGAGCATTTTGCTTTTCTGTTGTTTGGTCAATTTAAATGCTGGCACAGATAGACTGAAAAGACAGGGTGTTATGATCCAGGGCAAGAGCCAATTTCCCTCATTCTCCATGATGTTCACTTTTCTCCCCATATTGCTGAGACTATAAAGGATGCCCTGGCTGCTGTGCTCCATGGTGCTAGTGTCATGGACAGGTAAGCAAGGTTTTGGGCCTACTCCAGCTGCTCTGGGGTTCAGATCTGAGGACTCAGTTTTGGTTCAGAGTATTGTTGTTTGTTTCAATTGTTTGCATGATTTGTGTTTTCTTTGTTCTTTCTCTTGCACATTGGGTGTTATCTTTTACTTTTTTTCTTTAATTGGGTTCTTTCAGGTTTCTTGCTTTTTGGCTGCCTGTGAGCAAACACATTTCAAAGTTGTATAATTTATATATTCTTTGAGAATAAATGTACTTGAATCCTGAAACTATTGCCACAAGCCAACAGTCCCACTTCACTGATGTGTTCTTTGATCATTGATTTGCACTTCACTTTCCCAACATTTACGGTCCCATTGACAAACAACATGCGTTACTAATGGGGATGAATCAAAAAATATATGGAAAGTACTTTTATAAACTTTTGTCACCTGGACAAATTTTGACTACCATCCAATTACAGAAATCCCCTTTTGGTTGTCTCCACCAATCTGCACTTTAGAATGCACTTTTTTAAAACTTTTCTAATTCTGATATGATAACCCTATCTCTCTTCACTGATTTTCCCTGACATGCTGACATTTCCTGCTTTTACTTCAGTTGTCTGCAATCTGCAGTTTTCTTTTTGCATTTCAATTAAAATGCCTTTATATTAGCTTAACCCTCATGCTGGCTGGCAGCAATATTGGACTAAATGCATTTCCTTATGCTCATGAAAACATCTCTTCTTAGCTGCATGCTTTAAGTGAAACTGGAAAATTTGTTCTTCAGTTGCCCCTCACACGGAAACTTCACTCAGGTGAATCAAAGCATAAATCTATGACATTTTTCCTCACTCTTACATATTCCGTTACTGTTAGGTTTCTGTTTGCATGTCCTCACCTTGACATTCTCTTGCACACCAGAACAGAAAGAAACTCATAATGTTCATAAACATAAGATTCTGCAGATGCTAGAAATCTCAAACAGCACACACAAAATACTGGAGGATAAAGTCATAAAGAAATAAAAGCTGGAATACGAAGGTAAGTTAGCCAATAATATTAAAGAGGAGACCAAAAGTTTCTTCAGATACATGAAGTGTGAAAGAGAGATGGGAGTGGATATCGGAACACAGATAATGATGCTGGAGAGGGGATTAATGGGGACAAGGAAATAGCGAATGAACTAATTGAGTAATTTGCATCAGTCTTCAAGAGAATAGCAGCATGCTGGAAGTTCAAAATTCTAAGGGGAAGATGTGTGTGATGTTGTCATTCCCCAGGGAGAAGGTTTTAGAAGCAAAGAAACACAGAAAACCTACAGCACAATACAGGCCCTTCGGCCCACAAAGCTGTGCTGAACGTGTCCCTACCTTAGAACTACCTAGGCTTTAACCATAGCCCTCTATTTTTCTAAGCTCCATGTAGCCATCCTGGAGTCTCTTCAAAGATCCTATCGTTTCCGCCTCCACCACCCCTGCTGGCAGTCCATTCTACGCACTCACCACTCTCTGCGTAAAAAAAACTTACCCCAACATCTCCTCTGTGCCTACTTCCAAGCACCTTAAAACTATGCCCCCTCGTGCTAGCCATTTCAGCCCTGGGGAAAAGCCTCTGACTATCCACACGTCAATGCCTCTCATTATCTTGCACACCTCTATCAGGCCACCTCTCAACCTCTGTCGCTCCAAGGAGAAAAGGCCGAGTTCACTCAACCTATTCCCATAAGGCATGCTCCCCAATCCAGGCAACATCTTTGTAAATCTTCTCTGCACCCTTTCCACGTCCTTCCTGTAGTGAAGCGAAGCACAGTACTCCAAGTGGGGTCTGATCAGGGTCCTATATAGCTGCAACATTACCTCTCTGCTCTTAAACTCAATCCCACGATTGATGAAGGCCAACGCACCGAATGCCTTCTTAACCACAGAGTCAACCTGCGTAGCAGCTTTGAGTGTCCTATGGACTCAGACCCCAAGATCCCGCTGATTCTCCACACTGCCAAGAGTCTTACCATTTGGGAAACTGAAAGGTCTGAAGGTAGATAAATTGACAGGATCAGATGATATTCACCCCAAGATTCCGAACAAAGTGGCCAAAGAATATGGAGGAATTAGTAATGAGCTTTCAAGAATCAATTGATTCTGGCATGGTTCAGCAATATTGCAAATGTCACTCCACTCTTCAAGAAGGGAGAAAGGCAGAGGATAAGAAATTATTGGCCGGTTAGTCTGAGTTCAGTGCTTGGGGAGATGTTGGAGTCGATTATTAAGGATGAGCTCTCGGGATACTTGCAGGCACATAAAAAATGGGGCATAGTCAGCATGGTTTACTCAAGGGAAAATCTTGCCAGACAAATCTGTTGGAATTCTTTGAAGAAATAAAAAGCAGGATAGACAAGGTAGAATTAATAGATGTTGTTTACTTGGATTTTCAAAAGGCCTTTGACAAAGTGCCACACATGAGGCTGCTGAACAAGCTACGAACCCATGGTATTGCAAGAAATATACCAACATGGATACTGCAGTGTCCGATTGGTAGAAAGCAGAGAGTGGGAACAAAGGGAGCCTTTTCTGGTTGGTTGCCACAGGGGTCTGTGTTGGGATTGCTTGTTTTTACATTTTATGTCAATGACTTGGATGAAAGAATTGATGGCTTTGTGGCGAGGTTTGCAGATGATACAAAGATGCTACAAATGGACTCAGACAGATTAGGAGAATGGACAAATGGAATGCAGTATCGGGAAGAGTGTGGTTATGTACTTTGGCAAATGAACGTGCTTGGCTATGCCTGTACCAGCTTGAGCCGAGAAAAACAATAAAGATAACAACAATAAAAAGTGATCAATATCAAGAACATGGCATGAAGAGTCCTTGAAAGACAGTCAATAGGCTGTGGGAACAGATTAATGATGGGCAAGTGAAGCTGTGTGAAGTTATCCTCTATGGCTCAACAGCCTGATGGTTGAAGGTAGCTGTTCCTGAACCTGGTGGTGTGGGTCATTGTTAAAAAATGCTGCTGATTGCCACGTTCCAGGCTGCTGAAGGATGCATTGAAACCTGTAGCAGTGAGAAGAGAGCATGGCCTGGAAGGTGGGGGCCACAGATGATGGATATTGCCTTCCTGTGACGGTGCTCCATGTAGATGTGCTCAATGGTGAGGAGGGCTTCACCTGTGATGGACTGGGCCACATCCACTCCTTTCTGTTGGATTTTCCTTACAATCACATTGGTGTTTCCATATCAGACCGTGATGCAACCAGGCAATATACTCTCCACCACACATCTATAGAAGTTTGTCAAAGTTTTAGGTAACATGTCAAATCTTTGCGAACTTCTAAGAAAGTAGAGGTGCTGCCGTGCTTTCTTTGTAATGGCACTTACAGTACATGGTGGACCTAGGACAGATCTTCTGAAATGATAACACCGAGGAACTTGAAGTTGGTGACCCTCTCCACCACTGATCTCTCAATGAGCCGATGAGAACTAGATCATGGAGCTCTAGTTTTCCCTGCCTGAAGTCAATAATCTCCTTGGTCTTGTTGACATTGAGAGAGAGGTTGCTCTTGTGACAGTACTCAGCCCGAGTTTTAATCTCCCTCCTACAGGCTGATTTGTCACCAGCTTTGATTCAACAATAATAGTGGTGTTGTAGGCAAATTTGAGCTGTCATAAATATAAAGCAAATAGAGCAGGGAGCTAAGCGCACAGCCTTGAGGTGCGCCTGCGTTGCTGGAGTTTATTAAGGTGGTATTGCTGCCAATTCAAACTGACTGGGGTCTGCAAGTGAGGACATGAAGGATCCAGTATTGAGTCCTAGGACTTGAAGTTTATTGATTAGTTTTGAAGGATGAATGCCAAGCTGTAGTTAATAAAGGGCATCCTGACGTATGCATCTTCGCTGGCCAGGTGTTCCAAGGTTGAGTGAAGAGCCTATGAAATGGCATCTGACCTGTTGTTTGACAGTAGGCAAATTGGAGTGGATCCAGGTCATTTCTCATGTAGGGGTTGATATGCTTCATTACCAATCTCTCAAAGCAATTCATCACAGATGATATAATTACCATAATCCATGATTTGCACTTCACTTTCCCACAATCTACAGTCCCATTGACAAACTATGTGCATTTCTATTACATCTTTAATGTAGCAAAACTTCCCAAGTGTTGCACTGGAGTGTCAATCAGATGTAAATTAACAGTAAGTTCTATAAAGGCATTTTAAGGCAGATGCAAAAAAAAACCTCGTAAAAGATGAAGATTTTTAATGGAGACATAGCAAAAAATGTATGGAAAGTACTTTTATAAACTTCTGTCACCTGGACAATTTTTGAAGACTACCCTATTACAGAAATCCCCTTTTTGTCGTCTCCACCCATCAGCAATTTAGAATGCACTTTTCTTAAACTTTTCTAATTCTGATACGTTAACCCTATCTCTCTTCACTGATTTTCCCTGACATGCTAAGTATCACCAACATTTCCTGCTTTTACTTCAGTTGTCTGCAATCTGCAGTTTTCTTTTTGCATTTCAATTAAAATGCCTTCATATTAGCTTAACCCTCATGCTGGCGGGCAGGAATCTTGAACTAAATACATTTCCTAATGCTCATAAATACATCTCTTCTTAACCGCATGCTTTAAGTGAAAGTGGGAAATTTGTTTTGGTTTAGCCCCTCGCAATAAAACTCTCAGCTTTGAACTTCATTCAGCTGAATCAAAGCATAAATCCGTGACATATTTTGCCTCCCTTTTACATATTGCGTAAGTGTTGAGATTTTGTTTGCATGTCCTTATGTTGACATTCTCTTGCACACCATAACATAAAGAAACTCATAATGATCATAGACATGAGATTCTGCAGATGCTGGAAATCTTGAGCACCACACACAAAATGCTGGAGGATCTCGCCAAGTCAAGCAGCATCTATGGAGGGGAATAAACAATCAACATTTCAGGCCAAGACCCTTCATTGGGACTGGAAAGGAATGGGACAGAAGCCACAATGAGGACGAGGGAGGGGGAGGAGTGCAAACTGGCAGCTGGTAGGTGAGTCTAGGTCAGGAGGGTGAAGACAGCTTAAAGTAAAGGAACCCTTAGGGACCAGTGATCATAATCTTTTTGAGATTATGAGGGCGCGCAGTCCTCTTTTATTGTCATTTAGTAATGCATGCATTAAGAAATAATACAATGCTCCTCCAGTGTGATATCACAGAAACACAAGATAGACCAAGACTGAAAAACTGACAAAAAAACAAATAATTATAACATATAGTTACAACAGTGCAAGTAATACCGTAACTTGATGAAGAACAGGCCATGGGCACAGTAAAAAGTTCAAATTCTCTTGAAAGTCCCATCATCTCACGCAGACGGGAGAAGGAAGAAAACTCTCCCTGCCATGAGCTTCCAGCGCCGCAGACTTGACGATGCAGCATCCTGGAAGCACCCGACCACAGTCCGACTCTGAGTCGTCTGAAAACTTCGAGCCTCCGACCTGCTCTCTGACACCAAGCACCAAGCATCATCTCTGCCAAGCGCTTCGACCCCAGCCCCGACTGCCAGCAACAGGCAAAGCCAAGGATTTGGGGCCTTCCCCTCCGGAGATTCTCGATCGCACAGTAGCAGCGGCAGCGAACAGGGCATTTCAGAAGTTTCTCCAGATGTTCCTCAGTGCTTCTCACGTCTGTCTCCATCAAATCGGAATTGTGCACGGCCCCTATTTAACAAATACGATATCATTTCACCAGAGAGCTGCACGCGCGCTGCGTCGCGCCGCCATCTTCTTCTCCTGCTTAGAATTCGCCCTGCAATTTCAAAAGGAGAAGCTAATGTCAGATGTATCAGTATTACAATAGAGTAAAGAGAATTACAGAGGCATGAGTGGAGCTGACCAAAACTGATTAGAAAAGAACACCGGCAGGGATGACGGTAGAGCAGCAATGGCTGAAATTTCTGGATGCAATACAGAAGGCACAGGATATATACGACCCAAAGAGGAAGAAGTATTTTAAAGGCAAGATGACATAACTGTGGCTAACAAGAGAGTCAAAGCCAATATAAAAGCCAAAGAGGGGGCATGCATTCAAGCAAAATTGGTGGGAATTCAGAGGTTTGGGAAGCTTCTAAACAGAATGCAACTAAAAAAGTCATAAAGAAATAAAAGCTGGAATACGAAGGTAAGTTAGCCAATACTATTAAAGAGGATACCAAAAGTTTCTTCAGATACATAAAGTGTGAAAGAGAGATGGGAGTGGATATCAGAACACAGATAATGATGCTGGAGAGGAGAGTAATGGGGACAAGGAAATAGCGAATGAACTAATTGAGTATTTTGCATCAGCCTTCACTGTGCAAGACACTAGCAGCATGCCAGAAGATCAAAAGTGAAAGGGGAAGAAGTGTATTGTGCCAACTATGTAACCTACTCTGGAAACTGCCTGGAATTTCCCTAGTGCACAGCACTCTATTTTACGAAGCTCCATGTACCTATCTAAGAGTCCCTTAAAAGATCCTATTGTATCTGTGTCTACCACCACCACCGGCAGTGCATCCCACACACCCACCACTCTATGTAAAAACACTTACCTCTGACATCCCCTTTGTACCTACCTCCAAGCACCTTAAAACTATGCCCCCTAATGTTAGCCATTTGAGCCATGGGAAAAAGCCTCTGACTATCCACACGATCAATGCTTCTCATCGTCTTATACACCTCTGTCAGGTCACCTGTCATCCTCCTTCGCTCCAAGGAGAAAAGGCCCGATTCACTCAATTTATTCTCAAAAGGCATGCTCTCCAATCCAGACAACATCCTTGTAAATCTTCTTTGTATTCTCTCTATAGTATCCACATCCTTCCTATAGTAAGGTGACCAGAACTGAACACAGTACTCCAAGTGGTTCTAACTAAAATCTTATATAACTTTAACATTATCTCACAGTGCTTGAACTCAATCCCATGGTTGATGAGGGCCATCACACCACATGCCTTCTTAACAACACTGTCAACCTGCGCAGCAGCTTTGAGTGTCCTATGGACACAGACTCCAAGATTTTGGTGATCCTTCTACATTGCCAAGAGTCTTATAATCTGTCTTCAAATTTGACCTACCAAAATGAACGAGTTCACATTAATCAGGGTTGAATTCCTTCTGCCACCTCTCAGCCCAGTTCTGCATCCTATCGATGTCCCACTATAAACTTTGACAACCCTCCAGACTATCCACTACACCCCAAACTTTTGTGTCATCAGCAAATTTACTAACCCACCCTTCTACTTCCTCATCCATGTATAAAAATCACAAAGAGGAGGGGTCCCAGGATAGATCCCTGCAGAACACCACTGGTCACCATCCTCCATGCATCTACAATCACCCTTTACCTTCTGTGGGCAAGCTAACTCTGGATCCACAAAGCAAGGTCTCCTTGGATCCCATGCCTCATTACTTTTGATTGAGCCTCGCATGGGGAATCTTATCAAATGCCTTACTGAAATCCATATACACAACATCCACTGCTCTACCTTCATCAGTGTGTTTTGTTATATCCTCAAAGATTTCAAAGAGGCTTGTAAGGCACAACTTGCCCTTGACAAAGCATGCTGACTATCCCTAATCAGATTATGTCTCTCTAAATGCTCATAAATCATACCTCTCAGGATCTTCTCCAACAACTTTCCCAGTACTGAAGTAAGACTCACTGGTCTATAATTGCCTGGGTTAACTCTCTTCCTTTCTTGAACAAAGGAACAACATTTACAACCTTCCAATCCTCTGGCACTTCTTTATTGTTGATGCAAAGATCATCACCAGAGGTTCAGCAATCTCCTCCCTTGCTTCCCACAGTAGCCTGTGGTACATCTCATCTGGTCCTGGTGACTTATCTAACTTAATACCTTTCAAAAGCTCCAGCACATCCTCTTTCTTAATGTCTATACACTTAAGCATTTCAGTCTGCTGTAAGTCATCCAGACAATTGGTAAGGTATATACCCCAAGATTCTGAAAAAGTGGCTGAAGAGATTATGGAGGAATTGGTAATGAGCTTTCAAGAATCAATTGATCCTGGAATGGTTCTGGAGGAATGGAATATTGCAAACATCACTCCACTCTTCAAGAAGGGAGAAAGGCATAAGAAAGAAATCTACAGGCCAGTTAGTCTGACCTCAGAGGTTGGGAAGATGGAGTCGATTACTAAGGATGAGGTCTCAGGGTACTTGGACACACATGATAAAATAAGCAGTAGTCAGAATGATTTCTTCAAGAGAAAATCTTGCCAGACAAACCTGCTGGAGCTTTGAAGAAATAACAAGCACAAGTAGACAAAGGAGAAACTGTCGATGTGGTGTACTTGGACTTTCAAAGGGGTTTGACAAGATGCCACACATGAGGCTGCTTAACAAGCTATGGATAAAGCTGTGACTGATTGACAGGAGGCAAAGTGTAGGAACAAAGGGAGCCTTTTCTGGTTGGCTGCCAGTGATTGGTCGTGGTCCACAGGGGTCTGTGTTGGGATCGCTTCTTTTTACATTTTATGTCAATGACTTGGATAAGGGAATTGATGGCTTTGTGGCAAAGTTTTCGGATGATACAAGGATACATGGAAGCACAGGTAACTTTGAGCAAGTAGAGAGGCTACAAAAGGACTTAGACAGATTAGGAGAATGGGCAAAGAAATGGCAGATGGAATGCAGTATTGGGAAGTGTGTGGTCATGTAGTTTGGTAGCAGAAATAAAAGGTAGACTATTTTCTAAATGGAGAGAAAATTCAAAAATCTGAGGTGCAAAGGGACTTGGGAGTCCTTGTAATGCAACCATGAGGAAATCTGCAGATGCTGGAAATTCAAGCAACACACATAGAAGTTGCTGGTGAACGCAGCAGGCCAGGCAGCATCTCTAGGAAGAGGTACAGTCGACGTTTCGGGCCGAGACCCTTCGTCAGGACTACCTGCCTGCTGCGTTCACCAGCAACTTTTATGTGTTTTGCTTGGGAGTCCTTGTGTAGGATTTCCTAAAGGTTAATTTGCAGGTTTAATCGGTGGTGAGGAAGGCAAATGTGATGTTAGCATTCCTTTCAAGTGGACTAAAATATAAAAGCAAGAATGTGATGATGAGGTTTTATAAAGCACTGGTGAGGCCTCGCTAGAGTATTGTGAGCAGTTTGGCCCCCTTATCTAAGAAATGATGTGCTGACATTGGAGAGGAGGTTAATGAAAATTATTCCAGCACTGAAAGACTTATCATATGAAGAGTGTTTGATGGCTCTGGGGCTGTACTCATTGGAATTTAGAAGAATGACGGGTACCTCACTGAAAGTTGAAAGGACTCAGTGGGGCGGATGTGGAGAGGATGTTTCCTACAGTAGGGGAATTTAAGACCAGCTGACACAGCTTCATAATAGAGGGGCGTTCTTTAAGAAAGTTGCTGGCACAATATTTAAAACAGCAGAATACGAATAGTGTTATACCTGTAATTAAGGAAGGGGATACATTAGTGTCATCATCTAAAGAAATAAACAAAGTCTTTCAACAGTTCTATGAACATCTATATGCATCACCATTTAACCATGACCAGGAGGAGCTGAATCAGTTTTTTGCTAACATAAAATTGCCTACATTATCCCCACAACAAGCTGAGTCCTTGGATGCCCCAATTACTGAGGATGAGGTCAGACGGGCTAATGCGGCTATGAAAATGGGGAAATCTCCAGGTTTGGATGGCTTCCCAGCTGAATATTATAAGAAATTTCTGGACATATTGGCTCCTATTCTAACAAAAATCTATTCAGAAGCATTTAATTTGGAATGTTTACCTAATACATTTAATGAAGCATTAATATCGTTGATCCAAAAAAAAGACAGAGATGCAATAGATCCTTCCAATTATAGGCCTATAAGTTTAAATAACGTGGACTGTAAGATACTGACTAAAATACTGGCTTCGTGATTAGAGAAAGTATTGTAATCTATAATTAATACTGACCAGGTTGGCTTCATTAAAGGCAGATCCCCAACTGACAATTTAAGGAGATTATTGCACTTAACATGGCTGAACTCCTCAAGTAGTGTCCCAGTTGCTGCCATCTCCCTGGATGCCGGAAAGGCCTTTGACAGGGTTGAGTGGAGATTTTTAACCACAACCTTGTCATTCTTTGGGTTTAGCTCTATCTTTAAATCATGGATTAGAACTTTGTATAAAAACCCTAAGGCTGCAGTTATTACAAATGGTATCATATCCTCAATTTTCAACATTTCAAGGGGTACATGCCAAGGCTGCCCCCTGTTCCCACTGTTATTTACGATTTTTTTGGAACCGTTGGCAATCATAATTAGAGCAGATCCAAATATTAGAGGGGTGAAGGGAGGCAGAAAGGAGCATAAGCTGACGATATTTTATTACTGATTAGTGACCCTCCTAATTCCTTACCCCCACTAATGAAAGCAATTCAATTATATTTTGAGGTATCTGGTTATAAAATCAACTGCAATAAATCTGAGGCTATGCCAATGTCAAAATTGTGTTATTCAAATTCAGTATCTCAGTTTAATTTCAGATGGGTGCCAGTTGGAATGAAGTATCTAGGGGTCAAACTCAGTCAGAATTTGGATGAAATTATCACTTTATATTAAGATCCATTATTGAGTAGGATAAGAAATAATCTGGATAAGTGGGGGGAAATGAGACTGTCACTCTGGGGTAAAGTCAATGTAGTTAAAATGGTCATAGCACCTCAGTTTAACTATCTTTCTCTGATGCTTCCTTTAAATATATCAAATTTGATCTACAAGCAATACAACAAAATGATCAGTGATTTTCTATGGGATAAGAAGAAGCCCAGAATTAAAATGAGTAAGATGTGTATGTCCAGGGACATGGGTGGGCTCAGTCTACCAGACGTTAGGGCATATAAATTATCCTTTGAAATGACCAAATTAGCTAAGCATTGGGACAGGGCTGATGTTGATTTAGATTGGGTAATTATAGAACGGAACCTGACTGCACCACATTCTCCCCTCAACATCCTCTCACAACATGTGGAAAACAAGACTAATCTAAATCCGATACTGTTTCACTCAAGGAGTGTGTGGAGCACTTCATAAAGCCTGTAGAATGTCACATTTAAACCAGTTATACTCCTCGCTCTGGAATAACCCTGAGATATGCATTGGGAAAAGAATGGTGTACTGGAAAGAGTGGAAGATTAAAGGTGTAAATACAGTCGGTGATCTCGATGACAATGGGGTTTTTATGTCATATGTGGATTTGCAGAGGAAATATAACTTTGTAGATAAAGGGAATTTTTGGAATTATTTACAAATAAGACATTGTATTAGTAGCATATTCAAGAACGATGACCCACAAAATAACTCTTTAATTGAATATTTTACATTAGCACAGGAAGTTCATGAAGCATCAGTGTTTTACAAAATGTTCAAGCACTCTGTGGGCGAATCGTGTAACAATCTCAAAGCAGTATGGCAGAAGGATCTTGGAAGCGCTTTGAAGACAATGAGTGGTCAAATATTTTATCAAATGTGGGTAGACATATTAGGGAAGCAAGAGGGAAATTTATTCAATATAAGATAGTACACAGATATTATTGGACACCAACTAGACTGTACAAAATGGGGAATCATAATTTATGCTGGAAATGTAGAAATGAGGTGGGCACATATTTTCTCATGATTTGGGAGTGTTCCATGGTTCATTCATTTCAGTGTAAAGTTCTCAATCTGTTGGGGAATTGATTGGGTTCCACACTGCCCTTGTGCCCACGGCTTTGTCTCCTGGGTGATAGGACAATGATACCTAATGTAAACAATGACACATTTACTATTTTAAAGATGGGTCTCATCACAGTTGCAAGAATTATATTGCAAAACTAGAAAAAAACCCAGATATCCCACTGTGAAGGAATGGACTGAGGAAATGATTAAGGTTTCATCATATGAACACAAGTTGGGAAGAATTAACAGTGAGGGAAAAGTGCAAGACACGTGGGATCAATTTTGTTTGTATGTTAATTTAAACTTAAATTAGAACTTCTTTCTGTCTCTAAGTTTTATTTGTTTTCCTGTCATGGGATAGCTGTGTAAATATGCTGTATTGTATCTGCTGTATGATATGCTGTGCTGCTTTGTTAAATAAGAATAAATAATAATAAAAATTTGAATTAAAAAAAGAATGGTGATGAGGAAAAGTTTCTTTAGCCAGAGAGTGGTGAACCTGTGGACTGCAATGCCAGAGGCGGCTGTGGAGGCCAAGTCATTGGGTATATTTAAAGCAGAGATTGATGGATTCTTGATTAGTTGGGTCATGAAGGGAAAGGGAAGAAGGCAGAAGATGGCACTGAATGGGCAAATGGATCAGCCATGATGAAACACCAGAGCAGAACTGATGGACTAAATGGCCTAGTTCTGCTCCTATATCTTGTGGTCTTATGTTCTTAAGTATGAAGCTTGGAGGGATAGATGGAAGAAGTAGAGGATTGAATGAGAAGAAATCTAATAGGAGAAGACAATGGATCATGGAAGAAAGGGAGAGAGGAGGGTAACCAGGAGGTGGTTAATGAGATTGAAGATACCCAGACAGAATATGAGGCATTGCTCTTCCAACCTGAGCATGACCTCATCATGGGATTAGAGAAGGCCGTGGACAGACATGTCAGAATTTTCTCACTCCTCCCTTTTTTTCTTATTTTCCAGGTTCATCTCAACTTTACTGCAATGTGGCACAGCCAACAGCATTACTGTGTTAATCACAGAATTATTTTCCTTTGTAACACATTTGCAACAGCCTTTCGAGATTCACTTGATTCTGACTTGGTCTCAGTGGACTGGAAGATTGCAAATGTCACTCCACTCTTTAGCAAGGGGGGAAGACAAAAGAGAGGAAACTATAGGCCAGTTAGCCTAACCTCAGTGTTTGGGAAAGTGTTGGAGTCTGTTATTAAGGATGAGGTTTCGGGGTATTTCGAGACTAATGATAAAATAAGTCAAAGTCAGCATGGTTTCTGTAAAGATAAATCTTGTGTGACAAATCTGTTAGAGTTCTTTGACGAAGTAACAAGCAGGGTGGACAAAGGAGAGGTGGTGGATGTCATTTACTTGGATTTTCAGAAGCTGTTTGATAAGGTTCCTCACATGATGTTGCTTAAAAAGATAAAGTCATATAGTGTTATAGGAAATATACTGGCATAGATAGAGGAATGGCTGACAGGCAGGAGGCAGCGAATGGGAATAAAGGGGGCCTTTTCTGGTTGCTGCCAGTGACTAGTGGTGTTCCTCAGGGGTCAGTAATGGGTCTGCTATTTTTCACATTGTTTGTCAATGACTTACATATGGAAGTGATAGCTTTGTGGCACAGTGTGCGGGATGACACAAAGACAGGTGGGGGGATAGGTAGTGCTGAGGAAGCAATGTGAACGCTGCAGGAATTGGAAGAATAGGCAAAAAAGTGGCAGATGGAATACAGTTTTGGGAAATGTATGATAATATATTTTGGTAAAAGAAACAATAGTGAGGACTATTATCTAAATGGGGAGAAAATTCAAACATCTGCAAAGGGACTGAGGAGTCCTCGTGGAAGACACCTAGAAGATTAAGGACGTTGGTGTTTCCATACCAAACCGTGATGCAACCAGGCAATATACACACCACCACGCATCTATAGAAGTTTGTCAAAGTTTTAGATAACATGTCAAATCTTTGCAAACTTCTATGAAAGTAGAGGTGCTACCGTGCTTTCTTTGTAATGACACTTACAGTACATGGTGGACCTAGGACAGATCTTCTGAAATGATAACACCGAGGAATTTAAAGTTGCTGACCCTATCCACCCTGATTTCTCAAAGAGCCAAATGAGAACTGGCTCATGGACCTCTGGTTTCCTCCTCCTGAAGTCAATAATCTCCTTGGTCTTGTTGACATTGAGAGAGGTTGTTGTTGTGACAATGCTCTGTCAGATTTTCAGTCTCCCTCCTATGTTGGAGGAGAAGATTAGGAACGTCAATGGCACCTAATGGTGACTCCTTTGCCTGCATCTTCGGAAATAGCTCTATTTCTATCTTTAATATCTATTTTTTTCCTTTTCGGGGTTATTTTGAAGACCCTGACCTGAAGCTACACGCTGACTTCAGTTCTTTGTGGGAATGGGACCCACTCTCGGGGTTTCACAACTGGCCATTATTCGACATGCCAAGGACACGGCCTAAGAGCTTAGCTTGCCTTCGGAGTTCCGAGATCTCATGGCTCTGGAGACGGGCGGATCGAAGGTCGGCGTCCCAGAAAGAGATCAGTGTGTCGTGGGAACTGGAAGTTCTATGGCTGTGTGCCCAGAGACCTGAGATCTTTGGGCACGGAACTCAGAAAACGCGATGCAACGAAGTTTTAATATCATAAACCAATGAGTTGTTTGTTATGTCTCCCCGCTCATTATGAAACAGAGACACCTCTTTCTCCCTTATTAGGGAGAGAGGCTGTGTACGTCAAATACCAGGTGAACAAGTAGTTTTTGGGGTACTGCAAGTCTGTGTCTTTGCTGTTGCTTTGCTGCATGCTTCAGTACTCGGTGGTGGGTGCCAATGCATGTTTTTTTTGCTAGTGGGGGACGGGGGATCGTTGCCTGCTGCCGCTTACGTGCGAGAGGGAGAGGAGCTGGGGGGGGCGTACTTTGGGGTTCTAACATTTTACTGTCATTCATTCTTTGGGGCAGTCCTCCATTTTCGTGGATGGTTGCGAAGAGAAAGCATTTCAGGGTGTATATTGTATACATTTCTGTAACATTAAATGTACCTTTGAAACCTATATACTGATTCGGCACCATCTTTGATTCAGACAATGATAGTGGTATTGTGGGCAAATTTAAATATGGCATGGGAGCTGTGCTTAACCTCACTGTCGTAAATATAAAACAAGTAGAGCAGATCACTAAGCACACAGCCTTGAGGTGCGCCTGCACTGGTGGAGTTTGTCGAGGAGATACTGTTGCCAGTTCAAATTGACTCAGGTCTGTGAGTGAGAAAATAGATGATCCAGTTGCCCAAGGAGTTATTGAGGCCTAGGACATGAAGTTTATTGATTAGTTTTGAGAGGATGAATACCAAGCTGTAGTTAATAAAGGGCATAACCTTCGCTGTCCAGATGTTCCAGGATTGAGTGAAGAGCCAATGAAATGGTATCTGCTGTTGACCAGTTGTGACGGTAGGCAAATTACGATTATGATTATGAGGACACGCAGTCCCCTTTTATTGTCGTTTAGTAATACATGCATTAAGAAATGATAAAAATGTTTTTCCAGAATGATATCACGAAAACACATGACAAACCCACTTAAAAACTAACAAAAACCACATAATTACAACATATAGCTACAACAGTGCAAAGCAATTGCAGTGGATCCAAGGTGCTTCTCATGTAGGAGTTGATATGCTTCATCACCAATCTCTCAAAACATTTCATCACAGAGGATGTAATTACTGTGTATAAGTAACCTTAATGATCATCAGGGGAAGCTCCTACCATAGTGGGAAAAAGACAGTCACCATCTCTTTGCAGACTGTAGAAAGCTCGGAGAGTGTAGGAAAAGATGCATGGCCGCTTACCTCAGTCCATTCCAAGCACCTATGTATCTGAGCTCCGATCTATGGTCTGCTCTCAGGATTACACACCAAAGCAGACATCAATTGCTGCTGGAAGATCACCAACTCTTGTGAAAGTTAGCTTTCCATCTGCCTGAAACCTGTTGCTTTTCCAAGACAGTGATATGTCTGTTAGAGAATGCACACTCCAGGCTGTGGAACTACGTGCTGAAGAATGCATTCAAAGGTGGCGTAGCCAATGCTGAGGCTCTGTGAGGGAGAACCACAGTCCACTACAGGACATTGATGAGGAAACCCCTGAAATATTGAAAGGGTAATTTGCTGCCTGGGCCATAAGAGTGGCAATGGCCTTATTTTTGCCAAGTTTATTCCACTGAATGTAATGACCATGTATATAAAAATTGTGCACTGACATTTCTTTGTATGTACTGTATATCTAAAATTAAACAAGCACCTCCTATACAACAGGATGGTCACCCTATGGATTAATGGCAGGAAGATCCATCAGTACATTTGTCATTAGCAACTCTGAATGAGGGGTTGCATGACATGTCGAAACTTGAAATGGATGGGTTACAGCAGCAGAAGACCATAGTCATATGCAGCATCTACAGTTACAATCAAGCACAAACAGCCACAAGTTTTCATGGTGCATCAGAAGTTGTCCTGGAGCCACATTTCTGCAAGAACAAGCACACAGCAGTTCCTCATCTTGGGCTGGGTCCACCGCAGACATGGGCAATCCAGCTTGACTTCCAGGGAGACAGCACCACTGAGGGGAGAGCCAGCCTGCAGGGACCAGCCCACAGCCCAGCACGGGGGGATTTCAGAAGTAAGCTTTTTACACGGAGTGGCAGTTATGTGGAATACTCAGCCAGGAGTGATGGTAGAGCCAGATACCTGAGAAGCATTTAAGAAACTCTTAGACAGGCACATGGATGATAGAAAATGGAGGGCTATGGAGGAGGGAAGGGTTAGATTCATCTTAGGGTAGGCTAGAAAGTTGGCACAACATCATGGGCTGAAGAGCTTATAATGTACTGCGATGCTCCATGTTTTACATCCTGAGTTAGTTTCTTCTTCAATCCCTTATGCCTTCCTCCAATTACCCGAAAATTACATCCCTCATATTCGCCATTTCAACCCGGAATATTTGTACAAAATCTGAAAACACAGGGGATTCTGCACTACCCAGGACATGCTTCTTCTCATTGTTACCATCAGGAAGGAGGTGCAGAAGCCCGAAGGCACACTCTCAGTGATTCAAGAACAGATTCTTCCTCTCTGCCGTCTGATTTCTAAATGGGCGTTGGACTCATGAACGCTACTTCACTTTTTTTATTTTAGTTTTTCTTTGCTACTTATCTTAATTTAACAATTTAATATGTGTACTTATTGTAATTCAGTTTTTTTCTATATTGAATTGTACTGCTGCTGCAAAGTTAACAAATTTCCTGCCATATACTGTTGATATTAAACCTGGTTCTGATTCTGACAAAATACTGGAGAAACTCAGCAGGTCAGGCAGCACCTATGGAGGGGAATAAACAGTCAACGTTTCTGGCCGAGACCCTTTATCAGTCCTTATGAGGAGCTTCAGCCCAAATCATCCACTATTTTTTTTTGAGTAAGTTTATAAACAAGATGCAGGAACAGAAAATGTAAAACTAGTGCAATGAATTATGAATTTTGGGTGTGTTCAGACCGCTGCTGAAAAAGATGATTTACGCTGGACAATGAAACGAATGGTATAATAGATTCACTTCAGGTTCCTCCAGCGTTTTGTGTGTGTTGTTCACTTCAGGTAAAGCTGCCTAAACCCCAGAAGATGCAAAAGGAACAGTTCTGAGCATGGTGGATTACATAGTGACAGTATATCACCAGGGAGCAAGTAGATGGGACTCGGAGTCACTTCTTCCGGGGAGTCATATACAAATATTGGAAACAAATAAGCTTGTTAATGTAATAGAGCATATTTATCTTCCCAACTGCTTGGAATTGTGAGAATGCTCTGAGTTTAAGTGTTAAAGCTTTAATTCATTGAGGAAACATATTCATTAATTTTGATGTTCTGGCATTTTCTTAACAAAAATCCTCTTTTTAATTATTTGCTGAGCCTGAGTCTTCCAAAATGGTAATGAACGGACAGGAATGGAAACTTTCCTGTTTCAAGGAATGCAAATGTATGTTGTTGAAAAAGTATTGGTTTCCAAAATGTAAATAAACAAAGATCTCTGCCAAGTGCAGATTGGGCCATATGCTACAAATGTTGGGTTACTGGGTGTTGGCAATAGGTATTTTTCGATATGTTCATCCTGAAAACTTGTTGGTTTAAAATGGAATAAAATGACGTTTTTCAACAAAGGGAGTTGTGGAATAATAGTTAAAGATTATTGGGCGATTATCGGAAACAGTTGATTCTATATTGAATCCTGAAGGCACCATTTTTCCTCAGGAAAAGGCGAGGTTGTGTCCTGCAACCTTATATTGAGTTCATTAGAAAAAAGTGAAAGGCCCCGACAGCTGAGAATGGGAGCAGGATGGAAAGTTAAAGTGATAGGCAACTGAAAACTCTATGTTACTCTTCCTCTGATTGCAAAACCCTGTTGGGTATTGGTAACACAAAATACTGTACTGTGTCTGGTTCATTAGTTCAGCAGTGAGCCGGATGGCAGAGGAGCCATGTGGTCTCAGGTCGTTTTGCAGATCAGGCCCTCATGCTGCAGTGTCACCTGTTGGACCCACCCAGGCCAGAGCCGGTGTGAGAGAGGACAGGCATAATGGGTGTGCTGGATTTCGTGCTGGGCCATGGGCTGGCCCCTGCAGGCCAGCTCTCCCCTCAGTGGTGCTCTCTCCCTGGAAGTCAAGCTGGATTGCTCATGTCTATGGCGGACCCATTAGTGCACATGTGCCGGTCGTGCATGCTGCCTGTTACAGCCGTTCCAATCAGTATTCTTACTTTTTAACACGTTATTTTTTTGTAATTTTTTTTCCACGGTAACACGTTGAAGCTGCACCCTCCCTAACATGCTGGTAGAGAGAGTTTTATTTGGGTTTTTAGCGCTGGAAATAGTTACATTCCGACACGTCTCATTAGCGGGGCAGAAGCATGGTCGCATTGTTTATTCCAGGGACCAGCTGATTGAGCTTCTGCCGGCCGGTTTAGCGAGCAGAGCGGCGGACACCCCTGCTGAAATCTGGAGGAAAACACACAGAGGATGCAGAGGGGGATCACAAAGTCGAGGAAAGAGGACCAGGTCGAGACAACAGAGACTTATGGAGAGGAGGAGTTCGGTGGGTAATAAAATGGACAAGTTCACAGCGCTAGCCAGGTGTCAAAGAACATTTCGGGAGTGCAATGTTATGTGTTTCACTGGAACGGGGCTGCACAAGGACAAACCCGATCAAAACTTTTCCATGGACGGCTTCCAGACTGTTTGGGCTAACCGGAAGTGCACTGGGAGCGGTAAGCGTAAAGGAGTTAGGTGCTTACTGTTCTGGTTAACAACAGATGGTGCAATCCGGGTCATATTACGATCGAGGAACGTGTTTGTAGACCGGATATTGAACTTTTTACTGTTGGACTTTGGTCATATTTCACCGAGATACAACACTGGGCAGCACGGGAGGTCGTTCCTGCCTGTGGCCATCGAACTTGCAGCTCCTCCCGTGGAGGGTCAGACACCCTGAGCCAAAAGACTGGTCCTGGACTTATTTTCCATCTGGCATAGTTTGCATTTTGCTGTTTGATTGTTTGTGGTTTTTGTATTGCTATATTTATGCTCTATTCTTGGTTGGTGCGGCTGTAACGAAACCCAATTTCCCTCGGGATCAATAAAGTATATCTATCTATCAATCTATCTATCTATGTGCTGCGTGCTTGTTCTTGCAGAAACGTGGCTCCAGGACAACTTCTGATGCACCATGAAAACTTGTGGCCGTTTATGCTTGATTGTAACTGTATGTGCTGCATATGACTATGGTCTTCTGCTGCTGTAACCCATCCATTTCAAGTTACGACATGTCATGCATTCAGAAATGATCTTCTGTACACCACTGTAGTAATGCACATTGTGTTACTTTCACCTTCCTGTTCAGCTTGAACCCATATGGCCATTCTCCTCTGACCTCTCCCATTAACAAGCCTTTTTTTTTATCCACAGAACTGTTGCTCGCCAGATATTTTTTTCACTCTATATTCTGTAAACTCTGGCGAGAGTTGTGTGTCTGGAGATAGTTTGCTGACGACATCATTGTTGTGGGCTGTATCAAAGGGGTGATGAATCAGCACACAGGAGAAAGACTGAAAACTTGGCTGAGTGGTGTAATAACAACAACCTCTCACTCAATGTCAATAAGACCAGGGAACTGATAGTAAACTTGAGGAGAGGGAAACCAGAGGTTCATGAGCCAGTAATCATCGGGGGAGCAGAGGTGGAGAGGGTCAGTAACTTTAAATTCCTGAGTGTCACTATCTCAGGGGACCTGTTCTGGACCCATCATATAAATATTACTGCAAAGAAAGCACCACAGTGCCTCTACTTCCTAGGAGTCTGCAGAGGTTTGGCATGTCACATGCTCCAAATGCTCATATATCCTGTCTTTAAGAATTCTTTCCAAATGATTGCCACCTCTGATGTAAGACTCAGTGCTCTGTAATTCCCAGGGTTATCCCTGCTACCTTTCTTGAACAAAGGAATAAGTTCAAGTTTAATTGCTATTCAACCATAAACATGTAACAGCATTCCTCTGGGTCCAAGGTGGATAACACAGTACATATAATCACACATTGCACATATAGTTACGATAGCTCATACAATCACAAAAGAAGAAACAATAATAATAATTATAATAAAAGTAAGGGAGAAGACGGTGGCACGACGACAGTGTGCGCGGCCTCTCCGGTGATGAATATCTGTTAACTGTCAAGTAGGGGACCGTGCACAATTCTGATTTGATGGAGACAGATGTGAGTGCACAGTGGAACATCTGGAAAACTTCTGAAATGTCTGCTTTGCTACTGCTGCTGCTGTGTGGAAACCAGAGTCTCTGGAGCTGAAGGCCTCAAAATCCTCGGCTTTGCGTGTTTCAGCGGCCGGGGAGAGGTCGAAGGCGCTCGGCAGAGGATGGCGCTCGGGAGGCTGTATCGGAGAGGCTGCTCGGAAGCTCAGAGTTTTCGAACGGATGGACTCAGGGTCGGCTGTGGTTGGCTGCTTCCAAGGTATCGGCAAGTCGACGGTGCCTGGAGGTTTATGGCAGGGAGTTTCTCCCTTTTGACGCTGCTATCGGAGACTCGGGAGTCGATCGACTCGGGACTTTGAGACTATTTTTTTTACTGTGCCTATGGACTGTTCTTCATCAAATTATGGTATTGCTTTGCACTGCTGTAACTATATGTTATAATTATGTGGTTTTGTCAGTATTGGTCTTTGGTCTGTCTTGATTTTTGTGATACAGTATCACGCTGGAGAAACATTGTATCATTTCTTAATGCATGTATGCATTTCTAAATGACAATAAAAGAGGACAGAGTGTTCTCATAATCTAATCTAAAAAAATAATATTAACCCAAGCTCCTAGGTGGCATGGCCTGAAGTTTGATGGTGCTTGAGATGTTGTCCTGGAGCCATGTTTCTGTAGAACAAATATGCAGCAGTTCTCATTACATACTGGTGTAGCTGAAGATGAACACAATCCAGCTTGTCTGTATTTGCCGCCCTCCAGTTTTCTGGTATTACTCCTGTGGCAAGTGAGGAAGCAAAGATCAACGACAATGGGGCAGCAGTCTCGTCCCTTACTTCCTGCAGTAAGCTGGAATGTAAACATTTAGCTGATCCTGAGGCCACTCAGATCTAGGCTACAGCTTGGAGTGCACACCCGTGCACACAGACACACACAGTTGCATCATTTACTGCACCTGGGGTTGAGCTGAATGCAGTATGATCCTCCTGACATTTGTCCATGTGCAGATGCTTATGTTTCACCCTAGCATGAATTTCAGTTCCCGACAACATAGACCAGACTAATCTTCCAGCTTCTTGACCTTCATAACACAGAGCTGTATACACACCATTGATCACCCAGGAAGATTTTCTTATTGCATGAAGTCACCTGTTTCTCAAGGAAACAAAATCTTCCAGCCTTACCTGCTAGTGGTTTAAACATGGCACCAAACTACCAAAGTGATTGATTGACTTTTAAATTACTCAAGAGGATGCAGGGAGATACCTAAACTTACACAGGTTATACAAGCATTCAGCTTTTATTCAAAGAATATTTTATTTTATTTTTACACTGTAGGCTATAATGATCCGGAATGCTTTGAGACGAAGATGGTAGCAGTTTCAACAATAGTTTACAAAAGAGATTTGGATAAATACCTGAAAGGGGATTGCACGCAGGGCTGTGGGGCAAATGGCTCTTTGTGTGCAGTAACGTTTAATGGCCCATCCACCACGGTGCTGTAAAATCACCCCAAATGAAGTCTGAACAGACCAGTAGCAGGAGCACACCACATGCAAGGACAGATTTGAAACTGGTGGGGAAGGGTTCCTAGAGTTTTGGTTGAGAGAACTGGCTTGAGGTATAGACTGAATGGGTGGAAATTGGTGGGGTCCAGCGGTTGCTTGGTAGCTGTTGTCATTGGGCTCAGGATTTGTTCATAAGGCTAGGAGATGTATTCTTTGCTTACAGGTTATCTGGAACAAGTGTAACCTGAAATCCAGCCAACACAGCCATAAAAGAGAAAGAAGAAAAGAGAAAGAGACACTTATGTTTCTATAGGATTTGTCAAAATACTAGGATGCTTTTGAGTACTTTTGTCACTGTTATACCCACAGATAGCATAGTCAGGTGATTAATTTTGCAACATGAACTGGAGTTAAATGTTGGTCAAGATATTGATTAGAGCAGAGATCTGAAAGCTTGGTCAAAGACTTTAAATGAGTCGAGAGGGACAAAGATCCACAAGTTTATTGAGATAAAATGATAGGCCATGTAGTATTGAATGATGGAGCAGGCTCAGATATAGCTACTCCCACTACCGTTCTATGTTGACGAGGGACTTACACAATTTAGGACTTAGTAACAGTCTTTTGTATTGTGGGGCTCATGATGAGGATGTGGGTATCCCTAATCTGGCTGCACAAGTCCCCAATGAAATTATTAGAAAGTTAGAAACCTTTAGGTGTGCTCGCGACACATATTTATTGAGATACAGTGCGGTATAGGCTCTTCTAGCCCTTTAAGCCACACCGCCCGTCAATCCTCCAATTTCATCCTAGCCTAATGACCAATTGAGCTCCAACCAGTACATCTTTTGGATTGTGGGAGGAAACTAAGTCACCAGGAGGAAATCCATATGGTCACATGCAAAACTTGCAAACTCCTTTCCGGCAGTGGCAGCAATTGAACCCAGGTCACTTGCACTGTAAAGTGTTGTCCTAACCACTAAACTACTGTACCACCCCACAACCAGTAAATATACAGGAATTCACTTAGAGAATAAAATTTCCAGGGATAAGGGATTGTAATATCTGAGCGACCATTGCAAAAGGACATTTGATACACCCTTTTATGGCATGAGTAACAACAGGGTTGGGATTAATGTTACCTGGAGGGAGGAAGAATTCTTCCAATGGGGGAGCCTCTCAATGCAGGGAACTGCTGTTGCTTATTTAAAGGGAGATGCACCAATGAATGGGTTTAGAAGTTCAGGTTATTTTACAATGAGTTGAAGAGAGGTGAGTGTACGACTGTCAATGGTGAAGCAAGGAAAATGAAAGTCGGCACTGTATACAGGGCCAGGATTGCTGGAGTACAGTACAGAAATCCAATAAAGCAGTAGTGACGGGGAGAGGGAAGGTTTATCTGAATCCCTTTGTCCAAAACCACACTGAGAGAGGAGGATAACTGATAGGGTTTTCTACAACAGTCCTGGTCATGGCGTCCTTCCCGCATCATCCTGGTTACTGTTCCTACACGGTCAGTAGTTGTCGAAAGGCTGGTAGTCCGGACCAGTGGGCTGAGCAGAGAGGCTGCGGCCCCACCGGGTGTACACGGTCATCAGAACCGCAGATATCACCACAAGCGTCAGGCAGAGGAGAATTCCGAGGCCCACCACTGCCTTCAGTGCCACGATATTTTCATCCAACTCCACCACAGGTCTACCTTCTGTTGGAAGATGAAAACACAGATATCTTCAGCAGTTCAATAACACAGATATCAGATATCATTATGGACTAGAAAACTGTCCTTGAAGTAATAATGAGTTTACTGGGGCTACAGCGATGTATATATCAACGGTACAAGACTAGCATGGAATCAACACTTGGTTTGCGTGTGATAGTGGGAAGATTTTAAATATGGATTTGTTTGAACGTCCTGATTTTTCTCTGATCTTTAACATGTAAAATGTGTGTAGTGCTGGGCATAGGCAGACCTCTCCAGCGAAAGCATCTCCAAATGATGCCTGCTGTACCTTGTTTAGTCAAATGCTTCATTTCCACCAGAACTTTTCTCTAGTGACTTCATTAACACAACAACAATTCCAAATCTTTTTCCTCTTTTTCCCCATATAACAACAATAAACCAATTCCAATGGAAGCTCCTGCAGTTCCAGTCCAAGCACATTATTGCTGTGTCATGTCAGCATAATGTTTGACAGCAGCTCTTGCACATCAAGCCTGATATAATTGTATGGAGTTAGATGGAATCCTACTGAAGAAGTACATACTCCCTCAATTACGCCAAACAACGTACATCTCATTTTCTGACTGGCATTGGCGGCAGATGCCTTGGACTATTTTAGCAGCATTAAGTATCTAACTTGATCTGACAGCAAAGGTCATCATTGTCCTGCACTGTGTTCTGCCTTTCATTGGAATGTTTGCTTTGGGCAAAACAGCTTCTGACCCTTGGAAATCCACCATCACTTACCATTGCTGTATCTGCGATACAGGGGCCCGAGTGACACAGTCCTCTTTGCAACAACTTCAGCATCCTTGATCAAATGAGAGTCGCTGCATGACTGGTTAAAAAAGACAAACATAAAATTAATGAGAAGCAGCTCAGCTCCATTTGGGGAGCTTACCTCTATCTAGGACAGGTAGCATAAATGGGTAAGTATTCCCTCCACCACAGATGTACCATGGTCAAAGTATCCACAAATACACTGTGGCCATTTGCCACGACTACTCTGACAGCTCCTCCCAGACGCATAATCCTATCCACATTAGCATAGCACTAATACAGTGCCAGCGACACAGATTAAATCCCACCGCTGTCTGTAAGGAGTTTGTACGTTCTCCCCATGCCCATGTGTTTCCTTTGACTGTGCCGATTTCCTCCCACATTCCAAAGACGTGCAGGTTAGGTTTAGTGAATTGTGGGGCATGTTATGTTGGTGATGGAAGTGTAGTTGACACTTGCAGGCTGCCCAGCACAACTCTTGCCGATTTGATTTGAGACAAATGATGCATTTCACTGTATATTTCCAAGTACATTCGACAAATAAAGCTAAGGGGAGGGGAGGGGAGGAGAAGATGGCTGCGCGACGAAGCATGCTCGGCCGCTCCGAAATGATATCGTATTTGTTAAGTAGGTACCGTGCACAATCCCAATTGATGGAGATGGACGTGAGAAGCACAGAGGAACATCTGGAGAAACTTCTGAAATGCCTGCTTTGCTGCCATTGCTACTGTGAGATCGAGGATCTCCGGAGGGGAAGGCCCCAAATCCTCGGCTTTACCTATTGCCTGTTGCCGGGGCCGGGGTTGAAGCGCTCAGCAGAGATGGTGCTCGGTGTCAGAGGGCTGGTTGGAGGCTCGAAGTTTTCGGACGGACTCAAGAGTCGGCTGTGGTCGGGTGCTTCCAGGGTGCTGCATTGGCAAGTTTGTGGAGCTGGAAGCTTGTGGCAGGAAAAAAGTTTCTCTTCCTTCTACCGTCTGCGTGAGATGATGGGACTTTCGAGAGACTTTAAGACTTTTTTACCATGCCCATGGTCTGTTCCTTATCAAATTACAGTATTGCTCTGCACTGTTGAAACTATACGTTATAATTATGTGGTTTTTGTCAGTTTTTTTAGTCTTGGTTTGTCTTGTGTTTCTGTGATATCATTCTGGAGGAACATTGTATCATTTCTTAATGCATGCATTTCTAAATGACAATAAAAGAGGACTGCATATCCTCATAATCTAATCTAATCTAATCTTTAAAAAGATTAGATAGATAAATAAATACATTGATAAAAATAATTGCAAACGTACATAAATAAATGAACAAACAATCAGGCACAAGGACAAGGACAAGGACAGCAGGTACCTATGGCCTTAGCTATGGTTTCTCCCAAAGCCCCCTACAACTCTGACTGGAAATATATTATGAAAAGGGTAGAGGGGTGGGATTAGTGTGTTTCTTCAGAGCCTCTGGAGGTTTGTTGGACAGACTACCCTGCCAAAATTCTTTGACAATGATTGGCATCCATTTCACTAGTTTAATGCTTCACATTTCAACTTAGGTGCAAGAAGAAGAAGAATGCACTGCAGCAACACACCAAGCTGACTTCAACAGCCCCGCTAAATCTGCAGCTTTTCTTATTTCCAAGCACTTCTGGGGTCTGGAGTTGGAAATGGCGAGGAGAATCCAACACTTTCTTTGAAGAATATTAGTGAAAAGGTATGAATTTAAAAGTGCAAGCTGCTTGCCAAGTCAATTTTTTTTGGCATATGTACAACTACACGTATGTTCTTATGTATTCAAATTGCCAAGCCCAGTCATGATGCAACCAGTCAGGATTCTTTCAACATTCATCTGTAGAAGTTTGTTAGAGTGACATGTCAAATCTCAATTTTCTTCTCTGCTCCTCATTAGTGAGACTAGCTATGTTAGTCCCAGACTACTTAAATAATCTAAATTGAATTCTGTGAATGCAGTGGGATTTAAATTCATATCTTTAGTTTCTTTAGTCCAGACCTCTGAATTAATCGTCCATGTATTTAACTGTTCTGCTGCCACTCTCAAGTATGAAGATTTTCACGTGGAGAAGAACTCACTTTTGGATAGTAACTTCTATATCCAAAGGCTGTTCAGAGCCATTGACTTACTTTTGAAATCTTATCACATTTATACAGCTGCCAATTTACACCCAAGGCCCCTCAAGGAGTGATGAGTGGATTATAGTCTAGAAAATCAGCTGCTGAGGGAAGGATTTGTCCAGGGTCAATACGAGGAATGACAGCAACCACCTCATTATTGGTCCTCTGAAGTAAATTCGGTACCACCCAAGACTCAAATGGGCCAAAATTGTCCAAATGACAGGTGTGGTTTCAAAACAATCAAGCCCCAGTCTACGATAGCAACTGAGCAGCAAACATCAACTAATTCTAGTCTAACTTGGAGGCAAGATTGTGTATATTGTTCAACTGCAAGTAAAAGGCAATTTGATATTTCCAGAACGTGATCCCATGCAAAGAAATGGCCCAAGGAAACAAAGAACTAGACTTACCAGCTGGCAAATAGATCCATTTGCTTCCAAGCAGACATGAGTCTGGCAGTGTATATAGACAAAAGGCATGCTAATGAATGAAAATATTTTCAGAGTAAAATTTGCACTAGCGGAGTTTCCATTTTCAGACATTTTTATCTGTGATCCTGGAACTGGGCATCTGAAATGGGAAAAGGCAAGAGAATGTGTTTGGAATTAAGCAATTAAAATTTGTTAAATAAGACTCAGTGTTGGGCCTGGACCTCAGTTATTTAGCAAATTCATAAGTTCTGCAAGGGTGAAGAGGAGGAATTGCATCTTGTTATTTTTCATTGAAGAATAAATCACCTTGACATACAGGGATGAGAAAAGTCTTATCTACACCACCTGGTATGTGCCAAGTGGACTGATTACTGTGGCCATAAAATGATCCTATTTGCTCTCATTGCATAGAAGGAAAATAATAGATATTCCCTCCCATCAACATTATATTGATGATGTTCCCTGAACAGACAACCTGGATGGATGATTTAGTCAAAAAAGGGATCTGACATAGTTAGTCCTGACGAAGGGTCTCGGCCTGAAATGTCGACTGTACCTCTTCCTACAGATGCTGCCTGGCCTGCTGCGTTCACCAGCAACTTTGATGTGTGTTGCTGACATAGTTTAAGTCTTCCCCCAAAGGAGGAATATTGACAGTCCACACACACACTCACAAACTATCCGTTGGGCAAAATGCCCAACAGTCCACCTGTCCATCTGAATAATACTGCAAGGGACCTTTCCTGCACCAAGCAGGAGTAACTACCTTCAAGCTAGAAGAAGATGACTAGATCAGAACACAATAAATAAATTACATTTCAGAACATGAATTCAAACCTTGATTTAATAGATAAAAGGTAACCTTTGGTTTAATGTGGTCTTTCATATTAGTATACAAAACAGGCTACCTGGCATAATTTGAGCATTCCCCCATCTCCCATCCCAAACCTCAGCCAATATCATCCAATAATATCCATCTCTCTGTACACTTTTTGGCATCTGTCTCTTACCCTTTTTTGATAATACTGTGCAAAGAGTCGCTAGTTGTGTTGTTGCTTAGTGTTGCCCAGCACTCCGCGAGGACCAACTTGGCTCTGTTGTCTGATGTATCAATCGAAACTTGTATGGACACTTCATCGTCAGGATCTAGAAGAGGGTTCTCCAATAATGTTTGGTTCTGACTGAAGGTTTCAATGCTGGCTGTGTAGTTTCCAATTCCCTCCAGGCTCATGCTAATCCTCCTTGAAGCAGATAGTAAATTGTTAGGAGTCTACAAGTGAATATGAACTTTTTAAAAAGTGTTCTGGTTCTAAATTAATGTATGAAGTCAGCTGTATTTCAAAAGGACCACGAGGTAAAGGAGGTAAAGTCAAATTGACGCAAATCAAACTTGGCCTTAAGTTAGGAGCATTTCCTTCAGATGCCTTCAGTGATATTCTTACAATAATAAATGGATGGAATTAAATACAAAAAGGTGGAAGTTCAACCTGATTGGATATTGCTAAACATGGAGTTTATGAAAGACCGCTTTGAAATTTGAAGTCCATTGAACAAATACAATCGATATTACATCGAGCCATAGAGTCAGAGAACTTGACAATATGGAGAACAGACCCTTCAACACAACTGATCCATGCCAAATGAGTTCTCTAACTGAGAGAGCACCAGTTACAGTACCTGTATTTGGTCTATAACATATTCTATCCATGTACCTATCTAATTGTCTTTTAAACATTCTAAGTGCTTACTACAGATGATAAGGTTCTACTTTGGCTGTTTTGAGGATCTATCGCAGCTACTTATTGACTGTAGCTTTGTCTTCAATGCCATAATTCCAAGCAAACTCAATTCCAAACCACCAAACCTGACACTCAACAACTCGTTTGAAACTTGATCCTTAATTTCCTGATCAATAGATCATAATCTATAAAGATTAGTAGCAACACCTCCGCTATGATTATCCTCTACACTCATGCCCCACAAGACTGTGTCCTCTACTCAACTACCTGTACACTTACGACTGCAAAAGAGGTCAGGCATAATTTGTGTAAAGAAAAACCTTGTGTAAATAGCTTAGGTTTGTGATTTCCCATTTTACTCTACACGTAGTGCATGACCTGTTGAGTATTTCTACCACTGTGTTTCAATTAGGAAGATGGCGTCATTATGGACCAAATGCAAATAACTAGGAGTACTTTATACTTTATACATTATTGTCGCCAAACAATTGATACTAGAACATACAATCATCACAGCGATATTTGATTCTGTGCTTCCCACTCCCTGGATTACAAATCGATAGTAAATATTAAAAATTTAAATTATAAATCATAAATAGAAAGTAGAAAAATGGAAAGTAAGGTAGTGCAAAAAAACCGAGAGGCAGGTCTGGATATTTGGAGGGTACGGCCCAGATCCAGGTCAGGATCCGTTCAGCAGTCTTATCACAGTTGGAAAGAAGCTGTTCCCAAATCTGGCCGTACGAGTCTTCAAGCTCCTGAGCCTTCTCCCAGAGGGAAGAGGGATGAAAAGTGTGTTGGCTGGGTGGGTCATGTCCTTGATTATCCTGGCAGCACTGCTCCGACAGCGTGCGGTGTAAAGTGAGTCCAAGGACAGGAGATTGGTTTGAGCGATGTGCTGCGCCGTGTTCACGATCTTCTGCAGCTTCTTCCAGTCTTGGACAGGACAACTTCCATACCAGGTTGTGATGCACCCTAGAAGAATGCTTTCTACGGTGCATCTATAAAATTTAGTGAGGGCTTTAGGGGACAGGCCAAGTTTCTTTAGTTTTCACAGGAAGTAAAAGCACTGGTGGGCCTTCTTGGCAGTGGACTCTGCTTGGTTGGACCAAATCAGATCATTTGTGATATTGACCCCGAGAAACTTAAAGCTTTTGACCTGTTCCACTTGCGCACCACCGACGTAAATTGGGCCGTGCGGTCTGCTACTCCTTCTGAAGTCAACAACAAATTCCTTCGTCTTGCTGACGTTGAGGGATAGGTTATTGTCTTCGCACCATGCCACCTGGTTCTTAATTTCCTCTCTGTACTCAACCCATCATTACCCGAGTTACGGCCTAAAATTGTTGTGTCATCAGCAAACTTATATATTGAGATCGATGGAAACTTGGCTACATAATCATGGGTGTACAGTGAGTACAGCAGGGTGCTGGGTACACAGCCTTGTGGGGCACCAGTGCTCAGAGTGATTGTAGAGGAGAGCTTGTCCCCTATTTTTACAGCCTGGGTCCTGTCTGTGAGGAAGTTGAAGATCCAGCTGCAGATCTGAGTGCTAAGGCCCAGGTTCCGGGGCTTAGGAATCAGTTTATTTGGATTGATGGTATTAAAGGCAGAGCTGTAGTCAATGAAAAGGAGCCTTATGTATGTGTCTTTATTCTCCAGGTGTTCAAAGGAGGAACGTAGGGCCAGAGAGATGGCATCTGCCATTGACCTGTTGCTCCAGTGGCGAATTGCACAGCGTCGAGGTTGACCGGTAGGCTGTGGTTGATGTGTGCCATAACCAATCCCTCGAAGCACTTCATAGCAATTGATGTCAGAGCCACAGGTCGATAGTACCGATAAGCATAATGTTCACATTGCTATAATGACAAGCATGTACTATAATGAGAGACTGGACAAACCTGGGTCGTTTTCTCTGGAGCAGCAGGGGCTGGGGGCAGATCTGATAGAGGTTTACAAGATTATGAGAGGCATAGAAAGAGGAGATAGACAGTATCTTTGTCCTAGCATAGTAACATCTAATACAGGTGGAGTACCTCTTATCCAAAAAGCTTGGGGCTAGAAGTGTTTCCGATTTCAGATTTTGGAATATATAATGAGAATAGATTGGGATCACCATCATTTCCAACTCTGAATTTATGCACTACCGGTCTTACACTTGTTCATCACACGTATGTACTGATTCAACTGTTTGGTGTGTTAGATTTTCATCGGCGACTATCTTGGCAAACTCATCAATGAATCTCCCTGCTGCTTTGTGATCAGCAGACCCATTATCACCACAGATCTTTACAAATTTAATGCGGTGCCTTCTCCTAAATTTCTGCAATCAGCCTGCTGAATATTCACAATTACATTCAGTTTTCAGGCCTAAAACTCTATACCTTAGCAGCCAGTTATTTAATTCTAATGGGTAAAGCAGCAAAAGCAAAACTGGAGATGACTTTAACAAACCAGTCGAGATGGGGGTTTTGCTGAAAGGTAAACTCAGTTGGAATAAGTAGCCTACATCATTCACAAATGTCCTGGCATGTTGTAATGTCTTCTTCTGTGTGTCCAGCTAGTTTGGATTAGATGGGATGCCAGAGCAAAGAATACTGTAAGTTACAAGCTGTGTGCCGAGTCAAATTTTGGATTACTGTGACTCTTGACACCGTTAGTGAAAGACTCATAGAACACCACTGCCCTTCAGCCCATCTAGTCTGTGACAAACCATCATTCTGCCTAGTCCCAACAATCTGCACCCAGACCACCACGCCTCTCTCATCCATCTACCTATCCAAATTTCTCTTTAATATTGAAATTGAATTTGCTAGCAGTTCATTCCACATTCTCACCACTCTCTAAGTGACGACTTTAAATGAAGTTTGTGGAATACAGCACTTCCAACATGACTTATTAAGTTGTTAAGCAATCAAATGGACCGGCACAATGGCTCTGGGGAATTTTCTAGATAATCCCAACTCTCAAAGAAAAAAGAAATGAACCAAAACGGCTAATCCTGGAAATATTCAGCAGGTCAGATCACACCTATGAGGAGAGGAACAGAGTCAGCAACTCAGGAGGGGAGCCTTTTGACAGAGTTGGAAAGCAGACAAAAGAAGCTTGCTGAGCTCCAGGGAAGGAGGATGTCTCTGACTGGGTGTAAACATGTTAACCATGGAGATAAACTATAAACAGTTACGTGATCAACAAGTGAGTGATAACAGAGATTGGGAACGCACACAAAGGAATGTGGGAGTTACAAAATGTAGAGCAGGAGAACAAGCCCAACAGGTCAGGAACTACATTTCATTTTCCATCTGGAAATGCAGCAGCCTTTTCAATCCATTTTGAATTGTAAAACTTCAGGTATTTGACTTTTCAGTCTGAATCAATCATACATCTGTGATATTAGTTGATAATTTTTTCACCTCAACCCCTCCTCCACACTTTTTTCTTTTGTTTTCTTTCTGGGAGAGAAAGACATGCTGGGCCTAACCTGTTGAACATTTCACAGCTCCATTCTGTTTTTAAAAAGGTAAACACGAGGAATTCTGCAGATGTTGGAAATTCAAGCAACACACATCAAGGTTGCTGGTGAACACAGCAGGCCAGGCAGCATCTCTAGGAAGAGGTACGTCCTGACGAAGGGTCTCGGCCCGAAATGTCGACTGTACCTAGAGATGCTGCCTGGCCTGCTGCGTTCACCAGCAACTTTGATGTGTGTTGCTCCATTCTGATACCTGGATGATGCCCACTCTCTCAGTGTTGCTGTTCATTCACACCCAAGTAACCTGTTTACAGTTTATCCCCATGGTCATCCTAGTTTCACACTATCAGAGACATCATGCCCTATCAGAGACCATGAGCTGGCTGGTGGGGGTTAGGGCTCAGTCTTCCTGGTCCCAGAAAATGGTGGATACAGCCCAGTCCATCACAGACGAAGCCCTCACATTTACATGTATATTTACAGTGATTGAATGGCATTTTGACCAATCAGCTAGAAAGGATGTCGTGTTAATCCGGCCTACCAGTGACGTGACTGAAGTCACGCTGCCTGATAGGATAGGGACACCTGGACAGGTGGGGCCATGGCCAGTCCATATCTTTAGAGAAGGGGGGAATGTAGCTGAGGGTGAAGACTTCAAAGACAAGTTCTTCTCTTTTCTGCGAACTGGGGGAAAGGAGTTGTCTGAGGTGAAAGGTCTAGTGGACCCTGCAGCTGTTGAGTTAAGTTCTGAGCTGGTTTCGGCTATTACATCACTGGCTGATAAATGCCAAGATGCACCTGCGGAGAGCCACAGTTATCATAGGTGGAGAATATTCTCTGGAGTCAAGCCCACACTCAATGGGGAAGAAGAATATGAGGCCTGGGATGAGCAGATATCTCAGTTAGTGTATGAATGGCAGTGCTCAGATAATATGAAAAAACAGATAGTGGTGGAGTTTACGGGGGCTGGTGGCTGATATAGTGAGGTTCCTAAAGGTAAAAAGCCCGTTAGCCATGTCATTGACACAAACAATGCATTTCCCTTTGTGTTTCAAAGTACTGCACATGTGACAAATAAAGCAAATCTTTATTAATTGGAGACATGACAGTTTTTACCTGCCTGTTTGTACTCCTCTCCTCCCCTTACCTTTTTATTCTGGCTTCTGACCTCTCTCCTTCTAGTCTTGATGAAGGGTCTGGGCCCAAAACGTTAACTGTTTCTCCTCTCCTTAGGTACTGCCTCACCTGCTGAGTTCCTCCAGCATTTGTGCGTGATGAATAATATTATGGCAATTTATGATCTGTTGTCGTCTTTTCATCTAAGCTTCATGGAATTAAAGCCAATAAGCAAGCCTAAATTTAACACGAGTCCCTCAAATCAGATTGAAACAGGACACCTTACCCATTTGGAGCATAGCCATCAGGAAGCAAGAGGCTATTGTCAAATGTGCAATTTACAGGGACCTCGAGATTATCACCAGCAGAGACTGTACGTGAAACAATGTTCTGTAGTGTCGTTTTCACCACTGTGTGAGTGTCGTTCTGGAATAAATAAGCACAGTGATCAAACAGTTTCCCAGAAATTAAAGAATATCACTTCATTTAACACATTTGCGGAAATTAAATGTCAAAAGGCACAGTGGGAGAATTGTCACAGGGAATTTGATACCAACTTTTATAAGTGGAACAGATGTTCAATGGTTGAATCAAAAGGACATGATATAATCCAAGGAGCAGGGAATTTTAGGGGAATGGATTCTGGCATGTAGACGCTAAAGATCTGCAGCATGGATATTGGTGGTGGAACTAGGAATGTGCTAAATACCAGAATTATAGAAATCACAGGTTTTATAGCCCGTTAGCTGAACTGCTTGGAGACCAGAACAATGATAAGAATCTTGTTGAATTTCACACACATTCCAAACCAGCAACAATGTGATCCTACGCTTAGTCCCACAGTTAAAGAGGGTGCTGTGGTAGCCTGGTGGACTGACCTCTACCTTGCTGAGGCCCATCAGCAACTGTCAGACACCTCCTCTTACTTACTTCTTGAACAGGACCCCACTAAGGATCACCAGGCCATTGCCTCCTACACCATCACTGACCTAATTAGCTCTGGGGATCTCCCATCCGCTGCCACCAAACTCATTGGTCCCGCACTTCGCACCTCCAGTTTCTACCTCATACCCAAGATCCACAAACCCGCTTGTCCAGATAGACCCATTGTTTCAGGTTGTTCCTACCCCGCTGAACTCATATCTGCAGACCTCAACTCCGTTTTATACCCGCGGTTCAGTCTGTTCCTACCTATATCCATGACACTTCACATGCTCTGGATCTTTACAATGATTAAGTTCCCTGGCCTCCGTCATCTTATTTTCACTGTGGATGTCCAGTCCCTATACCTCCCCACCCACCCCCCATCCCCACCAGGAAGGCCTCAAAGCTCTCCGTTTCTTTCTGGACACCAGACCCAACCAGTTCCCCTCCACCACCACTTTCCTCCGCCTAGCTGAACTTGTCCTCACTCTCAATAGTTTCTCTTTTGTCTCCTCCCACTTCCTTCAAAAGGAAAGATGTAGCCGTGGGCTCTCACATGGGGCCAGCTATGCCTGTTTGTCGGCTACGTGGAACAGTCTATGTTCCAAGCCTACTCTAATGTCTGTCCCCTACTTTCCCTATGCTACATCGACGACTCCATTGGTGCTGCTTCCTGCACCCATGCGGAACTCATTGACTTCATCAACTTTGCCTCCAACTTCCACCCTACCCTCAAATTTACCTGGTCCATTTCCAACCCTCCCCTTTCTCAATCTCACTGTCACTGTCTCTGGAGACAGCTTATCTACTGATGTCTGTTATAAACCCATGGACTCTCATAGCAACCTGGACTATACCTCTTTCCACCCTGTTACTTGTAAAAGCACCACCACCTTCTCTCAATTTCTCTGTCTCCACTGCATCTGCTCTCAGGATGAGGCTTTTCATTTTAGAATGAAGGAGATGTCTTCCCTTGTCAAAGAAAGGGGCTTCCTTTCCTCTATCATTAAGGCTGCACTCAACTGCATCTCTTCCATTTCATGCACATCTGCTCTTATCCCATCCTCCGGTCACCCTACCAGGGATAGGGTTCCTCTTGTCCTCACCTACTATCCCACCAACCTCCGCATCCAGCACATATCTCTCTACGACTTCCGCCATCTCCAACGGGGTCTCACCACCAAGCACATCTTTCCCCCCTCCCCGCTTACTGCTTTCTGCAGGGATCGCTCCCTATGCGACTCTGTTGTCCTTTCGTCCCTCCCCACTGATCTCTCTGCTGGCACTTTTCTTTGCGCGCGGATGAAGGGCTACACCTGCCCCTACACCTCCACCCTCACTACCATTCAGGGTCCCAAATAGTCCTTCCAAGTGAGGTGATCCTTCACCTGTGAATCAGTTGGGATCATGTACTGTGTCCAGTGCTCCCAGTGTTGCCTGCTGTATATCGGAGAGACCCGACGTAGATTGGGAGACTATTTTGCTGAGCAGCTACGCTCCATCCGCCAGAACAAACGGGATCTCCCAGTGGTCACCCATTTTAATTCCACTTTCCATACCCGTTCTGATATGTCAATCCATGGCCTCCTCTACTGACACGATGAGGCCGCACTCAGGTTGGAGGAGCAACACCTTATATTCCGTCTGGATAGCCTCCAACCTGATGGCATGAACATCGAGTTCTCAAACTCCTAGTAATGGCCCCCATGCCCCTTTCCTTCACCATTCCCCATCCCCTTTTTCCTCTCTCACCTTATCTCCTTGCCTGCCCATCGCCTCCCCCTGGTGCTCCTCCCCCCTTTTCTTTTTTCCACGGCCTTCTGTCCTCTTCTATCAGACTCCCCCTTCTCCAGCTCTGTATCTCTTTCACCAATCAACTTCCTAGCTCTTTATTTCATCCCTCCCCCTCCAGGTTTCACCCATCACCTTGTACTTCTCTCTTTCCCGCCCCCAACTTTTAAATCTACTCCATTTTTTTTCTCCAGTCCTGCTGAAGGGTCTCGGCCCAAAATGTCGACTGTACGTTTTTTCCTTAGATGCTGCCTGGCACACTGAGTTCCTCCAGCATTTTGTTTGTGTTGCTTGGATTTCCAGCATCTGTATATTTTCTCTTGTTTGTGATTTGACTACGTTTGGTCTTATTCTCTCCCATTGTCTCATCTGTTCTGAATGAAGATTTTTAGCTCTGCCCATATCTGAATCTATGGAAAATTAACATTAGCAGATGTCAAAGAGAAGTTGAACCTTTGAATCTCCTTTTGGTTCCTTGACCAGTGACTACCATTGATGCCTTCTGCTCAAGTGGAGGCTGTAAGCCTGATTATGAATTTTAGATCATAATCAAGGATCAACTTTATTCACCAGATGCATTCTCGTGTTAGGAATTGTTACAGTATGTTGGCACAACATGCGACAGAAATAACAATATTCAACAATTATAAAGAATCACATCAAAATAATTATACATAAAATAGTCAATAAAGTTTGAGGTTAAAGGACAGATATGGAATAAAGTATGCATGAATAAATAAACACCAGCATGTATTTAAAATGTAAACAGCATTATAAAAGTGACTTAAATGTCTACAATGCAGTGTAGTCACAGGGGTAATAGATAGAATAGAGTGGGGTTGGGGGGAAGGTTGATCAGATTTTTAAGCTGTCATTAAGTTTTTGTTTTAATAGTGCTACAGTGCTTTCCAGAAGGGAGTTTTTGGATAAGGCAGTTTGCATGGTGCGTAGTGTCCACAATGATTTTTCCTGACCTTTTCTAATGACCTAAGTTTCCATGTACAGTATTGTGAGTGGATGCTGGACTGAAGTAAACAGTAGTGGCTGATGTGAGGATGTTCGCTAGGATGGCAGAAAAATATTTGTCAATGTAGAGATTACTTTGTGAAACTGGTAGTGACTACTAGACTTCTGTGCAAACTCAGTTTAACGTCAAATTCCCAAGCTGCTCCTGTGAATCATTCATTGCAATGTCAACATTATCAGACATGAATTCAATTATCAATTAAACCTGCAGCTAAATTCTTTGAAAATCGTGTTTGCAATTCCATAGAGATCCAAATGATTATGCAAGTGTTCTAAAGCATAAGCACTGCTTAGAAAACTTTATAGCCCAAACAAAATGTACTTTAATGCATGTTGTTTGTAATTTCAGAAAATGGAATATTCCAAAATCAAGGGAATTATGTTTTAAATGTTTGCTTTTGATACTTCACTTTCTATTTAGATTGAATGTATGTTTTATCTTCAGTTAATACTCTATCAAAAGATTTTGAAAATAAGTTTAAATCTACTTTTCCTTCCTATTATCGGTCTGAGAATTCTTCAATCTGGTTTGATACTTGTAGAGTGGGATGTCACAACATTTTCTTGAATTTTGCTAATAATAACGGATATTTCAAAAAGGGGAAATTCTCAATTTGATATCTTAGGGCCAAAAGGTTTTCTAAGCAGTATTTATGGCTTAAAAAATGATTCAATATTTAGACCATAAGAATTAGGCCATTTGGCCCATTGTGTCTGCTCCGCCATTCAATCATGCCTGATCCTTTTGTTTTATTTACTTGGATCTCAGGTCATCAATAACAAAATTTTCAGTTACAGAGATAAATAGACCTTGTCAAAAGACTTTCATCAAGAACCACCAGCAAGGGATATTACTTTGCCACTTAAATCAGTTCCTTAGCTCTTGTTGACATATAAGGTCTGATTTTCAGCAAATACCAAGGGAAAACTGTCTTTAGCACTTACATTTGAAATTTGAGTTCCACACTCAGTCCATCCGACCTTCAGGACAACGTGGGTCAAGTTTCCAAAGCTGCCATTGCAGTGCGTGTTGCCCAGGTAGAGTGACGAAACTGGTATGTGCCTTGCTTCCAGAAATGATCGCTCCATTATGACAGAGATCTCATGGAGGTTACAGTTTACCATGATTGATTCAGCAGCTGCTACAGTAGTGACAGGGCTGGCCACCATGGGTTCTAGGTTGAACGTTGGAAGGGGACATAGAAAATTAAAGATGCCTAGCAGAAGTATTTACACAGATATCACGTCAACTTCAAGCCTGGTTATGTTGTATGGAAATAGGTTGGCAATCTTCAAAGGCCTGGTGGTGTACCACGGAGATGGTGATGGATCCTTTGCTTATTTTATATATATTAATAATTTGGATAAGAATGAGTTTGCAAATGACACCAGTATCAGACGTGTAGTGGACACTGAAGCTTGTCTAGGATTACTACCACAAAGGAGGACAAGGGAATGGCAGACAACTGCAAAGCGATATATTTTGGGATTGTGGACTTCGTGAAGGGTAAGACGAAGGAACACATACCAATCCTCATAGAGGGATCAGAAGTGGAGAGAGTGAGCAGTTTTAAGTTCCTGGGTGTCAAGATCTCTGAGGATCTAACCTGGTCCCAACATATGGATGTAATTATAAAGAAGGCAAGACAGTGGCTATACTTTATTAGGAGTTTGAAGAGATTTGGCATGTCAACAAATACACTCAAAAACTTCTATGGAGAGTATTCTGACAGGCTGCATCACTGTCTGGTATTGGGGAGAGGAAGCTACTGCACAGGACTGAAAGAAGCTGCAGAAAGTTGTAAATCTAGTCAGCTCCATCTTGTGTACTAGCCTACAAAGGACCCAGGACATCTTCAGGGAGCTGTGTTTCAGAAAGGCAGCATCCATTATTAAGGATCTCCAGTACCCAGGGCATGCCCTTTTCTCACTGGTAGGAGATACAGGTAGAAGATACAGAAGCCTGAAGGCACACACTCAGCGATTCAGGAACAGCTTCTTCCCCTCCGCCATCTGATTCCTAAATGGACATTGAATCCTTGGACATTACCTCACTTTTTTAATATACAGTATTTCTGTTTTTTGCACTTTTTAAAAGTCTATTCAATATACGTATACCCTAATTGATTTACTTGTTTATTTATCATTATTATTTTTTTTCTATATTACAAATTGCACTGAACTGCTGCTGCTAAATTAACAAATTTCACATCACATGCCAGTGATAATAAAACTGATTCTGATTCTGAAGTTAAAAGGACCTGGTACAAGACAGAGAAGGAGATGCAGGGAATTTTAGGGAAATATTTCCAGAGTGTAGACTGTAGAGATCTGCAGCTTGGAGACCACTGGTGGAACTAGGAATGTGTTAAATATCAGAATTATAAAAATCACAAGTTTTATAAGACATTTTTAAGATGGTAGGAGCCTATTGGGTGAACTGCTTGTGGGCCAGAACCATGATGAGAAATGTGTTGGATTTCCCACACAATTCAAGCCAGCAGCAAAGTGTGTCAAAGCTTTGTATATTCTCTCCCATTGTCTCATCTGGGCACAGTGAATGGCAGGGCCCTGGGAGTGCTGCACAAAGAGGCCTTGGAGATCAAGTACATTGTTCCTTCTAAATAAGGTCGGTGAATAAGGTGGGCAACATGCTTGCCTTCATTGGCCAAGGCACTGGCATCGATCCCAAGTTTGGATGCTGTTGTTGTGGAGTTTTCCTGATCTCCCTGTGACCACATAGATTTCCTTTCACATTCCAGCATTTTTGTTAGTATATTAATTAAACGGTGAGAATTAGCCTTAATGTTTTGGTGCGTAATGCAGTCCCATTAAAAGTCCATCTGGGTTCAATAACTTCCACCAAGGGAGGAAGGAAGTTATTAAGAATAACTTGCAGGCAAATTAATGGTATGGATTGCTCTGAACTAGTCTATTAAACTTGATTGGATGAAATATATACCCTTACGCCAGAGACCAGTGTTAGTGGCATTGGAAAGGTCTATATAAACTGGACAGATTTTAACAACCATGATCCGAGGATATCTAAACCACAGAGATCTAAAAATTAATCTAGTATTTAAAAAGCGACCTTAATGGCGCTGCAGATGAGTTCAAAGATGGAACATATTGTAACACAAAAGTATCAAATAGGATCATCTCAAATTAGAGAGAACCTAATCATCTGCCTTTGATATTTCATGATACTAACATCACTGACCAATGTCCTGAAGGTTACCATTCATCAAGAACTCGATTGCACCAGCCACATTAATACTGTGGCTGTGAGAACAGGACAAAGGCAGGGTGTTCGATACTGACTAAATCACTTCCCAACATCCTATAGCATTTACATGAGCCAGAAGTCAGGAGCCAGACTGAATAACCTCCAAATGCCAGGATGTGTGCAGGCCGACAACACTCGAGAATCTTGCCACCATCCAAGGCAAAGTAGCTTGCCTGATTGCCACCCCTCCTCCCTCCAGCACCCTAGGCATTTCCATACTCATTCCCTTCACCGTCAACACATCACAGTCACCCTGCACTGATTTTGGTCACCCATACTACCCATAACACCATAAGACATAGGAGCAAAATTAGGCTATTCGGCCCATCAAATCTGCTCCATCATTTCAACATGGTTGAACCATTCCTCTCTCAACCCCATTCTCCCTGCACCATCTTCCAAATGGTGACTTCTATCACCAAAAGCTATGGCAGCAGCACTGAAAAACACTAGTATTGGCAGCTTCCTCCTACTCTGTTACATGGTACGGCCTAGAAATCATGGAATAATACAAGCTGGAAACAGGCCCTTTGGACATCTGGTCATGCCAACCACAGCATCTTCTCTGCTAGTTCCAGCTGCCCCTTTCATTCCATTACCCTCCAAGCACCTCTCTTCCAACTACCTATCCAATTGCCTCTTAAATGTTGCAAATGTATCCACCTTGGCTTCTTCCGGGTACACACCATCCTCTGTGCAAAGAATTCACTTCTCTTGTCTCTTTTACATCTCTCCCCTGTTCTCTTGCATCTACATTCTAGAGAGATGGACTTCTAAACTCTAGGGGAAAAGATGATGACCATCCATCTTATCCATACTCTATGTGGTTTCATAAACTTCAGTGAGGTCACCCTTCATTCTCCTGTGCTCCAGGGAATGAAGATCCAGCGTGGCCAATTTCTCCCTTTAACTCAGGCTCTCTAGTCCGGGCGACATCCTCATAAATCTATTCCGCATCCTCTCTAGTTGACAATACCTTTTCTAAAACAGAGTGACCTGAACTCTAAACAATACTCCAAATGTGGCCTCACCAATGACTTACAACTGCTATCCTTTCATGAACTAAAGTCTTGTAACGCTCTGCTCAAGAGCACTGTGAGTACAGCTCCCCACCCATTTCTTTCAGGGACATTCAGGGATGGAAAATAAAAGCTGCTCTTGCCAATGATGCTCAGGCACTGAAAAGAATATTAATCTTTAAAATAATTCACAAGGCAGAAACTGATGAACAATTTCCCCTCTCACAGCTGAGTAAAGTAGTCAACTTCAGTTGAAAGTGGTGATCAATAGCAGGGAAATTAAAATAAAACTGAAAGCCATATGTTTTTATTAACTTCTTTGAGGTCTCCCCTTAATCCCCTATGCTCCCGGGAATGAAGATACAGTATGGCCAACCTCTCCCAATAAAACAGGCCCTCTAATCCAGGGAACATCTCATAAATGTATCAGACGGATTTCCTGAAAGTTATTAAACCTGATGGATATTCAATGCCGATATTTGAGCTTCATGGATGACATTTCCAATACAAGCATTTAATTGCTGATTTAATTAATCACTAAGGGAAGGTGTAACACCTGCTCAGCTCCCCACCCCCCAATCAGGTTCACATGAAGACAAAGGAGCGTGTTCAGGTCGGTCATATGAGCAGTTGGTTCACATCACAGGTCCTGGTTATGCCACTGATGCCAGGCAGACTGTCTCTGAAAAGGTTTGCTAATGGCTGGGGTCACCGGTCTTGTGAGGATATCACCCAGATGAAGGCAATGGAAAAAAATTGCCAAGTGCAATCATGGTCATAAGACTATGATCATCTACATGATACGACATGCATGGCACTTGATGATGACGGTGATGGTGATGACTTAATCACATAAATTATGCATCAACTATCATGTGGGATGTGGCATCATGTTGTTACATCAATGGACTTCTGTGTAGTGGTCAAAGTGTAGTCTGCCTGCAATTATAAACAAAATGAAATGGCCATTTAGAAGTTAGAGAATCTCACTGTTTCTGGATTAAAAGATTTACCTCCACAGATTCTACCAGGGTGAGCAGGGTTGGCATCCACAAAACCATCAGAGCAACTGCAAGTGTAGGACCCCTCTGTGTTGATACACTTGGCATTGAATGAACAGTCGTTGTCTTCCAGTGAGGCACATTCATTGTAATCTATGTTAAAAAGAAGGCAAAAGGAAAATGATTACCAATTGTGCTCTTACACCTATAAAGTTATAGAAATAAATCTCTAGTCACAACAATGGTGGAAATACAGTGGAATTACATAGATTGTACTGAAATCAAGCTTAATCTGAGGGAAATTCATACCTCTGTGGATAGATCCCTATGTAGCCCCACGGCAAGCCTCAGGGTCGCTCAACTCACTGTCGTCTAGGGAAACAGCCCTCGGCCCCGCCAAACTGGGTAATTAAGTTTGTGTGGATGCTGTGTGATGTACCCCACCCCGCCAAATAACAGACCATATACGATTAAATGAATTTCAGTTTATAGATATTACTGGAACTATATAATTAATAGAGATAAAATATAAAAGGAAAATAAAAGGCGCCACACTTATCAAAGTTCAATCTCTTCATGCACAACAGTTGGAGCTCTAGTAATGATCCTCTCTTCACCATTCGATCCCCTCTGACCACCTCGACCTGCCGCCTGGGACCAACCACGGTGGTCGACCAGACGCTCCACACGAGTCTGTCTCTGTCTCCTCTCCTCACCGAAGACCCTGGACCGCGGATTCCTGCTCGGGGTCCGACCCTGTTAGCCGGCTCACAGCATCTTGCCCATTCTCCCTCTCTCCATCGCGCCTTCTCCCTAAAAACCCGCGCATCACAATAGCTTACAGACACACTAGAAGGAATAACATCTATCCCAATTGGTTTGTTCGCTCTCTTATCAATAATATAACCCAAACAAACTGCTAGCGGGAGAACTTTCTCAGCAGTTAACAGAACAAAGAAGCCATTTTAATTATAACATAACAAAGAAGCCATTTTAATTAGCCTACGCAGTAACATAAAAGAAGAAACCCCTTACACTTAAATTGACCTATGGGTTAAGATCGATTTGTGAGGTTATTTCCCTATCAAGGGAGCAAAATGGTTTCTAAATCAATTCCAGGACATCAGAGAACAGGTTTTCCCTTTCTCCACCATTGATGCTGCTTTCTCCTGCATCTCCTCCATTTCCAAGACTTCTTCACTGACCCCATCTTCTTGCTGCCTTAACAGTGATAGAGTTCTCTTGTCCTTACCTACCACCACATGAGCCTCCACACCCAACACATTGTTCTCCACCATCTCCATACACATCACCAAACACATCTTTATCTCCTCACTCTCCACAGGGATCACTCCCTCCGGGATTCCCTTGTCCAGTTATCCCTACCAGCACTTCCCTACAAGCAGCCACCTCCTCCCTCACTTCCATTCAGAGCCCCAAACAGTCCTTTCAGGTGAGGCACCATTTCACCTGCAAATCTGTTGAAGTTGGCTGTTGTGTCCAATGTTTGCGATATGGCCTCCTCTATAGGTAGGATCCATTGTAAATTGGGTGGTTGCTCCGCTACAGCCACCAAAAGTGGAACTTCCCAGAGGCCCAACATTTAATAAGGTTTCCCATTCCTGTTCCACATGGTGGTCAATAGCCTCCTCATGTGTCACGATGTGGCCACTCTCAGTTTTGAGGATCTGTACCTTCATCTGGTAGCCACCAACCTGATGACATGCATATCGATTTCTCCTTCCAGTAAAAAAAAATCCTTCCCCCCCCTTCCCTCTTCTTCTATTCCCCAGTCTGGCCTCTTACCTCTTCTCTACCAGCCTATCATCTTGCCTTCATGCCCCTTTCTCCTATGGTCCATTCTCCTCTCCTCTCAGATTCCTTCAACTTCAGTCCTTTTTTTATAACCTTTCCTACCCACCAGGCTTCACCTTCTAGCTATCCTTCCTCCCCTCCCCCCACCTTCTTATTCTGGCATCTTTCCCCATCCTTTCCAGTCCTGAAGAAGGATCTTGGCCTGAAACATCAAAAGTTTGTTCATTTTCATGGACCTTGCCTGACCTGCTAATCTCTTCCAGCATTTTGTATATGTATTCCAAATCCTAGGCCAAAATGCCTTCAAAGAAGCACTTCAGCTGTCTGGATTGTCACAGAGGGAACGGTTTTCATTCCTGGAAAACCAAAAAAAATCATAGAAATCAAATGAGAATCACTACTGGCTGGAAAACTAGTTTCCCAGCCAGAGATTCAGTGATAAGATCAGCAACTGAGATCATTTGGATTGTTTTCTATTATCTCTTTACGACTGTAAATATTTTGTATGGTATGTGGTTGGAGAGATTTTGGAGTTGATTGTTAAGGATGTTGTTTGGGGGTACCTGGAGGTACGTGATAAAATAAGCTGTAGTCAGCATGGTTTCCTCAAGGGAAAATCTTGCCTGACAAATCTGTTCGAATTCTTTGAAGAGATAACAAAGAGGATGGACACAGGAGATTTGGTTGATGTTGTATACTTGGATTTTCAGAAGGCCTTTGACAAGGCACCATGCATGAGGCTGCTTAACAAGCTATGAACCCATGGAATTACAGGAAAGATTCTGGCATGGATAAAGCAGTTTCTGATTGGCAGAAGGCAAACAGTGGGAATAAAGGGATCCTTTCCTGGTTGGCTGCCAGTGATTAGTGGTGTTCTACAGGGTTCTGTGTTGCGACTGATTCTTTTTACGTTAAATGTCAATGATTTAGATGATGGAATTGATGGCTTTGTTGCAAAGTTGCAGAAGATAGGAAGATAGGTGGAAGGACAGATAGATTTGAGGAAGTAGAGGGGCTACAGAAGGACTTAGACAGATTAGGAGAATGGGAAAAAAAATGGCTGATGCAATATTGTGCTGGGAAGTGTATGGTTATGCACTGTGGCAGAAGAAATCAAAGGGTTAACTAGTTTCTAAATAGTTCAAAAAATTGAGGGGCAAAAGGCCTTGGGAGTCCTTGTGCAGGATTCCCTAAAGGCTGAGTCTGTAGTGAAGAAGGCAAATGCAATGTTAGCATTCATTTCAAGAGGACTAGAATATAAAAGCAAAGCTGTAACGTTGAGACTTTATAAAGCACTGGTGTATTGTGAATGGTTTTGGGCCTCTTATCTTAGAAAAAATGTACTGAAGCTGGAGAAGGTTCAAAGAAGTTGCACAAAAATGATTCCAGATTTGAACGTCTTGTCATATGAAGAGCATTTGATGGCTCTAGGCCTATATTCACTAGAATTCAGAAGAATGAGGGGTGACCCCATTAAAACCTAATGAAATGTGAAAGAGTTGATAGAGTGGATGTGGAGAAGATGTGTCCTATGGTAGGAAAGTCTAAGACCAGAGAACACAACCTCCGATTAGAGGGATGCCCTTTTAGAACAGAGATGAGGGGGAACTTCTTTAGCCGAAGAGTGGTGAATCTGTGGAATTCTTTGCCACAGGCAGCTGTGCAGATCAAGTCCTTTTGTATATTTAAGGCAGAGGTTGATAGATTATTGATTGATTGGGGCAGGAAGGGATACAGGGAGAAGGCAGCAGATTGGGGCTGAGGGGAATGTTGGATCAACCATGATGAAATGGCACAGCAGACTCAATAGACCAAATGGCCTAATTCTGCTCCTATAATTTATGGTCTTATGGTATGTAATTTCTTCATTAGTTGGGAGATTGAGTTCAAGAGACATGATGTAATGCTGCAGCTCTCTATAACCCTGGATAGACCACACTTGGAGTGTTGTGTTCAGTTCCAGTCATCCCATTACAACTTTAAAGAGGATGCAGAGGAGATTCACTAGGACACTGCCTGGAACAGAGAGATTGCCTTATGAGGATAGGTTGAGTGAGCTAGGGCTTTTCTCTTTGGAGCGAAGGAGGATGAGAGGTGACTTGATAGAGGCATATAAGTTGATAAGAGGCGTGGATAGGCAGTGACTTTATCCCAGGGCAGATGTTTCTAATATAAGATGGCATAAAGTATAGGTGGAGGATGTTAGAGCTAGTTTTTTATTTACACAGAGAGTGGTCGGTCCATGGAATGTGCTGCCAGGAATGGTGGTAGAGGCAGATACATTACGACATTTAAGATACTCTTACATAGGCTCATGGATAAAAGAAAAGTGGAGGGCTCTTTGGGAGGGAACAGTTAGAAAGATCTTGGACTAGTTTAGAAGGTCAGCACTACACTGTGGGCCAAAGGCCCTGTACAGTGCTACACTGTCCTATGTTCCATCTACTCAGGTCACTAGACAGGATCTCTGCCAATAATTTCACTTGTGCATTCATTTCAGTTGATATTTTGTTTGTAAACTTAATAACAGATTTGTTTATAATTAACATAGTAACCAGGGTATTGTCAGTGTTCCCACTGCCATATCCCAGATTAATATGTCATGAAAGCATATTGTCAATTTGCTCATCACAAGACTAACTACTGCACAATTTTCCCCTTGTTTCCTGAACTACAAGAAGGCATGCATATCAAAAGTACTTAATTGACTGCAACATCCTGAGGGATGTCCTAATTTCACAATATAAAATGTGGGATATAAAAAAAACAAAAAAATTTCTTTCCTTTCTGTTGCAGTGAATGCTGTGGAGGCAAGCTGGATCTTGCTTTGAGTAGTCCAATCACACAAAACAAAATGCAGCATTTGATTGGTCCATCATATAAATGACTCACCTACAATAATAAAAGTTGTTTCACGTACAGGAAGATGAATTAATGAAGCTACAAATGGAATGGAGAGGTAGTGATTCAGTTCTAGGCACAGGTAATTGACACCAAACAGGCATCAGGTTAAGATTCTGTGTCCCAATTTGGCACCTCATCCTCACAGTTTAATGAAATGTTATCTCACCACAGATGCTGTCTGACACACTGACTATTTTCTGTTTCTTTCTGATTACCAACATTTGCTATTTTCTGCTTTTCAATTACCTGAAATCCCTGTGCTGTCAGGGTCAAAAATAAAATCTGTGTCATCCTCTAACGAAGCCACAAGTTCCGAGACAATTTTGGAAATATTTGTCGCCAGGTCTTCATCAAGGACCACTTGAAACTCCACATTCACACTTCCTTCTTGAAGTGATTTAATCACAATCTTCAATTTTTCAGAAGTTAAAAGGTTGGCAGTGTATTTGGGTAAAGATTTCAAGATCTGCAATCATAAATAAAATACTTTGATTCCAAAATCAATATTTTCTGCACTCCTACAAGTCTAGAATGTGGCCAATATAAATTCAAGTTTAAGTTTAATTGTCATTCAACCATACATGAATACCTATGAATACAGCCAAATGAAACAGCATTACTCTGGGGCCAAGGTACAAAACACAGTACCAACAGTCACACACAGGACAAGGCACATATAGCACATATAAGATTCAAATAAAATACAGTCAGACAAAAATATATAGTCCAAAACCCTATGAGTGTTGCAGAAATCTGAAATCAAACTCAATACAGCCTGTTGTCTGATGAGCGAACTTTGCTGGGCAACAGTGACTCCTGATTGGATGCTGCCACACCACCTCCAGTGGAGTGCCCTGACTCCAATGCCTCTTTCCTGGCTGTAAGCAGGTGACACTGAGGCTTGAGGACTAGTTCTTCCTTCGACCGATGCCACACACCTCCCCTGCCGTCTGCCCCAGCCGTCCGCCAATATATCAGTGAATCGGACTTGTAGCATTCCACATTAATAATGCCCAGCAGGATCTTGCAATCGCAAGAAAAGCAACTCATGGGATGGTTCTTAGTATTCAGTAGGGTCTTGCAATTATAGAAAATACATTTTAAAAAGCCAATAACTCCTTTGGCTGACCCCGTAGAAGCTATAGTGTCTGATCACACCACCGTGCTTTTGGAATCCCAATGAGACCGTGCTAAATTGTTTGACATATCATCTTCGCTTTCTGGTCTGCATTTATTATTCAATCAATTGATTATTTCATCATAACAACCTTGTGAGAGCTTGCTAAGTACAGATTGCCTATCCTACTTACTCAATGCACGTAATTAACTTTCTTGAAGGACACCCTTGAAGTGATTGGACTTCATTCTCTGTAAAGCTCTTCGAGAAGCCCTGTGGCTATCGGCCCAATCTCTTCCATCACTGCAATTGGGAATAGAGCTACACACATCAAAGTTGCTGGTGAACGCAGCAGGCCAAGCAGCATCTGCAGAATTCCTTTTGTTTAGGAATAGAGCTGTTCTTTTTCAGTCTGTTATCTGAAATAGTCTTTGCCAGTGAGGCCCAGCATGATAGTGAATGTGTTCAACTTCAAATTTATTGTCTTTCAACCGTATACATGTATACCACCAAATGAAACAATATTCCTCTGGACCAAGAGGAACAACACAGTTTATATAACACATAAAGTAAAATTACCCCAAGTAAATTAACAAATAATAAAATATATTCCAGGAGATTAACGTTTAGCATATGGTCCATTTACGGCACTTCATATGAAATGAGCCCTAGGTGGTGGCAGGGAGTTCAGTAGTCTTACAGCCTGGGGAAGAGGCTGTTTTCCACCCTAACAGTCTTTGCCCTAATGCTACGATACCGCCTGTCTGATGGTAGGGGTTCAAAGAGACTGTGGGATGGATGGGAGGGATCCTTTACAATGCTAAGGGCCCTGCACATAAAGTACTTCTTATAAATATCTCAAATAGGTGGTGCCCAGTTCCAGCTCATACCAATTCCACCTATTCATCCTGTATCCTCTGCTCAGTCTTCTAAAGAGAGTGCTAATTGGTATCAAGCTACCTGTAGCAGATGCTTCATCTCACTAATCATCCTTCTTCTGAGGTTAAACCTATAGTGTATTCAGAATATGAAAAAAGAAAATTCTTGTTTTCATACAGAATCTTTCATAACTTCAAGATGATAAAGTGCAAGTACAACAATTGAAGTACTATTGTAATGAGGTCAATTAATTATGGTCTCAAAAAGACTAGAAATCCAATAAGTGACCATAATAGTTTCAGCGATTTTGCGTGACGGATAAATTGGAAAATCCACATTGCACTTAATTCAGAAAGTGCCACAAGATCCTTTAAATCGACAAGAGAGGAAGGAACAAGACATCAGTCTGAGCCCAACTACAGAAACCTTTGGCCTGTCATGACTGCAGCAAACATCCACCTACATTAATCCTACTTTCCTTTCCACTTGCATCCCCATTAATTTCACCCCCACTCCCATTCTTCTGACACCCACCTTCACTAGAGAGAATTTGCAGTAATCAAACAGCACCTCTTTAGAAAGTGGGAGGAAAATAGAACTCCAGGGGTAGTGGGCACAGAGAAAACATGCAAACTCCACACTGGCAGTAAAAAGCAAATCCAGTACCAACAGACAACACTGCTGCAAATTGTCAGCATACCTGTGCAATGAATTGCTCCGTAAAGGCCTTGAACTGGTTGCTGCTGCTGTTTCTCCATCCTTCGTTGAATAGCAAGTTTATTATTCTCGCTCTTCCTTCCAAGATATGCGCAGCTGTAGTTTGGCACAAAAGTCAGTAAGTACTAGCAGTGCGGGCTCTCAGTTTACACTGGTTAGTTAAACAGAACATACAGTATGGTGAACAGTGAGGGAATGGATTTGGGGAACACAAAGGCAATAAGAGGATCCTCAAAAGCACACCTATAGGTTCAGAGTCAGAATCAGGCTCATTCTCACTGTCTTACTGTATACGATGTGAAATGTGGTGTTTTGTGGCAGCAATACAGAGCAAAGGCAAAAAAATTACTGTAACTTACAAAATAAGTTCATCGTGCAAATGAAATGGAATAACGGGTTAGCATTAATGGAGCGTACAGAAATCTAGTGGTGAGGGGAGAGAGCTGTTTCTGAATCATTTAGCCTGAGTTATCAGACTTCTGTGCCTCCTCCCTGATGGTAGAACGAGGAGAGGGCCCTTAGTGATGGACAGAGCCTTCCTGAGGCACTTCCGCTTAAAGATGTCCTCGATGGTAGGGAGGGCATCTCCAGTGTTGGAGGTGCCTGAGCCTACAACACTCTGCAGCCTCATGCAATCCTGTGCATCACAGGCTCCTTACCAGGCTGTGATGCCATCAGTCGGAATGCTTGCCACAGAACAGCTACAGAAATTTGCAAGTATTTTTGCTGTCATACCAAATCTCCTCAAACTCGTATGTCTTTCTCGTGACCGGCATGTCTTTCTCGTGACTGTATCGTTATGTTGAGCCCTGGACAGATTCTTGGGGTTGTTGACAGCCAGAAACTTGAAGCTATTCATCCTTTGTATCACATCAGAATGGGTAGATGAGGTCATTCAGGGAGAAAACAACTTGGGCTAAGGTCAGAGAAGGTCATGTGGAACTGTGTGGCACTAATTCAGCCAATCAGAGAGAGAAGTGTGTGTATTTCTGGTCTCAACAGTACAATAAGCGATGCAATAGAACTAGAGAGGGTACAATGAAGAAAGATGCAAGCAAAGATTTACTAGATTCTGGTTTCCTTTTTTAGAAACAAAAAGGCTGAGGGGGAAATTAATTGAGATATAATACATTCTAATTATGAGAAGTTCAGATTGCATCAATGAAAATTACTTATTTCTCCAAGGGAGGTGGAGGGGCAGGTATTTTTGAGCAAGCAGGGAGGCTGCACAACGGCTTAGTCAGATTAGGAGAATGGGCAAAGAAGTGGCAGATAGAATACTGTGTCAGAAAGTGAATGGTCATGCACTTTGGTAAAAGCATTAAAAGCATAAAGTATTGCCGAAACAGGAGAAAATTCACAAATCTGACATGCAAAAGGACTTGGGAGTCCTTGTGCAGGATGCCCTAAAGGTTAATTTGCAGATTGAGGTGGTGGTAAGAAAAGTAAGTGCAATGTCAGCATTCATTTTGAGAAGGCTAGAATATAAAAGCAAGGATGTAATGTTGAGGCTTTGTATTGTACTGGTGAGGCCTCACTTGGAGTATTGTGAGCCGTTTTGGGCCCCTTATCTAAGAAAGGATGTACTGACATTGGAGAGGGTTCACAGGAGGTTGACAAGAATGATTTTGGAAAAGAAAGGTTTATCGTATGAGAAGCATTTGGTGACTCTGAGCCTGTTGTTGTTGTTCATTTTCACATCTGATGGTGCATCAGGCGGCATTTTTTGCCATTTCCTCAGCATTTGCCTTGCACAGATAGGAAGTGTGCAAGGAGCCAGCTGGATTCAAACCTGGGACCATTGCTTGGCCTCTAAGTCCAGTGCTGATGCCACTACACCACCAGCCAGCTGACCTGGGCTGAACCCAACTGAATTTAGAAAAATGAGGGGGAGATGGATTTCATTGAAACCTATCAAATGTTGAAAGGCCTTGATCGAGTAGATGTAAAGAGGATGAAGAGGATGTTTCCTATGGTGGAGTTGTCTACGACCAGAGGGCACAGCCTCAGGATAGAGGGATGTCCATCTATAATGAGAGGAGGAGGAACGTCTTTAGCTAGAGGGCCGTGAATCTGCGGAATTCGTTGCCACAGGTGGTTGTAAAGGCCAGGTCATTGGGTGTACTTAAGTTGAGGTTGATAGGTTCTTAGGTGAAAATGGGTACAGGGAAAAGGCAAAAGAATGGGGTTGAAGGTGAAATGCATCAGGTGGAGCAAACTCAATAGGCCGAATGGCCTAATTCTGCTCCTGTTTTATGGTCTTAGGAATGGAAATTAGTGACAATTGGGTTCAGTGATTGAGGGAAGGGATTTATGGAGAAATAATGGAGAGATATCCGAAGGACCTTCAAAACAACAATCTGTTGGAATAACTTAGTATCCTGATGTAGGGTTCTGATCTGAAAGGTCAACAATGCCTTTCTGCCCACAGATACTACTCAACCCATTGAGTCCTCCCAGCAGATAGTTTGTTACTGCAGATTCCAGCATTTGCAGTCTCATGTCTCCGAAGTATCATTGAAGTTTGGAACTCACTGTAGGAAAGGGTAGTGAAGAGGGAAGCCACCATATCTGAAATCTATCCATCCCTGATTTTCAATACGACTTTGCCTGTAGAGAAGCATGTTGAATGTCTCAATGGGTTTCTCAGACTGTTATGGCCACAATGCACTAAATTGCCTCATTCTGTGGCACAAATGTCTACATGATTAGATCTGTCAAGATGTGGAAACCTAAGTGTTCTGATCAAAGAAAGTTAAAACTTTTGGTTTAATTCATTGGACCGAAGTCAGCCTAAAGTGAGACTGAACAAAAGCATAGCTATTTATGAACCAAAGGACTGTTTCCAAACCTACACAATTTCTCCCAAGTATGAAGGAACTAGAATTGAAAATTTTAAAAATGCAGACATTGGGTTGTATCTCTGGCAAAAAAAAGAATGAAGATCTGGAATGGCAATCCATCCTCACTGAATGAGTCTTCTGCTCATGACCTTGAATATCAGAATACAATCAGAAAAGATATTTAAGGAATTGGAAGGACAAAGAAATAATAACAGAGAAAACAATTCTATGGGAACGTAACACTTTATACCTGTTTTGATTTCTTGTACTTTGGCTTTGCCCTCTGTCCCACAGAGCCAAGAGACAACTCTCACAGTGTACAACATTCCTGCCTCCAAGTCTGACACGGTCCAGCTTTGTTCCTTGGTCTTTGCTTCAACCACTAGCTGTTCATCCTTCCACAGTTGTACAAGAAACTCTTGGTTGATTGCAGCATCGGCTTCCCAAATGACCTTTAGACTGTTGCTCGTGACATTAAGAACAATGACGCTTTTGATCAATGAAGGAACTAGAGGAAAAGTGGAAAGTGGTTTATTATTATCACAGGTCCTGAGATACAGGAAAAAGCTTTAGTCTGCATGTCTTCCAGACAGATCACTCCATACATTGAGGTAGCACAAGATGAATCATAACCGATCAATCATGCAGTGAATCGATTGGACCTCCTACGTGCAGAGGACTCTCTCTCGTTTGGGTGCGGACTTTTGAATGAGCACATTTTTCCATCTTGGTGTGCCCAGTTCATCACTCCTGCATTGAATGTTGACCAGTTTGTACTGTTACTAATATAACACAGTAAAAACATGTAATCATACCATTCTGCTGTCATCCTTGCTCCACACAAAAGGGGAAAGAAAGCAGAATGCGGAATATAGTTTTACAGTAACAGGGAAGGTGAAGTGCAGGTAGACAAAGTGCATGGGCCATGGATGACAAGGTAGTCTAGGAGAACAAGAGTTCTTTATTATCAGACAAAGAGGCCGGTTCAGGAGTCAGGATAGAAATATCCTTGAGCCTGGTGGTTTGTGTCCTCAAGCTTTCGTGGCTTCTGCCGATAGGAGAGGGGAGGAGAGTGAATGACTGGGATGGGAGGGGTCCTTGATTGTGATGGCATCTTTCCCGAGGCAGTGGGAAGGAGAGGAGACTGGCTTGTGTGATAGCAGAGCATGTTTACTGAAGTTAAAATTTATAATTGAAGATTTTTTAAAAATTCTCTAATAATTTATCTTAAGTTACAGCACCATGAAACATATTCAAATCTAAGTAATGGAAAAGAGCTGAGCTTACCACAAGTTGTAGATCTTTGTGTGGAAGGTGAAGTAAATGTTTGCACAGAACTGGACATGAACACATCCAAGTCATCAGATAAGGACATTCCTGTCACAGTCTTGGTTGGACTAAGAGCTGAAAAACCAGGAAGGCGATTAGTTCTGCAGCTCTAACATACAGTACAATTAGAGTCATAGAGGGTGGATAGAACATGTCATCCAGATACCTAATTTATGCTCCCTCCCAAACAGATCCTTTACTTCCAGTGAAAGGAAGGTCAACAAGCCCAAAGAGAACATCAAAATCAACCTGAAGAAATTCAACTTTACATCTAAAATGGAGGGAGACATTGCACTCAATAGATACACCTGGAGAAAATCCATTCTAGAGGGAGCAGTGCTACATGAGAACTTCCACTGTACTACAGAGAACAAGCAGCAGGTGCAAAAAGAGAAACTGTGTAACCAAAAGACCCAAAAATATAAATTTCATTAGTGATCTGGTACTTATAAAAACAAATTAAACACAGAAATGAAAATCAAACCCTGCAGGTGCTGGGGGTCTGAAGAAGAAGAAGTACTGAAAACACGCAGTAGGTCTGGAATGTGAAACAGAATTAACATATCAAGTCAAAAAACTGCCTCGAATTCCTTTCTGCCCGAAGTTCTGCAGCATTGACGTTCCTTTGTTTTCTCTCCAACTATCCACACCACATTACAAGTTCAGTCCTTTGTTTGTGGAGCTATTAATTTCCCTCCATTGATCTATCAACCAAATTGCCTCTAAGGATTATCCCACAGCAGCCCTGAGCACAGTGGATCAGAGATGCTCACCTTGTTCCACCTATCCTCCTCTCTGCAGGTTAAGACTAACCTGCTTTCTCACTTTTCCAGTTCAGGTTTAGAACATTAACTCAGCATTTCTCCCCCAGACATGCTTCCTGAACATTTTCAGAACAGCATTTTGCTCATTTCAAAATGATGACCATTGAATCAATTAGATCCCTTCATTGGTCTGTATATGATTCGAGACAAAATGTAGTTGATGGTCTCATACCCTCTGACCTGATAGACCATTCAGTTTAGCAATGGCCATTAGGTTGAAACAGAAGGACCACCTGGTATTGACCTTGGCACTTGTAAAACTCCTCTTCAAAAACATCAGCAAACAGGTATCAAATCCATATTCACCATACCACCTTCATCAATGTGCTTTGACACATCCTCAAAGAATTTATTTAGGTTCATGAGGCATGACCTGCCCCTCACAAATCTACGCTAATCAGGCTATGCTCCTCCAAATACTCATAAATCCTGTCTCTAAGAATCCTCTCCAAGAATTTACCCACCACTGAAGTATGACTCTCGGGTCTGTAGTTTCCAGGATTATCCCCACTCCCTCTCTTGAACAAAGGACTAACATTTGCCATCCTCCAACCATCTGGCACTGCTCCTATGGCCAACGAGGATGCAAAGATCATCGCTATGGCACAGTAACCTTTTCCCTCATTTTCTGTAGCAATATGGGGTATACACCATCAGGCCTTGGGAATATATCTATCTTAATGTTGTAAATGTTCTAGTATATCCTCTTTCTTAACATCCACATGTTCAAGCATATCAGCCTGTTTTACACTGACCTCATGGTCTCACAGATGAGCAATGAAGCAAAGCATTCATTAAGGACCTCCCCTAGCTCCTCTGACTCCTGGCAGATGCTTCCTCCATTATCCCTCATCAGTCCTACACTCACTCTGGCCATCCTCCAGTTCCTCACATACATGTAAAACATTCAGTGGTTTTTCCTTAATCCTACTCACCAAGGCCTTCTCATGCCTACTAGCTCTTCTAAGTCCATTCTTCAGCTCCTTCCTGACTACACTGTAACTCTCTAGGGCCCCACCTGATCCTTGCTTCTCAAACAGTAAGAAAATTTTTTTCTTCCTCTTGACTAGATGTTGCACATCTCTTGTCAACAATGGTTCCTTCACCATACCATCCTTTCCCATCTTCAGTGGGTCAAAACTATCCAGAACTGCCAGAAAGTGCTCCCTAAACAACCTTCACATTTTTGTTGTCCATTTTCCTGAGGACAACTATTCCCAATTTATGCTCCCCAATTCCTACCTAATCCTATTATGGTTCACCCTCCCTTAATTAAATACTTTTCCATACCATCTGCTCCTACCTCTCTCCAAGGCTATATGTGAAGCTACTTTGCTTTCCTTACTAAAGAGCTACAAGCTGTTCTAGATGTCAACTCGGTTCTTCTATAAAGCAGTAAGGAAAAGACAACAAACACTGCATGAACCAGCAATACTCAAATCACTAGGAAAATTAATAAATCTATATAAAAAAGTCCCATGGACAAGTTATTTGTGACAAAACCTGTGCTGCCAATCTGAGCTCCCCGGTTAATGACGCATCAGGTTTAAAACCAATATTTTTAAATGGCCGAGCAAGCACTTTGACATTGTTGGTTATCGATACCAAGAGAGGAGGACAGCCTCACCTCATCACCTATGGCAGAAAGCAATTCAGCATTGAACTGACCAAGCCCTGAAGATCTGGGTCAGTAATGAAGGGTGACTGTGTCACCATTGCAGATAATCAAACAATCAATGTTTTGGGACTCAAAACTTGACTGTTTGCAAGTTACATTTGTTTCAATGAGGTTGATTCAAATCTGGTTTCTGAGATGGCCTAGCCAAGCAGTTTTGTTCAAAGGTGATTATTGCTGGTCTTGAGTGAATGATTAAAATGAATCACAATCCAGTGTTATTACCTGTTCTCACATTCGTCTCTGCAGTAATGCTGTCTTGCTCACATACTCTGGACACCACAGTTACGATGTACTCAGTCCCAGGCTCGAGTCCTGATGCAACCCACTCCAGTTCCTGTGTCTCTGTCTCACGTACAATGATATTACCCTTCCGCACCTGCACCACATACGTCTGCTCTTCGATTGTGTCCGCTGTCCAAGTGACTTGAAAGCCACCACTGGTGACGCTGGATACAGCCAAGTCGGTGACCGCAGATGGAGCTGCAAATTAAAGAACTGGTTAATGTAGTGCCCTATTGGAACAACATTTATTGCCCATTCCCGACAGTTAGGATGCAGCAAGACCATAAAACATGGAGCCCCTAGAGTCTGCCCTACCATTTCATCATGGCTGATTTATTATCCATCTCAATCCCATTCTCCTGCCTTCTCTGCGTAACCTTTGATGTCATCAGTCACTGAAAGCAAGCATGCAAGTACAGCAAGCGGTGAAGAAAGCTAATGGCATGCTGGCCTTCATAACAAGGGGAATTGAGTATAAGAGCAAAGAGGTCCTTCTGCAGCTGTTCAGGGCCCTGGTGAGACCACACCTGGAGTACTGTGTGCAGTTTTGGTCTCCAAATTTGAGGAAGGACATTCTTGCTATTGAGGGAGTGCAGTGTAGGTTCACAAGGTTAATTCCCGGGATGGTGGGACTGTCATATGTCAAAAGATTGGAGTGACTGGGCTTGTATACTCTGGAATTTAGAAGGCTGAGAGGGGATCTTATTGAAACATATAAGATTATTAAGGGATTGGACATGCTGCAGGCAGGAAGCATGTTCTCGTTGATGGGTGAGTCCAGAACCAGAGGCCACAGTTTAAGAATTAGGGGTAGGCCATTTAGAACGGAGTTGAGGAAAAACTTTTTCACCCAGAGAGTGGTGGATATATGGAATGCTCTGCCCCAGAAGACTGTGGAGGCCAAGTCTCTGGATGCTTTCAAAAAAGAGATGGATAGAGCTCTTAAAGATAGTGGATTCAAAGGTTATGGGGATAAGGCAGGAACTGGATACTGATTGTGGATGATCAGCCATGATCACAGTGAATGGCGGTGCTGGCTCGAAGGGCCGAATGGCCTACTCCTGCACCAATTGTCTATTGTCTATTGTCTATTGTCTTGACTGGTCAAGAACCCATCAACCTCCACTTTAAATATACCCAATGGTTTGGCCTCCGCAGACGTCTGTGGCAATGAATTCCACAGATTCACCACCCTCTGGTTAAAGAAATTCCTCTACGTCTCTGTTCTTTAGGATGCCCTTCTATGCTGAATCTATGCCTTCTGGTGCTAGACTCTGCTACTCAGGGAAACAGCCTCTTCACATCCACTCCATATCAGCCTTTCAATATTGAATAGGTTTCAATGAGACCCCCCACCCATTCTCCTTAACTCAAGCGCAGGCACAGAGCCATCAAATGGTCTCATACATTAACCCTGGGAATATCCTCATGAACCTCCTCTGGACCCTCTCCAATGCCAGCACATCCTTTCTTAGATAAGGGTGTGGCCCAAAACTGCTCACAGCACTCCAAGCAACCTCATCATCATCATCAGGTGCCTTGCCCAGTTTGAGCTTTCACTGCCATGGCCCACACACTCCTGTTTCGGGTCAAGTGGATCAATTCATTGGTATTCATTTCCAGTTCGCTGGCTGCTGTCTCCATCATCATTTGTCTTTGCCTTCCTTTTGCTTTCTTCCCTTCAATCTTTCCCATAATTACCATGCATTCGAACTCCCCTTTCCTAATCACAGGTCCAAGCAACACACAAACAAAATGCAGGAAGAACTAAGCAAGCCAGGCAATATCTATAGAAATGAATAAAGAGTCGATGTTTTGGGTCAAGACCTTTCATCAGGACTGAAGAAAAAAGAAGAGAAGACAAAGTCAGAAGGTGGGGAGGGGAGGAAGAAATACGAGGTAGTAGGTGACATGTTGGAATGGGAATGGGAATGGGAAAGGGAAGTGGAATTAAAATGGGTGTCCACTGGGAGATCCCACTTGTTCTGGAGGACGGAGCATAGGTGCTCATGAAACGGTCTCCTAATCTATGTCAGGTCACACTGACATACAGGAGGCCACACCGTGAGCACCTGATACAGTGTATGACCCCCAACAGACTCACAGGTGAAGTGTCACCTCACCTGGAAGGACCGTTCGGGGCCCTGAATGGTAGTGAGGGAGGAGGAGTAGGAGCAGGTATAGCACTTGTTCCGTTTGAAAGAGTGTCAGAAGGGAGATCAGTGGGGAGGGACGAATGGACAAGCGTGTCGCATAGGGAGTGATCCCTGTGCAAAAGCAGGAAGTGGGGGGGGTGGAGGGAAAGATGTTTTTAGGTGGCCTCTTGTTCTCACCCACCACCCTACTAGCCTCCGCATCCAGCACATAATTCTCCATTAAGTTCCGCCATCTTCAACAGGATCCCACTTCCAAGCACATCTTTCCACCCCCCCCGACTTTCCACAACCATCGCTCCCTACACAATTCCTTTGTCCGCTCATTCCTCATCACTGATCTCCCTCCTACCACTTATCCTTGCAAGCGCAACAAGTGCTTCACCTGTCCCTACACCTCCTCCCTCACTACCATTCAGGGTCCTAAACAGTCCTTCCAGGTGAGACGACACTTAACCTGTGAGTCTGCCGGGGTCATATACTGTATCCAATGCTCCTGGTGTGTCCTCCTGGTCAGTCCACGGCTTCCCCTACTGCCGCAGTGAGGTCACACTCAAGTTGGAGGAGCAACACCTATTTTGTCTGGGTTCCCTCCAACTTGATGGCACGAACATCAATTTCTCGAACATCCAGTAATGGCCCCCGCCTTCACCATTCCCCATTCCCATTTCCCTCTCTCACCTTATCTCCTCACCTGCCCATCACCTCCCTCTGGTGCTCCTCCCCTTTCCCTTCCTTCCATGGCCTTCTGTCCTCTCCAGTCAGATCCCCCCCTTTTCCAACCCTTTATCTCTCTCACCAATTGACTTGCCACCTCTTTATTTCACCCCTCCTCTCCCAGTTTCATCTGTCACCTGCTACTTTGTATTTCTTCCTCCCTTCCACCCCACCTTCTTACTCTGATCTCATCTTTTTTCTCCAGTCCTGACGAAGGGGCTCAGCATCGACTGTTTACTCTTTTCCATAGATGCTGAATGGCCTGCTGAGCTCCTCCAGCATTTTGTGTGTGCTGCTCGGATTTCCAGCATCTGCAGGTTTTCTCTTGCTCGCAGTACACCAAGTGCAGTCTGACCAATGCTTTATAAAACCTCAGCGTTACCTCCTTGTCCTCTTGAAATGAATGCCAACATTCTATTTGCCTTCCTTAGCACCCACTCAACCTGCAAATTATCCTTAGGGAATTCTGCACAAGGACTCCCAAGTCCTTTTGCAGTAGTGAAGTGAGTTAGTTTCCTTAATTTGTTTAAGAGAAGGCCAGATTTATTACCCATTCCAATTTAACGTGTGACAATGGGGACATTTTCCTTCAGATATAGATAAAGCATTCCTATTGAAGACAAAGGAATGCTTGTATGGGTCCTGTGCAAACAGTGTTGACGTATGCAGAAATTTAATCCAATGGTGATAAGTAATTAAATTTATCTCAGATTACAGAAAGATTTAAGCTTTCTAAGAGCACCAAATGACCGACAGCAACCTTGAGATAAGAAACCACAACTTGCATAGCAACATTTTGGTATTGCATAGAAAGTGGTTAGCTCTGGAATGCACTGCCAGTGATAGTGGCGGAAGCAGCCGTTTTCAAAGTATTCAAAGGGGAGATGGATAAGTACTCAAAAGGAAAATAAAAATCAGCAAGTTTCTGGGGAGAGGGCAGGAGAGTGGGTTTCATTAATTGCTTAGAACTAAAACACACACTGGGCTTGCCAAATGGCCTCTTTGTATGCTGTTACTTTCCTGTGATATCTGTGAATGATGCAGGTTCCTTAAGTTTGTCATGACCGTGGGTGTTAATGGGGATAAACTCCCACTACCTATTAAATACTCCCAATGGCATGCATCTCAAATAGCCTCTGACAACCAGTCCAGTTCCTGGCCTTCATGTGTGGCTTAGTACAGAGCCTGGTGGAACAGTTTCTACTGACAGGAGATTGGACAAAGCTGGGTTACTGGTGCCTTAAAACCAGTCACTTCGGGCAGATGGGGCTCATCAGCCGTGGCTGGCAACTCATCTAGGAGAAAGAAAGCTCTGAGCTCAAACCTCCACTGCCTTCTGGCTATAGCCACACATGGGGGAGGCTTCAAGAGTAAACCCCAAGGATAAAGTCCAGAGCTGGCATCCATAAAGCAATCCTACTTTGATTTCATTGGATGACTGGCCTGTGCCTGCAACACTGCTGGTGCCAAACTATATTGGTCTCTGCCACTTCTGTGCATTCATCATCAGCGTGGAGAGGGGGAGCCTGTTGCATGGGCAACATCTTGCTCTCCATATCGTACTATCCTGGCTTGCATATCTAGATAGCTAGGATGCAACATCCATAGTTGACCTCTTCCAACGGAGGCCTCAAAAATGTGAATTATGCATGCATGGGTTTCCTAAAGCTGCCTCCAGGCAATAACAGCAAATCCTGTGACTAGAGGTGTGCCACAGGGATCATAGCTGGGTCCATTGTTATTTGTCATCTATATCAATGATCTGGATGATAACGTGGTAAACTGGATCAGCAAATTTGCTGATGATATAAAGAGTGGAGGTGTAGTAGACAGTGAGGAAGGTTTTCAAAGCTTGCAGAGGGATTTGGACCAGCTGGAAAAATGGGCTGAAAAATGGCAGATGGAGTTTAATACTGACAAGTGTGAGGTATTGCATGTTGGAAGGACAAACCAAGGTAGAACATACAGGGTAAATGGTAAGGCACTGAGGAGTGCAGTAGAACAGAAGGATCTGGGAATACAGATACAAAATTCCCTAAAAGTGGTGTCACAGGTAGCTAGGGTCGTAAAGAGAGCTTTTGGTACATTGGCCTTTATTAATCAAAGTATTGAGTACAAGAGCTGGAATGTTATGATGAGGTTGTATAAGGCATTGGTGAGGCCGAATCTGGAGTATTGTGTTCAGTTTTGGTCACCGAATTACAGGAATGATATTAATAAGATTGAAAGAGTGCAGAGAAGGTTTACAAGGATGTTGCCGGGACTGGAGAAACTCAGTTACAGAGAAAGGTTGAATTAGTTAGGACTTTATTCCCTGGAGCGTAGAAGAATGAGGGGAGATTTGATAGAGGTATATAAAATTATGATGGGTATAGATAGAGTGAATGCAAGCAGGCTTTTTCCACTGAGGCAAGGGGAGAAAAAAACCAGAGGACATGGGTTAAGGGTGAGGGGGAAAAAATTTAAAGGGAACATTATGGGGGGGGCTTCTTCACACAGGGAGTGGTGGGAGTGTGGAATGAGCTACCAGATGAGGTGGTAAATGCGGGTTCTTTTTTAACATTTGTGACAAGAATACACATAGATTAAGATGTAGCTGGCCTGGGCTGGCACCAGTGGGATCAGCAGTTGGTCTGCCACCTGTCTTCGGGAGAGAGAGAGATAAGGAAAACAATGGAGCAGCATTTGGAGATGTTAATGAAGGGGAAGGAGAGCTGTCAAGATCGGCTCCCCCTTTGAACCCTGAACTGTTTGAAGTGATGGGCAGGCGATACCCCAGCAGGGGGATAAAAAGGGACAGGTTCGCTAAGGCAGGACACACACGGCACCCGAGGTAACAAGACCCGGGGAGCGGTGCGTCTCTCACAAGTCGGTGGGAAGTACCGGGCCATAGACGCACAGGGTGGAAAGGCACGATCGGCGGGAACCTGGTGTGTGTCCACCCTTGCCTGGGTGCCAGGTTCACCGCAGGGAAACAATCGTATCTGGAAACGGAGGGGTCACGGTCGGTGACCTCAGATGACATCACAAAGGACTCGCCCGAAAGCTGACTGCGAAGGTCTGTGTGGAAGCCTTGAATATTCATTCGTTTTGCTCTCTCTCTCCTTCCCCCCACTGTCCATCACCACGGCAGCGATTACTGCGAACTGAACTGAACTAAATTGAACTGAACTTTGCGTCACTTTGAAACTGGTCATTTACCCCAGACAACGATAGAGCTTGATTGATCCTGTTATCTTAATTCTGTGTACATGTATGTTTATCATTGCTGAACTGTTGCATTCATTATTCTTTTGATTAGAGTACTGTGTTGCTTGTTTCTTTAATAAAACTTTCTTAGTTCTAGTAATCCAGACTCCAACTGAGTGATCCATTTCTGCTGGTTTGGCAACCCAGTTACGGGGTACGTAACACATTTAAGAATAAATTGGACAGATACATGGGTGGGAGGTGTATGGAGGGATATGGTCCGTGTGCAGGTCAGTGGGACTAGGCAGAAAATGGTTCGGCACAGCCAAGAAGGGCCAAAAGGCCTGCTTCTGTGCTGTAGCTTTTCTATGGTTTCTATACAGGCAACTTCACCACCATTACCACTGTAAAAAAGGTGAGCCACAGTACCAACATACCAACATAAACACAAGAGATTCTGCAGATGCTGGAAAACCAGAGCAACACACACAAGATGCTGGAGGAACTCAGTGAGTCAGGAGGCATCTATGGAGAGGAAAATACAGTTGATATTTCAGGTTGAGACGCTTCCTGAGGTCCTGACTTGCTGAGTTCCTCCAGCGTTTTGTGTGTGCTATTCTACAGCAACAATTATTATTCTCAAAACTAGCAAATGTTGTCACATCAGCACACACACAAAATGCTGGAGGAACTCAGCAGGCCAGGCAGTGCAGTACAGTACAGTTGAAGTTTCGGGCTGAGACCCTTCAGTAGGGCTGTTATCACATGACATTTTGAAGTTATTCTGTTTACATCTCAAAATCTAATAACACAAAAGCACACACAACTCCAGCACACTGTTACGCAATCAAAGAGAATCCATGCACCAGTGAAATTGATATGAAGAGACATACAGCATAAGGGCATGTCCGGATATGGAAAGTCCGTTGCAAATCCCGGCCTATTCAAGTAGACAGTCATTGGAGAGACAAAATCCATGGAAGACCGTTTTGATCTGATGTTTGTGGTTTCTGCTGAGCGAAAACATGAAGATTTACCATTCATTCCAAGGCAGGTGAGGGCAGACAAGGAGATTGGAATCAACCACGTTAACATTTATCGGGCTTGCACCCAATTCCTGACCACGGCATATTTATGAACATTCACACTTTTACCACCAGACAAGTTCAAGGGTCGTGCAAAAATACACAAATCCCATAAGTATGTAAAAAAAAACTTCATTTTAGCCATTCTATTATGTTATGCATAACTACGAATTTTACCTACCCCAGCCTGAACATAATTACTTAAAGTGTAAAACAGTCAATTACAGCTGAGGTAAGAAGAAGCAGGGCAGTGCAGATTAGATTGCCCTCTCACTGACTTTGTGGACATTTGGGCAGCCAGTTCAAAGATTCATTTCGTTATCAAAGTATGCATGTAGAATACAACTCTGAGATCCCTCTTCTCCAGCTAGCCATGAAATACACACAAGCTATGACTTTTCTCTTTGGAGTGAAGGAGGATGAGTGGTGACTTGATAAGGGTGTACAATACGCTAAGAGGCATAGATCTAGTGGATAGACAAAGATTGTTCTCCCCCCCCCAGGTGGAAATAGCTAATATGAGGGAGCAAAATCTGAGGGAAATTTTGAGGAAAGGTGGGGGGGGATTGTTAGAGGCAAGGTTTTTTTTAGAGTGTGGTGGGTGCAGATACATTAGGGACAGTTAAGAGACACTTAGACAGGCACATGGATAAAAGAGAAAATGGTGGTCTCCGTAGGATGAAATGGTCAGCTTGATCTTGAAGAATGTTAAAAGGCTGGCACAACGTTGTGGACTGAAGAGTCTGCAGTGTGCTGTAACATTCTATGTTCTAAGACTGTGTACGTTTGAGCAGCTGTTTTGCTTCTTGCAGCTCGTGATTTGTTTGTTTCGGATGAGAAGTGCTAATGCTGGGAGAAGGGAGGTTTTGTATGAGCCAGGCAGTGCAATAGAAACGTTAGCACAAAAATCCATGATACTACAGGAGGTGCTCAACCTATTTGTGGCCTGGCTGCTTAAAAATGAAATTTAAAGTAATCCCACTCCCTAGTTCTTGGTGCATAACACTGCAAATTATAACTGGCCAAATTCTCACAGTTGTGTTTTTTTTAAATCACGAGAAAGTCTGCAGATTCCAAAGCAAATGCTGGAGGAACTCAGCAAGTCAGGCAGCATCTATGGAAATAAATAAATTCTGCCCGATTTACTGAGTTCCTCCAGCATTTTGTGTGTGTTGCTTTTTTTTAATGTTGTTAAGACCTTTTTCCAGCACTTTGTTCAGGCATTTTTTCCCATTGCTATAGTTCCCTCATCCTCAAATTATAACTCCTCAAATGCTCACAAAGATACATTTTACAAAGATGGTAAGAGTTTCTTCCATCACCACCCTTTCAGGCAACCTTTCCAAGTTTTCTCATCATGACAGCATGCTCATACAATCTCTGCTCTTGTGCTATCAAAATCACAAATGATTATTTATTGCCCATTTAAACACCTTGTCAACGTGACTCAGCCCAGCAATGACTCATCGCATGCTCATAAACAGAAATTGTCCAATTAGCACATTGAAGACTTTGATAATGAGATTGCCAATTTGAGATTAACAGCAAATTATGGTGAACTAAATTCCATTTAATAACAATACCTGTTTTTACATTCAGTTCAGTAGCAATGCCATCTTGCTCACAAGACCTCGAGGCAATGCTCACAGTGTATTCAGTTCCAGGTTCCAGCTCTGATATTGTTAAACCCAGCTCCAGAGTTTCTGTTTCCTTCAGAACACTGTCATCCTTTAACAACTGGACAACAAATATCTGCTCTTCATAGTTATCTGTTGTCCAGGTAATGTGAAAGCTCTTCGTGGTGATATTAAAAACTGTCAAGTTTATAATGGACGATGGAGTTGCTGTAAAGATAAAAGGAAAGTTATTCCGTGACGTTAACAAATACCTGCCTGTCGGGAACGGAATGCATTTGAAAGAATACTATGAAAATATTTGAAGGCCTGCCTATAACTTTCCCCTAGAGAACAAACAGATAATTGCATCTCAAGTTATTGTAACAACACTAAGGCTACGTCCACACTAGACCGGATAAATACGTAACCGAAGCTTTTTCTCTTTGTTTTGACCCTCCTTCCACACTGAAATGGCGTTTTCCTCCCCCAAAAACAGAGCTTTTCAAAAATGGTCTCCAGAGAGAATAAATCCGAAAACGCCTAATGGCCGGTGTAGTGTGTACGGGGTAACCGGCTCTTTTTTAAAAACTCTGTCATGACGTGCCGGACCAGATGGTGGCGGCAGCGCGGCATTTCATTGTTTTCTTGAACACAACCTCCAACACCACAACAACAATGGCGGACGGCATCATGCGTGTGTTGTTTACTTTATTGTCTACGTTAGTTTCAACCCCCCACGCAACCTAACAATTTCAGAACAGACGGCAACGAGACTGAAGCCAGAAGAGTTAGAAATGTACTCACCAAATACTTTGACCCATAACTTACTGAATAAATAAGTATCCTGTCGCGTCCTTTTCAGGGCAGTTAGTCCACCTTTGGTCTCCACCTGGCACTCAGCTCTCACCTGTGGCTCCCCGTAGCTGTTTGCATGCCCCAGGCAACGGCTTCGACAAGCCGGCTAAACCAGGTGAAGGTAGCCGACAGGTCTCAAACCCTCGGTGAGAGAGGAAGTTGTCTATCCCAGCATGTGAAGACAGACTCTGGCAGATTGAGCGGACGAGACCAATGGAAGGTCCAACGGTCAAGAAGGCGGTCTCTGCAAGCGTCGTGGAACGTGTAGAGCAGGACAAGACACAGAAGACGTCCTGGTCATCCACTGCGCCTAGTCCCATCTCCAGCCATCTCGACTCTGTCTTGCCACTGGACCCAGATCGGAATTGGGAAGAGAGAGTGAGGCTGACGCTGCGCAACTCTCCCTCACTTAAATCCAAATTATGCGCTAGTCTCGACACCATCATTATGGTGTCGAGGTCCTCATCGATGTCAACGATGGACGAACAACAAACAAATAAGCATACTCACTTTGCCCTGTTTTCTGTCCTTGCTTGTATGGAGGTGGTTTACCTATTTATGCAAGTACTTCTCTGACAATAGATGTGTAACAGCCTAATGTAACATTGTATGGAAATACAAGATAACACTGATGCAGATACGTTTTATACACTTAACAAGGTGCTTTATTAATGTATTGCTTGTGCAAACATTCAATAGATGCAATTGTCACTACTTCCAAAATGTCACTTTTAAGTAGTAGCTTATGTTTGGCATAGACGTGAAAATGTTAAGGCCAAAAATGGAAAATTGTAAGTTTCTCTTTTACTCAGGTAAAAATGAAATCACTTTTGCCCGGTAACTCGTTTTATTGCACATGTTAAATACAGCAAAATAATACAGAAAGACATGGCAAAAGCAAAGGCAAACAAATGAGGTAACAGCAAATTTCACTTTTGCCCAGTAACAAACCTTATTACATTTAGTTGTAGCTGTCGTCCCTTTCACCGGTGAAGAGACTATGGCTGTAGGAAGTGTTTCCAGGGTAATCCTTCTGTGGGAGTGGGGAAGATGTTGGTGGGGCCACCGGGGGGGTCTGTGTGTCTGTATGTGTAGCTATTGTAGTGGCTGTGAGGCTGGTATTGTGGTGGTGAAAAGTACTGGGGGGAGGCATCATATTCCTCATCATTGCAAATTTGCAAATCCCTCTGCAACAGAGTTAGTCAGTTTTTCAATGATCGTCATCAGCCGGGTCATACTGTCCGTGAACTCCCTATTGGTTGCCTCCATATGCTCCAATATTTGTTTTTTAGTTTTAAGTCCTCCTGCACAAGAGCCAACAGCTGTCCATCGTCTGGCAATTTCCTTTTAAGTTTTTCTAGTCTGTAACTGGACAAACGTGCACCAAGTCTTTCACGGCAAGATTCCACACCAAACATGTTGCGGCCATCACCTGTTGCTTGGTCCAAACTGTCGGAGTTGGGCATACACGTTGAAGCGGGTGAATTCTGTAGATGTATCCTGCGCATGCCCAGTAGGAGGAGATTCGCCCAAATATCCGTTTTAACGTGGATGGAGGTATTTTCAAAAACGCCTAGTGTGGACGCCTATTGTTTTTACGCAAAACTGACGTTTTCAAAATTATCCAGTCTAGTGTGGATGCAGCATAATTGACAGCTAGTCAAAAATTACACCGTGGAGAATACAAAAAAATATAATTTTGCAACAATAAGTCAGCAAGTATAAATAAACGCCTTTTGTAGGATAACTATGTAGGGTGACCGACTAGCGTTTGGGAAGAAGAGATGCCCTCTGACCTCAGAGACACAACGATAATCGCCCTCTACAAAAATAAAAGTTCAAGGAATGACTGCAGGAACTACAGAGGCATCTCACTACTTTCCATTGCCGGAAAAATCCTCGCCCACATCATCCTCAACAGACTGATTCCAACAGTGTCAGAACAGAACCTTTCTGAGTCGCAATGCGGCTTTCGTCCCGAACGCAGCACCGTTGACGTGATCTTCGCAGTGAGACAGATACAGGGGAAATGCCTGGAACAGAGCATGACATTATACTCTGTTTTCATTGATCTGACGAAGGCGTTTGACATGGTCAACAGAAACTCACTGTGGATCATCCTTAGAAAGCTTGGCTGCCCGCAGAAATTCACTACACTCCGGAACTGCGTCTGCTTCTGTGGCTCAGAAGAGCAGGGGGAAGAAGAGGAGTGCGGCAGTGATAGAGGATTCACTGTTTCGGGGGGAGCAGACAGCAGATTCTGTGGATGTGAAAGAGGCACCCAAATGGTATGTTGTCTCCCAGATGCCATGGTCAGAGATGTCTCAGATATGGCCCACAGCATTCGAAACAGGGAGGCTAAGCAGCCAAAGGTCATGGTACATGTTGATTCCCTTTGACATAGGCAGGAAAAGGTATGAGGTTCCTAACATAGAATATCAGGATTTAGGTAGAAAGTTGAAAAGCAGCACCTCAAGGGTTGTAATCTCCTGAACTGCTGCCCATGTCATGCGTTGTGATGTAAGAATAGGATGATTTGGAAGGTGAACGTGTGGCTGAGGAACTGATTGAGGGTGCAGGGAAAGAAGATCAGTGCCTCTGCTTCCTCAGAAGGCTAAGGAAATTCTACATCTCCCCATTGATCCTCACCAATTTTTATTGATGCACCAGGGAAAGCATCCCATCCAGATGTTTCACAGACAGCATCCTATTCCAGCTGCGCCCAAGACCACAAGAAATTGCAGGAAGTTGTTGACACATCTCAGCACATCGCAGAAACCAGCTTCCCATGTGTATACTCTGTCTATACTTCCCTTTGACTTTGTAAAGCAACCAACATAATCAAAGACCCTCCGCTCCCCAGACGTTCTCTCCTTCTCCCTCTCTCATCATGCAGAAGACACAAAGACTAAAAATATGAACCAGCAGGCTCAAGGACATTTTCTATCCCACTGTCAGAAGATTTGTGAACAGACTTTAAGACAACAATGAACCCTTGACCTCACAATCTACCTAATCACAGCCTTTGCATCTTATTGTCCACCCACACTGCACTTTATCTGTGATTGTAACTGTAGCAATATATTCTGTATTCTGGTATTATTTTCCCAATGTACTTATGTTTTGAAAGTACCTGTACGAAAACCATGCAAAACAAAGTTTTTCTTCTGGACTTTGGTCCATGTGGCAGTAATAAACCAACTAGCAGATCAACGGCAAGATAGTTGATTGTTAAAGGTCTCCTCTAATGACCCCAGCATGCCACTCAGATTATGGGAAAATTTAGAGTGGGCAATAAAATATTCTATTTGCATAAAAGTCTACTAAACTAATCCCTTTTGCCTACACAAATGGATCCATACAAGTGTGTGTGTGTGTGTGTCTATTTTCCTAAGCTCCATGTACCTATCCAAAAGTCTCTTAAAAGACCCTATTGTATCCGCCTCCACCACCATTGCTGGCAGCCCATTCCATACACTCACCACTCTCTGAGTAAAAAACTTACCCCTGACATCTCCTCTGTACCTACTCCCCAGCACCTTAAACCTGTGTCCTCTTGTGGCAACCATTTCAGCCCTGGGGAAAAAAACCTCTGACTATCCACATGATCAATGCCTCTCATCATCTTACACCCCTATCAGGTCACCTCTCATCCTCCATCACTCCAAGGAGAAAAGGCCGAGTTCACTCAAGCTATTCTCATAAGGCATGCTCCCCAATCCAGGCAGCATCCTTGTAAACCTCCTCTGCATCCTTTCTATGGTTTCCACATCCTTCCTGGAGTGAGGTGACCAGAAATGAGCACACTGCTCCAAGTGGGGTCTGACCATAGAGCTAAACGAAACAATGTTCTTCTGGAACCAAGGTGAAAATCACAGTACATGTATCCCATATAGCACATAAAATAAGATTATACAATAATATCAACAGAAAATAAAATAATTCTGTAGATGCACAGATTAACATATTGACATAATGTACACATACAACATATAGTTAAGTATAGTTTTATACATGTATTATGTATGGTATGTATGTGTGTACACACATATATTGTATAATTATGTTTTATATACACACACACATACATCTTCCTATTTATGCAGCACAATCTTATTTCTTGATTAAATTATGTCCAGCATTCAACTCTCCAGCATTTTATTGATTGAGATTAACCTGCTTTATTTAGGTTAGCACGCAAGTCCTTTATTTTTATACCGGGGTGTTATAATAGTTTTGTGAAAGGCGGATTGTTGACTGAGAGCAGGTTTAGCTCTGAGAGTGGTGGCAAGGTTATCAATCAATGAGTATATAGAGAGCAAACCTTTGATAAACAGCTTTTTGCGAACTTCAATGGCCTCAGATTACACTGACGTTTTTATGTTCAATATCACTGCACCACCCCAAAGGGAAGGCAAATCAAGAAACTAGATTTCTACTGAAGATCTCTGAAGTAATAATAGCTCTGACCTTTAAAGAATTATTCCTCCACATTTCTATCGAACACATTCATTTTCTAAGTTTTTGATTTTCAGAGTAAATTTATTATCAAGGTACATATATGTCACCATATACACCCCTGAGATTCATTTTCTTCATGCATACTCAATAAATCCACAATAGAATGATAACCATAATAGAATCAATGAAACACTGCACCAACTTAGGCATTCAACCAATGTGCAAAATTGGTTGAATTTGTTATCTTTTGTGCAAAAGACAACAAACTGTGCAAATGCAGAAGGAAAGAAAAAAAAATAAAAACATATCTAGAACATCAGATGAAGCATCCTTAAAAATAAGTTGTGGCCATCCATTGTCAGCCATAGTTGGTGTGTAAGCTCTAGTGCGGATTGTGGACAAGAACTCCCTACGTAAATAGAATGGATGGTATTTGATCCTCACGTGTTTAAGGTTGGGGGAACACAAGTTTGACAAAACTACCACATCGGAGCACTACCGAGAGTTTATCATGAAACACATCTTTTGCCATAACTAAATCAACAGTTCAGTCCATCCTATGCATTGAGAAGCCTTCAGGTCTGATTGCCGCATCTGGTGTGCTGGGAGTAAGCCATGTCTCGGTCAAGCATAGAACACAACAATCTCTGATTTCACTTCAATACAGCAAGCTTTCCCTCAGGTGCTCCAATTCTGTGCTGCAGCGACTGCACATTTGTTAACAAGATTCTGGGTAGAGGGGGTCTTATTTCTCTATATTTCAGCCTGGCTTAGAGCACCACCCCACCCCCCTCACCCAGCCTTGCATCTGGTCATGGCGATGAACTTTCATCCACTTAAAGGTGCTGTACCTGCCTGCTTCAGAGTTAAGTCTGATGAATCCTTCAGAAAGTTGTGAAATCTGTAGTTCATTAAGTTGATTTAAAAGTCCATTGTTCAAAGGGAAATTTCATGCTGCAAATTCCAGTGAGAGTAATTCAAAAGAGACATGTTTAGAAGTATTGTATGTACCCTGCAGAATGTCACCTTGATTCATGTAAAAAATTACACCTTATTTATAGGAAAATACAGGTTGGTATTTGATGTGATAGTATTAAATACAGCTCTGACTTGAATTGGAATGCAAAAAGTGCATGCACAGAGAAACTGGAGCAAAAACAGAAGATGCAGAAAACGTAAACACGAGGAAATCTGCAGATGCTGGAACTTCAAGCAACACACACAAAAAATGCTGGTGAACGCAGCAGGCCAGGCAGCATCTATAGAAAGAGGTACAGTCGACGTTCTGGGCCGAGACCCTTTGTCAGGACTAACTGAAAGAAGAGATAGTAAGAGATTTGGAAGTGGGAGGGGGAGGGGGAGATCCGAAATGATAGGAGAAGACAGGAGGGGGAAGGATGGATCTTAGAGCTGGAAGGTTGATTGTCAAAAGGGATACGAGGCTGGAGAAGGGAGAGGATCATGGGACGGGAGGCCTAGGGAGAAAGAAAGGGAGAGGGAAGCCCAGAGGATGGGCAAGGAGTATAGTGAGAGGGGCAGAGTGAGAAAAAAGAGAGAAAATTTTTTACACATAATAATTAATTAATATATAGATAACTAACAGATGGGGTGCAAAGAGGAGGTGGCGCATTAACGGAAGTTAGAGAAGTCAATGTTCATGCCATCAGGTTGGAGGCTACCCAGATGGACTATAAGGTGTTGTTCCTCCAACCTGAGATGCAGAAAACACACACTATCTGTGAAAATTGAAGCATTTCAGGCTAACCGTGGACTCTGAGAAGCAGAAACTGTATTGTATCCACCTTTGCCATGTTATATTTACTACATGCTAATGTCTAATTAGATCACCTGCACACAAAAAACTATGGAATTCAATAAAATCCACTATGAAATTATTAGGATAGCTTGCCTTACACCTACAATTAAGCATTAAAGTGAGACACACAAAGCACTGGAGGAACTCAGTCATGCAGCTTCTATGGAGGGAAGTGGACAATTGGTGTTTTGGGTCAAGACCCTTCACAAGAAAAAGGATAGAGGAGTCCAGAGCCAGATATTGCAGCCGGCAGCACCAGAGGAGACAGGCTGAAAACCAAACTGCAGTTAACGAAGAGATAAAAGGGAGAACAGAAAGTTCAAAGAAAATTTATTATCAAAGTATACATATGTCATCATATATAAACCTAAGATTCATTTTCTTGTGGGCATTCACAGCGAAGAAGAAGAAGAAGAAGGAAATAAACATCGAGAATATGAAATGAAGAGATTTCAAAATTGAGTCCATAGGCTGTGGGAACAGTTCAGAATTTGGGTGAGTTCAGTTCTGTTCAAGAGCCTGATGATTGAGCAGTAATAACTGGTGGTGTGAGCCCTGAGTTTCCTGTACCTTCCTCCTCTTGCCAGCAGCAAGAAGTGAGCACAGCCGGGATGGTGGGAGACCTTGATATTGGTTGCTGCTTTCCTGCAACAGTGCTCCGTATAGATATGCTCAATGGTGGGGAAGGTTTTATTTGTGATAGACCGGGCCATATCCACTACTTTTTGCAGGCTCTTCCATACAAGGGCAATGTTGTTTCCATACCAGGCCATGATGCAACTAGTCAATATACTCTTCACATGCATCTATAGCAGTTTGTCAAAGATTTAGATGACATGCCAAATCTTCGCAAACTTCTAAAGAAATAGAGGCACTGCCGTGCTTTCTTTGCAATGGCACTTATGTGCTGGACTCTGGACAGGTCTTCTGAAATAATAACTCCAAGGAATTTAAAGTTGCTGACCCTCGCCAGCCCTAATCCCCCCAATGAGGACTGGCTGATGGACCCCTGGTTTCCTCCTCCTGAAGTCAATAATCATCTCCTTGGTCTTGCTGACACCGAGTGAGAGGTTGCTGTTGTGACACCGCTCAGCCGGATTTTCAATCTCCCTCCTATGTGCTGAGTCGTCACCAACTTGGATTCGGCCAACGACAGTGGTGTTGTAAGCAAACTTAAGGAGGGCATGGGAGCTGTGCTTAGCCACACAGTCATAACTCCAAAGCGAACAGAAAAGGAGTTAAACACACCGCTTTGTGGTGCACCTGTGCTGATGGAGATTGTGGAGGAAATGTTAATGCCAATCCCAACTGACTAGTGTTTGCGGCTCAGAAAGGGAACTAGAGCAGCACGTAAAATAAATAAGGCAACTAAAGGTGTTTACCCTGAAGATATTCATAATAATTTATGCCCAAAGATTGCCCGAGGGACAATGAAAACTGAGGCAAAAAGAAACCTGAGGTGCAATAACAGAAACGTTCAATGTAGGTCCACCTTGTGGCTGCAGTTCCAGCATCAGTAGTAAATGTTTATAGCAGACTTCTTCCAGTGTCCTTATTAACATCACAATCACCTTGACTCAGAGTTTACAAGACACAGATTGTGCTCGGGAAGCCCATTTAAGCTATACTACTGATCTGGTATCTGAAACAACTTCTAAACCACGTTGAAATTATTTGGAGACACAAGAGGCTGTAGATTCTAGAATGAAGGGGGGAAGAAAACTGCAGGGGGATCTCAGCTGGTCAAACAGCACCCGTGGAGACAAGATTTCAGGTCAGTCCTGACTCAAGTTCTCAACCCGAAAAGTCAATCATCCCTTTGCCTTCACAAAAGTTCCTTGACCCACTGGGTTCTTCTGAGTTTGTTTTTTATCCCGCTCTGAAATTATTCAGTTACAATGAATTATCTGAATCCCAATAATTTCCAATGCTCTTGTTCTCAGGTGAACAGGATTGCTGAGAATATCCATTACAATACCTTATAACACATTGTATTGTTAATGTCTGCTGTTCCATTAAGCCTCCCATCAATATCCAAAAGTTATCTTGACTACAGTGTCAATATAAGAAAATACTTAAATATTGTCAGAATAGAAAGTGTTTAACACTTACAGCATGGGGGATCTTCTGCATATGCAAAGCCCAGGGGGAATCCAGATGTGTTTGGATAGATGGTCATTGTAGATACAACAGCAGTACTAGTCTGTTGCGAACCGGATGTGTAGCTGAGAGCATCCAATAGGGCCTCTGTCAATGAAAATAAATAGGTACATATGAGTTACAAACACTAGCCTAATAAAGGTTTACCATCGAGCACTTTCATTAGTTACATATGATTTACTAAAATTAGCATACAGCATTCTGGCACTAAAATGAATTTCATCCCAGAGATAAAAGTTCAGGTCTCTAAAGATAATTACTTTTGATTTTTGATCTACATTCACTAGTCCAGTTGGTACGCTAGCCCTCAGGTAAAACAATCTCAGTATGTCTTCCACTTCATTTCCTTGCTACCCCAGCTTCTCTGAAGTACCTCCACTGTGGAAGTCATGTAATCCCATGGAATACATAAGGAAGATTGATATACTTCAGCCTCCATCTCCAATGAGCATTTCATCCAAATCCACGCATCTCAAACCCATGCCATCAAGATTCAAGATTCAAAGATTCTAAGCACATTTATTATCAAAGAATATATAAATTATAGACCTTGAAACTTGTCTGCTTACAGGCAGCCACAAAGCAAGAAACTCAAATAACCCACTTTTAAAAAAGAACAAAAACCACTGCACAGAGAAAGAGAAAAAAAAACACATCTTACAGACAACAGAAACAAGCCAACAGCATTCCAAACCAGACTGAGTCCCAGATCCACCCCCAGAGCAGCCTGAGTAGGCCCAAGCCAACCAGTGGTGCAGAAACACACTGTAGCCGGATCACTTCACAACCTCAGTGATGCAGAGAAGGAATGTACATTCGCAGGACAGCAAGTGAAACCAGCCCAACCTTCTCCTCCATTCCCAACACTCGGGCTTCCAGTCCACCTGGGCCGACATTTAAATTGTCCAATCACCAAGTAGTGCCACGTTCAAGGACCCGGATCCAGGCATCCCAATACACCTGGGTCGCCCTGGCCAAAGCCACTCTCGATCTCACCAAATCTGCTCAGTGCTTGACGCAATCCAACTTCACACCCGGATTAGGTAGATAGGCAACGACTCCTCTCCAAATCGTTCACTCCATCACCAGCAGCGATACAAACTCCATCTCCATCTGCAGCTTGACCACGCTGCATCTCACAATGCCCCATCGTGGCTCATCCCCTGAAACAGCCTCACCTCCACCTACCTCCTCACTGTCTACAGCGATAGTTCACCACAGTACACTTTATCAAAGATGTTTTAAGTGATGTTTTTAGTCAGATCTTTTGCCTTATGATTTACCAGTAAACTGTCACACATCTTCGGTAGCCATATCTTAAACCAAAAGCACCTGGGCAACCTCTTCCAGTTCGTCACCTCTTCTCATGTCTCTTTTTTGCTTTACAAGGTGGCTGGGGTCAGGTCAGAGTCTATGATCTACACCTGCGCTCAGACTACATTCTTCACAGGCAGTGGGTTCTCACTCTCGGAACTCGCCGAGCAGCCTGGTGTTTCGGCACCTCCAGGAACAGCCAGAAAGTCACGTGCGTTCCCGTAGATGACCCAGTTCCTCACCGATGTCACCAAATGAAGCGTGGCAGGATATTGAGACATCGAGACAGCAGGCACAGCTGCTGGAGGCCTCTGCGCTCGAGCGACCTCTCTCTCTCCCTCTCTCTCTCTCTCTCTCTCTCTCTCTCTCTCAATGGGGAGTATATCTGCTGGTTCTCGAGTCAGGGGAGCTCGAATAAGTGACGCTGCAAGATTGTAACCCTGAAACAGCAAGCTATTGGCCTCCCCTCTCACTGAGGCAGGAGCAATGTCTCATTAGTGAGAGGGAGAGTCTGTCTGGGATGTCAAAGTGTTGGGGTGGACAGTAGTTTTTGATGGACTCTAGGACATGATCTTTGGGGGCTTTACTATTGCTTGTATGGTGGTTGGGGGGGTTGCTAGTTGATGCTTTCTCTGCTGCTTGTGTGTGAGAGAGGGGAGGGGCTTTGGGGGTCTAATGATTTCACTCATACATTATTTGGACTTTTTGTTCTGTTTCATGGATGTCTGTGAAGTGTAAGTATTTCAGATTGTATGCTGTGTACATTCTCTGACATTAAATTGAACCAATAAAATTCCATGTTTAAAATTGTAAATACCTGTATCTAGTTCATCCCACATTTTCCTTTACCCAATGAAGAGCAATTTGTCTCCTAGAGTCTCCCATCACAACTACGCTGCAATCACATTTTTCACTCTGATCTGAATTTTCTCCAGCACACAGTCCATTTAAAAGTACAGAGCTCAAGATGATAGATATGCCATAACTTAAATCGGTGAAGATTTTTCCCTTGTTGAGTTATTTCTTATAATGTTTTAAAATGATTATAATGCTCCTCAAACAAATACCAGGGGAAAATCATTAGAAGCAACATACATAAAAGTTGCTGGTGAATGCAGCAGGCCAGGCAGCATCTCTAGGAAGAGGTACAGTCAACGTTTTGGGCCGAGACCCTTTGTCAGGACTAACTGACGGAAGAGTTAGTAAGAGATTTGAAAGTGGGAGGGGGAGGGGGAGATCTGAAATGATAGGAGAAGACGGGAGAGGGAGGGATGGAGCCAAGAGCTGGACAGATGATAGGCAAAAGGGATATGAGAGGATCATGGGACTGGAGGTCCGGGGAGAAAGACGGGGGTGGGGGGAACCCAGAGGATGGGCAAGGGGTATAGTGAGAGGGACAGAGGGAGAAAAAGGACAGAGAGAAAAATAAATAAATAAATAAATAAATAATAAAAAATATCTCCCAGGATCTCCCAGTCCCACACATTTTAATTCCACATCCCATTCCCATTCTGATATGTCTATCCACGGCCTCCTCTACTGTCAAGATGAAGCCACACTCAGGTTGGAGGAACAACACCTTATATTCCGTCTGGGTAGCCTCCAACCTGATGGCATGAACAATGACTTCTCTAGCTTCCATTAATGCCCCACCTCCCCTTCATACCTCATTCATTATTTATTTATTATTTTATTATTTTCTCTCTCTCTCTCTCTCCCTCTCTCTCCTTTTTCTCCCTCTGTCCCTCTCACTATACTCCTTGCCCATCCTCTGGACTTCCCCCCTCCCCCGTTCTTTCTCCCTAGGCCTCCTGTCCCATGATCCTTTCATATCCCTTTTGCCAATCACCTGTCCAGCTCTTGGCTCCATTTCTTCCTCCCCCCTGTCTTCTCCTATCACTTTGGATCTCCGCCTCCCCCTCCCACTTTCAAATCTCTTATTATCTCTTCTTTCAGTTAGTCCTGGCGAAGGGTCTGGGCCCGAAATATCGACTGTACCTCTTCTTATAGATGTTGCCTGGCCTGCTGCATTCACCAGCAATTTTTATGTGTGTTGCTTGAAATTCCAGCATCTGCAGATTTCCCCGTGTTTGCGTGGGAAAATCATTACAGAGGTTTTCCGTTAAAAGGGACATGTGTCCGCCCATGCATGACAAGGGAATCCCAGTAAGGAGTCCTGGATCCGGACAGCTGGCCCGTATCCCAGTATGGTGCATTTCCAATTGAATTAAGCTTCTCCATTGAAAAAAAAACTGCTCCAAGATTCCATTCTCTTTGGTAAGACTGCAATTTTCTAACTTCATGCAATATTTCTTTTGAAAATGGATATACACTGCATGGTTATGGGACTGAGTGACCAGAAAACGCTGATGGCTATTAAATATTCTGTGCGTGGCAATTCCACCTCCTTAGTGAGATGTTGGACTGCAGAGGTGCTCGGCAGCTCGGACTTACTGCGCACACCGTTGCCTGCTGCAGACCTCCATAAGTGACGCCGTAGGAAGAGGTGCACCAAAAAAAAAACAAAAAGGGGGGAAAGTACCGGAATCCGGGAACGACTTAGGTCAAAGCCCTTAAGGCCGGTTCTCCCTTTGTTCTTACTGGCAAACATCTGCTCACTTGAAGATAAACTGGACTACCTGCGCCCGAGACTGAACCACTGAGAGGAAAACATCTGCGCGCTCATTATCGCAGAGTCATGGCTTTGTGAATACACCCGAGACGCGGCCATCAGCGTGTTTCGGGCTAACCAGGATCCAGGATCATGATCCTTCTTTTAGATCGGGAGATGCGGCAGCTGTCAGGGAAGCAAGAACTGTGTTTTCCTGCTCCATCAGGAAGGCAAAATGGGAGCATCTGCAGAGCAGTTACAGCCACTTCTGCGATACCAGAGACACGAGGCGCATGTGGCCCTGGCCGGAGTCAACCCACGCAAAGCTGCAGAGCCCAATAATGTACCAGGACTGGTTCTGAAAGACTGCTCAGCCCAGTTGACAAAGGTGCTGACAGATATACTCAACATCTCTCTGGAACAATCCATTATCTCCTTGGTTTAAAAGGTAGCAACCATCATTCCAGTGCCAAAGAAGGCGACAGCAACCTGTCTAAATGACGATTGTCAACTGGCATAACAACAACCATTATGAAATGCTTTGAGTGGCTGTTCATGGAGCACATTAAAGCCTTTCCAGTTTGCTTATTGCTCAGATCGATTCGCAGATGATGCAGTAGCCTCTGCCCTCCACTCTGTCCTGTCCCACCTGGAAATTTGGGTCTCATATGCCAGACTGCTGTTTATAGACTTCATATCAGTGTTCAACACCATCATACCCCAGAAACTGGTGGGGAAATTGTCCTCGCTGGGTCTCAACATCTCCCTCTGCAATTGGATACTGGACTTCTTAACAGTAAGACCACAGTCAGCCCGTGTGGGCAGCAACATCTTTCGTTCCATTAAACTGAGCATTGGCGCTCCCCAAGGCTGTGTGCTCAACCCACTGTTGATGCATGACTGTGTAGCAGGATTCAGCTCAAACCGTGTCATCAAGTTTGGCCTCATCAAGAACAATGACGAGACAGAGTATGGAGAGGAAGTGGAGCAACTGGTGGATATGTGTGAGAAGAACAACCTAAGCCTGAATGTAGAGAAGACAGAAGAAATCATTTTGGACCTCAGGAAGATGCAGACAAACCATCCTGCCCTGCGAATATGAGGATCCTCCATAGACAGAGTTAAGTGCACCGAGTTTCTGGGAGTTCACACTATGGATGACCTCACCTGGTCCCTTAATATCACTCCCTAAACAGGAAGCACAACAGCACCTTCACTTCCTAAGAAGACTGAGCCAAGCAAAGTTCCCACCACCCCACTACATCCCCCCACCCCCCCCCCCCCCGTCTTACCTGCGTTTTACAGGAGCACCATTGAGAGTGTCTGGACAAGTTGCATCTCCTTCTGGTATTGGAGGAGTCCAGCATTGGACCAAAAGTCCCTACAAAAGACTCTGAGAATAGCTGGGAGGATCATAGGGATCTCCCTACCATCCACTGGGGACATTTATCAGGAGCACTGTGTACGCAATGCCCTTAATATTGTTAAGGATCCCACCCATCCAGCATCCTCTTTGACTTTCTACCATCAGGTAGGAGACTACGATGCATAAAAACAAGAATGGTCAGGATGAGAAACAGTTTCTTCCCCAAAGCTACTAGGCTTCTGAACTCCTGGCCAAATCGTATTCAAAGTGTCACTGGTTAATCTGTTCCGTACCTTACAATATTTAATATTAATGTACTTTAGTTTGTTATTTATGTGTGATTCATCTGTAGATTTTATCCTCACCTTCATAAGTTACCATGTGTTATGTGGCTTATGAGTACTATGGTGCTTTACATTTTGGTTTGAAGAAACGTCTTGTTTCTATATACATTTACATGGTTATATATGTTTTATATATATATGTTTATAGTTAAATGACAATAAACCTGACTTGAGAGGTTCTATATTACAGATGGGATAGAACAGATGTCAAGTGCTGAATGGGCCTCTATACTATAAGACTCAATTCAATTTATATCATCAATTTACATTAACCCCAATCACACTTTGAGTAGGATCTGTGCCTGAAGCTACCTTATTAGATGTGTATGTGAATTGTGACTTAGTTGACAGAACTTTCACATTTGAACCAAGATGTTCCAGGCTTAAGTCACACTCCCGAAACTGAAACACGGAAATCTCGGCTGATACTCCAGTCCTGTATTCAGGTACCATTGGAATTACCATCTTCTGGATAATTTCTAAAAAGAGCTCTATATTTTCTCTGACAAGTAGATAGAAAATATTCCCATGATGTCATTTTAATCTCGAGCAATTGAGTTCTATTGGGTATCACGAATGATACTTACACTTCAAATCTAATGCTTCTAAATAAAATGTTTTTTATTTTATTTAGAGATTCAACACAGATCAAGCCCTACACCCCCCACCCCCACCGCAATGAGCCACACTGCCCAGAAACCCACCTATTTAACCACAGCCTAATCACAGGCCAATTTACAATGACCAATTAACCTACTAACCATTACATCTTTGGAGTGTAGGAGGAAACCAGAGCACCTGGAGGAGACCCACGCTGTCACATGAAATGCATGTAAACTCCTTCCAGACAGCACTGGAAATGAACTCCAAATTCCGATGTCCCAAGCTGTAGTAGTGTCATGCTAAATGCTGTGCCCCGTGGCACCCATTTTGGCACATAAAGCACTCAGTGCCAGCCTTCCAACAACGTTGTGATTCTTCATCATGCAAAGAACTGCCCCTCCAAAGAATGTAGAATAAAATAATATCCAACAAACACAGGTAATAAGGTTGAAAGAAAATAAAGTAATGCAGTCTTTATGAAAGAATATGTCAGATGATTGAATGTCAAATATAGTTTTGATGATTATTTAAAATCTGGTATGATTTGCCTATTACCAGAACAGAGCAAGGTGAGCTGCCTCAATGACTATTGCTCAGGGGCACTCACATCTACTTTGTGCTTTGAGAGGCTGATCACAGCCAGAATCGACTCCTGTCTAAGTAAGGCCCTAGACTACTTCAATTTGCCTATCGGCTCAAGATGTCTACAGCAGATGCAATCTCACTGGCTCCCCACTCAGCCTCTCTCAGTTCTTCCATCTCTGCCATATCTGCATATGGGATGAGGCTTTTCATTCCAGAGCACTGAGATGTATACTTTCTTCAAAGAAAGGGGTTTCCCTTCCTCCACCATCAACACTACCCTCATCTGCAGCTCTTCCACTTCATTCATGTCTGTCCCCATCCTGCTGCCACCCCACCAGTGATAGATTCCTCTTGCGTCCGTGTCTAGCACGTAATTCTCCATTAAGTTCCACCATCTCCAATGGGATCCCACCTCCAAGCACACATTTCCCTCCTCCTCAACCCCCACTTTCCACTTTCAGCAGGGATCGCTCCCTACACAATTTTCTTGTCCACTCATTCTTCCCCACTGATATCCCTCCTGGCACTTATCCTTGCAAACAGAACAATTGCTATACCTACCCCTACACCTCTTCCCTCACTACCATTCAGGGCCCTAAACAGTCCTTCCAAGTGAGGCCGCACTTCACCTGGAGGTCTGGTGAGGTCATCTACTGTATTCGGTGCTCCTGGTGTGGCCTCCTGTATATTGGTGAGACCCAACGTAGATTGAGAGTCCACTTTGCCAAGCACCTTCAGTCTACCCACCACAAAAAGTGGGATCTCCTGGTGGCCACCCATTTCCCTATTCCAACATGTCAGTCCATAGCTTCCTCTACGGCCACATTGAGTCCACACTCAGGTTGGAGGAGCAATACCTTATATTTCATCTGGGTAGCCTCCAATCTGATAGCATAATATTAGTTTCTCGAATTTCTGGTATTTACCCACCCTTCTTTCCTTCACCAATCCCCATTCCTGTCTTCCTCTGTCATCTTATCTCCTTATCTGCACACCACCCCTCTCTGGTCCTCCTCCCTCTTTCTTTCCTTCCATTGTCTTCTGTCTTCTATTAGATTACCCCTTCTCCAATACTTTATCTCTTTCACTAATCAACTTCCCAGCTTTTTACTTCACTCCCTCTCTTCCCCAATAGTTTCGCATATCACTTGACACCTTGTACTTCTTCCTCCCTTCCCCCCAACTCCTTACTCTGATTTCTCCCCTTTCTTTCCAGTCCTGATGAAGGCTCTCAGCTCAAAACATCGACTGTTTACTCTTTGCCTGGCCTACTGAGTTTCTCCAGCATTTTGTGTGTGGTGCTTTAGATTTCCAGCATCTGCAGGTTTCCTCTTGTTTGTGAACTTAATCTTAATGTCCATTTTCCTATAAACGTTAATAAAAATATAATAATCACATATTTAGGTTAAAAGTTGATGTAGCATTGATTGCCATTTGTCAAAGAGTTTCAAACCTGGACCATGTGCTGAAGTGTTTTCTACCTTCCCTAAATAGCTGTAATTACTTAAGGTCATGACTTCTTGTCTTGGACCTTCCCAATCAGCAAAACTATTTGTCTGATTCAGTCAATCTTGTAAAATTCAATCAAACTATCCTTTCACTTGGGAAATTACAAGGAATTCAACCAAACTTCATGCAGTCTCTTCTCCCCATTTAATCCTAAGAGCCCAGGTATCAACCTGGTGAATCTCTGTTGTTCTTCAATTTAAGACTAGAACACAGAACACAGAATAGTGGAGCACAGCACAGGCCCTTTGGCCCACAATATTATGCTGACCTTATAATCTACTCCAACTCTTCCGTCCCACATACCCTCCATTTCCTTTGATAAATGTACCCATCTGAGAGTTCCCATCTTTTGAGTGTCCCTAATGTATCATCAGCCCAGCCTGTTCCAGACACCCACCACTCTGTGTAAAAAAACCTAACTCTGACACCCCTCTTATACTTTCTACCAATCACCTTAAAGTTATGCCCTCTTCAATTAGCCATTTCTGCCTTGGGAATAAGGTGCTGGCTGTCTACTCTAGCAACATTTCTTATCATTTTATACACCTCTAGCAAGTCAATTCTCATCCTACTTTTCTCCAAAGAGGAAATTCCTAGCTTGCTTAACCCTACTTCATAAAATATGCTCTCTAATCCAGGCAGCATCTTGGTAAATCTTCTCTGAACCCTGTCTAAACCTTCCACATCCATTCTATAATGAAGTGACCGGAGATGAACAGAATACTCCAAGAGTAGTCTAACTAGACTTTTGTAGAGCCGCAACATTACCTCCATAAGAGCATATGACATTTAGCCCATTGAGTCTGCTCTGCCAATTCAACATGACTGATCCATTTTCCCTCTGAACTCCATTCTCCTGCCTTTTCCCTGTAATCTTTCACACCCTAACTAATCTAGGGCCTCTCAGTCTCTGCCTTAAATACACCCAACGACTTGGCAACAAATTCCACAGATTCACCACTATCTGGCTAAAGAAATTCCTCCTCATCTCCATTGTAAGTAGTCGAACCCTCTATTCTCAGGCTGTGCCCCCTGATCCTAGATTCTCCCACTGTAGGAAACATCCAGTCATCTAGGTCTTTCAACATTTGATAGGTTTCAATGAGATCTTCTCACATTCTTCTAAACTCCAAAAAGTGCAGACACAAAGCCATCAAATGCTCCTATGATAAGCCTTTTATTCCCAGAATCGTTCTTATGGACCACCTCTGAACCCTCTCTAATATCAGTACACCTTTTCTTAGATAAGGGGCCCTAAAAGCTCGCAATACTCCAAGTGAGGCCTCACCAATAGCTTATAAGGCTTCAGCATTACGTTCTTTCTTTTATACTGTAGTGGACGTTAAATGAATGCCAATGTTTCATTTGCCTTCCTTACCACTTACTCAACCTGCAGGTTAACCAGGGAATCCTGCATAAGAAATCCCAAGTCCCTTTGCAACTCAGATTTTTCCTCCTCATTTAGAAAATAGTTTACACTTTTATTCCTTCTCCCAAAGTGCATGACCATATACTTCATGACAGTGTATTCCATCTGCCACTTCTTTTCCCATTCTCCTAATCTGTCTATGTCCTTCTGCAGCTGCCCTAGTTCCTCAACACTATCTTCCCTTCCTTCTATCTTTGTATTATCTGCAAGTTTGGCCACAAAGCCATCATTGACCAAATCATTTACGTAATATAAAAAAGTGATCCCAACACCAATTCACCAGTGGAACAACACAATTCACCAGTAGCCAACCAGAAAAGACTGCACTTTTTGTCTCCTGCCAATTGGCCAATCTTCTATCCATGCTAGTATCTTTCCTGTAATACCATAGGCTTTTATTGTGTTAAGCAGCCTCATGTGCAGCACCTTGTCAAAGACCTTCTGAAAATCCAAGTATACAACATCCACTGATCCTCCTTTATGTATCCTACTTGTTATTTCCTCAAAAAATTCCAACAGATTTATCAGGCAAGATTTACCTTCAAGGAAACCATGCTGATTTTGCCCTATTTTATACGTGCCTCCAAGTACCCTGAAACCTCACACTTAACAGCCAACTCCAACATCTTCCCAACCACTGAGTCAGCCTAACAGTCTAACTTCTTGAAGAGTAGAACGACAATTACAATTTTGCAGTCCCCAAAAACTATGCCAGAATATAGTGATTCTTGAAAGATCATTACTAATGCCTCCACGTGGCTCTTGAAATTAATCCCTGACTAATGAAGGCCATCCCAACAAATGCCTTCTAAACCACCTTATTGCACTGTAACTTTTGCTGTGGGCTCCAGTATCCCTCTGTATCTGCATACTGCTAAGAATCCTGCCATCAACCCTGTGCTCTGCTTTCAAGTGTGACCTTCCGTAGTAAATCACTTCACACTTTTCCGGATTGAACTTCATCTGCCACTTCTCAGCCCAGCTCTCTACCTTACTAACGTTCTGTTGTAACCTGTGATGACCTTCTACGCAATTCACAACAGCACCAACCTTTGTGTCATCTGCAAATTTACTAACCCACTCTTCCACTCCCACATCCGAGTCATTTATCAAAATCACAAAGGACAGGGGTTCCAGAACAGATTCCTGTGGATCGTCACTCAGACATCCCACCCTGCAAAAACTCATTTCAGGGAGATAGCACCACCATTTCATGGAGGTAGCAACTCCGCCCCCCGCAACCCCATATCCCCCCCCGCCCCCCCCCCCCCGTCAACCTCCAAGGGCGCATGTATACGGGACATTTAATTATGAAGGAACACAACAATTTATTTGACACATATTGAAACTATTTATACACACACACACACACATATATATTCCTTGTTGAGTATTTTGTTGGCAATTTCAATGCTAATGCAAATAGCTTTTCTATTTCTTTTGCAAACTTTCCTTGTTCTGTGATGTGGCTCTGCTGAAAAGAACTGTGAAATACTTGAGCAGCCTTCCCTGTGATTAGCCTCCCTAATGTGTTGTGGTCCCTAAAAGAAATAAAAGCATAAGGTGTATCCTTATTATATTGTCTTATGTAATACTTTGTTTAGTGATTTTATCTAATCTGTAAACCAATCTGTAATCCATAAACTGGGTTATGCAGAAAATGTGCCATTAAAATACTGTATGTACTTATATATTATCATGGATTCGTTTTTTAATTCTATTACAACTTTAAGCATGTCTACAGGGAGCTTGGCCTCATCACGTAGGACATCAATAGAGTAGCTCCTTAGCAGCTAGCCAGCTAGTTTAAATAATGTTAGCCATGCTAATGAACAAATGACACCTATTAAACTCAGCTCAACATGTCTTTTACAGTCCTAACCCACCATGGGCAATAGAAAAGTCACTGTTGCAAACAGTGCAGCGAGCAACACTGTCATTATTTTTGACCCCTATTAGGCAGGGGTACACTTTAGTGCAGTCTGGAGTGATGTGCATTTTATATTTTCTTTTTTTGAAACACTTTGCCATGGCAGTGCAGGACACTAAACTGAATTGATGGAGAGACAGAGGTTGACTGTAAAGCTCGCCCACAGAGAAAACTGATAGGTCTGCTTAGCACAAAGAGGGACCAATCAGGATTCTTGCTCTCGCTCCCATTCTCGCTCTCCCTCACCCTCTCATTTCCGGGATATTGTATATAATTTCCAGGCATCAGGGAGCTGCTATTAATATGCAGGAGACTCCCGGAACATCCGGGAGAGATGGGATGTCTGCATCACTGGTCACCGACCTCCATGTTGAATACTAATATATTCTTCCTTGAATGTGGTACCAGAAAGGTACACTTAGCTCCAGGAATGGTTTAACCAGATTTCGTACAGCTGTAATATTATTCCCACCCACCCTGTACTCAAGTAGATGTTTCCCAATTCTTTTGCTTCTACCTGTTTTTAAAGTCACTTCTGTGGCAGAACTCTCCTCTTCGCAGGCTCGGGAGGTTACGCTTACAGTGTACTCAGCCTCAGGTTCCAAACCCAACACTGTCCATTCCAGCTCCAGAGTCTCCATTTCCTTCACAATGCTCTCATTCCTCAACACCTGAATATTAAATGTCTGATCTTCGTACGTGTCTGTTGTCCACGTCAGGTGGAAACTGCCGGTGGTCACATTGGAAACAGTTAAGTTTATCACCGGTGTAGGATCTATTGGAAACGTGTTATTGAAAAAAAAGGTGAATAGCAAACAATTGTATATTAATCCAAGTGAGAACTCCTAGACACTTATACACGACAGGGATTCAATCAAGCATTCATACCACAGCATTATTGGTTAATACTAGTATTCATATAAAATTATTTTATCTATTGCTTTTTCTGGCATGCATTAGAATTGTGCAAGAGTTTTTAAACAAAAGGAAAAAGATTACTGAAAATTGGCAAAGGGTAAGAATAAGATGAAGAGAACTTTTTGCAGTTTAAAAGGTTGCAATGACATGGATTCCAGTATCATAACTGAGAAAGAATGAAGTTCTCTGCTTAAAACAGAAGATATTTCACAGATTTGATTTTCTCATGATATGGTTCATATATCAGATTAGATGAATAGCCTAACCAAATATGAAAAGGGAGTGGGGGATGTAAGTGACCAGTGATGTTCCAACCAGCTTGATGGAATAAATTTACAGAAAATTTTACTGAGACTTCCACATAAGAGAATGCTTGACCAACATTTAAATAAATAAAGCCATCAGCTCTTGCTCTTGTCAACCCCCGAAACCCAGATTCTAATGAAAATCCAATTAGCAGCAATACTTTGCAGCTACAAACAATTGCTTGTGCTGGGGGAGATTTGGGGCAAAGTTTTACAAATTGAGAAAGGGTCTAAGAGAGTAGCCCATATATACTGATATAGTTCAAAATTTAAAGGGGCAAGTGTCAGTACATACTTCACATGAACGGACTTTAGGAGGAATATTGACATTGATACCCTTGTACTGCTTTGAACGGGCTTGAAGTTTGGTGTGCATTAGATTTTTTGGGGAGTTCTCTTCATTAATTGTTGCAACTTTGTTGACATTTCTGGAGAAATATTTTTTTGTATGTGCAGTGGAAAATCAAGAGAAGCCCAAGTAAATTAAACTGTCAGTTATTACAGCTACTGTGTGACCAGGGACTGACTTTCATAAAAACTCTGCTGCACAGAATTTGGACATTTACCGTATTCTATACTGTCTTTTTGAAAAAGCACAATCCAATTAGTTCTATCTTTCCCCCAAAACCCCACAAAGTTATTTTCCTTTCTTGATATTGTGTCCAAGTCCCTGTTGTCATATTAACAAATTGGCTTTTGATATTTTCTTCCGGGAATGCACCCCACAGGACAGATAGAGTACACGAGCAGAGTAAACATACAGAGACATAGGAGACAACAAATACTGGGATCTGGAGTTAAAAGCAAGCTGATGGAGGAACTCGTTGGGTAAAAGTACAACTATTACATACAACATGGAGGAACGTCCGAATAGGGAAAGCCAGGTGAGAATGTAGAGCTGTTCAGATAGACGGCTACTGTTGAAATAGCTCCAATGCTGGAACGTGTTGAAGTCTCTATAGAAGCTGGTCCATAAATGATGGTACCTGTTTGGAAATAACAAATGACTGTAAGCTAATGATAGCAAATAATGAAAGCTGACTCAACTCCAGACTTGAGCATTCCAACATATTCCAAGCCACAGTGTTGTTTTACTCTCTGGAAACCAAGTCATCCAAACTCCTTCAGTCTTTGTATTGCTTCAAACATTCATTACTCCTGTACTTGCGAACCTGCAGTATGTGGGCCCCCAGTTAAGGAAAACCTCAAATTAAAACCCCAGTGCTCTCATTTCTTCCGATCTCTTGATGCCATCAGGCCCACAACCCTCAGAACTAACACTTCCTCTTTGAATGGAATTGTTTTCAGATAGCATGTCCCAAGTTCTAGAGCAGTCTTCCCAAAAGGCATCTCTCTACTTCTCCTTTCCCCTTCCAGTCAATCCTAATACCTTCTCCTTTCCCAAGCCTACAGTAATTTCCCTAATGTGACCTGGAAACTATTGATGATACCATCATGAGGCAATAAGAAACATATTGCTACGTTAAAAAAAGTTCGGAATAAATGGAGGTTGTTGAGATTATAGAGGAGCTATATACATTCAAACAGTTCAAATTAATATCAGAGAATGTATACAAGTATACAATCTGAAATTCTTACTCTTCACAGACATCCACGAAACAAGGAACCCCATAGAACATCAGAACACCGAAGCCCCTCCCCCATCACATAAGCAGGGGCCTATTTACTTACCACATGGAAGTAGGAGATTTAAGCCTTTCTAGTTTATGCTAGTTTACCCATTCCCCCACTAATTTTCCCATATTCTAATTAACACCTCCAGATTCTACCACTCACCTACAAGCAAGAGTCAATGGACAGTGGACAATCAGTCTGCAAGCCTGTGATAGCATGATAGCATCCATTAAGAAGGTCCTTGGCCATCTGGAACATCCTGCGCTTCATCACTGCAATCAGGGATGAGGTACAGGAGCCTTAAGACCCACACTCAACATTTCAGGAACAACTTCTTCCCTCTGCCACCAGATTTCTATATGGTCCAAGAACTCATGAAAACTAACTCATATTCCTCATTTGCATGAATTATTTATTATTGTAACTTATTGTAATTTGTCATGCCTGCATTGTACTGCTACCACAAAACAACAAAGTTCACATCTTTCTGCATGTCGGTGACAATCAACCTGATACTGATTTTTGAGATGTGGGAGGGAAATGTAGTGGTCACAGTTAGAAGGTGCAGATTCCCACTGGGGCTGCATCAGGAATCCGGTTTGAAACTTTCTCACTACAGCTGTGAAGGAGCAGCTCGTCCAGCTGTCCCTTTCAGCCACTGTGTGCTTGGATAATCTATAAAGAAACTGGATTATGACTTAAAATAACTTTGGCTGAAAATTCTTCAAATATATTTCATTTTTAGCATTATTTGCAAAAGGTAAACGGTTCTCAAGGGCAATTAAATGCTGTCCAGCCTGAGGCCCACACCCTTGAGTGAGTACAGAAGTCTGTTCCCCAGGATGGAAAATGCAGATCTCACAATTTTGAGTACAAAAGGCATTTTAAAATCTAGATAAAATGCAACGGAAGTGAAAGAAATTGATATCTATCAGATTATACATTCAGTGGCCACTTAATTAGGCACACCAGTACACCTGCTGTTGACGCAAAATCTAATCAGCCAATCATGTGCCAGCAACTCAATGCACAAAAGCATGCAGACATGGTCGAGAGGTTTAGTTGTTGCTCAGACCAAACATCAGAATGGGGGAAGTGACTTTGTGCTCTAAGTGACTTTGACCATGGAATGATTGTTAGTGCCAGACAGGGTGGTTCGAGTACCTCAGAAATGCTGATCTCCTGGGATGTGCACACACAACAGTCTCTAGAGTTTAGAGAATGGTGCAGAAAACAAAAAAACATCCAATGATGTGGTCAAAGATATCTTGTTAATGAGAAAGCCATGCTAATCAACATCCCTTTGATTCCTTTTCTCTTAATCTACACTCTGGGTGGTTTTACAGCAGCTAATTTATCTACTAGAACATATTGCACACAGGAAGAAACGAGAGTAAAACTGGTGAAAGCCCACAAGATCACAGAGAGAATGCAAAAACCCACACGGACAGCACCAGATATTAAAGTTGAACCTGGATCTCTTGAGCTATGAGGCTGCACCACTATACACTAACCACTGTACCACTACCCCCTGACATACACCCAACTGGGCTGTCGTGATCTTGACCCAATATCTCATTATAACCATTACTTTCGTGGTCTTGCACTGAAGTTTCAGCCAAAATTCTAGCAGCACAGTAGCATAGTGCTGAGTGCAATGCTTCACAGTACAGAAAAGGTGGTTTAAAGTGTTTACAGTGCAGTGACAGAGGTATAGATAGAGGAAGGTGGGATTGTCTGGAATCTGGTTGATCAGTTTAACAACCTCGGGGAAGAAACTTTCAAAATGGCATGAAGATTTTGTTTTAGTAACCCTATAGCACTTTCCAGAATGGAGCTTTTGGAAAAGGCAGCTTGCTGGGTGGGAGGTGTCCACAATGATGTTTCCTGCCCACTTCTTTGTCCTGCAGCCAATGACCTTCTCTGCTGACCTGAGAGTTTGCTGTAGTTTTCGTATATTGGGAAAGGATGCTGTATCAAATTGTGTTACATTTCCACAGAGCTCCATTACAATTACCCAGAAACATTTTCCAGCTGTTGTACTTTTACCTGTTTTCACTCTGAGCTTCGTGACAGTGCTGTCTTCTTCATGGGCTCTGCAGACAATGCTCAAGGTGTACTCAGTCTCCGGCTCCAGCCCTGACACGCTCCACTCCATTTCCAAGGTCTCTGCTTTACTCACAATGCTGTCATTTTTCAGGAGTTGCACAATAAATGTCTGCCCATAGGAGACCTCCGTCGCCCAAGTCACCAGGAAACTGGTGCCAGTGATCTCAGAGACAGTCAGGTTACTTACTGGAGAAGGAGCTGTCAGGGAAACAAATTAGAGAATGGCAGTCAATATAACTCAGCTAACTGATCAATAAGACCATAAGATACAGGAGCAGGATTCAGCCCATCGCGTCTGATTTATCAAACCCCTCAACCAAATCCTCCTGCCTTTTCCTCATAACCTTTGACATATTTACTAATCAAAACCTATCAACCACCCAATGACTTGTGGTCCATAGCCATCTGTGGCAATGAATTCCGCAGATTCACCACCCTCTGGCTTAAGAAATTCCTCCTCACCTCTGTTCTAAAGGGATGTCTTTGTATTCTGATCTGTGTCTTCTGGTCCTAGACTCCTCCCACTGTAGGAATGCAAGGCTTATATATCTCCCATTTTAATAATTGCCATTAGGAGCATATATTCACAAAAACGTACCTGGGAAAATATAGAGCTGAGCAGGAGTAAGATTCCCTCAAGCAATTATGACGAGAAGCAAAAGATGCCTCCCATCCTGCCTTAAAAAGTAGAATTTAATTACTTCCCAATTCACACACTATAAGGAATATCCAGCAGCCTGTAGGTGCTCAGATTATTAGTGGTTTTACCTGTAATTACTTTCAGCTCATTGGGTGTGCTTTCTTGTCCACAGTCTCTGGATACAACACTAATGATGTACTCAGTGCTGGGTTCCAGTCCCGAAGTGCTCCACTCCATTTCTTGTGACACAGTCTCATTCACTATGCTCTTGCCTTTTAACACCTGAACAATATATATCTGCTGCTTCGCAGTATCTGTGCTCCATGTCCCTTGAAAGCCTCTGCTAGTAACATTGGAAATGGTCAAATTGACAGCTGGGTAAGGACCTGTTCAAAAATGTGATAATGCATTAGTACATGACCAAAATATACCTGCAAGATTACCCCAGCTGAAAAAATATGACACACTTCACTGTATGTTTCAATATATAAATAATAAATGAATCTTGAATCTTGCAGGAAGGTAATTTATTATGAAAAAATGCAGTCATTATTGTATGGAATATTAGTAGTTTCAAGCAACCACTGGAGAAATAGTTTTAAACTGTGGTATGAATCTGTGGCTGTAGCCTTCAAGACCTAGGAAACTCCTCATTTCTGTGGCGTTTTCTGGTTTGCGAGCTTCCAATACTGCTCACACTCTCTCCTCAGTTGGTCCAATGCCTTTCGGCGACAAGAGAATTCCCATGTAAACTAGTCTGTCCATGTTGAACTGATGTTTCTCCAGGTTCAGTGTCAGTCCACACTCTGCGAGACACTTTATGACAGCGTGCAGTCTCTCATCCTGTGGTTTTTGGTTATGTGCATGTACAATCACATTGTCTGAGATGTTCTCAGCTCCTTCAATTCCAGCTAAGGCATTGCCCCCCATCCCAGTTTCACTCTGCCCCCTCCCCCAGCTGCCTATCACCTCCCTCATGGTTCCGACTCCTTCTACTACCCATTGTGTTTTCCCTTATTCCTTCTTCACCTTTCCTGCCTATCCCTTCCCTGCTTCCCCTCCCCCACCCCTTGATCTTTCCCCTTACTGGTTTTTCATCTGAAACCTACCAGCCTTCTCTTCCCACCCTCCCCCCACCTTCCTTATAGGGCCTCCGCCCCTTCCCTCTTCAGTCCTGACGAAGGGTTCCAGCCCGAAAGGTTGACTGATGGTTTCCACGGATGCTGCCCGACCTGCTGACTTCCTCCAGCGTGTTGTGAGTGTTGCTATCTCATGCTGGTACTGCTCACTAGCTGATGGCATTCCAGATATCAGACTCTTGCACCTGTACACCACATGATGCACAGCAAATACGATTATCCCTCTAGATTCTGGAGTTTGTTCTCGCTGGCGATAGCCCCATTTCAAGTCTAGTTTGCTGAACACCATTCATGCCCTGTAATATCTCATCTACAGTTGGAATGGGATGTCTCTCACTCACAATTGCTTCATTTGCCCTTCTCATGTCTCGGCACATTCTGATGTCCTTGTCGGGTTTTGGTAAAATGACTACCAGGTTAACCCAAGGAGTTAGGCCTTAATAATGTCCATTTTCATTAGCTGTTCAATTTTTTTTCTCAATAGCTTCCCTTAAGTTATAAGATATACATCTGTGGCTGAGCCACAGGTTTTACCTTTGGATCAATGTACAGATGATCTGCTTAGTTTCAGCTTTCCTACCCTGTCAAACACGTATGCATACTGCAGCTTAAGTGACGCATTAACATCAGTCACTACTGACACATTTCCTCCAATCTTTAACACACCCAGTTTTGTAGCTGTTTCTCTACCTAGGTATGGTTCACCATTGCCTTTTATCATGATAAACTCTGACTGGTCTGTTCTGTTTCCAAAATTTCTTTCACATTGAAACACCCCCTCGATCTCCAGTGACGTGTTGGATGAATATGGGTTCAGCTTCCTCTTCTGCTTTGAATATATGAATTGCACTTTATCTTCTCTGACAAGCTTTTCCCGCACATTTTCACCCAGTAAATTACTTCTGGCTCCTGATTCTACTAATATGCACAGATTTGCACCCCCTACACGAAAAGTAATTTTTTCAGATGACTCTGTTACATTAACAACAAACGTAAATTCTTTCTGTTCATCCTCAACGTTGTTCACTTATTGAGTCTTTAATCCTTTTGTCTGGCACATTTTTGCAAAGTGGTCCTTTCCAGTGCATTTTCTGCATGTCTGTCCACGAGCTGGGCACATTGAGTCTCTGCCCAGGTGATCTGCTGTGCTTCCACAGCTGTAGAGTTTCTTTTCATTTGTATTGGTAGACTTTCTTTTTCCCCTCTATCTTTTTGCCGTGTGTTGTGTCCTCACAGTGTGAAACATGGCGCACAGTCTCTGACTGGCTCCCTTGGAGTGACATGGCTGACAACTGTTCCTCTACTTTTTCACATTTTGCCGCTATTTCCAGTGTGTGGGCAAGCGTTAGATCCTGCATATTCTCCACTGGTTTTCTCCGCACATAGACTGAGTTACATTTTCCCACCATGGCATTCCTGACTTGTTTGTCTGTCTCCAATTGAAAATTACAGTCTTTTGCTGCCTGCCGAAGATGAGTAGAGAATTGGTGAAACGGTTCACCTTGCTTTTGGGCAGCTGATGAAAATACTGCCGGGCAAATGTTGTGCTGACCTGGGGAACAAAGTAAGCATTCAGCACATCCACTGCTGCCGCGTAGTCTGTGACTTGTCCCATGTTTGGTAGTGTTGAGAATATATCCTGCACATCTCTTCCTGCAAGGTGCAAAAGTAACGTTCTTCGTATTATCTGTTGCGTTATTGTTCATTATCAGTCCTTTACCATTGGCATAAAGTTCAAATGAGTTGAGCCACCATGTCTATCTCGGACCTAGTGTAGCTGGCTCCATAAAACATTGGAGGTATTGAATCCCACATTTCTCTATTCTCATCAACTAATGTTAAATCTACTTTCAAAATCCCATTTGATTAGGTAGCGCATATATCATGACTCAACGTTTCATGCTCTGATTGTGTCTTTATTTCCCATTCTCGCTTTCATGTTCCCACACATCACGTGTTGTTCTGCCCCAGACTGATGACAACATCACCATACTTGACAAGTGTCAAACTACATTAATTGACCTTACCATTTCAATACGTCACAATTGATAGGACAGGCAACCACCAGTAGTGTTCGTAGTGTTCAAATTTGTTCTGTTTTCATTTAAATACATAATGTGTTATTTAGGTACATAGTAGTTCGTCTTTTTTATAACTTCTCAACTATTTCCATGAAACTTTGACTAACTGGGGTAGCCACTTAATTGGGTCAAAATGGACTGATCATGATGGGTCCTATTTAACCAGAATCCACTGCGTGTGTGTGTGTGTGTGTGTGTGTGTGTGTGTGTATATATATATATATACACACACACATTCACTTACATAATTATTTATTTATCTATTTATTTGTACGTGTGTGTATGAGGATGTTCTACGAGTCTGTGGTGGCCAGTGCTATCATGTTTGCTGTTGTGTGCTGGGTCAGCAGGCTGAGGGTGACAGACACCAACAGGATCAACAAACTCATTCATAAGGCCAGCGATGTTCTGGGGATGGAACTGGTCTCTCTCACGGTGGTGCCTGAAAAGAGGATGCTGTCTAAGTTGCATGCCATCTTGGTCAATGTCTCCCATCCACTACATAATGTACTGGGTGGGCACAGGAGTACATTCAGCCAGAGACTCATTCCTCCGAGATGCAGCACAGAGCGTCATAGGAAATCATTCCTGCCTGTGGCTATCAAACTTTACAACTCCTCCCTTGGAGGGTCAGACATCCTGAGCCAAAAGGCTGGTCCTGGACTTATTTCGTAATTTACTGGCATAATTTACATATTACTATTTAACTATTTATGGTTCTATTACTATTTATTATTTATGGAGCAACTGTAATGAAAACCAATTTCCCCCGGGATTAATAAAGTATGACTATGACTAAATATCTTATTGTAACTTATAGTGTTCTTTATTATGTAATACACTATACTGCTGCCACTAAACAACAAATTTCACAACTTATCTCAGTGATAGTAAACCTGATTCTGATTTGCTTTTTCCAACTTCCCCACTACGTTGCATGGATCTTGAAGACTTTGTTACACAAATGCAGGTCTCTTTCTCTTGCATGATAAATGAAGCAAGTTTGAGTGACAGGGTGCATGTGGTGTGATGCAGACCAACAATGCTCCCAACCCACACGGTGAGCCATCAGTGAAAGACTTGCAGCCAAGGCGCATAGACGCCCTTTGAGTAACAGGACAGAGCAGTCTCCAGGATATTCTTGCACTGGAATGGGCCCATCTTCCTGGCTGATCTAGTGAGAGGAAGAGCAGAGTTTCTTCTGCCAGGATGCAGAGATCAGCGACAAGGCAAGGATAGAGCTGCTGTTTGAGAGTAGGTGGTGGTTAGCAAGCCTTTTGACTGCTGCAGTCTAGAGGATTCCCAAAGAACTGCTAGAAAGGGAGTTGCAGGATATTTGAATTGAATTGAATTGACTTTATTTCTTCCAACCTTCATGATGAGTAAAAAATCTTTACCTTACATCTCCATCTAAATGTGCAATGTACAATTTATAGTAATTTGTAATAAATAGTATGTACGAAAGACAGCCAATAGATTAGATTAGATTAGATTATGAGGACACGCAGTCCTCTTTTATTGTCATTTAGTAATGCATGCATTAAGAAATGATACAATATTCCTTCGGTGTGATATCACAAAACACAGGACAGACCAAGACTGAAAAAACTAACAAAACCACATAATTATAACATATAGTTACAGCAGTGCAACAATACCATAACTTGAAGAACAGTCCATGGTACAGTAAAACAGCTCAAAGTTTCTCGAAAGTCCCACATCTCCTGCAGACGGGAGAAGGAAGAAAACTCTCCCTGCCATGCCCGACCACAGTCTGACTCTGAGTCGTCCGAAAACTTCGAGCCTCCGATCAGCCCTCCGACACCGAATACCGAGCACCATCTCTATCCGAACGATTCGACCTCAGTCTCGGTCGCCAGCAGCAGGCAAAGCTGGGGATTTTGAGGCCTTCCCTCTGGAAGATTCTCGATCGCACAGTTACAGCGGCAGCAAACTGCGGTTTCAGAAATTTCTCCAGATGTTCCTCTGTGCTTTCACGTCTGTCTCCATCAAATCAGAATTGTCCACGGCCCCTATTTAATGGATACGATATCATTTTCACCAGAGAGCTGCGCGCGCACGGCGCACTGCTATTGCCTTCTTCCGCCGGAATATAGCATAGAAATACAATTGTATCAGTGTGAATTAATCTGTCTGATGGACTGGTGGAAGAAGCTGTCCTGGAGCCTGTTGGTCCTGGCATTTATGCTGCAGTATTGTTTCCCGGATGGTAGCAGCTGAAACAGTTTGTGGTTGGGGTGACCGAGGTGTACGTTTGCTACCGTTCTCTTCAACATTTTAGAAGGTACAGGTCATTGGTTTTTCTGCTTGGGGCTCACTTCTACCCACACAATAGAATGCAGCATTCTACGCTGTCTCCCTCCACCATCCCAATAACACCGTGTGACCTGTCAATTATGTTCAGTAACCAGCCGTAATCCTTTCTCCAGATCAGTTGTGAAACCCAGCCATTCAAATCAGCCATAATCCTAGAATCCACCGCCCTGATAACAGAGCGTAAGCTTTCAATTACCTTTGGACAAATCCTCAGGCTCATTGACCAGACATATCTGGAGCACCAAAACCCTCAGATTCCCAGCTTAGACTTATCATTGAACCTCTGCTGGTGAACACATCCTTCATTTACACTTCAAGTCTCTTACTGCGTGAAATGTATTGAAACAGAATTACATCTCCCCAATCAGCAGCAAGGAATTGGCATGGAGAAAATTCGCCTATACCGTACTTAAACACAACAGATGCTGGAAATCTTGAGTGTAATCAATTGAGCAAGGAAGGTATACAGTAATGTACATATTACATTAATAACTAATCACACAGAGACATCTTCATTTAAAATCATGGCAGTGTAGCGATTAGCACAACACTTCACCATACAGACAACTTGAGTTCAATTCCCACTGCTGCGTGTAAGGAGTTTGTACGTTCTCCCCACGACCGCGTGGGTTTCCTCCACTTTCATCCCACAGTCCAAAAACATGTGGGTTGGTAGGTTAAGTTACTGCTTGTAAATTGTCCTGTGATTAGGCTAGGATTAAATCAGGAGATTGCTGGGCAGCATGGCTCAAAGGGCCGGAAGGGCCTATTCCACGCTGTAACTCAAGAAATAATAAAATAAATAGATAATAAATGTGTGACTTACAGAGAGCATGAGCGTGAAGTGGAAGTGGGATTTGATTGTCAAGCATCTCATGCCTGCACCATGTTCAACCTTTGTGGTGAGACTCCTTCACTTTCATAGTCTGCCGAGCCCCATCTCATTATATCAGCCATTTTGCTTTGACTCTTTAGCATGGTTTTAAACTTACCTTTGTTAAAGCAGTTTGAAAACAATGAGTACTTTCCTGACAATACACTCAAAGCATGATTGCAACCTTCAAGTCTTTGCCAAAGGGCTAACTGTTGACAGCAAACAGTATTAATTAAACGATAAAGTATGTAGCCACAATGAGGATCACATACCACAGTGAGGAGCTTCTGAATATGGAAAACTGGCTGGAAATTCAAGGCCATTCACATAGGTGACCATTGCAGAGGGAAATACAGTAGAAGATTGTTCCTTAGCACTTGTAGGAGTTAGCACAGTGGTCGTACTTTCTGTCAAAAAGAGAAGTAATTTTTGTGTTTAGAATGTGGCTATTGCACATCCATCATTGTACTGGGAGGACAATGGTGGATTTTATTTTGAACTGCAGATGGCAGCAGTTTAATACCTTGAGCTGCAAATATAGGCAAATAAATAGTGGTCTATTAATATACCCTCCGTGGCCACTTTATCATGTACGCCTGCTTGTTAATGCAAATATTTAATCAGCCAGTTATGTAGCAGCAACTCAGTGCATAAAAGTGTGCAGACATGGTCCAAAGGTTTAGTTGGTTTGCAGACTAAACATCAGAATGGGGGAAAAATGTGATCTGGGGGAAAAATGTGATCTAGGAGACTTTGTCTGTGGAATGAATGTTAGTGCCAAAGGGGTGGTTTGAGAATTTCAGACACTGCTGACTCCTGAGTTTACAGAGATTGGTCGGGAAAACAAAAACACTCATTAGTGGCATTTCTGTGGGCAAAAACGCCATGTTAAGGAGGGAGGTCAGGGGAGAATGGCCGGACTGGTTCAAGCTGACAGGAAGGCGACAGTAACTCAAATAAACAATGCTACAACTGTGGTGTGCAGACGACCATCTCTGAACGCATGACATGCCAAACCTTGAAGTGGATGGGCTGCAGCAGCAGAAGACGACAATCTCAGTGGCCACTTTGTTAGGTACAGGAAGTAACTCATAATCTCATGTTTAAGAGTAACTTGTGTTTGCAAATCATAATGTGGCCAGTGTGTGTCTATACATCATTTCACTGTAGTCATGATTGATCAGTCTATTAAGAAAAAAAAAACATCTGAAGTTTCAGACCTCATCATTATCTGTTTAACCAACTGAGCATTTGAGGACACCCGGATACACCTGTTTCATATTTAATCTGCGTATTGATAGTTGACTAAAGTTAATCTCTGTGAGCAAGTGTACTTGAGTGTCTCTGTCCGGGTGGATTCAAATCCACACCTTCCAGTCTAACTAGCCTTCAGTCTTGGTGCAGGAGTAACGAAATAGTCACCTAGGTTCATTCCAGCAGTATTAAAAAAAAACAAATATGGACTGTTTAATAACAGGAAGATGGGTTTCAGTCTGCAGGACCCAATAACTAAGGGACAGGAATCCCAAATCCAAGGGCCAATAACCAGAACTTGGTTTCTTGGGCTCTATTCATAAAGGTCGAAGGGAGAGAAACAGTGGGTGTCCTAGAAATGAGCCTTGATCAGTTCCTTCCTATTGCAAACAAACATAATTGCGTGCCCTGGTCTACTTTTAAAATGGTTCAACTCTGAGGAATACCTTCACAGAATCTACCAGGCCAGGCTGGATGCATATCTCTGTAATTTTCGCTGCAGATACATGTATAGGATCCCACGTTGTTCTTACACTTTGCATGAGGCGAGCAGTCATTGTAAGTAGGAGAGGTGCATTCATTAACATCTGAAGGGACAGAAATGTATTAGCTAAGTAACACAATAGAATGTTAGTCTTACTACTAATTAAATATGACTAGCAAATGCGCACACATAAACGCATGTATACACCACACACACAATCAATCACAACCACCAGACAGAGGACGGTTGATCCTGGAGAGTATATAACAAAATAATCAGATTCTTATCATTGATTCCAGTAGAATTAAAAGAAATAAATCAAGATAGTTAATATAGTAAAATAACATTAGTATTAAATAAATCAAAAATCAGAACCCCTCTTTCTGTGCTATGACTGCAACACTAAGCATGTGGTAGAATTGTATCAGGCTTTATTGCCAAGTTCACTGTTTATATTCATAGTTGGGGAATGGCCAGCTGAGCCAGCTACGGCAACCAAACACCAGCACAGGACAAGCCCTCAGGCAAAAAAAAATGTGTGGCTGAGGGGTTGGAGCAGGGGGCGGGGATTCAGATTTCTGGATCATTGAGACCTCTTCTGGGGCAGGTGTGACCTGTACAAAAAGGATGGGTTGCATTTGAATCCAATGGGGACAAATATCCTGGCGGGAAGGTTTGCTAAAGCTATTGGGGAGAGTTTAAACTAGAATTGCCGGGGGGTGGGAACGGAACTGAAGTGACGGAGGAAAGGGAGGTTGGCTCACGAATAGAGAAAGTTTGCAGACAGTGCAAAAGGGAGGATAGGCAGCTGATAGAGAAGGGACGCGCTCAGAACGATGGTTTGAGGTGTGTCTATTTTAATGCAAGGACTATTATGAATAAAGCCGATGAGCTTAGAGCGTGGGTCAGCACTTGGAGCTATGATGTTGTGGCCATTACAGAGACTTGGATGGTGAAGGTGCAGGAATGGCTACTTCAAGTGCCAGGCTTTAAGATGTTTCAGAAAGGATAGGGAGGGAGGTAAAAGAGGTGAGGGCATGGCACTGTTGATCAAAGATAGTGTCACGGCTGCAGAAAAGGAGGAAGTCGTGGAGGAGTTGCCTACGGAGTCTCTGTGTGCGGAAGTTAAGAATAGGAAGGAGTCAATAACTCTGCTGGGTGTTTTTTATAGACCAGCCAATAGTGACAGGGACATCAAGAAGCAGATAGGGAGAGAGATTCTGGAAAGGTGCAATAATAACAGGGTTGTTGTGGTGGCAGATTTTAATTTCCCAAATATTGATTAGCATCTCCCTAGAGTGAGGAATTTAGATGGGGTAGAATTTGTTAGATGTGTTCAGGAAGGTTTCTTGACACAATATGTAGATAAACCTACAAGAGGAGAGGCTGCACTTGATCTGGTATTGGGAAATTAACCTGGTCAGGTGTCAGGTCTTTCAGTGGGAGAGCATTTTGGAGATAGTGATCACAACTCTATCTCCTTTACCATAGCATTGGAGAGGGATGGGAACAGACAAGTTAGGGAAATGTTTAATTGGAGTAAGGGGAAACATGGGGAAACAGGGAAAGAATGGCAGGGTACAAGATCCATGGTGCACAAAGGCTGTTGTAAATCTAGTCAAGAAGAAAAGAAGAGCTTACAAAAGGTTCAAAAAACTAGGTAATGATAGGAATCTAGAAGATTATAAGGCTAGTAGGAAGGAGCTTAAGAATGAAATTAAGAGAGCCAGAAGGGGCCATGAGAAGGCCTTGGCAGACAAGATTAAGGAAAACTCCAAGGCATTCTACAAGTATGTGAAGAGCAAGAGGATAAGACAAGAGAGAATAGGACCAATCAAGTGTGAGAGCGGAAAAGTGTGTATGGAATCGGAGGAAATAGCAGAGGTACTTAATGAATACTTTGCTTTAGTATTCACTATGGAAAAGGATCTTGGCGATTGTAGGGATGACTTACAGCGGACTGAAAAGCTTCAGCATGTAGATATTAAGGAAGAGGAGGTGCTGGAGCTTTCGGAAAGCATCAAGTTGGATAAGTCACCAGGACTGGACAGAATGTACCCCAGGCTACTCTGAGAAGCGAGGGAGGAGATTGCTGAGCCTCTGGCGATGATCTTTAAATCAATGAAGACGGGAGAGCTTCTGGAGGATTGGAGGTTTGCGGATGTTGTTCCTTTATTCAAGAAAGGGAGTAGAAAATTATAGGAAATTATAGACTAGTGAGTCTTACTTCAGTGGTTGGTAAGTTGATGAAGAACCTGAGAGACAGGATTTGTGAACATTTGGAGAGGTACAATATGATTGGGAATAGTCAGCATGGCTTTGTCAAAGGCAGGTTGTGCCTTACGAGCCTAATTGAATTTTTTGAGAATGTGACTAAACACATTGATGAAGGTAGAGCAGTAGATGTAGTGTATATAGATTTTAGCAAGGCATTTGATAAGGTACCCCATGAAAGGCTAATTGAGAAAGTAAGGAGGCATGGGATCCAAGGGGACATTGCTTTGTGTATCCAGAACTGACTTGCCCACAGAAGGCAAATAGTGATTGTAGATGGGTCATATTCTGCATGGAGGCCAGTGACCAGTGACCAGTGACCAGTGGTGTGCCTCAGGGATCTGTTCTGGGATGCCTACTCTTTGTGATCTTTATAAATGACCTGGATGAGTAAGTGGAGTGATAGGTTAGTAAATTTGCTGATGACACAAACGTCGGGGGTGTTGTGGATAGTGTGGAGGGCTGTCAGAGGTTACAACGGGGCATTGATAGGATACAAAACTGGGCTGAGAAGTGGCAGATGGAGTTTAACCCAGATAAGTGTGAGGTGGTTCATTTTGGTAGGTCAAATATGATGGTAGAATACAGCATTAATGGTAAGACTCTTGGCAGTGTGGAGGATCAGAGGGATCTTGGGGTCTGAGTCCATAGGACACTCAAAGCTGCTGCGCAGGTTGACTCTGTGGTTAAGAAAACGTACGGTGCATTGGCCTTCATCAATCGTGGGATTGAGTTTAAGAGCCGAGAGGTAATGTTGCAGCTTTATAGGATGCTGGTCAGACCCCACTTGGAGTACTGTGCTCATTTCTGGTCGTCTCACTACAGGAAGGATGCGGAAACCATAGAAAGTGCGCAGAGGAGATTTACAAGGATGTTGCCTGGATTGGGCAGCATGCCTTATGAGAATAGGTTGAGTGAACTCGGCCTTTTCTCCTTGGAGCAACGGAGGATGAGAGATGACCTGATAGAGGTGTTCAAGACAATGAGAGGCATTGATCATGTGGATAGACAATAGACAATAGACAATAGGTGCAGAAGTAGACCATTCGGCCCTTCGAGCCTGCACCACCATTCTGAGATCATGGCTGATCATCTACTATCAATACCCGGTTCCTGCCTTGTCCCCATAACCCTTGATTCCCCTATCCATAAGATACCTATCTAGCTCCTTCTTGAAAGCATCCAGAGAATTGGCCTCCACTGCCTTCTGAGGCAGTGCGCTCCACACCTCCACAACTCTCTGGGAGAAGAAGTTCCTCCTCAACTCTGTCCTAAATGACCTACCCCTTATTCTTAAACCATGCCCTCTGGTACTGGGCTCTCCCAGCATCTGGAACATATTTCCTGCCTCTATCTTGTCCAATCCCTTAATAATCTTATATGTCTCAATCGGATCCCCCCTCAATCTCCTTAATTCCAGCATGTACAAGCCCAGTCTCTCTAACCTCTCTGCGTAAGACAGTCCGGACATCCCAGGAATTAACCTAGTGAACCTACGCTGCACCTTCTCCACAGCCAGGATGTCCTTCCTTAACCCTGGAGACCAAGACTGCACACAATATTCCAGGTGCGGTCTCACCAGGGCCCTGTACAAATGTAAAAGTATTTCCTTGCTTTTGTACTCAATTCCCTTTGTAAAAAGGCCAACATTCCATTAGCCTTCTTCGCTGCCTGCTGCACTTGCTCATTCACCTTCAGAGACTGATGAACAAGTACTCCTAGATCTCTTTGTATTTCTCCCTTACCTAACTCCACAACGTTCAGATAATGATCTGCCTTCCTGTTCTTGCTCCCAAAGTGAATAACCTCACACTTATTCACATTAAATGCCATTTGCCAAGTTTCTGCCCACTCACCCAGCCTATCCAAGTCACCTTGAATTCTCCTAACATCCTCATCACATGTCACACTGCCACCCAGCTTAGTATCATCAGCAAACTTGCTGATGTTATTCACAATGCCTTCCTCTAAATCATTGACGTAAATCGTAAACAGCTGTGGTCCCAATACCGAGCCCTGTGGCACCCTACTAGTCACGACCTGCCATTCCGAGAAACACCCATTCACTGCTACCCTTTGCTTTCTATATGCCAACCAGTTTTCTATCCATGTCAATATCCTCCCCCCAATGCCATGAGCTCTGACTTTACCCACCAATCTCCTATGTGGTACTTTATCAAATGCCTTCTGAAAGTCAAGGTAACCACATCCACTGGATCTCCCACGTCTATCTTCCTGGTTACATCCTCGAAAAACTCCAATAGATTAGTCAAGCATGATTTGCCCTTGGTAAATCCATGCTGGTTCGGCCCAATCCTATCACTGCTATCAAGATATGCCGCTATTTCATCTTTAGTAATGGACTCCAGCATCTTCCCCACTACGGATGTTAGGCTAACAGGGTGATAGTTCTCTGTTTTCTCCCTTCCTCTTTTCTTAAAAAGTGGGATAACATTAGCCATTTGCCAATCCTCAGGAACTGATCCTGAATCTAAGGAACATTGGAAAATGATCACCAATGCATCCGCAATTTCCAGAGCCACCTCCTTTAGTACCCTAGGATGCAGACCATCTGGACCTGGGGATTTGTTAGCCTTCAGTCCCATCAGTCTACTCATCATCGTTTCCTTCCTAATGTCAATATGTTTCAGTTCCTCTGTTACCCTATGCCCTTGGCCCATCCATACATCTGGGAGATTGCTTGTGTCTTCCCTAGTGAAGACAGATCCAAAGTACTTATTAAATTCGTCTGCCATTTCTCTGTTTCCCATAACAATTTCTCCCAATTCATTCTTCAAGGGCCCAACATTGTTCTTAACTATCTTCCTTCTCTTCACATACCTAAAAAAACTTTTGCTATCCTCCTTTATATTCCTAGCTAGCTTGCGTTCATACCTCATTTTTTCTCCCCGTATAGCCTTTTTAGTTAAGTTCTGTTGCTCCTTAAAAATTTCCCAATCATCCGTCTTCCCACTCACCTTAGCTCTGTTATACTGCTTTTTTAATGCTATGCTATCTCTGACTTCCTTTGTCAACCACTGTGGCCACTTTCCCCTCTTTGAATCCTTCCTTCTCCGGGGGATGAACTGATTTTGCACCTTGTGCATTATTCCCAAGAATACCTGCCATTGCTGTTCCACTGCCTTTTCTGCTAGGATATCCGACCAGTCAACTTTGGCCAGCTTCTCCCTCATGGCTCCATAGTCTCCTTTGTTCAACAGCAATACTGACACTTCCGATCTGCCCTTATCCCTCTCAACTTGCAGATAAAAACTTATCATATTATGGTCACTACCTCCTAATGGCTCCTTTACTTCAAGATCACTTATCAAATCCTGTTCATTGCACAACACTAAATCCAGAATAGCCTTATCCCTGGTCGGCTCTCGTACAAGCTGCTCCAAAAATGCATCCCGTAGACACTCTACAAGCTCCCTATCCTGGGGTCCAGTACCAACCTGATTTTCCCAGTTCACCTGCATGTTGAAATCCCCCAAAACTACTGCGACATTTCCTTTGCCACATGCCATTGTTAACTCCCTATTCAACTTTCACCCAATATCCATGCTACTGTTTGGGAGCCTGTAGATAACACCCATTAGGGTCTTTTTGCCCTTACTGTTCCTCAGTTCTATCCACACTGACTCTACTTCTCCTGATTCTATATCCCCCCCTTGCAAGGGACTGAATCTCATTCCTCACCAACAGGGCCACCCCACCCCCTCTGCCCACCTTTCTGTCCCTTTTCCCCAGTCAGAGGCTTTTCCCTGGCGCTGAAATGGCTAGCATGAGAGGGCATAGTTTTAAGGTGCTTGGAAGTAGGTACAGAGGAGATGTCAGGGATAAGTTTTTTTACGCAGAAGGTGGTGCGTGTGTAGAATGGGATGCTGGCGGTGGTGGTGAAGGCAGAAACGATAGGGTATTTTAAGAGACTGCTGGATAGCTACATAGAGCTTAGAAAAATAGAGGGCTATAGGTAAAGCCTCAGTAGTTCTAAGGTAGGGACATGTTCGGAACAGCTTTGTGAACTGAAGGGCCTGTATTGTGCTGTAAGTCTTTTACGTTTCTATGTTCTAAGATTGTCTTTCATTTTCCCTGAGAGAAAACAGGGGTGGCGTCACAAAACAAAAATTCAAGTGAAAGCTGTGCTCAACCTGAAATGAAACAGAAAATGCCAGTAAGGCCTTTCGTATGAGGCAGAAAAAGAACAATAGTTAATGCTTTAAATAGAAATATATTTATTTATTAAATAATTAGCACTATATAGATCGGAATTACATTGCTATCCTTGACCTCACCCTATCAAAGAGAATCCCTTTGTCCGCTTCATCATCCCCACCCACACACACGCACTCTTTCTGCATTTTTCTCCCAGTTTGTTTACTCACTTTCTCAGTGCCAATGAACAGTCTTTGATCCATAGAAATAATTCCACTTCTCTTTCTACTGATGTTGCCTGACCTGTTTTCAGCAGGTTCTACCTTCCTTTGGGGCAATTTGGTTCAATTTTTATGAATTGAAACTTCAGGTGAGGTGCACGTAAAATTTGGCATTGTTTGAAAAGACAAGGCTACAATCCCCTACCTTCCATCTTACAAATGCACCCAAGACAGATGAACAGATGAGATTTTGCAAATTAGGTAATTGAAGGAAAAAGCTTTAAATCTAAATTTTGGTTTTTAAAATGCAGCACTTTGTAATTGCTTCAAGGTTTTCTAGGCCATGCACGAGCTACAACTGAGAGAGCAGGTGCCCCAACCTATGCCCAGGGTTACTGAAAAATCAAGGAAACTTCACAGTAAGAGCAATTGGTTCAATGACTGTCATATTTGCACTAACAACTCAAGAGACCAAGCTTACCAAGCCTGCGTCCATCTTTAGCATACTTTCAAGAGATCAGTAACACCAAGGCATTCCAAGCCATTCTACACATACATCAAAAGCAAAGGGATAAGTAGGAAGAGGGTAGGGCCACTCAAGGATAAAGGAGGGAACATGTTCTTGGAGGCATGGGATGTGGGAGAGGTCGTAAATCATGGGTTCCAAACTGGGGTCCACGGACCCCTCAGTTAATGGTAGGGGTCCATGGCATAAAAAAGGGTTGGGAACCCCTGCCTAAATGAATACCCTGTGACACTATTTACCACAGAGAAGCATGTAGTGGAATGCGTTAATATGTTATGGCACTTTAACATAAAAGAAGAGGTAATCTTGAACAATACTATTGTGGATAAGCCCCCAGGGCCTGATGGGATATAGCCTAGGTTATTGACTGACTCAAGCAATGAGATTGCTGGGGACCAAGAACTTAACCCTAACCATAAGTGCAGTCCCCAAGGACTGGAGAGTGATCAATATTGTTCCTTTGTTCAGGAAGGGATAATTGTGGTAATTATAGACTGCTGTGTCTCATGCCAATGGAAGCTGTTGGAAAGGATTCTTAGGGACACAATTTATGAATATTTGAAAGACCACAACACAATTATGGAGAGTCAGCATGGACAAGTCATGTCTTACTTACTTGATTTATTTTTTTGATGAGGTGATACGAGGGGTGATTGATAAGTTCATGGCCTAAGGTAGAAGGAGTCAATTTTAGAAAACCTAGCACACTTATTTTTCCTACATTTACACACTTAGCCCAGCTGTATAACTCATCTCCTTCTACCACAGGCCACAAACTTATCCATCACCCCTGCTGCGGACCACCTGGAGGCCCAAGGCGCTCTCGTTACATGTATGTGCAGTTCAACTCTTTGAGTGAAAGTGCAGAAAGTTTGAAGTTAATAACTCATCTCTTTCTACATTGGGCCACAAACTTATCAATCACCCCTGCTGAGGACCACTTTCGGAGGTCCAAGACACCGACTTTGACAAAGAAGGGATCCGTATGCCCCACGCCCTCTGGACTAAGTGAGTAAATGTTGGAAAAATAAATGTGTTAGGTTTTCTAAAATTGACTCCTTCTATCTTAGGCCACAAACCCATCAATCACCCCTCATAAATGTGATCGAAGGTGGTGCTGTGGCTGATACTACATGAACTTTACTAAGGCATTTGACAGGGTCCATCATGGTTGGTGTCCAGTTGATGAAAATGTATGGGATCCAGGATGAACCGACCATTTATACTTTATGCTTTACTGTCGCCAAACAATTGATGATTGATACAATCATCATAGCAATATTTGATTCTGCGCTTCCTGCTCCCTGGATTACAAATCGATAGTAAATATTAAAAATTTAAATTATAAATCATAAATAGAAAATAGAAAAATGGGAAGTAAGGTAGTGCAAAGAAACCGAGAGGCAGGTCCGGATATTTGGAGGGTACGGCCCAGATCCGGGTCAGGATCCATTCAGCAGTCTTATCACAGTTGGAAAGAAGCTGTTCCCAAATCTGGCCGTACGAGTCTTCAAGCTCCTGAACCTGCTCCCGGAGGGAAGAGGGACGAAATGTGTGTTGGCTGGGTGGGTTGTATCTTTGATTATCCTGGCAGCACTGCTCCGACAGCGTGCGGTGTAAAGTGAGTCCAAGGACAGAAGATTGGTTTGTGTGATGTGCTGCGCTGTGTTCACGATCTTTTGCAGCTTCTTCTGGTCTTGGACAGGACAACTTCCATACCAGGTTGTGATGCACCCTAGAAGAATGCTTTCTACGTGCATCTATAAAAATTAGTGAGGGTTTTAGGGGACAGGCCAAATTTCTGTAGTTTTCTCGGAAGTAAAGGCGCTGGTGGGCCTTCTTGACAGTGGACTCTGTTTGGTTGGACCAAGTCAGGTCATTTGTGATATTGACCCCGAGGAACTTAAAGCTTTTGACCTGTTCCACTTGCGCACCACTGATGTAAATTGGGTCGTGCGGTCTGCTACTCCTTCTGAAGTCAACAACAAATTCCTTCGTCTTGCTGACTTTGAGGGATAGGTTATTGTCTTCTCACCATGCCACCTGGTTCTTAATTTCCTCTCTGTACTCAAACCCATCATTACCCGAGATATGGCCTATAATTGTTGTGTCATCAGCAAACTTATATATTGAGTTTGGTGGAAACTTGGCTACACAATCACGGCTGTACAGTGAGTACAGCAGGGTGCTGAGTACACAGCCTTGTGGGGCACCAGTGCTCAGAGTGATTGTAGAGGAGAGCTTGTCCCCTATTTTTACAGCCTGAGTCCTGTCTGTGAGGAAGTTGAAGATCCAGCTGCAGATCTGAGTGCTAAGGCCCAGGTTCCAGAGCTTAGGAATCAGTTTATTTGGAATGATGGTATTAAAGGCAGAGCTGTAGTCAATGAAAAGGAGCCTTACGTATATGTCTTTATTCTCCAGGTGTTCTAAGGAGAAATGTAGGGCCAGAGAGGTGGCATCTGCCGTTGACCTGTTGCTCCAGTAGGCGAATTGCACAGCGTCGAGGTTGACTGGTAGGCTGTGGTTGATGTGTGCCATAACCAATCTCTCGAAGCACTTCATAGCAATTGATGTCAGAGCCACAGGTCAATAGTCATTCAGGCATGCCACCTTGCTCTTCTTCGGCACTGGGATTATTGTTGCCTTCTTAAAACACGAGGGAATCTTAGACTGAAGCAAGGAGCAGTTGAAGATGTCAGCAAACACTCCAGCTAGCTCGTTTGCACAGGCCCGGAGAACCCAGGGATGCCATCTGGGCCCGTCGCCTTCCTTGGATTTATCTTCAGGAAGGCCCTTCTAATGTCCTCCTCGGTGACGATGAATCTCGATGTCACCAGGTCCGGTTCATCCGGAGGGAGCGGGACGTTCCTCTTCTGTTCGAATCTTGCATAGAATACGTTAAGTTGGTCAGGAAGAGAAGCGCCACAGTTATTGATATTCCCAGCCTTTTCTTTGCTGCCCAGTGATCTCATTTAGACCCTGCCATAGTCTACTGGCATCCCTCTGGTTAGCCTGGGCTTCCAACTTGGCTCAATATTGCCTCTTGGTGCCCTTAATGGTTTTCCGGAGTTCATGCCTGGATTCCGTGTAGCGACTGGTATCCCCGGACCTAAAAGCCGCAGCTCTAGCCTTTAAAAGGGATTTGACCTCATAATTCATCCAAGGTTTCCGGTTAGGGAATACCCGGATTGTCTTGCGAGACACACAGTCCTCCGTGCTTTTCCAAATAAAGTCCGTGACAGCTGAGGCATACTCATTGAGGTTAGCTGCCGAGTCCTTGAATACTAACCGGTCCTCCGATTCAAAGCAGTCACGGACATTTGAATTCAGAATTGACTTTCCCACAGGAGACAGAGGAGAGTGGTTGATAGGACTTATTCTGGCTGGAGGTCTGCGATTAGTGGTGCTCCAAGGGTATCTATAACAGGACCTCTACTGTTTACAGCAATGTATAAGTGATTTGGATGAAAATATGGATGGGTAGGTTCGTAAACTCACAGACAACATGAAGATTGGCAGCATTGTGGGGACTGCAAAAATTGCCAAAGGTACAGTGGTATATATTGTAGATCATTACAGCAGAAAAAAAATGGTAGATGAAGTTTTGCCAAGCGTGATGTGTTGCACTTTGGCAGATCAAATCTAAGGGGATAGTACACAGTTAATGGCAAGACCCTGATAGGGTGGGAAAGAAGTATATGGCATATTTGCCATTATTACACTTGGTTTTAAGATCGAGAGTCAGGCAATTATGTTGCAGTTTTATAAAACTCTTGTTAGCTGGTTGAATACTGTATTTAGTTCTGGTCAGCCCATTATAGGAAGGATGTGAAGGCTTTGGAGAGGGTTCAGAAGAGGTTTACCAGGCTGCATCCTAGATTAGAGGGAATGTGTTATGCAGAGTGTTTGGACAAACTTGGGTTGTTTTCTGCGGAGCGACAGTGGCTGAGGGGAGACAGGATAGAAGTTTATACTACAAGACCATGAGCAGTATAGAGAGATACCCAGTGTCTTTTTTCCATGGTCAAAATGTCTAATACTATGGTACATGTATTAAACCTGAGAGGAGTAAATTCAATGACCTGTTTTTGATGAAAATACAATAGAAGCATTTAGGAGGATTTTAGAAGATAATATGAATGCACATCATGAGCCCCACCCAGGGGTGGTACATTTGGCGGCATAACCAAGTTCTCAGACAGCTGGCATCAATCTTGGAACAGAGGCGAATCATCACAAATGCTCTCCCACAAACATCAGCAGGAAATGTCCACATCACACGATTTGTACCAGCAGGCCAACCTCCAGAGCACCATATAACATCAAAAGATGTAAGCATTCTGCAGCTTGCTCGGGATTGGAAAATGGACATGGACTTGGAAAAAAGCTTGTGTTTCCCCCAGACATTGCAGCTACAACACTCCGGCCAGACATGGTCCTGTGGTCTACAACAGCCAAGCTGGCTTATGTTGTGGAATTGACAGTACCGTGGGAAGATGGTGTCGAAGAAGCTTATGAGAGGAAAAAGACCAAGTACTCTGAACTGGCAACTGAAGCTGCCCAGAATGGCTGGAAGACCAAGATTTTCCCTGTGGAAGTGGGATGCAGGGGATTCGTTGCTACATCTACGACCAGTCTATTGAAGAAGATGGGGGTGAGGGATCACTCCCTCCAACAAGCAATCAAGTCCTTGTCAAATGCAGCAGAAGAAAGCAGCAACTGGATTTGGATTAAAAGGAAAGACAACAACTGGGCTGCAAGATGAAGACAGGAGGGTATGGAACTGAGGGGGTTGTATCTGGGACGCCAGGTAGCACCGTTGAGCCCTCTGGAAACGTCGTGGGCTTATCAAGGAAATGTCTAAGAAGGAGGGTGCCCACCTGATGACCCCGATGACGTACCTACCCTCCCTCCTTGCCACCACTCCAAACCCACTGCCAACATTGAGAGTGCCGACTTACCATTGGGGTTGAAACATCAAGTCCTAGTAGCTCTACTGTATAGAATAGGGGAACTGGACATAGTGTAGACAATAGGGATTAGTTTAGTTAGGCAATTAAATACTAGTTAACAAAATGACATGGACTGAAGGACCAGTTCCTGCACTGCACAGTACTGTACTCTATGTACCATTGGTTATTTTAATATTACATTATAACAATGCCATTTACCTCCAAGGAACTTAGGCTCCAAGTTCAATTATGTAAGTATCGACCACTTACCTGAAATGGAGGTGTTATTGTGATTGAATTCAAAGACAGAGCTGTTGTAAAGAGAGGAGATCAATGCAGAGGATGCATTCCAAATATTCAGCTGAATTCCTGGATCAATAACAATTTCAAAGTTCACCACAATACTCCCATTGCTGAGAGATTTTACACGGGCCAGAATTTTCCTGCTTTTGTACCATTGACGAATTGTTGGTGGAAGGGATTGTTCAACCTGAAATGAAAAAAGGTTATAAAATCTTTCATGGCTAGTCACTACTTCACTGTATGGAGCTGGCTGGCTTTTCTACATGCTGTTCCCAGAAAAGGAATTCAGACTCATTTTCACAATATTAACATGGTTTTTTTCCTCCTGAAATCCAGAGTGACTGAAGACACATTTCCCTCAGTTGAAAGATCAGTGAACCCCAGCTCATTCCACAACTCCATCCACTCCCACGAAGCATTTAAACTCATATGGAGCTTTCTTACCTCTTGGTGCCACAGCTGAAGGAATGTCCTAAACTGGCCACTGCTGGTGTTGCTGAGAGCTTCACTGAAATTATAGTTCTGGATTCTCACCTGGCCATTCAATAACAGTGCAGCTGTAAAGCATTGAAAAAGGGCGGTCCCGTTACCATTACTTCCAGCATCAAGTACCATTTACATTGTCCATGATTGACCAGTAGTCCCCTCCATCTTGGAACCAGGGTCTTCTACCTTCAATCCTACCTGAATTATCTGGATAATCCTGTTTTATCTCAGGTTAGACAGTTGTGAAAAGTCCCAATTGATAAACTTGGAGTAGAAGGTGATTCCTGATGCTAACAGGAGAGTTTGGAGACACCTCTGGTCACATAGCAAGTTGTACTGAGCTGTTAGCCAATCAGTCAGAGTGCCATTCCATCAGCCAATGAGCTGCTCCATGTCCTTCAATGCACTGCCTTACATTAATCTGCCCTGCTGTCCGCAATGGGCTTTGCTATAATCCAAAGATTCACACATTGGACTTTTACATTGTACTTGTGTCAGCCGGGAACTGTGTCACCAAGCTGCAGTGTTTCAGGCATGCCAGGTCATAAGATCATGAGACATATGAGCAGAATTAGGTCATTTGGCCCATCGAGTGAGCTCCACCATTCCATCATGGCTGGAGTTCCACCAGGCAAAGAGTTGGAGGTGAGGAGGGACAAAAATTTGCATCAGAGAAGGCAGGGGAGGCAATGTTTATATTCAGTGTCAATTCAAGGTCTCACAAGCAACCACAACAAACCAAATTCAGCATTACCGCATCTACTAAAATTTACCTAACAGTCAATTCAGCCAATCATGCCTGTACTGGTCAAAGTAGGGAGAATGAAAACCCAGCTAGGTGGTACCACAACAACCTCTTACTCAGTGTCAGCAATAGCAAAGGAGGAGAAAGATGGAGGCCCATGAGCCAGCTCTCTTTAGGGGACTGCAGGTGGAGAGGGCCACCAACTTCCAATTCATTGGCATTTACAGGTCGGAGGATATGTCCTGGGATCAGCACGTAAGTGTTATCATAAATAAGATGATTTCTGACTGTAGAAGTTTCTTTAAATTCGACATGTCACCAAAAACTTAGACAAATTTCTATAAAAGCACAATGGAGAGTATCCTGACTAGTCGCATTGCAGCCTGATATGGAAACAGCAATGCCCAGAATGAAACAGACTACAGAAAGTGCTGAATACAACCCATTCCACCACAACTGAAGCTCCTCCCTACCAATGAGTACATTTACTTGCAACAAGAAAGCAACATCATCATCAAAGACCCTCCCCACCCAGGCCCTGCTTCCTTCTCATTGTTACCGCCGGGCACAAGCTCCCACGCCTTCAGGTTCAGGAACACTTACTAACCTAAACCATCAGACTCTTGAACCGGCATGAATAACTTCAGTCACCATCACTCTGATCCGATTCTATGACTTACAAACTCACTTCAATGGACTCTTTACAACTCAAGTTCTCAATATTATTTTTATTTTTATCTGCACAGTTTGTGCAGATGTACAGATGTATCACTGACAGTATTCTAACTGGTTGCATCACCGTTTGGTATGGGGGGGGTGGGTGGGGGGGTCGTCTACTGCACAGGATCAAAATAAGCTGCAGGAAGTTGTCAGCGCAGTCAGCTCCCCATCATGGGCACTAGCCTTTGTAGTATCCAGGACACTTTCAAAGAGCGATGCTTCAAAAGAGGCAGCATCCATCATTAACGATCCATATTATCTATGAGAATGCCCTCTTCTTATTGCTACCATCAGGGAGGAGGTACAGAAGCCGGAAAGCACATACTCAACAATTCAGGAACAGCTTCTTCCCCTCTGCCATCCGATTTCAGAAAGGGCTCTGAACCCATGAACACTATCTCACTACCTCTTTTAATTTTTTATTTTTGCACTATTTATTTTTGAACAAATTGGGTCTTTATTCTTTGGAATGTAGAAGGTTAAGGGGGGACTTGATAGAGGTATTTAAAATTATGAGGGGGATAGACAGAGTTGACGTGGAGAGGCTTTTTCCATTGAGAGTGGGGGAGATTCAAGCAAAAGGACATGAGTTGAGAGTTAGGGGGCAAAAGTTTTTCGGGGTAACATGAGGGGGAACTTCTTTACTCAGAGAGTGGTAGCTGTGTGAAACGAGCTTCCAGCAGAAGTGGTTGAGGCAGGTTCGATGTTGTCATTTGAAGTTAAATTGGATAGATATATGGACAGGAAAGGTATGGAGGGTTATGGGCTGAGTGCAGGTTGGTGGGACTAGGTGAGAGTAAGAGTTCGGCATGGACCAGAAGGGCCAAGATGGCCTGTTTCCGTGCTGTAATTGTTATATGGTTTATTTAATATATACTTACCGTAAATCACTTTTTTCTCTATTATTTTGTATTACATTGCACTGCTGCTACAAAGTTAACAAATTTCACGACATGTGCCTATGATATTAAACCGGATTCTGATTTTTCTACACATAGCTTTTTGGTCAGTCTTTATTTATATAAAGTTTTAATTTGTGCCTTTTAAGTATGTGATGCTTTACTCTGGATTGATTCAGTCATTGTCCTATTATTGTTGTTAATCGAACTGGCCTGTATTTGTAAAGGTATCACATTTGAAATCATCCAATTCTTTGGCAAGTCTCCTGCAGTCAGGAGCAACTGAAAAGTAATATTCAGAAACTCCATAATCCCTTTCCTTACTTCTTCCAACAACCTGATTTGTATTTCTTCTGTGCCTTGCCTGGTAATTGATCCATTTTCAAAATTGTGGAGTATCCTTATCCCCAACACTTCTATTACAAGAGGTGTAGATTGTGCATCTTCATACCTTCTCTCCTCTCATTAAAAGCAAGGTAATTTTTTTTTATTTCAAAATATACTTTATTCAAAAATAAATATATACAATAAACCATTCAATAACTTTTCCTTCTTTACATACGTTTCCATTATACTCAGTAAAATATCCGTATTTATAGCCACCCACATGGCACTCCAGTAGTTCAGCTTACCATATCATTGTTGAGGGGTACACTCCCCGCCCACCGACCCCTCCCACTCCTACGGGTGGAGAAACCTATACTGTGGTCCTTCCCCACCGGGCCCTTGCGGTGGCTGCACCAAGTTTCAGTGCGTCCCTCAGCACGTACTCCTGCAGCCGAGAATGTGCCAGTCAGCAGCATTCTCCCACGGACACCTCCATGTGCTGGTAGATCATCAAGTTTCGGGCTGACCAAAGAGCGTCTTTCACCGAGTTGATGATCTGCCAGCAGCACTGGATGTTGGTCTCCGTGTGCGTCCCCGGGAACAGCCCGTAGATCAGAGAGTCCTCTGTTACGCAGCTGCCGGGGATGAAACGTGACACTAGCCCGTCCATCCTCCTCCACACCCTCTTTGTGAACTGGCAGTGTGCAAAGAGGTGGGTCACTGCAGTCCTCCCGTGGGCAGTGGGGTGCGGGGACGACATTCCGGGCGTACAGGAGGGCTCTGACTGGGAGGGCCCCTCTCACCGCCAGCCAGGCGAGGTCTTGGTGCCTGTTGGTGAGATCTGGCGATGAGGCATTTTGCCAGATGAACTGGACAGTCTGCTCAGGGAACCACCCCTCTGTGTCCATCACGTCCTTAGTGCACTGTGGGAATGTAATTGGAGACAAATAAGGCAAAATCAGCCCCAGTTGTTTACAGCAGTGCAGCCTTTAGGTCTGAATGAGGTGGGGCTAACTACTCAGCTCCATTCTGACTGAGACGGGGCTAACTACTCAGCTCCATTCTGAATGAGATGGGACTAACTACTCAGCTCCATTCTGAATGAGAAGGGCTAACTACTCAGCTCCATTCTGACTGAGACAGGGCTAACTACTCAGTTCCATTCTGAATGAGAAGGGTTAACTACTCAGCTCCATTCTAACTGAGACGGGGCTAACTACTCAGCTCCATTCTGAATGAGAAGGGTTAACTACTCAGCTCCATTCTGAATGAGCAGGGTTAACTACTCAGCTCCATTCTGAATGAGACGGGGCTAACTACTCAGCTCCATTCAGAATGAGAAGGGTTAACTACTCAGCTCCATTCTGAATGAGAAAGGTTAACTACTCAGCTCCATTCTGACTGAGATGGGGCTAACTACTCAGCTCCACTCTGTGTGCTGAGATTGGTATGAATATATTCAGCCAATTCTAATTATGATACACCTAATTTTTTTGGAAAGTTGTATATAAAGGCGTTTGATGAGGACAAAAATAGCTCTGCTAGGACACTGTCCAGAATGAAATGTTCCACTTGAAACACGACAGAACCACCATCATTTTAAGTGATGCATCAGAGGCTGTTTCAGTCATAGACAAGAAACAATCTTTTACAGGTAGGAAGGTACCAAAGAAAGAACATCTGGAAGCCTGCAGATAATTGTAGTGACCAAGCCTATAAATGTTCTCTCAGACAATATGCTTACCTGTTTTTACTTTAATCTCTTGGGTAAAGCTGTTTCCACAAGATCGCCAGTAAATTTCCACAGTGTATAAGACCGCAGGCTCCAAATCCGGCACCGTCCAATTCATTTCTTGTGTCTCTGTTTCAATCACCATGCTGCCCTCTCTCAGCACCCGCACCGTAACCGTTTGGTTCTTGCTGGCATCTCGTGCCAAAATGACTGTGAAACTGACGCCAGTCACATTGATGATGGTCAGGTTTGTAACTGGAACAGGAGCTGTTGAGAGCATGTCAGGTTAGCACAACAAGAACACAACTACGTCCCACTCACCTTTACTGCGTACGATTATCATAAGACATAGGAGCAGAATTAGGCCATTGGGCCATCAGATCTATTCCATCACTCAATCATGGTTACCATGGGAATCACTACACTGCTTAGACGTAACTCAAGATGAATGAAGTATAAGAGACAATTACTGAGCACATTGAAGGTAGAGGTGTGAGTTGGGAGCAGTCAGCACCTATTTCTATAAGCTTTATAAAACTTACAAAAGAAATAGTTGATAATGGGGACAATAACAAGTAGAAATGATTGCTTTAAGGTTTTAGAGTTTTGTCATAGATGTTTATGTAGTGCCTTAAATTTAGTAAAATTCTACCAGAGTATGTCTAACTTTGTATGACCAAGTCAAATCAAAGGATATTGAATGAGCAAAGTGATAGATTATAAGGACTGAAGAAGAGCTGAGATGTTTAGGAGGTATACAAAATTATGAGGAATATCAATAGTGTAAATGCAAGCACACTTTTTCTACTGAGGTTGGGTGAGACTGGAACTAAAGGTCATAGGTCAAGGGTGAAAGGTTGTGAAATATTAAAGGGGAGCCAGAGGGGGAGCTTCTTCGCTCAGAGGCTAGGGCACTTGTAGAATACACAGAGTACAGAGTGCCAGTGGAAGTGGTAGATTTGGGTTCAATTGCAACAGTTAAGCGAAGTTTGGATAACTAAAGAATAGGAGGGGTATGGTGGATTGGGCTCCAGGTGCGGATCAATGGCACAGACTAAGTGAGTCGAAAGGCCTGTTTTTGTGCTGTAATGCTCTATGGCTCTGACTTTATGAGAATAATTGAAGAGGTTAAAATCTGAGAAGCTGCAGGAATGATGGATCATTTGAAATCAAGGGGCCAGGACCGAAGGAACACTGAAATTTCAGAGGACGGGTAAGATTTTCATTGCACCTGTGCATACATATGCTTGTGCATATGACAATAAACTCAGCTTTGATGTCAGGCAGCCAGAAAAGGTTACCTGGACAGAAAGGTGCAGAATGCATGCAGCTTCGAGGTGGAGCGAGGCCAGAATCCAAAACATGGCAACAAACCCTAGGGGAGGGGTGGTGAACCTTTTTCAGAGCATGTGCTCAAATTGACGATAACCTTCAAAAAAAATTCTCTCGTGTGGCACCACAAACAAGAGAAAATCTGTAGATGCTGGAAATCCAAGCAACACACACAAAATGTTGGAGGACCTCAGCAGGCCAAAACATCGACTGTACTCTTTTCCTAGATGCTGCCTGGCCTGTTGAGTTCCTCCAGCATTTTGTGTGTGCTGCATTCATGTGCCATAATAATCTTGAGTAGTGATTATCGTTGATTAACAAATTAGTAACAACAATGATGGAGCTTTATAAGGATAAAGGCTGAGTCTGCTGCTTATTTACATGTGTTGGTTGCTTTACTATTATGTAATAAAAGTATAACAGAGATAGGTTGAAATAAATGAAGCATTTTAGAAAACCTGTTCAGAAATTAATATTGATATTTTAAAAGGACATTTGAAAAATAACGTCATTTCTCAATAGTGTTGTTATTGTAACCATTTACTGTCCAATTACTGACGTGTGCACCAGGTCCGCAAGGATCTCAAATGAATCATTTAACGTCACATGTTCTTGCAGTCACCTAGCTGGCGCCAGGTCGGTGTGAGATGTGTCCTGTCATTGTGTTGTAATGGAATTATTCACGCCTTCGTTTGGCAGTAAAGAAAATCCCTAAGTATCCCTTCATTATGGGTGGAGTTAAAAGGACTGAGCATTTGCCAGCAACACTTTTGCACATGCCCTTTTGGACATGCTTGTCAAATGCCTGTCACCCGGCCCTGGGTAATGGGTAAAAAGGACATGGGACAACCTTTGACCTTTGCATAGTTTTACACTAGCTCAGGTTTGTAAAGGATGCATACTCATGGGAGAAACATGACATATTTCAATAAAATGAAGTTAATCAGCAGAATGAAAATAGACTTCCGAGAACAAGTCCAAACCTACAGACTTCATTGCAGACACGGCTACAGACTGGAGCTGCAATTGCAGCAAAAATGCACTAGTTCCATGGTGCTTGTTAAGTTACCATGTAAGAAGCAATAACAAAGATCTTTTCAGAGACACTCAAGAAAAATTTAAGGCTGGCATCAGAAATACAGTAGTTATGCACTGACCTAACAAAAGTAATTTATTTATTGAAATATAGTGCAGAATAGGCCCTTCCAGCCCTTTGAGATGCACTGCCCGGCAATGCCCAATCTAATACTAGCCTAATCACAGGACAATTCACAATGACCAATCAACCTACCGACCAGTACGTCTTTGGACACTGGGAGGAAACTGGAGAAAACTCATGTTGTCTTGGCGGGAACAAACTATAAACTTCTTACAGGCAGTGGCCGCAATTGGGCCCTGGTCAGTGGTACTGCATTATGCTAGCCACTGTGCTATCGTGCTGCCCAGATAGTGGTGATTATGCCTAGAGGTCGGTCGTATAATAACGGGAAAGCACAATTTAGTGGTAATCTTTTAAAAAAAATTCCAGATAAGCTTAGAAATGTGGAGTTCTTCACCTCAAGTATTGTCTCAAGAAAATAAGAAGCTAGAAAGTAGCTTAAACGTGTTGAACTTCCGTTACTGCCCCTCCTCCCCTTCTTACCCCATTCTTTATTTATTTATTTATTATTATTTTTTTCCCCCTTTCCTTCTCTTTTTTCTCCCTCTGTCCCTCTCACTATATCTTCCCCTGGTGCTCCCCTCCCCCTTCCTTTCCCCCTAGGCCTGCCATCCCATGATCGTCTCCCTTCTCCAGCCTCGTATCCCTTTTGCCAATCAACTTTCCAGCTCTTAGCTCCATCCCTCCCCCTCCTGTCTTCTCCTATCATTTTGGATCTCCCCCTCCCCTTCCCACTTTAAAATCTATTACTATCTCTTCTTTCAGTTAGCCCTGACAACGGGTCTTGGCCCGAAACGTCGACTGTCCCTCTTCCTAGAGATGCTGCCTGGCCTGCTGTGTTCACCAGCATTTTGCGTGTCTTGCTTAAACATGTTGAAGTTTGGATGAAGCATGAATTCAATTAGCATGAAGAAGTTAGTGCAATCTGACAAGTTGTGTGACATGGTTGCACACTGAAGCTTTCAATTACCCTGATTTACTATGAGGACATCATGTTATGATCAACGTTCGGCATGGAATAACAGCAGAAGTTTACCATTGCTCGCTCTATTGAGAAAAAATATCCTATTCCTGCAAAGCAGTACCGAAGGGGAAGACATTTATAGTGGTGATCCAAGAGCAACTTTCTTAACTTTAATTATCTAACCTAAGGGACTAGATAAATCTATACCTGCTACCTATATTATGCAGAAGTTACAATGCGGATGATTAGACCATATGAACTGGATGGATCAGTTCATGTTAGTCATCATGAATCAATAAATGCCAGTCATTAAACAACAGAGACATGCATTGCAGATAGTTCTGCTAACGCACAGGTTCAATGAATGACATTCATACCTGCCTCTGGCAATATCCGGGAGGAGTTGCAAATTCACGCATGAGCGCATGGATTTCCTCGGGCTGCTGCAGTCCACTCTCACATACCAAAAATGTTGTGAATTGTTTGGTAACTGCAAATTGTCCCTTTAGTGTAGAGTAATTGTTAAACCCAGGGGAGATGGGTGGGGGGGGTGGTAATGAGGTGAATTGGTTTCAGTGGAGTTAATCCTCCAACAGGATCAAACCTTGTCGTAGGGTTTGGAGGCTAGCGTGCCTCAATTGACCCGGAGATCTAAATTGGCTGGAGTCAGGGCTTTATGCTTTGGCTCTTGGTAGGGTCACCCATGCCAAACAGGTACAAGGATTGAAGCCAGACAAACAGTGGTTCCCAGTCCTCCAGGTTCGAGAGTTCAGCTCAGGGCTAGAAGCCCTGACTGGTAAAAACAAAATTTTTGCGGAAACAGCAATGAAGATCCCTTCTACATCTGAGTGCAACGGAATTCCTGAGTCTCTACCTGGGACTTGCATGACTGACAGTAGAGAAAACCGAGAGGAAGCTGATGATGGAAGCCCTGAACACCACCAGAGATGGAAGACCTTCATTGCTGCCCTAAACACCAGCAGCGTAAGGGTGGAGTTAACAGGAACATGGACATAATAAAATGGGCGACAAAAGGATTAACGTAAAAATGCGCATGTTAGATGGATGAACCCTAAAAGGCATTACAGATAAGTGACAATATAGAGAAAGAACTAAGTTAATGAAGTGTGGCTCAGTGTGGCTCAAATGCTTAATGCAACTGGAAAATTAAGAGCAGTGGACTGAAACATGGACTGCCATTCCTTCCAACGGCCAGACTGCCAGACTCAGAATTGTGAGTGTGCTTTGAAACAATTACTGGAAAAATCTTGAGGGAAGAGAAGTACATACAACATGATGGAGGTTCAGCTGATGGGGTGTCAGGTGTTAATCTTTCTGGATCCATTATGATCGGAGCTGCAGTACTTGACATGGATTCAGGAATCAGAACTGCCGTGGTCGCTTCTGCAAAAATAACAGGGTTTTGTGAAAGATTAAGGTTTATATTTGCTGTGAAATGATGAAAAACAGCATCCAACATATCATTAGAAATTTAGCAGAGACTACAGAGCAAGGATCAGTTTAATCAGGCCTAGTTCTGAGCCTATAAGATACAGGAGCAGACTCAGGCCATTTGTCCCATCAAGTCTGCTCCACTATTCCATCAAGGCTGATTTAGATAGATAGATAGATACTTATTGATCCCAAAGGAAAGTACAATGTCACAGTAGCATTACAAGTGCACAGATATAAATATTAGAAGAGAAGTAGAAAGAATAAAAAATAGGTTACCACAAACAGTCTAACAGGAGGGGACCATCACTCCCCTGGCTATAGGTTGACTCCTTATAGAGCCTAATGGCCGAGGGTAAGAATGGCCTCTTCGCAGCAGCACAGTTGTCTTAGTCTTTTACTAAAAGTGCTCTGCTATTCAGCCAAGGTGGCATGCAGAGCGTGAGAAACATTGTCCAGAATTGACAGGATTTTCTGTAGCATCCTTTGTTCTACCACAGCCTCCAGTGTGTCCAATTTGACTATAACAGAGCCAGTTTTTCTAATCAGTTTATTGAGCCTGTTGGCATCACCCGTGTTGATGCCATCGCCCCAGCACACTGCTGCAAAGAAGATTGTACTGGTGACGACAGACATGGTAGAACTGGTAGAACTGGTAGAACATTTATTATCCCTATCAACCTTATTTTCCTACCCTCTCCCCATAATCTTGGATAAGCTTACTAATCAAGAACCTATCTGCCTTAAATATACCCAATGACTTGATCTCCAAGGTTGTTAGTTCCACAGATTCATCACCCTCTGGCTAAAGAAATTCCTCCTCATCTCTGTTCTATAGGGGCGTCCTTCTATTCTGAGACTGTGTCCTTTGGTCCGAGACTCCCACTATAGGAAATATCTTCTGTACATCCACTCTATCTAGGCCTTTCAATATTTGATAGATTTCAATGAAATCCCCCTCATTCTTCTAAACTCCAGTGAGTACAGGCTCAGAGCCATCAAACACTCCTCATGTGTTAACCCTTTGGGTCAATGGGTTGTAGATTCTCACACGCCAAGGCAACATTCTAGTGTAGGACCAAAGTGATGACTGTGAAGAGCTTCCCAGTATACATCCTCTCCTCCAATAAAGACCACCTAATCTCATTTCCAAAACCTCACCCATCTCTACCCCTGCCCCCGTTCGTCTGCTGCTAGATCTCTCACCAATGACTTCGTGAATTCATTGCTCTCTCAGCTCACCTCCCACTTTCTAACTTTCTTTCATCTGAATTAATTTAAAAGCAACTTCTTCAAGAGCACCCAGCATGCTGACAAACTCCAGCCATTGGCCTAGCAGCCAATTAGTTATTAAATTTCTGTTCAGGGTATCAATTGCCATTCCACTCCTACTCCTTAATCAAACTATAAACCATCACTGTTTCCCAACAGTCTAAACTCCTCCAGTCCTACATCACCTCTGAGATCTCAGCATTACCTTTCTGATCTCCTGTGATGCCCCATTTTAAACCTTTCTCCATTGTGGCCATGTCTTCAGCTGCCTTGAATCTAACCCCTGGCATTCTCTCCATCTCTTGGATCAACTTTCTAACATCTCCACATCTGGCTCAGAAACATACATTATTCAATAAGAAAGTAAATTTGTTGCTTAGCTCTGGATAATTTTTGGAGATTAGGTCCAATTTTTTGATGTTTCAGATTCTATGCTAGCCAGACTCTAGGGAATTTGAGACCCTATTAATTTTACAACAAAATTCTGCAGGAACTCAGCAGGTTAGGTAGCAATTAATTCATCATCTGAAGGGTCTTGGTCCGAAACGCCGATTGTTTATTTCCATCCATTGATGCTGCCTGACTTGCTGAGTTCCTTCAGCATTTCACGTGTGTTGTTCAAGATTTATAGCACCTTCAGAATTGCTTGTGACTTCATCAATTTTACATTTGATAGCAAGTGATCTATTTGCAACCTGTTTGTTGGAAGCCCTGAATATTTCCTCCTGCCTTTACAGAGTTCAATAGCTGCAGTGTGTGTCATCATAGAAATCCTCAGTAAAGACTAAGGCCATTCAGCCCATTATTTCCAGGCACTGCGATTTCTCAGTTTTCATCAGCCATACCCTTGGTCCGTGCTGTCTGGAAGGAGAAGGGCTAGAGTTGCATGGGAACAACATTACCGGCAGATCCTTCTACAAGTCACACTGTCCTGACTTTGGAACATATTCAGATTCCCTCACTGTCAGTGTGGCAGAGAGGAGTGTGTTTCCCCTCATACACTGTGAGGGTTTCATGAAGACAGTTCACTGCCACCTTCTCAACCCAATAAGGAGTAGGCAATAAAGGTTATCTATGCCATCATTACTCATATCACAAGTACGATTAAGAGAATCCTTAACACACTCTGAGCTTGGTTAGACATAAAGGAGAAACGTTTTCACTCTGGAGTTAACTGGAGGTACCATTACCTCTACAGTCTCTGCCTTGTCCAGAAGGATCTGTGTCAGTGAAGCCACTCTGACATTTGCAGTTGTGAGACCCATCTGTGTTTGAACAGGTGGCCCTTCGAGAACAGGAATTCAGCTCCTCATGTTCACATTCATTGATATCTGCAGAGAGATTATGGAACATAGAACATTACAACACAGCACGGGATCACTGGCCCATGATGCTGCGCATTATGTTAAGATTATGTTAAACCAATGCAAGAAATAAGTACATAAAAGACCAAAACTTTTTTAAAAAGATGGTATCACGTCTCACTGCTTTTATTGCAACTGAAATGCTCATTCCAATCAGAGAAGATAACAATAGAAATACCTACAGTTGATAGAACAAGGTTTCCTCTGCCAATTGTCATTCTTGTTCAGGCATTGGTTTCTTACCTACATCACCTTTCCATGTAAAGGGCAGAGAGGATCTAGAACTGTCATATCTAAAAAGCTCAGGAGACTGGGAATGAAATAAAAGTTCAAAACATAGACTGAGGCATTACTGAAAAGAAAACAGAAAGCACTGAAGATAATCAGCAGGTCAGTCAGCATCTGTGGTGAGAAAAACAGAAGTAATATTTCAATGTTTTGAAGATCCTTTATCAGGGGAACCAAACGACTTTTGTTTGACTAAGAGCATCAATGGACAAGGAACGCAAGAGGAGACAAATGGACTAGTGGTATGGACCAGCAGTGACCCAACTGAATAGCAGACTAAACATGAGGGAATGTAAACTATACCATTTATTTATTTACTGAAGTATTGCAGGAGGTAATTCAGCCCAACATATTCATACCAGCTCCCAGAATTACAATCCAATATTAACAACAGGTGATACTTGCCATTCAATGTTTTTTCTGTACCAGAACAGTTTTATTCTATCTCACATGCCCATCACCTTACTTTTTATACTTTTACTATTTATTTACATAAAGGGTAATTTACATTAGCCAATCAACCTATCAGTATGGCTTTGGTATATTGGAGCAAACTCAATGGAAACAGGAAGAAGATGCTGGCAGTAGCCATGCCCAAGGAAGAACACAGGCACCTCTACATCCTCAGAAAGCTAAGGAAATTTGTCATGTCCTCATTGATCCTCAACAATCTTTATAAGTGCACGACAGAAAGTATTTTATCTGGATACATCACAGTGATTGTTCTGCTCAGGACCACCAGAAACTGCAGAGAGTTCTGGACACAGATCAGTCCATCACTAACATCACACAACATCAACTCTATAGACTCCGTCTTCTCCTCTTGGGAAAGCAGTCATCACATCAAAGATCCTGCCTGCTCCAGACATTCTCCCTTCTTCCTTCTTCTGTCAGGAAGAAAATACCAAGGCTTGAAAACACACAGCACAAGGCTCATGGACAGCTTCTGTCACACTGCTAGAAGACTCTTGAATGGACCCTCTTGTAGGATAAAGATGAACTCTTGACCTCACAGCGATCGGGAACGCATTGGTAATCATTTTCCAATGTTCTATAGATTCAGGATCAGTTACTGTGGATTGGAGGGTAGCTAATGTTACCCCACTTTTTAAGAAAGGAGGGAGAGAGAAAACAGGCAATTATTGACCAGTTAGTCTGACATCAGTGGTGGGGAAGATGCTGGAGTCAATTATAAAAGATGAAATAGTGGCATATTTGGATAGCAGTAGCAGGATCAGTCAGCATGGATTTACAAAGGGGAAATCATGCTTGACAAATCTTCTGGAATTTTTTGAGGATGTTACTGTGAAAATGGACAAGGGAGAGCCAGTGGATGTAGTGTACCTGGACTTTCAGAAAGCCTTTGATAAGGTCCCACATAGGAGATTAGTGGGCAAAATTAGAGCGCATGGTATTGGGGGGTAGGGTACTGACAAGGATAGAAAATTGGTTGTCAGATAAGAAACAAAGAGTAGGGATTAACGGGTCCCTTTCAGAATGGCAGGCAGTGACTAGTGGGGTACCGCAAGGCTCGGTACTGGGACCGCAGCTATTTATAATATACATTAATGATTTAGATGAAGGGATTAAAGGTAACATTAACAAATTTTCAGATGACACAAAGCTGGGTGGCAGCGTGAAATGTGAGGAGGATGTTATGAGAATGCAGGGTGACTTGGACAGGTTGGGTGAGTAGGCAGATGCAGTTTAATGTGGATAAATGTGAGATTATCCACTTTGGTGGCAAGAACAGGAAGGCAGATTACTATCTGATTGGTGTCAAGTTAGGAAAAGGGGAAGTACAACGAGATCTAGGTGTCCTTGTTCATCAGTCACTGAAAGTAAGCATGCAGGTACAGCAGGCAGTGAAGAAAGCTAATGGCATGTTGGCCTTTGTAACAAGGAGAGTTGAGTATAGGAGCAAGGAGGTCCTTCTGTAGTTGTACAGGGCCCTGGTGAGAACACACCTGGAGTATTGCGTGCAGTTTTGGTCTCCAAATTCGAGGAAGGACATTCTTGCGATTGAGGGAGTGCAGCGTAGGTTCACAAGGTTAATTCCCGGGATGGCGGGACTGTCATATATTGAAAGATTGGAGCGATTGGGCTTGTATACACTGGAATTTAGAACGATGAGAGGGGATCTGATTGAAACATATAAGATTATTAAGGGATTGGACACGCTAGAGGAAGGAAACACACTCCCGATGTTGGGGGAGTCCAGAACCAAAGGCCACAGATTAAGAATAAGGGGTAGACAATTTAGAACGGAGTTGAGGAAAACCTTTTTCACCCAAAGAGTTGTGGATCTATGGAATGCTCTGCCTCAGAAGGCAGTGGAGGCCAATTCTCTGGATGCTTTCAAGAAAGAGTTAGGTAGAGCTCTTAAAGATAATGGAGTCAAGGGATATGGGGAGAAGGCAGGAATGGGGCACTGATTGTGGATGATCAGTCATGATCACAGTGAATGGCGGTGCTGGCTCAAAGGGCCGAATGGCCTACTCCTGCACCTATTGTCTATTTTCTATTGTCTATCCAGGACCATCACGGTTGTTGCACCTTATTGTCTACTCGTGTTGTATTTTCTCTCAAAACATAACTGTAACACTGCATTTTGCAATCTGTTATTGCTCTTCCCTTTACAATACCTTGACGTACAGTACTTACATTTTTGAATGATCTATATCAAAGGCATTCAAATCAAGTTTTTTCTCTATATCTCTGTACATATGACAGTAATAGAACAATTTACTATTCACCAGCGACATGGGTCACTGAGTCTATGAGGTAATCAGATATTTGTGTAAGATTGTGTAATGCTGAGATTGACGCATTTGTCAAACTGCATTTGGAACATGTGGAGCAGTTTTAGGCTCCTTATCTAAAAAAGGGTGAGAGAGAATAAAGGTTTGTGGAGACAGTGCTAAGAAGTGGATAAGATAGATTCTAGATTTAAGATTCAATATTCAAGGTTGTTTATTGTCATTCTTTAGTACATGATTGTAAAGGAGAATGAAATGACTGTTAATCTGGACCAATCCAGCATAGAAAAAACATAATAAGCATGAATAACACAATAAAAACACAAATATAAATACAAAACCAATCCTATAAAACACAATATACAAGTAACTTATGTACTGAACTAAGTACTTCACCACTGAGGTAGCTCTGGCTCATTACTATCATTAGAACATCCTCCAATCCTGAAAGCCTTTTAGATCTCAAGAGTTTTCTAATTATGGCTTCTTGTACATCCTATATTTCCATTGTGCCATCATTAGCAGCTAAAATCTTAGCTTTGGAATCCTGTCCTTAAAACCTTGTTAAAACATAATCTTAACCAATCATTTTGTTATCTGCCTATATAATTCTTTTTCTTGCTCTATTGTTGCTTTGTTGAATAACACATCTGAAAATTACCTTTTGCAAATGTTTCTTCAAAACATGAAGAATTGTGATCAAAATTTGGCTGTGCTGCAGTTTCTCTCTTACGTTTGGAAACAGCCTCATAATAAAGGGATATCTCTCCAGAATAGAGGGGAGAAGGTCAGAGGGTGATGAATACGTGGAATTCATTGCCAGGGAGGTCAGTGTATTTAACACAGAGATTGATGTGTTTTTGATTGATAAGGTGGTTATGGGTTTCAGGGAAAATGTGGGAGAATAGGGTTACAAGAAAAACAATCAGCCATGACTGAATGGCAGAGCAGACTCAATGAGTTCTATGGCTTCACAACCGTTAAGATTTTTTTTAAAAATACATTAAAAATAGGAGCAGGAGTGAAACATTCAGCCCTTTGATCTTGCTGACATTCCATATGATCTTTGTTGATCATCCAGTTTTCTGTGTTTTCTCTATCCCCCTTGATTCCCCTAGCCCAAGAACAATATCTAACACTTTGTTTAACATACCTACTGATATCTCCTTAACTATAATCTGTGATCGCTTTATTAGGTACCCCCTGTACCTAATAAAGTGGCCACTGAGTGTATGTTTGCAGTCTTCTGCTGCTGTAGCCAATCACATCAAGCTTTGACACGTTGTGCCTTCAGAGGTGCTCCTTTGCACACAGAGTGTAGTTATTTGAGTTACTGTCACCTTCCTGTCAGCTTGAACCAAACCTGCAGCTCACTGAATGTATTTTTTTTGCTTTTCACACCATTCTCTATAAACTCTAGAGACTGTTGTGCATGAAAGCACTGGGAGATCAGCAGTTCCTAAGATACTGATGAAGGGTCTTGGCCCGAAACATCAGCTGCTTACTCTTTTCCATAGATGCTGACTGGCCCGCTGAGTCCGTCCAGCATTTTGCGTGCATTGCTTTGGATTGCCACTGTCTACAGATTTTCTCATGTTTGTGATTTCACAGTCAAAGTGGTTATGCCTTGTGATTCCAGAGATTAATTGAAAGAAAAAGAAAGGAGCCAGGGATGCATGTGTGCTTAGTTTTTTTTTCTTTCATGGGGTGAAAGAATCTTCCACCTCCATCTGTAGGTAAGCTTTAGCTAAGTCCACTTTGCTGAAGTATTTTCCTGCAGAAAGGTCTGCAAAGATATCCTCTATCGGGTGAAGTGGTATTGATCTACTTTCAGTACTGGATTGATGGTGATCTTAAAATCTTCTTGGTTATGCGGACCACTGGTGTTGCCCATGGTCTCCACTTAACCTTGGAAACAATTCTTTTAGCCTCCATGTGATCTAGCTCACTGGATACTTTATCACAGATGGTATAAGGAACCAGACAGGCTATGTAAAACTTGGGTGTGGCATTTTCATTTAATAGTATTTTACCTTTGAAATGTTTGAGTTTTCTAATGCCATCCTTGAACACTGCTTTGGCATCATCCAGTACATTTCTTAATTCACTTTAAGTTGACCCTATTGTAGGGGATGTATCATGCAAATAGTAGATGGATCTCCAAACAAGTTGTAGTTGTCTCGGCCGGTTAAGACCCCACAATGCTGGCCCTCCTGTTTTTAACACATACAGGCCCAATGTGGCTTGTTGGTTGTTGTATTTCACAGTTATAAATATCATTCTCATAGGAATTATCTTTTCTCTGGTATAAGGTGGTATAAGTTGGATATCGACAGACTTGAATACCTTTGAAATGCCATTCAAACTCATGTTATGAAAAGACTGAAACAACCAAGCCAGTGTCAAATTCCATTTTAATTAATTTGCCATTATTTCTGGTGTAAGCTTGTCTATTGTTAGTTTTTGCATTGTAAATCTTAAGGCTACCCAGACATGCGTCATTCTCATTATTATCAGATTTTTCCACACCATGCAGATTAATGCTCTTTTTGAAATTACAACTTTACTTTTTATCTTATTCCCTTCCCTATACAGTTCATTTACTTTTGTCTGTCCGACATGCTCTTTGTATGTGTCTTACTTTGATGCACTTACTGCAAGTTTCTCCCTTAAACCTGCATTGGTCTTATGTATGTGAGCCCCTGCCACAATGGTAACAAAATTTGTTTGGCCCAGCAGGTTTCTGTAACTCAGTTGTGTCTATGGCTGCTGTTTCCATTGATACAGCAATTTTAATTGCTCTTTTAAATGTGAGTTGTGCTTCAGTTAAAAGCCATTTTTGAATGCTTTCTTGTAAGAATCCACAAACTAAAAATTTTCAGTGCATCATTAAGCCCATCACTGAACTGACAATGCTCAGACAATTTCTTCAATTCAGCCACATAAGCTGAAATAGACTACCCTTACTTTTGATTCCACTTATGAAACATAAGCATTTGCAATGAACCATGGTTTTGGTTCTAAGTGTTCACTGCTTTGGCGTCATCCAGTACATTTCTTAATTCACTTTAAGTTGCCCCTATTGCAGGGGATGTGACATGCAAATAGTGGATGGATCTCCAAACAAGTTAATTTCAAGAACATCAAACCTCATTTCAGCTGGTTTGGTTGGAGTTCTCCAACTGCTACATAAATTGTATGCTTTCCATCTATGACACTCAGTAACACTGGCACTCACTTTTCCTTGTCTGTTTCATTTGCTTCAAGATACTGCTCAGTTTGCTCAGCATACAGCATCCAACTATCTGTTGTGCAATCAAATGCATCTATATTTCTGATATAGCCAGCCACTTCTGCTTTATTTATTTATTATTATTATCCCCCAGTACTCCTGTTTATGAACCCATTAAATTCATACATTTTCTGCCATTTTTCTTAACTCAACCATTTCTATCCCCTTCTGAAGAGACACATGCTGCACTTTTTTTTAACTCAAATGTCTTTCTTCTCTTCTGAAGAAAAAAAAACGTGCTGGTAGTCATCTCTGTTTCATCTTAAAACTATCTCATTGCCGCTGTTATGTTTTGTGACTCCAGAAATTAATCAAAAGAAAAACAGGGGAGTTGAGGATGTGTGTGCACTCTAGTTTCTTTTCCTTAGTGAGGTGCTCACATATAACGTGGTGGTATAATGACGTACACCATTCACATGCTTCTTACATATAACCTGTAATGAATTATGTAAACAAAGAAAGCTTAATCAAACAGTATATTTACAATATCACTCAAATGTCACTGAAATATTAAATACACAACAAAATTCAGATAGATCATACTTCTTCCCCACTCTGATGTTTGGTCTGAACAACAGCTGAAATCCTTGACCATGTCCGCAAGCTTTCATGCATTGAGTTGCTGCACATGTTTGGCTGATTAGATACTTGCATTAGTGAGCAGGTGTGCAGATGTACCTAATAAAGTGGCCACAGAGTGTATATACTGTGGTGGAGAATTCCACAGGTTCCCCTTCGCCAATTTTTGGGAGAAGTAATTTCTCCTTATCTGTCTTAAATGTTTTACCCCTTATCTTCAGACTGTGGACCCTCACCTTGGACTCCTTGCCATCTGGAACATTCTTTTTTTGCATCTACTTTGTCCAGTCCCATTAGAACTTTATGCATTTCCTCTAAGTTCTAGCAAAGATAAACTTAATTGTCTCATCACACATCCATCGCCCCATTCCAAGAATCAGTACGCACTGTACTTCCTCCAAAGCAAGACTAACCCCCTCAACAGCAAGCACTACATAAAACTGTCAATGTACTGTATACCAGCATAAATGTATAGAGATTTACCTTTGGTTTCCAAGTGACAAATTTCATCAATGTTTATCAAAACCTTCTGTAACTCTTTAGACACATTCTCCAATGTTGCCGGAGGTCTGGTGCCCAGTAGCAGCTTTGACAGGATCTTGTTCTCTGCATCTGGCAGGGTGTGGAGGTGATAGATTGCGCAGTTCATGGGATGCAGAGCACCGGTCACCTGTAATAAAGGCAGATGTGTCAACAGCAGATCACAGCAGCTCTAATTCATTAAGAACTTGAAGGAATTCACTATGTCACCATAAACTCTTACCAAAATCTGTAGATGTATGGTGGAGAGCACTCTGGTTGTTTCACTGCCGGGTGCCAAGGCTCCAACGTGCAGCATTGCAAGAGGCTTCAGAGGGTTGTAGACTCAACCAACAGCATTTCAGATAAAACCCTCCCCCGTCATCAAGGACACCTTCAAGAGGCACGGCCTCAACGAGGAGGCGCTTTCACTATGGACCTTCATCTGGGATGTGCCCTCTTCTCCTTGCTACTATCGGGAAGGGGACATAGGAGCCAGAGAACCCACACTCAACAATTCAGAAACAGCTTCGTCCCGTCCATCACCACGATCCCGATGTCATTGCAGATTTTTTTTGTAACGTTAATTTATCTTTGTAATTTATACTCTTTGCTCTGAGCTGCTGCCGCAAGACAGATGACACTTTTTATAAGTCAGTGATAATCAATCTGATTCTGATAGAATAGCTGCTTTAACACCACTTTGTGTTTGCTCTCTCTACTACTGTATACTGAAGGACAATTGATGAATGCAGGCAATGCCTTACGTAGTTTGAATTTGTCTTCAGCATTCAGCCACAGCCATGTATTGGTTATAGGTCTCACCCACTGATCTATACGCTATGAATTTGGTATCGCCCTCCCCTCGACTGAGCACATCTACGTGGAGAACTGTCGCAGGAATGCAGCATCCATCTTCAGGGACCCCCCACCACCCAGGTCGTGCTCTCTTCTCATTGTTGTCATCAGGAAGAAGGTACAGGAACCTCAAGACTCATGCTAGCAATGTTCAGGAACAGTTATTACCCTTCAAATTTCAGGCTCTTGAATCAGTGGGGATAACTTCATTCGACTTCACTTGCACCATCATTGAACTTTTCCCACGACCTATGGACTCACGTTCAAGGACTCTTCATCTCACATTCACGATATTTATCACTAATTTCCCCCTCTTTTGTATTTGTGCAGTTTGTTGTCTCTTGCACACTGGTTGTCCTCACATATTGGGTGAGGTCTTTCACTGATTCCATTATGTTTCCTGGATTTACTGAGTATGCCCACAGGAAAACAAATTTCAGAGTTGTACATGGTGACATGTATGTACTTTGCTATTAGTGCTTTGAACTTAGCACTGTGAAGTTGATATAAAGAATACAGCTCTGAAACTAGGAGTGCCAATTCTAGCACAGTGTTACACAGGTTCAGTTCTGTCAACCCCCGACTGAAGCTCTCACGCCTTCTACAAGGGGAGCTAATGCCATTGCTTCACAGTTTTTTGTGAAATTTAAAAACCATGAAGCCATTCCTAAACCATGGAGCATTGCATTGTCGAGCTTTCACATGATTACACAGGGAATCGTTTTGCAATCCTGCCCCCTGCTGTCAGATTTCAGACTTTATTCACTTGACTCTAAGTATAGAGATTGGCAGGAAAGCTTTGGTGCTTTTTACATATTTTAGTTATTTCTTCATATTCCAATGATTTCAATCAATTTGATTTGTTTCAATTTTAAGTGTTACAATTTTAATTAATTCCAGCAATGTAATAGTTTTTAACTTCCATTAAAATGGGAAAAGAGCATCACAGGTCATGATGGATATTTTGGCTCTGGAGATATAGTGTACAACATCTGAGACCTACTTGTTACTCTGGCCTCACTTTCTCTCACAGTAACCCACTGGTGATGTCTTTCAGCAGACTGTCCTGCCAATCACTTTGATGAGCTTTCACAAACTGCAATCCAAAAACTTGAAAGCTCCAATTTTCAAAGAACGTTGTGTGAGATAAAGAGATAGAAATTGAAGTAGAAGATAACCACCCCAAATAAAATAAATATCTTAATTATTTAAAAATAATGAAATCATCGTGGAAATGAAATATATACATCTTTCAAGGCCAGAGTGTATATTTTGCAGTTTTCAGACATCAATACACTGCTAATATCTAACAATGCTATGTTACCTGAGCTTCTACAATTTAGTGCATAAAAAATTTAAAGTTCAATTCAATTATTTGAAAGGATTTTCATCAACAAACCTTCAGCGCTGTGAAAAAATTAAGTTATCACTGACAGCAGCTTGCGGCTTTCCAGTTCAAGTGTAAGTCAAATTTTCAGTCAACCGTACAGTATGCAGTAAGTTAAGCATTGTTCCTCAAAACCAGTTTTGTTGTTAATTACATGTGAGTTTACTCTTGAACTTTTTGGAACATTTTGTCTAAGTGTTGAAAGTCACTCTATCATTAACATCTCAAAATCAGCCTCCAGCCTAATGGCATGAATATTGACTTCTCTAACTTCCGCTAATGCCCCTCCTCCCCTTCACACCCCATCCCTTATTTATTTATTTAATATATTATATATATATATTTTATCTTTCCCCCTTTTTTTCCTCTCTCTTTTTTCTCCCTCTGTCCCTCTCACTATAATTCCTGCCTGCTCTCCACCCTCCAGGCTCCGCTCCCCCCTTCTCTTTCTCCCCAGGCTTCCCATCCCATGATTCTCTCTCTTCTCCAGCTCTTGGCTCCATCCCTCCCCCTCCTGTCTTCTCCTATTATTTTGGATCTCCCCCTCCCCCTCCCACTTTCAAATCTCTTTTTTCCGTTAGTCCTGACGAAGGGTCCCGGCCCGAAATGTCGACTGTACCTCTTCCTATAGATGCTGCCTGGCCTGCTGCGTTCACCAGCATTTTTTGTGTGTGTTGCTTGAACCTCCAGCATCTGCAGATTTCCTCATGTTTGCATTTTTAAAATCAGGACTAACAGTCTTTGTTCTTTTAGTGGGTATACCTCAGATGTCAGGGTACCTTAGCCTAAATTGTTTGTTTTGTGGAAAGTAGAGATATATATGTGGGATTTGAAATATATATATATATATATACGGTACTAGTCTTGGGCACATATAGCTAGGGTGTGTTTGTCAACATGGAACAGGGCGAAAGTTTGTAAATCTGGCAGGGGCAAAGGATGCTGGGAAATGCTGAGGGTAGAGTGCCACAAGCGGGGTGTGCAGAGAAGGAATGCCGAGATGAAGGATGGAGTGGGAGCAGATGCACCCGGCCCTGAGGCACCAGGCAAGTTCATTTGCTTCCGAACAATTGGTTTATTGATCATTATAAAACGTCTTTCTCGAGCTTCCCACTCCCTCCCTTACCCTTTTTCCAACTCCCTGCCCCCTTCCCACTCGCTGTCCACAATACAGACGCATATCAGAATCAGGTTTATCAATTAATTAATTACAATTAATGTGTTAAAATAGTGATTAATAGAGAACTAACATACCACTGAATGCAAAAATCTCAGATGATTCATCAGATCCAACTCAGCCTGGTCAAAGGCTTGTTTCACTTCAATCAGCAAATTGAAGTATCCTTCATCCACTGTAATGAGACAAAGCAAGAAACCTCATAAACTGCACACAGTCAGTGAACCAGCAACATTCTGATAGAGAATGTCAAGTGATAGAGCAAGACTACTTCTTCATGAACTTTAACACAAGGAAATCTGCAGATGCTGGAAATTCAAGCAACACACATCAATGATGCTGGTGGAACGCAGCAGGCCAGGCAGCATCTCTAGGAAGAGATTCAGTCGACGTTTTGGGCCGAGACCCTTCGTCAGAACTAACTGAAAGAAGAGATAGTAAGAGATTTGAAAGCGGGAGGGGGAGGGGGAGGGGGAGATCCGAAATGATAGGAGACAGTGGGGGGGGTGGGATGGAGCCAAGAGCTGGACAGTTGATTGGCAAAAGGGAGACGAGGCTGGAGAAGGGAGAGGATCATGGGATGGGAGGCCTAGGGAGAAAGAAAGGGGGAGGGGGTAAAAAACCCAGAGGATGGGCAAGGAATTATAGTGAGAGGGACAGAGGGAGAAAAAAGAGAGAAAAAGGGGGAAAGAAAAATAAATAATAAATAAATAAATAAATAGATAGATAGATAGATAGATAAATAGATAGATAGATAAAGGGTAGGGTACGAAGGGGAGGTGGGGAATTAACAGAAGTGAGAGAAGTCAATGTTCATGTCATCAGGTTGGAGGCTACCCAGAAAAGTTGAAGGGCTGAAGAAATTATAGATGGCGGAAAAGAAAGCAGGATCTCCCAGTGGCCACACATTTTAATTCCATGTCCCATTCCCTTCTGACATGTCTATCCACGGCCTCCTCTACTGTAAAGATGAAGCCACACTCAGTTTGCAGGAACAACACCTTATATTCCGTCTGGGTAGCCTCCAACCTGATGGCATGAACATCGACTTCTCCAACTCCCGTTAATGCCCCACCTCCCCTTCGTACCCCATCCCTTATTTATTCATTGATTGATTGATTTATTTATTATTTTTCTTTCCCCCTTTTTCTCTCTCTTTTTTTCTCCCTCTGTCCCTCTCACTATAATTCCTTGCCCATCTTCTGGGTTTTTTACCCCCTCCCCCTTTCTTTCTCCCTAGGCCTCACGTCCCATGATCCTCTCCCTTCTCCAGCCTTGTATCCCTTTTGCCAATCAACTTTCCAGCTCTTGGCTCCATCCCTCCCTCTCCTGTCTTCTCCTATCATTTTGGATCTCCCCCTCCCCTTCCCACTTTAAAACCTATTACTATCTCTTCTTTCAGTTAGTCCTGACGAAGAGTCTTGGCCCGAAACGTCGACTGTGCCTCTTCCTAGAGATGCTGCCTGGCCTGCTGCGTCCACCAGCAACTTTTGTGCCTTCATGAACTTTAATTTGATGTTTAGCCCTTTGTTTACATCTTGCTTTGGTTTTCCTTTTGCTTTGCTATTAACAGTGTATTCTGTAAGAATTATGTTGTAGAATATTATTGTGCAAGTGTGTGTGGTGTAAATCTGCAAAGTTCAAAGTAAATTTCACGGTAAGTGTATTATCAAAGTACGAACATGTCAGCCTATACTACCCTGTGGGCATTTACAGTAAATACAAAGAAACACAATAGCATCTATTAAAAACTGCAAACAACAAAGACAGACAAACAAACAATGTGCAAGAGATGACAAACTGTACAAGTATGAAATAGAAAGACAAATAATAATAATAATGGTAATAAATAAGTAATAAACCATATTGAGAAAATGAGTTGTAGAGTCCTTAAAATGAGTCTATAGGTTGTGGAATCACTGTTGAGGTGAGTGAAGTTAACCACTCTGGTTCAGGACCTTGATGATATCTGCTAATCTTTATATCTGCTAATTTGTTTGAACCTGGGTAAAGTTTCATTAAAAATTCTGGGAAGTTAAGAGGATCTGAACGTGCGCAGCACCTTTTCACATAAACTGCTATTTCACATTAGTTTTAAGCCACCAGGAGATTTATGCCGAGCAATTTGTCATTGGATCAATTCAACAGTCAGAAGACTGCAGGATGGGGCCGCATTGCTGCTGAAATTTACATCTGTGTAATTGTAGTCATGACTCATTTCTTACGTTATAGGATTTTACTGAAGCGTAAAACAATTTCTTAGGAAAACCTGTGATCTAATGTCCATTCATAGAATGAGTTAATCTCTGCTGACTGTAGATTTGGAGTAATACAGCCGGGTCATCTGCATGTTTCTAAGACCTTAACCCTATTTAGCCAAAATCCCACTGAGTTACTCCATTCACCATGTATTAGATCACTGGAAATTTATCCTGTCCCGTGGACTGGGGATGTATTGGGTTCGATCACCAATGAGCTAAACTCAGCCTGGATGGTAACATGCAGTCCATAAATAAACCAAGGATGGGAGAAATCAGCTGTGGCCCCGATCACCGGTGAGAACTGTTCCTTTAGGGTTAAGCAAGATTATAGTCCTACTACAAGGAAAGAAAACATTCATCCCATTTTGTATGTTTCAATTCTATGTAGGAGCTGTCAAATTACAGTAATACCCCTCCTCCTGCTACCCCTTCGCTCAGGCCAGGCGATGTGTTTCCTTTCCAAGCACACTTACAATTCTATTTTAGCTGTTGCTGTTTAACGTAGCTTAATATCTTCAGTCAGTGCGTTCCAGTGTGTTTGCAGGTTCTCTGAGAGTAGATAGGAATTACATTGTTTCTGTCCTGATGCTCAGAATTTGAATCCAGAGAGAAAGGAAGTCCTTAACTGGTGACACGTCTGAAGGGTTCCATTTTAATATTTTATTGAAGTATTGTAAGCATTGCTTTTATATTATATGTGCATGGTACTTCAAGTTGAATTTATCATCATGTGCAGAAGGATGATTAGATATGGGTAGAATGAAACGTTCACTTACAGCAGCATCGCAGTCATGGAGGTACAGACAACAACTCAGAATATAAATTAAACAAGAATAATTGAAGATTAATAGGAAAAAAAGATATGCAAAGCCAGACCAGAGTGCAAAAAAGAAGCCACAATTGGAGACAAGTCCGTGGTAGTGCAAGAGGTGGTCTGTGGTGTTCCATTACGACGTAGTGTTGGGGTTTTGTAAGTTTGGCATCACATGCCCCTGCCACTGGAACAGTTCCCCTAGCACGCTGACAGTGTTGAGGTTGACCTCTCCTGGATATACAGGAGGCTAAGGCGTAATCATAGTTCACCACCCTCCCTCAGTCCCTCTTCCCTGCGCCTCTGAGCCACAAGCTTCGGAGCCAGAACATCAGCCTGGCAAGTGTGTTGGAAGTCAAGAACAAGACACAAAATTTGTGTTGACGGCTGTTCTGCTGGATATTCATTATTAGGAAATAAGAGTGGTTTGTAACAATCTGACTGACTGTAACCAATTCACACTGACAAAGAACCTGCTTCCTGGTCTGTCTTTATGCTGAAAACTAGTTCAAGCTGGACAGGTAAGTGAAGCCTTACTGATAAGAACAGCTTGTGAGACAGCGGGGACGGTCTTGATTTATGCAGCAATGACATCTCAGGCTTATAGACACAGAAACTACAGAAGTGCAGAACAGAACTAGATGCACTGCAAATTACTCAAAACCAGCTGAGCATTTCCATACATACAGGTGATTATACAAACACATACACAAACGATGCATTTCCCTGCAAGTTTTGATGCACATGTAATGAATAAGTGAATTTGAACCTGAATATAAGCAAGCATAAAGAAAGTTAAATTGTAATAAAAATAAAGATTTAGACCAGGGGTTTCCAACCTGAGGTCCACAGACCACCAGGTTAATGGCATGGGCCAATGGCATAAAAAGGTTGGGACCCCTGATTTAGATCCTAATCCAACAGCTGTCAGGATACATAAGATTCAGAAGTTCCCAATTATCTCACAACTAAAGAAAGACCAAGTTTAAAAGCTCAGTTAAGGCAGCCAAGTCTTTACAAAAACATTGGCTTGTTATGTTCAACAAGAAAGCATACATCAGCACTACAGGGATATTTTCTCATTGTATGAACGACACCATATGTTTAGACACTACCCCATGGTACCAACAGAATGAAAAGTGAAAATACTTGCCAAAATGTTTAGATAAAGAGGTGCCATTCTCCATGGGTGTTACATGGAACTTTGCTGTGTTTACTGCATTCTCAATCCCCTCTGACAACTGAGTGACTAAGTCACGGGGCAGATTCCACTGAGACAGTGTCTGATCTCTGTTAATTAGCAGAGCTGACTATCTTTGTGAGTAATTAGTTCAGTTGACTGGTTCAACATTTTCTTGTGATACAAAGTGCAGTGAAATGCACTCCATACAAATTTAAAGACTGGCTCAGAATTGAGTAACTATAGTTAAAGGTTTGTGTTTTTTTTATGAAACCATTGTTGCCAAATATTTTTTACCCAGCGAAGAAGGCACAAGCAGCATTTTTCATGGCTGTGGTATCTATTCACAGAACATAATAGTGGAGAGATGCTATATTTGAAATGGATAATTGCCTTCATTATTTCATTTAAATTCATGAGATGCTCATTATCTTTTTATCGTAATCCCAGTGATCTGCAGGATTCCACTTCAAGGCACAGTAAATATGACGACATAATGAGCAGGTTCGAGCCAGCAGCCCTTTATCAGCTTTTTGTCAGCACTGTCTAACTCAATTCCACTCACTTGCTCTTCTTCCTACAAATTTTAACCAGTTCCATTTGGTAGATACTATTGAGAATAATTCCAAGTCACACCTTGCTGTAAGCCACTCTCCCATCTTTCCAAAGGCCCAGTTGCCAATTACACTGAATGCTGTGCATTCACATGGAAGATTCACACTCCTGAACGATCATAAAACAGTTTAGGAGAACGCCTCACCTGAAGATGATTTGGTAGAATACAGGTGGAACAGTAGCATATGCATCTGTTTATTGACTGATTGATTGATTTATTTATATGCAGCACAGAATAGGCCCTAAAAGCCCTTTGAGCTTCACCACCCAGTGACCCCCTGCTATTTAATCCTAGCCTAATCACAGGTCAATTTACAATGACCAGCTAAACTACCAACCGGTGCGTCTTTGGACTGTGGGAGGGAACTGGAGCACTCGGAGGAAACCCACGAGAAACATACAAACTCCTTATAGGCAATGGTGGAAATTGAACCCGGATCGCCTGTAATGTTGTGCTAACCACGACGCTGCTGTACCAGCCATGGCACAGTAGTGTAGTGCTGAGTGTAATGTTTTACAGCACAGTAACCGGGTTCAATTATTACTGCTGTCTGTAAGAAGTTTGTATGTTCTCCCAGTGAATGCGTGGGTTTCCTCCCACATTCCAAAAATGTATGGGTTAGGGTTAGTAAGTCGTGGGCATGCTATGTTGGCACTGGAAGCAACACTCACAACACGATGGTGTTGTGAGTGTTGCTTTGACCCCAGCATCTGCAGAATATTTTGTGTTGGCACTGGAAGCTTGGCGACACTTGTGGACTGCCCCAGCACATCCTCGGGGTGTGTCGATCGTTGACGTAAATTTCACTGCATGTTTCGATATTTATGCACCAAATAAATCTAATCTTTTAAATCTTATATCCTCAAGACCGTTTGAGATAACGTGGAGAGAAAACAGAATGAATGAGGGAGAAACAATGCATTGAATGTATCCATATAATGCCAGACCTGCTGGAATTGGTGAGATGCACACGGATTCTCCATTGATGACACAACATTTCTGCAGCCCTGGACAGTCAGTGTCCCATCTACAAGTGCGGTTCCCTGTAGTGTTCTCCTTGGTGGGGCATGTCCCCGGATGTGAAGCAAACACCTTGGTCGCATTCAGAGCTGGGGAAATGAAACAGGCAGCCATTATTAATTTAATTCCTTCAGGCCTAAGATTACACTATGTAACTTTTACAGCATAAACACAAGGTCCACTCATGATGAATTTTGACATCCACAAGACAAAAGAGGTTGTTAAACCATTAATTTCCAATAGATGAATGCCTTAAGTAAAATAATGAAATAAAGAATTTTGTCCAAATGTATGAGGTTCTCCTAATTTAATTCAATTTAAATGCCAACCCAGATAGACTGGAAAGGCAGGGTGCTAGGACCAGAGGACAGAGTCGGGCCGATTTGGCTCACTCTCCTTCAATGTTCACTCTTCTCTCCATGATCTTGAGGTTGTTAGACTGCCCCGGCTGCTGTGCTTTGCGCCTGCAAGTTTTGCATTGACTTGTCTTGCTAATATAATCAATTGAGACCAAGGCTTTTGGGCCTACTTGGGTTGGTCTGAGGATTCGGATCTTAGGACTCAATTTTGTTCGCAATCCGGTTATTTCAGATTTCTTGCTTTGTGGCTGACTGTAAGCAGAAAAATCTCAAGATTTAATACTTTATACATTAATGTACTTGAATCAAATATCTTGATGTTAGAAATCGTAGATCAGAAGATAATGATCTGTGAAGCAATACTTCAAGGAGTACTACATCACATCTCATGCACTTGCAAAGTCTTGCAGATACTTGACATGTAAATGTTTTTAGTCATTTCAACAATTCAATATTAATATTATTATTAAATGGTATGGGGTAGATTTCAGGAAAGAAGTGTGGTGAATGGGTAATATAGCAGCTGAGGCACATTGCATCTTTCGTTAGAGTCAAAGAGCCATACTGCATGGCAACAAGCCCTTTGGTCCAAAGGCCAGGCTAAACAAGATGTCTATCCAAACAGGTCCTAAAAGCCAGTGTTTGGCCCACATCCCTCTAAACCCTTCCTATCCACATGCAGTGGATTCGGGTTAATTGGGCCATCGATTAATCGGGCAGTGACTTATTCGGGCCAACTTTTAAAGAACAAGAAAGTAATTGAGAAAATAGCTGGGATTCCCTTCATTTATTTGGGACAATATGCTGTTTAAGTGGGGCAGGAGACTGGCAGTTACGTGCACTTGTGTGGCCATTGGACGCTGCACTGTGCTTACAGCGAAAATTGCGTCAGTTACATGTGCTTGCATTACATTATCAACTTGGGCCCACAAACACTGATTCAAACAGCAGTGATTTTGATAATATGTGCTTTTTTTTTAATTTTGACTTTGAAAATTTTTGGTATCCTTGCCACAAAAAGATTTGACACTAGCCAAAAAAAATTAACCTGTTGGAGCAAATTAAAAGCCATCCACCTAACACCACTTATTGTCAGCTTGCAGAAGTAACTAAGATGGGAGGAGAAGATGGCAGCGTGCCACGCGTGCGCAGCTCTCCGGTGAAAAATGATGTTGTATCTATTAAGTAGGGGCCGTGGGCAATTCTGATTTGATGGAGAATGGACATGAAAGCATAGAGGAACATCTGGAGAAATTTCTGAAACGCTCGTTCGCTGCTGTCGTTACTGCACGGTCGGGAATCTTTCAGAGGGTAGGCCTCAAAATCCCCGGCCTTGCCTGCTTTTGGCAACCAAGAAAGAGGTCGAATCACTCGGACAGAGATGGCGCTCAGTACTCGGTGTCGGAGAGCTGATCAGAGTCGAAGTTTTCGGATGAGTCAGAGTCGGATTGTGGTCGGCATGGCAGGGAGAGTTCTTCCTTCTCCCGTCTGCGTGAGATGTGGGACATTTGAGAAACTTTGAACTCTACTGTGCTCATGGTCTTCTTCATCAAGTTATGGTATTGTTGCACTGTTGTAACTATATGTTATAATTATGTGGTTTTGTCAGTTTTTTTAGTCTTGGTTTGTCCTGTGTTTTGTGATATCACACCGGAGGAAATAATGTATCATTTCTTAATGCATGCATTACTAAATGACAATAAAAGAGGACTACGTGTCTTCATAATCTAACTGCAGTGCTGAAATCTACAATTTCATGCTTGGTACCTCAGCAGGATAAGTAGTGAGAAGAATGGACGTTACACAAGGGACAAAAACAAATGGTGAAGGTCAGGATCCAGATGTTGAAAAGGTCCTCAATCAATGGTTTTCCATTGTAACTGTACGAGGTTAATGGACTAGTGTTAAAAAAACAAGTCAGAGGAGCTCGCTAAGAAGCTGGGTCATGAAGATCTTAAAGCAACAGATGGCTGATTGTCTAGATGGAAATGTAGGCACCACATTAAATTCAAGAAAGGAAACAGTGAGAAAGATAGTGCAGATGCTGTAAGTGCAGAAACGTGGAAATCTACAAAACTCCCTGACTTGCTTCAAAAATTTGTGCAGATGATATCAACAGTGCTGATGAAATGAACCTTTTTTATCGTGCCACGCCAGACAGTTCCCTTTGCTACAAACACACAACACTAAGAAAACAATGGATTGCGTACTGTATTGTGTTGTTCAAATATATCAGGAATTCATAAAAAGAAATTGTTGGTTATTTGGAAAAGCACTAAACCTCAGTGCTTTAAGGGGCTAAGCATGGATCGTTTACCAATTGAGTACTAAGCCAGTGAACACTCGATGAATTCCTTCGTCGGTAACCATTACAAGCTAATACACAGCTTTATAGTATTGTAGTAATATTGGTAGTGTTGTAATTTGCTCTGTATTTCATCTAAAAACATAATTTGTTACTCAATTAAATAGTAGCTTCTGTTTTTTATACCTCTTTAACTAGTTCCATGAAACCTTGGATAACTGGGCAGCTGCTTCATTGAGCCGATGTGTCCCAATTAACCAGAATCCACTGTATCCGCCTATATCTGGTTCTATACATTATATTAGAACTGAATACAGTGCAGAGGTATGATGCCTCACACATCGTTACCCTACCAAGAGAGGAATAATATACAGTGAAGCTCTGTACTTAGCAGCAAGAGAGATCATGGACTGTTTTGTACCTCAGGTAATCCTCCTCGTCTGGGGATCACCCCACAAAAGCAGTGCACATTCTGAGAGGCAACTAGGCTGCACACAGCAGATCCTGTGGTGAACATCACAACTGCCTTTGGCAGACAATGGCCTCTTAAGACTTTTTAAATATTTCTGATTCTTAGATACATTTAAACTGATTTACATAATGAAGAAAGATTAAAATTAGCTTAAAAGAAAAAAAAGTAAATTAAATTTCAAAAATGCATTTAACTGTCTCTCCTTTTGAGGCCATGAGGGTCAAAAATAATTTTTTTTCTCTCTGATTATATGTATTCTGTGGTTATCAATGAGACCAATGTGGTATTAGTAAATGCTAGTATAGAAGGGGCTGAATGGATGTGTGGATAGTTTGTGAAGTGGTGTGCTTTCTCTGTCATTTATTCAGGGCTTCAGTGTGTTCCTAATTGCCATCCCAAATGTTTCTTCACCATTTTGAGGGAAAACAGACCAAGGTTTAGTCAGGAAACATCGAGGAGGCTTGACCCAAATGCAGAGCAGCAGAGACTATTCCACGGTGAACAATAACTTTAATGATAAACTGCAAAATAGCAAGCCGTGAGGGGGCACAAAACAAGAGAGAACAGACTCTTAACAGGACAAGACAACAAAGGCTTACTGAAGGCTGGGAGCAACTGATTGAGGCTGCCTGGTTTGTATGAGTGAACAAGGATTGTGGATGAGAGCTGGGTTTAAATAGGCTGCAGGTGGTGAGTTGGAAATGAGTGGCAGGTGACTCCTGTTCGCTGGGTCACGACTGGGATGTGCCTGCCTGTGCGCGCCTGACAGGATTCCTAGCAGACAGGGGGATGTTGGGATTTTTCCAGGAGGATTTGATGATTTTCTTTCTTCTGCCCACCAGGAAATCTCTTCCCATTGCAAAACTTAGCACCTCTTTTGGAGTGTGACATTAGGCGCATTGACGATATGTCTAGCCCAATATTAGTGAATGAGTGGCGATTAGTTTTGCAATGTTGAGAATATTGGCCTGGGAGAGGACATTGACATTAGTTTGTTAATCTTCCAGCAGGCTTGGAGGATATTGCTGTGACAACACTGATGCTTTGGGGTGCCTACTGTCAGTAGTCCCAGAATTAGAAGCACATAGAAAGGCACGGGCCACTGCTCTTCAGTAAGCCCTGTGATTTATACTGGGTTAGAATAGGAATTTAGCCTCTACAAACGTGTGGCACTGACAGCACTGGCAGCATCACTCCACAAGGTACATTCGATTGTGTTCATCAGTAGTGGAAATTTAGGACCCATCCACAGACCTCCTTCATGCAGAAGATGATACGAATATGGAACGAGCTGCCAGCAGAAGGGGTAGATGTGGCTTCAGTTGCGAGTTGTTTGTTTGGATAGGTATGGGGATGAGAGGGGTTTGGAAAGTTATGGTCCAGATGCAGATAGGTGGGACCAAGCAGAAGATCAGGTTAGCACGGACCAGATGTACTGAAGGGCCTGCTTCCGTACTGTAGTGCTCTGACTCTGTGGCCTCCCTAATGGCCCTCTGACAGCCTGCGCAACTAGACCGTTCACTCACTGCTTCCAAATGTCTCTGGTGATCAGAAGAACGTAGAAACTATTGAAAAAAATTAAGTACAAGTAGTTCTGCTATTATGCATCATTCCATAATGCAAATTGACCAGAATGCAATTGGTGGATTATGGGACACTATCTGCATTACATGGGTCACCCTGGTTATAGTGAGATTGCAGTCAGAAACCTTGTCTACGTCTGTCTAAATTATTCCTATCCATGTATCTATTCAAATATCCTGTAAGCATTTTGATTGTACCCTCCTCTATTACTCATTCTGACAGCCTGTTCCATATGCCAAGCACGCTCTGTATGTAAAATTTGCTCCTCAGATCCCCTCTCACCTTAAACCCATGGCCTCAAGTTTTAAACTTGGAAATTTGACATCTGCTTTCAATTTTCCATGTTTGTCATCCAGTGTATTAACTGGAAAAATATTTACGCTTGATGAAATAAGTGGATTTTTAAAGTGCGGTACTAGTTATCGATCCTTCTGGGTGTTTGCCACAGAAACGTTTGCCTCTGTGTGGTCAGAAGAAGGAATGAATGATCATGTAACATTTAATTTGGAACAGGTATGAAGTTACTGTTCACCTTATCCATGGCCCTCGCAATTTTATAAACTTCAATAAGTTCATCTCTCAGCCTTTCACTCCAAGCAAAACTCTCCCAGCCTGTCCAATCCCTCCTTATAACACAAGCTCTCCATCTGGGCAACATCCTTGTGAATCTCTTCTGTTCTCTACCTTATTCACTTCCTTCTGTAAGCATGCCGATTAGAATTGCATGTGGTACATACTGCAAATATGGTCTCACCATTTTCTGTACATCTGTAACATTATGTCCTATGATCACTGCCATGGCCAGTGAAGACAAACATGCCAAGCATCCTCTTCACCACCCTATCTGTGTTGCCACTTTCAGGGAACTAAGTCCACTACGTATCTCTGTTCCACAGTACTCCCTCAGGAACCTATTTGCTTACTATTAGAGTCCTGCACTGATTTAACCTCCAAAAATGCATCACTTTACACTAGCCTAAGTTACATTCCATCTGCCATTCTCCCACCCACTTTCTGAACTGATTGATATCCTGGATATCCTGTAGAAAACTTGGACAACCTTCTTCACTGCCCACTATGCCATCAATGCCAGTATCACCAGCAATGAGACCAGTGGTCACACAGAAAAAAAATACTATTTACAGGTTCCCTTCACAGACAGGTGATTCCAGTAATGGGATTCATCAAACACGCAATGTTACTCTGGAAATAACTTCAACACAAACAGCTCAGTAAGATAACTCAACTCCACCACAATGTCATGATTAACAAAGTCTTACGTTAAATAATGGCCCTATCTGTGACATCCACATCTAAAGAAAAAGTGAAAGAAATAGCTGAAGACATTGTGCAACACACACAAAATGCTGGAGTAATTCAGCGAGACAGGCAGCATCTATAAAGGGAAATTGTTTCATCAGGAATGAAGCCATTGGATAGGATCCTTACAGGTAGCAAACATAATAGGAGTTTTACCTCATCTCTGTAAACTTGAGACAATGTCCCTGAGATACACTACATTACGTTACATAAATAGACCAGCACTTATTTAGTTCCTTTGTACTTACGTAGCACACAATAATGCCCCTGTTGCTCAAATCCCTGGCAGCAGCCAATCCGGGTTTCGGTTGTTTCCACAATGGTGGTACGATAGAGTGTTTTAAAGATCTGTTTCGGGCAAACCTTCCGTGGCTGCGTGCCGCCACAGGATTCATGCGTGGTGAATGATTTTATGTAGGACACAGTCTTGGTCACATTCCGCTTTACTGAGTACGGACACAGGTAGTATGAGGATTGAGAAAGTCCATTGTCTGGAAAAGAAAACAGAAACCAGGGAGAGTGAAGACTTTCATGAGATATCAATGAATGGAACATCTTTCAGAGACAGAATGTTTGTAATTGAATTCAAGATTGTTTATTGTCGTTCTTCAGTACGCCAGTGTAAAGGAGAACAAAATGAAGGGTACTCCAGTTGAGATGCAGCATGAATAAACCCAATAAGCATAATGAACACAATTAAAATGCAATAAATCTAAATATAAAAGCAATCCTATAAAACACAATGCACAAGTAACTGGTTGAGTGTGGGCATTTATACATTAGGTTATTCTCCTTCCCAGTGAAGCAGAGAATTACTTGCATTTCTTCCAAATTAGTGCATTTGCATCCGTTCTCTTTGTTCTGTTGGACAAACCCAGGGCAGAGTGAGTAAGCACTTTACAGTGACCCAGGAGATCCTGCAGATGCTGGAAATCCTGAGCAACACACACAAAATGCTGGAAGTCCTGAGCAACACACACAAAATGCTGGAAGTCCTGAGCAACACACACAAAATGCTGGAGGAACTCAGGAGGTCAGGTGTCCCAGCCTTTCCCCTGCCCTTTTCCTTTCCAGTCCTGATGGTGGGTCTCAGCCTAAATTGTCAACTGTTCCTGCCCCTCCTGTGGTGTAAGGTGGGGACACACTAGGGAACCATATCCTCTGCTGAGTTCCTCCAGTACTTGTGAGCACTTTCACCCCTCTGACAACTTCCTGTCGTAAGCCCCAACTCTTTAAAATGTAATAGCCTGGCAATGGAGGCAGACCAGAAGAGATTCACTCAGCTAATCCCTTGTATGAGGAGGTTGTTTAATTATGATTGGTTAATAGAGATGTACCTGTATTTTTTGGAGCTTAGAAGAAAATGGAGTGATCTTATTGAAATATAACAAGTTCCTAAATATTTCTCCCAGTGGGAGAGCCTTGAAGAAGGAGGCATCATTACAAGGTAAGAGGTTGGTTATTTAATACTAGGGTACACTGGAATGTCTATCAGAGAATGGCAAATCTTTGGAATATTTCCCACAGAGAGTTCTAAAGGCTGGTTCAGTAGAAGTTCTTAAAGAGGAGGTGGATAAATTTTGAAAGTTTAGGAAATTGAGGGCTATATGGTACTGGAAAAGGAGATGAGTTGAGACCTGGGACAGATCATCTAAGATTAACCTGTATGGCAGGGCCATCTTGAGAGGTCAAATGGCCCGCTTCTGCTTTTAGTTTCTTCTGTATTATTGTGATTGTTTGTCAGCAGTCTTTCTCTACTTTTTGTTACACTTTTTTCAGATTCAGATTTATTTATCACATGTACATTGAAACATGCAGTGAAATGCGTTGTTTGTGTTAACAACCAGCATACCCAAAGATGTGCTGAGAACAGCCCACTAGCATCGCCACACATTCTGGCACCAACGTAGCATTTTTAATGTAATGAACAATCAAACCACCTCCATTTTTGTCAGATTTCTTCTGACATTTTGGTCACTTGACGTTGAGAAAGATCATGCAAAAAAAACTTTGAACATACATTAAATTCATTAAATATATGGATGCATTTGCATTTACGTTGATATAGATTACACATTTATTGCATATATGCAGATACTGTATTGTTATATCAGAATTGCATTCCATATATTTACTAGTTAATAAAATACAAAACAGCAGTGCTTTTTTTGTCATAGGAACTATAATATATGGAACCATTATGGATTTTACAAAAGGCAGTGATCAGATGAATTCAAATTCTAATTTACCTCCAACATTCTTGTGAGAGAAAAAAAGTCATATCATCAGTGAAAATGAGCTTGAATTCTCCTGAGACCTGTTTGAAATGATTGTCAAACAGCATACTGAAAGACAGCTTCATGATTATAACTTTCTGCTTCCCCAAGTCCCCTACTCCTCAGAGGTGGAGAAAGAGAGAGTTGATACAGGAATCTTCAGGGACCCAAGCTGTACTAGTATGGGTATCAAGGTCTTTATTCATCCTAATTACATAAGCAACTCAAAATTAAATATGTCGTTCAGTTAATTAACACTTGCATTGGTAGGTCTCAAATACGTTGATGTAATTGCAGAAAATGTTAGCTGCTTACTAATGGAAAATCCTTGCCAATATTACATTGCAGACCCAGTTCTGAAGCAAGCTCTCCGTTAAGACAGGTATTCCTGATACACAAGGGAAATTAGAAGCAAGAGCTCCTACTTGAGGAGCTAATGGCTTGAACGCTCAAAAGGCGCAACCACATACACCTGTGCAAAAACTTATATTTTTATATACGGTATTCCCTAATGATGGTCTTACATGAACCAGTGTTAGTTTTGCTACCAGAATGTGGGAAGATGCTTCTTTTAATCTTCCCTTACACTCTAAGTATCAGCTGATCAGTCAAATTCCCAATCAAAGTGAATGCCAGTGATCACATTGGCAATTTAAAATCCATCGGCTCCAAAAGCTGCATGCATCCTTAACACAAACACGAGGAAATCTGCAGATGCTGGAAGTTCAAGCGACACACACAAAGTTGCTGGTGAATGCAGCAGGCCAGGCAGCATCTGTAGGAAGAGGTACAGTCGACGTTTCAGGGAAAGGTACAGTCAAAGGGTCTCGGCCCGAAACGTCGACTATAGATGCTGCCTGGTCTGCTGCGTTCCACCAGCATTTTGTGTGTGTTGCATGCACTCTTAACATCTCACTGTGTTTTAGTGCCATTGTCACTCCCTACCCTTCGCCACGAGAATTGCCAGTGGTTTTGGAATTGAAGTTGGGGAAAGCAATTGCCGTCTGCCAAAAACACAAGAGATTCTACAGGTGCTGGAAATCCAGAGGGCACACGCACACAAAATGCTGGAGGAACTCAGCAGGTCAAGCAGCACTAATGGAGAGGAAGTAACAGTCAGCGTTTTGGGCCAAGACCCTTCATTAGGACTGGTTGAAGGGTCTTGATGAAAGGTCTAGGATCCAAATGGCAACTGTTAATTCTTTTCCATATGTGCTGCCTGACCTGCAGAATTCCTCCAGCATTTTGTGTGTGTTGCCTCCTAGCAAAGTACGTTAAAAGACAAGATTTTGCATCATTTATAAATGTGTGAAAATAACACTGGATCTACTTACAGCTATAAAATTCAGCCTCCTGTCCCAAAGCTGCTGTTACAAACAGAGCCAAGGTCACGGTTAATATCCTACCCATTACATGTGCTGCAATATTCCAAAATATTCCACAGTTCTCTCAGACTGTCCAGGTTTTAGTTTGGTGTCACACTGTCGTGAAAAGAGATCGCAGATCTTTTCTGCTTCTTTTCTTGTTGCTTGGGTTGCTCCTGTCCCTGTTCTTTCTGACATCCAAGGATGAACTGCGAGTCGCTCACCTGGGAGGCTTCCACCTGCGCTCTCTCTCATTACTCACCGATATGCCTTTTTCCCTTCCTGCTCTGATACACACACAGGCTCCTCCCACTGCCTCCCAAATCTCCAAAAGCATTGTATGCTCCAGTCGTTGCCACCAACATTTTTCGGTCCTCAGTTAAAGCTGTGCATGCCTGGAATTTCCCCCTCTGAGGGACTTCTAGTACAAGAAAATTAACTGTAACTTTGCACATTAAATAAATTCAACATATCAAATTCAGCAGTGCACTTAGCATGTTGGATTTGTTCCAGATTTCCTTGTAGCCTCCTGCAATTTGAGCAGTGGTTGGACAGACACTTTATCAAATCCTGGATGGCACAATTAGCTTTGAAATAAAACAGGTGGCACAGTGACACTACTAGTCAAGCAGCTAGCTCAGAGATCTGGGTTCAATCCTGACCTTGTATGCTGTCTGTGTGGAGTTTCCACATTCTCCCTGTGACCACATGCGTTTCCTTCATGGGTCTGATTTCCTCCTTTATGCCAAAGATTTGCAGGCCTGTAGATTAATTTCATAAATTGACCTTATTGTGGTAGAACTTGACGGGACTTGATGGGAATGTGCAGGAATAAAAATATGAGATTAATGTAAGATTAGTGTTAATGGTTGGAATGGATTTGATGGGCTGAATGGCCTGTTTCCCTGTTACATCCCTCTATGACAATGAAGTAACATGGAAATGAACCTCAAATTACACACTGTAGTTCTTTACACAGAAAGTGTAGATAGATTTTTTTTTACACGGAGAGTGGGAAGTGCATGGAATGCACTGCCAGGGGTGGTAGTAGAGGTTGTATATTAGGAACATACAAGAGACTCAGGTGTGCATATGGATGAAGGGAAAATGGAGGGTTATTGGCTGTGTAGGAGGGAAGGGATAGGTTGATCTTGGAATAGGTTAAAAGGAATAGATTGATCTTGGAGTAGGTTAAAAGGAATAAGTTGATCTTGGAATAGGTTATAAGTAACAGGTTGATCTTGGAATAGGTTATAAGGAATAGGTTGATCTTGGAGTAGGTTAAAAGGTCAGCACAACATTGTGAGTCAAAGAGTCTGGTACTCTGCTGTACTGTTCTGTGTTCTATGTTCGTTTGGCTATATTGAAACACGCTGAAGATTCCTCCCAATCTCAGCAGAATGGCTATAAGCCCATGGAAACTACTGGATCTCATGGAAGTGTCATTCCCATGGCAGTTTACTTCTTCCAGCCTTAAAATATGAAGTGTAGCTCAATCAGTCCTGATCCTATTAAATGCTGGAACAAGCGTGAGTCTCAATCGACCTCTTCCTGTTTCTGATGTGTCTCTTCATATATTCAGCCATCAATATTTTACCTTAGGTTCAGGAAACTACTCTGGTCGTCTTCACTTCTTAATGAGATGTTTAATTGTGAAATAATTGTCAAAGCTCAAAATTCAAAGTAAACTTATTATCAAAGCACGTATATGCCAGCATATACTACCCTAAGATTAATTTTCTTGCCTGCATTCACAATTGAACCAAGAAATACAGTAGAATCATTGAAAAACTACACAAAAAAAACTGACAAACAACAAATGTGCAACAGAGGACAAGCTGAGCAAATACAAAAAATAAATATCATCTCCTCAAACAACAGGAATTCTGCAGATGCTGGAAATTCAAGCAACACACATCAAAGTTGCTGGTGAATGCAGCAGGCCAGGCAGCATCTCTAGGAAGAGGTAGAGTCGACGTTTCAGGCCGAGACCCTTCGTCAAGACTAACTGAAAGATGAGCTAGTAAGAGATTTGAAAGTGGGAGGGGGAGGGGGAGATCCAAAATGATAGGAGAAGACAGGAGGGGGAGGGATGGAGCCAAGAGCTGGACAGGTGATAGGCAAAAGGGATATGAGAGGATCATGGGACAGGAGGTTCCGGGAGAAAGACGGGGGGAGGGAAACCAGAGGATGGGCAAGGGGTATAGTCAGAGGGACAGAGGGAGAAAAAGGAGAGTGAGAGAAAGAAAGTGTGTATAAAAATAAATAACGGATGGGGTACGAGGGGGAAGTGGGGCACTAGCGGAAGTTAGAGAAGTCGATGTTCATGCCACCAGGTTGGAGGCTACCCAGACGGAATATAAGGTGTTGTTCCTCCAACCTGAGTGTGGCCTCATCTTTACAGTAGAGGAGGCCGTGGATAGACATGTCAGAATGGGAATGGGATGTGGGATTAAAATGTGTGGCCACTGGGAGATCCTGCTTTCTCTGGCGGACAGAGCGTAGGTGCTCAGCAAAGTGGTCTCCCAGTCTGTGTCGGGTCTCGCCAATATATAGAAGGCCACATCGGGAGCACCGGACGTAGTATATCACCCCAGCCGACTCACAGGTGAAGTGTCGCCTCACCTGGAAGGACTGCCTGGGGCCCTGGATGGTGGTAAGGGAGGAAGTGTAAGGGCATGTGTAGCACTTGTTCTGCTTACACGGATAAGTGCCAGGAGGGAAATCAGTGGGGAGGGATGGGGGGGACGAATGGACAAGGGAGTTGCGTAGGGAGCGATCCCTGCGGAATGCAGAGAGGGGAGGAGGGAAAGAGGTGCTTAGTGATGGGATCCCGTTGGAGGTGGCGGAAGTTACGGAGAATAATATGTTGGACCCAGAGGCTGGTGGGGTGGTAGGTGAGGACCAGGGGAACCCTATTCCTAGTGGAGTGGCGGGAGGATAGAGTGAGAGCAGATGTACGTGAAATGGGGGAGATGCGTTTGAGAGCAGAGTTGATAGTGGAGGAAGGGAAGCCCCTTTCTTTAAAAAAGGAGGACATCTCCCTCATCCTAGAATGAAAAGCCTCATCCCGAGAGCAGATGCGGCAGAGACGGAGGAATTGCAAGAAGGGGATGGCATTTTTGCAAGAGACAGTGTGAGAAGAGGAATAGTCCAGATAGCTGTGAGAGTCAGTAGGCTTATAGCAGACATCAGTGGATAAGCTGTCTCCATAGGCAGAGACAGAAAGATCTAGAAAGGGGAGGGAGGTGTCGGAAATGGACCAGGTAAGCTTGAGGGCAGGGTGAAAGTTGGAGGCAAAGTTAATTAAGTCAACGAGCTCAGCATGCGTGCAGGAAGCAGCGCCAATGCAGTCGTCGATATAGCGAAGGAAAAGTGGGGGACAGATACCAGAATAGGCACGGAACATAGATTGTTCCACAAACCCAACAAAAAAGCAGGCATAGCTAGGACCCATACAGGTGCCCATAGCTAACAAAAAGGCAGGCATAGCTAGGACCCATACGGGTGCTCATAGCTAACAAAAAGGCAGGCATAGCTAGGACCCAACAAAAAGGCAGGCATAGCTAGGACCCATATCATCTCCTCATCCACTCTCTCTGAATATTTGATAAGTTTCAATGCAATCTCCCCTCATTCTTCTCAACTCCAGCAAGTACATGCCGAGTGCCGTCAAACACTCCTTTTCGCTCCCGGAATCGTTCTCGTAAACCTCCTTTAGACCCTCTTCAAAGCCAGGACATCCGATTCAAATATATTTATTTCATTTCACATATAATCTTACCCCTGAAAAATATAAACTTACATTTTTGGTTTAATTCTTTTAAGCAATATCATTCTACACTCCCTGGAAAGGATATTACACAGTCAGGAGTCAGATTTGGCTTGGCTTTGTTCATTTAAGGGATGTGGGCACAATCCTGAAGCCTTGTCTTCAATGTCAGTAAGACCAAGGAATTGATTGTTGACCTCAGGAAGGGGGAAATGAGGAGAACAGAGAGCAGTTCTCATTAAGAGCTCAGCACAGGAAAGAGTGAGCAGATTCAACTTTCTGCGTGTCAATACCTCAGAAGTTCTATCCTGGGCCCAACATATTGATTCAATTACAAAGAAGGTACACGAGGTGTTATATTTCATTAGGAGATTTGGTATATCATTGAAACCTCTAGCAATTTTCTACAGATGTACCATGGAGAGCATTCTGATGGGTTGCATCACCCTCTGCCAATGTACAGGATCAAAAAAAGCTTCAGAGGCTTGTAAATTCAGCCAGCTCCATCATAGGCACTAGTCTCCCCATGGTCAAGGACATCTTCAAAAGGCAATGCCACCCATCATGAAGGACCTTCACCATCCAGGACATGACCTCTTCTCATTACCACTGTCAGGGAGGAGGTGCAGAAGTCTGAAGACATACAGTTGTACGGGCTTTCTCCTTTGTATGTTAAATTTAAAATAGCTTCTTTGTTATGTTAATCTTTTAAACTGCTGCGTGCGTGGATTAAAATGGCTTCTATGTTATGTTAAGTGCTGAGAAAGTCTCTAGCTAGAAATTTGCTTGGGTTAATACAGATACCAGGATGCTATTAGCCAATGGGTGTCCACGTTATTATTTCTTGGGGTGATAATGCTGTCTCATATGACTGGGAACGAGGGTTTTTGGCGGGGAGTCGGACGAGAGACGGGGAGGATGACAGACGTGCGGGAAGACCCCGGTTGATCACTCCGGGTGGTCCCGAGCCGCGAGTCGACAGGGTCCAGGTGGTCCCGAAGAACTTCCTGAGCTCCAACTGTGCACGAAGAACTTGAACTTTGATAAGTCTGGCACCTTTTTCCATTCCTTCTTTTTCAGTATCGAACTTATATTAATTTCATAGACTTAGTAATATCTGTAAAGTGTACTTGGTACAACGTACTGTGTGTGCTGGCTGATGATTGATGTTCGGAACTGATCTGGGTGGCGGTGGTACAGCAACCGACTCAACATCTTAGGAACAGCTTCTTCCCCTTCCCTATCAGATTCCTGAATGGTCCATGAACCCATGAACAGCATTTTGCTCTTTTTTACTCAATTTATTATTTATATATTCTTCTTGTTATTTGTAGTTATTTTTATGTATGTCACTGTACTGCTACCGCAAAACAACAGATTTCACAGCATATATCAGTGATAATAAACCTGATTCTGATTCTGATCTCCAATCACCCTTGAGGTGTTGGGGCCACTCCTGCCCTTCCGGTGATGAAACCTCTCAGTGCTATCGGCTCAGCATCTCAAGGGGGTCAATCCAACAACAAAGGATGGGTCACGGAATGGTACAGCGCAGAATCAGGCCCTCTGGCCCAACAAGTCCATACTGGCCTTTGTATTTGAGTCTACAATTAAGGGCACTCTAAATTCTGAAAAATGAGATTTCTTGAAACTCTGCTTTGTTCATGTTATAACCTTTAGTTTAGACTCTGTAATGGAGACCAGGTCTTGGCATTGATCAACCTTTAAGAGAACTTTTATATTTTAAGATGTAGTTGCCATCAAAATACTGAATTTAATTTAAAATGAAATGACAAACAAATATTTCAAAGTCAATTCTGCAAGTAAAAACCATCCTTTTTAATAAATTTGTTTTAACCCATTTTGGTACATTCAGAATACATTTTTGAGACAGATTTTCTTGTGTGTCAATAATTTCCTTGGATAAACAACAAAACACTGTTTACTAATTCGATCATTGGAATTTTACCCTTTTTGACAGAATGTTGATTTTGGCATCAAAGAACTTGACTCCCCCAAATGAGTTCAGACCAATATTACCAACCAAAACTTTATTTCCCATCAAAATATGCAGTGTGATGGTAATGACAAAATACTTCTGACATCGACAAACAATGGTTTTAGTTTAAGATTAACTCTGACAAAACATCTGTCCAACTAGAAGAAGAAACACAATTAAAAACACATCCTTTCAGTCAGTACTACTTATCAAAATTCCATAAGAGATCATAATTTTTAAGACAGGCGGCTACAGAACTTTTTTAAAAACATCCACATGAAAAATGAACATAGGCAGCCCAGCTGAACTAGGCTTTGTCTACTCTTGTTAAAAAAACAATAATGCTTACAAAACATCTGCCTAACCCTCCCCAACTGGGGAATAAGCAGCAATTCAAATTTCAAACAGATGGTAGAGATCATTGTTTTGCAACTGTCCATAAAAGAAAACACTTTTTTAACACTGACAAAACATTTACTCAACCCTCTCACGAGGAATTCTGCAGATGCTGGAAATTCAAGCAACACACATCAAAGTTGCTGGTGAACGCAGCAGGCCAGGCAGCATCTCTAGGAAGAGGTACAGTCGACGTTTCGGGCCGAGACCCTTCGTCAGGACTAACTGAAGGAAGAGCTAGTAAGAGATTTGAAAGTGGGAGTGGGAGGGGGAGGGGGAGGGGGAGATCCAAAATGATAGGAGAAGACAGGATGGGGAGGGATGGAGCCAGAGCTGGACAGTCGATTGGCAAAGGGGATATGAGAGGATCATGGGACAGGAGGCCCAGGGAGAAGGAAAGGTGGGGGGGGGCACCCAGAGGGTGGGCAAGGGGTATAGTCAGAGGGACAGAGGGAGAAAAAGGAGAGAGAGAGAGACAGAATGTGCGTATATAAATAAATAATGGATGGGGTACGAGCAGGAGGTGGGGCATTAGTGGAAGTTAGAGAAGTCAATGTTCATGCCATCAGGTTGGAGGCTACCTAGACGAATGTTTTGCTGAACACCTACACTCTGTCCGCCAGAGAAAGCAGGATCTCCCAGTGGCCAAACATTTTAATTCCACATCCCATTCCCATTCTGATATGTCTACCCACAGTCTCCTCTACTGTAAAGATGAAGCCACACTCAGGTTGGAGGAACAACACCTTATATTCCGTCTGGGTAGCCTCCAACCTGATGGCATGAACATTGACTTCTCTAACTTCCGCTAATGCCCCACCTCCCCCTCGTATCCCATCTGTTATTTATTTATATACACACATTCTGTCTCTCTCTCTCCTTTTTCTCCCTCTGTCCCTTTGACTATACCCCTTGCCCATCCTCTGGGTTTCTCCCCCCCTCCCCCTTTTCCTTCTCCCTGGGCCTCCTGTCCCATGATCCTCTCATATCCCTCTTGCCAATCACCTGTCCAGCTCTTGGCTCCATCCCTGCCCCTCTTGTCTTCTCCTATCATTTTGGATCTCCCCCTCCCCGTCCCACTTTCAAATCTCTTACTAGCTCTTCTTTCAGTTAGTCCTGACGAAGGGTCTCGGCCTGAAACGTCGACTGTACCTCTTCCTAGAGATGCTGCCTGGCCTGCTGCGTTCACCAGCAACTTTGATGTGTGTTGCTTGAATTTCCAGCATCTGCAGAATTCCTCGTGTTTATGTTATAACTCAACTGGATAGTTAGCTTGTAAATAAGCAGTTGTTTGAAAAAACTTGACTCGTCTCTAAAATGTATTGTGTGTTGGTAAAGTCAGAAGTGTTGGGGTCAGCAGTTCTTTGTTATAAAAAATGTACAAATTGTATAAAAACTAATCCTCATGAATTTGACATGTGCTTTGAAAGTTCTTGTGAGAAAATGCAAACTAAAAGTTTCATGAATTTCATATTTATTATTACTTTATTTTGAACACAAAGTTACGGAGTCTGGGTAGGAGACAAGCCCAAAATAATGAAATTCTGACACATTCAGGTTTTTAACTCACTTAAAAATTAAGAAAACATAATTTATAAAGCATACTGAAAAAAGTTTAGAGTTACTATTACCTAATGTTTAAAACTACAGTACATATTTTTGTAAAAACTATTCTTTTCTTGAAAATCTACCCCAGGGACAGAAACTTTACCCTAATTAAAGGATCATCCATGTATCTACATTTACCCTCTTTTGACTCTTAGCTTTTTTGCCTTAGAGATTCAAATGCTAGTTTAGATGCTTCCCAGATGTTGTAAGAGTATCTGCTTCCTCAGACAGCAAGTTCAAGATTCCAACCACTTTCTGTGTGGAAAAATTCCCCTCAACAACAATATATTTCCATGTTAATGTACTGTGTGTCTTGGAGAGGACCTTTGGTTGTTATGCATCTGTTGACCTAATTCGACTCAGCAGCAGAGATAGCAGGTCCAAGAATGATTGTTAAAGATTATTTTTATCCCAACCTTTGATCCAAATATTTTTAGACTTGATGATGTCACAGTCTCTGCACATCAGCACTCAATCAACCTGAAAGCCAGCTAATGAGCTCGCCCTTCTCGCCCCTAGGGTATACAGTGCATGCGGTCTCATTAAATCCTGGTCTGTCAGCTCAGCAACATAGGCTGATTGTTAACACAAGAAAATGCAAACAAATGCCATGGTAACACCTCGCTTGGGAATTGGGATAGGAGTGGAGACAAAGTGACGCCGCCAAAAGAGAAAGACCAGAAAAAGAATGTGAAATTAGCAAATAGAGATTTGCAACCTATTAACTGATGACACTTCCTCTTCTTAGTGCTAACGGTTGATCCCTTGTCCAAAGATGTTTAGTTTAACTAAATTATGAAGAGAATACGCATTGGTGCAGTGTGCAGTGAATGTTGGAATTCTGTCGCTGCAGGGCGAAACTCTGCACCCTACCGTTTCTGCAAACTTCATCAACATTGCTATACATCTCTATAAAGAGCATACATAGAGACATTATACAGTACTGTGCAAAAGTCTTAGGCACATATATGTAGCTAGGATGCCTGAGATTTTTGGACAGTGCTGTATTTGTCAACATGGAGCGGACAACCAGTTTGTAAATCTGGGAGGAGCAAAGAATGTTGGGAATGGTGAGGGCGACGCATGACGGGAGGGGTGTGGGACAGGTGGCAGAGAAGGAGTGCTGGGGCAGGGGGTGGTGCGGGTGCAGACACACCCGGCCCTGACACACCAGGCAAGGTCATTTCATTCCAAACAATTGGTTTATTGATCATTACAGAATGTCTCTCTGGATCTTTCCATTCCTTCCCCTCTCTCTTCCCCTTTTCTCAACCACGATTCCCTTTTCCCTAATCCCTTCCCACTCTCAGTCCACAAAAGAGACCCACACCATTGTGAAGTTTATCATCACTCACATTGTTCATGAAATTTGTTTATTTTTTTGCAGGTGCAACACATAAAATTCCTACAGTACTGTACATTGAGCACCCTAGCTAAATATGTGCCCAAGCTATTTGCATAGTACTGTATGTTCCAGGGCAAGACAAGAAGAGAAAACAAACTCATCAAACCTCAGGCAGGGGTGATAAGCCCAATACTGAACCCCAGAGATCTAGGTCATAAAAGTTGCTCCAATATTTAATAGCTGGAAGTCTCAGTGTTAGCACCACCTTGTCTATAGAGTTAAGTCTTTCTGCAAGGATCAACAAATCATGAATCCTGGGTATCTGTTCTATTCTGCTAAGAGAGCAGACAAAGACTTAATTCAAAAAGCAGTACCTACAAAGATACAGAACTGCATTGGGGTGTATGTGAAGATTAATGCACTCATAACTCTGAGGTGGAACAGACCCACGATATTCCATCTAAAGGTGAGGCTTCTACCTACAGAGACAAAATTTAGAGTCCTCGTACACCAAAGGGCTGGAACCAGTGAAAAGATACACCTGATAGTATATCAGAGAGGGTGATGGTGGAAGGGTGCATTTGCAATTGGAAGACTTCTTACTAGCCCGTTAACTATTCCTAACCCAGGCTGCGCTGATCGGGTGGGAAATTGGGAACGTTTTCAAACATTCAGTAGAACTTCTGCAATGTAAGAAATAGGAGAGAGTAAGCTGTTCCACCTTTTATGTTCATTCTACCATTCGGTAAGAACATGACTGGTCTTTCATCTCAATAACACTTTCCTGAACTTTGATTCCCTTAATATCTGCATGGGTGGCCGAGTGGAGATGTCTCTGCCAAAAAAGGTATAAGGTGCTCCTTCCCTCATCTAGCTTCAGGGCACCCTTGGGCAAGATGTAGCACCTGCCTAGCAACCCCCCCCCCCACCCCCGGATCAGGTCAGGGAAGCCATGGGAGTAGGTGGTGGATAATCGTACGAGCAGCCGGTGCATATCACAAGTCCTGGTTATGTGACTACTGATGCCAGCCAGAAAATCTCTGAAGGGTATTGATAATGGCTGGGGTCACCCATCTTGTAAAGACCATTAGAACACAAGAACACAATGCAAACCACTTCTGTAGAAAAATTTGCCAAGGACGATCATGGTCAAAGACCTTGATCGCCTATGTCATAGAACACAGCATATAATGATGATGATGAGAATGATATGATGATAAATATTTATAAATTTATCAACTTCTGTCTTGAATATGCTCAAGACCAAACTCCTCCAACTATATCTTATGGTCCATGGTCACATAGTCTTGTGGACTCCGTTGCTCTTTGGGGTAGAGAACAACAATGAGCCTAAATGGCCAACCTCTTATTATGAAACCATGATCCTTGGTTCTAGGCAACTCAGCCAAAGGAATTGTCAATTCCATGTCCACATATCAAACACACTACATAGATTCTTCACATCTCAGTCCTCAACAGCCAATCCCTAATCCCGACATATATTTTGCATACCAATATCACACACACTGAGCTCCTCCTGCCCTTCAAAACATTCTCAGGTATTCTTCTTGGCTTCATGCCATACACTACTATGCATTCTCTGTTTAGTGGTTTGGGGTCAGCACCTATGTATGATGAGCCATCTGGTAAGCACACCTTCATTTATTAACAGGCCTTTCTTTCCCATATTGTTCATCTCCCCTTTGACAGGGTTAACCTGAGAAGAATCAGAGGTTATAAGTATTAGATAGTAACATACTGAGCTAAGATCAACACGTTGCCCATGAGATTATTGATTGTTGGAGCAAATCGGGGGATTCATTCACCTACCTCTTTCCTATTTCTTCTGCACTTTCAACGCGAATTGATCTATCTCAGCTTTGGGTTGAAAAAGTTTCAAATAAGGTTACAGAAATATATAATTGCTTTCCAAACAAGCCTGTACATGCTCGTTCTAGAAAGGACAGGTCCCACTGCACCTTATTAACTTGTTTGTGAAGTAATTTATTATTAGAGTTCAGGGCAGCAGAAATTTCAGAGCCATTAGTGTTGAACTCATTTGAAGCAATGATTAAAATTTCACAAAATAATGCAGACAACAGATAAATATAACCACAGTAAATATTTGGAGGGTGATAAAATTAGACTAAATGACCAAGGGCTCTGTAAATTACCTATAAAACTGGATTACACTTGTTTTTGTTTGTGTGTCAGTTTGCTGGCAATTTGCTTTCACCACCTTCAATGGCAAAGAAATCTCCAGATTTGTCCCTCCAATTCCCCTTCAGTTCTAAAAGCTTAAATACTACCAGGCAAGTCTACATTCGTAGAGTCCCTCTTCAATTCTCTCCTTAAACCTGTTTATTTTATTCTCATTTCCATAAATCCCCTCCTAAAGCTAATCTCTTGAAATAGGTGGTTCTGTGTCAGATTCAGTTCTCCAACAATCCTATTTAGTATTTTCAATTACAAGAGCCATTAAGTCATAAAGTCCTACAACACAGATACAGACCCATTGGAACACTGTGTTCACCCATACTAATCCCATAGTTCCAGTACTTGATTTGTTGCCTTCTATGCCTTCGCAATTCTAACTTATCCCACACCAGGAAGCATGCTCTCCACACACGTCCTCTCGGAATTCCCTGGGATCTTACACACTCAAGTTAAGTTAGCTCTCACTCTTCTGAACTTCGGCAAATACATGCCTAGTCTGTCCTACCCCTCAGAATAGGGTTCAATTCCCATCACTGCCTGTAAAGAGTTTGTACATTCTCCCCGTGGCCACGTGGGTTTCCTCCCACATTCCACAGATGTACAGTTACATTAGTGAACTGTCGGCGGGCTATGTTAGCACTGGGAAGCACAGCAACATGTGTGGACTGGCCCAGGCACATCGATGGACTGTGTTGGTCATTGACATAAAATCGCACTTTTCACTATACCTGTCATAGTCCGGTCCGTGAGATCCATGTTCCGGTTCACAGTCTGGTGCATGGTTCCTTGTTCCAGGGTTTCTGGTTTTCCCCAGTTTCTGTTGTGGGCACATGTTTCTCGTTTTGAGGTTGAGACATAAATACCTCTGCAAACCAGGGATTCCCTGGTGGACTGTTTTGCCCCCCCCCCTCCCTCCCTCCCTCCCTCGCCTCCCTCGCCTCCCTCGCCTCCCTCGCCTCCCTCGCCTCCCTCGCCTCCCTCGCCTCCCTCGCCTCCCTCGCCTGACTTGTTGCCTGCTCACCTAGCCTGGAAACCCTGTCTGTATTGCTGAAGTTTTTCTGTCAGAGCAAGACCAGAGCCTTGTTAGGTCAAGATAAGGAACTGTCTTTTGTTGTATGGAATTGTCTCTCTGTGTCCATGCCTTTGCTAGGTAGGTCTGGCTGTTTGCTGCTACCTAGTGTTAAGATCTGTCTCTGTGTCCACGCCTTTGCTAGGTGGGTCTAGCTGTTTGCTGCCACCTAGTGTTGGGATCTGTCTCTGTGTCCATGCCTTCACAAAGTGGGTCTGGCCCTTTGCTGCCACCTTGTGTTGGGATCCATCTCTTCATGTTCAGTGTTCTGTGTATGTGTCCTGGCCCTATGTCCTGTTGCCAAGGAGGGGTCCTGGCTCTGTGTTATGTGTGTGAGTCCCAGCCCTACGTGCTGTTTCCAAGTAGGGCTCCCAGCTCTGTGTTCTGTGCTCCTGTCTCTTCTAGTCCAAGGCTCTGTGCTCCTGAAGGCCCTCATCCAGTCCATGCCTACTCCAGTCCTATCTGAGTCCTGTCCATGTACCTTTACCTGTCCTAGTGTCTTGCCCTACCCATGAGTTTCTCACCCAAGCCATGTCCAGTCCTGTAGCCTCATCTTGTCCTTGCCTAGTTCTGGAGTCTGAGCCTGAGTCAAGTCCCAGGTTTTGGGTTCTTGCCCAGTCTCTGGCTTGGAGTCCATACCCAAACCTCAAAGTATCCAAGCCTCAAGACCCCAGCCTCCAGTCCTGCAGTCATGTCATGTCCATGCCTGGTTCTGGGGCCTGAGCCCAAGGCAAGACCCAGGTTCTGGGTCCTTGTCCAGTCTCTGGCTCGGGGTCCAAGCCCTAGTCTGCATACTTGTCTGTATCCTGTCATGTCCCTACTCTAGTCAAGTCCTGTTCCTTGTACTTCAGTGTCTGTCTTGCATTTGGGTCTGTTCCCAATGCCCCCATTTTGACAATACCTTTCAATGTATCTAATACAATTTTAATCTAATACAATTCAAGTGCTCATGCAGGTACTTAACTATTCTGAGAATACCTGCTCCCATCAGCCATACAGTCAGTGTGCTGTATTGTGTAGATATAGTTTGCATTGTTGGCCAGACAGCTGCAAGGTATTTGGAACATGACATTGCTATGTGTATAAGCTAATGTTATGGAAGCTAATATTTTTTTCTTTGTTGTTCCTGAAATTAATCAAAACCTAGCTTTCAGCTGCTCCACGATTTAATGAGATCATAACTGGCTCCATCTGTCCAATCCGGTTTACCATCTGACCCCCTTAAGCTATGAGCACCCATGCATTCAAAGGTGCCTCATTCTCAGTCACAAAATGCATAAGAGATGAGCCCTGTGGGGTAGCGATCTCCAAAGGCATAGGTTTAGAGGAAAGGATAAGAGGATTTTGGGGATTTGGCTCTGATTTCTCTTCACCCATAGGGCACTTGGGGTCTGCAACACATTGCTTGAGTGAGCGGTGTGGGCGGCAGATCTCATAATGTTTAGGTGGTGTCTGGATGAGCACTTGAATGCTGAAGTTTGGAGGCCTCTAAAGCTAAATGCTGGAAATTGCCATTGGTATACCTAGATGCCTACTGGTTACATGTACTTGATGGGGGTGAAGAGACTACTTCTGTGCTCTATCATTTACTCTGAGTGAATGTTCACACTTTCTAGTTTGTGGAAGCCAGAGGAGTGGTGACGCTTGTGGGGTGTCTTCCGCATAAACATCTGACTGTGTTGGTTGCTGACCCAAAGCAGCGCACTTCACTGTACGTTCCAATGTTCTGATGCACACGGGACATATAAAGCTCATCTAGCCTTTAACGTGTGGGCACGTGGCCAAGTGGTTACGGCATTGGACTAGTGACCCGAAGGTCGTGAGTTCGAGCCCCAGCCGAGACAACATGTTGTGTCCTTGAGCAAGGCACTTAATCACACATTGCTCTGCGAAAACACCGGTGTCAAGCTGTATGGGTCCTAATGCCCTTTCCTTGGACAACATTGGTGTCGTGGAGAGGGGAGACTTACAGCATGGGCAACTGCTGGTCTTCCATACAACCTTGACCAGGCCTGCGCCCTGGTCTCGCAAGACTAACAGATGCCTTAGCCTTTAACTAAACTCCACCAGGGATGGCCTCAAGCCTGCCTGGAGAAGGATTCAACATGGGCCTAGCAATTGGATCCCATAAAAACCCAGAAATGCCAATAGAAGCTCTGGAAGAAGAAGGATCTTCAAAGATTAGCTGGACCTGGGGACATCTTGAGAAGACTGGCTCAGGATAGATGACTCTGGTGAGCTGCTGTTGGTGACCTATGCCCCAGTAGGGGTGATGGGGCTTATGTAAGTAAGTCATCTTTAATCCATAGACTGGCAAGTTGGTTTTGGCATCTGCACTACTGAAATTTCTCAGGTTTCATACATCTTAATGAGATCACCTATAATAGAATGGGTGGGCAATCCTATGAGGAAAGATAAAACAGACTAGGCATATACTGGATTTGCTGATGTTTAAACGAGAGAGGGAGGTGACCTGATTGGAATGTATATGATCCCGATGGGTTCTGAGATAATAGGTGTGAAAAGCATTGTGAGATATGTTACAATTAAGGAATATTGCTTAAAAATAGTGGTTGTCCATTACAACAGATGAAATGAAACTTTCAAAAGGTTGTGAGTGTCTGGGACTCTTCCTCAAAGACAGAAGGGGACTTTTTAAATCATTTTAAGACAGAAATAGACATAAAAACATGGACGATAGGACAATAAAAGCAGGAGTAGAGAATGTTGCTGCCACTCAGTGACTCATTATCGAAATTCAGTATCCTGTTCCAATTTTCTCCACGTCTTCCTCTAGCTCTAAGAGCAATATCTAACTCCTTTGAATATACTTATTGATTTGGCTTCAACTGTCGTCTGTGGTAGGGAATTCCACAGGTCCACTACCTGGTGGGAGAAGACATTTTTCCTTTGCTCTGTCTTCAATGGTGGCTCGGTAACATAACGGTTAGTGTAACACTATTACAGTTCAATTCTACCACTGTCTGTAAGGGTTTGTACATTCTCCCCATGAACACATGGGTTTCCTCTGGGTGCTCCAGTTTCCTCCCGCGTTCCACAGACATACAGTACTGTGCAAAAGGCTTAGACACATACAGTGTATATAGCTAAGGTGCCTAAGACTTATGCACAGTACTATATTTGTCATCGCTGAGCAAAGAGCAGGTATGTAGATCTGGTGGGAGCAAAGGATGTTGGGAATGGTGAGAGTGGAGTGCTATGGGAGGGGTGTGGGACTGGTGGCAGACAAGAAATGCTAGGGTCAGGGGTTGGCAAGGTGCATGCACAGAGACAACGGGCAAGGCCATTTGATTCCAAACAATCGGTTCATTGATCATTACAGAATGTCTCTTGGGTGCTTCCCGCTCATCCCCTCTCCCTTTTTCCAACCATGATTCCCCCTTCCCACTCTCAGACCACAGGAGACCCATATCAGAATAAGGTTTATCATCACTCACATATGTGATGAAATTTGTTTTTTTGCAGCAGCAGTACATTGCAATAGATAAAATTACTACAGTACTCTGCAAAAGTTAGGCTCCTTAGCTACATAGCTGTGGCTAAGACACATTTCAGGCACAGTACTGTACGGGTTAGGGTTAGTAAATTGTGGGCAGATTATGTTGGCGCCGGAAGCAGGGCGACACCTAAGGGCAGCCCCCAGTACATCCTCAGTCTGTTGGTCATTGATGTAAACGACACATGTCTGTTGATGTAGGTTTCATTGTACGAGCAACAAGTAAAGCTAATCTCTTTACCTATGGACTGGTAATGCTTTGCTGATAAGCATGCAGACAGGAATGCTGAGTTGAGATTCCAATCAATCGGTCATTAAAAAGTGAAGCGGGCTAGAAGGCCAAATGGTTTTTTCACATGTTGGAATATCGGAATCAGAGTCACTTTACTGCCAGTACGTGAAACAGACCAGAATTGATTGTGGTTCGGTGCCAAGCATTAAACACAAGTCAATACCATAACAGACGGCACAATAGCAACCAACAATTTACAAGACAATAGTGCGAACAGCCATGAGCGATCAACAATTAGCAGAACGGTGACATGCACAAACATCAATAATCAAGCTTAAAGAAATGTGAACAAATGAACAAATTAAATAATTATCAACATGAGAGCAGGAAAAACCATTTAATGGATGTTGTGTAGGGACAGTTAGGGTGTTTCAGGGTTAACAATTTTCTAAATGGAGAGAAAGTACAATAAACTGAGATGCAAAGGGACATGGGAGTCCTTGTGCAGGATTCCCTAAAGGTTCATTTGCAGGTTGAGTCTGTGGTAAAGAAGGCAAATGCAATGCTAGCATTCATTTCAAAACGACAAAAAAATAAAAGCAAGGATGTAATGTTGAAACTCTTTAAAGTACTGGTGAGGCCTCACTTAGAGCATTGTGTGCAATTCTGGGCCCCCTACCCTCAAAAGGATGTGCTGAAACTGGAGCGGGTTCAAAGGAGGTTCACAAAAATGATTCCCGGATTGAATGGCTTGTCATATCAAGAACGTTTGATGGCTCCAAACCTGTTTTCCCTAAAATTCAGAAGAATGAGGGGTGACATCATTGAAAGTTATTGAATGGTGAAAGCCCTTGATAGAGTGGATGTGGAGAGGATATGGTGGGAGAGTCTAAGACCAGAGGACATAGCCTCAGAATAGAGGGACATCCTTTTAGAATGGAGATGAGGAGGAATTTCTTTAGCCAGAGAGTAGTGAATCTTTGGAATTCTTTTGCACAGGCAGCTGTAGAGGTCAAGTCTTTATGTATTTTTAATGCGGAGGTTGATAAATTCTTGATTGGTCAGGGCATGAAGGGATACAGGGAGAAGGCTGGAGATTGGGGCTGAGAGGAAAATTGATCAACCATGATGAAATGGCAGAGCAGACTCAATGGGCCAAATGGCCTAATTCTGCTCCTATATCTTATGACACTGAGTCAGTTTTGTTGAGAAACTGGATTGCAATAGGAAAGAAATTTTGTAGATGGCATGTAGTGCCGGTGGTAATGAACTTGTAGTGTTTCCCCAGTGGCAATTGGGTGGATAGTTGACTGCTAGGGCGAGCTGAGTCAGCAGTAACTTTTTCAGCTCTCTTCATCATGCTGCCAATGAACAAGTCTTTTAATATCGGTAGCTGACAGCCACTGATCTTCTCCATTAAGTGGACCACTCACTGTGAGCTGGGCTTGGAGAAGGAGGAAAAGGCAGGAAACCAAACAGTGATAGAGGTAGTCACAACACTCCCAATGATGGCTGAGCAAAAATTCATCAAGATATGCCCTGAGATGTTGTGTCCTAAGCTTAAGTATGTATGCTCTCTTATATTCCTGTGAATATACTGTAGATTATTCAGTCTCTCCTTGAAAGACAAATGACCTTCATCCCAGGACTCATTCAAGTGAATGTAGACCACACTGTAACACAAACACAAGTCTTTTTTTTCCTTGGGTATGGAGACAAACTTTGAACAATGTATTCCAGCTGTACTCTCACCAAAGTTCTGTGCAACTTCAGAAAGGATGCCCCCTTCCTTTTGTGTTCCAACCCTCTTGCAACAAAGCCTTTCTCTAATTACTTTATGTACCCACTTTTTAAACACCACTTGCTCTCTCACCTGTAATCAATATTAGTAGATGTAGGACTACCACTGATCTCCCTGAAACCCACTACTAGATGTCTTTCAACCTGCTGCAGACATTTAATTGGTATTGGTATTGGCTTATACTCGTCACATGTACAAACATACAGTGATAAGCTAGTCTTCAATAGTGCTCATACAGATCAAATCATTACACAGTGCATCGAGACAGAGCAAGGTAAAACAATAACAATGCAGAATAAAGAGTAACAGCTACTGTACTCTACATACTGTTCTTTAAGCAATCCTTTGCCCTAATGTCACCTCCTGATTGCCAGAGTATATATGCTTCCATAAGCTTTGATTATCTACAAAGAGCACGGCATGAGATCACGGCGGAACATCTGGAAAACTTCTGAAATGCCTGCTTCGCTGCCACTGCTACTGTGTGGTAACCGGAATCTCTGGAGCTGAAGGCCCCAAAATCCTTGGCTTTGCGTGTTTTAGCGGCCGGGGAGAGGTTAAAGGCGCCCGGCAGAGGATGACGCTCGGGAGGCTGTATCGGAGAGGCTGGTCAGAAGCTCGAAGTTTTCGGGCAGATGGACTCAGTATTGGCTGGGGTCGGCTGCTTCCAAGGTATCGGCAAGTTAACCGTGCCTGAAGGTTTCTGGCAGGGAGTTTCTCCCTTTTGCTGCCTGCTATCGGGGACTCGGGAGTCGATCGACTTGGGACTTTGAGACTTTTTTTTTACTGTGCCCATGGTCTGTTCTTTATCAAATCATGGTATGGCTTTGCACTGCTGTAACTATATGTTATAATTATGTGGTTCTGTCAGTGTTAGTCTTTGGTCTGTCCTGTTTTCTGTGATATCACTCTGGAGAAACATTGTATCATTTCTTAATGCACGTATGCATTCTTAAATGACAATAAAAGAGGACTGAGTGTTCTCATAATCTAATTAAATATCCACTCCCTCTAGTGTTCATGTGATTACAATTTATGCATTACATCCACATAATTAAACATTAAGCAGTCTTAATGACAATAATTATTTTATTTTTATTTTATTTAGGGGTTCCGCACATTAACAGGCACTTCCAGTCCAATGAGCCCTTGTCACCCAATTACACTCGTGACCAATTAACCTACTGATCCATACATCTTTGGACTGTGAGAGGAAACTGGAGCGTTTGGAGGAAACCCACGTGGTCATGGGGAGAATGGACAGACAGTGGTGGAATTGAATCTGGGTTGCTGGTACTGTAACCATGTTACTACCATTATCACAGAACCATATCTCGTCAGATTTATTGATTGAATTATGGCTTCTGAACCCTAAGCTCCCTTATGCAAAGACCGCAGCTAGTGCCCAAGTAAGTCATTGCATTTCCTTGCACTGCCAGCAATTGGATCTCCTCGGGGAAGTCATCAGGCAGCAGGACAATCATGATGAGCAGAATCTGCATGGACGAGTCACCAGTTATTTCCACTAGATCAACAACAGCATTCATGTACAGAGTGGTAAAATGTCCTAAGATGCTTCACAGGAACAAAAATAGCAAGTTTGCAAATGACACCAAGATTGGCGGAGTTGTGGACAGTGTAAAGAATCAGTTACAGATATGGGCAGAGAAGTGGCAGATGGAGTTTAATTCAGCAAATTGTGTGTTTTTGCACCTTGGAGGTCAAATGAAAGGAGAAAGTATACAGTTAATGGTGGACCCCTTAAAAGCATTGAGGTACAGAGAGATCTTTGAGTCCAGGTCCATAGTTCACTGAAAGTAGCTTTTCAAGTGGATAAGGTGTAAAGATGGCATTTGGTATGCTTGCCTTCATTGGTAGGGGTGCTGAGTATCAGAGTAAAGAAGTCATGCTGCAGCTGGATAAAACTTTAGTCAGACCATACTTGGGACTATCTTGTGCAATTCTGATTGTCCCATTATTGGAACAATGTGAAGCCTCGGGAGTGGCTGCAGAAGAGATTTACCAGGATGTTGCCTGGATTAGAGGGTATGAACTACAAGGAAAGGTTGGATAAACTTGAGTTGTTCTCCCTGAAATGTCAAAGGCTTAAGAGAGACCTGACAGATTTTTTTTTTAAATTATGAGAGGCATAGGATAGGACAAGCCATCAGAACCTTTTTCTCATGATAGAAAGGTCAACCACTAATAGAAATGCTTTTAAGCTTAGAGGGGGTAATTTTAAAGGTGATGTGAGAAGATGGTGGCGCGACGGCAGCACACGCGGCCTCTCCGGTGACGAATATCCATTATCTGTCAAGTAGGGGACCGTGCACAATTCTGATTTGATGGAGACGGATGTGAGAGTACGGAGGAACATCTGGAAAACTTCTGAAATGCTCGCTTCACTGTCGCTGCTACTGTGTGGTAATCGGAATCTCCGGAGCAGAAGGCCCCGAAATCCTCGGCTTTGTTTGTTTCAGCAGCCGGGGCTATGTCGAAGGCACTCAGCAGAGGATGGCACTCAGGAGGGTGTATCAGAGGGGCTGGTCGGAGGCCCGAAGTTTTCGGACGGATGGACTCAGTGTCAGCTGTGGTCGGCTGCTTCCAAGGCATCGGCAAGTTGACGGTGCCTGGAGGTTTATGGCAGGGAGCTTCTCCCTTTTGCCGCCAGCTATCGGGGACTCGGGAGTCGATCGACTCGGGGACTTTTGAGACTTTATTTACCATGCCCATGGTTTGTTCATCAAATTATGGTATTGCTTTGCACTGCTGTAACTATATGTTATAATTATGTGGTTCTGTCAGTGTTAGTCTTCGGTTTGTCCTGTTTTCTGTGATATCACTCCAGAGAAACATTGTCTCATTTCTTAATGCATGTATGCATTTCTAAATAACGATAAAAGAGGATTGAGTGTTCTCATAATCTAATCATGCAGAGTTGTAGAAGTTGTAGTGGAAACAAGCAGTTTGGTGGAGGATAGAAGGCTATTCAATAGGCACATGAATATGAAGGTAATGGAGGAATATGGAGGAAAGACAGGAGATCACTTAGTATAATTGGCACAACATTGTGGGGCAAATGGCCTGTTCAGTGCTGTACTGTTTCATAAACTAAGACAAAAATTTATTCATATATTCAGATGTATGATAAAGTAAGTCTTTGAAGGGGTCATTTTAAGGGAGGTGCTGAAAGGAGAAGGAAAGGGTGAAGGGATTGAGGATAGGAACTACAGGCCTCAGGCCTCTCACTGAAAACGCTGCCCCAACTGGTTGGCCAAAGGAGGTTAGACATGCACAAAACAAGTAGTAGAACCACAGAGGCTTCAGATTCTAGAGCTAGGAGAGAGATAAGAAAGGTCTATGTTAACTTTTGGGAAACTTGGCACCAAAATACCTAAGAGGACTAGGAAAACATGGCTTTAGATTTTTAGTGTGCCCCAGAGCAAATGTATTCTGTTCTATCTGTGGGCCCCACATTGCAAGATTCAGCAATGGCAGAGGTGGTGGGCTACTGAAAAGCTACTGCAGTTCTTTGCAAATTGAGTGGGTTCATGGGCATTTGAGACACATGAGGCACAACTCATACTGGGATATGCCCAGTCACAGAGCACTGCTGCCGAAATATAGTCATTATCACATTTATTCTGTTGTATGTACATCTTCATAAGTCCAAATAGGTCCTGGAATCAGGTCATAATCGGGTAAGTAGATGGTAAGTACAACCTCCATATGAGACCTACACTCAGTGGCCACTTTATTAGGTACCTCCCTACTGTATATGCTCGTAGTCTTTTGCTGTTGTAACCCATCCACTTCAAGGTTTGACATGTTGTGCATTCAGAGATGCTCTTCTGCACACCACTGTTGTAACACATAATTATTTGAGTTACTGTCGCCTTCCTGTCAGCTGGAACCAGTCTGGCCATTCTCCTCAAACCTCTCTCATTAACAAGGTGTTTTTGTCCACAGAACTGCCTCTCACTGGACTGTTGTTTTGTATTTTGGCACCATTCTCCATAAACTCTAGAGAATGGTGTGTGTAAAGATCCCAGGAGATCAGCACTTTCTGAGATGATAAAATCAGCCGATCTGGCACCAACAATCATTCCACAGTCAAAACATTTCCTCTCCATTCTGATGTTTGCTCTGAGCAGCAACTGGGCCTCTTGACCATGTATGCATGCTTTTATTTGCATTAATGAGCTGATGTACCTAATAAAGTATCCACTGAGTGTATTTTCTTAGCATGTGTTTGTTATTTTGCAAGTCAATCTGACAGTTTTATTACTGATCCAAGGCATTTGTTCAGAGTTGACTGTGCTGAGTTTTTTTTCCAAAAGTTGTATTCTGTACATGGACAGAGCTTTGTTACTTGAAGCAAAAGGACTAGAAGGCTTAGGAGTACTCAGTTTATTGTTGAATACTAAGCTTTCACATTGGTTACAACATTTGGTTTAATTGTTATATCACTGCTAATAAAAAAACACATGCTTCAGGACTCACATCAAAGTTGCTTGAATTTCCAGCATCTGCAGAATTCCCGGTGTTTGCTTCAGGACTGTTGCCTTGCAGTTCCTTCCCTAACCACTTACTCTGTTACCATGCTGGATAACTAAATAAATTCCTGTCTTCACACATTAATTATGCATGTTCTCTTCCCAGTAATAGTCACTGTAATTTAGGCTCGGAGCCCCATCCAATTCTTGGCACCTTCCTCTGCTCTCAACACCAATTTCTTTCTTGCTTGAGATCAAACGATTCAACACAGACCAAGATCCAATCTGGAACCTTTATGATGTTAACAATTTCTTCACCAGCTGAGCCCCCCCCCCCCAGTTATAAACAGATGAAATAATAAAGTTTGCAAAACACATCTTTGTGAAAACAATTATTGACTCATTAAAATAGAAAGCTTATCAGTGAACAAACAAAACAGTAACTTGCACATTGAGCCAAAAAAATCCTATTTTGCCTCAAAGTTTTGCATGCAATAAATATATTTTATGACAGTTATGCATTCCCACTGGGAACTAATGTTCAGATGCATCAACAACAAGGCTTGTATATTGAGGTGCAACAAGCAAGCTGCTAGAGGAACTGAGCGAGTCGAACTCAGCATCTATGAGGAGAAAATAACCGTTGACATTTTAGGTCAAAACTCTGCATCAGGATTGGGGGTGGGGGGGGGAGGAGATAGCCAGTATAAAGAGAGGTGGTGAGCAAGACAGAAGCCAGGTATGAGGAGGGACAAAGGATGGGCAGATCGAACTAAGTTGGGGAAGGGGTAGAGTTGGAAGATGGAGGCAGATGGCTGAGAAGATGATGGCAGATAAAAAAGGTCAATGGAGCCAGGTGAGGAAAGGGGAGAGTGAAGGTGGAGAGAGTTAGGAAGGCATACCATTGTAATTAGACTAGCCGAGTAGAATGGAAGCTACTGTTCCCCTAGTTTGTATTGGGCCTCACACCAGCAGTGGATGAAGTTGAGGATAGACAGATCATTGTGGAATAGGGAAGGGGAAGTGAAATGGCATTCAAATTGTGAGATCAGGATGGCCATTGCAGAGAAAGTGTAGGTGCACCACGAAACAGTCACCTACACTGTGTTTGGTCTCACCGATGTAGGTGAGGCCACATCAGGAGCATGAAATACCGTAGAAGAGGTTGGAAGAGGTACATGTGAATCTTTGCCTCATCAGGAAGGCTCTTGGAATAGTGGTGAGAGAGGAGATATAAAGGCAAATATGGCTTTTCCTGTTGTGGCAAGGAAAATGCCAGGGATCGGAGAGGGTGAGTGGGAAGAGGTGAGCACACCAGGGAGTCATGGAATGAAGTGGTCCCTGAAGAAGGTGGAAAAAGGCAGACAGGAGAAGATTGCGGCTAGAAATGGGATCTTGTTACAGCCTATGAAAACGATGAAGAATAATGTGCTGGATGTGGAGGCTTATAAGGTCAAAGGTGAAGACCAAGGGAACACTATCTCTGCTCTTCCTGGAGGGAGATGGGTTGAGAGCAGATTTCCAAGAAACATGAGTTATGAGAGGAGGGGTCCATCAACAATGTTTACTGGAAAAGGAGGATATTTTGGATGTTCTGGAATTTTACATCTGACAAAGCAGTTCTTGAAACCATGCATTGAGGGAAAATGCATGGTTTCAAGAACTGCTTTGTCAGATGTAAAATATTTTGGGAGGACATCTTAGGCATGACTTAAATGCCAACCTTAATTTTTTTATACATGACAACCAACTTGAAAAGTCAAGATTTATAAACAAGGAGGAAGATTTTATTTCCATTATGGAAAAAAACAGTTTTTTCTATCAAAGGTCACCTATTTTTCAAACCCTTCCTTCCTCAATGAGAATAACCTCACAAATATTGACACCAAGAATACGAACAATCTAGTCATTATTAAATTATTATAAGAGCTTGCTGCCTTCAAAATGATTGCTGCAATTTTTACAACAGTTGCTACATAATTCTTTGCTGTAAAGCACTAAGTTGTCTTGAAGGTATCAAAGACATTGTGAAAACGCCAGTCCTTCCTTTCCCTTTACTTATTTTTGTTGCTGGTATAAGCAAACTGCCACTGTTGCAACTGACAAAACCAAAATGATTGCATTTCAAGAATTTCTTCACTGGCTGTGGATCACTCTTAAGATGTCCCAAGGGCATGAGAGGTACTATATTGTTACAAGTCCATTCTTGTATTACTGTTTAAAGATATTTTGATGTGAATTGGAGAACTGGCTTGTTCCCAGATTGAAGAGTGCTACAATTGCTTCCAGGAAATTAAACTAATAGGATCCACTGATGACTGTCGTTTCAAAAATGTCTTCTTCTTGAAGACTCTGGCAGCATACATTGCATCAGAAATGCGCCGATACATAAATCGTAGGAAACTAATTATCATAATCACCAGCAGTATAGAACCAATTGTTATAAAAATCACCATCATCATGTGAAGTTCTAGTGTAAAAACACAAAAAACAACTTGTTACATTACACAAAAGAATTCTCCGTCTTTGACTAACAGCATTGAAATAAAGACGTGCATACCAATACTCCGAAGTGACTCTCGGGAAGTTAATTCCATCCCCCATCAGGAAGGTCTTAAAGCTCTACGCTTCTTTTTGGCCATCCTCCATCAGGAAGGTCTTAAAGCTCTACGCTTCTTTTTGGATTCCAGACCTAATCAGTTCCCCTCTACCACCACTCTGCTCTGTCTAGCGGAATTAGTCCTTACTCTTAATAATTTCTCCTTTGGCTCCTCCCACTTCCTCCAAACTAAAGGTGTAGCTATGGGCACCCGTATGGGTCCTAGCTATGCCTGCCTTTTTGTTGGGTTTGTGGAACAATCTATGTTCCGTGCCTATTCTGGTATCTGTCCCCCACTTTTCCTTCACTACATCGATGACTGCATTGGCGCTGCTTCCTGCACGCATGCAGAACTCGTTGACTTTATTAACTTTGCCTCCAACTTTCACCCTGCCCTCAAGTTTACCTGGTCCATTTCCGACACCTCCCTCTCCTTTCTAGATCTTTCTGTCTCTGTCTCTGGAGACAGCTTATCCACTGATGTCTACTATAAGCCTACTGACTCTCACAGCTATCTGGACTATTCCTCTTCTCACCCTGTCTCTTGCAAAAACGCCATCCCCTTCTCGCAATTCCTCCGTCTCCGCCGCATCTGCTCTCAGGATGAGGCTTTTCATTCTAGGACGAGGGAGATGTCTTCCTTTTTTAAAGAAAGGGGCTTCCCTTCCTCTACTATCAACTCTGCTCTTAAACGCATCTTCCCCATTTCACGTACATCTGCTCTCACTCCATCCTCTCGCCACCCCACTAGGAATAGGGTTCCCCTGGTCCTCACCTACCACCCCACCAGCCTCCGGGTCCAACATATTATTCTCCGTAACTTCCGCCACCTCCAACGGGATCCCACCACTAAGCACATCTTTCCCTCCCCCCTCTCTCTGCATTCCGCAGGGATCGCTCCCTACACAACTCCCTTGTCCATTTGTCCCCCCCATCCCTCCCCACTGATCTCCCTCCTGGCACTTATCCGTGTAAGCGGAACAAGTGCTACACATGCCCTTACACTTCCTCCCTTACCACCATTCAGGGCCCCAAACAGTCCTTCCAGGTGAGGCAACACTTCACCTGTGAGTCGACTGGGGTGATATACTGCGTCCGGTGCTCCCGATGTGGCCTTTTATATATTGGCGAGACCCAACGCAGACTGGGAGACCGCTTTGCTGAACATCTACGCTCTGTCTGCCAGAGAAAGCAGGATCTCCCAGTGGCCACACATTTTAATTCCACATCCCATTCCCATTCTGACATGTCCATCCACGGCCTCCTCTACTGTAAAGATGAAGCCACACTCAGGTTGGAGGAACAACACCTTATATTCCGTCTGGGTAGTCTCCAACCTGATGGCATGAACATCGACTTCTCTAACTTCCGCTAAGGCCCCACCTCCCCCTCGTATCCCATCTGTTACTCATTTTTATGCACACATTCTTTCTCTCACTCTCCTTTTTCTCCCTCTGTCCCTCTGAATATACCTCTTGCCCATCCTCTGGGTCCCCCCCCCTTGTCTTTCTTCCCGGATCTCCTGTCCCATGATCCTCTCGTATCCCCTTTTGCCTATCACCTGTCCAGCTCTTGGCTCTACCCCTCCCCCTCCTGTCTTCTCCTATCATTTTGGATCTCCCCCTCCCCCTCCCCCTCCAACTTTCAAATCCCTTACTCACTCTTCCTTCAGTTAGTCCTGACGAAGGGTCTCGGCCTGAAACGTCGACTGCACCTCTTCCTACAGATGCTGCCTGGCCTGCTGCGTTCACCGGCAACTTTGATGTGTGTTACTTGGGAAGTGAACCTAGTTTCTACATGCTATACTGTTTTACTTTTCCATTAACCAATTAAAATCTATTTCTTTGTTAAAGCTACTTTGGAGGTTTCTTTCCCTGTTGTTTCTAGGCTGGTATTTGATGTCTTTATTGCTTGTTTCTTGACAATCTGAATCTGACTCTCTCTCCAAAGATGCCATCAACCCTGTTGAGTGTTTTGACCATTTTATGTTTCTGTTTGCTTGATACCTTCTTGCTGCTAGAAACAGTTTTAGTCCTTTTACCCCAGCAAAATCTCTTATTAACTTAAATAATTCTCAGACTTCAGGAAGGGGGAGGGACACATGATTCTGTTTAACTTTAGAGACTGCTAGACAGCTATATGGAGGAATTTAAGGTGGGGGGATATATGGAAGGTAGGGTTTGAGGGTCGGCACAACATTGTGAGCCGAAGGGCCTGTAATGTGCTGTACTATTCTACGTTCTATGTTTACATCAAGAATGCTGAGGTCAAGATGGTTGAGAGCTTTAAGTCCCTAGGAGTCAACATTACCAATAGCCAGTCTGGTCCAACCACATTGACTCCAAGGCCAAGAAAGATTACCAGCCCCTCTACTTCTGCAGAAGGCTAAAGAATTTGGCATTTATGAACTTTTATCGATCCATCATAGGAAGTACCCTATCCTGATGCATCACAGCTTGTTATGGCAACTGTTCTGCCATAACAAGAAATGGCAGAGAGTTTGTGGACACAGCTCATCACATCACAGAAACCAGCCTCCCCTTCCCACCATCCTGACGACAGGTCTCAGCCTGAAATGTCTATATTTACTCTTTTCCATAGATGCTACCTGGCCTGCAGTTCCTCCAGTATTGTGTGTGTGTTATCCCCTCCATGGACCTTATTTGCATCTCTCACTGCCTCAGTAAAGGAGCAAGCATAATCAAAGACTGCCCAATCCGGACAATCTCCCTTCTTCTCTCTCCCATGGGACAGAAGATACAGACACTTAAAAACACATACTATAAGAATACAATTCAAAGTTCAAAGTAGATTTATTGTCAAAATAAATATACGTCACCATATACAGCCCTAAAATTCATTATAGAATGGTGCCTTTGTACAAAAAGGTGGACTCTTGACCTCACAATCTACCTTAGGTGCCTTATTCTCTACCTGCACTGCACTTTCTCTCTAAGGGTGACACGTTATTCTGCGCTCTATTATTGCTCTACCTCAATGCACTGTTGCAATGAATTGATCTGTATGGTCGGTGTGCATGACAATATTTTAACTGTACCTCTGTACCTATGATAATAATATCCCAATTCAACAAATGAAAGCAACAAAAAGAAAATGATATTTACCATCATTCTTATTTTTATCTTCAGCCATCCTTTCCATAACTATGATTGGCCCAATCTCAACATAGTTCTCCAGGAGAGAGTTTGAATTTGGAACAAAGTTTTTTTGTAGCTTCTGGAATAAAAGATAAGCCATAAGCCAAGTCAAAACTGAAGGCTACCATTCCAGATTGGCAATGTACATTGGTTAAACGAAAAGGTAAGAATGATGTTCCAGATGGATAGAGTAAGAAATAATTATTCATGCCATCTTGCTTCTGCGAGTATTCTACATACTGCAAGTGAGTGGGGAGGGTGCAAGTATAAAGTGAAGATACAAAACAAAACAAGAAATTAGAAGTAATAATGCAGGACCTCTTCTCCAGTTCAGGGAGTATCAAGATCTAGAGGATAAAGGGGGAGAAATGTAAAGGGGATATGAAATTTACGCTACAGAGGGTGGTGGTTACCTGAAATAAGCTGGCAAAAGAGGTGATGGAAGCTGATATTGAAAAGGGGGGTGCATAGGTATTTGGGCAAGATAGATAAAGAGGTTAACATATGAGGAACGTTTGTCCGCTCTTGGACTGTATTCCTTGGAGTTTAGAAGAACGAGGGGAGACCTCATAGAAACATTTCGAATGTTGAAAGGCATGGACAGAGTGGATGTGGCAAAGTTGTTTCCCATGATGGGGGAGTCTAGTATGAGAGGGCATGACTTAAGGATTGAAGGGCGCCCATTCAGAACAGAAATGCAAAGAAATTTTTTTAGTCAGAGGGTGGTGAATCTATGGAATTTGTTGCCACGGGCGGCAGTGGAGGCCAAGTCATTGGTTGTATTTACGGCAGAGATTGATAGGTATCTGAGTAGCCAGGGCATCAAAGGTTATGGTGAGAAGGCAGGGGAGTGGGACTAAATGGGAGAATGGATCAGCTCATGATATAATGGCAGAGCAGACTCGATGGGCCGAATGGCCAACTTCTGCTCCTTTGTCTTATGGTCTTATGGATACAAGCCTAATGCAAGCAAATAGGCATCTCAGCTGACATGGACAAGGTAAGCCAAACAGACAACTCTATGACTGTACGACTGTTTGCCCACATTGGGCCCATACTCCTCTACTCATTTCCTATTCAAGAACCTGGCCAAGTGTCTCTTAAAACACTGTAAATGAGGTTTGCATGGAGATGCATCACAGTTGGCATGGAGAAGGCGGGATAAAAGGCCCTGTTTGTGTTTTGTCCCATGCTCTCAATAAGGGACTGAGCCAGGAGAAGCTACAAAGCTACTACTGTTTGACAGACTAAAGAAGGAGTTAAGGTGATATGATGGTGCTAAAATCACAAAGGGTGAAGACAAATTAAAGAGAAATAATTCTCGCTGAAGGGAAAACCAGCTGAAGAAATGGACGACATAGGTTTGAAGCAATTTGCAAACAAACTGAGGGTAATGTGAGGCACACATATTCACGCAGGAGGGAGCAGGTCTCCAGGCCACTCGTGCTTTCCATTATTCAATAACATCACTGAGAGGGTAAATAGGAAAAATAAATGGAGGATGGACGAAAGTACCACTGGTTTAAATGTCTGATACAAATCATTTTCTTCTGTGGTGAAGTAAAGGTTTAAATTAATGAAGCTGCATGTTAATTACAGATAACTTACAAATAAATAAGTAATATTATTCATGGTTAGTTTCTAGTGAAATTGCTCAGACTTAATTTCTGAGCAAAATTAGAGTTTGCCAGAAATAATGAGCAGATGTTACAGCACAGTTTCAGAGCTCATTTGCCATATAACAATTACAGCATGGAAACCATCTCGGCCCTTTTAGTCCGTGCCGAACTCTTACTCTCACCTAGTCCCACCGACCCGCACTCTGCCCATCATGAAATCATCGTGAATATGAACAGGCTTCCAAGAGTGTAGGGAACTGATGAGGAGGGCAGGAGTAACAGGGGACTCTATAGTTAGGGGGACAGATAGGCAATTCTGTAGACAAAAAAAAGAAGCACAGGTGGTGGTTTGCCTCCCAGGTGCCAGAGTCTGCGTTGTTTCTGAACGCATCCACAATGTCCTGAAAAGGGAGGGTGAGCAGCCAGAAGCTGTGGTACATATTGGTACCAATGACATAGGTAGAAAATGGGAGGAGGTCCTGAAAACAGAATACAGGCAGTTGGGAAGGAAGTTGAGAAGCAGGATCTCAAGTGTAGTAATCTCGGGATTGCTGCCTGTGCCATGCAACAGTGAGGATAGGAATAGAATGAGGTGACAGATAAATGTGTGGCTGAGGGGGTACGGGGGCAAGGATTCAGATTTCTGTATAATTGGGACCTCTTCTGGGGCAGGTGTGACCTGTACAAAAGGGACGAGTTGCACTTGAATCCGATGGGGACCAATATTCTTGCGGGCAGGTATACTAAAGCTGTTGGGAGTGGTTTAAACTAATATGGCATGGGGATAAGAAACAGGATGATTGAGCTGAGGATGGGCCAGCTAGTTTACAAGTAGATGATGGGTGTAACATGAATGTAAGGAAAGACAAGCCAATGATTGGGTACAAATGCAGAAAGAGCAAAGAGTTAAATTGTACCACAGAGGCAAAATACAAAAGGGTGAAGAATGCAGGACTGAAGGTGCTGTATTTAAATGCGTGTAGCATTTGGAATAAGGTGGATGAACTCATGGTGCAATTAGAGAGTGGTCGCTATATGTTGTGGGCATCACTGAGACCTGGCTAAAAGAAGGCCACAGTTGTGAACTTAACATCAAAGGATATACTTTGTATCGAAAGGACAGGCAGGAAAGCATAAGCAGTGGTGTGGCTCTGTTGGCAAGAGATGGAATTCCATCTTTAGAAAGTGGTGACGTAGGGTAGGAAAATATTGAATCCTTGTAGGCGGAGTTACGAAATTGCAAGAGTAAAAAAAATTATGGGAGTCATATATGGGCCTCCAAATAGTAGCCAAGAGTGAGGTTAAGATTACTAAAGGAGTCGGAAAAGGCATCTAATAAGGGGAATGTCACAATTGCAAGGGGATTGGGAAAATCAGGTTGGTGTTGGATAGCAAGAGAAGGAATTTGCAAGTGTCTATGAGATGGATTTTTAGAACTGCTTGTGCTTGAGCCTACTCAGGGAAAGGCTATCTTAGATTGGGTGTGGTGTAATAGCCCAGATCTTATTAGAGTACTTAACATAAAGGAACCCTTAGGAGGTAGTGATCATAATGTGATTGAATTCATACTGCAGTTTGAGAGGTAGAAGCACAAATCACACATATCAGTATCACAATGGAACAAAAGGGATTACAGAGGCATGAGAGAGGAGCTTACCCAGGTGGATTGGAGGAGTTGCTTGCAGGAATGATGGCAGAGCAGAGATGGCTGAAGTTTCTGGGAATAGTTCACAAAGCACAGGATAGATATGTCCCACAGAACAAATTGGTCTCAAATGGCAAGGGTAGACAACCGTGGCTGACAAAGAAAGTTAAGGACTTCATAAAAGCCAAGGAAAGGCATATAAGGTAGCAAAAGTTAGTGGGAAGTTGGATGATTGGGAAGCTTTTAAAATCTAACAAAAGGCAACTGAAAAAGCAATAAAAAGGGAAAAGATGAAGCTAGTGAATAATATAAAGAAGGATGCTTAAAGTTTTTTCATTTATTTAAAGAGTAAAAAGGATGTGAGAGTTGATATTGGACCACTGGAAAATGATGCAGGTGAGATAATAATGGGCACAAAGAAATAATGGCAGATGAACTTAATACGTACTTTGGATCAGTGTTTACTGTGGAAGACACTAGCAGTGTGTCAGAGGTCCATGAGTGTCAGGGAGCGGGAGTGAGTGCCATTGCTATTACAAAGGACAAAGTGCCAGGCAAACTCAAAAGCCTTAAGGTGGATAAGTCATCTGTAACAGATGGACCACATCCCAGAGTCCCAAGAGAGGTTGCTGAAGAGATTATGGATGCATTGGTCACGATCTTTCAAGAATCATTTAATTCTAGCATGGCCCTGGAGGACTAGAAAATTACAAATGTCACTCCACTCTTTAAGAAGGAAGAAAGGCAAAAGAAAGAAAAGACCAGTTAGTCTAACCTCAGTGGTTGGGAAAGAGTTGGAGTCTATCATTGACGATGAGGTTTCAGGGTACTTGGAGACTAATGATAAAATAAGTCAAGGTCAGCATGGTTTCTGCACAGGGAATCTCACCTGCCAAACCTGTTAGAGTTCTTTGAGGAAATAACAAGCAGGGTGTACATTGGAGGGGCAGTGAATGTCATTCACTTGGATTTTCAGAAGGCATTTGATAAGGTGCCACACATGAGGCTGTTTAACAAGACGAACTCTTATAGTGTTACAGGATAGACACTGGCATGAATAGAGAAATGGCTGTCAGGCGGGAGGCGGTAAGTGGGAATAAAGGGGACCTTTTCTGGTTGGCTGCCAGAGATTGGTGGTGTTCCTAGGGGGTCAGTATTGGGACCACTACTTTTCACATTGTCAATGATTTGGATGATGGAATAGATGGCTTTGTGGCAAAGTTTGTGAGTGATTTGAAGATAGTTGGAGGGGTAGGTAGTGCTGAGGAAGCAATATGATTGCAGCGGGACTTAGACAAATTGGAAGAATGGGCAAAAAAGTGCCAGATGGATAATGTATAACGTATGATAATGCATTTGGTAAAAGAAACAAAACTGCAGACTAATTCTAAATGGGGAGAAGGTTCAAACATCAGAGGTGCAGAGGGATTTAGGAGTCCTCATGCAAAACTCCCAGAAAATTATTTTACAGGTTGAGTCTGTGGTAAAGAAGGCAATTGCAATGTTGACATTTATTTCAAGGGGAAAAGAATATAAAAGCAAGGAGATAATGGTCAGGCCGCATTTGGAGTATTTTTAATACTTTGGGGCCCCATGTCTCAGAAAGGATGTGTTGTCATTGGAGACAGTCCAGAGGAGGTTCTCAAGAATGATTCTGGGATATAAGGGGTCAATATATGAGGAGCGTTTGGCAGCTTTGGGCCTGTACTCTCTAGAATTTTGAAGAATGTGGGGGGATCGCCTTGATAACTACCAAATGTTGAAAGGACTACACAAGGTGGATGTGGAGGGTATGTTTCCTATTGTGGGGCTATCCAGGACAGACTCGAAATTGAGGGGCAACCCTTTAGAACAGAGCTAAGGAGGATTTTTTTTTAGCAAGAGAGTAGTAAATCTGTGGAATGCTCTGCCACAGACTGCAAGTCCGTGGGTATATTTAAAGAGGAAGTTGATAGTTTCCTGATTGGACAGGGCATCTAAGGATATGGCGTGAAGGCAGGTGTATGGAGTTGAGTGGGATCTGGGATCTGGGATCAGCCATGATGGAATAGCAGAGCAGACTCAATGGGCTGAATGGCCTAATTCTGATCATCAGTCTTATGGTCCCATTTCTACACTAAACATGCAGACAAGTTTAGATCGATTTACAAGGATCAACTTTATTCACTGTGCACATCTACATGTTTTAGAAATTTGCTGTGGTGTGCTGGCGTGCCGTCCTCCAAGAGGACACAACCTTGGTCTCGTTATTATCATTTGAGTTAATTGATATAATTTTTCCACGATCTAATTGTAAATTTTTTTTAGTATATTTTCTTTTCTTGCTGGCGGTTTGATGTTTATTTTTAGAAGCTTTTTGTATGACGCATGGCTCCGAGGTTGTACACCTAATGGGTTCTTTTTTTTCTCACTTTTCTGCTTAGTAGGTTTTTTTTGTTATCACAAAATTTTTTTCAATCTTTAAGATAACGTTTTTTTTGAGGCATTGTAAGTGTTGTTACTTCAATGTACTAATGTTATTTTTCCTGTATATAACAATAAAAAGATTTGAAAAGAACAGGACACAACCTTGGCGTAGGGTTTGGAGGCCTGCGTGCCTCAGTGACCCAGAGAGCTATGTTGGCTGATGGCAGGCCTTGTGCTTTGCCTCTCGGTAGAGCCACCCATGCCAAACAGGTCAAAAGGTAGAGGCCAGACAGGGGGTAGTGGTCCACCAGTCCTCCAGGTTCGGGAGTCCAGCTCAGGGCTAACAATCCTGACTGGTAAAAAAATAAATTACAGAAACAGCAATGAAGAATCTTTCTATATCTGTGTGTGACTATATGGACAGACAGTGATGGAGGATCACCATTACTGCCCTAAATGCCAGTGGCGTAACAAGCAGTAAGTAAGTTGGTGTGGCATGCAACAAAAAACAAAATTCAACACTGTAAAGAATAAAGAATTATATAAAAATTAATTTGAAAGTACGGTTATAGAATAAATGTACATAAATACCAGCATGTATTTACAATGTAAACAGCATTATAAAAAGTGGTTTAAAGTGTCCACAGTACGGTGTAGTGACTGAGATAATAGCTAGAGGGAGATGGAAGAGCTGACTAGAACGGTTGATCAGATTAACTGTCGGGGAAAAGAAACTTTAAAATGGTGTGAAGCGTTTGATCTAATAGCCCTATAGTGCTTTCCAGAAGCAAGTTTTAGAAAAAAGCCGTTTGCTGGGTGATTAGTGTCCATAATGACTTTTCCTGCCTGCTTCTTTGTCCCGGACACCACGAAGACAGCATTACTCCTTGAGCACTATTGATCAATTGAGATTTTTACTCACATTTCTGGAGCAGCCACAGTGGTTTGCAGCACAAATCAGCAGTTCACATATCAAGAGAGTAAAATTCTTTGGTATCGATGAATTGACAGAAAGCAACACGAATGAGGAATTTCCATTAAGAAAATTAGGTAATCCATTTACTGTAGGACACCTATTAGAGAGATTAAAATAAAAAAAAATACTCAGAGGCTTGAAGTACAAGCAGTTCATAATTATGCAATATTTCTCCTCAATTAGGAAGGCAAGTAGTTCTTTGGCCTTTTTGAAAGAGGATCTGAGTACTAGATCCAAGTGTACAGAGCCCTAGCAAACCATGTCTAGAATATTGTGTGTAGATATGGTCTCCCTAACTAAGGATATACTTACAACGAAAGAGTCCATTGAATGCTGATCACTTTGATTTCTAGTATGGTGGATTTGACCCCTGAGGAGATAGTAAACAGACTAGCCTGTACTACCCAGAATTAAAGGTGATCATTTTGACACATAAAAAACCATCACCTGTTTTAAATATTCTCATGATTTCTTCTGAAGGATTTAACATCAAGATGCCATGAGCAGAGCAGAGACTTTTGTGAAACCTGACTTACAGGCAAGCACAGTCAAGCACAGCCATTTCTGGCTATATGCACGTTTACCTTAAAGGTAGCAACACTAGTCAAGTGGTGAGCATCTTGCCTTTGAGTTGCCAGGCCTGGAATGATTGTTGGTGCCAGGAGGGAGTTTGAGTATCTCAGAAACTGCTGATCTCTTGGGATTTCATACACCATACTCTCTAGAGATTACAGAGAATGGTTTGATAAACAAAAATCACGCAGTGGTGTGGGCAAAAATGCTTTGGTAATGAGAGGTCAGAGGAGAATAGCCAAACAAGTTCACGCTGACAGGAAGGCAACAGTAAGTCAAATAACCATACATTACAAAATTAGTGTGCAGAAGAGCATCTCTGAATGCATGACACTTTGAACCTTGAAGATGATGGACTACAACATAGAACATAGAATAGTACAGCACAGTACAGGCCCTTTGGCCCACAATATGGTGCCGACCCTCAAACCCTGCCTCCCATATAACCCCCCACCTTAAATTCCTCCATATACCTGTCTAGCAGTCTCTTAAACTTCACTAGTGTATCTGCCTTCACCACTGACTCAGGCAGTGTATTCCATGCACCAACCACTCTCTGAGTAAAACACCTTCCTCCAATATCCCCCTTGAACTTCCCACCCCTTACCTTAAAGCCATGTCTCTTATATTGAGCAGTGGTGCCCTGGGGAAGAGGCGCTGGCTATCCACTCTATCTATTCCTCTTAATATCTTGTACACCTCTATCATGTCTCCTCTCATCCTCCTTCTCTCCTTAATCTCTGATCATAATCCATACTTTCTAAACCAGGCAGCATCCTGGTAAATCTCCTCTGTACCCTTTCCAATGCTTCCACATCCTTCCTATAGTGAGGCGACCAGAACTGGACACAGTACTCCAAGTGTGGCCTTACCAGAGTTTTATAGAGCTGCATCATTACCTCGCGACCCTTAAACTCTATTCCTCAACTTACAAAAGCTAACACCCCATAAGCTTTCTTAACTACCCTATCTACCTGTGAGGCAACTTTTAGGGATCTGTGGACATGTACCCCTAGCTCCCTCTGCTCCTCCACATTACCAAGTATCCTGCCATTTAGTTAGTATTCTGCCTTGGAGTTTTGTCCTTCCAAAGTGTACCACCTCACACTTCTCTGGGTTGAACTCTATCTGCCACTTCTCAGCCCACTTCTGCATCCTATCAATGTCTCTCTGCAATCTTTGACAATACTCTACACCATCTACAACACTACCAACCTTTGTGTCATCTGCAAACATGCCAACCCATCCTTCTACCCCCACATCCAGGTCGTTAATAAAAATCATGAAAAGTAGAGGTCCCAGAACCGATCCTTGTGGGACACCACTAGTCACAACCCTCCAATCCGAATGTACTCCCTCCACCACGACCCTCTGCCTTCTGCAGGCAAGCCAATTCTGAATCCACCTGGCCAAACTTCCCTGAATCCCATGCCTTCTGACTTTCTTAATAAGCCTACCGTGTGGAACCTTGCCAATGCCTTACTAAAATCCATGTAGAGTACATCCACTGCACTAACCTCATCCATATGCCTGGTCACCTCCTCAAAGAACTCTATCAGGCTTGTTAGACATGATCTGCCCTTCACAAAGCCATGCTGACTGTCCCTGATCAGACCATGATTCTCTAAATGCCCATAGATCCTATCTCTAAGAATCTTTTCCAACAGCTTTCCCACCACAGATGTAAGGCTCACTGGTCTATAATTACCCGGACTAACCCTACTACCTTTTTTGAACAAGGGGACAACATTCGCCTCCCTCCAATCCTCTGGTACCATTCCCATGGACAACGAGGACATAAAGATCCTAGCCAGAGGCTCAGCAATCTCTTCCCTCGCCTCGTGGAGAAGCCTGGGGAATATTCCGTCAGGCCCCGGGGACTTATCTGTCCTAATGTATTTTTAAAACTCCAACACCTCCTCTCCCTTAATATCAACATGCTCCAGAACATCAACCTCACTCATATTGTCCTCACCATCATCAAGTTCCCTCTCATTGGTGAATACCGAAGAGAAGTATTCATTGAGGACCTCGCTCACTTCCACAGCCTCCAGGCACATCTTCCCACCTTTATCTCTAATCGGTCCTACCTTCACTTATGTCATCCTTATGTTCTTCACATAACTGAAGAATGCCTTGGGGTTTTCCTTTACCCTACTCGCCAAGGTCTTCTCATGCCCCCTTCTTGCTCTTCTCAGCCCCTTCTTAAGCTCCTTTCTTGCTACCCTATATTCCTCAATAGATCCATCTGATCCTTGCTTCCTAAACCTCATGTATGCTGCCTTCTTCCACCTGACTAGATTTTCCACCTCACTTGTCACCCGTGGTTCCTTCACCCTACCATTCTTTATCTTCCTCACCAGGACAAATTTTACCCTAACATCCTGCAAGAGATCCCTAAACATCGACCACACGTCCATAGTACATTTCCCTGCCAAAACATCATCCCAATTCACACCCACAAGTTCTAGCCTTATAGCAGCAGTCCCCAACCACCGGGCCGCAAAGCATGTGCTACCAGGCTCTGAGGAAACAATACGAGTCAGCTGCACCTTTCCTCATTCTCTGTTACGCACTGTTGAACTTGAACATAGGGTTGCCAACTGTCCCGTATTTGCCGGGACATCCCGTATATTGGGCTAAATTGGTTTGTCCCATATTTCCCCCACTAAGGTAGAGCCTTCCTATGAAACCTTTTGCGCCAAAATGGTGTGAAGCGAAGAAGCAATTACCATTAATTTATGTGGAAAAAATTTTTGAGCGTTCCCAGACCCAAAAAATAACCTAACAAATCATACCAAATAACACATTAAACCGAAAATAAATAACACTAACATATAGTAAAAGCAGGAATGATATGATAAATACATAGCCTATATAAAGTACAAATAATGTATGTACAGTGTAGTCAGGAAGATGAAGGCAAAACTGATCTGTGGGGAAAAAATCGGCACGTATGCGCATGCGCACATCACATGCTCACATCACGCATGCGTACGCAGGTGCCCGCGCAAGGCTTCATGGTCATGGTAGTCTTTCCTGGGGTAAAGTGGCCCGGGATTTGACGGCTACTTTTGTCCCTTATTTGGGAGTGAGAAAGTTGGCAACTCTAACTGTAAAAGACATGTTGAGGTGAGTTTAACCCGACTTGAACACCACCACCCCCCCCCCCCCCCGGGGTTGGCCGGTCCACAAGAACATTGTCAATATTAAAACGGTCCGCAGTGCAAAAAAGATTGGGGACCCCTGCCTTATAGCCTCATAATTTGCCCTTCCCCAATTAAAAATTTTCCTTCCTCTCTGATTCTATCCTTTTCCATGGAGGAGGAGCAGGTGGAGACCAGGAATATACATTCAGTAGCCACTTTATTAAGTAGGAGCAGTAACTTCACTGCACTTTGAGATTGCCTGGTGTTGCTCCTGAATAAAGTAGCCACTGAGTGTGAGTCCTTGATCAGTGCTGACCATCAAATGTTAATGAAGACTGCAACAAGGATTCTTTCATTGAAACTCAAGAGGAGGAGATCAGAATTCCTCTCATAACAGGAGGGTCACTATCTAATGTATGCATGGAGTACTTATTATTTTAATTTCTTTGTGGTTGTGGACAAGGCTAGAGAAGTCGGCATTTACTGCCCAACCCACAAGATTAAGTGACTTGCTTAAATGAATTACCAAAGTGTGGGTAAGGAAGATATCTCTAAGTACTATTAAGTAGTGATTTCCAGGATTTTGACCCAACAATAATTAGAGAATAAAACTATTTACTTCCAAGGCACAATATAGAATGGCTTGAATGGGAACTTGAGGACCACAGCCCTTGTAGAACCTTGCAGAAGAAGAAGCCATGCTAGGCTCTTGTGTTTGGTAGAAATTATACACGGTAACAAGAACAGACCAGTGGTAAAAAAAAACTGAATATCTGAAGATGAACTGCTTTAACCTGAATGGTGTCAAACCTCTTTGGCTAAACTCACCCAGATAGGTGGACAGTTCCATCTCACTCCTGATGTACGCCTTGTAGATGGTGTAAAGACTTTAGGGAGCCACGGCTACCACCATCGATGACTGCAAGGTTTTGATTTGATCTATCGGCTATGTGTTTGGTTACGTCTGTGTACAGCATGCTGCTTCCAGTGTTTGCAATACATGAAGTTCTGAGCAGTAACTTCACTGCACTTTGAGTTGGCCTGGTGTTGCTCCTGATACAGTCTTCTATGCCCACACTTCACTCCTGATTTGAAGACAATGTTACAGTGATAGTGCCAAGACAGAAGCTTACAGATGACATGCAATGCAACAGCATGCCTTTTGTGCTTCCATGATACCAAGTTTTAAGCTGTAATATCTGTCTAAAACTAATGTGTTGGGCATGTGGCCAAGTGGTTAAGGCATTTGTCTAGTGAGGTGAAGGTTACTAGTTTGAGCCTCAGCTGTGGCAGCATGTTTGTGCCCTTGAGCAAGGCACTTAACCACACATTGTTCTAGTGTCTGTGCGAGGAGCGGCGCCCCACACAGACTTCCAATCTGCTACTTGTAAGGCATGAAAATGCCCGACGCAGGCCTCTCATGGTCTGAGTCAACGTTCCCTCCCCCTCCCTAAAACTAATAAATATTTTGCAGTGATAGCATCAACAATTCATTGACCAACAATTACCACAAGGTTAATTTGAAGACAATAGAACATCGAACAATATAGGATGTGGCCTAACCAGAAGATTATACAGTTTCCTGACTCCTGAACGCAATGTCTCAACAGATGAAACATATGCTATATATCTTCTTTACCACCCTGTCAACTTGTACAGCAACTTCAAGGAGTTATGGACTTGAACCCCAAGTTCCAATGAATGAACAATGGATTTGAGCATCTTTCCTTACCCATCCTCGATGAGCTTGGTCCTTTCAGAATCTTGGTATACTGACACAACCTCACAACTCTTCAGAAAAAGCTTGGGGTGACTGGCCAGCCTGGTCTGGATGCTCACATTCACAGTCAGACTTTCATTTGTGTAAACAGCCAAGGTCTTCCGATGATCCATCCGGTTTCCCGTCAAACTTTCAAATTTTTCAGATGCATGGGGTTGTTCTTTATTCAGTTGTGTATAGCCAACCAGGAAAGATCCTTTAAATCTATCTGTGTTATCAATTAATTTGAATCTGCAAGACATTAAAAATGCATTACTGTGTAGCAGTAAGAACCTCCAGGGTTCAATCACCACATTGTCTTGCTAATACAACTAAAACAGTGTGTGCTTCCATAACTTAAAAACAAAATCTGCAGATGCTTAAAAATCTGAAATAAAGGTTGAAAATTTAGGAAAAGTCCAGCAGGTTTCTCATCATCTGTGGAAATTGAGTTGACATTGCAGGGTAACAATATCTCTGATTTCTGATTTTGTATACAGGCCCTTCAGGCCCAATGAGCCACAACTCCCAGCAACCTACCTATTCACAGGACAGTTTACAACGAGCAAGTAACGTACCAACTGATACATCTTTGGACTGTGGGAAGAAACCGGAGCACCCAGAGGAAGCCCACACAGTTCATGGGAGAACGTACAAACTCCTTACAGTCGGCACCGGAATTGAACTCCAAACCCCGGAAAGCTCCAAGCTGTAATAGCTTTGCACTAACTGCTAGGCTACCGTTACACCTAAAAACTTACTTGGAAGCTTCACAGTATTTCCAGCGAGGCAACATGTTCCTCATCTCTTCATTCACTCATGCACTCATATACACAATATTAAGGATACATGCCCTGACAAATGCCGGCAGAGTTAGATTCAAGCATCTAGTTTAGTTGCCACTCCTTCTTCCAATGATTTGTACAATTTTACCTTACTTACTATCAATTTTATATCAGGAGCTGTACTCACATCATCTGCTCTTTGGGGGGGACTAAGAATTGGCAGACTGTGAGATTGGGTCCCTCCAAAACCAAGTGCAGAACTTCATTGTTTTTCCAATCCAGCCACAGATCTGTGACAACATCAGTGACGTCCTGTAACATGGTGAGGTGAGGAAGGAAAGTGGTGTGTTATTATTACTCCAATTAACTGATTAAAAGATCTATTTACTACAGAGGTTTTCCTAGTCTAGATGGAGAGTCTGAATCTGGTTCCTCTTCCCCAACAGATGCTGCTCAATGGTTCCTCTGGTAATTTACTCTCTGCTCTAGATTCCAGCTGCATTGTCTTGTGTTCCCAGAAATTCAGGCTCAATTATACTTGAGAATCATAGGAATATATATTTGATTTGGTACTGAAAGGTCGCTATCCATCCCAGCTGCTTCCACATTATCCTGCAAATTATTTTCTTTCAAATTTTTATTCAATTTGCTTTTGAAAACCCTGAAAAAATCATTTTGAATCTGTGTCCCTTGGTCCCCGAACCATTTACTAACTGGAATAACTTCTCCCTATTCCCAAATTCTAAGAACTTTCTGTAGGGGCACGATTGAGAGCATCCTGACAGGCTGCATCACTGCCTGGTATGGGAACTGTACTTCCCTCAATCGCAGGATTCTGCAGAGAGTGGTGCGGACAGCCCAGCGCATCTGTAGATGTAAACTTCCCACTACTCAGGACATTTACAAAGACAGGTGTGTCATTGGAGACCCGAGTCACCCCAACCACAAACTGTTCCAGCTGCTACCATCCAGTAAACAGTATCACAACAGAAAAGCCAGGACCAACAGGCTCCAGGACAGCTTCTTCCAGCAGGCCATCAGACTGATTAATTCTTGCTGATGCTGCTGTATTTCTATGTTATATTGACTACCCTGTTGTACATAATATTCATTATAAATTATAATTGCACATTTGAACAATGTCATAAGGAGGTGGCTGGGAACGGACCCAAGTGCAAGACACAGACACTAAAGTACCAGGGACAGGACTAGGATACAGGGTGAGGGCCAGGACATGGACACGAAAACCGGGAACCCGGAACAGGACTAGACAAGAGAGCTAGGAGCCAGGGCTTGGACTCCGAGCCAGAGACTGGACAAGGACCCAGAACCTGGGTCTTGCCTCTGGCTCGGACCCCAGAACTAGACTAGGACGTGACTTGGCTGGCAGGCAGGATGAGGCTAGAGTCTTCAGACTTGAGGCGAGGCTGGAGACCAGAGGCTTGAGGCTTGGGGTCTTGAAGCTTGGCTTGGGGCTCGGCTAGAGACTTGAGGCGAGGCGAGGCGAGGCTCAGCTAGAGATGTGGGGGCTTGAAGTTCCTCCTGGGCAGGACGCGGTACTCCTGGGCAGGGTGCGGGTCACCTGGGCAGGGCATGGATCTCCACCCGACAGAGGCAAGGGACAGGAAGGGACAGAACCCACCGCAGGGTAACGACAATCTGGCCTGGCTTACCCGACGGAGGCAAGGGACAGGAAGGGACAGGATCCACTGCAGGGTAACGGCAATCTGGCCTGGCTTACCCGATGGAGGCAAGGGACAGGAAGGGAGATAGGTACAGGGTGGCTCCAAGACAAGACTTCAGGCGAGATGAGGCGAGAGTTTCCGGCAAGACAAGGCAAGGCTTCAGGCAAGGAAACAGAAGGCAGGAGAAGGGATACGAGGAGTAAGGACAAGCACAATCCAGTAACCACACCCTGGGTCTCTGGAGGTATTTATGCAGCCAGCCCCAACAGGAATCAGCTGCCTCAATTAGTGCTCAACAGGAACAGAAACAGGGTAGACAGGAAAACCTGGAGCAAGGGTCGATGGACCGGACCGTGAACCGGAATGCGGACTTCACGGACCGGACCATGACAAACGGAGACGTAATGTAAAGATTTTTACTCCTCATGTACTTGAAGGATGTAAGTAATAAAGTCAATTTAACTCAATTCTATCTAACTCATCATGCTCTTGTACACTTCCTTCGCAATTGAAGAAGAAACATTTGGTGAGAGTACTGCACAGTATAAAAGAGTTGTACCTTTATTGCAGCCTTCATAGCCTTAGGACGTCTTAAAAGATTTTATAAGTCAGTGAGTTCTTGAAAAGGAAACATTGTCATAATTTACATAATATGAACACTGATAAGTTCTTTGATGCCAGCAGGTGGTGTAGTGGCATCAGCACCAGACTTTGAGGCAAAGAGTCCCAAGTTCAAGTCCAGCCAGCTCCTTGCACATTTTCCATCTGTGTTGGGTTGAGTGTCAAGCTAGCAACTTGGTCATAAAAAAACAGTCAAATGCTTCGGAAACAGCAAAAAAACGCCACTCAATGTGCCATGAAGTGTGAAAAGGAACAATAACAACAACAAGTTCTACGGTAGTGAGCAGATAATCAATATTTTTAATTCTGTTTTAGGACTGAATATCGGATGCTAAGCATAATGAATACAATGGAACTGATGAACATTAAGGTAGTGTAATGTCAACCTAGTGGGTGGGCCTGTAGTTTAACAATCATCTGAAGTTCAGTATTTCTGACAGTATGACACCTTCTCACAAAATGAATCTCCAACCTCCCGACAACTGCCACTCAGTTACATTTACAAAATTCCTGGTGGAGTGTCAAGTTTGCATGGAACTCAGATTGGAGAATCAAATATCTATGACTGATGTACCTCTGACTACATTGTCTCTTCTCTCCTCTCCCATCCGGCAGAAGATACAAAAACTGAAGCGCGTACTAACAGGCTCAAGGACAACTTGTATTCTGCTATCAGAATCTTGAACAGAATTTTGTACAATAAAATGGACTCTTGGACTCACATCTACCTCATTATGATCTTGCACTTTATTGTTTACCTGCACTGTACTTTTTCAGTAGCTTTTATGCTTTATTCTGCGTTGTTACTGTTTTACCTTATTCCAGCTCAATGCACTGTGTAATGATTTGATCTGCATAAACAGTATGCAAGACAAGCTTTTCTCTGTATCTTATACCTGTGACAGTAATAAACCAATACAAAAACCAATACTGTCACTGCTTGCTGCCACTATGACTGATAGCTGGTTCATGATCAGAACATCCTTTGTAACAGGGAATCCGCTCAATCTTCAATACACCATTAAAAAACACATCTCCTTGACATTTGCCTTCCACTGGACATATTTCTCTGGAAACTGCATCATTTAAAAGCTACAAGATGCATGGCTATTTACATGAAGCATTTCCTGATTTAAAAGAGTGGACAAGAGAACATTAAGGTGGACAGAAACTTCAGAAGAAAGTAAAATGCAATCATACTTTATTGTACCCAAGATGTGAGGTTGGCCACAAAGTGAAAACATTCCAGTATCAGTCTAGCTTTAATGTCAACAACAATATTAAAGATCATTTACCAGAAGTTGGAGATGCATATTAACCCTTCCGATTTTCAAAAAAAAACCTGGCAGTGCCAACAAAGAAACCATAAGTACAATGAAAATGATTGAGACTATTACTACATAAAGAGAGTTTGATTTTCCTTTCAACTTGGAAGAAACCTGTCAGAGTTTGGACCAGAATATAAATCGTCCCAATCTTTCACACGTCGTTTTCTAAAAAGCTGGTTGATTAAGCAAACAGCACAATGTTTTGCTTCTTATTTTTCACTTACCAAACACAAATCTCCCACATGCAGAATTCCAGATGTGCCAGCTGTGCTTCTGTTGAAAGAGCATCCTGGGTTATTTGCAAAGTCTAGAAGCTGTGCCATTTTTTCAAGATCCAGTGCAAGAGGTCCTGGAATCACAACCTGGGTTCCTTCACATGAGCTTGTATCATTAGGCACACACATAAAGCTGTCACCATTCAATGCGTTTAAGCACGTGCATTTGTGCATCCCATTAGTGACATTACAATTGTAGACACAAATGTTATTCTCACATGGTATAAAGTCTGTAACAGGAAGAAAACGAGAAGTGAGGAAAGTGGAATTGATCTTCTAAGCAATTAAGATAGGTAAAACGGCTACTAGCAACTTAATATTACTGTGTTAAAGAAATTGAAAGTTTCTTGAAAAATAACCAAGTGTTGCTCTACATCTGCCAAATTTGAAAAGGCAAAACTAATTTGAATTCCTGAACATTTATAATTCAACATTCACATAGGAAAATTAAAAAAAGAAACAGGGCCCAGCTAGTAGATTGCTCCTGACCTACTGTGTAATTATTTTTCCCTCTCAAAACATATTTGGTTCCTGGTTACTTGTATGGGTCAGAGAGCACTCCTCTTTGTTGATAAATAAACTGCAATGCTCCCATAACAGAAAGTGATTTGGTTGTTTGTTGATTGTTCTAATCATATCCCTACTAGACCGGGACGATGCCTCAGGTATGGATCAGTTTGGAGCTGTATACGTGTGTATTAATAGGTATCTACCACCCCTACCTTGGTTGTCTCCATCCCCACAAAAAGGATGATTTTTAACCCCTGCCATCATCTGGGTTGAGCAAGCATCAAATCCTCTACCATGTGAGGCTCAGAAGATTTTAACTTTGTCTCCAGTCTGCATGTGATGAGAAAAGCTCATTAGCTAGAAAATGGCAGTCAAATTTTGGGGTTTCTGATCCTCACAGTTCCCTTGCAAAGCCTGGAGAAGCCTTTCACTCCCTCCAGCCACACAAGGATATATCTTTAAACTATTATTTAGAATATAAGAAAAAGCAGAATTGGGCTGTATGACCCATCAAAATTTCTTGCTCTTCAAGAAGACCGTGGTTGATTCCTTTTTTCATAGTAGTAAGTTTTATGGAGAGTTGAATATATTTTTAAATAACATACGGGGCATAGGCAGGATAGATAAGAATAACTTTTTCCACAAAGCAGAGGTACCTTTGGCATCAGTTTAAGGTAAGTAGAAAAATGTTTAGAGAGGATAAAATAAAGAATTACTTTGCCAAGAAAGTGGCTGGAGTTTGAAATACACTGCCCAAGAGGCATGACCCTCCTAACATTTCAGAAGTATTTGGATGAGGCCCTGAATCATTGAGGCAATGAAGGCTGTGGACCAGGTGCTGGTAAATGGGATTGGTAGCCATGGATGCTTGGTGGCCAGTATGGATGAGTGGCTAGAGGACCTGCTTCTGTGCTGTATGACTCTAACTTTCAAAATGTCATTATTGTTTGTGCATCCCAAAAAAGTTCCATTTGTAAATATTCTTGTATTCTTGTAGCTATGAGCTATGCTGCGACTCCTTTCAATGGTGAGGAGTGATCAGGATAAACTGTCCTTAACCCAGCAAATATTTTTTGGGGAATAACTTGCAATTAAAATTCCCAAATCTTTTAGGCTGGCTCCATAGTAATACCACATTACACCACACTACTGGTGTAAATAAGGGTGTCTACCCCATACCTTCAATGTTTCCATACAACTGTAAGAGACAATCATTGAAGTTCTGCAAATGGTTGACAGCAGACAGTACAGAGTTCATGCTGGCAAGGTTCACGTTCTTCACAAGGTGAGTCAGAAGGATCAAGTTAACAATCAAGCTGTCTTTGCTGAATTCTTCCACAACTACAGTGAATTCAAGTGCACAGTTCAATATGACTTCCGCAGCTTCAGTTAGCAGCTGAGGTAACTGTAGATGAAAAAAAAGACAGTGTTTAGTATGGGACCACATTAAAACATTACCTACCCTAAAGGAATGAGGTGTTAATTCTGCTTTTCTCTCTCCAGCATTCTGTTTTCATTTTTGTATCAATAAGTCTAGATCACGTATTGGGCAGAGGAGCTGGCCTAAATCTCAAAGTAAATTTATTAAGTACATATACTATATGTCACCATTCACAGTGAATAAAAGAAACACAATAGAATCAAGGAAGGATCCTCCCCCCCCACCCTGCCCCCAATGGTACAGACAAACCATCAATGTTCAAAAGACAACAAACTATGCAAATACAAAAAAAAGAAAGAAAGAAATATCAAAAACATGAGATGAAGCGTCCTGGAAAGTGAAACCATATGACAATAAACCCAATTTTTTTGATAAAAGATTCAATACAGTATTCAAAGAAGAACATGGTAGATCTATTTTAAAATAATTATCTGATCATTATTCTATTTCCACTTTGTGGGAACTATTTGGATACAAGGCCAATGCAACATTTTCTTCAGCAGTGACCACGCTTTAAAAAATTACACATTCAAAATAATTTGTATAAATTTATTATATAAATGATCATATGAAAACATTATAATATTATGTAAATGCAGGTCTAATTTGAATACATTTTTAACTGGAATGAAACATAACCTGGGCCATCAAGATGTTCTCCAGTTTCCTGTAATTGATGCTTGTTTTGTTGATGAGGTCATTGCAAAAGGTCCAGTTAGTGATTGAGAGAGAACCTCTGAATGCAGTAAAGGCTGGAAAATAAGACAAATTGAAACATGGACTTAGCATTCTCCCTCCCTTCCTTCAGGAGTGAGTGGGACACTGTACAAGTGAACAGTACCCTCCAGTAACTGGAATGATGCTGATGTGCCTCTTTCAACTTTAAGGAGTGGGTGATGAGTTCTCTGAGTGCCTAATTGTTGCCACCTACAGGAAATCCAGCTTCAGTGTTCCTGTTGCTTCTGAGACATGTGGCATCATGAAACACAGCCTGAAAATGCTACTTTTTAAATGGCACCAGCAAGTTCATAATTGTTTCAAAACACCAATAAGGAGATGTGCTACATTTGTTTAATGCCACCAAAAATGGTGCAGATCAACTTTAAACCTAATTATTACTTGCTCATGCTAGCTGATTCTGATCTCTGACAGGGAGGAATCTTCCCCATCATGCGCAAAGAACAACGTTAAGCATATTTATTTTAAAACATTCATCATTTCACAACACGTAACTGCTCCCTCAGCTAAACATAAAGAATCTTAATACACTGTTCTGAAGAACCCTAAAGAACTTCACCATGGAATCCTATGATACACATAGCATATGTTATATAGTATATTTATTATATAATATCCAAAAAACAAATTATCAAATCAATTTTACATCACCATCATGGAGCTCGCTGTGAAAAAACTGGCGGCCATATTTTATTGCATTACGATGGGGACTACATTTCAAAAGACATTTTAATTGTTGGTTCAGAAGATGCTGAGATTGTGATAGCAGCAATGTAAATTTAAGGTGCTATATTAATGGAAATCTTTATTGCAAGAGTCACAAAGGTAATTATTCTCCACATCCCTTCCTTAGTATAAGTGCACATAATTTTGCAGCTCAATATTTCTTTCATGCATTGTGACCACTGCTGTTTATCATTATCAATGACTTTGGAAGCAGCTGTTATTGCAGTCCACCACAATCATTATAATCCCTCATGCCTGATCAGTCTGCACTACTCTTCCGCCTGTATTAGCACTCAGCATTTCAAAACCTATCTTAGCATAAAGGTTAAATAACTTACATTTATATTCTGCCTTCTGACCTGGCACAGGGACTGGCATAATACAAAGGAAGTTGTGAGAACACACACCAGTCTTCATTGAAGGGTCACCAGTGGAAAAGATGCACAGCTTCAAGTTCCTGGGAATCAACATCTCATATCCTAGGCCCATCATATTGATGCAAATATGAAGAAGGCATGCCAGCAGCTAGACTTCAGTAGGAATTTGAGGAGATTTGGTATGTTCCAAAGACTCCAGAACACTGTCAGAATCAGAATCAGATTTAATATCACTGGCACTTGTTAACCCTGTGAAGAGCATTCTGCCTGGTTGTATCACCACCTGCTGTGAGGCTCCAAAGCACAGGATCTAAAGAGGATGTAGACTCATCCAGCTCCATCACACACACAAGCTTCCCCACTATCGCGGACATCCTCAAAAGGCAAAGTCTGAAGGTGGCAGCATCCATCATTAAAGACACTCACCATCCGGGACCTACACTCTTCTCATTACTACCATCAGGAAGGAAGTATGAGGGCTTGAGGATGCACGTTCAATGCTTAGGAACAGTTTCTTCCCCTCCGCCATCAGATTCCTGAGCGGTCCATGAACCCATCGACACTGCCTCACTATTCCTTTTTTACACTATTTATTTATTGTATCTTTATTGTAAGTTAACAGTAATTTGCTTATGCCTTGCACTGCATTTCTGCCACAAAATAACATATTTCACAAAAATGTCAGCGATATTAAACCTGAATTAGTGCAGAACCACATTAACCGATAACCAGTAAAAGGACCATTCCATAGAGTAGACTTATCAGAGGGAGCTGTAATGAAGCATCTTAATGCAGAAAGGAGAGCTGGAGAAGTTCAGGGTGGGAAATGCAGGATTTAGCATACAGCATAAAGGGGAAAAGGCTGGAATATTAAATCTGTAAATGAGTGTAAGAAACTAGAGTGGGAGGAGATATGATTTACTGATAGAGGTATTCAGCTTACTTGCTTCTGTTGTATCAGATGCTGCTGCATCTGAGGTCATCTGCCACCATTTAGGCCACTCAGTTGAAACAGCGGTTTTTCTGCTCTCTTCTAATTGGCTCATTGACTGGGGCTTCCCGCTAAGATTCAAAGTTATTGGTTGGCTGGATGTCTCAGAATGTGCCGATGTTGAGCTACTATCTGTTGACTGGATCACTTCAGAGAACGTAGTTGAGTTCCATGTTCCCCTCATCTCATAATACATGGAAGCACTCTCACTTTGTTCATCACATGGGTAGAGAACCTTTGCTGCAACAGAATAATTAACAGTAAGTCTTTGCCTCTGTACAACTTAAAGTACTTAATCTCACTTAAAATTCAATTACCCATCTTACCTCCAACTTCAATGTCAAATTCATTGGTGTCAGTAAAGTTCCTGAGCGCTTGGTGAAACTGAACAAGACCAAAATTCTGATTCAGCCCAAAAATAAAGTGAAAACCTGGATACAGGCTGATTCCAAAGCTTGAATTTAGGCAGAGAATGCGGACATTTGCATCAGAGACACTGAGCATAGTTGTCAACTGTAACACGAAATTATAATATATCAGGAAGTGTTTTGATTGAAATGATGCTAATTGCTATAGTGTTGGTCATTATAATTAGAGAGTGCTGATGTGCAAAGTAGGATTGCAAAAATGGAGAACTTCATAAAATTTGTGAATCGGGGCCTCCGTTTGGCCTAATGTGTTTGAGGAATACAACTCAGTTATGGCACAGATAGCTATCAAAACACTGCGATTTCTCCCTCCCATCTGTGTGGTATGAAAGCTTTCTTGAACTCTGAGTGGCACAGATGGTAGGGCTGCTGCCTCACCGTGTCAGAGGCCCAGAGTGAGTCAAGACATCAGCTGCTATCTGTGTGGAGGCTCACTGTGACAATGACGTGTGGTTGGGAGGTTAATTGGTCTCTTTATGTTGCCCCTGGTGGGTGCTGGAACCTGGAAGGAAATGACGAGAATGTGGAGAGAATGAAGTGGGATTGGTGTAGAACTCACGTAAATGGGTCTTTTGATGGGCTGCAGAGACTCAGTAGCAAAAAGGCCTGTTTCTGTGCTGTCCCTCTCGCTGACTGCCCGCTGATCCTTCTATCAATAAACTTACAATCTATTGAACCTTGGATAAGAAGCACAGATACTTCACCTTTACCACATATAAATTGGTAAATTGGTGTACTTCGTCACATGTACCAAGATATAGTGAAAAGCTTGTCTTGCATATTGCCTTTCGAGATCAATTCCTTACAACAGTACTTTGAGGTAGTACAAGGTAAAGCAATAATAGATCACAACAGTGACAGGAAAGTGCAAGGTCAAAATGAGGTAGATTGTATGGTCAAGAGTCCGCATTAGGGAACTGTTCAATATTCTTGTATTAGTAGGACACATGCTATCCTTGGCTCAGGTGGAATGTCCTTTCAGGCTTTTGTATTTTCCTACTCCTTGGGAGAGGAAAGAAGAGAAAATTCCTACCGGGAAGGGGTTAGGGTCTTTGATTATGCTGGCTGCTTTATCGAGGCAGCAAGAATTGCAAACAGACCATGGAGTGGAGGTTGGTTTCTGTGATGTGCTGAGTGGGAAAAGAAGGTAGGAGAGTGGGTAAGGAAGTTGCTAATGGAATACAGCATAGGGAAACGTGGTTTGCACTTTGGTATAAAGAATAAAGGCGTAGACTATTTTCTAAATGGGGAGGGTATTCAGAAATCAGAGTAGTAAAGGGACCTTGAGGATACAACGTGGAAGAGGTCCTTCCAGCCCAACAATCTACCAATTTGAATCCTAGCCTAATCACAGAACAATTTACAAAAACCAAATAATCTACTGACCGATACGTCTTAGGAATGTGGGAGGAAACCAGAGCACCCAGAGGAAACCCACAGGGGAAGGAACATGGGAAAGAAAGTACAAACTTGCTTACAGAGGACACCAGAATTGATCTTCAAAATCCGACCCCCCTGAGCCGTCATAGCGTCGTGCTAACCACTAGGCTGCCGAGGCGCCCCAGCTTGCAGGTTCAGTCAGTGATAAAGAAGGCAAGTGCAACATTAGCATTCAAGATGATGAGAACAAGGGTGTACAGCTGAGGCTTTTAAAAGGTGTCCATCAGACCCCATTCAGAACATTGTGAACAGATTTGGCAACTTATCTAAGGAAAGATGAGCTGGCTTTGGAGTCTCCTATTAGTGCTCAGTATGAATACAACATTCTTAGAGTGTGGCATTCTCTCAGAACTGAGGGTACAGTCTGTGAAGACAGATAAACCCATAAAAAGAACAATGATCCTGCTTGGAAGAAATTTTCCTCTGAGCCACATTTCTGCCTCCCCATATACTGTAAACTGCTGTCAAGGTTTCTATTTTATGCCTCAGAATACGTCAATGGGGTCAAGCACTTTTGGATGTACAGTGGCTGTAAGAAGGCGTTCTATAAATGAAAGCTCTTTAGGGGCACTATAGTAATTAATCTGTGTCTGTGCAAAATAATGATAGAGGGTAAAGGCATGGGGAGAGAAGGATAGCATTAGGAAATTGCTACTAAGAACCCCTTCTGCTTTTCTAAAAATCACATTACATACTGACAGGAAGAATAGCAATTTGGGCAAAGGGCAGAGAGGTGTGGTACAATGTGATATCTTTGTGACTAATACCATTTATGGCAGTCTTGTTTCAGTGTTTACAAAGATGATTGATCATTGGCTTTTACAGTAGAAAACCTGAGAACGTACATTCAATGGTTTTTACATACCCAACTCCTACTGTTCCAAAATTGATCTAAATAATCACAGTTGCTGTAGTTGGTGCCCTTCTTGGATGTATTGACCTTAAATTTCATCCATCCCAGATAGTATTTAATTCCAACTGTAAATGAAAAGCTTATTGAAGATTGTTATCATATCAAAATTGTTAATTATCTTAAGAATATTCTTCTCAACTATAAATTGAACTGTTGAACTCAGCCCCTACCTATAATGTCCTTAGTGCCAAAATTTGTGAGGAATTCGTAATATTTTTTTATCAACAAATTACTTCCATTCGAAAGAGTATAGCTACAGGTATTGGTAACCTCTACAGCGAACCTCTTAAAAAAACAACAAACATATCAAAATTTACAAGTATTTTTGATTCAGAATTCTTTAACACTGTAACAGAGAGTCAACCACCTACTTGCTGTCTCAACCCTATCCCTACCACAATTTTTAAGGATTCTTTTAATAGTGTTTTCAATTTCGGGAAAAATTGTTAACACATCTCTTGAGACTGAAGTTTTTCCAGACACCTTCAAAACTGCAGCTGTCAAACCCCTACTTAAAAAGCCAAATCTTGATAGTGAGGTATTAACTAACTACAGGCTCATATCAAATCTTCACGCACAACATGCTGGGGAAACTCAGCAGGTCAGGCAGCATCTGTGGTAAAGAACAGTCAACTTCATCCTGACAAAGGGTCTGGGCCTGAAACATTGACTGTTCATTTCCACAGATGCTGCCCGACCTGCTGAGTTCCTCCAGCATGTTGTGCGTGTTGCTTTGACCCCAGTATCTGCAGAGTATTTTGTGTTTATATCAAATCTTCCCTTCCTGGAAAGTCATTATCAACCACCTCAACAACTTTCTGAATGAGAACAATATTCTAGAAAAGCTATAGTCAGATGTTAGAGCAAACCACAGCATGGCGACAGCCCTTACCAAAATTGCCAGAGATATTAATCTCAGCACTGATGCTAACTAGAATCTTAGTTCGAATTCTTCCAGATCTAACTGCTGCATTCAACACAACTGACTACAACATTCTCCTACATTGCCCTGAGAACTGGATTGGCCTTTATGGTAGCGTCCTTAATTGGTTTTGTTCATATATCTTAGAGAGAACTTTTTGTTTCTCTTGGAGACCAAGTTTCTAAGAGATGCAATGTACCCTTTTATGTTATTTGGAGAAGCTGTCTTGGTGCCCTGCTCTTCCCCTTATACATGCTCCCCTTAGGAGACATCACTAGAGAGCATAAGCTTGATTTCCACGGTTATGCAGATGACATACAATTGTGTACTCCATCTTGTTTGAGTGTGACGCTAGCACCCCATCTTCTCCGCCTTCTTTTATGGTTACGATAAACAAATGGATGAGCACTAATTTTCTAAAATTAAATGAAAATAAAACTGAAAGTCAAAAACCAAAAGAGATAAACTTGGGAACTTGGCTCACCTGGGAAAATCAGAATTAACCAGCCTAGGTGTTAACCTTGATTCAGATTTGAATTTTAAACCCCACATAAAGAAAGTGATCAAAGCAACATTTCTACACTTCAGAGATATTGCAAATATACGTTCATTTCCATCAGATAATGATGCAGACAAACTAATTCGCGCCTTTATATCGAATAGACTAGATTAAGAGTAAGAGTTCGGCACAGACTAGAAGGGCCGAGGTGGCCTGTTTCCGTGCTGTAATTGTTATATGGTTATATTACTGCGATGCACCTTTTACTAGCCTTCACATCAAACTATTGACAAACTTCTACTCACTCAGAATGCCGCTGCTACACTTTTAACCAAAAGCAGAATGAAGGAACAGATCATTCCCATACTTGTTACCCTGCATTAGCTTCCAGTATCTCTTAGAACTTATTTTAAAGTTCTAATCACTTGTTTTTAAAGCCCTTTATGGTTTGGGATTGAAGTACATCACAGAATTGTTTTCATTTTATAATCCTGCTCGAGTTCTCAGGTCTTCTTCTACCAGTCTCTTAAATTTAAACGATCTCCCTCAAATGAAAATTGGCAGGTCCGCGTTTTTAAACTATGCTCCTAAACTGTGGAATTCCATACCTAAAACTATAAAGAGTGCAGACTCAGTTGACACTTTTAAATGCCAGCTCAAACATATTTATTTAGCCTTGCTTTTGACTAATATCTTTTTATCTTATATTTTCATGTTTACTTTTATTTTTATTTTGCATATTATTTTCATGTTTGTACTTTTATCCCACTGTAACACTTTGAACAACATAATCTGTATGAAAACTGCTCTATAAATAAAGTTATCATTAATATTTTTTTTCATCTCAAGCTGGTAAAACCCGAGGTACAGGCATAACCAAGCAGGCTTATTTCTCAATTGCTAGGAACTTTCGGACTATTCTAGTGATTGTGGCTTTGTGGAGATTTTCACAAATATTGCTATTGTGTAGTTACATTGAGAAGATACTGGTTGTAGAAATTACTATTGGGACAATGAATGCCCTGTTCATGTTCCACAGTCTTTCAATTTCCTCTTTTAATTCAGCATATTTCTGGTTATTATTATTATTATTAAATAATGTACAGCAAATGAAGAAATGAAGCAACATATAAACGTTATGTTACACCTTACAAAACCTGTTTTGAAATGTTACAACACAAATACATACAGCTATAATTGCTTTAAAATGAAAGGCTTACGGGGGTAGTAATTCTGCAAATGTACCCAGGTGAATGCTTGCAGCCAGCACCTGGATGGCCTGACTAGGGAAGCTGAAATACTAGATCTAATCTTTGGAGATGTAACAAAGCGAATGGAGGAACAATTTACTATCAATTCAAAATTTAAATTATTACCAAATTACATATAAAGATAAATCAAGGCATCCGTTAGTCTTGCGAGACCATGGATCTGCGCCTGGAAAGTCTTCACTCTCCAGGGCGCAGGCCTGGGTAAGGTTGTATGGAAGACCGGCAGTTGCCCATGCTGCAAGTCTCGCCTCTCCACGACACTGATGTTGTCCAAGGGAAGGGCAAGGGCCGATTCAGCTTGGCACCAGTGTCGTCACAGAGCACTGTGTGATTAAGTGCCTTGCTCAAGGACACAACACGCTGCCTCGGCTGGGGCTTGAACACACACACACACATATATATATATATATATATATATATATAAATAAAACATATATGGCACTATATACAACCCAGAGTCATTTACTTGTGAGCATTCACAGCAAATACAAAGAACACAATAGAATGAATTTTAAAAACTGTACACAAAGATTGACAAACAACCAATGTGCTAAAGACAACAAATTGTGCAAATATAAAAAGGAAAAAAAAATTAATAACAAAGATAGATAGATACTTTCTTCCTCATGGAAGCAGTGAGAAGAAAGTGACCTTAAGTTTTAAAGTGATTATGGAGAAGGACAAGGATAAGGTCCTGTACTGGGACCTGTGCTGGGAAAAGGCTAATTTCAATATGTTAAGAGAGAACCTGGCAGAAGTAACCTAAGTGCGATTAGCGGGCATGTCTACAGGCGACAAGTGGGAGGCAATCATAGTGAGAGTTCAGAGCCAATGTACTTCTGTAATGGCGAAGACAAAGGTCAAGGCAACAAATCTGGGAAACCCTGATGTTTAAGAGACATTAAGAGCCAGATTCCTTTAAAAAGCTAGCTTATGGCAGGTTTAAACAATTGCAAATAATGGAAGCCCTACAAGATTACATGACATGTAGTGGAGGAAATGTACCTTAGAAAGTAATTAGAAGGGCAAAGTTAGAGCCTGAAAAGGCACCGAAAGGAAAGATAAGTAAAATTCTAAAGATCTTTAATTTTAAGGGCAAGAAGGTAACCAGTGAAAAATCAGGATCAATAAAGACCAATGTTGCAACATATGCATACAGCCAGATGTACTGTAAGTGAGGTCTGAAATGAATACTTTTAATCTGTATTCACTACAGAGAAGGGCTTTATAGATGGAGAATTCGGGAAGGGAGACAGTGAAATTCTGTAACAAATTAGCGTAGAAAAGGAGTGGGTTTAGATAAATACACGTGGCCAGATGAGATGAATGAAGGCTGCTATGGGAGGTGTTTGGTGGGGCTCTGACAGAAACTTAAGTCTTCTTCGCCATGCAAGAGGTGCCAGATGACAGGAGGTCAGTGAATGGGACATCTTGAGAATGTCAATCATACCTTGCCCCTCGACCCTACACTTACATTTCTAGATCACACTACTAAGGTGCTGTCCATCTTTTTAACTCAGATATTATACCTTCCACCTTCTAACATCACATGAACCATGATTATCATTGAAAAGAAAACATACTGTCATCAAACATGGAATAATCTCTCGCCACAGGGTACTGGATGGTTTCAATTTTGTTTGACTTGACTCATGTACTTGTGAGTTCACTCACCCTGATTGTGAGACGTGACACACTTGGAGAAGGTGGCATTTGTACAATATAATTCAAATTTCCAGCAAGTAGTGTTAATTTTGCACTCCTCAGGGTGTGCTGAAAGCAAGCCTTCTGTCTTATTACCATCGATCTGGAACAGTCTTATAGCGGTGTAATCAGTGCAATTCTCCGAATCCAGTGAGAAATCATTAACATCTTGTGGGCCTGAGAAACAAATAGATAAATCAAGTTAGGTGTCTGATGGAAGAATCAGGTTTGATATCACTGGCCTATGTCGTGAAATTTGTTGCCTTTGCGCCAGCAGCACAGTGCAATACATATCAATAGAAAAAAACCTGTGAATGACAGTAAGTATGTATATTAAATAGTTAACTTAAAATCAGCAGTGCAAAAATAGAAATTAAAGTGTAGTGAGGCAGTGTTCCTGGGTTCAATGTCCATTCAGAAATTGGATGGCAGAGGGGAGGAGGCTGTCCCTGAATCACTGAATGTGTGCCTTTAGGCACCTGTACCCCCTTCTGGTGGCAGCAATGAGAACAAGGCATGACCTGGATGATATGGGTCCTTAATGATGGACACTGCCTTTTTGAGGCATCGCTCCTTGAAGATGTCCTGGATATTACAGAGGCTAGTGCCCATGATGAAGCTGACTGAGTTTACAACTCTCTGCAGCTTATTTCAATCCTGTGCAGTAGCAACCCGCCCCCCCCCCATACACCAGACAGTGATGCAGCCTGTTAGAATGCTCTCCAAGGTACATCTGTATAAATCTGTGAGTGCCTTTACTGACATAACAAATCTCCTCAAACTCCTAATGAAATATAGCCGCTGTCGTGCTTTCTTTGTAGCTCCATCGATATGTTGGGAAGAGGTTAGATGCTCAAGAGATATTGACACCCAGGAACTTGAAATTGCTCATTCTCTCCATTTCTGATCCCTCAAAGAGAACTGGTGTGTTTTCCCTCATCTTACCCTTTCTTACTGATGTTGAGTGCTGGAGAAAAACTACAGGGTATTTTCTGTGCCATTTGTGAGATTTAAGAGTGTACAGAAGATAATTGTTCACATACTGTTATTTGCAAGACCACGAAGTGAACTAATATAGTTAAGGAATGAAACAGCAATCATTTCAACAGTGAAGAATTCAAGTTCAAATTTAATTGACATTCAACCATACACATAAATGCAGTCAAACAAAACAGCATTTCTTTGGAGCCAAGGTACAAAACACAGAACCAACAGTTACACACAGTTTACAACACATATACCACATGTAATTATGATAACAGAGAAAAACATACAGATATGAACAAAAATGTAAAAAGTAATAATCTAGCCCAAACCCTGAGAGTCATGGCCTGTAGATTGATGTTGACCTGGAGCCATGTTTCCACAAGAACAGCCCACAGCAGTTCTTCATATTGTGCAGTGCAGCCTGAGACGAAAGCAATCCAGCTTGTCTCCCACCAAGCAAACACTAGAGGGCAGCACTGACAGGAGACAGCCATCAGCACAGCACAGAATCCTGTGAGTCCATAAGACCATAAGATAAAGGAGCAGAAGTAGGTCATTCGGCCCATCGAGTCTGCTCTGCCATTTTATCATGAGCTGATCCATTTTATCCTATTTAGTCCCACTGCCCCGCCTTCTCACCATAACCTTTGATGCCCTGGCTACTCAGATAACTATCAATCTCTGCCTTAAATACACCCAATGACTTGGCCTCCACTGCTGCCCGTGGCAACAAGTTCCATAAGTTCACCACCCTCTGACTAAAAAAATTTTTTCGCATTTCTGTTCTGAAAGGGCGCCCTTCAATCCTGAAGTCATGCCCTCTCGTACTAGACTCCCCCATCATGGGAAACAACTTTGCCACATCCACTCTGTCCATGCCTTTTAACATTCAAAATGTTTCTATGAGGTCTCCCCTCATTCTTCTAAACTCCAAGGAATACAGTCCAAGAGCGGACAAACGTTCCTCATATGTTAACCCTCTCATTCCCGGAATCATTCTAGTGAATCTTCTCTGTACCCTCTCCAACGTCAGCACATCCTTTCTTAAACAAGGAGACCAAAACTGCCCACAGTACTCCAAGTGAGGTCTCACCAGCGCCTTATAGAGCCTCAACATCACGTCCCTGCTCCTATACTCTATTCCCCTAGAAGAATGCCAACATTGCATTCGCCTTCTTCACTACCAACTCAACCTGGAGGTTAACTTTAAGGGAATCCTGTACGAGGACTCCCAAGTCCACTTGCATCTCAGAACTTTGAATTCTTTCCCCATTTAAATAATAGTCTGCCCGTTTATTTTTTCTGCCAAAGTGCATAACCATACACTTTCCAACATTGTACTTCATTTGCCACTTCTCTGCCCATTCTTCCAATCTATCCAAGTCTCTCTGCAGACTCTCCATTTCCTCAGCACTACTGGCCCCTCCACCTATCTTCGTATCATCAGCAAACTTAGCCACAAAGCCATCTATTCCATAATCTAAATCGTTGATGTACATGTAAAAAGAAGCGGCCCCAACACTGATCCCTGTGGAACACCACTGGTAACCGGCAGCCAACCAGAATAGGATCCCTTTATTCCCACTCTCTGATTCCTGCCAATCAGCCAACGCTCTATCCACATATGTAACTTTCCTGTAATTCCATGGGCTCTTATCTTGTTAAGCAGCCTCATGTGTGGCACCTTGTCAAAGGCCTTCTGAAAATCCAAATATACAACATCCACTGTATCTCCCTTGTCTAGCCTACTGGTAATTTCCTCAAAAAATTGTAATAGGTTTGTCAGGCAGGATTTTCCTTTAAGGAATCCATGCTGAGTTCTGCCTATCTTGTCATATGCCTCCAGGTACTCTGTAACCTCATCCTTGACAATCAACTCCAACAACTTCCCAACCACCGACGTCAAGCTAACAGGTCTATAATTTCCTTTTTGCTTCCTTGCCCCCTTCTTAAATAGCGGAGTGACATTTGCAATCTTCCAGTCTTCCGGAACCATGCCAGAATCTATCGACTTTTGAAAGATCATCGCTAATGCCTCCGCAATCTCCACAGCTACTTCCTTCAGAACACAAGGGTGCATTCCATCTGGTCCAGGAGATTTATCGACCTTTAGCCTATTCAGCTTCCTGAGTACTTTCTCTGTCATAATTGTGACTACGCACACTTCTCTTCCCTGCCACCCTTGAGTGTCCGGTATCCTGCCGTCTTCCTCAGTGAAGACTGATGCAAAATACTTGTTCAGTTCCTCTGCCGTCTCCTCATCTCCCATTACAATTTCTCCAGTATCATTTTCTATCCGTCCTATATCTACTCTCAACTGTCTTTTACTCTTTATATACTTGAAAAGGCTTTTAGTATCCTCTTTGATATTATTTGCTAGTTTCCTTTCATAGTTAATCTTTTCTCTCTTAATGACCTTCTTGGTTTCCTTTTGTAAGGTTTTAAAGACTTCCCAATCCTCTGTCTTCCCACTAATTTTTGCTTCCTTGTATGCCCTCTCCTTAGCTTTAACTTTGGCTTTGACTTCTCGTCAACCACGGTTGCATCCTTTTTCCACTCGAAAATTTCTTCTTTTTTGGAATATACCTGTCTTGCACATTCCTCATTTCTCGCATAAACTCCAGCCACTGCTGCTCTGCCGTCTTTCCCGCCAGTGTCTCTTTCCAGTCAACTTTGGCCAGTTCCTCTCTCATGCCACTGTAGTTTCCTTTACTCCACTGAAACACCGACACATCAGATTTCGGCTTCTCTTTTTCTAATTTCACAGTGAACTCAATCATGTTATGATCACTGCCTCCTAAGGGTTCCTTCACCTCAATCTCTCCAATCACCTCCGGTTCATTACACAATACCCAATCCAGTACAGCCGATCCCCTAGTGGGCTCAACAACAAGCTGTTCTAAAAAGCCATCTGGCTGTCGACACACAGCCAGCTCTAGCACTTTCTCACAACACGCTGGAGGAACTCAGCAGGTCGAGCAGCATCCATGGAAAAGATTGGTCAACATTTCGGGCCGGAACCCCTCGTCAGGACTGTCTGGCATCTCCTTCCTCAGCGGCTGCTACAGGTGATCCCAAGGCATGAACGAGGGAGCGGTCCATGCCACAACTGAAGTCACGCAGCTCCCTCACCTCTGGTCTTGCCAACGAACCAGTGAATGGGACTCGGAGTATTCTGCATTAACGATGTCTTCCCTGGGTGGCTGAAGCAGCCTGCAACACACATCTCAACAAGTCAAGCCCCACCGCAAGCCAGCAACTCACTAATGGGGTAGTCACGCGGCAAAGTCGTGTGATCATGAAAAAGACATAAAGGATGAACAATTACACCTTTGTTTGGACCTTGTGTCTGAGCATGTTTTATCTTTAATTTTAGTTAATTGCACCAAGCACAAAAGGGTCATGGGTTACTCATTTCAGTTGCTGCAACAACACAGATTACAAGTCCAAAGTCTCAAAGTTTGCAGCATGTCACCTTGAAGTGCACTGGTTCCATTTATTAAAATTTAAATGCACAGGTCAACTTGATTCCTTTACATGGAATTATACTGCGGTAGTGACCTCTCACTAAGCTTACTCTTGCCTTGGAAGGACCTCCTCTCCAAGATCATCCTGAGCTTCAGCATCAATGTTCCTGCGTGCATTTCAAGGAGGGATTGACACAAGTAGTCCAAATGCCTCTGGAGTTGTGTCTCCAGTGCTGATTCTGACACATCACAACTTTGGCAGGCGTAAGTGCATGAGGAGATCATCACTGGCCTCCATGAGGAGTTCAGAAGAGAAGTGTGGTCACAGAAACCCTGACAAGCAGTGGGAGATCTGCACTTCTGCACATTTCACGTGCAGAGAAATGCTGACAACTCTGTAGAATCATCAGCATTTCTCAATAATATAGTTTAGTGCCCGAAGAAGGCAGCATCCATCATTAAAGACTCTCATCATCCAAGACATGTCCTCTTCTCATTACCACACCATCAAGGAAGGCGATCCATACTTAATAATTCAAGAACAGCTTCTTCCCCTCCACCATCAGACTTAGAAACAGTCCATGAACCCGTGAATCCTACCACATGATTCACTTTTCCCGTTATTTATTTTTAAATTTATTGATTTTTATGTCTTTAACATTCTATAACAGGAATTCAAAACCGCACAAGACACCAGCATACCGGCCCACCAGCCTGCATATGTACAGAGAGGTGCTGAAAGAGAGCTGGTCACATCATGAAGGATTCCAACCACCCTGCTCATGGATTGTTGGTCCCATTCTCATCAGGGAGGAGGCTATGCTATATAGTATCCATGCCAGAACCAGCAGACTCAAAAACAGTTACTTTCCCCAAGCAGCAAAGCAGAGAAACACCTCAACCCAAGAACCCACACCTCTACACCCCCCACCACCACTTCATCAACACTGTCAGTCACTCCTGTGCCTAGCGTCACTTTATGGACATACAATCTATATATATAATCTATCTTACGTTTATATTTATTGTGTTTTTATTATTATTGTGTTCTTTATCTTATTGTGTTTTTTGTGCTGCATCAGATCCAGAGTAACAATTATTTTATTGCTCCTTAAACTTGTGCACTGGAAATGACAGTAAAGAATCTTGAATCTTTGCACTGTACTGCTGCTCAAAACAACAAATTTCACATCATACTGTACGTAAGTAATATTATTGACAAAGGCAAAACATCATACTGTCGGAAATAAAGACCATAAGATATAGGAGCAGAATTAGATCATTTGGCCCATTGAATCTGCTCCGGCGTTTCATCATGGCTGATCCATTTTCCTTCTCAGCCCCAGTCTCCTGCCTTCTCCCCTGCAACCCTTCATGCTCTGACTAATCAAGAATTTATCAACCTCTGCCTTAAATATACCCAATAGGAAATACTGCCTACCAGTATGAATAAATATATCAGTGATTTCAGGCATATTTCAGTCACCTAGCTTGCCAAGCTGTCAGTATTTGGGGGAAAAGCTAATACATTGATAATCCACTATTTAAGCATCTAACATGGAAAAGTGGAAGGGACTTTTTACATTCTGTAACTTCCGATATCATGTTCAATTTGTTTTTCCAGTTCAAGTTCGTTTATTGTCATTCAAACATACACAGGTATACAGCTAAATGAAATATCGTTCCTCTATTACCAAGTTGCAAAGCTCAGTACATACACTCAGTGGCGATTTTATTAGGTACATCCTCTGTCAAAGTCACTTAGATCACATTTCTTCGGCATTCTGATGTTTGCTCTAAACAATATCTGAACCTCTTGACCATGTCTGCATGCTTTTATACATTGACTTGTTGCTACACGATTAGCTGATATTTGCATTAGGAAGCAGCTGTACCTCATAAAGTGGCCACTGAGTGTATGGCCACAGAAGCTCACATAGTTACGATCCAGCATACACAGTCACTAAATATTATTAGCACAAGTTCCTGAGTGGCATGGCCTTAAGATTGACATGTTGACATGAAGAGTGAGGTGCGTGTTTAGTGTCAGTATTCCTGCGCTGTGACAACTGATTACAGAGTGCAGCACCAGTGTTGGGGCCAGCTGAAGCCCATGGCAAAATGTGAAGAACAACATTAAAATCCATAAGTTTCCAATCAACTGAAATCTTATGGATCTTAAAGTTCTGCCTGAGTGCACATATTTCAACCCATCATCCACATGCAAGAAAAAAAAAGAAATTTTCCCTTTTTAATCAATATTGTTTAATGGGTTTTATTTGGATGAAAAAGACCCTTGTGAACTGAAATAAAAGATACATATTAATAGATGAGTTTGTTCCTTCTAAGTAGCACTCTGATGTCTAGTACGTTAGTAGAGACATGATTTTTTCTCTTTAACTGGCTATATTATTGATATTAACTTGAAATCCTCCAACAGGACCACAACCTTGTCATGACTTGGAGGCTTTTGTGCTTCAATAACCCTCAGAGTTATGCTGGCTGGAGTCAGGGCCTTACACTTTGGCTCTTTGTAAGGCCACCCATGCCAAAAAGGTCAAATGGTAAAGGCCGAAGTAGGAGTGGTGCACCAGTCCTCCAGGTTCGGGGGTTCAGCTCAGGGCTAATAACCCTGAATGGTAAAAACAAAATGGTTACAGAAACAGCAATGAAGAATCCTTCTATATCTGAGTGCAATGGTACTCCTGGGTCCCCACTTGGGACTTGCATGAATGCCAGTAGTGAAACTCGAGAGGAAGCTACTGACATGATGAAGAAAGCCCTGAACATCACAAGAGATGGAGAATCTTCTTTGCTGTCCTAATGGTGTACTGGGCAGTAAGTAAGTAATAACTTGAAATAGGTGTTTTTAAATTCATTGATCAGCATTAGAAATAAAACAAACCACAGGATGATCCTCAATGCATATTCACTCAATATATAGTTTCAAAGTTTGTTTCAATTTTCTCAACAATATCCATTACAAAACTATAAAAAATATTTTGCAGTTGTCATGCCATTAATAATGTTCAGTTCAAATAAGCAGATTGTTGTAGAGATGCAGATAAGATAATTAGTTTAAAAATCCTGAGCTAATTCAGAAGGCCTATGACAAGGTGCCACACATGAGGCTGCTTAACAAGCTACGAGCCCATGGTATTACAGGAAAGATTCTAGCATGGATAAAGCAATGATTGATTGGCAGGAGGCAAAGAATGGGAATAAAAGGAACCTTTTCTGGCGGGTTGCTAGTGACAAGTGGTGTTCCACAAGGCTCAGTGTTGGGACCGGTTCTTTTCACATTATATGTCAATGATTTGGATTATGGAATTGATGATTTGATGCAAATTTTGCAGATGATATGAAGATAGGTGGAAAGGCAGGTAGTTTTAAGGAAATAGAGAGGCTACAGAAAGACTGAGACAGATTAGGAGAATGGGCATAGAAATGGCAGATGGAATACAGTGTTGGGAATTGTATGGTCATCCACTTTGGTAGAAGAAACGAAAGGGTTGACTACTTTATAAATGGAGAGAAAATACAAAAAACTGAGATGCAAAGGGACTTGGGAGCCCTTCTGCAGGATTCCCTAAAGGTTAATTTCCAGGTTGGTTCTGTGGTGAGGAAAGCAGATACAATGCTGGCATTAATTTCAAGAGTACTAGATATAAAAGCAAGGATGTAATGTTGAGACTTTATAAAATACTGGTGAGGCCTCACTTGGAGTACTGTGAGCAGTTTTGGGCCCCTTATCTTAGAAAGAATGTGCTGAAACTGGGGAGGGTTCAAAGGAAGTTCATGAAAATGATTTCAGTATTGAATGGCTTATCATATGAAGAGTGTTTGATGGCTCTGGGCCTGTATTCATTGGAATTCAGAAGAATGTGTGGTGACCTCATTGAAACCTATCGACTGGTGAAAGCCCTTGATAGAGTGGATGTGGAGAGGATGTTTCCTATGATGGGAAACTCTAAGACCAGAGGACACAGCCTCAGAATAGAGGGATGTCCTTTCAGAATGGAGATGAGGAAGAATTTCTTTAGGCAGAGAGTGGTGAATCTGTGGAAATCTTTGGCATAGGGAGCTTTGGAGGCCAAGTCTTTATATATATTTAAGGCAAAGGTTGATAGATTCTTGACTGATCTCAGCATGAAGGGATACTGGGAGAAGGCAGGAAATTGGGACTGAGAGAGAAATTGGGACTGAGAGTAAAATTGGATCAGCCATTACGAAATGGCAGAGCAGACTCAATAGGCCAAATGGCTTAATTCTGTTCCTATATCTTATGGTCTAATTGTTTTTATGGGGTGAGATTTATTTATTTTCCTCCATCCAGTGAGTTTGATTAACACTTTAAGTTTTCCTTGTCAATTGTAAACTTAGATACAAAGGTTAGTGGTGTTAGTGATTACCAAGGGATACAATGGGATATAGTCCATTTGCACATAGGGGTGGATAAGTCTAGATGGTTGTTAACCGAGTCAATGTATAGTGTTGCAATGTATTTTATAGTTGGAAATCAAATGTATAGGGACTGTACACTGTTAATGGCAAGACCCTAAGCAGTGTTCATGTACAGAGGGAATTGGGGTCCAAGTTCTCTGAAAGGGGCTCACAGGTTGATAGGGTGGCAAAAAGGGCAAAAAATTAAATCACACAAAAACACCAGAAAAATAGTATTTGCCTTTTGCACTGTTATTTTTGGTCTGAATTTTATACCCAAATTAAACTGAAAACTGCAGAAGATTCACACTTTCACTAAGACCATTATAAGATTGTGAGTCGAAGAAAATTTGACAATGGTGTAATTAAGTAAATGTAACACAAAATCTTGCATTTTCAGGACATCTACAGTGGATACAATCTCACATGCTCTCCACTCTGCTTTCGAGTATCTAGATAAGAGCAAAACATATGTCGTGTTACTACTTATCAATTCCAGCTCGGTTCTCCATCCTCTGCTCAGTATTACTCAGCAAACTTCAAAACTTGGACCTCTGTACCTCCCTCCGTAACTGGATCCTTATCAGGAGACCACAGTCAGTGCAGAACAGTGGTAACATCTTCTCACAGACAGTCAACACAGATGTGTCTTTGCCCATGGCTCTACTCTCTCCATACTCATGACTATGTGGCTAAGTACAGCTCGAACGCCATTTATAAATTCACAGATAACACCACTGTTGTTGGCACATCTCAGATGGCGACAAGGAGGTGTGCAGGAATGGGCTGTTTGGATGGTCTCACACTCAATGTCAGCAAGACCAAGGAATTGATTGTGGACTTCAGGAAGGGGAACTTGGGAGAACACACTCCAGTCCTCATTGTGGGGTCAGTAGCGGAAAGGGTGAGCAGCTTCAAGCTCCTGGCTGTCAACATGCCTGAAGATCTATCCTGGGCGCCACATATTGATGCAATCATGAAGAAGGCATGTCATAACTCTACTTTGTTCAGAGTTTGAGGAGATCTGGTATGCTGCTAAAGGCTCTTGCAAATTTCAATTGATGTATGGTGGAGAGCATTCTGACTGGTTGCATCATGGCCTGGTATGGAGGCTCCAATGCATGCGATCACAAGAGGCTGCAGTGGGTTGTAGAATTAGCCAGCTTAATCACAAAAGCAGCCCTCCCCACCATCAAGGACATCCTTGAGAGACATTGCCTCGAGAGTCAGCATCCATCACTAAGGAAACTCAATCTCCAGTACATGCTTTCTTCTCGTTAGAGCAGCACAGCTCAGTACAGGCCCTCAGCACACAACATTGTTCCAACCTGTAAAAAACTACTCCATCTTACCCTTCCCTCCTACACAGCCCACAACCCTTTGATTTTCTTACATCCACGTGCCTATCTAAGGGTCTTTTAAATGACTCTAATGTGTCTACCTCTAGCACCACCCCACCAGTTGATACAGGCACCCTCACACTGTAAGAAACCTCCCTCTGGCATCTCCCCTAATCTTTCCTCCTCTCACCTGAAATGGATGCCCCCTCATTTTGGCCATTGGCATCTTGGGGAAAAAGTGCTGGCTCTATGCTTCTCATAATCTTATAGACCACCTCTCATCCTCCATCGCTCCAAAGAGAAAACCCCTAGATCGTTCAACCTTTCCTCATAAGCCATGTAAAGATATTACTGCCATCAGAGGGAAAGTACAAGAGCCTGAACACCCACACTCAGTCATTTAGAAACCACTCCTTCATTCTGCCATCAGATTTCTGATTGAACCATGAACACTATCTTGTCTTCTTTCTTTTTGTGCTATTTGTTTATTTTGTAATATATAGTAATATTTAAAACTCTGCACTGTACTGCCACTGCAAACAACAAATGTCACATCATATAAGACAATAGACCATAAGGCACAGCAGGAGAATTGGGCCAAGCAGCCCATCAAGTCTGCTCTAATATTTAATCATGGCTGATGTTTCTTCCCTCTCAACCCCATTCTCCGGCCTTCTCCCCATAACCTTTGATGCACTTACTAATCAAGAACCTATCAATCTCCACTTAAGATATACCCAGTGATTTGGCCTCCACATAAAAGTCAGTAATGAACTTAATTTTGATTCTGACCTGATGTTTTTACTATACAAGCCTCCTTATACCTTCCAATTCATATTCAATCAGAATATAGGCCAGGAAATACATAAAAGGCCAGACGAAGAGGCAGACATCGTTCATTGAACCAGATACATTTTTATGAGAATCCAGTTGCTTATTTAATGGAATGAACTTACATTCCCCAGTGACAATGGTGGAATTCAAACATACCTTTCATCAATTGTCTAAATCTCTGGTTACAAGCACCTTAACCATGAAGATATGGGTCTTCATGTAACTCCACTAGGACGACGTCCAAGAATGCATTCCTTTATGGCCTAGCTAACATGTTTCTGGGCTACTAACAAAAAGAGAATTTGGACTGCATCCACCCTAGATTTTTTTGGATGAAGATCTCTTCTTTCTACTTCTTCTGACAGTTCTACCAAAATTCGGCGGGAAGCCAAGCAGCAAAGGCAGCAATATTTCAACATGAGTTACTCTAGTTTATATAGCAACTAATACCATGTTCCTGCTTTACAATAAATGAAAAATTTGTCTTGTACTCTCTTAACTGTTCTAACAAAGGACACTTACAAATGTGACACATGCTCAAAATTTTAAACCTGGTCATAAACATCAGGAATTTTCACATGCAAGTTGTCATAAAGATTAATATGAAATGCTAGGCTGTCCGAGTAGGCCCTGCTCCACTGAATACCTTGATTTAATATCTTGATTTCGTTCTGCCCCACTTGGCTCAGTCCTTTCAACCTACACCCATGACACTTCCCATGCCCTCGATCTCCTCAGTAACACATCACATTAATGTAATTGCAAAGAAAGCACGGCAGTGCCTCTACTTCCCTCAGAGTCTGCAGAGATTTGGCATGTCATAAAAAACCTTGACAAACTTATATAGATGTGTGATGGGAAGTGTACTGACTGGCTGTATTGTGGCCTGGTATGGGAACTACAATGACTTTAAGTGGAAAATCCTACAAAGGGTAGTGGATTCAGCCCAGTACATCACAGGTAAATCCCACCAAACCACTGAGCACATTGACATGAAATGTTGTCATAGAAAAGCAGCATCCATTAGCCAAGATCCTCACCATCCAGGCCATGCTCTTTGTTCACTGCTGCCATCAAGCAGAAGGAACAAGTATCTCAGGACTTGCACCACCAGGTTCAGGAACAGTTACTACTGCTCAACCAACAGGCTCTTGAGCAAAAGAGGATAACTACACTCATTCTATTCCTGGTGTTCCCACAGCCAATGATCTCACTTTATCTTGTTATTTCATGCTCTCATTATTTATTGCTATTTATTTATATTTGCTTTTGTAGTTTGTTTCCTTCTATGCTCTTGTTCTTTCATTGATCGTGTTTACAGTTACTGTTCTATACATTTTCTCATTATGCCCAAAGGAAAAAGAATCTCAGGGTTGTATGTGGTGACATGTATGTACTCTGATGATAAATTTTACTTTGAACTTTCAATTTCCTGGCCCTGACCTCTTCATCTTCACCATGAACTTCCAGTCCCTATACACTTCTATCCCCCATCAAGAATGCCTCAAAGCTCTCCACTTCTTTGTTGACAAAAGACCAAACCAATCCCCCTCCACCACCACCCTCCCCCACCTGGCAGAACTGGTCCTCACCGTGAATAATTTTCCTTCAGCTCCTCCCACTTTCTCCAAACCCAAGGGATAGCCATGGGCACTCACATGGGCCCCAGCTATGCCTGCTTCTTTGTTGGCTGCATAGAACAGTCCATGTTCAAAGCCTTCCCTGGTTATACTCCCCAAGTCTTCCTCTGCTACATTGATGACTGCACTAGCATTGCTTCATGTACCAATACTGAGCTCATCAATTTTATCTACTTTTCCTCTAATTTCCACCCTCCCTTGAATTCACTCAGTCCATCTCTGACACCTCCCTCCCCTTTTGCGATCTTTCTGTCTCTACCTCCGCAGACAAACTTCAAAAGACACCTTTTATAAACCTACAGATTCCCAAGGTCATCTCAACCATACCTCTTCCCATGCTATCTCCTGTAAAATTGATAGTCTCTTTTTTCAGTGTCTTCACCTCCAGCACATCAGTTCCCAGGACATGGCTTTCTGTTCCAGGACATCAGAGATACCCTCCTTCTTTAAAAAATGGGCTTTCCACTACTACTGATGCTACCCTCACTATTAATGCATCTCCTCCATTTCACGTACATCTGCACTCACTCCAGCTTCCCACCACCCTCATAATGACAGAGTTCCTCTTATCCTTACCTACCACTACAAGAGCCTTCACATTAAGTTCATTATTCTCCACAACTCCCGCCATCTCCAAAGGGATCCTCCCATTAGCATATCTTTACCTCCCCTCCCTCTGCTTTCTGCAAGGATAGTTCCATCCGTGATTCCCTTGTCCATTGATCCCTCCCTAGTAATCGCCCTCCTGGTACTTATCCTTGCAATCGGATAAAGTGCGAGACCTGCCCATACACCTCCTCACTCACCTCCATCCAGGGCCCCAACAATCTTTCTAGGTGAGACAATCATGCAAAGATGAGGCCACCCTCAATGTGGTGAGGCAACATATTATATTCTGTCAGGGTACCCTCCAACCTGATGAGATGAATATCAATTTCTCGTTCCAGTAAACAAATCCTCCGTCCTTTCCTCTGTTCCCCACTCTGACCTTTTACCTTTTCTCAAGTGGCTATTACTTTCCCCAGGGTCCCCTTTTCCTTTCCTTTCTCCTATCAGTTTCCTTCTTCTCAAGCCCTCAACCTTTCCCACCCACCTGACTTCACCTGCCACTTTCCATCTTTCCCCTCCTCACACCACCTATTTATTCTAGCATCTTCCTCTGTTCTTCGCAGTCCTGAAGAAGGGCCTCAGCCTGCAACGTCAACTACCTACTCAATTCCATAGATGCTGCCTGACTTGCTGAGTTCCTCCAGTATTTTGTGTGTGTTAACAGGATAATATCCAAATGGAATGTTAGAACTGGGATCTTTCACCCACTGAGGAAAGCACGTTTGTTGTTCCAGATTCCAGCATCTAGATTCTCTTGTATCTCCCGAGTGAACACCCATGTGCCTAGACATAGCTTCACTCTGCTTACATCCAATTAATATTTGATATCAGGATATCAGCAATGAGGTAGGATGTATTCTAATCTTCATTGTGCATATCCAGCATCACGAAATATTGCTCTTATTCCACCGTAACAATCAGTTCCAGTTGCCATTTATTTTTGAATATTTAACAAGGCCAATTATAATCACTGTGATGAACAAAGCTTGAACTCTGTATACCGATTATTTCAGAATTTTTGGTATAGAGGGATGCTCAATTTATAAGACTAGAATCGAGTTCAAGTTTATTGTCATTCAACCATATAAATGTATACTTCCAAATGAAACAAAGTTCCTCTGGAACAAGGTTCACAATGCATGATGTATAACCGACACACAGCTGATAAAAGTAATATTACCACTAATAAGCTAAAGTTTCTATGTGTGACTATAAGGAATGAGGTTTCTGTGTCCACATCTGAGGAACTGAGGAATGATAGGAGGCAAAAGTTTGATTAGGGTGGACAGACACCTTGCAAATATAATCTGTTTTTAGTGATCCTCGCTGACTAATAATGTTAGTCAGTTCACATCCTCCTAGGATGACAGATGGTGTCTTGGTTTAACTTCTCAATTGAAGTGCAGCACTCAGAATGGCACGGGAATGTCAGCCTGGATTACATGCATAAGACTTTGCAGTGTGAGCTGAACTGACAGCAGTCTCACTCAGAGATCGGAGAGCTGCAGGCTGACTCACAAATGAGAAGCTATCACTGTGCGTGCCCCATACTTCAATGATGAAATATTAAACCCTAATCTTATTTTTCATTCCTGAGGATCAAATGGATAGTAAAGAACTTGTGCAACATTAAAACACTATTCCTAATATTCTGGAAACCTTCTGTGCACAGTGTCATTTCACAGGATATGAACTGATCTTACAGATATAGGAAAAATGGTGGCATACACTAAGTAGCCATTTTATTAGGTACGCCTGCTCAGTAATGCAAATATCTAATCAGCCAATCATGTAGCAGCAACTCAGTGCATAAAAACATGCTGACGTGGTCTAGAGGCTCAGTTGTTGTTCAGACAAAATATCAGAATAAGGGAAGAAATATGAACTAAATGACTTTGACTATAAAATGATTGTTGGTGCCATGGGGTGGGTTGAGTACCTCGGAAACTGCTGATCTCCTGGGATTTTCACTCACAACGGTCTCCAGAGTTTACAGAGAATGGTGCGAAGAACAAAAAACATCCAGTGAGCAGCAGTTCATGGGCGAGAATGCCTTGTTATTGAGAGGTCAGGGGAGAATGGCCAACTGATTCAAGCTGACAGGAAGGCGACAGTAACTGAAATAAGCACGCGCTACGACAGTGGTGTGCTGAAGAACACCTCTGTACACACAACACTTCGAACCTTGAAGTGGATGGACTATAGCAGCGGAAGATGACAAGCATACACTCAATGGTCACTTTATTAGGTACAGAAGATGAAGGAGTGAGTCTAAGAATCAACAATAATAACTCTGAGATAATGAAGCTAAAGTAAGAGATCATAAGACACTAGAAACAGAACTATTAAACCATATTGCCCCTTAAGCTTTACCATCCTACGTTATTAATTATTAGAACACTGAACTGTACAACACAGGAACAGAGCATTCATTTACCATCTTGACAGTGACCATGATACCAATCTAAATTACTCCCACATGCCTGCACATGGTCAGTTTCCCTCTTTTCCCTGCCTGTTTATGTGCAGGTATAAATACCTCTTAAATGCCTCTACTCCTCTGACCTTGCACGTCTCCTTTAAACTTACCCCCCCCCCCCACTTTCATCATAAACCTGTATCATCTAGTATTTAACATTTCTACCCTGGGTACCCTATCAACACTAACTATTCGTCTTATAACTATATACTTCTATTACGTTGCCTCCTCAGTATCCAAAGCTCCAGCAAAAATAATCCAAATTTGCCCAAACCTCTCCCTATAGCTAATACTCTCCAATACAGGCATTATCCTGGCAAACCTCTGAAGCTCTGCAAAACTCCCACATGCTTCTTTATAGAACTGCAGAGAATACTCCATATGTGACCTTACCAAAGTTTTGTAGAGCTGCAACATGACTTTGCCAATTTTTAAACTCAATGCCCAAACATGCCATCTTTACCATCCTAACCAATTGAGCTGCCTCTTTCATGGAATAATGGATCTTCACCCATGATTCCTCTGTACATTTATGTTCCCAACGGTCGTGCCATTTACTGATTGGTAGTAATAAGCAGGAGTTTTCCTTGTCCATTTTGTCCTGTCTTGAGCCATTAAGTTATACAGCACATTTAATAATCCTTTCGGTTACCGTGTCCATGCCAACTATCAAATACAAACAATATGCTCAAGGAAATCAGTGGATCAAGCAGTATCTGGGGGGGGGGGGGAGGGGGGAGGAAGGAATTGTCTTGTCTTGCTGATTACTACCAACCATCTATCTCAGTGGATGGATCTATAATTCTCCCTCTTCAATACATCTTGGAAGAAGCATTTGGCACAGAAAATGCAGAAATTGTATTCTGAGTTAAGGGACTGTTACTGTGACAGAGCTGAGCATGTCATGAGGGTGTGACTACAAAATGGATCTGCAGTAGCTGGCAAGAGAACCAACATGAGGGAACCCTCAACATTTGACGTATCCTTATTTATCTGTCTGAGAGTGATCTATTAATATTGCTATCAGGTACCCTTTGTGCAGCAGGAGCACCCTCCTATTGGGATAGATTCTGACCAAATCAAGCAGCTGAAATTCATGAAGTAATGTGGAAAATTTGATTCTACAGCTATCTCTAACCCCACAGCTCAGCTTATCCTTCACTCTACCTTTACCATGCAGCCATCTGGAAAGGTTGTTTTCTTTGGTGGGTGAGTCCAGGACGAGAGGCCATAGTCTTAGAATTAGAGGGTACCCAGTTAAAACAGAGATGAGGAGAAATTTTTTTAGCCAGAGGGTCGGGGATTTGTGGAATTCGTTGCCACATATGGCTGTGGAGGCCCGATCATTGAGGGTGTTTAAGGAGGAGATTGACAGGTATCTAATTAGTCAGGGTATCAAGAGATATGGGGAAAAAGCCGGAAATTGGAACTAGATGGGTGTTTCCAACATGCGGGTGTGGGATGGCATGGTGAGTGTTCTTGATGGCTGGGTGGTGGTGTCACAGTGGTCAAGTGTGTTGACTCCTCTGGTTCCAAAGGTTATATGGTGATAGTTGGTCAAAAATTTCTTCAAGCTACCTAGGTTAAAATCCCCCATATTGATCGAAGAAGGCATTATTAGGGCCACATTCAGTCATAATGATGAAGCTTTAAACAATTAATAACCATTAAATCCCTATTCACAATTCAAGTCCAGCACAAGTGCAAAAGGCAAGCCTAAAAGATCTGCAACTCCTCCTTTTCATGCTCCTACCATTACAGAAGCCAGTTTACAAATATGTTAATTTGTCATTTGATAATCAAGGCTGAAGTCTTTCGATACAGCAAAGGTTGAAGGCTTGTACTTTAGATCCTGAACTGCCCACCTTATAGCATGTAGAGGTGATTTCACCACCGGGCCTATGGAAGCTTGTAAAAGTCACTCACCACAAGTCTTCTCAAAGACAACGGCAGATGAACCATTAAAGTAGGTTTGGTCTCTAATGTCTACATTGTGTGAATGAGTTAAAATAAAACTGAGCATAGAAAACCGTAACTTCCTAATTTATCTCACTGTAACTATCATGATTGTGCTTCAAAGCAACTCTTTGTATATGGGTCATTTTGGGAAAATATCACGAGGAATTATACAAATACAATCTCATTTTTGTTAGTGGGATAGTGCTGGCACAGAATATTTGACCCCGTTAGAGCAATCAAATAGCATTACATCAATTTACTGTGCAAACAACTTTGAGATATGCTGGCATAATAATACCAGCAGATGTATTAATATATCAAGGGAGAGATCAATCACAATTGCCATTTGTGCAATTTTGAAATTTCTAAACTGCAAACTGCAGATTATTTAGTAAATTTTAAGTCATGTAAGACTTTAATTGATCCCTTATCATGAGACGCACATTAAAATAACCAAAGTTCTAAAATAATGGCACGGTAGCGTAGTGGATAACAGATTGCTTTCCAGTACCAGTGACAAGGGTTCAATTCCCGCCACTGCCTGTAAAGAGTTTGTATGTTCTCCCTGTGACCGCGTGTGTTTCCTCCAGGTGCTCCAGCCTCTTCCCACAGTCCAAAAACATACCGGTTGGTAGGTTAATTGGTCATTGTAAACTGTCCTCTGATTAGGCCTGGATTAAATCGGTGGTTGCAGGGCAGAGTGGCTCGAAGGGCTGGTTTCACACTGTATCTCAATAAATAAAGAAAGAAATTTAATCTGCAATAAAGCAAATGTTAAAAATAGAGTCACTTCTGTATGATCTATCCTGCAAGTTACCCAGTTTTGAATTTGGAAATGAATGCCATCCTCTGTATAAAGAATTTAGTGAGCTACAGCTTCAGGGCTGTAAACTAATAGCATATGTCATCTCATATTTGGAACTGTGATAGTATATCCACTCCCTGTCTTTTTTCCCTAGGGACCCACTGAAAAACACATTGACTTACCTATCATGTGACGCTATTGTTTGGCAGGTCAAACATCACGCCCAGCTGGTACTGCCTATACCTTAAACAACACACACACACAATGCAGAAGGAACTCAGCAGGTCAGGCAGTTTCTACGGAAGTGCATAAACAATTGATGTTTCAGGCTGAAGCCCCTCGTCAGGACTGGAAAGGAAGGGGGCAGAAGCCAGAATAAAGTGGGGGAGGGGGAGGAGTACAAGGTGGAAGGTGATATACTGTATGAGACCAGGTGATGGGAAATTAGGTGTTGTGGTAGGAGGGTGATAATAATGTGTAAAACTGAGAGATGATAGATGGAAGAGGTAGAGGGCTGAAGAAGGAGCATTCTGAGAAGGAATATACCTTAACTACACTTTGACTCTCAGAGCTTACCTTCATACCACTGCAATTCAGATTAAGGAGCTGAACGTTAGACATCATATTAATAATGACTTAAACGAATGATTCACACATTTTCCTCAAATAATTTGCTCAATAAATACTGTGGATCGGAAACCTACCCAGGTGAGTCATTGAAAGAAAGATCAATGGTTACTATTGAAGATAGCTGGGCCTCCCACGTACCCTGAGCAGCATTGCTCTGAAAAGGAAGGGAATTAAACTGCAGCTTCCCTTCAGCAGTCTGAATGAGGAGTTTATGTTTCTTGTACAAGATCATTGCTGCTATACAAATATTCCAGCAACCCCAAAGTCACGTCAGCAGGCACTGAGTCCGGACAGGCAGGAAGAGGAAGGCCATGGACACAGTGGAGATGGCCGAGGCAGGGATCTGGTAGGTACAGTGGCACGCAGTCAGGTGGGGCTAGGGAGATTTCCTTCAACCCGCTTCAATAGGGACACCTGCAAACTGGAAACTTTTTTAAAAATCCATTCATTATACATATACTGTAATTGATTTACTTATTATTATTTTATTTCATTTATTATTATTATTATTTTCTCTTTGCTAGATTATTTATTGCATTGAACTGCTGCTGCTAAGTTAGCAAATTTCATGTCACATATCGGTGATAATAAACCTGATTGTGATTCTGGTCCAGAAGAGTTGTGAGTAGCTGTCGAGGAAGTGCATATCATCAGGACGGTAGGAATGGGGCAGCAAGGAGCTTGGACAAGATGAGGTGTGCTGAAACAGAAAATATCTTAGTTCAACATCTGGCAGGCAAAACCCAGCACATAAGGTTCATGATCCAGGCTGAGTACAAAGTCCTGCCTAGTCCAGCAACCCATTTTGCTTGGGGCAAAAGCAAGGCACCATCATGTTCTCTCTGCCCTGGTTAAGGACCCTAGAACAAGGACCCTGGAACACATCCTCAGCAGCTGCTCAAAAGCCCTGGGAGAAGGCCGCTACTGCTGGCGCCATGACCAGGCGCTAAAGGTAGCAAATATCTCCTCGGTCATTAACAATATTAACCACCTTGAACAAGCCAGAAAGTCCATATCCTTTGTCAAAGCTGGAGACCAACTACAGCCTCAGCTCAAATCACCAGCAAACTTGCTTGACATGGCGTCTGACTGGCAACTGAAAGTCCATCTTGGCAAGCAATTAAAGTTCCCTGACTTCATTACATCAACATCACTGAGGCCTGACATGGCCACTCTGTCAGAAACCACAAAGCAGGTGGTCATGGTAGAACTGACAGTTCCTTGAGAAGGCCAGATGGAGGAGGCTTTCGAGCATAAGAAGGCCAAATACAAGGAGGTGATGGAGCAGCCTCAGGCATGGGGGTGGAGGGTACAACGTGAGCCTATAGAGGAGTAGTACAGAGGTTTTGCTGGCCGATCACTCTGCAGAATCTACTCTTTCCTTGGCATTACGAAGGCTGCAAAGAGAAGAGCCATTAAGACCATCACAAAGGCTGCTGAGCAAGCCTCCAGATGGCTATGGATCAAGAGGTGAACTAGGAACCAGTGCTGCTGGGACACAAGCCAGGGCCCGATCGACCCTGAGTTGCCTGGGAGATGTTGAGAACCCCGAAACACCCGATGACCCCAGGTTACATCACTGATTATGTGTCCCAGCGCATCCTAGGATGTATCTCAGCATCATGCTCTTCAGCACAGGACCCAGGCAGCTGCATTTAGCTCCTCATTTCTTCAATTCACCAGTTTTCTTCATTATCTTTGCTTTTTCCCCTTCTTTCATGGGTTGAATGCATACTGTAAGACAACAAGGCACTGAAGTTGTGTGAAACAGACTAGGTAGTCTTTCTGTCAATTTTTGTTGGAAGATGATTGTATAGTTTCTGTAAAACACTTAGAGATACCTGAAAATGACTTCATATTTTACATTTTTGTATTTGATCAATTTCACATTTTCAAGCTCAGAGACAAAACTGAAAATGAGATTAAGATGACCACAGGAGTGACAGATTATCACACACAAGATATCACACACAAGACAAAGGAGCAGAAGTAGGCCATTTGGCCCATCGAGTCTGCTCCGCAGCTCCCCCATGAGCTAAACTATTCACCCATCTAGTTCCAATTTCCGGATTTTTCCCCATATCTCTTGATACCCTGACTAATTAGATACCTGTCAATCTCCTCCTTAAACACCCTCAATGATCGGGCCTCCACAGCCATATGTGGCAATGAATTCCACAAATCCCCGACCCTCTGGCTAAAAAAATTTCTCCTCATCTCTGTTTTAACTGGGTACCCTCTAATTCTAAGACTATGGCCTCTTGTCCTGGACTCACCCACCAAGGAAAACAACCTTTCCACATCTACTCTGTCCAACCCTTTCAACATTCGAAATGTTTCTATGAGATCCCCTCTCATTCTTCTATACTCTAATGAATACAATCCAAGAGCCGACAGACACTCCTCATATGTTAGCCCCTGCATTCCAGGAATCATCCTCGTAAACCTTCTCTGAACTCTCTCCAACATCAGTATATCCTTTCTAAGATAGGGGGCCCAAAACTGCACACAGTATTCCAAATGAGGTCTCACTAATGCCCCATAGAGCCTCATCAACACCTCCTTACTCTTATACACTATTCCTCTTGAAATGAATGCCAACATAGCATTCGCTTTCCTTACTGCCGATCCAACCTGGTGGTTAACCTTTAGGGTATCCTGCACGAGGGCCCCCAAGTCCCTTTGCACTTCTGATTTTTGAATTTTCTCCCCATCTAAATAATAATCTGCCCGATTATTTCTTCTTCCGAAATGTACAACTGTACATTTGTCAACGTTGTATCTCATCTGCCATTTCTTTGCCCACTCTCCTAAACTGACTAGGTCTCTCTGCAACCTTTCCGTTTCTTCAACATTTCCTGCTCCTCCACCTATCTTGGTGTCATCCACAAACTTGGCCACAAAACCATTTAATCCATAATCCAAATCATCGATATACATCGTAAAAAGAAGCGGCCCCAACACCGACCCCTGCAGAACACCACTAGTAACCGGCAACCAATCAGAATAGGATCCCTTTATTCCCACCCTTTGCTTTCTGCCTATCAGCCAATGCTCCACCCATTTCAATATCTTTCCTATAATTCCATGGGCTCTCATCTTATTAAGCAGCCTCATATGCGGCACCTCATCGAAGGCCTTTTGAAAATCCAAATACACAACATCCACAGCCTCTCCCTTGTCAATCTTATTCGAGATTACCTCAAAAAATTCCAATAAGTTGGTAAGGCAGGATCTTCCCTTCATGAAACCATGCTGGCTTCGGCCTATCTTGTCATGCACCTTGAGGTATTTCATAACCTCGTCCTTGAGGATTGACTCCAATATCTTTCCAACCACCGATGTCAGACTAATAGGTCTGTAATTTTCTTTTTGCTGCCTCCTTCTTTTCTTAAATAGCGGAACTACATTTACGACCTTCCAGTCCTCCGGAACCATGCCAGAGTCTATTGATTCCTGGAAGATCAGTTCCAATGCTTCCACAATCTCCAAAGCCACCTCCTTCAGAACCCTTGGGTGCACCTCATCCGGGCCAGGAGACTTATCTATTCTTAGTCCACTTAGCTTCCCATGCACTTCCTCTCTAGTTATCTTGACTGTACCTAATTCTATTCCCTGATACCTCTGGCTATCAGGTATATTGCTCATGTCTTCCACTGTGAAGACTGATGCAAAATACTCATTCAGTTCCTCCGCCATCTCTTTGTTATCCATTATAATTACTCCAGCATCATTTTCAATCGGTCCCATATCTACCCTTGTCACTCTCTTTCTTCACATATTTAAAAAAACTCTTAGTATCCTTTTTTATGTTAATCGCCAACTTCCTTTCATAATTCATCTTTTCTTTCCTAATGACTTTCTTAGTTTCTTTCTGTAAGTTTTTAAAGGTCTTCCAGTCCTCATTTTCCCCACTAATTTTTGCTTCCTTGTACGCCGTTTCTTTTGCTTTTATTTTTGCCTTAACCTCTCTCGTTAGCCACATTTCTGCCATTTTTCCATTCATGATTTTCTTTTTTCTTGGAATATATTTTTCCTGCATTTTCCTTATTTCTTGTAGGAATTTCATCCAATTCTGCTCTGCCGTCCCTCCATTTAGATTACTTTTCCAATTGACTTGGGCCAGTTCCTCTCTCATACCACTGTAATTTCCCCTGTTCCATTGAAATATTGATACACCTGATACCAGCTTCTCCTTTTCAAATTTGAAACTGAACTCAGTCATATTATGATCACTACTTCCAAGAGGTTCCTTTACCTCCAGCTCCCTAATCGCCTCAGGTTCGTTACACAGCACCCAATCCAAAACAGCCAGTCCCCTGGTGGGCTTCTGGACAAGTTGCTCCAAAAAGCCATCCTGTAGGCATTCTACAAACTCCTTCTCCTGAGATCCATTACCTTCCCGACTTTCCCAATCCCTTCATATTAAAATCCCCCATAATTATCTTGACATTGTCCTTCTGACACGCTTTTTCTATTTCCAGCTGCAACTTGTAGTCCACATCCCGACTGCTGTTTGGAGGCCTGTATATAACTGCTATTAGTGTCTTTTTACCCTTGCCATTTCTTAATTCTACCCATAAGGATTCTACCTCTTCTGATCCTATGTCCCTTCTTTCTATTGATTTGATATCGTTACTTACCATCAGGGCCACGCCACCCCCTTTACCTACCTTCCTGTACACTGTGTATCCTGGGATATTCAGCTCCCAATCACATCCATCATTTAGCCATGTCTTGGTGATGGCCACAATGTCATACCTCTTAACCTGCAGCTGTGCAGCAAGGTCATCTACTTTATTTCTAATGCTGCGTGCATTTAAGTACAGTACATTTAGATCGGTACCTGTTGCCACTTGTGCTATATATCTATTTTGCAGCAAACTATCCCATATATTCCCCGGCCTGTCCTTCTTACCATCTTTGCTGCACAGTATTTTTGACTTATTTCTATTTTCCTCTTCCTTGATCCTAACATCTTGGTTTCCTTCCCCTTGCCAACTTAGTTTAAACCCTCCCTAACAGCTATATTAAACAATCCTGCTAGGATATTAGTACCTTTTGAGTTCAGGTGTAATCCATCTTTTTTGTACAAGTCATACCTTCCCCAAAATAGGTCCCAATGATTCAAGAATTTGAAACCCTGCCCCCTGCACCAGTTACTTAGCCACACATTCATCCGCTTAATTTTTCTATTCTTACCATCATTAGCATGCAGCTCAGGCAGCAATCCTGATATTGTTACTCTGGAGGTTCGGCTTTTCAATTTTCTTCCTAGCTCCCAGTAATCTTTCTTCAGAACCTCCTCTCTTTTTCTGTCTATGTCATTGGTACCAACATGTACCAAGACTTCCGGAGGCTCGCCCTCTCTCCTCAGAATACTCTGGACTCGATCTGAGACATCCCGTACCTTGGCACCAGGGAGGCAACACACCATCCGGGTATCCTTGTCCGGCTCGCAGAATCTCTTGTCCATCCCCCTTACGATGGAGTCCCCTATAACTGCCGCATTTCTTCTTGCTCTCTTGATTTTGGCACTGGGCAGAATGCTAGAGTCTCGTTCACTGTGGTCCTCCTCTGTCAGGTCTGCCTCTTCAACAGAATCCAAAACGATATATCGATTTCTGAGGGGGACTGTCACAGGGGTGCTATCCACTACCTCTCTATAGGTAGTATCTATCACCTCCTCACTTTCCCTAATTAACCGAAGGTCATCTATTTCCATCTCCAGCACCTTAACACGGTCCTTCAGAAGCCTCATCTCAGTGCACCTGGTGCAGATGTAATCCTTGGGGAGGCTGGGAGTCTCCCAGGGTCCCCACATCTGGCACTCCAAGCACAACACTAATCCTAGAAGCATACCTCTAATGCTACTGTTTGTACCAAATACCAAAAAACTGTAACTTACTCCGTTACTATGAGACTCAACGGTCGCAGGAAGCCTCTTCCCGTCTCCGCCGAAGCCCGTTGAGCCAAAGCCCTTTCACTCTGCACCCTCTCACTCCGCAGCCCGCTCCAACGCTGTCCGTTGGATATGGCGGTTTTCTTTTTAAACTGTTCGCGCTCAACTGGCTGACGTCACACGCCTGTGCAGTCTGGCCTCACTCCTACTCCAAGAAATAAAATGTCTTCTCGCTGGAAACCCTTAGCCTCTTACCGCTGTCTTCTTGATCCGGAGAGAAAAAGTCTGTGATTTTCTTCCTCTTTTTATGACCAATGATTGTTGAGTTATCAGTGTAAAGCATGACAGTCACTTTGCCGAAAATAAAATCTCACTTACAGAAGTGAATATATCTATTCTTAACATAAGTGAACAGGGGAAATCACTTTCGCATTCTCTGGCCTCTGGAAGAATTTGCTATTCTGGGTAATTCTGATGCATACAGGTAAGTGAAACCTTGACATATTGCAAATCATTTCTACTTTTAAATAAGGCTATCTTCAACATGGATATTCGAAGACCAAATGCAGAGGCATCAGGAGGCAATTTAACTCTGCAATGTCAGTTGACAAGAGGCAAAGTAAGGCAGCTGTGGAAATTCAGGTAGTCTCCTGAGAATTGACTTGCAGTTGAAAAAATAACAAGAGGACATCAGAAAGTGATGGTGAGAGGGGGTGGGGAATGTAGATGGTTTATACAAGTATCCTGCCATTGCCTGTAAGGAATTTGTATGTTCTCCACATGACCGCGTGGGTTTCCTTCCACAGTCCAAAACCATACTGGTTGTTAGGCTAATTGGTCATTATAAATTGTCCAGTGATTAGGCTAGGATTAAATATGGGGATTGCTGCACAGCCCTGCTTGAAGGGCTAGAAAGACCTGTTCCATGCTGTACCTCAAAATAAAAAATTACTGGAAATAGTAACAAGTACTGCCATAACTATTGGAAATTGTTCAAGGACCTTCCAAAGTTTACATGGCCTTTGGCTGAAGGAGGCAGAGATTCCAAATCAACCCATTAGAAATAAGTCTTAGCAACACACACTGCTGGAAGAACTCACCAGGACAGGCAGCATCTAAGAAAAAGAGTACAGTTGAAATTTTGGGCTGAAACCCTTCGGCAAGATTTGTGTGCATTGCTCGGATATCCAGCATCTGCAGATTTTCTCTTGTTCAAATTCTCATTTTGTTTATGGATTTCAACTTTTCAATTTCAGCTTCTGATTGCTGAAGTTGAGCAGTGCGTTACCGTCACAGAATTTGGCACCCAGATGTAAATCTGCTCATTAATTATCTATCATTATGTAACAGTCAAAATACTGGCAAGGATGCTCACTTAAATCTACTTGAAGCAGCTTATCAAATGTAATAATCACCATCTCTGATACAAGGGCAATGAAACTTACCTGCCTTGGGTGGATGCTGTCCACTTGACTTGCCATCGCTTTCCCTCTCAGTAGCTTGTGCTAATCCAGGCTCCACATACAACACTATGCTGCCAACTGTCACCAAGGTGAGAAGAATGATTCCTCCTGGCATTTGGCAAGATGTCTGAGTACAAATCTGTGAGTGTGTGTACGATGTAAGCTTATCTATCACAGGTTCCTCATGTAGCTGTTGTTCACAACAGCAGATCTTTATTAGTGGCGCTTCCTGTTTGTGATCACTGCTCTTTCAACCAAAAGTAATGAATAAGAATGCCAGAGAGTATTCAAGGTTGATGATCTGCTGATCTGAAGAACAGTCAGTAACCTGAAACGTTACCTCTTTCTCTCTTCTGACTAATACTGCCTGGCCTATTGGGCAATTCCAGGACTTTTTTTTAATTTCCAGATACTACACCTTTTTGTTTTTGTAAAGAGTTAAACTGTAGCCTCAAATCAAAAGAATAATAAGTTGAAAGGTGGGGTCATGAAAGGTGCCAAATAAACGTAACTCTTTGCTTGGATTTAACCAGAATAAAACTTAAAATTAATACAAAGTCATTTATTCGTTCAGAGCATCAGTGTCAGCATTTACAACTTCAAAAAAGGAAGCAAGACAAAAGGGAAATTAAAATGAATGAATATCAAACCCTTGATCAAGGGGATAGCTTTGAAGGAAAAGAGGTGTAGGAGCATAAGGGGAGAGTCAAACAGGTTGGGATCAAGTGACTATGATCATCCTCTGTGGGATCGTAGCACTTCTTTAAAGTACTCTGCACCTAGTTTTCAGATATGAGGATTTATTTAATCAAATTTGGCAGTAACATCTTTATTTCAAAGCTGCAATGTAACCCTTAACTTTTCAAGATCTTTAGAACATTAATCAAACAGCCACCCAAATAGATCAGAGGTTACCACAGATCTTAGTAGGGTTTTTTGCTGAGTTTTTTTATTTCAGCCAAGGCAATGCTGATACTGGTTGTAATCCTGCATCAATATCTTTCAGGAGTTTACTTATGTTTCCTCATAATGTGCTTGTATTAATTACTGTTTGCAAAGATTTTCAATATGATCAAAGAATAAGATAAAAAAGCAAATTGATAACTTAAAACAATGATCACTCCACTTAAGTAACTTAAAAGTCTTTTAAAATAGTGGGGTTTTGGCAATTTAGCACATGATCCAAGCAGGTCTAACTCAATCATGGTTTCCACCTCACTTCAACAAAGTTCTCTGTTCTTCACATTTATATTAATATCAATCTAGGAATCCACAACTATTTCCTTTAAATATATACATTTTTTTAACATTCAGAGACCCCATTCCATATCCACCATCTTTTTTGGGGGTGGAGGAGTGATAGAGGAGGGGTTAAACCCTTCTCATCTCTTTTTGCCCGGGGCTCATGAATTTCCTCATCCATCAGTTTGTGTTCTGTCCAAGATAAATAATTGCTTGATTTCAACTTCCCTGTATGCTTCATTACTTAAAACTGCTGCTCTTTAATAAAATCATCTCAGCTGCACGATGTCAGCAGGCATACGTTACCAAATATCTATTGGAATCAGTAGATGGGGTCCTCCTGTTAAGATATCTCTTCAGGTAAGTGACAGCATGTGCTGTTGATCTGCAAATCATTTAAACAATTGTGGCTTCCAAGTTAAAAGTTGTAATGTTTAGAACTATAGACCTTGTATTTATTATTAACTCAGTTCATCTATATCACTATCATTCACCCTCTTTCCTATCTCATGGTTCCAATTTCCCCCGATCTAGCTCTTCTCCCTTCTTTCCCTCCAATTCTTTTCCACCTCAGCTTCCCAATATATTCTTCCATCCTTCCCTTCCTGGTTCACCCACCCTCTTTTTGATCTTTCCAATCATTTTCCTTCTACTCTTTCACACTCTGCCTCTTCTTCTATCCCATTCTAACATTTACCTTATGACTCTCTAAACCCACTTTTTCCCAAGATCATGCCTCCCTCCCATCATTCCATTTTGTTCTTCAGTCTCTTCCTGCCTCCCTTCTCTCCTCTTCCCTTCACCCACTTCGTACTCTGCTCTTCTCACTATCCCTTTCATCTTTTCCCTCCCCTTTTAACTCCCCATTCCACTTCCTCCAGTTACCTTCTCCCTTTCCACTCCACTTTTTTCCTCAATCCCTTCCTTCCCCCTCAGCCGATCTCCCTACACAGCTCTACTGTTGTCTTCCCTGCTCCCATTCAGCCAAGCTCACTTTTAATAACATTTGAGCCACGCCTCAGACACTTCAGCGTGAAAGCCCCACTCCTTCATTAGTGGTATACTGAGGAACCGCCAACATGGCTACACAGGAAGCACATGCAAAGCAGTAAGAAATTTCGGCTGCCATTTCCACATTTTCAGTTCACACGCAGCTTGATCATATCTAATTAAGAGCTGAGTTGTGTCGTTTCTTACTGCCTTTAATAAATTACGTGTAGTATAACACAAATATAAATTTATGCCTGTAGACCAAACCATCCCCACCCCGAGAACTATAATCCCGTTTTTTAAAAATGTAATACCCTGCCAAAACGCTGATTGATGGAGTTCCTCCAACATTTTTTTTGTGTGATTGACTGACACTATCGGAAATTACGTTGAAGACCCGCCTCCGCCGTTTGACTTTTCAGCCAATCCGAAAGCAGCGTGCATGACGAGCAGTCCATGGAATGACCTCATCCCTAGTGTGGGATGACGTCAAATTCAAGATGGATGGAATCACTGCGGCGGCGCGCGGCACTAAAATCTAAAGCAACAAAAAATAATAACCGAAAGCAGAGGATCGTCCGGCGACTTTTTCCAAAGTTTGAGACACCCGTGAGGGTGAGTAGTTACCGAATTTGTGGTATATGTAGTACGGAAAACCGGAAGTTCGCAGAGTTCTCTGTGTGAGGGGATAGAGAGAGACAGAACGCGGCCTGTCCTGACGTAACTCGCACTCACTGTTATTCTTCCCCCATCCCCCTCCTCCGCCGGCTTCTAGCGCCGCCGACCTATCACGCAGGCGTGAACAGGACAGCATCACGCCCATGCGCAGTGGGTGCGTTTTGCGGGCTCAGTTATCAATACTGCGCATGCGTTAACGTGTGCGAAGGCAAAAGGTTAAACCTCTTGTTGGTTTTCGTCTCTATGTATTGCTGTGTAATTAATTTTTAGAGAAAAATGGATACAAATTGTACAGGGCGTGAAGCTGAGTTTTTTTCTCAGGTTATAGAATGACAAAGTATCATGGAAAATTAGGAGTGGCATTGCAAATGGAAAAATGCTGTTTGTGGACTGATGGCCTCCCCCTTTCCTGTGTTATTTTTATGAATAAAGTATGTTTTACGCAAGAGAAATATGTAACTTTTTGAAACGAAGGCCTTTCCTTACTAACGCACTATTCTGAAGGAGATCTGTGCTTCTATGAAACATTTGTGTTTTAAGTGCAAAATGTTGTAGGATTGTACGGTGAAAAAAATTGAATTGTCTTCATTTTGTTGCCGTCACTCCATATTCTAAATCTGCTACTTCTGACATTTGGAGCGCAGATGTACTCGTGTTTTAACTGTAAAAGTACTTTTTTTTTGCGAAAGGTTATTTCAACAAATCAGCAGGCCAGGCAGCATCTATGGAAAGTCGAAGTTTTGGGTCGTGACTCTTCATTAAGACTGATGAAGGGTCTGAGCCCGAAACGTCAGCTGTTTACTCTTTTCGATAGATGCTGCTGGCTTGCTGAATTCCTCCAGCGTATTCTGTGGATTAATTGTAAATGTTTGGTGGTATGAGAGAGATGTCATAAAGGTTTTCAACAATTGTTTAACGTTTTCTGAAACAGAGACAAAGGAGTTGGCCCAGCTACAAATATCAGTTTCAGCTATGTTTTTTATATTCACTGGCACCACTATTCAATGTAAATTAAATATTGTGCATTGACTTTGCTTTCTACCAAAAAAAAACAACTTTAAACTTATTTGTCTTTTTCCCAATTCTGATGAAGGCCCTTTGACCTGAAATTTATAATGTTTCCTTGTCTACAAATGCCAATTAACCTGAAGGGTGTTTTCAACATGTAGTTTCTTTTCCAGATTCTCTGCATCTGCATTTCTTTAACTCTCTTCCACAGATCAGACCGATGGCATTGGTAGGAAGGTAGTTTGTGTTATGGTACTCTTGTCTCCCATTTACACGGGATCATGTGTTTTCCCAAGGCATGGACATAAGATTCTCAATATTATTCCAAAAACTGCTTCTCCACGTTGAGTTTGCTGTGACCTGGGAATCCTGGGATGTTGTAATTTTCCTCATGGAGATTTTTGAGACCATCTTTTAATATCTACTATTTCTTTATGTGACAGGGCTGTATTCAGGAGTCTGTTATTGGGCATTTGAATGAAGTGGTCTATGCAGTAGAATGTAAGTAGGGCCTCAGTGCTGTGGGTCTTGGCCTGGGAGAGGATACTCGTGTAGTTATTTTGGAGAAGTTAGCAGGAATGCAGCTCTGGGTGTGTCCAAATTGAACAGATTCTTCCTGTGTTGGGAAGCTGGAGGTTTTGCAGGGAGAAAGGGTGGAAGAGAAGTAAAGAAGAATTATACACATAACTTTTCCGTTCTGTTTGGGTGTGGTTTGATCCTTGCAGTGAAGGATTTATATAATCAGTGACTAAAAGCCTATTGGCATTACAGTACTTGTTCGCTGCCTTGGTCCTTGTGAAAATACAGCAGGATCTTTCTTTGTATTTTTAGCCAGGTAACATGATTTGAAAGAAAGGCATTATCCTATACCGCAGTGTAACTAATAGCCTACACATATGGCCAGAACAATAATTTCATTAGAGTTATATAGTGCTGTTCTTTTAAACATTCTTCATTCAACTCTTCCCATTACAAGAAACTTCCATGTCATGTTAGAGGCTGAATCGGATGCATGTCAACTCTGGAAGGGTTTGCAGGCCATTACTTCCTGCAAAACAAAACCTAACTAGAGAAATCTGCAGATGCTGGAAATCCAAGCTACAAACAGAAAGTGCTGGAGGAACTCAGCAAGCCAGGCAGCATCAATGGAAAAGAGTGCAGTCTACATTTCGGCTGGAGACCCTTCAGCAGGACCTTCACTTACAGATGAGGTCAACACCTTTTATACATGGCTTGAAAGAGAGAATAAAACTACAGCTATGAGGATCCCTGCAGGATCCATTGACCCTGTGATCTCTGTTTTGGATGCCAATGTCAGAACGTCTTTCAAGATAGGTAGGGCTCTGAAAACCTGTGCCAATCAACTGGCAGGTGTGTTCAAAGACATTTTTAATCTCTCATTGTCACAGTCGGAAGTTCCCACCTGCTTCAAAACGGCATTCAATCATACCAGTGCCCAAGAAGAGCTGCCTTTAAGCACTCACATCTACAGTGTGCCAGTTTGCTGGTTATGTGGAACAGTCTATGTTCCAAGTCTACATTGGTGACCATCCCGCACTTTTCTTATGCTACAATGGATGACTGCATTGGTGCCACTTCCTGCACCCGTGCTGAACTCACCAACTTCTCCACTTTGCCTCCAACTTCCACCCTGCCCTCAAATTCACCTGGTCCATTTCTGACACCTCCGTTCCCTTTCTTGATCTCTCTGTCTCTATCTCCGGAGACAGCTTATCCACCGATATATATTACAAACCCACTGACTCTCACAGCTACCTGGACTATAACTCATCTCATCCTGCTACTTGTAAAAACGCCATCCTCTTCTCTCAATTACTCTGTCTCCACCGCATGTACTCTCAGAATGAGGCTTTTCATTATAGAATCAAGACTGCCTTCAACCACATCTCTTCCATTTCACACACGTCTGCTCTTACCCCATCCTCGTGCTATGCAATCAGCTTGTCCTCACCTACCAGCCTCCGCATCCAGCACATAATTCTCCAAAACCTCTGCCACTTCCAACAGAATCCCACCACCAAGCACATCTTTCCCTCCTCCCCCCCCTCCCCCACTTTCCGCAGGGATCACTTCCTACACAACTCCCTTGTCCATTCGTCTGTCCCCACTGATCTCCCTCCTGGCACATCTTTGCAGGCGGAGTAAGTGCTACACCTCCTCCCTCACTACCATTCAGGGCCCTAAACAGTCCTTCCAGGTGAGGCGACACTTCACTTGTGAGCCTGTTGGGGTCATTTACTGTGTTTGGTGTTCCCGGTTTGGCCTCCTGTATATTGGTGAGACCTGATGTAGATTGGGAGACCACTTCCCTGAGCACTGAACCGTCTGCCAGAACAAGTGGATCTCCCAGTGACCGCCCATTTTAATTTCACTTCCCATTCTCATTCCAATATGTCCATCCATGGCTTCCTTTACTGTTGTGATGAGGCCACACTTAGGTTGGAACAACACCACTTTATATTCCATTTGGATTGCCTCCAACCTGATGGCATGAACATTGATTTCTCAAAATTTCTGGTACTGCCCCCACACTCACTCCTTCACCATTTCCCATTACTTTTCCCTCTCTCACCTCATCTCCTTGCCTGCACATTGCCTCTTTCTGGTGCTCCTCCCCCTTTTTTCTTTCTTCCATTGGTCTTTTTCACCAATCAACTTCCCAGCTCTTTACTTCCATCCCCTTCCAGGTTTTACTTATCACCTGGTGTTTCTCTCTCGCCTGGACAATACTATTACTTCAGGCTGTTGTTTAGCTCAGCATTTAACACAATCATTTCTACAGTTCTGATCAAGAAGCTCCAAGACCTGGGCCTCAGTACCTCCCTCTGTAACTTGATCCTCGACTTCCTCCCCAGAAGACCGCAGTCTGGGTGGATCGAAATAACATCTCTACTTCACTGATGTGTGCTTAGCCCACTGCTCTACTCTCTTAACACCCACAACTTTGTGGCTAGGCAGAACTCAAATGCCATCAATAAACTTGCTGATTATTGGCAGAATTTCGGAGGGTGATGAGAAGGCATACAGGAGCGAGATGGTGTTGAGCACTCTTTGTTCTAGTGGTCAATACATGCATTTGAGATACTGTACAATATTTCCTGCTTCCCTTCCTCTAGTTGAGGCTGTCTTTGTTCCCTTTGACAGGATTTGCAATTGCGAGCCATCTTTAGCACACATTGTGCCCACAACTACAGCAGCATGTAACCGTTTTCTAGTTTATGCTTACCTCAATTTTACCAACCATTCTTTGATCTTAACACCTCCTTGTTTTATAACCAATCACATCAACAGCAACTTTCTCTAAGTAGCAAAAGAAAATTCTAAAATAAACACATCATTGTGTCTCAAACGACAGGAATTCTGCAGATGCTGGAAATTCAAGCAACACACATAAAAGTTGCTGGTGAACACAGCAGGCCAGGCAGCATCTCTAGGAAGAGGTGCAGTCAACATTTCAGGCCGAGACCCTTCGTCAGGACTAACATTGTGTCTTGAAGGTTGTGAATTAATCGCTGGAGTTGTTGAAAGTAATATCTCTGCACTGTTCCATTTATACATTTAAAATATGAATCAGACTAAGACATAGCATCACCTGAGACGACCATTGTATCAAAGTGGGAGCAGAGGCATCTTTCCATTTCAATAAAATAGCCCTTCTGGCCAGTAATGTAACAAATGCAATTACATGTTGGTCTGATGTAGAAATACCATGAATATATTGAGGAATTATACCGAACAAAACTGTCAATTTATTAGGTTGTAAATTAATTTTCAAAGCTTTAGAAATTGTAGAGAAAATAGATTTTCAAAAATGTTTCAATACAGAACACAACCAAAACATATGTGTTAGTGTAGCTGGCTCGGTTTTACTTCTATCACACTGACTATCAACATTAGGAAATATTTTAGACAGTCTCTCCTTTGTTAAATAGTAACGATGTACAATTTTAAATTGAATTAAAGAGTGACTGGCACAGATCGAAGAAGAGTTAACCAACTTTAAAATTTGCAACCAATCCTCTGTTATCAAGGTCATGTTAAGCTCTCTTTCCCAATCTTGCTTAATCTTAAGTGACGGGTAATTGTACTGTTGTAACAGTAAATTATAAATTTTCCCAATAAAACCTTTCACTAAAGGGTTCAATTTTAAAATAATAACTAACAGGTCAGAATGCTGTATCTATGGAAAATTACTTAAATATTCTTGTAAGAAATGTTTGACCTGAAGATATTGCAAGAAATGTGAGTACAAGAGAGAGTATTTAGTTACTAATTCCTCCAAAGAAGAATTTTTAGTTTTAGTTAGTAGGGGTTCTTTTTTCCCTCCTTTTTTAGAAAAAATTCTTAACACTTTATTTTTCCTTATTATTACTGATATATTGTTTAGCTTTGTTAATCAGTTATTTGGTAATTTAATTCTTCATTGCACATATTGACATGTTGACTTGATTACCTTAATGTATTTTTTGTGATCTTCAGTAATAATTAATAAAAAAAATTAAATGAAAATAAAATATGAATCAGATTGAAATCTACTAATGAATTTAGGCATGAATCCCAAATGATTTTCCATGATTTGGTTACATATCAAAGTTCACAGTAAACTTATTATCAACGTACCCTGAGATTCATTTTCTTATGGGCATTCTCAGTGAATACAAACACAATTGAATCAATGAAAAAACACACACGGCAGAGACGGACGGACAAACAACCAATGTGCAAAAACAGCAAACTCTGCAAATACAAAAAAAATAACCAAGTAGTATTGAGAATACAAGCTGTAGAGTCCTTAACAGTGAGTCCATAGATTGTGGAATCAGTTCAGTACTGGGGTGAGTGAAGTTATCCCCTCTAGATCAAGAGCCTGATGGATGAGGGGTAATAACTGTTCCTGTATTTGGTGTGGGACTTGAGGCTGCTGTACGTTCCTGATGGCAGCAGCAGAAGGAGAGCATGGACTGGATGGTGGGGGTTCAAGATGTTGGATGCAGCTTTCCTGTGACAATACTTCTTATAAATGTGCTCAGTGGTGGGCTGTATCTGTGATGAACTGGGTTCTGCCCACTATGTTTTGAAGGCTTTTCCGTTCAAGGGCACTGGTGTTCCCATACCAGATCTTGATACCACCAGTCAGTGTTCTCCGTAGAAGTTTGTCAAAGTTTTAGATGAGATGCTGAATCTGCACAAACTTTTAAGAAAGTAGGGATGCTGTCATGCCTTCTTTGTCATGGCACTTACATGCTGGACTCAAGACAGATCCTCTAAAATGATAACGTCGAGGAATTTAAAGTTGCTGACTCTCTCTACTTCTGATCCTCTGAGCCCCTGATAAAGATTAGCTCACAGACCTCTGCTTTGTACTCCTGTAATCAACATTCAGCTCTTTGTATTTTTTTTGACATTGAGTGAGAGGTTATTGTTGCACCATTCAGCCAGATTTTCAATCTCCCTCCTATATGCTGATTTGTCACTACCCTTGATTCAGCTGTATATGAGCGGCTATATAAGATTCAGCTGTGGTTGCTTAAAGTTGTTATATCTGGGGGTAGTAATAGGGATAAGCTCCCACTACCTATTAAATGCTCCCAATTAGCCTCTGAAAACCAAGTCTGGCTGTTGGTCTTCAAGCCCTGTGGAACCATTTTTACTGACGGCAAAAGGAACAAAAGTGGTTATTGGCACTTTGATAACCAGTCACTTCGGGCAGATGGGGCTCATCAGCTGTGGTTGGCAGCTCAACTGTGAGAAGGAAAACTCTGATCTCAAACCTCCGCTGCCTTGCTGCAATACTCACTCACAGGGAAGGCTTCAGGAGTAAACTCTGAGGGAAGATCCAGAGCTCGTCCCTAAGGCAGTCCTACGTTGAGTTCAACGCTGACCGACAACTATGACGCCACTGGTGCCCAAAAATTATCAGTCTCTGCCATTTCTTTGGATTCATCACCTGCTGTTTGAAAGGGGGAGCCTGTTGCAGGGGAAACAGCTTGCTCTCCATATTGTACTGCCCTGGTTTGCGTGACGCATACACAGCTAAGATGCAACATCCATGGTTGACCCAGCACAGGGCCTCAATAAGAGCTATGTTGCCTAATCTCATCTCCTGGAACTTGGTCTTTAGCTCCACATTTTCACTGCTCATGAAATACACTTCCAGTTACTTTGTAAATGTGATGACAGTTTCTGTCTTTGTCACCCTTTTAGGAAATGATTTCCATTACTAATTCCATTTCCCAGTACTCGGTCTATAGTCTTCCCTCAATGTTGGCAAAACAAAAGAGCTTGTCATTGAATTGAGGAAAGAGGGTGATGCACATGCTCCTGTTTGCACCTACAGTGAGAAGGTTGAGTGTATCAGTTTTCCAGGAGTGAACATCAATCACCTATCTTGTCTAACCACATTGACATCAAGTGCCACTACTTCCTCAGGAGGTTAAAGAAATTTGGCATGTCTTCTTTGATTTTCACCAGTGCTCCATAGAAAACATCCTATCTGGATGCATCATGATTTTGTATGGCAGCTGCTTGGCTCATGACTGTTGACTGTGGAGCGTTGTGGACACAGCGCAGCACATCATGAAAGCCAGCCTCCCCTCCATAGACCCTACCTACGCTTCTCAGTACCTCAGAATAGCAGGCTGCATAAGCAAAGATTGCAACCACCCTGGACATCCTCTCTTCCCTCCCCTCCCATCAGGCAGATACTGAAGCCTGAAGGCACATACTGCCAGGCTCAAGGACATCTGCTATCCTGCAATAGTAAGACTATTGAATGGTTCTCCACCATGATCAGAATGGACTCTGGACCTCATAATTTGTTGTGACTTTGCACTTTAATGCCTACCTATACTGCTGTTTTTCTATAATTGTAGCACTTTATTCTACACTGTTATTGTTTTAGCTTGTACTACCTGAATGCACTGTTGTAAAGAATTGATCTGTATGGATGGTGTGCAAGACAAGTTTTTAACTGTATCTCAGTACATGTGACAATACTTTATTGTTGCCAAACAATTGATGCTAGAACGTACAATCATCACAGTGATATTTGGTTCTGCGCTTCCCGCTCCCTGGATTACAAATAATAAACCAATTTACCAAAGTTTCTATGATCTTGTGATTCTGGTGCTCTACTAGATGTTGTTGTGACAGTACCTGCTTCTACCACTCCTCTGGAAGTGTGTTTCAGATTCCAGCCACCCAATTGATCCTCAGCCCCCACCCCCCCAAATTGTCTATCCCTTAACTTAAACCTGTTACCTCTGGATTTGGATGCCTCATCTGCAGGGGAAAGTTTCTTGCTATCTACCCTATCTATGTCTTCATAATTTTGTACATCTCACTTAGTTTCCTTCTCTGCTACAAGGGAAAACAATTACTCAAAGCTGAAACACACCATCAAAGGTGACATCCAGGTGAATCTCCTCTGTGCCCTCTTGAATGTAATCACGTCCTTCCTATAGCATGGGAACCAGATCTGTGCAGGGTTCTCCAGCTGTGTCCTAACCTACGTATTACAAATATCCCATATTTTATCCTTTCCCATTGACATGAATGTGGTTTCTTTTTGTGATCGTGGGCCCTCAGTGTTGCAATACAACTTGTATTAGATTGCGTATATTTTAGCAAGTAGATTGTATGTTTAACTCCACCATGAATGATCCCAAGCTGGGCATAAGGAGGAATGTTGGGCATGGGGCTAGCAACCCATCCTGTTTAAAAAAAAAAAATTAGTGATGCAGAAATGCCAACAGGAGTTCCAAAAACTTCATCCCTGGGAGAGGAAGGATACATCAAGAAAGTGGACCGTACATGGGCAAACTTGAAAGACTGGCCCAGGACAACGGACTCTGGCAAGCTGCTGCCTGCAGCCTATGCCCCAGTAGGGCGATGGACTTGAGAAGAAGATTGTATTTAATCTTGTGTCAATAGAAATGTTCATATTTATGTGCAGCACAATTTCATGAAGCACTGCTCTTCCTTGGTTGGTACACAAATCAATTCACTTTGTTAACAGTTGAATATTCAAAAAACTGATATGTCAATGTAATGAAATTGCAAAGGTGGAAAGTGAAAGGAAAAAGATGATTATAAGATGGCATGGCCCTTTCTGTTGAGTACTGAGACTAGTATTAGCAGATACCAACATGAAGTAGCTAGACGTTAACTGTGCTGCTGGACTTGGGAAGCCAGGAAAATTCCAGAGAGTCAAATAATAATGCTGGATATTTTGGATATTTGCAAAATAAGCTGACAAAAGATTTCCTGAATTTTACGAGAACCAAACTTGAGTTAAAAGAAAACTTGAGTCCTGACGAAGGGTCTCGGCCTGAAACGTCGACTGCATCTCTTCCTAGAGATGCTGCCTGGCCTGCTGCGTTCACCAGCAACTTTTATGTGTGTTGTTTAAAAGAAAACATGTTGATTTGTGAAAAGAACATTATTGTAGCAGGATCACCAAATCTTGGACTTAAAGTTGAGGGTGTGTGCGGTGGTTGGGAGTAGTGGACAGGAGGGGATAGTAGAATAATATGTTTATAATTTCTGCATACTAAACGAACAAGGTTGCAATGAGTCAGCAAATTTTAACTGTGATTAGGATAAATTGTTAATTTCTGAAGGATAGTGCAACATAATACAGCATCTTGGTCATGGGAGGGATTGCCAGCTACGGAATCTTTACTTTTTGAAGCAATTACCTGTTCATATCAGTGGATGGGGATTCTTTACTACTTGAGATTAAGGTACTCCGTGTTGTGTAGTTGGAACATGCAGAATTTAGATCCAGTGCTGATTAAGGAAAGTCAGTAAACATTTAAAATCTTAATTGGGTTCAATAGCATAACTTTCTTAAAAAGTGCAAAATTAAGCATTTTAAACCATTTTTGCTAAGGAAAGGAAGCATTGTGTGTCAATGATATGAAAATGCTGGAGCTCCTGTCAAGTTAAACTGTATCGTCTAGTTTAGAGAAGATGGCATGATCACAATGTTCTCTATTTCTCCCTTTCACCCTGTGGCTATAAGACTCTACAATTCCTCCTCCAGTATATAAGTATATGGTTTCATTGCACATCTGTATTTTGCACTACTACTTTTTAATGCACATTTTGTATCTTCTTTGTAACTCAATGCTTATATTCTGTATTTTAAAGTATATATATTTCTGCATGCGCATCTTTGCAACAATAATTTCCTTTGGGATAAATTTTTATCTTATTTAGAGGAAACATACTAAACTCTTGCATATTATCTCATGTCAGATTGATTTGTATCAGACTCAAATACAACCCCAGAAGAGTTAATTTTGTAATGAATTTAATAGTAAAAGAAATTTGCACTGAAACAAAATCAATAATTATATTTCATAAAGATGCAAAGAGTTTGAAAGGGGTAAATGTTAATGAATTGTAAGGATCAAATAGTATTATTTTTAAGATTATAAACATGTGCTTTAAAACATTTTTGTTCTTTTCAGGAAGGTAGTTCTGAGGAAGGTATTGCAAATTTATTTTCCATGGATGAGCATGCAGCCAGCATCACTGTTTAAAGTGATTTTCACGTGACACAGACCTGGTTGCGGCTAGAATAAAGAGACAGTTCTGATAAAGGAGCAGCTCTCCCTGCATTTCATTTTTGGGGTCATTTCAGGCCTGTACACATTTACATTTCCAAAGCTTAGTGTCAATGTGAAATAGAAATTATTTGCAAATTCACACAACTTGTACTTTGAATCCACCATGTTTTCTAAGGCTGTTCAATGGGATTGAAATGCACTTGAGATCATTCTCTGCAATACCCTATTTTGTATTAGCGATGTGTACTGAGGCAGCATTAGTTCAGAATCTTGCTGTATAAGATTCTTCATGAAAGAGAAGTGATATATACAATTTCACATTCAATTTGAGAGTGTGTAATCTAACTGAGACTGGAGTTTTAAACTAAAATAATTAATTACTTGGATATGACTTGTTAGTTGGCTAACAAAAATAGAGAAATCAGATGCAAAGATTTACAACATAGAATATTTAGGTTGTTTAGGGCCAGGTTCAGTTTCCATCAGCAACCAGAACAAATAAAATGTCCCAGTTCAAGTTTGCAGAGATTTCTTTTTTAGAAATCTTGACAAACTCCACCTCTCACACTGCTGCCACACACATTTTAAAATAAAACTGACTTTCCCTTTTTGTAGATAGTTGGTATTTTCTATTACTAAAATGCCCTGCCTTCAGTAAGAGTGTAGTTATAAAAAAATCCATGTAGCCAATTATGACTGGTGACTAATTAATTGAAATTAGCACTCCACTGTTTTCTTTTAGTTAGATATATAGAGTCATAGAACACTATAGTCCATCAAGTCCATGCCGAACTATTAATCTGCATAGTCCTCCACCTGCACCTGAACCATAGTTCTCCATCCATGTACCTATCCAAATTTCTTAAATCTTGGAGTCAAAATTGAATCCACCACTTCTACTGGCAGCTCGTTCCAAACTCTCCCCAATCTCTGAGTGAAGAAGTTTCCACTCATTCTCTCCTTAACCTATGACCTCTAGTTCTAGTCTCACCCAACCACTGTGGAAAAAGGAAATACCTTACTGCTTCTTGTCAGATCAAACAGTACTTTCATCTAGATTTATTAATGCTTTAGAAACATGCAGCCTATTGTTGGTGACTACAGGAAAAAATGAAAAATCGTTATGCTTTTGGATGGTTGCCTTTTGGTGTCTATCACGTTCGTATGACTTATCAATTGAAATAGCGACTGATGAGTTGATGTTGCTGGTGGCTCAGTTGATGAATACATATGTTCCAAATGCAACTACATGTTCAGATCAGCAGCATCTCTTTTCCTGGCATTCTTTATGCCCCACGTCCAAGGATCTACATGAACTTTTGAAATGCTGTAAAACATGTTAACAGACTGAATTAGTAATGACTCATTAATATTTTGTTTTTTGCATTTATGAGATATTAACCTAATCATCCATTCACTTGTATTGCACTGATCCATTAATTGCTGAGTTACTGATTGGAAGAATTTTAATTCATTAATTTACCTATTAAAAATCTAGTGGTGAATTTGAGAGGTTCGGTTATTGCAAATATAGCATTCCCAAAAGTTTGAAGTACATTTATTATCAAAGTATGTATACACTATACAACCTTGAGATTCGTCTCCTTACAGGCAGCCACAAAACAAAGAAGCCCCAAAAGAACCCACTTTAAAAAAAAGACCATCAAACACCCAATGCACGGGGGAAAAAAAAAGCAAATCGTACAAACAAACAGAAGTAAGCCAACAGCATTCAGAACTGAAGATTAACAAAAGACACAAAGCCAGGCTGGAGTAGGCCACAGCCTCAGTTCATCACAGAGCCGAGTAAACGTAGTGAAACCACAGAAGTGAAGCCAGAGCCAGTCACAGTCTCAGTTCAGCATGGAGCAGCAAGCAAAACCAGGCAGAACTGGCCCATCCCTCACCTCCAGTCCCAACACCTTGATCTTTTCTATCTTGCCTAAAATGTACTTTGAACTTTTAGGAATCACCCAAACATCAGGATATTTGTGACTCTCAGGTGGCTCTGTGGACTGGACCATGCCACCACGATTCAGCCTGTACCCGACCTTCCGAATTGGCTCAGCGACTAAATCCATCAGACATCAGGACTTTCCTCTCCCTCGGGAAAGCCTCAAATATACCGACTCTGCTTTGACCCTGCCTCTTCCTCTGCCTCTGCTTGCCTCGACCATGCCTCACCTCCACCTCGGCTTCCTCACCTCTCCATTGTTAGCAGTGACCATTATTAATAAAGTGTTATTAATAAGCTATTTAGTAGTTTTCTTTGTTTTGTTTTTTGCTGCCGAGAAGTAGTCACTGGGCAATACCAGTGACATCTAAAACCGAAAGTCTTGGCACAGTCTATGGACAAATAAGCATCTCTGTTCTGTAGGGTTGTTGAATTATCATGCTTAAAAGTTGGAATGGTTTAAAATAGTACATAAAAGTCTTGCATGTACTTATTTACTCCATTCAGATCAAATCTTTGCTAACTGGAGCAGAAAAATCAAGTTTCAATGTTTGTGAATGTTATTTTGCATTTTGCATTTACTTGAAAAAACTAATATATATGTTAGTTTCTCACTCTCTCTCTTTCTTTCTCATGCTCTCTCTCTCTCTCCCCCTCCCCCCAATACAGACAAGTCTTTTTTTCTCCATCTTCAAGGTGTTAATTAATATCAGCGCTTGATTTTACTTTCCAGATGACTTGTGTGTAGGATAATTAACCAAGTTTGGTTTCCTCTTAATCAGCACTTACACTTAAAAGTCAGAGTGTAAAGATCAGGAGCACAGATCATCAATGACATTCCATAATTAGACATGCAAAATTTTACCACTTTAGCTAAAATTGATTCGTGTAGCAGAGACTGGAGGAATAGCATAAAACATGGGAACTAAATTAGGCCATTTGACCCATCAATTCTGCTCTGCTATTCCATATTGCTGATTTATTATCCCTCTTACCCCATTCTCCTACCTTCTTCCTGTAACCTTTGATGTCCATACTAACCAAGCACCTATCTATCATTGCTTTAAATGTACCCAATGACTTGGCCTCCACAGCCACCTGTGACATTGAACTCTACAGATTCACCACCGTTTGGCGAAAGAAATTCACACTCGTTGGGCCTCCAGCACTGAGTCTGGCTCTGTGACTCAAGGAAAGTGGGGGAGAAGAGGCACGTTGTGGTGATAGGGAATTCGTTAGACAAAGTCAGAAATCTAAAGGTTGAACATGGTGCGGTTAGTGTCCTGATCTGCGTATATTTCAATGCAAGAAGTATTGTAGGAAAGGTGTAGGAAAGGTGTATGAGCTCAGGGTATGGATCAACATCTAAAATGATGACATCATCACCAGTAATGAGACTTGGTTGCAGGAGGGGTGGGACTGGCAGCTCAATATTCTAGGATTCCATTGTTTTAGACATGACAGAGTGGGAGGGATTAAGGGAGGAGTATTTCGCCTCCTCCTTTAATCCTTCCCTCTCTGTCTTGTCTAAAATAACAGAACCCTGGAATATTGAGCTGCCAGTCCAACAGGACAGAATGGAGCACTCCACTAGTGAGGCATTATGGGTGTATCTGAAAAATAAGAAAGGGGTGACTGTGTTAATGGGGCTAAATTACAGACCACCCGACAGACCTAGGGATTTAGAGGAACAAACTTGTAAAGAGATCGCAGCCTGTTTCAAAAACATAAGGTCGTTATAGTAGATGATTTAAATTTTCCACATATGGACTGGAAATCCCATGCGGTAAAAGCACTAGATGGGATGGAGTTCGTCATATATGTTCAGGGAAGTTTCTTTCATTGGTACATAGAAGTCCCAAAGAGAGACCATGCGATACTGGATCTGCTAATAGGGAATAAAGCAGGGTAGGTGACAGAAGTTTATGTAGGGGAGCACTTTACATCCAGTGACCACAATGCCATTAGTTTCAAAGTAAATATTCGAAGAGATAGATCTGGTCCACAGATTGGGATTCTGAAGTGGAGGAAGGTCAGTTTTGATGGTATCAGAAGGGTGCGTTGGGACAGGCTTTTTCCTGGTGAAGATGTGCTTGGAAAGAAGGCCTTCAAAAATGACATTTTCAGAGTACAGAGCTTACACGTGCCTGTCACAATAAAAAGTAAAGATAACAAGTGTAGGGAACCTTGGTTTTCAAGAGATATTGAGGCCCTGGTTAAGAGAAAAAAGTAGGTGTATAGCATGTTTAGGCAAGTAGGTATAGGTGATAGAAACAAATGAGGAGCTTATGGAGTACAGGAAATGCAAGAGAACACTTGAGAAAGAAATCAGGAAGGCTGAAAGGTGTCATGAAGTTGCTGTAGCAGACAAGGTAAAGGAAATTTTTAAGGGATTCTACAGATATGTTAAGAGCAAAAGGATTGCATGGGACAAAATTGGTCCTCTGGAAGACCAAAATGGTAATCCATGTGTTGAGCCAAAACAGATGGGGGAGACCTTAAATGCATTCTTTGCAGCTGTATTTTCTCGAGAGATAGATACAAAGTCTATTGAAATGAGGGAAAGCAGCACGAACTTCATGGTCCCTGTGCAGATTATAGAGTTGTTTGCTACCCTGAGGCAAATCCAGGTGGATAAATCCCCAGGGCCTTACAAGGTGTTCCCTTGGATCCTACAGGAGGCAAGTGCAAAAATTGTTGGGGTTCTAGCAGAGATACTTAAATCATCCTTGACTATCGGAGAGGTACCAGAGGATTGGAAGATAGCCAATGTTTAAAAAAAGGCTCTAAACAGAAACCAGGACTTCAAAGGCTAGTGAGTCTAACATCAGTTGTGGGAAAGTTATTGGTAAATATTCTAAGGGACCATAGATAGACAGTAAGCATGTGGATAGACAAGAACTGATTAAGGATAGTCAGTTTGGCTTTGTGTGTGATAGGTCATTCATGTCTAAGTGATCTTAGAGTTTTTTGAGCAAGTTACCAGGAAAGTGGATGAAGGTCAGGCAGTGGATGTCGTCTACATGGACTTTAGCAAGGCATTTGGCAATGTCCCACATGGAAGGCTGGTCAAGAAGGTTCAGTTGCTCGACACTCAGGATGAGGTAGTAAATTGGATTAGACATTGGCTCTGTGGAAGAAGCCAGAGGGTGGTAGTAGAGGGTTACCTCTCTGACTGAAGGCATGTGACTAGTGGTGTGCTGCAGGGATTGGTGCTGGGTCCGTTGCTGTTTGTCATCTATGTCAATGATCTGGATGATAATGTGGTTATCAGCAAATTTGTGGATGACACCAAGATTGGGGAGTAGTAAACAGTAGTAGGCAGGCTTGCAGAGGGATCTGCATCAGTTGGAAAAATGGCAGATGGAATTTAATGCAGACAGTTGCGAGGTTTTGCACTGATAGAACCAACCAGAGTTGGTCTTACGGAGTGTGTTTGAACAAAGGGATCTGGGAATAAAGGTACATAACTCATTGAAACTGGTGTCACAGGTAGACAGGGTCATAAAAAAAGCTCTTGGCACATTGGCCTTCATAAATCAATATACTGAGTACAGAAGGTGTGATGTTATGATGAAATTGTATAAGACGTTTTTGAGGTCTAGTTTGGAGTATTGTGTGCACATTTTGGTCACCTACCTACAGAAAAGATGTAAACAAGGTTGAAAGAGTGTAGAGAAAATTTACAAAGGTGTTGTCAGATCTGAAATAGCTCAGTTATAAGGAAAGATTGAATAGGTTAGGACTATATTGTTTCGATTGTAGAAGATTGAGAGGAGATTTGATAGAGGTATACAAAATTATGAGGGTTATGGATAAGGTAAATGCAAGCAAGCTTTTTCCACTGAAGTTGGATGGGACTACAACCAAAGGTCAAGGGTTAAGGATGAAAGGTGAGAAGTTTAAATGAAAGGAACATGAGGGGAAACTTTTTCACACAGAGGGTCATGAGAGTGTGGAATGAGTTGCCAGCACAAGTGGTGCATGCAAGCTCGATTTCAACCTTTAAGAGGAGTTTAGATAGATACTTGGAGGGTTATGGTTCTGATGCAGGTCGATGAGAGTAGGCAATTTAAATGGTTTCAACATGGACTAGATGGGCCAAAGGGTTTGTTTCTGTGCTGTGGTTCTATAACACTGCTTTGTGTTGTACGCAAGCCATCAATTCCATTATTCGAATCATTGACAGATAGATGAAAAGAGGTGATCACAGCACCAACCCTCGGGAGCACCACCAGCTGACAAAATAGTGCAAAAGACATGTCTATATAATGAAGGGTCTCTAGAGAGAGGAGTTACAGAGAAATTGCCCTCAGGGAGAAGGACCAAAGTATCCCCATATAACATGATCAACAAAAGAACCACAGACAATAGAGAGAACTTACTTGATTCAAAGTTCAAAGTAGAATTTATTATCAGAGTACCTACACGTCACCACATACAACTCTTGAGATTTTTTCCTGCAGGCATAAGCAACAAGTCAAAAGAACAGTTAACTGTTAACGGGATCAATAAACAACAAACTGTGCAAATGCAAATATAAACAGTGATAAATAACGAGAGCACGAAATAATAAGATAAAGAGTGTTAAAGTGAAATCATTGGTTGTGGAACACCAGAAATAGAATGGGGGTAGTTATCCCCTTTTGCTCAAGAGTGATGTTTGACGGGTAGTAAATGTTCTTGAACCTGGCGGTGCGAGCCCTGAAGCACTTGTACTTTCTGCCTGATGGCAGCAGTGAGAAAAGACCATGGCCTGGGTGGGGAGGACCTGATGGATGCTGCTTTTCTATAGTAATGTTTCATGTAGATGTGCTCAATGGTTGGGAGGGCTTTACCTGTTATGTAGTGGGCTGAATCCACTACTTTTAGAAGAATTTTCCATTCTTAGGCATTAGTGTTCCCATTCCATCAGAAAAGTAAGGTGGTGGAAGGTAATTCAATAGTTGAGTCCATAGGGAGTTTGGAATAGTACTTGGTTTTTAAAAACAATAAGAGGTGAGGAAAAAAGGGCAAGGGAGCAAAATGAGCTGTATTTTTGCTGAGAGCCTACATAGCCTCGAAAGCCAAATTGTTTCTATTTGTTCTGCCACTTTATGATTCTATCATCTAGACTTTGTAATCTGTTTTATGAATAAATGTACTGTATTCAGCATACTAAGCAACATACATAATTCATTGTTATTAGTTGTGTGGTCTTATTATCAGATCTCTGGTTAGTAAACAAATCAACACAAGGAACACACCTCATCATCATTATTATCGAACTATGTGTTGCAAAGGTATCTGTCTGTATGGGAGTGACAACCACATAGTCATTGTGCAGTTGAAACTCTTCGCTCTGAGAACACTTTCTTTGGCACAGTGTTAGAATCACGCTGAAGGGGGTAAAAGAGAACAGAAATAAAAACAGAAAATGGTGAAACACAGCATCTGTGGAAAGAATTAACATGTCAGGTCCAAGACCTTTGATCAGAATCTTGATCCAAAGCTTGTCAGGAATATGGTGGGATACTTTATATTGGCCTTGAGAAATCTGAAACTGATTGCAATGCAGTAGCCTAATCTAGGAATTCATTAGTAACCTAAACCAAAAGAAAACTCGAAGCTTTTACACAATTTATTTCCTTCTTACATCTAGGAAAATCATTTTCTACCCAATAACGGTACATGTCAATGTCATCTTTTGATGTTGATATTGTCAAAAGTGAAAAATTAAGTTCAAGTTCAGTTTATTGTTGTTCAACCATTCACATATTCCTCTGGACCAAGGTGCACAACACAGTACATATAATGTACACACAAAACACAAAGTAGTATTTCCACAAATAAATAAAGAACAATAAAGTGTATTTATGACACAAGTTTAAAAAGTAAACAGTATAACGCTGCTGACCCTTCATTCATGATGAGACCTGGGTGGGAGTTGGAGTTCATTAGTCTTGTGGCCTGGGTGAAGAAGCTGCCAGTTCTTGTCCTAATGCTATGGTACCTCTTGCCTGATGGTGGGGTTGAGGAGGGTCAAAGAGATTATTGGACGGATGGGAGGGATCATTGACAATGTTAACGGCCCTGCGCACACAGCGCTCTAGATAAGTATCTTTGATGGGTGGAAGAGAGACTCTGATAATCCTCTCTGTAGTCCTCACTATCCTTTCTTGGGATTTGTGGTCAGATGCAATTCCCATACCAGACAGTGATGTAACTGATCAGTACATCCTCGATGGTACTCATGTAAAATTTGGTTAGAATTGGAGATGGGGGTGGGGAGCCTCACTAGCCTCTGTTTCCTCATGGAAGTGAAGATACTGCTATGCTTTTTTGACTAAAGAGGTGGTGTTGAGGGACGAAGTGAGATGGTGTGTTAGAAATCATCTATAAGAAATAGTTATGATTAAGAATTACTCACTGTACAACTGAGTATGCATTGAGTAATTCTTCAGCCTGTAATCAATTTGTGGATTTAAAATCCTCATGCAAACTGAGATCGTGTGATTTGTGATCATCATTATAGTCCCAAGATCAAAGTTTGAAAAAATAGAGAAGCAAAATTGTTAGAATGAATGATTGGAAGAGGATTGTATTATCTCATGATCCCAACTAGTACGTTGTATGCAAGGACACATAACACAAGAAAACAGACAGAGGAGATTACCTGGCTTCTAGAGAGTGCTCCACCATTCAAAATGATTATGGCTAATTTAATCAATGCCTCAACTTTCCTTTTCTGCTAGTTAGCTCAAAAGATAATTTCTTTACTCTTAAATAATTTTGCATGGGAACTAGACATGGAGCATTATGTTACATAGAGAATTGCACTATTTACAATTATATGATTCAAGATTGTTTAATGTCATTTCATAAGACTGTACAATATCGGAGCAGAATTAGGCCATTTGGTCCCTGAAGTCTGCTCTGCCATTTCATCACGGCTGATCCATTTCCCTCTCAGCCCCAGTCTCCTGCCTTCTCTCCGTAACCCTTCATGCCCTGATTAATCAAGAATCTATCAACCTCTGCCTTAAATGTACCCAGTAACTTGACCTCCACTGTTGCCTGTGGTAGCAGATTCCACGGATTCACCACTCTCTGGCTAAAGATATTCCTCCTTCATTCCAAATGGACATCCCTCTATTCTGAGGCTGTACCCGCTGGTCCTAGACTCCCTCTCCATAGGAAACATCCTCTCCACATCCACTCTATCGAAGCCTTTCAACATTCAATAGGATTCGATGAGATTCCCCCCCCCATTCTTCTGAATTCCAGTGAGTAGAGGCCCAGAGCCATCAAACACTCCTCATATGACAAGCCTTTAAATCCTGCAATCATTTTCGTGACCCTCCTTTGAACCCTCTTCAATGTCAGCACACCCCTTCTTGGATAAGGGGCCCAAACCTGCTCACAGTGCTCCAGGTGAGGCCTCAACATTACATCCTTGCTTTTGACGTCAGTTAGAATGTCTTCCATGAGGAGGATGTCTCTGAGTTCACAGATGAAGTTGCATGCTTCATCCGGAAGTGTATTGACGATATTGTCCCCCAGAAGTCGGTCAGGGTCTCCCTGAACCAGAAACCCTGGATCAGTAGTTCCGTGCAAGCAGCACTTAACGCACGACACAGAGCTTATGTTGCCGGTAATCAGCAGGAGCTCAGGAAAAGCAGTTACAATCTACGCAAAGCTATCAAGGCTGGAAAACAACAATACAGGGACAGGATTGAATGAAGATTCACTGTGAATAGCACACGTGACTTGTGGTGAGGGTTGCATACTATTGCAGACTTTAAAGCCAAACGTAGTGGTGCCGCCAACATCGCAGCCTCTCTCCCAGATGAGCTCAATCCATTTTACGCTCTGTTCGATGTCGCTAACTCTGAGCCTCCGAGGAAGCCATACTACAGCCTGCAACCTGGTCATTTCCGAGGCTGAGGTATGCAGGTGTTTTGAACGAGTGGACGGTCGCAAGGCTGCGGCACCGGATGGCATTCCAGGGCGAGTACTCAGGATGGACGCAGCACAACTGGTAGGTGTGTTTACAGACATTTTTAATCTCTCCCTTTCCCAGTGTGGAGTGCCATCTGCTTCAAAACATCCACCATTGTCCCTGTACCAAAAAAGACCAAGATATCATGTCTGAACGACTGGCGTCCTGTCGCACTCATCTCAATTTTAAGCAAATGCTTTGAGAAGCTGGTCAAGGACTACATCTGCAGCATGCTACCACCCAAACTGGACCCCCTACAATTCACCTACTGACACAACCAATCGACAGACGATACAATAGCCACTGCTCTACATACTGCCTTGCACATCTGGAGAAGGATGCATAGGTGAGAATGCCGTTCTAGGACTACAGTTCAACATTCAACACCGTAATTCCCCCTAGGCTCAACAGGAAGCTCAGAGACTTTAGCGTTGAACCTGCCTTGTGCAGCTGGATCCTAGACTTCCTGTCAGATCGCCAGCAGGCGGTAAAAGTGGGCTCCCTCATTTCCACCCCTCTGACTTTCAACACAGGAACCCTTCAGGGCTGTGTACTAAGTCCCCTCCTTTACTCCCTATATAACCATGACTGTGTCGCCACCCACAGTTCTAATCCTTAATGTCGGGAAAAACAAAGGAGCTGGTTGTAGATTAAAGGAGGAATGGAAACGGGCTAACCCCTATTGACATCAATGGATCTGGGGTTGAGAGGATAAACAGCTTCAAGTTCCTCAGCATCCACATCACCGAGGGCCTCATGTGGTCTGTACACACCAGCTGTGTGGTGAAAAAGATACAACAGCACCTCTTTCACCTCAGACAGTTGAGGTAGTTTGCTATGGGCCCCCAAGTCCTAAGAACTTTTACAGGGGTACAATTGAGAGCATCCTGACTGGCTGCATCACTGCCTGGTATGGGAACTTTACTCCCTTCATTGCAGGATTCTGTGGAGTGTGGTGTGGACAACCCAGCGCATCTGTAGTTGTGAACTTCCCATGATTCAGGACGTTTACAAAGACAGGTGTGAAAAAAGGGCCCGAAGGATCATTAGGGACTCAAGTCACCCCAACCACAATCTATTTCAGCTGCTACCATCCGGGAAGCAGTACCGCAGCATAAAAGCCAGAACCACAGCTTCTTCCACCAGGCCATCAGACTGATTCACTCATGCTGATTTGAGTGTATTTCTATGTTACATTGACTGTTCCATTTATTATAAATTACTATGGTTGCACATTTAGACTGAGACATAATGTAAAGATTTTTACTCCTCATGTATGTGAAGGATGTAAGAAATAAGTCATTCAATTCAATATTCTAGTCCTCTCAAAATGAATGCTAACATTGCATTTGCTTTCCTTGCCACCGACTCAAACTGCAACTTAACCTTTAAGGAATCCTGCACAAGGACTTCCAAGTCCTTTTGTACCTCAGATTATGGAATTGTGACGGAGCACAAAATAATTGTTACACTGGGTCTGATGCAGCACCAAAAAAAAGATAAAGAACACAATAATTAAAAAAAAACACAATATACTTTAAAAATGTCTGATAGCTTATATGCATAGATGGATTGTGTGTCCAGAAGTGACACTAGGCACAGGAGTATCTGTACATAAGTTTGAATTACAGCCAATCAGTAAATGATTGAAGATTAAAAAAGCAGCGCTTTGTGGCTGTTTTCAGGGTTTGAATTGTGGCCAGTCAGTGAATGTAAACGTGAGAAAAAGAGGCAACTTCGCCTAAAATAAGGTAGTGGGAAGCGAAGCAATCTTTGTGAGAGTGGGGAAATTTTGGCTTGGGCAAAGTAAGTATCTGTTAAGTTTCTTCTTCTTTACTCTTTATTCTGGAAGAAGGAGAAGCTGGCAGGCGGCCGGGAGAAGGAGAAGCCAGCAGTCAGGCCAGAGATGGTTCGGAGGAGCTGAGCTGGGTGCAGCTGTGCTGCTGCCAGCTACTCAAAAACATCAGAGTTGGTGCGCAAAAGCAGCGTGCAATGTACACGAGTGACTGTCTTGTATGGTTCTCTTGTGATTGCAAGACCCTGTTGGACATTGATAATGTGAGATGCGGCAAGCCTGTTTCCCTTGTTTGGTGATGAGACAGGCGATGAGGCAGCAACGTGGCCTCAGTTGCAGTGAGGACAAGGCCTCATTCGGGCTTGCCTGCTGCTGCAGTCCAGATGAGATGATACTGGAGGCGGTGTAGTGTGGAGTCTGTGCTTGGTTGGGAGCTGGCCTCTCCCATCAGTGCTGCCCTCCAGTGTTCGACCAGCAGAAGGACAGGCTGGATTTCAGGAGCTGTACCATCAATTTGCATGTCATTCAGGGACTTGGACTATACATTTGTTTTCTTGCATAACGACGTGTGTGTGTTTTTTCTCTCTCGCTATTTTGAATGTATTTTATGTACATCGGTCCCAGAGGAACACTGCCTTGTTCAACTGTATCCATATATGGTCTGAATGATAATTAAACTTGATAATGATTTCTGAAATGTTAGGGTATAGTTAGAGCAGGGAGAATGACTTGGGTAGTGTTATGTTCTTTGTGTAAGACATGGGAATTCCTACAGCCTCGCGTATAACCACATCTGCACCAGGTGCACTGAACTGTCAAGGAACTGAAGCTGTAGCTCGATGACATTTGGCTCATACAGAAGACTGAGGAAATGATGGAAACAACAGGGAGGAAATCACTCCTGGGTTGCAGGAGGCAAGTATCTGGGTGACTGTCATGAGAAGGAAGGGTATTTGGGCAGCCAGTAACTAGTACCCCTGTGGCCATTCTCCTCTATAAAACATATACCATTTTGGATTCTGTTGAGGAGAATGACCTACGAAGGAGAAGCTGTGCTATCTGGTGCTGTGGCTCAGAAGAGCAGAGAGATAAAAAGGACTGCAGTAGTGATAGGAGATTCCAGAGCTAGAGGAATAGAGATGAGATTCAGTGGACGTGAGAGAGACACCCAGATGGTATGTTGCCTCCTAGGTGCCAGGATCAAGGATGCCTCAGATCAGGTCCTCTGCATTCTAAAGGGGGAGGGTGAGCATCCAGAAGTCTTGGCACCAATGATGTAGATAGGAAAGATGTGGAGGAAGTCCTAAAAAGAGATTTTATGGAGCTAGCTAGAAAGATGAAAAGCAAGACCGCCAGGATAGTAATCTCTGGATTGCTACCTGTGCCGTGTGCCAGTGAGGATAAGGATTATTTGGCAGATAAATGTGTGGCTGAGGAAGTGGTGTAAGGGACAGGGGTGCAGATTTCTGGATCAATAGGATCTTTTCAGCGGAAGGTACAAAAGGGACAGGTTACACCTGAACCCAAGAGGGACCAATATCCTGGCGGGCAGGTTTACTCGAGCTGTTTGGAAGAGTTTAAACTAATTTTGCAGGGGGTGGGAACCAGAGTGATAGGGCTGAAGATAGGGTGGTTGGTTTACAAACAGTGGCAATGTGTAGTAAGGATAGGCTAGAGATTGGGAAAAATTGCAGTCAACGGGATGAATTGCAATATGAATACAGGACTGAAAGTGTTATTTAAATACACGCAGAATACTGATTAAGGTAGATGAGTTGGAAATTAGCAGGTATGATGTGGGCATACTGAGTCATGGCTGAAAGTAGATTGTAGTTAGGAGTTTAACATCCAAGGATACACATTGTATCAAAAAGACAGACAGGTAGGCAGAGGGGGTGGGTGACTCTGTTGGCAAAAAATAAAATCAAGTCCTTATTAAGAGATGACGTAGGATCAGATGTGGTAGTCAAATTGGGATAAAGTTACTCAGAGACAAACTCTTTATTCAAAGCCCCCGGGGCTTACTCAGTTAGTCACTCAAACAAGACCAGTCTGTGGCTCTTCTTGCCCGGTCCACCAACGAACAATTCCCCTTACAGAAGAGATATATTTGTTCAAATACCCCCACATATACCAAGCTGGAGTCAAACTTATTTATGTGCTTGACAGTACCGAGAGGCAAATTACAGAATAGGTATAATGGCCTCATACATAGGACAGACTGGTCTTATCTCTGCATATGACTGCACAAGGACAAGGACCCTGAAACATCACCTGGCTAACTTCGAGAAGAAATATTGCTCAGCATTGAATAGCACATGTGTTGATCATCAATGGTTTCTTTCAGAGAAAACAGCCTGCTATGTTTAACTGACCGTGTTAACCCTTTACATACTTTATCACAGAATCGTTATGGGTAGAGCTAAGAAACTGCAAGGTTGAAAATATATATAGGCCTCCAAACAGTAACGAAGATGTGGGTTACAAATTACAACAGGAGATAGAAAAGGCATGTCAAAAGGACAAAGTTACGATAGTCATGGAGGATTTCAATATGCAAATAGATTGGGAAAATTAGGTTGGTGCTGCATCCCAAGAGGGGGAGTTTGTAAAATGTCTACAAGATGGCTTTTTAGAGCAGCTCATGCTAGAGCCCACTAGGGGGTCAGCTATTCTGGATTGGTTATTGTGCAAAGAACTGGAATTGATTAGAGAATTTAAGGTAAAAGAATCCTGAGAGGACAGTGATCATAGTATGTTAGAATTCACCCTGCAACTTGAGAGGGAGCAGCTACAGTCAGATGTATCAGTATTACAGTTGAGTAAAGGGCATTAAAGAGGCATGAGAAAGGAGTTGTCTAAAGTTAATTGGAAGGGGTCACTAGCAGGGATGATGGCAGAGCAGCAATGACTGGAATCTCAGGGAGAAATTTTGAAGGTGCAGGATAGATATATCTCGAAGTAGTAGTATTATTAAAGCAGTATAATGCAGCCATAGCTGACAAGGGAAGGCAGAGCCAAAATAAAAGCCAAAGAGATGGCATATAATGGAGCAAAAAGTTAGAGAATTGGGGGGAAGCTTTTAAAAACCAACAGAAGGCGACTACAAAGTCATCAAGGAAAAGATAGAATATGAAGGAGAGCCAGCCAATCATATTAAAGAGGATATCAAAAGTTTCTTCAGATAAAGAGTAAAAGAGAGGTGAGAGTAGATATTGAATCACTGATAATTGATGCTGGATGGGTAGTAATGGGGAACAAAGAAATGGTGGACAAACTGAATAACTATTTTACATCTGTCTTCACTGTGGAAGACACTAGCAGTATGCCAGAAGTTTGAGAGAGTCAGGAGGCAGAAGTGAGTAAACTTGGCATTACTAGGGAGAACGTGCTTGGGAAACTAAAAGGTCTGAAGGTGGATAAATCACATAAATCAGATGCTCGAAACTCCAGCATTCTGAAAGGGATGACTGAAGAGATTGTAGAGGAATTAGTAGTGATCTTTCAAAAATCAATAGATTCTGGCATGGTTCCAAAAGACTGGAAATTTGCAAATGTCACTCTGCCCTTCAAGAAGGAGAGGCAGAAGAAAGGAAAGTATAGGCTAGTTAGTCAGACCTCAGTGGTTGGGAAGGCTTTGGAGTTGACTGTTAAAGGTATGTGTTCAGGGTATTTGGAGGCACATGATAAAATAGGCCAAGTCAGCATGGTTTCCTTAAGGGAAAATCTTGCCAGATAAATCTGTTGAAATTCTTTGAAGAAATGACAAGCAGAACAGACAAAAGGAAATTAGTGGATGTTGTGTACTTGGATTTTCAAAAGGCCTTTGACAAGGTGCTGCACATGAGCCTTCTTGACAAATTGAGAGCCCATGGTATTACAGGAAAGATACCAGCAGAGATAGAGTGTTGGCTGATTGGCAAAAGTCAAAAAGTGGGAATAAAGGGAGACTTTTCTGGTTGGCTGCCAGTGACTAGAGGTGTTCCATAGGGGTCTGTATTGGGACCACTGCTTTTTATACTAAGTCAATGATTTAGATGACAGAATTGATGATTTTGTGGCCAGGTTTGCGGATAATACAAAGATAGATGGAGAGGCAGTTAGTGTTGAGGAAGCAGTGAAGCTGCAGAAGGATCTAGACAGTTTAGGAGAATGGGCAAAGAAGAGGTGGGGGAATACAGTGTCAGAAAGACTTTGATAGAAAAAGTAAAGGTATAGACTATTTTCTAAATGGAGAGCAAGGTCAAAAATTGGAGGTGCAATGGGACTTGGGAGTCCTTATGCAGGATTCCCTAAAGGTTAATTTGCAGGTTGAGTCAGTGATGAGGAAGGCAAATAATTCCAGGACTGAAAGAGTTACCATACGAGGACCAATTGATGGCTCTGGATCTATACTCACTGGAATTCAGAAGAATGAGGAGGGAATCTCATTGAAATCTATTGAATGTTGAAAGTCCTAGATAGAGTGGATGTGGAGAGGTTGTCTCCTATGGTGGGGGTGTCTAGGACCAGAGGGCACAGCCTCAGAGGGACATCCTTTTAAAATGGAGATGAGGTGGAATGCCTTTAGCCAGAGAGTGGTGCATCTGTGGAATTCATTGCTACAGGCGACTGGAGGCCAAGTCATGGGTATATTTAAGGCAGAGTTTGATAGATTCTTGATTAGTGAGGGTATGAAGGGATATGGGGGAAGGCAGGAGATTGGGGCTGAGAGGGAAATGGTTCAGCCATGATGAAATAGCAGAACAGATTTGATGAGCCAAATAGCCTAATTCTGCTCCTACATCTTATGGTGTAATCTTATAAGGTGACTGACAGGAAATGATTAGGTAATAGTGATGGTGGGGTGTAGAGGGGAGGATTAGTCAATGGAGGTATTGATCAGCCTTATTGTTTGGGAAAGTTACAGTTTTTGAGTCTGGTGGTTCTGACATGAATGCTATGTAGCCTCCTTAATGGGTGTGGGACGAAGCAATCTAGGAGAAAGGGTGGATGGGATCCTTCGAGATGTAGCTGGACTTTTGCAGCAGATTTTCTGTATATATGTCCTTGATGATGGATGGGCTGGTGTCAGTGATGCGTTAGACAGTTCTGACTAACTGTTGTAGAGCCTTCCCATCCAGTGAGATGAACATAGGTACTCCTCCCAGAAACAAAATCATTGATGCAAGTTAGACAGCAACAGTAAGGCCTTGTTTTGCACTGATGCCAAACCCCATGAGTGCAAAACAGAAAACCAAGTATTTACTGCTATCTTTAGCTGGAAAAGCTGAGTGGATAAGGCATCTTGATCTTCATATCAGATCCCATCATAACAAATGAGAATATATGTTCAAGATGGTGCCAGCAAATTGTGTGACTGATGGCAGCTTCCTGCAGACAGTTCACAAAACTACTTTTACTTCTTTCAAATATGATTCTTCTAATAAGCTGTGTATGATTTGTCCCTGTGATTTACATTTTGATGGTATGTTTTTTGGGACGATTGAGCGATCTAGTGCTTTGCTGTTTCTGTGGGAGTTCGGTGAGGATGGGAGTGGAGTGTGCAGCCTGGTGGTCTGGACGTAGGGTGCAGGTCCATTGCTTCTCTCTGATTGAGACATTGAGCAAGGTTGAAATTGATGAAGACAAGAGTGGAAGATGGATGGGTGTTCAGTACCATCTGCCTGTATTTGATGTTTTTCTCTCCCTCTCACTAGTTGCTATCAAAGGAAAGTTGGAAGATGAATCTCAGAGTTGTATTCTGTTTGTACTTTGAATCTTTAAATTCTCTTTACTCCACATATTAAGCACGACTGTTCTGAATACAACAATAGCTATGAAATATCAACATTTGAGAAGCATTTCTGATACCCTACTTAAATCTGAATTTGGCCAAGTGCCCAAAAGCTGATCACGTGCTATCCGAAAAGAGATGGAAGATTGCTAAAAGTTGATTATTTGTTCATCAACAACCTGCATGCTGTAGCTCCATTAAAGTCCCATGAGGACTATCCACTCGGTATCTCATTACAGCTTTGGCCACCTCCAGACAAAGCAGATAAAGTTCAGGGGTGTGAAAAGGGTGACTGCCCTTGGCATCAAGCTAGTATTTGACAGAATATCAAGGGGCATGGGCAAACTGGAAGTCAATAGGAATTGAGAAACACTGTCATTGGTGCTATTTTTCTTTGGGTCTCCATTGACCATAAACTTAATAGGACCAGCCACATAATACTTTGGCTGGAACTGCAGGCCAGAGACTAGGTATTCTGTAGCAAGTGATTTACCTGCTTGACTCCATAAATAAGGCATTTTCCATTTGCCATGTCCAATATTCTTCCTTCGCATGGATGCAATATTAACATTCAAGGAGCTCAACACCATATAGAACAAAATGACGAGATTTGGAATCTTCCTACCTACCACTCAGAAGGCCAGGCTGACTATCCCTAATTAGTCCATGTCTATACAAGTGCTCATATGTCCAGTCCCTTAGGATAACTTACAACAATAACTTTCCTACTACTGATGTCAGGCTCACCGGCCTGTAATTTCCTGGTTTATTCTTAGAGCCTTTCTTAAGCGGAACAGCATTAGCTATCCTCCAATCTTCCGGTACCTCACCTGTCGCTAAGGATGATTTAAATATCTCTGCGAGTGCTCCTGCAATTTCTACACTTGCCTCCCACAGGATCCAATGGAACACCTTGTCAGGCCCTGGGGATTTATCCACCCTAATTTGCCTTAAGACAGCAAACACCTCCTCTGCTGTAATCTGTATCGAGTCAATAACCTCACTGTTGTTTTGCTTCACTTCTATAGACTGTGTATCTGTCTTCCGAGTAAATACAGATGCAAAAATTCCATTTAAGATCTCCCACATCTCTTTTAGCTCCATGCATAGATTACTATTTTGATCTTCCAGAGGACGGATTTTTTTCCCTTGCAATCCTTTTGCTCTTAACATATCTGTAGAAGCCACTAGTATTCTCTTTCAAACACGAGAAAAAAAAACCTGCAGATGCTGGAAGTCCAAGGCAACAAACATAAAATGCTGGAGGAGCTCAGCAGGTAAGGCAACGTCTATGGAAAGGAATAAACAGTTGACATTTCAGGCCAAGACCCTTCTTCAGGACTGGAAAAAAAAGATGAAACGTCAGAGTAAGAAGGTGGGAGTGGAGGAAGAAGTACAAGGTGGCAGGCGATGGGTGAAATCGGGAGGAGGGAGTGGTGTAGTGAAGAGCTGGGAAGTTGATTAGTAAAAGAGATAAAGGGCTAGAGAAGGGACAATCTGATAGGAGAGGGTAGAAGACCATGGAAGCAAGGGGAGCACCAGAGGGGGGTGATGGGCAGGTAAGGAAAAAGGTGAGAGAGTGAAGCAGGAATGGAGTGGGGGACAATTACAGGAAATTCAAGAAATCAGTATTCATCCCATCATGTTGAAGGTTACCCAGATGGAATATAAGGTGTTGCTCTTCCAACCTTAGTGTGGCCTCCATCACGTCAATAGAAGAGGCCATGGACTGACATTAGGTCATCCATCTTTAGCTCCAGTTTCCTAATGCAGTCGGCAAGGAGCTGTGGCCAGATGCACTTCTCCGGGTGTAATTATCAGTGACATTGATGACTACAACCACAAAAAGAGCATTATTTTAACAAGAAAGAGCACAGTTAGCACAAGCAAAAACAAATGGTCCAAAGTGCTCAGTGTGAACATGGTATTGCTATACTGAGAGAACGATTAGAGTTTTGTAGGTTGGTTCAAAAGCCAAATGCTTGAAAGATCTTGCTTGATGAATTTCCCATGGTCCAGTGTAAATTGGAAATACACAGTGTATCACAACATTTCCTAAATATATGGTATTTAATTTGGACAAGAATATCAAATCAGGCTTTCGGTGGATGTCATACGGATTTGTAAATATCACTATTGTTGCATAGCTTAGTTAACTGTGCTTAGTAGTACAGTCGGCCCTCTATATTCGCAGGTTCCGCATCCGCGGATTGAACCAATCGCGGATCAAAAATATTCCCAAAAAAAATTCCAGTAAGTTCTAAAAAGCAAAACTTGAATTTGCTGCGCGCCGAGCACTACACTGAATCCACGCGAATGAAGTGATGTAGGCATACCTTGCTGTAGCTTCCCGCCATTTCACAGTTCCTCAGTCTCTCTCCAGCACTCATTGTTTGCCTCGCGTCTCGTTCGTTCGCTACTTGTGTTGTGAGTGAGAGGAAGGAGTTTAAGGCTAGTAAGGGATGGCTGGCTGGCGATGTAAAGCGCTACAGCCTCAAGAGCTTAAAGATCACAGGAGAATCGGCATCGGCTGATGCCGAGGCAGCATCAGTGTTCCCAGAAGAGCTACGAATGGTTGCGTCTGTACTCAACGTACAGACTTCTTGTCATTATTCCCTAAACAGTGTAACAGTGTAACAACTATTTACATAGCATTTACATTGTATTAGGTATTATTAATAATCTAGAGATGATTTAAAGTATGTGGGAGGATGTGTGTAGGTTATATGCAAATACTACGTCATTTTACAACAGGGACTTGAGCATCCGCAGATTTTGGTTTCTCCGGAGGGGTCCTGGAACCAATCCCTTGCAGATACCGAGGGATGACTGTATGCTTTGTGTTTGTTAGAGAATGTCGAGATTACTTCAGACTCTCTTGATTTTTTTTTGTATTTGCTGTATTCTCATTATATATTTTCTTTTTGATGTTTGACGTTCATTTTTCTACTCTTTTGCAGGTGGACTAGATCATGGAAGGATTACTTCACTACATCAATCCAGCACATGCCATCTCTCTCCTGAGTGCACTCAATGAAGATCGTCTCAAAGGCCAGCTGTGTGATGTAGTCCTAATTGTTGGTGACCACAAATTCCGGGCCCATAAGAATGTTCTGGCCGCCAGCAGTGATTACTTCCGGGCTTTATTTACTAAGAAAGAGAACGAGAGCCAGTCAGTCTTCCAGCTGGATCTCTGTGAAGCACCTATTTTTGAAAATGTTCTGAATTACATCTACTCTTCATCCCTCTTCATAGAGAAGAAAAGTCTAGCAGCCATCCATGATCTAGGTGGTGACCTTGGTATCTCTTTTCTCACCAGCATCCCATCGCAGACACCTCAGATTTCTTGCACACCAGGTCCTATTAAAAAGCTGAGTAAAGTCGATGATGGAAGTAGCTCCCAGCCACGAAGTGTCATTGTATGTCAGAGTCGCAATGACCTTGATAAAAATAGCAACGAGTCTGAAGCAAAGGGTGCTGATTCCACTCAGAAAAAGGAAACATCAGAGGAAGAACCAAGACACAGTATTAAATCCTCATCTTTGATGAATGCCCTAAGAGCAAATTCTAGTGCTGTGGCTAGAGATGTTGAGACGACTCACCTATTGGAAGATAAAGGACAACCGATGTTAAAGGATATGCCTGGTACTTTAGGCAACACAAAATACCATGAAGCCATCAAATCTCTGGAAGAACGAAATGGTAGGATGAGATTTTGGTGGGATAGGAAAAGTTCCATGAGCATGGATGGCACTTCAAGTTTCACTGGCAAAGTTTCTGATACAAGGCAAAGTCTGACTGACCTCCTAGTCAATGGAAAGCCTTTGTCTAGGCCACAACTAACACCTGCATTCTCATTTCATGGAACCACAGGATTTGCATATTCCCAACAAAAATCTGGGCACACAGTAAATCCTGGTATAATGGAAGAGAATAATTTGTTATATTATACCAAGGTGGGGCCCGCAGTTCAACCTCCAAGATTGCAGTCTAACAGCCAGACTGTTGTCAGCAGTGGTCCACTAGTGAAAAGTTTACTTCGGAGGTCATTGTCAATGGATAGTCAGGTCCCTTGTTACTCTTCTCCTCTTGATCAGAAACTGAACTATGGCTCATCATCAGTGTGTAAGCCTGAACCACTGGAGTTGGCTTGCGATGTATCATCTCAAAAGCTGTTAAACGCAGATACAATAAAGCAACAACTTCAAAAAGATATGCCTCAGGTTGGGCAGACGTGTCGTCCAAAACAACTTAGTGTATCTCGGCCTGCAGATGCTGAGGTCATCTCATTATCAACAGCTGTTAAAGTGAAAACAGAACCTTGTAGTCCTGTCTCAGAAACTTCTGATATCATTCGGGTTACTGTGGGAGAAACTTCACCATCTACCAGTAAGGAATTCGCAGTGAAAAATGCAGAGAGGAACAGAAGAACGTCAATGCTACCAGTGAAGAGAAGATTCCAGGCTGAAAATGCAAAGTTTTCTTTTGAAAAATCAGAATCTTTCCAACATTCTCCCAAAATAACACAAAGCTTTGTGGAAAGTTCAAGCCCTACTACAGGTGATGCTAATCCCGATTTGTTGAAGACTGATGAGAACAAGGAGGAATATTCTGATCCTGAATCAGCAATAACTGGTAAACAGTTCAAGTGCAGGACCTGCTTCAAGATATTCCGATCTACAGCAGGCCTTTTCCGCCATGTCGACATGTACCATAACCCAGATAAGCCATACGCCTGTGATATCTGCCACAAGAGATTTCTTACCAATTTCAAAGTTTGGACACACTGCCAAACACAACATGGAGTGGTTATCAATCCATCGGCAGCCACCAGCTCTGGTCCAGTTTCAGAAGAAAAATTTCAGAAGAAACTGAGTGACATGATACGTGAGAGGGAGATCAAGAAGGCCCTTTTTCACAAGTTGCGCCGCAAGCAGATCTCTCATAGTTACCCAGGCCTACGATCAGAACAAGGATTCAAAAAGAATTTGAAGTCTGTAACCAAAGGTGTATACATCTGCACTACATGTGGAAAGCTGTTCCGCTTCTTGTCGCGTTACAGGCAACACATGAAGACCCACCCAGGTGAGAAGCCCTTTGTTTGCAAGCTCTATAACAAGGCTTTCAAGTCAAAAGAACAAGGTATAACTGAAAATCTAAGTGAAGATAGTACTGAACATCAGTGTGAGCATTGCAATACCAAGATGCCATCGATGGCAGAGAAGGCAAAACATGAGAGGATTTGTAGGAATGTTACTGTGTGCTGCTACTGTAGCCTTAGGTTCTGTTCCAGAGAACTAAAGCAAGAGCACGAAAGTCAGTGTGAATACAAGAAACTAACCTGCCTAGAGTGTAAACGTACATTTAAGTCCTCCTTCAGCATTTGGCGTCATCAGATCGAAGTCCACAATGAAAATACAATGGCCCCAGTAGAACAGTCTTGCTTGGATTCAATATGTCATAATGGTTTATTGCCAAAGGAAGGTCAGACTGAAGTTGGAGAAAACTCAGTAGCCAGCCCCAATACTTCAAAGGACGACGAAGTATGCACTGATTCTTCAGAACCTATGTATGTTGATTCTGAAGACTCCTCTTGCTTTCCTGAAGATCTGAGTGTCTCAAGTTGCAGAAATACCAACACTAAAGATGATCATCTCTCTGATGAGGTCTCTTCTAATCCCATCCATTTGGAAGGCATAGCCTCTGAATCAAACAGTTGCAGTGGGGAACCAGAAGACCTAACATACAAAGGAGAACGTGGACTTTGGCCGTGTGAAAAATGTGGCAAGCTCTTCACGATCCATAAGCAGCTGGAACGTCATCAGGAATTGCTGTGCGCTGTTAAGCCATTCATTTGCCACGTTTGCCATAAAGCCTTCCGTACCAACTTCCGTCTCTGGAGCCACTTCCAGTCTCACATTTCTCAATCAGGAGAACATCTTGAATTCTCTAAACCTGCAAGAAGTCCTTCTCGTGTTCCGCCTCCTCCACCCCCGCCACCACCTCAAGAGCACTCCCCTGACCCTGAACCCCCTTCTAATCACTCAGACAGGTCCCGCAGCCCACAGGCATCAGATACACTTTTTTCACAGGCCCCTCCTCTTTCAGCAGCTACCTTTGAAAGGCCATTCATGTGCAAATTTTGCCGCAGGACTTTCAAGACCGCTTTCAGTTTGTGGAGCCATGAACAGACACACAACTGAGACAAGATTTAATTCTCCTATGATTTCTACGGAATTCCACTAGATTTATTGAAAAGGTGCAAAGAGCATGGGCTGAATGTAAGGCAATATAAGTGTTTAGTATATTAAAGAGTTTGTTAAGAAAGCTGTAAAGTAATATATAAAACTGGTATTACTGATAGAAGAAAGTAAAATGTCTAGAGTTTTTTTTAAAAAATCCATCATTGTTATTCCGGTGCTATATAGAAGCATATTTTTATGTGATGGGAGTTTACCAGTATTATAGAATCTTCATTTAAGTAGGACTGAATGAATACTGCTGAACCAGTTGATGCATTGAGATGACTGCTTACCATGTGGTTTTAAAATTGAATAACATGAAGTTTAGATTATATTAAAGCAATTTTATTCCATTAGCAACAACTTAATTAACAATTACTGGGTCAGTTGTTTTGACAGATTGACTGTTAGATTGGACGGAATCAGATACAATGTTACATTTATCTTCAGCACAGCAAAAGTTGGAATACAGACACAATGGTTAAGTTCTATGGATGTGTTGCAATTCGTTGTTCAATCAGTGTAGATTTAACTCATTAAAAGCTCCTTGGAATTAATTGGGATCTCCTACAACAAATAAGTTGTAAACCAGTCAGGAGATTGGAGAAGAAACTGAAGCATGGTTGTCAATCACTCTTTACCAGTTAGTACCGTGGATGAGAAACTACTGCAAGCAATGGAATTTTAACTGAGGTGAACTCCAAGAAATAATTTGCAACCTCCAGCCAGAGAGGGATAAATATTATCTTTATTCATGTGCTCTCAGTCATTCAAAGATTTTATACTGTACCTATTTAAAGAAAAAGTGCTTCCATTGTGAGATCTGAAATACACATTGAAATTCAAGTTTAAAAGTATGCTGTGATGAGGACCAGAATTAGCAGACAAGACGAATGAAAGTTCCAAATAGTTTGAGAAAGGAACCAAATACTATGCCCAAGAACCGTATTAATCCTCCATCAGCATATGTGTATGTTGAAAGATGATAACTGGAACTTTAATGGAGAACAGTAGAATGGGCACAGTCTAGCACATACTCCCACCACAAGTTCTCTTTTGTGTGATAGGCAATGTTCAGGTTTGTTTGCTTAATAACTGAATTCTTTAAGTCTATTACAATGAATTCAAAGTTAGTGAAATAATGATTTGCTAATAATGACAATAAATGAGATCATGGAAGAGGATACTGTATGTCTTTCAGAATTATGTACAGAATGTCTGATCAGGCCAGTTTGTAATAAATGCATAGTGTTTTTATTATAATCTGAGGTAACAGTGAAATGCAATGGCACAGAAAATAGAGCATTACACTGACTTTGCATTACACTGACTTTGTTTTTGTTGAATATAATCTCAGGAAGGTCAATAGTGTAGTGCAGCAGAGTGGATAGTTCATTGCCATTGCATTTGTTTGTAAGAACTTAAATTTTCATAGAATCTGCCAGTGACTGAAGTTGTCATTCAGTGTCCTTCATTTCAGGCCATAAGTATGTTTTGCATAATAATATTTTTTTTACATGGAATTAATAGAAAGACATCTGGTTAGTATTTGTTTGACATTCAAATATGAATTATCTGACCAGATTCTGCTGTAGGGATAGTGCTGTATTGAAAACATACTGGCATGTCCAGACCAGTAAGATCATAACAGTTTTGTTTTTCCTGATCTGCATCCAGTTGTGATTTACATTAAAATGATTTGAAGGACCAGATAAAGTCTTTCTCATTCCACCCAAGTAGAAAATCAGAAAGCTTCTATTAATAACTGGCAGGACTATTGCTTATATCTGTAATATAATTATCAGTGCAAAATTCATCTTAATCCAGAAGAAATCAAGTAGCTTAATTTTTCATTGTAGCTAAACATTTATTTTCAGAATTGTTATCTTAAAGGACAATATACGGTCTGTGGCTTTGGACATTTTCAACTTAATTCTTGAGCTAATGAACTTTGTATTACCAACGTAGAATATAATTGTGTAAAAATCTTTATTTCCAGGTAAATGTCATTTACGGCAGTAAACAAGGAACAGAAGTCAATATTCCCTATAATCTTGTTAACTGATTGCTTTTAAAATTGGAACTCTAGAGCCAAATGTAGTCTTTTTAATTTAAAAAGATCTTTCTCATAATAAAACTGCTCCACTCTTAGCCTGGAATCTAATTTTGTCAGCGTAAACACCAGTCAGCTTAACAAAGACAAGGTGGCTGAAATAATTAACTATTTGTTGACAATGATACTTTCATTGATTAACCAAATTTAAAAGGGAAGTTAGTTTTGAAGGTTTAAAAAATGTATTAACCTTTCATGACTTTTCCCAAATCCAGGAAATAAGAGAGCAGTGTTACACTGAGGAGTAAGGTAGTCTATAACTAGGATTATATATGTATATTACTGCCCTGGTTGGCATTAGATAGTTACATTGTTTGTTTTCAAAGTTGCACAGAAGATCCTACAGGTAGTAAAAAGTATTTCTATTGGCAAAAGATAAAGAAACTGAATTATGAAATAGAGAAAGAATGGCAGTGAATATAACAATCCTATTGTAGATTGCAGAAAGACAACTTTGTTATAAATATTGTAGCTGATCAATATGTTTGGTTGCACTATAGCATAGATTTAATGTGCACTTTTAAATTTTTTTATTATTAATGAGATTTTTAGTTATGGTGACCAGGATATCTAAATCAAGACTGTCAATACTCTCCCAGCTGATTGAACTTCAAGAGGAGGTTAGATTATTCTGAACAAAGGAAAATGTATAAAATGCTAAAGTTCCAAATTTTTAGAACACTGTTCTTATTCAGGGCATCGGAAATTTCTTTACAATACTTGAAGTACTTTCACTTTGTAATATAGGGAACATGGAAACAATTTTTCACATAGCAATCTCTGGCAAACAGAACGAAATAATAGACAGGTATTTGTTTGTAATGCTTAATGATGATTAAATTGGCCATTTCACCAGGGGAACCAAAATTAATTGAAGTATCTTATAAGTATTTTGGAACAGTGATAAAATAGTGCAAGTATTTTCAACAATCAATATAGCAAAGTTTTCATAAGTTTTGACTCTAGTTTCATTCATACCTCCCAGTTGTAATTAAATCAAGGCATCCCCTAAGGCTCAGTGCTTGGATTTCAGGCCTAATAATGGATTTAATCTTAAAGAGAAAAAATTGATGGATTATAGATGATCCATCTTCAAAGTGTTGTCTTATTTTGAAAATAGGCAATATTATTTTAATTTTGCTAGTGTCAAATATTTGCTGGTATTACATCTTCTATTTATGAATAATACTTATTGAATTTCAAGTAAAGTAGGGTGACAGCTGCTCCCAATAGAAGTTCCAATGTAACTGGACTAAACAATATTTGTAATATTAACACTATTGAATTGTTAGTTTTTTTAATCTACATCTTGTTGGATAAACATGATGTATTAAGCAATTTATATTTCAGCATCCTTAATAGTTTAATGTAAAATTTTGGGCATAACAAAATATTATTTTGTGGAATTAAATAACATCTTCAAAACTGGTTTGTATTTCAGAAAGATTGAGTTAGACGAAAGCAAATAATGCCAATAGATCATGAAATTGAAAGTCAGTGCCACAGAAATGTCACAGAACAGAGAAGTCAGTGTTAGAGTGTTGTAACTAATAGTTTTTAACTAACTTAGTATCTAGGTTTCAGGTTCTAATGGTACATTGTAGTGGTGTGTAGAGTTCTAGGCAGACCATAGATTTTAGACCATGCCTTGAAATTCATCCAAAAAGCAACAGAGGAAGACTTGGATATTGAAGGCAAAGTGTTAGCCCTCAGCGGTTCTTCATTGCAAGGTTCTGAATTATAAAGAAACATGATGTATTTTGGCCTGGAAAAGTAGTCTTTGAATAATAATTGTGCAAAAAAGCATTCACGAGTTCAATAGGTTAAACTAAGGATAAACATAATTGTAGAATTGATATTGATATTGGACAGCTGTTTGGATTGGAGAGGTTTGAGGATATGTGAAATATGCTTATGGGTACAATGATCATTTTTAAGGAACAGTTGGATATAGTAGAGGAGAAACAAGTTTGGACAAAAATTCTAGTACAGGTACTTTGTGAATGGCTATTTTAGAAAGTTGACTCTTAAATAATTGGAGTATGGATTAAACTTGCTTGCATCATACACTGGGGTGCTTTCTTCAGTTACCTGATGAGATAACCATAGCCTTTCGCCAGGAGCAGATGTTGTCAGGTGGTGCTCAACCTTCATAGAGTGTTTCCACACTTAACCACTACATCCTCCAGTTGGTGGGTCAGCAATGGTGGCCACGTCACTGCCCATCTGCTCCTGACTTCCAGCTCCACTCCTTTCGCCTGCTCCCCCATCCTGCGAGCTGCTTGGTTCATGCTCTTTTCATGAAGGCCCAACGCAGACAGCAACTTCCATATTGACCTTGTCAGGAACTTTCTACAGCCGATCTCCACGGGGAATAGCCATGTCAGCCATCCTTTGTTCCTGCACTCCTGAACTCAGGAATGGTACTTCAGAGCCTTCCCCTCGTGAGCCTCCTCACATTCGAAAAACATAGAAAACCTACAGCACAATACAGGCCCGTCGGCCCACAAAGCTGTGCTGAATGTGTCCTTACCTGAGAAATTACCTAGGGTTACCCATAGCCCTCTATTTTTCTGAGCTCCATATACCTGTCCAGGAGTCTCTATCCCTATCATATCCACTTCCACCACTGTCTCGCCGGCAGCCCATTCCACGCACTCACCACTCTCTGCGGAAAAAAAACTTACCCCTGTACCTGGAATCTACTACTTCCAAGCACCTTTAAACTGTGTTATGCTAGCCCTTTTAACCCTTGGAAAAAACCTCTGACTATTCACACAATCAATGCCTGTCATCATCTTATACACCTCTATCAGGTCACCTCTCATCCTCCGTCGCTTCAAGGAAAAAAGGCCGAGTTCACTCAACCTATTCCTATAAGACGTGCTCCCCAATCCAGGCAACATCCTTGTAAACATCCTCTGCACCCTTTTATATGGTTTCCACATCCTTCCTGTAGCGAGCTGACCAGAACTGAGCGCAGTACTCCAAGTGGGGTCTGACCAGGGCCCTATATAGCTGCAACATTACCTCTCAGCTCCTAAACTCAGTCCCACAATTGATGAAGACCAGTGCACCGTATGCTTTCTTAACCACAGAGTCAACCTGCGCAGCAGCTTTGAGTGTCCTATGGACTTGGACCCCAAAATCCCTCTGATCCTCCACACTGCCAAGAGTCTTACCATTAATACTATATTCTGTTATCATATTTAACCTACCAAAACAAACCATCTCACACTTAACTGGGTTGAACTCCATCTGCCACTTCTCAGCCCAATTTTGCATCCTATCAATGTCCCGATGTAACCTCTTAACAGCCCTCCGCACTATCCACAACACCTCCAACCTTTGTGTCATCAGCAAATTTATTAACCCATCCCTCCACATCTTTATCCAGGTCATTTATAAAAATCATGATGAGTAGGGGTCCCAGAACAGATCCCTGAAGCACACCACTGGTGACTGACCTCCATGGAGAATATGACCCAGCTACAACCACTTTTTGCCTTCTGTGGGCAAGCCAGTTCTGGATCCACAAAGCAATGTCCCCTTGGATCCCATGCCTCCTTACTTTTTCAATCTTTCCATTGTACTGTGAATTCCACCAGGGTGATTTTCTTGTCTTAATTAGACCACAGTATGATGTCTGGTTGAAGTGTGGTTTGCCCCACTTCTGGGAACTGCAGCTTCCACCCCACATTGACCCTCATCTCCCATGATTTGGCAATTTGCAGCAGATTGGATTTAGGCTCTTTGATATGACTGTCATAGCCCTCCCCTTGATGAAAATGACTGCCCTGTTTACCTTTCTGCCATCGGGTCTCTTTTTACACCTCTCCCGGTCCAGTATGTCAGCAAGGGACAGCAGGACCTTCTCATGGTGCCACGTATACTGTCCTTGTGTTAAAGCTGTTTTGTATCCTGACAGTATGTGTGCCAGTGAACCCCACTGACCGCAAAGCTTGCTGTTAATGTCCCCTCTCAGACCCCATGTGTGCAGCTGTGAAGGTGTAAGGAGAGTGTCGTACGCAGAACACAGGAGGAAACAAATGCGGAAGAGCTCCAGTCTCCAAAGCTCTGCCCAAGTGTTCTTGCACTTGGGAAGATCCCATTTCGTCCAGGCGCCCTGTGACCCCCAACTCCACTGCCTTGGATACCCACCTTTTGTCCTCGCAGTTCCGTACCTCTGCCTGGACCATGTCACACCTACCCCTTGCACTTGCACTCCCCCATTGTTGGAAGTGTGCAGAGCCGAGGCCTTGCTGTCCCAGGCACGTGTTGCCAATGATGTCTCTCAATTGCAGGGAGCTCACGGCCTGGTCTAATATTGGAGATGAGGAAGAAAAACGAATGTAGTAGCTACTTGTTTGAAGTTTGCATGTTCTCCCTGTGACTACCTGGTTTCACCAAGTGCTCTGGTTTTCTCCCACATCCCGAGGTTATTCTGATAGATTAAGTGACCACTGTAAATGGCAAATGGATTTAACGGGAAGTTGATGGGCTAAAGTGAATAAGTTGCAGTGTTTTAGGTAGTTAAGAGGGAAATGGGACTGATAACATTGCACTGCCTGGAGCAGGCATGGATTTGATAGGCCAAGTAGCCTCTGCGTTATAAAAAAAAATTAATAATCTTGATTTTCTTTTATAAAACTCAGTCTGTTCTCTATGGTACTTGTAACTTTCTAGGCTGCAAAGTGCATCTGATTTATATACCATTGTAGTGTACATTAGATCCAAATGTGAATTTCCTAACTTTGATTGGGATCTTGGTTCATGTTTTGCATTCTTGCTTTGAGTATAAGTCAGATATATGATTATGCATGACAAATGATTAAATAGTCAGAGGGTGAAATCACGTACATAGAAATTTCCAATATCTGAAAATTATATACAGTGGTACCTTTCACAATCTTAAAATTCCCAAAGTACTTTGCAGCTGTCATGATATTTCTGAAGACTTATAGTGTGTTTAAGCTGTAGCCAAATTGCACACTGGAAGCTCCTACAAACAACTAGCTATGTTTTCAATTTTAGTGACGTTGACAAACCTGGCTAGAAATGATTTTTAAAAAAACAGTTTGAAACAATCTCATACATTCATCTGAGAAAGCAGATATTGTTGTGTTTTAGCATCTCACCAGAATGGTGGATTCTCCATCAGTATTCTCTCAGTACTGCAGCGTGTCAGTTTAGATAAAACCATAAGACATGGGAGCTGAATTAGGCCATTCTGCCTTCTCGCCTTACCTTTGACACTCTGACTAATCAGGAACCTATCAAGCTCCACTTTAAATACAATGCCTTGTATAGGTATTCAGCATCCAACCCTTTGTTCACATAAATGAGCATTACAACCAGGGAATTTGATCAATTTAACTGAGATTTTTTTTATTTGCGAATCACATCCTCCTTTTTTCACAGTAAAGCCCCAAAATAAAAGGAAATTGTAAATCATGAAAAACTTAAAAATTCAAAAACTGAAATGTCAGCAGTTCAAAAGTATTCATCCCCTTTTTTTTCAGTACTTAGTTGAACCACCTCACAGCTATTACAGTCAGTAGTCTTTTGGGGTAAGTCTTTATAATCTTTGCATAACTTGATGGACAAGGTTTGCTGATTCCTCCTGGTAAAATGGCTCAAGCTGTGCCAAGTTAGTTGGGGAGTGGTAGTGAACAGCAATCTTGAGGTCTTGCCAAGACGATTAAGGTCAGGACTCGACTGAGCCACTCAAGGAATCAGTTTTCTTCATTTGAAGCCACTGTGCTTTTGGTCATTGTCCTGCTGAAAGACGAATCTCATCCCCAGTATAAGCCTTCTGGCAAAGGCAGTGATTTCCTCCATGAAGTCCTTCCATGAACACTATTCGGTTCTGTGTTTTTCTTATAGTGGACACATGAACAGAGTTCTAGAGATTTCTGCAGTTCTTTTACTGTTACCCTTGGGTTTTTTTTTCCACTACCTTCCACGTTGCATGTTATGTTCTCGGTGTGATCTTTTCAGGATGCCCACTCCTAGGGAGAGTAGCAACAGCACTGAGTTTCCTCCATTTGTAGACAATTTCTCTTACTGTGGACTGATGAACACTCAGATCTTTAGAAACGCTTTTGTAGCCTTTTCCAGCTTCATGCATCTCTACAATTCTTCTAAGCTCTTACGAAAGTTGTTTTCATCGAGGCATGATGCACATAAACAGATCTTTCTTGAGAAGAGCAGGTTCTGTCAGTATCCTGAGTTTGTGTGTCTTTTTTATAGGGCAGGGCACCTCTACAACCCACACCACCAATCTCATCTCATTAGTTGGAATACCTGACTCCAAATAGCTTTTGTAGAAGGCATTACCCAAGAGATTCACATACTTATTCCAACAAATAGATATAATATTGAATCATTTTTCACAATAAATAAATGAACAAGTATAATATTTTGGTATTAGTTATTTCATTGGGTGCCCCTTATGTAGTTTTAGAACTTGTGTGAAGATCTGTTCATATTTTAGATTGTATTTACGCAGAAATAGAGAAAATTCTACAAGGTTCACAAACTTTCTAGCACCACTGTATGTGATTAAGGATCACTTACCTGATGGCACACTTTACTCTCTTAGAGTCTAATTAAAATTAAGTGAGAGTATATATGGATGGCAGTGGTGGTTTAGTGCTGTTTTGATGGAGACTGAAATAATTAGCACTTTTTAACCCATTTTTTATATACCTGCTGTGAAAGTAATATCAGGCAGATTCATGTATGAAAACTAAGTTGGCCTCAAATTAATCTTTAGTTTTATGCAGTATTTATACTTAGTATTTGCAGTATAGATTAGTATCTATAAATTTGCACTCAAAGTAGTGGCTGCAGAAAAATGTAAGGCTGGGGCTCCAAGGCAGAAATTAGAATGTACTATAGCTCAATAGATGGCACTATACTCACTGTATAGTGAGTACTTAATGCTGATCCTCATTGTTAGAAATATTCACAGAGAAGTTCACAAGCAAACAGTTGAATGGAATTCTGTAATTTAAAGTTGACTTCATATAAATAGATGGGTGACTAATAATCAAGTGCCTGGAAATAGGCTTTACAGTCAGTGTAATACAGGTATAATATACTGTTTTAATTTCTGGAATGTTAACGAATGTATTGCAGCATTTGTACTTTAATAATTAATTATGTTCTGTACAAAATAATACTGTTTGTCCATGCAGTAACAAACGGATTTTTTTGTCATTAGTTTTGGGACCTTATGTATAGTAATAAGAATTTCCTAGATATTTTTCAGAAAAATAATTGTTAAGTGCAAAATTTATAAATTAGATTTTTTTGGAATTATTAGGCAGTGACTTGTTTATTTTTAAAATCAAGCTTTATGTTTCTAAAAGATAACAGTAATAGCTGAATTTTGTTTTTCTTAAGAACTGTATGGATTTTTATTTCCCTGTTAGGAAAGGCATAAATGTACTCTTTTTTGAAAGAATCACATGGAACGAAGTCCAATGAGAAAGGTGCTTCTCATCATGCAGCTTGGTCCTTATGACCTTGCTGCAATTAACTCAGCAGTTTTTCAGTGTTCTGATACAACAACATAAAAGCAAAAGATAAAAGAGTCTAGATCAGCTTGTTACTTACTATGTTCCCTGCCACAGCTGCTTAAAATCATGCTGGAAGAGAGATTATTTTTCAAATATGGAAGCTCCATTCCCCAAGACTTTTGCCAAAATTCCCGATTTTACATAGTGTAGGTTGTGAATTTGTCCATACACTAATAGCCAGGACTAAATAGGATATTTATTTGAATGAGTTTCTTTTTCTATATTCATGTTTTATATTTAGTAGGGATTGAACTTTTCAATGAAATTATCAGCAGCAGAGCACATTTCTGAATATGGCCAGTGATCACACCACACCTTGGTTCTATCCTGTGCTCTGTTTAGTTTTGAGCCATATAGAAATTTTAAAAAACCCTAATCTGCCCTTGATTTTTATTTGCATGTGGTTTTCACAATTACTGTCTCCATAGTAAATGATACTGAACTCTCAAGCAATAACATTGCAATAAATTCATGTCATTATAGGTTTTGACTTTCCTAATTGATATATTAATGTCAACTAACTTGGCGAACCATAATGACAAGAAATTCTGCAGATGCTAGAAATCAAAAGCAACACACACATAATGTAGGAGGAACTCAGCAAGACAGGCAGCATCAATGGAAATGATCAGTCCACGTTTTAGGCTGAGACCCTTCTTCAGAATTGGACACCCAGTTTTGAGTCAAAGGTTATGTTATCTTCCGTATTTGTATTCCTTTTCTAATTAAGAAGTGTAAGAAAATCAAAATATAAATGCAGTTATTGAAGCATTCACTGAATAGTCTGAAGAACATGGAAAATCAAAACTTCTACATATGATTTGAATAAAGTAAATGAGCTAGTTTACGAAACTATGTGAAGGGAGGGGAGGATAAAAAGAGAAAATGCCTTATTGTCCAATTACTTTTCTTGTATCCTTTGATCCTGCACCATATCCAGCAATTGAAAAGTTGCCAAGTCTGTTACAGTGCCATTGCTTGTTTACACAAGCAAGAGCAGGTCAGGGTAAGCCACCTTTTTCTCATTATTACAAGGATGGCATCTAAGTTCTTACTGAAGTATAGTGGGGGAGGGGAGGCATTTGGTTTTAACGAAATAAAAATTTACGTTTATCATTTGGTTAACTGTCACCCTCTTTATTCCCATCTTGAATTTTTTTACAATTATGAATAACTTTTCCAGCTTTTGTTTGCACCTCCTGCTATTTACTAAAATGACATAAATCTGATTGTCCAACATTTTCTGACAGGAATTAATATGTGTGGTGAGGGTTGGGCATGAATGTGCATTAAAGCTGCTCATAATGCTCTTGTGAAAAGACATGGGACATTTTATTATAACTTCAGTTTGATGATTTATGGTTTATCTTTTTTTAAGAAGTAAATAAAATTAAAGTTATACTTGAAAATTGGTGGTTAAATGCAGATGGTGCCTTATTTCCTGTATGAACACTATACATTTTAAAACAAAAACTACATTCAGTTTTGAGCTAGATGGAATTTGAAATCCTGAAGACATTGCTTTCCTAACAAAATTGAAGGCATAAATCTGCACATTATTAAGAGTTATTTGCTTAAATGCTAAAAATGTAATTCTTTATTCTAAAGGGAATTCAAAGCTGTTACTATAATCTGCAGGAAAAGAACTATATTGGGAGTAAATCACTGATTACTGATTATCAAATTATAAACCCTACAAAAAGCAGTTTTTATATATACCTGGAAATATGGATTTAAACAAAGGTGATGGGAAATGGTGACAATTCACATCATCTCAGTTAACATCTGGCAGACTGAGATAGATTTATATTGCAAGTGGACCTTTCATTGGATCCAAACTTCATTTTGTTTTTGTCCTCCATGCTGACCAGTCTCCTGTGTATTTCTAAAATATTGTTTTTATTAGCTTTGGTTAAATCTATTTCCAAATTTCATAAAATATAATTTGGTGGCAAATGCAAGGAATGGTAACAAGGTCATTGACTGGCTTAATTTTGCTTTGTGGGCAGTGTTTTAAGTAGTTTGCATGTTTGCTTTTCACTTGTATTTGTGGTTATTCTGTGTGTATGAGAATACATATTTTATGTGTATGCAAACACTGCAGGTTCAGTGAATAATGGCATCCATATATGACATTCACTTTGATTTGAAAGCAGCCCTTGTAAAATTCAGTCTTGATCTAGTTTCCTAAACTACTTCAAACCAATTTGCAGGTCTTTGATTTAAAAAAAAAACTCCCAAAATAGTTGCTGTTTTGAATAAGAGCAAACCGTATTCAGCAACTTCTCTGTGCTAGAAGAGAAGAAATGCATAACAATACTGAACTGTATCTGAACATGACACTTAGCTGAATGAGGAAAGTCTACCAGAATTCCTATTTATTATCACCTTTGGACCTGAGTGGAGATAACCTTAGATATGTTGCACACCATTTAAGCTCACTAAAGAGAATTGACCACATGGGTGAGGCTCCTGTGAAGCTGTGACCCAGTGGCAGCAGGCAAGATTTCAGGAAAAGTCAGGAAAAAATAAACACATATTTCTTTTCATATCATAGAATCCAGTAAAAAAAACTTCTAAAAACTCTTGTTGCATAATATCTTTTGTTTAATTCTTTTGTAGTCGATATTTTACCAGGCTTTATTGGTCAATTTATTACTTAAAATACATTATGACTCGATTTTGAGAAGGTTTTTTGCATGTCAAGTTGTATTTACAATAATTGCATTACATGCCAGTATCCATTTGCAAAATTTACTGTTAGAATATACTACTGATCATGTGGAATGTATTTTAAAATTTAGGTCTTTTTGACCTTTGTTATATTCTTTTTCTTGAAACATGTTGACTTCATTTAAAGGAAACTTATTTGTACCCTTTCATACATATTAGTGATAGTATTGTATTACTTTATATATTTCTATGTTAATGAAGTCAACAGAGGTACCTGCAAAAGTCTGACGTAATATATAGAAGAGTCTCATTTGTAATTTTTTTTGGCATGAAGTAAAACTGTACAAAACTCTTTAAGATTTTTGTCTTTAAGTTGAATTGGACCTTTTTTTGGTTTGTCCTGGATTCATTCATCCTGGACATGAAAGTTTATACATTTAAATTAAGATTTTTTAAATTGGTAAATGAAGTGTGGTTATTTTGAAGCACTATTTTCAAAAGGAATGTACATTGTCATACAGTAGTTGCTCACACAGACACCAAAGATTAACCAATAGCTTTAGGCTTTGACTGTTCCGCTCTTGAATTAACCACTTAACTTCAGTGTCTTATGTGTAATACATTTATTAAAAAAAAAGGTAATAAATGAATTGTTTCCATACTTAATAGATTTTGATTTTTTTTAAATCTCATACATTTTGCCTTTTAAAGGGTAAATTTTAAAGATCAAGTTTATTCATTAAGACTCCAAGATCTCAATCAGTCAACCAGGTTTCTCAACTCAAACAATTGTGTCTTTCTCCCCTTCCCATTAAAACAAACATGATCCAAGTGATTCTATCAAGTTTATATTTTCTCATAACTCCCTTCAATTTGTAGTCATTCTTTGTATGATCACTATTCTACATGTAGTGCTAAATATAATTTTTATTTACTTAGTGTTAAAGATGGTTCACAAAGGCTTTTTCATTTAACACTGCTGTACCTTGGAGCTTCATTATCTTGGTTATTATTCAGTCCCAGATTGCGGTGATTAACAAACATATTACTGATGAAAACTGAAGCAAGCTCAACAATTTAAGAATAGCTTCTTTGCCTCTGTCATCATGAGCACTACCTCGCTATTCCTCTTAGTTTTTTTAATTGTAATTTATAGTTCTTTTAATGTCTTGCACTATATTGCTCAGAATCAAGTTTAATATCACTGGCATAGGTTGTGAGATTTATTGTTTTGCAGCAGTAGTACTGCACAATGCATAATTTTAAAAAATTACACTAAATATACATTAAAAACTAAATAAGAATTAAATGCTGTCACAAAACAACAAGTTTCACAACATGTCACTGATAATAAACCTGATTTTGATTGATTCTCAGATCCCGTTCCCTCCTTCCTTGTCCTCAAGTAAGTTGCTGATATTTATTTCCCAGAATCTAATTTTTAACCGATATAGTTTTATTGATTGCCTGTGAGACAGGAAGAGAGAAAGCTGAAACAGAACAGATTATGGAGAATTATCTCAACAATAACAGCTCCACAACTGTCTAGATTCTAACATTCTAGAATCAGTTGTAAAGTGCAAGGAACTTAACACAAAATTCATAGAACATTACAGTACAGATCCTTCAGCCCACAATATTGTGCCAACCTTGTAATCTACTGAGACTGAAAGCAATCTAGCCCTTCCCTTCTTCATTGCCCTCCATTTCTCTATCATCCATGTGCCCACCTAAGATTTTCTTAAATGTTCCTAATGTATCTGCCTTTACCACTATCCCAGGCAATGTGTTCCGTGCACCCACCATTCTCTGTGTAAAAACAGAACTTATCTGACATCCCCCTGTACTTTTCTCCTTATGTCCCCTATTACAGTATCGGCCACTTACACCATAGGGAAAAGGTCTCTGGCAAGCCATTAGATGTATGCCTCTAAGTCATTTCTCATTCTTCTTCGCTCCAAAGAGAGAAGCCCTGTCTCACCCAACCTATCTCAGAAGACATGCTCTCTAATCCAAACAGCATCCTGGTAAATCTCTGAACCCTCTCCAAAGTTTACACGTCTTTCCTATAATGAGGTGACCAATCCAGCAAAGTTGAAATTCAGCTTAAACCAATAGGACAAGAGCATGGATGGCCCAAGTCCCGATCAAGAAGGAAATGAAATGCAATATATTTAAAATGGTGTTCTAGAATTTAGGGTGTAGATGCAGATGGATTGCCGAAGGATGCTGGGATTATACAAAAGCTGAGAGATCGAGTGCAAACATTATATAGGGTTGGTGAAGGTTGCAGAAGATGGGGTGAAGTTATGGAGGAATTTGAATGCAAGAATTTTTATTTCAGTGTGTTAGAGAGGCAATGCCAAATGATGAGCAATAGGTGTGATATACTGAAAGGACAGAAGAGTTGGGTTGCAGGGAGAAGTTTTAGTTGAGTGCAGATTTATGGACAATAGTAACCTAAACAGGAGAGTACTGAAAAGATAACGAAGCTTGGATTGCAGTTTTATTTATACTTAAACTGAAGCAAGGGTTGAGATTAGTAGCTTTATGGAACTGGAATGAAATAAGCCCAGTGACAGGATATGTGGTAAAAGTTTAACTCAAGGTCAAAGAGAATCAACTCAATTTGTAGTGACAGAAACTGCCTCTAATTTAGGAGCAAAATGACAAACTTTCAGGGCAGTTGATAATGAGAACTGGGGTGTAGACAATCGTTGGGGAACATGGCGGGGCAGCATGGTATTACAACAACATGACCAAGTGGTTTTCTCCCACATTCCAAAGATGTAGGGGTTAGAAGGTTAATTGGTCACATGGTTGCAATTGGGCTGGGTGGGCTCGTTGGACAGCTCAATGCATAAGAGCATGCAAACATGGTCAAGAAGTTCTGTTGTTGTACAGACCAAACATCAGAATTGGGGAAAAAGTGTGATTGAAGTGACTTTGACTGTGGAATGATTGTTGGTGCCAAACAGGGTAGTTTGAGTATCTCAGAAAATGCTGTTCTCCTGGGATTTTCATGCACAACAGACAAAAACAAACATCCAATGAGCTGTAGTTCTGAATGCAAATATTCCCTGTCAATATCAGCGGTCAGCGGAAAATGGCCAGACAGGTTTAAGCTGAAGAGCATTTGACAGTAACTCATAAAACCATGTATTACAACAGTGTTGTGTAGATCTGTATCTTTGAACACACAACACATCAAACCTTGAAGTGAATGGGCTACAGCAGCAGACCACAAATGCACTCAGTGGCCACCTTATTAGGTACAGGAGGTACCTAATAAAATGGCCACTGTGTGTAAGTCTATATGTTCCAAAGCAAACTTTACAGCAAACATATTATGGAGTTATTGTAATGGGGATTGCAGTAGAAAACTCATGCACTGGATAATAAGGTACTAAATTAAAGAAAAACTGTTCCAGTGCTATGGAACCATTTTTCTAGCCATGGAAGTACAGAGATGGGCTTAACTGTCTGAAGGAAAGAGTGCTGCACTGGCGAATCAACAGCAATTTTTCACTCTGTCACTGGAGGGTGACTTGAAGTGAAAAATGTCTGACACGGCAGTAGTGCTACCAACTGAGTCAAGGCTGTCAATATGCATCATATATTTGAGACATTAAAGTGAGCTGTCATTATTGAAGAGAACAGTCTCACAAACAGCCAAGTATTAAAACAACAGGACCAATTCAGTACTCTTTTTACATTAATAATTAAGTGAAACTGGAAGTCTATATTAATTCATGGTCTCCCTCAATTCTCTCCCAAGATTAAAGGGTTGGCTCAGAAAGTGCTTCATCTTTTTAAGCTAGTGCATCTTTAAAAAGTAGAACATCTCAAGCTCTCAATTGTTATCAAATACGATAAGCTTGCTGACTCCTTGTATACAAAAACAGAAGTTTTAGTTGAGTTAGAGCACTGCAGTTAACACTGAGGTAGCAGTGGATCCTTGTTATTCACTGTACCTGCCTACACAGCTGCCTACATAGGAGCCTGTTCCAACAGTCAGTAATAACATAGCTGATCTGTGCCTCTACTCATGAAAACACAACCTCTGTCTCTCTCCAGAGGTGCAGGTTAACCTGCTGAGTATTTCCAACATTCTCTTTTTTATTTTAGATTTCCAGCATTCAGTATCTTTTGGTTTTATTTGTTCTAGATTGGTTGATGGTGAACCTTAATTGTTGGAGGACTGTTGTAGTGTAGCAGGAGCAGATTACATAGACAAACTTTGGTTCATGCAAATTCTCCAAATACAGTGGAAGAAGTGGGCCAATGTTCATGTCCTCTCTCAGGCCAACGTCTCCATCACTGAGGGCTTGGCTACAATCAGTCAGCTGTGTTGTGCAGACAATTTGCATGCCCCAAGACCTGGCTCCTGCAATTCTCAGTCTGCAATGTATTTCTATGGTTCCATGAAGACATGCAACATTTCCATTGATTCCTGGGAAATTGTCCAGTGTGGTGGAGATAGATTGTGCATTGGGAACTCACAGACCTCTATAAGCAGCAGAAGGAGTGTTCCACCTCACAAACTATGCATCCATTCATTCTACCAGCCACCATTTTCTCTGGGGTCTGCAGTTCCTTATTTTGGCCTCATTACACCTTGGAACCTCAAGATTGCACTGGAAGTCAGTCATCCTAAGAGTCTGTCTGAAATAATGATTAGCCATGCATAACAGAAATGTATCTTGAAGGTTATGATAGTCCTTCAATCACAGGTTTATGAGATCAATAGTTGTAGAATTAGGGTTAGTCCTATCACTAACCCTAATGAATTTCCTCGATCCAAGTTTAAAGCATAGTCAGTAACAGCCAAAAGTAATTAAATTAAAATATTCAGATCCTATAGAATTGCCAAAGGAGGACATCTGAATTAAAACTAAAGTGATTAACTATTTGGAACAGAACTGATGGTTTGAGTTTTCTCAAAAGAAAAATTACATATTAAACCAAGATAGCTTTAATGATCAAACTCAGTAATTCCTAATACAGTTTTCGTCATCGTTGTGCTGTACAAATCCTATTTAAACATCTCACATAACATTTATAGCTAAATCTTACAATTAACATCACTTGTCTCGTGTATGTCTGTCTTGGTGAAGTTGTTAACTCCTGCAAGAATATTCATAATTTATCTTTAAAGATTTAAGCATAGCTTACCACTCTGCACTCACTTTTCCCTTCATTCCTTTTCTGAAGGCACTGGCTTCTTCTAGTGTTACAATTCCACAACATCCAAATCATCCTTCTTCATGCAACTGCCCACAGTAAGCCTTTTGACTGCAAAATTGGCATAGTGGCAGCCTGCTTATCAGCAAGCCTGCACTGTGTAGCAAGAGATACTGGATAACACTCAAAGGTGTTTGTTGTGCCACAAGGCTCTAGACCAGGAGTTCCCAACCTTCTTAATGCCATGAACCATTAAGCAAGAGGTCCGTGGACCCCAAGTTGGGAACCCCTGCTCTAGATCAACTGTAACACACCTGGTTGCAAATCAACTGAAAGTCAGAAAACTCAACACAGCAATCTCATGACTAAATTTGGACTATTGATCACCTTAATACAACCTTCAGTAGAAGGTGCTGGATAAGCCACATCTGGAGGTTATGTATGAGAATTTCTACTCATCTCAAAGGTTTGGCAACTTCCAACATATATTTCCAGTGAGGTATGATTGTTTATCAATTAGAGATAAGGAGATCAAGGTTTAACAGAATTCAAGATATAGGCTGTTCAATCTCAATTTACTGATGGCTTCTTCTGGCTGCCTATGAAACCCTAATGCTTGTTAAATGCCCAGTGATGCACCAGTAGGTTGGAAGGAGGAGGGACATCTTTGGAGTTGAGATGGTTTGAAGATGGCATATTTGTAAGTTGAATTTCGGAACTACATCCTGCTTCTCCAACATCAGAAAAGTGATACCTAAACTCTCAAAATTGAACCAACCTACTTGTTAGCGGGTTATAGTAGATCTTATGGTCTTATCTCTAGCAGTGAATTTGTGCTGCATGGACTGGGCAGTTTTAACTGGATAAGAACCGGTAGTCCTTTCTGAATACGCAAAGCCATAGATGGAGACTAGTGATTAGGTACTTCCTAGACCATGTAAGGAGAAATTTAGTTCCACTGTAAGTGAGCCTCTGTGTTTCTATGCATATTAGAAAGCTTGGTATGTGAAAAAGAAACAGCTCATTAACCTTTCCAGTATGGAAACTATGTCTAATTTGTATTCATGCCATTAAGTAATTTATTGGATATATTCACTGTATAAATGCAAATTATTGAAATTAACACAGGAAGTGCACAAGCCCTTCATGACGATAACATAGAGAATGACTGACCCTGCCCACGTAACCAGGTCCATTGACCGTGTCAGTGCTAAGGCTTTGATACTCTCTTTACAAATGCCATCTTCCCAGCATTTCCTTCCCAATTTCTTTTATGAGATTAAATGGTGTAAAAGTTTTGCTGCAGTGATAAATGACTCTAGACCTGTACACTGTCAACACAGGTGACCTGTCTAGAACCACAATTTAACCACTCAAGTAAACAAATAATCCAAATAGACTTACTGTTTATTTGGTTTTATCACAATAGATTATTTGAAAATTAAAACATTATTTTCAAACTCCACTTCAGAATACCATATCCACACTAATACTTTAAATTTAATTGCTATAACTTTTAGCTTCTCTTTACCACTCTCTGTCACCCCTTCTTCCATTTTCTCTGTGAGAGGGAAACTAATGCTAGGGCACTATTTCACAGATGCTAGCAACCATCTTTTAATGGTTACCTATTGAACGAATACCAGATAGGCTTTCTTCTCTGAATGACACTACTAATGTCACTGGCCGTTTCATTGTCTATATATGTAAGATATTTTCCAGGGATCTGAGAGGAAATTCTCACCAGTTAAGAACAGTCAGTGTTTCTCCTTTCTGGAGCCTTTTCCAGCAACTTAATAGTTTTCTGACCATCTTTGAGCATGTAACAAAATAAATATATTTATCACCTTTCTGCTGGGCAACACAAACAATATAAAAATTTGAAAGATATTGCACAGCTCATTCCATGAGATTTTAAAATGGGCAGACACTTAAGAGTTGTCTGAAGGAAATAAAACACCAAAAGCAAACTGCTAAGGGAAGTAAATTAAAAAGTGCAACAGGATGTTTCCTGATAATTATTTGCTAGGTTATAAAGCCAGGGTGTCCTTGATCAATCTCCTCATGGTGGTACTAACAGATGTTCCAAGAGAATCAGTGATCTGGTAAGTAATTTTGTACAAATAGGGTTGAACGTCTCTTAAACTCGTATCAAAGACATTGTCCACCTCCGACTGTGTGGGCATTTTGGGCAGGTACTCGTGTCTGTTCATCACCTCTATAATGTTGATGATCTTCTCGCCCAGTTTCTCGCCCACCTTCTCCCTGCAGATTTGCCTCTCCTGCTCATTAGCCAAGTTCACCACATTGAGTTTGAAGGTCCACATCTCCCACGGGATACACTCATCAGAGAACGGCCAGCGTGACTTCTTCTTCTGGTAGAATTCCAGGGAAATCTGACCGCTCCCATCACTGCCAGAGTTACGAAGAGCATCCTAGGGTCGAAGGAGAAAAACAAAGCAAGAGGAAAGCTGTTGGTAGGTTCCATCATTCCAGAATATCAACAAATCTCAATTACCATCTTAAAATCTCATTGTTCAATGTCCCACTTTCAAAGTTTAGGGTACCTCTAAACTGTAGGCAAACAAAAATATTTTGTTATTATGTTTCTGAATTTCCACAGAGTGCTTCAGATTTTCCCAGTTGGAGGTGGTAGTGAGTATAGAGAGAAATCATCTAGAGATCATTGTCCCTAACTGGTATTAAAGTACTTTATTAGGATACTTACAAAATTGTTTAAGGCAGATAGGGACAGACTGTCTCCCTTCTGATTTTACTTGCTGATTAAGAGAAAGAATTATATTTATGACTTGCTTTCCATAGCTACAATAATCTCCAAATGCTACAGTCACCATTGTACAGACCATAATATATGGAGCAGAATTAGGCCATTCAGCCACAAGACCATGAGACCATAAGACACAGGAGCAGAATTAGGCTATCTGACCCATCGAGTCCACTCTGCCATTCAATCATGGCTGATCCTTTTTCCTTCTCCTCCTCAACCCCAGTTCCTGGCCTTCTCTCCGTAACCTTTGATGCCATGTCCAATCAAGAACCTATCAAACTTTGCCTTGAGTGCACCCAACAACCTGGCCTCCAGAGCTTCACGTGGCAACAAATTCCACAGATTCACCACCCTTCGGTTAAAGAATTCACCAGCCCACCGAGTCTGCCCCACCATTCTGTCATGACTGATTTACTTTCCCTCTCAACCCCTGCCTTGTCCTTGTGACCTTTGACAGCCTTACTAATCAAGAACCTATCAACCTCCGCTTTAAATATACCCAATGACTTGGTCTCCACAGTTGCTGTAGCACTGGATCCCACAGATTCACCAACTTCTGGATAAATAAATTCCTCTTCATCTCTGTTCTAAAGAGAAGTCCTTCTAATCTGAAGTTGTTCAAAGTTCAAAGTAGATTTGTTATCAAAGTACATATATGTCACCATATACAACCCTGAGATTCATTTTCTTGTGGGCATACTCAATAAATCCATAATAGAATAATAATCATAATAGAATCAATGAAGGATCGCACCAACTTGGGTACTCAACCAGTGTTCAAAAGGCAACAAACTGCAAATACAAAACGAAAGAAATAATAATAATAAATAATTAAGCAATAAGTACCAAGAACATGAGGTGAAGAGTCATTGGTTGTGGAAGCATTTCAATGATGGGACAAGAGAAGTTAAGTGGAGTTATCCCCTTTGATCAAAAGCCTGATGGTTGAGGGATAATAACTTCCTGAACTTGGTGGTGTGAGTCTTAAGGCTCCTGTAGCTTCTTGCTGATGGCAGCAGTGAGAAGAGAGCATGTCCCAGGTGGTGGGGGTCCTGATGATGGATGCTGCTTTCCTGCAACAACACTTCATGTAGATGTGCTCAATAGTGGGGAGGGCCTTACCCGCGATGGACTGGGCGGGCCATCATAGTATCCACTACTTTATGTAGGATTTTCCATTCAAGAACACTGGTGTTTCCATACCAGGCTGTAATACAGTCAATATACTCTAACTACAAAAAACATGTACAAAAGGCAGCAAACAGCCAATTTATAAACAAAAAAGCTCCACAAACAGTAATTTGTGATGGTCATATATCATATTCTTTGTTATTTTGATTAGGGGATAAATACAGGATTGGACACCAGGAATAATTCCCCAACTCATGAAAGTTTGTCATGTAGTGGCTAATATACATTTGAATGGAATTGAATTGATTTATCATTGTCACATGTACCAAGATACAGTGAAAAGCTCATCTTGCTTACTATAAACACAAGTATTTTGTGGATGATGGAAATCCAGGTAACACACAACAACAGGAATTCTGCAGATGCTGGAAATTCAAGCAACACATAAAAGTTGCTGGTGAATGCAGCAGGCCAGGCAGCATCTCTAGGAAGAGGTGCAGTCGACATTTCAGGCCGAGACCCTTCGTCAGGACACATAACATGCTGGAGGAACTCAGCGGGTCAGGCAGCATCCATGGAGAGGAATAAAGAATCGCAACGAGTCCTGCTGAAGGGTCTCGGTCTGAAACATACACTCTATATTCTACTCCGTTGATGCTGCCTGACCTGCTGCAATCCTCCAGCATTTTGTCTGTGTCGTCTTCCGTACTGTTCATACAGATCAAATCATTGCATGGTGCATTAAGGTAGAGCAAGGTAAAATGATAATAATGCAGAATAAATTGTAACAGTAACAGAAAGTGCAATGCAGGTAAACAATAAAGTGTCAGGTCATCACAAGCGGAGGGGGAGGACATACAAACGCCTTGCAGATAAAATTGGAGTTAAGCTCCGAACTCCGACACCCAAGCTGTAACAGTGTCATGCTAACCGCTACACTACTGTGCTGCCTACTGTGAATGTGTGTATGAAAATTAATCTCAGGGTTGAATATGGTGACATATGCAAACTTTGATAATAAATTTACTTTTACTTTGAAATGTTCTTCAGCTTTCTTTGAAAGTTCAGAAACATGATGAAGCCACTCTTCCTGCCTTTGAAAAATACCTCCTCAGAAACTATAGTTTTTACTAAGCTACTTTCAACTGTTCCAGATCACCTTTAGTGACCTGTGCCCAAATTCTGTTTGAGAACAAAATCTAAAAGCTAGTAATTAAGTCGAGCCTGCTCTGTCATTCAAATGGCTGATCCATTTTGTCTTGTCATCTCTTCCACCTATTTTATAAACAGCCAGCTTCTCTTCAGACACCATGTCTACTAATCTCAGCTTTGAAAATGTTCAATGAATAAATATACACAGCCCTCAGAAGGAGAGAATTTCAAATATTGATAATCCCTTATGTAAATAAATATTCCCTCACCTCACTCCAAAACAAACATCATATCATGTGATCATATCCTCAAATTCTTGAACCTCCTGGTGTGGAATGGCATTCACCTTGTCTTCACTTCTCAAAATCTTATATGCCAGTGGTATCACACTTTTTTCCTGAATTCCAATGAGTTTAGCTCTCCTCTGTATCGATCTCATGGAGCACCAGTGCAGACCCAGGAGGTGTTTTAATACATGGATGTGCTATAGAAATGGAAGCGTCACTGTCATAGTTGTGAGATTCAATGCCATCAGTTATAACCTCAAAATAACATAATTCCTTAGTCCTTCATAGAGTCTTCAAACTGCTCAAAGACATTGTAGGAAAGGCAGAGCAGACTCGATGGGCCAAATGGGCTCCTGTATCTTATGGTCTTAGCAGTCAGGGCATGAAGGGATACCAGGAGAAGGCAGGAGATGGGGTTGAGAGGAAAAATGGATTAGCCATGATGAAATGGCAGAGCAGACTTGGTGGGTCAAATGACCCTAATTCGGCTCCTATATCTTATGGTCTTATAATCTAGTCTCATCTTTCCAGTTTGAGAGAGCCTTTCATTTAATGTGGAATAATCTTTTGTTTCAACTTTTCAAAGTATTAAGACATTAACACGCTCGAAGCGGAAAAGCAACTCCAAGAAATAATGCTCTCTGAGAAATGGCCCAAACTACGTACACTTGCCACTCATTTAAGGCCATGTCCCTCACACCTCCCTGCCCTCTATGCCGCTTGTAATACCCAAGAAATACCAGTCTGCACCTGCATATTTCAGTATTAAAAGGAACGAACTGCTATGATCCATTCCCCATTTCTAGAATTACTTTAGCTGGCTTTGCATCAGTCTTAAACAGTAGCATCCTTGTCTCTAAGCCAAAAGATTATGTATTAAGGTTCGTATCAGACTGACTAATATAACCCAGCTCGATATTTTAGTCCAGAACAACGTTTTTATATTCATTTCAGAGAGCAGATGGAACCTCACTCAGTTTGGTCCCTTGAGGCCTTGCCCTGGGGTGAAACCTTAGCCTCGAGTTTGTGTTTATTTCACTTAAAGTGGGGCATAGCCAGGGGCGATAAATGTAGGCCTTCCGTACGTTATGGAACGAATGCCGTTTGTTAATAACAATCGAACTACTTTGACTTCAGTAAGTACAATGAACGGTTAACCGTAAATTGGCCACTATCTCGTTTCATAACGAGGCAGAGTTGATATGCGGGACCTACTTACTATATTAAAACAATCTAGTCGAAGCACACCTTAAACTCGCCTACTGATCTGCGCAATGTGCGGTCCAGCTCGTCCGAAGACACTCTCACGTAGGTGCAATCGACGAAGTCGCAGTCGACATCTTCGGTGCCCACAGTGCCGATCGAGTAGGTGCCCTCCTTCTTGTAATGGAATTTCCCCGAGCTCCTATGGAGAAGCACGGTGTGGAGGACCGCCAGCACCGTCTCCTCGATCTGTCTGGCTTCTACCGTCAGCTCCAGAGTCTGGGATCTACAGTTCATCCTCGCACCGATGAGCCAGATCTCCCTAATTAACCAGTTTGCAATTGCCGTGGATTGACACTAACGGTACCTCGAGGAAGCAGTGTAACCATCCAACAAAATACCGTATCGAACGCGGAGAGTTTCGGCTACAATGTAAACATTCTGTTCGATGACGTCATCGCCATTGGGCAGGAGGCGGGGAAATGGCAGTCACTACAGTATCCTGACTGGGACAAAACACTCCAAGCCGTTTATGCGGAATGTTGGCAAACTCTTTTCCAAAAGTATCAGCCAGTGCATTGGTAGTAGGGCGGGACATTCTACTCACTATATAGCAAAAAAATAGAAAATGTTGAGAATACTCAATAGCATCCTGAGGTCAGTCCTGATGAAGGGCCTCGGCTCGAAACGTCGGCTCTTTCTTCCTTTCCATAGATGCTGCCTGACTTCTGTATGTGTTGCTCTGGATTTCCAGCATTTGTAGAATCTCTTGTGTTCAGGTCGGAGACACTTAATTCAACAAATAAAGCAAGTTTACTTGGAAAACAGCATACATTAACTTGTGTTTCCTTCCTGTCCTGATACTTGGAAGAAGATATTGAGAGACGATAGCTTGGAAAATAAATAACTGCTAATGAGTATGATCCAGGGTTGAAATGTCTCAATATCAGGGGGCATGCACTTAAGGTAAGGGGGATAAGTTGAAAGGAGATTTGAGAGGAAAGATGTTTCGACAGAGGGTGGTGTGTGCCTGGAATGTGCTGCCTGTGGTGATGGTAAAAGCAGATACTTAGGGATTTTTAAGATGTTTAGATAGACACATAAATGTGAGGGAAATGTCATAGAGAAGTACAGCACAGAAACAAGCCCTTTGGCCCATCTAGTCCATACTGAAACCATTTAAACTACCTACTCCCATCGACCTGCACTGGGACCATTGCCTTACTTTATCTAGCCAAACTTTGCTTAAACATTGATATCAAGCTCACACGCACCACTTGTGCTGGCAGCTCGATCCACGCACTCACCACCCTCTGAGTAAAAAACACCCTCATGTTCCCCTTAAAATTTTTCACCTTTCACCCTTAACCAATGACCTCTGATTGTAGTTCCACCCAACCTCAGTGGAAAAGGACTGTTTGCATTTACCCTATCTGTACCCCTCATAATGTTGTATATATCTATCAAATCTCCTCTCAATCTTTTACGTTCAAAGAAATATAGTCTTAACCACCTCATAACTCGGGTCCTCCAGACCAGGCAACATCCGTGCAGGTTTTCTCTGTATTCTTTCAATCTAATTTACATCTTTCCTGTACGTAGGTGACCAAAACTGTACAAAATATTCCAAATTAGGCCTCACCAACATCTTATACAACTTCAACATAACATCCAATGTAACTATCTACTACCACTCTGGCTTCTCCCACAAAGGCAAGTCTAATCCAATTTACTACCTCATCTTGAAAGCCGAGCAACTGGACGACCAACCTTCTGTGCAGGACTTTGTCAAATGTTTTGCTCAAGTCCATGTAGACAACATGCACTGCATTGCCATCATCCACTTTTCAGGTACTTTCCTTAAAAAAACGCTATAAGATTGGTTAGACATGATCTACCATGCACAAAGTCATGCTCAGTACCCTTAATCAGTCCAAATAGTTAAATATCTGGTCCCTTAGAAAAGCTTCCAATAGCTTTCCCACAGCTGATGTGAGACACACCAGCCTATAATTTCCTGGTTTATGTTTAGAGCCTTTTATTAAACAGCGGGACAATATTGGCTACCCTCCAATCCTCTGGTACCTCTCCCATCGCTGAGGATGTTTTAAATACCTGTGCTGGAGCCCGGCAGTTTCTACACTTGCTGCCCATAGTGTTCGAGGGAACACTCTGTCAGGCCCTGGGGAGTTATCCACCCTGACTTGCCTCAGGACAGTTAACACCTCCTCCTCTGTAGTCTGTACTGGGTCCATGGTACTGATGCCACTTTGCCTCACTTCTATGGACTTTGTCCATCTCCAGAGTAAATTCAGATGAAAAAGTTTACTTAAGATCTTCCCCATCTGTTTTGCCTATACACATGGATTACCATTCTGATCTTCCAGAGGACCAATTTTGTCTCTTACAATCCTTTCACTCTTAACATATATTTGTAGAATTCCTTAGGATTCTCCTTCACCTTGTCTAGTAGAGCAACTTCATTCCTTCTTTTAACCCTCCTGATTTCTTTCTTAAATTTTCTCTTGCATTTCTTATGTTCTGTAGGCACTTCATTTGTTCCTACCCTGCCTACGCCTGCTATACACCTTTTTTATCTTAACCAGGGCCTGACTATCTCGTGAAAACCAAGGTTCTCTACACTTGTTATTTTTACCTTTTGCTCTGACAGGCACATAGAAATTTGTAGTCTTAAAGTTTCTCTTATGAAGGCATCTCACTTACCAAGTACACCTTTGCCAGAAAACAGCCTGTCCGTATCCACACTTGCCAGATTATTTCTGATACCGTCAAAATTGGACTTTCTCCATTTTAGAATCTCAACCCACAGACCAGACCTATCTCTGCATATTTACCTTGGAACTAATGGCATTGTGGTCACCAAATGCAAAGTGTTCCCCCGACACAAACTTCTGTCACCTACCCTGCCTCAGTCCCTAATAACAGATCCAGTATCACACACTCTCTCGTTGGGACTTCAACATACTAATGAAGCAAACTTCCCTGAACACATTTGACAAACTCTATCCCATCTAGCTCTTTTATAGAATGGAATTCCCAGTCAATATGTGGAAAGTTAAAATCACCTACTATAACAATATTATGTTTCTTGTAACCTCTTTACAAATTTGTTCCTCTAAATCCCTAGGACTGTTGGGTGGTATGTAATAGAGCCCCATTAACGTGGTCATACCTTTCTTATTCCTCAGTTCCACCCATAATGCCTTAAGGAGTTCTCCAGTCTGTCTTGACGGAGCACTTACATGACATTTTCCCTGACTCATAGTGCCACCCTTCCTCTTTTAATCCCTCCCGTTCTGTCACATCAAAAACAACAGAACCCCAAAATATTAAGCGGCCAAGTCCTGCTCCTCCTGCAACCAAATCTCACTAATGGCTACAATGTCATGATTCCAGGTGTTGATCCAGGCCCTGGGCTCATCCGCCTGCCCTACCATACTTCTTACATTGAAATGTATCCAGCTCAGGACACAGTCGCACCATGCTCAACCTTTTGATTCCTGACTTTGTCTAAGGTCTTACCAAGATCCACCTCCACAACCTCTCCACTAACTGTTCCAGCACTCTGGTTCCCATTGCCCTGCAACTCTAGTTTAAACCCACTGTGCAGCCTTATTCCTGCTCCAGTTCAGGTGCAAACTATCCCTTCTGTACAGGTCCCACTTTCCCTGGAAAAGAATGATCCAGAAATCATACGTCCTCCTTCCTACACCAACTCCTTAACCACATGTTAAACTGTATAATCTTCCCAGTTCTGGCCTCACTAGCACATGGCACGGGAGCAATCTTGAGATCACAACTCTGGGGTCCTGTCCTTTAACTTAGCACCTAACTCCATAAGCTCCCAATGCAGAACCTCGTCACTCATCCTACCCATGTCATTGGTAACTACATGGACCATGACCCCTAATTGTTCACCTTCCCACTTGAGAATGCCGAGGACTCGATTCAAGGTGTCCCGGACCCTGGCACCCAGGAAGCAACGTCCCATCTGGGAATCTCGTTCTTGCCCACAGAACCTCCTTTCTGTTCCTCTAATTAACAAATCCCTGATTGCTACAGCGCAGCTCTTCTCCCCCTTCCCTTCTGAGTCACATAGCCAGACTCAGTTCCAGAGCCCAACTACTGTGACTTTCTTGGTCATCTGCACCCAAAGTGGTATACCTGTTGTTGAGGGGGGCGGCCACAGGGGTACTCTGCTCTGGCTCCTTATCCCCTTTCCCCTTCCTGACTGTCACCCAGTTTCCTGTGTCCTGCACCTTGGGGTGTTACCACCTCTCCATCTGTCCAATCTATCACTCCCTCAGCCTCCCGAATGATCTGGAGTTCATCCAGTTCCAGCTCCAGCTCCTTAATGTGGATTGTTAGAAGTTTCAGCTGGATGCACTTCTCGCAGTAGTAGACATTAGGGACACTGGAGGTCTCCCTGCCTTCCCACATCCCGCAAGAGGAGCATTCAGCTATCCTGCTTGACATCACTACTGCCCTAACTGAGCAAATGTAAAGAAGGGAAGGAAAAAAGCTCTGCCTAGAGCTTTTCCCTTTTTTTTTGTTTCCTCTGACTGAAGCCTCTCCGCTGAAGTTTTGAAGAGCTAAAGCCTCAACTATTCTGACTATGACCACTCTGCCGATGGCTGCTGTACTTGCCCCTGCCTTTCTTTAATGGGAGGATATGGACATCGTGTGGGCAGAAGGGATTGGTTTAGTTGGCCATTTGATTACTAATTTAATTAGTCCAATACAACACTGCGGGCAGAAGGACCTGTTTTCTTGTGTTGTACCACTCTATGTTCTATGATACTAGTTTTCAAAATGAGCTAGCTTCTTATCCTAGGTAAATAAAAGATCATATAAAAGCAAGAAATGCTGGAAATATTTAGCAGGTCAGGGCGTATCTGTGGGAAAAGAAAACGGTTGATGTTTCAGATTGAAGACCCTACATCAAGTTAATAAAATGTTTTATCTCAACATTATGTGGCAATTGGGGTGTATGGGGTATCCAGGGACGGGTAGCTCCTCTGGTAAAAGGGTTTGTTGTATCGCCCTCAGAATAGCGCATCCACCTTTGTCCTCACCTGAGGCTCCAAGTAGTTGTTTGCAGGTGATAGAGGCCACACCGCTTCGATGAGCGGTTCAAAGCAGGCGATGGCAGCCGATTTGCCTGAGAAAGCGATAAGCCTATCCTAGCATGCCAAGTCAGTTTCAGTGGACTGGGCAGATGAGATCACCAGTGGGGTCCAACAGCCAGGAAAGCTGTTCTGCTGCCATCCCAGTAGAGAAAAGGGCAAAGCGAGGCAGAGAAGATGTCATGGCCATTCACTGCATCCAGTTGTGATGGTCACTTGTACCACCGGAACAGGGCTTCTGAGGTCGAGCAAGTGGAACTGCTCCACTGCAACAGCTTCTCCACTTTGAAAACTTTCCTGCACAGGGTTCTGTCATCATCGTGAAATCGACAGACAACCAGCATGTGGCATAGATTTTTAACAAAAAAAAACAAGAATTGTGTCTTCCTTTGGCACAGGACTCTTAAGCAATAGATGCATTAGATTTTAAAACAATATTTAAGACATTTCCTTGCCTAGATGATTATACCAGGTGGAATTCGCTGTTGAGATCTCAGGTCTATAAGCATTTGGACACCAAGGGAATCATGAGGTTTAGGGATAAGAATAAAGAATCAACTGTGGTCTTCTCAGAAACCAGAGTGAGCTCAAAGAGTTCCATGGCCTGCTTCTATTTGGCAAGGAGGTCAAAATTCATGTAATACTCCAGGTATAACTTACAAGATTATATTTGTTTCAATCATGCATTACTTATCTACATGCTAGCTTTTACCCTATCCACTGTTACACCTTCTGTCATCTTTTTGTTGTCCTTATTTGCCAATCTGCCCCTCGTATCTTGAATATTCCTTCATATAGATTGAAAACCCTGGTATCAGATTGGACCAGATCATTGTTGAACTTAAACGTAAAATTGTATTATATGGTCACCCCTTCCAGTGGGACACCTTACAACAAGATTGGTTATCAGCCCTTTTGTGTGCACAGTACAAGACATAAAATACAAACACAGGAGATTCTGAAGATGCTGGAAATTTTGTGCAACACCTACAAAATGCTGGAAGAACTCAGTAAGTGGAGCATCTACAGAGGGGAGTAAGTAGTCGACATTTTGGGCCAATGTAGAAATATCGACTATTTTCTCCCCTCCATAAATGCTGCTGGACTTGCTGAGATCCCCCACATTTTGTGTGTGCTGCAGGAGAGATAAAATAACATTTCTCTGTTTAGTTTCTCAAATACAGACACAGATAGAAAGCTATCTGATACACATTCTAGGAATTCATCCACTACATTGCCAACGTTTGCCCACCTGTATCTTTATAAACGTATTGTATTACATGTGCATTAAGTTTCTGAGCTTATATTGTGTCCTACTCCTTATTTAGTTATACAATGCCCACCAATGTTTTCTGCTCCCTTTCGCACCATAGCTTCAGCCAGGCTAATCCTATTCCATGATCCTAAGCCAAGTTCATGATTTACCACAGTTCTGATTGTATTCGTTATTACAGATTCAGATTAATTGATTTATCACATGTACATTGAAACATACAGTGAGATGCATCATTTGCCTTAAGAACCCACACACCCACACAGTCCTTTAACCCCAGGATAGGCCTCTGGGCCTCCAGCAAACTTGCAGAAAACAGGCCTCTGACTCCCCCAATGGACTTCAAATTGATAGACCCAGAGCTTCAGCCATCGGACTTCAACTTCTGAACTTCTGATTGACCTTCGGGCTTTGATCTTCAGTATCAACTCCAGGATTAGCCAATGATAGGACACTGGCCTATGGACAATTATTAACAACGTCACACCAAATCCCCTTCAATTTTTACCTGTCATTCCCAAATGCAGAACACCCAGCAGCACTCTTCTGTGATAACAATTAGCTCATATCTATTTATTACTATTTGTACCATTAAGTCCTCCACCTGTTGCAGATGCAATGTGCTTTCAGATTTTAATGCCATTTAATTCAGCCTTATAACAGTCTGATTTCACTTACTGCTTCCCTTTATTTTCTTGATTTACAGCCCATTACGGATGTTCAGTTTATATAAAATCGCCTTACAGAATTCATATATCACTACCCAAAAATTTGAGATACTGAATAAAATTTGTTATCTCAGAGCTTATATGAAAATAAAGTAAATAGTTGATGCTGTTTTTTTCCTAATCTTCTCATTTGACACATACATAAATGACACAGTTTTGCATTATGGAAAATTGCAATAAGGACTCTTTTCAAGGAATGCAATTCCCTCGTCCCCAAACATGGGTGTTGTGTATTAAACATTTTAGTCATATTTGAGTAATATTATAACTACAGTGTTTGATTAAGCATTCTTGTTCATTTAAGTAGTTCACTGGGTGGTATACGTATAAGAAAGTCACCATCAAAAGTACATCATCACGCACACGTCATATGTCATCATGCCTCCACGTCATATGTGCGCATCTCGCTAAAATAAAAATGTCCACACACAAGTTATCCATGGCTCTCCCATTGTTTCCTTGTGATTAATTTCTGTAACAGTGGCGCCAAGCAAGTTTTAAAGGAACCTGAGATGACTACCTGCCTGTTGAAGCTCAGTGGGACATTCAAATTAAAAATATTCAGAGCACGTGTTCTTCAAAGGGAAGTGACAGTCGAGTCTTTTTTTTAAAAAGCAGAATACGGACGAAATTCATGTGTTTAAAACAGTAAGTACCGGGTGATAATAATCATAAATAAAGAAAAGTAGAAATATAACTGAATGATGTATACTGAGAGAATGGAGCAATAGTCAATGGGAAGTGAGTGCCAGTTTTGCAAAGAGCATTGGGTGGAAAAACATACAGTTTGCTTAGAAGTCTGACTGCTCTAACCAAACCAGCCAAAATGAACTTTGCTGATATTGTGAAAGTAATGCAGGAACATTTAGAACCAAAAACATTGTTGATTACACAACACTAGGTTTCATAAGTGGAATCAAGAGGAAGGTGAGTCCATATCAATAAACATGGCAGAGCTGAAGAAATTGCCTGAGCATTGCCAGTTCAATGATGGGCTCAATAATAAACTGAGAGATCATTTAGTTTGAGGAATCTTACAAGAAAGATTTCAAAAATGGCTCCTAACTGAAACAAAACTCACATTTAAAAGAACGATTGAAATTGTTGTATCAATGGAAACAGCAGTCAGAGACACAACTGAGTTGGAGTCAGGAATGAAAATGGGCGTGAACAAAATTGCAGCTTCTAAACAGAACCCTCCCTAAACGAACAAATTATGTTTCCATTACGGCAGGGGCTCGCATACACCAAACCAATGCAGGTTTAAAGTTAAAACGTGCAGAAAATGCAACAAAGTAGGACACATACAAAGAGCATGTCAGGCAGACAAAATAAATGGACAGCACAGGATAGAGAAAATGGTAAAAAGTCAAGTTGCAGTTTCAAAAAGTAGTGGATGTATCTCCAATCAAGTTGAAGTTGTCTCAGCTATTCATGTCCCCACAGGCTGGCCTTCCTGTTTTTACCACATACAAGTCCAATGTGTTTGATTGGAGATCCATCCACTATTTGCATGCCACATCCCTTGCAGTAGAGTCAACTGTAGCCGAATAAAGAAAGGTACTGGATGATGCCACAGCAGTGTTCAAGAATGGTATTGGGAAATGTAAACATATCAAGGCTAAAATAGCGTTAAATGAAAATACCACACCCACATTTCCCTCTCATGTTCCCCTTAAACGTTTCATCTTTCACCCCTAACCTCTAGCTCTAGTTTTACCCAACCTTAGTGGAAAAAGTCTGCTTGCAGTTACCCTATTGATGCCCTTCATAATTTGAAGTGTATGCTTTTAATTGATGATTTTTCAGTCCCATTCCAGACTGAGACCCCATTTCCCTTTGAGCTTTCCTCCATCTCAGACTCCTCTCTCTGGGAAGACATGCTGCTCAAATGTCAGCTTTTCTGATTGAAACAGCCTTTAGGCAGCAGTTAGCATAAACCACACCCTGTGGTGGAATATAGCTATCATCTTTATCCTGCCCAACATTCGCTTAATGTGTAGCAGATTGCTCTGTATTTTAATCTAAGCCGTGATGAATTTTTAGGAAGTAGAAAAAAAATTCTTGAATCCTTTGGTTCACGTCAGTCAATTATACAGTGAAATAGCCAATAGTTCAACGAAAGTCCCCCTCTGCATCTTTAGTGATTTTCTTATTTCGATTTTTGTCTAAAAAAAACCAATTTAATCTCCTAATTCAATTTTTTATTTCTATTCATCAATGATGGATCACATTCTGAAGCTCATGGAAGAGAGAAGGAAGCACAAGAAGGACACATCTAAGTACAAGGAATTGGATCAACAAATAAGAGCAGAGTGTGCAAAAGCTAAAGAACAATGGTTTATCAAACGGTGTGAAAAGATAGAGACCGTGGACATGTTGCATCATTCAAGAGGTATGTACAGGGAGATTGCAGAGATGACCAACAGGAACAAGAAACAATCAAGGACTGGCATTATTCAAGACAAGGGTGGGAACATACTCTTTGAGAATGACAAGGTGGAAAGTAGATGGATGGAATACATTAGGGAATTGTACTACAATGCTAGAAATGAGCAAGTGAGTGAGAAGAACGTGGAAGGTCCGGAAATTTTGGTAGCGGAAGTAAGAGCAGCCATTGGAAAGTTAAAAACTGGTAAAGCTTGTGCTGTAGATGGTATTACAGCCGAAATGTTGAAATGCCTTGGCGACTCGGATGTGGAAGAGATCATGAGGTATTGGGGGTAAGGTATTGGTGTGGGTGGAGAGTTGGTTAGCAGACAGGAAGCAAAGAGTGGGTATAAACGGGACCTTTTCAGAATGGCAGGCGGTGACTAGTGGGGTACCGCAAGGCTCAGTGCTGGGACCTCAGTTGTTTACAATATATATTAATGACTTGGATGAGGGAATTAAATGCAGCATCTCCAAGTTTGCGGATGATACGAAGCTGGGTGGCAGTGTTAGCTGTGAGGAGGATGCTAAGAGGATGCAGGGTGACTTGGATAGGTTGGGTGAGTGGGCAAATTCATGGCAGATAATAATGTGGATAAATGTGAAGTTATCCACTTTGGTGGCAAAAATAGGAAAACAGATTATTATCTGAATGGTGGCCGATTAGGAAAAGGGGAGGTGCAACGAGACCTAGGTGTCATTATACACCAGTCATTGAAAGTGGGCATGCAGGTACAGCAGGCGGTGAAAAAGGCGAATGGTATGCTGGCATTTATAGCGAGAGGATTCGAGTACAGGAGCAGGGAGGTACTACTGCAGTTGTACAAGGCCTTGGTGAGACCACACCTGGAGTATTGTGCGCAGTTTTGGTCCCCTAATCTGAGGAAAGACATCCTTGCCATAGAGGGAGTACAAAGAAGGTTCACCAGATTGATTCCTGGGATGGCAGGACTTTCATATGAAGAAAGACTGGATGAACTGGGCTTGTACTCGTTGGAATTTAGAAGATTGAGGGGGGATTTGATTGAAACGTATAAGATCCTAAAGGGATTGGACAGGCTAGATGCAGGAAGATTGTTCCTGATGTTGGGGAAGTCCAGAACGAGGGGCCACAGTTTGAGGATAGAGGGGAAGCCTTTTAGGACCGAGATTAGGAAAAACTTCTTCACACAGAGAGTGGTGAATCTGTGGAATTCTCTACCACAGGAAATAGTTGAGGCCAGTTCATTGGCTATATTTAAGAGGGAGTTAGATATGGCCCTTGTGGCTACGGGGGTCAGGGGGTATGGAGGGAAGGCTGGGGCGGGGTTCTGAGTTGGATGATCAGCCATGATCATAATAAATGGCAGTGCAGGCTCGAAGGGCCGAATGGCCTACTCCTGCACCTATTTTCTATGTATGTTTCTATGTATGTTCGACTGATTGCGAGTCTGTACTGGCATCAGAAGGCAGTAGTAAGAATTAGTGGTGGGAATTCACCGGAAGTTGAGATCCAAAAAGGGGTTTGCCAGGGCTGCATTATCTCCCCTTTATTATTTAACATTTACTCAGAGGTAATCTTCAGGGTGTTGAACGATGAAGCTGGTGTCCAAATTGGTGGAGTTTCGGTGCACAACTTGAGGTACGCAGATGATTCAGTGTTGTTAGCGGGGACTGAGGATGAGTTACTCAGAATAGTAGATAAGATAAATGCTGAAGGAGAACGATTTGGAATGAAAATAAATGATGCAAAGACGAAGATGATGGTAGAACGAAGTCCCCAAAATCAGTATCAAAATTAACAGCGTAGGCACAGAGCAAGTCAAGAAGTTTGTGTACTTGGGACAGATGGTCACAGAGGATGGGAAATGTGATACAGAAATTAGACGAAGAATTGAAATTGCAAGATCAACGTTCTGGAGCCTGAGTGACGTGCTGTGTGGCAAGAGGTTGGACTTTGGGCTGTGTTGTAGAATTTGGAAATGCTACGTCTGGAGCAGTCTGTTGTATGGAGTTGAATCGTGGACCTTATGCAAGGAAGCGCAACGACGACTGGAGGCATTTGAAATGTGGTGTTTAAGGAGAATGCAGAAAATTAGATGGGTGATGAAGGTCAGTAATATGGAAGTGTTGAAGAGAGCGAGGAGAGAAAAGGAGTTGAAGAATGTGCAGAAAAGGAAGCTGGAATATGCCGGGCACTTGTTAAGAGGTGGTGGACTGCAGAGATTGTTACTGGAAGGGATGATAGAAGGAAAGAGGGAACAAGGAAGGCAGCGAAACACTGTCATTTTGGATCTCTCCCTCCCCCTCCCACTTTCAAATCTCCTACTAGCTCTTCCTTCAGTTAGTCCTGACGAAGGGTCTCGGCCCGAAACGTCGACTGTACCTCTTCCTAGAGATGCTGCCTGGCCTGCTGCGCTCACCAGCAACTTTAATGTGTGTTTGTTGGGAAAATTTGGATTGTTTTCTCTGAAGTGGTAGACGCTGAGGGAAGATCTGATGGAGGCTTTTGAGATTACAAGAGGCATCGACAGCTGGTATCTTTATCCCAGGGTTGAAATGTCTAACACTGGAGGGTAAGGACATGCATTTAAGGTGAGAGCGGGTAAGATCAAAAGAGATATGCAGGCAAGTTTTCTTTACAACTAAGAGTGTTGGGTGCTTGGAATGTTCTGCCAGGGCTGGTGGTGGAGGCAAATTCGATAGGAGCATTCAAAAATCTCTTAGATAGGCAGATGAATGTGCAGGAAATGGACATTATGTAGACAGAAGGGATTAGTGTTGTTGGGCGTTTGATTTACTTTAATTAGTTTGGCACATGTTGTGGGCAGAAGGGCCATTTTGCTGTGCTGTATTGTTCTGTGTTCTACGTTCTGTTTGCTGAAGTAAGGTCACTGTGGTTTTGTGTAGGGAACAGCAATGAAACTGGGCACAGCACGTTCTCACAACAACCATATGATAGTACTGGGAACATTCAGCAGCATGTGTGGAAAGAGAAGCAGATAGACGTGGTCAGAAACAAAAGATCTATTCTAGAGAAGTTGACTGAAGCCAGAATAGTCCCCTGCTGTAATATGAAATCGTGCAACAGGATCTCTAACATGCCGGGATCGGTTTAACACTGGGTCAGAAGATTCCACCTCTACCAGTGTAGAACTCAACAGGTCCAGATTTTTCGTGTACGATTAGAACTCACAGCTTTTATGCTTGAGAGATGAAACTGCTAAGCTCTGGGACATAGATGGCTTGTAAGGCGGGCAGAAATTGTGTAATAGGAGCTATGTGTTGGGCCCCACTTCCCGTGTAAGCGTTGCCGCTTTAAGAAGCCCTGGGGGCGGGGTTGAGCGGATGAGAGCTGTTTCCCAGCCGCAGGCTGCGGTTCCGTCAGTGCCCTGAGTGAGAGCGGCGAGAGGGCGGTGGTGGTGGTGTTTTTTTTTTGGCTTTCTGACCGGCTGGATGTTGTGCGGTGTCAGAGTGCATGTGGGTAGGAAGCGGTTGTGATCGCTACTGAGGCCGGGGACTGAGCCGTGCTTAGGCCGCTGCTCACCTCTAGGGCCATGGAGGGATTGAGGACGCTGCATTGAACAGGCTTAAATGAGCAACATTTCTAAATGAATTAACATTATCCACGCTTCCTGTTAATCGTAATAAGTTAGGAAATGTGCTCTGATTTTAAATATGTTAGGAAGTATAATATAGGAAACTATTTACAATTAATGGATTTTTAAAATATGCTGTGAATATATATTTTTTAAATTCCTACATCCTGCCCCTTTCTGGGACTGGCCTGGAGGGTTTAGCTTCAGCCATGTCTGATGTGGACTTTGGGATGGAGACTGGTCTCCTGGATGTGGTGAGGTGGTTTGGGCTTGTTTCCTTGTTCCTGGCCTCAGTCCTCACCTTGGCACTGTATGGGCTTCATTGTGTCGTAGGGGTTCCTTGGGGGAGGATTAAAGCGAAGTTTGGGCTTGGGGCTGCAGATTCTCGTCCTAGTGACTCGTCTGATGGGGCGGCCACTCTCCTCTCCTGGCTGCTGTCCTTGGATAGCTGGAACTGTCAGTGGCAGAGAGCTTGGATCAGGGCACTCAACAAGACAGCTACGAAGAGCACGGTGAGTTCTCATTTCTAGCTCAAGCTGACTCAACAGAGAATACGAGAGATAACACTGTGAAAGCAAAGGAGCAGAATGGGTGAATGAATTTGGGTTGAAGTATGTTTGAGCCTTGTCTTAGATAGAATGAAACTAAGGATGTGTAAAACAGTGAACGGAATTGACGGTACATAATTAGCATCTCTTGGGCTTGGATGTGGGATTGGAAGTACTGACCTTGTCCTTTGATGTTCTAGTGATTTATTTCCAGACAGGATTCCTGTTTCAAATGTCAACATTTCTGTCTTTCTCATAAACAGTGGAGTGTAACATTTTGCAGAATATTGATCTGTTGTGAATTAAGCTGCACTTATAAGATTTAGTTTGGGGTAGCACCTCAAAGTTACCAGTAATTTTTTTCTGTATAGTTATGTTGCGGGAGTCACTCAGTCACACACACACACACACACACACACACACACACACACACACACACACACACACACTCACTCAGTCAGTCACTCACTCACTCACTCACTCACTCACACACACACACACTCACTCACTCACTCACTCACTCACTCACTCACTCACTCACTCACTCAGTCACTCACTCAGTCACACACTCAGTCACACACTCACTTACTCAGTCACACACACACACACACAAAATGCTGGAGGAACTCGGCAGGTCAGGCAGCATCTATGGAAAGGAATAAACGGTCGAACTTTTGGGCCACGACCCTTCATCGGATCCCTGGCATAGGCATTCAGTCTGACAAGATGTTTGTTTTTAAAGCAGAAAATGCAGAAGATATTCAGTGGGTCAGCAGATCTGTAGAGAAAAGTTTTTTTTATATGTAGGTCTTTCTCCTTGGAGAAAGGTTGTTTTTTTTAACATAAGTCTGTTGACTGGGTCTGCTCTGATTTTTGTTTTACACTTTATACTTTATTGTCGCCAAACAATTGATACTAGAATGTATACTCTTTTATACTCTTGAATAGTATTCATACATCACCTTCACTTGCTACAGGGTCCTAAGCAGCTTGATGTGTATAAAACCACAAATGAGAAAATCTGCACATGTTGGAAATCTGAGCAACACACACAAAATGCTGAAGGAACTCTGCTGGTCAGGTAGCATCTATGGGAAAAAGACTGTGTGGTCTTTTCCATAGATGCTGCCTGGCCTGCTGAGTTTCTCCAGCATTCTGTGTGTGTTGATGTGTACAAAAATCAAGTTTCTTGGCTCTAGATTGATGTAGTGATTGAACTCAATATTTTTTTAACTTACCTTTAGCAGGAGAGTTGGAGATACTTAGGTGGGTGATCTACACTTGAATACTTGGTACTTAGGTGGGCGATCTCTGCTGATAGAAGAATATGTGGGGATATTTCTTAAATCCCAAAGTTTGTAAAGTAGTGACATGTTCAGAATATATGATGACTTTTTTTTAAATACAGAATGATTATCGATTGATGTTCCTGTTGTGTTAGAGGCAACTTTAGAACAGAGATGAGATTTCTTTAGCCAGAGGGTGGTGAATCTGCGGAATTCATTGCCTCAGACGGCTGTGGAGGCCAGGTCATTGGGGATATTTAAGCAAAGCTTAACAGGGCCTTGATTAGTAAGGGCATCAAAGGTTATGGAGAGAAGGTAGGAGAATGGTGTTGAAAGGGATAATAAGTCAGCCATGATGGAATAGTGGAGCAAACTCTGGGCCAAGTGGCTAACTCTGCTCCTATACCTTGTGGTTTAACTAGGATGACTGGCTCATTTAAAAAAAATGCACATGACCAATGCACCTTAGTGACAGGTCATCCCAGATCACTTTAGTACAGTCACTGAAACACTTTATGAACTCAGCAACTGATATGCACACATCTAGCTCTTTAAAAACATTAGAAGTTACCAGGTATTGATTTCTGTGATGCTGGCAGAGGGATGAAGGTCTGATATCACTAAATAGTGACACTGTTTCCTTTACATTCACCCTACGGCAGAAATCAAGGGTCAGGTTTAACTTTATCAGCTGGACGACAGTTCCTTGCTGGTATCCCAGCTTAGCTTTTAGTCCATAGTTTCAGGAGCAGGAATTGAAACTTCAGATCAGATTCAGAATGTGCGGCCTTCTGAGGCACAGTAGGACAAAGGAAAAAAATCAGGAAACTTTGGATGGATGCCACGAGCTGAAATCTGCAGCAGGCCAAGAGGAGTAAGGAAAGTAAAAAGTGAGCTGGAAAAAGATGGTAGGACAGGAATAAAAGGGCATGAACAAATGATGACAGGCAAGGTCAAGGAAAGCTATAAGGTAATAAAGCTTTGTAAGGGCAGGAGTAACCCGAAAGTGAAAATAGAAGGGATAGTATGATTCAAAGTGAAAATTTAGCAAGTGTTTGTGCAAAAGCAAGGAAGAGCAGGTAGACTAGGAATGTACCATGTTTTAAAAGGCAGAAAAGAATAGATAATTATGTACCTGTCAGCTTAATATCTTTTTTTTGGGGGGGTGAAATCATAGGAAACAATTCTGGGAGAGAGTGTCAATGTTTAGCGAGAGTGAGGGTATACAAGAATAGGGAGCAGGGCTTGTCTGCTGCGGAAGCTCATGCAACTATAAGGCCGTACATTTGATATGGCAAACATAAGAGATTCTGCAGATGCTGGGAATCCAGAGTAGCACATACAAAATGCTGGAGGAACTCGGGTCAGGCAGCATCTGTGGAATCGAATAAACAGTAGATGTTTCTTCCCACGACCCCTTTTCAGGACTGGATAATGGATGTCAGAATAATAGGGTGCGGGGGGTGGAGAGGAGGACTAGCTAGAAGATGATAGGTGAAGCTAGCTAGATGGGAAAGATAAAGGGCTAGAGAAGAAGAAATCTGATAGGAGAGGAGAGTGGACCCGAGGGGAACGGGGAGGGAGGAGGTGCATCAGTATTGCATATTGATTTAAGCAAGATGTTTAATTCTATAAAGTTGATGGAAGTCTCAATACAATTAGTTGCAAAACTAATAAATTACAAGAAAAGTGGGCAGTTATTTAAGGTAGAGAAAAGGTGTGTGTGTGTGTGTATATAGAACTAGCACAAGAAGAGTTGCGATCAGGGCTGAATGGAGAGACAAGTTTTGTGTGGGTGGCCTATTCATCTCTTGTTCTCTCGTGTCCTTGTGAAAATCAGGCTGAATGTAAAATTGGCTCAGGACGGAAAACAAAAGGCCATGGCCAACAGGAGTTTTAGTAACTAGAGAGCTGTATGCACAGGACTTCCTAGAATGCCAAGATGCCATAAGAAGAAAGCACTGTAGTGAAGCTAATATATGTATTAATTTGCTGAATAAGTGACCATTAGCTGTAAAACCAGCCTATTTCAGTGCATTACTAGGAATAGATGTGGATCCAGTCCACGTTGCAGGCTCATAAACACCAAAGATTCTGTAGATGCTACAAAGCTTGAGGGAACCCCCCCGCCCCCAGATGCCAGACACACAACGGCACACACTGCTGGAGGAACTCAGCAAGTCAAGCAGCATCAGTGGAGAGGAATAAACAGTCAACGTTTCGGGCCAAGACACTTCATTGGGACTGATTGTAGGCTGGTTTTTCGGTGAGGTACAGAGTGAGGGCTGCATCATCAAAACTCAGCCTTCTGCTTGGCATGTTGCATTTTTTTTCTCAGCGTTCTTGTAGACATGTAGAGAACGGAGATGCACACTTCCACCACAGGGTCTTCTCCATCCATCAGACACCCATTCTCACTTATTCTCCCCATGTTTTCCTCAACTTACCCCAGATTTCGTACATTAGGCGCAACTTACAGCTAGCAAGTAACATGCCAAACAGCATGTCATAGTCACAGAGCACGATAGCACAGAAACAAGCCCCTCAGCCCACCTCGTCCATGGCAAGCTATAATTCTGCCTCGCCCCATGGACCAGCTGCTGGACCATACTCCTGCCACCCATGTGCCCAGGCAAATGTCTCGTAAATGTTGAAATCAAACCAGCCTCCACCACTCCTACTGGCAGAGCATTCCACGTTCACGTGACTCTCTGAATGAAGGAGTTCCGCTTAAATATTTCACCTTTCACCCTGACTCGGGATGTGGGAGGAAGCTGGAATACCCGTGGGAAATCCATGTGTTCACAGGGAAAATGTGCAATGTCCACACAGGCAGCTCCGGAGATGAGGACTGAGCCCAAGCAGCAGCTCCACTTGCTTCTCTCTGTTACTTGGGTGGAAGCAGAACCAAGGTTTCTGCGTCCTGAAGTCTTGAGGAGTCTCGGCCCAAAACGTCCCCCCTCTGTTCACTTCCATAGATGCTGCCTGACCTGAGTCCCTCCAGCATTTTGTGTGTGTTGCTAAGGTTTCTATCAATCTTGTTGTGCTTATTTATTTCCGTAACAACCCCCCCCCCCGAACAGTCTTGAACTTATTTTCAGCATACAGACTGGCTGCTTGTCTTCCTACGTTTATTGTTCCAATATTCCAAAAAAAGGTTAAATTGGTTCTAATGTACTTTGGAACATTATGAGCTGAAGGCTGCAATGTAAACTCATGCAGTAAGTCTGCTGAAAGCAGAGCAGCCAGAAGGCTCTTTCATTTGTCACGTGCAACACTGAACTTGGGGGCAGGGTAGACAAGTGGTTAGCACAGCGCTTTATAGTGCAGGTGACCGGGGTTCATTTCCCACTGCTGCTTGCAAGGAGTCTGTAGTTCCTTGCTGTGACCGTGTGCGTTTCCTTCAGGAGCTCTGCTTTTCCCCCTCAGTCCAAAGATATGCCTAGTGGTGGGTTAATCACTGGCTATCGTTGCTGTTGTTACTCCCATCTGGGACTTTGTCCACAACCGATCACAAACACGATAAAGTCTGCAGATGCTGGAAATCCAAAGCAACACACACAAAATGCTGGAGGAACTCAGCAGGTTAGGTAGCAGCTATGCAAATGAGTCAACAGTTGACTTCTGTCCTGATAAAACATAGAACATAGAATAGTACAGCACATTACAGGCATCTTGGCCCACAATGTTGTGCCGACCCTAAAACCCTGCCTCCCATATAACCCCACCCACCTTAAATTCCTCCATATACCTGTCCAGTAGTCTCTTAAACTTCACTAGTGATGAAGGGTCTCAGCCCAAAACGCTGACTAGTTACTCTTTTCCTTAGATGCTGCCTGACGTGCTGAGAGCCAATGGCGTTCTGTGTGTGTTGCTCTGAACTGATCACTGTTTATTCGCCTGAATCATTAACTTTGTTTCCCTGTCACTGTTCTCCACATTCTAAACTTATTGCCATATTTTCATTTATCTGCTTTCATGCACGTGTGTGAAGTTAATCATGCAGGAGGATTTATTTATGATAACAGGCCCTTCCAGCCCAATGAGCCCGCGCTGCCCAGTTACACCCATCTGACTGATTAATGTACTAAGCTGTACATTTTTGGACTGCGGTAGGAAACTGGAACACCACGCGGCCACAATCAAAACAATAATAATAAATAAGCAATAAATATCAAGTTGAAGAGTCCTTTTGTGGGAAAAGTGTAGTGTTGCAGTGAGTGAAGTTATCCCCTTTGATTCAAAAGCCTGATGATTGAGAGGTAATAACTATTCCTGAACTTGGTGCTGTGTTTCTGGAAGCTTCTGTATCTTCTTCCTGATGGCAATGGCACGAAGAGAGCGTGGCCTGGATGGTGGGGGTCCTCAATGATGGATCCTACTTGCCTGTGATAGTGCTCCTTGTAGATGTGCTCAGTGGTGGGGAGGCAATTCTGAGGCCGAGGGAAGCATTAAGTAAATCCTAGACTTATTAAATGACACAGTTTCTCAGCATTGATTTCCAAAGTGGCTGTGGAAAGTCTGGCCACTTGGGCAAGATGCCACATAGTCACTAATGCTGGTGGAATTGTGCCTTACTGTATTTAGAACACAAAATATGTGGGGGGGGGGAGGGAATGCATAGCTGTAGAGTATCTTTCAACCCAAGAATAAATTAATATTTATTAATCTTTCATGTGGCTCTTAGTTCCATTATGACTTTGCATGTCATGTACAGGAAATGTCTGTGCCAAAACTTGAGTTTTGCTGGCTTGGAGTATGCAGTGTTTTGTTTATTTTGGGTTTGGGAAACTTTGAAAAGTTCAACTTGGGTGATGAAATGAGCCTTGTCAAGACAGACTACTTTGGTATATCTTGTTTGAGAAGGTAATTTCCACTCAGATTTACTTGGATGCATTATGTATGTGTATATGACTGGGTGTTTCCATTCAGAAATATGTGTTTGTGTAATAGGTTGGGTTGGAAATTACTTTTTATTGACTGAGCTAATAAAACTTCTGGCTCTCAACAGGACTCTAAAAGAGAGCATTAGATGCATTAACTATTCTTTTGAATTGTTAATGTATCGAATTTTTGAGATGCAATTAAAGTTATTTATTTCCATGATTTTTTCTGAAAGTTTATAGATTGCACACTGATGTAATCCTGAACAGCCTGCTGGTTGACAAAAGACCAGCTTATCTTTGAGGTCCCCAGGCGAAATGCCCGGAGCAATGGCCTATACCTTTAGTTCACTTAAGACCCGTGAGCATCTCTGGCAGGGCTGGCATTCATTGCCGAATTCCTAGCTCTTGTGAGAAAGTGGGGCAAACCAGACTGCAGTCTGTGTGGTGATAGTGCTCCCACCAGAGCGACTGGATCAGAAGATGAAATACCTTGTATGCGGTACAAGGATTCATTCACAGGCTTTCCCACCTCAGAATTAGAGTAGAAACTAGTCCTTAAGGGCCATTTAAGAAGGCGAAGGGTAGCAATCATACCAGTGTCCAAGAAGAGCAGGATGAGCTGCCTCAACTACTGCCACCTGGTAGTGTTCACATCTACTGTAATGAAGTTCTGCAAGAGACTGGTTATGGCTAGGATTAACTCCTGCCTGAGAGAGGACCCGAACCAGTTGCAAGTCACCGACCAATCTAGCAACAGGACACAATCCCACGAGCATTCGGGTCTGCTTCGGGGCACCTAGACATCTGCAGGGTTGGGTTGCTGCTTATCAATCACAACTCAGTGTTCAACACCATCACTATTAATTACTAAGTTTCAAAAGCTGGGCCTCTGTGTGTCCCTCAGCAACTGGATTCTTGACTTCCTTATTGGGGAGACTAGTCAGTGAAGATTAGAAATAACATCTCCTCGGTGACAATCATCACAGGCGCACCTCGTTTATGTGCTCAGCCCACTGTTCTACTCACTCTACGCTCATGACTGCGTGGCTAAGCACAGCTCAGACTCCATCTATAAATTGGCTGATCGCAGGACTGTTGTTGGCAGCATCTCAGATGGTGACAAAGAGATCTATATGAGTCAGAGCAAGATGGAGGTCGGTCAACTGCTTTTGCAACAATAACCTCACATTCTATACACAAAATAATCTGCAGATGGTGGGGTCAAAGCAACACTCACAACATGCTGGAGGAACTCAGCAGGTCGGGCAGCATCCATGGAAACGATTGGTCGACGTTTCGGGCCGCAACCCTTCGTCAGGGCCAACGAAGGGTTCCGGCCCAAAACGTCGACCGATCTTTTCCACTGATGCTGCCCGACCTGCTGAGTTCCTCTAGCCTGTTGTGAGTGTTACCTCACATTCTATGTCAGCAGGACCAAGGAAGTGACTGTGAAATTCAGGAAGGGGAAGTTGGGTGAACACTTGCCAATCTTCACCGAGAGGTCAGTAGTGGAAGGGATGAGCAGTTTCAAGTTCTTGGGTGTCAGCATCTCAGAGGATATGTCCTGGGCCCAACACATTGCATTCATACAGAAGGCTCACCAGTGGCTCTACTTTGTGGAGATTTGGTATGTCACTAAAGACTCTTACAAAATTCTGTAGATGTATGGTGAAGAACATTCTAACTAGTTCCATCCCCTCCAGTTCGCCTACCAGCCCCAACTAGGAGTTGAGGATGCCATCGTCTACCTGCTGAACCGTGTCTACGTCCACCTGGACAAGCCAGCGAGCACTGTGAGGGTCATGTTTTTTGACTTCTCCAGTGCGTTCAACACCATCCGCCCTGCTCTGCTGGGGGAGAAGCTGACAGCGATGCAGGTGGATGCTTTCCTGGTGTCATGGATTCTTGATTACCTGACTGGCAGACCACAGTACGTGTGCTTGCAACTGTGTGTCCGACAGAGTGATCAGCAGCACTGGGGCTCCACAGGGGACTGTCTTGTCTCTCTTTCTCTTCACCATTTACATCTCGGACTTCAACTACTGCACAGGGTCTTGTCATCTTCAGAAGTTTTCTGATGACTCTGCCATAGTTGGATGCATCAGCAAGAGAGATGAGACTGAGTACAGGGTTACGGTAGGAAACTTTATCACATGGTGTGAGCAGAATTATCTGCAGCTTAATGTGAAAAAGACTAAGGAGCTGGTGGTAGACCTGAGGAGAGCTAAGGTACCGGTGACCCCTGTTTCCATCCGGGGGTCAGGGTGGACATGGTGGAGGATTACAAATACCTGGGGATACGAATTGACAATAAACTGGACTGGTCAAAGAACTCTGAGGCTGTCTACAAGAAGGGTCAGAGCCATCTCTATTTCCTGAGGAGACTGAGGTCCTTTAACATCTGCCGGACGATGCTGAGGATGTTCTACGAGTCTGTGGTGTCCAGTGCTATCATGTTTGCTGTTGTGTGCTGGGGCAGCAGGCTGAGGGTAGCAGACACCAAGAGAATCAACAAACTCATTCATAAGGCCAGTGATGTTGTGGGGATGGAACTGGACTCTCTGACTGTGGTGTCTGAAATGAGGATGCTGTCTAAGTTGCATGCCATCTTGGTCAATGTCTCCCATCCACTACATAATGTACTGGTTGGGCACAGGAGCGCATTCAGCCAGAGACTCATTCCACCGAGATGCAACACAGAGCGTCATAGGAAGTCATTCCTGCCTGTGGCCATCAGACTTTAAAACTCCTCCCTTGGAGGATCAGACACCCTGAACCAATAGGCTGGTCCTGAGCTTATTTCCTGGCATAATTTACATATTACTGTTTAACTATTTATGGTTTTATTACTATTTATTATTATGGTGCAACCGTAACGAAAACCAATTTCCCCCGGGATCAATAAAGTATGACTAAGACTAATTCCATCACTGCCTGATACAGAAGCTCCAATGCACAAAACTGCAAGAGGCTGCAGCCAGCTCCATCACATGCACAACCCACTTCACCATCAGGAAGGCAGCATCCATCACTGAGGACTCTCACCTCTGGGCCATGCTGTCTTCTAATTTCTACCATCGGTTAGTGGAAGCCTATTGACGGGAACTGCTTCTTCCCCCCCCCCCCATCAGAACTGTCTATAAACACTACTTCATTTTTTTTTTGCATGATTTATTTAGGTTTGTACTGCTATCACAAAACAACATACTTCATGTCATACAAGTCAGTGATATAAACCTGATTCTAATTCCAAGGATAATATGTGATTTGAAGGGGAACCTGCAAGTACTCTTATTCCTGTGAGGTTGCTGTCTTCATCTTCCATCGTGGTAGAGATTGCATCAAATTTGGGAAATGCTGTTGAAGATGCTGCTGGGGCAAGCACTGTAGCATAGCAGTTAGTGAAGCACTATTATAATGCCAGCAACAACACAAAATGCTGAAGGAACTCAGCAGCTAGGACTCCTGAAGGATCTCGGCCCGAAATGTTGACTGCACTCCTTTCCATAGATACTGCCTAAACTCCTCCAGCATTTTGTGTGTGTTATTTGGATTTCTGGCATCTGCAGATTTTCTCTTGTTTATAATGCCAGCAACCCTGTTTCAATTTCTGCCGTTGTCTGTAAGGAGTTGCATTAAATGATACACATATGGTCAAGAGGTTCAATTATTGTTCAGGCCAAACATCAGAATGGGGAAGGAATGTGATCTAAGTGACTTTGACTGTGGAATGATTGTTGGTGCCAGACAGGGTGGTTTGAGTGTCTCAGAAACAGCTGATCTCCTGCAAATGATCTCCTGGGGTTTTCACACACAACAGTCTCTAGAGTTTACAGAGAATGGTGCAAAAAAAAATCCAGAGGCCAGCAGTTCTATGGGCAAAAACGCCTTGTTAATGGAAGATGCAAACACGAGGAAATCTGCAGATGCTGGAATTTCAAGCAACACACATAAAAGTTGCTGATGAATGCAGCAGGACAGGCAGCATCTCTAGGAAGAGGTACAGTCGACGTTTCGCACCGAGACCCTTCGTCAGGACTAACTGAAAGAAGAGCTAGTAAGAGATTTGAAAGTGAGAGGGGGAGGGAGAGATCCGAAATGATAGGAGAAGACAGGAGGGGGAGGGATGGAGCCAAGAGCTGGACAGTTGATTGGCAAAAGAGATATGAGAGGATCATGGGCAGGAGGCCCAGGGAGAAGGAAAAGGGGGAGGGGGGGGAAAACCCAGAGGATGGGCAAGGGGTATAGTCAGAGGGACAGAGGGAGAAAAAGGAGAGAGAGATAAAGAAAAAGAATGTGTGTGTATATAAATAAATAAATAATGGATAGGGTGCGAGCAGGAGGTGGGGCATTAGTGGAAGTTTGAGAAGTCAGTGTTCATGCCATCAGGTTGGAGGCTACCCAGACGAAATATAAGGTGTTGTTCCTCCAACTTGAGTGTGGCTTCATCTTTACAGTAGAGGAGGCCGTGGATAGACATGTCAGAATGGGAATGGGATGTGGAATTAAAATGTGTGGGCACTGGGAGATCCTGCTTTCTCTGGCGGACAGAGCGTAGGTGTTCAGCGAAACGATCCCCCAGTCTGCGTCGGGTCTCGCCAATATATAGAAGGCCACATCGGGAACACCGGACGCGGTATATCACCCCAGCCGACTCACAGGTGAAGTGTCGCCTCACCTGGAAGGACTGCCTGGGGCCCTGAATGGTGGTAAGGGAGGAAGTGTAAGGGCATGTGTAGCACTTGTTCCGCTTACAAGGATAATTGCCAGGAGGGAGATCGATGGGGAGGGATGGGGGGACAAATGGACAAGGGAGTCGCGTAGGGAGCGATTTCTGCGGAAAGCAGAGTGGGGGGGAGGGAAGGATGTGCTTAGTGCTGGGATTCCATTGGAGGTGGCGGAAGTTACGGAGAATAATATGTTGGACAAGGAGGCTGGTGGGGTGGTAGGTGAGGACCAGGGGAACCCTATTCCTAGTGGGGTGGCGGGAGGATGGGGTGAGAGCAGATGTGCGTGAAATGGGAGAGATGCGTTTGAGAGCAGAGTTGATGGTGGAGGAAGGGAAGCCCCTTTCTTTAAAAAAGGAGGATATCTCCTTCGTCCTGGAATGAAAAGCCTCATCCTGAGAGCAGATGTGGCGGAGACGGAGGAATTGCGAGAAGGGGATGGCATTTTTGCAAGAGACAGGGTGAGAAGAGGAATAGTCCAGATAGCTGTGAGAGTCAGTTGGCTTATAGTAGACATCAGTAGATAAGCTGTCTCCAGAGACAGAGACAGAAAGATCTAGAAAGGGGAGGGAGGTGTTGGAAATGGACCAGGTAAACTTGAGGGCAGGATGAAAGTTGGAGGCAAAGTTAATGAAGTCAACGAGTTCAGCATGCATGCAGGAAGCAGCGCCAATGCAGTTGTTAATGTAGCGAAGGAAAAGTGGGGGACAGATACCAGAATAGGTTTGGAACATAGATTGTTCCACAAAGCCAACAAAAAGGCAGGCATAGCTGGGACCCATACGGGTGCCCATGGCTACACTTTTAGTTTGGAGGAAGTGAGACTTCGTAACTTCCGCCACCTCCAACGGGATCCCACCACCATGCACATCTTTCCCTCTCCCCCCCTCTCTGCTTTCCGCAGGGATCACTCCCTATGCGACTCCCTTGTTCATTCGTCCCCCCCATCCCTCCCCACTGATCTCCCTCCTGGTATTTATCCGTGTAAGCGGAACAAGTGCTACACGTCCCCTTACATTTCCTCCCTCACTACCATTCAGGGCCTCAGACAGTCCTTCCAGGTGAGGTGACACTTCACCAGTGAGTTGGTTGGGGTGATATACTGCGTCCGGTGCTCCCGATGTGGCCTTCTATATATTGGCGAGACCCGACACAGACTGGGAGATCGTTTTGCTGAACACCTACACTCTGTCCACCAGAGAAAGCAGGATTTCCCAGTTACCACACATTTTAATTCCACGTCCCATTCCCATTCTAATATGTCTATCCACGGCCTCCTCTACTGTAAAGATGAAGTCACACTCAGGTTGGAGAAACAACACCTTATATTCTGTCTGGGTAGCCTCCAACCTGATGGCACGAACATTGACTTATCAAACTTCCGCTAATGCCTCACCTCCCCCTCGTACCCCATCTGGTATTTATTTATATACGCACATTCTTTCTCTCTCTCTCTCCTTTTTCTCCCTCTGTCCCTCTGACTATACCCCTTGCCCATCCTCTGAGTTTTCCCTCCCTCCCTCTTTTCCTTCTCCCTGGGCCTCCTGTCCCATGATCCTCTCATATCCCTTTTGCCAATCACTTGTCCAGCTCTTGGCTCCATCCCTCCCCGTCCTGTCTTCTCCCATCTTTTTGGATCTCCCCCTCCCCCTCCCACTTTCAAATCTCTTACGAGCTCTTCTTTCAGTTAGTCCTGACTTAGGGTTTGGGCCCGAAACGTCAACTGACCTCTTCCTAGAGATGCTGCCTAGCCTGCTGCGTTCACCAGCAACTTTGATGTGTGTTGCTTGTTAATGCAAGAGGTTAGAGGAGAGTGCCAGACTGGTTCAAGGTGACAGTAACTCAAATGACCATGCATTACAACAGTGGTGTGCAGAAGAGCGTCTCTAAACGTGCAACACATTGAACATTGAAGTGGATGAGATGTAGCAGCAGAGGATCATGAACATACTCAGTAGCCACTTTATTAAGTACAAGAGGTACCTAAGAAAATGGCCACAGTGTAAATAGCTAAAATATTGTACGCCTTTGTCATCATGACATCATATTTCTTTTCTTGTACACTGAAGCACACTCTACATAATGGCATACCTTTTGAGTAGGAATGGACTCTGGTGGAGGTTGGTGCAGATATTTCCTGAAGTGCGTCAGTATTTACAAGTTACAATGAGAAAGCGATCTAGTCGTTTCAATGTGATATCTCAAAGTACCAGACAAATCGATTTGAGAGCAGTCTTAAAGATTCAGCCATGTGTTGCCTCGAAAGCACAAAAGGTTCAAGTTTATTGTCATCTGACTGTGGAGAAACAACATTCCTCTGGGACATGCTGCACCCACAGAACATGTATTACATGCAGCACCAAAAACAAAATATCACCATAAATAAGCTAATAAAATATAATTCAAAGTGCATGTAGTACTCATTAGATTAGATTAGATTATGAGAACACTCAGTCCTCTTTTATTGTCATTTGGAAATGATACAATGTTTCTCCAGAGTGATATCATGGAAAAACAGGACAAACCAAAGACTTAACACTGACAGAACCACATGATTATAACATATAGTTACAGCAGTGCAAAGCAATACCATAATTTGATGAAGAACAAACCATGTGCACGGTAAAAAAAAAAGTCTCAAAGTCCGCGAGTCGATAGACTCCCGAGTCCCCAATAGCAGGTGGCAAAAGGGAGAAACTCACTGCCATAAACCTCCAGGCACCGTCATCTTGCTGATGTCTTGAAAGCAGCCGACCACAGCCGACACTGAGTCCATCCATCCGAAAATTTCGAGCCTCCAACCAGCCCCTCTGATACAGCCTCCCGAGCGCCATCCTCTGCCGAGCGCCTTCGACCTCGCTCCGGCCGCTGAAACAAGCAAAGCCGAGGATTCGGGGCCTTCTGCTCCGGAGATTCCGGTTACCACACGGTAGCAGCGGCAGCAAAGCGGGCATTTCAGAAGTTTCTCCATATATTCCTCCGTACTCTTACATCTGTCTCCATCAAATCAGAATTGTGCACGGTACCCTACATGACAGATTACAGATATCATTCACCGGAGAGGCCGCGCGCGCTGCCATCTTCTCCTCCTCATTACGCAGCGTTAGTAAACAGTACAGTAAACAGCTTGCTATCCTAGCGATGAGACCTTGGTGGTGGTAGGGTATTCATTAGTCTCACAGCCTGGGGGAAGAAGCTGTTACCCAGTCTGGCAGTCCTAGTCATGATGCTCCCGAACTGCTTTCCTGACGGTAGTGGGTCAAAGAGATTGTGGATGGATGGTAGGAATCCTCAACAATGCTTCAGGCCCTTCGTCTACGATGCTGCTGGTAAATGTCACAAATAGAGGGGAGGAAGACGCCGGTGCTCCTCTTGGCAGTTTTTACCATCTTCTGTAGGGTCTTGCAGCTTCTGCATTATACAATGATGCAGCCAGACAGGACACTCTCAACTGTGCTCCCATAGAAAGTTGTACCTCCTGTACTTAATAAAGTGGCTGCACTCATGGTCTTCTGCTGTAGCCCATCCACGTCAAGGTTTGACACGTGTGTTCAGCGATGCTCTTCTGTACACAACTGTTGTGTGGTTACTTCAGTTACTGTCGCCTTGCTGTCAGCTTGAATCAGTCTGGCCATTCTCCTCTGATCCCGCTCACTAAAGTGCTTTTGCTGACAGGACTGCCACTCACTGGATTTTTTTTTTGTTTTTCATACCATTCTCTGTAAACTCTAGAGACAGTTGTGACAGTTATGCATGAAACCCTAGGAGATCAGCAATTTCTGAGACACTCAAATCACCCTGCCTGACACCAACAATCATCTCATGGTCAAAGTCGCTTGGATCAAATTTCTTCCCCATTCTGATAGTTGGTCTGAACAACAACTGAACCTCTTGACCATGTCTGCATGCTTTTAATACATTGAGTTGTTGCCACATGATTGGCTGATTAGATATTTGCATTAATGAGCAGGTGTACATAAACTGGCCACTGAGTGTATGTGTTGCATATTAAACTTTTTACATACGATTTTTAAATTACTCACTTACAGCATGCATTGTCTTTTATTTGTACTCTTATGTTATCAAGTATGCTACTGTGTTGGAGTTTGCAGTTTGACTTTTCTGTCCATTTTAGTTTGCACTTCGGGGAACTGATATTGAGTAATTTTATTTCCACTTTTTCTTTTTAGAGTTCATTCCAGCTGACTATTGATAATGCAGCTCTGTCTTCATCACCACTGACTCTGAGTCGTGTTACCAGTGTTATCAAATCAGAACAACACTTGGTGAGTACCGTGCAGTGTCTGTGTGTAACAGTATTCTCATTGATTTGATTTGTTGTGATCTTGATGGGGACTGAAATATTCATTAGAGTTTCTCAGTCTTGGAGTTGGGGGAAGATTTCACTTTTATGTTCGACATTTATGAGCAAAAGCTCCACACTTGGTTATGCAGTAATTTTCTGATGTCGCCCATTGTTTTATATTTATCTGACAGGAAGTACAAGTTAGTTTGTATTCTCACTCACCTTTCCTTGTTCAATGTGGGTATTGTCTGAAATATGAGAGCAGATGATACAGATGTTTCTTCTAACATCTTTAGACGCTTTGTTTCATGATATAACCAAAAGACACATAAGCAGGTTTAGGCCATTTGGCCCCTCGAGCCTGTTCCACCATTCCATCTGGCTGATTTAATAACTTCCCAATCCTTTAGCTGCTCACTATTTTTGCTGTATTATATGGCTCCTCTCTTACTTTTGTGCTGTCTTTGACTTTCCTTATCAGCCACATTTGCCTCATCCTCCAGTTAGAATCCTACTCTTGAGGATGAATCTATCTTGCAACTTCTGAATTGCTCCCAGAAACTCCAGCCACTGCTGTTCTACTGCTATCCCTGCTAGTGTCCTCTTCCATTAATCTTTGGCCAGCTCCTCTCTCATGCTTCTGTAATTTCCTTTAATATTGATACATCTGATTTTAGCCTCTCACTCTCAAACAGCAGGGTGAATTCTATCATATTATTATCAATACCTCCTCAGGGTTCCTTTACCTTAAGCTTCCTAATCAAACGCAGTTCATTACACAAAATTGACTTTTCCCTGGTGGGCTCAACCAGAAGCTATTCTAAAAAGCCGTCTTGTAGGCATTCTACAAATTCTTTCTCTTGGGGTCTAGCACCAACCTGATTTTTCCCAATCTGCCTACATATTAAAATCTGCCATGACTGACATAATATTACATACCGTTTCTAACTCCTGTCATAATTTGTACCCCATATCTCAGCTACTATTTGGAGGCCTGTATATAACTCCCTTTAGGGTCTTTTTACCCTTTCAGTTTTGGAACTCTACCCACAAGGAGTATGTCATGTCTTTCCAAGGATTTGATTTCATTTTTTTTACCCACAGAGCCATCCCACCTCCTCTGCCTAATGGCCTGTCCTTTCAATACAATGTGTAACTTAGGATGTTAAATTCCCAACCTTGATCTTCTTTCAGCCATGATTCATTGATGTCCACATCATACCTGCCAATTTTTAACTATGCTACAAGATCGTTTACATTAGTCCATATACCATATGCATTCAAATATAGTAACTTCAGCCCGTATTCATCACCCTTTTCAACTTTGCCCCCATGTTACTGAAAGTTAAATTCTGATACCTTTCTAAACCTTGTCTTTTTAATAATTCTGGAGACATTTGGAAAGAGTAGCTACTTTAATGATTTATTTTGGCTTTGGAAAACTTTCTGCTGCCATGATGCCTGCAGTGGCCCCCACCCCTGCAAGGTGAATACTTTCTGGATCATATGCTTCTTGAGACACTCGAACTGACTCTGGCTGGGCTTGAGTGTGTTAGTACTTTCAGAGGGTCCATCACCACCACCCCTTGCAGCCCCCCCCCCCCCCCCAGGTTGTTTTCATGCTTCTCATAAAGATCTAGATAGAGTGGATGTGGAGGGGATGTTTCCTATAATTGGGAGCACAGTCTCAGAAAAGAGGGACATCCCTTTAGAACAGAGGTGAGGAGGAATTTCTTTAGCCAGAGCATGGTGAATCTGCGGAATTCATTGCCACAGACGGCTGTGGAGGCCAAGTCATTGGTATATTTAAAGTGGACATTTGATAGGTTCGTTATTAGTAAGGGTGTCAAAGGTTATGGGGAGAAGGCGGGAGAATGTGGTTGAGAGGGATAATACATCAGCCACGATGGAGTGGCAGAGCAGACTTAATAGGCCAAATAGCCTAATTCTGCTCCTATGTTTTAATGATCTTATTTCACTTTTTATCCGACCATTGAATTTGCTCTTTTAACCGCATACTTAACATTGATCCTATTAGATCACCTCTGCTTTTCATAGCATGTGATGCACTTCAAGGAATATCTCCAAAAACCACTTGAAGTCATCCATTAAGTCAATATTTATTTGCATCAATGACCCGTGTGAACAGCAATTGATTGCATCGCAGCTTCCAGTCTAATGGATAACTTTTTGCTAACAGCGATGTACTTTGTGACCAATTTATTAGGTACTCATACACCTTGCTAAGGCAAATATCTAATTAGCCATTCAGGTGGCAGCAATTTGATGCATAAAACCTCATGGTCAAGAGATTCAGTTGTTGTTCAGACCAAACACCAGAAAAGGGGGAAGGAATGTGATCTGAGTAACTTTGACTGTAGAATGATTGTTGGTACCAGATGGTGTGGTTTGAGTATCTCAGAAACTGCTGATCTCTTGGGATCTTCATGCACAACAGTCTAGAGTTTACAGAGATTGGCGCAAAAAAAACATCCAATGAGTGGTAGTTCAAGGTCAAAACATCTTGTTAATGAGAGAGATCACAGGAGAATGGCCAGACTGATTCAAGCTCACGGAAAGGCGACAGTATGAAAATTATAAAAATACATCATAGTTTCTAACTTATTGAAGTAGTAAAATCATTTCATTTTCACTCTCAGCTGTTTCTGGCAACTCCAAGCATTGAATGATTGAAACCACAGTGAGCAAAGCAGTTCTGAATTGTCTTTCTGCTTACTTTTTGCCAACTGTCAGTGACAAAATTCACTACTTTTTGAACACAAAACACGTGCAAGTGACATTATTTAAAAACTGTTCGCTCTAAGTATGGTCACAACAAGTGCTCGCAACTAACGCTAGTTAGAAGCTGTTCAGCAACAGTCTCCTGTCCTAATTAAACAGCATAGTGTCCCTAATAAACAAAGGGAATTCCGGCTATTTTGTCAATTAGTTTTTGTTCTTTAAGAGTTGTCCCAAATAAGTGGCTGCCCTGATTAGCTGATGGTGTATATATACACACGCACACTTGCCAGCAATGATTGCAGACTTCCAGTAAGAAAAGCACACACTAATATACAGGTATATACTGGATGAGAATGTAGTTGGTCTAATTACAAAATTTGTTCCCATGCTACATTTTTGTTAAGGGGTTATAACAGTTGTAGTATTGCAGTCTTTGAGTAATATGCGTAATCTATAAGTACTTGGAAGATTAAAGAAATGTACTCTGTAATTTCCTCTGTACATCCCTCAACCTAGGATGTCTCTCAACTGAACCAGATTTTGCTTTTGAAATTGATTTTAGTTGCTGAAACAGCCTTTCAATCAAAAGGTTTCAGGTTCAACTGCTACCTACTGAACCACAATGATCTCCTTTTATCTGCAATGTGGAGGCTTGGCTAACTTCTCTAGATCTGATGGCACCACTAAGTGGTTGCAGCTTGGTTTGGAACAGCGGCTCAAATGCCCAGGAAAATATGCTGCGGTGTAGTGGCCTCGGCCCAGTACGTCACATGGAAATCTCTCCCACCGTTGAAAGTGTCTGCATGAGGCACTGCCTCAAAACAGCAGCATCGGTCGTCAAAGACCACCAGCGTTCTGGGTCATGCCATCTTTTTGTGGCTGTCATTGGGAAGGAGGTACATAAGACTGATGTCACGGTGTGCACTGTCAAATGACTGAACTCGGGTGCGGAGGAATGACAGACTCCCATGTAAAGACAGAAACGAGTTTACTCAGGAATTTCAAATGAACTTCAGTTGCTTGTCTAAGCAACTCTGTGAGACGAATCCTTCTCGAAACACATAAGGACCTGCACTAATTTGGAATCCGCTTTCAATAAGTGCAGTACGCTGAAAACCTGTGCCAGTCAAAATAAACTTGACAAACAGGAAGTACAAGGACTTAATAACTCTAGATAAGATGATAATTAACAAATACAAGGACTGCAGGGCTCATGACACCTGAAATCCCACACCATCAGGTTCGTGAACAGCTGCTTCCCGTCAACTATATTCTTCTTTTGTTTTAATTCAAATTTTTATTATTATTTATTCTTATTTTACAAAGCAGCACAGCATATCACAGAGCAGATACAATACAGCATATTTACACAGCCATCCCATGACAGGAAAACAAATAAAACTTGGAGACAAAAAGAAGTTCTAATTTAAGTTTAAATTAACATACAACCAAAACTGATCCCACGTGTCTTGCACTTTTCCCTCACTGTTAATTCTTCCTAACATGTGTTCATATGATGAAATCTTAATCATTTCCTCAGTCCATTCCTTCACAGTGGGATATCTGGGTTTTTTCCAGATTGACAATATAATTCTTGCAGCTGTGATGAGACCCATCTTTAAAATAGTAAATGTGTCATTGTTTACATTAGGTATCATTGTCCTATCACCCAAGAGACAAAGCCGTGGGCACAAGGGCAGTGTGGAACCCGACCAATTCCCCAACAGATTGAGAACTTTACACCGAAATGAATGAACCATGGAACACTCCCAAATCATGAGAAAATATGTGCCCACCTCATTTTTACATTTCCAGCATAAATTATTGTCCACTATTTCTTCTTGAACCAACCTGCGCAATTCTAATTATTACCTCACTATAGCAACACTATAACCACTTTGCACTTCATTGGACTTTATTTTACCAATTGTGTTCTTGTATAAATTTGTACAATTTATGGTTGTTAATTTGTTTTTCTTGTGAATGTCATATATCTGATGCTTCTCGAGGAAGTCTTTCATTGCATGGTGTATGCACGTACTTGGCATCTGACAATAAACTTGACTTTGGCTTTAACATGTTCCACTGAACTCCTTTCCTCCGCTTGTGCATGAGCAACGCCTAACGGACAGCTGGATAAGTGGGACCAGAAATTGATTGATGAGGCTCACACCAGCTTGTGCTGGAATTTGCGGGTGATGAACAGTGTCAGACAAAACTACCTGTGTTTTTTAAAAAGGGAATCATTGGGTGATTAATCATTTTGGACTAAGGTAGTTGGTGTACTATATGTAACTAACCTGTGAGACGTGAGCTGTAGGTGATGGATAGACAATCTCCTAAACTGGCACAGGCTCCACAATAAACTTGTGAACTTGTTTTCAGGTGTTCAGATGCCTAGTGACCGGAGACTATGCCCAATTTTCCATCTCGGTGACACGGGAGTCACCTGTTGCTATGGGAATGGAATCCTTCAATGTCCAAGTGTCTCCACTTCATATTGAGGTATGGCTTGAAAATTTCTACGCCCAATTGTTATTATTTCAGGGAAGCCTCCTTGGCGGCAGGGAATGTTTCATGGTTTGCTGCTAAACCAGCATTTATTTTGCCTCTTATTTTCCTGCTTTTCTTTTCCACCTTGCGCAAAATTTTCCATAAAACAGCAATAATATTCCAGAAATAAATCGAGTTATTTTCTATTGCACTCAGCCAGATGGTTTGAGATGTATCTATTTTAATGCAAGGAGTATCATAATCAAGGTGGATGAGCCATATGGATCAATATGTGGAAATATGATGATGTGGCCATTAGAGACTTAGATGTCTCAGGGGCAGGAATGGCTGCTGAACGTTCCGGGCTTTAGATGTTTCAAAAAGGACAGGGCAGAAGGCAAAAGAGGTGGGGGATTGGTATTGCTAATCAGGGATAGTATCATAGCTGCAGAAGTGGAGGGGTTGTCTGCTGAGTCATTGTGGAAGTCAGAAACAGGAAGGGGGCAATATCTCTACTGGGTGTTTTTTTTTAACAGACCCCCCAATAGTAACAAAGACATCAAGGAGCAAATAGGGAGGCAGATTCTGGAATGGTGCAGTAATAGGGTTGTTGTGATGGGTGATTTTAACTTTCCTAATATTGACTGGCATCTCCTTAGAGCAAGGGGTTTGGATGGGGCGGGGTTTGTTAGGTGTGTTCAGGAAGGTTTCCTGACACAATATGTAGATAAGCCAACTAGAGGAGAGGCTGTACTTGATCTGGTATGGGAAATGAACCTGGTCAGGTGTCAGATCTCTCGGAGGGAGAGCATTTTGGAGGTAGTGATCACAACTCTTATCTCCTTTACCGTAGTACTGGAGATGGATAGGAGCAGACAATTTGGGAAAACATTTAATTTGGGTAGGGGGAAATATGATGCTTTTAGGCAGGAACTTGGGAACGTAAATTGGGAGCAGATGTTCTCAGGGAAATGCACGGCAGAAATGTGGCAGGTGTTCAGGGAACATTTGCATGGCAGGGAAAGGATGGTAGGGTAAAAGAACCATGGTGTAGAAAGGATGTGGAAAATCTAGTTAAGAAGAAAAGAAAAGCTTACAAAAGGTTCAAGAAACTAGGTACTGTTAGAGCTCTAGAAAATTACAAGGTTGCTAGGAAGGAGCTTAAATGCCATGAGAAGGCAAGCAGGATTAAGGAAAACCCCAAAGCATTCTACAAGAGCAAGAGGATGAGCCATGTGAGAATAGGACCAATCAGGTTCCATAATGGAAACGTGCATGGAAACCCGGAGGAGGTAGCAGAGGTACTTAACGAATACTTTGCTTCAGTATTCACCAGTGAAAAGGACCTTGGCGATTGTGGGAATGACTTACAGTGGACTGAAACACTTGAGTGTATAGACATTTAAGAAAGAGGATGTGTTGGAGCTGTTGAAAGGTATTATGTTAGATAAGTCGACAGGACCGGACGAGATATACCCCAGGCTACTGTGGGAAGCGAGGGAGGAGATTGCTGAGCCTCTGGTGATAATCTTTGCATCATCAATAGGGACTGGAGAAATACCAGAGGATTGGAAAGCAGCAAATGTTGTTCCCCTGTTCAAGAAAGGCAGTCAAGATAGCCCAGGAAATTATAGACCAGTGGGTCTGACTTCAGTGGTGGGCAAGTTGTTGAAGATCCTGAGAGGCAGGATTTAGGAGCATTTGGAGAGACATAATCTGATTAGGGATAGTCAGCATGGCTTTGTCAAGGGCAGGTCATGTCTTGTGAGCCTGATTGAATTCTTTGAGGACGTAACAAAACTCGTTGATGAAAATAGGGTAGTGGATGCAGTGTATATGGATTTCAGTAAGTCACTTTTAGGGTAACCATGCAAGGCTTATTTAGAAAGTAATGAGTCATGGGATCCAAGGAGATCTTGCTTTGTGGATCCAGAATTGGCTTGTCCACAGAAGGCAAAGGGTGTTTGTAGATGGTTCGTATTTTGCATTGAGATCCTAGTTGATCTTTCATTGATGCTGTTCTAGTTACTATTCTACAGATATGCTAAGAATGCCCACAGGAAAGTGTAGGGTTGTATATAGGTACTTGAGTAATAAGCTTTACTCTTAAGCCAACACAAGGTTACTCCTCCACAAACTTGGTAGATTTGTGGAGGTTCAGTTTGGTTTCTTTGAATCAAATTTTATAACATGCTATAAGAATATTGGATCATTAATTATAAATGCAATGCAACTTTGAAATAATTAGGAACTTGTATATCGTGCTTACAATTCTCTTCATTGTTCTTTCAACCTGATTCTAGAATAACAGGACTGTTACTTTTGAGTTAATTCTTTTCTTCAGTAATAATTCCTGGGTTCTTGATTTTTTTTTTAGCCACTTTTCTTCTATTATGGGCCATTTTGTTCAACTAAATAACTTCTCTTCCAAAAGTACTCACCATTCTATTCTCTGAGGGTCCCAGTGCATTTGTAAGTTCATTCTGTTTTCCAATGATAAAATGATTGTGAAATGTTTCTGGATGTTCTTAAAATACTTTATTATACACTATTAGGTATACCTGTACACCTGCTTATTAATACAAATATCTAATCAGCAACATCAAATCATGTGGCAGCAACTCAATGTATAAAAGCCTGCAGGTATGGTCAAGAGGTTCAGTTGTTGTTCAGTGTCAATGTCAAAATGGGGAAGAAATACGATCTCAGTGACCTTGTCTGTGGAATCATTGTTGGTGCCAGATGGGGAGGTTTGAGTAGCTCAAACTGTTGACCTGGGATTTTCACACACAGCAGGCTCTAGCGATTACAGAGAATGGTGCGAAGAATAAAAAGTATCCAGTGAGTGGCTTTTCTGTGGGTGAAAGCATCTTGTTAATGAGAGAGGTCAGACTGGAAAGTGACAGTAGCTCAAATAAACACGGTACAATCAGAATCAGGTTTAATATCACTGGCATAGGTTTTGAAATTTGTTAGCAGCAGCATTACAAATAAGTACATAATAAATAGAGAAAAAATAAATTACAGGAAGTATATGTAAAATAGTTACTAAAGGGATGCCCTTCTAGTAACTAAAAATAGTGCTAAACAGAAATAATAAAAAAGTGACATTATTCATAGGTTCAATGTCATTTAGAAATCACGTGACAGAAGAGAAGAAGCTGTTCTTGAATTGCTGAGTGTGTGTCTTCTACCTTGTGTATCTCCTTCCTGACAGTAACAATGATGGTCAGAGTACAACAGTGGTGTGGAGAAGAGCATCTCTGAAGAACGTTGAAGTGGATGGGCTACAGCAGGAAAAGATCACACTGGGTTCCACTCTGTTCCTAATAAAGTGGCCACTGAGTTTAGATTGCAATTTATTTTGAGAAATGATTTTAGCACCAAATGAAGAGTTCAACTTGGATAAATAACCGCTCATGCCAAATCACATGGCATCATTAATTTTCAAATTGCATTTCGGATAACTACAAATAGAATGTAATTTAATATATTTAGCTGGGACACAGTACTGTGGTCTAAAACAGCATTAATTCATTGAAGGACGCCTATTGTCTTTGCAATAATTGTAGGGAGACATTTTAATTAACATTAAAAAATTAATGGGAAAATTGTTGACCTTAATTTTCACCATAAATCATTATCCCTTCAAAATATAACCTTTGATTATTAAACTGGAATTTTCATTCATTACACGAGAAAGTCTGCAAATGCTGGAAATTCAAAGCAGCACATACAAAATGCAAGCGGAACTCAGCAGGTCAGGCAGCACCTATGGAAATGAATATACAGTTGACTTTTTGGGCTAAAACCATTGATCCTGCCATCACCCGCATCTTCTCCATTTCCCAAACATTTGCACTCACCCCATCTTCCTGCTGCCTTATCCTTACCTACCACCCCATGAGCCTCTACGTCCAACACATCACTCTCCACACCTTCCACCATCTCCAAAGGAATCCTACCACTGAACATATCTTTACCTTCTACCCCCCACCCCAGCTTTCCACAGGGATCTTGGTTAGCGTCTCCATTCATCTCTGCCCACTAATCTCCCTCCCGGCACTTATCCCTGCAAGCGGCGAAAGTGCTGCACCTGCCCATACACAGCCTCTGAATAGAAGGGCATCCCTTTAGAACAAAGATGAGGGGGACTTTTTTTTTCCACCAGAGGGTGGTGAATCTTTGCAATTCATCACTACAAAGAGCAGTGCACGCCAAGTCATTGGGTATTTTAAAGTGGATGTTAATGGGTTCTTGATTAGTAAAGGAGTAAAAAGTTTTAGGGAGAAGACAAGAGAATGAGGTTGAGAGGGATAATAAATCGGCCATTATGGCATGGCAGACTCACTGAGCTGAATAGTCTAATCCTGCTCCTATGCAATATGTTCGTATGGTCTAACAATTGTAGGGTAATACCAATCAGTGTTTTCTTTGTGTTTAAATTTACACTAATTTAACATGCAGTTGTTGTTTTAACATAAGAATGAAGTGAAGAATAGTGAATGGGATGCCAGTTCAAAGAGAGAGAGGATGAACCTTTGAATCATATTAAATATTGGATGGGGGTGCGTGTTGTTAACGAAGGAAGTATGCAGCAGCACCGTAGTTTTAAATGTGGATAAATTGTCACACCTGGAGGAAATACATTGCAGACTGATCAAAGGAAATGGCAGAAGTGTTATTTTGAAGACCAGAATTGGAGGACCACAAATGCTCAGTTGGTTAAAAAGGGGGCAAGGGTTAATCCAAGGCATTACTGGTTATTTAGTTGAACTTTGATTGGCGATATGTTGCTCGTCCTTCAAGAAGGAGGTGGTGACTCTTAAACAACTATTGTGCAGTGTGAAAATCATCTTCAGGCAAAGATGGCTAATAGTATGCTCCAGCCTGAGGTATTTGGCATGGCTGAGGTTGTTATCAGTAATAGGAGAGTGGAATTGGAGGCTGAAGGCGATGCCCTTTGAACTTCCAGGTGTTTCCTTGAAATTGTAGTTCTGGTTCCAGATTACTATTATTCAACCTTTCACATGTATACAGCTAAACAAAACATTGTTCCCCTAGGGCCAGGTGCAAAACACCGTACATCTGTACAGTCACACACAGCATATATAGTTATGATGCAGCATAAAATGTCACAAAATAATATTAGAACAACTCCCGGAGTGGCATGGCCTGAGCATTGACGGGTTGACACAAGTTGCAAGTTGCATATTTATATAAGACAGCATAATATTACTGGCACTATTACAAGTTGGTGTGTAAATATGCAAAACAACAGCAATAAAAGGTGAAAAGTGACCATTACAGGATAAAAGTGCGTCTCAGAGTTGGGGAGTGGGTGGGGGAGCAGTGGAGTTTCTGGAGGAAGAGTGAATGAGATGAGGCCTACCAACCGAGTAAGCTATACTACTGGATGCTGTATACAGGGGGGAGCTGTGGCAAGAACCTCTGGGGAAGCTTGGTTAAATATGGTGGGAGGGAAAGAGAAGCCATCAATACTGGTGCATTAATTAATTGGAAATATGGGCAATATTTCCATTTATCCCATGGAGATGTTGCATTTTGGGACATCAAACATAGGAGGAATAGTTGGTATACTGCAATTGACAGGACACGTGGGAGGATTAATGTATTAGTGGATCTTGGGATCCAAGTCCATAGCTCCGTGAAAGTGGAAAGATAGAGTGGTAGAGAAGGTGTATGGCAAGCTTGCCTTCAGTCTCCAAGGTCAGTATAAGGTCAAGAAGTGGTTGTAAATGCTAGAAAACAATGATTTGGCCATATCACAGGAAGGATGTGGTGACGGAGATGATGTAGAAGTTGTTCACTTGAATTTTGCCTGGACTAGACAGTATTAATGATAAAATATTGAACAAACTTGGTTTTCTCTGGAGCATGAGGCAGAGGGTAACCTGATTAAAGTATATAAGATTATGAGAGGCATAGCTAGGGAAACAGAATCTTATTATCAGGGTGGAAATGTCAAATGCACATGGGCATTGCTTTAATGTGAAATAATTTTAAAGGAGATTTACAAGGCAAAATTGTTATTACACAGAGTGGTAAATGCATGTGTGATGCCAGCGAAAGTGGTGGAAGCAGATATAGCTATGATTAAGAGGTATTTTTATGGGCACTTTGCTGGCCGGAGGTATAGTGGCATCTTCACTGTACTCCAAGGCAAGTGGTCCCGGTTCGAATCCAGCTGGTTCCTTGCATGCTTTCCATCTGTACTGGGTTGAGCGTCGAGCTAGCAGATCGGCCTGGTGAAAAAACAAAGTGCTAACGGAAATGTTGATGCCCGTTGCGCCACAAGGTACAAGAGGAACAGCAACATGAGGGCACTTTGGTGGGCAGTGAATGGAGGGATACTGATCATTTTCTTCAGCGTCCTGCTCAGCACAGGGAGCATAGGCAAAAGCGCCTGTTCTTGTGCTGTACTGATACATGGTTGGGCACACAAAGTTGGCATCAAGAGAGGTCAGTCCTAAATCACAGCTGGAGGAGAGGCACCTTGAAAGGATAGTATAGTTGGTTCATTTTGGTCAATATTGAGAGATCAAGCAGAGGCAGTGAACCACAACTGCACATTATTAGTGCTGCATGAGGTAGTCAGTAGAACTTGGGTCTAGCAGTCCCCAGTTATTAGGACCATGGCAAACTACTATTTGCAGTATAACTACATCTTAACTTGGAACAGGATAAGAGCAACCTACCTTTCAGTAACTTTATCCTTGTTTCCACAGCTGCAGATTGACGTTCAAGAAACTGACGTTGTAAGAGTTACGTGGAGCCTTGTGGACTGTCAAAGCTTAAAACTGAAGGTGACACCGAAAGTTAAGAAGGAAGTGAGTCACTAAGTTCTGATTTTTCTGTTAATTTATTTGTCTTGTTACTTTACAGCTTTGCTATTGTGAACCCTAGAGGTAAAATTCAGAGTAGAAGGTTCCGTTTACTTTGAACTTTGAGCTAAAAAAGAGACATCTGGTGATTTGGTAAAGGACTCCCATCTTGAGATTACAGCAGCAGGAAATTTTTCTGGATGTTTTGGAATGCCTCATCAAGAGCACAGGCACAGAAGTCATTGTCATGTTACTGTCAGCTGAATTCAGGCAAACCTAGGCAACCTAAAAATCAATCTGGGACAACCTGATCCAGTTCACTTAGATCCACATAGGTTAAATCATACTATTTAATCACCTTTTAAAATTATTTTCACCTGTATGTAATATGTGAAGAAGGAGCTATTACAACATGATCATCTGTGCAAGAAGCCACTTGCCTAACCTTAAGGGGGTAGAAATTCACCCTCTGAAGTCTTTGAAGCTGAATTTTAAAAGCCAGGAATTTCTTTTGTGGGTTGTGAATCTTCAAAATTCTCAACTCTGCTAAGTTACAGATGCAAAGTTGTACATTCAAGAATAGGATAGATTTTTGGACTATATGATCAGACAGAAGAGTTAGTCAGTTCAGTAGTCAAATCAGTTTCTGAAACAAAACATCAATTTATTTGCCATTTCAAGTCAGATGCACTTCTCAAAGTTGTGAATAAATTTCATCATTAACTTACAATAAGTCTCTTCACAAAATTTGGTTTAAGTTGGTGGACGTTTGAAGGTATAACGATGCCATACCATACTTTTCTATAAATGTGAGCCTATTTCCAAATTTCAGCCTCTTGTCTGAAACCAGATAAATTCCTGATTTCCCAGGATCTACTTGGGTGCTATCCACCAAAACTTGGTACTGAAGGCACGTTTGATTGTGTTCTGAACCCTGTCTTTCACAGTCTTTTCTTTTTCTCTCTTAGGTAGCAGAAGGGGATGCAGACCAAGAGACTATTCAGACACTGTTGCAAGATATGCTAACCTCAGCCCGTCCAATGGTTTTATTGACTATGAAGGCTGCACCTTTAAAGGAAAATAATGTAAGTATGAAATTACTAAATCTGCAATGTGTTAGATTTAAAATACATAACTGCACTACATGAGGTCGGAATCCTTCACAGTTCGCTGTAGAATTATAAATTGCCAAGATACATATTTGCTTAGGATTGTAAAGCTTTATAAAACATTGATCAGACTGCACTTGGTTAATTATGAACAGTTTTGGGCCCCTTGTCTAAAACAAAAGGATGCGCTGGCTTTGGAGGTATATTATAAAAATTATCCTGGGAATGAAAGGGTTAACCTGTGAGGAGCATTTGTTGGTTCTGGGCCTGTACTTGCTGAAGTTTAGAAGAATGAGAGGGGGATCTCATTGAAACCTATCAAACATTGAAAGGCCTATACTGAGTGGACGTGGAGAGGTTTTTTTTTATAGTGTGGGAGTCTAGGACCAAAGGGCACACCTCATAATAGAAATATATCCCTTTGGAACAGAGATGAGGAGAAATATTTTTCAGCCAGAGGTTGGTGAATCTGTGGCATTCATTGCTACAGACAGCTGTGAAGATTTCATTGGGAAGACTTAACACAGAGGTTAACAAGTTCTTGATAGTAAAGGAGTCAAAGGTTATGGGGGCAGCACAGGAAAATGGGCTTGAGACGGAATGTACTGCCCTCACTGTGCGTTGTGTATAAAGCTAGGCAAATAACCTGCACAGGAAATAGTGTTTAAAAAAACAGCTTGTGAACAGAAAGTGATGTTTATACAAAACAAACTATGTACAAAATGAACAGCGCCCCTGGAGGCAGGACAGAGAAAATCAGTCAGCCATGACAGAATGGCAGTGTGGACTGGGACTGAATGGCCGAATTCTGCTCATGTCTGTTATAGTCTTATGAATTATTGGACTGGATCAAAATTGTGCCCTGTTAGCACTGTACTACATAAATACCTGTAGCATACAAGTTCTTCCTTTCTGTGCTAAGGTTATGCTTGTTGGTAGTTTTCCTCTTTCGAGCTGAGAAAATTGATACTAATGACAATACGAGGTACTTGCACAAAATATGAAGACGAGGTTAATGTAGATCTTTGCCACAGCCGGAGAGGTCCTGTGTTGGCTCATGCTTGGAATGCTTGATACTGTGCTCCACACCACACCATGGAAAATATGTATTCACTTGGGAAAGAATGCAGCAAGAGATTCAGCAGACACAAGAGATTCAGCAGAAGCTGGAAATCCAGAGCCACACATACACAAATGCTGGAGGAACTCAGCAGGTCAGGCAGCTTCTGTGGAGGGGAATTAGCAGCTGACATTTTGGGACTGAATCTCAGCCTGAAACATTTGACTGCTTATTCGCTTCCATAGATGCTGCCTGACCTGCTGAGTTCCTCCATCATCTTGTGTGTGTGTTGCTCGGGTACTCATCGGAATGTCAGCTGGACCTCGGAAGTCGCATTACAAGAAGCGGGCAAAACTGGTGACTGACTAATGCATCTGCAACACAGTTTAAGTGGAGTTTATAGGATTTTGAATAGATCTGGTAGGATAGATAGCAGAAATTTTTAACTGCAGGAAAGGTGGTCTACATCATATAGAACTAACATTAAGTTCAGAAAAGTTTATTTATTTAGCGATACAGCACGGTAACAGGCCTGTCTGATCCTACAAGCCCACACCACCCATGTGACCAATTAACCTAAACTGCACTTCTTTGGATCATGGGAGGAAATTGGAGCACTCGGAGGAAACCCACTAGGTCACGGGGAGAACATACAGACTCCTTGCAGGCAGCGCCAGAATTGAACCTGGATCACCAGCACTGTAATGACATTACACTAACCACTATGCTACCATACTGAAATGTATGGCAGAATTACATTCAGGGGATGGGATGTTAGTCCAGTTAGTAACTGTTCTATCTAAGAATACTATGTTATTGCTAGACATGCGCATGATCTCGTTGGCTGGTTAAGGTGTTTATTCTCATCTTGATAAACAGAAATTTTAATGGAATGTTGGACGAAAGGAAAAGTCAAAGAAGCTATGGAAATTGATTTGAGTTTCTTTTCAAGAAAGGTCTTGAGATAAGTTAGCCATTCAGAATCAGGTTCATTATACGTCTTATGTGATGTAAGATTTCTTTTGTGGCAGCAAGACATGCAAGACATAAAATTACTATAAATTACTAAATTAGTAGTGTTGCTAACACAGTATGTTAGTTAGTTGATGGACCATTCAGGAATCTGAGAGTGGAGGGGAAGAAGCTGTTCCTGATTCAGTGAGTGTGGGCTCTTCAGGCTCCTGTTTCTTCTCCCTGACAGTAGTAACAAGGGAGCATGTCCCAGACAGTGAGGGTCTTTGATGAAGGATGTCACCTTCATGAGGCACTGCTGAATCTAAACCCTCTTCACCCTTGTCATCCTCTTCACTAGAGCCTCCATACCTGGCGGTGATATAACCAGTCAGAATATGCTCCACTGTACCTCCACAGAAATTTGCAAGAGTCTTTGGTGACCTACTGAATCTCATCAAACTCCTAGCAAAGTAGAGCCATGGGTGTGCCTTCTTTGTAATTGCATCAATGTGCTGTGCCCAGAATAGATCATCTGAGATGTTGACACCCCAGAACCCGAAAGCTGACCCCTCAGTGAGGACTGGTACATGTTCTCCTGCCTTCCCTACTTGACTAAGGTTCCAAGGGCATGAGTGAAGATGCGGAAGGTATGAATGAATTAGTCAGGAAACTTTAGCAGATAAAAGCAATCTGGAGCAGGTAAAAGCAATCTGGAGCACGTTTAGACAGTGAAGTGACATCAGGGAGGAATTTGGACAGACCATCAATGAGATTGTTGGAGGGGTTAGTGCAGGACTGAAAAGGTGAACCAACTTTTTAAGCAAACGTGACTTCATGGAGTTTTGATGAAGAGAAAAACGAGTAAAGCAAAAGTTAATTCAATACATGTCTCAATGGCCACAAACAAAGCTGACACTGTTGAAACTAGATTAGGTAATGATTAATTTGATCATTTTAGGGCAAGCTACTTGGGGAATTTTGAAGGGAAATTTTATTTCTGTATTGAAGGTTGAATGACTGTGTGAGACTAAGATTGTTAATAAATTTAGGTTGCATGTTTTGGATAAGATTTGGAAGCAAATAAGTCATGAAAAGTTAGTTAAAGGAGTTTGGATATAAGCTGAAATCACTGCAAATGACAGGGAAGGAAGCCTCGTGAGGGTGTTGGGTAGCTGTTGGAGGCAATCACTGCCAAGTCTCATATCCAATAGATAACTGAGCAGTGAATGCAAAGGAAGATCTAAGCTGGGTTAATGCACAGAAAAGTGTATTAAGTAGAGAAGGTGAATTGTTTTGATTTTTGCAAATGAAAGTTTTGATTTATTTTTAGCTGTGATGACTGGCTTAAACAGCCTAAGTACGGTGCTAATCTGATGCATAGTCTCTCATTTGTCTACAAAATAAACCACTAGACTACACAGGGCCAATTTAGAAGCAAAATCCTAATGAGGAGTATGTTCTTTGGCAGTATATAATTAACTAGATTTCTTTTGCAATAGATCTGAGCAGTAACCAATTCATTCTGACCTGTGTAATTCTTCCTTCCCACTTTAGAATTTCCCAATCTCTCAGAATTTGCCAAATGTAGAGTTATCTTCGCAGATCCTCTCGCCTCCCAAACCACCTAGAGCTCATGAACGGAAGCTTAAGGTGAAGATCATCAAAGTGGAGGGCCTTGCAGCTCCCGATATTGCTGGTAATCACGTCACGGTGTCTAAATAGTGTACTGAGTACAGTTCGTTCGAACACAGTGCATTTGCAGCTTGATCTGCATTTGCTTAACTTGAAATATAACCTTAGACAATTAAAATGTTAGCATTTAAAAAATAATGGTTCCATTAATAACTTCCAAAGTTCTGTTGTGTAATTTCTCCTTGGGCTGTAATGTTTTTAAATTCTATTTCAGTCAGCGTTAGATTTCATGTTCTGAACACAATGTTCTGTGTGCGTTTGGTGTTGGCAGAACATATCCATCCATACTGTGTCGTGGAGTTGGACAACCCAGTGCAGAAGGTGTCTAGTTCAGTGATGAGCAGTGTTTCCATTCCCCTGTGGGACCAGCAGTTTGTGTTGTGAGTATTGATTTTCCTTCTTCCTCTTCCCCCCTCCCCCCTCCCCACCTCTCTCTGTCTCGTTTTAAACTGGCAGCTGTTTCCTGCTGTCATGATTTTATGATTTCTGTGGTTCTTCTAAACTTTGGATCGAAAGTAGTCCTGTGGGAGCACCTTTAAATTCCTGCCCCTCTTTGGCAAAAAAAAACCCTCCATAAAGTATGATATACTCTCATCATGTTCTCTACAGAGTTGATGTCTCTTGGGATATTTGGCCTATTCAGATCGTCAAGATTCTTCCATTTGGAAATGATCAAAAATAGCTTTTATTTTAATTATTCTGGTTACCTTCTTGTGATTCTTGTTATTTCCCTCTACTATCAGGCTCCTGAGCCATTGTAGAGAACTTCACTCACCTCAGCGCTGAACTGATTTGTCAACCTGTGGGCTCACTTTCAAGGATTTGTGTTCTCAGCATTATTTACTTATTTAGACATTTTGTCTTCCTTTGTACATTGGTTGTTTGTCAGTCCTTGTTTGTAGTTCTTCATTAGTTATATTTTTCTGACCTGCTGTGAATGCCTAAAAGAAAATGAATCTCAGGCTAGTATATGGTGACATTTCCATACTTCGATAATAAACTTACTTTGAACTTTAATTCACTAATTTTAATTTTACACTGTTCCGTTTCTGAAGTTTATTATGTAATACAGTGAACTTCATTCTTGAGTTGAACAGCACAAAAATTGGCTATTCAGCCCACAATATTAATGCCAACCATTTTGCCTGTGTATATTTAATCACATTTGCCATATACTTCAATGCTTTACCTATTCAAGTACCTTTCTAAATTACTCTAAAGCCTAGTGATTGCATCTGATTCCACAAGTCGCATTAATGTGTTCCCAATATTAATCCTGTGTGTGTGTGTGTGTGTGTGTGTGTGTGTAAGCTTTCAGATCTGCTTTAAAGCAACTTCCTCTCATGCTTAAACCTATACCGTCTTGTTTCTGAAACCCCTGCCATTACCATCTGCCCTATCTGTGCATTTCATGATTTTAATGTATACACCTCTATCAGATCACCCCTCAGCCCGTTTTGCTCCAGTGAAAACACATCCAGTCTATCCAACCTATCCCTATTATTAAAGTTCTCCAATGTAGAAAATAGCTGGATCTTGGAACATCTGAAGTTGGTGATCTTGGGGACTGATCCTAATAAATGATGGCAATTTGCTTTTGTCCATAGTATTAACGTACTAAGGTGAGGTAAATATCTTTTAATGGTTTCTACACCCCATTCATTTTACCCAAGCTTGTAAACAAGAGTCTTCACCTGTTGCTAGGTAGTTTTCTTGTTTGAACAAGGCAGAACATTATAGAGCCCCGCTCAATAGTAACTTGTACATTGTTTAATAGGATTGCTTTTGTATTTATGTTTACTGTGTTTTTTATGTTGCATCAGATTCTCAGTAACAATCAATTTGATCTATTCTACACTTATGTACTGATGAATGACAAGAAGCAATCTTGAATTTGGTGATCTGTCCTCCCAGTGAATCTCTTTCCTTTGAGCTGGTTTTAATTTGTTTTCTGTTAGTTGACAAGCAAAATGTGATGCTGAGGTAATGTGCAGTATTTGTCACTTTACTACAGGAAACACTACATTATAATCAGAGCTATAGAATACTTTGGGGGTTTAAATAGTTAATTGCTTGCTTTTTAAAGTAAATCTGAGCCCATTGCCTAAAGTTTTTAAAATTGCAGCCTTGGGGAAAAATATTGTTTTTCTGGACACTGAAGGAAAACACGTGATTTGGTGACTGGACAGGAAAGAAGATGGGGTGAAGGGTCATCTATGATCATACTGATTGGTAGAAAAGGCTCAGGGGACATTACGACGTGATCCTGCTCCAGTTTCTTGTCCCTTTATTTTTTTTTTGCCAGCTTTCCGCCTGTTGCAGTCCCTGGGGAGTCCTGCTGATCTTTTTATTTTGCAAAAGCATTTCTGTTTTTTTTTAAGGAATAAATTTAAAATATTTTATTTCCTTTTCTCTGCGTGTTGCTTAGTGGTAGGAAGATGGACCAGTACTGAAATCAGCTTGGCTTGAACACTCCTTGCTCAGAGCATTGTGACTTCAGCAATGACACTGAAGTACAAAACGAGGAAGTTCAGCTTTTGATGCTCTACTGCCACTCTGTCACAGCTCCAGTGTTGTAATAAAGGCCTACTATCCGTCTTTTCAAACACGTTCAAAGTTGATCTGCTTTCGAAGCAGGCAGGAAATGGGAAGAATAATTTGATTGCTGAAAACAAAATACCTCTTTGGTATTTGGAAAGGAAGTGGGGGGGGAGGGTGAAATTTTAGCCGCCAGTTGGTGTGTTTTAAAGACCTTCTATAGATTTTTCTTTCATCTAGTACAAAAGAAGATCACTTGGATCATTCATTCATACTATTTCCGAGCAGAGTAATCCCATCTGAAACATAAGACAGTAAGGCATAGGAGCAAATTATTCCAGTTGGCCCATCGAGTCAGTTCCACCATTTCATCAATTTATTATTCCCCTCAACCCCATTCCACTGTCTTCTCCCTGTAACCCTTGGTGCCCTTCCTTACTAATCAAGAACCTATTAAGCTCTGCTTTAAATATATCCATTGACTTCAAAGTTCAAAGTAAATTTATTATCAAAGTACATACATGTTACCATATACAACCCTGAGATTCATTTTCTTGTGGGCATACTCAATAAGTCAATAGAATAATCGTAACAAAATCAATGAAAGACCGCATCAATGGGGTAGACAACCAGTGTGCAATGCAAATGCAAAAAGAAATAATAATAAATAAATAAGCAGTCAATGGAGAAGATGAGATGAAGAGTCCTTTAAATTGAGTCCACAGGTTGTGGGAACAGTTCAGTGATGGGCAAGTGAAGCTAAATGAAGTTATCCCCTTTGGTTCAAGAGCCTGATAGTTAAGGGGTAATAACTGTTATGGAACATGCTGGTGTGAACTCTGAGGCTCCTGTACCACCTTCCTGATGGCAGCAGTGAGAAGAGCGCATGACATGGGTGGTGGGAATCCCTGATGACGGATGCTACTTTTTTGTGACAGCTCTCCATTTAGATCAACACACATGAAAGTTGCTGGTGAAAGCAGCAAGCCGGGCAGCATCTATTGGAAGGGGTACGTTGACTATACCTCTTCCAATAGATGTTGCCTGGCCTGCTGCGTTCACCAGCAACTTTTATGTGTATTGCTTGAAATTCCAGCATCTGCAGATTTCCTGGTGTCTCCATTTAGATACTCTGTAGTGGGGAGAACTTTACCTGTATCCACTACATTTTGTAAGATTTTCCATTCAAGGGCATTGGTGTTTCCATATCAGGCTGATGCAGCTAGTCAATATACTCTCTACCACACATCTGTAGAAGTTTATCAAAGTTTTAGACGACATGTCAAATCTTCATAAACTCCTAAGGAAGTAGAGGCACAGTTGTGCTTTCTTTCTAATGGCATTTACGTGCTGAGCCCGGGAGAGGTCCTCTGAAATAATAATGGAGGAATTTGAAGTTGCTGACCCTCTTCATCTCTGAATTCCTGATGAGGACTGGCTCCTGGACCTCTAGTTTCCTCCTCCTGAAGTCAATAATTAGCTCTTTGTTCTTGCTGCCATTGAGAAAGAAGGTCTTAATATGGCACCACTCATCCTGATTTTCAGTATCCCTTTTGTATGTTGATTTTTTTCAGCCTCTTTTATTCAGCTAACAGTGGTGTCATCAGCAAACTTAAATATGGTATTGGATCTGTGCTTAGCCACACTCAAAGCGAGTAGAACAGGGGCTAAGCACACGACCTCTACAGCAGTCTGTGGCAATAAGTTCCACAGATTCAGCATTCTCCTTATTCCTCTGTATCCCTACACCTTGCCAATTAATTCCCCGGTGATTCTTTTGCCAGTTGTTTACACTAAGGCATCATTTACAGAAGCCAGTTAACTCACCAGCACATCTATAAGATGTTTATCCAATCCTATTTCAGCAATAAACTTTTCTATCCTTCCCTGAGATGTCTTTCCTCCATCCCAACACCTCCAGCCCTGCTTCCCCACTCAGTGGATTCTTGGTGCCAAAGATTTCTTTTGAGCTAGCTGGCCACATTGGAAACAGGCCAAAAATGTTCCTATTTGAGAGCCTAAAGGAATCTTTGCTTCCTGACTTCCATTCTCTTGTTCTCTCATTGCCATCTACTAATGTCCAATTCACTCCCTTTCAGTAACAGAACAGGAACTTGCGTGAATTGGTAATGTACACTCAGTGGCCACTTTATTAGGTACACTAGTATGCCTGCTCATTAATGCAAGTATCTAATCAGCCAGTTATTTGCAGCAACTGAAATGCATAAAAGCATGGGGACATGGTCAAGAGGTTCAGTTGTTGTGCAGACCAAATATGCCTAAGGTTGAACATGGTATTCCAACAGTTAATCTAATAGTGATATATTTTGTAGGACTTTGTGGGTCAATTTCCAGTGCTAAGCATTTACAAACATAGATTCTGAGAGGTTACAGAGATGAGGTGCAGAGTGCTGAAGCTGGGGGAATTGTTGATTGTTCAGAGTTTTGTGGAACTGGAGGAGGTATATATTCCTAATCAAATGGAAGAACATTTGCAATTGTGTCAGAGGCTTGAATTGATGACTATTATTATCTCTTTTTTTCCCTCTCTCTAATAGTGAGCTGAGTGCCAAGTCGAAGAAACTTCACATGCAGGTTTTGGAGGATGGAAAATCCTCAGAGAGTAAGTTACTGACACCATTAGTAGGGTTGTGATACCTGGTTATTTCTGTAATTAAGTGTTCATTAGTATGTGAAATTGGATGTGTTTTAACTTTAGTCATAGTCGTAGAGCAGTACTGCATAGATACAAGCTACTCAGCCAATAAGTCCGTGCCAACCACAGTGCCCATTCAGCTAGTCCCAATTTCCTTTGTTTGGCCTCTCTCCCCCTAAGCCCCGCCCCTCTTTGTATCTATGGAAGAGCTTCTTAAATGCAATTGTGCTTGACCCAACCATTCATTCAGCAGCTTGTTCCAAATTCATGCCATCCTCAGTGTGAAAAAAGTTTCCTCTCAGCTCTCTTTTAAGTTTTTCTCCTCTAATCTTAAATCTACCCCATGTCCCATAGTTTGGACTCCCCTCCCCAGGGAAGAGACTAACCGCTCACCTTATCTATGGCTACTATAAGTTTAAGCATCTCTATGAGCTCGCCCCTCATTCACTTATGTTCCAATGAATAAAGATTTGGCTCAGGCCCTCTAGTTTGGGCAACATCCTCAAATCTTTTCTGCCTTTCATTTTAACCATGTTTTTCCAATAACAGGACTAGCAAAACTGTACATAGTACTCCAAGTGCGGCTCCTCCTATACCCAGTGCCCTGACTAATGAAGGCTAGAGTGCTAAACGTGCTTTTTCCACCTATGATGTCACTTTCAACAAACTGCACTTGCACGCCTCAGACCCTCTGTTCCATTACACTCGCTAGTGCCATATCATTCATTATGTACCATACCGATTTAATTTTCCAAAATATATCACCTCACCCTTACCTGGATTGAAATCCACTTGCCACTCTGCGTTCAGCACATAATTTTCCGAAACTTCTGCCACCTCCAGTTGGATCCAACCGCCAAACACATCTTCATCCCCCCCACCCCAGTTTCTGCAGGGATCGTTCCTTGTCCATTCGTCCCTCCCCACTGATCTCCCTCCTGGCACTTATCCTTGCAAGCGGAACAAGTGCTACACCTGCCCCTACACCTCCCTCACTACCATTCAGGGCCCCAACCAGTCCTTCCAGGCGAGGCAACACTTCACCTGTGAGTCTGTTGGCGTCATTTACTGTGTTCGGTGCCCTCAGTGTGGCCTCTTGTATATCGGTGACACCAGACGTAGATTGGGAGACCGCATCGCAGAGCATCTACGCTCCATCTGCCAGAACAAGCGGGATCTCCCAGAGGCCACCCATTTTAATTCCACTTCCTATTCCGATATGTCTATCCACGGCCGCCTCCACTGTTGGTATAAGGCCACACTTGGGGTGGAGAAACAACACCTTATATTCTGTTTGGGTAGCCTCCAACCTGACGGCATGAATATCGATTTCTCAAACTTGCAGTAATGCTTCTCCCACACCCTCCCTTCACCGTTTCCCATCCCCTTGTCCCTCTCTCCTTGCCCGCCCATCGCCTCCATCTGGTGCTTTGCTGCACCCCCCCCCCCCCATTTTTTTCTTTCTTCCATGGCCTTCTGTCTCTTTCACCAATCACTTCCTAGCTCTTTGCTTCATCCCTTCCTCTCCCCCCCCCCCCCAAGTTTCACCTATTGCCTGGCGTTTCTCTCTCCCCTCCTCTCTTCTTTCAAATCTACTCCTCAGCTTTTTGTCTCCAGTCCTGCCAAAGGGTTTCAGCCCAAAACATCGACTGTACTTTTTTCCAGAGATACTACCTGGCCGGCTGAGGTCCTCCAGCATTTTGTGTGTGTTGCCACTCCTCAGCCCACTTTCCTATCTGATTAAGATTCCCTTGTAATCTTTCATACCTCCTTCACTATCAAATCTCAAATAATAATGAGGCAGCCTACAAAGAAGAAGTCATCACCCCGACACAGTGGTGTCAAGAAGACCTCTCCCTCAGTGTCACAAAAACAAAGGAGCTGGTTGTAGATTATAGGAGGAACGGAGATGGGCTAACCTCTATTGACATCGATGGATCTGGGGTTGAGAGGGTAAACAGCTTCAAGTTCCTCGGCATCCACATCACCGAGGACCTCACGTGATCCGTACACACCAGCTGTGGCAGGGTTTGCAGGTCGTTACTTTCTACAAGGTGAAACCTAACATCGTGAATGGCTGTGATGCTTCCCTCCCAGCTGAGCTCAGCACCTTTTATGCATGCTTTGAAAGGGAGAGTAAAACTACACGTGCAAACCCTTGCAACATCTGATGATCCTCTTATTGCTGCATTGGAGGTAATGTCAGGGCACCTTTCAAGAGGGTGAACCCTTTACGAGGCGTCAGGCCCTGACGGTGTACCTGGCAGGGCATGGAAAATCTGTGTCACCCAACTGGTGGGATTGTTTAATCTCTCACTGCTGCAGTTGGAGAAGAACCTGCTTCAAAAGGGCAACAACCTTATCAGTTCCCAAGAAGAGCAGAGTGAGCTGCTTCAACAACCGTCAAACAGTAGCACACACATCTACTGTGATGAAGTGCTTTGAGAGGTTGGTCATGGCCAGAATCATTTCCTGCCTAATCACGGACCTGAACCCTCTGCAATTTGCCTATCGCACAATAGGTCTACAGCGGATGCAATTTCTCTGGCTCTCCACTCAGCCTCAGGTCACCTGAAGAATTCAATATCTCCATCAGGCTGCTGTTTATTGATTACAGCTCTGAGTTCAGCACAATCATACCTTCAATTCTAATCAACAAGCTCCTAAACGTGGGCCTCTGCACCTCTCTCTGCAACTGGATGCTTGACTTCCTCACCAGGAGATCATTGTCCATGCAGTTCAGAGTAACATCTCATCCTCGCTGAGGATCAGCACTGGTACACATCAAAGATGTGTGCTTAGCCCAATGCTCTATTCTCTGTACACTCATGACCATGGGAGGCACAGCTCAAATGCCATCTCTAAGTTTGCCAGTAACACAACTATTGTTGACAGAATTTCAGATGGTGACAAGGAAGCGTTCAGGGGTGAGATAGGTCAGCTGATTGAGTGGTGTCACAACAACAACTTAGAACTCAACATCAGGACGACCAAAGTATTGATTATAGACTTCAGGAAGGAGAAGTCGAGGTAACACACACCAGTCTTCCTGGAGGGATCAGCAGTGTAAAGGGTGAGCAGTTTCAAGTACCTGGGCATCAACATCTCTGAAAATCTCTCCTGGGCCCAACATACCGATGTGATTACAAAGGCGGCACTACGGTGTCTATATTTCATTAGGAGTTTGAGGAGACTTGGTGTGTCACCAAAGACACAAACTTCTACAGATATATAGTGGAGAGCATTCTATCTGGTTGCATCACCATCTGGTATGGAGGGGCCACTGCACAGTATTGGAAAAAGCTGCAGAAAGTTGTAAACTCACTAGCCATATGTCTACCAAAACATCTTCACTTGTATTCTCATCTCTCAAGGAGCCACAACTTTATTCTCAGTAGACCCTGGGAAGAAATATGCATTGAAAATCCCACCAGTTTCCTGTGCTTAAGACAAAAACATCTGTAAGAGGACCTGCTCTCTCCCTAGCCACTGTTTTTATAGCTGTAGAACCTCTTGGGATTTTCCCAAACCTTACCTGCCAAATCCATCTTATAGCTTCTTTTTGCCCTCTTAAGATTATTTCTAATATTTTTATTAGTCACCTGGGGATTTATTTGATCACTACCTCCTAAACCCAATGTATGCTTCCCTTTTCTTGACCAGAGCCTTAATATCTTTCGTCAGTCAAGATTCCCTAAACTTGCCAGATTTACCCTTTGCTTTGATAGAAGCATGCTGCTCCTGGATACTTAATACCACATTCTTAAAAGTGCCCCACTTGTCATTTATTCCTTTCCTTTCAAACAGGCTTACCTATTCATCCTCTGCTAGGTCCTGTCCAATTCCCCCAAAATTAGCCCTGCTCCTGTTTAGGACCCTGACTTATGGACCTTTTCCATTACCACCTTAAAACTATGACAACATAGATGGCCGAATGCTTATGGACTGTGCAGTCTAGCTCACAGATGTTCTCACTGACATCTTCACCATCTTCCTGGAGCAGACTACCAACCCTGCCGGTGTCAAGCCCACTACCATCATCCCAGTGCCCAAGAAGCCAGCCGTAGCCTGCTTCAATGACTACCGTCCCATGGCAATAACCTCAATAGTAATGATTTGCTTCGAAAAGCTGGTCATGAACTGCATTAAATACTGCCTTCCTGCCACAATGGACCAAATCACATTGTCCAGATCTGCCACCAACACTGCCATAGTCTCCATCCATTAGCCAGTCTGTCCCACCCAGATAATGGTGTTCCTACATCAGAATGTTGTTCATTGACTTCAGTTTTGTTCTCAATACAATCATTCCCCAGAAGCTGGTGGGTAAAGCTGTCCGTGTTGGGTCTCAACACCTCCATCCATAACTCAGTTTTGGACTTTCTGATGACGAGGCCACAGAAAGTCTGTATTGGCAACAACACATCTGGTTCCATCATGCTGAGCACCAGGGCTGTGTGTTGAACCCACTGATGTCACAATGCTTACACACGACTGTACTGCCAAATCCTGTTCTAATCACATCATTAAGTTTGCTGTTGACAGAACAGTGGTTGGCTTCATCAGCAACAATGATGAAGCAGCATACAGGGAGGAGTTAGAGCAGCTTGTGGATGAGTGTAAACACAATTAACTGAGTCTCAACGTGGACAAGACTAAAGAGATGATTGTGGACCTCAAGAAGGCACAGCCTGAACGTTCTCTATTGCACATCAATGGTTCTCCTTGGAGAGAGACCACCGTATGTCGGCATGCACATTGCTGACTATCTCACTTGATCACTCAACAATACCTCTTTAGCAGCACCATCACTTCCTGAGAATGCTGATGCAAGCAAATGTTCTCCCACCCCACCCCCACACATACATTCTCACCACAGCTCCAATCTGCTAATTACATTTGCAGATGATACTACGTTTATTGGCCTTATTTCAAATAATAACGAGGCAGCCTACAGAGAAGAAGTCATCACCCTGACACAGTGGTGTCAAGAAAACAATCTCTGCCTCAATGTTGAGAAAACAAAGAAGCTGATTGTGGACTACAGGAGGAATGGAGACAGGCTCACCCCTATTGACATCAGTAAATCTGGAGTTGACAGGGTGAACAGCTTCAAGTTCCTTGGTATACACATCACAGATGATCTCACTTGGTCTGTACATACCGACTGTGTGGTGAAAAAAGCACAACAGCGCCTCTTTCACCTCAGGCGGTCGACAGGAGTCCCCAAATCCTAAGGACTTTCTACAGGGGTGCAATTAAGAGCATCCTGACTGGCTGTACCACTGCCTGATATGGGAACTGTACCTCCCTCAATCGCAGGATTCTGCAGAGAGTGTTGTGGACAGCCCAGTGCATCTGTGGATGTGATTGCTAGACCCTGCAGCAAATGGTGAGGGCTGCAAAAAGCACTGTTGTCTCTCTCCCCCCAGCTCAGGACAATTATCAGAAGCGCTGCCTTTGCAGTGCCTCCAGCATTGTCAAAGACTCCTCTCATCCTTCCACAATCTCCTTGCCCTGCCATCAGGCAAAAGGTACTGCAGACTGTAAGACTGGGTAACAGCCTCTTTCCCCAAGCTGTTAGACTACTTAACACCCTGCTGCTACCCAACACGCATGTACAACCTGTTACAATACCCTGGGCCCTGATCGACTGATCACTTTTTTCATCTTTTATTGCTGCTGTTTCACATATTTATACGACTATTGTTTTATTGTAATAGCACCAGTAAGATTGCATAATCATTCACCTCACACTTTGTCAACCAGTCAATCTTCAGGACCTGTCACTCTGGGACTTGGGCTGATATCACTTTGTATCTGTATGTGCTGGATTGTAACTATATATGCTGCATGTCACTACATTATATGGTTTCTGTTTTGCACCTTTGACCTCAGAGAAGTGATGTTTCGTTTAAGACCATAAGATATAGGAGCACACTTGGGCTATTTCGCCTAATGAGTCTGCTCTACCACTTCATCATGGCTAATCCAATTTTCCCCTCAGCCCCAGTCTCCTGCCTTCTCCCTGTATCCCTTTGTGCCCTGACCAATCAAGAATCTATCAACTTCTGCCTTAAATATACATAAAGACTTGGCCTCCACAGCCGCCTGTGCCAAAGAATTCCACAGATTCACCCCACTCTCTAGCTAAAGAAATTCCTTCTCATCTCCATTCTAAAAGGACACCCCTCTATTCTGAGGTTGTGTCCTCTGGTCTTAGACACTCCCACCATAGGAAACATACTCTCCACATCCACTATGAAAACCTTTTACTGTTCAATAGCTTTTAATAGGTCACTTCTCATTCTTCTGAATTCTAGTGAACGCAGGCACAGAGACAAACACACTTCATATGACAAGCCATTCAATCCTGGAATCATTTTCGTGAACCTCCTTTGAACCCCCTCCAGTTTCAGCACATCCTTTCTAAGATATGGGGCCCAAAACTGCTCACAGTACTCCAAGTGAGGCCTCATCAGTGCTTTACAAAGTCTCAACATTACATCCTTGCTTTTATATTCTAGTCCTCTTGAAAAGAATGCTAACATTGTATTTGCCTTCCTCACCAGTCTCACCCTGCATAAGGGTTCCCAAGTCCCTTTGTGCCTCAGTTTTTCTCTTCATTTAGAAAATAATCAACCCATTCATTCCTTCTACCAAAGTGCATGACCATACACTTCCTGACACTATATTCCATCTGCCATTTCTTTGCCCATTTTCCTAATCTGTCTCAGTCCTTCTGTAGCCTCTCTACTTCCTCAGAACTACCTGCCACTCTACCTACCTTCATATCATCTGCAAACTTTGCAAAAAAGCCATCAATTCCATCATTCAAATCATTGACATACAACATAAAAGAATTGTCCCGACATAGACCCCTAAACATTTCACCTTTCACCCTTAACCTATGACTCCTAGTTCCAGAGTCTCACCCAATCTCAGTGGAAAAAGCCTCCTTGCATTTACTGTATCGGTTTCGTTTACCTCTATCAACTCTCACCTCATTCTCCTATGCTTCAGAAAATGAAGTCCTAATCTAGTCAACCTTTTCCTATAACTCCAACTTAATGCCCTCTGAATTTGACACAGCTTTGGTCTCATTCTGGAAATTCTGGATTATATCCCCCCCAAAGAAATAAATGTCCCATGAGCTATGGTGTCTAATACTATGGAGAAAATGGACTCCAGGCGGGGCTGATGTGCCTTTGAAACTTCAGTTCTTCCTCTTTTACTTTTCAGCACCCTTGGGTGTAGGCCATTACTCCATCAGGTTTTTTAATATACATTTACATTTATTATATGTCCTGTAACTTAGAGATGTATGTTCCTGAACATGCCCCTTTTAGCCTCTCCACAATACTTCATGGTGAGAGACTACTCTTTCTCTTATTTCAAAGTGGCTGAGTTTGTGTTTCCTACCTTGAAATTGTCTTTTTCCCCTGAGGTATGGTGAAAAACTTGTTTTGTATGCCGACCATACAGATTATTTCATTACATCAGTACACTGAGACTGCACTGTCTACCTGGTTTTGGCCGCCTTTCTTTTACTGCTTTCCCTTGAGCTTTAAGTGTCACAGTTTTCACTGTTTGTGTAATGTTCACATCCAATTTTTAACTTCCTGATCTTGTGTCTGTAGCATGCTACATCTCTGAATTTGGTCGTATGTGGTAGGAATACCAAGTTTCACATAAGAGGTGGAAAAGGTAAAAGTTTATAAAAGATCAATAAGCATAATTACAGATGCATTGAAACCTAATGAATGGTCCCATTTGAAAGTTTAGATTATTTTTTTCTATTGTAGATTTTTGTTGCATTTCAAAGGGTTTCTATTTTAATTGTACTATTTTCCATCATTGTTGCAGTCCTTGGTGAGGTGATAGTACCAATAGATCTATTCAAGAAGCAGCCCAGTGGAAGACAAAGGTTTCGTCTGCTAAACACACAGAATGGGAATAGTTCAGGATCCATCACAGCTGAGGTAATAACCATCACAATATTTTACATTCATTCTGAGTTGCGCCTCTCCTGGTTTGTGTTATTTTCAAGGATGGGGCTTAGTAGGCTTGAAAAATTGCAACCGATTTTGAGTTTTAGATTGTAGCTGAAACAGCTTAAAAATGATTTACAGCTTTAAAACAATTGGTAGAAAATGATCAATCATACAAAATAAATGTAATTACTCCCTGTTGACTTATGACTGTGTGGCCAGATTCTGCTCCAAGTCTATCTACAAGTTTTTAGATGATACCACCATAGTGGGTGGCATTTCAAATATCGATGAGTTGGGAGTACAGGAAGGAGACAAAGAACCTAGTGACATGGTGTCATGACAACAGTCTTTCCTCCAATGTCAACAAAACAAAAGAGCTGGTCGTTGACTTCAGGAATAGGCTCGGTGTACATGCTCCTGCTTACATCAATGGTGCCAAGGTCAAGAGCTTCAAGTTCCTGGGAGTCAACATCATCAATAGCCTGCCCTCGTCAACAACATTGACACCATACCCAAGGAAAGCTTACTAGTGCCTCTACTTCCTCAGGAGGCTAAAGAAATTCAGCATGTTGGGCCGGCTGGTGGCACAACGACATCGGCGCTGGACCCGGGAGCGGAGGTTCCCGGGTTCGAAACTAGTCGGGTCCGCCTCCAAGCACGCTTTCCATCTGTGCTGAGTTGAGTGTTGAGATCGCAACTCGACCTCGTAAAACAAAGGGAAAATACTGCGAAAGTGTCTGTGTGAGGAGTGGCACACCACACAGTCCCTCTGTCTCGCTCTGCGCCTTGGAAAAAGCCATGAAAAATCCATCATCACAGACGCGCACGCATGCACACGCAGACGCACACACACAGACTCGTGTGCACGCAGGCACACGCCAAAAAAAAGAGAAATTCAGCATGTCGTCTTTGACCCTCGCCAATTTTTATCAGTGCACTATACAATGCATCCTATCGGGATAAACAGTTTGGTGTGGCAATTGCTCTGCATGTGACTGCAAGAAACTGCAGAGAGCTGTGGACACAGCTAAGCGCATCTTGGAAACCAGCCTTCCCTTCATGGACTGTCTGCGCTTTTCGCGGCCTTGATATATCAGAGCTCCCACCCACCCTTGAATTCTCTTTTCTCCTCCCTTTCATTGGGCAAAAGATACCAAATCCTGAAAGCATGTATCACCAGCCAGACTCAAGAATAGCTTTTATCCTGTTATAAGATTATTGAACTGTCCCCTAGTACAAGATGGACTCTGTACCTCTGTCTATCTCGTTATGACCTTGCACCTTGATGACTATTTGCACTGCTCTTTCTCTTTAACTGTTACAAGTTTATTCTGCATTGTTTGTGTTTACCTTGTACTACTTCAATGCACAGTTGTAATGAATTCATCCACATGAATGGTATGCAAGACAGATTTATCACTCCCTCAGTACATATGACAATCATTAACCAAATTACAAAGTTTATTTCAAACTCAGTGAAGACTCATTTATACATACCAGTACACTAATTGGGAAAGTAATTGGCTGATCAGGGATATGAAGGAGAATAAGCAGTTTGTTGCTGAGACTGATACAGGGAAACAGTGTAGGAACAATGAACAAAGCATCTAGCCCCCGTCTTCATGACAATCATGCCACAGATTGCTTAACACATGAGAGAGACCCAATTTGGCTATCTATTGCCAGTTTCTGTCTATGTCATAAAGCATATCAGTTTTACAACCATGTCCTCACTCTGCATGCTAATCATTGGGTATTCCCATTATTCTGTATGAACCTTTCCAAATCTTCAACCTTCTCACTTCCCTCAATCTTTGCACCCTCCAGGAAAAAAAAAACATTTTAAAGTGACAGCTTAATATTATACTGTCAATTTGTAATATCAAACACCTTTCTCTTGAGCATGTCATCTATGGGTCAAGGTTTCATCCTTTATTTAAAATGTACACTTAACTTTGTTAACCCAACTCTGGGGCAATGTTACAGGTTTAGATAACTCCATACCCTTACTCAACATCTCAGTATCACGGTGACACTCCGTGCCTTGTCATTAATACTACTCTATGCTTACTTTCAATTAAGCAATCTTGCCTTTTAAAATTAAACTGTAGATGCACTCAATGGCCTCGTTATTAGGTCAGAATGAGAATCAAGTTTAATACCACTGGCATACATTGTGAAAGTTGTTTTGCGGCAGCAGTACACTGCAATACATAATAATGAAACTAAATTACTATAAGTATACATATTTTTTTTTAAATAAATAGTGCAAAAAGAGGAAACCAATGGCATAGTGTTCATGGGTTCACTGTCCATTCAGAAATCTGATGGTGGAGTTAATGAGGTGAACACCTGTACAGCTCTTGAATGCAAATACCTAATCAACCACTCATGTGGCAGCAACTCAGTAAATAAAAGCATGCAGATATGGTCAAGAGGTTCACTTGCTGTTCACACTATACATCAAAATGGGGAGGAGATATGATCTAAGTGACTGACAGCCGAATGATTGTTAGTGCCGGCGGCGTCGTTTCAGCATCTCAGAAACTGCTGAGCTCCTTGGGTTTTCACAAACAACAGCCTCTAGGGTTCGTAGAGAATGGATGCTTCTTTGGGGTTTTTTTAAACCAAAAAAAACATCTAGTGAATGGCAGTTCTACAGGTGAGAACCCCTTGTTAATGAGAAAGGTCAGAGGACAATGGCCAGACTGGTTTGAGCTGACAGGAAGGTGACAGTAACTCAAGTGACCATGGATTACAACAGTGTTCAGCATCTCTGAATGCACAACATGTCGAACCTTGACATGTAACCTTGTTACAGCAGCAGAAGACCACGAACATACACTGAGTGAATGCCTTTACCATAACCTCTTTGTTCTTTGAATTGTTTTATGTGATGCTACTGATTGTTTAAACCCCACCTCTTTTAAAACCAAATTAGATATGTTAAAGGGAAACAATTAAGATTTAGGATTTGGTAGCGGAAATCTGTTATTGGTACTTACAGTTCCTTGAGGTTCAACAACTTGCTTGGGTTTTATAAATCATGATTAGCTCTACTACTAATCTGTGTTAATGTTGTAGGCTGTCCATTTATGAATTTAAATTCAAGGTACACTTATACACAGTATATATGCAGTATAGGTCAAATATGATGGCAGAATATAGCATTAATGGTAAGACTCTTGACAGTGTGGAGGATCAGAGGGACCCTGGGGTCCGAGTCCATAGGACACTCAAAGCTGCTACACAGGTTTACTCTGTGGTTAAGAAGGCATACGGTGCATTGGCCCTCATCAACTGTGGGATTGAGTTTAAGAGCCGAGAGGTAATGTTGCTGCTATATTGGAGCCTGGTCAGACCCCACTTGGAGTACTGTGCTCAATTCTGGTCGCCTCACTATAGGAAGGCTGTGGAAACCATAGAAAGGGTGCAGAGGAGATTTACAAGGATGTTGCCTGGACTGGAGAACATGCCTTATGAGAATAGGTTGAGTGCACTCGGCCTTTTCTCCTTGGAGCGACAGAGAATGAGAGGTGACCTGACAGAGGTGTATAAGATAATGAGAGGCATTGATCGTGTGGATAGTCAGAGGCTTTTTCCCCAGGGCTGAAATGGCTAGCACGAGAGGGCACAGTTTTAAGGTGCTTGGAAATAGGTACAGAGGAGATGTCGGGGTAAGTTTTTTTTTACGCAGAGAGTGGTGAGTGCGTGGAATGGGCTGCCGGCGGCAGTGGTGGAGGCAGAAACAATAGGGTCTTTTAAGAGACTCCTGGATGGGTACATGGAGCTTAGAAAAATAGAGGGCTATGGGTAAGCCTAGGTAATTTCTAAGGTAAGGACATGTTTGGCACAGCTTTGTGGGCCAAAGGGCCTGTATTGTGCTGTAGGTTTTCTATGTTTCTAGTATACGCCCCTGAGGTTCGTCTTCCCACATAGACATGAAACAAAGAAACACCATGGAACCTGTTCAAAGAAAACATCAAACACCCAGCGCACGAGAGCAAATCATGCAAATGGCAAAGAACAAGTGAAAAGCAGAATATAAAAAAGTCATTGAAACAGCCTAGTGTTGTTGTGCATTGACTGCAGGCTGCATTCCCAGTCCTCCCTGATCAGAATTGCACAAAATAGCAATTTAAACAAGGGAGTAACCAGAAACTTATCAACACGTGAGCTACAGAGTCCAATCCACAAATCTTGCCCAAGACCCAAGATTCTGGCTCCCGCCTCCAGTAGCAGCAAGTAAGAGGGGGAGAGAGAGACCAGTCAAATGAGAGGTCAGAGTGAAGTTTTGCAACTGCCAAGTTCTATGTTTTTATTCCAGTACTGATTAGTAACATTTCCACTTTACCCTCTGCCTCCACATAGAGTTAATTCGAAGCATTCAGTTTGCCAACCTCCAGAAAATGCTGAAGGAGCTCAGCAGGTCAGGCAGCATCTATGCAGAGGAATGAACTGGAAATTTCAGGCTGAGGCCCTTCATCGGGATGAACTTCTCGACCTGCAACATCCAGTTTCTCCTCTCTGCAGATGCTGCCTGACCTGCTGAGTTCCTCCAGCATTTTGTGTCCTTTGCTCTGGATTTCCAGCATCTACAGAATCTCTTGTGTTTGTCATTTGCTAACCTGGTGGTGTCCAGAAATAACTGGAATCAAGTGAAGTTTATTGTCATTTATCTACATATAGTAGATGTATACAACGCATAATGTGTATAGAAATGTAGATATAGATGTAGTATATAGAAATGCGACAACATTTCTTTGAATTGAATTGACTTTATTTCTTACATCCTTCATGTACATGAGTAAAAATCTTTGTTTCATCTCCATCTAAATGTGCAATGTGCAATCATAGTAATTTATAATAATTTATAATAAATAGAACAGTCAGCATAATATAGTCAGCTTAAGTCAGCGTGAGTTCACCAGTCTGATGACTTGGTGGAAGAAGCTGTCCCACCAGTCTGTTGGTCCTGGTTTTTATGCTGCAGTTCCGTTTCTCAGGTGGTAGCAGCTGGAATAGATTGTGATTGGGATAACTTGGGTCTCCAGTGATCCTACAGGCTCTTTTTACACACCTGTCCTTGTAAATGTCCTGAATCATGGGAAGTTCACAACTACAGATGTGCTGGACTGTCTGCACCACACTCTGCAGAGTCCTGCGATTAAGGGAGGTACAGTTCCCATACCAGGCAGTGATGCAGCCAGTCAGGATGCTCTCAATGGTGCCCTTGTAGAAAGTTCTTTAGGATTTGGGGGCCCATACCAAACTTCCTCAACCGTCTGAGGTGAAAGAGGTGCTGTTGTGCCTTTTTCACCAGACAACTGGTGTGTACAGACCATGTGAGGTCCTCAGTGATGTGGGTGCCGAGGAACTTGAAGCTGTTTACCCTCTCAACCTCAGATCCATTGATGTCAATAGAGGTTAGCCCGTCTCCATTCCTCCTGTAATCCACAACCAGCTCCTTTGTTTTACTGACATTGAGGGAGAGGTTGTTTTCTTGAATCAGGGTGTAAAACACATAACACACAATAACTTACGAAGGCAAGGATAAAATCTACAGGTGAATCACACTTAAATAACAAACTAAAGCGCATTAATATTAAAAATTGTAAGGTACGGATCAGATTAACCAGTGGCACTTCAAATATGATGTGGCCAGGTGTTCAGAAGCCTAATGGCCTGGGGGAAGATTAGGCTTGGAGAGACAAATAAGGTTTGCTGCTTAGAGCATATCCAATTTAATTCTGACTTTCTCAGAGAACATGCATAATGACGCTTGTTCGCTCTGTGAGTACATAGAACACTACAGCAGAGTACAGGCCTGTTGGCCTACGATGGACTAACGATATTTTAACCTAAGATCGATCTAACCCTTCCCTCCTGCATAGCTCTCCATGTATTTGGGAACTGCTGGAAATTAACTTTAAACAGAGCAAGAATTTAGATGGATACTCTACACTCGGAAACCACTTTATTAGTACCTCCTGTACCTAATTAAGTGGCCACTAAGTGTATGCTCATGGTCTTCTGCTGCTGTAGCCCATCCACTTCATATTTGATGTGTTGTGCATACAGAGTTGCACTTCTGCACTCTACTGCTGTAACGCATGCTTATTTTGTTACTGTCGTCTTCCTGTTTATTGAATCAGTCTGGCCATTCTCTGACCTCTCCCATTAATAAGATATTTTCACCCACAGGACTACCACTCACTGGATGCTCTTTTTTGTTTTTCACACCATTCTGTGTAAACTCTAGAGACTGAGAATCCCAGGAGATCAGCAGTTCAGAGATACTCAAACCTCTCCGTCTGGCACCAACCACCATTCCACAGTCAAGGTCACTACAGTCTCATTCCTTTCCATTCTGATGTTTGGTCTGAACATCAGCTAAACCTCTTAACCATGTCTGCACGCTTTCATGCGTTGAGTTGCTGCCACATGATTGGCTGCTTAGATACAGTGGATTGTGGTTAATTGGCGCAGACTCTTATTTGGGACAACTCTTAAAGAACAAAGACAAATTGAGAAAATAGCCAGGATTCTCTTCGTTTATTTGGGACACTATGCCGCTTACTCAAGATCGAAAGCTGTTGCTGAACGATTTCTAACTAGCATCAGTTATGTGGCATTTAAACACTACACACTGCTTAGAGCAAACGGTTTTTAAATAGCATCGCCTGCTTGTGTTTGTGTTCAAAAAGCAGTGATTTTTGTCATTGATAGTTGGTGAGTAATAAGCAGTAAGACAATTCAGAACTATTTTGCTCACTGCAGTTTCAAGCATTGATGTTTGAAAATTCCAGAAACAGCAAGGAGTGCAAATGAAATACTTTCACTACTTCAATAAGTTAGGAACTACGAAGAATTTTGAAGTATCGACAATCATCTTGGATGTTACAATGAAAATGAAGATTTGGAGGATGCAGTTGTTGAAAGCATTGTTTGAAGGCAGTCCATTATGTGTCTAGGTGTGTCCTCTGATTTTGTTCATTTTACAGTCAATCAAAAGAACATGACAGCGTACACTGGATTAATTCCTCTATCAATAACTATTAGGAACTAATACACAATTGCACAGTACTGTAGTAGTTTTGGTAGTGTACTACTTTGTTCTGTATTTCATTTAAATATTGAAATTGGTACTTGGGTTGTTGTCTTGTTCATATATTTGTAACAATTTGATGAAACTTCAGCTAATTAGGACAGCCACTCAATTGGTCCAAAATGTACTGGTCCCCGTGTGTCCCAGTCTACCAGAATCCACTGCATTTGCATCAATGAGCAGGTATCCACTTAATAAAGTGGCCACTGAGTGTATACTCAGTGTTGAGTCTCCGTATCTCAGTCTCACACTATCTGCTTTGGTGACATTTGGTGGATGCTGGTTTATAATGGAAAAGTCCAAGAATATGAACCATGAGCCTGATCTCATTACAGTTCTGTTATATGGAACCTAATGAAATGAAATCTCGACAATCTCCCACTCTGCTTCCGGCAAAGAAAGTAGAGAAGGATCGAACAGTCATGCCTTGTGGCACTGTTGTTACCACGGTAACCGCTGTTAAGACCAAGCCTCGAACAGATGGGAAGCCTGGTGCGTCGCCTTCAGGTAATGAAAGGGTTAATATTGGTGATTACTTTTTCTTTAAAAATGCACACATGACCAGCTCCAAAACTCAAGTGTACTGGGACTAAAATTAATTGGTTAGGCACATATTCCGTCAAGAGTCGAATATGGAGTGATGTGATGGAATAAGAAAGGAAGAAATCAGCAGGTCAGGCAGCACCTGTGGAAGGAAATGGACAGTTGAAGTTTTCCTCTGTGGTTCTCCATCTGGGCTGAAAGAGTAGAAGGGATAAAGACTGTATTTAATGCTGCGCAAAAGTCTTAGGCACGAATATATAGGGTGCCCAAGAATTTTGTACAGTACCATATTTGTCATTGTGGCACAGGGAGCGAGTTTGTAAATCTGGTGGGAGCAAAGGATGTTTGGAACAGCAAGGGTGGAGTGCTGTGGCAGAGAAAGAGTGCCAGGAGCCGGGGGGCAGGGGGGCCCAGGTGATTAGTGTGGGTGCAGGCACACCCAATCCTGAAATTCTGGATGCAGGTTTGATTTCAATATGTAAAAGAAATTTGTACAAGTACATAGATGGGAAGGAGATGAAGGGCTATAGTTCAAGTACAGGTCAGTAGGACTAGGCAGAATAACCATTCGGCACAGACTAGATGAGTTTCTGTACTGAGTGCTCTACGATTCTATAACTCTATAAATGGATGTTCAGTCACAGTTACACACTGTTAGGAGGAATCCTGCAAAGTAATTGGTGGTTTGAGTTTGGGTACATTGTGAGCACAGAATGTACTGCATGGAATTGGCAGAAGTGCAAGTGAGTTGCCGATTCTTCCGGATCATCTATTTAAATCCTTGGTTGGTGGGAAGGGGAAAGGTAAAAAGGCAGATGATACCTCACCCCTGGTTGCAAGAGGAGTGATAACAGTGGAGACGGGAAAATGAACCCAAGGTCACAGGGAATACCAGGACATGAGGGAAAGGAAGCTGTTTGGTTGTGGCATCACGCTGAAGACAGTAGAAGATACTCATTGAATGTGGTGGGCGAGGGAGTGGGGGAGCTTGTAGACCATAAGACAGAGGAGCAGAATTACTCCATTTGGCCTGGTCCCCCACTCCCATCATGGCCAATTTATTATCACTCTCAACCCCATTTTCCTGCCTTCTCCCTTTAACACCCTTGCTAATTGAGAACCTATTAACCTTCACTCTGAATGTACTCAATGACTTGTCCACCACAGGTATCCGTGGCAATGAATTCCACAGATTCACCACCCTCTGGCTAAGTAAGTTCTTCCTCATCTCTGTAAGGGACATCTTTCTATTCTGAGGCTGTGCCCTCTATCCCTAGACTCACTGACTTTCGGAAACATCCCCTTTATGTCCACTCTGTCTCTGATATGAAATTCCTCCCCCTTCCCCACATTCTTTAGAATTGCTGGAAGTGGACAGAGGTAGAGAGTACTGTGATTTGGAGTGGAAACCACAGTTACTGAAACAGGATTCCAAGCATGATATTAAGCTCTTCTGCCTTTGCCTCAGTGCCTATTTGATAAGTATTCACCCAGGCTGTGGACACTTTCTTCTGACTTCAGAGTTCTTGCCTCTTCTGATTTCCTATACAGTTTAAATCAGTTTGATGCTAATACTGACAGGCAATGACCACACAATTCTTCCACTGCCTTTACTTAACCTACTCCCTTGTAAACTTTCTGCACTTCACTCAAAGGGCCGACCCTAACATTGTCATCAAACCTGCTGTCAAGCAGAAGAATTGTTTGGGTAACTGGTCCCTTCTGTGCAATTACATTCTGACATTGTAAATAGGGCCATTTTCAGTAGGATTTCAATGCCAGAGGCAGTTTCCTAATAATGACTGACCTTGAACTTTTCTCTTTAATAACAGACACCCCTGTAAAGTCCTCTACAGATGTGAAAGATGCAGAGGAGGAATCCTTGGTGCAAGGGAACTCCGAGCAGGGTGCACCTGTTAGCAAACTCCTGTCATCATCTGATACAGGTACAAACTGCCTATTGTTCGTGTCTTACAATACCATCCATGTTTGATCTCATTGCTTATAAATAATTTTATTAGGTGGGATTGTATCTGAGGGTATGAATACTGTTTGGTTATTTTATGTATGATATTGGTACCAAGCACCCTTGGGTCCAGTACAGTTAAGGCATCCGTTAGTCTTGCGAGACCATGGATCTGCACCTGGAAAGTCTTCGCTCTCCAGGGCGCAGGCCTGGGCAAGGTTGTATGGAAGATCGGCAGTTGCCCATGCTGCAAGTCTCCCCTCTCCACGACACCAATGTTGTCAAGGGAAGGGCAAGGGCCGATACAGCTTGGCACCAGTGTCGTCACAGAGCACTGTGTGATTAAGTGCCTTGCTCAAGGACACAACACACTACCTCGGCTGGGGCTCGAACTCATGACCTTCAGATTGCTAGTCGAATGCCTTAACCACTTGGCCACATGCCCCCAGTACAGTAGAAATAGAAAAAAATAACTGCTTCCCTGCATTCTGTATTAACCTTGTACTAGGCAAGCCTGGGGCACAGTTATTTAACCAAATATGGTTACCAAATTGGAGAGCAATAAGAAGCAAGCTTGTCTGATTAAATTACCTTGTTTTGTGCAAGATAGACACTTTGTATTATCTGACTGTGACTTTCAGAATCGCTATAAATGATATACAAGCACTGCTTTTGTAAAGATTCAAAAGCCCTTTAACTTAGAGCTCTTTGTACAGAATCGTTGTAGACTACAACCCCGCAGATTTTGCAAAAAAAAAAAGCACCAAAAAGCACCGGGGAAAGCAGTAAGAATGGCAGTGGTCTAAAGGATATGAATCATAGTTCCAGAAAAGCTTAAGCCTAGAAGGTGTAATCATCATTATGAGCCGTGTCATGCGACGTGGCCAGTCGTGGTCCCATGACCATGATCGGTCATGGCAAATTCTTCTGCAGAAGTGGTTCACCATTGCCTTCTTCTGGACAGTGTCTTTACAAGACAGGTGACCCTAGCCATCATCAATACTCTTCGGAGATCATCTGCCTTGTGTCAGTGGTCACATAACCAGGACTTGTGATATGCACCAGCTGCTCATACGACCATCCACCATCTGCTCCTGTGGCTTCACGAGACCCTGATTGTGTTCGGGGAGTGGGAGGTGCTAAGCAGATGCTACATTTGCCAAGTCGGGTATTGAACAATGGTGATAGACAAAATTGGGTTCAAATTCAAACTGTAATCATGAGGGAAAACATGTACCTTAATCCTCTCCTTCAGGCAATGAACCTTCCAAATGTTTACTATTTTCAGAAAGGAAAAAGAATCCAATTCTAAATGTTCTCAGCACACTGTTGTGACATGTTATCATCGTTCCACTCGATCCTGTTGTTTTCTTTGTGATTTCATAAACTGCTGATATAATACTTTTGACTTCACTTTCATTCTGGCAAGAGAAGTAAAACCTGTTACTGTTGTCACTGCTTGGTTGGCCTGTAGCTTCCACAGGCCCGGTTGACCATAAATGGTCATTGTTTTACAACATTGAATCACAGTGGATTTAATTTAGCTTTTTTTGGACGTTAATCAATAGAAAAATACTCTCTTTTTTTTAATTTTATTTTTATTTGGATAAGGAATTCACAAATATGTACTTTTTTCACACATATAACCTTTTCCATTTTTTTATATGTATAAAACTACAATTATTTATATATTCTTAAGTACACATTGAGATGATATAAAAGGAAAATAAACATTTAAATAGATAATTATGTACTGTGGTAAATCTAACTTATTAGGCTAAGCAATGGAATTAGTTGTTAAGAAAAATGGTAATGATAGTTTCCATATAACCCTTCTGGACCATTTCCACTGGTCCAAAATGTTGTATATAAGCCTATGTATCAACCATTGTAGGTGTTTATATCCTAATTTGTTCATGCTTGCTCCTGCCTGCAGACATAATTATCCAATCCCTATGTACTTATTTACTTAATTTTTTCATTTTTTTATCCCTTTCCCAAATCTTTCCCTTTACTTGTGTTAATTCTCTATTTTCCAAAAGAAAACAAAAAAAACAAACATTTAGACTAGGGGTGCTTACGTTAGCAATATTACTGTGTTGATGAGAAGAGCAGTATAAATCATTAGGAGAGTCACCTAAAGTCTGCTCGCATTGGGGTTATATATTCAATCCATTTATTCCAGATTTGATAAAATTTTTCTTTTTGAGTTCTCAGGGAGTAAGTCAACTTTTCCATTTTAAATATTTCCAAGATAATTTCGTATCAATCTTCTAATGTAGGTGGTATTGGATTTAGCCATTTTCTAGTGATTGATTTCTTACTTGCCGCTAAGAGGGCCTGCAGCAACTTTATATCTTCCTTCTGTTCAAGAAACAATACATGCCCCAAATAGAGCGTCTCAAAGTTCAGAGGTATCTGGGACCTAAGTACCTTAACTAATGTTCTATGAATACCTTCCCAAAATAGACTTAATTTAGGGCAATCCCAAAAAATATGAAAATGATTTGCCTCCTTGGAGCCGCACCTTCTCCAACACATCACATTTGTATCTTTATATTTTTCCTGATATGGGGTCTTGAAGTATCTTATAATGTTTTTTCAACAATGTTCTCTCCAAGTCAAAGAATTAGTCGAGGACCATTGAAAGCTGCAGATTTTCTCCCAAGCCTCCTCTGAAAGTACCAACCCCGCTTCTTTCTCCCACTTCTCTTTAATATACAGTGTATTTACATTTTTAGCATGGGAGAGTGCACTATATAATCGAGAAACTGAGTTACTAGGTATTGAACTGCAAGCCGAATTCAGAATCTTGAAAAATTCTAATTCTACTGTTGATAGGTCTGTCTATCTACAACTCTGGTTAACATAGTTTCGTACTTGAAGGTACCTAAAAAAAGTCATTATGTTCTAGGCCATGTTTGTCCTGCAGGATTTGGAAACTTTGTAATACTCTTTTATCTATAAATGAGAGGTAGGTTGTAAGACCTTTCTTTATCCATAGCTCAAATCTTTTATCTCCTCTGTTGGGAAGGAATTCGGTATCATATGCACACCATCTAAAGAGTTTTAACATGTTATTAATTCCACATGAATTAACCACCTTCTGCCATACTTTTAATGTAAGATTTATCCAAGCGTTTTTAAATTTTTCCAACTGGGCCATCAATCCTTTGTCAGCTATTGAGGCCTGAAGAGGAAAACTGTCAACTAAACCAAATTCTATTTCCTTCCATCTAGCCTTATATTCCCTATTACACCAATATAACAGAGGGGTTATCTGTGAGGCATAAAAATAATTTCTCAGGCGAGGAAGAACCATACCTCCTCCTTCATTCCCTAACTGTAAGGTGTTATATCGAATTCTAGGTTTCTTTCCTTGCCAAATGAAGCGGGAAATCCATTTGTCCCATTCCCTGAATTGATTTTCATCCACCTCCACCGGTAAAGTATGGAAAAGATACAATAACCGAGGAAGAATATTCATTTTTATAGTATTTATCCTTGAATTTAAACTTAAAAAGGGGATAAGATTCCATCTATGCATATCTGCTTTTATCTCTGAGATTAGTGGCCCATAATTTACCTGTGACAGTGTTGAAAGATCCTTCGGCAGGGTTATTCCTAAATATTTTAATGATTTAGCTTCCCACTTAAGATCATATGTATCCTGCAATTTTTTGGATGGTGTATAATTTAGGGACATAACCTGCGTTTTCTTTACATTTATTTCATAACCTGATATTTTCCCAAAGTCATCCAACAGTGTAAACAATCCTATAAATGATTTTTCTGGTTCACTCAGATAGACCAAAACATCATCTGCGAATAACGCCACTTTCTGTTCAATCCCTGCCACCTTGATACCTTTTACGATTTCGCTCTGTCTTATTAGTTAGGCAAGCAGTTCAATATATAGCGCAAAAAGGAGAGGAGAAATTGGGCATCCCTGTCTAGTGCCTCTCTCTAAGATGAAGGAGTCAGAGAGGTCCCCATTTATCTTAATTCCGGCTGTAGGGCTGTCATATAGAGTCTGAATTACTTTAATAAACTTTTCTTGAAAGCCGAATCTTCCTAACACTCTGTATAGGAATGCCCAACTAACCGAATCAAAAGCTTTCTCAGCGTCCAATCCTACTACCATTGTCTCTGTCTCGTTCTTATTAACCTGTTCTACTATGTGTAGAGTTCTCCTTATGTTGTCCTGTGTTTGTCTTTGTTGAATAAATCCAGTCTGGTCTAAGTGGATTAGACCAGGTAAAAGCTTTTCCAATCTGCGCGCTAATATAGATGTAAATAGTTTGTAATCTAAGTTAAGAAAACTAATTGGCCAATAATTGCCACATTCTAGTTTATCTTTACCCTCTTTAGGAATAACTGAAATAATCGCTTCTCTCCAGGAAGGTGGAGTTTCTCCTCTCTGCAAGATCCAATTAAAGGTGTTAAGTAGTAATGGGGCTAACTGTGTCTTCAGGGACTTGTACCACTCTGAGGTAAACCCATCAGAACCCGGGGACTTTCCAGCCTTTAACCTAGAGATGACCACGTTCAGTTCTTTGACAGTTACTGGTTCTAATAAACTTTCATTTTGTAAATCTGTAAGTTTAGGTAGATCTAAAAAATTCAATACACTGTCTATATAGGGCTCATTGGGGGCCCGGGGTTGGGAGTACAGCTCTCGATAATATGTTTCAAAACTCTCTTGAATTTTCCCTATTGTACTCTCCACAAGCTTTGTCTTTGGATTCTTTATTTTATGAATTGTATTGTCTGCTTGTTGTTTTCGTAATTTATATGCTAATAATCTAGCTGATTTACCTCCTACTTCATAATTCTTTTGTCTTAGGTAAAGAAAATTTCTTTGAGTTTCCAACGTATAAATATCGTCAATTTCACTTTGCAATTTCCTAATTTCCTGTTTTCGATTTGAATTACTTTTGTTGCTATCTACAACTTGAAGTTGTTTTAATTTTCCTTGAAGGTCTGCTAATTTTTGTGCATTGATTTTTTTCATGTGAGTGGTAATGGAAATAATTTTCCCTCTCAGTACAGCTTTCAATGTATCTCATAGGATCACTGGTGATGTTTCTCCCGTGTCATTAAGGTCTAGATATTATTTGATTTCTCCCCTTAATCTCTCCATTACTTTCGGGTTATTGAGTATATGTGAGTTTAGCCTCCATAGTGTTTTCCTCATTTTCCTTTCCAGGATTAGAGACATAGAGACTGGGCTATGATCCGACAGATCAATTGTTGCAATATTACAGTTTTTTATCCTGAGTCTATCTGTATTAAAGATAAAGAAATAGTCTATCCTTGAATAAGCTGAATGAGGGAAAGAGTAATATGTATAATCTTTACTAGTAGGGTGTAATTCCCTCCAGACATCTATAATTCCCAACTCCTCCATCAATGAATTCACTTTCCGAGTCAGAGGTTTATTCTGAGTAACTATTCTTGAAGAATCTAATATAGGATTTAATCTAATATTAAAATCCCCTCCACAAATTACTACCCCTTGAGAACTGACCATTAGGTCAAAAATGTGTCTATAAAATGACCATTCACAACCTGGAGGAGCATAAACATTCAGCAATGTTATTTCTGTACCTTCTATTCTTCCTGTGATTTTTACGAACCGTCCTTCTTTGTCTCTAGTCTCTGAAATATGTTCATAATTAAGAGTACTTGATATTAAAGTAGCTACCCCTCTTTTGTGACTCAATTTATATGATGAATAAAATACATGCTTAAAGCCCATTCTTTTTAATTTTCCATGTTCAGATTGGCTCATATGTGTTTCCTGGAGGAAAGCTATTTGTGCCCTCTCTTTTTTCAATTTAGACATAATCTTATTTCTTTTAATTGGATTCAAAACCCCATTAACATTATAGGAAATTATTTTTACCAATTCAGTTTGCATTTTTCTCTAGTAGAAAAAAAAACACTCCTTTTCTAACCAAACAGTAAGCAATCCCTTCTCAACAGTAAACCAAGACATATAACCACACCCTAGACATTTTTGAACATGCAACATTTGAAAATTTTTCCCGACTTCCCACAGTGAGGCCTGAGCACCGACCCGCCTCAGTTCAGAGAGATAACCTCTATCTTCACCCTGTGTTAGAGGGCCCTCAGCAGTTTGAATAATCATAGAGAATTTTCTCCTATTTATGTCTCGACCATATTGCTATCATTCAAGTTATTCCGTCTAGTTTATTTTCAGTTACCAGTTTTCATTTTACCTTTAAGTCCGATTTACTCTTTTCAGTCATTTCTCTTAATTAATCTGTGTTCTCTGTACATTCGCGTCTGAATATTTGCAGCTTTTCCTTGTAGTTTGACACTCTGGTTCGTGTGGAGCGTCCTTGCCGCACTAACTGCCACGACTTCTGCCGAATCCTCTCCAGTAGCGACTCCGGTTGGGTGATAACTTTAATAGGTAGTCCCCGGTCCGCCAGGTCCAATGTTGCCTCCTCCACCGTAGCGTAAGCTTTTGTCCCTTCGTCGTAAAAGACTCTCAGCCGAGCTGGATACAGGGTCTGGAATCCTGATGTTGTTTTCCTTCAGGACTCTCCGTGTTTCCGTATATTCCTTTCGTCTGGCAAGAATCCCCGGTGCGTAGTCGTGGTCTAAACTGATTTTACAGTTGTTCCACATGAAACCTTTCTTTTGCCATGCCCTTTTAAGCACCTCTTCCTTCGTTCTGTAACTGAGAAATCTGACCAGAATCGATCTGGGCTGGGCGCCTGCTGGAGGCTGTGGTGCCAACGCGCGGTGAGCTCTTTCTATCTGTAGGTCTTTTGCGGCCGGTATATCAAGGTTCTCTCTAAATAGCTTCTCAACGAAGGGAATCATCAGTCCGGGTTTACCTTCAGTTCCTTTGGGAACTCCGTAAATCCTCACATTTTCCCTTCTCGAGCGGCCTTCTTGATCTATTAGTTTCCACTGGAGCTGGTCTTGCAGCTTCAGCATTTCTGCTATCACCTCCTCTGCTTTTTGTAGCTTCTCTTCAATTCCAACAATCCTCGCTTCGGCTTCATCTATCCGCGAGTTAGTTTTTACTATTTCTCCTTTAATATCTTCCAGCTGTTTGCTGTTATCTTGTCGGAACTCGCGAATCTCTCCGAGAATCAAGGACAGAGTCACCGATTCCCCCTCATTATCTCTGTCCTGGCTTGCTGTGGGGGAGCTAGGCCCGTCGCCTTGCTGCATCTCTTTATGTTTATCAGCCTTCGGAGTGGACTTTTTAATCTTGTTCTTAGACATCATCCTTGCTCCTTTTATTAATATAGTTATGCAATATTAAGTATTTGTCTAAATTCGATTATGGGGCAGTTTACCTTCTTTTTTGTCGAGAGACCTTTTCCTTACGCCGCCATTTCCTTGATGACCGGTATTCTTTCAGAAAAATACTCTTTCATGTCAAAGTAAAAACAGATCTCTACAAAGTGATCTAAATTAATTACAAATATAAAACACAAAATAATTGATTGCACAAGTATTCACCCCCTTCAAGTCAGTATTTAGTAGATGCACCTTTGGCAGCAATTGCCGCCTTGAGTCTATGTGAATAGGTCTGTATCAGCTTTCACATCTAGACACTGCAATTATTCCCCATTCTTCTTCACCAAACTGTTCTAGCTCTGTCAGATTGCATGGGGATTCTGAGTGAAATTGCCCTTTTCAAGTCCAGCCACAAATTCTCAGTTGGATTGAGGTCTGGACTCTGACATGGCCACTCCAGGACATTAACTTTGGTTTTAAGACATTGCCTGTGTAGCTTTGCCTTAATGATTGGGGTCGTTGTCTTGCTGGGAAACAAATCTTCTCCCAAGTCACAGTTCTCTTGCAGACCTCATCAGGTTTTCCTCCAGGATTTCCCTGTATTTTTCTGCATTCATTTTACCTTCTACCTTCACAAGCCTTCCAGGGCCTGCTGCAGTGAAGCATCCCCACAGCATGATGCAGCCACAACCACACTTCATGGTTTTTGATGATGTGTGGTGTTCGGCTTATGCCATAGCATTTAGTCTGATGGCCAACAATCTCAATTTTGGTTTTATCAGACCATAGAACCTTCTTCCACTCCTCCAGAGTTGTCATAAGACTCTCAGTGGCCTCACTCACAAGATAGATAGATATACTTTATTGATCCCGAGGGAAATTGGGTTTCGTTACAGCCGCACCAACCAAGAATAGAGCATAAACATAGCAATACAAAAACCACAAACAATCAAACAACAAAATGCAAACAAGTCCCCTTCTTGCAGTTTTTGAGGACAGCCTGCTCTATGTAGATTTCCAGCTGTGCCATATTATTTCCAGACAAGGGCCAGCTGACAGAACGTAGTGGTGGATACACGTTCTTCTGGAGCGGTCGCAGCAGCGCTGAACGACGAGAAGCAGGCGTGGGATTTGCCATCAATTCTAACCTCGCCCGTAAACTCACCAAGCACCCAGAGAGCATCAACAACCGCCTGATGACACTTCAGCTCCCACTTGCAAACAAGCAGAGTGCTACGCTGATTAGTGCCTACGCTCCCACCATGACCAACCCAGATGACATTAAAGACAAGTTCTATGAAGAACTCGACACCCTCATCTCAGCAATCCCACAGTCAGAGAAGCTCATCGTTCTCGGGGACTTCAATGCCAGAGTAGGGACAGACTACCAAGCCTGGGAAGGGATTATTGGAAGACACGGCACTGGCAAGTGTAACAACAACGGCCTTCTGCTCCTCAAGACATGTGCCACGCACGACCTTGTCATCACCAACACCCTGTTCCGCTTACCCACCCGTAAGAAGATGTCATGGATGCACCCACACTCGAAGCACTGGCATCTGATTGACTACATCATCACCAGGAAGAGGGACAGGATGGATGTCAGAGTGACGAGAGCCATGTGTGGTGCCAACTGCTGGACCGATCACCGCCTCATTGTGTCCAAGTTCAGGCTTCGCATTCTGCCCATGAGAAGACCCCAAGGGCAGAAGACTGCAAAGGGGCTGAATGTCTCCAAGCTGAAAAGCAGCAGGGTTGCAGAAGAATTCATCGATGACCTTGAAGGCAGACTGCCAGACACACCACAGGATGACGGGACCAGCGTTGAGGAACAGTGGACGGCCTTCAGAGACGCTGTCTATACTACCGCCCTCGAACATCTCGGACCAGCAACCCGAAGAAACCAAGACTGGTTCGATGAGAATGATGAAGAAATACAGGCACTACTAACAGAGAAACATCAACATTACAGAGCGCATCAGAACGACCCCACGTCGCTAGCGAAGAAAGATGCCTTTACCAACGCAAGAAGAAAGGTGCAGAAAAAACTACGCGAGATGCAGGACAGCTGGTTCAGCAAGAAGGCCGATGAAATCCAGGGCTACGCAGACAGCCACGACATAAAGCGCTTCTACGATGCGCTTAAGGCTGTATACGGACCCCAGTCCTCCGGCTCCTCACCCCTCCTCAACGCAGATGAGACGCAGCTGCTGACAGAGAAGAAGCAGATTCTGGATCGGTGGACTGAGCACTTTAACAAAGTCCTTAACAGCCCTGCCGACATCAACGACGAGGCCATTGCCCGCCTGTCCCAGGTAGAGATCAACAAGAACCTCGACTCCCACCCCACAGTAGATGAAGTCAGGAAGGCAGTGAAGCAACTCTCCTGTGGCAAAGCGCCAGGACCCGATGCAATCCCTGCTGAGGTATACAAAGCAGGAGGCCCTGTCATGATGCAAAAGCTGACTGTACTCTTCCAGTCTATGTGGAAAAAGGCTCAGGTCCCGCAACAGCTGAAAGATGCCAGCATAGTCCACATCTACAAGAGGAAAGGCAACCGCCAGCCTTGCGACAACCACCGAGGCATCTCCCTCTTGTCCATTGCGGGGAAGATTCTGGCCCGCGTCCTGCTCAACCGCCTTCTCCAACATCTTGAGCAAGGTCTGCTCCCGGAAAGCCAGTGCGGCTTCCATGCTGAACGTGGGACCGCGGACATGATTTTTGCTGCGCGCCAACTCCAGGAAAAATGCCAGGAGCAACACAGCGACCTGTTCGTGACTTTTGTCGATCTAACCAAGGCTTTCGATACGGTCAGCAGAGAAGGCTTGTGGAAGATCATGGAGAAGTTTGGCTGCCCCAGCAAGTTCATCACAATCGTCCAGCAGTTCCATGACGGTATGATGGTGAAAGTTCTGGATGACGGCGACGAGTCGGAGGCCTTCCCAGTGACAAATGGCGTCAAACAAGGCTGCGTTCTTGCCCCGACTCTGTTCAGTATGGTATTCTCTGCCATGCTGATAGATGCCTTCCGTAACTACGAAGAAGGAATCCACGTCAGGTACAGGACTGACGGCAGATTGTTCAACCTTAGGCGCCTGCAGGCAGTTACAAAGGTGCGAGAGACTGTCATCAGAGACTTCTTGTTTGCTGATGACTATGCACTCAACGCCAGCACAGAGCAGGAGATGCAGTGTGAAATGGACTGCTTCTCACAAGCCTGCGACAACTTCGGTCTCACTATCAGCACCAAAAAGACCGAAGTTATGTACCAGCCTGCCCCAGGAAAGCCATACCAGGAGTCGCGCATCACAGTGAAGGGCCAGAGCCTCCAGGCAGTCGACAACTTCACCTACCTGGGCAGCATACTCTCTCGCGCAGTGAACATAGACGCTGAGGTCAATAACAGGATTGCCAAAGCCAGCGCCGCCTTTGGGAGACTCCGTGAGAACGTCTGGGAGCGGAGAGGACTCAGCCTTACCACCAAGCTGAAGGTCTACTGTGCAGTGGTCCTTACCACCCTCCTTTACGCCAGCGAGACCTGGACTGTCTACAGCAGACACGCCAAACAGCTCAACCACTTTCACCTGAGCTGTCTCCGCAGACTCCTCCACATCAGGTGGCAGGACAAAGTCCCCGACACGGAAATCCTGGAACCAGCTGGGCTCTGCAGCGTCTGCACCCTCCTGCTGAAAGCCCAAGCCAGGTGGGCTGGACATGTGGTCAGAATGCCAGACAACCGATTGCCTAAGCAGCTGCTGTACGGAGAACTGTGTCAGGGCAAGCGCTCAGTCAGGGGGGCAGAAGAAACATTATAAAGACTGCCTCAAAGCGTCCCTCAAAGGCCTGGGTGTCGACATCAACAGGTGGGAGACGCTTGCCCTCGACTGTCCAGCTTGGCGCAGCAAGATCACCACAGGAGCCCGTGCAGCTGAAGTCAGGCGCATCATCGAGGCGCAACGAAAGTGTGCTGTGCGCAAGGCCCGAGCAGCATCCACTGCCACGACAGCACCCACCCACTTGTGTCCCACATGTGGGCGAGCCTTCAGGGCCCGGACTGGCCTCATCAGTCACCTCCGGACCCACAGCCACCAATCTCCCATTTGACTTTGAAGCCATGGTCATCTTCGACTACGAAGGACGAACAACATTCTTTCCAGTTCTTAATGATTGACTTAACTGTATTCCAAGAGATAGTCAGAGACTTGAAAATTTTTATGTATCCATCCCCTGACATGTGGTTTTTAAATAACCTTTTCATGGAGTTGCTTGGAGTGTTCTTTTGTCTTCAAGGTGTAGTTTTAGTCAGGATACTGACGCTCTAGCAGTTGGACAGGTGTATTTTTACTACAATCAATTGAAACAGCTAGACTGCACACAGGAAATCTCCATTTAACTAATTATGTGACTTCTAAAACTAATTGCCTGCATGAGTGATGATTCAGTGTGTCATATTAAAGGGGGTGAATACTTGTGCAAGCAATTATTTTGTGTTTAATATTTGTAATTAATTTAGATCACCTTGTAGAGATCTGTTTTCACATTGACTTATAAGAGTCCTTTTCTGTTGATCAATATGAAGTCAAAAAAGCCAAATTAGATCCACTGTGATTCAATGTTGTAAAACAATAAAACATGAAAGCTTCCGGGGGGGGGGGTGAATACATTTTATAGGTGCTGTAAGTATTACAAGTAGAGAGCAAAAAATAGTGATGGAGAATTTATGGGTTGTTTCATTGTCCATCCAAAATCTGATGGATGAGGGGAAAAGGCTGTTCCAAAGACCATAAGATAAAGGAGCAGAATTAGACCATGGAGTATGCTCCACCATTCAACATTGGCTGAATCTTTTTTCCCCTTCTCAGCCTCACTCCCAGGTCTTCTCTCTGTAACCATTGATGCTGTGTCCAATCAAGAACCTATCAATCTCCGCTTTAAATACACCTAATGACCTGGCCTGCACAGGTGCCTGTGGCAACAAGTTCCACAAATTCACCACCCACTGTCTACAGAAATTTCTCCACATCACTGTTTTAAGTGGACACCTGTTCATTCCTAGGCTGTGCCCTCTTGTCTTAGACTCCCCCACCATGGGAAGCATCCTTTCTGCGTATACTCTGTCAAGGCCCTTCAGCATTCAAAAGGTTTCAGTGAGATCCCCCGACATCTTCTAAATTCCAGTGAGTACAGACTCGGAGCCATCAAGTGTTCCTTGTATAATAACCCTTTCATTCCTGGAATCATCCTTGTGAACCTCCTCTGAACCTTCCCTAATGCCAGCACATCTTTTCTTAAATGAGGAGCCCAAAACTGTTCACAATACTCAAGGTGAGGCCTCACCAGTGCCTCATAAATCCTCAGCATCCAATCCCTGCTCCTGTATTCTAGACCACTTGAAATGAAAGCTAACATTGCATTTGCCTTCCTCACCACCGACTCAACCTGCAAGTTAACCTTTGGGGTGTTCTGCACAAGGACTCCCATGTCCCTTTGCATCTCAGATTTTTGGTTTTCTCTCCGCTTAGAAAATAATCTGCACACTTATTTCTACTACCAAAGTGCATGACCACAAATTCCAACATTGTATTTCGTTTGTCACTTTCTTGCCCATTCTCCTAATTTACTTAAGGCCTTCTGTAGCCTGCCTGTTTCCTCAACATTACCTGCCCCTTCGCCAGCTTCGTATCATCTGCAAACTTGGCAACAAAGTCATCCATTCCATCTAAATCATTTATATACAGCACCATCCCCTGCGGAACACCATTAGTCATTGACAGCCAACCAGAAAATAATCCTTTTATTCCCACTCTCTGCCTCCTACCAATCAGCCAATGCTCTAACTGTGCCAATAACGTTCCTATAGTACCATGGGCTCTTAACTTGGTAAGCAGCCTGTTGTGTAGCACCTTGTCAAATGCCTACTGAGAGTCCAAATAAACAACATCCACTGCATCCTCTTTATCTAGCCTACTTGTAATCACCTGAAAGAACTCCATCAAGTTCAACAAGCAGGACTTTTCCTTAAGGAAACCATGGTGACTTTGTCCTGGCTTGTCCTGTGTTACCAAAAAGTCCACAACCTCTTCCTTAACAATTGATTCCAACATCTTCCGAATCACATGAGGTCAGGCTAACTGATCTATAATTTCCTTTCTGCTGCTTTTCTCCTTTCTTAGGGTGGAGTGACATTTGCAATTTTCCAGTCCTCTGGCATAATGCTAGAGTCCAGTGATTTTAGAAAGATCATTACTAATGCTTTCACAATCTCTATCGCTACCTCTTTCAGAACCCTAGGGTGCAGTTCATTTGGTCCAGGTGACTTGTACCCTTAGGTCCTTCAGCATTTTGAGCACCACCTTCTTTGTAATAGTAACTACACTCACTTCTCGTCTGTCACACCCTTCAACATCTGGCACACTGCTAGTGTCTTCTACAGTGAAGACTGATGCAAAATACCCATTTAGTTCATCTACCATCTCCTGTCCCCCATTATTATTTCTCCAGCCTCATTTTCTATCGCTCCTATATCCACTCTAATTTCTCTTTTTTTTTTAAACATACTTGTAAAAGCTTTTACTATCCACTTCAATATTGTTTACTAGCTTGCTTTCATATTTCATTTTTCCCTCCTAATGGATTCTGTTACTTTCTCTGTAGATTTTTAAAAGCTTCCCAATCCTCTACCTTCCCACTTATTTTTGCTTTGTTGCATGTCCTTTCTTTAGCTTTTATATTAGCTTTGACTTCTCTTGTCTGCCACAGCTGTACTACTCCGCCAATTGAGTATTCCTTTGTTTTTGGAATACATCTATTCTGTACTTTCCTCATTTTTCCCAGAAACTCACGCCATTGCTGCTCTGCTGACATCCCTGCCAGCATCTCCTTCCATTTTACTTTGGCCAACTCCAAAGTAAAAGGGAGAGCAGTGGATCATGGGAGTAAGGGAAGATGGAGGGTCTCTTCTTGATGGTGACAATGAGAAGAAGGCATGTCTGAGTGGCTGGGGGTCCTTAATGTTGGATGTTGCCTTTTTGAAGCATCATGTTTTGAAGATGTCATCAATGCTGTGGAAGATACTTATACCTTATTGTCTCCAAACAATTGATACTAGAATGTACGATCATCACAGCGATATTTGATTCTGTGCTTCCCACTCCCTGGATTACAAATATTAAATATTAAAAATATTGAAGTAGTAAAAATTAGTAAATATTAAAAATTTAAATTATAAATCATAAATAGAAAAATGGAAAGTAAGATAGTGGAAAAAAAAAACCAAGAGGCAGGTCTGGATATTTGGAGGGTACGGCCCAGATCCGGGTTAGGATCCGTTCAGCAGTCTTATCACAGTTGGAAAGAAGCTGTTCCCAAATCTGGCTGTACGAGTGTTCAAGCTCCTGAGCCTTCTCCTGGAGGGAAGAGGGATGAAAAGTGTGTTGGCTGGGTGGGTCATGTCCTTGATTATCCTGGCAGCACTGCTCCGACAGCGTGTGGTGTAAAGTGCGGTGATAGTGCCTATGTTGGAGTTGGCAGAGTTTGCAACCTTTTGCAGCATTGTCTGACATAATGCAGTGTACCTTCCATACCAGGCAGTGATGCAACCAGTTAGAATGCTCTCCACAGTACACCTGTAGAGATTCGCTAGAGTCTGATGACATACCAAATCTCCTTAAACTCCTAATGAACTGCAGCTGTTGACATTCCTTCTCTGTATTGGATCAATATGTTGGTCCCAGGACAGATCTTCAGAGATGATGTTGACACCCAGGAACTTTATCTGTCCATAATATCCTATGACCTTATTAGTCACATACTTACAGATACTGATTGCAACATTTCAACATTAAACCCAACAATCTTCCTCAAGCACAATTTAGTCAAATGACAAGCTGCCGCCTTCTTTGTCTCTCTGTCTCCCTTCCTCTCCCCCCCCCCCCCCCCAGCTTTAAGGTGCATTACCACCACCTACTAGACGGCAATGTGGATCATTTGATAAGCAGGAGGAATGAAAACAATTGTATTCCCTAAATTCTATATAATAAACCAGTGTCTTTCAGATACTTCATGATATAGGTCTGTATTTCTCTTGAAATCCCACTTAAAATGTATTCTATACCCACAGCAGTTTGTTTGTTTATCTTAAGCGCTCCTGTCATCTTCAGTCTTTCCCTTTGGTACTTCTTACATTTAATCAATACATGTTCAACTGTTTCTGGTTGATTACAGTATTCACACAACCCAGTTGGATGTTTCCCTATTTTATGTAGTGTGTAATTAAGACTTGTGTGTCCAATTCTTAAACGACTGATTATCACTTCTATCTTTCTATGTCCACCTGATATTCCTTTGTATCTGACTTGCCTCTGTATTTTGTACAGTTGTCTCCCTGTTTCACTCTCATCCCATTTTTGGTCAGTGCATATAACTTGCATAGAATCTCCAATAAAATATCCTGTCTACTTTCTGATTTTCTTGATTTGATAGAGGTTAATGCAGACAAACTGAACAGATTACAGCCTTTTTGACATTATTTTCTTCTATCCAAGATAATGCACTCAATATTGCCATTAATTCTGTTGCGTACACTGATAAATGGTTTGATCTTCTTTTCCTAATGCTAGTTTTGCAATGAGGAATGTAGACTGCAATACCTGTGTGGCCAGAGCTAGGGTCTTTTGACCCATCCGTAAATATTACAAGTTTGTTTCTAAAATGCAGGTCTATATATTCTTGTACTATCAGTTTGATTTCACAGTCAGACTTCTTTCCCAAAAGTTGTTGTGGATTTATATCCACTTTATTTATTGTAAGGAGCCATGGAGGAACATCAGATATTGGAACTGTAGGGCTATACTCCATTTCGTGTAGACCATATATTTGTGCCGCTGCATCCCCGATCCATTCAAGGCTATTATAATTTGAATTATTATGTTCTCAGCAGTCTTTTAATATAACTTTAGCTGGATGTGAGTAGTTATGGCCCATGATGTTAACCCAGTAATGTAGCACTAGCTTTAATCTTCTAAGTCTTAACGGCATTTCCCCCATTTTGACTTGGAGCTGATATAGGTGTTGTTCTGAATGCACCATTACATATCCTGAAGGCCTGAGGTTGCTCAACATCCAGCATTTTTAAATTACTTTCTGCAGCTGATATGAATGCTACACATCTATAATCCAATGTAGCCCTCATTAGAGCTTGATAAGTATTTAGTAGTGATAACCTGCTTGCACCCCAATCCTGTTCAACAAGACACCTCAATAAGTTGCTTTCTTTAACATTTGATAGTAATTTTCTCAATTTGCTTTTTCCATGTAAGTTTCTCATCAAATAACAAACCAAGGAACCGAATTACCTTTACCTGCTCTAATTTTTGTTCATATAATTTCACAGAAACTGGTTTGTGATTTCTTGAGAAACATATCACTTGCGACTTACTTATAGACAATTTGAAACCCCATTTATTTGCCCACTCCTCCGCTTTATTTATTGCATCTGGCATTTTCCTTTGCGTATAAATTAAATTTCTTCCCCTCACCTACAAAGCACCATCATCTGCATATACGGATTTCCCCACACTATGTTCAACTCGTGCAAATATGTCATTTATCATTATGGTAAATAGTAATGGATTGCAGACACTACCTTGTGGTGTTCCGTTTTCAACCAAATATGTCCAGGAGTACTCTGCTTCCACCTTGACTTGAATTGTTCGATCAAAAAGAAAGTCGAGAACCCAGTTATATAATTTTCCTTCCACCCCTAATTCTTTCAATTTAATTCACACTCCCTCTTTCCAAAGCATATCATATGCCTTTTCTATGTCGAAGAAAACCACCAGGACCATCTCTTTATTTGTTTGAGCCTTTCTGATTTCAGATTCCAAGCTAAGTATTGAATCTACTGTAAGTTCTTCCTTTACGAAAATTACTTTGGTAGGGAGAAATAAGAATTCTTTATTCTAGAAAGTATGTAAGCCTGTCAGTTATTATTCGTTCCATAAGTTTACCTAGCTGTGAAGTTAATGCAATTGGTCTATAGTTTGTTGGGTCTGATGAATCTTTACCAGGTTTTAATATAGGAACAATAATAGAATGTTTCCATGCGGATGGTATTTTACCGATTTCCCATATGTTATTAAACAGTCTCTGTAGAACTAAAAGTGCACCTCTTGACGAGTGCTTCAGCATTATACCCCATACTTGATCCTTCCCAGGAGAAGTTGGCCACGCATTCATAATGGATTTCTCTTTCTGTTATGCTAATAGGTGTATCCAGCACTTCTTCTGATGTTGCTCTTTTGTCCGTAATTCTTGAATTTTGCTTAAGCCTCTCCTCCCTTTGCTGTCTAGCCTCAACCGTCAAATTCTCCGAGCTATGTATGTTAACAAAAGTTTTTGCCAATATTTCTGCTTTTTCCACATTGTTAATTGCCATTTTGTCCTTACTTTTTAGCACAGGAATCTCTTTACTACTTCTTATACCATTCATTTTCCTTATCATGTCCCATATTTCAGACAGTTGAGTTTCTCTTCCAATTTTGTTACAATATTGTCTCCAGTATGCTCGCTTTGCTTCTCTTATTATTTTCCGAACTTCTGCTTGTGCTCTTTTATTGTAATAATGTTTCTTTCGAATGTTGTCTTTTTAACACTTTAAATGCTTTATTTCTTACTTTTGTGCTTCTACAACATTCACAATTCCACCGTGGAACACTTTCTTTTTCCTCTGACGAATTTATAATTGCTGTGACCAATTTATCATTCATTTCTTCTATATCCAATATATTTTCATCTAAAATCTTTACGCATCTTACTTCACTTCTTCTTTGAAATAGCTCCCAATCTGCCTTATTTAGTTTCCACCTTGACACTCTAGGTCCTTTATTTTGTTCTATTTTAATCTGAATTCTTGTGAGTATGGTATAGTGATCGCTTCCTACTGTAGTTTGTTTTTAATACATTCCAAGTACTGATTCCTGCTAATTCTCTACTTACAGATGTTAAGTCTATTGCAGATTCTGTATTCTGGGATATGTTATATCTCGTACCTTCTCCATTATTTATACATACTAATTTTTCATCATCTATAAATTCTTCTATCAGTAATCTGTTTTCATCAGTATTTTTACATCTCCATAGTGTACTGTGTCCATTGAAATCCCCACACCATATTATTTTCCCTTTCATCCCACCACCCACTGTGTTTAATGTATCTTTGCTTAATCGTCTACATGGATTATAATAATTTTTTATTACCTAACTTTCTCTGCCTATCCACATTTTGATTATTATTGATTCATATTTCTGCCCTATGTTGATTATATTATACTTCATCCCACTGGTTATAAATATTGCTACTCCTCCACCATTGCCATTACTTCTATCCTTCCTAACAGCTGTATATCCTTGTAAAATTGTGGTTTCAATCATGTTTCTTGTAGATAAAATCTGAGGTTTTCCCTTAAGTTCTGTTACATATTTCTTAAATTCTTGTCCATTTATGATAAGACTCCTTGCATTCCATTGTAAAATATGTACTGCCATTAAGATCCCACCTCCCCTGCCTGTGAGCTGTTTGATCCTCCATTCAGCGTTCCTTTAACTACTTCCCACCTAAGCCCTGTAATACCAAGATTTTTTTCTGCAGACTTGACTACAAATTTAATTTTTTAGGTTCTCTTGTCTGTTTGTGCTGAACAGTTAATTGCATCTACCATAAACAGTACGAAATTCTTTCTACTCATTAGTGTATCCTTATTTATCATATTACACCCCTCAGTTCACAGGTTTATTATTCCCTGTATTTGTTGACTTGATGGTCTTCTCCTTTTCAGCGACTCCTTTCACTGCCTCTGTGTAACTGATCTCTTGAGTTACACTACATATTGTATCTCAGCTGCCTTCTTGCTATTAATGCACCCTCGATAAGCTGCACTGTGTTCCTCGCCACAATTGCAGCATTTCAACCTAGCTCCCGCCTCACATTTCCAGTTTTTGTGTTCTCCAGCATATCTCCCACACCGTTGTTTCCCTCTGCAGGCCACCATAATATGCCCGAATTTCTGACATTTGAAGCATCGTAAAGGCGGTGGTATATATATCCTGACCTCATAACACATATACCCTAAATAAACTTTAGTCAGCAATCTCTCTTCACAAAGTTAATCATAACTGATAAACTATCACACTTTTTTTCCATTACTTGTAACTTTCAAATGTTTGGCCTCAATAATTTTTGCTCTTTTTATGTTCTGTTTAATCTCATTCATAGTAACTTTTGTTGGTATTCCTGAAATAATTCCTCTAGTCCACTTTGTTGTTGGGTATTGGACAATGTACTTTTTTGCCGCCTATTTTATTTAATCTTATCACTTTGCCTTGCTGAGCACTATCCCGACAAATCATTAATAGCGATCCATTTTGTAATACCTTTGCTCTTTTGACCTCACCTATAAGTTTGTTGATTACCTTCGTCAAATGAATTGGGTTCGCTCAGTTTTATAATTGCTTTAATCTCATCTTCTTTCCATTGTTTTGCTATCCTATTTTGATCATCCCCTGATTCCTCAGAGTTTGACACCTCATACCTCTTCTTTTCTTACTCTTTCCACTCCATTCCTCTTTCCCGCTAACCTCCATCTCTTCTTCCTGCCGTCCTCCGTCCATTCACAATCTAGTTGTTTAGCCAACTGCTGTCTTTCCTGTCCTCCAAGTCCGCTGACCGACCCAGCAGTTCCTAGCGACAGCCATAAGTCGTCATCGTCCCCTCCCCCTCCTTTTATTATTATTATTATTATTATTATTATTTCCGGCAGTTTAGACGCATCTAGTCGTATTACTGCCCTCTGCAGGATGTATAATTAATTATAGAACTTCAAGGAACTCAAATTCTCCAATATAACCTAGTCTGAATATAATATAGACTATTACCTATAAACTGAATAATAAACTCTTCAATCTGATGTTGGTTCTCTCGATGGCCAAACAAAGATTTAATAGAAAACCAGAATAAATTTAAGCCAGGTAGCCTCTTGAACAACAGTGCTGGGACCGCAGCTGTTTACAATATACATTAATGATTTAGATGAAGGGATTAAAAGTAACATTAGCAAATTTGCAGATGACACAAAGCTGGGTGGCAGTGTGAAATATGAGGAGGATGTTATGAGAATGCAGGGTGACTTGGACAGGCTGGGTGAGTGGGCGGATGCATGGCAGATGCAGTTTAATGTGGATAAATGTGAGGTTATCCACTTTGGTGGTAAGAACAGGAAGGCAGATTATTATCTAAATGGAGTCAAGTTAGGAAAAGGGGAAGTACAACGAGATCTAGATGTTCTTGTACATCAGTCACTGAAAGCAAGCATGCAGGTACAGCAGGCAGGGAAGAAAGCTAATGGCATGCTGGCCTTCATAACAAGGGGAATTGAGTATAAGAGCAAAGAGGTCCTTCTGCAGCTGTACGGGGTGACTGGGCTTTTATACTCTGGAATTTAGAAGGATGGGAGGGGATCTGATTGAAACATATAAGATTATTAAGGAATTGGACACGCTGGAGGCAGGAAGCATGTTCCTGCTGATGGGTGAGTCCAGAACCAGAGGCCACAGTTTAAGAATAAGGGGTAGGCCATTTAGAACAGAGTTGAGGAAAAACTTCTTCACCCAGAGAGTGGTGGATATGTGGAATGCTCTGCCCCAGAAGGCTGTGGAGGCCAAGTCTGGATGCTTTCAAGAAAGAGATGGATAGAGCTCTTAAAGATAGCGGAATCAAAGGTTATGGGGATAAGGCAGGAACTGGATACTGATTGTGGATGATCAGCCATGATCACAGTGAATGGCGGTGCTGGCTGGAAGGGCCAAATGGCCTACTCCTGCACCTATTGTCTATTGACTATAATCATAGCTAGATATATTAAGTACATAGTTTCCCGCCCTGCTCCCCAGTTGCATCCAGCAATACTTCTCATAAAATTTAAAACTTTCTCACACTTTCCAATTGTTTTATCTATATGAACCCTCCAAGTAAGTCTTTCATCAAACCAGACACCTAAAAACTTGAATACCTTGACTTTTTCTAGGGGAGAATCATATAGACACAATTCACAATCAGGAATCTTTCTTCTAAAGTCAAAAATCATATATTTGGGCTTAGAAGCAGAAATCCTGAAACCCCATTTATTAGCCCAGTTTTCAACTGACCTTAAAGCCTTTTGTACCTGCCTTAAAATATTCTTGATGTTCCTTCCTCTGTTCCAGATTGCACCATTGTCTGCAAACAATGATTTGCCAAATCCTGTCCCTACCTGATCAAAGATATCATTTATCATGACATTAAAAAGAACTGGACTAATGACACTTCCTTGAAGGATACCATTACCTATTTTAACTGACTTGGAGCTTGTTCCACCTGTTCTTACTTGAATTGTCCTTTTCTTAAGGAAATCTTTGATCCAATTAAACACTATATCTCTAATTTCCACGTCATAGAGTTTAATTAGTAAGCCATCCTTCCATAGTGAGTCATATGCTCTTTCAATATCTAGAAACACACTTACCATTACTTCTCTATTTTGAAACACTTTTTTAATACCATGATCTAAAAAGGCAACAGATTCCATTGTTGTTCTTCCAGTTCTAACACCAGTTTGATAGGCAGCAAAATGTCCCTTATTTTCCAAAAAATAGACAAGTCTGTTGGTGACCATTCGTTCCATAATTTTACAAAGCACTGACGTTAAAGCTATAGGCCGATACGAACTAGAACTAGACACGTCCTTACCTGGCTTTAAAACTGGAACTACCACCACATGCTTCCATTCTACTGGTAATTTCCCTTCTTCCACACTGAATTAAACAATGCTAGTATTTCTATTAATACAGAGTCATCTAAATGCTTAAGCAATTCATAACATAGTCCATCCCTACCAGGAGAAGTGTTTGAAACTGATTGGATAGCATCCTGCAATCCCTGAAGGGAGAAAAGCCAATTTATGAAGCTATTATCATCCAAACTCCTGTCCAATTTCCAACTTTCCTTTAGCATAATTTCTTTCCTCAAAGCACCTAACTCTCCAGAACTGTGTAGCGCTTAGAACACCTCTACAAACATATCAGCCTTTTCCTTATTGGTTACAGCTTCAATATCTCCTTCCAGCAAAGGTGGGATAGATGGTTTCCTATATATCCCTGACGTTCTGTGAATGATCGTCCATAGCTGCTTTATAGGTGTCTCAGGGCTCAGGGTTCCACAAAATCTTCTCCAACTATCCCTCTTTGCATTTTTAATTACTCTCCTTGCTACTGCTCTTTTCTTTTTATACTCCATAACATTATCTAACACTGGGTACTTTCTTAATTTCCTGTAAGCTCTATTTCTGTTTCTTACTGCTATATCACAATTTTTATTCCACCATGGAACTAATGCTCGAGCCTTAAGTACAGTCGGTAGTGGAATAGTCAACTGAGCAACTTTATGAATTATAGAACAGAGGGATTCATTCCAATTGTCTATGGAGCCCTCGCTAGTAATCTCTTCTATTATATCCACAGCTTTCTCCTGGTACTCATCCCAATGGGCCAAAGAAAAATTATACCTAGCAGAGCCCTCCTCAACTTCTCCTATCAAATTTCTACCAAATATAGGATAGTGATCACTTCCTAGTGTGTATCTGTCCATAACATCCCATTCCTCAATGCTAGCTAAGTTTGAGGAAGTGATAGATAAGTCTAAGTGACTACAAGTATTCTTTACAATATTAAATCTTGTAGGCCTTCCGTCATTTAGCAGTACCATGTTGTATTTATCTAGAAACTCCTCTACTACGGCTCCATTACTATCTTTACTTTCACTACCCTATATGGGATCATGGGCATTGAAATCTCCAACCCAGGTTACTGGGGATCTTACCTTATTCATAATTTCATCCAAATCTGATAACATCATATTACCTGGATTATAAAGTTGATCAAAGTTATTCGACCACAAGAGCTCCAAACCTCCACAGCCACAATTTCAAGGTTAGATTTAAAATCAAGTCTTCTAAACTGGAGTCCTGTTTTTATGAAAGTTGCACACCCTGCACCAGATTTACCTATTCTGTCAGCTCTCAAACTATCATATCCAGGGATCACAAAATCTAAATGAGGCTTTAACCATACCTCCTGTATACAGATCAAATCAGGCTTGTCTTTAAAAGTTCCAACAAATCTTTTTAATTCTTGACCATTTGCAGATAAACTTCTTGCATTCCATTGTAATATTAAAAACATCCAAATACTAATTATTGGTCTCTTCATCCACATAAAGCTCCTCCGTACTCTCTGATCCCGACAACTGGGAAGTATTCAGTGATTGATTGTTTGTCTGTCATATACTCATGTAATTTTTCTGGTGAAATCTGTTTTATATCAAGGAATCTCTCTGCAGCTCCAACAACTACTTTTATCATATCCGACCTCTTGGCTGTAGTTTTAGCCCCGACCAGTACATCAACAACAAACACCAAAAAACTCTTCAGTCATCAACAAGATGCCTGAAGGAACCATAGTCTGAGAACGCAGAATGTACTGGCTGCCCATCGTTCCAATCTTTTCTTTATCTCTCTATCAACTTTCTTTACTGCATCAGCATATGATATTTTTTTGTTGGATACTAACATCCTGAATCATGCTTTGCCTTACTAAGATACTCACATCCTCTGAATGCCGCTATATGGTCCCCTCCACAGTTACTGCATTTAGGCACCACTGCCTTACATGCTTTAATATCATGATCCTCTCCACATTTCATACATCTTCTTTTTCCTTGACATGAACCAGCAACGTGTCCAAATCTCTGGCAATTATAACAGTGCAAGGGAGGTCTAACTTGATAAGACATGCACCCAAGATAGACTCTATTTGGAAGAACATCACCGCAAAAACCAGAAGAACAGGAGAATCCCAATCACCGCCTTCTCTCGATTTTAATCATTTAATCACTCAACCACCTTTAATATTGTCCAGAATTTCCTTTTCAGTCATGCCAGACCAAATACCATACACTACCCCCTAACTCCCTTCCTTTCTTTTGGTTGTCACGTGATCGGCAACAATGACTATCAATCAAGTCAGGTTTTATAAAAACAATCAAACATTTATTAAACTCTGCTCAATATTAAAAAAAACACAAAAATCTTAATTGGAAGTAAACTGCTATGCGGCCATTTAACAAACCGCCCCTCAATACTCGTTCTTAAAGCGATAAATGCAAAAGCAGTTCTTAAAGTGGTAAATTCAAACACAGTTCTTAGAATGGTAAACTCGAAAGTCCAAGAGATTTATACAGTCAATTAGGAGAGATTTTCCTTAAGTAAAGAATTCCTCGAACACGACGTCACTACCGATCCCAGCTGGAACCTGCCTTGTCCGCAGGATTCACGATGATGGAAATAAAACTCTTTAAAGGCACTGACCTTTCCTCTGGATACTAGATACTGCACAGCCTTTTCTGCTGCTTTTAGCAGAGGCTATCTCATACAGATCACTCTTCCTTGAACGAACTCAGTAATGGTCAATCCTATCCAAAGCTGCTGAACGACTCCTTCAGGTTCCCGTCTTCACTCTCCAATATTACTGAAAAGATGCATCAACAAACCTGGCAGCTATTGGTTAAACTGCCGGCCCAACACTTTTGTACCTTACAATAGAATGTAAAACTCCGTTTTAAATCAAAACTACGTCATAAGGCAAATACGCAGCGGAGCGGAGTATCTGGCTGAAGTTCCAACTGGAAAACTAACTGTGTCACCCCAGGGGTCTCCTTTTGTACCCGTGGTGAACATGTCATCACGTGACCACACATCGGCGGGAAAATTACATCAGGTGACCTCCAAAAGACCATTACATCATGCTCATCAGCTACTCAATTCATCATGGTCATAAGACAGTCACAGGACATCCATGAGGTATGTAACACTCCACTTTCACAACCAATTTTCCCACCATTTTAGCACTGTTATATTGGTCCATATCTTTGCAACAAATTTTCAGCAATCCATTAGACAAAATCTTCGCCTGGAATCCTTTACCTATTTGGTTCTCTAATGCTGCTGCCACTTTCAAAGGATTAAGGGCTCTAAATCCTCCTTCCCCTTCCTTCTGACCTTTAATTTTATACAGAACTATAAATTCCTCCAATTCACCCATTTTTCTCAATTTGTTGTCCCCCATTACTTCAGGTCTTTCACTTGATGCACCCCTTTTTTGGCTATCCTTACTTCTAGAGTATTCCACAGTCTCTCCCCCTCCCTCCCTCCCTCCCCCCTCCCCCCTCCCCCTCCCTCCCCCTCCCCCTCCTCCCCCCTTCCTCCCTCCCCCCTTCCTCCCCTTCCTCACCTTCCTCCCTCCCTCCCTCCCCCCCCCTTTGCACACCTGAACGCCACTAATCACAGACCTCCAACTGGAATAAGTTCCTTCAACCACTACCCACTGTCTTCTCTGGGCAAGCCAGTTCTGAATCCAAACAGCAAATTCACCATGGGTCCCGTGCAACCTAATCTTCTGGATGAGCCTCCCGTGGGGGACCTTGTCGAATGCCTTATTAAAATCCATGCAGACCTCTACCGTCGTCAATCGCCCTTGTCAGCTCATTAAAAAACTCAGCATCGCCTCTCTGGTGTGCTGTCACATCTTCAGTACCTGATTGTAGGAATTTTCTTGAGCTCAATGAGTCAGTTCTGACAGGTTGGTGGAGGCAGTGAGTTTTGATAAGGGATTTTCTGGCCTACACATTATCAGCTAGACTATAGTCAAGGAACTGCTTACCACCTTGCATGGTGACCAATACTCCCAGGGTACCATTTTAAAGAAGGACAAGAGAATTCACTTTGGTGACTCAGCAAAAATTACCCCTCTGATAATTTTCTTTACATAGCTTCTACTGAATGCAAATTGCCCACAATTTCCCCATCTTGGCACTATCTGAAAAGCTATAAATGAACTATAAAGCTCATTTTGTGACCTGCTGAGTTTGATCAAAGTTATCAAAGTACAGTGCCTATGAAAAGTATTCACACTCCTTGGAAGTTTTCATGTTTTATTGTTTTACAACATTGAATTGCAGTGGATGTAATTTGGCTATTTTTGACACTGATCAACGGGAACAGACTCTTTTACGTCAGTGAAAACAGATCTCTACAAAGTGATCTAAATTAATTACAAATATAAACCACAAAATGATTGATAGCACAGTTGTTCACCCCCTTCAAGTCAGTATTTAGTAGATGCACCTTTGGCAGCAATTACAACCTTGAGTCTGTGTGGATAAGTCTGTTTTAGCTTTGCACATCTGGACACTGCACAGTAGGGATGGTGTGTTTTTGATGAGGTGCTGTGTTTGGCTTACCCAAAAAGCTGGAGGCCAAAAAGCTCAATTTTGGTTTCATCAGACCACAGAACCTTCTTCCAGCTAACTACAGAGTCTCCCACATGCCTTCTGGCAAACTCTAGCTGAGATTCCTTGTGAGTTTTTTTCAACAGTGGCTGTCTCTTTGCCACTCTCCCATAAAGCTGTGACTGGTGAAATGCCCAGGCAACAATTGTAAGCTTGTAACTCCCCCAGAGTTGTCATAGGTCTCTTGGTGACCTCCCTTACGAGTCCCCTTCTTGAACAGATACTCAGTTTTTGACGATGGCATGCTCTGTGCAGGTTTACAGCTGTGCCATATTCTTTCCATTTCTTAATGATTGACTTAACTGTACTCCAAGGGATATTCAGTGACTTGGTAATATTCTTGTCTCTATCCCCTGACTTGTGTTTTTCAATAACCTCTTTTGTGGAGTTGCTTGGAGTGTTCTTTTGTCTTCATGGTGTAGTTTTTGCCAGGATACTGACTCACCAGCAGTTGGACCTTCCAAATACAGGTGTATTTTTACTACAATTGATTGAAACAGCCTGAATGCACACAGCTCTCCAAAAACAGATCTCCATTTAACTAATTATGTGATTCCGAAAACCAGTTTCCTGCACCAATGATGATTTGGTGTATCATAATAAAGGGGGTGAATACTTGTGCAATCAATTATTGTGTGTTTTATATTTGTAATTAATTGAGATCACTTTGTAGAGATCTGTTTTCACGTTGACATGAAGTTTTTCTGTTGATCAGTGTCAAAAAAGGCAAGTCAAATGCACTGTGATTCAATGTTGTAAAACAATAAAACATGAAAACTTCCAAGGTGGGGGTGAATACTTTTTATAGGCGCTGTACATATATGTCATCATATACTACCCTAATATTAATTTTCTTGCAGGCATACACAGTAAATGCAAAGAAATATTGTAGGCTAAAGGGCCATAATGCTCTATGTTCTGTCTCTCTGACTCACCTCATAGTAGAGGAATTAGTTGCTAAGTATTGGGAATTAACCACACATTGGTGAATCCAGCAGACTGAAGCAATGGAGCCAGACATACTCAGGCAAGTCTAAAGATCTGGTGCATGTGATAGACCATAAGGCTATAAGATATAGAAGCAGAATTAGGCTACTTGGCCCATCCAGTCTGCTCCACCATTTCATCATGACTGATCCATTTTCCCTCTCAGCCCCAGTCTCTTGACTTCCCCACCCATATCCCTTCATGCCCTGACCTATCAAGAATCTATTAACCTCTGCCTTAAATATAAATAAAGACTTGGCCTCCGCAGCTGCCTGTGGCAACGAATTCCATAGATCCACCACTTTCTGATTAAGGAAATCCTTCCCCATCTCCATTGTAAAAGGATACCCCTCTATTCTGAGCCTTTGTCCTCTGGTCTTAGACTCTCCCACCATAGGAAACAATCTGTGATCTATGCATGGTTTTCTTGTCAGAGGTGAAATATTACATGTACAAAGTTCAGAGTAAATTCATTCTCAAAGTATATCACAATGTACAGCCCCGAGATTCATTTTCTTGTGTGTATTCACAGTAAATACAGAGAAACATAATAGAATCAATGAAAAACTACACACAAAGATAGACAAGCAGGCAGTGTGCAAAAGACAACAAATTGTGCAAATTGAGAACAGGTGTTGTAGAGTCCTTGAAAATTAACAGTCCATAGGTTGTCGAATCTATTGGCACTTCAACGTTGGAGTGAGTGAACTTATCTGCTCTGGTTGAGGAGCCTGATAATTGAGGAGTAATAGCTGTTCCTGAACCTGGTGGTGTGGATCTTGAGGCTCCTGTAGCTTGTTCCTGATGGCAGCAGTGAGAAGAAGGCATGGCCCAGATGGTGGCGATCTTTGATGATGGATGCTGCCTTCCTGCGACAGCACTCCTTGTAGATGTACTCAGTGGTGGGGAGGACTTTTCCTGTGATGGACTGGGCTGGGTCCACTACTTTTTGTAGGTTTTTTCTGCTCAAGGTCATTGATGTTTCCTGTCAGTATACTGTGATGCAACCAGTCAGTATACTCTCCACTGTGCACCTATAGAAGTTTGTCAAAGTTTTAGATAACGTGCCAAATCTTCTCAAACTTCTAATAAAATAGAGGCACTGCCGTGCTTTCTTCATAATGGCACTTAAGTGCTGGACCCAGAACAAATCCTCTGAAATGAGAACACCAAGCAATTTATAATTACTGACCTTCTCCACCTCTGATCCCCTGATGAGGACTGGTTCGTGGACCTCTGATTTCCTCCTCCTGTACTTAATAATCAGCTCTTTGGTTTTGCTGACACTGTGTGAGGGAAGGTTGTCGTGGTATCACTCAGCCAGGTTTTCAATCTCCCTCCTTTATGCTGATTTGTCACCACCCTTGATTCAGCCAACAACAGTGATGGCGTCAGCAAACTTAAACATGGCATTGGTCTTCAAACTTGCAAGGCTGTAATGATGAGGTAACCAATTGATTGAATAGTAAATGCATACCAGAAAGCAGAGATTGTAACTCGAACAAGAAAAAAGAAAGGCAATGGAATTTTATGAAATAGTATATATAAGCAGATAAAGATCGACAACCAAAAGAAGTCAAACTGTACAAATAAAATACTGAGATCATGAGTTGTAAGGAGTCTTTGAAAGTGAATCTATAGTTTGTAGAATCGGTGAGAGGAGTTGAGGTGAGTGAAGTTATCCATGCCAGCTCAGGAGCCTTATGGTTGTGATGGGGCCGAAGGTATCAGTACCTCCTGCCTGATGGCAGTGACGAGAAAAGGGTATGGCATGAATGGTGGGGGTCTTCGTTAATGAATGCTGCTTTCTTGTAGCGGTGCTCCATGTAAATATACTCAATGGTAGGGAGGGCTTTGCCTATGATGGACAGGGTTGCATCCACCACTTTCAATAGCCTTTTCCGTTCCTGGTCATTGGTGATTGCATTCCAGGCTGAGGGATAATCGGTAGCTAGTCCCATTTCTAATACAAGCATCCAAAATACTGCCTCTGTCAGAACCTGTCCACCTATTATGACTGCAATTTTATATACTGGCTTCTGGATAGGTAACTTAAAAAGAAATATATGTGACCTTGTCTGTCTATCTCTGTAATGCCTCTCATCACAGAGCCACCTCAAGTTACCTGTATTCCTCCATTCTGGCCTCTTTGCAAGAGCTTATTTTAATAATTCCCCCCTTGGTGGTTATGTTCTAAACCACAAAGCCTGTAAATCCAGATATGTGGCTGTACCTCCTGCTGATGCTGATAACAGGAGGAGGGCAGAGCCTGGATGGTGGGGGTCTTTGATGATGGATACTACTTTCTTGAGGGAACACTCCATGTAAATGGTGGGAAGGGTGTTGCCTGTGATGGACAGGGCTGAATTCACCACTTTCTGTGGCCTTTTCCATTCCAGGGCATTGGTGTTTCCATACCAAGCTGTGCCGCAACCAGTTAGAATCCTCTTCACTGTGCTTCCGTAGCTGTTTGTCATGACCAGCTGAATCGAAACAAGAACTTGGAACTTTGAACCAACCTCTACAAACCAGTTCCCTCGGTGGTCTGGGTATTAAATCTTATTTGATAGAAAAGCACAGAACTATCTTGCCACGATAAAGACACGTGTTCACTCTGTGGCCGCTTTATTATGTACACCTGTAGACCTGCACATTAATGCAAATATCCAAATCAGCCTATCGTGTGGCAGCAACTTGATGCATAAAAGCATGGACACATGGTTAAGAGGTTCGATTGTTTGAATCCAACATCAGATTAGAGAAGAAATCTGATCTAAATGACTTTGACCGTGGAATGATTTTTGGTGCTGGACGGGATGGTTTGAGTATCTCAGAAACTGCTGATCTCCTGGGATTTCTATGCAAATTAATCCTAGAGTTTATAGTGCATGGTGCAAAAAACAAAAAAAAACATCCAGTGAGATGCAGTTCTGTGGACAAAGGCAATTTGTTAACGAAAGAGGTCAGAGGAGAATAGCCAGACTGGTTCAAGCTGACAGTAATTTAACCACGTGTTACGACAGTGGCGAAAGGGCATCTCAGAAAGCACAACACAGAGAACATTGAAGTTGTTGGGCTGCAGCCGCAGAAGACCATAAATACACACTCAGTGGCCACTTTAAGTAGGTGCAGGAGGTACCTAATAGAGTGGCTGCTGTGTGTAAGTAAATAGAAGATATTGATATTGGATATCGAGTATTGAAGATGAAGCTAATTATATTGCATAAAACTAAAGTACTGCAGGTGATGGAAATCTGAAATTAAAATGGATCTTTCATCCCGTTTTTTAAAATAAGAACCAGTCTGTTCGTAAATACATCAAAAGTTGCCAGTCTTCCGGTATGCAAAAAGTACATGGGGATATTCACTGCATCTGCCAGTTCTATTGTAGGTGGCATTTGCCATCTGTTTGTAGGTCTTAAACAAAGTTTTGAATAAAATTGGGGTTTTAACTTGGAGAATGGATTCATAGAACATATTCTAGATGCTTTTTTAAAAATCTACACATTTGGGAGCCAGCTAGGGAACAAATTGTGTTGGAAGTTATCTGGTGTGGTGAAGTGGTGTTAATTAGTAATTTGAGAGTAGTGGAAAGTGAGAGAATTCTGAGGGCAGTTTGAAAGACTGACCATTCAAAGGCTGATTGCCAATTATGTAGGTTTAGGATATGCGTAAATAAAGGTAAGAAAAATAGATTACAAGGATGCCAGTAAGAAAACAATTTCTACAGAAGTACAGTGGGGAGCATTCTAACAGGTTGCATCACTGTCCAGTATAGAGGGGTCGCTGCACATGATTGGAAAAAGCTGCAGAGGGTTGCAAACTCAGTCAGCTCCATTATGGGCACCGGCTTCTCCAGCATCCAGGACATCTTCAAAAGACAGTGCCTCATCCATCATCAATGAACCCCATCACTCAAACATGCCCTCTTCTTAGTGCTGCTGTCAGAGAGGAGGTACAGAAGCCTGAGGGACACACACACAACATTTTAAGTACAGCTTCTTCCTCTCCACCATTGTTTCTGAACGGACAATAAGCCAGCCCAAGAACTCTACCTCACTATTTTGGCACTACTTTTAAAAATTTGTATATATATTTCTTGCGATTAATTTATAGTTTTTTTTCTATGTATTGCATTGTACTGCTGCTGCAAAGCAACAAATTTCATGATGTTTGTCAGTGATATTAATTAAACCTGATTCTGATTCTAGTACTTGAAGAAATATTTGAAAATTTTCCTCAAATGTATATTCAGTTGAAAAAGTGGATTTAAGGCAGTGGACCCAATGTGATTCTGTCAAATGTAAGAGAGTCAAAGTCATTAAGACCGCCACCTTCTATAGATGCACCATGGAGAGCATTCTGACAGGCTGTGTCAGTGTCTGGTATGGGGGTGGGGGGCACTGTATAGGACTGAAAGAAGTTACAGAAAGTTGTAAAATTAGTCAGCTCCATCATGGGTACTAGCCTCCGTAGTATCCAAGGCATCTTCAAGGATCAGTGCTTTAGAAAGGTGGCGTCCAATACTAAGGACCTCCATCACCCAGGACATGCCATCTCCTCATTTTTACCGTAAGGTAGGATGTACAGAAGCCTGAAGGCACACACTCAATGACTCAGGAACAGCTCCTTCCCCTCTGCCATACATTCCTAAATGGACATTGAACCCATGGACACTACCTCACTTTTTATTGAATATGTATTACTTCAGTTTTGCACTATTTTTAATCTAATTGATTTTACTTTCTTTTTCTTTCCATATTATCATTTATTGTACTGCTGCTGCTGCTAAGTTAACAAATTTCATGACACATGCCAGTGGTAATAAACCTGATTCTACTTCATGTGTTCCTTTTTTTTTTACTAATTTGGAACAGCCGAAGTTTTTCTTCTGATTCCTTTTACGTTAACCCTTTCTGCTGGTTACATCAACCAGTCCAGTCAGAAGTAATGTGTGGAATTCATTTCAGTCTTATATTGTTTTAGAACTCCTGCATTTGAGTGGCACCGACCCAGTGGCTGAGGCTGCAATTCGGCAGCTTACTGAGTCTGCAAAGCAGAAGCTGAAGTCGCCCATCAAGAAAAGTACCATTGTTATTTCTGGTGTTGCAAAGGTAAGTTCTGTACCTTAACACTGAAATATCATGTTTAATTCATTTTCCAACATTCTTCATTAACCATTTAGTATTTTATGTTATTTGGGAGCATTTATTGCTTGTAGAATGTGATGCCTATAAGGTAGTTCTGATCCGGAGAAAGCTTGTTTTTATTACTGGGTTGGACACTTTTTCCAGTCATGTCAGTCATTTTTTCTGCTCTTAGGAATTAACAAGGTATTGCACAAATCTTTGAAACACTCGGTATGTCCTGTACCTAATAAAGTGGCCACTGAGAGTATGTTCATGGTCTTCTATTGCTGTAGCCTATCCACTTCAAGATTCAATGTGTTGTGCCTTCAGAAATGCTCTTCTACACACCACTATTGTAATGCCTGGTTACTTTGAGTTACTATCCTGTCCGTTTGAACCAATCCAGCCGTTCTCCTCTGTCCTCTCTCATTAACAAGGCATTTTTGTCCACAGAACTGCTGCTCATTGGATATTTTGTTTTTTATACCATTCACTGTAAGTTCCAGAGATTGCTGTGCATGAAAATCCTAGGGAGATCAGCAGTATCTGAGATACTCAGATCACCCTGTGGGATGCCAACAATCATTCCACAGTCAAAGTCACTTAGATCACATTTCTCCCCTCTCCCCCCCCCCCCCCCCCCATTCTGATGTTTGGTCTGAACAACAACTGTAGACATGGTCAAGAGGATCAGTTGTTGTTCAGACCAAACATCAACAACTGAAACTCTTAACCATTCTATCTATTTTTATGCATTGAGTTGCTGATTAGATATCTGCATTATCTAATAAAGTGGCCACTGAGTTTTCTCTGTGCTCATTCTCTCCAACCCCCATCCTCAATTGGGAAGAATTTACAACTGAAACCTCCTTCAAAGCAGTACATACTAAAACAGGCAAGGTGTGTTCCAGGCCGTTGGTCAGGCTGTATTTTTTTTTCCTCTTGTCCATCTTCTTTACCCAATGAAGATGGATGCGGAGCTACAGATGCAGAAAAATCCATTTAAGAATCCCCCTCCCCATCTCTTTTGGCTCTACACGTGGATTACCATTCTGTTCTTCCAGGGGACCAATTTTCTCCCTTACAATCCTTTTGCTCTTAACATATCTTTAGAATCCCTTAGCATTCTCCTTCACCTTGTCTGCTACAGCAACATCATGCTTTCATTTAGACCTCCTGATTTTTCTGGTGTTCTCTTGCATTTATTATATTCCATAAGTACCTCATTTGATCCTACCTGCCTATACACAAGACAAGACAAGACAAAGGAGCAGAAGTAGGCCATTCGGCCCATCAAGTCTGCTCCGCAGCTCCCCCGCTATGCACCTCCTTTTTTTCTTAACCAGTATTTCAGTATCTCATAAAACCAAGGTTCCCTACACCTGTTATCTTTACCTTTTATTCTGACAGGCACATACAAACTTTGTACTCCTAGGGTCTTTTGGCTTTAAGTTGGATTGTCAGTACTGAGTGCTTGAAATTGTCCATAAGACACAGGAGCAGAATTAGGCCATTCAGCCCATTGAGTCCACCACCATTCTATCAGGATTTACTAACCCCCTCAAGCCTATTCTCCTGCCTTCTCCCCATAACCTTTGACACCCTTCCTAATCAAAAACCTATCAACCTTTGCCTTGGGTATACACAATGACTTGTGGTGAATTGCACAATTCACCACTTCTAAAGTATCAAAGGTAATACTGAAGAAAGAAATGTAGAACTGAGGGCTTCTAAAAGAATTTAGTATTTAGAATTAGCTATGATTGAACGGTGAAGCAGACTAAACACACGGAATGACTCAGTTCTGCTCCTCTGTCTTATGGTATTACGAAATATGAGTAAAAAGGTAAAATGCTGGGAGTTCATAGCAAGTCCAACCATATGTGAAGGAAGAGAGGCACAGTTGATGTCACAGGTCAGACCTTGCAAATAAATTAGAATTTGTGCATTAATCAGAGATCTGGCTGAGTATTTAGTGTGTGTCTTTACGTATTAAATTGATTAGAATTATCTTGAAGAGATCATTTCCATTTTTCATCTCCAGGCTCCCTTGGCTGTAGATGATCAAATGACCTTATCAGCCAACTATGCAGCTGCGATGGATGCATCCTTGAGACAGGAACCTCCACCTCACCCTTCCTCCAACAACATTACTGAGCTCTCTTCTGAGAAAGCACTAGCTGCAAGCGGAGCCGAGGCTGAGATTTGTGCTGCTCAAGAAGCAGCTTCGTTGCCGTCAGTAGTTGGAGCTGACGGACAGTTCGGCGAGTGCAGCCCTGGCTTTCAGGAGGACCTGGATTTTGAACAGAAGTCTACAAGTTCCTTTAACAACTCAAAAGCTGGAACAGTGAAAAAATCTAGAGGTGAATGTTTTTTGAGTCCCAAAAACTGGGAATGTCTACTTTAATGCCCATGTTAGAGAAAAATCAAAAGGAAACATTGGATTGCCAGTTGTGTCAGTCCTGAAAGTTATCTCCTGCTGGCCAATGCTTGAAGTTTTGGGGTGGAAAGAGAAGCTTGGGGAGCTCTTTTGGTATAAAAGTTTGTTGTGTGGATTTTTGGGAACTTCACATGAAATAGAAGCAGAAATAGATGCAGGTGTGATCCATTCTGTTCCTCGTCTATTCTAAACTTATGAGAAGCATAGGAAAGGTCTGTGGTCAGAGTATTTTTGTCAGGTTGGATATGTTAAATACTAGAGGGCTCTGTGAAAGGGAGAGGGAGCTGGTTTAAAGGAGATTCATGATGCCATTTTCTTTACAAAGTGGTAAGTGTCTGGAGCATTGCATGGCGTAAATTGTAGAAGTCAGATACAAGGAAAGCAGAAAGTGGAAAGGTGTGGGCTGTGTGCAGGCAGGAGGGAGTATTTAGGTTGACATCTTGGATAGCACAGATGCTGTAGACTAATGGGCCTCTTCCTGTGCTATAACATTCAACGTTCTGTCGTTCTGGTTGTTCCCCTGACCTCAGAGTAGAGGAAGGGGTTGCTGAGCATTGGGAATTAACCACACATTGGTGAACCAGACATACTCGGGCAAGTCAACAGACCTGATGCACGTGATCTGTGCGTCTTTTTGGTAGTGAGTGGTGAAGTATTACATGTACAAAGTTCAAAGTTTATTTATTATTGAAGTACATAACGTGTCACCATGCTACCCTGAGATTCATTTCCTTATGGGCATTCACAGTAAATGCAAAGAAACACAATAGAATTAATGAAAAACTACACAAAAAGACAGAAATAAACAATGTGCAAAAAAATTAATTGTTCAAATACAAAAGGAAAAACAAAATAATAATACTAATAATATTGAGAACATGAGTTGTCGAGGCCTCGAAAGTAAGTTCTAGCCTGTGGAATCAGTTCATTGTTGGGGTGAGTAAAGCTATCTAAGTTGGTTCAGGAGCCTGATGGTTGAGAGGCAATAACAGTTCCTGAACTTGATGGTATGTGACCTAAAACTCTGGTACCTCCTTCCTGATGGCAGCAATGAGGAGACATCTAATCCCCTCCGTACATCAGACAGCAATGCCTGTAGGCATTTCTTTGCTCCAAGAGCTAAGCTACAGAAGATTAACACAATAGGTTTTGGTGGGTAGAGATGTGTGGTCTCTCCATTATAACAGCCAGAATGAGGATCAAGTTTATTATTCCTGTCTTAATTGACCTGAGACCTGATGATTTTTGGCAGCAGTACAGTGCAAAGACAAAATTACTATAAACTAAAAATTAAATATTGCAAGAAAAAAGGAATACTAAGGTAGTGTTCATGGATTCGCAGACTGTTGCCTCTTGCATGCACATGTTTAAGGTTTTTCCCCCATGTTAGGGGAGTTTAAAACTGGAGGTCGGAGGTTTAACATCAGAAAGGAAAGATTTAAAAGCATTCCAAGCAGAAACTTTTTCACACTGAGGGTGGTGGGTATAAGGAGCGAGTTGCCGGAGGTGTCTGCAATAACAATGTTTCATTGTTTAAAAGATACTTGGACAGGTTCCTGCATAGAAAAGGTTTAAGAGGATATGGGCCAAACGCAGGAAAGTGAGACTAGCTTGGGTTGACATTTTGGTCAGCATGGATGGGTTAGAAGATAAAGGGTGCTTTCATACTGTATAACTCTGCGTCTTCCATGCTGTGCTTTCAAGGTGTTTAAAGACAGAAGAAAGGAAAGAGTATTAAGGAGAGCCTGACCCTGTACGAACAGAATCTTACAGTACATCCTCTGGTACAGTTACAGTTGAGAGGTTGACCATCACATCCAAAGAGTAGATCAGAATCATGTTTACCATCACCAACATACGTCATGAAATTGGTGGTTTTGTGGCAGCAGTCCAGTACAAGACATAAAAAGTTAATATTCATGACAATAAAAATAGTGTGAAAGAGGAAGAGTGAAATAGTGTTCATGGGTTCTTTAGGGGTCTGGTGGCAGAGGGGAAGAAGCTTTTCTCGTAAAACATCATGTGTGGCTCTTCGGCTCCTGTAGCTCTGGCTCCTCTGGCAAATTTCTACAGATGTGCAGTACCACGGAGAGCAGTCGAAGTGTTGCATCACTGTCTGGTGTGCAGAGGCACAGGACTGGAAAAAGCTGCATCGGCCAGCTCCTTCAAGGGCACTATCCTCCCCAGCGTCAAGGACATCTTCAAAAGGCGGCATCCATCATTAAGGACCCGATCACCCAGGTCATGCCCTCTTCTCAGTGCTACCACCAGGGAGGAGGGGCAGGAGCCTGAAGACACACACTCAACATTTTAGAAACAGCTTCTTCCCCCTGCCATCAGATTTCTGAGAGGGCAATGAAGCACCCAGTAACACTACCTCCTTACTTTTTCTCTCTATTTGCACTGCTTATTTATTACGTGTGTGTGTGTGTGTGTGTGTGTGTGTGTATGTACATAGCAATAAATTACAATAAGTAATATATGTATTTATTGTAATTTGTTTTTTATGTGTTTCACTGTATTGCTGCCACAAAACAATAAATTTCATGATGTATATCAGTGATATTAAAGCTGCTTCTGACTAGTGGTAGTACTGAGAAGAGGGCATGACCCGACAGCAGTTTTACCTACAGTTCTGGTTAAATTGCACCAATCCTGCTCCTATCCATTGTCACGTTGTGTAAAAGATTCCATAATGAATTACTAAGGAAATTGTGGATCAACAGGTGCTTTAAGACTTTTTTTTAGGGAAGGGAGCCCACATGTTTTGGTCTCGACATTGCCTCCTTGTGCAATACCTGACTCATGAGAGATTTATTTTTCTTTTATAGGCAGCTTTATGCGGAGCAGTGCAAAATTCTTTTTCCGGCGCAGGCATCATCAGAAAGAGCCTGGAATGAGCCAGTCACACAATGACCTGGTTTATCTGGAGCATCCAACACCCTTGGAGAAAGAGAGGAAGTCGACCCGGAAGCAAATTAAAAGGCTTTTCCCGAAATCCAAAAGCAAAGTTAAAGTTAATGGCATTGCAGCAGACTGAGGTTCCTGAGCACTTGAGGCCCTCCCCTTTATTCCTGTTCTCTCCCTCCGTCCCACGTCAATGCACTGTGACTAAGGAATGTGCAGACTCCAAAAGCCTCAAGGTTTTATGTGACTTGTAGTTAGAGGCTTCTTCATCAGGATTATTCCAGTGTAGAAGGAAACTTCGTATTTTAAAATTTTACTTCACACTTGCTTGAGGAAAAATTGCAACATTTTTCCCAGGAGGGATTTGGGCTTCCATAATCTCTGGATTTTTTTCCCTCAGTTATGAGAATTGCATATCGTTCAAGAATTTGGAAATGACAGGGCATCTTTGTTTTATCATGCACCCAATCCCAAACACAGGTAAAGCCTGTTTTGGATACACCCTTCCCTGAATAAATTTGTGCCTATCTGACCTGATTGTTGCTAGGTTAGAATAATTTTGCAGTGTGGTTCACTGTCCAATGTAATTTCAATTCATTATTGCCGTCTAGAGTTTAAAAGGCTGCAGCAGAGTTGAAAGCCAAGGGTTTTCCTTTTCGACTGCTGTGTCTGCTTTTCTTTAATCTCTTCTGTCTGCCATCTTATTCCCCACCTCCATTATTTCCTCTGCACATCAAAACTGACTCCAGACCTCTGCAGAAGAAATGGTTTCCAAGGTTAGCTCTCTGAACTTCAACAAATGGGACAGGTCCACAGACAATTCCCCAGGCCTCGGCAAGTGGGACAGTTCCTGAGCCTTCGAGGCAGGCTTCCTGAGCCAAATATAGGGAAGTCATTTTTTTTCCCCATTCTCAGCAGTCTTCACTTCAGAAGTTGGTTCTGGCAAGCAGAATGATTCAAACACTCTCTTTTCTGTAATTTTTTAAAAATGATGCCAGTCTCATTTTACAGTGACAACTGTGGGTCAATAAGCTCAGAGTCCTTTTCTTAGATCGTGGCAGTAATCACGTTGAGACTTCCTGAAACCTTTCTCTAGTGAAATGATGCTGACTAACTGTGAGAACTTCCTTGCGATGCCAGTAAGACTGATCGGAGAAGAGATAATTGAATGAGTCAAGTAAGCGGATTATCACCTTTCATGCAAACCCAATGGAAATTGATTGGAAAAGCATTGTTTGAATTTCTGAGTATGTAGCTGTTAAGTCTGAAATTGGGAATTTGTGTCCATTTTATCACATTTAATCCAAATTATCCAAACACTTGCATTACTCGATATGTGCAAAAATGAAGTCATGCCAATAACTTGATGCTTTACACTACAAGGCTAGAGGATTGAATTCATTTCTCGGCCTCTGAATTGGTGAATATTCTGACTGCAAATCTACCTGTGGCTTTTCTATAGTTTACAATTGCGGAATACAGGATTATGGAGTATGAATTTAAGGAAAACCAACCGCAAAAGTGTGATGAGACCAAGTATGGAAATATTCCCTGTGCTGAATATATATGAGGTAGTATAAATTCAGTATATTTGACATTCTTTTGTATTACTGTGGGGAATTACACTTAAAAACGAGGGTTTCCATTTGCCACGTGAGCCTGCTGCTGCACTGGATCACTTTACGAGCCACTTTTTTAGTGGGGGCAAAGGAATCTTCTGAAACTTCACTTGAAGAATTAAGAAGTCACACCAGTCCACCATTTTCCCACAGGTTCCTATTCATCAGTCTAGTATCACTGTTAGCTGTGCTGTTTTGTGTTATATATATTTGACCAAGAGTGAGCTCTTCCCTTCATCTGTAGATGGTAATTGTCTCAAAAAGGCATGAGGACTGTTGGTATTTGGGCTATGAAGGTGCCCTATCATTAAGCTGGTCAATTGGCTTGGAAAGCAATTACCTGGCAGTCCAGGAGCATCCTTAGGTTTTTGCTGGGTTGTTAGTCCCAGGCTGTGCTGGAAGTTTTGTTGGATTGTGTGAGTGTGTGCCCCTCATTCTCAACATGCCTAGTATCATCATATGAGCCTCCCTACTTGGTTATCCTCTGTTTATTTGGTTTATAGTGATTGTGACCAGTTGACAACTGGCTTTTTATGCACTTGCTTCATATTTTCTACTGCCATTTTTCCCCATTTTTATAAGAGCATTTGAATAATAATCAGAAGGGTGTTTGGCTTGTTCTCAGTTTCAGGGGTTGTAGGAATGTTGTGCTGCCTAGGTTTTGAGCTGTATTAACACATCTGCCTCTTCATTCAGCCATTGATTTCCCTTTAGTTATCTAGCTACTATGGGCAAACGTTGCTCTTTCTCACAAACTAAAGTTGACTGTCATAGTCAATAATGAGCTGTGTAACTGAAAACAAGATGACTTGTACTCATCCAGAATTCCACGTGTAGCTTTAAGACTGTGCAGTTTCCTAGGGCTGATCTACTCAGCATGCTGCATTTTTACAATGCTGCCTATTTAGTGAACTGGATGAAGATTATTAATTGGCCTTTTATTTCCCCCCCCCCCCCCCCGCCCCATACCCTTCCATTGCCTACTGTAAGCAAGAGACTTCTGACCTTTTAGGCTTTGCTACGAGTCTTTCCTATTACTTGCCCACCACACTAACAATGCACCCTATGATTTCTATTTCTATTATTTAGTTAGTTCTGGGAAAAATCATAATGCTGTTTATTCTTTGTCTTCCAGTTATACTCGCTACTCAGTGAACTTATTTTTATTATTAAATGACAATATAAGTGTTACGACTAGTGCAGGGTCTAAACTTATTCTTAGTATGTGACCTACTCTTCTGTGTGGGCTTTGTCAGTTCAGGATTTTTGGTGTTCAATGCTGATACCTTCTCTAAGTTTAGAGATGATGTGGTATCAAAGTACTGTGTACAGTTCCATAGTCAATCTTTCAAACTGAACTATTGTCCAGTAGAGATTTCCCATCTTGCTTTGACAAGAAGAGGAAAAGGTATGTTAATTGAAGTACACAATCCTTCTATCTCTATGCATGTCAATCCCATTGTTTACCAGTGTATAAAATAATGACCAAAGAGTGGAAATAAGGACTGTGTAACCCTCTGACTACACAAGTAACACCTGTGAGAATCAGTATTTAAAATGTACTGATTCAGTATAAAGCTTGTTATTCCTGTGAACCATAACTGGAATCTTCCTTTGGTGCTGCCTCAGTACCAAGAAATAGTAAAGGAAGAACAAAAGTAAGTATTAAGTTTTTTGAACTGAGCCAGGGACCAAAACTAAAAATGGATTGCACACTAAGTTATTGACAATTAAAGAAAATACCGCATGTTAATGGTCTTGCTTAAAAAGAGAAACACTGAAGTTACCCAGTTGCCTTCTAAAACTACAGTGTCTTAATTCTTATAACTATTGCAATAAATATTGAGAACCGTGACTTTATTTGCTTGTTGCCTTTTTTCCTGTCCTATGGGATTGTTGCATTGTCCTGCTTGCCAAAGCAAGCTAAGGCTTCTGAAATGTGCCTTTGGGAAGATTTTGCTCATTCAAAGGCAGACCATCAGTGGTCAATTCTGGTACTGTTCAATAGCACTTGTTGACCGGTCACAAATCTTTGTTTTAGCACAACCTGCCTCTTGTATGATGTTAGTGTGGTACACGTAAAAAGGATGCACACTTACAGCCTACCTTAGTGCACCCCAAAGTAGTGGTCAGCGTACTGCTGCAGGCAATATGGAACTTAATGAATGCTCAGCAATCTCGCGTGGTAGGGGACAGAACTCTACAAAAGGGTGCTGTGAGAGCACATTTCATTAGCTTGTCATCTTATTCACTGGTTGGCACTTTCGCAGTGCAACAGTACTGTGACAGATGAAATGGAATATGAAATGTAAAGTCAGTCAGTGGGTGCCGTCCCGAATTCGGGGCTGGTGCCTATGCACCTCCATCTTCTTCGATCTTGCGACAGCACCGATTACAGCCTCTCCTCCAGTTTGTTCTCGCTGGCCACCTTGGCACCGCCTGCTGCCGCCCCTGCCGAACTCGAGCCCAAGGCCGTGTCGGCTTCCAGCCACGGCCGTTTCTTCGAGCTCGGCCCTCCCTTAGGCGGAGGCATTGGGCAGGTCGAGGTACACGGTGCAGTGCCCAAGTTCATCATGTCTCTTCTAACTAAGTGCATAGTATATGATTCGTAGGTACATGGTGAGGCTTTACTCTCTTCCACGGAAGATGGCCGTTGGCTCACAAGGAGCTCATCCGCTCTTTGTCAGGTCTTGGTTTTTTTTTTTTTAGCCCTGCTGGGTGTCCTCACACCCTCCTCACCAGACTAAGTCCGGTGGGGGAGCCGGACCAAGTCGTCGACCACTTGGCCACGTTCCCCAGCCGAGCGCCGGGTGCCCGCCCCCTGCCAAGTCTCTCCAAGCGTCTGGCACCTGACCGAAAATGTAAGGTACTGTACATTAAACTATGATTTAATGTGGTGATACATGTTGGTACCAACGACATAGGCAGGAAGAGGGATGAGGTCCTGAAGTGTGAGTTTCAGGAACTAGGCAGAAGGCTGAAGAACAGGACCTCAAGAGTGACGTTCTCAGGATTGCTGCCAGTGCTACGTGACAGTGATGGTAAGAATTGGAGGAGATGGCAGTTGAATGCGTGGCTGAGGAGTTGGTGCAGGGAGCAGGGTTTTAGATTTTTGGATCATTGGGATCTCTTCTGGGGAAGGTGGGACCTGTACAGATTGGATGGGTTGCACCTGAACTCGAGGGGGAGCAATATCCTTGCAGGTAGGTTTGCTAGCGTGGTTCGGGGGGGTTTAAACTAATTTGCAAGGGGGATGGGACCCGGAGCAATAGAGCAGTGAAAGAAATGCATGGAGAAAAGCCAGATCTAACATATAGAGAGGCTTTGAGGAAAGAGAAGCAGAATAAACGGTGTAAAGACAGTAAGGTAGAAGGGCTGAAATGTGTGTACCTCAATGCAAGAAGCATCAGGAACAAAGGTGATGAACTGAGAGCTTAGATACATACATGGAATTATGATGTAGTGGCCATTACAGAGACTTGGCTGGCACCAGGACAGGAATGGATTCTCAATATTCCTGGATTTCAGTGCTTTAAAAGGGATCGGGGGGAGGGGAGGAGGGGTGGCATTACTGGCCAGGGATACTATTACAGCTGCAGAAAGGGTGGGTAATGTAGCAGGATCCTCTTTTGAGTCAGTATGGGTGGAAGTCAGGAACAGGAAGGGAGCAGTTACTCTATTGGGGGTATTCTATAGGCCCCCTGGTAGCAGCAGAGATACAGAGGAGCAGATTGGGAGGCAGATTTTGGAAAGGTGCAAAAATAACAGGGTGGTTATCATGGGTGACTTTAACTTCCCTAATATTGATTGGCACCTGATTAGTTCCAAGCGTTTGGATGGGGCAGAGTTTGTTAAGTGTGTCCAGGATGGATCCTTGTCACAGTATGTTGACAGGCCGACTGGGGGAATGCCATACTAGATCTAGTACTAGGTAATGAACCGGGTCAGGTCACAGATCTGTCAGTGGCTGAGCATCTGGGGGACAGTGACCACCGCTTCCTGGCCTTTAGCATCATCATGGAAAAGGATAGGATCAGAGAGGACAGGAAATTTTTTAATTGGGGAAGGGCAAATTATGAGGCTAAAAGGCTAGAACTTGTGGGTGTGAATTGGGATGAGGTTTTTGCAGGGAAATGTACTATGGACATGTGGTTGATGTTTAGAGATCTCTTGCGGGATGTTAGGGATAAATTTGTCCCGGTGAGGAAGATAAAGAATGGTAGGGTGAAGGAACCATGGGTGACAAGTGAGGTGGAAAATCTAGTCAGGTGGAAGAAGGCAGCATACATGAGGTTTAGGAAGTAAGGATCAGATGGGTTTAGGGAAGCAAGAAAGGAGCTTAAGGGGCTGAGAAGAGCAAGAAGGGGGCATGAGAAGGCCTTGGCGAGTAGGGTAAAGGAAAACCCCAAGGCATTCTTCAATTATGTGAAGAAAAAAAGGATGACAGGAGTGAAGGTAGGACCAATTAGAGATAAAGGTGGGAAGATGTGCCTGGAGGCTGTGGAAGTGAACGAGGTCCTCAATGAATACTTCTCTTCGGTATTCACCAATGAGAGGAACTTGATGATGGTGAGGACAATATGAGTGAGGTTGATGTTCTGGAGCATGCTGATATTAAGGGAGAGGAGGTGTTGGAGTTAAAACACATTAGGACGGATAAGTCCCTGGGGCCCGACGGAATATTGCCCAGACTGCTCCACAAGGTGAGCGAAGAGATTGCTAAGCCTCTGGCTAGGATCTTTATGTCCTTGTTGTCCACGGGAATGGTACCAGAGGATTGGAGGGAGGCGAATGTTGTCCCCTTGTTCAAAAAAAGGTAGTAGGGATAGTCCAGGTAATTATAGACCAGTGAGCCTTACGTCTGTGGTGGGAAAGCTGTTGGAAAAGATTCTTAGAGATAGGATCTCTGAGCATTTAGACAATCATGGTCTGATCAAGGACAGTCAGTATGGCTTTGGGAAGGGCAGATTGTGTCTAACAAGCCTGATAGAGTTCTTTGAGGAGGTGACCAGGCATATAGATGAGGGTAGTGCAGTGGATGTGATCTATATGGATTTTCGTAAGGCATTTGACAAGGTTCCACACAGTAGGCTTATTCAGAAAGTCAGAAGGCATGGGATCCAAGGAAGTTTGGCCAGGTGGATTCAGAATTGGCTTGCCTGCAGAAGGCAGAGGGTGGTGGTGGAGGGAGTACATTCAGACTGGAGGATTGTGAGTAGTGGTGTCCCACAAGGATCTGTTCTGGGACCTCTACTTTTCGTGATTTTTATTAACGACCTGGATGTGGGGATAGAAGGGTGGGTTGGCAAGTTTGCAGATGACACAAAGGTTGGTGGTGTTGTAGATAGTGTAGAGGATTGTCGAAGATTGCAGAGAGACATTGATAGGATGCAGAAATGGGCTGAGAAATGGCAGATGGAGTTCAACCCGGAGAAGTGTGAGGTGGTACACTTTGGAAGGACAAACTCCAAGGCAGAGTACAAAGTAAATGGCAGGATACTTGGAAGTGTGGAGGAGCAGAGGGATCTCGGGGTACATGTCCACAGATCCCTGAAAGTTGCCTCACAGGTAGATAGGGTAGTTAAGAAAGCTTATGGGGTGTTAGCTTTCATAAGTCGAGGGGTAGAGTTTAAGAGTCGCGATGTAATGATGCAGCTCTATAAAACTCTAGTTAGGCCACACTTGGAGTACTGTGTTCGGTTCTGGTCACCTCACTATAGGAAGGATGTGGAAGCATTGGAAAGGGTACAGAGGAGATTTACCAAGATGCTGCCTGGTTTAGAGAGTATGCATTATGATCAGAGATTAAGGGAGCTAAGGCTTTACTCTTTGGAGAGAAGGATGATGAGAGGAGACATGATAGAGGTATACAAGATATTAAGAGGACTAGGTAGAGTGGGCAGCCAGTGCCTCCTCCCCAGGGCACCACTGCTCAATACAAGAGGACGTGGCTTTAAGGTAAGGGGTGGGAAGTTCAAGGGGGATATTAGAGGAAGGTTTTTTACTCAGAGAGTGGTTGGTGTGTGGAATGCACTGCCTGAGTCAGTGGTGGAGGCAGATACACTAGTGAAGTTTAGGAGACTACTCGACAGGTATATGGAGGAACTTAAGGTGGGGATTATAAAGGAGGCAGTGTTTGAGGGTCGGTACAACATTGTGGGCCGAAGGGCCTGTACTGTGCTGTACTTTTCTATGTTCTATGTTAAGTTTAGAACCTTGAAAGGTGACGCCATCCTTTACAGAACAATTAATGGACAGGCTAGAGTAAATGGCAAAGGGTGCACAGGCATGTTACATCGTCTTTCCTTTTAATAACACTTTTTAATCATTTTGGAGCTGAGGATACTAATTGTAGTAGATTTGCAATTGGAAATTTTGTCCATTCTTGCTTGATATAAGACTTCAGCTGCTCAACAGTCCGTGGTCTCCGTTGTCTGATTCTCCTCTTCATGATGCGCCATACATTTTCAATAGGAGATAGATCTGGACTGGCAGCAGGTCAGTCAAGCACACGCACTCTGTGTCTACAAAGCCACGCTGTTGTAGCCCGTGCAGAATGTGGTCTGGCATAGTCCTGCTGAAATAAGCATGGACGTCCCGGGAAGAGATGTTGCTTTAAAGGCAACATATATCTCTCTAAAATCCTAATATACGCCTCAGAGTCAATGGTACCTTCACATACATGCAACTCACCCATGCTGTGGGCACTGATGCACCCCCATACCATCACAGATGCTGGCTTTTGCACCTTTCGCTGATAACAATCTGGATGGTCGTTTTCATCTTTGGCACGGAGAACTCGACGCCCGTTTTTTCCAAAAACTAGCTGAAATGTGGACTCATCTGACCAGAGCACACGGTTCCACAGTCTTTCGGTCCATCTGAGATGAGCTCGGGCTCAGAGAACTCGCTGGCGTTTCTGCATAGAGTTGATGTATGGCTTCCTCCTTGCGTAATACAATTTCAAGTTGCATTTCTGGATGCAGCGATGGACTGTGTTGAGTGACAATGGTTTTCCGAAGTACTCCCGAGCCCAGGTGGCTATAATTGTCACAGTAGCATGATGGTTTCTTAGGCAGTGCCGCCTGAGGGCTCGAAGATCACGCGCATTCAACAGTGGTTTCCGACCTTGCCCTTTACACACTGAGATGTCTTTGAATTCTCTGAATCTTTTCGCAATATTATGTACTGTAGATGTTGAAAGACCTAAATTCTCTGCAATCTTGCATTAAGAAATGTTCCTTTTGGACTGACTAACAATTCTCTCACGAATTTTGGCACAAAGGGGTGAGCCACGACCCATCCTTGCTTGCAAAGACTGAGCCTTTGATTGACGCTACTTTTATACCCAGTCATGATACCTCACCTGCTACCAATTAGCCTGCTTAATGTGGAGTCTTCCAAACCGGTGTTACTTGAATATTATGTGCACTTTTCAATCTTATTTTAACTCTATCCCAACTTTTGTTGAGTGTGTTGCAGCCATCAAATTCTAAATTTTTGTATGTTTACAAAATACAATTAAGTTGGTCAGTAAAACTATTGAAAATCTTTTCTTTGTACTTTTGTCGGTTAAATAAAGGTTCACGTGAATTAACATATCACAGATTTTTGTTTTTATTGCATTTTGGAAAATATCCCAACTTTTCTGGAAATGGGGTTTGTAGAATGAGTGTAGTTATCCTCTTTTATTCAAGAGCCTGATGGTTGAAGGGTAGTAAATGTTCCTGAACCTGGCGGTGAAAATCCTGAGGTACTTGTATCTTCAACATGATGGCAGCAGCATGGCCAGGGTGGTGAGGATCTTTGATGATGGACGCTGCTTTCCTATGACAGCATTTCATGCCGATGTGCTCAGTGGTTGGGAGGGCTTTATCCGTGATATACTGTGCCAAATCCACTACCTTTTCAAATATTTCATTCTTGCAATGCTCCGCAGCCTCCCTGCAAAAATTTTCCTCTACTATGTGTTGGCGGTGAGCAGTAAGGTAACACAGTGTATATCACTTTATAGGGCCAGTTTTTACCAATGGGGGTTCAATTCCCTCCACTGCCTGTAAGGAGTCTGTATGTTTTCCCCATGACCGTGTGGGTTTCCACCCACAATCCAAAGATGTACAGGTTAGGGTTAGTGAGTGTGGGCATTCTGCTGGTGCAGGAGGTGTGGAGACGCACTTACGGGCTACCCAGCACGATCCTTAATGACTTGATTTGGATGAAGCACCTCACTGTATGTTTTGGTGTGTGTGTGACAAATAAAACTAAAACTAATCATAAAGTCTATTAGGGAACCCTAAGTACAATCCCAGCAAGGTGATCATCCCCCGTTTATTTCTCACCACCACCCATAAAGCATGGTGGTTGATTCCTCATTAATTTCATCTTGGACCACTGTTATGATGTTCTCCTTAATCAGAATTGGGTTTATTATAACCGGCATGTGTCATGAAATTTGTTGACTTAGCAGCAGCAGTACAATGCAATACATAAAAGTCAATTGCAGTAAGTATATATGTATATTGAATAGTTAGATTAAAATAATGCAAATCAGAAATAATAAAAAATTCAATTCCCCATGTCCTACCTGTAGCACATGTTCCCAGGAACATTAAGGTGCTAGGCCTGTCTTTGACCTTACAGAGTCCTACTTTGAGCATCCTCCCAGATAGAGTAATAGGACAGAAGCAGGCCCTGTAGCCCATCTAGTTCATGCCGAACTATTACTCTTCCTAGGCCCATCACCCTGCACCTGGACTATATCCCACCATACCCTTATCCAAACTTTGATCAAATGTTGAAATTGAACCCACATCTTCCACTGGCAGCTTGTTCCACACTCTTACTCTCACCATCCTCTGAGTGAAAAAGATCCTCCTCAGGTTCCCCTTAAACATTTCACCTTTTGCCCTTAACCCAGGACCTCCAGTGCGAGTCTTAGCCAACCTGAGTGGAGAATGTCTGCCTGCATTCACCCTATCTATGATTTTGTGTATTTGATGGTTTGCAGTGGTGATGTAATTTGTCCCAAAAGGAGCTGTGCCCAAGGACAACATGAGCCTCATAAAATCATTCGTCAAATTGCTGTCTTTTGCTCGGATCCACATTCAGTTTTCAGACTGATCATCATCTATGACCAGTTTGAGTTGGCATCGGGGGCCACAGTCATCACAGTAAGAGTAAGGCCACGCTCTTTGACAACTAACCGACCAATCCCACATCCCCTTCACCGTCAGGTCTGACTTCATGAAGGTATTGGGGATCTGGTTCAGAAAGGCTGAGCTGTGTAACAAGAATTGCCTGGAGTGGACCAAAAACGTCAACAAAGCTCATGTCTGTGGAAATAGCTGCCTCTGTCAGTAACTGGGATGAGCTTGGATATCAGATGCACTGTGCTCTCAAGGCTGCTGTGGCCTGCTCCCTGCTCCCCGATCCTCCATCTCAGCAAATACCTGGCGGTCTTCCTGTCTACTGGGAGTCCAAGATGGAGCAAATCCCCAGAGAATCTGGGCAAAAGTGTACCCGATGCTGCCCTTATCCCGATGACCACTTTCATGTGTGCTGCATCAGGCTCTGCAGAGGCGAAGGGGTGGTCAACGTTTCGGTTCTTTGTTGCTCGTTGTCTTGCATCGTAAACACAAAATACTCTGCAGGTACTGGGGTCAAAGCAACATTCACAACACGCTGGAGGAACTCAGCAGGTCGGGCAGCATCCGTGGAAAAGATCGGTCAACATTTCGGGCCGGAACCCTTTGTCAGGACTGAAGGGGGAAGGGGCAGAGGCCCTATAAAGAAGGTAGGGAAGGGTGGGAAGGAGAAGGCTGGTAGGTTCCAGGTGAAAAACCAGTAAGGGGAAAGATAAAGGGGTGGGGGAGGGGAAGCAGAGAGGGGATCGGCAGGAAAGGTGAAGAAAGAATAGGGGAACGCACAATGGGTAGTAGAAGGAGGTGGAACCATGAGGGAGGTGATAGGCAGCTGTGGGAGGGGGCAGAGTGAAATAGGGATAGGGGAAGGGAGGGGGAGGGAATTACTGGAAGTTGGAGAATTCTATGTTCATACCAAGGGGCTGGAGACTACCTGGACGGTATATGAGGTGTTGCTCCTCCAACCTGAGTTTAGCCTCATCATGGCAGTAGAGGAGGCCATGTAGGGACATATCTGAATGGGAATGGGAAGCAAAGTTGAAGTGGGTAGCTACCGGGCGATCCTGTCTGTTTTGGCGGACGGAGCGGAGGTGCTCGACGAAGTGGTCCCCCAATCTGCGTCGGGTTTCACCGATGTAGAGGAGGCTGCACCAGGAGCACCGGATGCCTCACCTGGAAGGACTGTTTGGGGCCCTGAATGGTGGCAAGGGAGGAGGTGTAGGCACAGGTGTAGCACTTACACTTACAGGGGTAAGTGCCGGGTGGGAGATCGGTGGGGAGGGACGTGTGGACCAGGGAGTCGCGGAGGGACCGATCCCTGCGGAAAGCGGAGGGGGTGGAGAGGGAACGATGTGCTTAGTGGTGGGGTCCTGTTGAAGGTGACGGAAGTTGCAGAGGATAATGTGCTGGATCCAGAGGCTGGTGGAGTGGTAGGTGAGGACAAGGGGAACTCTGTCCCTGTTGTGGTGACTGGAGGATGGGGTGAGGGCCAAAGTGCGGGAAATGGAGGAGATGCGGGTGAGGGCATCATTGATGACAGCAGAAGGGAAACCACGATCCTTAAAGAAAGAGGACATTTGAGATGTCCTGGAATGGAAAGCCTCATCCTGGGAGCAAATGCGGTGGAGACGGAGGAACTGGGAATAGGGAATGGTATTTTTGCATGTGGCGGGGTGGGAAGAGCATAGGCGGCCTTAAGCATCTGGGGGCCCGTTTCAAGAGTTAATGTGGGGCCCTACCCCCGCTTCTCAAAAAAAAAAGAAAGAAAAAAAGCGAATATTCAAGTTGGTTTGCATCAATAATGGTATAATTTCAGACTTAAACGTTGACGCATTATATGCACTTTCAGCATAATGGACAGACAGCTCAATATAATCCAAACAATTCTCTTAATTAAAAACTGAAACAATGACATTTTTTGCTTTGGGGTGAGAAGCCTCGCCCTTTTCAGCAACTAGTCTGTGTTAGGTATCAGCTGACATAAGAACAGCTTAAACAATTTCCCTCTAATTAAATTAATAACAAAAGCAATGTCATATTTAATGAAAATTCACACTTTATTTATTCAATGAATAGTGTCTGAAAGTTAATTACTGGAAGTTTACAACAAACTGCGCCTCGCACTCTTTCAGCACCACGGACAGCTCATGTAAGGCCTGGAGAGCAAACAGAAGGAGAGTGAGAGAGAGAGAGAGAAAGAGGATGCAAGCGGGAGAGAGAAATTACCATTTGTGGAAAAGCTGCCTTATCGCCTACACACATTTTGAGTGAAATACGTGGTTTATTTTATTATTTTAATCATAAACTTTATTTCTGCTAAAAATGTATTAAAAAGACTTACCACTGGAACTTCACCGCCGTCCTGTGCTTGAGTGCTGAGAATGCTTTAACGAGCTCATCTTTGTCCAGCGATCTTGCTCAATTGATATCTGAGCAAGAGCTGACAGACGCTCCTGGAGCATGGTTGTCCTCAGATGAGTTTTGATGAGCTTTAGTCTCGAAAAACTTCTCTCTGCACTCGCTACAGTCACAGGCACTGTCAACATGGGTATTAGAGCAATGGTGAGGTTAGGATACAGTTCAACCAGATTGTTGCTGTAAATGTAGCTCAGGATCTGCAGGCCAGTGGTTTCTTTTGCAGGCACAGCACTGACAGCAGCCGACACCTCGCGCAAAAGGTCCTCAGCATCCACATCACTTTTATACTTTATTCTCACCAAACAATTTATACTAGAACGTACAATCATCACAGCGATATTTGATTCTGCGCTTCCCGCTCCCTGGATTACCAAGTGTCCTCTCCATGTTTACGCAGCTGTCTTTCAGTATGCAACTTTGGATGGCTTTTTTCAGTTTCTCTCTGCCATAAATGAAGCCAAACAGACTGTAAAATGACTCCATCAGCTTGAAGTGCTCACTAATGCCTGTGATGGCAGAGTCCACGAGTGGAAGGAAAACTTCTCTCTTGTACCGTTCCTCGGGTGCCACTGTCAGGGAAGGATCTGCACTTTGGGACTCGTACTGGAACTGGCGCTTTGGTTTTCTGATTCATGCAGTAAGAAAGACCTTTGGCATCCCTATCTCTTCAGCTATGTCTCTGGCATCTGTTTGGGCGGATGAAAGGCCGTTCTCTCTGTATTCCTTGAGAAATTTCAGAACATATTCCACCTCGCGCTGTAGCACATCGATTCCCACTTGTGGGCTCCGGAGCAGCTTGCTGACACGATTCACCTCATGTACAACATTGTACCAGATGATAACAGTCAGCAAGAATTTCCATGACATGATCTCCTGTCTAGGCCTCTGGCTGCAGATGTGGTTTCACTGTCACCTTTCTGTGTGGCATGTTCACCTTTCTGTGTGGCATGTTCAATCAGTGACAGGAGCGCATTGCCAACATCGGGAAGCTGGTAGCGCAGGACTGTCACACTTTTCACGCGGCACTCCATCGCGTGTTGGATATGGCCTCGAGGGTCATCTGTGGCACGTTCTCCTTGAACAGCTCCCATCTCTGTGTCGATGAGCTGAATAGTGTTTACAGACATTGCAGCACCCCAAAGAAGCTCACAGACTCCACTGTTGATTTTGTAGCATCGACAATGACTAGGTTTAGGCTGTGGCTGGCGCGTGGCATGAACAGAGCTTTTTTGTTAATATCTAGCACTCTTCTGCACCCTGCTATTTTACCGCCGCATCTTGCTCCCGTTATCGTATGCCTGCCCCCTGCATTTTGAGATATCTAATCCTAACTTCTCCATATGTGTTAAGAAAACGTCGGCTAGGCCTGCATCTGTTGTGACAAGCACTGGTAGGAAACCGACAAAATGCTCAGTAACAGTAGCTCCGACATTTACTTGACATGTGACAAAGCGCAATGTCACAGAGAGCTGCTCTGTGTGTGCAGCGTCCGTGGTGCAGTCCATTATCACCGAGTAGTAACGTGGTTGTTTTACTCTCTCTGTTACCGCTTCCAGTGTCTTGTATCCAATAAGTGTGATTAACTTATTTTGTCTGGTTTTTCCCATGTAGTGGTCAACAATCTCTTTTTTCTCTGCTCGTCTGACATGTTCGCTCATCACTGGGTCGAACTCGGCAAGCAGCTCCACCAGAGCTAGAAAGTTCCCATTATTTGGATCATGTAGGGTGGAATTGTGTCCACAGAAAGCAAGGTTTCGTTCTGCAAGGTGACAGACTATGGCAATGAACATCTTCATGACATTATTCCAGTGTTTTTTTTTCCAGCATTTGCATTTCTAGGTACGTGCTGTCAATGGCACTGTGCGTACGCGCCGGTCGTGCATGCAGCCTGTTACAGCCGTTCCGATTGGATTCTTACTTTTTTCCTTCTTACTTTTAACTTGCGTTATTTTTTGCATTTTTTTTCACGGTAACACGGCGAAGCTGCACCCTCTCTAACATGCTGGTAGAGAGAGTTTTATTTGGGATTTTAGCGCTGGAAATAGTTACATCCCGACATGCGGGACAGGAACATGGTAGCATTGTTCATTCCAGGAATCAGCTGCTTGCGCTAATGCCGGCCGGTTTAGCAAGCAGAGCGGCGGACACCTCTGCTGAAATCTGGAGGAAAACACACAGAGGATGCAGAGGGGGATCACAAAGTCGAGGAAAGAGGACCGGGTCGAGCCAACAGAGACTTATGGAGAAGAGGAGTTCGGTGAGTAATAAAATGGACGAGTTCATGGCGCTAGCCAGGAGTCAGAGAACATTTCGGGAGTGCAGTGTGATGTGTTTCACTGGAACGGGGCTGCACGAGGACATACCCGATCAAAACTTCTCCATGGATGGCTTCCAGACCGTTCCGGCTGACCGGAAGTGCACTGAGCGCGGTAAGCGTAAAGGAGTTGGGTGCTTACTGTTCTGGTTAACAACAGATGGTGCAATCCGGGTCATATTACGATCAAGGAACGTGTTTGTAGACCGGATATTGAACTTTTTACTGTTGGACTTCGGCCACATTCCACCGAGATTCAACACTGGGCGTCACGGGAGGTCGTTCCTGCCTGTGGCCATCGAACTTGCAGCTCCTCCTGTGGAGGGTCAGACACCCTGAGTCAATAGACTGGTCCTGGACTTTTTTCCATCTGGTATAGTTTGCATTTTGTTGTTTGATTGTTTGTGGTTTTTGCATTGCTATATTTATGCTCTATTCTTGGTTGGTGCGGCTGTAACGAAACCAAATTTCCCTCAGGATCAATAAAGTATATCTATCTATCTATCTATTCTTAAGCACATTTCCAGCTCACGCCAGCTATCCATGTTGGCATGGTGCGCTTTTTACTTCTCGTGATCCTGGAGTGTGAGAGTGAGTCGCTCCCATACTCTGAAACCTCCACAAGTGAGACTGTGATTTCGCTTGCCAAGTAGGGTACAGCAGAAACAGAAGATTGAATCAGTTGATTCTGAGTACACTAACCATGACCTACGAATGGTTTCTCCATTTTTCATCTTCATGAGATATCTGTCCTTGGTAAAACGACGGCGTGATTGGCTCTGTGGAAAGTTAATGTCCTCAAACTGAACAGAACCTCTCCAAACAATGTCGATCTTTTGGTCACTGGTAATATGCGTTGGCCAACGTGCCGGATCGGTCTCTGTGAATGTTAGTGGGGCTTTCTCTCTGTCTGGTGTGCTGGTGGCGGCATCTCCCTCACCTGTCTCAGTTGTAGGACTGTCATCATGCTGTGGTTCTTGTTCATCAAACCAAGTTTGGTCATCATTATCACCATCTGTTTGAGTAGAATTGTTCTTCTCATTTTCATTGCTCTGATTAACAACATCTCCTGTACAGCTTACACTGTCAGTTGGCACTGCAGCCCCGTGCTGTGACGATGGTGTAGCAGCAACTGCAGTCGGCCGGCCTTTTACAGATGCTGGACCAAAGAAAGATGTAACTTTTGGGAGACTATTTAGACGTTTTGTTTTGTTGTCTAATACTTTCCGTTTTTCAGCACCACTAGGATAGGAGCGTTTCATTTTCCTCTCATTGAAAAGTAGCCTTCTTTGCTAGGAGCAATGTTTACAAGTGAAGTAAATATTTTAATATATTTTCTCAGATGTCAGTCAGCGAACGCCCACTGGTGGTTCGGCTGGCAATAGCACGAGAATATTGTGGCGTCTGAGAGCCGTGCATTAAATTTTTGCATGTCAGTCGGGGGCCCCTGGGAGGGCAGGGCCCGTTTCCGTTGAAACGGGTGAAACATAGCTAAGGCCACCTATGGGGAAGAGGTATAACCGAGGTAGCTATGAGAGACAGTGGACAAACTGAGAGATTGAGAAGGGGGAGAGAAGTGTCTGAGATGGACCAAGTGAATTTGAGGGCTGGGTGGAAGTTTGAAGTAAAGTCGATGAAATTGATGAGCTCAGCATGGATGCGGGAAGCAGCACCAATGTAATCGTCAATGTAGTGAAGGAAAAGTTGGGGAACAGTACCAGAATAGGTTTGGAGCACAGACTATTCCACATAACCAACGAAGAGGCAGGCATAGCTGGGGCCCATGTGAGTGCCCAAAGCTACACCCTTGGTCTGAAGAAAGTGGGAAGAGCCAAAAGAGAAGTTATTAAGTGTGAGTACCAGTTCCGCCAACCGGAGGAGGGTAGTGGTGGTGGGAACTGGTGAGGTCTATTGTCCAGAAAGTCGCGGAGGGCTTTGAGGCCTTCTTGATGGGGAATGGAGGTGTATAAGGATTGGACATCCATAGTGAAAATGAAGTGGTCGGGACTGGGGAACTGGAAGTTATTGAAGAGGTGGAGTGCATGGGATGTATCCTGGATGTAGGTGGGGAGGGACTGAACTATGGGTGACAAAATGGCGTCCAGGTAGGCAGATACAAGTTTGGTGGGACAGGAGCAGGCAGAAACTATGGGTCTACCCGGACAGTCAGGCTTGTGGATCTTGGGGAGGAGGTAAAACCGTGCGTGTTGTGGGAGTTTAGTGGCTGAGGATGGAAGGTCTCCAGAGTTGATAAGGGCAGTGATGGTACGGGAGACAATGGTTTGATGTTTTTTTGGTGGGGTCCTGTTCCAGGGGTAAGTAAGAGGAGGTGTCAGCTGCCGTTTGGCCTCAGTGAGGTAGGGGTCTGCCCGCCAGACTACTACGGCACCACCTTTGACTGTGGGTTTGACGGTGAGGTTGGGATTAGTGCGGAGAGAGTGGAGGACAGTGCGTTCAGAGGGAGTGAGGTTGGAACAGAAGAGAGGAGTGGTGATGTCTTGGCGACAGTTGGAGATGAAGGCTGAGTTCCTCCAGCTTGTTGTGAGTGTTGTCTTACATCGTTTAGTTTCAGTTTCGATTAACCAAAAGCAGGACACATTACACATTACTTTCCTGTTCCGCGGATTTTCGTGGTATCTGTGTGCAATTAATTGGTTCATTCTTGTTCCCGGATCGGCCACGTCCAGGTATTTAAAGACTCATTGGCTGAGAAAGGCGTTTTAGTGAGACGCGCATCCACATCGGCGAAATACAGGTACGTGCTTATTGCAACTAAGCGGATTCATTTAGGTTTTATTTTTATGACCGTTTCTCAATTATTTCCAAACCAACCCCCACAAAAATATTTACTGTTATTCGCTATATTACATTGAGTTATATAATGCATTTAAACACGTTTAATTTCCTTGTGATATCCACTTCCCTTGTTCTAGTATGTTCATTCGTGGTGAATCTCCAGCCAATGTTGACTCCGAGGGCAAGTTTTATTCTAGCAGGGGGTGTCTTTGATATAATTTGATTCCGGGAGATGTTTCTTATCCGTTCTTTGGAGTTGGGGTGGTAATTGTTCACTCCCGACAGAACTCCTGGGAAGTGATGTAGGGGGTGTTGAGAGTTCGCAGAGAGACAATGGAGAGGGGAGTGTGCGTGTGCCGTTGGTGGCTGCTGCTCAAGTTCCAGTCTGGATTAGCAAACACGAAGAGATGGCTGTTAGAATCGTACAGCACACGGAACAGATTTTAAACTAATGGATTACAGCCTCGCAGCCGGTACAGAACCCCTGGAGTAGGACTCCGTCCGTGTTGAAATAGTGAGCCCACCTTGCCCGTGCTAGTGGGTGACAGGGTAGGGGTATGGAGAGGGACCCGTAAGCTTGGGGCACCCGGGGGCAGTGTTTGTGAAATAGATAACAGAGACCATTCATGAAGAACTGACGTGGGGTTGGTCTGGAGTTCAGAGATGTGGACTAAGGTTAGTCGGGCTTTGCTCCGGGGTACCTGAGGACATTTGCAGTGATGTGTGGGGTGAGGGTGGAGATTTTGGTAGCTGGTTGATGTTGGGACCTCTTTCCTAACGAGAATTCACAACTTCCTTCTTGGAAGGAGCAAATGGCTGGGACTCAACAACATTCAGGGTCTTAATCTTCGTCCGGCAGCAGTACTTGTTCAAAGTGTAATGCGTCTTTCAACTTCCTTGCAGAATTCGGATGCGTGATTTACTTGTTTTTCTTTTAAAACGACTGCGCGAGAAGCCGACTCGTAAATCTTAAAAATATTATCAACAATTTTAGTTCTGATCTGAAAATGGTTCTTTAGGCGCAGAATCTGAAGACGCCCTCTTGTGTCGAAGATTGAACCATCGCTCTTTGATTTGGTGTCAGGTTAGTTTACATCGATGAGTAGTCCGTTTGCCGGCCTCCAGTAGTACCAACACCATTTTAACTTCTGCGTTTACATAGAAACACCGAGTGTATGTCCATTGTCTTCTGCTGCTGTAGCCCATCCAATTCAAGGTTCGACATGTTGTACGTTCAGAGATGCTCTTCTATACTTAAAGCACCCCATCTGGCACCAGTAATCATTCCACAGTCAAGGTCACATTTCTTCCCCTCTCTGATGTTTGGTCTGAACAACTGATCTTCTTAACCATGCCTTCATGCTTTTATGCATTGACTTGCTGCCACATGATTGGCTGATTAGATATTTGCATTAACGAGCAGGTGTACAGGTGTACCTAATAAAGTGGCCACTGAGTGTACAGTAGCGAAATAATGATAAGGGAGTAGCAACCCAGTTGAAACTTGCCAAGTCGTGGGGAGAATATGCAAATAACACCAGAGATAAGGATCAAACCCACATACCTGTACTTACAGGGGAAATAACAGCAACTGCTGTGTTACCATGCCACCCGATCACATGGTAAGCAAAGCACAACAGCATTCTGCTTCAGCTGCATGGGCATCTATTTATTAACATACAGCACGGAATAGGCGCTTCCGGCCCCTCGAGTCACACCGGCCAGCAATCCCCAATTTAACCCTAGCCTAATCACGGGACAATTTATAATGACCAATTAACCTACCGACCAGTATGCCTTTGGACTGTGGGAGGGAACTGGAGTACCCAAAGGAAACCCACGCGGTTACTGGGAAACCCATGCTACACCTCCAAGATGTACAAACTCTTTAAGCAAATCCTTGCCGCTTATGATCTTAAACTAAACTGCAGGGAGTGGGGATTTCTCTTCCTCATGTAATGTTCTGCTCTGGATTACTTTGCTAAAAATATATTAGCATTTTAAACATATTAGCATTAGCAGAAAAAGGTTACTCAGTGCAACCTGCAACCTGCCTATGCTAGTGTTGATTCTCCACACAAGACTCCATCTGCCCTTCTTCACCTAATCCATTACCAGACTGATTTAGGGAGTGAGAAGGTCCTTCTATGAGGAGAGAGTAAATAAAATAGGTTTACATTCAATATAATATACCTGTCCTATTATTCAGAAATCTGAATGGTTCAATGTTTGGCTCTCTGGATGATGTATCACAATTCCCTTTAAGAAGCTGATTTCTTTGCTTCCTTTAACTCAGTGAATTCACTGGAAAAATTGTTGTCCTGCAAAGTCATTTCTAAAAATCAAAGTGAATTAAAAGGTTGTTGTGTGATTAGGATGAACATCCATCAATGTCCTGAGCATTCTGAAGCTTTACTGTATATTAAAATGTATAAAAATTCTTCAGTGAACTTGGGGCTAGGATAGAATATCATAGACAATGAGATGGCATGGAGAAGAAGTAAAATTCCTTCATTTGAGTAGGTTGTCATCCTTTGGACTTTGCCATTTTGCTGAGCCTATTGAATAGGATATACTGACAGTGTGTAAACACGACATTTTGTTTCTATTTAAATGATTGAATTAACTTAATAATGAACATCTTGTACACAAGATTATTTGTAATTTAGAAATGAAAACAGAACTGAAATATTTATAATTTCCATAGATACAACAGCAACATGTCCATGAATTCAAAGAATCAAAAATCCCATTCATCGAGAAGAGATGCAGCAGTGCTGAAGGTACTTCATGTCCAGTACACATAGAAGGCATCAAATTGGCAGAGATTGAATGTGGCATGGCAGGCAAACAATCTTTAGCAACCAGTTCTGGCCTATTCCCCAGCATTTCACAATAGCATAGCTGAGAATGTTCCTGCCCTAAGTATTCTTGGGCTGTTTGGGAAAAGGGAAGATTAAAATCCAGGCTTAATGCTTTGTTCTCCTGATCTTTGAGGATTTTGGACTTTTACAGGAGGAATCCATTGACCATAAGACATAGGAGCAGAATTAGACCATTCCAGAATGTACTCTACCATTCCATCATCGCTGATTTATTATCCCTCCCAAATCCATTCTCCTGCTGCCTTCTCCACAATCTTTGATACCCTGACTAATCAAGAACATATCAATCTCCACTTTAAACATACCCTATGGCTTGGCCTTCACAGATGTCTTTGGAAATGAATTCCACAGATTCATTGTCCTCTTGCTAAAGAAATTCCTCCTCCATTCTAAATGGATGTCCCTCTATTCTGAGGCTGTTCCCTCTGGTTTTAGATTCCCCCACTGTCGGAAACATTCTCTCAACATCCACTTTACTTAGGCCTTTCAATTTTTGATAGGTTTCAACCTAATCTAAACTTCAGGGAGTACAGCCCCAGAGCCGTCAAGTGCTCCTCATATGCTTTTTCATTCTCAGAAGCATACTCAAGAACCACCTCTGCACCCTCTCCAATGCCAGCACATCTTGGCTCATATGGGGCCCAAAGGTACTCACTATGCTCCAGGTGTGGTCTCACCAGTGCCTTATAAAGCCTCAGCATTACATCCCTGCCTTGTCTTATAATCCTCTTGAAATGAACGCTAACATCACATTTGCCTTCCCCACCACCGACGCAACCTGCAAGTAAGCCTTTGGAATCGGGTTACTAGCTGGTTTTCCTTAACATTTCCTTGAGAGGTAACAGAGTAGTGTTATATTTGTCTCCTAGCACCCTCCTGTCACTTCCTGCGACTGTTCGTGAGGAATTACTGCAAACAGCAAATATTGGGAAACAAATGTGTTCTAAATTTTTAAGGTCACCTGATGCTTTACCCAACTACCTTCTACTGTACAGGTAAGAGTGAATGTTGATGTGGCAAGTGCATCCATAGTTCCCTGAACAGGTTGATAGGGCATGCTTGACTTTATTAATCAGGCATTAAGTTCAAAACTTGGAACTTTATATGCGTCTTTATAAGATGCTAGTTAGCCTGTGTCTGGAGTCTCGCGTTCATTTCTGGTTACGCCATTGTAGGAGGGATAGGGAGGTTTTAGAGAGGGTGCAGAAGAGGATAACCAGCATGAACATAGAACAGTACAGCACGGTACGAGCCTTTCAGTCACTTGTTTAATGCAAAAGTCATAGGCACATGTATGTAGCTAGAGTGCCTAAGACCTTTGCATTGTGCTGTATTTGTCAACGTGAGGTGGGACAGCAAGTTTCTGATCTGGATGGAGCAAAGGATGTTGGAAATGGTGAGGGTGAAGCGACGTGGGAAGGGTGTGGGACAGGTGCCAGAAAACGAGTGCTAGGGCAGTGGCTGGCCCTGATAAAGACACCCCCAGTCCCGGGACACCAGGCAAGATCATTTGATTCCAAACAATTGGTTTATTGATAATTGCAAATGTCTCCTTGGTACAGGGGTTCCCAACTTTTTTTGTGCCATGGACCCCGACCATTAACCAAGGGGTCTGTGAACCCCAGACTGGGAACCTCGGTCTCATGCATCCCACTCCCTCCCCTCTCACTTCATCTTCTCCCAGCCATAATTCTCCTCTCCCTGCCCCCTTCTTGCTCTTAGTCCACAATAGAGACCCATATTAGAACCGGATTTATAGGTTTATCATCATTTACATATGTCATGAAATTAGTTTGTACTGCTGCTGCAAATAAACAGTGCATTACATAAAATTACTACAGTACTGTACAGTAGGCACCCTAGCTGAATACAGTATATGTGCCTACGACTTTTGTGCAGTACTGTACTTCAAGTTCAATCTAACGGTTCACTCCCACATAGCCCCCTCCGGTTTTGTTTCATCCACCTGTCTATCTACCAGTCTTATAAATGTCCCTAATTTATCTGCCTCACCCCACCACCCATAACAGCATGTTCCATGCACCCACATCTCTGCGGGTAAAAATAAAACAACCTCTGACACTCTTCCTCTACTTTCTTTTCAACATCTTAAACTTACGCTCCTTTGTATTAGCCATTTCGGCCCGGGGGGGGGGGGGCGGGGGGAACTATGGCCATCCAATTGATCTATGCCACTTATCTTCTTGTACATCTCTATCAAGTCACCTCTCATCCTCATTCACTCCAAATTGAAAAGCCCTAGCTCACTCAACCTATCCTCATAAGACATGCTCTCTAATCCAGGCACCGTTCAAAAAATCTCCTCTGCACCCTCCCTAATGCATCCACACCCTTCCTATAATGAGGTGACCAGATCTTAAAGCAATACTCCAAGTGAGGTCTAACCAGAGTTTTATAGAGCTGCAACATTGCCCCCTGGCTCTTCAACTTGGTCCCCCATCTAATGAAGGGCAACACACCTTCTCAGCCACCCTATCATCTTGTGCAGCAATTTGAGGTGTATATTGATGTGAACCCCAAGATCCCTTTGCTTCTCCACACTATTAAGAATCCTGCCACTAACCCGATAATTTGCCTTCAATTTTGGCCTTCCAAAGTGAATCACTTCACACTCTTCCAGATTGAACACCATCTACCATTATCTCAGTGTACATCTTCATGCTGTCAATGTCCTGTTGCAACCTTCAATTACCTTCTAAACTCTCCACACCATCAACCTTCATGTCATCTGCAAACTTATTAACCCACTCCTCCACGTCCTTGTCCAAGTGGTTAGAAAAATGACAAAGAGCAGGGTTCCCAGAACAGATCCTTACGGAACACCATTTGTCACTGCCATCCAGGTAAAAAATGCTCCATCTACCACTACCCTCTGTTTTCTATGGACAGGACAACTCAGAATCCGTGAAGCCAATTTTCACAGCGTCCCATGCCTCCTAACTTTCTGAATGAGCCTGCCGTGGATAACCTTGACAAGTGCTTATTAAGATCCATGAACGCCACATCCACTGCTCTTCCTTCATTAATATGCTTTGTCACTTCCTCTAAGAATTCAATCAGGCCCATGAGGCATGTTTGCCCCTGTCAAAGTCATGTTGATTCCTAACCAGGTAATGCTTCTCCAAGCACTTGTAAATCTTGTCCCTAAGAATTCCCTCCAATAATTGCCCACAACTGATGTAAGCCTCACTAATCTATAATTGCCACAGTCATCCTGGAGTTTTCCTTAATCTTACTCACCAAGGCCTTCTCAGGTCCCCATCTAGTTCTCCGACGTTCAATCTTAAGCTCCTTTCTGGCTACTTTATAATTCTCAAGAGCCCTCTCTGATCTGTGCTTCCAACACCTTAAGTATGTTTCCTCCTTCCTCTTTCCTCCTTGACTAGCTGTTCTACATCTCTTGTCAACCATGGTTTCTTCACCCTACCATTCTTTCCTTGCTTCAACAAGGTGAGCTTACCCAGAACCCCATGCAAGTGTTCCCTAAACACCCTCAACATTTCCATTGTACATTCCCAATTAATGCTCCCAACTTCCTGCCTCGTAGTATTCTAATTCCCCTCCTGCAATTAAATACTTTCCTATACCACCTGCCCCTACCTCGCACCTTTCCAAAATTATCCTCCTGATCTGCACCTCAGTATCTTAGAGGGATCAGTACCCCATGATCCTCTCATATCCCCTTTTCCAATCATCTGTCCAGCTCTTGGCTCCATCCCTCCCCCTCCTGTCTTCTCCTATCATTTTGGATCTCCCCTCCCTCCCCCTCTCACTTTCAAATCTCTTACTAACTCTTCCTTCAGTTAGTCCTGACGAAGGGTCTCGGCCTGAAACGTCGACTGTACCTCTTCCTAGAGATGCTGCCCGGCCTGCTGCGTTCACCAGCAACTTTGATGTGTGTTGCTCTCAGTATCTCTTTTTTTTGCGGGTATATAGAAAGCTCCAAATAGAGTGGTTGCTCTTTTCCTTATTTTCACCTGCACTGACTCGGTCGACAATTCCTCCGGGATGTCCTCTTTTTCAGCAGCTATGATACTATCCACGATTTCGCCATCTCTTTTACCTCCTTCCTCGTCCCTTTTGAAACATCTAAACCCTGGAACATCTAGCAGCTACTCCTGCCCTTGTGACAGCCAAGTCTCTGCAATGGCCACAACATTATAGCTCCACGTGCTGACCCATTGACCCATGCACCAAGTTCATTGGCCTTGTTGCTGATATTTCTCGCATCAAAACAAACACATTTCAACTCATTCAACTGCAAATATGCTCTTTCTACTGGCTGTCCTTCCTCACATTCTCTCTGAAAGCTGCATATAACTTTTGCAACATTGCTCCATCCTCTGACCTAATCACTCTGGTTCCCAAACCCCTGCCAAGCTAAATTAAACTCTGCCCAATGGCTTTAGCAAACCTGCCTACAGGGTTATTGGTCCCCCTTGAGTCAGGTATAACCTGAACCTTTTGTACAGGTCATTCCTTTCCCAGAAAAGTTCTCAGTAATCCACAAATCTGGAATCATACCCCCAACACTAATTTCTCAGCCACACATTCATCCTATTCATACCCACATTGTTGTGTGGCACAGGCAGCAATTTAGAGATGGCCACCCTTGAAGTCCTGCTTTCCAGATACCCACCGGGCTACCTACATTCAGGACCTCGTCCCTTTATCCAGCTATGATGTTGGTACTAATATGTGCCATGATTTATTGCTGCTCACCATCCTCCTCAAGAATGCTGTTGACCTGATCTGAACATCCTTAACCCTGGCGCCTGGGAGGCAATATATTAGGATGCTGCCTAGATTAGAAAGCATGTACTATGAGGAGAGCTTAGACAAACTTGAGTTCTTATTTTTGCAGTGGCAAAGGTTGAGGAGAGACCTTATAAGTTTATCAGAGGCATTGATAAAGTAGGCAGCTGGTATCTTCCCCCCTATCCCAAGATTGAAATACCTGATACTAGAGGGCATGAATGTAAGGTGAGATTGGTAAATTCAAAGGAGATGTGTGGGTTAGTGTGAGTGCCTGGAATGCATTGTGGAGCTGGTGGTAGAGGCAAATATAACTGAGGTATTTAAGATGCTGTTCGATAAGCACATGAATATACATAGAATGGAGAGGATATGGGCATTGTGTCAGCAGAAGGGATTAGTTTAATTAGTCATTTAATTTCTAGTTTAATTTGAGTGACAAAACATTGTAGGCCGAAGAGCTTGATCCTGTACTTTACTGTTGTCCGTTCCAGGGTCTGTCTCAAAAACTGGAGCACAATATGGGCTAGACAATAGAACAACTGCTTGATGATCATTCAGCATCTGTGACTATCGTTGTGGAGCTAATGAGTTGTGTTTCTATTTTAGGAACAAAAGGATGTTGCATTCATGCCACAGTCAGAGAGTTTGTCCATTGAGCTGTTTGTACCAGATGAAACAGCCAATAACCTGATCCAAAATGGAGACACAAACAATGGGCCACAGAAGGAAGTCTGGTTCAATGCATTTGGTGTACCAGAGGCACGTCAGGCACGGAAGGAACAGAGAAGTATATCAGTTAAGGTCAGTCACCGTAATTTGTGAAAATCCCAATGAGATTATGCCCCTAAACTGCCTTGGAATTGTAACCTCGCTTGTTACTTTTTTCGGAACAAGTGCTACACATGCCCTTACACTTCCTCCCTTACCACCATTCAGGGCCCCAGACAGTCCTTCCAGGTGAGGCAACACTTCACCTGTGAGTCGACTGCGTCCGGTGCTCCCGGTGTGGCCTTCTATATGTTGGCGAGACCCGACGCAGACCGGGAGACTGTTTTGCTGAACACCTACGCTCTGTCTGCCAGAGAAAGCAGGATCTCCCAGTGGCCACACATTTTAATTCCACATCCCACTCCCATTCTGACGTGTCTATCCACGGCCTCCTCTACTGTAAAAATGAAGCCACACTCAGGTTGGAGGAACATTTTTTTTAGGAGTTCAGTGAAACCATCTTGTTACTTTTTTTCCTGATTTTTGTGGCCAGTGTGGTAAGTTAGGGGTCAGTTTAGGAGAGGACACAGGGATGAGGGGACTGAGAAGTCGGGGTAGTAAATGAAGAGTTGGGGGAAGGAGTCAGAGGTCAGGTTGGGTACTCTTGAGGTTGAAGGCCAGCAATCCCTGAGGTTGGCGAGCCCTGGGGTCAGAGTTCTGAGGTCAGTGTATCCCGAGATTGGAAGCTCAAGGTCAGTCAGCAAGTCCTGATGTCGGAGTTCTGTGTTTGGTGACTCCTGGGGTTGAAGCCCATAAGTCGGTGAATATGGAGGTTGAAGACCAGGGGTTGAAGCCCTCAGGATAACGAGTCCTGAGGTTGAAGCCTTAAAGTCATTGATTCTGGATATCAGGCCCTAAGTCTGTGAGCCCAGGGCTAGATGGGATGGCCTGTCCTGGGGTGGGTGTGTGTGTGTGTGGTGGAGTGATGGAAAAGGGTCTGTTTTGCTGCTGCTGCTTGTTGTACAGTCGCGTGTTGTTCTGAGCATTTGGCACCAGAAATTGTGGCAACAAGTCTCAATTAAATTCACCCTGAGCTTCATTTGTTGCAAAGAAAGATCTTCCCTTCGTAAATACAGGTTTCCCCCGCCATCCTATGAAACGGTTCATAAGCCGGAATGTTGTAAAGTGAAGAAGCAATTGCCATTTATTTATATGGGGAAAAAGTTGTGAGCGTTCACAGACCCAAAAATTAACCTACAAAATCATGCCAAATAACACATAAAACCTAAAATAACAGTAACATATAGTAAAAGCAGGAATGATTTGATAAATACACAGCCTATATAAAGTAGAAATACTTTTCTGCAATCATTGCAGCACTGTCCACCGTAGTGAAAATCTCAAGCAAGCACTCTCGGCAGAAATACTCAGTGCAAGTGCTCTCGGCAGAAACACTTGGCAGAAGCACTCTCTCCAGTAACCTTTAAGCTATGAAGCTGCCAAATCATACCAAATAACACATAAAAATACACAGCCTATATAAAGTAGAAATAATGTATGTACGGTGTATTATCACTTAGCAGAATCGGGAAGACAGCGAGCACACTAATGATGGTGTATTAGGCTGGGTCGTCGGAGGTTGGGGTGGTGGGACACTGGGGTGTCATCTCATCGTCATCTGTTTCCATCAGGGCAGGCAGGTCATCTCCTATTTCTGCCTGCCTCGATGTCGAAGGTCGAGGTTTGTCATCCGCTGTGGCTGATGTGGAAGGCTTGCTTGGCTGCTTAGCCTTGCGCATTTTTCTATCATACAGTTCTTTGTAAGTACTCAAACCATCTTGCAAATATGCCCTAAACTGACATACCCTTTCAAAATTAAAGTCGTACTTTATCATTGCAGCGAAAATCGCACGCAGTTGCTTCACGTTCAGTTCCTGGACGACTTCACTTTTGGTCCGTTCGCTACTGCATTCGGTTTCGATTGTTATCCTTTCCTCTTCCAATTGCACCAGCTCTTCATCTATCGGTTCTCAGTCATGGGATGCCAAAACCTCTTCAACATCATCTTCGTCAGCTTCCACAAGCCAAACTCACTTTGTTCTTACTTCGTTCACCATGATCAAAACGCTTAATTATGTCTAGTTTTACGCTGTGTAACACCCTTATGAGCTCTTTTAGGCTTTTTCGATACCTTAGAACTCATCTTGCTAACCGATGCTCAAAGTAAATCGACATGAAGCACAGATGCTCACAGGCATGTGTTTAAGCAATGCCGGGTAGAATGCAGTTCCGGGGGAGGAGCTTGGCTGTTCGGGGGGCGCGCTGCCTTTTTTTCGTAACAGTTTATTACCTGTTTTTTAGCGAAAACAGGTAACATGTAGGTCTTTCATAACAGCGAGGTGTCATAAAGCGAACGTTCGAAAAGCCTGTATAATTTTCCAGACTGAGCATAATCTCTTTATGTATTCACTCTGATTATTCTATGCCATTTCACAGTCCTCCATCTTACTATTAATGCCATTATCACCTGTTATTTTTTTTCTCTGGAGACTGAACAAAGTATCCACTTGAAATAATGGAGACACAAAGACTGCAGATACTGTTACAGGGGGCGAAAAATCTGCTGGATGAACTCGGGGGTCAGGCACCATTGGTGGGGGCGGGGGGGGGGAGTTGGAAGGTTCAGGCTGAAACACTGCATAAGATCTGATGCAAGGTCTCAGCTACTTGTAGAAACATAAACTGTCCACTCCCTTTCCAGATACAACCTGCCCTTTGAGTTCCTCCAATAGATTGCATTTTGCCCTTAGAATTATATAGTTCATATCTTTGCGCACAGGCTGTAAATTTGGACATCAGTTGCTGCTTTCTTTGCTTTGTTATCTCTTTGCTTTTTGGGTTTATAAATAAAATTCCACAACTTTCTTAATTTTACAGACCAATCTTTTGTCATGTACCCACATTGTCGTCTTAATTTTCTCCTTTACTTCACTTGAACTATGTGCGTGTGATGTGACTTTTTCATTGTACCTGTGCATACATATACTTGCACATAATGACAATAAACTTGACTTTTGTCCTTCCACTCCCCTTCAGGCTGTTTATACTGTCGATCACAATAACTACATTGTAAACCTAACTTGTACTCTTGTCAATGTCAACACTGGCTTCGCTTTGAAAGTTCGCTTTTTTTTCTTTTTGGGAATATTTTTGGTCTGAATCCACACTAGTTCTCCTTAGAAATTTCCTAACTACTCAAATGTTCAAGTTTCCAGTTGGATTAATCATACTTTTAATTGGTAAAAGTGGTCTTGGTTCACTTTATTCCTGGTGTGCTTGGCCCATTGGCATAAATCCATTAAGTTTTATGGAAGGGGGATTTTTACCACCAAAATGGTCTCCATTGCCATTCTTTCCAATGACCCAGTTCAATCCTCAAACTGCTTTTTATTCTGTTAAAACAATGTAAAGTGCCATTTTTATTTTATTCTGAAGGCAGCTCTAGAAGATTACCTCTCTCTTTCTCCCTCTCTCTTTAGGCAATGGATACTCCATTGTCCAGTCAATATGAACAAGAGGTACGACCATGCATTGATCTCATTGACTCGCTGAGAGGATTTGGTGTGGACAGAGATCTGGGGCTTCCAGCCATTGCAGTGATTGGTGATCAGAGCTCTGGGAAGAGCTCAGTTTTGGAGGCCCTCTCTGGAGTGTCACTTCCCAGAGGGAGTGGTAAGAGACTGTTGGAGTCAATCATTAACTGTTTGTCTGTAGATTTATTTGTTGTATGTAGATGCCCAACTCATAGTTGTGAACTATATACTGTATGTTTGGATAGATGTGGTGCTACAAATGCATATTGAAGGAGGCTTGGGTGTCATAAGAGGCCAGCCTTCACCCTTCTAACTACTTTATTACTTTATGGTCGCCCAACAATTGATGCTAGAGCGTACAATCATCACAGCGATATCTGATTCTGCACTTCGCGCTCCCTGGAGTACAAATTGATAGTAAATATAATAAAAATTTAAATTATAAATCATAAATAGAATAGGGAAAGTAAGGTACTGCAAAAAAAAAATGAGAGGCAGATCCAGATATTTGGAGGGTACAGCCCAGATCTGGGTCAGGATCCATTCAGTTGGAAAGAAGCTGTTTCCAAATCTGGCTGTACGAGTCTTCTAGCTCCTGAGCCTTCCCCGGAGGGAAGGGGGATGAAAAGTGTGTTGGCTGAGTGGGTGGTGTCCTTGATTATCCTGGCAGCACTGCTCCGACAGCGTGCGGTGTAAAATGAGTCCAAGGACGGAAGATTGGTTTGTGTGATGTGCTGGGCTGTGTTCACAATCTTCTGCAGCTTCTTCTGGTCGTAGACAGGACAACTTCCATACCAGGTTGCGATGCACCCTAGAAGAATGCTTTCTACTGTGTCTAATCTTCCATTAAGTGGAAGGGGGCTTTGAAGAAAATACCTTTCCCTCAAAGGCAGAAAGAAAGAACATCGAAATGAAAGAAACACTGGCTGGATCTTTGCCAATAAACATGTTCTTGGATCAAACTACAAGAAATTTGTAAACAATTGCAGAGATTATCTTTTAAGGGAAGGATTGACAAAGATTGGTCTGATCAACCACCCGTCTCTGTCTTGTGTTTTCACTAGCCCTGTAACAGCTAATGCCTTACCATATAGATTTTTCAAACCTGCCCAAAGAAATTGTTCACCCTGATCAATTGTTCCCAATACTCCACATTACAATCCTAGAATCACAAAGCATTTATAAACTTGCATGCCTAATAACGTAATCACATAGTTCACATGTGCATTGAATATTCCATTAGCTTCCATTATTTCTTCCAGTTACCTCAAAAGTATCTCCTTCCATTTTATGGTGTATTCTTCTGTTGAGTCTGTGCTGAATCCTAATCTATCCCAATCTCCCTTATCCCCACGTTTCCTCACAACCCTGCAAATTGATCTCTCTCACGCACCTCTCTAGTTCCCTTGTGAAGCTACAACTGATTCCGTTTCCACTTCTCCTGCCACCAATGGGTTCCTGATCATTTGCTGAACCTCATATTTAAGAAATGTGTTCTCATTTTTGTTTGTCCAAAATTTTAAATATGTTCGCATAGGCCTTTGAAGTATCTGCTAAAATGGGAAAAATCAAGGTGGTGGGAATGTCAGTTGTGTTTTTGACACCCAGGAGGGGATCAGATTTATTGATCAGTTGTTAGAGAAGGCCATCACAGCAGCCAGTTGAAAAAAGGTTAAGAAGTAGGTGGACATCTTTCCGGAAAAAAGAAAGAAATGAAGGTATGTAGCCAGATGACGATGATTGTAATCAAGTCTAGCTGGGTATAATTTGATTCCTTAAATGTCTCTAAGGGAGAAATGTGTCTTGTGTGGTTACTCTAAGTCAGCAATATTCCATCAGCATCCTGTGTGCTCTACCCAAGAAACAGCACCTGCAGTGTTGGCCCTGCTATCCAAAACAAGTTCCTTCTTCCTGTGTTCCAGGCAATTGTCCTCCTAATAAACATTTGAGAGCAATCATGTACAGAATTACATGATCAAATCTGGTTGAACCAACTCAATTGCTGAAGTGCAATAACAGCATCTAAAGTAGAAAATATTTCAGTCCTTCTATCTGCTATTCCTTTGCAGTACTAAAAGTGTCAATTAAAGAAATGCTATTAAATAGGAAGTTATTTTTAAGGTAATTGCTGGAAATAATGGTGGCGTGGCAAAGCAGTTAGCATAACACTTTACAGCAGTAGTGATCATGATCAGGATTCAATTCATGCCACTGTCTGTACATTCTCCCCGTGAACGTATGGGTTTCCTTCCACATTCCAGAGACATGTAGTTTAGGGTTAGTAAGTTGTGGCCCTTCTATGCTACAGCTGGGAGCATGGTGAAACTTCTGGGCTGCCCTCATCACATTTTTGCACCGTGCTTGTCTTTGACACAAGAGATGCATTTCAACGTATGTTTCGACATACATGTGACAAATAAAGCTAATCATTATCTTCTTCAAAGAATAAGTATCCAAGTTGTACATTTCTACTATCAGATGCATAGCAAGTAGGTTTAGTTTTTCTCAGTTCCTTTGCCTCCCCCACATCTGTTCCATGATGCAGCTTCCCATTCCAGAACATCAGAGATGTCATCCTTCAAAAAATAGGGTTTCCCATCCTCTGCTATTGATGCTGCCCTCACCTCCATTTCCCAAGCATCTGTGCTCACCCCATCTTCCCGTTGCCTTTACAGCGATAGCGTTTCTCTTGTTCATACCTACTGCATCCAACACATCATCCTGTGCAGCTTCTGTCATCTCCAAAGGGATCCTACCACTCTGCATTTCTTTACCTCTAGTCACTCCCCCAGCTTTTCACAGGGATCACTCCCTCCATAATTCTCTCGTCCATTCATTCCCCCCCACCCACTAATCTCCCTTCTGGCACTTATCTCTGCAAGCGGTCTAAGTGCTACACCTGCCCTTACACCTCCTCCCTCACCTCCATTCAGGGCCCCAAGCAGTCCTTCCAAGTGAGGCAACACTTCACCTGTGAATCTGCTGTTGTGTTCGGTGCCTCCAGTGTTCCCTGCTATACGTTGGTGAGACCTGTCGTAAAATTGGGGGACCGCTTGTGGGACTTGCTCGCGGCCAAATGTTTTAATTCCAATTTCTATTGCCATTCCGACATGTCAGTCCAAGGTCGCCTCTTGGACCAAGGTGAGGCCACACTCTGGGTGAATGAACAACATCTTGTATTTCGTTTGGTTGGCCTCCAACCTGATGGCACGAGTATCAATTTTTTTTTTCCTTCTGGTAATGAAAAATTTGTCCCCTCTTCCTCTATTCCCCACTCTGGCATTTTACCTCTCCTCACTTCCCCCTGACTCCCCTCCTCCTTTCCTTTTGCCAATGATCCACTCTTGTATCAGATTCCTTCTTCTCCAGCCCTTTACCTTTCCCATCCACCTGGCTTTCCCTAACACCTTCCAGCTAGCCTCTTTCCCCTTCCCCCACAGCTTTTTATTCTGGCATCTTCCCCCTTAGTTTTCAGTCCTGAAGAAGGATGACAGCCCAAAACATCAATTTAAAAAAAAATCTTTTCCATAGATGCTGCCTGACCTGCTGAGTTCTTCGAGCATTTGGTGTGTGCTGCTTTGGATTTCCAACATCAGCAGACTTTCTCATGTTTAGATTAATGAGAGTACTGATCAGCCATAGTAGATCTGATTGGCCAATATCCCTGTCAATCAAGTATATTGACACATTTTTATTTGTTCTGAGAATATAGACCTCAGTGGCAGCCATGGCACTGAACTGGTTTATCGGGCATTTTCAATTAAGAGTCAAATATTTTGGCATATCTGGAGTCACATAGACATCAGGCTGAGAAAGGATAGCTGATTTTCTTTCCCAACAGTAAAGATTCAGTAGTTTCATGATCACCATTACTAATACCCATTTTATTTCCAGACTTGAATTTAAAATTTATTAGCAGCTATGGGAGTTCTGAGTCTCTGGTCAATATCCCACATGTTTTGGAATTTCATCCAGTAATTAATTACTATGGTTCTACATTCTGATCTTATGAACATTTCTAATATAAACATTCCCCACCCGTGCATTTTGCAACAATAATTATCGTGGTTTTATGGGACATGTTGTTTCAAAGGTACAATTTAATGTCCGAGAAATGTATACAATATACTTTGTAAATCCTGAAATGCTTTTTCTTTGCAACCATCCTCAAAAACAGAGGAGTGCCCCAAAGAATGAACAACAGTTAAATGTTAGAACCCAAAGTCCCCCCAGCTCCCCTCCCTCTCGTGCGTAAGCAGCAGTGAGCAATGATCCCCCTCTCCCACCTGCAAAAATAAACATCGGCACCTGCTACCGAGCACTCAAGCATGATCAAAGCAACAGCAAAGTCACAGATTTGCAGTATGCCAAAGACTACTCATTCACCTGGTATTCGCCATACCACAGATTCTCTTTCTCCCTAATAAGGGAGAAAGAGTTGTCTCCGTTTTCCCAGTTAGCGGGGAGACATAACAAACAACTCGCTGGTTTACGATGTTTAAAGTCCGTTACGTCACTTTTTTTCAAGCTCTGTGCCCAAAAATCTGGGCACACAGCCGTAGATATTCCAACTTCCTTGACGACACGAGTCTCCTGCCATGACACCGACCCTGGATCTGCCTGTCTCCAGAGCCCTGAGATCCTAGGCTTCCAAATCTGAGCCGGACTCTTAGGCCAAGCCCTTGGCGTGCGGAATAACAACGGCTGGTTATGAAACCCCGAGAGCGGGTCCCATTCCCGTAAAGAACCGTAATCAGCGTGCAACTCCCGGTCAGGGTCTTCAAAAGAAGCCTGAAAGGGAAAGATAAAGATATTAAAGATGGGAATAGAGCTGTTTCCGAAGATGCAAGCAAAGGCGTTGCCATTTAGCGCCATCATCACTCTGCTCCACCTTCTACATTCTGGGCATTCTTGAGTCTTTGTTCGCAAAATATATGGACGTGTTTCATACGCAATAGTTAGTTTGCTGTGAGTCATATGCCCAGCCCATCTTGAACTCACTGATTGACATGGTGTTGTCAACGCAATATGTTTAAAGGACTACATTTTGTAAAAAGCTAATCTGAAGACAGTATCATTAGTTCCTCAAATCTCAATTAATTTTTCAGTTAAGATGGTTTTTCAGAAGTAAGTGTTATTCTGTTGACCATTTGTTGGACTGACTTGTTTTCAGTAAGAGCATAAGATCTAGGAGAGAAATTAGTCCATTTGGCCAGTCCGAGTCTCTCTGCCATTCCATCATGGCTGATATATTATCAACCCTATTCTCCTGGCTTCTTCCTATAATCCTTGATGCCATAAGACATAGGAGCCTAATTAGGCCATTTGGCCATTGAATCCATTCCGCTGTTCCATTATGGTTAATTTATTATCCTCTCAACCCCATTCTTTTGCCCTTTCCCCATAACCTTTTATGCCCTGACTAATCAAGAACCTATCTTTAAATCTACCTATTGACTTGGCATCCACAGTTGCCTGTTGCAATGAATTCCACAGATTCACTACCCTCCAGTTGAAGAAATCCCTCCTCTTCTTTGTTCTAAATGGATATCCCTCTATTTTGAGGCTGTGCCCTTTGGTCCTAGATTCCCCCACTACAGGAAACACTCTCCAAAGATTCACTCAATCTAGGCCATTCAATATTTGGTAGGTTTCAGTGAGACTTCATTCTTCTAAACTCCAGTGAGCACATGGCCAGAACCATCAAATGCTCCTCATACTATATTTTAACATTTTCATTCCCAGAATTATTCTCCTGGACCCTCTCCAATGTCAGCGTCAGCACACCTTTTCCTAGATAAGGAGCCGGAAACTCTCACAATATTCCATTTGGTTTTCCAATACCTTATAAAGCCTCAGTATTACATCCTTGCTTTTATATTCTGGTCCTCTCAAAATAAATACCAATGTTGCCTTTGCCTTCCTTTTCACCAACTCAATTTGTGATTTAACCTTCAATGTATCCTGCACAAGGACTCCCAAGTCCCTTTGCACCTCAGATTTTTGAAATTACTCCCCATTTAGAAAATAGTCTGTCTCTATTCCTTCTACCAAAGTGCGTGACCATACACTTCCCCACACTGTATTTCATTTACCTCCTCTTTGCCCGTTCTTCTAATCTGACTGAGACCTTCTGCAGACTCTCTGCTTCCTCCATACTACCTGCCCCTTCACCTATTTTTTTTTACTGTTTGCAAACCAGGCCACAAAGCCATCAATCCTGTCATTTTCAAACCAGGCCACAGAGCCATTATTTTCACCACATTCCTCAAAAGCATTCCCTTCCATAATCACTTTTTAGTCCAAATTAATACCTTACAATGTCTTCCTTGAAACAGGAATTGTAACCAGATGTCCATTGGAACTGAAACTAAAAAGAGTTAAAAAGGAGAATGTTTGGAAGGGGAGAATCAGCTACAGGGATTATTCAAAGAAACTCAGCTGCGCAGCTGAGGTTGAAGAAGAAATTGTCAAAGGTATGTTCCAAAACATTGCTCTTTAGGACCATTTGTGGATTAATGATGCATGATAAATTGGGGTTTAACATATTATCACAATACTGTAAAGAGTAGTTTAAAGGAATTGCCAAAAGTATCGTGAGAGCTAGCTACTTACCTTGTGTTTCAAAGTTACATTTTTACTTATTTTCCTAAATATGGAAAATACAGCTCTTCAGCCAATAGCAAGTTCACCATTTTCATTCAGAAAACATCAATAATGTCAGGAGGAATATAGTTTGGGGCGTTGATGTAAATTCCCTTTCACAGAGTCAGTCCATCAAATGCATCTTGTGGTAACCAGTCCCCAATATGATTGTCTCTCAAGATTCAAACGTTCAAGGTACTTTTATTATCAGGTACATATGCAACATACAACCCAGAGATTTGTCTTCCCCACAGTCAACCATGAAGCAAAGAAAACCATTCAAAGCAAGACATCAAGACCCCCCCCCCACCCCTGCAAAAAAAAAACAAATCGTGCAAACAGCGCCAAAAAGAAGAGCAAAAAATATAGAATATAAAACGCAAAATCAAAGTAAGAGTCCAAGCATATTCACTTTAGTTCAGGGTTCATTATCTGCAGACCACCCTGATTCAAAGTCGTCCAAAATAGCAACAAAAGAAGGAGTGACCAGAAAAACATCACAATGTGAACTACAGTGGAATCCACAAATCGCACTGATGAAACCTTGCCCAAGAGCCAGGTTTATGGTGTCATCCTCTGACAGTATTAAGGGAGAAAGAGACCAGTCAAATGCCAGGACCTTCCTCCGGGAATTGTGAGCCAGAGGAGAAGAGAGAGACTGTCGCACGCAGACACCTTTTTCCGGTGAGCCAGAGGAGAAGAGAGAGACCGTCGCACGCAGACACCTTTTTCCGGGGCAGCAGCAAGCGAGAGGGTGGTAGACGGCGCTGAACACTCACCCACCTTCCACACTCACCTCAATGATTTCAATCCTCCTCGGCACTTTAATCAGCGAGAGCAGATGGAGACAAACGTAGGCTCGTACCCCATCTCCAGGCTTCTTGGCCTCGAGGCCAAGCACCTTGTGGAGCACCTTCGGAGATCGCGAAGAGCCAGACTGCTCAGTTAACCCGGAAACACACTATCAAACCGTCATTCACGCAATCCAACAGTAGCAGAGCCACATTTGAAAGACAGAAAAAGGAGGCGTAAAAGAAGTGGAAAGAAGTTTTGTGAACCATCTGGAGGAAGTCACCCTTGGTTTTGGTGTACGTTGACGCCACCTCCATGACTAGTGTAAGGCTAACTGCTCTCTAAGAAAAGATAAGCTGAGATAATATGAAAAAAAATGAAAGCACTATGACAAGAGTTTTTCTGGTCCGAACGTATCCCATGAACAATGAAGAACAGGAAAATTACCTCATTCATCCTGCTGTTTCACACAACTGCAGTATATGCAAGTATCTGGAAGATTGCCTCACATGAGATGCAAATTTACTTTTCATCATCAATGTGGAGAGGTGAAAAAGTCGAGGGTAGCAGGAGGGAAATAATTTGGGAATTCTCCAGCCTTTTTAGAGATTGAAACCAGTCTAGCACTCAAACTTCTACAAATATACTGTAGCAAGCAATCTGACTAACTGGATCACTGTCTTGTATGGTGGGAGCGGGTTTGGGGGTGCTACTGCGCAAGATCGAAATAAGTTGCGAAGAGTTGTAAAATTAGTCAGCTTTATCATGTGTACCAGCCTCCATAGTATCCAAGACATCCTCAAGGAGCGGTGCCTAAGGAAGGCGACTTCCATCACTAAGATCCCCACCACCCAGGACACGCCTTCTTCTCATTGTTACCATCAAGGAGGTACAGAAGCCTGAATCACTCAATGATTCTGGAAGTTTCTTCCCCTTTGCCTTCTGATATTTAAATGAACACTGAACGCATGAATGCTACTTCACTACTTACAAAATTTTTTTTGCACTACCTATTTTAGTCTATTCAATAGACATATATATACTTAATGTAACTCAGCTTCTTCTCTATCATTGTACTGCTGCTGCAAAGTTTCATGACATATGCCAGTGATACTAAATCTGATTCTGATACTGAATTCTGAATGCTCTCAATAGATTAGATTATGAGGACACGCAGTCCTCTTTTATTGTCATTTAGTAATGCATGCATGAAGAAATGATACAATATTCCTCCGGTGTGATATCACAGAAACACAGGACAGACCAAGTCTGAAAAACTAACAAAAAACATATAATTATAACATATAGTTACAACAGTGCAAAAATACCATAACTTGATGAAGAACAGGCCATGGCACAGTAAAAAAGTTCAAAGTCTCTCAAAAGTCCCACATCTCATGCAAACGGGGGAGAAGGAAGAAAACTCTCCCTGCCATGCCTGACCACAGTCTGACTCTGAGTCGTCCGAAAACTTTGAGCTCTGATCAGCCCCCCGACACCGAGTACTGAGCACCACCTCTGCCAAATGCTTCAACCTCAGCGTTGGTCGCCAGCAGCAGGCAAAGCCAGGTATTTTGGGGCCTTCCCTCCAGAGATTCTCGATCGCACAGTAGCAGCGGCAACGAACTGGGCATTTCAGAAATTTCTCCAGATGTTCCTCTGCTTCTCACGTCTGTCTCCATCAAATCAGAATTGTGCACGGCCCCTATTTAACAAATATGATATCATTTCACTGGAGAGCTGCGCACGCTGCGTCACGTCGTCATCTTCTCCTCCCGCCATATAGAACTATGAACTAGTAAATTCAAGAATATCAGTTGTAGTCATGTACTTAATATTAAACCCCATGTATGAAAAGTTTAGCTGAGGTGCTTTCTTGTAAATTTTTATATGTTAATCAATAGGATGTTAATTGCAATGAACAGCAACATGAACAGAAGGTCAGTGCAGTCATGCTTGACTGTCATCACTGGGCCTTGCTGCTCGTCAAAGACATTCTGTAAGTCTTTGCTCTGAGACTGTCCCTGGAGTGGGCTCAGGCATACTGAAAAAATGGGAGTCAGTGTCCCTGCAGATAATGACACCAGGGATCATGCTGGAATGAACAACCATTCCCCTGGTTTTTGCTGTCAATGTCGGGGCAACACAAGATCTGTCTTCATTTTACAAGTTTAATTTACAAGTCAAAGTGTCTTGATTATTGTCTCTAAGTTTGCTAATTGTTTATTTTTATTAAAATGAATGTAATTTGTAACTGTTTGCAGCCCAGAACAGTATTGCCGGGCAAGGAGTAGGAATCAGCGATGAATTGATCAGTCTGGAAATTGAATCCACCATTGTTCCTGACCTGACCTTGATAGACTTGCCAGGAATTGCCCGGGTAGCAGTTGGTAACCAGCCAGTTGATATTGGAGAGCGGGTAATGAGGCCTGACTTCTATCTGATGTTTTGAAATAATGTAGGGAAAAGTACCCCCAAGTTGTTTGTGGAATCTGTATCACAATTATCTTCTGTATTTCCTACTTACAAGTGAAATTGTTCCAAGAATATTTTTAATTGCCTCTAAACCACTTGAGAGTGTCCTGAAGTTATGAAATTTTGGATTTCCTTTATATTTTGTGCATTCACTAGGCTTGATGACAAGACCATAAGCCCATGAGACAGTAGCAGAACTAACCATTCAGCCCATCAAGTCTGCTATGTCATTCCACCATGACTGATCCCAGATCCCACTCAACCCTGTACACCTGCCTGCTCACCATATCCCTTGATGTCCCAAGCAATCAGGAAACTATCAACTTCCTCTTTGAATATACCCACGGGCTTGGCCTGCAGTCTGTGGAAGCACATTCCACAGATTCACCGCTCCTTGAATTAAAAAAATTCCTCCTTACTTCTGCTCTAAAAGTTCACCCCTCAAATATTGAGGCTGAACCCTCTAGTTCTGGATACCCCCACCAGAGAAAACATCCTTTCCACATCCACCTTATCTGGTCCTTCTAACATTCGGTAAGTTTCAATGAGATCCCCACACATTCTTCCTAGTTCCAGTTGAGTACAGGCCCAAAGCTGCCTAACACTCCTCATATGCTAACCCCTTCATTCCTGAAATCATCCTCGTGAACCTTCTTTGGATTCGCTGCAATGATAAAGTATCAGAAACCCCTTTCTGAGATATGGGGCCCAAAACTGTTGGCAATACTCCAAGTGCGTCCTGACTAGTATCTTATAAAGCCTCAGCATTAGGCTAAATATAGCACAATGATTTCCTAGACCAAATCAACTTACCAGTATATTGATGCACCTTACATCATTGTACATCAGTCTGCACTGAGCGTGTCACTCTGTTTAACCTCGGAACCCCACTATGTTTCACTCATTGCCCTGTTGTCCATTGCACATTTACCCGAGTTTGGTTACTTTAGAATGTGTCAATGTCAACCTTTTTATGATTACACAGTTTTGTGGTTTGTTTTATTCCAGATTAAGAAACTTATTAAAAAATTTATTCAGAAACAAGAGACAATTAATCTTGTAGTTGTGCCGTGTAATGTCGACATAGCAACCACAGAAGCACTGAAAATGGCTCAGGAAGTGGATCCTACCGGGGACAGAACTCTGGGTAATTACATATAAATATAGAAGGATTTTCTAGCTTCCGACCATCGGGGAAAGTATTAGCATTGATGGCGGAGATCCTCCTGGTCTCAATGCACTCTATAAGACATAGGAGTAGAATTAACCCATTCAGCCCATCAAATCTGCTCTGTCATTCCATTATCCTCCTCAAACCCATTCTCCCGCTTCTCCTTGTAACCTTTGATGCTCACAATAGTCAAGATCCTATCAACCTCCGTTTTAAATATACCCAATAGATGGCCTCCACAGGTATTCCACAGGTTCACCATCCTGTGGCTAAAGAAATTCCACCTCAGGTTCACCACCCATATGTTGCCAGAGCATAAAACACTCCACTCTCCCATCACCTTTTACACAGCCTGTGGACGGTAACATAAAGCAACCTGTCTTTGAGATCATCTTAAGCAGTGTATTCAATGTCACTGTCCCCAATGCACCATGAAATATTACTTGCTATAACAGTCTTATAGATTATAGTATTAAATAAAATTAAAAATCTACCTTCATCTAATTATCAAAAGTGCTTAGATTTGTTTATGAGCTTCAACCATACCTTGTGTTAGTAGCTTCCAATCCTTTCTCTCCATTCTCACTCTCCTTGTGGATTAGACTCAAACTATTCCAGTGAGCAGGAGACACGGTAATGAGCCTACAAGCACAACCAAAGTAGATGAAGCCTAATTTATTATCATAAAATAGAAAGCACAAAGAATCCACCCAAAATACTATGTAGTAAGTCACAAAGATTTCAGGTCTCACAATACTTAATTGTTGTTGGGGGAACTCCCAACGTGAACGCAGCCTGGTTTCATACATTCAAGCAACTCATGTTTGTTAACGTTGCTCAATAGTTCAATAGTTCCATTTAATATCCGACAAATGTATACAATATACAATCTGAAATTTTTCACAAATATCTATAAAAACAGACGAGTGCCCCAAAGGATGAATGACAGCCCCCCCACTCCCCCTCCCACACACAAGCAGTAGCAAAGCAACAACCCTCCCCCAACCGCACCCACTTCCACAAAAAAGCATCAGCACCCTCCATCCACCAAGCAAGCAATAGCACCACTCCAATAAAGACCATGATCTACTGGACAACAAAAACTAATCGTTCACCTGCCAATTCGACATGCTACTAGCTCTCTCCCCCTCCCTAATAAAGGGAAAAGGAGGTGTCCCCTTTCACAGTGAGAGGGGAGACATAACAAAACAAAACATTGATTTACGGTGTTAAAAGTCTGTTAAAAGGTGGGAGGGGGGGGAGAGAGAGAGAGAAAACAGCCTCCCACAGCTGGTCTGCTGTTCTGATGTTCCGTTCTCTTCCCCAGTGCTTCAGTTGGTGGCACCAGCTTAGAATAAGCCCATCCTCAGGGCTGCGAGACCTCAGAACTGCAAAGGCACGCTGGTCTTCAAGGCCCTATCCTCGGGATATTGAAAAGTGGCCAGTCATGAGCCCTACAGAGCGGTTCCCACGACCACAGTGAACCAAAGTCTGATTATAACTCCAGGTCAGGGTCTTCAACAGAACTCTATCCACACTGAAAGGGAGAAGGAGAGAAGTCAAAGGTAGAAATTAAGCTGCTTTCATAGATGAATGTGAAGGAATCACAATTCGGCACCATCATGACTTTGCCTCCACCTTCATTACGCGTATTATAAATCAATTGAACACTTCAATGGTCACTCCTTATCCATCAGTCCACTAATGTTTTCGGCTTAATATTTCTTTAGTTACAAAACAACGTTAATATTACATATAAGCGATAAGACTGAATCCAGTAAAAGGATCCATCAAGCCAACTTGATGAAGTATCCATCACCCCTAGCTCTCAAAGTGACCAACAGTTATTACAGACATCCTCATGTTAATGATGCCTGAGACTAAGAAAGAATCCAGCTGCTATCAGTGAACATTAGACAGTAACAAACTTTTGGTGTATGATTTGTACAACTACGATACATGCTGCAAGCTCACAGAGTTACATTCACCCAGTATTTTACAAAGTTTAATACAGCTCACTTCTCAAAGTCGATCTTAACACTCCATCAATCAAAACAAATTAATTGTATCACCGTTTCTCTTTCTTTACATTCTAAAGGCATTTTAACTAAACCTGACCTGGTTGACAAAGGAACAGAGAAGAATGTGGTGGACATTGTGAAGAACTTGGTGGTGGAATTGAGTAAGGGTTACATGATTGTTAAGTGTCGAGGCCAGAAAGATATCAATGACAAAATAACACTCAGTGTTGCTATTTTGAAGGAAAAAGCTTTTTTTGAAGACCATGAACAATTCAGGTAAACGATGGGAGACTCATTTTCAATTAATCTCTCAATATTTCTTATTAACTCCTCCATCTTGCTATTTGCTCACAGTCCTTTTTCATATTCTGATTTTATTGTTTATATTAGTGAATTTTTATAATGTCTTTCGTCTCCTTACTATCGGGAGGCAAATTTAATTTCACATTGGAATGGTCAGAGGTTTAGAGTCAAATGTATGTTATTCCCTGGATTTGAACCATTTTGCACTAAGATGGATATTTGAGGCTCTTGGAAATAGTCTAAATTGACTTGGAATAATATTGATATTTCTCCAAAGTCTGACAAAAAAATCAGCCAATAACATTATTTCAAACCATATTTAAAAAAAATACAAATGGCATAATTTATACACAGCAGCTGAGGACAGTGTGGGCTAATGTTGAGTAATGAATTTGCTTGTCATTCAAAAGGAACGTGGCAATGGTAGATAAACTCTCTGGGAAAACAAACAGTGGTTTTCAGGAATCAAAACCACTCAGTCTTTTCTATGTTACATTAATTTTTACTGCAAGGTCAGAGAAGTTTACAAACCAGAAACAGGACCTTAAGACCAACTTGTCCATTCTGGCCTGAACTGATCCCATTTTCCTGCATTAAACCCATGTCCCTCAACTTTCCCTATCCAGCCATTTGTCCGAATATCATTCAAATTTTATAACTGTACCTGTCTCTACCACTTCCTCTGGCAGCTTGTTCTGTACACCCACTATTCCGTGTGGGAAGAATTGGCCCCTCAGATCTCTTTTAAATCTTTCCCCTCTCATCTTAAACTTCCATCCTAAGACTTTGACTATCTACCATATCCATACCCGTCATGAATTGTAAACAAGGAATAAAGATACCCCTCAGCCTCCTTCACTCCACGGAAAGCAGTCCCAGCCTATAGGGTCACTCATTATAAGTCAAACTTTCCAGTCCTGGAAAAATCTTTGTGAATCTTTTTTGCACCTTTTCTAGCTTAATCACATCTTTCCTGTAACATGACAAACAGAACTGCACAGAGTACTCTTAAGTGTGTACTCTTAACCGAAGTTCAAAGTCAATTTAACATAAATGTCACCTGAGATTCATTTCCTCGCATGCAATCACAGTAGATACAGAAAAACAAAACAGGATCAATGAAAAACTACACACAAAGATGGATAAACAACCAATATGTGAAAGATGACAAAAAGTGCAAATACAAAAAGAAAATTAAATAATGATAAGTAATAAATAATATCGAGAGCATGAATTGTAGAGTCTTTGAAAGTGGGTTCATAGGCTTTGGAATCATTTCAGTGTTGTGGTGAGTGAAGTTATCCATGCTGGTTCAGGAGCCTGAAGGCTGAAGGATGACAATTGTTCCTGAACCTGGTGATGTGGGACCTAAGGCTCCTGTACCTCTTTCCCGATGGTAGCAGTGAGAAGAGACCATGGCCTGCATGGTTGGGTCTGTTGTATATTTAATATTTCAATAATATTTGAGTAATCTGTGTGTGTATGTGTGTAAGTTGTGTGTGTTATATACATATACATTTGATTAAGTATTTCTGTCTGTTCAAATAATTAATTACAGGTTATATGTAAAAATACATTAATTGCATAAGTCATCATAATAAGTGGGCGCCTCACTTTAAGTTAACTCAAATTTACACCCATATTTCGGACTCCTTGTGCCTTTCTTTGAATTAGTTTAATGTCTTGAAGTTACAAAACATAACCGGGTCCTTGAGGGTTGAAAGTTGCTACATGACGTCCCCACTCCATTGTCAGTGTCCTCACCATTGAAGGCAAGCTTGCCACGTGCTTCATTCACTGCTCTATCTATCAGGCAATACATGAGCTGGTTGACTAAGGAACAAAGTTGACATGGTGCAGAATGTGTTGATGGAGCTGAGGAAGTGTTACTTACTGTGAGATGGGCAAAATGAAAGGTGTAGATTGCCCAAGTTTGTCAGTTTTCATGCACAGAGAATCAGAAGGAATACACTGGACCTTCCCAGTCATTTATTGCTGGTGGACAATGGGGAGAAAGTGAGGCAAGAACAAAGCAGCAGATGCTGGAAATGTGAAATCGAAGCAGCAGATGATAGAGACACTCAGAGATGATCTGGTTGTCTCTCTTGCCAGGAAGAGAGAGAGACAAACAGAGCATCCCCAGTGGTTTCTGATTTGTGTAAATGGATTGTGTTCAGCCGTAAAAGTAATGCTTGCTCTTCCATCTCCTCCTTTTCTGCTGGAGTTCTGTGTTCCAGCAGCTTACCCTTAGAAACTGGGAATATTGCATTACTGGTGCTGACTGATACAGAGTGATAATATTGACTATTGTATCCCACATCCATAAATAAATATCCTTCAGTTCAGAGTTTATGAGCAGCATGCGGAGGACTCTAAAATCAGTGCTAGGGTTGTCCAGAGTGAAGATGATCCAGAGTGAAGGAGATGCATGGATTTTTCCATGCCTTGTGGTATTACCCGGATCATGGGCGCCTGGCTTATGTTGCTAGTATATTATCATGAGGCTTGTTAGTAAAGTCTCTACACTTCATAAACGTAGCACTTCCCAGTTAAAGCAAACAAAAATAGTTGGATTATTTTGCCATTATCTCATAAAATATCAGTCTTGACTATGACATTCTTTAAAATTTTATTAACTAGGCAATTTTTTGAAGAAGGAAAGGCTGGTATCTCAAATTTGGCTGTTCGGCTAACAAAGGAACTTGTTAACCACATTAATGTAAGTCTTATTCTGTAAACAATCTCAATTTTTGATAATATACATTATGCTCAATTGTATATTTAAGGTAATTCAGCATCACTACCATGAATTTTATGGGGAACTTCGATGAGCCGAAAATCGGTTTTGTTTAACTGGAGCACATTTAGTCCAAGTCAAAGTTCAAGTTTATTGTCATTCTATCATATACATGTATACCACCAGATCAGTGTACAATACAGTACATGTAACTTACACACGACACAGAAAGTAATATTACCACAAATAATAAGGTGCATTTCAGGAATTCTTTTGGATATATTGCAGTTTGAGATCATCTTTGGATTTCTGAACAGTAAGCCTGAATTTGTGGCATTTAACTGATTAAGAGAATCTTTCTGCTGGTGAGCGTTATTCCCTCAGCTAATGTGAGATAACAGGTTAGAAAAAAAAATTGAAGTAGAAGTGAAAGGTTAGTTTTATTTGTCACATGTACATCAAAGGGCGACACTGTAGCATAGTGGTTAGCACAACAATTTACAGTACCGGAGTTGAGGAGTTAAAACCATGAGTTGAAAGTCAAAGGGCAAAAGTTTAGGGGTAACATGAGGGGGAACTTCTTTACTCAGAGAGTGGTAGCTGTGTGGAACGAGCTTCCAGCAGAAGTGGTTGAGGCAGGTTCGATGTTGTCATTTAAAGTTAAATTAGACAGCTATATGGACAGGCAAGGAATAGAGGGTTATGGGCTGAGTGCAGGTCGGTGGGACTAGGTGAGAGTAAGAGTTTGGCACGGACTAGAAGGGCCGAGATGGCCTGTTTCTGTGCAGTAATGGTTATATGGTTACCAGCAACCGGGGTTCAATTCCTGTCACTGCCTGTAAGGAGCAGTGGGAATTGTACGTTCTTGCTGTGACTGCATGATTTTCCTCCCACAGTCCAAAGATGTACCAGTTGGTGGGTTAATTGGTCATTGTAAATTGTCTTGTGATTAACTTGAGATTAAAACATCAAAACATAGTGAAATGCATTGATTTGTGTCAGTGACCAAAACAGTCCACGTATGTGCTGGGGGGGGGGGAGCCCGCAGGTGTTAACATGCTTCTGTCGCCAACATTGCATAACTTACTAACCATAATCTGTATGTCTTTGAATGTGGGAGGAAATTGGAGCACCTCAAGGAAACCCAAATGGCCATGGGTGGAACATACAAACTCCTTACAAACAACACTGGGAGTTGAACCCTGATCTTACAGCTGCTGCTTCTTGATAGGGAAGTGGGAATAGCAAGTTCCTCTGAAAAGGAAGACCCAAGCATAGGACCAGGAATGTGGGATGGGTTAGTGGGATCAAGGGATGGCAGGAAGCAGAAGTTGACATAATCGTGCAGAGGTGCAAAGACTGAGAGTCAAAGATGAGTCATGCAAAAGTACACGTATGCTTAGGTGCAATGAAAAAAATTACTTACAGATCATCAGGTAAGTGGAATATTACTGGGAACGGTGGGCAAATTAGACAACATTAATGGACAGAGCAAGGTTTGTTCTCACTCTCTATGCTATAGTGACAATAAAAGTTAGAGAATCAAGTGTCATATTAGAGGCTGGGGATCTGCACTGAGACACTACGGTAGAGTAGGAATGAGGTCATTCAGACGAGATGATAAAATATGCTCTCTCAAGTGGATTGCCATTGTATGAAATTACCTATTTAACATTCAAGTTCAAAAATATTGCACTGCATTTCAAAACACTCTGGTGGCCATCAGCTCATGCTACAAGCTTCCCTTCAGAGAAGGGGATTGTGGAATAAGCTGGGAAGTAAAAGTGAGGAGTTAGCATCAGAACTGGCAGGCTCACCTTTCCACTTCACACACGGTGATCTTTGCGTAATCCGTCTTTCCAAGAAATCGCTGCCTCAGTTGCGACTGGACGTGGAGAGCAAACTGAACAAATCGTTGGAATCTATGAAGATGCACAACTCTGCGGTCCCCTCTTCTTACAGTGAGAAAATGACATTCATAATCGAGGTAAGGCTCCCTTTATTTAATGGCTACGTTTGGGCTGTTCAACAGCAACATTTGTGAAACACAGAACAGAAAAGCACGATACAGTCTCTTCAGCTCACAATGAACTTTTAAACTACAAGGTCAATCTAACCTTTCCCTCCCTCATAGCCCTCCATTTTTCTACCATTCATGTGCCTATCTAAATATCATAAATGCCCCTAATATATCTGCCCCTACCACTACCCCGGCAGTGCAATCAATGTACTTGCACTCTCTGTAAAAAGAAAACTCTCTCTGACACTACCCCCGTACTTTCCTCCAATCAGCTTAAAAGTAAGTCATCTCATGTTGGCTATTGCCACCCCGGGAGAGATGCTAGCTGTCTCTATCTATGCCTTTTATCATCTTAATCACTTCTATCAAGTTGCCTTTTACCCTAGTTCACTATAAAGACAAAACCCTAGCTCAGTCAACCTTTGATCAAAAGAGATTATTTAATCCAGACAGGATTCCGGTAAATTTCCCCTGCACCCTCTCTGGAGCTTTCACATCTTTCCTATAATGAGGTGACCAGAACTAAATACAATAATCCATGAGTGGTCTAACCGGGGTTATAGAGCTGTAACATTACCCCATGGCCCTTAACTCAGTCCTCTGACTAATGAAGGCCAACACACCATGTGCCATCCTATCAACTAGTGCAGCAAATCCGAGGGGGTCTATGGATGTGGACATCAAGCTCCTTCTATTCCTTCACACTACTAAGAACCTTGTACTCTTCCTTAAAGTACAACCTTCCAAAGTGTATCATTTCATAATTTTACAGATTGAACTGCATCTGGAACTTTTCAGCCCAGTTATTAATGTCCCGCTGTAACCTGTGACAACTTTTTGCACTATCCACAACACCAGTGACATTCGTGTCACCTGCAAAAGTGCTAACCCATCATTACACTTCCTCATTTAAGTCATTCATAAAAATCACAAAAAACAGGGGTCCAAGAATAGACGTCTGTGGAACACCACTAGTCCCAGACCTCCAGGCAGAATATGCTCTATCTACTCGTACACTTTGCCTTGAATTCAAACAGCCAAGTGTCCTTGGATCTCATGCCCCCTGACTTTCTGAAAGAACCTACCATGATTAATCTTGTCAAACACCTCACTAAAATCCATATACACCACATCCACTGCTCTACCTTCATCTATCTCTTTGGCCACTCCCTCAAAGAATACAATTGGGCTTGTGAGGCACAGCCCACCCCTCACAAAGCCACGCTGGCTCATAGATTCCGTCTCTATTCTCTCCAATCATCTCCCTACCACTGGCATAGTTTGATGTATAAACTTTCTTGATTGAAAGAATAACATTTGCCACTGTCCAGTCTTCTGGTATTACTCCTGTGGTCAGTGAAGTCACAAAGATCAACTACTAAATTGTAGCAATCTCTTCCCTCACTTCCCATAGTAGCCCGGAGTACATCTCTTCCAGCCCCGGAGATTTATCTATCCTAATGCTTCTCAAATTTTCCAAGCCAACCTCTTTCTTAACTTCAACATAATAACCCCTCCATGCTGATCTCACATCCATCAACATCCACCTCACTGGTGAGTACCAAAGTAAATTTTTCATTAAGGACCTCTCTCTTATCTCCTCCAACTCATAACACATATTCTCTAATCCAGGTAAATAGTCTCTGCACCCTCTCTGAAGCTTGTACATCCTTACCGTAATGAGGTGATCAGAACTGAACATAATACTGATCACAGTGGGGTTTAACCGGAGTTCTATCGTGATGCAACATTACCTCAGGTATTGAACTTGATCCCCCAGCAAATGAAGGCCAGGTTCCAGTACAGGAATCTGTTTTATACTGACCTCACATTTGTCAAAGACGTACACTGAAGCAAAGTATTCATTCAGGACCTCCTTACCTCCTCTAACTTCAAGCACATGGTTTCTGATCAGTTCTACCCTCACTCTAGTCTTCCTCCTGTTCCTCATGTATGTGTAGAATGCTCTGGGGGTTGCCATAATCCTACTCAGCAAGGACGACTTATGTGCCCTTCTAGCTCTCCTAATTTCTTCTTAAGCTCCTTCCTGGCTACCTCCCAAGAGCCCTCTCTGATTCGTGCTTCCTAAATCTTAAGTATGCTGGCCAAGGACTATTCATAGCCCCTCCTGATTTTCCTAATTCCCTCCTTTAGTTCCTTTCTGGCATTTACTCTTCATGTGCTTCATTTGATTCTAACTTCTGAAGCTTTACATACTTTTCCTTTCTTTTTGAATAAATTCATCACCTCTCTAGACATCCCAAGTCCAAGGTTCTCTTATCTTTCCATCCCCATCCTTCCTTCTAACAGGAGCATACCTTTCACATACTCTGTGCAATTGATCAATAAACACCCTCCACATGTCTGATATGGACTTGCCAGAGAAAGGTGTTCCCAATTAATGCTTCTTAATTCCTGTCTAATGCCCTCGTAATTTTGTCTGACTCCAATTTAAAACTATCCCACTAGGACCATTCTTGTCCTTATCTGTAACTATCCTGAAAGATAAGGAATTGTGCTCTCTGCTCCCTAATTGTTCACCTATTGAAAAGTCAGTTACCCAGCCAGGCTCATTACCTGACACCAGGTCCAGTCTCATTGGACCATCAACAGATTGATTTAAGAAACTTTCTATGATATGCTTAACAAATTCTGCCCCATCTAAACTCCTTGCACTAAGACGGTTCCAGTTTAAATTAGGGAAATTGAAATCTTCCATGACAACAACCCTGTTATTTTTATACATTTCCTTCATCTGATTACTTATCTATTCCTCAATGTCCCGGTGGCTATTGGGGGTCTGTAGTACAATCCCATCAGTGTGATTGCACCCTTCCTGTTCCTGAGTTCCATCCAAATGGACTCAGTGTCTGACCCCTTCATTATGTCTCCCCTGAGAGCAGCTGTGAAATTGTCCCTGATTCGTAGTGAAACTCCACCTCCCACTTCTCTTACTTCCTCCTCTATCTTTTATAAAACTTTGAAAACCTGCTACATTAATTACCCATTCCTCAACCAAGTTTCAGTAATGGCTACAGTGTCATAGTTCAATGTACTGATCCATGCTCTAAGTTCATTACCCTCACCCATTAATATTCATAGCATTAAAATATGCACACTTCAAACTATCGGACACTTCATACCTGTTATTTCGATTTTGGCTTTCAATACTTCCCCTGGCATCTACCTTCTGGTCCGATCCTTCCCTTACTGACCTGGGCTCCAGTTCCTAGACAGCTGCAAAACTAGATTAAATTCTCCCGAGTAGCATCAGCAAACCTCCCGGCCAGGGTTTTGGTTCCCCTCAAGTTCAGGTGTAACCTGTCTCTCTTATACAGGTCACCCCCTTCCCCAGAAAATGCTCCAATGATCCAAGAAGTTGAAACACTGCCCCCGCACCATTTTTACAGCCACTAAGTGCAACTAAGCTTAAAAATGCTTTGTTGATGATTTTCGTTTGTACTCAGTGCCTGAGGCTGCTCGCTTAAAGTGTCCAACAATAATCGGCCAGCTTTGATGGATTCGAGTTGCCCTGATACCGTTCCTCCATGACTGCAATGTCCTGGCAAAACCTTTCACCACGCTCGTCGCTGACAGCTCCAAGACTTTCAGGGAAGAAGTCTAGATGGGAATGCAGAAAATAAATCTTCAGTGAATGTTGCACTTCATGGTTTTTATATGTTGTACATAGTGGAACCAACTGCATGTGGTTTGGTGCTCTGTAGACGCTAAGAAAATTTTCAACAGCATCCTTGAACACCTTCCATGTGATTTTCTGTGGTTCCACTAGAAATTCTTTGAATTGCCTATCATTGATGAACTGTTTTAATTTGTGGACCAACAAAAGTGCCTTCCTTAATCTTGGCATCAGTTATTCTGATTTGAATTATAAATTGAAATAACAAATATGGGCAATTTCAAAAAAAGGATGCATGTTGGGGAAAGTCCATGTTGATTTTCATGATCAGTGGCCCAAAATCCATATATTCAAAGAAATAAGATGCTTACTGTCCAGTGGGCTTGTATACTCTGGAATTTAGAAGGATGAGAGGGGATCTGATTGAAACATATAAGATTATTAAGGGATTGGACACGCTGGAGGCAGGAAGCATGTTCCCGCTGATGGGGGAGTCCAGAACCAGAGGCCACAGTTTAAGAATAAGGGGTAGGCCATTTAGAACGGAGTTGAGGAAAAACTTTTTCACCCAGAGAGTGGTGAATATGTGGAATGCTCTGCCCCAGAAGGCAGTGGAGGCCGAGTCTCTGAATGTTTTCAAGAAAGCGATGGATAGAGCTCTTAAGGATAGCGGAATCAAAGGTTATGGGGATAAGGCAGGAACTGAATACTGATTGTGGATAATTAGCCATGATCACAGTGAATGGAGGTGCTGGCTCGAAGGGCCAAATGACCTACTCCTGCACCTATTGTCTATTGTCAGTGTTACCAGTTACTCCAGCCCAATGCTCTTGAGCAGAGCCACTGATGTCCCCGGGTACGATAGGGTCTTTTAAAAGACTTTTGGATAGGTACATGGAGCTTAGAAAAATAGAGGGCTATAGGTAAGCCTAGTAATTTCTAAGGTAGGAACATGTTCGGCACAACTCTGTGGGCCGAAGGGCCTGTATCGTGCTGTAGGTTTTCTATGTTCCTATGAAATTCTCCCTCTGTGTACCAAACTACCCTCTCCACCCCACTTTTCTCTACCCATAATCCATTAACAAAACCTACCCTCATTAAATTGCATGTACTAGTCACACAATGAATCTCCCACCATTGGTCAGCCTGCAGTCTGAAAGCCAATGATCTGACATTCAAGTCTTAAAAGTTTCACTTGGAAAAGGAGTTCTGGGTACAACAATGCCTTGCAGTGGTCTTTTTTGTTTTATTCTTTCCTTAATGGTTATGCCAGTAATTTTACAAACCTTGTCATTTCATCACAGAAAATCAATGATTTCTGCAACCATGTTAAAAGTTTGACTTCAGGGGAGGAACCACATGACCAGACAAAAGAAGAAAGGTACATCACCAAAGTGCGAAAGGAGTTTGCGACATGGAATTCATTCCTGGCAAAGAGAATATCAGACTGTGAGTAGAATAATCACTGGAGTTACCTTATTTAATTGACTATTGTGGCTGTATGATCTAGTTTTCTGATTAAATGTAATCTAACGGGCTAATGTTGAAAGGTATCTCACACAATATGCTGGAGGAATTCAGCAGGCCAGTCAATATCTATGGAAAAGAATAAACAGTTGATGTTTTGGGCTGAGACCCTTCATCAGGACTGGGAAAAAAGATGAGAAGTTAGAGCAAGAAGGTGGGGGGAGGAGAGGAAGAAGTACAAGGTGGGAGGTGATAGGTGAACTGGGAGAGGGGGAGGGGTGAAGTGAAGAGCTGAGAAGTTGATTGGAGAAAGAGGTAAAGGGCTGGAGAAAGGGGAATCTGATAGGAGAGGGTAGAAGACCATGGAAGAAAGGGAAGGGGGAGGAGCACCAGAGGGAGGTGATGGGCAGGCAAGAAGATGAGGTGAGAGAGGGGAACAGGAATGGGAATGGTGAAGGAGGAGGCAATTACCAGAGGTTTGAGAAATCAATGTTCATGCCATCAGTCTGGAAGCTACCCAGATGGAATAGAAGGTGTTGCTCCTCCAATCTGAGTGTGGCCGCATTGTGGCAGTAGAGGAGGCCATGGACTGACATCTTCCTGCTTCTGGTTATTTGCGTTGCAAGGGTCATTTGGAAAAAGGTCAGGCGGAGAGACATTCTGTATCAGTCATTAGGAAAAACAGGGAGGCACCTTACCTATGCTTGTTTCTGTCTGGCTTACCCTGCCCTGAGGCGCTACCTAGTACTCTGTTAACCAGGGCAGTTCGTTCCGTGCCTGAATCATCAGTGAGTAAATCAGTGCCCTCTCAGGGTAAGGAAGGAATGTACACACAGAGATGCAAGTGATTCCGCAGGCACTGGAAATCAGGAGCAACACACACAAAGTGCTGGAGGAGCTCAGCAGGTCAGATTCAGATTATTATATATGTTGAAACATACAACATATGTGTCATTTGTGTTAACCATCACAACCTAGGGATGTGCTGGGGGCAGCCTCCACGTGTCGCCACACATTCCAGCACTGAGGTCAGTACTTTTAATGAGGGGTTTTGCCCGAAATGTGGACTGTTCACTTCCACCCATTGACCTTCTGAATTCCTCCAGCATTGATTTTTGACAATACTGCCTCTGTAGGTAGTTGATGAAAATTGCTTTTACTGTAATTACAGAAATTAAAGAAATAATTTTATTTGTAGCTTTAAATAGTTTTAATTTTTTTTTGCAATTATTTGTCACTGCTTTGAATTTGCTGTTCCTATTTTCTTTCACTGTGCACTGTAAATCAAAATTCATTGTAGTTTTTATGTAATGACCGGAAAAGGAGAGGGGCTGCTGAGTAAGTGGTCTGCTGCCAAGGGGCAGTGGCCAAAAAAAGTTTGGGAACCACTGATCTATATATTGCCTTTTGAATGGAATATTGTAAAAGAATATGAGTCTTACATCTTCTTTCGCTGGCAGTCCGAGACTATGTCCGTGACGAAGTTCTCCAATATGAAAATCTTTACCGTGGAAGAGAGCTGCCTGGATTCATCAACTACAAAACCTTCGAATCTCTTATGAAGAAAGAGATTGCACAACTGGAAGATCCAGCGATTAGAAAAATGAGGCGTATTACTGGTATGTGACTGCTATGCATGAGGTGCACAACTTTGAACTGTAAGAATACTGGCTATTCTAATGAGAATATTCATCAAAGGTTTTGGTAATTGCTTCATTCTTGTCACACGTACCAAGAAATAGTGAAAAGCTGTTGTTTGGATGCACTTCAGTCAGGCCAGTCCATGGATCAAGGCAGCACAGAAGTAAATGATATAACAATGCAGAATATAGCATTATAATTTTCCAGAAAATGCAGTGCAGACAGAGAAAGCACATGGGCCATGGTGAGGTGGACTGAGGGATCAAGAGCTTATCATGCAAGAGATCCTTTATCATTCAAGAGTCTTTTAACAGGGTAGAACCTGTTCTTCAGGCTGATGCACTGTGTTCTCAGCTTTTGTCTCTTCTCTCCAATGGGAGAGGGGAGAAGAGAGAATGAGCAGGATGGAGGGGTCCTTGATAATGTTGTCCACTTTCCCAAGACAGCGGAAAAAGCAGACTTAGTCAATGGAGAGGAGGTGGATGTCACCACCTAAATTCACCAGTGGTAGGTGTACCTGGGCTGAAATTTACCTTCCTGTCTATGTATTGACCTCATTGGAAACAAATGTGGGAGTGACAAAAACCAGTGGCTAAACTTCTGGTAGTTTTTTAACGATAGTGGCCAAAGACCCCTCCCCCCAGAATCATATTAAGAAGGAGCCTAAGATTTCTTCAACTCTTTAAAGGAGCTTTCCAGCACATTTCATCTTCCTCTCTCCAGCAGATCCACTAGCTTCAGTCTTAGTTCATTTATTCTTGCTGAGATAGTTATACTGAAGTAGTTGAACCTGTCTTGTAGACCGATATCATCTCAGTCTTGTGTTCTTTCTCTGTCTCTGCTTGGATCCCTACAGCGATATACCCTTGTGCGGTCGACCTTTGAATGTCCACGAAGAGCCCAGAGTAATAATAAAATACTCAATGATATGGTCATAAGACATAAGAGCAGAATTAGCCCATTTGCCCCATCGAGTCTGTTATGGCAATTTATTATCCCTCTCAACCTCATTTTTCTGCCTTCTCCCAGTAACCTTTGATGCCCATATTAACAAGGACTTAGCCACCTCCACTTTAAACATACCCAATGCCTTGATCTCCAGAGCCGCTTGTGGCAATGAATTCCACAGATTCACCACCCCTTGGCAAGAAATTCCTCTTCATCCCTGTTCTAAAGGGGTATCCTTCTATTCCTAATCTGTGCCCTCTGGTCCTAGACTACCCCACTATAGGGAACATCCTCTCCACATCCACTTTATCTAGGCCTTTCAATATTCAACAGGTTTCAATGGAAGCCCCCTCATTCTTCAGAACTCCAGCAAGTACAGGCCTAGAGCATCTGACACCCCTCTTACGTTACCTCTTTTATTCCTGGGATTAATCTTGTGAACCTCCTTTGGACATTCCCCAATGTCCACTCATCCCTTCTTCGAAGAGAACCCCAAAATTGCTCTCAGTACTCCAAGTGTGAGTAATATCAACATTAAAGTCATTTTTTTTTAAACTAAACACAAAATAATCTGCAGATGCTGGGGTCAAAGCAACACTCACAACACGCTGGAGGAACTCAGGTCGGGCAGCGTCCGTGGAAAAGATCGGTCGACGTTTTGGGCCGGAACCCTTCGTCAGGACTGTAGGGGGGAAGGGGCAGAGGCCCTATAAAGAAGGTAGGGAGGAGGGTGGGAAGGAGAAGGCTTGTAGGTTCCAGGTGAAGAACCAGTAAGGGGAAAGATAAAGGGGTGAGGGAAGGGAAGCAGGGAGGTGATAGGCAGGAAAGGTGAAGAAAGAATAGGGAAAACACAATGGGTAGTAGAAGGAGGCGGAACTAAGAGGGAGGAGGTAGGCAGCTGGGGGAGGGGGCAGAAACCCGACGCAGATTGGGGGACCGCTTCGTCGAGCACCTCTGCTCCGTCCGCCAAAAGAGACAGGATCTCCCGGTTGCCACCCACTTCAACTCTGCTTCCCACTTCCATTCAGATATGTCCATACTTGGCCTCCTCTACTGCCATGATGAGGCTAAACTCAGGTTGGAGGAGCAACACCTCATATACCGTCAAGGTATTCTCCAGCTCCTTGGTATGAACATAGAATTCTCCAACTTCCGGTAATTCCCTCCCCCTCCCTTCCCCTATCCCTATGTCTCTCTGCCCCCTCCCCCAGCTGCCTACCTCCTCCCTCGTGGTTCCGCCTCCTTCTACTACCCATTGTGTTTTCCCTATTCTTTCTTCACCTTTCCTGCCTATCACCTCCCTGCTTCCCCTTCCCCACCCCCTTATCTTTCCCCTTACTGGTTCCTCACCTGGAACCTACCAGCCTTCTCCTTCCCACCCTCCCCCCACCTTCTTTATAGGGCCTCTGCCCCTTCCCCCTACAGTCCTGACGAAGGGTTCTGGCCCGAAATGTCGACCGATCTTTTCCACGGATGCTGCCCGACCTGCTGAGTTCCTCCAGCGTGTTGTGGGTGTTATTTTTTTAAACTAACCATTTGTTAGAATCAATTAACCTGTGGCTATGAACAAGGGAGGGTGTACAGAAGAAAAAACGTGAGAAAGAGTTTTGTAAGAGAAATGCATTCAAATCGCTATTTTAAGCCTTTATTCGCATCATTTGCCAAAGCAACTAAAACAAAATGGTGACATTTTCTTTTAGTTGATTCAGGGTAACTTGGCGGTGGGTTTGAAAGTGACTTTTGTCCTCTGTTCTGTTCTAGAGATCACAAGGGAAGCTCTTTTACATGTCGCTGAGCAACATTTCAGTGCCTTCTACAACCTTTACAAAGTTGCCAAGGTACAGTATTTATGTACACGTACCTTCTGCCTACTGTTAGTCAGAGAAACAGGGGAGAATTTGAGGAATGGGTAGGAGGGTGGTAGAAGTTCCTGCCAATTGCAAACCATTTCTTGCCCAATTACATTCCCATTGTTTTCTCCATAGGAACATTGGAACAAACACAGGCCATTCATCCCATTGTTGCTGGCCCCCTTTTCTAATGCTTCAGTCAAGCCAATGACAAAATAAGATGAATGGCTTCCCCCATGTCATAAATTTCTATGATTCAATGGCTGTTCTCTACCACAACTCCATATACTGCCCATGCTTCCATATCTGTCAATAATGCTACCCAACAAATTTCAAATCATCTTGATGACATGCCCTCATTTATTATCATGCATGTGATCAAATCAATCTCTCTCTCTGTCTCTCTCTCGCTCTCGCTCTCTCTCATACCACATGCTCATCACATGCCAACCACACACACTGCAGGAAAGCGTAGAATTTCTCAATGCATGTTACAATTGCATAGAGATGCTGGGCTTGATTTTTCATTTTGGCACTTTTGGCAATATGCATGAAGACTTCAAAATACAAAATAGAGTTTTTGCATTCTGATCCTCAACCAAATCATTGAAAAGATGAGGCACCATTATGGGTCCCCCTGCACCCTCAATCATACTGTAAATTCCTTAACCGTGAATCAAGTACATCTTCAGTGTTGAGTAATTGTATTATGGAAAATGGGCTGAGGTGTTGGAAGCTGAAGGCTCACACATACTTTAAGAACAGCTTCTTCTTACCATCTGCCGTCAGATTTCTGAAGGGTCCATGAACCCACAAACATCACCCTGCTTTTCCTTTGACACGAAGAAATCTGCAGATGCTGGAAATTCAAGCAACACACAAAAAAATGCTGGTGAACGCAGCAGGCCAGGCAGCATCTAAAGGAAGCGGTACAGTCGACGTTTGGGGCCGGGACCCTTCGTCAGAACTAACTGAAAGAACTAACTGTTAGTCCTGACAAAGGGTCTCGGTCCGAAACGTCGACTGTACCTCTTCCTATAGATGCTGCCTGGCCTGCTGCGTTCACCAGCATTTTTTGTGTGTGCTGCTTTTCTTTTCCTTTTTTTTTTGCATTATTTATTTTGTCATTTATAGTAACTTTGTCTTTGCACTGTACTGCTGCCGCAAAATAACAAATTTAATGTCATTTTAGTTAGTGATAAGAAATCTAATTCTGATTTTAAACTCTTTTGCTCATCCTATTTGGGTGTAATTGGGCCAAAGGCTTCCATGCCTGGCGAATATATGTGTCTATCCAAATGCCTGTTAAATGTGCTAATTGTATCTGATATCACCATTGAATTTTCCATCGGCAGGTAATCTATATTCTCTTGTGTTCTCTTTCAACACATTCAGCTATCCACCTAGATTTCTCCTCCTTTTCTTTTCCCATCCCTCTCCTCACAACCACCCCCTGCTTTGTTCCTTCTGCTCATCACCCTCCCTACATCTGGTTCCACCTGTCATCTGCTCTTTTCTTGTACTGCTAAATTCTGGCAATCTTTCCTGTTTCCTCAGTGCCTGTGGAGATTCTCAACTTGAAACATCAACCTGTACATTAGGGCTCCAGGAATGCTGTATGACCTTAAGAATTGTTAACGGCATTTGGCATTTCTTCTTAATCCCTAATCCGTTGTTCCTTTTCTAAATAAACTTAGATCCTGTTCCTTACAACTTCCTCCAACTGTCACTGGTCTCAGGAGCCTGTCATTTCATCTTCTGGTACCTCACCTGTAGTTAATGAAGATGCAAAAATCTGTATCAGGGATCTAGTTATCATGTTCCTCTTCCCGCATGGCATTTTGGGATAGATCTTACTTGGTCCTGGGGGTTTGTCCAACCTTGTGTGTGTTCCCAGACCTTTAATGCCTCCATCTTCTAAATTTCCTGTTCTTAAGTATTCTTTCCTTCTTGGTCACAAGTTGCTTTTCAGTATTTTTTTTTCATACCTGCACCTTGCTATCAAGGTCCTTGAGCAGGTCGTAGAGAGTTACCTTATTAAAACTGTACATTGTTTCTGGTGAGGGTTCCCCCCACCCACCCCACTGCCACCTTCCCATGGTGGTGTTATGACAGGAATTCCAGGATTAACGATGCTGTCCAACTCAGAATGGGAACTGTAAGCAGCAGTATTCACCTACACCCCTGGTCCTTGTTCCTCTTGGTGATAGAGATGGTGGGAATGGGGAGGAGCTGTTGGAGTGGGCTGGAAAGGTAACTGTGATGTATTGTGTTGATGGTGGTTTTCCAGTTTCGTAGAGCATAAAACTGTTTTAGACACTAAATTTTCCCGCTGGAAAGTGGGCCTTGAGCTGACTATTTCTGCTATTTTTGTCTTTACGTACAGGTCAAAATTGCAACTCTCAGCTATGAGCAAGAACATGAAGCAGAGAAGTTTCTGCATGCCCAGTTTAAGGTCGAGAGCACGGTGTACTGTCAGGATAGTCTCTATAGCGAAGGCCTGAGTAAATTGAAAGGCAACCAACTATGGAACCATGGAAATATCAGCCTCAAAGAAATGTCATTTCATTTAGAAACATATTACAAGGTAAACATATCGTAATAATAATGAAGCACATTTGTAACTGTTCAGTATGTTCTAGCTACTGGTGGGCTATTTCCTCCTTGCTCGCAGTAATACATTGTTGAAAGAGTTTGCTGTGACATGAGGAAACAGTTGCATTCTACACAGTGAGTTGAATTTTCTTGCATTGATCTGCTTAGAGGTTAACAGCAGATTCACAGGAACATAGGAAGAGACTCCCAACTCTGTTCCAACTGCAGCTTGTGGTCTCCTACTCACCTCTGACCCACATGCCCTAACACCATCCTTTATAAAGAACTATCAATGCCATCCGCAAAAGGAAGCTCCAGATTATATTAGCCCCTTTGTAGGAAAACTCATTCTTGAAAACTTTAGCTCTGAATTTAGGACTCGCTAATCTGTAAGAGTGCACAGGGAAGTTTTGCTTCATTTTCATTTTTCCATTATTTTTATTCTCAACTCCCTAGATTGCCTCTAATCGACTGGCTGACCAGGTTCCCATGGTCATACGTTGCTACATTTTAAATGAAATGGCGAATAAGGTACGGATGGCAATGCTACAGCTCATCCAAGAGAGGGATCACATCAATGAATATCTGATGGAAGATCAAGATGTACAGAGAAAGAGAGACGACCTTAAATGCAGAATAGAGCGATTGAGAAAAGCCCAGAAGATATTGCTTGAATTTGGTTAAATAATTTGAATGCAGTCAGTACCACGAAAATGCATACATATTTCATTTGCTAATTTCTTCATTCTGTTTGGTCCTGAAGTCAAAAGTCACACCATGTTACAATCCTGTGTAACTGTAAATATTGTCAACCTATTCACTTAAATTAGAAGAACTTAAGGATCTTCCTCGCCCAATTTCAATACACCTGGTCTTCCTTCTGGATAATTTCCTCTTCCCTGTTCTGACTGAAGTTAGCTGACCCAGGAAGTCATAGATTGAATTTCCATTAACTGCATATTGAGCTGCTCAATATATAAACTAGTTTAAGCTGCCTAGAAACTTTTAATTATCTTTAATACACCAGATGTAATATCACAGAGTATTCCAAGTATTTACATTCTGTATAATATTTCAGATGTTGCATTGAGGTAAAGACTGAACTTAAAGCAAATAGATAATTATCAGTTATGTTCAAAAGGATATATAGAAGGAGAGTGGGAATTAGTGCTTGACTTGTTTTCTTCATTGCACTATTAGATTTACTGTAGTGTGGTCCCTCCCGATGGGTCGGTAAGCTACTTCTTTAGACTGTAATTCAATGTTGCACAAAGCGCTTTACATTTTTGCTAAGTTATAACCGAACAAACTTCAGTTTCATAATTGGTAATTTTTGTATGTTCAGTGATAAATTGATAAATCCTTGGATCTTCAAGATCAAAAGAAATCAATGTACATTGGGGTTGTGCTGTTTCTTTTTAAGGTCTGTTCAAGGGTGTCAAAATGTCTTTCATCACCAATGTAAACTGTTAGAATCAGGATTAATATCACCGACATATGTCGTGAAATTTGTTAACTTTGCGGCAGCAGTACAATGCAATACATAATAAATGTGTGTGAGATAGAGGTCACTTGCAGCACTCACTTCTGCACGTTCAGTTAAACATGGACAAAGAGTACCACAGGGGACTGGTGAACTTGCACAGATTTGATGACCAAAGATGTATTGTTCATCCACTGACTTATAAAGTACCCACCTGGTACAACATTTATCTAATAGAAGATGGTGCTAAAGAACATTTGCAGTGTAGTTTTAAAAGAGGAAAAAAAATCTCACTATCTCCAACCTTAAATTTCTGTAACTGGCCAAGTCTTTGCTTCCACATAGGATTCAACATCAGCAGATTCAGAAACAGTTATTACCCTACAAACGTCTGCCTCCTGAACCAGCATGAAGATTTTTTGACCTATGCTTAGTAGATGAATCTTTCATGATATGGTGAGACTGTACACATGACTCATTCTGTGATAAACATGGCTATTAATATGTAGTATAGCCAGAACCTTTCAAAAGTTGCATTTAAATAGCATCCATTCTACATCGTAATGTGGCCAGTTTGTACTTTGAGATAGTTGCTTACTGCGCAATTTAAGTCTGTCTTGAATGTCGCACTGGTGATCATACTGCCTGTGGTCTTGGGAAGAGTAAGATCATGGCCTGCCCTTGAAGCAGGATGAAAGGGGAGGTAGGAGAGGGTGAAAGAAATTGGAGAGATGAAAGCACCAACTGATAGGCTATCCTTGTCAAGTTATTTGGGGGACAATTTTTTCACCTGGCCCATATGGAGAAATCTCAGGTGTTCTAATGCAAAAAGTGGTCACTGAGTTGTGTTACCTGTGCCAGTCACAATTAGAACAATATAGCATAGTACAGGCCACTCAGCCCACAATATTGTGCCAACCTTTTAGCCTGCTCCAAGAGCAATCTAATCCTTCTCTCCAATATAGCTCTGCATGTATCTGTCTTCCATGTGCCTATATAAGAGTCTCTTAAATATCCTTAAATGTATCTGCTTTGACCATCACCCCGGCAGGGCATTCCATGCACTCACAACTCTGTGTAAAACAGCTTACCTCTGACATCCCCCTTATACTTCCCTCCAATCACCTTAAATTATGCCCCCTCATATTAGTTGTTCCCATCCGAGGAAAAAAATCTCTGGTTGTTCACTGGATCTATGCCTCTTTATTGTACAAATTTCTCAAGTCACCTCTCATCCGCCTTCATTCCAAAGAAAAAAGCCCTAACTCACTCAACCTATTCTCATAAGGGATGCTCTCCAATTTTCAGTAAATATATTTAAGACAAGGTTGGATAGATTTTTGCATAGTAGGGGAATTAAGGGCAATGGGGAAAAGGCAGGTAGGTGGAGATGAGTCCATGGCCAGATCAGCCATGATCTTATTGAATGGAAGAACAGGCTGGATAGGCTTGTATTTCTTATGTTCTAGTCCAGGCAACATTCAATGAATGTGAAAAAGACACTTGAGGGTACTTTGCCTCCCAGGGTCAGGGATGTTTCAGATGAGGCCCATAGCATTCTAAGGGGGGTGGGGGGAGTGACCAGAAGTCGTGGTACATATTGGTACTAATGACATAGGTAGGAAATGGGAGGAGGTCCTGAAGAGAGGATATAGAAAACTGTAAAGCAGGACCAACAGGGTAGTAATCTCTGAATTGCTGCTTGCACCACATGCCACTTAGGGTAGGAATAGAATGAATTGGCAGATGAATGTGTGGCTGAGGAGTTGGTGCAGGGGGCAGGGTTTCTGATGTGCTTACTGGATCTCTTCGGGAGAAGGTATGACCTGTTTAAAAAGGTTATACCTTTGCTAGGGTCTCTTTTAGGGTGTGATTCATTCTCTCAAACATGCCAGAACTCTGAGGTAGGCATGGAATGTAAAACTTACACTTGGCCCCTAACAAAGAACAAGCCTTCTCGATCACTTTTCCAGTAAAGTGCTTTCCCTGATCCAAATCAAGGCTGGCTGGTACTGCCCACCTGGGGCATTATGCCTCAGCTACTATACAGGATACTGTCTCAACAGAGCAATTCCAACATGGCAATGCTTCCACACACCTGGTGAAGAAATCAACATTTACCAAGCAATACCGTTTACTGGTAAACCAGGTTAATGGCCCTGCAAAATCCGTTTGAAGTTGCCTCCATGTGTCTTTGGGTCATGCCTGATGTCCTAGTTGGATTTTAACTGCTTTTCCTGGGTCTCACCAGTTGTAGGCAGAATTTAGCAATAACTCCCTTCTTCCCTGTGGGCTAAACTATGGTTGGTTTTAAACAAGGTGTGTCTGATGTATTCTGGGTCTAAAAGCAGAGCTTCCGCCCAGTTTTCTCTGAGTTGGACAATCCACATCAGGGGTGCATAAAAAGAGCTACCTTTTAATCAGGAGGGCAATCAAGACTTTAAAGGCAGAGTTTCACGGCAGTTTCTCTGATTTGAGGAGTGACCAATCAGCAAGAAGGATCCATTAGAAGGGGCCAATAAAGATGATTCACATGCAAGTGGAGCGATCACTCATTTGGAATGTGTCAGTATGGCTTTGGTTCATCAGGCGAGATCAGGTTTGGGTGAGGTACATTGTCTTGTAAATTACTCTCTCTCTCTCTCTCTCTCTCTCTGTACTTATTTGTTCACTCCTCATCTGTGAGGCCATAGTAGAGTAGTGAGAATGGTTCCAGGGGCTGTGTGAGGGATCTGGGAAGTCCGTGAGACCTCCTGTCGCCCATATAAACACATTTGCACCAGATGCACTGAGTTTCAGCTCCTGAGAGAATGTATTAAGAAAATGGAGATGCAGCTTGATGACCTTCGACTCATATGGGAGAATGAGGAGGTGATAAACAGGAGCTACAGGGAGGTAGTCACCCCTAGATTGCAGGAGACGGGTAAATGGGAAACCATGATGACTGTGGCCCATTTTATCATGTGCCTCCAAATTCCCTGAAACCATATCCTTAACAATTAACTCCAACATCTTCCCAACCACTGAAGTTAGGCTAAATGGCTTATAATTTCCTTTTCTTCTGCCTCTCTCCCTTCCTGAAGGGTGGAGTGACACTTGTAATTTTCCAGTCTTCTGGAACCATTCCAGAATCTAGTGATTCTTTAAAGATCATTGCTAATGCCTCTTCAGCCACCTCTTTCAGAATCCTGATGTGTACACGATCTGGTCCAGGTGACTCATCTACCTTCAGACTTTTTCCAGTTTCCCAATCACCTTAACTCTAGTAACTTCCATCATACTGCTGGTGTCTTCCACGGTGAAGACTGATGCAAAATTCTGTTTTCACTAGCTCAATACAGCTGATGCGTTCCCATACCGACTTTCAAACTTACCTACGGGAATTGTTCATGCTGATGAATTGTTCCAAGTACTCATTACAATCATAAAATCGATGACGAGTCCTCCGCTGGTCAGGGTCGAGTATGGACGTTGCTTCCTAGCTGTCTAGATAAGCAGAGTCAGGGCAGTATGATATGGAGAGCAAGCTGTTGTCCATGTAGCAAGCTCCCCCTCTCCACACATCTGATGAATCCAAAGGAACAGCAGAGACTGATATAGTTCGGTACCAGCAGTGTTGTAGGAGTTGCCAGTCTGCGTTGAACTCAACGAAGGGCTGCCCTTGGGACTCCAGCTCCAGACTTTTCCCTCTGGGTTAACTCCCAAACCCTTCCCCATGAGTTGGTATAGCTGCAAGGCAGCGGAGGTTTGAGATCCGTTTTTCTTCTCTTAGATGAGCTGCCAACCACGGCTGACAAGCCCAATCACGAAGCACTTATAATTGCATGCCTAGCAATGTAACCACATAGGTTACTTGTGCATCATATAATCTTCCATTATTTCTTGCAGTTACCTCAAAAGTATCTCCTTCCATTTTATGGCATATTCTTCTGTTGTCTGTGCTGAATCCTAATCTATCCCAATCTCCTTTATCCCCACCTTTCCTCACAACCCTGCAAATTGATCTCTCTCGTGCGCCTCTCTAGTTCCCTTGTGAAGGCACAACTGTTCCGTTTCCACTTCTCTTTCCACCAATGGGCTCCAGATCACTTCCTGAACCTCATATTTAAGAAATGTGTTCTCATATTTGGTTGTCCAAAATTTTAAATATGTTCACATAGGTCTTTGAAGTATCTTCTAAAATGGGAAAAATTAAGAAGGTGGGAATGTCAGGTGTGTTTTTGACACTCAGGAGGGGATCAGATGTATTGATCAGTTGTTAGAGAAGGCCATCACAGCAGCCAGTTGAAAAAAGGTTAAGAAGTAGGTGGACATCTTGCCGGAAAAAAAGAAATAAATGAAGGTATGTAGCCAGATGATGATGATTCTAATCAAAAATGGAGTCTAGTAGGGTATAATTTGATTCCTTAAATGTCCCTAAGGGAGAAATGTGTCCTGTGTAGTTACTGTAAGTCAGCAATATTCCATCAGCACCTTGTGTGCTTTACCCAACAAACAGCACCTGCAGTGTTGGCCCTGCTATCCAAAACAAGTTTCTTCTTCCTGTGTTCCAGGCAATTGTCCCCCTAATAAACATTTGAGAGCAATCATATACAGAATTACATTTCTTTATTGAACTAACTCAATTGCCTAAGCTGCTGTCATTGCACTCAAGGGGCAAGTCCTTCTATCTGCTATTCCCTGGCAGTACTAATAGTGTCAATTAAAAATGTTATTAAATAGGAAGTTATTTTTAAGGTAACTGCTGGAAATAACTGTAGCATAGCAAAGCAGTTAGCGTAGCACCTCACAGCTCTAGCGATCACAACTGGGATTCAGTTCTTGCCACTGTCTGTACATTCTACTCGTGAACGTATGGGTTTCCTTCCACATTCCAAAGATGTGTAGTTTAGGGTTAGTAAGCTATGGCCCTGCTATGCTGTAGCTGGGAGCATGGTGAAACTTGTGGGCTGCCCTCATCACATTATTGCACTGTTTGCCGTTGACACAAATTACACATTTCACTGAATATTCCAATGTACAAGTGACAAATAAAAGCTAATCTTTACCTTCTTTTCTTCATATAATAAGTATCCAAGTTATATGTTTCAATTATCGGATGAGTTGCAGATAAGTTTAGAAAGGCCTCGTTTAATCAGAACACTGCGACCAGCCAGAGTAGACCTGATTGGCCTATATCTCTGTCAATCAAGCTTAGTGACATTTCTTTATTTGTTCTGGGAATGTAGACCTCAATGGCAACCATGGCATTTTATCAGGCATTTTCATTTTTCGTTTATCAGGCATTTTCTGTTAAGGGTCAAACAGTTTGGTGTATCTGGAGTCACACAGACAACAGTCTGAGAAAGGATAGTTGATTTCCTTTCCAAAACAGTAAAGATTCAATAGTTTGATGGTCACAATTATTAATGCCCATTTTGATTCTAGACTTGAATTTAAAATTCATCAGCAGCACTGGAGAGGTTTGAACATTTGTCCCTGACCAGGTTTTGGCCCTAATTGATATCTGGCAGTGTTTTCCCAGTGACAGCAGACGTACCACCCTGCAAAAACTCATTTCAGGGAGGTACCACCCTCACCCCCCTCCCCGCAACACCATACCTCCCCCCCCACCCGTCGACCTCCAAGGGTGTATGTAATACTTTGTTTAGTGATTTTGTCTGATCTGTAAACCAAGTTGGGTATATGCAGCAAATGTGACATTAAAATATGTACTTATATTATATTATCATGTTTATTCTATTACAACTTTAAGCAAGTCTACAGGGAGTTTGGCCTCATCACGTAGGACATCAATAGCGTAGCTCCTTAGCAGCTAGCCAGCTAGTTTAAATAACGTTAGCTATGCTGTAATGACACCTGTTAAACTCACCTCAACATGTCTTTTACATTTTAACCCACCATGGGCAATAGAAAAGTCATTGTTGCAAACAGTGCAACGAGCAACACTGTCATTACTTTTGAGGTCGACTGTAAAGCTCGCCCACACAGAAAACTGATAGGTCTACTTAGCAGAGGTCCCCAATATTTTTTTGCACCGCAGACCGGTTTAATATTGACAATATTCTTGCGGACCGGCCGACCAGGGGGGTGGGGATGTTAATCACGACCGGAATGTAGGTGATAAGTCAATAGCATCATAACATTATTGGCGGTAATGCACCATTAAGCTGGATGCCAACCGCCGTAAAACAAGTTACAGACAGACCAATCATAACATTTTAAGTAACGTTTGGATATTAAACACACAGCGCATACTTTTCCGTATGAACATATAAAATCATTGCAACACACCAATATCGCTGAATCAGTGCGAGCCCTGGGCTTGTTTTCCTGCAATAAGATGGTCCCATCGAGGGGTGATGGGAGACAGCGATACTCGAAGGGGGGTCCTTATGTCCAGTCTATTCCGCAATTTAGTTTTCGTTGCATTCATTGCAGAAAACTCCGCTTCACAGCAATATAATGTTGGAAATGGAAGCAACGTTTTCAGTGCTTTCGTGGCTATCTCAGGATATTTAGCCTTGACTTTGATCCGGAATGCCGGCAGAGATGTTATGTAAAACAAACTTTTCAGCCCGCCGCCATTTACAAGCTCGAGGAGTTGATCTCCTTCCCGCGCTGACACGGATGACGCGCGGTTAATGACCTCGCGTGCGTAACAGCTCAACAGTGAGCGTGACAGGGAATGAGGAAAGGTGCAGCTGACTCATATCGTTTCATATTGCCAAATCATACTGTTTCCTCACGGCCTGGTGGTTGGGGACCACTCTTAGCACGAAGAGAGGTGCTCGCTCTCCCTCTCCCGCTCAAAAAAATCTATTTCCGGGATATTGTATATCATTTCCGGGCGTCAGGGAGCCACTATCGATATGCAGGAGGCTCCCGGATCTTCCGGGAGAGGTGGGATGTCTGTGACGGGAATTGTAACCAGATGCCCATTGGAACTGAAGCAAAAAAAGAATTATAAAGGAGAGTATTTGGAAGGGGGAAATCAGCTACAGGGATTATTCAAAGAAACTCAGCAGTGTAGGTCAGGTCAAAGATGAAATTCTCAAAGGTATGTTCCAAAGCATTGCTGTGTAAGACAGACTGTAAATTTAAGATGCATTATAAGTTGGGGTTTAACATATCATGCACTATAAAGATTAGTTTAAAAAGATTGCCAACAGTATTGTGAGAACCAGATACTTGTTTTTCAAAGTTACATTTTTACCTATCTTCTGAAACATGGCAAATTCACATCTTCAGCCAATGACAAACCATTAATAAGAGGTCAGGAAAAATACAGTTTGGAGCTCTGATGTAAGTCTTTTTGATATATGAGTCTTTCCATCAAATGCGTCTTCTGGTAAGCAATTCCCAACTTGATTGGCTCTCCGTGACTAATGTCCACTCTAGAGTAAAGCTAATTGTTCTCTAAGAAAAAATACTGTTAAGCACAAATAAGCTCTTCTTGGGTGTCCAGCCGGGTACAGATAAAGCCCAAGAAGAGTTTATTCATCATATACACTGGGAAAACACTAGATCCTTAACGGTTAAGTAATTTGGAAAAAAAAATGAAAGCACCATGAGCTTTTCTGCTCCAAACGTATCCCATGAACAATGAAGAATAGGAAAAATATCCTCTGATTCATCTCGCTAGTCCCCCACAACTACAGTGCCTTACACCTCACATCATATACACGTTTTCTTCACTTACATACTTCTTGTTGTTATCTAGGAGAGCTGAAAAGGCCTAGAGCAGCATGAGGGAAGTAGTTTGCAAAATTCTCCAACCTTTTTCGATATTAAAACTAGCCTGGAGGATCACACCAACAAAGAGAATACAATGCAACATATACCAATATTGAACTTCTACTGCTCTCAAAGTAACTCAGGACTAGTGAACTTCAGAGTATTAATTGGTAATCAAATACTAAATATTAAACAGCTTGTATAAAGAGTTTGGTTGCGCTGCTTTCTTGTAATTTTTGATCTCTCACTCATCCGAAATCATTCAGTTCAAACTAAAGATACTAACCAAATACAAATATAAATATTTCTAGAAGTGTATCAAAACATGTCGCCTCTAACAATTAGCATATTCTCGTAAGTTGGGCATTCTAGCTCCTGCTTCTTCACCCAGCAGGTAGAAGAGAGAAAAGGGATTGGTCAGAGTGGTGGGCCTCTTCAACGATACTATGAGACTTCATGAAGCAATGCACTGGTTGGTAGGAAGTGACGAGCCTGTTGATAGACTAGGGAGTGTTTCCAGCATTGGACTGTGCCTAAATCAATGGCCCCCACCCCAGTAGGTTGCTGTCATCTCATTTAATGGAAATTCCATCTGGTTTGCCAGCAACCTGCCCGATGTCCCTCAGCCAATGTAAATCTGGCTTTAGTGTGGCAGTTCCATTTAAATGAATAGGAACAACCAACTCGGTGAGCGTACCAAGTAGTTTCAGTGTTTTTTTTTAAATTTTTAATGTGTGGATTTTCAAATATTAATCACTGGAATGTTAGTCACAGTGAATGGCAACTTTAACAAAAAGTCAGTGCAGTCACCTTTGACTGTCATCACTGGGCCTTGCTGCTCGTCAAAGGCATTCTGTAAGTCTTTGCTCTGAGACTGGCCCTGGAGTGGGCTAAGGCATACTGAAGAAATGGGAGTCGGTGTCCCTGCAGATAATGACACCAGGGATCATGCTGGAATGAACAACCATTCCCCTGGTTTTTGCTGTCAATGCAGGGCAACACAAATTCTGTCTTCATTTGTTTTCACTTGTTTCCTTTACAAGTTTATTTGCTAGTTAGTTTAAAAGTTAAAGTGACTGATTATTGTCTCTAAATACTAAAAATATTCTTATTAATGTAATTTATAACTGTTTGCAGCCAGGACAGTGTTACCAGGCAAGGAATGGGAATCAGTAATGAATTAATCAGTTTTGAAATTGAATTCACCATTATCCTTGACCTGACCTTGATAGCCAATTAATAATAGAGAGCAGGTAATGGGGCCTGATTTCTATCTGATGCTTTGAATTAACAACTTATAGGGAAAATTACCCCCAGATTTTTTGTGGAAACTGTATCACATTTATAGAACCATAGAACCATAGAAACTACAGCACAGAAACAGGCCCTTTGGCCCTTCTTGGCTGTGCCGAACCATTTTCTGCCTAGTCCCACTGACCTGCACACGGACCATATCCCTCCATACACCTCCCATCCATGTATCTGTCCAATTTATTCTTAAATGTTAAAAAAGAACCCGCATTTACCACCTCGTCTGGCAGCTCATTCCATACTCCCACCACTCTCTGTGTGAAGAAGCCCCCACTAATGTTCCCTTTAAACTTTTCCCCCCTCACCCTTAACTCATGTCCTCTGGTTTTTTTCTCCCCTTGCCTCAGTGGAAAAAGCCTGCTTGCATTCACTCTATCTATACCCATCATAATTTTATATACCTCTATCAAATCTCCCCTCATTCTTCTACGCTCCAGGGAATAAAGTCCTAACCTATTCAACCTTTCTCTGTAACTGAGTTTCTCAAGTCCCGGCAACATCCTTGTAAACCTTCTCTGCACTCTTTCAACCTTATTTATATCCTTCCTGTAATTTGGTGACCAAAACTGAACACAATACTCCAGATTCGGCCTCATCAATGCCTTATACAACCTCGTCATAACATTCAAGCTCTTATACTCAATACTTCGATTAATAAAGGCCAATGTACCAAAAGCTCTCTTTACGACCCTATCTACCTGTGACGACACTTTCAGGGAATTTTGTATCTGTATTCCCAGATCCCTCTGTTCCACTGCACTCCTCAGTGCCTTAGCATTAACCCTGTATGTTCTACCTTGGTTTGTCCTTCCAACGTGCAATACCTCACACTTGTCAGTATTAAACTCCATCTGCCATTTTTCAGCCTATTTTTCCAGCTGGTCCAAGTCCCTCTGCAGGCTCTGAAAACCTTCCTCACTGTCTACTACACCTCCAATCTTTGTATCATCAGCAAACTTGCTGATCCAATTTACCACATTATCATCCAGATCATTGATATAGATGACAAATAACAATGGACCCAGCACTGATCCCTGTGGCACACCACTAGTCACAGGCCTCCACTCAGAGAAGCAATTCTCTACCACCACTCTCTGGCTTCTTCCATCGAGCCAATGTCTAATCCAATTTACCACCTCTCCATGTATCCCTAGCGACTGAATTTTCCTAACTAACCTCCCATGCGGGACCTTGTCAAAGGCCTTACTGAAGTCCATGTAGACAATATCCACTGCCTTCCCTTCATCCACTTTCCTGGTAACCTCCTCGAAAAACTCCAACAGATTGGTCAAACATGACCTACCACGCACAAAGCCATGTTGACTCTCCCTAATAAGCCCCTGTCTATCCAAATGCTTGTAGATTCTGTCTCTTAGTACTCCCTCCAATAACTTACCTACTACTGACGTTAAACTCACCGGCCTATAATTTCCCGGATTACTTTTCGATCCTTTTTTAAACAACGGAACAACATGAGCCACTCTCCAATCCTCCGGCACTTTACCCGTAGACAGCGACATTTTAAATATTTCTGCCAGGGCCCCCGCAATTTCAATACTAGTCTCCTTCAAGGTCCGAGGGAACACTCTGTCAGGTCCCGGGGATTTATCCACTTTAATTTTCCTCAAGACAGCAAGCACCTCCTCCTTTTCAATCTGTACAGTTTCCATGGTCTCACTACTTGATTCCCTCAATTCCATAGATTTCATGCCAGCTTCCTTAGTAAATACAGACAGTAAAAGAATATTTTTAATCGCCTTTAAGCCACTCGAGATGGTCCTAAAGTTATGAAATTTTGGATTCCTCAAGGCATTTTAACTAAACCTGATCTAGTTAACAGAGAAAAATGTGGTGGACATTGTGAAGAAATTGGTGGTGAGGATGAGTAAGGGTTACGTGGTTGTTAAGTGCAGAGGCCAGAAAGATATTATTGTCCCAATATCGCTGGGTGATATGATCATGAAAGAAAGGCCATTTCTTGAAGACCATGAACAATTCAGGTAAATGATGGAAAGTTATTTTCAATTAATCTCTCAATATTTTTATTAACATATTGACATACTTATTATTCTTATTAACATATTTTATGTCTGGAGGCATAAACAGCATCAGCAATTACTCTGTGGTTTCAGGTTTTATGTTCTATGTTTTTCACTCGTTGGCAAGATTTATTCCTTTTTTTGTGAATTGGGTGTTTGATTTTTCTTTGAATGGGTTCCATAATCTTTCTCTGTTTCGTAGCTGTCTGTGGGAAGACAAATCTCAGGGTTGTATACTGCATACATACTTTGATAATAAAGGTAATTTGAACTTTGAACTTTAACCCCTCTAACCCACTATTTGCTCACAGTCCTTTTTCATGTGTTGATTTCTTTGTTTATATATTTTTTTGATTTATTTGATCTTATTAATATCAGGAGGCAAGTTCAGCTTCACATTGGAATAGCTGAAAGTTCTTTGTCAAATGTATGTCATTCTCTAGATTTGAACTAGTGTGGACTAATAAGGATTCTTGAGGCTTGTTGGATTCTGATGTTTTTCATTTTATTTTTAAATCTTTTTTATTAATTAGATTTAGATTATGAAGACGCGTAGTCCTCTTATTAATGAAAATCAACAAAAAATACATTAATCAAGTCAACATGTCAACATGTACAATAAGAATTAAATTATCAATTAACTGATTAACAAAGCTAAACAATATATCAATAATAATAATAAGAAAAAATAAAACATTAAAACTACTTTTTTTGGGAAAAAAAAGGAAAAAAGAGCCCCTACTAACTAAAACAAAAAACCCCTACTAACAGAAAAAAAAAACAAAAAAAACCCATTGGGAGCACAACGCTGGAGCTATATGCCATACAAGCTTCCATAAAAGAAAAACATCAATCCGCCAACTCAAATCCATTTAAACAAGAATCAGAAGGGGACCATCTTAATTAACTCAAATCAAATGATAGTAACGGGCAAAAGAAAGTCAAATCGAGGATCAAAAGTTCGACTTCTGATTTTCTCCAAACTAAGACATAACATCACCTGAGAGAACCATTGTATCAAAGTGGGAGCAGAGGCATCTTTCCATTTCAATAAAATAGCCCTTCTGGCCAATAATGTAACAAATGCAATTACATGTTGGTCTGATATAGAAATACCATGAATATATTGAGGAATTATACTGAACAAAACTATCAATTTATTAGGTTGTAAATTAATTTTTAAAGCTTTAGAAATTGTAGAGAAAATAGATTTCCAAAACTCTTTCAATACAGAACACGACCAAAACATATGCGGTTAGTGTAGCTGGCTCGGTTTTACATCTATCACACTGACTATCAACATTAGGAAATATTTTAGACAGTCTCTCCTTTGTTAAATAGTAACGATGTACAATTTTAAATTGAATTAAAGAGTGACTGGCACAAATCAAAGAAGAGTTAACCAACTTCAAAATTTGCAACCAATCCTCTGTTATCAAGGTCATGTTAAGCTCTCTTTCCTAATCTTGCTTAATCTTAAGTAAAGAATAATTGTACTGTTGTAATAGTAAATTATAAATTTTCCCAATAAAACCTTTCACTAAAGGATTCATTTTTAAAATAATGTCTAACAGGTCAGAATCATGTATATATGGAAACTTACTTAAATATTCTTGTAAGAAATGTCTGACCTGAAGATATTGCAAGAAATGTGAGTACGAGAGGGAGTATTCTGATGTTTTTAATCGAAGGTTCTTTCAGAAGTCAGGAAAGAGGCACAAAACTTGTTGCTTCATGGTCGTTTTATTAAGTGTTAAGGAAACAAAGAAAATTGAAAACAGAGTAAAAGGAGCAGAAAGGAGAGAAGCAAAAGGGAGAAGGAACTGCCATGTGGTCAGCTCTTTTTATAGTCCAGAGATAAGAAACATTCCACTCAAATTTGCAGACAAGAGTCAGCCAATCAGATAGCTGCGATAGACTGGCATCCTATTGGGGGGCGGGGGGGAGTCTCGTACTCTCAGTCGCTTCACGCCACAGAAACCGGCATAAGCACTGGCCTGATGGGCCACAAGGCTCGTGACAGACTTTAATCTTTAATCAGATAGCCCCTATTCAAATAATGCAACACCAGACAAGCTTCCAGAGTTTTCCAGCATGATAGAAATGTAACTACAAGGGGACTCACTGAACAACCGCATTTACGTATGCTGTCACCAGCAAACATACTAAACAGTTACATGTATAATAGTAGTTATATAAAATACCAGCATGTAATTGTTAAGATACAAAGAAAATAAAAAAAATTAGACAGTCTAATCCAACAGTCCCCATGTTTGATTCTAAATAGCTCACTTAGAATCATTACTTCTGAAAATTCAGAGGCTGAAGAATTTGTGGTATCTACATTAAGTATAAAATAATCAAAAAGTTATGAAGTGTTGAAGGGTATACAGTATATTCTTAAAAGTATTCATAGGATTATGTCATGATTAGACAGACATATAAGTGCACTGACGCGAGTTTGAACTATTTTATTAATAATCAGTCTTAAACAACTAAAAAAGATGTAAATTATGATAAGGCATAACGTTAACATCATCATTACTCGAATGCTTAATAAAGAAGACAGATGTTCATTCTGGATCTGCAGGAATGCTTGGCATTGGTGAATATTTTGAAATGTGCAGTATATATTGACATAGCTCACAGCCAGAGGCATAAACAACATTAGCAAATTCATGTGATACTCGCAAAAAAGTCATCTCAATTAACACTTCGTGTGTAGAGAAAAGTGGCAAAAATATAATAGCAACTAATAATATTGAAATAAATTTCATAATATCGAGTAGTTGTTGACTTAGTTGAAGTTTTTTGGTTTGTTAGTGATTTGCTCACTGCAGCCCAGCAGCACAGGCACTGTGTCAGAAGTTACTAGCATGTTAACCACAGTGCTTGTTGTCCTCACCAGGTGGCTAGCAGGTTTCCAATTATTTTTACCTTCTATTTTCACTGCTGAGTTGGTAATTAGCCGCACTTGATAAGGACCTTCCCATCAAGCTCCCAGTGGTTTCTCCTGCCATTTTTTAAGCAGGACCCATTCACCAGGAATCAGTGTGCATTCTTCTTCTGCTGGTTCACTCCAAGCAGCTGAAACATGTTGAGAAGCAGACTGGATACACAACAGTTAATGAAACTGTCTGCCATAATGTGTATACCAGCTTCTTTGTGATCAAAGGCTCTTGGCAGTGACATTGGATGCCTGTTACTATTTTGAATGGACTTAAATTTCTTGTTTGGAATTGCTTTGATGCTACACAAGACTATAGGATGAGCCATAGGCCAAGGCACACATTCCTCAGATACTTAGTCAGTAATTGTTTGATGGTTCCATTCATTCATTCAACTTGTCTTGATGACTTTGGATGATGTGGACAGTGGAAAGATCATTATATGTTCATCAGACGACATAATGCCTGACAGACATGTCTAGTGAAATGTGTACCTTGATCACAATCAATGTGACATGGCAATCCCCATCTAAGAAAGTAGTCTTTTGTCAGAATTTTTTGCGTGTGTCTGTCCATCCATTCATCCAACTGGTCCATCCATCCATCCATACAACTTGTCCATCCATTCATTCATCCATCTGTTCATTCATCCATCCATCCATCCAACTTTTCCATTATTACCAGTACATCTGAGTATCTTTGACACCAGTAAAGAAATGTAGTCCACTTGAAAGTGTAAAAATGGACCAGGTGAGGAAGGAGCACTTAAATGTTGTCGCTTTTCCACTGATCCAGGATTTGTATTTGGGCATGACATGCATTTTTCAAACGTTTGTCAAATCTGTGCCCTGAACTTTGGATTTCTCCACCAATGGGGGAATCTGTCAATCATCTTTTGCATTCCTATGGAGTGTATCTGCTGTGCCAGATAAAGAAGCAATGTAGTTGGACCTAGGGGTAAATGACTAATGTCATACCTCTGTACTCCATCACTATTTAACCTCTTGCCATTCTCCATCCAGAACTACTTTTCCTCGTTAGAGCTCTGAGCTTGCATCACTCGAATAACTTGTGTGTTCATAGAAATATAGATAAACTATAGCACAATACAGGCCTTCGGCCCACAATACTGTGCTGAACATGTACTTACTTTAGAAATTACCTTGGATTACCCAGAGCTCTCTATTTTTATAAACTCCATGTATCTATCCAGGAGTTTCTTAAAAGACGCTATCGTATCTGCCTCCCCCACCATTGCCGGCAGCCCATTCCACGCACTCACCACTCTCTGCGTAAAAAAAAAAACTCACCCCTGACATCTCCTCTATACCTCCTTCCAAGCACCTTAAAACTGTACCTCTCGTGATAGCCATTTCAGCCCTGGGAAAAAAGCCTCTGGCTATCCATTCGAGCAATGCCTCTTATCATCTTATCAGGTCACTTCTCATCCTCCATCGCTCCAAGGAGAAAAGGTCAAGTTCACTCAACCTATTCTCATAAGGCATGTTCTCCAATCCAGGCAACATCCTTGTAAATCTCCTCTGCACCCCTTCTATAGTTTCTACATCCTTCCTGTAGTGAGGTGACCAGAATTGAGCACAGTACTCCAAGTGGGGTCTGACCAGGGTCCTATGTAACTGTAACATTACCTCTTGGTTCTTAAGCTCAATCCCATGATTGATGAAGGCCAATACACCATATGCCATCTTAACCAGAGTCAACCTGCGCAGCAGCTTTGAGTGTCCTACGGACTCGGACCCCAAGGTCCCTTTGATTCTTCACACTGCCAAGAGTCTTGTCACTAATAATATATTCTGCCGTCATATTTGACCTACCAAAATGAAGCACCTCACACTTATCTGGGTTGAACTCCATCTGCCACTTCTCAGCCCAGTTTTACATCCTATTGATGTCCTGCTGTAACATCAGACAGCCCTCCACACCATCCATAACACACCCAACCTCTGTGTCATCAGCGAATTTACTAACCCATCCCTCCACTTCCTCATCCAGGTCATTTATAAAAATCACAAAGTGTAGGCATCCCAGAACAGATCCCTGAGGCACACCACCACCGACCTCCATGCAGAATATGACCTGTCTACAACCATTCTTTGCCTCCTGTGGGCAAGACAATTCTGGATCCATAAAGCAAGGTTGCCTTGGATCTCATGCCTCCTTACATTTTCAATAAGCCTTGCATGGGGTACCTCATCAAATGCCTTGCTGAAATCCATATACACTAAATCTGCTCTACCTTCATCAATGTGTTTAGCCACATCCTCAAAAAATCCAATCAGGCTCGTAAGGCACGGTCTGCCTTTGGCAAAGCCATGATGGCTATACCTAATCATATTATGCCTGTCCAAATGTTCATAAATCCTGCTTCTCAGGATCTTTTCCATCATCTTATCAACCACTGAAGTAAGACTCGCTGGTCTATAATTTTAAAGAAGCTATCTTTAATCCCGTTCTTGAGTAGGGGAAGAACATCTGCAACCCTCCAATCCTCTGGAACCTCCTGTGTCCCCATTGATGATGCAAAGATCATCGCCAGAGACTCAGCAATCTCCTCCCTCGCCTCCCACAGTAGCCTGGGGTACATCTCGTCCGGTCCCAGTGACTTATCCAACTAGATGCTTTTCAAAAGCTCCAGCACATCCTCTTTCTTACTGTCTATATGCTCAAGCTTTTCAATCCACTGTAATTCATCCCTAAAATCACCAAGATCCTTTTCTGTAGTGAATACTGAAGTAAAGTATTCATTAAGTACCTCAGCTATCTCCTCCACTTCCATACACACTTTTCCACTGTCACACTTGATTGGTCCTATTCTCTCACGTCTTATCCTCTTGCTCTTCACATACTTGTAGAATGCCTTGGGGGTTTCCTTAATCCTGCTTGCCAATGCCTTCTCATGTCCCCTTCTGGCTCTCTTATTTTCATTCTTAAACTCCTTCCTGCTAGCCTTATAATCTTCTAGATCTCTCTCATTACCTAGTTTTGTAAACCTTTCATAAGCTTTTCATTTCTTCTTGACTAGATTTTCAACAGCCTTTGTACACTATGGTTCCTGTACCCTACCATCCTTTCCCTGTCTCATTGGAATGTACCTATGCAGAAAGCCACACAAATATCCCCTGAACATTTGCCACATTTCTGCCGTACATTTCCCTGAGAACATTTGTTCCCAGTTTATGCTTCCAAGTTCCTGCCTGATAGCTTCATATGTCCCCTTACTCCAAATAAATGACTTCCTAACTTGTCTGTTCCTATCCCTCTCCAATGCTATGGTAAAGGAGATAGAATTGTGAACACTATCTCCAAAATGCTCTCCTACTGAGAGACCTGACATCTGACCAGGTTCATTTCCCAATACCAGATCAAGTACAGCCTCTCCTCTTGTAGGATATTGTGTCAGGGAACCTTCCTGAACACATCTAGCAAACTCCATCCCATCTGAACCCCTTGCTCTAGGGAAATGCCAATCAATATTTGGGAAATTAAAATCTCCCACCACAACAACCCTGTTATTGTTACACCTTTCCAGAATCTGTCTCCTATCTGCTCCTCAATGTCCCTGTTACTATTGGGTGGTTTATAAAAAAAACACCCAGCAGAGTTATTGACCCCTTCCTGTTTCTAACTTCCACCCACATAGACTCAGTAGGCAATCCCTCCATGACTTCCTCCTCTTATGCAATGGGAAGTTGAATTGAAATCTTCACTGTCAGCTATTATTTATACTGATCCTCAATAGGTTGTTGGATTTGTTCATAATTTTGCAAACACGTGGAGATGTGGAGGATTTCTTACGGCTGTAGAAATCAAGAGTGCCAGTTTTCATGCATAGAGAATCAGAAGGAATACATTGGACTTTCCCAGTTATTTACTGCTGGTGGACAATGGGGAAGAAGTGAGGCAAGAACAAAACAAGAAGACGCTGGAAATGTGAAATCAAAACAGCAGATGATAGAGACACTCAGAGATGATCTTTTGCTAGGAAGAGAAAGAGAGACAATCAAAGCATCAGAAGTGGTTTCTGATTTGTCTAAATGGATTGTGTTCACCAATGAAGTCATTACCCTTCAACCAACAGGCTCTTCAACCAAAGGAGATAATTACACTCATCTTCACTTGCTCCAATCATTGAGATGTTCCCACAACTTATTGAAATGCTCACATTTGTGTAGAATGCTGTGGGGTTTTCCATAATCCTAATTGCCAAGAACACCTCAGGTCCCCTTCTAACTCTCCTAAGTCCCTTCTTAAGCTCCATCCTGGCTCCCTCATAACTGTTAAGAGCCTTCTCTGATCCTTGCTTCCTAATCCTTAAGTATGCTTCCTCCTTCCTTTTGACTAGATGTTCCAAATCTCTTGTCAACTATGGTTCTGTCACCCTATTATCTTTTCCTTGCCTCAGTGGACACTGTCCCTGAAATACACATAAAAGTTGCTGGTGAATGCAGCAGGCCAGGCAGCATCTCTAGGAAGAGGTGCAGTCAGGGATGCTGCCTGGCCTGCTGCGTTCACCAGCAACTTTTATGTGTGTTGCTTGAATTTCCAGCATCTGCAGAATTCCTGTTGTTTGTTGTTTACTGTCCCTGAAATGCTCACCCACTGAGAGATCTGCCACCTAACCAGATTCATTGCCTCATATTGGATCCGGTATGGCCTCTCCTCTAATCAGCCTGTCCACTTATTTTATCCAGAATACTTCAACACACCTAACAAATTCTGGTGCACCTAAACCTTTTGAACTAAGGAGGTGCCAATCAATATTAGGGAAGTTGAAGTCAGCCATGTCAACAATCCTGTTATTTTTGCATCTTTCCAAAATCTGGTTACCAATCTGCATCTAAGTGTCTCTGTTGCTTTTGGGTTATGTAGAATACTCCCAATAGAGTGACTGGTCCCTTCCTGTTTCTTACTTCCACTCACACTGACTCAGTTGACGATCATTCCAGGAAGTCCTCCCTTTTGGCACCTGTGACACTATCCCTGATTAGCAATGCTACTCCCCCACCTCTTTTATCTCTTTCCCTCTCGCTTTTGAAACACCTAAACGCCAGAACATTCAGCAGCTATTAATGGCCACAATGTCATAATTCCATGTATTAATCTAAGTTCGTCATACTTGTTCCTGATACTCCTCACATTAAAGTGAATACTCTTCAACCCTAACCTGTATGTCCTACCTACTGCCTACCCTCACAGTCTCTCTGCATTTTGCATCTACCTTTACACCAACTGTTCCCTCATCCGACCGATCACTCTGATTCCCAGCTCTTTGTCAACTTAATTTAAACCCTCCCCAACATCTCAAGCAAACCTGGCCACAAGGTCTCTTTCAAGTCCCAAGTGGAATCCATTCTTTTTGTACCAATTATACCTTCCCCAGAAGAGATCCTGATCCCTGCACCAATTCTTAAGACACACATTCATCTGCCGTATCACACGTTCATCTTGCCTTCACTGGTGTGTGGCACAGGCAGCAAAGCGATCACTACTCCTGAAGTAAGCAAGATTGAAACCATGTGCAGACTGCTGTTTCTTTGCTTGGTGTAGAACGTCAAGTTCACTATCACTCTTGAAGTCTCCGTGCCTCACCACATCCTTTTGACACAGCCTAAGAGAAGATCTCCACTTTGGTAGAGAAATTGCTCCCATTTATACCCTTCAAAAATCTGATATCTTTTAGCCCAAGTATTTTTTCATCTCCTAGTGGTACCTTCATATCTCTTATGACCTTCAGCCTAGAAACAGGCACGGAAGGTCTGTAGGAAGGAAAACATTCTTCACCAGTTTATAATCTCAAGGATGTGCCTTCAGCTTTCATGCACATCTCTAAGCTATAGACTAGTACTCACCACTAAAGTTGCAAAGTATTCTTGTGGACTGGTTCTTTTGTACTTTCTCAAAACGTTCTCACATTCCAGACTCACACCATTTTGTCTTTGAACTTCCCTTTTAGTTACATGTTTTAGAGCATATACCAAGGAGGAAACAAACTTAACTCTTCCCTTACAAGTCCTAAGACCATCGATTGGAGTTCAGAAATTGAAACCAGGCTTTGAGCCAGTAGTTCACCCTTGCCCCTTAGTCAGTTCAGTAGAGGTGGGGAATCACTAATATGGCCAAAGGCAGGGAATGAACTGAATTATAAGTTGTTTCCTTATCCACTTTTTGTTACTTATTATTTTCCATTTTACCAATTATTAGACCAATAGCATCGCTTACATGAAAATCACCCCTTTTAGAAAATTGACAAATAATCAGCCTCTTTTGGAATGATCAGGACAGTGAAAATATAAGCAAGCATACAAAAAGCACAGACAGGCAGGGAAAGGCCATTTTGACCTTCTAGCCTTCCCCAACCCTGAGTCACATTGGTTAATGGATCACAACCTGATCCTCATGGTTATGGAGCCCAATTGGCCAATCCTCTCTCCATGCTAGTATCTTTCATGTAATACCATGCACTCTTACCCTGTTAAGCAGCATCATGTGTGACACCTTGTCAAAGGCCTTCTGAAAATCCAAGTACACAACATCTGCCCATTCTTCCTTGTCTATTCTGCTTGCTATTTTCTCAAAGAATTCTAACAGATTTGTCAGGCAAGATTTCCCCTTAAGGAAACTGTGTCTCTAGTTGATGACATCATCAGTAGGCGTCGAGACAGTCTCCATGTAGAGTTGAGGGAGAGCTTGTGCCTTTTCATTCAACAGCATCCTGATGTTCGGGTCTTTGAAAGCATTGCTGGTATGTAAAAGTAATCTTTGGGTTTATTATTTATTGATGTATATGCATATTTCCACAAATCAGAGATATTTGAATGGTTTGTGTGCAGATAAAATACAGATGGAATATTCATGCGGGCCACATGTTCTGGCTAACCTGTAGTGAGAAAATGTGCATAAGATACATTGTACATAGCAACATCTTGCTTACCAGTAGCCTATCTTTATGATATATTTGGAACTTATTTGTATACAGTATCTTGTGTATTATTTTGTATTATTTGTGGTATACTTAATGCTTGTCTTGTACTTACCATAATGGGAATTTGGACACCTTTTGATGGTGCGTTTTTCTTTCTGTCAGTTTTACCCTACCGCCAGTTGCTACATTAAAGAAAGTCAACTTGGAACGTCTTTGTCAGTGTGGTAATTGGGGATGGAGTTTTTCTGCCTGTCAATTCATACAAGGCGTATGAAGAGGACAGGACACATGCTGACATTGCTTATTTTGTCATATGCCTCCAAGAACCCAGAGACTTCATCCTTAACAACAGCTTCCAACATCTTCCTAACCACTCAGGTCAGGCTAACTGGCCTATAATTTCCTTTCTCCTGCCTCCCTCCCTTCTTAAAGAGTGAAGTGACATTTTTAATTTTCCAGTCCTCTGGAACCATTCCATGATCTAGTGATTCTTGAAAGATCATTACTAATGTCTCCACAAACTCTTCAGCCATCTCTTTTGGAACCCTGGGGTATAGTCCATCTGGTCCAAGTGACTTACCTACCCTCAGACCTTTCAGGAAGAAAAACAATCATACTCAAGGTTTAGGAAGCTAAATTCAGTCTGGGCCCTTGTAGAACATAAGGTGGGCTTATTCAGAAAGTTAGAAGGCATGGGATCCAGGGAAGTTTGGCCAGGTGGATTCAGAATTGGCTTGCCTGCAGAAGGCAGAGGGTGGTGGTGGAGGGAGTACATTCAGATTGAGGATTGTGACTAGTGGTGCCCCACAAGGATTGGTTCTGGGACCTCTACTTTTCGTGATTTTTATTAACGACCTGGATGTGGGGGCAGAAGGGTGGGTTGGCAAGTTTGCAGACGACACAAAGGTTGGTGGTGTTGTAGATAGTGTAGAGGATTGTCAAAGATTGCAGAGAGACATTGATAGGATGCAGAAGTTGACTGAGAAGTAGCAGATGGAGTTCAACCAGGAGAAGTGTGAGGTGGTACACTTTGGAAGGACAAACTCCAAGGCAGAGTACAAAGTAAATGGCAGGATACTTGGTAGTGTGGAGGAGCAGAGGGATCTCGGGGTACATGTCCACAGATCCCTGAAAGTTGCCTCACAGGTGGATAGGGTAGTTAAGAAAGCTTATGGGGTGTTAGCTTTCATAAGTCGAGGGATAGAGTTTAAGAGTCGCGATGTAATGATGCAGCTCTATAAAACTCTGGTTAGGCCACACGGAGTATTGTGTCCAGTTCTGGTTACCTCACTATAGGAAGGATGTGGAAGCATTGGACAGGGTACAGAGGAGATTTACCAGGATGCTGCCTGGTTTAGAAAGTATGCATTATGATCAGAAATTAAGGGAGCTAGGGCTTTACTCTTTGGAGAGAAGGAGGATGAGAGGAGACATGATAGAGGTGTACAAGATATTAAGAAGAATAGATAGAGTGGACAGCCAGAGCCTCTTCCCCAGGGCACCACTGCTCAATACAAGAGGACATGGCTTTAAGGTAAGGGGTGGGAAGTTCAAGGGGGATATTTAAGAAGGTTTTTTACTCAGAGTGGTTGGTGCGTGGAATGCACTGCCTGAGTCAGTGGTGGAGGCAGATACACTAGTGAAGTTTAAGAGACTACTAGACAGGTATATGGAGGAATCTAAGGTGGGGGCTTATATGGGAGGCAGGGTTTGAGGGTCGGCAGAACATTGTGGGCCGAAGGGCCTGTACTGTGCTGTACTATTCTATGTTCTATGTTCTATAAAGGTATGAGAAAGGTGGTCAAGCAGGTAAATAGGAAGACTAAAAGAGGCAATGAGATGGCCTTGGCAAGCAGAATCAACAAGAATCCCATGGCATTTCATATTTATTAAGAAAATGGACAACTCAGGCCAAGGAGTGTCTACTCAAGGATAAAGGAGAGAATCCGAGCTTGGAGGGATATTAAGTGTCTGAGATGCTAAATGAGTACTTTGTTAGTATTTACTGAGAAGAAAGATTTGCAGAATTTGGTAAGGTCTGTCTGGGATGGGTTTATTCAGGATTCAGGATGAATTGCTAGTTCAGATTCAGAACTGCTTTAATTGTAGAACACAGGGGTGGCAAGCTGTTATTCTGACAAGAGGTTTGTGCCCAGAGATTTTATGAAGGAGCTTCAAAAGGATTAGTGAAATGACTATAGCTGGAGCAGAAGGCTGAAATCCACAGCTTGGTGAGTCCAGAGGTAGAAAACCTGAAGTTCAAAGGCCAAAATTAGTGAGCCTGGAGGTAGAGGCCCAAAGACTGGGTGAGACCAGAAGACACAGGAAGAGAATTAGGCCATTCAGGCCATCGAGTTTGCTCCAGTATTCCATCATGACTTATTAATTTTCCTTCTCATTCCCATTCTTGTGCCTTCTCCCCATAACCTTTGATGTTCTTAAAACGTAAGTACTCATCTGTGAGACTAGGGCCAAGAACTTGAGGTGACTTTTTGTTTGGGCAGATGGGTGGAATAGCGCCTTGTCTTGTCATTGTCTTCTTTTGTTGTTGTTGCTGCTTTGCTTGTATTGTCCTCCTGAATATTGTGAGCCTGCTGCGATGCCACCAGAGAATGTGGTGACACTTATGGTTTGTCCCCAGCACATCTTTGAGTGTGTTGGTTGTCAACACAAACGATACCTTTCACTGTATGTTTAGATGCACGTATGATAAAGGGTCAGTGCTGGGACCTCTTTGTGACGCACATCAATGATTGGATGAAAATACGAGTGGGTTAGCAAGTTTGTGGACAGTATCAACACTTGCAGAGTTGTGAACAGTTTAAAGGATTATCGGGGAATACAGCAGGATATATACACTGTGGCAACTTCATTACGCACCTCCTGTACCTAATAAAGTGGCCACTGAGCGTGTGTTTATGGTCTTCTGCTGCTGTAGCCCATCCACTTCATGGTTTGACATGCTATGCATTCGGACGTGCTCTTCAGCGCACCGTTGTAACCTGTGGTTATTTGAGTTACTGTCATCTTCCTGTCAGCTTGATATAGTCTGGCCATTCTCCTCTGACCTCTCTCATTAACAAGGACTTTTTGTCCATAGAACTGCTGCTCACTGGTTGTGTTTTGTTTTACACACCACTCTCTGTGAATTCCAGAGACTGCTGTGCATGAAAATCCCAGGTGGTCAGCAGTTCCTGGGATACTCAAATGAACCCATCTGGCACCATCAATCATTCCATGGTCAAAATAATTCACTTCACATTTCTCCCCCATTTTCTGATGTTTGGTCTGAACAACAACTGAACCCCTTGACCATGTCTGCATGCTTTTATGCCACATGATTGGCTGATTAGATATTTGCATTAACAAGCAGGTGTATTTAGTAAAGAGGTATGAGTGTATATGGCATGTTTGCCTCCATTGGTTGGGTGCTGAGAATGAGAGTAAGGAAGTCATACAGCAGCTATATAAAACCTTAGTTAGGCCACTCATGGAGAATTGAATGAAGTTCTGGTCACCCCACTATAGGAAGAATTAGGTGAGGGGGGCAGGAGAGAGTTACTGCCTGGATTAGTGTCTAAGCTGTAAGGAAAGATTGCACAAGCTTGGGTTGTCCTCCCCAGAGTATCAGGGGCCGATAGAGGTTTTTAAAATTGAAGTATAACTGGGGTAGACAATCAGAATCTTTCCCCCAGGGTAGAGATATCAAACAGAGGACATGCCTTTCAGGTCAGATGGGGGGGGATGTATAAAGGCAACCTGATTGACAAGCACTTTTTATTAGTGGAGTGATAGCATCTGGATAAGTTATCCAGAGATATTAGTGTAAGCAGGCAGTTTGGTTCATTTTAAGAGCTTTTTAGATAGACACATCAATATGAATGGGATGGAGGGATAAAGATTATATGCAGGAAGACATTTAGTATAAATTATGATCAATGTGGCACAACATGGGCAGCACAGGAGTGTAGTTGTTCACACAACACTTTCCAGTACCAGTGACCCAGGTTCATTTCCTGCCGCTGCCTGTAAGGAGCTTGTACGTTGTTTGCTTAACCACATGGGTTTCCTCCAGGTGCTCTGCTTTCCTCCCACAGTCCAAAGTGATGGGTTAATTGGTCCTTGTAAATTGTCCCATGATTAGGCTGGGATTAAATTCGGGGATTGCTGGGCAGTGCAGCTTGAAGATCTGGAAGAACCTTTTCCATACTGTATGCCAATAAGTAAATAGTCAGCCGAGTAGGCTCTCCAGTACCATATTGTTCTATATGATTGCACATTTAGATGGAGACGTAACGTAAAGATCTTTACTCCTCATATACGTGAAGGATGTAAGTAATAAAAGTCAATTCAATTCAAAATTCAACTTGGACAACGTTTTTGAATTTTGCATCAACTGTACTTTATTACTTTACTCAATCTGGTTACACCGGGTTTGACTAAAATCAGTAATTACACCAATCCAGTCAGTCATCTGATGTACTGAATGAAAGATGCACCGGTTGTAATTTGATCACATCAGATAAATAAGGAGATTCTTGTTCACTCTTAGGAAAATCCTTAAGCTGAGCACAAAGTTGGATTGCACGCAATGGATCTTTCAGACCTGAGTAAGGAGGATGTGCGTTGCCAAGGAAGCCAGATGCTTTGGATATGGGGTAACATATTTGAGACATACTTCCAGAACTACTGGCCTTCATTGATATTTCTGAAATTAGACAATCACATGGGAAGTTGAACAAATGCCACAATATAAAAACATTTAAATCAAGTCATCAATCAGCCCATAAGAGGTTTGAAATATTGAAGAGATCACTCTCATTTTAAAGTGCTATCTTAGACCAAAATAAAACAAATTCCTGGAAGTGGTCATTAAAGCCTCATTTGGGAATTCTTAACAGATATGTCCAGTTCTGATGAATAATTATTCATATGAAACATTAATTCTGATTTTTTTTTTCAGAAGTTACCTAATCTGCTGGATTTTTCAGCATTTCCTGATTTTATTTCAAATTTTCAAAAGCTACATTTTTGTGCTTTTTCCCATTATAGATATGACAGCTCCATTTATAGCATTTTGAATTTACCAAGTTCTTGGTGTAGTGAAGGTCCTTTACTAGAGTATAATCAGTGGAGCAGCATGGTAGTGTAGTGGCTAGTGCAACACTTTACAGTACAGACGACCCGGGTTCATTTCCCACCGCAGTCTGTAAGGAGTTTGTATGTTCTCCCTGTGACTGCATAGATTTCCTCCGGGTGCTCTGGTTTCCTCCTACAGTCCAAAAATGTATCGGTTGTAAATTGTCCCGTGAGTAAGCTAGGATTAATTTGGGGGGGGTTGCTGAGCGGGGGAGGGCGTGGCTTGAAGGGCTGAAAGGGCCTTTTTCATGTTGCAACTAAATAAATAAATAAATATGTAACACAACCCCAAAAGAAGATGAAAGGTGAGCCACCTGTCAGAGAGATGGGTTGAAAAGAGTGTGTACAGAAGAGACAAAAAGAGAACATGTGTAAATTTGGTGGGGGAGGAGCAGGGATATTAGTGGTGTTGCACAAGGGGTCAGAATTGAAGGTGTGTGAGATTCCTGGAGGGATATGGAGCTGGAAGAGTCATAGAACCCTCCAGCAAAGATCCTTTAGCCCAGGGGTCCCCAACCCTTTTTGCACTGCGGACCAGCCGACCTGGGGGGGGGGGGGGGGCGGGGATAGGGTTGCCAATGGACAAGAGTAGCTGTCAAATACGTTGTGTTTGCCCCGAGAAAGACTACCATGACCATGAAGCCTTGCGCGGCACTTGTGTGCGCATGTGTGTACGTGCTGATTTTTTTCTACAAATTGTTTTTAGCGATTCTGTTTTGGGCGGGTGTTAATCACGACCAGAAAATAGGTGATAAGTGGCTACTACACTCAATTTTTTTTCTAAAAGGGTTTATCTAATGAATTTAATATTAAACACACAGTGCATATTTTCCTCGCATGAATATAGTGATAAGTCAATCATCAGGGGAGGACAGGGGAGCTTGAAGTAAGTGTTGAACGAACTTCCAGTAGAAGTGGTAGAGGCAGGTTCGATATTATCATTTAAAGAAAAGTTGGATAGATATATGGACAGGAAAGGAATGGAGGGGTATGGGCTGAGTGCAGGTCGGTGGGGCTAGGTGAGAGTAGCGTTCGGCACAGACTAGAATGGCAGAGATGGCCTGTTTCCGTGCTGTAATTGTTATATGGTTATATAAGTCACTTATAAGTCAATAGCATCATAACATTTTAAGTAACGTTTGGATATTAAACACACAGCACATATTTTCCCCGTATGAACATATAAAATCAATATCACTGAATCGGTGGGAGCTCTGGGCTTGTTTCCCTGCAACAAGACGATCCCATCGAGGGGTGATGGGAGACAGCGATACTCGAAGGGGGTTTCTTATGTCCAGTCTATTCCGCAATTTAGTTTTCATTGCATTCATTGCAGAGATATGTTGGAAATGGAAACAACGTTTTCAGTGCTTTCGTAGCTGTCTCAGGAAATTTAGCCTTGACTTTGATCCTGAATGCCGGCAAAGATGTTATGTCAAACATACTTTTCAGCCCGTTGCCATTTGTAAGCTGGAGGAGTTGATCTCCTTCCCGTGCTGACATGGATGACGCGCGGGTAATGACCTCGCGTGCGTTCAAGCTCAACAGTGGGTGTGACAGGGAATGAGGAAAGGTGCAGCTAACTCATATCGCCAAATCATATTGTTTCCTCGCATGCTTTGCAGTCCGGTGGTTGGGGACCGCTGCTTTAGCCCATCTAGTCCAATTGACTTGCACCCAAACCATAGTCCTCCGTATCCCTCCCATCCTTGTACCTATCCAAATTTCTCTTAAATATAGAAATAGAACCTGCACCCACTTCTGCAGGCACTGCTCAGCACTCTGAATGAAGACCCTCCCCCATGTTGCCCTTAAGCATTTCGCCTTTCACCCTTAACCCATGGCCTCTAGTTCTAGTCTCAGCTAAACTGAGTGGAAAAAAGCCTGGTTGAGATTACAGAGAGGGACAAGACCTGATTCCATTTGCTGGGGGGAGATTCCTAGCCAAACCCTGATTTGGCTTTTGCGTGTTATAAAGTGGCCCAGGACAGCTTCTGTCACAATGCAGGGTTCCATCCTCCGGATGTACACTTGTTAGACTGTGGCATAGAGTTTACACTGAGACATTTTAATGTGCTGCAGAGCCTCAAAGGAAGATAGTGATGAGGAGACCCACACAACCATTGGAGGCTGAGAACAATGAACACACTGCACGGTTTAAATCTCCTCAATCCTTATTTTTTTTAAATCAGCATAAGCAAAGATTAATACCCGGCAATTACGAAAGAAAGCAACACACACAAAATGCCGGAGGATCTCAGCAGGCCAGGCATCATCTTTGGAAAAGAATCAATAGTCGACATTTTGGGTCGACAGCCTTTTTCAAGTCCTGACGAAGGGTCTCAGCCTAAAATGTTGACCGTTGACTCTTTTCCATAGATGATGACTGACCTGCTGAGAACCTCCAGCATTTTATGTGTGTTGCTTTGAATTTCCAGCATCTGCGGGGTTTTTGTGTTTGTGCATTACTAGAGGAGGTTATCAGGGTAAATTGACATTCATTTTAAGTGAAAAGCATACAAAAAAAATCAGTTTTACTCAGATTAACTTGTTCTATCAAGCATTTTTAGATGAAATCACAGTATTGCCAAATTGAACTGGATACTTTGAGTCAAAATTCCAAACAGCATTTCAAACCTTAATGCAGAACCAGACATGAATGCAATGCCTTCAAAATGGCTTGATGTTGACCCTGCAGTCTAGGAGGAATGCCTGCCACAAGGCATGCACAAAAATCTGGTCTCATACCTGCTGAGATGGCAAATGAGGCCAGAGGAAAGTGTCAATAAATGAGCTGCTGGAGAAACACAATGGGTCAGGCAGCAGGACAATGAACATTTCTGATCAAGACCCTTCAACTGGACTGAAGGGGAGATAACCAATAGAATGAGGTGAAGAGGAGGTATGGGGCTAGAGGAAGGTGGACCCAAGTGAGAAGGGAAAATAAAGTCAGGTAGGAGAGGGAAGGGTGGAGATAATGGTAGAGGCTGGGAGGTGGCAGGTAGAGACAACAAAGGGCAGTTCCTGCAACACAGCAATTCTTTAAAGATTCAAAGTACATTTATTATCAAAGTGTATGTGCAATATACAACCCTGAGATTTGTCTTCCCACAGACAGCCATGAAACATAGAAAACCCTGGAACCCATTCAAAGGAAACATCAAACCCACCCCTGCCCCTGTGTGCAAAAAAAAAACAAAAATCATGCAAACAGTAAAAAAGAAAGAAAAATAAATGAAAAACACAGAATATAAAACACAAAATCAAGGGTCCAGGCAAATTCAGTTCAGCTCATTTCATAGTAGATACAGAGGAGATGTCAGGGGTAAGTCCTTTCCGCAGAGCTTGGTGAGAGTATAGAATGGGCTGCCGGCGACGGTGGTGGAGGCGGATACAATAGTGTCTTTTAACAGACTCCTAGATAGGTACATGGAGCTTAGAAAAATAGAGGGCTATGGGTGACACTTAAGTAATTTCTAAAGTAAGTACATGTTTGGCACAGCATTGTGGGCTGAAGGGCCTGTATTGTGCTGTAGGTTTTCTATGTTTTTACTTCAATCTAGGGCTGTGTCATCATTATTAGCAGGCCACCCCAATCAAAATCACCCAAAATAGCATAAAAAAGGAGCAATCAGAAACTAGAAACACATCATAATATGTAATACTGAGTCCATTCCACAAACTGCATCGATTAAAACTTGCCCAAGACTCAGGCCTCCGGCACAATCTTCCAGAAGCAGGGGAGGGAGGGAGAGACCGTTTGAATGCAAACATTTTCCTCAAGCAGCAGGGAGTGGGAGGCTGGTAGACAGCACTCCTTTCGCTCACACCTCAATGATTTCAGTCTTCCTCGACACTTTAATCGGCGAGATCGGTGAGAAATGGAATCTATCATGGAGTATCATGGAATCTCTAGGCCTCTTGTCCTCAAGGCTGCACACTTCACTTGAAACCTCAACAAACACCCTTGGAGACAGTAAAGCGCCAGATTGCTCAATCGGCCCAAAAACACGCCACCAAGTGTAGATCACGGGCTTGAAATGTAGCAGAACCACATTTTAAAAAAAAGATGTGAAAGAAGTAGTTTTGTGAACCGTCTGGAGGATGTCACCTTTGGCCGGTCGTTCATTGCCCCCGAGTTCTTCCATTTGCTCCAGATTTCAGCATCTGTAGTCTCTTGAGTCTCCATAAATCAGAGTCTCAATTTAAATTCTGATGCTTTGTACAGAACATCCACTGTACAAAATATCTAGATGGCTTATTTTACATTGCCCAAGGTACCAACAAAGTTAACCGTTGATTCCATCGGCAACTTTGTATTTTGATCATTACTTTTATGGTATGCGTCTCAAACCTTCCATCGTCAGGGTATGTTTGGGGAAATTCATGGAAAGAGCTCCAAGACAGGCAATCACATGGGGGGGTTGGGGGAAGTTGCCTCGGTGCACAAGATTGCTATGTTTCCTACTCACCCTTCCTCTCTACAGCAGGCTTTTAAGCAGCTGGCCTGTGGCAACAGTGGTGGGGATGTCCGTTAATATCCAACACCCTTCTCAATGATCAACAGCTGTGATATTTTTAATCCGCAGTTACTGTATCTATTGAAGTAGGAGTGGTTCACTTTCAAAGAACATATTTTAATCCAATTGAGCAATAGTTTTAGGGAGGACCTGAAGTAGCATTGCAGACGGTGATTCACTTGTCAGGCAGTGAACCTTTGCTCAGGGAAACAAAGCAATTGATAGCTCGGCGTCTGTACTCATTGGAATTTAGAAGAATAGGGTGGGGGGAGGGGATCTCACCAAAACCTTGTTTTGAAATGTTGAAAGACCTAGATAGGGAAGACATATCCCACAGTGGTGGATTCTGAAGACCAGAGGGCACACCTTCGGAATAGAAGAACTTCCCTTTAGAACAGAGACAAGGAGGGAATTTCTTTAGCCAGAGGGTCATGAATCTGTGAATTCATTGCCACGGAGGACTGTGAATACCAAAATATTGGGTATATTTAAAGAGGAGTTTGATAGTTTCATAATTAGTAAGGGTGTCAAATGTTTCAGGGAGAAGGTATGAGAATGCTGTTGAGAGGGATAATAAATCAGACATGATGGAATGGCAGAGCAGACTTGATGGGCTGAATGGCCTAATTCTGCTCCCGTGTCTTATGATCTAATATGAGGCCTGTTCACCAAACTCTACCAAACCAATAGTGCTCGGTATTTTTTTTTGGAATTTCAACTGTGTGGGTCATTGCATTAGAGCAAAGTTAGACAGGAGAAGATTTTTCCTCACCACCCGCTCTCATCTTCACCTTGGCCAAATAGCCTGCCAACACTCAGTGCCTGCTTTCCAAAGTGATCACCTTGGTGTCCCATAAAAAAGGATCTGATACCCATGAAGCTACATCTTTGTGAAGATATGAGAAATTTGCTGGTCATCACTTGCCTTCATTTGCAGGAAAATCCATCTCCGAACCAATGCGATCCTCACGTATACACCTGGTTTGTTTCTTCTGCCACATCCATAACCCCAGCTTGTGGTGCCTACTAACCACCAGATGGAGTTCTGTTTGATCGCTAAAGGGCCACCACTGTCACCCTGTGTCAAACAAAGGAAGTGCCAGATTCAGAATAGAGGAATCCAGATGGTAACAGCTGAGCTCTGCATTCTCAATACTGACTTCAAGCATATCAGGGACAGGTTTCCTGCACGTCACATTCCTGTAACAATCTTGGATAATTTAACACCTCCCATCAACCTATCACCACTCTAAATCGCCCCATTCTCTCATCACTTTTCTCACTTAATTTAACTTGGTCTCTGCAGCCCACTAATCTTTCTTTTTGTTCTTTCCTCTTCTTCTGCCACCTTCCCCCCACCCCCAACGTCCGGCGCTCCATAAAACATGGAGCAGTATTAGGCCATTTGGCTCATCATACTTACTCCACCATTCCGCTACGGCCAATTTATTTTCCCTCTTAACCCCATTCTCCCACCTCCCCCCATAACCTTTGACGCCCTTACTAATCAGAACCTATTAATCTCCATTTTAAATATACCCAATGACATGGCCTCCATCGCCCTCTGTGGCAATGAGTTCCACAGGTTCACTGCCTTCTGGTGAAACATATCGATCTAGTTATAAAGGCAAGACAGCGGCTGTAATTTATTAGGAGTTTGAAGAGATTTGGTATGTCAACAAATACACTCAAAAACTTCTATAGTTGTATCATGAAGAGCATTCTGACAGGCTGCTTCACTGTCTGATATGGAGGGGCTACTGCACAGGACCGAAAGAAGCTGCAGAAGGGTGTAAATCTAGTCAGCTCCATCTTGGGCACTAGCCTACAAAGCACTCAAGACATCTTCAGGGAGCTGTGTCTCAGAAAGACAACGTCCATTATTAAGGACCTCCAGCACCCAGGGCGTGCCCTTTTCTCACTGTTACCATCACGTAGGAGATACAGAAGTCTAAAGGCACACACTCAGCGATTCAGGAACAGCTTCTTCCCCTCTGCCATCCGATTCCTAAATGGACTTTGAAGCTTTGGACACTACCTCACTTTTTAAAATATACAGTATTTCTGTTCTGCACATTTTTAATAATCTATTCAATATAGTTAATTGATTTACGTGTTTATTTATTATTATATTTTATTTTTTCTCTCTCTCTGCTAGATTATGTATTGCATTGCATTGCATTGAACTGCTGCTGCTAAGTTAACAAATTTCACGTCACATGCTGGTGATAATAAATCTGATTCTGATTCTAAAATTTTAAAAAATCTACAATTTGTACCTCTGAGCTTGGGTGATGGGGTGGAGATGCATCTCTAATGAAGGAGGAGTATGGTGCTCCTTCCCTTTGCTAGCCTGCAGGTTGACTTTGGGCAAGGCCTAGCACCTGCTTAGCCCCCTGATCAGAGTCATGTGAAGCCATGAGATCAGGTGGTGGATGGTCATATGAGCAGCTGGTGCCTACCACAAGTCCTGGTTATGCGACCACTGACACCAGGCAGACAATCTCTGAAGAGGATTGGTAATGGCTAGGGTCATCTGTCTTGTAAAGACACTACCCAGAACAAGGCAATGGCAAACCACTTCTGAAGAAAAGTTTGCCAAGAGCAAATCATGGTTACTATGATCACCTACGTCATATGTCATGGCACATAATGATGGTGACCATTGAACTTATAAAATGAAGACACGCCATGCACTAGAGGAAATTTACCATGATGTTGTGAGGAAGAGCAAGTTTGAGTTATTGGATTATTTATGCTTGGCTGGTTTTCTGTTCGTTGTAGCGGCAGCTAACAGGAGTTTATTGGAGGTGTATATGGTTTTAGTAGTCCGTAATCCATAACCATAAGACATAGGAGCAGAGTTAGGTCATTCAGCCCACCAAATCTGCCTCACCATTCAAACATGGCTGATTTACTTTCCCTTTCAACCCCACTCTCCTGTCTTCTCCCCGTAACCTTTGAAGTCCTTCCAAATCGAGAACCTATCAACTGCCACTTTCAATATACCCAGTGACTTAGCCTTTACAGCCACCTATGGCAATAGGTTACACAGATTCACCACCCTCTGGCATAAGAAATTCCTCACCTCCTTTCTGAAGGGACATCCTTCTATTCTGAGTCTTAGACTCCTCCAGTGATGAAGGGAGAGACCCTCAGTACATTTCAAAAGCGGCTGCGTGAACATTTGAAATGCCAAAACCTATAGGACTCTAGAAAGATTTACCTGCTGGTATGTGATAAGCCAAATGGCTCTTCACCCTACTGCTCATTTCTAAGACCATTAGATATACGCAGGAGCAGATTTAGGCCATTTGGCCTGTTGAGTCTGCTCCATCATGGCTGATTTATTATTCCTCTCAGCTCCATTCTCCTGCCTTCTCTCCATAATATTTCATGCCCTGACTAATCAAGCCTCTCTCAACCTCCGCTTTAAATATCCCCAATGACTTGTCCTCCTTACCCATCTATCACAGTGAATTCTACAGATTCATCACCATCTGGCTAAAGAATTCCTCTTTAACTCTGTTCCAAATGGACATTTCTCTGTTCTGAGGCAGTACCCTCTGGTCTTAAGCCTCACCCAGTATAGGAAACTTCCTCTCCGCATCCACTCTATCTAGGTCTTTCAATGTTCAATAGGTTCTACGAGATCCCCCAGAATCTAGGACTAATTAAAATCATTTCCAAAGCTATGAAGAGGGAATTTATATTTGTGGCATTTAACACCCTGTTTAATTTCCTGTTCCATTGGAGGACACCATTCTCCTTCTTAAATGAGGTTTACTCTTCTATTGAAATGTTAATGCTACTAATTAAATTTGTGGGAGAGATAACACTCGTGTCAAGGAGCATCTCTGGCCTACGGACAACTACAAAGATGTTTGGCAAAGTCTCCCTTGGCAAACGGACCAGGAAATTAAAAGCCTCTAGGCCCAATGCAAAGTGGTAAACTGGATTCAAATTTGGCTCAGTGGACAGAAGTAGAATGATGATAATTCGGGATGTTGGTTAATGGAGGTCTGAGTAAATATTACTCTGCTAGGCTCCCCTTATCTAAATGGAGGTAGATTACGATTGAGTGGAATATAGAGAAATGGTGCTGGAGCCTAAAGGCTCTCACTCAATGACTCAGGAACAGCTTCCTCTCTCCACAATCAAATATCTCCATAGTCCATCAACAGTACCTCATTATTTTCTTTTTGCTCGAGTTATTTCAGAATCAGAATCAGAATCAGGTTTATTATCACCGGCATGTGATGTGACTTATCAGCAGCAGTTCAATGCAATCTATAATCTAGCAGAGAGAAAAAATAATAATAAATGACATAAAACATAATAACTAAACAAGTAAATCAATTACATATATTGAATAGATTTAAAAAAGGTGCAAAAACAGAAATACTGTATATTTTAAAAAAGTGAGGTAGTGTCCAAAGCTTCAATGTCCATTTAGGAATCGGATGGCAGAGGGGAAGAAGCTGTTCCTGAATCGCTGAGTGTGTGCCTTCAGACTTCTGTATCTCCTACCTGATGGTAACAGTGAGAAAAGGGCATGCCCTGTGTGCTGGATGTCCTTAATAATGGACGCTGCCTTTCTGAGACACCGCTCCCTAAAGATATCCTGGGTACCTTGTAGGCTAGTGCCCAAAATGGAGCTGACTAGATTTACACCCTTCTGCAGCTTCTTCCGGTCCTGTGCAATAGCCCCTCCATACCAGACAGTGATGCAGCCTGTCAGAATGCTCTCCACAGTACAACTATAGAAATTTTTGAGTGTATTTGTTGACATACCAAATCTCTTCAAACTCCTAATAAATTACAGCCGCTGTCTTGCCTTTATAACTAGATCAATATGTTGGAACCAGGTTAGATCCTCAGAGATCTTGACACTCAGGAACTTCAAGCTGCTCAATCTCTCTGCTTCTGATCTCTCTATGAGGATTGGTATGTATTCCTTCATCTTACCCTTCCTGAAGACCACAATCAGCTCTTTCATCTTACTGACATTGAGTGCCAGGTTGTTGCTGCGGCACTATTTCATCAGTTGTCATATCTCACTCCTGTACGCCCTCTTGTCACTACCTGAGATTCTATCATCAGCAAATTTATAGATGGTACTTGAGCTATGCCTAACCACACAGTCATATGTATATAGAGAGTAGAGCAGTGGGCTAAGCACACACCCACAGGTGTGCTAGTATTGATCGTCAACAAAGAGGATAAGTTATCACCAATCTGCAAAGATTGTGGTCTTCCGGTTAGGAAGTCCAGGATCCAATTGCAGAGGGAGGTGCAGAGGGAGGTACAGAGGCCGAGGTTCTGCATCTTCTCAATCAGGATTGTGGGAATGATGGTATTAAATGCTGAGCTATAGTCGATGAACAGCATCCTGACATGGGTGTTTGTGTTGTCCAGGTGGTCTAAAGCCAAGAGGAGAGCCATTGAGATTGTGTCTGCCATTGACCTATTGTGGTGATAGGCAAATTGCAATGGGTCCAGGTCCAAGCTGAGGCAGGAGTTCAGTCTAGTCATGACCAACCTCTCAAAGCATTTCATCACTGTAGATGTGAGTGCTACCGAGTGATAGTCATTAAGGCAGCTCACATTATTTTTCTTAGGCACTGGTATAATTGTTGGCTTTTTGAAGCAAGTAGGAACTTCTGCCCGTAGCAGTGAGAGGTTGAAAATGTCCTTGAATACTCCCGCTAGTTGGTTGGTACAGGTTTTCAGAACCTTACCAGGTACTCCACCGGGACCTTCTGCCTTGCAAGGGTTCACTCTCTTTCAGGACAGTCTAACATCAGCCTCTGAGATGGAGATCACAGGGTAATCAGGTGCAGCAGGGACCTTCACAGCTGTAGTTGTGTTCTCCCTTTCAAAGCATGCATACAAGGCATTGAGTTCATCTGGTAGTGAAGCATCGCTGTCATTTATGCTATTGTGTTTCGTTTTGTAGGAAGTAATGTCTTACAAACCCTGCCAGAGTTGCCGTGCATCTGATATCGCCTCCAACCTCGTTCAGAATTGTCTCTTTGCCCTTGAAATAGCCTCCACAAATCATACCTGGTTTTCTAGTACAGGCCTGGGTTGCCAGACTTGAATGCCACAGGCTAGCCTTCAGCAGACGGCGTACCTCCTGGTTCATCCACAGCTTTTGGTTTGGGAATTACAGTAAGACCTTGTTGGCACACTCTCATCCACACTGTTTTAATGAAGTTGGTAACAACTGCAGCATACTTGTCCAGGTTCAAAGATGAATTCCTGAATCGAGTCCAGTTCAAAGCAGTCCTGCAGGCGCTCCCGTGTTTTCGTCGTCCATATCTTCTTGGTCCTCACTGCTGGTGCTGCAGTCTTCAGTCTCTGCCTATACTCAGGGAGCAGAAGTATAGCCAGGTGATCAGACTTCCCGAAGTGAGAGTGTGGGATAGCACGGTAGGCATTCTTGATGGTGGTGTAGCAATGGTCCAATGTGTTGTTTCCCCTGGTATTGCAAGTGATCCGTTGATGATAGTTGCTTAGTGATTTTTTCAGACTGGCCTGCTTAAAATCTCCCAAAGCGATGGTGAAGGTGTTAGGGTGCACTGCTTCATGCATGTTGATCCCGTTACTCAGATCATCTAAAGCCTGCTTGATATTGGCCTGAGGTGGAATGTAAATAGCTACCAGAATGACCCCAGAGAACTCCCGTGGTAGGGAAAAAGGACAGCACTTAACTGCTATATATTCCAGGTCTGGTGAGCAGAATTGGGACAGCACTGATATATGTGTGCCCAAGAGAGTTGATCATGAGGCATACTCCTCCACTTCTGCTTTTGAGAGACTCTGTAGATCTATCCTGACAGTGTATAGAAAACCCGTTGATCTGAATTGCGGCATCCGGTACAGAAGGGGTTAACCAGGATTCCGTGAAACAAAGGACACACACGGTCCTAATGTCCCTCTGATTCAGCACTGATTTTGTCAGTTACAGATTTGTATGTCTTTACACTGCATTGCTTCCCCCAACTAATAACGGCAAATGCACCACACGCCTCAACTATCTTATTAAATTGCACATCGACTGAGGAATTTATGGAAGTGGACCCTAAGATCATTCTGATCCTCCACACTGCTATAAATTCTTCTGTTAACCCTGTTATCTGCCTTCTAGGATGGCCTTCCAAAGGGTATCTCTTCGCACATTTCCAGATTGAACGCCATCTGCCACTTCTCAGGTCAGCTCTGCAATCTGTCAATGTCTCACCACCAATCTTCATGTCATCTGCAAATTTAGTAGCCAACCCTTCCACTTCCTCATTTAAGGCCCTCTGGACCTATGGAAAACATCCTCTCCATGGCTACGCTATCTAGACCTTTCAATATTCAATAGTTTCAATCTTACCCTCATTCAACTCCAGTGAGTACAGACCCAGGGCCACAAACACTCCTCAAACATTAATCCTTCCATTCCCAGGATCACTCTCATGAACCTCCTTTGTACCCTTGCCAATACCAGCACAATCTTTCTTATGGAATGCCCTGTTTATGATTTCTGCTGCTATGTTATGAGGTATTTTAATTTTGCAGCGTTCTGCAAAAGCAATGTGTCCTGCTGGTGAGACTGTTTTGGCTTTGGTTGAAGATGAGGAGCCAACTTAGGGATGTTGTGTCAGCCAGTCAGGATCATGGGATGTAGAGAAGGTTCTAGAGTGCTGGGTGGGAAGAGATTTCTGAAGGACAGTGGTCTGGTTTGGGGTCCTTTTGGCGAGAGTTACGGAGCAGAGCACAAGGAAAGGTGCTGCAGAATGCCATTGGAAGGAGAGTCCTCACTGCAAGAGGTGCTTTGTGCAGATGCATGGCTCCAAGGAAGAAGGGTCAATAGTCCTGAGAGAGCCAGTCTGTTCAAGATGGTCTTCGAGGTAAATTCGGATTGTGGCGGGTGCTTTCACGCAGACCGTGGGTCCAGCACATGAGTAAAGTGATACACCCATGACTACCCCAGAAGTGAGCTCCAATGTTTAGGTGCACGTTTGGCTGGTTTAACTGCAATGGGCCCTTTTACCTTTCTTTTCTTTTTACTGTAACTGCAAATTAGTTAAATATACTTCTTTATAATTTTATGCTGGTGTACAATCTATCATCTCCGGGCTATTGATAACCGTGCATTTGGTCAAATTGAGGTTCCTTTCATCGCAACATCCCAATGTTCCTGTTTGGTTAAACATGTCGACCCTAGATGTATATTGCTTGTGAAAGGCAGCCTTCTCACCATTGAGTCACATGGCTGTTAGCAGAGTTAGCACACGAGCCAAGGTGGCATACAAGCCCCAATGAGAGGGTTACATTTAGGTAATAAGCTGAAAGGGGACAAGAGTATCACAATAGTGTAGTGATTGGTGGAATGCTGATACAGCTTGAGCCATCAGAGTGCATTTCCAGTGCTGTCTGTAAGGAGTTTGCACGTCCTCCCCAGGAAGGCTTGGCGATCCACCAGTTGCTCCAGTAACCTCCCACAACCCAAACCTGTAGTGGTTAGTGGGTTAATTAGCCATTGTAAATTGTTCTGTGATTAGTCAGGTTCCTGGGCGGTAGGACTCGTTGGACCAGAAAGTCTTGTTCCGTGCTCTATCTCTAAAGAAAGAGGTAAATAAATATTACTCGTAATACTCCAAGAGCAGTCATTAATGTAAACAGGAAACAACTGAGAACCAAGAAGATCCGTGGGTTCTCCTTTAGTTGCATCCCTTCTGCAGAAAAGATCCATTTATTCCATCTCTGTTTTCTGTATGACAGCCAGTTTTCAATCCATGCTGATGTGCTTCCTTCAGTACTTTGGGCTTTTATTTCTGACACCTTATGTTAGTGTGGCACTTCGTCGAATGCATTTTGGAAATCATATGCACATCTATACATTCCTTACCATCACTTTTCCCTGTCACATCCTCAATGAATTCAAACAAATTAGTCAAATATAATTTGCTTTTCATAAAACCATATCAATTAGGTTTCATTACTTTTAGCATCCTAAATGATTTGCTTTTCCTCTTTGATTAATATTCTAGCATCTCGCCAACATCTTCCAAGAGGACCACAACCTCGTCGAAGGGTTTGGAGGCATGGGTGCCTCAATGACCTAGAGATCTATGCAGGTTGGAGTCAGATCTTTATGGTTTAGCTCTTGGTAGGGCCAAAAGGTCAAAGGGAAGAGGCCAGACTAAGAGAGGACCACCGATCTTCCGGGAGTGGGGTTCACCTCAGGGCTAACAACCTTGACCGTTAAAACAAAATTGTTATGGAAACAGTAATGAGGGGTTTTTCTACATCTGTGTGCGACGGAATTCCTGAGCCTCCACCCAGGGCATGCATGACTGACAGTAAACTGAGAGGAAGTTGCTGACACAATGAAGGAAGGTGTGAATGCCACCAAAGATGGAGGATCTTCATTGCTGTCCTAAACCCCAAAAGCACAACGGGCAAAAGAAGAATCTTGCCAACAATAGATATTAAACTGACTGGCCTAAAGTTCCCTGCTTTGTCTTCCTTCTTGAACAATCTTCTGGTACCTTCCTAACTAAAAACTGTCACAGCAGCCACTTTCTTTTAAACTAGGCTGACATAGGATTTACAGTCTGACACAATGATTTTATTTCTACAGACAATGCCTGACTTGCTAAGTGTTTCTAGCATTTTCCATTTTAATTTTACATTTCCAGCAACTAGATTTTTTTTTAATTTTCAAGGGATGTGAAGTGGGTTTAACCTTGGCTGCCAGATTCAATAGACCCAAACAGTCCTTTGGTTTCTATGATTCTACAATCAAATATTAGACAGTCAAACAACATGGAAGCAGGACTTTCAGCCCACCAAGCCTGTGTTGACCATCAAGCATGCGTTTACATCAATACTAAACAAGAACTGTCATGTGGCGTGGAGTAATGATGGCACTAAATGGCAACTCCTTTGCTTGCATCTTCGGAAACAGCTCTATTTCCATCTTTAATATCTTTATTTTTCCCTTTCAGGGTTCTTTGGAAGACCCTAACCTGGAGTTGCACGCTGACTACGGTTCTTTGCAGGAATGGGACTCGCTCTCGGGGTTTCACAACTGACTGTTGTTATTCGGCACGCCAAGGTCTCGGCCTAAGAGTCCGGCTCGGATTTGGAAGCCTATCATCTCAGGGCTCTAGAGATGGGCAGATCGAGGGATGGTGTCATGGCAGGAGACCCGTGTGTCATCAGGGGAGTAGGGATATCTGCTGTGTGCCCAAAGACCTGAGATCTTTGAGATCTTCTGGTACAGAGCTCAAAAAAAGTGAAGTAACTGACTTTTAACATCGTAAACCAGCGAGTTGTTTCTTATGTCTCCCCGCCCACCAGGAAAATGGAGACACCTCTTTCTCCCTTATTAGGGAGAGAGAGAACATGTGGTATGTGGTAGACCGGGTGAAATGTGAATACTTTGGGTAACTGCAAGTTTGTGCCTTTGCTATTGCTTTGCTTATGCTTGAGTGCTCAGTGGCGGGCGCCATTGCTTTTTTTTTGCCGGTGGGAGGAGAGGGGATTGTTGCTTGCTGCCGCTTACGTGCAGGAAGGGAGAGGAGCTGGGGGGGGCAGGTCTTCAGGGTTCTAACATTTAACTGTCGTTCATTCTCTAGGGCACTTCTCTATTTTTGTGGATGGTTGTGAAGAAAAAGTATTTCAGGATGTATATTGTATACATTTCTCTGACATTAAATTGGACTTTTGATCTTCTGCAGTTGTTGGAACTCCAGATTTGCAACACACAATGCTGGAGGAACTCAGCAGGAAAGGCAACAGCCATGGAAAGGGATAAAGAGACAACATCTCAGGTTGAGACCTTTCAGCAGAACCAATCCTATTGTATTAATTCCACACCCCTCAATTCCCCTCAACACCACCACAAAATTCTATCATTTTCTGCAAAACAGGAGCAATTTACAGTGGCATGTCATTGGAACATGGAAAGCTGGAGGAAACCTATATAGTCACAGGGAGAACATGTCTACAATTCTGATGGAAAAGTTCCAAAACCTGGGCCTCTGTACCTCCTTCTGCAACTGGATCCTCGACTCCCTAACCAGAAGACCAGAATCTGTGCTGATTGGAGTAGCATCTTGACCTTGCTAACAACCAACACTGCTGCAACTCAGAGATGTGTGCCTATCCCACAGATCTACTGTCCGTGCACCCATGACTTTGTGGCCGAGCACAGTTCAAATGGCATCTATAAATCTGCTGATGATACAAACATTGTGAGCAGAATCTTAGATGATGACAAGAGGGCGTACAGGAGCGAGATGTACCAGCTAGTTGAGTGGTGTCGCAGCCACAACCTTGCACTCAACGCCAGTAAGACCAAAGAACTGATTGTAAACTTCAGAAGGTGTGAGATGAGGGAACACACACTAATCCTCAGAGGGATCAGAAGTGGAAAGAATGAGCAATTTCAAATTTGTAGGTGTCAATATCTCTGAGAACCAAACCTGGTCCCAACATATCAATGCAGCTATAAAGGAGGCAAGACAGCAGCTGTATTTCATTAGGAGTTTGAGGAGATTTGGTATGTCACCTAAAACACTCAATTTTCTATAAATGTACTGTGGAGAGTATTCTGACTGGCTGCATCACCATCTGGTATTGGCGGGGTGGGGGGATGACTACTGCACAGGATTGAAGTAAGCTGCAGAGAGTTATAAAATTAGTCAGCTCCGTCATGGACACTAGCCCCCGTAATATCCTAGACTTCAAGGGGCGGTACCTCAAAAAGGCGGCCCACAGATCTATTGTCTGTGGATATATATTTACCGTAATTCAGGTTTTTTTTTTCCCTCTGTTGTCGTGTAGTGCATTGCATTCTGTATTACTTTGCACTGCTGCCACAAAGTTAAAAATTTCACAACACATATCGGTGATATTAAACCTGATTTTGATTCTCATTCCTCAGCACTGGAGGAAGCAACTCTACTTGCTACACTACTTTGAAACCGTGTGGCTTTATATTTTCCTTGCTGAGTTTATTCAGTAACGAGGTTTGTGAAAACAGATCAAGTTCACTGATCAATTTTCTTCCCTCTACAAGCATGGGCTACTGGTGTGGTTGGTCTTGGGACCGCTTCCTTTTATGCCGTACGTGATTGATTTGGATGATGGAATTGATGGCTTTGTGGCCAAGTCTGCAGATGATACGAAGGTAGGTGAGGGCAGGTCGTGTTGAGGACACAGGGAGGCTGCAGAAGAACTCAGGCAGATTAGGAGAGTGGAGAAAGAAGTGGCAGATGGAATACAGTGTTAAGAAATGTACGGCCAGGCCCTTTGGTTGAAGGAGTAAAAGCACAGATTATTTTCTAAATTGAAAGAAAATTCAAAAATCTGAGGTGCAAGGGGACTTGGGAGTCTTCATGTAGGATTCCCTGAAGGTTAACTTGCAGGTGAGTTGGTGGTGAGGAAGGCAAATGTAATGTTAGCATTCATTTTGAGAGGACTAGAATATAAAAGCAAGGATGTAATGTTGAGGCTTTACAAGGCATTGGTGAAGTGTCACTTGGAGAATTGTGAGCAGTTTTAGGCCCCTTATCTAAGAAGGGATGTGCTGACATTAGAGGGGGTTCAAAGGAGATTTTAAAAAAATGATTCGGAATGCAAGAGTTATCATGTGAGAAATGTTTGATGGCTCTGGACCTGTACTCACTAAAATCCAGAAGAATGAGAGGTGACCTCATTGAAACCTATAGAATGGTGAAAGGCCTAGATAGAGTGGATATGGAGAGGATGTTTCCTGTAGAGGGGAAGTATAGGACCACAGGGCAGAACCAGAGAATAGAAGGATATCTATTCTGAATGGAGAGGAGAAGGAATTTCTTTAGCCAGAGAGTGGTGAATCTGTGGAATTTGTTGCCTTAGATGGCTATGGAGGCCAAGTCATTGGGTGTATTTAAGAAGTAGGTTGATAGATTTTTGAGAAGTCAGGGCAAGAAAGATTACAGGGTGAAGGCTGGAGAATGGGGTTGAGAGGTAAATGGATCAGTCATGATATGGTGGAACAGACTCGATGGGCTGAATGGCTTAATTCTATTCTTATCGTTGGTACCTCTGCTTGTGTTTAGAACTGACCAGACTGATGGCAGAGATTGAGATGTCCGCTCCAAGTTTGCCAATTTTAACAATACCTGACACGCATCAAATCCACCTTGCTGGTAGCCAGCACAAATCATACGAGGCAAGAGGGCTGAATAGTACATCCTTTTACAGTCTTCACTGTTAATTAAAGGCACTGCGACCTTCTGTAGGACTTCAGAGAGCCTACCTGATGAAATAAGCATAAGAATTGTGAAAGTCAAATCAATTTTATTTGTAGTATCATACACCTCAGGTTTCCATAAGAACATAAGACATAGGAGCAGAAGTAGGCCATTATCCCTCTCAACTCCATTCTCCTGCCTTCTCCTTGTAACTTTTGATGCCCTTAGTAATCAAAAATTTATCAACCTCTGCTTTAAATATACCCAATAACTTCCCCTCCACAACTGTTTGTGGCACATTGCGGCATTGAATTCCACAGATTCCCCTCTAGCTAAAGAAATACCTCATCATCTCTGTTATAAACAGATGTCCTTCTATTCTACATCCTCTGGCCCTGGAATCTCTGGCTATAGGAAACAATCTCTACCTGGGCCTTTCAATATTCACTAGCTTTCAATGCAATTCCCCCCTCATTCTTCTGAAGTCCAGCGATGACAGCCCAGATCCTGGGAATGAAAGTGTTAATATGAGGGGCCTTCGAAGGCTCTGGGCCTGCACTTCATATACATACATACGAGTTTAACAGTTACTTGTTCATTGTGTTTTATAGAACTGCTTTTATTTTTATATTTATTGTGGGTGTTTTGTTTATTTTATGCTGCTTTGGATCTGGGGAAATAATTCTTCTTCTTGTTTTACGGCAGTTAGCACCCACCTTAATGGTGCATCACTGCCGCCACCTGCTCCGGAGTGTGTAATAGACTTACATCCTAAATCCCTTCACCCAATCACACACTCACATACCCTAACCTACACTTTATCCTCCCATCTTTGGCCATCCTAGTACCCTATTCCTGCTTATCCATCATATCCTATAAAAAAACCCTGTACCCCTTAAGAAAGCTAAAAAATACCCCGACCTGTGCTCTCTCACCCATGCCCAGCAACCCTTTTAATGTGAATTCCTGCACCCCCAATTCCCTCAGATTAATTCTCATCATCTCTCTCTGTATCCCACACTTCCTGCAACTCAGAACTACATGTTCTACTGACTCCTCTTCCTGACGTTCCTCACACAATCCTGTCTGGTGTTTCCCTATCACTTTCAATGTTTTGTTTAATGCAGAGTGCCCCAGCATTAACCTAGTCCACACAATTTCCTCTCTCTTGTATCCACTACCTACCCTAGTACCTGCAACACTCTTTTGTATTTGATATAAATGCCTCCCTTTCCCCTCCCTGTCCCATCTTTCTTGCCACATTCGGTTGACTTTTTCCCAGATTACACACTTAACCTCTGCTTTACTGATACTAATGTGCATTTCTGTATTTTCTTTCTTTAACACCCTCTTTGCCAACTCAGCCACCTCTCATTCCCCTTCACCCCTACATGTGCTGGAACCCATAGAAATTTTACCTGACCTCCCTGATTTGCAATTCTTGTGACTGACTGAAGGACTTCATAAAGTACATCTTGCCAGCTGTTTGAGTGAAAAGACCTTAAACTTGTTAGTACTGAGGATGAATCTGAGCAAGTCAGCACTTTGACTTGTCTAGCTTTCTCCACTCATCGCAACACAACCAACACCGCCAGCTTCTCCACTGTATACACCCCTAATTTATTAGATGTTCTTCTGCTGATTCCAATTTCTTTTGCTGGTATAGCCACCCCAAACCCTGTCACTTCAATTTCAGGTTCCTTAGCACCATCCGTATAAATCTGAGTATAATCACTATACTTTTCCATCACATGACAGTTAAATGCACTTACCAAATCAGTTTTATATTTTCCTTTCCTTTTTACCTTTAACAAATGCCAGTCTATGTCAGGCATTAATAATAATTATTTTGTTTTCCTTTACACTCGTGTATTGAAAAATGACAATAATCTTAACTCAAGGAAATGTCCTGAATTGAGATGTCATGCCCTAAAGATCGGCTGAAGATAACCATGCTAGAAATCTTTTAGGGATATGAGATAAAGTACTGGAGTGGTATAATAAAATGGTTTCCTTGCTTCTGTGAGTAATGACTCAGGGCACAGCCTCTTCTCATTATTACCATCAGAAAGGATGCACGGCAGCCTGAAGACACACACTCAACAAATTATCTTCTTCCTGCCTTCAGATTTCCAAACAGTCTATAGACACTACCTCACTATCTTTCCACCCGTTGATTTTTAAATATTTCTTATTGTCACTTATAGCAATTACTCATGTATTGCACTGTACTGTTGCCATAAAACAAATTTTCATGACAGACACTCCATGGTCACTTTATTAGGTACACCTGTACTTTAATGCAAATATCTAATCATACAGTCATGTGGCAGCAACTCAATGCATTCAAGCATGCAGACATGGTCAAGAGGTTCAATTGTTGTTCATAGTCAAGATGGCACCCACAAACAATGCTTCCTCAGACGACATCTTCAGATAGTCCACAAAACTGTGTTTTTCCGTCTTTTACATCTTTTTTTTCCCATTTTAAATGTGTTTCTGATACCGTTAGTGCCTATGATGTACAGTTTGAAGATTGATTGAATGATCTGGCACTTTGCTGTCTGAGAAGATTCCAGGGTGAGCGACAGAGGCCTAGAAGCCTAAAGGGACACAAGCCCAGGATCGACTTCATTTCTCGATGATCTCACCAATTAAAGTATTGAGAAACACTGAAACATCAAGGCAGATGTGGAAGGCCAGTGAATGTTCAGCGCTGTCCGCTGGCCAAAGAAGGTGTCTGTGTGTGATGGTCTCTTGCTTGCTACTCCCAAGGGAAGACCCAAGCATTTGAATAGTCCCTCACTCTCTCAGGCACAGAGACCGGTTTAAGCTGACAGGAAGACGACAATAACTCAAATATTCATGTGTTCCAACAGTGGTGGGCAGAAGAAAATCTCTGACCACTCAACACGTCAAATCTTGAAGAGGATAGGCTACAGCAGCAGAAGATCATGAACATGCACTCAATGACTACTTTATTAGATACCTCCAGTATAATAAAGTGGCCACTGTGTGTATATCCTGTTGTATTCCTTGATAGTCATTTAAACTGTACACAACTCTACCAGTATTGATATCACTCATAAACTGCTCATAATATTCCAAGTGAGGCCTCACCAGTGCTTTATGTTGAGCCTGTTAGCATCACCCCTGAATAAAGCCTTGCTTTTATATTCTAGTCATCTTGAAATGAATGCTAGCATCACAAATGAATGCTGACATGTTTCATTACCTGAATGTCTTTACAGGGAGCTGGAATGGTCAGGACCAAATGGCCTCATCCTGAGCTGTAATAAATGTTGATTACAGGAGAGATGGAACCAAGAAGGTAAATACTGTAATTTATCAATAGCCCATAGGTCAAATCCTCTCAACTGGTTTTGATCAGCTGGGAGTAGGTGGTAAGGAACTTTTCTGAACAACTTTCTTTTCCCATGTATGGTCTGTGCTTTTGTTTTGCATCTTCCAAGGGACATCATCACCACAGGATGAGTGGCAGAGGTGTGAGTTGCACAAGTGGAGTGACATAAAGAAAGGAAAGTAGTAAGGAGATAGATACTTTATTGATCCCAAAGGAAATTACAGTGTCACAGTAACATTAGAAGTGCACAGATATTCAAAATACAAATATTAGAAGAGAAGAAAGAATAAAAGAAAAGTTACCTCAAACAGTCTAACAGGAGGGGGTCATCACTACCCCGGCTATAGGTCGACACATTAGAGCCTAAGAATGACCTCATATAGCGCTCTTTAGAGCAGCGCAGTTGTCTTAGTCTACGACTAAACGTGTTCCTCTGTTCAGCCAAGGTGGCATGCAGAGTGCAAGAGGCGTTGTCCAGAATTGGCAGGATTTTCCATAGGGTCCTTTGTTTTACTACAGCCTCTTGTGTGTCCAGTTTGACTCCTATAACAGAGCCAGCCTTTCTAATCAGTTTATTGAGCCTATTGGCATCACCTATTTTGATGCCGTTGCCCCAATACACTACTGGATAGAAGATTGTACTGGTGACAACTGACTGGTAGAATATGTGAAGGAGAGGCCTGCATACTTCAAAGGACCTCAGTCTCCTCAGGAAGTAGAGGCAACTCTGGCTCTTCTTGTACACAGCCTCTGTATTGGTGTTCCACTCAAATCTGTCATTCAGGTGCATCCCTATGTCCTCACCACATCAACATCCTCACCATCAATAGTAACAATGAGCAGAGCAGACTGAGTCATCCTAACGTCCATCACCATCTCCTTTGTCTTACTGACGTTGAGCTGCAGATGATTCAGCTTGCACCATTTGATGAAGTTCTCCCTAGAGCCCTGTATTCATCCTGCTATCCTCCCTTTATACACCCAACTAATGCTGAGTCATCAGAGAAATTCTGCAGATGACATGACTCAGTATTGTATCTAAAGTCCAAGGTATACAGGATAAACAGGAAGGGAGTCAATACAATCCCCTGTGGGGCCCCAGTGCTTCTTATAACCATGTCTGACACACAGCTCTGAAGCCGCACCAACGGTGGTCTACCAGTCAGGTAGTCCATTATCCGGGATACAATGAAAGTGTCAACCTGCACTGAACAGAGCTTTTCCCCCAGCAATGAGGGCTCTATGGTATTGAAGGCACTAGAGAAATCAAAAAACCATGATCCTCTCAGTGCTGCTCTGCTTATCCAAATAGGAGTAGGTCCTGTTCAGCAGGTAGATAACAGCACCATCGACTCCAATGTGCTCCTGGTAGGAAAACTGCAGGGGATCGAGGACTGATCTGACCGTGGGGTCGGAGGTGAGTCAGGACCAGCCTCTCTAGGGTCTTCATGATGTGTGAGGTCAAGGCCACTTGACGGTACTCATTCAAGACTTCCAGTTGCCCCTTCTTGGGTACTGGGACCACACATGTTTTTCACACAGTCGGGACCCTTTCCAGGCTGAGACTTTGATTGAAAATGTGCTAGGGAACGCCACACAGATGCTCAGCACACTCCTTCAGGACCGTGACATTGTTTAATTAAAATACCCCAAATCAGGTTTATTATCCCTGACACGTGTGACTGCAATACAGTGCAATACGTAAAAATACTAAGTTATTTTATTTATTCATTGAGATGCAGTGCTGAATAGGCCCTTCTGGCCCTTTGAGCTGAGCTACCCAGCAATCCCCAGATTTATTCTGAGCCTGATCAATGGACAATTTACAATGACTAATTAACCTACCAGTATGTCTTAGGACCGTGGAAGAAAACCGGAGCACCTGGAGGAAACCCACACAGTCATGGGGAGAACGTACAAACTCCTTACAGGCAGTGGCGGGAAATAATAAGAAATACTTTTTTTTTTAAAAAGTAGCATAAAAAGAGAGCAAAATGGAGAAGTAGCATTCATAGACAGTGCTGAAATTTGATGGAGAGGGAAGATGCTCCTAGACATTGAGTGCGTCTTCAGGCTCCTGTACCTCCTTCCTGATGGTAGAAATGAAGAGAGTTGATGGTGAGAATCCATAATGATGGATGCCGCATTCTTGAGTTATCACCTTTTGAAGATCTCCTTGCTGGTGGAGAGATTAACCCCCCACAGCGGAGAAGGTCTGCAACCAACCGGAAAGTTACCGTGGATTCAAGGCGACCAGAAATACATTGACCATGGGGGTGAAGCAGCCTCATCTCCCACCACAAGTCCAGAAGTTGGTGTCGTCAGGCTCTCTTAGACCATCAGCCTACATCTTCAGGAAAGCTCATGTATAATAGCCACCAAGGAAACGGTGCTTCTATAGTGTTCTCCAAGTAAAAATGAAAAGGGTTTGAATGGGTACCATATTCTGTCTTCATTCCAGGGTAAACAAAACCAGCAAAGGGACTAACTCATGGTTACAAAAAGTGATGATGAAAACAATCTCTTACCTTTTTCTTCTTCATCTCCCCAGCCAGTAACCCAGCTTTTTGAACCCGTAGGAAATATTTGTTGATAGTTTGGCAAACAGATTGGTCTTACTGCATCTAACATCAGAAAAAAAAACGGAGCAGTCATCTATCAGTAGAAAACTTTCAAATACAACTTATAAAATTTATACAAGTTTTTAACCTATTTCCAATACATTCCTCGCTTATTTATATATTTGTGACCTGTAACTATATGGGCTGACTTATACCTGAAGGAGTGGTACATTGTCACAAAAAAATGCACCTGCCTTCCCAAGCGGTTTTCAAGGTTTTTATGACACCATTTCAGTGTCATGCAAGAATGCTTCCCCAGGTCTCTGGCCAACATCCATCCCTCAGAAGATTCATTTGATCCATGTCACCTTGGCTTTTATGTGATCTTGCTGTGTGCAGACTAGCTGCCACTTTAGTTGACTACAACAGTGCCTATGTTTCATCCTTAATTGTCTACAAAGCAGTTTCTGGAATCCAAAAAAAAAAATCAGAAATATACTTTCAATTTTTACATAAATTTAGACCTGTGCATCTGCTTGTTAATGCAAATATCTAATCAGCCAATCATGTAGCAGTAACTCAATGCATAAAAGTTTGCAGATATGGTCAAGGGGTTAAGTTGTTGTTCAGACCAAACATCAGAATGGGGAAGGAATGTGATCCAAGTGACTTTGACCATGGAATGTTTGTTGGTGACAGATGGGGTGGTTTGAGTACCTCAGAAACTGTTGCTCTGGGATTTTCACATACAGCAGTCTTGAGAGTTTACAGCAATGGTGCAAAAAGCAAAGAACATCCAGTGAGCAGCAGTGGGCAAAAATGCCTTGTTAATGAGAGAGATCAGAGGAGAATGGACAGACTGGCTCAAGATGACAGGAAGATACCACATATTACAAGTGTTGTGCAGAAGATGATCTCTGAACACACAACCTTGAAGTGGATGGACTACAGCAGCAGAAGACCACACCTGGTTCCACTCTTGTGGCCACTTTATAAGAGACACTCCTGTACCTAATAAAATGGCTACTGGATGCATGTTAAGGGTGGGAGACCTATTATTTGCTGCCTCGGCCTGGTCTCCAATACAATGATAGAGATTGGAGCTTCACAAGAGGCCAAGTTGAAGGAGTGTATGGTTGAATGACACCACAGAAACTTCAGAATTTGAGGGATGAGAATTTAAAACAACCAACACAAATGATGCCAGGGGCACTGCCAGTTTCCAATATGCCACTGGATACAAACTTCAGCAATGACATCTCAAGATCTTTGATTCTAGGTGAAAAAGGCAAGAAAAGATTTAATTTTTCAGAGTTGGACATCACAGAAACAGTTCCATGCCAACTGTTTTGTCCATCTACACTAATCCTATACGCCCCCATTAGTTCTGTAGCCTTCAATGCCTTCTCCTTACAAGACTCTTTCTAAATGCCTTTTAAAAATGATGATTGCATCTCACTCCACTGCTACCTTTGGCAGTACATTCCAGATCTTAACCTTTTGGAGGCCCTAAGTATTTTCTAGATACTTACATCAGTTTTCAGTTCTTGCTGCTCCTATCATGCCCCTACCTAGATCTGCCTGTGACTAAAAGGCAAATTACTAACAGTGTGGTTTCTGCATCATGAATTCTAATGTGTGAGAACAATAGAATCACTAACTTTATGAGATGGTCTTGAACTCTCCTGCAAACTGATTCATGGGAATTATCTGAGAATATCTTGGAAAACAAACTTTTAATTCACTATCCTCAAATATATTTACCTATTAGTTATCAAAATTTGGAAATTGAGGAGAAGTGTACTTTTTCCTAAGCAAGACAAATGTGACAGTATCTTTAAGAACATCTAATTAATAGGAAATCAAAGGGTGTAATGAAGTGATATACTAAAATATTATCACAGAATATATTGGACATTACCTGAATCTGTGAAAGGAGTTAGAAGTTTCATGAGGGCTATATCATAGTCTTTCGTCTGCTGGTCGTACATATCATGCCGGATAATTTTTTCTACTTTGTGACCGAATAGCGAATACATGCTTGATAGAAATATTTCGCCAGCATGTACGCGCCAGTAGAATGCAGATCTAAACCTGCAAAACAAGAAGCAGAGGCATGTCCTCAAATTCCAACACCAATGCTTCGTTATTGGATTTCAATCCACCAAGCTTATGTGGCACATGGGTTAACATCTGACAGACACCTCCAAAAATATTGTGAAATTTAAATTTTAAAAAGTGATTAGGCTTTTCTCCCCCCCCCCACTCTGATTGCTGCATCAAAGCATGGACCTAAATTTCCAATGGAGTTGCTTGACAAGACTACAGCCCAGAGTCCTGCAATGAGGGCCTCAGCCTGTAAGAACATGTTCCATGGAAGCCATAGGGAAGCAGAACTGTGAAGGGGATGGGGGCAAATAACATGCAAAGGAACACTTGTCTTTATTGAGTGTGGCTGAATCACTCAACCGTTGACAGGCCCTGAGTACTCCCTCCAAAGCAATATTTCATCATTCTGTAGTAATAAAATTTCTCTAACTTCCAGTAATATTCCCCCTCCCCTTCTCTTTTCTTCCTAGCCCCATTTTGGCTCCCCTTCCTACCTTTTCTCCTCACCTGCCTATCACATCCCTCTGGTGCCTCTTCTCCCTCCGTATCTCCCATAGACCACTCTCCTCTCCCATCAGATTCTTTCTTCAGCTATTTACCTTTTCCAGCTTTCACTTCCCAGCTTCTTACTTCATCCACCACAACCCCCAACCGACTCACCTGGCTTCACCTATCACTTTCCAGCTTGTACTCCTTCCCCTCACCTCACCTGCTCACCTGGCTTTACCTATCACTTCATTTCCAGCCCTGAATATGTCAACTGTTTATTTCTTTTGTGTAGGTGGCGCCTGACCTGCTGAATTCCTGCAGCAGTTTGTATGTGTGGCTCCAGATTGATAGCATCTGCAGAATGTCTTATGCCGTAATAATAGATGGTTTAGCAGCAATATTACTATGAGACCCAGAAACAATAAGTAAATACATAAGCACTAATAACGCAGGCTGAAGGCAGCAACTCCACCTCATTTGCCTTTTGTGACCCTTCGAATATTTCCTTGTCAGTGTCGTGGAACTTTGCTACTATTTCAGTGGGCGTTAGAACAAAGTCAATAATTTCACATCATTCTCTGTTTTCTTTTCACAGTTTCTTCTGCACTCTGGCTGATATTTCACTGATCCTCTCATAGTTACTATTCTATAGAATTGCTGAGTACGCCCACAAAAACATGAATCTCAAAGTTGCATATGGGGACATACATGTACTTTGATAATAAAAACTTACTTTGGACTTCGAACTTTGACAGTCACAAGCATGGCATATTTTGATGTCATCAGTTTACAAATGATACCAGCAAAGTATCCATCACACTACTGTGAATTGTACCCTAAAATGCTTGGCCTAATTTGCTGATAAGACTACAAGACATATGAGCAGAATCTGGTCATTTGGCCTACAGATTCTGCTCCACCATTCCATCACAGCTGATTTTTTATCTCTCTCAACCCCATTCTCCTGCCTTCTCCCTGTAACCTTTGAGGGTATTTAAAGCGGAGGTTCATAGGTTTCTTGATTAGTCAGGGCATCAATGACTTGGCCTCCACAGACAACTGTGGCAATGAATTCCACAGATTCACCACCCTCTGGTTAAAGAAATTCCTCCTCATCTCTGTTCTGAAAAGATGTTCCTCAATTCTGAGGCTGTGCCTGATGGTCCTAGACTTACTCACTATAGGAAACATTGTCTACACATCCACTCTGTCTAGGCCCTTCAACATTTGATAGGTTTCAATGAGATCTCCGCCCCCCCCCCACTCCATTCTTCTAAATTCCAGCGAGTACAGTCCCAGAGCCAAAAAACGCCCCTCATCCATTCACCATTTCATTCTCAGAGTCATTTTCGTGAACCTCCTTTGAAACTTCTCCAATGCCAGCACATCCCTTCTTCAATAAGGGATTCAAAGCAACTCACAAAACTCCAAGTGAGGCCTCACCAGTGCCTTATAAAGCCTCAGCTTTACATCTTTGCTCTTACATTGTAGTCTGCTGAAAATGAATGCTAACATTGCATTTGCCTCCCTTACCACCGACTCAACCTACAAGTTAACCTTTAGGGAATCCTGCATCAGGACTTAAAGTCCCTATGCACCTTTGATTTTTTAATTTTCTCTCCATTTAGGAAATAGTCTATGCCTTATTTCTACTATCAAAGTGCATGATCACATACATCCTTGCACTAGATTCCATCTGCCCATTCTCCCAATCTGTCCAGATCCTTCTACAGGCTCCCCATCTCTTCAACACTGTCTGCCCTTGTATCAATCACAAACCTGGCCAAAAAGTCATTAATTCCATCATCCAAATTGTTCACATACAACATGAAAAGCAACAGTCTCAGCACTGACCACTTAATTACCAGAAGCCAACCAGAATAGGCCCACCTTATTCCCATTCTTTGCTTCCTGCCAGACAGCCAATCTTCTATCTACGCGAGCACCTTTCTTATATTACCTTGGGCTCTCCAATTGGTTATGTAGCCTCATGTGCAGCACCTTGTCAAAGACCTTCTGAAAATCCAAATAAACAACATCCACTGACTCTCCTTTGTCTATCCTGCCTGTTATGTCAACAAAAAATTCCAACAGATTTGTCAGGCAAGATTTCCCCTCAAGGAAGTCATGCTGATTTTGGTCAATTTGTCATGTGCCTCCAAGTACCCCGAAACCTGATCCCAAGAAGAGTGTGGTGACCTGCCTCAGTGGTTCTATCTAGTGATGAAGTGCTTTGAGAGTTTGGTGGTGAAACTACAGGGGGGCGGGGTCGACAGCCTGCCCTAATGTACCTAGTGGGCAGCGCTACTTTTTGCTCCTGTTTTAAAATCCAGTTGTTTTGTGAGTGTTCTGTAGAGTTATGGTGAGATGCTCAAGTTAATTTATTTTAGCTTGGGTTATACAGTTGTTTGATTGTACCACCGTGAATGTAACCGGATGTGTAATAGTTACCTCCCCTGTCTGGATGTGACGATGTTCTCACTGTGCTTTTACTTTCTGTCTGTTTTTGTGCTTGCCACGTTAAGACGCCAGTTGAGATAAACAAGCTTTTCTCGTCTGTGACGATGGACCGAATGCTTGCCTCATTGACACCAGGAGTGGGGTTAGAAATTGACGATGAAGTTGAGAGCTACAACACCAGGTGGAGCGCCTTAAGACCCGGGGAATAAGTTGAGGGACCGAGCTGTATGCCCCCACCCCAACACCCCAGGGCCTGGCTTCCAAAGACAGGACATTGACCCAGAGGGAGAACCTGGGAACGGAGTATTGTGCCTTTCCAGGGAACCCGATGGGGCGGGCATACCCAGGCTCCCCTAACCCAGGGTGCACAGTGGAACACATCACCCGCCTCCACGGCAGAGAGCCCAAGACGCTGCAGCCATGGCGGGGGGGCACCACAAATGCCACCAGAGAAAGAGGTGAACCGACGGGCCCCAGCAAGTCCCGCCACAGGGTCCACTCTGAAGCTCCTCAAATTCCACGGCACTGGCAGCCTGGAGCCTGACCTGACACGTCAAACACCACATGGTACAACCAGTGGAGCCCCTCTGAGACAGCGGGGATGCCCCGTGGACCCTTCTTGACCAATCGTCAGTGGAGCAGCATGACTACAGAGCCCTCTTAGTGGCACTGGAGCGGCATTTCGAGTGGAGGCCGTTGGAGGAACCAATGAGGGAAGGACTGGGCAGCATGCCACAAAGCGATCTCTGCTTCCAGTGTGGTGAGGCAGGCCACGTGCCCCGGAACTGCCCTGCACCAGCACCACAACACAGCCCAGAGTAACCGTTGGGTAACGTTGAGACCTCCAGCTGAATCCCTCTGTTGTTGCCTCTCCGGGTGGGCCGTTTGGGTGAAGAGCAAGGCGTACACGTGGACTGCGTGGCGGAAGGCATCAGATGACGCAAGTTGGTGGACACGGGGTCAGCCATCACGTGTTCTCCCCAACACGGGCCGGCCATCCCCGCTGGGTGACAACAATGGCGATCCAGCTGGCTGCGGTCACCAGCGACAGCGCGGCGATGCGAGGAAAGAGACGGCTGCGCTGGAATAAGCACAGTGGAGCACAGGCCGCAGCTCGCCGACATCCGAGACTTGCATCATTGCCTGGACCTGCTGGGGATCCCATGCGGCTGTGTCGGCAGCACAATGCTACCTCGGCGCTGAAGCTGTGGCTCTCCGGCAGGGCAGCTCCAGGAAGCAGACCCGGCAGGGGGCAGCAACAACCGCCACCGGACTCGCAGTGGCCTAACGCCACACAGAGCACTCACTGAAAATGGGACGGGGTGACGCACACCAGCACCGGCCACCCCAGTGCGGCTCACCACAACGGCACAGCGCGACGATACCGGCGGCACTACTGTGGCACCCACCAGCGAGATCGTCCAGGTAGTGCGAGAGCCGCGGCGTCAGAGCAGCGAGGAATTGGATCAGGACTGGCGGCAGCAGCTGAAAGACCACCTGGACCAGCACCTCGACACTTTCGCGGCCAGGGGCAAGCAACAGTGCTGGCGTTTCAGGTGACAGCCTGCGACCATTGACCACCAGCAGCAGGAGAGCAGTCCCGCGCTGGCCCAGTGGCTGAGCGTGGGACGGTGGCCGGAGTGGGCAGAGCTATCCGCCCTGGACCCAGAGACCAAAGCACTATACCCTCAGTGGGGCACGCTGGAGGTACGGCATGGGTTGCTGCTCCGGTGGTGAACGATTTCCTGATGGCGACAGACATCTCCTGCAGCCGGTGGTTCCCCGGGGGCTCCATGCCACGGTACTGCTGTCACTGCACGGGCTAGTGGGTGGACGCCCCTTCGGGACCGCAAAGATGTTGGGCAAGCTGCACGGAGGCTTCTATTGGCCTGGGTGCAGAGCTGTCCGCGCACTGCTGTGATGCTTGCGCGTCCCAGAAAGGGGCTGGACCGCCGGGTGGGGACGCCAGTCCAGCGGTACCTGGTGGGGGCCCCAATGGAAAGTGCAGGGGTGGACATCCTGGGCCCCTTCCCCCAACATCGATGCTGGGGAACCGTTACATTCTCGTGGGCACGGATTACTTCACAAAGCGGCCAAAGGCGGACACAGTCCTGGACCAGAGCACCACCACCGAGAGACTCGTGGAGGAGTTCTTCTGCCGTTTCGACGCCTATGAGGAACTTCACAGTGACTTGAGGCGCTGGCGATCGGTGAGGTCTGCAGGCAACTGGGAACCACCAAACCGTGGACCACCCTCCCTTCACCCGCAAAGTGATGGCTGGTGCAGTATTTTAACCATACCCTGGCCACACAGCTTATCATTCTCATTAGCCAGCACCAGTGCGACTGTGATCACCACCTACCCCTAGCATTGTGGGCATACCAGACAGCAGTTCAGGAGAGCACCAGCTGTATGCTTGGTTGTACTCATGTTTGGGAGCTGCACATGCCGGTGGATCAGGTGTTTTCTCCCCTGCCCCCGAGACAGAGATTCCTGGGGAGACAAGGTCGGAGTACCTGCAGCTCCTCACGGGGCACCTGTGGGCTGTTCACGTGGCTCGGCAGAACAAAAGCACAGCTGGCAGCCACCAAAAACGGGCTTCTGATGCCTGCAGCCAGGGACAGACGTTGCTGCGGGAGACCGAGTGTGGGTCTACTGCTCCACCCAGAAGAAGGGACTATTCCCCAGGCTTGGAGGCCACTATGGGGTTGCCGGGAGAGGTGCTCGACCACATCTCCAATGTGGTATACCGGTGCAGTTGCCTGAGTGGCGGAAGGCAGTCGTGCTGCACTAGGATTGGCAGGCACTGTGTCAGCCCTTGGCCATCACTGACCCAGCGAGGCTGAGGGAAGGACACTCTGGGTACCCTGCCTCTTGCCTCACTAAACAATACCCCCCTGGGGGGGCAGCTACAGACACCCCTCAGTGCCCCAGGTGGCAGCGTCAACCACCACTGGGAATTTTGGACTTTGTTGTGAACTCTGAGGTTGCCATGGATGGCTGACCCCTCACGAGGAGGCAGTGCGATGCTCCAGGAGCATGGTCGACAGCTCACCCCAGCACTCCTAGCGGCCAGCGCTACTTATTGGTCTTGTTTTAGACCATAAGACATAGAAGCAGAATTAGGCCATTCAGCCCATTGTGTCTGCTCTGCCATTCAATCAATCTGCCTTAAATACATCCAACAACCTGGCCTTCACAGTTTCATGTGGCAACAAATTCCACAAATTTACCACCCTTTGGCAAAAGAAATTTCTCTGCATCTGTTTTGAAAGGGTGCTCTCTGTCCAGAGGTGGTGCCCTCTTGTCCTAGACTTTCCCACCATTGAAAACATCCTTTTCACATCTGCTTTGTCTAGGCCTTTCAACATTTGAAAGAATTCAATGATATCCCCCCTCATCCTTCTGAATTCCAGCAAGTACAGACCCAGAGCCATCAAATGTTCCTTGTGTAATAACCCTTTCGTTCCTGGCAACCCTTCCATTCATTCGTGTTGGGCACGTGGCCAAGTGGTTAAGATGTTCGTCTAGTGATCTGAAGGTTGCTAGTTTGAGCCTCAGCTGTGGCAGCGTGTTTGTGTCTTTGAGCGAGGCACTTAATCACACATTGCTCTAGTGTCTGTGCGAGGAGTGGCGCCCCACACAGACTTCCAATCTGCGCCTTGTAAGGCATGAAAATGCCTGACGCAGGCCTCTCATGCTCTGAGTTGACATTCCCTCCCTCCCCCTCCCTTCATTCCTGGAATCATCCTTGTGAACCTCCTCTGGATTATCTCCAATGCCAGCACATCTTTTACAATACCCAAGGTGAGGCCTCACCAGTGCCTTATAAAGCCTCAGCATCACATCCTTACTCTTGTATTCTAGACCTCTTGAAATGAATGCTAACATTGCATTTGCCTTCCTCACCACCAACTCAACCTGCAAGTTAACCTTCAGGGTGTTCTGCACAAGGACTTCCAAATCCCTTTGCATCTCAGATTTTTGGATTTTCTCCCCATTTAGAAAATAGTCTGCACATTTATTTCTACTATCAAAGTGCATGACTATGCATTTTCCAACATTGTATTTAATTTGCCACTTTCTTGCCCATTCTCCTAATCTGTCTAAGTCATTCTGCATCCTACCTGTTTCCTCAACACTACCTGCCCCTCCACCAATCTTTATATCATCTGCAAACTTAGCAACAAAGCCATCTATTTCATCATCTAAATAATTTATGTACTGCATAAAAAGAAATGGTCCCAACACAGACCCCTGCAGAACACCACTACTCACTGGCACCATACCAGAAAAGGATCCTTTTATTGCCACTTGCTGCCTCCTACCAATCAGCCGATGCTCTAACCATGTTAGTGACTTTCCTGTAATACCATGGGCTCTTAACTTGGTAAGCAGCTTCATGTGTGGCACCTTCTCAAAGGCTTTCTGAAAGTCCAAATATACAACATCCACTGCTTCCCCTTTATCTATCCTGTTTGTAATCTCCTCAAAGAATTCCAACAGGTTCATCAGGCAGGATTTTCCCTGAAGGAAACCATACTGACTTTGTACTAGCTTGTCCTGTGTCACCAAGTACTCCAGAACCTCATCCTTAACAATTGACTCCAACATCTTCCCAACCACTGAGGTCAGGCTAACTGGTCAAAAATTTCCTTTCTGCTGCCTTCCTCCTTTCTTAAAGGGTGGAGTGACATTTGCAATTTTCCAGTCCTCTGGCACCATGCCACAGTCCAATAATTTTTGAAAGATCATTTCTAATGCCATCACAATCTAACACTACCTCTTTCAGAGCCCTAGGGTGCAGTTCCTCCGGTCTGGGTGACTTATGTACCTTTAGGTCTTTCAGCTTTTTGAGCACCTTCCCTCTTGTAATAGTAACTGCACCCACTTCTCTTCCTTCACACACTACAACATCAGGCATACTGCTCGTATAGGAGGGAGATTGAAAATCTGGCCGACTGGTGGCATAACAACAACCTCTTACTCAATATCAGCAAGACCAAGGAGCTGACTATTGACTTGGAGAAGGAAACTATTTTTTTTTTTTAAACAAACAGTTGTGGGTGAATGGAATATGCTGCCTGGGATGGTGATGGAGGCAGATATATTAGAGATATTTAAGAAACTGTTAGATAGGCACATGGATGAATGAAATATGGAGGGCTTTGGGGGAGGGAAGGGTTAAATTGACCTTGGAGTACGTTAAAATGCCGGCACAACATTGTGGGCATAAGGGCCTGTACAATGTTCTAGAACAAATGTTTAAGAGGAAAGTTCAGAGAGTGAGGTTCAGCCAGATGACATTATCGTCATCAGTCAAGGGAGGACAGTGTCTCAGTATTTGTTCTTCGAGGTATGGAAAAATAGGGATCCTAGATAACAAGCAGTACATTTTCTTTTTGTTTCTTTCCTCCTAATTTTTAAATGTTGGTTTTCAAACAATTGTTGACCTAAAAATATTGACCTGAAACCCAGAGATTTTTTTTAATGTCCTCTCCACCTGATTCGGGCTCTTGACCAGTGGGGAGAACTTCACTCACCCCAATACTGAACTGTTCCCACAGCATATTGACTCCCTTTCAAGTACTCTTCATCACATGTTCTGGATATTTATTGTTTATGTATTACGATGATTTTTTTCTTTAGTATTTGCTCAGCTTGTTGTCTTTTACCCATTGGCTGTCTATCTGTTGGGTGTAGTCTTTTTAGTCCTGGGTATGACTCTAAACTGCAACCGGTGATGAGGCTCTGATTGGGGACTTTCAGAGCTTTGGGGAAAGTGGAGTTACCCCTTAGTCATCCATTGCTCCCAGGGCCACTCTGACCCGGAACAGTAGCATCTGCAAGGGTTCCTGCTCAGGATACGAGCGAAGGCCAACTGCGGATCCGGGAGGTTCCGTAACTGAACTTATGACAGAGAAGGCAGATGAGCTAGGACCTCAAATGTCAATGGCTATAGTACAGGCGGATGAACATTTGGGAAGAGAAATGGCAATTTCTTTAGTTCGCCCAACAGAAGGCAATAGCAAACCACTGTTGCTAGATTTCCTAGAATCTATTTGCTAAGAAAATCATAGTCAAACTCTCAAAATATATCGCACACAACAGCGTCAAGAGGATCTTCAAGACAATTCTGAAGATGCTTCACTCTGTAGGGTTGATTCTGGGCAGCAGGGGATTCTCGACTGTCATCAAGCTACTGCTCATAAAATTCAAGTAACACAAAAGAAAATTATTGCCACTTGGAAAGCAAGAACCCGATATCAAGCAGGCAGATTGGACAATGTGATAAATGAAATGGAAAGATTAAAGATTAACATCATGGGAATTAGCGAAGTTCGTTGGACAGGTGCTGGAACATGTCAGAATAAAAATAAAACACAAATTTATTCTTGTGGAATATCCCATACTAATGGAGTAGGAATTCTTATGGATGAAAACATGGCAAAAAGTGTTTTAGGACACTGGGCAATATCAGAAAGAATGCTCCTTGTTAGATTCAGAGGACAACTATTTGATTTAGCAACTGCACAGGTATATGCACCAACAACAGATGGAACAAATAAGGATATAGATAAATTCTATGAAGAGCTTGAACAAGCAAGGAATGGATGCAAATCTCAAGCTATTGTTATTGTCATGGGAGATCTAAATGCTAAAGTAGGATAAGGTGCTGATGGAAATACCATCAGAAAATTTGGACTAGGGGAAAGAAATGAAAGAGGTGAGAAATGGGTAGAACAGTGCAAGATGAATAATCAAGTCATTATGAACACCTACTTTAAAAACCATTCAAGATGCTTATGGATCTGGAAAAGACCAGGTGATAACACCAGAAATCAAATTGACTTTATTACTATAAACCTAAGATTTGATTGGTAGGTGGGAAGCCTTCAAAGGGGAAATTTTGAGAGTGCAGAGTTTGTATGTTCCTGTCAGGATTAAAGGCAAACTGAATAGGAATAAGGAACCTTGGTTCTCAAGGGATATTGCAACTCTGATAAAGAAGAAGAGGGAGTTGTATGAAATGTATAGGAAACAGGGAGTAAATCAGGTGCTTGAGGAGTATAAGAAGTGCAAGAAAATACTTAAGAAAGTAATCAGGAGGGCTAAAAGAAGACATGAGGTTGCCTTGGCAGTCAAAGTGAAGGATAATCCAAAGAGCTTTTACAGGTATATTAAGAGCAAAAGGATTATAAGAGATAAAATTGGTCCTCTTGAAGATCAGAGTGGTCAGCTATGTGCGGAACCAAAGGAAATGGGGGAGATCTTAAATAGGTTTTTTTGCGTCTGTATTTACTAAGGAAACTAGCATGAAGTCTATGGAATTGAGGGAATCAAGTAGTGAGATCATGGAAACTGTACAGATTGAAAAGGAGGAGGTGCTTGCTGTCTTGAGGAAAATTAAAGTGGATAAATCCCCGGGACCTGACAGGGTGTTCCCTCGGACCTTGAAGGAGACTAGTGTTGAAATTGCGGGGGCCCTGGCAGAAATATTTAGAATGTCGCTGTCTACAGGTGAGCTGCCGGAGGATTGGAGAATGGCTCATGTTGTTCCGTTGTTTAAAAAAGGATCGAAAAGTAATCCGGGAAATTATAGGCCGGTGAGTTTAACGGCGGTAGTAGGTAAGATATTGGAGGGAGTACTAAGAGACAGAATCTACAAGCATTTAGATAGACAGGGACTTATTAAGGAGAGTCAACATGGCTTTGTGCGTGGTAGGTCATGTTTGACCAATCTATTGGAGTTTTTCGAGGTTACCAAGAAAGTGGATGAAGGGAAGGCAGTGGATATTGTCTACATGGACTTCAGTAAGGCCTTTGACAAGGTCCTGCATGGGAGGTTAGTTAGGAAAATTCAGTCGCTAGGTATACATGGAGAGGTGATAAATTGGATTAGACATTGGCTCGATGGAAGAAGCCAAAGAGTGGTGGTAGAGAATTGCTTCTCTGAGTGGAGGCCTGTGACTAGTGGTGTGCCACAGGGATCAGTGCTGGGCCCATTGTTATTTGTCATCTACATCAATGATCTGGATGATAATGTGGTAAATTGGATCAGCAAATTTGCTGATGATACAAAGACTGGAGGTGTAGTAGACAGTGAGGAAGGTTTTCAGAGCCTGCAGAGGGACTTGGACCAGCTGGAAAAATGGGCTGAAAAATGGCAGATGGAGTTTAATACAGACAAGTGTGAGGTATTGCACGTTGGAAGGTCAAACCAAGGTAGAACATACAGGGTTAATGGTAAGGCACTGAGGAGTGCAGTAGAACAGAGGGATCTGGGAATACAGATACAAAATTCCCTAAAAGTGGCGTCACAAGTAGATAGGGTCGTAAAGAGAGCTTTTGGTACTTTGGCCTTTATTAATCAAAGTATTGAGTATAAGAGCTGGAATGTTATGATGAGGTTGTATAAGGCATTGGTAAGGCCGAATCTGGAGTATTGTGTTCAGGTTTGGTCACCAATTTACAGGAAGGATATAAATAAGGTTGAAAGAGTGCAGAGAAGGTTTACAAGGATGTTGCCGGGACTTGAGAAACTCAGTTACAGAGAAAGGTTGAATAGGTTAGGACTTTATTCCCTGGAGCGTAGAAGAATGAGGGGAGATTTGATAGAGGTATACAAAATTATGATGGGTATAGATAGAGTGAATGCAAGCAGGCTTTTTCCACTGAGGCAAGGGGAGAAAAAAAACCAGAGGACATGGGTTAAGGGTGAGGGGGGAAAAGTTTAAAGGGAACATTAGGGGGGGCTTCTTCACACAGAGAGTGGTGGGAGTATGGAATGAGCTGCCAGATGAGGTGGTAAATGCGGGTTCTTTTTTAACATTTAAGAATAAATTGGACAGATACATGGATGGGAGGTGTATGGAGGGATATGGTCCGTGTGCAGGTCAGTGGGACTAGGCAGAAAATGGTTCGGCACAGCCAAGAAGGGCCAAAAGGCCTGTTTCTGTGCTGTAGTTTCTATGGTTCTATTTAGAAACTCAGTGACTCAATGCAAAACGTATCCAGGTGCAGACTCTAATAGCGACCATAACCCAGTAATATGTCATGCAAAAGTAAAACTTAAAAAACTGAAGAAGCAAAGACCTGAACAATCCTTGACTACTCGCAATTAATTAAAGAAGAATACCACTAGTCATTGAAAGTGGGCATGCAGGTACAGCAGGCAGTGAAAAAGGTGAATGGTATGCTGGCATTCATAGCAAGAGGATTCGAGTACAGGAGCAAGGGGGTACTACTGCAGTTGTACAAGGCCTTGGTGAGACCACACCTGGAGTATTGTGTGCAGTTTTGGTCCCCTAATCTAAGGAAAGACATCCTTGCCATAGAGGGAGTACAAAGAAGGTTCACCAGATTGATTCCCGGGATAGCAGGACTTTCATATGATGAAAGACTGGATGAACTAGGCTTATACTCGTTGGAATTTAGAAGATTGAGGGGGGATCTTATTGAAACGTATAAAATCCTAAAGGGATTGGACAGGCTAGATGCAGGAAGATTGTTCCCGATGTTGGGGAAGTCCGGAACGAGGGGTCACAGTTTGAGGATAAAGGGGAAGCCTTTTAGCACTGAGATTAGGAAAAACTTCTTCACACAGAGAGTGGTGAATCTGTGGAATTTTCTGCCACAGGAAACAGTTGAGGCCAGTTCACTGGCTATATTTAAGAGGGAGTTAGATATGGCCCTTGTGGCTAAAGGGATCAGGGGGTATGGAGGGAAGGCTGGTACAGGGTTCTGAGTTGGATGATTAGCCATGAAGGGCGAATGGCCTACTCCTGCACCTATTTTCTATGTTTCTATGTTAAAACTCAAGACAAAAATTTACAATTGAAGTGAGGAATAGATTTCAAATTCTGGAGATAGAATCTGTTGAAGATGATAGCAATCATGTAGAAATGAAGTTTAACTCTCTAAAGGATGCCTTGGTAGAATCAGCAAAGTCAGTGATTCCTAAAGAGAAAAAAGCACAAAGAATAAATTTAGATTGTGAAGACACGCAGTCGTCTTTTATTGTCATTTAGTAATGCATGCATTAAGAAATGATACAATATTTCCTCCAGTGTGATATCACAAAACACAGGACAGACCAAGACTGAAAAAACTAACAAAACCACATAATTATAACATATAGTTACAACAGTGCAACAATACCATAACTTGATGAAGAAGTCCATGAGCACAGTAAAAAGTTCAAAGTCTCTCAAATGTCCCACATCTCACGCAGACGGAAGAAGGAAGAAAAACTCTCCCTGCCATGCCTGACCATAGTCCTACTCTGAGTCATCCAAAAACTTCGAGCCTCCGATCAGCTCTCTGACACCGATTACTGAGCGCCTCTCTGTCTGAACAATTCGACCTGTATCTCGGTCACCAACAGCAGGCAAAGCCGGGGATTTTGAGGCCTTCCCTCCGGAAGATTCCCGACCGCGCAGTAACAACAGCAGCGAACTGGCGTTTCAGAAATTTCTCCAGATGTTCCTCTGTGCTTTCACGTCCATCTCCATCAAAATGGATGACAGATGAAATCAAAAATCTAATGGAAGAAAGGAGAGGAAGAAAACAAATCCTATAGAATAGCTTAGATAAAAAAGTTAAAAGCTTATGTCAAAAAGCCAAAGAAGAATGGTTAAACCAGGAATATGAGCGATTAGAAAGAATCCCTATTACTGATCCAAAAAGGTTACATCAACAAATCAAGAATATCACTGGTAAAAAGCTCTTCTGTTCTTCAGGTGGATGTTTGAAAGCAAAGGACGGTACCATTATTATGGAAAAAGATGAGATTATGAACAGATTGTGTTGGCGCATGGCCAAGTGGTTAAGGCATTTGTCTAGCTATCTGAAGGTCGCTAGTTCGAGCCTTGGCTGAGGCAGCGTGTTGTGTCCTTGAGCAAGGCACTTAACCACACATTGCTCTGCGATGACACTGGTGCCAAGCTGTATGGGTCCTAATGTCCTTCCCTTGGACAACATCGGTGGTGTGGAGAGGGGAGACTTGCAGCATGGGCAACTGCTGGTCTCCCATACAACCTTGCCCAGGCCTGTGCCCTGGAAACCTTCCAAGGCACAAATCCATGGTCTCATGAGACTAACAGATGCCTATTATTATTATTATGAACAGATGGACTGAGTATATTCAGGAATTGTTTGAAGACGATAGAGGTGAAAAAACCAGAAATTAAGAAGAGCATTGAAGATCCAAGTATTTTGAAATCTGAAGTTTGTAATGCAATAAATAAGATGAAGGAAGGAAAGGCAGGTCCTGATGAATTAGTAATAGAACAAATTATCGCCCTTGAAGAGTATGGAATTGAAAGACTTACTGATTTAACCAATGACATTTATGAGACTGGAATAATACCAGAAGAGATGAAAAAAAGTATTTATCACTCTTCCTAAGAAATCTGGAGCAATAGAATGTGAATTACATAGGACCATAAGTTTAATCAGTCATATCACTAAGATACTTCTAAGAATTTTGATGACAAGAGCTAAAAGTAAGATACAAGCTGAAATAGGTAAAGAACAATGTGGTTTTGTGAAAGACAAAGGTACAAGAAACGCGATATTGACGTTAAAGATACTATCAGAACGAGCTATTCAAGTGCAAACAGATTTGTTTGTTTGTTTTATTGACCACACAGAAGTATTTGATGAAGTGAAGCACAAGGTTATTCAAAATATTACAGGAAACTCTAGATCTAGATTCAAAAGACCTCCGCCTAATCAGAAATCTGTACCGGGATCAAACTGCTGCAGTAAGAATAGATGGAGAAGTGAGTCAGTTTACGAAAATCAAGAGAGGCATTAGACAAGGATGTTTTCTCCCCTGATTTATTTAATGTGTACAGTGAGAAAATATTACAAAAAATAAGAGACATCTTGGGAATCAAAAGTTGGCAGTGAAAACATCAATAATTTTAGATATGCGGATGACACTATTAATTTCAAGTACGGAGGAAGAACTACAAAACTTAATTGATATAGTTGTTGAAGAAAGTGCACAAATGGGTCTACCAATTGCAAAAAGTCAATGTATGGTGATATTCAAAAAGAAGGAGAATCCTATCTGCAGGCTGAGAATAAACGGGGAAGACATAAAACAAGTACAGAACGTTTGCTACTTAGGAAGCTGGGTGACATCAGATGGCAGGTGTGACATGGACATCAAAAGACATCAAAAGAAGAATAGGGATGGCAAAGGACACCTTTACGAGAATGAAAAGTATACTGACCAACACTAAAATAGGCATGACAACCTGCCTCAGAGTACTGAAATGTTATGTTTATCCAGTTATGTTATATGGCTCAGAATGTTGGACAGTATCTAGTAACATGAGGAAACGAATTGAAGCAGAGATGTGGTTTTTGAGGAGGATGCAAAGAATATCATGGATGAAATGAATATCTAATGAGGATGTCATGAACAGAGCAAACACAAAAAGAGAAATAATGTATGAGATCATGAAAAGGCAACGTGACTTCATTGGACATGTGATTAGGAAAGAGGAGTTAGAATGCATGGTAATCATGGGAAAGATTGAAGGGAAGAAAGCAAGAGGAAGGCAAAGACAAATGATGATGGAGACAGCAGCCAGAGAACTGGAAATGAATACCAATGAATTGATCCACTTGACCTGAAACAGGAGTGTGAGGACCATGGCAGTCAAAGCTAAAACTGGGCATGGCATCTGATTATGATGATGATGATGTAGTCTTTCACTGATTCTATTACAGTTCTTGGATTTGACTATGGTCCGAGAAAAGGAATCTCAGGGTTGTATATGGTGATATTTATGTGCTTTGACAATAAATTTACTTTGAACTCTCTCTGCAAGAGAAAACAGATTTGGTTCCCATTTTTTTATTCTAATGAACTGTTCTTGGCTCAAAATCTCAGCTGTTTCTCTACGCAGGTTGACCTGCTGTGCTTCCAGGGTTCTGCCTTTGTTTTGGACTTTCAGCATCTGCGATTTCGTGCTTCAACCTGCTTGCGGCATTGACTGAGGGATGAAAGTTGGCTGAGCTCCAAGAAGCAATGCGATCTCCTCAAATCATCCTTCTAAAATGTCATGGCTGATTTTTTTTTCCACTTGAGAGAAGGGCTCCAACTTTAACCTCTTATCCAAACAATGCCACATCCAGCAGTGCTGCACTCCCTTCACTATTTTATAGTGTCGGTCTAGGTCACATGCTGAGGTCTTGAATGGAGCCCAAACCTTTTTTTTGGCCCCTTCATTTTGATTTGTCAAAGTAATGTGGGTCCATGCAAGGTCACAAGTCTACAGGGAGTTGTAAGCTACTGTGCAATCACAGTTGAGCTCTCTCAACTTATTACCACAAAAATACCAACAGCACTTGAAATAGAACAGTATTAACAAAGAAATGTAAAAGGTAACATACATTTATATTGTTTCCTTCAACAGTAAGTGTTTTACAGACAAAAATCTTAATTGTAATATAACAGTTCATAGTCAGAATCATAGTTAGAGATACAAGGCAGAGACAGGTCTTTCCGCCCATTTGTACTAATACTACATCAGTCCCATTTCTTTAATTTCCTCACATTCTCATCCATTCTCTCAGGTTCCTACACAATAGTGATGATTTAATGGCCAATTAACCCATGTCTTTGGATTGTGGAAGAGAAACAAACTATCAAGAGGAAAGCCACAAGATCACTGGGAGAGCAAGCAGACTCCTTACCCAAGGCCAGGATTGAACCTGTGCCTGGTGCTGTGAGGCATTGGCTCTTTTAGATGTGTCACTGTGCAGCCCATGTCAGGATCCCTAATATAATGTTAATCAGCAACAACCAAACATGTTCTTATGATCATAATGCTACCTCTGAAACTAGTCAATAAGCTCCAAGACCTAGGCTCCGATACCTCATTGTGAGACTGGATCCTTGATTCCCTGACTTGCATTCCTTTGAGGAGATGCAAGAGGATTTAGAAGGAGTGGATTGGGACAATTTGTTTTATGGGAAGGATGTAATAGAGAAATGAAGGTCATTTAAAGGTGAAATTTTGAGGGTACAGAATCTTTATGTTCCTGTTAGGTTGAAAGGAAAGGTCAAAAGTTTGAGAGAGTCGTGGTTTTCAAGGGATATTGGTAACTTGGTTCGGAAAAAGAGAGATACCTACAATAAATATAAGCAGCATGGAGTAAGTGAGGTGTTAGAGGAATATAAAGAATGTAAAAAGAATCTTAAGAAAGAAATTAGAAAAGCTAAAAGAAGATATGAGGTTGCTTTGGCAAGTAAGGTGAAAATAAATCCAAAGGGTTTCTACAGTTATATTAATAGCAAAAGGATAGTGAGGGGTAAAATTGGTCCCTTAGAGAATCACAGTGGACAGCTATGTGTGGAACCAAAAGAGATGGGGGAGATTTTGAACAATTTCTTTTCTTTGGTATTCACTAAGGAGAAGAATATTGAATTGTGTAAAGTAAGGGAAACAGTTAGGGAAATTATGGAAACTATGATGATTAAAGAAGAGGAAATACTGGGGCTTTTAAAGAATATAAAAGTGGATAAGTCTCTGGGTCCTGACAGGATATTCCCTAGGACCTTGAGGGAAATTAGTGTAGAAATAGCAGGGGCGCTGACAGAAATATTTCAAATGACATTTGAAACAGGGATGGTGCCGGAGGATTGGCATGTTGCTCATGTTGTTCCATTGTTTAAAAAGGGTTCTCAGAGTCTGACGTCAGTGGTGGGTAAATTGATGGAAAGTATTCTTAGAGATGGTATATATAATCATCTGGATAGACAGGGTCTGATTAGGAACAGTCAACATGGATTTGTGCATGGAAGGTCATGTTTGACAAATCTTATTGAATTTTTTGAAGAGGTTACTAGGAAAGTTGACGAGGGTAAAGTGGTGGATGTTGTCTATATGGACTTCAGTAAGGCCTTTGACAAGGTTCCACACGGAAGGTTAGTTAGGAAGGTTCAATTGTTAGGTATTAATATTGAAGTAGTAAAATGGATTCAGCAGTCGCTGGATGGGAGACGCCAGAGAGTAGTGGTGGATAACTGTTTGTCAGATTGGAGGCCGGTGACTAGTGGTGTGCCTCAGGGATCTGTACTGGGTCCAATGTTGTTTGTCATATACATTAATGATCTGGATGATGGGGTGGTAAATTGGATTAGTAAGTATGCAGATGATACTAAGATAGGTGGCATTGTGGATAATGAAGTAGGTTTTCAAAGCTTGCAGAGAGATTTAGGCCAGTTAGAAGAGTGGGCTGAAAGATGGCAGATGGAGTTGAGTTTAATGCTGATAAATGTGATGTGCTACATTTTGGTAGGGCTAATCAAAATGGGACATACATGGTAAATGGTAGGGCATTGAAGAATGCAACAGAGAGATCTAGGAATAATGGTGCATAGTTCCCTGAAGGTGGAATCTCATGTGGATAGGGTGGTAAACAAAACTTTTGGTATGCTGGCCTTTATGAATCAGAGCATTGAGTATAGGAGTTGGGATGTAATGTTGAAATTGTACAAGGCATTGGTAAGGCCAAATTTGGAGTATTGTGTACAGTTCTGGTCACCGAATTATAGGAAAGATGTCAACAAAATAGAGAGCGTACAGAGAAGATTAACTAGAATGTTACCTGGATTTCAGCACCTAAGTTACAGAGAAAGGTTGAACAAGTTGGGTCTTTATTCTTTGGAGCATAGAAGGTTGAGGGGGGACTATATAGAGGTATTTAAAATTATGAGGGGGCTAGATACAGTTGACATGGATAGGCTTTTTCCATTGAGAGTAGGGGAGATTCAAACAAGAGGACACGAGTTGAAAGTTAGGGGGTAAAAGTTTAGGGGTAACATGAGGGGAAACTTCTTTACTCAGAGAGTGCTAGCTGTGTGGAACGAGCTTCCAGCAGAAGTGGTAGAGGTAGGTTTGATATTGTCATTTAAAGTAAAATTGGATAGCTATATGGACAGGAAAGGAATGGAGGGTTATGGGCTGAGTGCAGGTCAGTGGGACTACATGAGAGAAAGCACTCGGCATGGACTAGAAGGGCCGAGATGGCCTGTTTCCGTGCTGTAATTGTTTTATGGTTATATGGTTACAATCATCTGAACCAACATGGATAACTTCATTCACCTCAACACTCAACTGATTGCACAAACTTTGGATTCATTTTCAAGGACTCTGCAACTCATGTATCAGTGTTATTTATTTATTTTGCATATCTGTTGTTTGTCCATCTCTATTTGTGTAGTTTTCTCATTGAGTCCATTGTATGCCTTTGTATTTACTGTGAATGCCCACAAGAAAATGAATCTCAGGACAGTATATGGTGACATATTCCGCTTTAACCTTGAAATTTACTTTATTTTAGTTTAGCAGCATCAAAGTAACAGGTCCTTCTGGCCCAAGTAGCCAGTGTTGCCAAATTATACCCTGTGACCAAATAACCTACTAACCGTAGTGTTTGGACTGTGGGAGGAAGCCCACATGGTCATGGGGAGAACATACAAACTCCTTACAGACAGTGGCAGAACTGAACCAGGATCGCTGGTGCAGTAATAGCATTACGTTACCGTCTTGCCCACGCTCAAATAGAACATCCAGTAACTTTTAAACACCTGTATCAATCATAATATTAAAGTCAGCATATTTACATAACTTGTAAAGCAAATATATTTAAGACCGACAGTGACTTGGTGAACTTGCCTTTCTCCACAGTGTGCTGCTGTAACTATCCAGTAGGATGTGAGAATGGAGCCTCCACAAATGTGCTTGTTTCTCACTTGAAGGGAGACCTGCCATGGGAATTCCCCACGAGAAGCTGGTATCCCTCCTATTATTCGTCCTGAAGTGTTTGTGAAGGTCTTGCGGGTTCCACATTCTGCATTAGGAGATGAAGGAATGCAGCACTTAGTCCACACATGCTAGGAAATGGTTTTTTCAGAGGTCTTTAAATATGGAGTTCTGTCGTTTAAGATTATCTCAAAACTGTCCTTTAATAGTGAACCAAACAATCACCATTTAAAATAAATGCAAAGAAAGTAGGACTAGCAGTAGGTCACAAGAGTCTCCCAGCCTGTTGATGTCATTCAATAATGTCATAACTAATACTGTACCCCCTCCACCTCTGCCTAATCCCCATATTCTCTAATTTCCCTCAAATTAAAAGGTCCATCACCCAGTCCTTCAATATAATCAATGACTGTGCAACTACCAACTACTTAAGAGTTACAAAATTTCTTGTAAACAAATTTCTCCCTATTCCAGTCCTTAAGTAGATAAAGTCCTGTTCTTTTAGTACCAAACTCTTTGACCAGAGGTCATAACAATTTCAGTCTGTTGTCATTCAATAATGTAATGCTGATGTTGTTTCTTGACCACTTCTGTTAAAGGAATTTTTAACCTGTGGAGACAGACCTTAAACAAAGTCAGGAATCAAAAGGTTGAGTATGGTGTGACTAATGTCCTGAGCTGGATACATTTCAATGCTAGTATTGTAGGAAAGGCAGATGAGCTCAGGGCATGGGTCAGAACCTGGGATTATGATATTGTCGCTATTCATGAGACTTGGTTGCAGGAGAGGCAGGACTGGCAGCTCAATATTGCAGGGTTCCATTGTTTTAAAAGCAAAAAGTGGGAGGGATTAAAGAAGGAGAGCAGGCATTACTAGTCAGGGGAAATATCACAGCAGTGCTCAGTCAGGACAGACTGGAGAACTCATCAGGTAAGACGTTATGGGTGAAACTGAGGAATAAGAAAGACGACTACATCAATGGGGCTACATTACAGGCAACCCAGCAGTACTAGGGATTTAGAGGAACAAATTTGTAGAGAGATCACAGACTTTTGCAAGAAACATAGGCTTGTGATAGTAGGTGATTTTAACTTTCCACATAATAAGACCATAAGACACAGGAGCAGAATTGGGCCAGCTAGCCCATTGAGTCTGCTGTGCCATGCCATCATAGCTGATTCCAGATCCCATTCAACCCCATACACCTGCCATCTCGCCATATCCTTTGATTCCCTGCCTGATCAGGAAACGATCAACTTTCACCTAGTAGACACATGGGCTTGGCCTCTACCACAATCTGTGGCAGAGCATTCCACAGATTTACTACTCTCTGGCTAAAAAAATTCCTTCTTACCTCTGTTCCCTCAGTACGAGACTGTGCCCTCTAGTTCTAGATATCCCCACCATAGGAAAGATCTTCTCCACATCCACCGTATCTAGTCCTTTCAACATTCGGTAGGTTTCAATGAGTCCTCTTCCCCACCCCCCCCCACCCCCATTCTTCTATATTCCAAAGCTGTCAAACACTCCTCATAAGATAACCCCTTCATTCCCAGAATCATCCTCATAAACCTCCTCTGGACCCTCTCCAATGACAACACATCCTTTCTGAGATATGGGGCCCAAACTATTGACAATATTCAAGTGCAGTCTGACTAATGCCTTATAAAGGCTCAGCATTATTTCCTTACTTTTAAATTCAATTCTCCATGAGATAAATGCCAACACTCCATTTGCCTTCTTTATACCAGACTCAACCTGTAAATTAACTTTCTGGGAGCCTTGCATGAGGACTCCAAAGTCCCTCTGCACCTCTGATATTTGAAGTTTCTCCCCATTTAGATAATAGTCCGCACTATTGTTCCTTTTACCAAAATGCATTATCATACATTTCCCAAAACTGTATTCCATCTGCCACATTTTTGCTCATTCTTCCAATTTGTCTAAGTCCTGCTGCAATCACGTTGCTTCCTCAGCACTACCTACCTCTCCACCTATCTTTGTATCATCCACAAACCTTGCCACAAAGCCATCAATTCCATTATCTAAATCATTGACAAACAATGTGAAAAGTAGCGGTCCCAATACTGTCCCCTCAGCAATACTTCTCGTCACCAGCAGCCAACCAGAAAAAGTCCCTTTTATTCCCTCTTGCTGCCTCCTGCCCGTCAGTCATTCTGCTGTCCATGCCAATAACTTTCCTGTAACGCTATAGGATTTTATCTTGTTATTAAGTGGGACTCCCATACTGTAAAAGGACAAGATGTGTTAGAGTTTGTCAAATGTGTTCAGGAAAGTTCCCTTTAATCAGTACAAAGAAGTCCCAATGAGAGGGTGTGTGATACATGATCTGCGATTAGGGAATGAGACAGGGCAGGTGACAGAAGTCTGTGCAGTGAAACACTTTGCACCTAGTGATCATAAATCCATTATAGTTTCAAAGTAAATATTGAAAAAGATGTTCTGGTCCATGGGCTGAGATTCTAAATTGGAGAAAGGCCAATTTTGATGGTATCAGAAATGGTCTGGAAGAGGCTGTTTTCTGGCAAAGGTGTATTTGGTAAGTGGGAGTCCATCAAAAGTGAAATTTTGAGAGTACAAAGCGTGTATGTGCCTGTCAGAATGAAAGGTAAAGATAATGGCTGCAGGGAACCTTAGTTTTCAAGAGTGTCAAGGAAAAAAAAAGGAGCTGCATTTCAGGTATAGCAAGGTAGGACAATTGGGGTGCTTATGGGCTATAAGAAATGTAAGAGAACACTTAAAGAAACTAAAAGGGCTAAAAGGTGGCATGATGTTACCCAGCAGACAAGGTGAAGGACGATCCTAAGGGGATTCTACAGGTATGTTAAGAGCAAAAGGATTGCTAGGGACAAAACTGGTCCTCTGGAAGATCAGAATGGTAATCCACGTATGGAACCAGAATAGATGGGGGAGAACTTAAATGGACTTTCAGCATCTGTATTTACCCAGGATGTGGACACGGAGTCTACAGAAGTGAGGCAAAGTAGCATCAACATCATGGACCCTATATAGACTACAGAAGAGGAGGTGCTTGTTGTCTTGACACAAATTAAAGTAAGCAAATCCCCAGGGCCTGTCAAGGTGTCCCCTCAGTCTTTATAGGAGAGAAGTGCAGAAATTACAGGGGCCCTAGCAGAGATATTTAAATCATCCTTAGTGACAGGTGAGGTAGCATTGGAGGACGGCTAATGTTGTTTAGTTGTTTAAGAAAGACTTTAAAAGAAAACTGGGAAATTATAGGCCAATAAGCCTGACATCAGTTGTGGGAAAGTTATTGGAAGGTATTCTAAGGGACCAGATATGAGTATTTGAATAGACAGGGACCTGATTAGGGATGGTCAGCAATGCTTCGTGTGTGTTAGATCATATCTAATGAAGCTTATAGAGTTTTTTGAGGAAGTTACCAGACATTTGATGAAGGCAAGGTAGTGGATGTTGTCTACATGGACTTTAGCAAGTTCTTTGACAAGGTCCCGCTTGGGCGGTTGGTCAAGAAGGTTCAGTCGCTTGGCATTCAAGATAAGGTAATAAATTGGATTAGACATTAGCTTTGTGGGAGAAGCCACAGAATGTAATTGATGGTTGCCTCTCTGACTAGAGGCACATGACTAATGGAGTGCCACAGGGACTCTATGACTCCCTGCTTCAATCTGCCTTGAAGACTATTGCCCAATGGCTCTGACATCCACCTCATCATGAAGAGATCCCAGAAGTTAGTCATGGCATGCATTAACTCCAGCCTTCCAGGCATCTTCAACCCACAGCAATTTGCCTCCTGTCAAAACAGATCATATCCCTGGCTTTACCTTTATCTCTGGAATATCTGTACAGTAAAGACACCCATGTTAGACTATTATATCGAAGGACTGCCAAACTCCAGGACTTATGACTCATCACCTCCCTTTGCAACTGGATGCTTAACTTCTGACCAGCAGACCGCAATCAGTAAGAATAGGCAGCAACACCTATTATCCTCATGATCACCTATTAACGCCATGATTATCCTCAATATTGGTGCCCCATAAGACTGTCCTCAGCTTTCTACACTACCTCCTGTACACTTATGAATGTGTGGCCAGATTCTGCTCTAACTGTATCTACAGGTTTGCAAATGAAAGCACCATAATGGTACACATCTCAAATAATGATGAGTTGCAGTACAGGAAGAAGAAAGAAAGCTTAGTGACATGGTGTCATGACAACATTTCCCTCAATGTCAGCTATTAAAAAGAGCTGGCCATTGACTTCAGCAAAGGTGACGGTGCACATGCTCCTGTCTACGTCAGCAGCGCTAGTCAAGAGGGCTGAGAGCTTCAAGTTCTTAGGAGTCAACACTACCAATAGTTTGTCCTAATCCATAGCCAAAAAGCTTGCTAGCACCTCTACTTCCTCAGAAGGCTAAAGAAATGTAGGATGCTGCCATCAAACCTCTTCAATTCTGATTGCCGTACCTTTGAAAGCATCCGATTCAGAGCCTGATGGCATGAACATTGACTTCTCAAACTTACGCTAATGCCCCTCGTACCCCATCCGTTATTTATTTATATACACATTCTTTTTTCTCTCTCCTTTTTCTCCCTCTGTCCCTTTCACTATACCCCTTGCCCATCCTCTGGGTTCCCCCTCACCCTTTTCTTTCTCCCTGGGCCTCCCGTCCCATGATCCTCTCACATCCCTTTTGCCAATCACCTGTCCAGCTCTTGGCTCCATCCCTCCCACTCCTGTCTTCTATCATTTTGGATCTCCCCCTCCCCCTCCCACTTTCAAATCTCTTACTGGCTCTTCTTTCAGTTAGCCCTGACGAAGGGTCTTGGCCCGAAACGTCGACTGTACCTCTTCCTAGAGATGCTGCCTGGCCTGCTGCGTTTACCAGCAACTTTGATGTGTGTTGCTATTCAGAGCCATCACAGTTTGTTATGGCAACCATTTTGCTTACAACTGCAAAGAACTGCTGAGGTGTGGGCACAGTTCAGCACATCACAGAAATCAGCCTGCCCTCTGTGGACTCTGCATATACTCCTTGCTGCCTCAGTAAATCAGCCTGCATAATCAAAGACCCTACCCATCTTGGTCATTTTCTCCTCTTCCCCCTCCCATCAGGCAGAAGACACAAAAGCCTGACAGCATGAACCACCAGACTCAAAGACATCTCTTATCCAGCTATAACAAAACTATTGAATTGCTCCTAGTCCGATAAAATGGACTCTTAAACTCATAATCTACCTTAGTATGACATTGTACCTTGTACTCTACCTGAAATGAACTTTCTCTGTAGCTGTTACACTTTACTGTACACTCTGTTATTCCTTTACCTTGTACTACCTCAGTGCACTGTGTAATGTATTGTTCTGTATAAACAGTATGAGACAAGTTTTTCCACTGTACCTCAGTACATGACAATAATAGACCAGTTCCAAACACCCTCAAGCATTTAACTTGACAATCCTCCCTACAATCTTAAATGACTTATTTAGATGACCTCATTCTTCTAGTCTCCAGTGAAAATCGGTATGCTTTCAACTTCCTCATCTGCAGTCAAAAAAAAAAACAAATTCTTACTTGGAAGAGGTGGGGTGTAAAATCACGTTTTCACAATTCCAGTAGAAAATGTCAAACTACATTTTCACTTTTCTTCTTTAAGAATGTTGCACAACTTTCCATATAAGCATGTAGACTATCGGCTAAGAAATGGAAGGAGCAGGCATTGGGCCCTCATTACTTGGATGAAGTAAACCAGCACTACTTTCCTACACTAATCTCATATCCATCAATTCCTTTAATCTCTAAACACCTATCAAGCTCTGAACTGAGTTTCCACGGCCTTCTTGAGTAGAGAATTCCACAAAGTCAAGGAAGGAATCTCTTCTCATCTCTATCCTGAATTTTAAGAGAGTGGACATTAAGTTCTAGACAGCCCAATACTAAAAATGTTGTATACTTTTATGAGATCACCTCTCATTTTGCTAAGATATCTGACCGGTTTGTTTAATCTCTCCTCATGTTACAAAATCTACCCCACTCCCCCAACTTCATTCCACAAGTTAACCTGCTGAGCCTGCAGTTGACTTCTTCATTTGCAAGTACCTCTTCCTTGGGCAAAATCTCCTGGCCCGTGCACAATTTTCTAGATGCAGCCTCACCAGGTTTGTATATAACTGCAGCCAAACATTTTTATTCTTGCAGGCAGAATCAGAATCAGCTTTAATATCACCAGCATATGCCGTGCAATTCCTTTTAATGAAAGATTCCCTTACAGCAAAGACAGCTTGTTTAATACCTTGCTTGTACATATTAAATTCCATGGCCAAGAAAACTTGGGTCTCTCAGACCACCAAGCCTTTTCAGTTTATATTTACAACCTTCACTCTCTGCTCCACACTGCTTCCTACCCAATTTGGGTTTATTATGTTTGAATGCCTCATTCAAACCATTGATTGTGACAGCTGGAGCCTCAGCACTAATCTCTCCAGTGCCCACAAACCTCAAAAATAACATGGTTATTGCTCTTCTTTGTTCTCTGGCTGTTCAATCCACTCTATTTTATCCCCATAATTACGTGCCTTCATTGTGTTAACAAATATAATGTGGCTCCTTAATGAAGACCGAATGAAAGAACAAATACTCTTTGTTTGCCTTTTCCACTCCCCCTGCTCCACCCTCAATTCCTTTACCTAGACATTACCCACTCCACCTAGTTCCTTCATCCCTTATCTGGTTCTACCAATCACCTGTCACCTTCCCACCTGCCTCCACCTCACTATTTTTTTTCCTTCTTTTCTAACGTTTCCACCAATCACCTACCAACCTCTGCCTCAACATTCTCCCCCCACCCCAGCTGGCTCAATCTGCCTATCAAACCCTTACCAATCTGGTCCTACCCATCACCTATCAGCATGTCTAACCCCTCTCTCTTTCTTCCATATACTGGTTAATTTCCCTCCATTCTCTCAGTCCTGATGCTGAGTTTGACCTGAAACAGCAACCATCCCAGGCTGCTCAGTCTGTTGAGTTCTGCCACTTGCTAACTTTTTACAAAACAAAAAAAAACTGCAGATGCTGGAAATCCAAAGTAAAAGCAGAAATGCAGGAAACACTCAGGTCAGGCAGCCTCTGTGGAAGAAGAGACAGACTTAAAGCTTCAGGTTGAAACCCCCTCGTCAGACCAGGAAGGAGAGCAAAGTTAGTATTAAGCTACAGAAAGGTTAGCGGAAACGGATTGATTGACAGGAAATAGTTATTGAAATCATTCTGCTGACAGATCAATGATGGAAGTTATTGAGATAGAAACTAAAGAAAAAAGATATGTGAAGTTTGTGAAATGCACATCACAGCTGCAACAAATTCCCAGAAGATTGGGCAGTGATAGTAGAACCAGAAAAATTGAACCAATGTTACAGATGGAGGACCTGCAACACAATTGTCCAGTCCTGATACAAACAGAGACACTGGGTTAACTAAAGTTGTTGAATTTGATATTAAGCTTGCAACATGCTCATGTTAAAAAGGTGAGGTGTCATTCCTCAAGTTTACTTTATGCTGTTAGTGACATTTGGAATAGGATGGAGAATTAATGTGATAGAATAGGAATCAGAATCAGGTTTAATATCACTTGAAAATATGATAAAATTTGTTGCTTTGTTGCAGCAGTTCAGTTTGTTCATTTGTTATGTCCCACGCTGTATGATGTAGGAGATAATGGTCGTTCCAAGACCATGATTATTCTTGGCAAATTTTTCTACTGAAGTGGCTTGCCATTGGCTTTTTCTGGGCAGTGTCTTTACAACAAAACAGTTGACCCCGAGCCTTTGTCAATACTCTTCAGAGATTGTCTGCCTGGACTTGTGATATGCACCAGCTGCTCATATGACCATCCACCACCTTCTCCCATGGATTCACATGACACTGATCGGGGGACTAAGCAGGTGCTACACCTTGCCCAAGGGTGACCTGCAGGCTAGCGGCGCGCAGGAATGCCTTACACTCCTTTGGTAGACGTACCTCCGCTCACTTCACCCAAGCGGCACAGTTCAATTCATTAAAAAATCTAAATCATAATAGGAAATGTGTAGAAAAAGTTAAATTCAAAAAGTAATGCAAAAAGAAAGCAAAAACAAAGTGGGTTAGTATTCATAGGTTGGTTCATTGTCCGTCAGAAATTTGATGGCGGAGAAGAAGCTGTTTCTAAAATGTTGAGTGTGCATCTTCAGGCTCCTGTTCCTTCTCCCTGATGAGAAGAGGACATGTCCTGGGTGATAGGGGTTCTTAAAGATAGATACCGCCTTTATGAGGCATCACATTTTGAAGATCAGGCAATTGGAAGCTCAGGGATTGCACCTCTGGACTGAATAGAGGGGCACTGCAAAATGGTTACGTAATGTGCATTTGATTTCCCCAGTGTAGAGGCGATCATAAGTGTTACACTCTAGATTGGAAAAAACGCAAGTGAATTGCTCCTTCATTTGGAAGGACTTGTTTGGATTCCTGATGTTGGGAAGGGAAGAGCTAAAGGTCGGGTGTTGTGTCATCTCCTGCAGTCGCATGAGAAGGGGAGATGTCAGTGGAAGCAACAGTCCTGGATGACATGAAGGGAACAGTCCAATCAGAATGCTGGAAGGGGAGAGAAGGGGAAGGCGTTGGGATCTCAATAGAGCCAATGGAAGTAGTGAAGGGTGACTTGTTTTATGCAGGGTCTGGTCAGGTAAGAAGTTGAAATTGTGACACAGGCAGCACTGCCTGAACTCCAAGAACACACGGCAAGAACATTTATCTTCCTTTGAAACGGATTCAAGAACAGGTTAAAGAGGGTGAACTTTTAATTCATAATACTAAATAAATAAATTTATATAATAAACAATAATAAATCAGGTACATTGCCTACCCATGCAACGTATAGTGACCACCAGTCCAGACTGACAGCTTTTGCTGCAAATGAAAAACATTTTTGAGCAGGATATTAAATATTTGATTAGAAAACAACCAATGCAGTGTCCCGACACAGTGAAATGGGGGTGGGGTGGGGGGGAGAATACTCTGCAATGACTGACCTAATGATTAGCTTATTGTAGATGTTTCGTCTTTGTATGCTGTTATTCAGAGTCAAGAATTCTGAAGTTTTTATGGAGCTCATCGAGGCTGATCCATAGTTGAAGTAATTCCTGTGGAACAGACGGAGAGACAAAAATGAACATGGGTGTGCAGGGAAGATACTTACTGCACAGGCACCCAATGTGAAATCCAGCTGGGTTGGTGGTTGAAGATTTTGCCCAGGAATTAGTGTCTTGAAATTGTCCAGGATAATTATAATAAAGGACAAATGCCTGATTGGCTTTTCATATACAGATAGCTTTCCATCATCTGCTTCTTTGATAGACCCTTTAGGGAGTAACAACTACAGCAAAATAGCAGATAGATGCTCTTATTGAAAATTTGTGATAGAGAGTCAGCCTGGAGGCAGGCCCCTTGGCCCGATTGGTTCCTGCCGACCAAGATTCCCATCAAAGATAGCCCCGTTTCAAAGCAAGTTTATTATCCAAGTACATATGTCACCATATACAACCCTGAGATTCGTTTTCATGTGGCAGACTCAGTAAGTCCAAGAAACACAACAGAATCAGTGAAAGACCGCACTCAACAGGATAGACATAATCAATGTGCAAAAGACAACAACCTGTGCAATTACAAAAAAAAATAACAACAATAATAATAAATACATATATACATAAACAATAAAAAGAGAACACGAGCTGAAGAGTCCTTGCAAGTGAGTCCATGGGTTGTGGGAAAAGTTCAGTGATGGGGGGGGGGGGGGGCGGTGAGTGAAGTTATCCCTTCTGGTTCAAGAGCTTCTCTTTAGAATAGAAATCGGAGGAATTTCTTTAGCCAGAGAGTAGTGAACCTGTGGAATTCATTGCCACAGATGGCTGTGGAAGCCACGTTATTGGGTATATTTAAAGCAGAGGTTGATAGATTCTTGATTAATAAGGGCCTCAAAGGTTACAGAGAGAAGACGGAAGAATGGGGTTGAGAGGGATGATAAGTCAGCCATGATGGAATGGTGGAGCAGACTCGATAGACAGAATGGACCATTTCTGATCCTATGACATAGGGTCTTATGGTAAACCACAACAAAGATTTCTTGAGACTTAAAGACGATCCTTGAAAAACTATGTCGTAATATTAGGAGTTTTTAAGTCGATAACCCGAAATTGCCACTGAACATGAAACAGCTTAATGCGTAATCCATAAACAACCATTTAACATCACACCAGTACACTGCTCAACTCTCTAATAAAATGGCTTAACATTCTGAATACAGTATTAATTATAATCAATACATTTCATTTACATACATTCAACTTGAGGTAGAGTTAAGATTTCCTCTGTTCTGCTCCAACAATATTCCCAGGCAACAGGTAATTAAATGTTCTGATATAACATGTATTCATTCACAGGAACTGGACACCAGTGACAAGAACCAACATTTACTTTCAATCCCTAAATACCCTGAGCAGATTACTGTCTACCTCACAGCAGCTAAGTGTCATTCAAAACTGTGTCGGTCCAGTATCACTAGGTATGAATAGTGGAGTTCCTTTCTAGTTCAAGTTTAATTGTCATTTGACCATTCACAGATATACAACTAAACGAAACATCATTCCTCTGGGACCAAGGTGTACATCTAGTCACACACAGCACATACAGTTATGACCCAGAACATGCAGATACAAAATAAAATTGCCACCAGCCTCTCCATGGCATGTCCTGAAGATTGACACGCTGACATAAAATGCGAGGGGCATATTTAGGTATATTTATAAATATACATATATATGCGAGCTATACATTTATAAGACAGTATAATGCTACTGGCACTATTAGAATAAACAAGCAGTGGTACAAATATGTGAGACAGTAGGAATAAAAGATGACATTGTGACCAGGATACTCATACATGTGTGCTGGGTGGCTGCAGGGTGTTAAGAGGTTGAAGAGCTTGGAGGAAGAAGCTGTTACCCAGCTTCTGGTTCTTGTGCTGCGGTACTGTCTGATGATGGAGGTTGAAGAGACTGTGGGAAGGATGGGAGAGGTCTTTGACAATGCTGGTGGCTCTGCGTATGCAGGGCTTCTGATACACGTCCTGAATGGAGGGAGAGAGAACTCAATGATGTTGTCAGCTGTCCTCACTATCCAATGATCTCAATGAACCACATTGTTTTTTTATTACATTCCTCCATGAATTATATTAGCTTTTAATTTCAAATTTATCTAACTCTTAGAATGCAAGTTCCCAGTTGTCTCAGTACAACCTGAACTGATGATTCAGGGTTGTTTATTGTCACTCTTCAGTACACAGGTGTAAAGGAGAACAAAATGGTTGTTACTGTGGATCTGATACAACATTAAAAAGCACCATAAGATAAATAACAACAGAAACACAATATATATAAACATATAAATTAATTTATATACATAGATCGTGTGTAAATAAAGTGACACTAGGTACAGGAGTGTCTGTACACGAGGTGGCTCTGACAGGAAATGTTAAAGTAATGGCGATGGGATGGGTTAATGGATGGAGGAGTTGAACAGCCTGACAGCTTGGAGGGAAGTAGCTGTTTTTGAGTCTGGTGGTCCTGACATGGATGCTGTGTAGCCTGTTCCCTGACGGGAAAGGGGCATACAGTCCAGGGACAGTCATAGAAACATAGAAAACCTACAGCACAATACAGCCCACAAAGCTGTGCCGAACATGTACTTACTTTGAAATTACCTAGGGTTACATAGAACAGTACAGCACAGTACAGGCCCTTCGGCCCACAATGTTGTGCTGACCCTTAAACCCTGCCTCCCATATACCGCCCCCACCTTAAATTCCTCCATATATCTGTCTAGTAGTCTCTTAAATTTCACTATCTGTATCTGTCTCCACTACTGACTCAGGCAGTGCATTCCAGGCACCAACCACTCTGAGTAAAAAACCTTCCTCTAATGTTCCCCTTGAACTTCTCACCCCCTTACCTTAAAGCCATGTCCTCTTGTATTGAGCAGTGGTGCCCTGGGGAAGAGGCACTGGCTGTCCACTCTATCTATTCTTCTTAATATCTTGTATACCCATAGCCCTCTATTTTTTTTTAAGCTCCCTGTAACTATCCAGGAATCTCTTAAAAGACGCTATTGTATCCACCTCCACCACCATTACCGGCAGCCCATTCCACGCACTCACCACTCTGAGTAGAAAACTTACCCCTGACATCTCCAAGCACCTTGAAACTGTGCCTTTTCGTGTTAGTCATTTCAGCCTCTGACTTTCCACACGATCAATGCCTCTCATCATCTTATACACAGTCCATGGGATTCTTCATAATTTTACTGGTCTCGCTGGCACTTTTCTGTATACACTGAATGTCCTTGATGGTGGGTGTGGTGGTGCTGGTGAGGCTTTGGGCAGTTTGAACTACCCATTGTAACACCCTCCTGCCTGCTGCAGTGCAGTTTCCATACGGCACAGCGATGCTGTGCGTTAGGATGCCCTCAGCTGGAGAAGACCGAGAGTACTGGGGTGCACAATCACATTCTCTTCAGCCTCGTCAGAAAGTAGAGAATCCAAACAATAAACTGGGCCATTAGACACCAGCCCAGGAACTTAACCACCATATTATCATAACCCGCAGTAGACAGATATGTAGGTACACAATGATGAAAATATAATTAAACAACATCTATGGAAACACTGTCATTTCGGACTCTATATAATCGTCCCATGTCTTCTCTCAATGGAACTGCTAACTGTAGCTTGTGAACTTCACACATTCAAAGAAGTGACTTCAGCCACTGAGATGTATTCTATTTGAGGACTTCAGTAGAACAATTTAGCAGGTTAAGGCGTGAAAGGTCGCAGCCTGGTAAATAATTATGTTTAAGAGAATGCACTGGAAATGTGCCATATTGTTTATCCAGCATTACCTGTGGTATCCCATTGTTTTACAGACTTGCTTTGTGCTGTCCTTGTTCCAGTTATCATGACACACTGGTCTCCAGCCATAAACTCCATCCCTCGCATAAAGCACAAAATCCGATCTCGCCAACTGAACTGTAATTTAGAGGAAAACAAAATTGCAAAAACATCTTGTCAGCATATCACAAACTTTGTTCAATTGAATTGCAACCATGGTCCATTCTAATGTAAAAATATGACTGAACATTAGAGAAAATTGTCTTTCCTTAAAAAGCAACGATTCAAATGAATTCTTGATCATTTTAGAATGAAGATTCTTCTTTAATGTTTACACTATGAGATTTTGAATGATCAAAACTGGCTCCTTAATCTGTTTTAAACAAAGAAAAATGTCATTGCCTTCACAGTATTCCAGATTGTAATGTTCCAGTACTGTGCAAAATTACATAAAGGCATATACTGTATGTATGTGTATATGTATATGATTATGAAGACATGTAATCCTCTTTTATTGTCACGTAGTAATGCATGCATTAAGAAATGATACAATATTTCCTCCGGTGTGATATCACAAAACACAGGACAAACCAAGACTGAAAAAACTAACAAAACCACATAATTATAACATATAGTTACAAGCAGTGTAACAATACCATAACTTGATGAAGAAGACCATGAGCACAGTAAAGTTCAAAGTTTCTCAAATGTCCCACATCCGACGCAGACAGGAGAAGGAAGAAAAGCTCTCCCTGCCATGCCGACCACAATCCGACTCCGAGTCATCCAAAAACTTCGAGCTCTGATCAGCTGTCTGACACTGAGTACTGAGCGCCATCTCTGTCCGAACAATTCAACCTCCTTCTCAGCCGCTAAAAGCAGGCAAGGCCGGGGATTTTGAATCCTACTCTCCGAAAGATTCCCGACCACACAGTAATGACAGCAGCGAACGGGCGTTTCAGAAATTTCTCCAGGTGTTCCTCTGTGCTTTCACATCCATTCTCCATCAAATCAGAATTGTCCACGGCCCCTATTTAACAGATAGGATATCATTTTCACCGGAGGGCTGCGCACACGCAAGCGTGCCGCCATCTTCTCCTCCCGCCTGTATGTTGACAAATACAGTACTGTGCAAAATTCTTGGGCACCCTAGGGTGCCTAAGACTTGTGCACAGTACTGCATTTGTCAATGTGGCGCAGAGACCGAGTTTGTAAATCTGGTGAGAGCAAAGGATGGTGGGTGGAGTGCCACAGAAGGGGTGTGGGACAGGTGGCAGAAAAGGAGTGCCGGGGCAGGGCCTTCTATGCCTGCTTTGAAAGGCAGATTATATCTGCAGCTGTGAAGATCCCTGCTGCACCCAGTGACCCTGTGATCTGTCTCGGAAGCCGATGTGAGGCTGTCTTTAAAGAGAGTGAAGCCTTGCAACCCAGAAGTCCACAACGGAGTACCTGGTAAGGCTCCGAAAGCTTGTGCCAACCAACTGGTGGAGTAATCAAGGACATTTTCAACCTCTCACTGCTACAGACAGAAGTTCCCCCTTGCTTCAAAAAAAAAGGCAACAATTATACCAGTGCCTAAGAAGAATAATGTGAGCTGCCTTAATGACTATCACCCAGTAACACTCACATCTACTGTGATGAAATGCTTTGAGGGATTGGTCATGACTAGACTGAACTCCTGCCTCAGCAGGGTCCTGGACCCACTGCAATTTGCATATCACCACAATAGGTCAACGGCAGTCGCAATCTCACTGGCTCTTCAGAAGGCCTTAGACCCCCTGGACAATACAAACACCCATGTCAGGATGCTGTTCATTGACTATAGCTCAGGATTCAATACCATCATTCACACAATCCTGACTGAGGAGCTACAGAACCTGGGCCTCTATATCTCCCTTTGCAGTTAGATCCTCAACTTCCTAACCAGAAGGCCACTATCTGTGCAGGTTGGTGATAATATCTCCTCCTCACTGATGATCACTGCTCTACCTCTTTATACCCATGACTGCGTGGCTAGGTATAGCTCAAATATCATTTATAAATTTGCTGATTTTTACCATTGTTAGTAGAATCTCAGATGGAGATGAGAGGGCATACAGGAGTGAGATATGCCAACTAGTGGATTGGTGTCACAGCAACAACCTGGCACTCAATGTCAGTAAGATGAAAGAGCTGATTGTTGTCTCAGGAAGGGTAAGACGAAGGAACACATACCAATCCTCAGAGGGATCAGAAGTGGAGAGAGTGAGCAGTTTCAAGTGACTGGGTGTTAAGACCTCCAAGGACCTAACCTGGTCCCAACATATCGATGCATCTATTCAGAAGGCAAGACAGCATCTATTAGGAGTTTGAAGAGATTTGGCATGTCAACAAAAACACAAACTTCTATAGTTGTACCATGGAGAGCATTCTGACAGGCTGCATCACTGTCTGGTGTGGGTGGGGGCCACTGCAACAGACCAAAAGAAGCTGCAGAGGATCATAAATCTAGTCAGCTCCATTTTGGGTACTAGCCTACAAAGTGCCCAGGACACCTTCAGGGAGCGGTGTCTCAGAAAGGCAGCGTCCATTATTAAGGATCTTCAGCACCCAGGGCATGCCCTTTTCTCACTGTTACCATCAGGTAGGAGGTACAGAAGCTGAAGGCACACACTCAGCGATTCAGGAACAGCTTCTTCCCCTCTGCCATCCGATTCCTAAATGGACATTGAAACTACCTCACTTTTTAAAATATATATTATTTCTGTTTTTGCACAATTTTTAATCTATTCAATATACAAATAGTATAATTGATTTACTTATTTATTTTTACTCTTTTTCTTCTATATTATGTATTGCATTGAACTGCTGCTGTTAAGTTAACAAATTTCACGACGCATGCCAATGATAATAAACCGGATTCTGATGTGGGTACAGACGCACCCAGCCCTGAGATGCCAGACAAGGCAATTTGATTCCAAACAATTGGTTTATTGATTACAGAGTGTCTCGCTGGCACTTCCTGCTCCCTACCTCTTTTCTCAGCCATGATTTCTCTCCCCCCCCCCCCCCTTTCCACAGAGATTCATCTCAGAATCAGATTTCTCAGTCACATATGTCATGAAATTTGTTTACTTTTGCAGCAGTACAGTGCAATCAATACATAAAATTACTACAGTGCTATATGTATACCCAAGACTTTTGCACAATAACACACACATTCCAGCAGAGATACAATGGGTAGGAAATTAGCTGAGCTGCACTGCAATCTTTTAGAATTATGTCACCCTGTTCTGCTGTGCATGTGTTATTGAGGGGCTGGACCAGAAAAGTTTTAAACTTTAAAGGAGCTATGAACCTGGAAGATGAGTAACCCAAATTTAAATTGAAACAACAACGTATTCTGTAAATCTGAAATACAACTAGAAAGTACTGGAAATAATCAACAGGTGAGGCTGAAAAGAGAGTCAGTCAATGCTTTGAGTCAGTGACCTTTTGTTAGAACAAGGAAAGTACTGGCACTTCGGAGGAGAGCAGACCATTGCCTGGACTACTGAGACATTCCTATGTTTTCTGGGTTTTTTTTCCTTTTATTTTATACTTAACAGCAATCCTCAATCCCTACACTTACTGTAGAGTATTAATGCTTCTGGTTTTATTTACTGCTGAGAATATCCAAAGAATAAAAAGATGTTGTCTTTATGCCTTTCTCTCTCTCTCCCCCCCCCCCCTCTGTATATTACATTTATATGTATATTAATTGGGACACATCAGGACCACTACATCTTGGTGTAATTAAGTGGCTGTCCCAATGAGTCAAAGTTCCATGGAAATAGTTAAATGAATTACAGGACACCACCAATACTGCTGGTGGTTGTCTGTCATATCCAACCATGACAGGAGGCCTGTGCAGGGGTTTTTTTTTAAAAAGAAGAAAAGCTATTGCAATGGGGCATTTAGACTCTCTTGATCTTGGATATCAGAGTCCACTGGTGCAAGTAGTTGTCACAACTGGAGTCTTTGCCATGGATGACCTCTTCTGTGCCTCATCGTGCCCTTTGCTCTCCATATAACATTGCAGAGCCACCATTCTGGCTGTTCAATCTCATTCGTAGACCCCATCGTCCCAGTCTGCATTTACCCAATCTCTATCCCTCTAAATCAGTATCCTTCATTCTCCTATGCTCCAGGGGAAAAAGTCCCAACTTACTCAACCTTTCCCTAGTTAATTGCTAATCAATTAGGTAGTTAATTGCCTGTAATAAAATTTAGGGTTTCTGGAAGAGTCAGAGTGTGGTAGAACCCTACAGCAAAGAGACAGGCCCTTTGGCTCATCAGGTCCATCTCAAACTGTTAATCTGCCTAGTCCTATCAATCTGCAGCTGGACCATAGCCTTCCACACCTCTCCTGTCCATGTACCCATCCAAATTTCTGTGAAATTTAAAAATCAAACCCGAGTCCACCACATTCACAGGGAGCTCGTTCCACACTCTCACCACCCTCTGAGTGAAGAAGTTCCCGCTCAGGTTCCCCTTAAACAGTTCACCTTTTACTCTTAACCAATGACCTCTAGTCCTAGTGTCACCCAACCTCAGCATAAAAAGCTGCTTGTATTTACCCTATCTCTTCCCCTCATAATTTTGTATACCTCTATCAGATCTCCCCTCATTCTCCTATGCTTCAGGGAATAAAGTTTTCACCTTTTCAACCTGGCAACATTCTTGTAAGTTTTCTCTGTAATCTTTCAATCTTATTGATACCTTGATTCTGTGCTCTATTTCCTCAGCTATCAGATTCCGTCATCTCAGAATGAGATTTAATATCACTGGCATATGTTGTGAAATTCGTTGGCTTTGCAGCAACAGAAAAAAGCAATACATAAGAATAGAGAAAATTTTTATATACATGCAAAATTACATAAGTAGTGCAAAAATAGAAATTTTAAAAAGTAGTGAGGTAGAGTTCATAAGTTCAATGTCCCTTCAGAAACTGGATGGCTGAGGGGTAGAAGCTGTTCCTGAATCACTGAGTGTGTGCCTTCACGATTCTGTACTTCCTTCCTGTTGGTAGCAATGAAAACAAGGTATGACCTGGGTAATGGTGTCCTTACTGATAGACACCACCTTTTTGAGGCATCGCTCCTTGAAGGTGTCCTGGATACTATGGAGATTAAAGCTCATGATGGAGTTGATAGAGTTTACAACAGTCTGCAGCTTATTTCCATCCTGTGCAGTAGCCCCCCCCACCCCCCCATACCATATCACACCACACCAGCCCACTGTCACTTCCACCTGTCACCTCTGGCTTCTGGTGCTACTCCATGCTCTCTCAGCTGCCTATTACTCTTCCTCACCTGGATCTCCTCATCTGCAAACTCTCGCTTAGCTCGTCCCTCTATCTTTTCAAACAGGCTATCTCCCTTCTATCTAGATGAAGGGTCTCAACCCAAAATGTCAACAATCCATTTCCCTCCATTGGTGAGGACTCAGCCACTGAGTTCCTCCAGCATTCCTGGTTTAACTTCAGATTCCTGCATCTGCAGTTTCCTGTGTCAGCACTTACTCACTTCACTTGAAACTTAGAGCCATTCTAATACCCTGCTGGAATGAAAGGTTGTACGTGTATTGTGTAATATTGAGCCAATCCTGATCAGGAGGACAAGTAACATGCAGTCAGTTGGAGGACTCCTGCAAGCCAAGCACCTCCCCTGGGGGAAAAGGATTATTGAGTTTGATCCAGCATCAGCCCTGAACTTGACCCATAACTTAGACATTCCTTTCTCCCACTGAGTTGCTTCAGCAGGCTTCATGCTCTAGATCGCAGCACCTACAGTATCTTGTGACTCCAAGTTTAAAGCATTGTGCTTCAGGACGTGAAAGCCTTAAAAGAAAGAACCAGAAAAGGTTTACTTACATGGTTCTGTGGATAAGAGGTTTAAGTTACACAAAACTAGAGATTCTGGTTTTGTTTCCCTTGAAGGAGGGAAAACAGCTGAACATTTTTTGGGGGAGAAACAAAGGATCAGATATGTCTTTGTTTGTCTGGAAAGCATGTGATGCAATATCATGAGTCATATCTTGGACAATCTTCTCTGACTGGTTCAATAATACACTACATATACGGTTTTCTCCAGAGAAGTGAAGGCTAAGGGGAGATCTGATGGAGGAGTATAAGATTATGAAAGGCATAGGTAACATAGACATAGTCAGTCTTTTTCTCCCCCAGTGTTGAAATGTCTAATACCAAAGGGCATGCATTTCAGGTAAGAAGGGTTCATTTCAAGGGAGAGGTGAGGGGCAAGTGTTTTTGCAAAACACGGAAAATGGTGGGTGCCTGGAAGACACTGCCCGGGGTGGTTAGAGGCAGAAATGTTAGGGAATATTAAGAGATGTTTAGATTGGCACATGAATATGAGGAAAATGGAAGGACATTGTGTAGGCAGGGGGGATTAGTTTACTTGGCTACTTGATCACTAATTGAATTGGTTTGTCAAAATGTTGTGGGCCAAATGGCCTATTCCTGTGCTATGCTGTTCCACGTTCTATACTTCAACATCCAGAATACCTTCACTGAAAGGTTTACATTGGGGATGTTGAGTGAGAACTTGTTGTAATTGGGTCGAGAACGATTTTGACCCAACTTTCACCCTACCTCAATGACATGAAGCTAGCACATAGCAAGGTTGTCTTTCCAGCAAGAGTTTAGCAACTCAGTAGGGACTAGGGACTAGGGACTAGTGAGAATTCAAACACGGTCTCAAGATTGGGAATGGTGGGTGTCCCATATCAGATCGATAAGAATGTGACAGATGCGCACGCGGTTGCTGAGAGAGCGGTGGATCACTTGGGCATCCTACATGTGGAGGACACACTCTTTTGGCATGGGCTTTTGAGTGCACACTTTTTCACTTCAGTGGGTCCAGTTTGTCGTTCCTGCACTGCAAGTTGCTTAGTGTGTACCAGTAGTAACATGACACAGTAACAACACTTAATCATACCATTCCATGGTCCTCCTTACTCCGCACATACGTAACGGTGGTTAAAGCTACACGCTGGCGGGTAAGTAAAATAACCAAATCAACCAGCTCAAGAAACTTACATAGCATTCCAGGAACTAGTGACCTCCTTCTCAACATGGAATCGTGGAGAACCTCCTGCAGTTTTTCTTTTCTCGGTAGTCAATATAGGAAGTGGAAGTGAAATTCTAGTATTGCCTTCTAATTAAAAAGTGGATCATTGCTATTGGCATCCAGTCCTACAGTGAAAGCGTACACTCAGTAGTGTATGTTTATGGCTTTCTACTGCTACAGACCATCCACTTCAAGGTTCAATGTGTTGTGCATTCAGAGATGTTCTTCTGCACACCACTGTTGTAACTCATGGTTATTTGAGTTACTGTCGTCTTCCTATCAGCTTAAACCAGTCCAGTCATTTTCCTCTAGCATGTTGTGAGTGTCATTTTCCACTAACCTCTCATTAACAAGGTGATTTTTCCCACAGAACTGCCAGCCACTGGATGTTTCTTTTGTTTTTTTGCACCATTCTCTGTAAACTCTAGAGACAGTGTTGTGCTTGAAAATCCCAATGATCAGCAGTTTGAGATACTCAAATCACCCCAACTGGCACCGACAACCATTCCACAGTCAAAGTCACTTAGAGCCACATTTCTTCCCTATTCTGATGGTTGGTCTGAAGAGCAAGTGAACCTCTTGACCATGCCTGCATGCTTCTATACATTGAGTTGCTGCCACATGATTGGCTGATTAGATACTTGCGTTAACAAGCAGGTGCTCAGGTGTACCTAATAAAGTGGCCCCTGAGTGCCGAAGCACCAAAGCTTGTTCTCATTCCTCCACACCATTGACAATGGTATTTAACCACTTTTTGAGTAATAGTACCAAATCAAGAAGTCGTGATACATGTTGGGACCAATGACATAGGCAGGAAGAGGGATGAGGTCCTGAAGTGTGAGTTTCGGGAATTAGGCAGAAGGCTGAAGAACAGGACCTCAAGGGTGACGTTCTCAGGATTGCTGCCAGTGCTACGTGACAGTGATGGTAAGAATTGGAGGAGATGGCAGTTGAATGCGTGGCTGAGGAGTTGATGCAGGGAGCAGGGTTTCAGATTTTTAGATCATTGGGATCTCTTCTGGGGAAGGTGGGACCTGTACAGATTGGATGGGTTGCACCTGAACTCGAGGGGGAGCAATATCTTTGCAGGTAGGTTTGCTAGCATGGTTCGGGAGGGTTTAAACTAATTTGCGAGGGGGATGGGACCCAGAGCGATAGAGCAGTGAAAGAAGTGCATGGAGTAAAGCCAGATCTAACATACAGAGAGGCTTTGAGGAAAGAGAAGCAGAATAAACGGTGTAAAGACAGTAAGGTAGAAGGGCTGAAATGTGTGTACCTCAATGCAAGAAGCATCAGGAACAAAGGTGATGAACTAAGAGCTTGGAATTATGATGTAGTGGCCATTACAGAGACTTGGCTGGCACCAGGGCAGGAATGGATTCTCAATATTCCTGGATTTCAGTGCTTTAAAAGGGATAGAGAGGGCAGAAAAAGGGGAGGAGGGGTGGCATTACTGGTCAGGGATACTATTACAGCTACAGAAAGGGTGGGTAATGTAGCAGGATCCTCTTTTGAGTCAATATGGGTGGAAGTCAGGAACAGGAAGGGAGCAGTTACTCTACTGGGGGTATTCTATAGGCCCCCTGGTAGCAGCAGAGATACAGAGGAGCAGACTGGGAGGCAGATTTTGGAAAGGTGCAAAAATAACAGGGTTGTTATCATGGGTGACTTTAACTTCCCTAATATTGATTGGCACCTGATTAGTTCCACGGGTTTAGATGGGGCAGAATTTGTTAATTGTGTCCAGGATGGATTCCTGTCACAGTATGTGGACAGGCCGACCAGGGGTAATGCCATACTAGATCTAGTACAAGGTAATGAACCGGGTCAGGTCACAGATCTCTCAGTGGGTGAGCATCTGGGGGACAGTGACCACCGCTCCCTGGCCTTTATAATTATCATGGAAAAGGATAGAATCAAAGAGGACAAGAAAATTTTTAATTGGGGAAAGGCAAATTATGAGGCTATAAGGCTAGAACTTGCGGGTGTGAATTGGGATGATGTTTTTGCAGGGAAATGTACTATGGACATGTGGTCGATGTTTAGAGATCTCTTGCGGGATGTAAGGGATAAATTTGTCCCGGTGAGGAAGATAAAGAATGGTAGGGTGAAGGAACCATGGGTGACAAGTGAGGTGGAAAATTTAGTCAGGTGGAAGAAGGCAGCATACATGAGGTTTAGGAAGCAAGGATCAGATGGGTCTATTGAGGAATATAGGGAAGTAAGAAAGGAGCTTAAGAAGGGGCTGAGAAGAGCAAGAAGGGGGCATGAGAAGGCCTTGGCGAGTAGGGTAAAGGAAAACTCCAAGGCATTCTTCAATTATGTGAAGAAAAAAAGGATGACAGGAGTGAAGGTAGGACCGATTAGAGGTAAAGGTGGGAAGATGTGCCTGGAGGCTGTGGAAGTGAGCAAGGTCCTCAATGAATACTTCTCTTCGGTATTCACCAATGAGAGGAACTTGATGATGGTGAGGACAATATGAGTGAGGTTGATGTTCTGGAGCATGCTGATATTAAGGGAGAGGAGGTGTTGGAGTTGTTAAAATACATTAGGACAGATAAGTCCCCGGGGCCTGATGGAATATTCCCCAGACTGCTCCACGAGGCGAGAGAAGTGATTGCTGAGCCTCTGGCTAGGATCTTTATGTCCTCGTTGTCCATGGGAATGGTACTGGAGGATTGGAGGGAGGCGAATGTTGTTCCCTTGTTCAAAAAAGGTAGTAGGGATAGTCTGGGTAATTATAGACCAGTGAGCCTTACGTCTGTGGTAGGAAAGCTGTTGGAAAAGATTCTTAGAGATAGGATCTATAGGCATTTAGAGAATCATGGTCTGATCAGGGACAGTCAGCATGGCTTTGTGAAGGGCAGATCATGTCTAACAAGCCTGATAGAGTTCTTTGAGGAGGTGACCAGGCATATAGATGAGGGTAGTGCAGTGGATGTGATCTAGATGGATTTTAGTAAGGCATTTGACAAGGTTCCACACGGTAGGCTTATTCAGAAAGTCAGAAGGCATGGGATCCAGGGAAGTTTGGCCAGGTGGATTCAGAATTGGCTTGGCTGCAGAAGGCAGAGGGCGGTGGTGGAGGGAGTACATTCAGATTGGAGGATTGTGGCTAGTGGTGTCCCACAAGGATTTGTTCTAGGACCTCTACTTTTTGTGATTTTTATTAACGACCTGGATGTGGGGGTAGAAGGGTGGGTTGGCAAGTTTGCAGACGACACAAAGGCTGGTGGTGTTGTGGATAGTGTAGAGGATTGTCAAAGATTGCAGAGAGACATTGATAGGATGCAGAAGTAGGTTGAGAAGTGGCAGATGGAGTTCAACCCGGAGAAGTGTGAGGTGGTACTCTTTGGAAGGACAAACTCCAAGGCAGAGTACAAAGTAAATGGCAGGATACTTGGTAGTGTGGAGGAGCAGAGGGATCTCGGGGTACATGTCCACAGGTCCCTGAAAGTTGCGTCACAGGTGGATAGGGTAGTTAAGAAAGCTTATGGGGTGTTAGCTTTCATAAGTCGAGGGATAGAGTTTAAGAGTCGCGATGTAATGATGCAGCTCTATAAAACTCTGGTTAGGCCACACTTGGAGTACTGTGTCCAGTTCTGGTCACCTCACTATAGGAAGGATGTGGAAGCATTGGACAGGGTACAGAGGAGATCTACCAGGATGCTGCCTAGTTTAGAAAGTACGCATTATGATCAGAGATCAAGGGAGCTAGAGCTTTACTCTTTGGAGAGAAGGAGGATGAGAGGAGACATGATAGCGGTGTACAAGATAATAAGAGGAATAGATAGAGTGGATAGCCAGCGCCTCTTCCCCAGGGCACCACTGCTCAATACAAGAGGACATGGCTTTAAGGTAAGGGGTGGGAAGTTCAAGGGGGATATTAGAGGAAGGTTTTTTACTCAGAGAGTGGTTGGTGCGTGGAATGCACTGCCTGAGTCAGTGGTGGAGGCAGATACACTAGTGAAGTTTGAGAGACTACTAGACAGGTATATGGAGGAATTTAAGTTGGGGGCTTATATGGAAGGCAGGGTTTGAAGGTCGGCACAACATTGTGGGCCGAAGGGCCTGTACTGTGCTGTATTATTCTATGTTTTATGTCTATGCACAGTTTAATCAGGCATCACATTATTAAATCTTCAGAAACATATCAAACCTGAGCTGCCATTCTTACTGTAACTGGGAAGGAACAGATGGACATGGGATCATCAATGCAAACACCAAACAATAGCATTGTAAAATCTTTCTTACAGCATTCTTCATCCTCGCCGTTGGCACACTGCAGTATCCCATCACACCATTGTAATGGGGCTACGCACCCTTTTGAAGTCCCACAGGGTATGCAGTCGGAAGTCGAAACTGCAAATAAAAGCATTCATAAGATTCAAGGCCCGTAGGTGGAATTTTACCCCCACCATGTCCCAGAAAACAACAGGTACATCGCCCCAAAGATAAACTTCTGAAATACCTTAATAGAACCCAAATCAAAATATGTTATTGCGTAGTAGAACTGCATGTTTTGGCAATGTAAAATTTATCCCCCTATGTCCTGAGTGTCTGAAGAAACTAATACTGACAGAATACATCGGAGGCAAATATAAACTTTGCTAAAGGGATGAATCAAAGTTGTTTTGGGGGGGGGGGGGGATTCCAGAGTTTAGCTCCAAAGTGGAAATAGGGACAAAGGAGCAAGTTCCAATGCCAGAGCAAAGCAAACGGGACATACCTGAGATTGCGAGTAAAATATCACAAGGCATCCTAAATTTGTTAAAGGATTTTTCTCCTGAAATCTCCCGGCTGTAACGAAACCCAATTTCCCTCGGGATCAATAAAGTATATCTGTCTATCTTTCTAACTACCTTTGTGATAGTTCTTGTTTTTATCAGATTTCTATACCTTATGTTCGTGCCCAGAACTTCATCCTTACTCTGAAGAGCTAAACTTGTTGTCCATCCCATTCAATGCATTAAGTTCTGCCCTTTTAATATAACTGTTCAATATGCTATTAGAACAGCTTAGCATAAGTAGCCTTGTCATTAGTGATGGATTTCTACATATTGCCATATGCCAGCTACCTCAATGTGACACACACTAACTCTCATCAAAGAAAGGATCAGTAGTGGAAAGGGTGAGCAGTTTCAAGTACCCAAGTGTCTACATATCCTGGGACCAATATATTTACAAAGAAGGCACACCACTGGCTCTATTTGATTCGGAGTTTGAGATCTGGTATGCCACCAAAGACCCCTGCAAATTTCTACAGATGTACCATGGAGAGCATTGTATCTGATTGCATCGCTGTCTGGTGTGGAGGGGCCACTGCACAGAAGTAGAACAAGCTGCAGAGGGTTGTAAACTCAGCCAGCATCATCTTGACCACTGGCCTCCCCAGCATCGAGGATACCTTCAAAAGGTGATGCCTCAAAAATTGCAGTACCCATCATTAAGAACCCCACCACCCAGGATGTGCCTTCTCATTACTACCATTAAGGAGGAGGGACAGGAACTTGATGTCATACGCTCAACATTTTAGGCACAGCTCCTTCCCTTCTGCCATCAACTTTCTGAATGGTTAATGAACCCATGAAGACTGCCTCACTATTTTTGTTCTCATTTTGTACTACCTATTTCATTTATATATAATTTGTATTCTATAGTATATTTAATGTATTGCACCATACTACTGCTGCAAAACAACAAATTTCACATCAGACAGTGATAATAAACCTGATTCTGATTCTAAATGATCAAAATTTAACTGTAAACTTAAAACTGCGTCCTCTGTATCTTGCATTAGTTGCAAAATGTCACCTTTAGGACAAGCTATGCAGGTTCTCCCCTTTTCCTTAATAATTTATGAAGGAAACACATGAGGGAAAATGCTTTTGTGCCTTAAAATGTCTTGATTTTCATGTGCTGGTAGGACAAGCACAGCGGTATAAAATACTCACCAAAGTACCAGGTGATGGCTGCCAAGATTCCAAAAATGAAGAGTGCACCACCAACTATTAAACCAATGAGAATATTCTTCTTCTTTGCTGCAGCACCATATAGAAAGTATCAGAGGAACAGTCAGATACACTAGTACAAGGAAGAAAGTTTCCATATTACCTGGAATACACAGAATTTTACAGCACAGAAATTGGAAGAACGCACCATTTGCAATCTACACAACAGGTCCACTCCAATGGCAATTGTAAATGTCTCCACTTTCATCTAACATCATCAGTACAAATGTACACTCAGTGCCTTGCTGGACCTAATAAAGTGCACATGTTCATGTTCTTCTGCTTCTGTAGCCCATTCACTTCAAGGTTCAATTTGTGCATTCAGAGATGCTCTTCAGCACAACGCTGTTGTAATCTGGTTACTTGAGTTACTATCACATTCCTGCTAACTTGAACCAATTTGGCCATTTTCATCTGACCTCTCCCATTAACAAAGCATTTTCACCCACAGACTGCCGCTCACTGGATGTATTGTTTACATTTTGCACCCCATTCTCTGTAAGCTCCAGAGACTGTTGTGTGTGGAAATCCCAGGAAATCAGCAGTTTCTGAAATACTCAAACTACCCTGTCAGGCACCAATAATCATTCCATTGTCAAAGTCACTTCAATCACATTTCTTCCCCACTCTGATGTTTGGTCTGAACAACAACTGAAAGGTTTCGCCTGGAACCTACCAGCCTGCTCCTTCCCACCCTCCCCCCACCTTCTTTATAGGGCCTCTGCCCCTTCCCTCTACAGTCCTGACAAAGGGTTCTGGCCCGAAATGTCAACCGATCTTTTCCACAGACGCTGCCTGACCTGCTGAGTTCCTCCAGCATGTTATGAGTGTTGCTTTGACCCCAGCACCTGCAGAGTATTTTGTATTAACTGAAATGCTTAACCATGTCTGCATGCTTTAATGCATTGAGTTGCTGCCACATGATTGGCTGATTAGATATTTGCAATAACAAGCAGCTGTACAGGTGTATCAAATAAAGTGGACACTGAGGGTATATTCAGCAGTTGCTATGCACAACAGTCAGTAGAGTAGAGTAGAGTAGTTAATGAATACTAAGTAAATGGAACCCTCAGTATTGTATAATATTGAACTTCTTTAGTGTGTTGGAGCTACATCCAGCCACAAAAGAGGAATTTTGCATTGTCCTCCTGTCCTACTATGTAAATGATGGATTGTTTCACAGAGTCAGGAGGTGAGCTGTAAGCCAGAGGAAGTTCAACCTTTGACCTCTTTTTGTAACCTCAGTTTTATGTAGCTAACTGTCTATATCCGTTCTCAATATGTCATTGGTGCTTACAGGAATATGGCACAAAGTGCAGTCTTCATGGTGAAGCTGTTCCCTTAACTTCAAAAGAGATTCTGAATTGGAGCAAGGCCAGTTTTGATGGTACCAGAAGGGATCTGGTAAGTGTGAATTGAGACAAGTTGTTTTCTAGCAAAGATGTACTTGTAAGTGGGAGGCCTCAAAAGTGAAATTTTGAGAGTACAGAGTGTGTATATTACTACCAGAATAAAAGGCAAGGTTAACAGGTTTGGGCAATAGCTATTTTTGAGAGATATTGAAGCCCTGGTTAAGAAGGAGGAGGTGCAGAGCAGGTGTAGGTGTCAAGAAACAAATTAGGTAATTAAGGAAGATAATGCAAGCAAACACTTATGAAGGCTAAAAGAAGGCATGAGTCTGCTCTACAAGATGGATTCTGCAGATGCTGGAAATTCAAGCAACACACATCAAAGTTGCTGGTGAATGCAGCAGGCCAGGCAGCATCTCTAGGAAGAGGTACAGTCAACGTTTCAGGCTGAGACCCTTCGTCAGGACTAACTGAAGGAAGAGTTAGTAAAAGATTTGGGAGGGGGAGATCCAAAATGATAGGAGAAGACAGGAGGGGGAGGGATGGAGCCAAGAGCTGGACAGGTGATTGGCAAAGGAGATATGAGAGGATCATGGGACAGGAGGCCCAGGGAGAAGGAAAAGGGGGGGGGGGGGGGGGTGGAACCCAGAGGATAGGAAAGGGGTATAGTCAGGGAGAAAAAGGAGAATGAGAGAAAGAATGTGTGTATAAAAATAAATAACGGATGGGGTATGAGGGGGAGGTGGGGCATTAGCGGAAGTTAGAGAAGTCAATATTCATGCCATCAGGTTGGAGGCTACCCAGACGGAATATAAGGTGTTGTTCCTCCAACCTGAGTGTGGCTTTATCTTTACAGTAGAGGAGGCTGTGGATAGACATGTCCAGTGGTCACACATTTTAATTCCACATCCCATTCCCATTCTGACATGTCTATCCATGGCCTCCTCTACTGTAAAGATGAAGCCACACTCAGGTTGGAGGAACAACACCTTGTATTCCGTCTGGGTAGCCTCCAACCTGATGGCATGAACATTGACTTCTCTAACTTCCGCTAATGCCCCACCTCCCCCTCGTACCCCATCTGTTATTTATTTTTATACACACATTCTTTCTGTCATTCTCCTTTTTCTCCCTCTGTCCCTCTGACTATACCCCTTGCCCATCCTCTGGGTTCCCCCCACCCTTCCTTCTCCCTAGGCCTCCTGTCCCATGATCCTCTCATATCCCCCTTGCCAATCACCTGTCCAGCTCTTGGCTCTATCCCTCCCCCTCCTGTCTTTTCCTATCATTTTGGATCTCTCCCTCCCCCTCCCACTTTCAAATCTCTTACTAACTCTTCCTTCAGTTAGTCCTGACGAAGGGTCTCGGCCCGAAACGTCGACTGTACCTCTTCCTAGAGATGCTGCATGGCCTGCTGCGTTCATGAGTCTGCTCTGGCAATTAAGGTGAAAGAAAATCCCAAGGGCTTCTACAGATATATTGAGAGCAGAAGGATAGCAAGGGGCAGTTGGCATCTTGGACCTCCAGAAAGTGGTCCACAGCAGGGATACGTTCGTGGCCTAAGATAGAAGGAGATATTAACTTCAAACTTTTCTGCATAATCACTCAGAGTTGAACTGCATGTGCATGTAATGAGAGCTGTATAACTCATCTCCTTCTACCTTAGGCCACAAACTTATGAATCACCCCTGCTGTGGACTGCTGTCTGGAGGTCCAAGATGCTGACTTCTACAAAGAAGGGTTCTGTATGCTCCACAACCGCTGGACTAAGTGTGTAAATGTAGGAGGGGACTATGTTGAAAAATAAATGTGCTAGGTTTTCTAAAATTGACTCCTTCTACCTTAGGCCGTGAACTTATCAATCACCCCTCGTAGATGGCTGCCTCTCTGCTGGGGGCCTGTGACTGACTAGCGGTGTGCCGCAAGGACCGAAGCTGGGTCCATTGTTATTTCTCATCAATATCAATGATCTAGATGATGTGGTTAACTGAGTCAGCAAATTTGCGAACGACACCAAGATTGGGGGCATAGTGGACAATGAGGAAAACTGTCAAAGCTTGAAGCAGAATCTGAACCAGCTGGAAAAATGGGCTGAAGCATGTCAGATGGAACTTAATGCCGTCAACTGCGAAGTGTTGCACTTCAGTTGGACCCACCAGGACTTGCACTGAGCGGAATGGGAGGGCACTGAGGTGTGTGGTAGAACAGAGAGATCTGAGAGTTCAGACCCATAATTCTTTGAAAGTGATGTCACAGGTAGATAGGACCGGAAAGAGACATTTTGGCACATTGGCTTCATAAATCAAAGTATTTAGTACAGGAGTTGGGATGTTATGTTGAAATTGTGTAAAAATAGCGATAAGGTCTAATTTGGAGTATTGTGTGCAGTTATTGGTCACCGACCTACAAGAAAGATATCCATAAGATTAAAAGAGTGTAGGGAAAAATTACAAGGATGTTGCCTAGACTTGAGAACCTGGGTACAGTAATAGGAAAAGCTTGAATAGGACTTCATTCGCTAGAGCGCAGGAGAATGAGGGGAGATTTGATCGAGGTGTACAACGTTGAGAGGTATAGATGTGGTCAATGCAAGCAGGCTTTTTCCACTGAGGTTGGGTGAGACTAGAACTAGAGGACTTGGGTTAATGTGAAAAGCGGGAACATGAGGGGAAACTTGTTCACTTAAATGATGGTGAGAATGTGGAATGAGCTGCCCACAGAAGGATACAGGTTCGATTGCAACATTTAAGAGAAGTTGTGTTAGTGCATGTAAGGGAGGGTGTGGAGGGCTATGATCCAGGTGCGGGTCTATGGGACTAAGCAGACTGGCAGTTCAGCATGGACTAGATGAGCCAAAGGGCCTGTTTCTATGCTACAGTGCTCCATGACTCTACGTTTTGTAGATTTTGATGTAATTTGTGGAATATCATAACCAATTTACAAACAATAAATAGAAATGTTTATGAATGGGTCATCAAATTTAACCATATTGTTCAATGTTGGAACAGGAGGGAGTTCTATGCTCTCCTTTGGGATACCATTTTTACATTTTAGTCAGATCCAGCCTCAGTTTAGTGTCTCTTATCATAATTACCACATCTCATAGTGCAGGGCTGTCTTCATATAGAACCCAATTACCAGCTGGGATCAGGCTGGATTTCATGACTTGTTCACATCCTATAGCTACCTATTGTTCATAACTAAGCAGTGTTCGTGGAAAAAAGAGACTGAACAATCAAAATACCCAACCACTAACCACAGCCACCACTTACTCTTACCCATACTGCACCAGAATATGTATCTGGATCCTGGATTGGCCTCTACTGCCACTTGAGGACCCAGCGATAGAAACTACTTAGGAGAACATCAAACTTGACTTGAGTGATTGCACTACTACCGTTACAGCTACCACTAGACCCAAGTGAATGTTTCAGAGGAAATAGGCAAGCACCTTACCTGTCACTGCAACAAAACTGTTCTTATTGAATGTTTGGCTCCCATAAACTGGAGGTAACTGAGTAGTGGATATAGAGGGAACACGTATAATTGATGGATCTGGCTGAAATATACGTTGAGTACTGTGTGTATATAGAGGATACACAGGTAGATTACCTCCCTGGAAAAGAAAGGCGAAAGGAATATCTCCAAAGAAATTTGCTTTCAAGCTTATTATACTGAATGAAAGGTAATGAAAATGTAATCAATAACAAGGTGGCCAGATCATTGCCAAAAGATTGTAAAAACAGTTGGAATTATTGAGGATTTTGATTATGCTATCAGAAAGAAAAATGATAGTAAAATCAATTTCAGTTTTAGAAATGGAGTTAATTAATATTTTGGAAACAAAAATATAAAACAATTTGGGAAAAGTACAAGTTAATATTTCATAAAACTTCATAAAACTTCATAATGTCAGTATTGTCCTGTTGGGCTGAATAGTCTCCTACGCCGTCAGTGATTTGCATGTCAGTTAAGGGCTTATCCTTAGCCCATAACTCACAGTGCATGAACAGTGTAGCAACCCCCACCAAATGGATGAATAGAGAATAAAGTGGATTAAATTTCAAGCACAAGAAAATCTACAGATGCTGGAAATCCAAAGCTGGAAGTCCTGATGAAAGATTTCTGCCAAAACGTTGACTGTTTACTCTTTTCGATAGATGTTGCCTGGCCTGTTGGGTTACTCCAGCATTTTGTGTGTGTTGATTTGGATTAGACTACAAACTGTCTTATCAACCGGCTGACACATCAGTAAGCAATATATCTACATTGCATTATTACATTTCTATTTGCTTTCAATGAGTTAAGGTTGGTCATTCCCATGAAGTGTAAATAAAGGGTGTGAAATGAAATTGAAGGTAGTGAGTGAAACCACAAACACTCTGGAATTAGGCACTTCCTAGTGGTGGTCTCTGCTTATTCAAAGTGACCGTGATATGGTGCTAGATACATCCCTACTCCAATATTTTAACAGATGGCGGGGGGGACTTCAAGCTTTTCAGTGACAAATGTAACCAGTTTTATCTCACCAACAAAGATGCCTGTTTTTGTGACTATGCCTTCAACCCTTAAACATCAAGCTTCTGAACCAACGTGGATGACTTCACACACCTCAACAATGAACGGATTCCGTAGGCTATAGACTCACTTTCAAGGACTCTACAACTCACATACTAAATATTATTCTTAATTATTTATTCATATTACAATTATTTGTTCCTTTTGTATTTGCACAGTTTGCCTTTTGTACATTGGTTGTTAGTTCATCTTTGTGTCTAGTTTTTCACCAATTCTATTGCGTTTCTTTGTATCTATTGTGAATGCCCACAAAAAAAATGAATCTCAGGGTAGTAAATGATGGCATATTTATAGTTTGTTGATAACTTTAATTCAAACTGTTCTGTGAGGTTTAATTCACGAGACTGACTTGAACTCAAACTGAAGTCAAGAAGGGAAAGAAAATTTCATTCTAAATTGCACTCTGCAAAGAAAAATGCAAACAACAGTACAGTTCCTAGCTTGTACTTCTACTCACAGTGTAGGTGAAGAAGGACATGTTTCAACACTTTCGTTTTCTATTGATGCATAGTCACTGGCCTAAAACCTTTGGGTACCTTAATGAATCTGAAGCAAAATACAAGATAGTCATTCAGGAGAACAAGTCAATGGAGGGTGAACAAAATCTGGCAAATTATACCCAAATTCAAACAACTAAAATTCCACCAAGATTTTCTAGAATCACCAAAATTGCATTATTAGGTGATCAACCGTTTGCTCATGGGAAGGAGATTATACATGAGCCCAGTTCTAAATGGTTGTAGGTCCTGGGACAAAAGACCCCATTAATCTTTAGCTTTGATATTTGAACATCATTTTTGGAGTAAAAGTACAGGATAAATGAAAACTTCTTTAACATTGCAACTCTATCTCAATATTAAATGCAATTTAGGTACACTGTGTTGTGTATTTAATGTCAGTAGTATTTGAGCAATATTGTTTGATTACGCATTCATTAATTCATCATGGTTATATGTAAAAAATACTTGAATTGCATATGTTACGATGCTACCACGTGATAGCCACATGCATTGCTTGAAGTAAAAGTTAAACTAAGACACATATCTCGTGCTCCCTTGTTATGCTTTCATTGAGTTTCTATGTTTTGGAGTTACAAAACTTAACAGTGGTGATGAGGATGTTTTAAATGAACCTGAAATGACAACCTACCTGTTGACGTGCAGTGAGATGTTTGAGTTTATTTTTTTAAGTGCAGCAAGAAGTGGTTAAGTTTTAAAATAAAAGCGTAGCATGTTTTTGTTTTCTTTGGAGCAGCACATTTTCATTGCAGAAGAAAAGATGATTGAGTTTTTTTTTTGAAAAGCAGAAAATGGAAGAATTCAGATGAAGAAACAATGAGTACCAAGTGATGATAATAAATAAAGAAAAAAGGCAGAAATAGCTGGCTACATCAGAAAGATTGATGCACTTGATTGCATAAGAGATAACTGGCTGTTATATTCTGAGATAATTGAACAGTATATTCAGAACCACAATCAGAATTAATATCGCTGGTATATGTTGTGAATTGCAGTAATATGTATATATGTATTTGTATATGTGTGTGTGTATGTATGTATATATTTACATATATATAAAATTAAATAAGTATTTCAAACAAATTAGTGGAGTAGTGTTCATGGGTTCAATGTCCATTCAGAAATCTGATAGCAGAGAGGAAAAGGCTGTTCCTGAATCATTGAGTCTGTGTGTAATGGTAGCAATGAGAAGAAGGCATGTCCTGGGTGATGTGGTCCCTAATGATGGATGCCGCCTTCTTGAGGCACCGCACCTTGAAGATTTCCTGGATGCTATGGAGGCTAGTGCCCAATGATGGAGCTGACTGAGTTCACAACTTTCTGCAGCTTCTTTCAATCCTGTGCAGTGCCACCCCTTCCCACCCCCACCACCCCCCATACCAGACAGTGATGCAGCCTGTTAGAATGCTCTCCAGGGTACATCTGTAGAAATTTGCAAGTGTCTTTCACGACATAACAAATCTCCTCAAACGCCTAATGAAATATAGCTGCTGTCGTGCCTTCTTTGTAACTGGTCCCAGGATAGATCCTTATCGGTGTTGATACCCACGAACTTGAAATTGCTCATTCTTTCCACCTCTGATCCCTCTATGAGGACTCATGTGTTTTCCCTCATTTTACTCTTTCTGAAGTCGACAATCAATTCTTTGAGCTTACCGACACTGAGTGCAAGATTGTTTCTGCAATACCGCTCAACCAGCTGATATACTGTATCTCACTCCTGTACACCTTGTCACCATTTAAAATTCTGCCAACAATAGTTGTGGCATCAGCAAATTTATGGCTATTTGAGCTGTGCCTAGCCACACAATCATGGATGTAGAGAGAGTAGAGCAGGGGCGTAAGCACACATCCCTGAGGTGTGCCAACATTGATTGTCAGCAAGGTGAAGATGTTATTTCTGATCTACACAGACTGTGATCTTCCGGTGAGGAAGTCAAGGATCCATTTGCAAAGGGAGGTACAAAGACCCAGGTTTTGGAGCTTTCTGATCAGAACTGTAGGAATGATTGTGTTAAACACTGAGCTGTGTCAATAAACAGCAACTTGGCATAAGTATTAGTATTGTCCAGGAGATCCAAGGCTGCTTGAAAAGCCAATGAGATCGAGTCAGCCATGGCCATATTGTGGTGATGGGAAAATTGTAGTGGTTCCAGATCTTTGCTGAGACAGGAGTTAATTCTAGCCATAATCAACCTCTCAAAGCACTTCATTACCGTAGATGTGAGTGCCACTGGACAATAGTCATTAAGGCAGCTCTTCTTGGGTACTGGTATAATTGTTGTCCTTTTGAAGCAGGTGGGAACTTCTGACTGTGGCAATGAGAGACTGAAAATGTTTTTGAACATACCGGCCAGTTGATAGGCACAGGTTTTCGGAACCCTACCAGGTACTCCACTGAGGCCTGTCACCTTGCGAGGATTTACCCTAAGACAATCCGACATTGGACACTGAGACAGAGATCACAGGGTCACCAGGTGCAGCAAGGATCCTCATAGCTGTAGTTTTATTCTCCCTTTCAAAGCCAGCATGAAAGGCACTGACCTCATCTGAGTGAGGCATCACTGCTGTTCATGATGTTGGGTTTCACTTTATAGGAAATAATAGCAGCAAATAAAATAATGAAATGAAAGTAATGAAACAAATTAAATAGCCAATGAAAAGTAAGTGCCAGTTTTACTGAATACATTAGGTTTAAAGGCATATAGCTTGTTTAGAAATTAACTGCTTCAAACAAATCAGCTGAAATGAGCTTTGCTGATATCGTCAAAGTAATGCAGGGACATTCAGAACCGAAAACATTGTTGATTGCAGAACGTTATGTTTTGTAACTTCAAAAAATTAAACTAATTCAACAAAACACACCGAAATACAGGTGTAACTTTGAGTTTAGTTTAAGTGAGATGCGCATGTATCACATGGCAGCATGATGGTGTATGCAATTAACATTTTTAAATATAACCTGTAATTAATTATTTAAGTGAACAATAAAGCTTAATTAAATAATATATAGTATATACAAGATTACTCAAATATTATTGAAATATTAAATACTCCTCTCTGCTTAGCTATAAACTCCAACTCAATAGTGAATGCATCTCAACTATATACGCAGTATATTAGATGGTGTAACTACTGTATACAGACATCCACAGCATAGTAACCATTTTACATTGTCCCAGTCACTCAATGATTTAACTGCTGCGGAGGATTTCTTACTCTTGTGGGATAATTGGAATACTTGGAAGTGTGAAGGAGCAGAGGGATCTGGGGGTACATGTCCACAGATCCCTGAAAGTTGCCTCACAGGTAGATAGGCTAGTTAAGAAAGCTTATGGGGTGTTAGCTTTCATAAGTTGAGGGATAGAGTTTAAGAGTCGCGATGTAATGATGCAGCTCTATAAAACTCTAGTTAGGCCACACTTGGAGTACTGTGTTCAGTTCTGGTCACCTCACTATAGGAAGGATGTGGAAGCATTGGAAAGGGTACAGAGGAGATTTTCCAGGATGCTGCCTGGTTTAGAGAGTATGGATTATGATCAGAGATTAAGGGAGCTAGGGCTTTACTCTCTGGAGAGAAGGAGGATGAGAGGAGACATGATAGAGGTATACAAGATATTAAGAAGAATAGATAGAGTGGGCAGCCAGTGCCTCTTCCCCAGGGCACTACTGCTCAATACAAGAGGACATGGCTTTAAGGTAAGGGGTGGGAAGTTCAAGGGGGATATTAGAGGAAGGTTTTTTTACTCAGAGAGTGGTTGGTGCATGGAATGCACTGCCTGAGTCAGTGATGGAGGTAGATACACTAGTGAAATTTAATGAAATTTAAGAGACTACTGGACAGGTATATGGAGGAATTTAAGGTGGGGGTTATATGGGAGGCAGGGTTTAAGGGTCGACAGAACATTATGGGCCAAAGGTCCTGAACTGTGCTGTACTGTTCTATGTCCTATAATGTCTTTCCTTACAGGGGAATCATTCTGCTTGGCTGGTGAGACTTGTGCCAGTAAAAACAATCTCAGGTTCTGGGGCCTCCTCTGTGGTGGATGTAGGAATTGACTCGGAGACCGCAGGAAGTGGTTCTAACAGCACAGGGCACCTTACTTCTCCTTTTCTCTCTCTGGATCTGCTTCAATCTCTTTCATTTTCTTTCTCATATTCCTTCTCTCCTTCACACCTTTCTCTTTCTCATTCACATTCTTTCTCTCCATCTCCTCCCTCATTTTTAAACTTCTAGTTTGTTCATCTTGATCTTCGGAAGGTGCATTTACTTCACTGGAGTACTTTCTTATTAATCCTTCTATTGCTTTATTTACAATCCGATCTCTCATCTTGGTTTCCGCATGCACAACATCACCTGATGAATCCTTTGTTATAGTATCTCCATTGACTCCTTTCTTTTTTGGTCTTCCACTCCTTCGCCTGGGTTTGGTCTTTGCATCTACTTTTACAATCAGCTTTTTGTCTTCCAGTTGAAGTTCATGCAATAACCTTTATGCATGCTGAGCAGATTCTGGTTCTTTGAGCTCACAAAAGTAAAATGTTTGTAAATTTCCTGAAGCTCTTTGAACTCTCTTCCAGCTTAGAACCAAGCCACATTTCGCAAGTAACTGCCTGATTAATGTATCAGAAGCTTCCTCAGATATGTTACCTACAAAAACTGTTGTAGTAGGACCACTGATATCGACGTTTCCACGCATGGTCCTTCCTGGGTCCAATATGCTTTCCAACCAGAGGCCAAGAGGTTGGCAACAACACCTTTTGTCCCGTGTTGGGCAACAGTTCATGGTGTTTGGCGTGGAGACAATTGTGGCATCATCCAGTACCTTTCTTAATTCTTTCATTTGGCTTCATTGTAGGGATTGCGACATGCAAGTGGTGGATGGATCTCCAATCCAGTTGTAGTTGTCTCAGCCACTCACGTCCCTACAATGCTAGTCGTTCTGTTTTTACCACATACAAGCTCAATGTGACTTGTTGGTTGTTGTATTTCATGGTTACAAATGTCATTCCCACAGGAGTTATCTTTTCTCCAGTGTAAGTTCTTAGCTTGGATATCTGCAGGCTTCAGTTTAGTATCTTTGAAATGTCGCTCAAACTCATTTTGTGGAATGACTGAAACAGCTGAGCAGTGTCCAATTCCATTTGAGTTAATTTGCCATTCATTTTTGGTGTAAGGCCATATTGTCAGTTTCCAAATTGTAAATCTCAAGAGTACCCAGTCCTGTTTCACTCTCATCATTATCAGATTTGTCATCAACAACATGCAGATTAGTGCTCTTTTTGAAGCTGCGACTTGACTTTTTAGCTTTTTCTCTTACCTGTACATTTTTGTCTGCCCGACATGTTCTTTGTATGTGTCATACTTTGTCATATTTTCTGCAAGTTTCGCCTTTAAACCTGCATTTGTTTGGTGAAATGTAAGCTGTGCTTCGATTAGTAACTGTTTTTGAATGCTTTCTTTTTAAGATTCGACAAACTAAACGATTTCTTCTTTGTCATTAAGCCATTACCAAACTGACCGTGCTCAGACAATCTCTTCAATTCAGCCATGTACACTGAAATGGCTCCCCTTCTTTTTAATTCTGCTTATGAAATCTAAAGCGTTCTGTAATCAATAATGGCTTTGGTTCTAAATGTTCCTGCATTACTTTGACAAGATCAAGAAAGCATATTTCTGACCATTTGGTTGGAAAGTCAAACTTCGAAGCAGGCAAAAACCATCCAGTGAGTGGCAATGCTGTGGGCGAAAACACCTTATTAATGATAGAGATCAGAGGAGAATGGCCAGACTAGTTCAAGCTGACAGGAAGGTAACTCAGATAACCACGTGTTACAACAGTGGTGTGCAAATGAGCATCTCTGAACACACAATGCATCAGACCTTAAAGTGGATGGGCTATCATAGCAGACCATGAACACATATTCAGTGGCCATTGAGTATATTTGCTGCGTCCAAATGATCAGTAGTTTCCACTTACCACCACCGAAAGGCTGTCATCAAATCATCAAGAGATTTTCAATCTGTTCCCCATGAATCTCAGTTGTGTCTCTTACAGCACAGATTCTTGTTAATCTCATATCTGATGTATTCTGTCAAAGTCAGTGCTTTATGGATCTCAGTTAACAATTCCCACTCTATCATCCACTTAATGCTGGAATTCACCTGTGAGGGAAAACCATGGATATTTCAAATCAACGTATCTGGCTGGCTCTTAGGTAAAACACTTCAATTATTCCGCTCACCTGTTCTCTATCAATAGCTCTGCATATTTTTGTTTCACCTTCAGACGCGCTGTCCAATTTACACTCAGGCTACTTTATCAGGTACACCTGTACACTTGGTTGTTAATGCAAATATCTAATCAGCCAATCATGTGGCAGCAACTCAAAGCGTAAAGGCATGCAGATATCAGTTGGTGTTCAGACCAAACATCAGAATAGGGAAGAAATGTGATCAAAAATAAGAGAAACTCTGCAGATACTGGAAATCAAAGCAACACACAAAAAGCTCTGCAGGCCAGGTAACATCTATGGAAAAATGTATAGTCGCCGTTTAGGGCAAAGACCCTTCAGCCGGATTTACAGAGTGTATTGAGGAAGATGAAGGAAAACAAAAACAGAAGCAGAATTAGAATCGGGTTTATTCTCACTGATATATGGTGTGAAAACTGTTGCTTTGCAGCAAAGGTACAATTCAATACATAAAAAAATTACTATAGATTACAACTCCATTTCTATGGTATTCTAGATTACCCTAGAACTGGCAAAGCAATGAAGAGTGAAAAGGAATGACTTGAGAATTATGGAACTCTGGGACAGGCCAATAGCAAGAACAATAAAGAAAAACACCCCAACTCAGCCATGTTAGGATGAGTGTCATGAGGATTGTGAAGAGGAAGAATTAAAATGATAAGTTACACTAGGAGGGACCAAGCCATACAATGAGACTTACCCACTAGTGACCACTTCCCCACTCATGCCTTGTACTTTCCAACTGGAAAATGACATTTGCACGAACCAGTCCTTTGTGATGCTCTGTGTGTCACAATGGGAATTTGACATCAGATGACACTGCTGACCTTCAGTGCCTATTTGCTGATGAAACTCGAGTGGAAGTCATTTCAATGTAACTACGCTGTGCTCGAACTCTTTAAGCCTTCCTGCATCTGATGTAGAGAACCATCCAGTTCCTACAGAGGAATCCACAGAGTTCATTGTAAGTGGGGCCTAGTAATGCAGTTAATTGTTTCACTGCCATTCGACTTTTGCAACTGAGGTAGAAAACCAACCAGGAGGAAGGTGTGTAATCACCATGGAGATTAGGAGATTGTTAGATTCTACTCCCAGGATTAGTGCATCTCATGAATCATGATTGGTTTGTAATTCCAGCATTAGTTAATGCTGTAAAAATAAAACACAATGCAGCTTGTTGCCTGTTACACGTAACGCTCCCTTTTTTAAAAAAAAATATGCCTCACTCTGGAAATTCGATTAACAATACACACACAGTGGCCACTTTATGAGGTAGCTCCCACACCTAATAAAATGGACACAGAGTGTATGTTTGTGGTCGGTTCGAAATGTTGTGCATTTCAGTGATGGTCTTCTGCACCTGACTGTTGTAACAGTCATGAATAAGTACAGCATAGAAACAAGCCCTTTGGCCATGCCAGAACCACTTAAACTGTGTACTCCCATCAATCTGCACCGGGACCATAGCCCTCCACTCCCCTACTCTCCATGTACTTATCCAAATCCCTCTTAAACATTGAAATCGAGCCCGTATGGACACTTGTGCTTTAAGCTCATTTCACACTCTCATGACCATCTGAGTGGAGAAGTTTCCCCTTATGTTCTCCTTGAACTTCTCACTTTTCACCCTAAAGCCATGGCCTCTGGTTACAGTCCCACCGAACCTCTGTGGAAAAAGCCTGCTTGCATTTATCTTACCCATAGCCTTCATAATTTTGTTTTCTATCAAATCTCAGTACTCAGAGTGAGCACGGCACAACTGGCTGGTGTGTTTGCAAACATTTCTAATCTCTCCCTTTCCTAGTATAGAGTGCCCTCCTGCATCAAAACATCCACCATTGTCCCTGTACCTAAAAAGACCAAAGTAACATGTCTGAACGACTGGCATCCTGTTACACTCACCTCAGTAATAAGCAAATGTTTGGCGAGGCTAGTCAAGGACTACATCTGCAGCATGCTGCCACCCACACTGGATCCCCTGTAATTCGCCTACTGACACAACCGAACGATAGATGACGCAATAGTCACAGCTCTACATACCATCCTTACACATCTGGAGAGGAGGGATACTTATGTGAGAATGCTGTTCTTGGCCTACAGTTCAGCATTCAACACCATAATCCCCTCCAGGCTTGACAAGAAGCCCAGAGACCTTGACCTTCACCCTGCCTTGTGTAGCTGGATTCTGGACTTCCTGTCAGATCGCCAGCATCTGGTAAGAATAGGCTCCTTCACCTCTGACCCTCAACACAGGAGCCCCCCAGGGTTGTGTCCTAAGCCATCTCCTTTACTCTCTCCATACCCATCACTGTGTCGCCACCCACAACTCCAGTCTGCTAATTAAATTTCCAGATAGTACTACACTGATTGGCCTTATCCCAATTAATAAAGAGGCAGCCTACAAAGAAGAAGTCATCGCCCTGACACAGTGGTGTCAAGAAAACAACCTCTCCCTCAATGTCGCAGAAACAAAGGAGCTGGTTGTTGACTACAAGAGGAAAGGAGATAGGTTCACCCCTATTGACATCAATAGATCTGGGGTTGAGAGGGTGAACAGCTTCAAGTTCCTCAGTAGACACATCACCAATGATCTCATTTGGTCGGCACATATTGACTGTGTGGTGAAAAAAGCACAACAATGCCTCTCTCACCTCAGACAGTTGAAGAAGTTTGGTATGGACCCCCAGATCCTAAGGACTTTCTACAGAGCATAACTGAGAGCATCCTGACTGGTTGTATCACTGCCTGCTATGGGAACTTTACTGCCGTCAATCGCAGGACTCTGCAGAGAGTGGTGCGGACAGCCCAGGGCATCTATGGATGTGAACTTCCCACTATTCAGAATATTTACAGCAACAGGTGTGTAAAAAGGGCCTGAAGAATCATTGGGGACCTGAGTCACCCCAACCGCAAACTGTTCCAGCCAGCTGCTACCATCCAGGAAACAGTACCGCTGCATTAAAGCCAGGACCAACAGGCTCCGGGACAATTTCTTCCACCAGGTCATCAGACTGATGAATTCACACTGACACAATTGTATTTCTAAGCTATATTGACTGTTTGTTGTACACACTATTTATTACAAATTACAATAAATTGCACATTCAGACAGAGATGTAATGTAAAGATTTTTACTCCTCGCGTATGTGAAGGATGTAAGAAATAAAGTCAATTCAATTCAATCTCCTCTCAGTCTTCTGTGTTCTAAAGAGTACAGTCCTAATCTATTCAGTCTTTTCCTATAACTCATCCTCCAGACCAGGCAACATCGTTGTAAATTTTCTCTGTACTCTTTCAACATTGTTTACTACTTTCCTGTAGGTTGGTGACCAAAACTGCACACAATACTCAAAGTTAGGGCCCACCAACATCTTCAATGTAACATCCCACCTCCTGCACTCAATACATTGATTTTTGAAGGTCAATGTGCTAAAAGCCTTCTTCATGACCCCCATCTACCTGTGACGCCACTTTCAACGAATTATGGACCTATATTCCCAGATGCATGGTTATCTGAGTTACAGTCACCTCCCTGACTGCTCAAAGCAGGCTGGCCATTCTTCTCCAACCTCTCTCATTCACGATATTTTTTCACCCACAGGACTGCCGCTCATCAGATGTTTTTTTGTATTTTTCACAATTCTCTGTAAGCTCTCAAAATTGTTAGGTGTGAAAACCGCAGGAGATCAGCACTTTCTGAGATACTTAAATCAACCCGTTTGGCAGCAACAATCATCCCATGGTCAGAATCACATGAGTTACAGTTCTTCCCCAATCCGATGTTGGGCCTAAACAACACCTGAACGTCATGACCATGTCTGCATGCTTTAATACACTGAGTCGCTGCGGCATGATTGGCTGATTGGATATTTGCACCAACGAGCAGGTGTACCTAATAAAGTGGTGACTCAGTACTACTGAGATGTGCTGATGAGTAGTCCATATTACAGAAACCAAATGGTGAAAGCTTCGCGGAGCATCTGCACACAAACCGAGCAGCCTTTTGCCTGCCACTTTGTTATTCCTCCCCATCATCAACCTGTCAGTGGCCGACAGCACTGTTATTACGAGCTCCGCAATAAGCTTCACAGGCCACCTACAGAGTGGTGATTGCACCAACACAGCGCACTTAAATTATGTGACCTTGCATCAAAGTTTAAGGGCTTCCACCTTGCATAGCACTTTACACCTCTTTCAGGTGTAAAAAGGCATAATAAAAACAAAATTAATGTTCAGCAGCAAGCTCTGTTAAGCTGAAAATGTAGGCTCAAGCCAACATACCTACCAACCATGCCGTTTCCATAGTAACACTCTAGGTTTTTTTTGTATAGTTTTTCCATGTAGGGCAAAGCATTTGGAATCTGTCCAGACTTCTCAAAATAGTTGAACACGCCTATTTTAATACACAATACAGGTTGCTTAACATCCTGTTATGGTTAAGCAGCTTCCCTGGGAAGTGGGCCAAAGACTGAGTAAAATTCAGCAAGATATCCAATATGTTTTATTCTTTTTTTCAGTTGAGGTGAATGGCTTCTATGATTTCTTTTCCTTTATCTGTGAAAAGTGAAGAATGTCAGAAGAACTTTGTACAAAGAGAGAAAAGTCTGTTTCATTTTAGATCTCGTTGCAAGCCTGAATGACGGTTAGATATAAATAGAGCAACCTATATGTATTCTACAGCCTCAGGTGCATCAGATTGCTTTGCTACCAATAAAATACTTTGAAGTGCAATTGAACAGCAATCAATTTGCTTATAGCAAGCTGCTGGAAACAGCAACATGATGATAGGATCATTGCCCAGAAATACAATTACACAATCCAGTCTTTTTACAATGTTATGTAATTGCAAATCAGTGTTGTCCGGTGAATTGTATAGGGCATCGGTGAGGCCGAATTTTAAGGATAAACATTATTCACCTTATGTTCATGGACATTTGCTACTGTAGCCCATCCCCTTCAAGGTTTGATATGTTGTGCATTCAGAGATGCTCTTCTGCACACCACTGTTGTAACATGTGGTTAGAACACAGAAACATAGAAAACCTACAGCACAATACAGGCCCTTCGCCCCACAAAGCTGTGCCGCACATGTCCTTACCTTAGAAATTACTAGGGTTACCCATAGCCCTCTATTTTTCTGAGCTCCATGTACCTATCCAGGAGTCTCTTAAAAGACCCAATTGTATCCGCCTCCACCACCGTCGCCGGCAGCCCATTCCACGCACTCACCACTCTCTACATAAAAAAAAACTTACCTGACATCTCCTCTGTACCTATTTCCAAGCACCCTAAAACTGTGCCCTCTCGTGCTAGCCATTTCAGCCCCAGGAAAAAGTCTCTGACTATCCACACGATCAATGCCTCTCAACATCTTGTACACCTCCATCAGGTCACCTCTCATCCTCTGTCGATCCAAGGAGAAAAGGCTGAGTTCACTAAACCTATTTTCGTAAGACATGCTCCCCAATCCAGGCAACGTCCTTGTAAAGGTAGGACCGATTAGAGATAAAGGTGGGAAGATGTGCCTGGAGGCTGTGGAAGTGAGCGAGTTCCTCAATGAATACTTCTCTTCGGTATTCACCAATGAGAGGGAACTTGATGATGGTGAGGACAATATGAGTGAGGTTGATGTTCTGGAGCATGTTGATATTAAGGGAGAGGAGGTGTTGGAGTTTTAAAAATACATTAGGACAGATAAGTCCCTGGGACCTGACGGAATATTCCCCAGGCTTCTCCACGAGGCGAGGGAAGAGATTGCTGAGCCTCTGGCTAGGATCTTTATGTCCTCGTTGTCCACGGGAATGATAGCGGAGGATTGGAGGGAGGCGAATGTTGTTCCCTTGTTCAAAAAAGGTAGTAGGGATAGTCCGGGTAATTATAGACCAGTGAGCCTTACGTCTGTGGTGGGAAAGCTGTTGGAAAAGATTCTTAGAGATAGGATCTATGGGCATTTAGAGAATCATGGTCTGATCAGGGACAGTCAGCATGGCTTTGTGAAGGGCAGATCGTGTCTAACAAGCCTGACAGAGTTCTTTGAGGAGGTGACCAGGCATATAGATGAGGGTAGTGCAGTGGATGTGATCTATATGGATTTTAGTAAGGCATTTGACAAAGTTCCACACAGAAGGCTTATTCAGAAAGTCAGAAGGCATGGGATCCAGGGAAGTTTGGCCAGGTGGATTCAGAATTGGTTTGGCTGCAGAAGGCAGAGGGTGGTGGTGGAGGGAGTACATTCAGATTGGAGGATCGTGACTAGTGGTGTCCCACAAGGATCTGTTCTGGGACCTCTACTTTTTGTGATTTTTATTAACGACCTGGATGTGGGGGTAGAAGGGTGGGTTGGCAAGTTTGCAGACAACACAAAGGTTGGTGGTGTTGTAGATGGTGTAGAGAATTGCTGAAGATTGCAGGGAGACATTGATAGGATGCAGAAGTGGGCTGAGAAGTGGCAGATGGAGTTCAACCCAGAGAAGTGTGAGGTGGTACACTTTGGAAGGACAAACTCCAAGGCAGAGTACAAAGTAAATGGCAGGATACTTGGTAGTGTGGAGGAGCAGAGGGATCTGGGGGTACATGTCCACAGATCCTTGAAAGTTGCCTCACAGGTAGATAGTGTAGTTAAGAAAGCTTATGGGGTGTTAGCTTTCATAAGTCGAGGGATAGAGTTTAAGAGTCATGATGTAATGATGCAGCTCTATAAAACTCTGGTTAGGCCACACTTGGAGTATTGTGTCCAGTTCTGGTCACCTCACTATAGGAAAGGTGTGGAAGCATTGGAAAGGGTACAGAGAAGATTTACCAGGATGCTGTCTGGTTTAGAGAGTATGGATTATGATCAGAGATTAAGGGAGCGAGGGCTTTACTCTTTGGAGAGAAGGAGAATGAGAGGAGACATGATAGAGGTGTACAAGATAATAAGAGGAATAGATAGAGTGGATAGCCAGCACCTCTTCCCCAGGGCACCACTGCTCAATACAAGAGGACATGGCTTTAAGGTAAGGGGTGGGAAGTTCAAAGGGGATATTAGAGGAAGGTTTTTTACTCAGAGAGTGGTTGGTGCGTGGAATGCGCTGCCTGAGTCGGTGGTGGAGGCAGATACACTAGTGAAGTTTAAGAGACTACTAAACAGGTATATGGAGGAATTTAAGGTGGGGAATTATATGGGAGGCAGGGTTCGAGGGTCGGCACAACATTGTGGGCCGAAGGGCCTGTAATGTGCTGTACTATTCTATGTTCTATGTTCTAAATCTCCTCTGCACCCTTTCTATGGTTTCCACATCCTTCCTGTAGTGAGGTGACCAGAACTGAGTTATTTGAGTTTCTGTCGTCCACCTGTCGTCTTGAGCCATTCTCCTCTGACCTCTCTCACTACAAGGTGTTTTTGCCCACAGAACTGTCACTCTCTAGATTTTTTTTTTTGCACTATTTGCTCTCAAGTCTAGAGACTGGTATGCATGAAAATCCCGGGAGATCAGCAGTTTCCGAGACACTCAAACAAACCCATCTGGCACCAGCAGTTTTAAGAGAGCACAGTTTTAAGGTGCTTGGAAGTAGGTACAGAGGGGATGTCAGGGGTAAGTTTTTTACGCGGAGAGTGGTGTGTGTGTGTGGAATGGGCTGCCAGCGATTCTGGTGGAGGCGGATATGTTAGGGTCTTTTAAGAGACTCCCGGACAGGTACATGGAGCTCAGAAAAACAGAGGGCTATGGGTAACCCTAGGTAATTTCTAAAGTAAATACATGTTCGGCACAGCATTGTGGACTGAAGGGCCTGTATTGTACTGTAGGCTTTCTATGTTTCTATGTAACAATCATTCCACGGTCACAGTCACATAGATCACATTTCTTCCCCATTCTGAAGTTACTTCAAGCATTGAAGAGGATGGGCTACAACAGCAGAAGTCCACTAAAATACACTCGGTGGCCACTGCAGATCTCCTAGGATTTTCATGCACAACAAGCTTTAGAGCAGACGTTCCCAATCTGGGGTTCACGGACCCCTTGCTTAATGGTATTGGCTATGGCATAAAAAGAGGTTGGGGAACCCTGCTCTATGGTTTGCAGAAAATGGTGTGAAAAACAAAAAATATCCAGTGAACAGCAGTTCTGTTGGCAAAAAAATGGCTTTTTAACGAGAGCGATCAAAGGAGAATGGCCAGACTGGTTCAAGCTGACAGCAATGTGACAATAACTTAATAACCATGCATTACAACAGTGATGTGCAGAAGACTGTCTCTGGACTCACAACACATCAAACCTTGAAGTGGATGCGCTGGAGCAGCAGAAGACCATGAAAAGACACTCGCTGGCCATTTTAGGTCCAGGCTGGACCTAATAAAATGGCCACTGAGTGTATGTTCATAGCTAAAATTGATCTATAGGGAAACTATGAATTATGGGAAATAGAAAAGAGGAGTTGATGCCAAGGTCAATGATTCAAATTCATTCCACTATTCCATCTTATTGAAAAGTAGAGCAAATTTGAGGGGCATTCAAACTAAACCTTCTCATTTTCTTATGCTCTAATGCTTTGATATAGCTTGCTATCATGCGTTTAGTTGATTACTGCTTCAAAGGGATCATATAAAAAGAGGTGGTGGGAGCTGGTTTAGCACAGGGGTATTGCTCGTTGTTTTGAGTTCTCTGCCATTGAACTTGTGAGCTTCCATCAAACTGAAAACGGGTTGCTTTGTTGTGTTTTGCAGCCACACCTTTTGATCATATACCCATATGTGTTCCAACATTCTGAAAAACCCGTTCTCTTGGAATATCTTTAACAATGAGACATTGTCTGGACATGTTGAAGTAGACTCAAAATAATTAGAGGGGAGAATTCAGTGTGATTGTACAACTGCCAGTGACATATTACATTACCAAGTGCAGCATGACTCGCTCTCAACATTAACTAACCTGTGTGGGGGGACTGACATTTGACTCACACCAGGTTACACAGATGCTCCAAATCTTAAGCATCACACACAAAATACTGGAGGAACTCAGCAAGTCAGGCAGCATCTATGAAGGGGAATTAACAGGTGACATTTTGGGCTGTGACTCTTCATCAGAAGCTTCTTTTTCAGCCCTTTACCTCTTCCACCTAACCCATCCCAGGTTCTTAGTTCCGTGAACACACTTGTGAACTACAGCTCTGAATATTAGTTGCTTACTTTTATTGTCTGCACAACTGGTTTTTTTTCCTGCACATTGGGTGTTTAATGGGTTCTGTTGAGTTTCTTTGCTTTGTGGCTGTTCGTAAGGAGACGGACCTCAAGTGTTCACGCTTTAATAATAAATGTACGTTGTACTTCATACGACCTTTCCTACCCACCCTTCCTTCCCTTCTTCTGGTTTCACCGATCACTTGCCAGTTTGTACTTCTCCCACCTTTTAAATATGCCCCTTTCCTTTCCCATTACGACGAAGGGTTTCGATCTAAAACGTTGATTATTAATTCCCTTAAATAGATGCTGCCTGACTTGCTGAGTTCCTTTAGTATTTTGTGTGTGTTGTTAACATTGCACTTATATTTTGGCTTTGTTTTAATTTCTCCCCTTTTGCAGCCCTGTTTCCCCTTGAGCCTACCGACCAAGCGAGTGTCAGTCATAACTTGTTGAGGCCCTGTTCCTATCTATAGGTTCAAACTCTCTATTTAAACAGAAAATCTAGACCAAAGCTACAATATCTTCCTCTTTCTACATTACAACACTCATACCACTTCAAAAACAACTTCATTGAGCGTAATGTTTTTTGTGGGATCAGTTTGAGGCCTGTTTTTTGTAAACTTTTGTGTGTTTTCTGTGTTTGTAAACCTTCCTTATTCAGCCGAAGGTAATGGTACACATTTAAGGAAGAAGAGGAGGCCATGCTCTCTTCTCGCTGCTGCCATCAGGAAGGAGATACAGGAGCCTTGTGTCCCACACACCCTGAAGGGTGATTAATAACCCCTCATCCATCAAGCTGCGAACCCAGCGTGGATAATTTCATTCACCCCAACAGGGGATTACTCCACAACCTATCGACTCACTTCCAAGCACTCTACAACTCGTGTTCCCAATATTATTTATTACATACTTAGTTATTATTATTATTATTTGTTTTTTTTTATTTATTCATTTATGGGATGTGGGTGTCACTGGTTAAACCAGCCTTTATTGTCCATCCTTCGTTACCCTTGCGAAGGTGGTGATGAGCGGCCTTCTTGAACCACTGCAGTGCCTGAGGTGTAGGTACACCCACAGTGCTATTAGGGAGGGAATTCCATGATTTTGAAACAGGAAGGAACAGTGATATGTTTCCAAGTCAGGATGGTGAATGACTTGGAGAGGGATTTCGAAGTGGTGCTGTTCCCAGGTACCTGCTGTTCCCCTTCTAGATGATGATGGTCATGGGTCTGGAAGGTGCTGCCTTAGGAACTTTAGTGTGTTGTTGCAGTGTATCTTGTAGATAGTACACACTGCTGCAACTGTTCGTCAATGGTGGAGGGATTGGATGCTTGTGGAAGGGGTACCAATCAAGTGGGCTACCTTGTACTGGATGGTGTCGAGCTTCCTGCAGACATCCCACCCTGCAAAAACTCATTTCAGGGAGGTAGCACCATCAATTTGCCGGAGATTTCCGGGAGAGGTGGGATGTCTGCAATAGAGTAGTTCCTTAGCAGCCAGACAGCTAGTTTAAATAACGTTAGCTATGCTAATGAATGAATGACACCTGTTAAACTCACCTCAACACGTCTTTTACAGTCTTAACCCACCATGGGCAATAGAAAAGTCACTGTTGCAGACAGTGCAGCGAGTAACACTGTCATTATTTTGACCCCTATTAGGCAGGGGTACACTTTAGTGTAGTCTGGGGTGACATACGTTTTATTTTTTTTTGGAACACTCTGCCATGGCGCTCTCTCTCTCTCGTGGTCGCTCGCGCGCTCTCAAGTGCTCTCACTTGCTTTCTCTCTCGCTGGCTCTCTCTCGCTCGCTTGCTTGCTCTCGCTCTCTCTCACGCGCGCGCTCTCTCTTGCTTTCTCTCGCTCGCTCTCAAAAAAAATTGATTTCTGTGATATTGTATAAATTTGCGAGCATCAGGGAGCCACTCTTCATATGCGGGAGACTCCTGGAACTTCCGGGAGAGGTGGGATGTCCATTCTTGAGTGTTGATGGAGCTGCACTTATCCAGGCGAGTGGTGAGTATTCCATTACACTCCTGACCTGAGCCTTGTCGATGGTGGACAGGCTTTGGGGAGTCAGGAGGTGAGTTATATGCCACAGGATTCCTAGCATTTGGCCTGTTCTGGTAGCCACAGTGTTTAAATGGCGAGACCAGTTCAGTTTCCTGTCAGTAGTAACCCCCAGGATGTTGATAATAGGGGATTCAGTGATGGTGATGCCTCTGAATGTCAAGGGATAATGGTTAGAGCCTCTCCTGTTGGAGATGGTCATTGCCTGGCACTTGTGTGGGTCAAATGTTACTTGGCACTTGCCAGCCCAATCCTGGGCATCCGTAAGCAGGTTATTGCCAAGGTAGGTGTTGCATGATAGCACTGTTGGTAACCCCTTCCATGACTTTGCTGATGACTGGCAGTAAGCAGATAGGGTGGTAATTGGCTGGGTTGAACTTGTCCTGTTTCTTGTGTACAGGACATACCTGGGCAATTTTCCACATTGCCGGGCAGATGCCAGTGTTGTAGCTGTACTGGAACAGCTTGGCTAGTGGCACAGCAAGTTCTGGAGCACAAGTCTTCAGGACTATTGCCAGGATTTTGTCTGGGCCCATAGCCTTCACAAGATCCAGTGCTTTCAGCCATAATCTTGATAGCACGTGGAGTGAATCAGATTGGCTGCATACTGACATCTGGGATTCTGGGGACTTCTGGAGGAGGCCGATCTGGATCATCTACTTGCACTTCTGACTGAAGATTGTTGCAAATGCCTCAGCCTTATCTTTTGCACAGGTGTGCTGGGCTCCTGTATCATTGAGGATGAGGATATTTGTGGAGCCTGCTCCTCCAGTGAGTTTTTGTGTAATGCAACAGCTTGTCTAATTTGCATTAATTGTTTGCTGTCTTTGTTCGTAGTTTTTGGTAGATTCCATTCTGTTTCTTTGTATCAACCATGAATGCCTGCAAGAAAATGAATCTCTGGGTGGTATGTGGTGACATATACCGTATGTACTTTGGTAATAAATGTACTTCGAACATTGAAGACCCATCCAACCACAGCAGTGCAGCAGCTTGCGACAGACACGCTATTACAGCTTGAGGAGTTGGAGTTCAGAGTGCAATTCAGACGCGTCGATAAGGAGATTGTACGTCCTCCCCGTGAATGCATGGGTTTCCTTCGGGTGCTCCCACTTCCCCCCAAGTTCTAAAGATGTACCGGATCATAGGTTAATTGTCCTGCGATTAATTGTAAATTGCCCTGCGATTAGGCTGGCATTGAATAGGTGGATTGCTGGGTGGTGTGGCTCATTGGTTTGGAATGGTCTGTTCCACACTGTATCTCAAAACTAAAATATATAACCCTGTTGGGCAGACACAAAACAAAATCCATGACTCTATTATAGACCATGAGACCAGGAGTGGAATTAGGCCATTCGGCCCATTAAGCCAGTTCTGCCATTCCAACAAAGAGTGACTCACTCAGGATGGTGAGTGTGCATTAAAAAGCAGCGGTTTGCGGGAGTTTTGGCATTTGAACAGCGGCCAATCAGCGATTGGGGTTCATTCGCAGATTGGCTTCACGGGAGAAGCCAGAGAGTGGTAGCAGTTGGTTGCCTCTGAACTTGGAGGCCTGTGACTAGTGGAGTGCCACAGAGATCAGTGCACGGTCCATGGCTGTTTGACATCTATGGTTAACTGGATCAGCAAATTTGCGGATGACTCCAAAATTGGGGGCGTAGCGAACAGCAAGAAAAGCTATCATGGCTTGAGGCAGGATCTGCATCAGCTGGAAAAATGGGCTGAAAAATGGCAGTTGGAATTTAATGCAGACAAGTACAAGGTTTTGCACTTCAGTAGGACCAACCAGGGTAGGTCTCACACAGTGAACGGCAGGGCACTGAGGAGAGTGGTCGAACAAAGGGATCTGAAAATACAGGTCCATAATTCATTGAAAGTGACATCACAGGTAGACAGGATTGTAAAAGGAAATCTTTTACCACATTGACCTTCATAAATCAAGTACTGAGTACAGGAGATGGGATGTTATGTTGAAATTGTATAAGATGCTGGTGAGGCCTAATTTGGAGTATTGTGTGCAGTTTTGGTCACCTACCTACAGGAAAGATGTAAACAAGGTTGAAGGAATACAGAGAAAGTTTACAAAGATGTTGCCAGGTCTGAAGGACCTGAATTATAAGGAAAGATCGAACAGGTTAGGACTGTATTCCTTTGAACGTAGAAGACTGAGAGGAGATTTCATAGAGGTATTCAAAACTATGAGGAGTTTTAGATAGGGTAAATGCAAGCAGGCTTTTTCCACTGAGGTTGGGTGTGACTACAACCAGAGGTCGTGGGTAAAGTATGAACGGTGAAAAGTTTAATGGAAATGTGAGGGGAAACTTCTTTACTCAGAGGGCGGTGAGAGTGTGGAATGAGCTGCCAGCAGAAGTGGTGCATGCAAGCACGATTTCAACACTAAGAGAAGTTTGGAAAGATACATGGATGAGAGGGCTATGGAGGGCTGTGGTCCCAATGCAGGTCGATGGGAGTAGGCAGTTTAAGTGGTTTCAGCTTGGACTAGATGGGCTGAAGAGCCTGTTTCTGTGCTGTGCTTTTCTGTGACTCTGTAATTCCTGACACCTACCTGCCCTCTAAAACGCCCCAATCAGCTGTTTACTTCAAAGGACTACTTTGGTTGTCAATAAAAGCTGGCTTTGTGTACAAATTAAACAGAATCTGTTAACTGCACTTCAGATGTCAGGTCCTGCCGAATATTTTAATCTATCCTGTTTTCAGTGCATGACTAACCCATTGTCTTTTTTTCAGTAAAGTACACTTCCGAGTTCCTATATTTGCAAATTCCTGGCTTATCTCTACATTTATCTGTGGTTCGGAAGACTGCGAGAACTGATACCAGCCATATTTTATCCCTAATACCTTCACTCCCACGGTTGCATGTTTGCAATTATTAACAAAGATTTGAACAAACTAGGTGAAAATCAAACGACCGTAGGTGCTGCAGAATAGAAATTAAAGCAATTAATTTCACTGCTGTAACCTGCCACGAACATGATTTCCCAATATGTCAGAGTGGCGTGGAGGGAAATCGTCAGCCAACTGGAAATTCCAGATGCGACCTAGCGACGACAAATTTCAATTTCAACACTGAACTGATTGCACAAACCAAGGACTCTACAACTCATGTTTGTTTGTTTTTTTATTTACAAAGGTTGCTTTTTTTTCACACTGCCTGTTTGTCTGTCTTTATTGCATGTGCTTTTTCATTGATTCCATTGTGCTTCTTTGTAGTTACTGTGAATCCTCACAAAGAAATGAATCTCAGGGTAGTATATGATGCCATATATAAGTCCTAAGATATAGGAGCAGAATCAGGCCATTTGGCCCATTGAATCTGTTCCACTATTTCATCATGGCTAATCCATTTTCCCTCTCAACCCCAATATCCGCACATCCCTTCATGCCCTGACTAATCAAGAATCTATCAACCTCTGCCTTAAATATACCCAATGACTTGGCCTCCACAGCTGCTTGTGGCAATGAATTCCACAGATTCCCCACTCTCTGGCTAAAGACATTCCTCCTCATTTCCATTCTAAAAGGATGTCCCTCCATCCTGAGGCTGTCCTCTGGTCTTAGACTCCCCTACTATAAGAAACATCCACTCCATCGGGGCCTCTCAACATCCGATAGGTTCCAATGAATTCTTCTGAATTCCAGTGAGGAGAGGCCCAGAGCCATCAAACGCTCCTCACATGGCAAACCTTTCAATATATTTACTTTAATAATAAATTTACTTTGAACTGTTGAAGCTATTCATCCTGTCTGGCAGAGTGAAACAGATTTTAGGTCACAAACATGCTCCATTTGCATTGAAAACTGGTATTTGAAAATAAAGAGGGCAAGACTAAGAGAAGGAATCACTCCCATTAAATGAAATTAAGAAAGAAAAACTGCAGATGCTGGAAACCTAAACCAAAAACAGGAAATGCTGGAAATACTCAGCAGGTCAAGCTGCATCTGTGGGAAGAGACGCAGAGCTACTATTTCAGGTAGAGACTGAACGAGAAGTAGAACTTGCTGGCATCATTAGGTATTGACAGCTATTCACATCGTTGGTTTACAGGAGGTGGGAAGTTGTCCAGAGGGCAGTGGAGGGTATCCAAGGCGTGAGGGTTTTCTAACAGAATGGGTGGGATTGGGTAATGTCATAAAGGTGACGGGAAGAAATGGTGGCAATGGGGCCTGAGCTCTGCTCAGGCAGAGTCCCACAGTTATGTGCGATTTGACCCATCATTGTTCAGCAATCTGTGATAAACACAAATTATAAACAGGAGATTCTGCAGATGACAGAAATCCAGAGCAACACACAGAAAATGCTGGGGGACCTCAGCAGTCAGGCAGTATCCATAAAGGGTTGACATTTTGGGCCAAGACCCTCCATAGAAAAGGAAGGCGGAAGAAGCCAGAGTAAGAAGGTGGGGGAGGGGGAGGATTACAACTTGGAGACAAGTTGAGGGGGAAAGTAGGTGGGTGCGGGAGGGGGGGTTGAGAGAAGCTGGGAGGTGTTAAGAGGAAGAGGTAAATGGCTGAAGAAGATGAAATCTGATAGGAAAGGGCAGTGGGCCATGGGAGAAAGAGAAGGAGGAGGGGAATCAGAGGAAGGTGTTAGACAGGGGAAGAGAAGAGAAAGGTTAAGAGAGGAGCCAGAAATTAGATTTAATAAAGAGAGAAGTGGGAAATTACCCAGAGTTAGAGAAATCGACATTCGTGTCATCAGGTTGGAGGCTACCCAAACGGAATATGAGGTGTTGCTCCTCCAACCTGTGAGTGGCCTCATTGTGGCAGTAGTGGAGACCGTGGATCGACATGTCAGAATGGGAACGGGAAGTAAAATTAAAATGGGTGGCCACCGGAAACTTCTTGCCTGTTGCAGACAAAGCAGTCCCCCAACCTTTGATGTTATAGAGGCCGCGCCAGTTACACGAACAAGTGGAATTAGCTCAGCAGGCACCATGACCAGCATGGATGAGTTGGGCTGAAGGGCCTGTTTCAGTACTGTATTACTCCTTGACTCCATGATTCTAAAGAACAGAATATTTAAAACAAGGCTTTTCATTAAATACCAAATGAAAAAAACAATGTTTCTGGCACCATCTGTGGAAAGAGGAGCAGAGGTAAGACCTCCATTTCAAGGCTTGCTTGTCTGATTTGAGAAAGAGAAAACAAATCAGTTTTGAATTGCAAAGAAGAAGGGGATGAATAGGGAATTTCTCTGTTAGGGTGAGGCCAGTATTGCCAAGGTGATTCTGGTATTTATGGAGCCATCTGATTACTAAATTAATGAAAGAAGTTAGAGAGAGAAAAAAATCAAAGGAACACAAAATGCAGATCAGAACTGTTGCTGAAACACTAGGATGACCCAAGGGCACTCCAGAACTACCTTCAACAAAGATCCACCCAATTTCCCCTCCACCAACACACTCATTCATTTAGCTGAACTCATCCTGACACAAAACAACTCCACCTTCAGCAGAAAAACATCAAGCTTCTGGAGGAGCTCAGCAGGTCAGGTCAGGCCAGGCAGACTCCGTAGAGGGAAAAGAACAGTCAGTGTTTCAGGGTGAGACCAATCAGAATCAGTTTTATTATTACGTGAAATTTGCTGTTTGTGGCCCCAGTATAGTGAAAAGATATAAAATAACTAAATTATAAAATAAATAAATATGCAAAAAAGGATTAATGAGGTCGTATTCATGAGTTCATGGACCATTCAGAAATCTGAAGATGGAGGGGAAGAAGCTGATCCTGAAATGTTGAGTATGTGTCTTTGGGCTCCCATACCTCCTCCCTGATGGTTGCTGTGAGAAGAGAGTATGCCCTGGAATGTCAGTGGCCTTAACAATGGATGCCACCTTCATTGTTGACGTACTTTTCCTTCAGGAGATGCTGCTTAATCTACTGAGGTCTTCTAGCAGTTTGTTTTTGTTTTGCTCTGGATTTTAACACGTGCAATCTCTTGTGCCTCAGCTTCCCTTTCAACGTCATGCCCTCTCCCCAGGTCAAAGGCATCATGATGGGAATCTGAATGTGCTACACGTGTGCCAGTCCCTTTGTGGGGACATTGTGGAACCTTGCTTCAGCCCTACTTGGACCCTTGCCTCAATGTTTTTACCGCTACATCGCTGACAAACATTGATTCTGTTTCATGCACTCGTACAGTGGTTAAAAATCTCAGTACCTTTGCTGCTGGTTTCCACCCCACTCTCACATTCACGTGGTCCTTCTCTAATTCCTCTCTTTCTTGATCTCTTTGGCTCCAAGTCTTGCCTGACAAATATGTTGGAATCCTTTAAAGAAATAACAAGCACGATAGACAAAGCTGTCGATGTTGTGTACTTGGATTTTCAGAAGGCCTTTGACAAGGTGCCGCACTTAAAGCTGCTTAACAAGCCTGTGGTACTACAGGAAAAATTCTAGCATGGATAAAGCAGTGGCGGATTGGCAGGCGGCAAACTGTGGGAATAAATTTTATGGCTAGCTGCCAGTGACTAGTGGTGTTCCCCAGGGGACTGTGTTGGGACCAATATTTTTTATGCTATATGTTAATGATTTGGATGGTGGAATTGATGGCTTTGTTGCAAAGATTGCAGACAATATGAAGATAGGTGGAGAGGCAGGTAGTTTTAAGGAAATAGAGAGGCTATAGAAGGACTTAGGCAGAGTGGGAGAATGGGCAAGAAAATGGCAGATGGAATACAGTGTTGGGAAATGTATGATCATGCACTTTTGTAGAAGAAATAAAAGGGTTGACTTTTTCTAAATGGAGAGAAAATACAAAAAACTGAGGTGCAAAGGGACTTGGGAGTCATTGTGCAGGATTCCCTCAAGGTTAACTTGCAGGTTAAATCTGTGGTGAGGAAAGCAAATGCAATGTTGGCATTCATTTCAAGAGGACTAAATATAGAAGCAAGGATGTAATGTTGAGACTTTATAAAGCACTGGTGAGATCTCACTTGGAGTATTGTAGCGGGTTTGTGCCCCTTATCTTAGAAAGAATGTGCTGAAACTGGAGAGGGTTCAAAGGAGGTTCACGAAAGTGATTCCAGGATTGAATGGCTTGTCATATGAAGAGTGTTTGATGGCTCTGGGCCTGTATTCACTAGAATCTAGAAGAATGAGGAGTGACCTCATTGAGACCTATCGAATGGCGAAAGGTCTTGATAGAGTGGATGTGGAGAAGGTGTCTTGTATGGTGGGTGAATCTAAGACCAGAGGACACAGCTCAGAATAGAGGGGCATCATTTTAGAATGGAGATGAGGAGGAATTTCTTTAGACAGTGAGTGGTGAATCTGTGGAATTTTTTGCCACAGGCAGCAGTAGAGGTAAAGTCTTAATGTATACTTAAGGCAGAGATTGATAATGCATGATTGGTCACAGCATGAAGGGATATAGGGAGAAGAAAGGATATTGGGGCTGAGAGGAAAATTGGATGAGCCATGATGAAATGGCGGAGAGGACTGGATAGACCACATATTCTAATTCTGCTCCTATATCTCATGGTCTAAGGTAAGAGCGTGTTCAGCACAGCCTTGTGGGCCAAAGGGCTCGTATTGTGTTGTAGGTTTTTCTATGTTTCTTATATAAATCGGAATTAGGCCGCTTAGCCCATGGAGTCTGTTCCCCCATTCCATCATGGCTGATTTATTATAGCTCCCAATTCCATTCTCCTGCCTTCTCCCCATAACCTTTGATACCCTAACAACCTCTGCTTTAAATATACAGCTGTCTGGGCAATTAATTCCACAAGTTCACCGCACTCTAGCTAAAGAAATTTTTCTTCATCTCTGTGATAAAGGGACATTCTTCTATTCTGACACTGTGTCCTATGGTCCTAGAATCCCCCACAAAAGGAAACATCCTCTCCACATCCCCTCTGTCTGGCCCTTTCAATGTTCAAACGCTTCTCAGACATTAACCCTTTCATTCCTGGGATCATTCTTGTGAACCTCAAGGCAGCTAGGAAGCTTCTCAAGAAAGCTATCAAGGAAATGGATATCCAATCATTAGTCTATCAGGAAGAAATAAAGTGGATTAGTTGTACAGGAGGTCAGTGAAGATGAGCTTCGAATATTATGCTCAGTTCTGCTCAGCTTGCTGTAAGAATGATGTTATTAGACTGGAAAGAGCGCAGAAAAGGTCTACAAGGATGCTGGCAGAACCTAAGGGACTGACTGAAAGGAAGAAGTTGGACAGGCAAGGACTTATTTTCTTAGCACGTAGGACACTGAGAAGTGATCTTACAGATATGTATAAAATCATGAGTAGAGATAGTATGAGTGCAGTCAGATACATTCCCATGGGTGGGAACTCAAGAACTAGAGAGAAGAGGTTTATGGTGACAGTGGGAAGATTTAATAAGAACTTGAGTGGCAACTTTTTTTTACAAAAACCATGATATGCACTCATGGCAACTTTATATGGTACCTCCTATACCTAATAAAGTGCCCACTGAGTGTATGTTCACTATATTCTGCTGCTTTGAGATCTGTTCTGGGACCTCTACTTCTCGTGATTTTTATTAACGACCTGGATGTGGGGGTAGAAGGGTGGGTTGGCAAGTTTGCAGACGACACAAAGGTTGGTGTTGTTGTAGATAGTGTAGGGGATTGTCAAAGATTGCAGAGAGACATTGATAGGATGCAGAAGTGGGTTGAGAAGTGGCAGATGGAGTTCAACCCAGAGAAGTGTGAGGTGGTACACTTTGGAAGGACAAACTCCAAGGCAGAGTATAAAGTAAATGGCAGGATACTTGGTAGTGTGGAGGAGCAGAGGGATCTGGGGTACATGTCCACAGATCCCTGAAAGTTGCGTCACAGGTGGATAGGGTAGTTAAGAAAGCTTATGGGGTGTTAGCTTTCATAAGTCGAGGGATAGAGTTTAAGAGTCACGATGTAATGATGCAGCTCTATAAAACTCTGGTTAGGCCACACTTGGAGTACTGTGTCCAGTTCTGGTCACCTCACTATAGGAAGGATGTGGAAGCATTGGAAAGGGTACAGAGGAGATTTACCAGGATGCTGCCTGGTTTAGAAAGTATGCATTATGGTCAGAGATTAAGGGAGCTAGGGCTTTACTCTTTGGAGAGAAGGAGGATGAGAGGAGACATGATAGAGGTATACAAGATATTAAGAGGAATAGATAGAGTGGACAGCCAGCGCCTCTTCCCCAGGGCACCACTGCTCAATACAAGAGGACATGGCTTTAAGGTAAGGGGTGGGAAGTTCAAGGGGGATATTAGAGGAAAGTTTTTTACTCAGAGAGTGGTTGGTGCGTGGAATGCACTGCCTGAGTCAGTGGTGGAGGCAGATACACTAGTGAGGTTTAAGAGACTTCTAGACAGGTATATGGAGGAATTTAAGGTGGGGGCTTATATGGGAGGCAGGGTTTGAGGGTCGTCACAACATTGTGGGCCTAAGGGCCTGTACTGTGCTGTACTATTCTATGTGTTGTCCAGTGTTTCCAAGAATTCTATCAGCAACCAAGCACATATGTACACCATTTAAGGCAGCGGTCCCCAACCACCGGGCCGCAAAGCATGTGCTACTGGGCTGCGAGGAAACGATATGAGTCAGCTGCACCTTTCCTTATTCCCTGTCACACACTGTTGAACTTGAACATAGGGTTGCCAACTGTCCCATATTAGCCAGGACATCCCGTATATTGGGCTAAATTGGTTTGTCCCATACAGGACCGCCCTTGTCCTGTATTTCCCCCGCTAAGGTAGAACGTTCCTATGAAACCTTTCATGCCAAACTGGCGTAAAGTGAAGAAGCAATTACCATTAATTTATATGGGAAAAATTTTTGAGCTTTCCCAGACCCAAAAAATAACCTACCAAATCATACCAAATAACACATAAAACATAAAATAACTCTAACATATAGTAAAAGCATTAATGATATGATAAATACACAGCCTATATAAAGTAGAAATAACGTATGTACAGTGTAGTCGGGAAGATTAAGCCAAAACCGATTTGTGGGGGAAAAAATCGGCATGGTCATGGTAGTCTTTCTCGGGGTAAACACAAGTGTCCCAACAACACACACAAAAAGTGCTGGTGAACGCAGCAGGCCAGGCAGCATCTGTAGGAAGAGGTACAGTCGACATTTTGGGCCGGGGCCCTTCGTCAGGATTTGACTGCTACTTTTGTCCCTTATTTGGGAGTGAGAAAGTTGGCAACCCTAACTGTAAAAGACAAGTTGAGGTGAGTTTAACCCCACTTGAACATCCTCCTCCCACCCCCACCCGGTCGGCTGATCCGCAAGAATATTGTCAATATTAAACCAGTCCGCGGTGCAAAAAATGTTGGGGACCCCTGACTTAAGGTACCTAGAGGTTGATAGTGGGTATTGTAGTTTGCTACTGGAGTGAGTTACATTATAACCTTGTTCATTTACCATGGATGCACAATAGCATAATGGTTAGCATAACACTTTACAACACTGGCAAACCGGGTTCAATTCCCGCTACAGGGTTTGTACGTTCTCCCTGTGATTGCATATGTTTCCTCCGGGTGCTCCAGTTTCCTCCCACATTCCAAACGTGTACAGGTTAGTAGCTTAATTGGTCACATGAGTGTAATTGGATGGCATGTGTGTGTTGGTCCTGAAGATCCTGTTACCATATCTCTAAATACATAAAAAAAATCAGATCTATAAGAGGTGTTTCACAATCATTTACTCCATTTATTATTACATTGGCAAAGATGTGCACTCAAAATAATCAAGATGGGTTTGAATTTATTGCACTACGGTTTGACAAGCAAGAACAAGTTATTCCTTTTAGTTGAGCATGTTGTGACAGTTGCTACAGCACTGCCTCCGCATTCTTGATGGGCAGATAGGCGGAGGACAAAAGGCTCTTGTGAGTGGGTGGATCTGTTACTTGAACACACAGTCGCACATGCGTTTAACGAACGCACCCTTTTGTCAGCCAGCTCAGGTTCAGTGACGCTCTGCAACTGAAGCAATCACCAAAAACAACACTTGTCTGCAGTTCAAAATCCAGTGACATGGTTAACAAGTTTGCATTGGGTCATAAAGGAAGGAACAGAGAGATTATTTCAGACAAAGGAGACGTTATTCTTAAACATTCATAAGTAATCTCAAAATTATTCTAGATAGAAGGTTATTAAAAAATGCTTGCAGCTCCTGGGATGGCAGGGTGGAGATGTGTTTCTACCAAAGGAGGTGTAAGGTGTTCCTTCACTCTGCTAGCCTACAGGTCACCCTTGGGCAAGGATTAGCACTTTCTTAGCCTCCTGATCAGGGTCACGTGAAGCCATGGAGCAGGTGGCGGATGGTCGTTTAAGCAGCTAGTATATATATCAAGTCCTGGTTATGTGACCACTGACACTAGGCAGACAGTCTCTGAAGAGCATTGATAATGGTTGGGTCACCTGTCTTGTCAAGACTGCCCAGAAGAAGACAATGGCAAACCACATGTGTAGAAACATTAGATTATGAAGACACGCAGTCCTCTTTTATTGTCATTTAGTAATGCGTGCATTAAGAAATGATACAATATTTCCTCCGGTGTGATATCACAAAACACAGGATAGACCAAGACTGAAAAGACTAACAAAACCACATAATTATAACATATAGTTACAAGAGTGCAACAGTACCATAACTTGATGAAGAACAGTCCATGGCACAGTAAAAAGTTCAAAGTTTCTTGAAAGTCCCACATCTCACGCAGACGGGAGAAGGAAGAAAACTCTCCCTGCCATGCCCGACCACAGTCCGACTCTGAGTCATCCGAAAACTTCGAGCCTCCGATCAACTCTCCGACACCAAGTACTGAGCTCCATCTTTGTCCAAATGATTCGACCTCAATCTCAGTCGCCAACAGCAGGCAAAGCCGGGGATTTTGAGGCCTTCCCTCAGGAAGATTCCCAACCGCGCAGTAACAACAGCAGCGAACTGGCGTTTCAGAAATTTCTCCAGATGTTCCTCTGTGCTTTCGCGTCCATCTCCATCAAATCAGAATTGTCCACGGCCCCTATTTAATGGATACAATACCATTTTTCACCGAAGGGCTGCGCATGCGCGGCGCGCTGCTCTCTCTCCTCCTGCCATTGTCAAAAATTTGCCAAGACTAGCTGTGGTCATGAGAACGTGATCACCTACGTCATGACATGGCACATAATGATGATGATGACAGCTTCAGAATGTCCCTGTGTCCCTATAGCATCCGATATTGAATGATTAATCAGGAATCCAGAAGTCGAAGAGCAATGGCCAAGGCCTGGAGCCTGCGGACTGAAGTTTAGAGACTGGAGGCCCAGAGGCAAATCCTAGAGCAGGAGGACTATGCGTAGGCAGGTGGTAGGGAGGGTAGGAAGGAGGAAATGGGGCTGTTTTGTTTTTGCTATTTGGTTTCTTGTTGTGTTGAGTGATGTTCTGACAAGCATTGCGGGCATACTATGTTGGCGCCAGAATGTGTGGCGGCTCTTGCGGGCTGCCTCCAGCACGTCCTTAGGTGCATTGATTGTTAAAACAAACAATTCATTTCACTGATTTTTCAATGTACATATGATAAATAAATCTGAATCTGGTTCAAAACAACAAAAAAGAAATAGAACACTGGACGACCTCAGCAGGTCAGGTAGACCTTGTGGAAATAAAAAGTTTAAGTCAAGGTTTCAGAGTCAAGACCCTGCATCAGGACTGAGGGGAAAGAGAGAGGAATGTTGGGCCACAGCTGTGCAAGGTGAGGAAGGCCAGGAGACTGACTGGTAGGTGATAGGTGGAAGCAGATGTGGAGGAAATGATGGGCAGTTGGAACCAAATTGGGTGGATGGGGACAGGAAAGGTGAACACAATGAGACTAACACTAGGTGAACAGGTGAGTGTGGATGGGAGGAGAATGCCAGGGTTGGGTGTTATCTGGAAATGGAAAATTCCAATATTCATACAGAAGAGAAATCTACACAAGTAGAATATGAGACATTATTTTCCCAGTTGGTGTCTGGCCTCTCATAGCAATGGAGAAGGTACAAGGAGAGACAGTTTGGTGTAGGAGTGGAAATGACAGGTAAGATGAAAGACATCCTACATGTGCCCTGTTGAAACCTACAACAGTCCTGAAGAAGGGTCTCAGCCCAAAAACATCAAATGTTTATTTATTTCCATGGATGCTACCTGACCTACTGAGTTCCTCTAGCATTTTGTGTATATTGCTTAAGATGACACACAAATGGAAGTTCAAGTTCAAAATGGCCATTTCAGACTCAGTTCAACACTGAACTTGTTACTGAACACACAACCTATGGACTTGCTTTCTCCTGTTAGTGCTGCTCTCCAGTGTTTTCTCCCTGGAAAAAAAAGCTGATTGCCTTCATCTGCAGCTGATCAGAGTGAGATGTTTGTTCTTGCTGTGTGCTTGTTCTTGCAGAAACCTGGCTCCAGGACGCATCCCTATTCCAGATCCAGATTGGAGTACATCACAGAATCACTTTTGTTTTATAATCCTTTGCGAGCTCTCAGGTCATTTTTTGGATAGACAGGGTCTGATTAGGAACAGTCAACATGGATTTGTGCGTGGAAGATCATGTTTGACAAATCTTATTGAATTTTTTGATGAGGTTATTAAGAAAGTTAATGAGGGTAAAACGGTGGATGTTGTCTATATGGACTTCAGTAAGGCCTTTGACAAGGTTCCACACGGAAGGTTAGTTAGGAAGGTTCAATCGTTAGGCATTAATATGGAAGCAGTAAAATGGATTCAGCAGTGGCCGGATGGGAGATGCCAGAGAGTAGTGGTGGATAACTGTGTGTCAGATTGGAGGACGGTGTGTAGCGGTTTGCCTCAAGGATCTGTACTGGGTCCAATGTTGTTTGTCATATATATTAATGATCTGGATGATAGGGTTGTAAATTGGATTAGTACGTATGCAGATGACACTAAGATAGGTGGTGTTGTGGATGATGAGGTAGGTTTTCAAAGCTTGCAGAGAGATTTAGGACAGTTAGAAAAGTGGGCTGAAAGATGGCAGATGGAGTTTAATGCTGAAAAATGTGAGGTGCTACATTTTGGTAGAACTAATCAAAATAGGACATACATGGTAAATGGTAGGGCATTAAAGAATGCTTTAGAACAGAGGGATCTAGGAATAATGGCGCATAGTTCCCTGAAGATGAAATCTCATGTGGATAGGGTGGTGAAGAAAGCTTTTGTTTTGCTGGCCTTTATTAATCAGAACATTGAGTATAGGAGTTGGGATGTAATGTTGAATTTGTATAAGGCATTGGTAAGGCCAAATCTGGAGTATTGTGTACAGTTCTGGTCACCGAATTATAGGAAAGATGTCAATAAAATTGAGAGAGTACAGAGGAGGTTTACTAAAATGTTGCCTGGGTTTCATCTCTGCAGTTACAGAGAAAGGTTGAACAAGTTAGGTCTTTATTCTTTGGAGCGTAGAAGGTTGAGGGGAGACTTGACAGAGGTGTTTAAAATTATGAGGGGGATTGACAGAGTTGACATGGTTAGACTTTTTCCATTGAGAGTGGGGAAGATTCAAACAAGAGGGCATGGGTTGAGAATTAGAGGACAAAAGTTTAGGGGTAACATGAGCGGGAACTTCTTTACTCAGAGAGTGGTAGCTGTGTGAAACGAGCTTCCAGCAGAAGTGGTTGAGGCAGGTTCTATGTTGTTGTTTAAAGTTAAATTGGATAGATATATGGACAGGAAAGGTATGGAGGGTTATGGGCTGAGTGCAGGTCAGTGGGAATAGGATCTACGGTTGAATGGCAATTAAACTTCAACTTGAACTTTCACGGACTCTACAACCCATGTCTCAGTGTTATTTGTTTGCTTATATATCATTTGTATTTGCACAGTTTGTCTTCTCTTGTGCATTGGTTGCTTGTCAGTCTTTGTGTGTAGTTTCACATCGATTCTATTTTATTTCTTTGTATCTGCTATGAATGCCCGCAAGAAAATTAATCTCAGGGTAGTACGTGGTGGCATATACAGTACGTATTTTGATAAAATTTACTTTGAACTTTATATGAACATGCTAGTGATGTACTGGAGCTAATTTTCAGACTTAGTAATCCAAAGTCCTGAATTTACAGTCCAGGGATGTGGGTTCAAATACAACCATGGTAGCTGTGAAATTTAAATTCATGTCTGAAGGTTAGAAAAGGCTAATTAGTATTAACACAGACTGTGAAAAAAAAAATAATCTTAGTTTACTATTTCCCTTCAGGGGAGAAAACCTGTCATCCTTTCTAGATCTGCCCTAGGTGTGACTCCAAACCCACCAGTGAGATAGACCAAAGAAACCATTCAGTTCAAGCGCAGTTCAGGCTGGGCAATGCATTCTGGCCTTGCCAATGATGCTTAGATCCTGAAAAATAACTTTCAGGAAGAATAAAGAATAACTAAGAAAAGTGTGCTAATATTGGGATCAAAGAAAGGAACTTCTGTGTGGAGGTGGAAGATGTGGATAAGCATTGTGATGAAGATGTGGTCATTGTTTTCACAAGAGGGGAAAGAAGTTGGTGGCGAATCTGTGTGAAAAATGGATGGGAACAACAGTGAAAAATTTGAGAGGACTTTTTAGTTGGCTGGAGGGATGGAAACGGGCTATAGGGATGAGAATCAGCTTATTGAGGGCTGTTGGTTTACCAAGAAAGATCTGCAAAGGGTTTTTTTCGGTCTGATTACTGATACAGGATATGTGCTGCTGGCTTGAATGAACTAACGGCAGGGAGCAGTACTAATCCTTGTCCCAGGCTTCTCTATCCCCCTCGGCAATACATCCCTTAACAACAGTCACTCTCACACAGAGAGACAATCTTAATATCCAAATATCCACCATACTAACTTACACCAATCCTATTGGCAAAAGAATGCTTGCTCTCTGAGTAATGTTGCTGCTGACTTTGGTTTTATTGGTTTTCACCGAGGCTTGTTTATTTAGTGAAACAGTGAGGAGTAGGGCCTTCCAGCCCTACAGGCCGCACCGCTCCAGCAACCCACAAACCTAATTAACCCTAACTGATTTCCCAATCCAGTACGTCTTTGGACTGTGGGAGGAAATCAGAACATCCAGGGAGAGCTCACTACATATTGCACAGGGAGGACATACAGAGACTGCTTACAGAACAGCACCGGAACCGAACTCCAACCTCCGGAATGCCCTGAACTGTAATAGCGACACGCTACCGTGGCCACCAACTACAGTGAAAAACAATGCCACCTGTTGCGGAGCATCTAATGTGGTAGTGTAGTGGGTAGTGCTTGTCGCTCTCACTTTCAGCTTCCTGGCTAGCAGTCTCGCATAAAGGAGAGATGAATGTGTAAGTCTCTCCCTGCCATAACCTCTCCAACAAGCCTCAGGAAGTGCCTCATTGCTGGCGATTCATAAACTCCTTTTGGCCCCTGCACAAGGAGCACACAGGCCCACTGGCATGTATACACACCCTGGGCATGTGAACCAGATCCCTAGCTATAGTAAATAGCTCCACGACCTTGTGAGCAGCCTTGGGAGAGACAAGGTATACGGAAGTAAACCCAGACTGCAAATCCGGAGTGGAGCCCCTAAGGCAGCTGGACGTCATTGAACATCCTTCCAGCAGCTCCTGCAGCTAACCTGGTGCCAGACATATTGCTTCATAAGCTTTCCTTTGGACAACACCGGTGAGGCTGAGAGAGGGATCTTGACAACTGGGCATCTCAGCATCTCCATACTTGTCCAGGTTTGTGATGGTCATCATCACCCATTGTCCTTTGAGACAAATGGATGCCACACAGATAATTTCACTACAATACGAAATTGAGGTGGTAAAAAGGGAAAAAAATAATAGAATGAATTGTTACAGATACATAAAAAGTGCAGTGCTAACAGATAAAGTTCATAATGAGGTAGATTGTGAGGTCAACCGTCCATCTCCTTGGAGACAGGTCAATGGTTCAGAGCGATAGAAGTTGTCCTTGAAGTTGGTGGTACCTGCTTTTAACTTTGAATCTTCTACCTGATGGGAGGAGGATAAAAAGAGAATATCCAGGATGGGTGGGGTCTTTGATTATACTGAATGCTTTACTGAGACAGCAAGATGTGTAACAAATGCCTTGTATTTAACTTGTAGGATTAATAATGAATGGTCCACTTTAGGGTTTTTGAATCTGTAGACTGAGGACCTAGATGAAAAAAAAGCTGGACTGTCAACTTCCATGAAAGATTGAATAGACTGAATAATCAGCAACAATAATATCGAGGATGGAGGCCTCCTTTACATCAGTGAGATTAGGGGACCACTTTGTCAAGCACCTTCGCTTCATTTGCAACAAACAGGATTTCCCAGTGGCCAACCATTTTAATTCTAATCCCCATTTTCATTTCAACATGTCGGTCTACTGCCACGATGAGGCCACTCTCATTTTGAAGGAGCAACATTTCATATTCCGTCTGGGTAGCATCCAACCTGATGGCATAAACATCGATTTCTCTGACCTGTATTTTTTACTGATCCTTCTTCCCTCTTCCATCCTCACTCAAGCTCCCCTTTTACCTTCTCTTCTCCTCACCTGTCTATCACCTTCCTCTGGTGCCCTTCTACTTTTCTTTTATCTCAGCCCACTCTCCTTTCTTACAAGATTTTTTTCTTCCTCAGCCCTTTCTTTACCTTTTCCACCTATCACATCCGTCCTCCACCTTCCCCCTCACTTGGACTCACCTATCACCTTCCAGCTTGAACTCCTTCCGCTCCCCTCACCTTCTTATTCTGGTTTCTTGCCCCTTCCTTCCAGTCCTGATAAAGGGCCTTAGCCCATACAGTTGGCTCATTATTCCTTTCCATAGACACTGTCTAACCTGCTGAGTTCCTCTAGCATTTTGCATGTTGGGAAAGAAAAAAGTTCTTACGGAGGTACAAAATAAGGTAGATGCTGGAATCTGGAGTGAAAAATAAACTACTAGAGGAGCTCAGGCTGAGCAGCAGTTCACAATCGTTAATGCCGAGTTCAAGGCCTTGTTTCAAAACCAGAATCAGGTTTATTATCACTAACATGTCATGACATTTGTTTTTTTTTTGTTTTGGTAGCAGTAAAGTGCAAGATATTCTTTGAATTAGCAAGTGGGAGATCGGCATCTTTGCAGGACAGGAGCTACTTGAAATGAACAAGTCTCGTCGGGAGACTGTTTTATTTGAGGCAATAAAGAGAAGGCAGCTGTAAGTAGAGCGGTCATTGTTGGAGTGGACCAGTGTTAGAGTGGTCAGGCTTTGGTTCAACAGTCTTCAGCGAGAACAGCTCAAAGATTTCAGAGGGATTTTACAGGTAAGAACATGTAAGCTTTTTTATTATCTGGAAATCTTTAGTCTTTAGCTCAGTTTAGGCAGGAGGGTTAAGGCGGTGGAATGCTCCTCTTGTGAGATGTGGAATTTCAGGGTACCTCTGTCCCTGATGACTACATCTGCAGCAAGTGCACCCAACTTCAGTTCCTGACCAATAAGATCAACGAGCTGGAGCTGGATGCACTCAGGAGCATCTGGGAGGCTGAAAACCTCATAGATGGAACTTTAACTGGGGTATGAAGGCTTCAGATAGTAGATAGGTGACCATCAAGAGAAGTAAGCAGTCAGTGCAGGCTTCCCTGTGGCCTTTCCCCCTCAACAAGTACCGTTTATGTATGTGGACAGCTTGCAGCTCCTGTACTGCAACGATGGGGTGCTGGGGGAATAACTTATCAGGCCACAGCAGCAGCAGCCATGCCAGTGGCACTGTGACAAGCTCGTAGGCTCAACAAGGAAGGGTAAAGTCAGTCAAAGCGCTAGTGATAAAGAGACTCGATAATTAGGGGGATGGACAGTTGATTTTGTGGCCAAGAAGGAGACCCAGGATAATGTGTTGCCACCCTGGTGCTTGGGTCCAGGATGTCTCAGAGTGGCTGCAGAATATTCTGAAGGATGAGGGCGAGTAGCCAGAGATTGTGATACACATTGGCACCAATCACATAGGTAGAAAAGGGGAAGAGGTCCCACTCAGAGTATAGGAAGTTGGGAAAGAGGCTGAGGAGCAGGAACTCCAGGGTAGTAATCTCTGGATTACTCCCAGTGCCGCGTGCTAGTCAGGACAAGAATAAGATGATAGTACAGATGAATGAGTGGCTGAGGAACTGGTGCAGGGTCAGAGCCACAGGTTCCTGAATCATTGTAACCTCATGTGGGGCAGGGGGAACCTGTACGAGAGAGAGGGGTTGCACCTAAACTGGAGAGGAGCCAGGTTTGCTGGTGCTGCTCGGAAGGATTTAAACTAGTTTGGCGGAGGGATGGGAACCAGATCACCAGGTCAGAAAGTGGAAGGATAGAGGCAAATGGATGTCAGGGCCACCAAAAATAGGCAGGAGCTAAGTAATGGATACACTAGGATGGCTGGTTTGAAGTGTGTGTATTTTAATGCTACAATATTATGGGTAAAGATGATAAACTTAGAGAATGGATCGGCACATGGAACTATGATGTGGCCAGCTAGGAATAGGGGCTTAATGTCCCAGGGTTTCAATGTTTTAGAAAAGATAGGGAGTGGGGGTTGCACGATGAATCAGTGACAATGTCACAACTGCACTCAACATTAATGAAGGGCTTGTCCCCTGAGTCTGTATGGGTAGAACTCAAAATAGGAAGGGTGCAATCACTCTGATGGGTTTATACTACAGACAACACACACAAAATGCTGGACGAACTCAGCAGGCCAGGTTGCCTTATGAAGGGTTTTGGCCTGAAACATCGACTGTTCACTCTTTTCCATAGATGCTGCCTGGTCTGCTGAGTTCCTCCAGCATTTTGTGTGTTGCTTTGGATTTCCAGCATCTGCAGATTTTCTCTTGTTTGTTGCCCTACAGACCCCCAGTAGCCACTGGAACACTGAGGAACGGATATGCAGGCGGATTAAGGAAAGTTGTAAAAACAATAGGGTTGTTGTCATTCCCTAATATAAACTGGGACCGTCCTAATGCAAGTGGTTTAGATGGGGCAGACTTTGTTAGGTACATCTAGGAGGGTTTATTATATTGTTATGTAGATAGTTCAACAAGAGGAGTGGCTGTACTGGATCTGATGTTGGGTAATGACACTGGCCATGTGACCCAACTTTTAGTGGGTGAGCAGTCTGGGATTAGTGACTACAGCTACTAAATTTTTAAGATAGTTAAAGATAAAGATAAGTATCGACATTGTGAGAGAGTGTTAAACTGGAGTGGGGCAAATTACAAGAGCATTAGGCAAGAATTAGGGAGAGTTATTTGGGGACGGCTATTTTTGGTCAAGTCCACACCTGACATGAGGAGGGTGTTTAAAAACCAACTGCACAGATTACAGGGCAGGTACGTCCCAGTAAGAAGGAAGGACAGGGATGGCAAGGTAAGAGAACCTTGGATGTCAAGAAGTGATAAATTTAGTCAAGAAAAAAAAGGAAATGTATGCAAAGCTGAGGAAACTAGAATCAAACAGAGCCCTTGAAGATTATAAAGAAGCCAGAAAAGAACTCAAGGAGGGAATTAGGAAAGTCAGGAGGGGCCATGAAAAGTCAGTCCTTGGCAAGTAGGATTAAAGAGAATTCCAAGGCACCCTATAGATGTTTCAGGAACAAGAGGATAACCAGGGTGAGGGTAGGAGTGCTCGAGGAAAAAAGCAGGAACATTTGCTTCAATGCAGAGGATGTAGGTGAGGTCCTTAATGAGTACTTTACATTAGTATTTACCAAGGAGGACATGGAGGATAGGGAGATCAGTGCCGAGGGTATTGATGTGCTCTAGGACATTTTGAAGGGGGGGTAGTGTTGGGTTTCTTGAAGATCTTTAAGGTGGATATACCCCAGGTTATTGAGAGAAGCAAGTGATCAGATTGCTGGGGCCTTGACAAATATTGTTGTGTCCTGCCTGGGTACAGGTGAGTAGCTACTGTTGTTTCATTGTTCAAGAAGGGAACCAGGGATAACCCTTGAAACTATAAACTGGTAAGTCTTACATCAGTGGTAGGTAAATTACTAGGCGGAGTTCTTAGGGATAGGATTTATGAGCATTTGGAAAACCATGGCCTAATTAGGGAGAGCCAGCATGGCTTTGTGAGGGGCAAGTCATGTCTTACTAATTTAAATGAGCTTTTTGACCAGATGACGAGGGTGATTGATGAAAGTGGAGAAGTGGATGTTGTCTACATGGATTTAAGTAAGGTTTGACAAGGTCCCTCATGGGAGGCTCATGGGATTAAAATGCATAGGATCCATGGTGCATTGGCCTTTTGGATTCAGAACTAGCTTGCCCATAGAAAATAGTAGGCGGTGGTCAATGGTGCGTTTTAGCTGGAGGTCTGTGATTAGGGGTGTTCCACAGGGATCTGGACTGGAATCTCTGCTGTTTGTGATGTATATAAACAACCTGGATGAAAATTTACACAGGTGAGTTAGCAAATTTGCAGAAGATACAAAGATTGGTGGTGTTGTGGGTAGCGTAGACGATCGGCAAAGAATGCAGCATGATAAAGATCATTTGCAGCTTATAGGTGGAGAAATCGCAGATGAAGTTTAACTCAGACAAATCTGAGGTGTTGCACCTCGGCAGGGCAAATGCAAAGAGACGGTACACTGTTAAGGGCGAGATCCTTAACAGTGTTGATAAGTAGAGGGATCTCTGGGTGATCGGATGGTCAAGAAGGCATATGGGCATAATTGCCTTTATTAGTGAGGTATTGAGTTCAATAGTCAGGAAGTTAGGTTATACAATTCTGGTTAGGCCATATGTGGAGTACTGCGCAGAGTTCTGGTCACCTCACTGTAGGATGGATGTTGAGGCTTTGGAGAGGGTACAAATGAGCTTTATCAGGATGCTGCCTGGATTAGAGAGCGTGTGCTATATGAGAGGCTGGACAAACTTGGGTTGTTTTCTCTCAAGCTGCAGAGGCTGAGGGAAGATCTGATAAAGGTTTATAAGATTGACAGATAGTATATTTTCCCAGGGTTGAAATATAATGGTAAGACTCTTGGCAGTGTGGAGAATCAAAGGGATCTTGGGGTCTGAGTCCATAGGACACTCAAAGCTGCTAAGCAGGTTGACTCTGTGGTTAAGAAAGCATACGGTGCATTGGCCTTCATCAATCGTGGGATTGAGTTTAGGAGCCGAGAGGTAATGTTGCAGCTATATAGGATCCTGGTCAGGTTCCACTTGGAATACTGTGCTCAGTTCTGGTCACCTCACTAAAGGAAGGATGTGGAAACCATAGAAGGGGTGCAGTTTTAATCAGGATGTTGCCTGGATCGGGGAGCATGCCTTATGAGAATAGGTTGAGTGAACTCGGCCTTTTTCCTTGGAGTGACGGAGGATGAGGGGTGACCTGAGAGAGGTGTATAAGGTGATGAGAGGCATTGATCTTGTGGACAGCCAGAGGCTTTTTCCCAGGCCTGAAATGGCTAGCACGAGAGGGCACAGTTTTAAGGTGCTCAGAAATAGGTACAGACAAGGTGGCAGAGGTAAGTTTTTTTTTAAAACGCAGAGAGTAGTGAGTGCATGGAATGGGCTGCCAGTGACGGTGGTGGAGGCGGATACGATAGGGTCTTTTAAAAGACTCCAAGACAGGTACATGGAGCTCAGAAAAATAGAGGGCTATGGGTAACCCTAGGTAATTTCTAAGGTAAGGACATGTTTGGCACAGCTTTGTGGGCTGAAGGGCCTGTACTGTGCTGTAGGTTTTCTGTGTTTCTATATAATATCAAAGGGTATGTATTGAAGATGTGAACAGGTAATTTTAAAAGAGATGCGACAGGCAAGTTTTTTTTAAAGCAGAATGGTGGATAGCTGGAGTGCACTGCTCGGGGTGGTGGTGGTAGAGACAGATACATTAGGGACATTTAGATCGGCACATGAATGTGAGGAAAATGGAGGGATATGGACATTGTGTAGGCAGAAGTGACTAGTTTGTTTGGCCATTTGATTACTAATATTTTTGGTTCAGCACAATACTTCAGCACTGTGGACTGAAGGGCCAACACCACACTGTATTGTTCTATAAAATATCACCGTTACAATTTTTTTTAAGTGCAAATGGGGGAACAGTGAGGAAGTGTTCAGAAATCTGACATCCTCGAAGACCCACAAAAGTCCCTACCCTAAATGAGCCAGCCGTACAGTAGATAGCTGCCCAGGGTCAACAAATGGAAACATCTGTGATGGGTGACCATGGACACTGGTGAATGTGCTGTCCAAGAAACCATGTTGGGAGCTGGGCTGCTTCCCCACGAGGGGCATCTTGATCTTGATCCCCTGTCCTGGTTACATTTGCAATATTCTGTTCCATGTTGGTCACCCTGCTATAGGAAAGATGGTATTAAACTGTAAAAGAGTGCAGACAAGATTTACAAGGATGTTGCCAGGAACCGAAGGACTGAGCTGTGGGGAAAGGTTGGCACTTTTTCCATTGTCCCCATAGTTAAAGGTGAGACGGGAGAGATTTAATAGGAACTGAGGAGAAACGATTGACTCTAGAGGTATATGGAATGAGCTGCCAGAAGAGGTGCCTGAGACAGATATATTTGCAACATTTAAAAGACACTTGGATAGGGACTGTGGAAAGGCAAGGTTCAGAGGGATATGTACCAAATGGGACTAGATGGGAATCTGGGTCAGCATGGACCAGTTGGGCCAAAGGGCTTGTTTCCATACTACATGACTCAATAGCTCTATACCAGGAACTAGGTGAACACTGGTGTAACAGTCTGCTGCAGCCAGTGAGCTTAACAGCTGTTTCCTCAAGTTATAGACTTAACTAGGCAGGCTGGCTGTAAAACTCAGTTATCTCAGGTCTATACATTCTCCCCTTTAGCAGGACTCTGATCACTGTCAAGAGGTGCCTGGTGGATGGGATGAAGTGCAAGGTGGATGAGGCGTGTGTTGCTGGTCCTTCCAGACAGAGTCCCCGCATATCACCAATAATGGAAGGATTGGATAGCGTGAACAGAGGGAGGGTGTTTCCACTAGAGATATACAACAAATTTCAGGACAGATGCCAGTGATATTAAGCCCGATTCTACTCCTGGTCTCAACCAATGTCAACAGTTTAGCAAGTAGAAATATACAATTTACCCCTCCCCTCACTTCCAGTGAATCTGTGACCACCTTGGTTTCATTCCTCATGTAATCAAGGGGTGCACTGACTCTAAGTGATGACAAAGAGGAAGGAAAATAATTACAAAGTCCAAACAAGAGGATAAAATAATTTTGTTTTATTAGTCTTAATGAAATAACAATGTTAGTTACAATGAGAATAACTAGCAGTCTACAACAGTACAAAGCAAACATTACCTCTAAAATGTACTAAAGCGTACACACTTCCGTTAATCGCATAGCAATTAAGATAACTGGAAAATTAAAGGAAAAATCAACACCACCTGAGATACTTTAAAATACGATGCACAATGGCCCAAATATTGATGTATTTTCTATTAACACCCACATAGAGTATTCCACCTTATACCCAGAACATGTCCATTAACATGGCTAAGAATGAAACAGGCAAGTCAGAACTTTGATCACTGTATGTCTAATAGCTACAGTCAGTAGAATATTCCAAATGAAGTCAGCCAATCAGATACAGGCCACTACAGAAGGACATTCTTCTCAGATACCCAGGTTAACACAAGGTCATATTGAATTATCACTAACTTGGAAATATTCAGGCTAAAGTTCACTTTTAAAGAGACACAGATATTTCCTCAAAGAGTTTTTGGAACTTCTTGTTAACATTCTCCTCCACAAACATTTTTCTCCCCAACTAATAGGTTTTACACCCTGCATATTGTCTCATTATTCTGATAAATTGGGGTTATAATATATTGAAGGCACACTCCTTTCAGATATTAAACTTATCGGTAGAAACATTCCAAAAATACATTCTAAAAGTTAATTTGACAATGCAGCATATTTATAAACTGCTCTTAAATTTATCATTCGAGACAAAAAGGAATAAGCTGCGAATTTTCTAGAAGTATACTAATCTAAATTATGGTTGCACTTAAAACCCGTGTCACTCTGGCCACTGGGGAACTTTATAGTAGCATTAATTTAATAATGTAATCATTAAAAAAAAGTTTGTTACTTGGCATTAAGGACAAGTCTTTAAAGTAAATGGCAGCACAGTTTGAATATTAATGACATCAGGCCCAAGGGAGATGATGGCATATTTCTCCCTTTTCCTTTGGTTATGTGAAGAATCATTACAATCTCATTGCCCTTACAGATAAGAATATTAAATGACTATTATTGCAAAACATGAGAAATTTTGTATGTTTTCATTTGAAATGCCTCTTGTATCAACTATGTAACAAAGAAAAAAATGTTAACTAGTCTATTCTGATAGGATTACCAAGATCTATATAGGGTTCCCACTTTGGTATTAATTTTTCTTTATAACATAAAATTCTTGACAATTGTATTACATGAAGCAAAAAAATGCTGTCGCAATAGGGACATAATGTATTGAAGTAAAGTTATCTATGATCACAAAGGTCAATATAATCCATTACAAATAACATGGCATTTAATTATTTTCCCACTGACAGATTATATAGTTGAAAGGCTTTGGATATTATAGACTGGTTAACTACGTATTCTCAAAAGCAGTTTGTTTATGGATCAAAGGCAAAAAAAAAATCAAATTGTATTTAAGATTCAGCAAAACACATCAGATAAGTGTTAGGACAAAATAACCATTAATGTATGTACACAAGTGTAAAAATAGACAATATACACTATCCCATTAACTGTGCATCCTATGTGAAGTTATCTGATCAAGTGCTGCTTTTCATTTTTGCTTCAATAGTTTAGCAGATACTTTCCTTACTTAATCGTAGTTGAGAAATGTTAATTATCCATTAGGCTCATAGCCAAAGTGAGTTCAACTGTGTTGATGTAGCATTAAGGCAACATTACCTGTGGCACAAATTATGAAGCTCACTGGTCCTACAGATTAAAGCTTTAGAGATCCCACTCAGCAATATTCATTATCATGAGCAAGGTGCATACAAATGATGAGAGTGGTGTAAAAGATACACTTCAGAAATAACAGCATATTTTGATAGGTGCATTGTCAATCCAGCAATTCGACAGGTAGTGGGTACAATGGCTTCTCCATCAGCAAAGGTTCCCGATGGAATGTACCTGGAGGGGTGTGGAAAGGTTTAATAAAGCATCAATCCACAGCATTCCTCGTGATTTGACCTCCACATTCCCAGCAAACTGACAGAAGTTCCTCAGGTAGCTTCCTGTTAAAGCCCATTCAATGGGCAGTTCCCTTCAAAAGAGTCTCTCCACTGTTGAAGCATTTCCTCACCTCAGACAACCCTGTGGAGATAATCTCAGCAGGATCGGAGCTTTAGTTGTGTCACCAACGTTCTTGAGCTTTGGCAACCCCTCACAATACTTCTACATCAAAATCTGTCAGGCTCTGAAGGGCATCATCGAGGAAGTTGCTCCCAATTTCCTGCGACAGACTTAACGACGTCTGTAGCATATGCAAATTAATATCTGCCCCATGAGCCAGGAGGACATCTACAGTAACTGAATGTCCTGATCTCAATGCCAAGTGCAAGGGTGTAAACCCTTCATCATCCGTCACATTTATATTGACCATGCTGATAAGCAACTCCCTCACCACTTCACTGTGTCCTTTATCTGCAGCCAGGTGGAGAGCTGTTCTCTGAAGGGAAGCCCTGACCTCAACATTTGCCTTCTCTTCTATCAACATTTTTATGGTGGGCAGGTGACCTCGGTCAGAGGCCAGGTGAAGAGCGGTACACCCCTCCACCGTTGTGGCGTCAACATCCACGCCATGCTTGATCAGAAGCCTAGAGGTGCTGGTGTGCCCGTTTTCGGCAGCAAGGTGCAGTGGCGTCTGGCAGCTCAAGGTCCTCTTGTGCACATTGGCCTTGGATTCCAGCAGGATACGAGCTGCCCTGTACTGGCCCCTCTGGGCTGCCAGATGAAGTGGGGTCCTTCCGTCAGCCGTCACCCCTTCCTTGTTTGCCCTGGCCTGCTTGATGAGAAGCTTTGTGATCATGTGATGACCTTGCCAGGCAGCAAAATGCAAGGGTGTCCAGTTGTCCTTCCCCTTGGCTTGGACATTAGCCCCTCGGCTCAGAAGAACACGCACCACATTCTCATGGCTGTGCTGGCAAGCAACGTGGAGTGGTGTCCGACCCTCAAAGTCCACCTCATTTGTTGAGGCATTCCTGTCTAGGAGAAGCCTCAAGAGAGTTTCTTCGCCACTCTGAGCTGCAAAGTGAAGTGGAGTCCACTGATCTTCATCCTTGGCATTCACGTTCGCTTTCTTCCCCAGAAGCAGCTCCACTATGACCTTCAGGTTCTTCTCGGAGGCCAGGTGAAGGGGTGTTGAGCCTCGCTTGTTGGCAACATTCGGGTTGGCATTGTACAACAGCAGCAACCGGACCGCTTCCTCATTGTCCAGCTGGACAGCGTAGTGAAGGAGGCTCATACCATCGTCCAAGACCAGGTCCACATCTTGAGGCTGAAGGAGTTTCATCAGCTTCCCGACATCTCCAGACACAATGGCTTCATAGAGTTTTTTCTTCGGTATGTTGGAGACTGATTGTTCTGGAAGGAAGGTGAGATTACAAGACAAAGATTAGACCTCCTGCTTGAATTTTCATTCAAGTACAGAACAAACATACCATTTTAAAAGTGGAACGTAGAGAAGGGAGCAATGACACCAAATATCCTATTCATTGGCAATGAATGAGTGGAAAATACATGCAATTCTCCTGAAGGTATACACTCAGTGGCCACTTTATTAGGTACACTTGCTCATTAATCCAAATAGCTAATCTGCCAATCATGTGACACCACCTCATTGCAGAGGCGTTCAAAAGGTTAAGTCCTTGTTCAGACCAAAGTTCAGAATATGGAAGAAATATCATCTAAGTGACTTATATTGTGGCCGCCGCTGGACGGGCGCTCTGAGCATCTCAGCAACTGCTGATTTCCTAGGATTTTCATGCACAGCCATCTCTAGAGGATACAGAGAAAGGCGCGATAAACAAAAAACATCCAGTGACCAGCCGTCCTGTGGGTGAAAATGCCACACAAGTGAGAGAGGTCAGAGAAAAATGGCCAGACTGGTTCAAGTTGAAAAGAACAGTAACTCAAATAACCACGCATTACAACAGTGGCGTGCGAGGGGCATCTCTGAATGCATGTTGAAGTGGATGGGTTACAGCAGAAGATCATGAACATACACGCAGTGGCCACTTTATTAGGTACAGGAAGTACATTTAATAAAGTGGCTACTGAATGTGGATGCAGCAATTTACTATAATTATACTTCCAGAGTAAAGATTTGAATTATATGACCAAGGCTGTAACTGATAATGAATTTAGAAAACCACAGTGTCTTGACATTCCATAGCCACTTCAAATGGTTGGAGTCCATCTGCTAATAGGGCAAAAGTTTAATGATAGAGATTGTTACTTTGACAAAATAACAATAGCAACTTAAACTGTACGGTGCAAAGTGGCAGACTGATGAGTGTGATAAGATGACAGCACACACTGACGCAGAGGTCTCTCTGGGTCCAAACAAAGGTGTAATTGTTCATTCTTTATGTCTTTTTCATAATCCTGTGACACTGCTGGATGTTTCCAAGTACTACATGTCTACCCCACTAGTGGGTTGTTTGGTAGCAGTGGAGCTGGACTTGTGTGCCGCGTTGCAGCCTGCTTCGGCCACACGGGGAACAAGGCGTCAGTGGCAGTGTCTAGAGGCGGCGCGTGATTCAACGGACAGTTCGGGGATTGTCTTGGACGTTTTTGTTGTGGTCACAAGACTCTGTTGGACATCTGTAATGTAGAATACTGTGAGTCCAATTCACTGGTGAGACCAACGGCGGGGAGAGCCGCATAGCCTCAGTTGTAGCAAATTTAATGACAATTAAACTTGAACTTTTACTTTGCAAAGTCATATTGAGTGTTGCTCTTGGCCCAATGCCCAAGCTGTGAATTGTGCAAAGAAGTTTGCCAGAGCCATGTTACAGCTGTTGATACTGGTAACAGTGTTTGCCAAATCAGATTTCTCGCAAATACCAAGCTTGCCCTGGTGGGGTTGATCTTTTCTACTCTTTATATTTAATCACATTGCAGTTTAGGCTCCACTCAAGGAGCTTGACTGAGTTCAACATCCCAAAGCATTAGCTTCCAGTCCTTTCATTTTGCACTGAGATGCTACAAATAGACCATAGAAAGAGAAAAATAAAACATGCAACTCCAGCATTCAATTATTATGAGTGACCTGCCAAAATACAGTAACATGCTTATGGGCAAAGTGAATTGGCCATTTCCTTTCCAGTTGTCACTTTCCAGAGCAAACGCCAATACTCCTGGCTCAAGAGAAGTTTAGTTTCAGGAAGCAGCATTCATCTTTGTTGATAATGGCTTCCAAGCCTTCGGTTGTCAGGCAATGCTACTGGTTCTGTCCAATTCATTTTCATCTCCCGATGAATTCACCATTGTGTCTTAGAGCACTGATCTAAGCTTCTGCTAACAAGGGCTTCAGCCATAGTTCTGTCCTATGGTGATTCCTAAGGAGATTGAGCAAACGAGGCTCTCCCACTCCTCCGCCCTCCACCACCTTAACTGAATTTTACAGGAGCACCATTGAGAGCGTCCTGACAAATTGCGCCTCCGTCTGATATGGGAGCCGAACATCGGACCAGAAGCCCCTACAAAGGACCGTGAGAACGGCCAAGAGGATCATAGGGGTCTCCCTACCGTCCATCGGGGACATTTATCAGGAGCACTGCACGGGCAGGGCCGTTAGCATTACCAAGGATCTCGCCCATTCATCTAGCATCCTCCGACTTTCTACCATCAGGCAGGAGACTCCAATGCATAAAGACAAGAACGGTCAGGACAGGAAACAGTTTCTTCCCTCGGGCCATTAGGCTTCTGAACCCCCTACTGCATCGCATTCGAAGTGTTACTGGTTAATTTGTTCTGTACCCTACAATATTTAGTTTATGCACTTTATTTATGCGTAATTCATTTTCAGATTTTATTCTTACTTTCCTAAGTTATTGTGTGCTATGTGTACTACTGTGCTTTACACCCTGGTCCAGAGAAATGTATTCATGTACAGTAAATGTACAGTTAAAAGACAATAAACCTGACTTAACTATATGTATTTGGATCCCTTGACATGCATTAGATGCATGGCCTTGGACATGCAGTTAAATGGTATATTCTGCACACGTTTGGGAATTAAATTTTGAGCAGCTAAGATTATGGCTGCAGAATCTTAGGCACACCGCATGAAAACAGGCCATTTGGCCTCTGAGTCCAATTATATCAATCCTACACTAATTCCATTTCTCAGCTGCACTCAGACTTGAGCTTCAGAGGATAAAATGAACCAACACTGAATACCATGAAAGAAGACCCATAGGAGCAGAATTTAGCCTATCGAGCCTAGTACACAGTATGGCTAATTTATTATCCATCTCAACCCCATTCTCCTTCCTTCTCCCCGTATCAGTTGACATTTTTACTAATCAAGAAGCTATCAACCTCTGCTTTAAATATACTGAGTGACTTGCCCCCCACGGCCGTCTGTGGTAATGAATTCTACAGATTCACCGCTCATAGGAAGTCTGGCTCTGCATAAGTGTTGTAGAATCAAACAAACTCACCACTTCCTGCAGCGTCCTTCCCGAAGGACAATGATATGGACCCCTGGGATGAGAACGCAGAATCGATGGATGAGATGCCCGACAGGCGCTTCTTGCTGTCGCCCATCTCCCCGCCCGATGGGCATTCGTTGCCAGCAGACTCGAAGTCCTGGGAAATGCCAGAGTCTAACTGGGAGAGCAGCTGGGAGAGGCTGCATTCCTCACTGTTGGACACCTGCTTCGACAGCTGCTTCTGAACGGGCTGCTCAACCTCTACCACGGACCCCTGAAATTGAGATAAGGACCAAGTCATTTTGTGCATAAAGAAAGTCAGAGAGGCTGCAAATAATAGTTACATTCAACACACAAAAAAATGCCGGAGGAACTCAGCAGGCCAGGCAGCATTTATGGAAAACAGCTCAGTTGACATTTCGGGCTGAGACCCTTCATCAGCCAGAAAAAAAGATGAGGAGTCAGAGTAAGAGGATACTTACAGGGGAATAGTCTGTCTAGAAATAATTATACATAACAGGGCCACTATTTTTTTAAAAGATAAAATAGACATTACTGATAGCATTGCCATGGTAACATTTTTGGACTGCCCCCAGCACATCCTTGAACCATTGGCCATTGACCCAAATGACGAATTTCACTATATGTTCTGATGTATATGTGATAAATAAAGCTAATCTTTTAAATCTTTAAATATCTTAAAAACAATACTAGAATTATTGCTTGACTAAATGATGGAACAGGGATTGCAATTCTTCTGCTGGACGACAGTGTTCAATATGTACTTGTGTTGGTCGACCTATTTCTTAATTAAAATGTTTTGTTCCTCAGACCCAAATGAAACCTTTAAAACTACATCATCTTCTGCCTTATGTAACACAGTATTGTTTAAGCAACACTGTGCATGTCTGAGGAGGGTTGGAGAATAGCTAATGTTGTTCCATTCTTTAATAAAGGGTCCAAGGATAAGCCGGGAAATTGTAGATAGGTGAGCCTGACATCATTAGTGAGAAAGTTATTGGGAGGTATTCCAAGATACCTGCTGTACAAGTATGTGGATGGACATGGGCTGATTAGGGATCGTCAACATGCCTTGTGTACTTCTAACCAATCTCCCCTCGTTCTCCTACGTTCCAGTTGCTTTATCATTCAAAAGAACTGTTCTCAGAAGACATAGCCATAATGATTTCACACCTGTATTGTAGGAGATTTAATTCCTAAATTTCTGAAAATTACAGGACAATCCCAAAGGACTGGGAATCAAACGAGGATATGTCTAGGACAACGTGAAACACTTGGCAGCACTTGAATAGACCACATTACCTCTGGCAAACTTGCATTGTTATGAAACTCTTGGCACCCTTACACTCACCAAATCACTTCATGTCTTGCTGCTCTGATATACACTCAATGGCTACTTTACTAAGTACACCTGCTCATTAATGCAAATATCTAAATCAGCCAATCATGTGACAGCAACTCAAAGCATAAAAGCATGCAGGCATGGTCAAGAGTTTCACTTGTTGTTCAGACCATACATCTGAAAGGGGAAGAAATCTGATCTAAATGACTTTGACTGTGGAATGATTGTTGGTGCCAGATGGTGTAGTTTGGTTATCTCAGAAGCTGCTGATCTCCTGGATTGTCACAACCGTATCTGCAGTTTACAGAGAATGGTGTAAAAAAAAAATCCAGTGAGCGTCATTTAATGAGAGAGGTCAGAGGAGAATGGTCAGGCTGGCTCAAGCTGACAGGAAGACGACAGTATCTCAAATAACCACACGTTACAACAGCGGTGTGCATAAGAACGCACGACCTTGAAGTGGATGGGCTACTACAGAAGATTACACTGGGTTCCACTCCTGTACCAATGAGCGCAATTCACTGCAATCCTGTAGGGAAGTGCAAGTTACTTTATTTAGAGATACAGCACATTAAGAGGCCCTTCAGGTCCAAGGAGATCGCACTACCCAATTACCGCTGTGGGACCAAATAACACACAAATCCGTATTGCTTTGGAAAGTGGCCGGAAACAAGAACATGGTGAGGAAATCCGTACAGTGATAGGGAGAAAGTGCAAATTCCTTACCGACAGCAGTGGAATTGAACCTGGGGTGCTGGCACTGAAACAGCATTACCCTAACTGATACGCTACTGTGCCTCCCATCTCCACACCAAAATCCGACACGAGATAATCAGTTAAATAGTCAGAAGTGTAGTTTCAGTTTTAAAAAAAGTCTCAGGATACTGGAAAAAGGCCCTGCTTTTCTTCAAAAGAGTGCCAGGAAATTCCCTTTCTGCCTGGCTAAACCAGTTAAACATATTATCCAACAGAATTTTATTAGCACAGTCCCGTGTTGCCTTACTGCACAGTAACAGGTTTTTATTCTGGCTACAAGAAGGGGAATTTCAGGGAAGAAACAGGTCTAACAACACAAATAATCAATGAACTCTTCCTAGTACAACAAGAATCATAATTGCCTTTTCACTACTTTGTCAAATCTTAATTCCAATGATGTTTTCATTATAGTCAAGGGTAGCTTTGTTTGTGTGGATAGTCAGAGGCTTTTTCCCACGGCTGAAATGGCTAGCACAAGAGGGCATAGTTTTAAGGTGCTTGGAAGTAGGTACAGAGGAGATGTCAGGAGTTAAGTTTTTTTTTTCACGCAGAGAGTGGTGAGTGTGTGGAATGGGCGACGGTGGTGGAGGTGAATATGATATGATCTTTTATGAGACTTCTGGACAGGTGTATGGAGCTCCAAAAAAAATAAAGGGCTATGAGTAACCCTAGGTAATTCCTCAGGTAAGGACATGTTCGGCACAGCTTTGTGGGCCGAAAGGCCTGTATTGTGCTGTAGGTTTTCTATGTTTCTATGCAGCTCTTCTTAGAGCAGCCATTTTCATTCAAATTGTTGAATGGTCAATATGCTGAGTTCTGCCAGCATTTAGAGTGTATTACTTTGATTTCCAGCATCTGAGGATTTGTACTTGTTTGCATCTTCAAGGCATGATGCCTCAAAAAGGTGGCACCCATCATTAAGGACCCCCATCACCCAGGTCATGCCTTGTTCTTATTGCTACCATCAGGGAGGAGGTACAGGAGTCTGAAGACACACTGAACATTTCAGGATCAGCTTCTTCCCCTCTGCCATCCGATTTCTGAATGGACATTGAACCCATGAACACTACCACGCTACTTTTTTAAATTTTCTATTTTTGCACTATTCGTTTAAGTTAATTACTAATAATATACTTTTTAATTGTAATTCATGTTTTTCTCATCTCTATCAATATGTATTGCATTGTACCGCAGCCACAAAGTCAACAAATTTCACGACATATGCTGGTGCTATTAAACCTGATTCTGATTAACCTTGCAACCCAAACAGAAGTAACAATTTACTCTGTTACCTCCACTTGCAGAAGATTCTTAGGAATAGGACTTACACTTAGAAGAACATGGGCTAGTTAGGGACAACACACAAAAAGCTGGAGGAACTCAACAGGTCAGAAGGGAAATGAATAGTTGATACTTTGTGTTAAGACCCTTCATCGGGATTGAAAATGGAAGGGGATAGCCTGTATAAAAATTTGGAGGGAAGGGTTTACAAGGATGTTGCCTGGATTGGGCAGCATGCCGTGAGAATAGGTTGAGTGAACTCGACCTTTTCTCCTTGAAGCAACAGAGGATGAGAGGTGACCCGATAGAGGTGTATAAGATGATGAGAGGCATTGATCGTGTGGATAGTCAGAGGCTTTTTCCCACGGCTGAAATAGCTATCACGAGTGGGCACAGTTCTAAGGTGCTTAGAAGTAGGTACAGAGGAGATGTCAGGGGTAAGTTTTTTTTTTAAAAAACGCAGAGAGTGGTGAGTGCATGGAATGGACTGCCGGCGGCAGTGGTGGAGGCGGAAACGATAGGGTCTTTTAAGAGACTCCTGGATGGGTACATGGAGCTTAGAAAAATAGTGGGCTATGGGTAAGGCTTGGTCATTTCTAAGGTAAGGACATGTTTGGCACAGCTTTGTGGGCTGAAGGGCCTGTATTGCGCTGTAGGTTTTCTATGTTCTATGTAAGGGGTTAGAGCAAGAGTTAGCAGGTGATAGGTGAATTGTGGTAAGGATACAATGGTGGTATTCAGGAGGCTTTTGCATTCACTCATGGATCTGTGGGATGTAGATGTGTGCAAGCAGAAGGGATGAACTTGAATGGCATCGTGTTTGGCACTGAGATTATGGGCCAAAGTTCCTGCTCTATGTTCTCCTTCAGCCCTCGTGTTATTTTTTTACCTCATGCAAGCCAGGTCAAAATTTGGGATCCATATTAACTCCCAGCTTCCATGGTGGATGAAGTGACTGAGCTATACTCCTCCAACAAGGCAATGAGAAGCTTCATAGATGAGCAACAATTAGTCCTTGGATAATAGTCCAGGCCATGTGTTATTGGCTGGGCTGAATTCCAGACATTTTGGTAAGATCGATGGAACCAAGAGTATAAACAGCAGCTCATTCTCACACCAGTAAGTGCTATTACCAAGCAAGGAACTTCATTCCCGAGGTATTTAGCTTAAACTCAAAGCATCTTCATTACATCTGACTGTTTTGACAGGAACAGGTAAACACAAAGAACTAAGCATTTTCAAATAACATTAAATATCCATGTTAGTAAGCTTGCTTACTCTGGGTGCAGGAAAAAATGTTCCCAATCCCAGGTATTGACATAAATATGAATCTAATGTTGAGTGAGCTTGGCCTTTCTCTTTGGAACAAAGGAGAACGCGAAGTGACTTGATAGAGGGTGTACAAGATAATAAAAGGCATAATTGAACAGACAGCCAGAGGCATTCACCCAATGTCAGGAATGACTAATATGAGGGTGCATAATTTTAAGGTGTTTGGATGAAAGCATGGGGAGGGGGGGGGGGGTTGGCAGAGGTTCTTTTAGTTTTAGACAGAGAGTGATGGGTGTGTGGAATGCCCTGCCAGGGGTGATGGTAGTAGAGGCAGATACATTAGGGAGATTTAAGAGAATCTTAAAATAGGCAAATAGATTATAGAAAAATAGACGGCTATGTGGAAGGGATTGATCTTAAGAGTACTTTAAAAGTTCAGCACAACATCATGGACTACACAGCCTGCACTGTTCTAACCAGACACGGCAAATTATATTCAAGCAGATAAAACTAGGAATGAGAGGAAACCCATAATTTGTTCTGAAATTCAAAAAGCTTCATCAAGTCAATTGGTGAATGATGATTTCAGGTATTAATGAGCTACTCATTGCATGGAGGCCATCTCTGGTTTCCTCCCCAAACATGAAACAGCATTTTGCAGTCTAAGTTGGTAAATTCTGGGATTGCTTTCAAATTACACCATCAATAAAATGGCCACTAAGTGTATGTTTGTGGCCATCTGCAGCTATAGCCCATCCACTTCAAAGTTCAACATGTTGTGCATTCCAAAATGCTCTTCTGCACACCACTGTTGTTATGTGTGGTTATGTGTGTTATTGTCTAGCCATCCTCCTCTGATCTCTCTCATTGACAAGGCACTTTTGTCCACAGAACTGTCACTCACTGGATTGTTTATCGTACCATTCTCTGTAAACTCTAAACCATGTGAAAATCGCAGGAAATCAGCAGTTTCTGAGATCTTCAAACCACCCCATCTGGCACCAACAATCATCCCACTGTCAAAGTCACTTAGATCATATTTCTTCCATTTTGAAGTTTGTTCTGAACATCATCTGAACCTCTTGACCTCACCTACATGCTTTTATATATTGAGATGCCGCCACAAAATTGGCTGATTAGAAATTTGCATTAACGAGTTACAAACGTTTATCTAATAAAAGTGGCTACTGTGCAACAATACAATTTCAGATGTTGCTTTTATGAGCCATTATAACTGGATTCAAACCACCATTTAAAGCAAAAGTTTCAGTAAGCTTTACCTTTCTGGTTGGTTCATGTGTTTGGCCAGAAACTAAAGACTGTTCTGGTTTCTCTTGCGCTATTTCTTGTGGTTTGGTGCTAAGTTCTTCAGTTACTGATGTGATTTCTTTCAAAAGAAAATGATTTGCATCATTAGTCATCATTACAACATTGAAAATTTAGGCACTTAGTGTAAAACATTTACTAATTACAATAGCATGGTTAAAAGGCAGAAATGACAGAGGGATTATTCAAGGAGGTAGAATGGGACAACTTTGTGAATGCCAGGGTACTTTAGAATAGGTTAAAAACTCAGCACAACATTATAGGTCAAAGAGACTGCACTGTGTTCTAATGTTGTATGTCCTAACCCAATCCCCACACACTCACCCTCATACCCACTAGTTTTCACAGACAGCCTCCCCATACTGATCCATTAACAAGCAAGTACCCGGGATGGGAACACACAGAACACAGAATAGTTGTGCCAATCTTTTAACTTACTCCAAGATCAATCTAACTCTTCCCTTTCACATATGCACATCAATCCCAGCAAGCCAATGAGCATCACAGGTGGATGTATCTACGAGAACTTAGACCCAGGACCAGGACCATTATAGCCTCAGTGCTCAGCAGAACAGCATTCAACAGGGTTACAACAATGTCCCTTACTGGCACTGGTGAATCTGGATCACAGTGAGTAGCTGAGATTTTGGTAGCAGAAATTGCAATGAAAACACCTCTACAGCAAGGAGTAGACCCTTGTTTTAATTCAGTCCCAGTCTGCCATCATCACTGCAGCATTGAAAAGTGGGATAGCTTTCTCAGCTAGCATAGAAACTTTGGACCAAAAGTTGTCCTTTTATGTTATAAATCAGCGGTCCCCAACCACCGGGCCGCAAAGCATGTGGTACCGGGCCATGAGGAAACGATACAAGTCAGCTGCACCTTTTCTCATTCCCTGTCACGCACTGTTGAACTTGAACATAGGGTTGCCAACTGTCCCATATTTGCCGAGACATCCCGTATATTGGGCTAAATTGGTTTGTCCCATACAGGACCGTCCTTGTCCCGTACTTCCCCCGCTAAGGTAGAGCGTTCCTATGAAACCTTTCGTGCTGAAATGGCGTAAAGTGCAGAAGCAATTACCATTAATTTATATGGGAAAAATTTTTGAGCATTCCCAGACCCAAAAAATAACCTAACAAATCATACCAAATGACACTAAAACCGAAAATAAATAACACTAACACATAGTAAAGGCAGGAATGATATGATAAATACACAGCCTCTATAAAGTAGAAATAACGTATGTACAGGATGGTCGGGAAGATGAAGGCAAAACGGATTTGTGGGGAAAGAAAATCAGCACGTACACACATGCGCACACAGGTGCCCGCGCAAGGCATCATGGTCATGGTAGTCTTTCCTGGGGTAAAGTGTCCCGGGATTTGACTGCTACTTTTGTCCCTTATTTGGGAGTGAGAAAGTTGGCAACCCTAACTGTAAAAGACATGTTGAGGTGAGTTTAACCCTACTTGAACACCCCCCCCCCCCCCACCCCCGGTCAGCCGGTCGGCAAGAATATTGTCAATACCAAACTGGTCCGTGGTGCAAAAAAGGTTGGGGACCCCTGCTATAAATCACTGTGCAAGGGGAAGGGACTCCCGCTACTATATGAACAACAGTAAGACTTGAAACACTGAGCAGGTGAGGGAGCATCTTTGAGAAGAGTTAATGTTTTAGGTCAGAGACCCTTATGATTATGACTGGCTGACATGCTGCACTTTCAAAAGTCAAAGTTGAGTTCATTGTCAGGTGCACAAGTATATAATGCACAGGTGCAATAATGAACTTACTTGCAGCAGCATCACAGAAACAGCATTCACAAAACACAACAAAATTAAACCTAAAACAGTTTCTAACAAAAAAGAACACATTATCATGTGCCATGTTGTAGGCGATCATGGTCTTGATTGTTCTTAGCAATTTTGTTTTTGAAAAAACAGAAGTGGTTTGCCATTGCCTTTTGGGCAGTGTCTTTACAAGATAGGTGACCCCAGCCATATCAATACTGTTTAGACATTGTCTGTCTGTTGTCAGTGATTGCATAACCAGGACTTGTGACCTACTCCCAGGGCATCATGTGACCATGATCGGTGGGGGGGGGGGGGGTTTACTAAGCTGGTACAACACTTTGCCTAAGGGTGACCTGCAGACTAGCAGACAGAAGGAGTTGCTCTACCAATGGAGGTATAAGGCACATCTCCCACCTGCTACACTAAAGAACACAATTAGAACAAAAGAAAAGGGCCATTTTTGGTCCTTGTTTCAGATTTCTGGAATTTTTGCTTTGTATTCCCTGCCCTGAGTTTATTCTGCATGCAGTGCATTGCTGTGAAGGACCCAAATGCACATTTGAAAGCAAGTTTTACCTTGAAATGTTGGGCGTTCACTCGGGGCCTCATTCCAGCATTGCTGCATCAGCTTTAGTAAACTCTTACATGCTGGTGGCCTGGGTTTTGGAATTGCTGATAACTCGGGACGAAGTCCACTGACGACTTTGACCATGATGTGCAGAATGTTCGTTTCAGCTGAAAATATAACGGCAACAGTAGTAGGCAAATAATCCCAAATAAAAGCAAATATGCAAGGAACGTTCAGCCGGTCACAAGGTAAACAAGCAAATAATCTTGCATCAGAACTGGGAAAGGTTAGAGATAAAGTAAATTTTAAGAGGTGTATAGATTTTTGTAAATTCCGTTATATTTCTTTTCTCCTATAAATGCCTGCAAGGAAATGAATTTCAGAAGTCTGGCCACATTTGTGGGCTGAACCCCAGCAGAATCCTCGGTCTCAGTCTGTCTTGGTCACTGACACAGATACATCTCACTCTGTCTCGATGTACATGTGACAAACAAAGCTAATCTTTCTTTAATATATGTACTTTGGTAATGAATTTACTTTGAACATTGAAGAACAAACAGAACATTCTTTGCAAGGAAGGAGAGACCAAATGACAAACAAGATAATGATAGCAAGATAAAGAGAAAAGTAAAGAAATAAAATCTGGTCCTATAGTCATAGTCATACTTTATTGATCCCGAGGGAAAATGGTTTTCGTTACAGTTGTACCAACCAAGAATAGAGTATAAATATAGCAATATAAAACTATAAATAATTAAATAGTAATAGTAATATATATAAATTATGCCAGGAAATAAGTACATGAGGTGCATAAAAATGTAACAGAATCCTTGTTTCTTTTTGAATTATTGAATCCAAATAAAACAATTGGAATCTACACCAATTCAGAATGCACCTAGTCAAACGATGTTCTGATTGGTGGAAGTGCAGATAAGAAACCATCTCATACAAGCCAGTCATAATAAATCTGATTCTGATACTCGAACTGATGTTGATCTGACTAGGGTCACAGAGATGAAGATGCAACAGAGGTAACGTCTCTGGCATCCCTAAGTAACACAAACAAAATGCTGGAAGAACTCAGCAGGTCAGGCAGCATCTATGGAAAAGTACAAACAGTCAATATTTTGGGCTGACACTCTTCATATGGTCTGGAAAGGAAGGGGCAAACACTCAGAATAAGAACATGGTGGGGGGGTGAAAAGGAAATCAAGCTAGTAGGTGATAGATGGTGCCAGGTGTGTGGAGGGGGTGGCGGGATGAAGTGAGAAGATGGGAAGTGATAGGTGGAAAAGGTAAAGGACTGAAGAAGAAGGAATCTGATAGGACAGGAGAGTGGACCATGAGAGTAAGTACAAGGAAGAGGGACACCTGAGGGAGGTGATGGGCAGGTGAAGAGAAGGGGTAAAAGAGGAGTAAGGACAATGGAAGAAGAGTAAAGGGGGAGAGGGAAGAAATTACTGGAAGTTAGAGAAATCGATCATCATGCTGTCAGGTTGGAGGCTACCCAAACAAAATGAGGCGTTGCTCCTCCATCCTGAGGTATCCATAAGCTTGGGACAGTGGTTTGCTTTTTATAATGGTCACCCAGCCAGCATTTGGTGCTCATAACAACAAAATCCCACCCACATTCTCTTTTCTCCACTGTCCCATCGGGCAGAAGATAAAAAAAACCTGAAAGCACGTAACACCAGGCTGAAGTACAGCTTCTACTCTCCTGTTATAAGACCATTGGCTCTCTGGTATATTAAGATAGACGCTTGACCTCACAATCACCCCATTATGATCTATAATTTATTGTTTACCTGCACTGCACTTTCTCTGTAGCTGTCACACGCTGTTCTGCATTTTACCTTGAGATACCACGTGGAACAGGCCCTTCCAACCTCACAAGTTGTGCCACTTAGCAAACCATCTGTTTAACCTTAGCCTACTCACGGCTTTTCACTGTACCTTGGTATTTAATTTATTTATTGACATACAGCTCAGAATACACCCTTCCAGCTGTATGAGCCGCGCCCACTAGTAATCCCCAACTCTTTAGCCAGAGGGTGATGAAGCTATGGAATTCATTGCTACAGAAGGCTGTGGAGGCCAAGTCATTGGGTATATTTAAAGTGGAGATAGGTCATTGATTAATAAGGTTGTCAAAGGTTACGGGAAGAAGGCGGGAGAACAGGGTTGAGAGGGAAAATAAATCAGCCATGATGAAATGGCGGAGCAGACTCAATGGGCCAAATGGTCTAACACTACTCCTGTAGCATACAAGACCATCAGATATAAGAGGAAAATTAGGCCACTTGACCCATCCAGTCTGCTCTGCCATTTCATGATGGCTGATCCAATTTTCCTCTCAGACTCACTCTCCTGCCTTCTCCCCGTATCCCTTCACGTCCTGACCAATCAAGAATCTATCAACCTCTGCCTTAGATATACGTAAAGAATTGGCCTCTACAACTGCTTGTCACAAAGAATTCCACAGATTCACCACTCTCTAGCTAAAGAAATTCCTCCTTATCTCCATTCAAAAAGGACGCCTCTGTATTCTGAGACTGGGTCCCCTCGACTTAAAGTCTCCCACCATAGGAAACATCCTCTCCACTTCCAGTCTATCAAGGCCTTTCACCATTCGATTGGTTTCAATGAGGTCACCCCTCGTTCTTCTGGATTCTTGGGAAAACAGGCCTAGAGTCATCAAACGCTCTTCATATGACAAACCATTCAATCCTGGAATCACTTTCATGAACCTCCTTTGAACCCTCTCCAGTTTCAGCACATAAGATAAAGAGCTCACAATACTCCAAGTGAGGCCTCACCATTGCTTTATAAAGTCTCAACATAACACCTTTGCTTTTAGATTCTAGTCCTTTTGGAATGAATGCTAACATTGCACTTGCCTTCCTCACCACCTGCAAGTTAACCTTTAGGGAATCCTGCACAAGGACTCCCAAGTCCCTTCACACCTCAGATTTTTGTATTTTCTCTTCATTTGGAAAATAGTCAACCCTTTCACTTCTTCTATAAAAGGACATGACCGTACACTTCCCGACACTGTATTCCATCTGACATTTCTTTGCCCATTCTCCTAATCTGTCTAAGTCCTTCTGGATCCTCTCTACTTCCTCAAAACTACCTGCCCTTCCACCCATCTTCATATATCAATTCCATCATCCAAATCATTGACACATAGTATAAAAAGAATCGGTCCCAACACAGACCCCTGAGGGACACCACTAGTCACCAGCAGCCAACCAGAAAAGGCTGCCTTTATTCCCACTCTTTGCCCCCTGCCAATCAACTACTGCTTTATCCATGCTAGTATCTTTCCTGTAATATCATGGGCTGTTAACTTGTTAAATAACCTTGCGTGGCACCTTGTCAAAGGCCTTATGAAAAAAAATCCAAGAACACAACATTGACAACCTTGTCTACCCTGTTTGTTGTTTCTTCAAAGAATTACAACAGATCTGTTGGGTAAGATTTTCCCTCGAGGAAACGATGCTAAATACGGCCTATTTTATCATGTGTCTCCGAGTACCTGAGACTTCATCCTTGATAATCAACTCCAACATCTTCCCAACCACTGAGGTCAAACTAACTGGCCTATAGTTTCCTTTCTTCTGCCTCTCCCCGTTCTTGACATGTGGAGGGACACTTGCAATTTTCCAGTCCTCCAGAACCATTCCAGAATCTATTGATTCTTGAAAGACATTACTATTGGCTCTAGAATCTCTTCAGCCGCCTCTTTCAGAACCCTGGGGTATCCACCATCTGGTCCAGGTGACTTAGCAACCTTCAGACTTTTCAGTTTTGCAAGAACCCTTTCTAATATTGGTAACTTTACACACTTCATGCCCCCGACACCTGGAACATCCACAATACTACTAATACCTTCCACAGTGAAGACTGATGCAAAATATTTATTCAGTTCATCCACTGTTTCTTTGTCCCTCATTGCTACCTCTCCAGCATAATTTTCCAGCAGTCAGATATTGACTCTCACCTCTCTTTTACACCATGTATCTGAAACTTTTGATAGCTTTAATATTATTGACTAGCTTACTTCCGTATCCCATCTTTATCATCTCAATCACTTTTTGCTTAGCTTCGGTTGGTGTTTGAAAGCTTCCCAGTCCTCTAACTTCCCACTAATTTTTGCTCTATTATATGCCCTCTTTGGCTTTATGTTGACTTTGACTTTTCTTGTTAGCACTGTTGTGTCATCTTTCCTTTAGAATATTTCTACCTCATTTGGATGTATATATCCTGTGCTTTCCAAATTGCTTCCAGAAATTCCAGCCATTGCTGCTAAGTGGTCATCCCTGCCAGTGTTCTTTTCCAATCAATTCTGGCCAATTCCTCGCTCATGCCTCTATAATTCCCTTTACTCCACTGTACCACTGATACATCTGACTTCTTCTCAAATTTCAGGGTGATTTCAATCATATTATAATCACTTTCCCCTAAGGGCTCTTTTACCTTAAGCTCTCTAATCAATTCTTGTTCATTCCACAACACCCATTCCAGAATAGCTGATCCCCAAGTGGACTCAAACACCAGCTGCTCTCAAAAGTCATCTTGTAGGCACTCTAGAAATTCTCCCTCCTGGAATCCAGCACCAACCTGATTTTCCCAATCTACCTGCGTATTGAAATCACCCATAACTATTGTAATATTGCCCTCTTTGCAGGCATTTTCTATCTCCCATTGTAATTCGTAGATCAAATCTTTACTCCAGTTAGACAGTCTGTATACAACTCCCATCAGAGTCCTTTTACCCTTGAAGTTCCTTAGCTCTATCTACAAATATTCAACACCTTCTGACCCTATGTCACCCCTTTCTGATGATTTTATTTCTTTTTTTTTAAAACCAACAGAGCAACGCCACTCCCTCTGCCTGTCCTTTCAATACAATGTGTATCCTTGGGCATTAAGCTCCCAGTTGTAATCATCTTTCAGCCACGATTCAGTAATGCCTACATTATATCTGCCAATTTGCAACTGTACTGCGAGTTCATCTACCTTATTCTGTATACTGCAGGCATTTAAATGTAACACCTTCAGTCCTGTATTCCCCCTTGTCCATCTTGTCAGCCTTTTATGTTGCAACTCATCCTGTTGACTGCAATTTTGCCCTACCAACAGCCTCTCCTCACTACCAATTGCCTCTGTTTGCAAACCAGCTACCTCATCTTCAGCACAATTGCCCGCCTTTTCTATGATACTTCTTGCATTGAAATATAGACAGCTCAAGACATTAGTTGCACCATGCTCAACTTTTTGATTCCTCAATTCGTCTGATGTCTTACCAACATCTGCCTCCACAATCTCTCCGTTAACTGTTCCTGCACTCTGGTTCCCAACCCCCTGCAACTCTAGTTTAATCCCCACCATGCAGCATTAATAAGTCTTCCTGCTAGGATATTAGCCCCTCTCCAGTTCAGGTGCAAACTGTCAGGTCCCACCTTCCCTGGAAGAGAGCTCAATAATCCAAAAATCTGATGCCCTCCCTCCTACGCCAACACCTTAGCCATGTATTAAACTGTATTATCTTCCTATTTCTGGCCTGACGAGCACATGGCACGGCTAGCAACCCTGAGATCACAATCCTGGATGTCAGGCCCTTTTAACTTAGCATCTAATTCCCCGAACTCCCAATGCAGAACCTCATCATTCATCCTACCCAAGTCATTGGTACCTACGTGGACCACCACTTCTGGCTGTCTACTCTCCCACTTAAGAATGCTGACGACTTGATCTGAGATATCCTGGATCCTGACACCCAGGAGGCAACATACCATCCAGGAATCTCGTTCTCATCCACAGAACTTCCTGTCCATGCCCCTAACTAATGAATCCATTATCACCACAGCATACCTCTTCCCCCCCCCCCCGCCTTCAGAGTCACAGGGGCAGACACGGTGCCAGAGACCTGACCATACTGACTTTCCTCTGTTAAGTCAACCCTCTGCCCCTCAAAGCAGCATCCAAAGTGATATGTCTGTTGTTGAGGGCAACGGCCACAATGGTACTCTGTACTGGCTCCTTAACCCCTTTCCCCTTCTTGTCATCCAGTTTCCTGTGTCCTGCACCTTGAGCGTAACTACCTGTCTACATGTCCTATCTACCTCCTCCTCAGCCTCCTGAATGATCTGGAGTTCATTCAGTTCCAACTCCAACTCCTAATGGTCTTATATAAACAGTAAATGCTGGAAATATTCAGTAAGTCAGGCAGTGATGTTCCATATTTTCTTGCCATATAGGAGGCTATTCAGCTCTTCTCTTACATGCCCACTCCCCCATTAACACTATGAAATCTATTCCTCTCACTTTTCCATTTTATGGGAAAGATGACAAATGTGATCCATGAGATGGCACAGAAGAGTAAAGAGCATGAAGTTTACTGAACTGTCATTAAGACTTAACTGACAAGAAAACTGCCTCTTGCTTCTGTGCCACATTCACACCTAGAGGACTTTTGTGTGTTTTCTGCTCTATTATCGGCATCCATTGGTCTCGTGAGACCATGGATTTGCACCTTGGAAGGTTTCCAGGGCGCAGGCCCGGGCAAGGTTGTATGGAAGACCGGCAGTTGCCCATGATGCAAGTCTCCCCTCTCTACGCCACCGATGTTGTCCAAGGGAAGGGCACTAGGGCCGATACGGCTTGGCACCGGTGTCGTCGCAGAGCACTGTGTGGTTAAGTGCCTTGCTCAAGGACACAACACGCTGCCTCAGCTGAAGCTCGAACTAGCGACCTTCAGATCACTAGACCAACACCTTAACCACTTACCACACGCCAACACTATGATAAAATTAGAATCAGAAGCGAGGCCATCCTGGCCTGAAGAAAATGACATCAAGAAAGTAATGCAAGAAGGACTGAAGGCTGTATGTACACTGAAGTGGAGTTGAAATGGAAATGCAGGGAATGGGAAAGCTGGCTGGGTGGTGCCACAATAAAACCTCTCCCTCAATGTTAGCAAGCCCAAGAAGCTGATTATTGACTTCAGGTACAGAAAACCAGAGGTCTACATCATCCAGGACTCCCGTCACCCAGAACATGCTCTCCTCCCACAGGTGCCATCAGAAAGAAGGTAAAGGAGCCCCAGGACCCACACAACCAGGTTCAGAAGCAGTTATAACCCCTTAACCATCAGGCTCTTGAACAAAGGGGGATAACTTCACTCGCCACAAACTACAGGCTCACTTTCAAGGATTCTTCATCTTATTTTCTCGATATTTATTGCTTTTTTTCCCCTCTCTCTTTTGCACAGTTTGTTGTCCCCTCCACCCCCCGCCACACTGGTTGCTCGTCTGTTGTTTCTTGCATTTGCTGTGTATGCCTGCAAGAAAATTAATCTCAGGGTTGTGTATGGTGTATTATGATAAATTTACTCTGAATGGGGAAAGTGTGTGGCAGATGACACACAGACCTGGTGCACCGAAGAGCCTCCTATATTGTAAGGAAATACGGAATACAAGCAAAGAACTGAATGCAGGCAAATTATTGTCATGAAGTAGGAACCCAAAGGAGTCTGCATAAAGGTAATAACTAATCTTAAATTAATGAAAAATAATAAAAGGACTATCAGAGCCATATAACACTACAGCACTGAATTAGGCTCTTCAGCCTTTGCTAAAACTTTATTCTCCTTGTCCCATTGACCTACAGCTGAGCCCTAGCCCCACATACCTCACCCATCCGTGTACTTATCCAAACCTCTCTTAAATGTTGAAGTCAATCTCGCATGCATCACTTCCACTAACAGCTCGTTCCACATCACACCACCCTCCGAGTGAAACATCATCTTTCATCATTTCACCTTTCACCCTTAACTCATGACCTCTAGTTCTAGTCTCACCCAACCTCAGTGAAGAAACCCTGCTTGCATTGAAACCTCCATCAAATCTCCCCTCATTCTCCTACGCTCTAGGGAGTAAAGTCTTAATCCATTCAACCCTTCCCTATAACCCAGATCCTCAAGTTTTGTCTATATCCTTGTATCACTCAGGACACCAAAACAATGAGAAAAGGCACATTAACATAAAGCTCAATGTTGGTACTAGGATGGCTGATAACATGGTTTACTTAATTATGCTTATTTTTATAAAGCAGATTGCCATGGGTGAATGAAAGGGTCTTTTATACTCAGAGATGCCTATGGGGATTGGGACCCATCCACAATACATACCTGCAAAGGGCTTCTTCTGTGCTAAAATTCCCCAGGTGACGATGGAAAAACTGCAACAGAGAAAGAGAAAATGATTGGAGAACTCCAAGAAGCACACAGAACTCTTAAGAATTTGGTGTTAATTTACAATCATCGAGGAGGCTCCATTTTTTGACTAGACTGGTGTGTTGTTATTGTACAGCACAAAATATTGTTACATACAAACTAGACAGATGTTATATTTCACCAGCTAAAGCAGAGGTGATTGAGTAATTTCACCATCTGCAAAGCGTGTCAACCATGCCACTGTGACACACAAATTTAACGTTACAAATAGGCTCCATTCCTGACAGTCACTCGTAAGCTGAACTGCCTAAGTCGGCACTGGCCAGAGACTTAGTGTGTAGGAGAGGATCAGAGAAACAGCTGTGGTGAGAAAGCCAAAGAGTGGCTGCCAGCCCGTATCACTGACCCGGTGAACAAACCTGCTCGGTGCTCCTGACTCCACTCGGCTCGATCCAGCACACAAGTGTTGTGGCTTGGGAAGGGATTAGAAGTGAAGAGGGGAGAGGGAGGTAATGCCCTGTTCCAACACAGCAGAAAATGCCCTCAGCCTCACTGCACCCTGCAAATCCAACCCACTGGTCTCCCAAACATAATTCACAGGTTTGTAATGTGGAAAAGACCTGTCTTCACAATAATTCTTCATCTGGTGCAGTTTTCAGGAGAAATTAGTCTGTTGCTACAGGGAAGAGTTACTGTACTACGGTACCATACTTGGACTGTTGTGAGCAGTTTGGGGCCCCTTATCCAAGAAAGGAAGTGTTGGCAATGGAGAGTGATCCAAGAAATGACAACATTAACATATGAGGAGTATTTGATGGCTTTGGTCCTGTACCCAATGGAGTTTAGAAAAATGGGACGGTGCGGGGGATGGGGGGGGGGGGGAGGAGAGAGAAATCTCATTAAAACCCATTGAATATTGAAAGGCGTTGATAGAGTGGATATGGCGAGGATGTTTCCTATAGTGGGGGAATCTAGGACCAGAAGGCACAGCCTCAGAATAGACAGATGCCTCTTTCGATCAGAAATCAGGAGGAATTTCTTTAGCTGGAGGAAGTTGAATTTGTGGAATTAATTGCCATGGGTGACTGTGGAGGCCAAGTCACTGGGTATATTTAAAGTAGAGATTCTTGAATAATAAGGGTGTCAAAGGTTACAGGGAGAAGGCAAGAAAATGGTGTTGACAGGGATAATAAATCAGTCATTCTGGAATGCCAGAACAGACTTGATGCGCCGAAAAGTCTAATTTTGCTTCTACATGTCATGGTCTTATAGCTTTTTTCACTACTCTTTATATAGATTTAATTTACTCTGTAAATACTTTGTTTGCAATAGAATCCATCTACCTCTAACTCAATTATAGGGATGTCATATAATTAATGGCAGACAGATTCAATGGGCTGAATGGCCTAATTCTGCCCCTATGTATTATGTCTTATAATCTCAAACTAAGCTGGCATCTCTCAGTTAACTAATAACAACTCCATAACTTGTTGAGAAATATTTAGTGGAATTTATGATGAAGTTTACTAAGGCCTACGAACAGACCCTTTGGAAAGTCAGGACTAATTTAAATATCCTTTTATTTGCAGTGGCCCTGCATAGGAGGCCCCTGTTGAACTCAGCTCACCTGCAACTAGAACAATGAAGCTGACACAAAGTGCCAGCACTGACATCCAAAATGCAGGAGAGCTCAGCAAATCAGGCAAAATGTATGGAGGGAAATAAACAGTCAAAGTTTTGGGACAAGACCCTTCCTGATGAAACATCCTAGCCCGAAATGTCAGCTATTTCCCTTCATACATTTTGCCTGACCTGGCAAGTTCCTCCAGCATTTTGTGTGTTGCTTAAGATTTCTAGCTTTTACAGAATCTCTAGGGCTTATGAGCAATGACATCCAATTTTTGTGACCCACAGGTTTTATGCAAGTTTGTGTAAAAATGTCTCACCTATAGACATCATGTTTAATATCAGAAATCCTCTTCTGTCGGAGACGTTCTGGAGGTAAGTATGCGATTGTACCACAGAAACCATCTATGCTGATGTCCTGTGAGTTAGACAATCCATTCCATCTTGCTAACCCAAAATCTGAGATCTATTCAGAGGAAAGAGATTAATGTATCAGAAAACAAACTCCCCATAGACTTCATAAAAAGTGAATGAAATTCATGGCAATCCTTCGTCATACATGAATGGAACTGGGTCACCCAAAAAAACAGTGATTAGAAAACGATTCGACTCGAATGAATCAAATCTGATCACTTACCTTGACGTGATGGTGTGCATCCAGCAGTATGTTTGCAGGCTTTAGATCCAAATGCAACAGAGGTGGAGACATACAGTGAAGGAAGTTCATGCCCACTGCTGTCTCATGAATTATACGGAAGCGTAGTTCCCAGGGTAGTATTTCCGAGGCTAGCAACTTTTCTAATGAACCAGTTTCCATGTACTCCATGACTAGTCCCACCGGATCCTTGCAGATACCGTAAACTGGGAGCACGTAGCGGAACTTTGCCATCTCCATTTTCTTGGCTTCCTCCAGCAGTTCTGCATTCTCCCTATCAACACGAAGAGAGAAGAAAAATTGATCAGCAAGAGCTCCAGTGGAATCATGTCGGCAGAGCAGCAACTCACCAATTTTGGACAAAGTGCCAAGCTCCAAAGTCCCAAATCAAACTGAAGTGAACGAGTTTCCTTTGGTTTAACTTTTCTTGGTTAGTTTGGACAAGTACAACCTAGACTGTGACGTTCAACAGACTAACCCACAGGATGTATTGCCCAAAGGATGACGTGACTCAGATTGACTAGGATACTGAAGTCCTAATAGAGAAAGACAGGTCACAATAACATGGGGATACTCCCTAGATTAATGGTTAAGAATTGATCCACTTGCGATATTAAAGATGTTTCAATGACCAGATTGGACAAATGAAGAAAAAAACTCACTCAATTGGTAAAGCAAATGGTAACAAAAGACCTTTCAGGATAAGATCAGATTGCACATGGCTCCTGTGAAGAAATACTTCTTCCCCATTAAATCATTACACCATAGAAAGCAGCCATTTGGCCAATCAGGTTCATATCAACTCCCAACAGTTCAGTCCCATTCCACCTGTTCCAATTTCCCTGTATTTCTGCAATTTATTCTCACAGAATCACGTTTACTAAAACTGACATACACGGTGAAGTGTGTTGCTCTGCAGAGGTAGCACAATGCAATACATAATAAAAATACCACGTTACAATAAGAAATAAATAGTTCAAAAAGACAGCAAAATAGTGAGATAGCATTCATGGGCTCATGGACCATTTAGAAATCAGCAGAGGAGAAGAAACTATTTCAAAAATGTTGAGCATACACCTTCAGGCTCCTGTACTTTCTTGATGGAGCAATGAAAAGACGGTGGCATGTTCTTCAAGATGGATGCTGTCTCGTTGAAGCATCGCTTTTTGAAGATATCCTGAATGGTGGGGAGGCCAGGACACACGATGGAGCTTGCCGAGCCTATAATCCTCTGCAGCTTTTTTCAGTCCTGTGTATTGGACCTTCATATGAGGAGGGGATACCATTAGTCAGAACCTCCTCCACTGTACACATGTAGAAACTTGTTAGAGTCTTTGGTAACATACTAAATCTCCTCAGACTCCTAATGAAGCACAGCTGCCGGTGTGCTTTTTTTGCAAATGCATTCCATACATACCCTTTTCATTCCAGGCAAGTGGCCAAGGAGTCAAAGTTAATTTACAGTGGTTAATTATACTCCTTACCAAGGTTCCGATATTAAGAGAGATTAAGGAAATGGATGCAATGACTTAATTCAACAGCACTAGTAGACACAAAATTAGATATTTTCAATGACACTCCTCTGACAGACTTGGAGGACCTCTTCCTCTACTGCATTGTTCACTGTTCAGAGGATCACTGAAAACGTAACGCATGCTGGAATTCATTAATCTGAATGGATTACCAAAGACAGTATTAATTTGGATTTTGTACTGTGTAAACGTGCTTCTACTACAGCATACGTGACCTGTGGCTCATTGGGCAAGTACATTAAGCTGTGCAAAGCAGTGTATTCTCTCTTCTGCACCGGCCTGTGAGGGAATGTTCACTGTCAGGCAGCATCGCCTCTGTCGACATGGGTGCCACGCTAGTCTATCAGTCTGTCCAACGCTATTACAGCTCAGAGAATTGTAGTTCAGAATTCAATCCCGGTGTCCTCTGTAAGTGCTCCCCGTGGAATGCTTGGGTTTTCCTCGGGTGCTCCAAGTTCCTCCCATTGTCCAAAGACATACTGGGTCGGTGGACTGGTCATTGTAAATTGTCCCGTGATTAGATCGGGTTGACGGGGATGGCTGGGTGGTACAGCTCAAAGGGCCGGAAAAGCTTATTCAGCGCTACATCTCTAAGTAAATAAATAGAAAGAAAGAAAGAAAGAAAGAACGAGCCACTAAGATCGAAATGACTATCAGGTCCTCCCCATTTAGGTGCATTCTAGGGGAGGTTAATGTTAGACTCTGCCAAAATATTGCTTACACTACCTTCGATTGGAATTGGTTTATTATTGTCTTATGTACCAAAGTACAGTCTTGTATACTGTTCATACACTGCATTGTGGTAAAACAATAACAGATACAGAGTAAAGTGTAACAGCTACAGAGAAAGGGCAGTGCAGGTACAGAATAGGGTGCAAGGTCATAATGAGGTAGATTGTGAGGTCATGTGTATATCTCATCATACCAGGAAACTGTTTGATAGTCTCATAAGAGCGTGGCAGAACTCATCCTTGAGCTTGATGGCACGCACTTTCAGGCTTTGTAGCTTCCACCTGATGGGAGAGTGGAAAAAAGTGAACGTCCAGGCTGGATGAGATCTTTGATTATGTTGACTGCTTTATTGAGGGAGCGAGAAATATAGACAGAATCACTGAGGGGCAGCTGGTTTCTGTGATGTTCTGGGCTGTGTCCACAACTCTCTGCAGTTTCTTGCTGTCATGGGCAAAGCAGTTGCCACACCAAGCCGGGATACATCTAGTATGATGCAATCTACGGTGCACTGACGAAAATTGGTGGGCTCACGGAGACAGGCCGCTTTTCTCTAGCTTCCCAAGGAAGTAGCAGTGCCGGTGAGCATTTTTGACTATGACATATAGGACAAGCTATTAGTGATGTTCGTCCATAAGAACTTGAAGTTCTCAACCCTCTTCACATCAGCACTGTTGATGGAGATGACCAAGATAGATCACTTGGGTATAATACAACACAAAATAGCCTGCTATGTTTACGCAAGGAGACAGTCCCATGGAGTAAGAGAAATCTGTGGAAATTCAGAATGCCTCTCCACATTCAGATCCATTTATTACAACTAAGTAAAGAAAAATTGGTCACTATTTAATAAAACAAAAACAAAAATTGCTGGAAACATAGCAGGTTAGGCAAAATCTGTGGATGAAACAGAGTTCAAAGTCATAGAACCCTAAATCACAGACACGAGCCCTTTGGCCCACCTAGGCTGTGCTGAGACATTATTCTGTGCTGTCCCATTGACCTGTACCTGGACTGTAGTCTACCATATCCCTCCCATCCATGAACCCATCTAAATTTCTCTGAAATGTTGAAATCGAACCCACATCCACTATCTCTGCTGGTAGCAAGTTACACACTCTCGCCACCCTCTTGAGTGAAGGAGATGTCCTTCATGTCCCCCTTAAACATTTCACCTTTCATCCTTAACCCATGACCTTTAGTTCCCGTCTCATCCAACCTCAGTGGAAAAAAGCCCGCTTGCATTTACCCTATTCTATACCCTTCATAATTTTATACATCTCTATCAAATCTCCACTCATTCTCCTATGCTTTATGGAATAAAGTCCTAAACTATTCAACCCTTCCCTATGACTCAGGACCTCAAGCTCTGACAACATCCTTGTAAATTTCCTCTTCACTTTTTGAATGTTATTGATATCCTTCCTATAGGTTGGTGATCAAAACTGCACACAACACTCCATATTCGGCCTCACCAACATCTTATACAACTTCAACATAACATCCCAACTCTTTGATTTATGAAGGCTAATATGTCAAAGGCTCTTATTATGACTCCATCTACCTGTGATGCCACTTTCAAGGAAATATGGACCTGTCTTCTCAGATTCCTCAATTCATGCTTTAGGCAGAAAACTATTCCATAAGTTGGTTTTCTTTCCACAGATGCTGTTGGACCTGCTGAGAGTTTCTAGCATCTGCAATTCTTTCTAAATTTTCATTTACGTCCCTGTTTTATCTTCCTAATACACATTCTCCTCAATGAACCCTTGAAAAGAGCAGATAAAGGGAATGGAGTAAAAATAGTGCAGAGAAATGGTCTGTAGGCAGAGAGAACAGCATCAAACCTCCAAGATATTGATTAGTATATTAATCTATAACATTCACAGCAACTGCAGCTGAGCACCAGAGTCAGAGTCTGATACACTCCTTTTATCATTACTGGGTATGTCAATGCAGAAACCCATACATTATCAGCATCTTGTGTTCAAACCTGTTCTGTAAGATTGAGAAAGTTATTCATTCCAATAAAAATATGGGAATGGCTATGACCACATTCCCTTGCTGCATTAACTGCTTGGTTTCCTGTTATGCATGCAATTTATAGAAACGAAAGTGCTATTTATTATCAATAACAATGTCCCCAATTCTCCCTCGGCCTGCCTCACCCTTCCTTTTGTTGCCTGAGGACTTGGCAACTAATCACTTCCCTGGTTCTACTTTAACTAAAGAGAAGGTAAAGATTCCAATTACAGGTGTCCCCCGCTTTTCGAACGCTCGCTTTACGAAACCTCGCTGTTATGACAGACCTACATTAGTTACCTGTTTTCGCTAACAGAAGATATTTTCGCTGTTACGAGAAAAGGCAGCATGCGCCCAGAGCAGCCAAGCTCCTCCCCCGGAACTGCATTCTAGCTGGCATTGCTTAAACACATGCCTGTGAGCAGCCGTTAACAAGATGAGTAGTTCTAAGGTATCGGAAAAGCCTAAAAGAGCTCATAAGGGTGTTACACTTAGCGTAAAACTAGACATAATTAAGCATTTTGATCGTGGTGAACAAAGTGAGTTTGGCTTGTGGAAGTTGACGAGATGATGTTGAAGAGGTTTTGGCATCCCATGACCAACAACTGATAGATGAAGAGCTGATGCAATTGGAAGAGGAAAGGATAACAATTGAAACCGAATGCAGTAGCGAACTGACCGAAAGTGAAGTCGTCCAGGATCTGAACGTGAAGCAACTGTATGAGATTTTCGCTGCAATGATTGCAGAAAAGTACGACTTTAATTTTGAAAGGATACGTAGGTTTAGGGCATATTTGCACGATGGTTTGAGTGCTTACAAAGAACTGTATGATAGAAGAATGCGTGAGGCTAAGCAGTCAAGCATACTGTCGTTTTTCAAGCCTTCCACATCAGCCACAGCAGAGGATGAACCTCGACCTTCGACACTGAGGCAGGCAGACATAGAAGATGACCTGCCTGCCCTGATGGAAACAGACAATGATGAGATGATACCCCAGTGTCCCACCACCCCAGGCTGCGGACCGATACATTGCCACAGAGAATGCAGCGGTAGCAGGGATGCGCCCAACACATCTTTAAGAAAAAAGCTGATATAAACAAGCTAATTAATTATGTGCCCGGCAGCACCTAATTAATTAGCTTGTTTATTTTGGCTTTATTCTTAAAGATGTGTTGGGTGCGTCCCGGCTACCGCTGTACCGCTGCATGCTTCGCGGATCAGTATCGGTCCACTGCACCACCCCAATCTCCGACAACTCAGCCTAACATACCATCATCAGTATGCGCGACGCTGTCTTCCCGATTCCCATAAGTGATACTACACTGTACATACATTATTTCTACTTTATATAGGCTGTGTATTTTTATGTGTTATTTGGTATGATTTGGCAGCTTTATAGCTTAGAGGTTACTGGAGAGAGTGTTTCTGCTGAGAGCGCTTGTGTGAGATTTTCGCTATGGAGAACAGTGCGGCAATGATTGTAGAAAAGTATTTCTGCTTTATATAGGCTGTGTATTTATCATATCATTCCTGTTTTTACTATATGTTACTGTTATTTTAGGTTTTATGTGTTATTTGGCATGATTTGGTAGGTTATTTTTTGGGTCTGCGAATGCTCACAAATTTTTCCCCATATAAATAAATGGTAATTGCTTCTTCACTTTACGACCTTCCAGCTTACGAACCGTTTCATAGGAACACTCTACCTTCGGATGGCGGGGGAAACCTGTATTTAAAGATTAACATTATTTGTTACATGTATATCGAAACATCTAAGCATTGTGAAGTGCATTGCTTTGCGTCAACAAGAAACACAGTCAAGGACTGCAAGTGTCGCCACAATTCCAGTGCCAAAATAGCATGGCCGGAACTCACTAATCCTGTCCTTGGGATGTTGGAGGAAACTGGAGCATCCGGAAGAAAGCCATACAGGCGCAGTGAGAATATGCAAATTCCTTACAGAGAGCGGCAGGAATCGAACTCCAATCAGTGATGGCTGGAGTTGGAAAGCAATTCTATTAACCATTATGCTAACTCTGCTGACCAGCTCTACTGACACCTAGTCCGGCTTACCTTCGTCCCATCTGCTTGTAGAAGCACATTGCCACTGTTAAACAATGCCTTGATTTTAAACTTTGCAACTCGTTTCCAAATTGTCTATGGTCTTACTCCTCCCAATTCCACATTGTGCTCCAGCCTAGTCAAATATCTGCTCTATTCTGTCCTCCTGATCACTACATTGATGGATTCAAAGTTCAAAGTAAACTTAATGTCTAAGTGCATATATGTCACCATATACAATCCTGAGATTCCTTTTCTTGCAGGCATACTCAATAAATCCATAATGGAATCAATGAAATACCACACCAGTGGAGCAACAATGGATTGTTCCTCCATTGGCAGCCACGTTTCAGCCAAAGCTCTAAACTCAACTTCTTTCCGAAGCATCTCTGCCCTTAAAACTTACTTTGATGATCAAGATTTTAGTCATCAGTATTAATTGTAAGTCAGCATCAAATTTTGTTTGATCAGACTACAGGGAATACTTCTGCGATTACTTCCTTTGGATTGAACACCCTAACTAAATACCAGTTGGATCCAGAGTCCTTGTTTTAAGTGGAAATTATATACAATCAATGATATTTATTTCCTACAAATACTAAGCAGTCCAAAATTATGGACTTACTTTCGAGGACTCTATAACTTGTGTTCTTAATATTATTTATTACTTATTTATCATTATTGTTTGTATTTGTACAGTAGTTGCTTGTCCATCTTTGTTTTTGTATATTTTTCATTGATTCCATTGTATTTCTTTGTATCTACAGTGTATGTCCACAAGAAAATGAACATCAGGGTAGTATATAGTGACATATATGATCTTTGATAATAAATTTACTTTGAATACTGAAATTCCACAAAGATAGAAATGGCGATTCCATTATCACCCCCACACCCACTATGCCAACGTTTCCAGAATTTGAATCTCAAAGGTCAAATTATAATTTTCCCTTTAATGGAACTGATGAAAACTCCAGCATATTAAACCAATCTTTCATGAACAGGAGCAGTCTGTTTAAACACCCTTGAACTTCCCTGAATGCCTGGTTGTTCTGCTATCATACATCCGGCTTAGTTCAACATTACGTAAGAGTGTTTAAATTCTCATCCTTGATTTCAAATATTTCCAGGGCCTTGCCAATGTGTAACACTAATCTCCTCAAGATTCTGAGGGAAAATGGTCTTCTGCTGATGTAACCCATCCATTTCAAGGTTCAACGCATTGTGCATTGAGAGATGCTCTTCTGCACACCACTGTTGTAATGCATCATTATTTGACTCACTGTCACCTTCCTGTCATCTTGAACCAGTCTGACCATTCTCCTCTGCCCTCTCTTATTAACAAGGAAATTTCACGCACAAAACTGCCATCCTACAGTTAAAGTCACTTAAATCACGTCTTCCCAATTCTGATGTTTGATCTGAACAGAACTTGTTGACCATGTCTGCATGCTTTTATGCATTGAGTTACTGCCACGTGATTGACTGATTAGATATTTGCATTAACAACCAGGTGTACATAATAAAGGGGCCACTGTGTATACACTTTTTGACTGGACAGTTTAAATCTACTACCCTCCTCTGATGTTTTCTACAAAGGGCAGACTCAACTCAGGCTGAAATTATGAAGCAGACTAGACTGTGCCACACATGGATCCTTGCAATAGCGGGTTCTGTTAGATATAATGTATGACCAAGAAAGATTTTGCTTTGTTTGTAATACATACAAGAACCAACTAAAAATTTAAATTAAATAATTGAAGCCACTCTTCAAATCAGAAACGTAGTCTTCAAATGAATTTAATGAATCAAATTAATCTTTATGACGGTACTAGGTTTGCTGACCACGAAGTTCTAAACTCAGACCTTAAGCCCTATCAGATATAAATCGCCATGTGTATTCTCACTAAAGGGAGATAAACTAGTCTTTGAAGGTTGGGTAGTTACAGTATTAATTCCCTGTTCATTCTCCATGGTGAGCTTAACTGCCAACTCCCAACATTTGAGTGGTAGGACCCCTCTCCTTACCAAGGAAAATATAAAAAAATGAATACTTGTGAAAGATTTCATTGGGAAAATTTATAATTTACTATTACAACAGTATAATTATCCTTTACTTAAGATTAAGCAAGATTGGGAAAGAGAGCTTAACATGACCTTGATAACGGAGGATTGGGTGCAAATTTTGAAGTTGGTTAACTCTTCTTTGATTTGCGCCAGTCACTCTCTAATTCAATTTAAAATTGTACATCATTACTATTTGACAAAGGAGAGACAGTCTAAACTATTTCCTAACGTTGATAGTCAGTGTGATAGATGTAAAACTGAGACGGCTACATTGACACATATGTTTTGGTCATGGTCGTGTTCTGTATTGAAACAGTTTTGGAAATCTATTTTCTCTATAATTTCTAAAGCTTTAAAATTAATTTACAACCTAATAAATTGATAGTTTTGTTCAGTATAATTCCTCAATATATTCATGGTATTTCTACATCAGACCAACATGTAATTGCATTTGTTACATTATTGGCCAGAAGGGCTATTTTATTGAAATAAAGATGCCTCTGCTCCCACTTTGATACAATGGTTCTCTCAGGTGATGTTATGTCTTAGTTTGGAGAAAATTAGAAGTTGAACTTTTGATCCTCGATTTGACTTTGAGAAAAGGTGGGGTTCTTTTGCCCGCTACTATCATTTGATTTGAGTTAATTAAGATGGTCCCCTTCTGATTTTTGTTTAAGTGGATTTGGTTGGCAGATTGATGTTTTTTTTTTATGGAAGCTTGTATGGCGTATTGCTCCGGGGTTGTGCTCCCAATGGTTTTTTTTCTCGTTTTTTTTTGTTTTAGTTAGTAGAGGTTCTTTTTCCCTTTTTTCCAAAAAAAAGTTTTAACATTTTGTTTTTTCTTATTTTTATTGGTATACTGTTTAGCTTGGTTAATCAGTTATTGGATAGTTTAACTCTTATTGTACATATTGATATGTTGATTTGACTACTTTAATGTATTTTTTGTTGGTTTTTAGTAATAAAAAGATTTAAAAATGGAAAATATACTGTACTTTCAGCTAACAAAGTAGTTTAAAACACAGTTCATTTCTCAGTAATAAATACTCAAATAAAAAAAACATTCTTAAAGCACATTTAAAAATCAGAGGATCTTCATCTTAATTTCCAAATTATATACCATTTCTAAAACACATAAGATTTCCAAAACACAGGTTCAATTCCTGTAAACTAGAAAGACATGATAATGATTCAGACAAATGATTCGCCCAACACAGAAAGTGAAGCCAGAGGAATGGATTCTAGCTCACCCTGTGTTTGTTTCATAGCTTCTTGATGCTCCTTGCACCACTAAGCCTGAACTGCCCTCTATCCAACTTGGGTGACTTCACACCTCATTTCCTCAGATGCCCTTTTTACACAAAACATCTAAAAAAGCATCATAGAGAATATATATAGTGCAAAGTCTTAGGAACTCTAGCTCTATGATATTTGTGACAGGGGTACAGACACACCGAACCGCGAGTCTCCAGACAAGGTCATTTGATTCCAAACAATTACAGATCATTACAAAATGTCTCTCAGGTGCTTCCCACACCCTCCCCTCTTCCTTCCCCTTTCCCTGACCATGATTCCCCTTTCCCACTCTCAATCCAAATAGAGACCCATATCAGAATCAGGTTTATCATCATTCACCTATCATACTTGTTTTTTTTTGTGGCAAAAGTGCAATGCAATGCATAAAATTACCATGTTGCTGTGCAAAAACCTTAGGCAACCTAGCTATTTATATGTTCTTAAGACTTTTGCACAGTACCGTACATAAACCTCCAGCATTAATTGATCAATTATTTGATACTAAATGATATTATCCACCTGGTCTGCAAGCTTCTTTGAAACAAGCAACATAGTCAGCTTTGTCTGTTTTGAAACAAGCCAAATTAAACAACCCCATTGTCTTATACCACACTCTAGAGCAGCAATAATTCAAGTGGTACTGAGCAACATCCTACTTCACACAGACAGAGCTTGTTTGCAAAGCTATGTTTTCAACTTCAAGCTGATTACTGCTTGCCATTTACTTTTTAAAGACTGAAGACTGAATCCCATTTATGACCAGGAAGTTAAACACCATATTGGTTGGAAGTTTACTTACAACTGCTTTTGATCATATTAGTGTCAACTGCTACGTTTAAAAAGCAAGCTTAGCAACCATGAGCAAGGGGCATAAGAACTGAATAACCATCACAATTCATTTCTCATATTATGGCATGGACTTGATAGATCGGTGTGCGAATTTTGCTGCTGTAACATTCTGGGAACTTATGACTCTATATTTAATTTGAAAAGAGTGAGAAGTTCAAAGTTCCGTTTGCTGGGCCTGGAAGTGGAGCCGCTGAAGCCTAAGGCAAGGAGGAAGTCAGTGGGTCAGGAAGGAAATGGGCAGACAATACTTCAGATGGAGAACTTTTATCTGGAGCACAGGGTTGAGAGAGATAATAGACAGCCATGAATGAATGGCAGAGCAGAATGGGCCGAATGGCCTAACTCTGCTCCTGCATCTTGTGGTCTTACAGTTTAACGAGACTCAAAGAAAATGCACCTCAGTGACAGGTCATCCCAGATCACTTGATAGCATAGTCACTGAAACACTTTATGAATTGCAGTGTCTATTGTAGGAAACTCAGCAATTGGTATGCACACATCAAGCTCTTTAAAAACACAAAGTTACCAGGTATTGATTTCTGTGATGCTGGCTGAGGGATGAAGGTTTGATATCACTCAATATAGTGACACTGTTTTCTTTACTTGCATTCTAAGGCAGAAAACGGGGGTCAGGTTTAACATTCAGCCAGACAACAGTTCCTTGCTCTTAGTTGGACCAAGTGGCCTAAATCTGCTATGTCTTAACATCTAAATGAAGAACAGAATGACACGAAGAAATAAGAAAGAGCATTGATTGTAGGTGATCAATCCCAGGTATGATGCTCAGAGGCTAGATGGTACGTGATCCAGTTCTATATCCAAGGACATTATTTCTCTAGCCCTGGACTCAGTGATGACTCTAGTCATGAGTCATGCTTCTGCGTGCGTGCTTTTATGCACTGAGTTGCTCCTGTGATTGGCTAATTAGCTATTTGCATTAACAAGGTGTACAGGTGTACCTAATAAAGTGACGACTGAGTGCAAGGTACCAACCCAGCCTGAACACAGGAGACTGCAGTAAACCCTCCTGTCACCTTACAGCTCCATCTGTGTTACACAAACATCTTCCCATTACAAACGAGGATCAGCCACACACGCATTCCACCCACAAGCAACTGTTGCCACAGGCAGGTCAGGAGTATTGCAGAATCTGATGCAATTGCCTCTGATGGCTTTTCAGAAATACGCAACTAGAGCAGTCAACAATAGTCACGCACACACCCACAGATTTCCTGCTCCAACTTGCCCACTCTCTCAATCATTCCTGTTAAGTGTTGGTTGTGGTTTCCTTGACTCAGTGTGGGTGGGGCACGACTTCACCATAACCAGCAGGGACTTGGTGATGAGGTGCAAGGTACTTGTGTTATTACACTGTGCTATTGAATTCTGGTCCATTTCCAATAACATCTTTGTCACAGTCATGGGAGACACCTGCCACATAGTCTGCAGATACAGGTCAGATGCATCTGGAAAGAGAGAAAAAAAAAATCGAAGTGGGGTGGTGGGGGGGCAGTTTTCCCAACATTGCAACAATCTTCAGGGCCATCTTTGTATGGGTCTATCTCAGGAGTGCACACAACACCACCATGCAGCAGGAAAACATTGTTAGGCTGAGATTCTATCCATCATCCATTACAAAGAAAACCTGAGCCTAACTGGGCTGGTTGAACATACTCACAATATCCTGACAAGCCGGACTATATTTACAGCAACACACAAAATGCTGGAGGAACTCAGCAGGACAGGCAGCATCTACGGAGGTAAATAAACAGATACTCCATCACACTGAAACATTGACTGTTTCCCTCCATAAATGCTACCTGACATGCTGAGTTCCTCCAGTATTTTGTGTGTGTTCCTCAAGATTTCCAGCCTTTGGGTCTGGACTAAATCTCCTCACACTTTCCAAGTGAGGCCACTCCTAGGGAGGAAACCTTTCAAAACAATCCCAAAGGATTGTCAGTTCAAGGTGTATTCAGAATCTTTTGGAGGGAGAAGAAGACGGGCCCAGTTGTCTTTACCTCATCCAAATGGCGAATGCCATTTTGCAAAGCATCTCATTGTCCAAACAGTTGAATGGGTACAAGGACACAGCTTGGAGCTGGCAGAGTTAATCCTCTGCAGATTTTGTCACACACCTGAAGACTCAAAATCACCATGAACAAGACGGTCACTGTGCCATTCCTCTGTCCAAATTAAATTAGCAAGGGATAAATATAGGCCAGAATACAGGCAGAAGTTACAAAAGACCAGAAGTCTTTACCACCATGCTCAAGGACAGCTTCTATCATACTGTTGGAAGACTACTAAATAGTTACCTAGTACGTTAAAATGGAATCCTGATCTCAATCTTCCTTTTTATAATCATTCATCTTATTGTTTACAGGCGCTGCACTCTCTCAGCTGTTATTTTACTCTGTACTGTTTTACCTTGTTCTATCTCGACACACTTTGTAATTACTCGATCTGTATGAATAATATTCAAGGCAAGCGTTTGACTGTATTTCGGTACATGACAATTACTGTGATGATTATTCACTTTCCAGGGGCCGAGAGGCTTATTGGTAAACTCAGCTTTCTAGTACAACTGCATAACCTTCCCAAGGGTCAGAGTTGCTGGTGATAAAGTTAAGTTTTTAACAAATGCTCTTTGCTCAGCTTTTTGTTGTACACAAGAATCAATCCCAAGTTCATAATGTAAATTGCAAGCAACAATCAGTTTAAAGTAAGAGGCACAGCTTTGTAAAGTCAAGTGATCAGGAGACTTGTCTCTATTAGCCAAATTTAAGACAATAGGAATTATGTCACTTAGCACAGCAGTCCCCAACCAGCGGGCCGCAAAGCATGTGCTACCAGGCTGTGAGGAAACGATATGAGTCAGCTGCACCTTTCCTCATTCCCAGTCACGCACTGTTGAACTTGAACATAGGGTTGCCAACTGTCCCGTATTTGCCGGGACATCACGTATATTGGGCTAAATTGGTTTGTCCCTTACGGGACCACCCTTGTCCCTTATTTCCCCCGCTAAGGTAGAGCGTTCCTATGAAACCTTTCATGCCGAAATGGCGTAAAGAAGCAATTACCATTAATTTATATGGGAAAAATTTTTGAGAGTTCCCAGACCCAAAAAATAACCTACCAAATAACACATAAAACCTAAAATAACACTAGCATATAGTAAAAACAGGAATATGATAAATATACAGCCTATACAAAGTAGAAATAATGTATGTACAGTGTAGTCAGGAAGATTAAGCCAAAACCGATTTGTGGAAAAGAAAAATCGGCACGTATGCATATATGCACGTCACACATGTGCACACAGGTGCCCGCGTAAACACAAGTATCCCGTCAACACACACAAAAAATGCTGGTGAACGCAGCAGGCCAGGCAGCATCTGTAAGAAGAGGTACAGTCGACATTTCAGGCTGGGGCCGTTCGTCAGGATTTGACTGCTACTTTTGTCCCTTATTTGGGAGTGAGAAAGTTGGCAACTCTAACTGTAAAAGACACGTTGAGGTGAGATTAACCCTATTTGAACACCCCTCCCCTACCCCCGGTCGGCCGGTCCACAAGAGTATTGTCAATATTAAACCGGTCCGCAGTGCAAAAAAGGTTGGGGACCCCTGACTTAGCACATCAAACATAGTAACAAGTTGGGATGTTTGTGTACGCAGGGGGTCAGCCCTCACAGCATTAAGTGTGTATACTTGGGATCTCTGTCACAAGAAGCCCTTAAGACCATCTACGTGAGTTACTTTGTCCTAGTAAAGGTATCTGAAAAGTAAAACATGCAGATTATGTCATCTAGTAGAAAATAGTTTTAAGTACCAGAAAGATAGGGGGATTGTTAAGAATGATAAGGAGAATGACAGAAAGGAAAACTAGAATTCATTCCTCAACCTTTGCCATCTGCGACAGGCAACTTGTTGGTATGTATGTTATTCTACTTCATAAGAATTGTACCTGTGTTTGGAAATCTTTTGTAGTTTGTAATTCTGAAATATTTTATAAATTAAAAATCCTCTGTGAGTGTTAAATGTGTGTAAAGAATTATTTGTCTGAATTAAAAATAAAACAATCTGTGTTTAAACTACTTTGTCAGCAGGAACTATCTCCTTCTTGGTGGGGGGGGTGTCTTCTCTCAAGCTGTGAGTATTCACAACTAAATCTACCTGTAGATTTGAACCTACAACCTACTGCCACAAAGCCACAGCTTTATTTTTAATCAATTTTCAGGATCATTGGCCAGGCCAGTGTTTAATAGCTCTATTTGTCCTTCAAAAATTGATAAGCTATCACCTTGTCCTGCTGCAGTCTGGAAGGTGAAGCTATTTGCTGAGTACTGTTATTGTGAGCTCTAGGAGTCTGAACCAATCCCCGTACGCACGTGGTATATTTCCAAAGCAGGGTCAAGTCAGGGAGGCACAGAGGTGGTGTAGTGGTTAGCATAACGCTTTACAATACTGTACCAGCAACCCGGTTCAATTTCCACCACCGTCTCCTCCCACAGTCAAAAGTACTGTCTGTAGGTTAAATGGTTATTATAAATTATCCTGTGATTAGGCTGGCATTAAATCAGGGGTTGATGAGCGGTGCAGATCAAGGGCTGGAGGGCCTATTCCGTGCTGCGTCTCAATAGGTAAGTTTAATGTCATGTGCACACTGAGGTACGGGTCCAATGTAAAACTTGCAGGAAAACCATAGGCATCTGATTGTTCGAGGGTTTGGTTAGTGGTTAATGTTTGTACACTTTTGCCTGTCTTTTCTGAGGGGAGGGCTTGCAGGTTTGAGAAGCCGTGCCACATGGAAGCTTTGGTGTGTAAGTGCAGTATGCTGGCAGAGAGCAACAGTGCAGCCATGAATGCAAAAAAACAAAGGACTGCAGATGCTAGAATCGGCAGAAAAATACAATAAACTCCTGTTAACTCTCAGGGGTTAAGCAGCATCTGTAGTGACAGAGGGATGCTCGATGTGTCAGGTCAAGACCCTGCATCAGGGCTGAGGACATAGAGGGAAAGTAATCGATATATCGAAGTGAGACGGAGGCGTGAGACAGTAGGTGAAAGGTGAGCCAGATTAGGGAGGTGCAGCCAGGAGAGACAGGGAAATGGCAGGAAATGTGAAGCAAGAGAAAAGAAACCCCTGGGTTGTGTATGCGGGTGGTGGGCATATGGAAGTAGCTGGGGGGGGGGGGTAAAAAGGGAGGAATGGATGGAAAAGGAAACAGAGAGAGACCTGAGGTGGGAGTGGGAAAGAAACAAAGGTTCCTAGCAACACACATCAAAGTTGCTGGTGAACGTAGCAGGCCAGGCAGCATCTCTAGGAAGAGATACAGTCGACGTTTCAGGCCGAGACCCTTCGTCAGGATTCGTCAGGTTCCTAGCAGTTTAATTGCCAAGGAAAAAGTGTGTAATCTGGCACTGTACGAACTACAACTTGTCCAGGCAATTTATTTTGCCTTAAGAGATTGAGAATGAATTGGAATAGAGCAAAACAAGGTTAAATATTGCATACAACAGGAATTCTGCAGATGCTGGAAATTCAAGCAACACACATAAAAGTTGCTGGTGAACGCAGCAGGCCAGGCAGCATCTGTAGGAAGAGGTGCAGTCGACGTTTCAGGCCGAGACCCTTCGTCAGGCCTGAAACGTCGACTGCACCTCTTCCTACAGATGCTGCCTGGCCTGCTGCGTTCACCAGCAACTTTTATGTGTGTTGCTTAAATATTGCATACTATGCTTTTCTCAATGAGTCCTGCTCAATTCTCTGACTTCCTCAGAGCAAGAGTTCGGAGTGTGAACTTCATATCATGCAGGGCTAGGGTCGTCTCTGGGACTAGTGACAATCACATTGAGGGAGAGGAAATAATGTTCTAGACCTATCCTTTCCCCCAATCCCCTCAGCTTGTGTTTGGCTGCAGCACCCTGTGCAGAATCAACACTGTGATGCCTGGACTGTACAAGGAGATGGACCTTTTTCTTCTGTATATATTTTAGTTTAATTTAGTGGTACAACATGGAACAGGCCCTTCTAGCCCAGCAAGCCGCACCACCCAGCAACCCACTAGCCTAATCACAGGACAATTGACAATAATTAACCCGTGCATCTTACCGGAGCACTGGAGGAAATGCACATGATTGATAGGGAGAGCATACAAACTGCTTACAGGCGGTACCGGAATTGAACTCTGAACTCCGATGCCTCAAGCTGTAGTGGTGTTACGCTAACCCCTCCACTACTGTGACGCCTGCTGTACACATGTGATAAGATGAAACAATGGTCTGTCTTTCCCTGTCACCTTCTGAAGTCTGCTACCAGTAAATTTAAAAGCTCCCCCACCATTACTTGGAATATTGTTCTTTTCACATTTTAGGAAGGGTATGGAAGTTTTAGAGAGGGGATAGAGGAGATTTACCAGGATTAGGGAGCTTATCTTTGGAGGGAGGTAGAGTGAGCTAGTGTTTTTCTCTTTGGAGCAAAGGAGGATGAGATGTGACTTGATCTCATGCTGTATAAAATGACAAGAGGCATTAATAGAATGGCCAGCTCATACAAGAGAGCATAATTTAAAAGTGATTGGAGGAAAGTATGGGGGGAATGTCAGAGGTACATTTTTTGTTACACAGAGAGAGTTGGGTGCATGGAACACACTGCTGGGGTGGTGGTAGAGGCAGATACATTAGGGATATTTCAAAGACTTTTGATGGGTACGTCAATAAAACAACACTACAAGACTACGTGGGAGAGAAGGGCTAGACTGATCTTGGTGTAGGTTAAAAGATCAGCACAACATAGTGGTTTTGCACCGTGGTCCCAAAGAAACATTGTTCCATTTGGCTGTAGACATGTAAATGGTTGAATGACAGTAAACTTGAACTTGAACACACGGACTACAGACAGCAGTAACCCTTTCTGTACACAATCTCTCCCCAGGTAATGAACAGTTCCACATTTTATAAATGCCTTAAGTTGATTTTGTTCATAAATCAGAAAATATACAAAAAAATACTTGATATCGTAAAACACATGTTCACAGTATTGTAACGGCGACAAAGAACGAATATTTTTCTAACAGTGGAGACAAAGAGGAAAATAGGTCCATCATTTGTGGGAATAAATGTGTGGACGTACATTGGACTTGTGAATTTAATAATATTACAAGAGCTCGATTGTATCTACAACAACTTTGGTATAACGTGTGCATATATTGGAGATTTAGACTAATTGTGGTAGGCACTTCAAAGCACTGGAAAAATAACACAACACTGCTTCCAAAATGAATTCCATCCATAAGAACCTCCCAATCTACTAGAAGGATTAGAAAGCTAATCTTAGTGTCCACTTCAAAGTTCAAAGTAAATTTATTATCTAAGTACATAGAGTGTATATCACCATGTTACTACCCCAAGATTCACACAAACCTCCCTGGCACTGAACCCTAATTACATTTAATGAGCTCCAATGGGCAGGCCACATGGTTCACATTCCCAAAGCCAGATTACAAGAAAAGAGATTACCAGGTAAACAGAGGAAAATTTTCAAGGATGCCCTTGAAGTCTCTTTGAATAACTGCAACATGCTGACTGCCTTGCCCGGCAAGCTAACCATATCTGCCTGCACTTGGCCCATAGCCCTCTTAACCTCTCCTACCCATCCACATACCCATCTAGATAGCTGTTAATTGTCTCTAATGTGCCTGCCTTAACCACTAATTCTGGCACCTCATTCCAAATACCAGCAGCCTTTGCATGAAATAACTGCCCCTGATCTCCCTCTTAACTCTCTCACTCCTGATCTTAAACTATGCCCTCTCGTTTTTAGCACCCCTCCCTGGGAAAAAGACTATGTACCTCCACCCTGTCACTGGCCCTCATGATATCATATCCAGAGACTACAATATAAAAGCAAGGATGTGAAGCTGAAGCTTTGCAAGGCATTGATTGGTCAGACCACATGTGGAGTATTGTGAGCAGTATAAGTACTGAGAAATGAGGTGCTGATGTTAGAGAGAGTCCAGATGAGGTTTACAAGAATGATTCCAGAAATGAACAGATTAACGTATGTGAAGCATTTGATGTCTCTGGGCCTGGCCTGTGTGCACTGGAGTTTGGAAGAATGAGAGAGGATCTCATTAAAACCTACTGAATATTGAATGGCCTGATGGAGTGGACAGGGAGAGGATGCCTCCAATTGTGGGAGAGTCGAGGACGAGAGGGACAGCTTCAAAATGGAAGAACGTCCCTTTAGAACAGAGATGAGGAAGAATTTTTTTTAGGCAGAGGGTGATGAAACTGTGAAATTCCTTGCCACAGGTGGTTGTGGAGGCCAATGCATTGGGCAGTTGATAGTAAGATCATCAAAGGTTATGGGGAGAAGGCAAGAGAATCGAGTTGAAAGGGATGATAAATTAGCCATGATCAAATGATGGGTCAGATTTGATGGGCCAAATGGCCAAATTCTGCTCCTATGCATTAAGATCTTATGTACCCCTATGTTTACCCGTCAAACCACACACAAAGAAGGAGAGCCTTGACAACTGGGAATCCCTGGCCCATGCTTGCTCCAAGAGAAGGAACATTTTGGAAAGCACTAGGAACACGCAGGAGTCCAGTGTCGATGCTGGAGGGAGCAAGAATTTTCCAGTCCTCATCAGGTACCTCCTGTCTCATCTGTGAAGAGTTCATCAGCCATCTCAGAACCCATAAACCATCCCAATGTGCTGACAAAAAAAAAAAGAGTATAGCTACACAGGTAGACATGTGGGTCGAGTCTGTCAGCACTGATATGGGTAGACTCTTCTCCCTCTGTGACAGACCATCCCTCAGTCTGTCCAGCTGAAACACCCTTCCGTTTCTCTTACACCCTGCCATTTTACCCCTGTCCAAGCACTGATCGGTCCTCTCCCTCTTTCTTCCCCCTCCCTTCTTTGTGATTTTTCACTCCTCTCTCACCCCTTCTATTCTCCTCACCTGCCTATCGCGTCCCTCTGGTTTCTCTCCTCCTTCCGTTTCTGCCATGATCCACTGCCCTCTCCTATTGGATTCCTTCTTCATCCTTTTACCTTTTCTACCAATCCCATCCCAACTTCTTGCTTCATTCCCCTCCTCCCCTACCTACCCGCCTTACCCCACACCTGGTCTCAACCTGCTAGCTTATAGTCCTTCCCCTCTCCCCACCTTATTCTGCCTCCCCCCCTTTCTCATTCTGATGAAGAGTCTCAACCTGAAACAACTGACTAGTTATTCCCTTCCATAGAAGCTGCCAGATTACTGAGTTCCTCCAGCAATTACTCAGGATTTCATCATCTTTATTTAAGTGATATAGTACGGATTAGGTAGGCCCTTCCATCCCTTCCAGCCAGGCCGCCCTAGCAGCCCAACAACCCAAACTTAACCCTAACCTATTCACGGGACAATTTACAATGACCAGTTAACCTACCCAGTGCACCTTCAGACTGTGGGAGGAAACCAGAGCACCCTGGGAAAACCCACACATTCCATAGGGACGATGTACACAGACTCCTTACAGACAGACGGTGCTGGAACTGAATTCCAAAATCCTGAACCCCACAGGTTGTAATAGCGTCTTGCTACCCACTGAGCTATCCTGTGCCCACTTCTGTAGAATCTCATATTTATGATTTGCCTCTCCGTCTTTCCCTCTCCACACACCTCACTCCCCCCAACTCCATCAAAACTTTCCACAGCCCTAACCAAAGCCGTGAGTGACAGCTTTCAATAAGGAAATATTCTTAGCCTAGTATCGGCCTAAGGTGACATACCCCTCCCAATTTCCCCAATTCCCTCTCTCATCCCAGCCCCACCACCCCCTGAAAGTTCAGCCTACAGATCCCAGAGCTGGCATTCGCTCAGCAGCAGTATGGGAAGGTGACCAGGTCTATCAGAAATCCACCCGTTTACTTTATACTTTATTGTCGCCAAACAATTGATACTAGAATGTACAATCATCACAGCGATATTTGATTCTGCACTTTCCGCTCCCTGGATTACAAATATTAAATATTAAAAATATTAAACATTAGTAAATAATCAGAAGTTAATAACTTCTGAAATGCCCGGTTCGCTGCCGCTACTGTGCGATCGAGAATAATAGTAATTAGTAAATATTAAAAATTTAAATTATAAATGATAAATGATAAATAGAAAATAGAAAAATGGAAAGTAAGGTAGTACAAAAAAACCGAGAGGCAGGTCCGGATATTTGGAGGGTACGGCCCAGATCCGGGTCAGGATCCGTTCAGTGGTCTTATCACAGTTGGAAAGAAGCTGTTCCCAAATCTGGCCGTAGGAGTCTTCAAGCTCCTAAGCCTTCTCCCGAAGGATAGAGGGACGAAAAGTGTGTTGGCTGGGTGGGTCGTGTCCTTGATTATCCTGGCAGCCTACCTGCCTATAGCTAATTCTGGTCACTGAATTCAATGTTCATGTGGAGATAATCTTCTGAAAATGAGATGGTAACTTGATGCAATTCTCACATATTTGCCTTCCTGTGTTCTGTTTTATTGTAAAAACTGGTAGTAATTAATCCCGTTACTGGGCTCTCTCTTCACATAGAAGCCATTCTCTTCTAATAGGTCTACTTCACAACACTAACTGTTCCCACTCCTCACACCCAGTCCTGATCCTCTTGTCCCATCCTCCTCCTCACCCACACTCACTGCTCTCCACCTCTCTCTCTGTGCCCATTGCACACACCACACTGCTGACCCACTGCTCCCGCTCGCAAATCTACCCCCCAAAACCAACCCGACACTCCACCCAGATCTTCTCCACACCAGATATTAAACTGTCTGCTCACCCATCACACCCCCTAATTTTAAGGAACCTCACACAGAGGCACAAGAGGCTTTAGACCATAAGATGTAGGAGCAGAATTAGGCCATTTTGGCCCATTAAGTCTGCTCTGCGGGAGGCGGGAGGAGAAGATGGCGGCGCCATGCAGCACGCGCAGCTCTCCAGTGAAGTGATATCATATTTGTAAGTAGGATGCTGCGCACAATTCTGATTTGATGGAGACAGACATGAGAAGCACAGAGGAACATCTGGAGAAACTTCTGAAATGCCCAGTTCGCTGCTGCTGCTACTGTGCGATCGAGAATCTCCAGAGGGAAGGCCCCAAAATCCCCGGCTTTGCCTGCTGCTGGCGACCAAGGCTGAGGTCGAAGCATTCGGATAGAGATGGTGCTCGGTACTCGGTGTTGGAGGCTCAAAGTTTTCAGATAACTCAGAGTCCGACTGTGGTCAGGCATGGCAGGGAGTGTTTTCTTCCTTCTCCCGTCTGCGTGAGATGTGGGATTTTTGAGAGACTTTTGAACTTTTTTTTACTGTGCCATGGTCTGTTCTTCATCAAGTTATGGTATTGTTGCACTGTTGTAACTATATGTTATAATTATGTGGTTTTTGTTAGTTTTTCAGTCTTGGTCTGTCCTGTGTTTCTGTGATATCACACCGGAGGAATATTGGATCATTTCTTAATGCATGCATTACTAAATGACAATAAAAGAGGACTGCATGTCCTCATAATCTAATCTAATCTCTCATGGCTGATTTCTTATCCCTCACAAACCCATTCTCCTGCCTTCTCCTCATAACCTTTGACACCCTTACTAATGAAGAACTTATCAATCTCCACTTTAAATACACTTGGCTTCCACAGCCGTCTATACCAATGAACTCCACAGAGTAAATCCAGCAAGAGGCTAGAATTAGTAGGAACCGGAAAAATCAGAGGCTGCATGAGGCCATGAAGGTTACATTGACCAGAAAGGTTAGACCTTGCATGCAGAGAGATCCAAAAGAAGAATGGAAGATTTGTTTCCTACTTTGCCCAACACGTGCTCCATCATTCAATATTGGATCCCGTGCCAATATCAGTACCCATCTCCCTCCCCATTTCTGTTAGTATCCAAGAAAAATTATCAACCTGGTCTGGAATATATGGATCTGAAGGGACTGTGGGAAAACTCAGCTCAAATTCCACAGTACATGGCTCCAGCTAGAGCACATGTTTAGCCCAGGGTGGGACAGGATTCAGCTTGCCCATGAGCCCCTCTGTGGCTGAATATCTGATTAATGCTCATTGCCTGAGCTTGTGTACAATAATGCTGTGCAAAAGACCTAGAGTGGAGAAGTGCAAAGGTTTCTGCAGGAAATGCCAGCAATTATAAAGGAAGGAATGACAAGACCAAACTGAATTTCCCTTGCAGAGCAGATTTGAAATTATGATGCTGGTGACTATATTTATTGTTGTATACTTTTTACAACATGAGCTCCATGCCAACAAGGAATTTCACTGCACCCTGGTGTACAATCAGTGGCCACTTTATTAGGTACACTGTACACTTGCTCATTAATGCAAATCTAATCAGCCAACCAGGTGGCTGCAACTCAATGCAAGCTGACATAGCCAAGAGGTTCAATTGTCGTTCTGTCCACACATCCATACAGGGAAGAAATGTGATCCAAGTGACTTTGACCATGGAATGATTGTTGGTGCCAGACAGGGTGGTTTGAGTATCTGCACCCTGATACTGGTGCACTGGTGATCTCCTGGGATTTTCATGCACAGCAGACTTGATGGGCCCAATGGCCTAATTCTGCTTCTGTGCCTTGTGGTCTAAAATGAAAATTGTCAAGTCTTTCTTTCATACACAGTGCAAAGAATAAAGCAATGTTCTCTCCCAGTATGAACCCCATTAAACAAAAACTTCCCCAATTCTTCAATGTTGTGGATTGAGAAGAATTAAGTAAAGAAATTATCTCTCCATTAGCCTTAAGGGAAAGAAGGAAAGTAGAAGCAGGGGTAGGTCATCAAGTATACACACTCATGACTGCACTTATCTTCTGAAAATCACCCCTCCAATCTCCACAAAAAACCACTAAGAGTTAACTGGAATTATCTGCAATAATTTCTACTCCCTACCTGTCCACAAAAATATATTCAGTGGCAACTTTATTAGGTGCCTCCTATACCTAATAAAGTGACCGCAAGTGTACGTTCATGGTCTTCTGCTGCTGTGGCCCATCCACTTTAGATTCAACGTGTTGTGCGTTCAGAGATGTTCTTCTGCAAGCCACTGTTGTAACTCGCCATTATTTGAGTTACTGTCACCTTCCTGTCAGTTTGAACTAGTCCGGCCATTTTCCTCTGACCTCTCTTATTAACGAGGTGTTCTCACCCACAGAACTGCTGCTCATTCAGTGTCTTTTCATTTTTCCACAGCATTCCCTTTAAGCTCTAGAGACTGTTGTATGTGAAAATCTCAGGAGATCAGTTTCTGAGATACTCAAACCACCCCGTCTGGCACCAACAATCATTTCACGGTCAAAGTCACTTAGATCGCATTTTTCCCCAATCCTTATACTTGGTCTGAACAACTGAACCTCTTGACCATGGCCGCGTACTTTTATGCATGGAGTTGCCTCCACGATTGGCTGATTAAATATTTGTACTAGTGAGAATGTGTACCTAATAAAGTGATGACTGAATACATTTATTCTTAAAGAAATAGTGTTGATGTCATTGTTATTAGCAGTATGAATGTTTTGACATACCCTTTTCATTTTTAATGAGCTGTTTATCTTTCTGAAAGTCATGAACATGAAAAATTAATATAACTAAATATTGATTTAAACCTACAAGAAATTGCTCAGACTTTAGGAACACTTATCAAAACAAACTGGGCTGTTGTCTGAGAGAAGAGGATGAGAAAATATATTTGCATTAAGATTTGCCAACATGATGCAATTAACCTTGACATCGCAAAGTTCTTGACCAGACATAGATAGACAGCCAGTATCTTTTTCCCAGGGTTGAAATGTCTAATACCAGAGGACATACAGTAAGGCAAGATGGAGAGTGGTGGTGGTGGGAGATATGCAGGGCAAGTTATTTTTAAAACACGGAATGATGGGTGCCTGGTATATGCTTGCTGGGGTGGTGGAGGTAGATGTGGAGGCAAATACGAAAGAGGCATTTAAGGCGCTCTTAGGTAGGCATGGGAAATGCAGAGGAAATGCAAGGATGTGGCCATTTTTTCGGCAGAATAGCTGGGAATTTGTTTGTAATGTGAACGGTCGGTCCCCGTGTTCTATACCAATGTCCGTCATTGATACATTGATAGATATTGCAGTATTTTACTGTTTCTTAAGAAACAGCAAGATCCCACAACACAATGGGATAATGACGAGATAATTCATTGATATTAATTTAGGGATAAATATTGGCCAGGATGTTGGTGATGTCTAATTTGCTGTTCTAACTTCTAGTTACGGTTTCAAAAAGGATCTAGTGTTTTCCTAGAGTATATGATGAATAAGCTCTTCTTGGGCTTCCAGCCGGGTACAGGTATCACTTTTAACCAACGTTTCAATGACAATCTCTGCCATCTTCATCCTGATGAAAATACAGAGATTGTCATTGAAATGCCAGTTTAACAGCCCATGTGAAAGACAGAACTGTGGTAATGCAGACTTTGCTCAGATTTTTTTATTGTAGACTCTGGAATACAACATAAATCCATCCTTGCCTTCCAAAGTGAATGCATTTTTATATATCAAAATATACTTTATTTATAATTTTGAAAATTACAAGAATGAACGGAGCCGTGCCTTTCATTCTTACGCTGAGACTTGGTGCATTATACTGTGTACTGTTCGGTTACATTCCTTAATGTCTCCATTCATGCAGCCCCCTGGAGTGGTACACCTCCACAATCGAGGGGCTTTCTCGCCCAATCTGGCCCCTCACTCTCCAGTAGCGGGACAACCCTATACAGCGCCCTCCCCCACCAAGCCCTTGCAGTGTGTTCCTCAGCACGTACTCCTGCAGCTGGAATGTGCCAGTCGGCAACGTTCCCCCACGGACATCTCGACATGCTAGCAGAACAAGTGTTACCACTGTGCTGTGGCCTATTGACAAACATTTCCCTTTGGCTTCTCTTGACTTTCAAAGGCCTCCTTTGTTACCTGCACAACATTCCTAATCCTTCTGAGTTTAATGATATCCTTAAATAAGGACTTTGCCCCTTCACCTGGGATTTCCTTTATTTAGGATGTATTGTCATGAAAAACCAAGAGCCTGAAGTGGTAACGCTCACTGGAAAGGTTAAACCATAAGATATAGCAGCAGAATTAGCCCATTTGGCCCATCAAGTCCTCTGCTGACTTATTATCCATTTCAGCCCCATTCTCCTGTGTTCTCCCTGTGACCTTTGATGCCCGTAATAATCAAGAAACTATCAACCTCTACTCTAAATATGGCTAATAACTTGTGGCCTCCACAGCTGTCTGTGGAAATGAATTCCAGATTCACCTTTCTGGCTAAAGAAATTGCTCCTCATCTCTGTCCTAAAGTGATGTCCTTTTATTCTGAGGCTGTATCCTCTGGTCCTATATTCACCCATTATATGAAACATCCTCTCCACGACCACGCTAAGCCTTTCAATATTCAATAGGCTTCAATGAGATACTTCCCCCACCCACCTCATTCCTCTAAAGCCACCAGAGCCACCAAATATTCCCATGTGAACCTTTTCACACCTGGAATCACTCTCATGAAATTCCTCTGGACCATCTCCAATGCCAGCACATCTTCTTAGAAATGGGCCCGAGATAAGACAAGACCCAAGAAATAGCAGATGCTTGAATCTAGAGCAGGAGTTCCCAAACACATTTATGCCATGGACCCCAGGTTGGGAACCCCGATCTGAAGCAACAAAAAAAAATCTGCTGGAGGAACTCAGCAGTCAAGCAAAATTCCAGACTTCAGATGAAATTGAGAGGGACATATAAAGCTAAAACTGGGGGAATGCAGACATTTCAGAGGGTTGTAGGGCAGTTAAAAAGAGGTGACTTCTTCCAACTTTTTTTTTCGAAATTTTAGATTTGATCAGAAAGTCTTCCTTTTTTCTGGTCGTACCCTCAAAGTGGACTGCCCAGTCCTTTTTTTGTGTTTTTTTAATATAATATAGTGTGTTTTTTCTTCATTTAAAATTCAATGTTTTTTCCTCCCTTTTCATGAACTGATAAGAGGAGAATCACTGGTTTCTTTTTTTTAATTATATATTTTACACTAGCTTAACAATATGTATGATTTTGATAATGTCTATCTTAATCTTGGTTTGTATTGTTATTGATATTATATTTGAGATAATTCTACTCTTGTTTGTACTTAAGTTTCTTTTAATTCAAAGGAAGAGGAGAGGGTGACTTGAGTTTAAATAAAGGTTAAGAGTTTAAAAATCAGTGAATCACCAGACTATGATAGAATATAAATTACTTGGAGATGGGTCATATCAAATCATCAAAATTGAACAAGAATGGGCACCTACTGTGTACTTTCTAGTCATACCAGCTGGGGACGAGGAAATGGTAGAATACATGAGTTTCCACCCCAGTGAGAGACAATGTCTTACAGTGAGAAAGCATATTAATTTTTTTAAAAATCTTCTGCACAATATTTAAGAATCTTTAAAAGGATTAATCTCTATAAAATTAATTTCTGGTGATGTTTTAAAAATTAGGTCAATGTATATTTCCATAATCACAAATTCCACATTACAGAATTGCAATGGATGTATATTCTTTGATGCTGTGCAAGAATTTTTATCCTGCAACAATTATTTATTCAGCACCTCAGTGTGATAGTAATTGTCCAAGGGACTTAGAACATCAGACATCGGAGCGGAATTAGGTCATTTAGCCCATCGAGCCCACTTCACTATTCCATCATGGCCAGTGTGTCCCTCACAACTCTATTCTCCTGCCTTCTTCCCATAACCTTTTGTGTCCTTACTAATCAAGAACCTGTCAACCTCTGCTTTAAATATATCCAATGACTTGTCCTCCACAGCCCCCTGAGACAACAAGCCCTACAGATCCACCACCCTCTGGCTAAAGAAATTCTTCCTCATCTCTGTTCTTAAGGAATGTTCTTCTATTCTGAGCCGGTGTTCTCTGGTCCTAGGCTCCTCCACCGCAGGAAACATCCTCTCCACATCTACTCTGGGCCTTTCAATATTCAATAGCTTCCAATGAGATTTCCCCCAACCACCACCACCCCCTCCCCCCCCCCCGCAGTATTCTTCTAAACTCCGGTAAGTACCAGACCCGGAATCATCAAATGCTCTTCATATATTAACCCTTTCATTACCAGCATTTTTGTGAACCTCCTCACTCAGAAGGTAGAGTGTGGAATGAGCTGCCGGTAGAAGCTTAACCCTAATCATTCTTGTGAACCCTAACTCTAACCCTAAGCCAGTGGAAGATGTGACTTTGATTTCAGCACTTAAGGGAAGTTTGGATAAATACACAGATGGGAGAGGTGTGGAACCCATCTAGTTTGTGCTGAACTATTATGCTGCCTGGACCCAAAGTGCAAATTCATGGGGGTGGAGACGTCGACTCAGACCATGAGAGGCCTGCGTCGGGCATTTTCATGCCTTACAAGGCGCAGATTGGAAGTCTATGTTGGGTGCCAGTCCTTGCACAGACACTACAGCAATGTGTGATTAAGTGCCTTGCTCAAGGACACAACCACGCTGCCACAGCTGAGGCTCGAACTAGCGACCTTCAGAACACTAGACGAACGCCTTAACGATTTGGCCACATGCCCAACACTAACTGATGGGACTAGATAGAATACTATTTCAGCATAAACTAGATGGGCCAAACAGCCTGTACTATGCTGTACTGTGACTCCATAAAATGACTAAGGGCCAGGTGAAACCAGAATGAACAATTTTCATTGCTCTTGGGAACTGCTACAACGTTTTCACTTGCACCAAATCTGGATTTATTCCTGTTAAACTATAGGATCCATTGAACTGAAGTCTCTGAACTAACTTTGATATAAACAGAGGCAAAAAGCAAAGTAACCCAGTAAGGTTCTGAAAGGAGCTTGAGGGCAGGGAGGCTGCCACATTTCAATCATGCCTGTTGACCAGGATCTCCATCACAATACAGTAAATCACTTCTGTCTCACACTGTCTGAAATTAATAGATTAAAATGGCTGTTGTCCATAAATCCCTGGGAAACTAATCTGACTGAGGCAAATACGCATTTGTGAGATGTTCATTCAGCATACAACAAGGAACTGCCCACCCAGATCAATAACACTTACACCTAGGGCAGGGACAAAAGTAGCAATAGAACCAAAAATAACAAGCAAGAAGGGAGCAGTTTAAAAAGCCAGGTGAATTAAAGGGCAGGCGCAATAAAACAACAACCTGCACTTATATAGCACCAGGAAACTGAAAAAACAGAAGCACAATCAAACATTGCCACCAAGCCGCACGAGTGAAATTATTGTAAATGATCAAAAGCTTGGTGAAAAGGTTAGGTTCCCAGAGGCGCTTCATCCCACCTCTCAATAAGGAACGATAGTAAGGCTCACAAAGGCAACTCCAGAAATTCTGACCTAAACAGTTAAAAATATGGCCACCAGATATGTGTAAGACCATAAGACACATAGGAGTGGAATTAGTACGCCAGTGCCTCTAGTTCCTCAGGAGGCTAAAGAAATTTGGAATTCACCCTTTGGCTCTCACCATGTTGAGTTAGAGAATTCAGCCCAGTACATCACAGGTTTTCCAACCAATGAGCACATCAACATGAAACGCTGTCACAGGTCCTCAAAGGTCCTCACCACCCAGGCCATGCTGTTTTCTCACTGCTGCCATCAGACAGAAGGTACAGGAGCCTCAGGGCTCGCACCACCAGATTCAAGAGTAGTTACTGCCCCTCAACCGTCAGGCTCTTGAACAAAAGAGGACAACTACACTCATCTGTTGACATGCTCCCACAACCAGTGATCTCACCTTACGACTATCTTGTTATTTCATGCTTTTGTGATTTATTTATAGTTGCATTTCAACAGTCTGTTGCCTCTATGCTCTTTCATTGGTCCTGTTTACAGTTACTATTCTATAGATTTGCTGAGTATGCCTGAAGGAGAACGAATCTCAGGGTTCTCTGTGCTGACATGTATGTATTCTGATAATAAATTTTACTTTGAACTTTGACAGATGGGCCATGGATCTCATTTGGATTCAAGACTTTGTATGGCATCTGCTTTGCCCAAGACCGCAAGAAACAGCAGAAAGTTGAGGACACAGCTCAGCATATCATGGAGACCAGTCTCCCCTCCATGGACTTTGTCCTACTTCACTCTCCTCAGTACAGCAGCCAGCATAACCAAAGCCACAACTCTCTTCTCCCCACTTTCACCGGGCCAAAGTTGCAAATACCTGAAAGTACACACATACTACTCGGCTTAAAGACCGATTATTTCCCGCTGTAGGTCCTTAGATATGGAACTGGCTCAGGTACCATCAGGCCTCTGAGCTTTACACCAGGGATGGATCACCTACAACAGATGCTTTATTTCTTCATTTCACTCTATTCTCGATTTAGACCATAAAACACAAGAGCTGAATTGGGCCATTCAGCCCGTCCAGTCTATTCTGCCACTCAATCATGGCTGATTTGTTATCTCCCTCAACCCCATTCTCCCGCCTTCTCCCCACAACTTTGCCAATCAAGAACTTATCAACCTCCACTTTAAGTACACTTGGCCTCCACAGCCGTCTATACCAATGAATTCCACAGAGTAAATCCAGCAAAAGGCCAGAGGTAGTAGGAACTGGAAAAATCAGACTGCATGAGGCTGTAAAGGCTACATTGAGCAGAAAGGTTAGACCTTGCATGCAGAGAGATCCAATACAAGAACGCAAGATCTGGAAGCAGAACTTGTCTCCTACTTTTCCCAATGCCTGCTCCATCATTCAATAAATGTTAGCGGATCCCATGCCAATATCAGTACCCACCTCCCTCCCCATTTCTGTTAACATCCAAGAAAAAATTTCAATCCCAGTCTGGGATATATGTATCTTTACAGACCGTGGGAAAACTCAGCGCAAATTCCACTGAGCATGGCTCCAAGTAGAGTACGTGTTTAGCCCAGGGTGGGACAGGATTCGGCTTGCCTGTGAGCCCCTCTGCGGCTGAATATCTGATTAATGTTCATTGCCTGAGCTTGTGTACAATAATGCTGTCAACGGCGCCCAATGAAGCAAATGTAAACTTATCTGAGAAGGAGCCAGCCCTTTTAGGCAGGGTGGTGTGAGAAAGTGTGGAGGGAGTGTGTTTGCAGATGTGGGAACCGATCCAGCTATCATTAATGGGATCGACTTCAAATCAAATCCCACGGGAAACCATCCTTTCTGTGAATTTCACTGTCAGAGGGAGCTACACCACAAAGACACGGAGACTATACATACACATATATACATATAAATAATGTGTGTGTGTGTATATATTAATCCTTAAATCGAGTATAGAAAGTATATATAAATAGGTGATCGTGTGTTAAAGTGAAAGCTAGCTTTCGCACTACCTTTCCGTACAGCCTTCTCACTTAACTACATCGATTTAAAGACTAGGTTTTTACTTTACAAAACTGCGCACCCAAGGTCAGGAATTCTCGTCCTTCAAACTCTTTACGCGGCACGTAAAGCTTATGACTTACTTCTCATCCACATGAAGGCTCGGGGGACATTTGATAGCCAGCCATGTTTTCCAATGAACGTGACGGACCTTGTAAACCTGTCCAAATCCACCGGATCCAACTTTTTCCCAGCTCGCAAACTCGTCAGAGTCAAAGGTCTTGAGCAGGCCCATTCCCCACGTGGGCTGCGCCTGCTTCTCCATAGTTTTGAAAAGTTTCTTTTGACTTTCCTCAGAAAAATGTCTCCCCTTCCCCTTCGTTGTGTGTGTACAGTCTCCTGTTTTCACTAATAACTGCTCCACGATCTCTCCGGTCAGGTGCTCAAGGTGTGTTCATTAACTCAACGCTGACATCATTTCCTATTGCAACATGAAGGTTAACCACCCTTTCGGAATTCGCAGATTTTTTTCACGGTTCTCTTACTTTGCCTGCTCGTCGCCGGTCTGAACGCACAACTCAGTAACGGATGACGCATTCCCGGTGCGGGACCGGCACATTCACCACTAGGTATACACAGAGTCCAGTTCACCATCACTGACATGTCGTGAAATGTGTGGTTTTGCCACAGCAGTGCAGTGCAGCAGATAAAAACTACAAATTGGAATAAGAAATGTATATTAAAATTAAAGAAGTCCTGCAAAAAGAGGCATCAAAAATAGTGAGGTAGTGGCTCACTGTCCATTCAGAAATCTGAAGGCAGAGGGGAAGAGGCTGTTCCTAAAAAGTTGAGTGTGTGTCTTACTGGCTGAATTTCTCCACATTACAGTGGATCCTATCCTTCCATCTCATCTTCTTCAATTCTTCAATCCTTTCTTCAGTTTTCCTTTGCATGCCGCTATTTAGACGGCAAGGTAGCATAGCAGTTTGTGTCATGCACAAAATTTGCTGGAGGAACTCAGCAGGTCAGGCAGCATCAACGGGGGGGGGGGGGGAAGTACAGTCAATGTTTTGGGCCAAGACCCTTCAGAAGGACTGGAGGAAAAAAAGTAGATTGAAAAGGTGGGGGAGGGGAGAGAGAATCACAAGTTGGTGGGTGAAGCTGGGATGGGGAGGGATGTATCGCTTTCACCAATCAACTTCCCAGCTCTTTGCTTCATCCCTCCCCCTCCCCAGTTTCACCTATGACCTTGTGCTTCTCTCTCCCGTCCCCCACCTTTTCAATCTACTCCTCATTTTTTCTCTCTCTCCAGTCCTGCCAAAGGGTCTTGTCCTGAAACGTCGACTGTACCTTTTTCCATAGGTGCTGTCTGGGCTGCTGAGCTCCTCCAGCATATTTTATGCGTGTTGCTTGGATTTCCAGCATCTGCAGTTTTTCTCCTGTTTGTGATAGCAGTTAGTGCAGTGCAGTGCCTTACGGTGCCAGAGACTGGGATTCAGTTCCTGCTGCTATATGCAGGGAGTCTGTACATTCTCACCGTCATCATGTGGATTTCACCCGGGTGCTCCAGTTCCCTCACACATTTCGAATACAAGTGGGTGAGAAAGGATTAGTAAATTGTGGGTATGCTAGGTTGGCACTGGAATGCTGGTGACTTTTTACGCAGCATAGGGAGTGATGCCAATGATATACTTCACTGTGTGTTTCAATGCACATGTAACAAACAAAGCCAACTGCCTTTTAAAAAAAGTATTAAAAAGTTTAAAAAGGGTTAAAGTGAATTGAAATCTCCTACAGATTCAAGAACCCTTTTGTTTGAGTTCAATAAATTTATTGTCAGAATAACCTTGCCAGGCTGCCATCATTCCACACCATGAGCCCCTGGAAGATCCTCCATATTTTCTGGACAAGAAGGATCTCCAACCATGCCCTACTCCTTCAGTGCTTCAAGAGGACATGGCCACAATCACCATGAGGAAATGTTGGAGATGGATTGGGTACGTGATTAGAAGAGAGGCCAACTCCATCAGGAAGACAGCACTTCACTGGACCTCTGAAGGGTGGAGGAAATGTTGGAGACCAAGGACAACTTGGCACAGTAGAGGCAGAAATGAGGACCCTGAACCATACCAGTGGCACAATGGTGAAGATGGCCAAGGACAGACAGAGATGAAGGACCCCACTGTAGGTAGGACGTTAAGGCTCTGGACAGGGTGCAGAAGAGGTCTACCAGGATGCTGCCTGGTTTAGAGGACAAGTGGCTGGATAAACTTGGGTTGTTTTCACTGGAGCACAGGAGGCTGAGGGTTTACAAGATTGTGAGAAGCATCGATAGAGTGGACAGAGAGTATCTGTTTCCCAGGGTAGAAGTGTCTAATACCAGAGGGCATGCATTGGAGGTGAGAGGGAGTAGGTTCAAAGGGGATGTGAGGGGTAAGTTTGTGCTCAAAGAGTTATGGATACCTGGTATGGTGATAGAGGCAAATACATTAGAGGCTTTTCAAGAGACGTTTGGATAGGCACATGGATGTAAGGAAGATGGAGAGATATTGACATGGTGTAGGTAGGAGGGATTAGTGTTTGGTGTTTTTGTTTTGTTTTTTAGCTGGTTTGGCACAATAATGTGGGCCTGTGCTCTACTGTTCTACGCTCTATGTTAATTGCTGCCCCAAGCACCGGCGGCATAACAGGCAGTACGTAAGTAAGCAATAAATTTATTAATGACAGACAGTTGCTGGCTGCAAACTCAGTTGCAAGCAGAATAATGGCAGTATCTGAATCACCAAGCAGTGAACCAGAAAGTTTTATATTGGTCTATTATTGTCACATGTACAGTGAAAAAATTTGTCTTGCATACTGTTTACACAGATCAAATTGTTACACAGTGCATTGAGCTTGGAGAAGAGTGATCACTCAGGTCACGTATGATGTTCTGCTAAGGGGTTGTCTATTAGTGGGTCCAGAAGTGGTTATAAAGGCTGATCCAGGATCCACATATTCTGATGCAGTGTGGGCAAGAGTGATAGTGGCTGTGGTTAGTGGTCGGGCCTTTAGGGTGTTCAGTCTCTCCTTTCACAGCTGCTGCTTGTTCTCTGCAGCGCTGCTCCCTATTGAACAGATTTTCTCCAGGTCTTTCTATTCAGTACAATGTCTTCCCAGTTTTTAGATGCAATGTTGAATTTCTTCAGGCCAATTTTGATGTTATCTTTGAAGCAATTCCTTCGTCCACCAGAACTTTGAGCGAGAATCAGATAAAACAACACCAGCACAGAGTAAAGTGAAAAAGCTACCAAAACCCTGCAATGATGGTAAAAGATAAAGTGCAAGATCACAATGAAGTAGATTGTGAGGCCAAGAGTCCACCTTATCGTCCATTCAAGAGTCTAACAGCAGGATAGAAGTTGTCCTTGAACCTGGTGATATGTGCTTCCAGGCTTTTTATCTTCTCTCTGATGAGGGTGAGGAGAAGAAAGAATGTCCAGGTTGGGAGGGTGTTGGCTGGTTTACCGAGGCAGCAAGAAAGATAAACCAGAGAGAGGAGGCTGGTTCATCTCATGTGCAGAGCTGTGTCCACAACTCTAGAATTTCTTGCAGTTGCCACACAAAACCTTTATGCAAGCAGTATAGTTTCCATACAAAACCTTTATATACAGTACAGTTCCCATACAAAACTATTATGTACAGTGCAGTTTCCATACAAATCCATTATGTACAGTACAGTTTCCACTGAAGACTATTATGTATGCAGTACAGTTTCCACACAATATTATTCAAGCAGTACAGCTTCCATACAATCCATTATGCATGCAGTACGGTTTCCATACAAAACCATAATGCATGCAGTACAGTTGCCATACAATCCATTATGTGTGCAGTATAGTTTCCACACAAAACCGTTATGAATGCAGTACAGTTTCCATACAATCCATTATGCATGCAGACAGAATGCTTCCAATGATGCATCAATAAAAATTGGTAAGAGTCAATGGGGACATGCTGAACTTATTTAGCCTCCTGATAAAGTACAAGCATTGGAGAGCTTTCTTGGCTGTGACATCAACTTGGATGGACCAGGATCAAGACAGTCTATTGGTGATGAATTTCTCCTGGAATCAATAACGTATGACTATGACTATGACTAGAAACTCAACTCTCTCAACCTCAGCACTTGGTGTAGGCTGAAGCATGTGCACTGCCCCTCTTCCTGAAGTCCATGACCAGCTCTGTTGTTTTGATGACACTGAAGGAAACCTTGTTGTCATATCGTATGTCACTAAGCTCTCTATCTCCTTCTTGTACTTCGACACATCGTTATTTGAGATATATGTTATTTACACCATAAGCCCAGGCCCAGTCTTCAATGTCAGATACAATACAGCCTTTTGCCCTGAAGCCCCAGGTTCAAATGACGTTCAAGTTCAAAGTTCAAAGTAAATTTATTATCAAAGTACATAAACAGCTTCTTTCCAACTGTGATAAGACTGCTGAACGGATCCTGACCCGGATCTGGACCGTACCCTCCAAATATCCGGACCTACCTCTCGGTTTTTTGTACTACCTTACTTCTCATTTTCTATTTTCTATTTATGATTTATAATTTAAATTTTTAATATTTACTATCGATTTGTACTCCAGGGAGCGGGAAGCGCAGAGTCAAATATTGCTGTGATGATTGTACGTTCTAGTATCAATTGTTTGGCGACAATAAAGTAAAGTAAAAGTCACCATATACTACCCCGGGATTCATTTTCTTGGAGGACAAAGAAATACAATAGAATCAATGAAAAACTACACACAAAGACCGACAAACAACCAATGTGTGAAAGAAGACAAATTGTGTGAATATGAAAAACAAATAATTATAATAATAATAAATAAGTAAATCAATAAGCAGGGAGGTCATGCTGAAACTATACAGGGTACTGGTGAGGCCGCACCTGGAGAACTGTGTGCAGTTCTGGTCTCCATACCTGAGGAAGGATATACTGGCTTTGGAGGCAGTGCAGAGGAGGTTCACCAGGTTGATTCCAGAGATGAGGAGAGATCGAGTCGCCTGGGACTATAACTCTCTGGAATTCAGAAGAATGAGAGGGGATCTTATAGAAACATGCCAAATTTTGAAAAGGGTAGATAAGATAGAAGTAGGAAAGTTGTTTCCATTGGTGAGACTAGAACTAGGGGACATTGCCTCAAGATTCAGGGGAGAAGATTTAGGATGGAGATGAGGAGAAACTGTTTTTCCCAGAGAGTGGTGAATCTGTGGAGTTCTCTGCCCAGGGAAGCAGTTGAGGCTTCTTCACTAAATATACTTAAGATACAGTTGGATAGATATTTACATAGTAGGGGAATTAAGGGTTATGGGGAAAAGACAGGAAGATGGAGCTGAGTTTACAGTCAGATCAGCCATGATCTTATTGAATGGCGGGGCAGGCTCGATGGGCCGGATGGCCTAATCCTGCTCTTATTTCTAATGTTCTTATACTGAGAACCTGAGTTGTAGACTCCAGACTCCTTGAAAGTGAGTCCATTTGGTTGTAGAATCAATTCATTGTTGAGTTGAGTGAAGTTATCTAATGCAGGAACCTGATGGTTGAAGGGTAATATCTTTTCCTGAACCTGGTGTAAGGATCCTGTACCTCCTTCCCAATGACAGCAGCAAGAAGAGAGCATAGCCTGGATGGTCAGGGTCCTTGCTGATGGATGCTGCTTCTTGTGGCTGCACTCCTTGTAGGCGTGCTCAATGGTTGGGAGGGTTTTTCCAGTGATGGCCTGGGCTCTCTTCACTACCTTTTGCAGGCTTTTCCATACTTGGGCATTGGTTGGGCACCCATTTCATTAAGAAAACACACCAGTGCCTCCACTTCATGAGGAGATTGAGGCAAATGAGGCTTCCCCCCTCCAGATTTTAACCAATTTTAACAGAAGCACCATTGAGAGTGTCCTGTCCAGCTGCATCACCAAGAAAATTGACTAAATTATTAATAATGCTTTTTATATGGAATATTTTGGTAAACGATCACGGCAAACAATGAAGAGGCGAACCAAGGCAAGGCTGATCAACGGTCGCGGTGTGCTGGTGCAAGACAGAGTCAAGCGGGGCCAAAGCGTGTCCCAGGAGAAGGTGGAGTCCGCGTCAGAATCGGAGATGTAGTTGGAGCGAGTGGAGTGGAGAAAAGCTGAAGCGGAGCTGTTTTGGAGCCCGTCCGCCTCAACCAGGAGCAAAGTTGGATACAACTCATCGCTGCGCCGATTTGGAAAGGTTGAGTATGGGCCGGAAGAGTCCCAGAGCGTATTGATGCAGCGGCCGGGTTTTGGGGGATGACCCGGTGCTTGAACAATTGAAACACCGGGCTAGATGGAGCGAAATGGCAGGGTATTGGGACTGGAGGCAAGGGTCGAGCTGACATTTTACTCCATGCCCTCCTCGGCGCTGAGGCTGTGTCGTGCCCTGGCTGCTGTGGGCTTAGTGTCTGCGAGCTTCACAACGATTTGCCTCTGCGTGATGTGAACTGTGACTATAGGCCCACTCTGGATGCTCCCGGCTTCAGGTTTATGGACTCGATTTCGTTCTGAACGCCACTGCTTGCTTTATTGTTTGCATGATTTGGTTTTTTTCTCTCTCTGCGCATTCGGTGTTGGTCTTTTTTAAATTGGGTTCTTTCCGGTTCCTTGTTTTGTGGCTGTCTGTAAGCAGATGAATCACAAGGTTGTATAATTTATACATACTTTGATAACAAAAATGTACCTTGAACTTTGGTACGGACATTGGAAGGCACCTGACCGCAAGTCCCTACACAGGATTGCGAGGACTGCTGAAAGAATCGTTGGGGTCTCCAGTCCACCTGTTTGAGATAATCTATCAGGAGACTTAGCATTGTCAGTGATCCCTCCCATCCATCCAACAATCTCTTTGACCCTGTAATATCAGGCAGGAGGTACTGCAGCATTAAGACAAGGACTGTTAGGATGGGAAACAACTTCTTCCCCCAGAATACTGAACTCCCTACCACCACCCATGACTCATCATATATGAAACGCCAATAGCGTTATATTGTTTACTTTTTAACTTCTATGGTATATGCAGCTTTAAATTTATTTGAGCTAATGTTGCTTTATGTGTTATACATGTGAGCTATATGTACTGTGATTTACACCTTGGTCTGGAGGCACATTGTCTTGTTTGGCGGTGTACACGCATACAATAAAATTGAATTTGGTGTATCCATACCAAGCCGTGATAAAACCGGACAAGATACTCTCCAATGTGCATCTATAGAAACTTGTCAAATCTCTAAGAAAGTAGAGGTGCTACATGCCTCCTTTGCAATATCACTTACATGCTTGTCCCAGGACAGATCTTCTGAAATGATAACACCAAGGAATTTAAAGTTACTGACCTCCTCCACCTCCAATCCCCTAATGCGGAGTGGCTCATGGACCTCCAGTTTCATCCTCCTGTAGTCAATAATCACCTCTTTGGTTGTTCAGCCGTTGAGTGAGAGGTTTCTTGTTGTGGCACCATGCAACCAGATTTTCAGTCTCCCTCCTGTCTGCCCTTCAGTGGTAAACTGGCTGATGGAGGGAAAGCAGTAAACTACAAAAGAGCAATGACATTAATGCTGGAGGGTAGACTGTCTGCCTGCTCACTATTAGCAAGTGCCATAAAGATAAGACAGTGCTAAATGGAATTTTTTCGATCTGGCATAGTTAGTGCAACCTTTGGACCAGATACTGAGTTGCTGACAGGGAGGTTTGCCATGATTATGCATTGGCAACCAACAATGTTTGCAGCGTCACTTATTGACATAAATAACATTGTAAAGTAAGTTCAATATTTACATACTATTGACAAGTTATAAAATCACAACACGCACTCAACCAAGACTGACCGGTGGGCAATCCCATTCCCTTTCCGACATGTTGACCCACGACCTCCTCTGCTGCCACGATGAGGCTACTCTCAGATGAAGAAGCAATACCTCATATTCCGTCTGGGTAGCCTCCAACCTGATGGCAAGGACATTAGTTTCTCTAGCTTCTGGTAATCCCTCCCACTCTTCTTGCATTCCCCATTCCTCCTCCTCGCTGACAAATAACATTATTGCACCTCAGGATATGTGCTTAGAACACTGCTCTACTTTTTCTACACTCACGATTGTGTGACTAGGCGCAGGTCAAACACCATCTATAAGTTTACTGATGACACATCTATTGTTGGCAGAATTTCAGACGGTGACGAGAAGGTGTACAGGGGTGATGCAGATCGGCTGGTTGAGCGATGATGCAACAGCAACATCACACACAACATCAGTAAGCCCAAGGAACAAGGGAACCGACACACAACATCCTCGTCGAGGGATCAGCAGTGGAAAGAATGAGCAGTTTCAACTTCCTGGGTGTCAACATCCCTGAGGATCTAGCCTGGGCCCAACATATTTGTGCAATCACAAAGAAGGCACAATAGCTGTTTTATTTCCTTAGGAGACTTTGTACCATCTCTCTCATCTTGTTTGTCATGGGTATGAACCTCCTCATATCAGCAACAGGAGATTAACCCGAGGCCCAGTGTTGGATCCCGGCATCGGACAACCTGAAATACAGGGGCTCATGGGTGACATCACAGTCACCACTGTGACCCATGACCAAGCAAGATGGGTATTGGAAACCCTGGACAACATAGTTTCCTGGGGCAGGATGATCTTCAGGGCCAGGAAGTCCAGATACATGGTCATCAAAAAGGGCAAGGTTACCAGCAAGTTCAGTCTTCAAGTACAGGGATAAATTAGAGGACAACCCAGTGAGGTATCTTGGAAAGTGGTTTAATGCAGCAATGCCGGATAGTGCCAACACCAACAACAATGTAAAGCAGACTGAAGAGTGGCTGAAGGAGGTCAACAAAACCAGACTCCCTGGTAAATTAAAAACAAGGCTGTCTTTACCAAGGCTGTTCTGGCTTCTCACAATGTATAAGTTCCCCATGACCCCTGTCAAAGGCATCGAGAGGAAAGTCAGCATGCACCTGAGGAGGTGGCTGGGGATTTCCTCCACCCCGCCCCCACAAGTTTTTCTTCAGTGGGGCTCTACATAAGATCAGGCCAGCTACAGCTCCCATTGTCATCGGTAGTGGAGGAGTTCAAGGTGGCAAAGTGTAGAGTTTTGTTAATGCTGAGGGGCTCCAATGTCAAGCTAATAAATCAAGGATGAGTCACAACAAGACCGTGCTGAAAGTGGGCTGCCAACTCAGCCACAGACCAGGCCGTGAGCTCCCTGCAATTGAGAGACATCATTGGCAACACGTGCCTGGGACAGCAAGGCCTCGGCTCTGCACACTTCCAACAATGGGGGAGTGCAAGTGCAAGGGGTAGGTGTGACATGGTCCAGGGAGAGGTACGGAACTGCGAGGACAAAAGGTGGGTATCCAAGGCAGTGGAGTTGGGGGTCACAGGGCGCCTGGATGAAATGGGATCTTCCCAAGTGCAAGAACACTTGGGCAGAGCTTTGGAGACTGGAGCCCTTCCGCATTTCTTTCCTCCTGTGTTCTGCGTACGACACTCTCCTTACACCTTCACAGCTGCACACATGGGGTCTGAGAGAGGACACTAACAGCAAGCTTTGTGGTCAGTGGGGTTCACTGGCACACATACTGTCAGGATACAAAATAGCTTTAACACAAGGACAGTATACGTGGCGCCACGACAAGGTCCTGCTGTCCCTTGCTGACACACTGGAGCAGGAGAGGTGTAAAAAGAGACCAGCTGGCAGAAAGGCAAACAGGGCAGTCATTTTCATCAAGGAGAGGGCCATGCCAGTCATATCAAAGAGGCCTTAATCCAATCTGCTGCAAGCTGCCAAATCATGGGAACTGAGGTTCAATGTGGGGAGGAAGCTGCAGTTCCCAGAGGTGGTGCAGACCAGACATCGTACTGTGGTCCACCGAAGACAATAAAGTCATCCTGGTGGAGCTCACAGTACCATGGGAGGAAGGGTGCAAGGAGGCTCATGGGAGGAAGGCCCTGAATTACCAGTCCTTAGTCAAAGATGGCAGACGTGGCTATGCCCCATGGAGATCGGCTGTAGAAGGTTCCCGTCGAGGTTGGCATGAAGGTTGCTGTCTGAGCTGGAAAGGGCAATAACCAAGCAAGTTGCAAGAAGGGGGAGGAAGCAGAAAGACCCTCTTGCTGGATACGGGGCAGACAAGGGGAGTTGAGCTGGAAGTCAGGAGCAGACGGGCAGTGACTTGGCCGCCAGCAACTGGAGAGTGTAGTAGTTCAGGGTGGAAACACCCTGTGAAGGTTGAGCACCACCTGACACACCTGCTCCTGGCGAAAGGCTACAGTTACCTCATCGGGGAGCATCCCGGTGTATAATGCAAGCAAGTAAGCCACCAAACACTATTGCTCAATGTTCTAGAAACAGTCTCTGCCCCTCTGCCATCAGATTTCTGAATGGACAATAAACCACCTCACTATTTTTCCTTTTTGTATTGCTCTACTTTTGTGCTGCTTGTTTTATATATTTTACATATCTTCCTACATTTATTAGATCTTTATTACAATGTATTGCAAAGTACTGCTGCCACAAAACAACAAATTTCGCAACATATGCCAGTAATATTAAACCTAGTTCTGATTCATTCTGACTCCACTCTTATCTCTTCACTTCTTACTTGCCTATCACCTCCCTCTGGTGCCCCTCTACCTTCCTTTTCTCCCATGGTTTGTCCTCCTTTCCTTTCAGATTCCTTCTTCAGCCCGTTACCTTTGCCACATATCCTTTCCCAGCTTCTCAATTTACCCCCCTCCCCCATCTACCTACCTTCACCTATCACCTTCTAGATTGTACTCCTTCCCCTCCTCCACCTTCTTATTCTAGGCTTCCTCCTCCTTCCTTTCCATTCCTGGGGATGGGTCTCGAATGGCTACATTGACTCGTTGTTCCTGCCTGATCTCTTGAGTTCCTCCTGTACTTCGTGTGTTCTTGTAAAGCCAGCCAAGTTGAGATTCAAGTTCTCCGCTGTATTTCGTCGTCGAGATCTTCTCAGCGCAAAGGTTCAATCTGCCCCACAATTCCTCCATTCTGGTGGGCACCTTCCTGTGGTCAGATGGCAATCGCAGGTCACCTGTGGGCTGAGTGCCCTCATATTCTGCTAAAACCAGACTCACCTTCTCCAGCAACCATCACCCCATAGTTTGATTTACCGCGTGGACCAATCAATCAGCCGCTCCCCTTTGGACGCTGAAACCGAGTGTGAACCATTGCCAGAAACAATAGCTCATGGGGGACATTACTTGTAAAAACTGACCTCAGGTTCTCTCTGGCTGGCTCGGTAGAGGTGAATAAACTGAGTGGCGTCACTTCCGGCCACTCCAGGTGACTAATATCCATCAGGAGGAAATCCCCTCTTTGGAAGGAACAGTTTAGATTAGATTAGATCAGATTATGAGGACACTCAGTCCTCGTTTATTGTCATTTAGAAATGCATACATTAAAAAATGATACAATGTTCCTCCAGTACGATATCACAGAAGCACAGGACAAACCAAGACTAAAACTGACAAAACCACATAATTATAACATATAGTTACAACAGTGCAAAGCAATACCGTAATTTGATAAAGAGCAGACCATGGGCACAGTAAAAAGAGTCTCAAGTCCCAATAACCTCATTATCTCACGCAGACGATAAAAGGAGAAACTCTCCCTGTCATGAACTCCAAACACCGCAAATTTGCCGATGCATTGGAAGCACCCGACCGCAGATGACTCTGAGTCCATCCGAAAACTTCGAGCCTCCTACCAGCCCTTTGACACCGAGCACCATCTCTGCGAGCATTTCGACCCCGTCCCGGCCGCCGAGCAACAAGCAAAGCCCAGGACTCAGGACCTTCCCCTCCGGAGATTTATGATCACACATTCGCAGCGGCAGCGAAGCAGTCATTTCAGAAGTTTCACCAGATGTTCCTCCGTGCTCTCACGTCTGCCTCCATCAAATCAGGATTGTGCGCGGCACCCTACTTGACAGATAACAGATTATCATTCACCGGAGTGGCCACGCAAGCTGCGTTGGCCATGTTTGTACCAGAGCCTGTGCTCACAGAGTCATAGAACAATATAGCAAAAAAAACGCCTTCTGGCCCATCTAATTTATGCTGAACTATTAATCTGCCATCCAACTGACCTTCAGCCAGAACAAAGCCAGCCATACCCCTCCCAACCATGTACCTATCCAAATTTCTCTTAAATGTTGAAATTGACCACGTGTCCACCACTTCTGCTGGCAGCTGATTCCACACTCTCACAAAACTCTGAGTGAAGGATTTCCCCCCTCATGTTCCCCTTAAACATTTTACTTTTCATTTTAATCTATGACTTCTATTTCTAGTCTCACCCAAACTCAGTGGAAAGAGCCTGCTTGGTCAAAATCTGGTTGTAATACTCATTGATGTGAACAAAGGGTTGGGGGCTGAATACTTCTACAACACCCTGTATGTAAATCAGAAACAACCTCGGTATTCATCTTCTTGCAGGCAGCCACAAAACAATGAAACACAATAGAATTCTCAAAAAAACGCACACACACCATCAGACACACACATACACACACAAAATGTGTGGAAATGAAAGAACAAATTGGGCAAATAATAAAAACAGCAAACAAACAATCCACAGAACATAAACTGCAGAGACTCTGAAAGTGAGGCCACAGCCAAGGAGCCAGTTCAGCGCTGAGGCAAGTAAAGCCTCCCAGAGTAGTGAGGTAAACTCTGGTCACTCCTCCACCCTCAGCCTCAAGGATTAATACTTTTAATCTCACTCAGCACTTAAATCAGCCGAACATTGGTTCACTATCCACTCTCAGGCCCAGGCTCCGCCACTTCAGCCAGGTCTGAAGATTCAGTCCGGCCTCCAGCCTGCTGTTGTACCTGCATTTCAAGAGTCCAGGTTGCCGAATATTTCAGGATACCACAAAAACACCAGGGCATAAATACAAAATAATCTGCAGATGCTGGTGTCAAAGCAACACTCACAACATGCTGGAGGAACTCAGCAGGTCGGGCAGCATCCGTGGAAAAGATCAGTCGACGTTTCGGGCCGGAACCCTTCATCCGGCCCGAAACATTGACTGATCTTTTCCACGGATGCTGCCCGACCTATTGAGTTCCTCCAGCGTGTTGTGAGTGTTGCCAAAACACCAGGTCATACAGACAGTTCAAAAGTACTCCTCTCAGCAGGAAATTACAGCTACAGATTGCACTGATTACAGTCCTGAGAAAGTATATTTAGCACAACAGTATCGCCAGCGCTATCTTCACACAACAGTAATGACACACAAAACAGAAGCTTTTATCTGTTTCTCAGTACAATGATCACCGGCCGGAGGTGGAGTGGGGTCCGCAACGGACTTCTTGCATGCTTTCCATCCATGCCGGGTTGAGTGTCAAGCTAGAAACTCGGCCTCTTAAAAAACAATCAAATCCTAAAGAAACGAAAAGGTTGCCACCCGATAAGCCAAGGGGGCGCGGAGAGGAACAACAACAGTAGAATAATAAACTGATTGAATCCAATCCAACCCTTGCAGTGTCTAGGGATGAGCAACGTGACCCTATTTCACACAGCTGTTAACTTCCTGCATCTCATACATACCACCTTCTGCACTCTCATACCAGCTGCATCTTCCTGCATCTCATACCACCTCCTGCACTCTCATACCAGCTGCATCTTCCTGCATCTCATACCACCTCCTGCACTCTCATACCAGCTGCATCTTTCTGCATCTCATACCACCTCCTGCACTCTCATACCAGCTGCACCTTCCTGCATCTCATACCACCTTCTGCACTCTCATACCAGCTGCATCTTTCTGCATCTCATACCACCTCCTGCACTCTCATACCAGCTGCATCTTTCTGCATCTCATACCACCTCCTGCACTCTCATACCAGCTGCATCTTCCTGCATCTCATACCACCTCCTGCAGAGGTCTGATCCACTCGTTCATTCCCATCTCAGATTTCCTCTGCTGGACGCAAGTAAATCTATGCAACTTCCCTAGAAGGGAGAAATTTAAAAGAGACCTGAGAGGTATCTTCTTTACACTGAGGTAGTGAGTATCTGAATGAGCTACCTGGGGAAGTGGTCAAGGCAGGTACAATTGCAACATTCGAGAGGCATTTGGATGGGTACATGGAGGGGAGGGGCTTGGGGGGCAGGTAACTGGGAGAATGCTGTGGTTGGCATGAACCAGTTGGGCCAAGGCGCCTGGTTCCATGTGGTATGACTCTATGACTCCATGATATGTGAATGCTCAGGAGCTGAAAGCTGCTGACTCTCTCCAATGCCGATTTCCCAATGCAAACTGGTGCATGATGCCTTCTTTCCCCTTCCTGAAGTCAGCAATCAGTTCACCAGTTTTGCTGATGTTGAGTAAGAGTTTGTTGCTGTGGGTGAACCGTCTCATCACCACCGGAGGTTCGTCCAGCTGCAGTAGTCAGGTACGACACCATCGCCCCATCATTGAAGCTGTTCATCCACCACTGCCAGAATTTGGACTTAAAACTTACCTCCAATGTGCAGGTATAGAACCCTTGTCTAGTCATGTCTGACTCCCTGTGTCCTCATCCTGTTGTGTGTTGACGTGAGACCACCCGTGCTTGCTAAGTGAGCAGAATACACAATTATGAGGAAATCTGCAGACGCTGGAAATTCAAGCAACATACACAAAAAATGCTGGTGAACACAGCAGGCCAGGCAGCATCTGTAGGAAGAGGTACAGTCGACATTTCGGGCCGAGACTCTTCATCAGAATACACAACTGTTCGCATCGGCTGCCTGGCAAAATAATTAGCTTCATTTGTCTCATGTACATCAAAACACCAAAACATGCAGAGAAATGCATCATTTGCATCAAATCAAATCAGTGAGGATTGTGCTGGGCAGCCCGCAAGTGTCGCCATGCTTCCAGTGACAACTCACAACTCACAACCCCAAACTACACATCTTTGGAATGTGGGAGGAAACCAGAAGCACCCAGAGGAGACCCACGGGGAGAAAGTATAAACTCTTTAAAACAGCAGTGGGAATCGGACCCTAATCTTACAGCCAGCGCACACACAAAATGCTGGAGAACTCAGCAAGCCAGAAAGCATCTATGGGAAAGAGAAAATAGTTGACATTTCGGGCCAAGACTCTTCATCAGGACCTCTGTGTGTTGCTCGGGATTTCTTGCGTTCGTGGCAATGCTACCGTTCTGAGAGTTTCCACATTAGTTTTCATAATGAGGGAGAATTTTAGCTTTGTTGATTTGCATCAAGTGTGTGAGACAATAGTAAAGACATCTGGATTCATTTTCACAGGTGACTACACATGTATTAAGAGCTGAGATGCACAAGGAAATGTATAAATATCAGAAATAGATTTTATCTTTATTGTGGAAGCTTTTAAGAGAAACTAGTTAAAGAGTGCACATGGAGGAAATGGGAGGAAAAGAAAGATTTGATTTGCACTTATCTGACACCTTTCATTCTGGGAGGACATGCCAAAGTACTGAACAGCTAAAGAGATAGCTTTAGAAGTTGAGCTGCTGCTGTTATGCCAATCTGCAGAAAGTTTGTGATAATGACCAGATAATGTCTTCATGTTGATAAAACAAAGCCAACCCCCACAAACGTGCATCTCTCGAATTCTTTCTCTGTGAATTATTTTTAGAATTCTTTTGATCAAATTCCTGCCTCTCCCAGACTGTCAAACTGTCTCTTATTGAAAATAGAAATGTTTGTTATTGTCACGTACTGAGATACGGTGAAAAGTTTGCCTTGCATACTGTTCACGCAGGCCAAACCAGTGCATTGGAGTAGGACAAAGTAACACCACATGGAATGCAAATTAAAAACCAAAAAACTGTAAAATATGGGAGCAGAATTAGACCATTTGGCCCATCGAGTCTGCTCCACCATTCCATCATGGCTGGTTTATTCTCCCTCTCAACTCCATTCTCCTGCCCTTTCCTCATAACCTTTGACTCCCTTACTAGTCAAAAACCTATTGACCTCTTCCTTAAATATCCCCAATGACTTGGCCTCCACAGCCCTCTGTGGCAATGAATCCACAGATTCACCACCCTCTAGCTAAAGAAATTCCTCCTCACCTCCTTCTAAAGGGACATCCTTATATCCTGACATGGCGCCCCTTGGTTCTAGACTCCTCCATCAGAGGAAGCATTATCTCAATGTCCACTCTATCTAAGCCTTGCAATATTAGTTTCAATGAGATCATCTCTCATTCTTTAACTCCAGCAAGTACAGGCCCAGGTCCATCAAACCCTCATCAGACATTAACCCTTTCATTCCAGGGATTATTCTCGTGAACCTCCTCTGGAGCCTTGCCAGCACATCTTTAACAAGAGAAAACCTGCAGATGCTGGAAGTCCAAGCAACACACACAAAATGCTGGAGGCACTCAGCAGGCCAGGCAGCATCTATGGAAAGACTCAACACACTGCAGGAACTCAACAGGTCGGGCAGCATCAGTGGAAACGATCAGTCAACGTTTCGGGCCGGAACCCTTCGTCAGGACTGAAGAAGGAAGGGACAGAGGCCCTATAAAGAAGGTGGGGGGAGGGTGTGAAGGAGAAGGCTGGTAGATTCCAGGTGAAAAACCAGTGAGAAACATAGAAACATAGAAAAATAGGTGCAGGAGTAGGCCATTCGGACCTTCAAGCCTGCACCGCCATTTATTATGATCATGGCTGATCATCCAACTCAGAACCCCACCCCAGCCTTCCCTCCATACCCCCTGATCCCCGTAGCCACAAGGGCCATATCTAACTCCCTCTTAAATATAGCCAATGAACTGGCCTCAACTGTTTCCTGTGGCAGAGAATTTCACAGATTCACCACTCTCTGTGTGAAGAAGTTTTTCCTAATCTCGGTCCTAAAAGGCTTCCCCTTTATCCTCAAACTGTGACCCCTTGTTCTGGACTTCCCCAACATCGGGAAAGATAAAGGGGTGGGGAAGGGAAGCAGGGAGGTGGTAGGCAGGAAAGGTGAAGAAGGAATAGGGGAAAACACAGTGGGTAGTAGAAGGAGGCTGAACCATGAGGGAGGTGAGAGGCAGCTGGAGGAGGGGGCAGAGTGAAACTGGGATAAGGGAAGGGAGGGGGAGGGAATTACCGGAAGTTGGAGAATTCAATGTTCATACCAAGGGGCTGGAGACTACCTAGACAGTATGTGAGGTGTTGCTCCTCCAACCTGGGTTTAGCCTCATCATGGCAGTAGAGGAGGCTATGTATGGACATATCCGAATGGGAATGTGAAGCAGAGTTGAAGTGGGTGGCAACTGGGAGGTCCTGTCTGTTGTGGCGGATAGAGCGGAGGTGCTCGACGAAGCCGTCCCCCAAGTGAGTGTTACTTTGACCCCAGCATCTGCAGAGTATTTTGTGCTTGGCATCTATGGAAAAGAGTACAGTCGATGCTTCAGGCCCAGACCCTTCCCGGCAGGACATCTTTTGTTAGTTAAGGTGCTCAAGACTGCTCATAATACTGAAGTCTGAGCAATGCCTTGTAAAGCCTCAGCATTACATCCTTGCTTTTATATTCTAGTCAGCATACTGTTCACACAGATCAAATCATTACACAGTGCATTGAGGTCGGACAAATTAACACCGTAACAGAACGCAGAATAAAGCATAACAGCAACAGAGAAAGTGCAGAGCAAGATCATAACGAGATACTAATGAATCATTTAATAGTTTTATAAGAGGGCAGAAGCTGCAAATCACAAATCCCAGAGATTGTGCGGATGCTGAAAATATTGACAACATGCTGGAACATAAGAACATAAGAAACTGGAGCAGGAGTCGGCCATCTGGCCCATTCAGCCTGCTCCGCCATTCAATAAGATCACGGCTGATCTGGCCATGGACTCATCTCCACCTACCTGCCTTTTCCCTTTAATTCTCCTACTATGCAAAATCTATCCAACCTTGTCTTAAATATATTTACTGAGGTAGCCTCCACTGCTTCACTGGGTAGAGAATTCCACACGTTTACCACTCCCTGGGAAAAGCAGTTCCTCCTCATCTCCATCCTAAATCTACTCCCCCGAATCTTGCAGCTTTGTCCCCTTGTTTAGAGGAACTCAACAACTATGGTAATGTAGCAGTTAGCGCTAATACTATTACGGTGCCTGCAATCCAGTTTCAGTTCCCCCCGCTGTCCACATTCTCACTGTGACCGTATGTATTTCCTCCCACATTCCAGGAGATATACGAGTTAGTAGGTTAATTGTTCAGATGGGTGGAATTGGGGGCATGAGCCTGTTGGGCTAGAGAGGCCGGTTAGTCCAAGTTCAAGCTTAATTGTCATTCAATCACACATGAATATCCATAAATACTGCCAAACGGAACAGCATAGCTCTGGGACCAAGGTACAAAACACAGTACCAACAGTCACACACAGAACAAGGCACATAAAGCACATATAAAATATCAGTGAAATACAGTCACACAAAAAAAAGGTCCAGGACCCTGAGTCCATGAATGTTGCAGCAGTCTGCAATCAAAGACAATAGGGCCCGTCTTCTGCTGAGCAAACGCTGGGGCCAGCACCAACTTCAGTTTGGCCAGCGCACCACCCCCTGTGGAGTGCACCAACTCCTACGCCTTACGCTGTATCTCAAAATAAAAGTCAGGCTACATCTAAACCTAACTGAATGTTTCTGCCTGCTCCTGCCGCACTGAACTTCTGCCTGCATAACCTCCACTCCTTTTGTCCATGTACAGGCAGAAACAACAGGGCCTTTTAAGAGACTCCTGGATAGGTACATGGAGCTTAGAAAAATAGAGGGCTATGAGTCAGCCTAGGTAGTTCTACGGTAAGGACATGTTTGGCACAGCTTTGTGGGCCAAAGGGCCTGTATCGTGCTGTAGGTTTTCTATGTTTCTACGTAATTAAAAAAGCTATAATAATAAGGGAAAAGATGAAATATAAGGGCAAACTAACCAATAATATAAAGCAAGATACCAAAATCTTTTTCAGTTATATAAACAGTAAAGGGAAGTGAGAGTTGATACTGAACCATTGGAAAATGATGCTGGTGAGGCAGTAATGAGGGACAAAGAAGTGGCAAATGAATTTATTGGGTACTTTGCATGTCTTCACTGTGGAAGACACCAGCAGTGTGCCAGAGGTCCGTGAGTGTCAGGGAGCAGGAGTGAGTGCCATTGCTATTACAAAGGAAAAATGTGCCAGGCAAACTGAAACATCTTACAGTGGATAAATCACCTGGGCCAGATGGGCTACATCCCAGAGTCCTAGGAGAGGTTGCTCAAGAAATAACAGATACATTGGTCATGATCTTTCAAGAATCACTTGATTCTGACATGGTCCCAGAGGAATGGAAGATTGCAAATGTCACTTCACTTTTTAAGAAGGGAGGAAGGCAAAAGAAAGGAAATTATAGGCCAGTTAGCCCAACCTCAGTAGTTGGGGAAGAGTTGGAGTCTCTTATTAAGGATGAGGTTTTGGGGTACTCGTAGATTAATGATAAAATAAGTCAAAGTCAGCATGGTTTCTGTGAAGGGAAATCTTGCCTGACAAATCTGTTATAGTTCTTCAAGGAAGTAACAAGCAGGGTAGACAAAGGAGAGGTAGTGGATGTCATTTACTTGGATTTTCAGAAGGTATTTGATAAAGTGCCACACATGAGGCTGCTGAACAAGATAAAATCCTATGGTGTTACACAAAAAGATACTGGCAGAGGGTAGAGGAATGGTGGACAGGAAGGAGGCAGCAAACAGGAATAAAGGGAGCCTTTTCTTGTTGGCTGCTGGTGACTAGTGGTGTTCCTCAGGGGCCAGTATTGGGACCACTACTTTTCACATTGTTTGTCAATGATTTGGATAATGGAATTGATGGCTTTGTGGCAAAGTATGCAGATGATACAAAGATAGGTGGAGAGGTAGGTAGTGCTGAGGAAGCAATGTGATTGCAGCAGGACTTAGACAAATTGGAAGAATGGGCAAAAAAGTGGCAGATGGAGTACATTATTGGGAAATGTATGATAATGCATTTTGGTAAAAGGAGCAATAGAACCATAGAACCATAGAAACTACAGCACAGAAACAGGCCTTTTGGCCCTTCTTGGCTGTGCTGAACCATTTTCTGCCTAGTCCCACTGACCTGCACACGGACCATATCCCTCCATACACCTCCAATCCATGTATCTGTCCAATTTATTCTTAAATGTTAAAAAAGAACCCGCATTTACCACCTCGTCTGGCAGCTCATTCCATACTCCCACCACTCTCTACGTGAAGAAGCACCCCCCTAATGTTCCCTTTAAACTTTTACCCCCTCACCCTTAACCCATGTCCTCTGGTTTTTTTCTCCCCTTGCCTCAGTGGAAAAAGCCTGCTTGCATTCACTCTATCTATACCCATCATAATTTTATATACCTCTATCAAATCTCCCCTCATTCTTCTACGCTCCAGGGAATAAAGTCCTAACCTATTCAACCTTTCTCTGTAACTGAGTTTCTCAAGTCCTGGCAACATCCTTGTAAACCTTCTCTGCACTCTTTCAACCTTATTTATATCCTTCCTGTAAATTGGTGACCAAAACTGAACACAATACTCCAGATTCGGCCTCACCAATGCCTTACACAACCTCATCATAACATTCCAGCTCTTATACTCAATACTTTGATTAATAAAGGCCAATGTACCAAAAGCTCTCTTTACGACCCTATCTACCTGTGACGCCACTTTTAGGAAATTTTGTATCTGTATTCCCAGATCCCTCTGTTCCACTGCACTCCTCAGTGCCTTACCATTAACCCTGTATGTTCTACCTTGGTTTGTCCTTCAAATAGTGGGGACTATTATCTAAATGGGGAGAAGGTGCAACCATCACAGGTGCAGAGGGACTCAGGAGTCCTTGTGCAAGACTCCCAGAAGGTTAATTTACAGGTTGAGTCTGTGGTAAAGAAGGCAAAAGCAATGCTTGCATTTATTTCAAGGGGAATAGAATATAAAAGCAAAGAGATAATGCTGAGCCTTTATAAACTAGTCAGACTGCACTTGGAGTATCATCAACGGTTTTGGGCCCCACATTTCAGAAAGGATGTGTTGTCATTGGACAAAATCCAGAGGAGGTTCACGAGGATGATTCTGGAAATGAAGGGGTTAACGTATGAGGACCATTTGGCAGCTTTGTGCTTGTAGTCATTAGAATTTAGAAGAATGTGGGCGGATTGCATTGAAACCTATCGGATGTTGAAAGGACTAGATAAGGTGGATGGGGAGAAGATGTTTCCCCGGGTGGGGGTATTCAGAACTAGAGGGAACAACCTCAAAATTGAGGGGCAACCTTTTAGAATAGAGGTAAAGAAGAATTTTTTTTTTAGCCAAAGAGTAGTGAATCTGTGGAATGCTCTGCCACAGACTGCAGTGGAGGCCAAGTCCAGTGGAGGATATATTTAAGGTGGAAGTTGATCATTTCCTGATTGGTCAAGGCATTAAAGGATATGACAAGAAGGCAAGGTTGAGTGGGATCCGAGATCAGCCATGATGGAGTGGCGGAGAGGAGTCGATGGGCTGAGTGGCCTAATTCTGCTCCTATATCTTATGGTATTATGGTAACATAGCACTAACACTAATTGTACGTCTTTGGAATATGGGAAGAAACTGAAGTACCCGCAGGAAACCTACTGGAAGAGCATTCAAGTTCCTTATAGACAGTGGCAAGAGTGGAAATTCAATTGGTGATCACTACCGCAGTAAAGCGATTGTGCTAACCACTGCATTACTGTTCTGCTAATGGTAGGCCTGCTATTAGCTTCTGTTTCATTGAACGCTGTCAGGAAGATAGAGGTGTTTCTATTTCAAAGGCAAGTAAGTATTGACCTGAGCAGAAAAGTTCACAAAAGTCCAAAGCTGACTTTATGGTCATATACACAAGTAAATGTATGCATAGCTGCAAAGAAAAACTTACTTACAGCAGCATCATAGGCAGATCGTACCATCTACAGAAAATGGCCATTTTACTAGGTACCTCTTGTACTGAATAGATAGGCCACTGAGTGTATGTTCATGATTTTCTGCTCTGGTAGCCCACCCACTTCTGTACACTGCTGTTGTAACGCGCGGTTATTTGAGTTACTGTTGCCTTCCGATCAGCTTGAACCAGTCTGACCATTCTCCTCTGACCTCTCATCAACAAGGTATTTTTACCCACAGAAATGCCATTCAATGGATTATTTTTTGGCTTTTCGCATCATTCTCTATAAACTTTAGAGGCTTTTATGCGTGAAAATCCCAGAAGATGGAATACAGTGTCAGGGAGTGTATGGTCATGCACTTTGGTAGAAGAAATGAAAGAGTTGACTATTTTCTAAATGAAGAGAAATACAAAAAAAAAGGTACGAAGGAATTTGGGAGTCCTTGTGCAGGATTCTCTAAAGGTTAATTTGTAGGTTAAGTCTGTGGTGAGGAAGGCAAATGCAATGTTAGCATTCATCTCAAGAGGACTAGAACATAAAAGCAAGGATGTAATGTTGAGACTTTATAAAGCACTAGTGAGCCTCACTTGGAGTATTGTAAACAGATTTGGGACCCTTATCTTGGAAAGGATGTGCTGAAATTGGAGAGGGTCAAAGGAGATTCATGAAAATTATTACAGGATTGAATGGCTTGTCATATGAAGAGCATTTTATGGCTCTGGGCCTGTATTCAATACAATTCAGAAGAATTACTGGTTGTTGTGTCTGTACAACTACATATCAAATAAATAAAGGCACACACTCAGAGGAGAAATTAATGTGTATGTTCACTTTTCAGAGAAAGCAACAAATCAATGCACATGCATAAGTTATCAGCAGCGGCGGTGCCAGAGAATTTTTCTTGCTGGTTCTACAGTGGGGCTGAATTATTCAGTGATGGTGCTGAGGGATGTACCCTATGGTAATATGTATTCGCAAGGCCAGACGCGTGACGTTCAAAAGTCAGTTTCAAGCATTATGTGCCTGCTATAAATGCCTCTGTTGATTCACAAGCAACAGTAATTGATAGATCTAATATAGAAGTGAACTGTGACAGTGTCAACAGCATCAGAGACAACTCGGGCTACACAGAGCATAAACAAACAAACCAACAGGGCACCCGACCCATAGCGCACAACGTGAATCACACACCAATCCCGCAATCAGCGTCAAATGCGTGCTTTTCAACTGAGAAACACACTAACCCACAATGACCACCGCTATTCGCATTACATAGACAGACAATGCCAAAAGATACACCATTATTAAAGTCAAATACTGTAAGGCAAACAACAGATGCAAGGCTTTACCAGGAGTTGGACAATCGTACTCTGACCATGCAATACCTCAATTAATTCGGCTACTGAATTTAGAACAAAAATCAACAGAATCACCGCTTGGAAGTCTAAGCAAAACCAATAGGCTTAATAGCAGTAAATGTAATAGTTTAGGATTTGCAGGAAACATAAGGACTATGGGGTATCCACCACAAAATAATAATAATAATCAGCATTAGACTTAGCCCAAATTTTTAAAAAATCAACTGCACTCACCATTGATGTTTTCAGAGAAGCACCATCTGTCTGTCGTTGCGATTGGTGATGAAAGCATCAATGATTTTCTGGACGTCAAGAGCCTTGGTCCTCCGGCTGTTTATGGCCAACAGGGCCAAGTTGCTGTTCTGAGCATCGACGCTGCTACTCCTTAGGTAATTTTTGAGGCGTCTGAGGCAAGAGAAACTCCGTTCACATGAGGCAGATGTCACAGGCTGAGTCAGTGATATGCAGATTAGTTTGTATAAATCTATAAATGCATCGCAGTAGGGTCTCATTTGAGCTAGAAATTCCACTATTTCATTCACTGTCTGTCCTTGCTTTTGTTTTATTTCCAGCAGACGCCCAATCTGATATAGCTCTGCGGTCAGGTTCACTTCAGTCACTCCATAGTATTGGGCCATTGGCCAAAGACGATTCTTGTCTAGGAAGAGCTTGTGTTTGGGACTAAATGCTGACACTCCAGTCAGATCACCCCCAGTCTCAATTGAGAACCGTCTTTTCATTTCAGTCAAAAGTCTGTCTATAACTGGACAGAAACAGTGCTTGTGAAGGTCACCAGAGGATGTGACAGCTGTGCATTCAGTTTGGGCCTCAACAACAAAATCATGTAGGCGGCGGGGTGGCTGGGCCTGTCTCCTTCCATGTGTTCTGCTCTGTATACCGGCCTTGACGCACAGGTCCCCAGCTCTTGTCTGAATTTCACTCCATGATTCCTCTCCCTGTTTTGCTGAGAGTGCACCGATAACAGACTGAGCCAAGTCCACAGTGGTTGAAAGCTCCAAACTGGGAGATTGTAGCTGGTCTGACATGAACTTGGTGATTCAGAATAAACCCTCAAACAGAGTGAGAAGTAAAGCAAACTGCTCGTCAATCAGTCCATTTACAGCTCTGACCTCCGTTTTCCTCCGTGCATTTGGTTGACCCATAATATCCTGTAGTGTAGCTAGAATGGCAGGGAGTGATGTCCTTATAGCCCACAAAGCTGTATACTGCCATGCCCAGCGTGTATCTGGCAATTTCTTCAACTCCACGGGCTGTGCAGTTAATTCCAGTTCTCTCTGTTTCTTCATGAAAAGATTGTGGGCAACAGAGTTTGAAAAGAAGTTGTAAAGCAGCTGCACAGTTTCAAAAAACTCACCCGCTTGTGGTACATTGCTCACAACATCCACTAAAACAAGGTTAAGTCTGTGAGCATGGCAGTGCGTATATAATGCCTGCGGGACCTCTTTCCTGAACCTCTCTTGTACCCCGTTATTGCACCCGGACATCACTGCCTCCCCGTCATAACACTGACCTATACACGCGTTCTTATCAGTAACACACTGGGTGAGTGGCTGTTCAATGCTTTTAAGAAGCGACTCTGTGTCCAACCCTTCTGCTGGAGTGAAGTGCAAGAATTCTTCAAGCACCGTTTCGTTACTCAAATACCACACCACCACTGATACAGTATTTGCTCCTCTTTACTCACGTCTTTACTTTCATCCAACATGATGGCAAAATGTCCAGCCTCTTTGATTTCTGCACTTATTTGACGTCTGACCATAGCTGCCATAATACCCATAATTTCATTTTGGATATCGTGATGGATGTTTTTTGCATTTCCAGATTGTCCTCTATTTTTTTTTAACTACAGTCTTATCAAACTTCCCAATTACACTGAGCAGCTCAACAATGTTTCCCCTGTTGCCAGATCCATCATTCTCCCGGTGTCCTCGCTGGGCAATGCCTTGGCACACAGTATAGCGTAGAGACTCAACTACTGCTCTCATATACTCACGATTTTCTTGGATAATCTTTGCATGTCCTTTATCAAGCATATTTCCCAATCTTGAACAGTCTTGTTTTCTCAGTCTGAATTTGGCCCGAGCCTCCATAGCAAACTTATGAGCTGCACTTACATGGTGGGTTTTGAAAGCTGTTGTAGCTTTCCGCCAGTTGCGGTAACCGGTGACAGTGAAGGTAGACGCAGAATGGAACCCATGTCCTCCACACAGGAAATGCCTGCATGCGAAGCAGAACATAGTATCCTTTGTGATTGAATATTCCATCCAGGAGTACAGGTCAAAACAGCCACAAATAAAACTCCTTTGCTGCTTGCCAAACTGTTACAAAGGGTACTTTTTCAATGCTGGCCGACGGGGTCCTTCCTCAGGCTGCTGGCTAACATCGCTAACAGTAGTCCCACTAGCACTAAGAGCAGCTTCATCCACATTCTCTTCCGAATCCCGCTCCATTTCTTGTTCCTCTATTTCGCCCTCACACTCCTTCGATGAACTGCTGTCGTCCTCATCCCCACTTACTTCTTTCTGCATGTCACTTTCAATTAAGACAGGCTCAGGCTGAGACAACAGTGATTCCTCTGGATGTGGTCGTTTTCTCACTAAAAATCGATCCATTTTTCACACCGGCCGAAATAATGCACATGCCAGGCCCACGCTAGCTTGTAAAAGCACAATGTGTGTGTATGTGTGGGGCATCCATTAGTCTCGCGAGACCATGGATCTGCACCAGGATGTATACTATCAATCTCTCGCGTGTGAGAGTGAGTGACATCACCACCTTAAGTGATCTCAGATCAGCTTAACTGATCTGAGGACAGTAACGGCGAGACATTGACAATGAACGAATAAGCAGAAGTGGATCTGACCTTAGACCAGCACAGAGTTTATAACTTTATTGCTGCGTGGGTGCTATGGTAATTAGGGGCGCTGTTTCACTAGATCAACTGGAGAAACCAGCTGTATTGAAAACTATACAGAGAAAACAAAGCAGCTGCAATTTGTACGCCAAATTTCAGTTAATTTCTTGGTGGTGCTATTGTAATTTCTGCTGGTGCTATAGCACCAGCAAGCACCACCTCAATGCCGCACCTGGTTATCAGTTAATAATTAGTGCTAAGAGGAGTCATTACGCTAAAAGAAATAGTTCCATACATTACACTTCCTCCCCTTTAGATTAATGTAACGCAAAGCTGTATATGTAACAAAACATTCAATTTCCCTTTAACAGACCATAACTAACTTCATTATATGAAAGATTCAGTCTTTTGGGTGGCGCTCTGTTTCTCTAGGGTAGTGCCTTTGGACCTGTGGAGTAGCATCAGGTTTGTCAGGTGTCTTGTCAAAGACAACTTGCTCTGTTGCAGGTGTCATGTTGCTGTCAGTGACATGATCATCACTGAGAGTTAAGTCCAGTGGCTGTAATATGCCCGTCTTGTTGGATGCAATCAGCTGTGTTCTTCTGCTGAGCATCCAGTATCCAGTCCACATGACATCTCCACGTCTGATCTCCAACATCCATTGTGTACATCAGTGGTTCAGTTCTTGTTGCTATCCTGCCGGGTGTCCACTTGTCTTCTCGGCAATCACGCGCTAGGACTTCCTGTCCATCCTCGAAGCTCCTCGCTGGTTCACTCAGCAACTGGCTGAGCTGTTTATTCTGCACCTCCCTCCATAGATCTGCTTTTAGGAAGTCTATGTGAGATCCCAGATTCCTGCTCGTGATCAGCATGGCAGGTGTTTGATTTGTCGTCACATGAACAGAGTTCCAATACACAAGATGGAAATTGTCCACCTTGTGCTGTAGAGAAACATCCTTCTTGTCCATTGTTTTAATAGACTTCTTGAATGTTTGGATAAACTTTTCAGCTAACCCATTCATTGCTGGGTGGTGAGGAGGTGACTTGAAATGTCTGATGCTGTTTTTCTTCATGAATAGTCTGAACTCTTCTGACATGCATTGTGGTCTGTTGTCACTCACAATTTGTTCTGGTAAGCCAGCCTGGAGAAGATAGTCCTCACAGCAGAAACAGTCTTTTCTGATGTGTTTGACTTCATTGGAGTGCCTTCAGGCCACTTCGAATGAGCATCCACAGCAATCAGAAACAAGGAGTTCATGAATGGCCCAGCAAAGTCAATATGTATTCTTTACCATGGTGAAGACAGACACTCCCACGGGTGTAAAGGTGCCTGTAGAGGCGCATTTTGAACTTTGTGGCATCCCAAACAGCTTTTGGTCAAGTCTTCAATGTATCTGTCTATTCCCAGCCACTACATGTAGCTCCGGGTGTGACTCTTCATCTTGACTGTACCCAGGTGTCCTTCATACAGATTCTATAACACTCTGGTGAGCAGTTTAGAGAGAACCGCAACACGAGATCCACACTTCAGGGTTCTTTGACACACAGACACTTGATCTCGTCTCCCTGAGAGCTCTGGAAACATAGGATTACCACGAGCTGGCCATCATTCCGTGGTGATGTCATAGACTTTTGACAATGTCGGGTCATTCCCTGTTTCTCTTTGTATTTCAGAATTTGTTACCAGCAACTGGTCTGCCAGTGCGGTGTGGAACATTTCTGCTGGGTTGCGGTATGAAGACTTTTCTTCTTCAGTCGCCAACAGTGGAAGACGTGACAAGCCATCAGTGTTGCTATGTTGTTTGGTATCCTTGAACACTATGTCATAAGAGTGGGCTCCTTGGAAAAGTACCCAGAATTGCAACCAAGTAGCAGATGTCACTAGGATTCCTTTCCTGTGTTCGAAAACAGACAGAAGGAACTGATAATCTGTCACAAGAGTAAACTTCTGTCCGTAGAGGTAGTGGTGAAATTTCTTTACTCCCCATACTAAACTAAGGGCTTCTAGGTCGACCTGTGCATAATTGCATTCAGCACTCGTCAGTGATCTTGAAGCAAATACAATCAGACATTCAGAGTGTGTGACAAAACAGCACCAATGCCATCACACACCAGTCTGATGGGCAGAGACGGGTCACAATGGGTGAGCAGCTCATCAAATGTTATTAGTCTCCTTGTTTCCTTGAATGCTCTTTCACATCTTTCTGACCATTCCCACTTTGCTCCTGTCAGTAACGGTACATTCAGTGGGTGCAGTACTGTAGCAAGATTTGGGAAAAATCAGTGGCAGTAGCTTACAAGGCCCAAGTATGATCTGCGTTGTGACAATTTTCCAGGTTGGGTGCCTGCAGCACTACTTCTGTCTTCTCTTGTGACTTATGAAAGCCATGCTTATCAATGACATGTCCACAATATGAGATTTAATTCTTGGGAAACTTACATTTCCCTCTCTTTGTGTGCAGACCACACTTACTCAGCCTGGTAAGCACTTATCAAGGTTCTGAAGGTCCTCTTAATCATTCTTGCCAGCCATAAGGTAACGTGCTCCTGGGATATCTTGGAGCACTTGTTCTGTTGCTCTTGGCCAAATTGCTGGAGCTGATGAGACACCAAAGACGAGATGATTATACTGGAACAGTCCCTTGTGAGTGTTGTTTGTGAGGAACTTATTGCTTGACTGCTCAATCTCCATTTTCAATAGGCTTGTGACAAGTCAATCTTTGAAAACCTCTGCCCTCCTGCCAAAGATGCATAAATGCCTTTTATTCATAGTAAGGGATACTGCACAGTTCGCAACCCCAGGTTGATGCTCACCTTGAAATCCTCACATATGTGAACAGCTCTGGCCTTCCCTCTCTCGATCACCGGGACAGTGGGTGTGACCCGATCGCTCCACTGAACCCTGGAGAGAATACCAGATGCCTTCAAGCTCTGAAGTTCAGCATCCACTTTAGGATGTAGTGCCTAAGGCACTGGCCGCACTTTATCCAGTTCGGTTCTGGCCTTCATGCCTTCGAGTTTACCAATCTTCTTCTCAAACACCTTCTCTTTAGCACTAAACAGCTATGCCAGTCTCTGGTTAGTGCTACTGTTTGGATTGCAATTGCCTGTTGATGGCACATTGAGAGCTTTGATTGTGTGCCAGTCTAGTTGAATTTTTTTTAACCATGCACATCCAAGAAGAGTTGGCCCTCCACTTTTCAATGCATAAAACTCCTAACGGCTGTGTTTGGCATCCATACATCACCTTCACTTTCAGTTTGCCTTTGGGAGACACTTTTTCACCTGTGCAAGTCTTTGACATCACCAAAGTCTTTTCTAATGGTAGCTTAAACAGTCTGTTGTAGTCAGACAAAGATGGCCTTGTATTCAGCTCCATTTTCAGTTTTACTCCAGACACATCTGTTGTGATCCACATGATTTTAAGAACATATAAGAACATAAGAATAAGAGCAGGAGTAGGCCACCTGGCCCATCGAGCCTGCCCCGCCATTCAATAAGATTGTGGCTGATCTGTCCGTAGACTCAGCTCCATCTACCTGCCTTTTCCCCATAACCCTTAATTCCCCTACTATGTAAAAATCTATCTAACTGTATCTTCATGAAGAAGCCTCAACTGCTTCCCTGGGCAGAGAATTCCACAGATTCACCGCTCTCTGGGAAAAACAGTTGCTCCTCATCTCCATCCTAAATCTTCTCCCCTGAATCTCGAGGCAATGTCCCCTAGTTCTAGTCTCACCTACCAATAGAAACAACTTTCTTACTTCTATCTTATCTACCCTTTTCAAAATTTGGTATGTTTCTATAAGATCCCCTCTCAATTCTTCTGAATTCCAGGGAGTATAGTCCCAGGCGACTCAATCTCTCCTCATAGGTTAACTCCTTCATCTCTGGAATCAACCTGGTGAACCTTCTCTTCACTGCCTCCAAGGCCAGTATATCCTTCCTCGAGTATGGAGACCAGAACTGCACACAGTACTCCAGGTGCAGCCTCACCAGTACCCTGTATAGTTGCAGCATGACCTCCCTGCTCTTGAATTCAATCTGTCTAGCAATGAAGGCCAACATTCCATTTGCCTTCTTAATATCCTGTTGTACCTGCAAGTCAACTTTTTGCAATTCATGCACCAGCACTCCCAAGTCCCTCTGCACAACAGCATGCTGCAATCTTTCACCTTTTAAATAATAATCTGCTCTTCTATTATTTCTTCCAAAGTGGATGATCTCACATTTACCAGCGTTGTATTCCCTCCGCCAGACCTTGGCCCAATGACTTAACCTACCTATATTCTTCTGCAGACTCTCCACATCTTCTGTACAATTTGCTTTTCCACTCAGTTTAGTGTCATCAGTAAATTTTGCTACGCTACACTCAGTCTCCTCTTCCAAATCATCGATGTAAATGGTAAACAGCTGCAGGCCAGCACCGACCCCTGCGGCACCCCACTCACCGCCGACTGCCAACCAGAGAAACACCCATTTATGCCAACTCTCTGCCTTCTATTGGTTAACCAATCCACTATCCATGCCAATACACTTCCTCTGACTCCATGCATCCGTATCTTATTTATGAGTCTCTTGTGCGGCACCTTATCGAACGCCTTTTGGAAATCCAAGTATACAACATCCACCTGTTCCCCTCTATCCACTGCATTCATTATGTCCTCAAAGGACTCCAGTAAGTTTGTCAAACAGGACCTGCCCTTTCTGAATCCATGCTGCATCTGTCTAATGGAACCACTCCTTTCTAAATGTTTTGCTTTTTCTTCCTTAATGACAGCTTCAAGCATTTTCCCGACTACAGATGTTAAGCTAACTGGCCTATAGTTGCCCATCTTTTGCCTACGTCCTTTTTTAAAAAAGTGGTGTGACATTTGCTGTCTTCCAATCTGCTGGGACCTGCCCAGAGTCTAGAGAACTTTGGTAAATGATTACCAACCTGTCTACTATAACCTCTGCCAATTCCCTCAGCACCCTGGGATGCATCCCATCAGGACCAGGGGACTTATCTACCTTCAGGCCCTCTACTTTGCTCATCACTATCTCTTTAGTGACAGTGATTTTATTGAGGTCCTCACCTCCCATTTCGTCTATATCATCATTCTTAGACGTGTCCTCTACCGTGATGACCAACACAAAATGCCTCAGCCATTTCCTTATCACCCAATATCAATTTCCCCTTCTCGTCTTCCAAGGGACCTACATTGACTTTAGCCACCTTCTTCTGCTTTATATATTTATGAAAACTTTTGCTATTTTTTTTTTATTTTATGCTAATTTACTTTCTTACTCTATCTTCCCTTTCCTTATTTCTTGTTTAGTTGTTCTCTGTTGCTTTTTAAAGTTTTTCCAATCCTCCAGTCTCCCACTACTCCTTGTGACTTTGTACACATGAGCTTTTAATTTGATACTATCTTTTATTTCCTTAGTTATCCAAGGCTGGCTCTCCCCACACTTACTGTCCTTACTTTTGACTGGAATGTACTTTTGTTGAGCACTGTGAAAAATCTCTTAGAAAGTATTCCACTGTTCCTAAACTGTCCTACCAAATAGCCTGTGCCCCCAATCCACATTAGCCAACTCTTCCCTCATCCTGTTGTAGTATCCCTTGTTCAAGCATAATACACTCGTTTTAGATCTAACTATTTCATCCTCTATCTGTATGCGAAATTCAATCATACTATGATCGCCCTTTCGAAGAGGATCCCTGATTACAAAATCATTAATCTTACCTGTCTCATTGCACAGGACTAGATCTAAGATAGCATTTTACCTTGTAGGTTCACTAACATGCTGCTCAAGAAAGCCATTACGGATGCATTCTATGAAGTCCTCCTCAAGACTTCCTTGACCAACCTGATTCACCCAATCTATGTGGAAGTTAAAATCCCCCATGACAACTGCTGTTCCGTTCTTACAAGCCTCAGTTATTTCTTGGTTAATCGCCTCTGCCACTGCAATATTTTTATTAGGTGGCCTATAGACAACTCCCACCAGTGATTTTTTCCCTTTACTATTCTTAATCTCTACCCAGATGGACTCAACATTTCTGCTCCGTAGAGCTTATATTGTCTCTCACAATCGTCCTGATCTCATCCTTAATTAAGAGTGCCACCCCACCTCCTTTGCCTTCCTGCCTATCTTTCCATATTATCTGATACCCTTGGATATTTAATTCCCAGTCATCTCCACCTTGCAATCAAGTTTCTGTAATGGCCACTAAATCATATGTCTTGGTATTGATCTGTGCCACAAGTTCACTAACCTTGTTTCTAATACTACGGGCATTTTGTGATATGCTTCAGTAATGCTATATAATCCTAGGCATGACAGCTCACCTTTGTCAGGCTCTATGTTGTCTGATTCAGTTTCACTTTCAGTCACTTTATGTGTCCTTTGCTGCAGTCTCTAATGATATTGCAATGGTCAATACCCGATCTAAGCTAGGTCTCTTTCTGACAGTAACCTCTTTTGAGTGCTTTGTCTATGCATGCCACGTACAAGCCTGTTCCTCAATGCATCAGAAAGTCCATCTAAAGTCACAGTATTGGGAAAGTTTGCGTGGTTCTACAATGTATTCAGAAATGCTTCCATCCTTCGATTGGTTTATTTTGTGAAATCAAAATCTCTCAGATATTACTAGTGGTTTTGCAAAGGTTTTGTCAAACATCTTGCTTGCTGGCTTTTCAGGAGTTACTAAACTGCGTGAGAGACTGTACGTTCTAACACCCATTAAGCTAAGAAGTGTGGAGGCCTTCTTTACATCACCACATTGTTAGCATTACAATACAGTTCAAACCATTTGATGTGCAATTATCAGTCCTCATTAACACCATCCTGTTCGTCAACTTTCCCGCCTAAGGCCATCATTATGTTATTTTGACTTTAGTTTTGTTAGTTGTGCATTCCTCCCTGTGTACTATGCACTGTTACTTTTCTAGCATCCGTGACCGCCTTCTCTGTACTGATTCAGTTCACTCTTTCCTCTCGCTGGCTCTCTCCCTTCCTCCGAATTCTGTCGTCTCATGACTGTCGGTACAGTTCAATGTGATACATGACAAGACCATAAGACTATAAGATTTTGGAAGCAGAATTCAGCCACTTGACCCATTGAGTCTGCTCCGCCATTTCATCATGGCTAAACCATTTTTCCCCTCAGGCTCAATCAATATGAGGTCTTACCCCATACCCTTTCATGCCCTGACATATCAATCTCTGCATTAAATATACACAAAGACTTAGCCTCCACAGCTGACTGTGACAGTGAATTCCATAGATTCAACACTCTCTGGCTAAAGAAATTCCTGCTCATCTCCATTCTGAACAGACACCCTTCTATTCTGAGGCAGCATCCTCTGGTCTTAGACTCTCCCAACAGAGGAAACATCCTCTGCACATCCCCTCTATCGAGCCCTTTCACCATTTGATAGATTTCAATGAGGTCACCCCTCATTCTTCTGAATTCCAGTGAATAAAGCCCCAGAGCTATCAAACGTTCTTCATGTGACAAGCTGTTCAAACCTGGAATCATTATCATGAACCTCCTTTGAACCCTCTCCAGTTTCAGCACATCCTTTCTAGGGGGCCCAAAACTGCTCACAACACTCCAAGTGATGTCTCACCAGAGCTTTATAAAGTTTCAACATTACATCCTTGCTTTTATGTTCTAGTCCTCCTGAAATGAATGCACACATTGCATTTGCCTTCCTCACCACAGACTCAGCCTGCAAATTAACCATTGGGGAATCCTGCACAAAGACTTCCAAGTCCCTTTGTATTTTCTCTTCGTTTAGAAAATAGTCAAACCTTTCAATTCTACTATCAAAATGCATGACCAGACACTTCCCGACACTGTATTCCATCCGCCGTTTCTTTGCCTATTCTCCTAATCTGTCTCAGTCCTTCTGTAGCCTCTTTACTTCCTCAAAACTACCTGCCCCTCCACCTATTTTCATATCTTCTGCAAACTTTGTGTCTAAATCATTGACCTATAACGTAAAAAGAATCGGTCCCAACACAGACCCCTGTGGAACACCACTAGGTCACCAGCAGCCAACTAGAAAAATCTTGAAACAACACACACAAAATGCTGGAGGAACTCAGCAGGCCAGGCAGCATCCATGGGAAAACAGTCAACGTTTCATGCCAAAACCCTTTGGCAGGACTGGAGAAAAAAAAGCCTCTGGAGCAGATTTAAAAGGTAGGGGGAGGGAGGGGAGAGAGAACCACTAGGTGATAGGTGAAACCTGGAGGGGGAGGGATGAAGTAAAGGGCTGGGAAGTTGTTTGGTGAAAGAGACAGAAGGCCATGAAAGAAAGAAAAAGGGGGAAGGAGAACCCGAGGGAGGCGATGGGTGGGCAAGGAGATAAGGTGAGAGAGGAAAAATGGAGGGGGTGGGCTGGGGGGACATTATTGGAAATTTGAGAAATTGGTGTTCATGCCATCAAGTTGGAGGCTACCCAAAATGAATATAAGGTGTTGTTCCTCCAACCTAAATGTGGCCTCATCACGACAGTGGAGGAGGCCATGGATGGACATAATGGAATGGGAATGAGAAGTGGAATTAAAATGGGTGGCCACTGGGAGATCCCGCATCTTCTTTTCTATTCAATTTTGGCCAGCTCTTCTCTCATGCCTCTGTAATTCTCTTTACTCCACTTTACCTTCAGCTCCCTAATCAATTCTGGTTCATTGCACAACATCCAATCCAAAATAGCTGCTCCCCTAGTGGGCTCAACCATGAGCTGCTCTAAAAAACCATCTCATAGGTATTCTAGGAATATCCCCTCTTGGGATCCAACACTAACCTGATTTTCCAATCTACCTGCATACTGAAGTCCCCCATGACTATTGTAGCATTGGCCTTTTGGCATGCGTTTTCTTTCTTCTGTTGTAATTTTTAGACCACATCCTTACTACTGTTTGGGGGTCTGTATATAACTCCCATCAAGGTCTTTTAACCTTTACAGCTCCTGAGCTCCATTCACAATGATTCAAGACCTTCTGACCCTATGTCACCTCTTTCTAATGATTTTATTTCATTTTTACCAACAAAGCAATGCTTCCCCCTCTGCATTCCTGCCTGTCCTTTCGGTACAACATGTATCCTTGGACATTAAGCTCCCAGCTATAATCTTCTTCCAGTCATGATTCAGTGATGCCTACAACATCAAACCTGCCAATCTGTAACTGTGCGACAAGTTATTCTACCTTGTTCCGTATACTGCACGCTTTCAAATATAACACCTTCAGCCCTGTATTCACCCTTTTTGACTTTGTCCACATTTTACATTGTAACTCCTCTTGTTGGCTGCAATTTGTATAGATTAATGTAGAAAGGAGAAAACTGAATTACAGCAAGTATATGTATGTATATTAAATAGTTAAATTAAGTAAGGCAAAAACTGAAATTTAAAAAAAACAAGTCATGAGGTAGTGTTCATGGGTTCAATATCCATTTAGAAATCGGATGGCAGAGGGGAAGAAGCTGTTCCTGAATCACTGAGTGTGTGCCTTCAGGCTTCTGTACCTCCTTCCTGATGGTAACAGTGAGAGGGTGATGCACGTCCTTGATGATGGAAGTTGCTTTTTCTGAGGCACCACTCCATGAAGATGTGTTGGATACTACGGAGGCTAATACCCAGAGATACAGAATCCCCTCGCTTCTGGCTCAGAAACAGGAGCTTCACTCAACTCATGATAATTCTATGGAGTTGACTGCCAATTATGCAATGGCTGATTCACCAGTTTGGAGTTAACTGCCTCATGGGAAGAAAATGCCCATGCTTCCAGGCATAAAACACAGACTTCCATGTATAAGAAGTATTAAAACTCCACCTCTGAAGAGCCTTCACAGAATATATTGTGCTTGAGACTATAGGGTTTTGTTTTGATAGAGGTGTAGACGTAGTAAGACTAAACTAACACACACCAGATGCTGGAGGAACTCAGCAGGTCAGCATAATCCTGACGAAGGGTCTCGGCCCGAAATGTCGACTGTACCTCTTCCTCGAGATGCTGCCTGGCCTGCTGCGTTCACCAGCAACTTCCATGTGTGCAGCATAATCCTCACTGGTTTGATTTCATGCACAGGACACATTTCACTGCTAATCTTTGTCTTTAAGTTCTCAGATGTACATAGAAAGGCAGGGAACTTGTGAGAAATGGCCTTTGCTCAAATACATTCAATGTGATTTTCTTGTGCATTTGTTTAGGAATGAGTGCAAACTGCAGGGGTGGGTTATGTATCAAATATCAATGATAATGTGAGTGTTTTTGCATAAAGTTTTCACAGCTTCCTGAGGAGAACCTGGTACTTGAAAGATGTTGATACAGAAAGACTTGGATGCCCCAGGGTCAAATGTTGGCCGAGGCTGAGTTAATGTCCTACAGTCAGAAGTTCGCTGAAAGGAGAGTACAATTTCAACACAGTTGAAAAAAGCAACATAAAATGAGACACAGGAACAGGAGTAGACAACATGAACTTACCAGCCTGTGTCATTATAGACTAATATTAATAATGACCTGCTTTTGTCCTCAACGCCACATTCCACTGTGTTTCCATCATTTTTGACTGCCTGTTGTTTAAAAGCCTGCCTGTTTCTGCCTTGATTTTGTTTTGATGACTCCACCTTCACTGTTTCCAGGGCCGGAGTACTCTTCTGACTCCACATCCCCAAGAGAAGAAATCCAACTTCAACTTCCAGATGGCTCTGTTGAGGTCATGTCTCAGTTTGATTTGTTTTTAGTGTTTCCTTGGGCTTGTGCTGGATGGATTTGGGGACTGAGAGGGGGGGTCAGGGATCAGGTAAGGATTTAGGATAGGGTTGTGGGAAATAAGAGGACTGCCTGGAGTCTTAATTCCCTGCTCTGCATCCGAAGGCCAGCAACGCAGACTTGGGATGTCTACAGGCCAGACTAGGATGTTCGGCCAGTTGTCCGATTCACAGACTAGCATGGTCGAAGGCTGATGCCCTCTAACCCCCCACCAACCCCAGGGTCAGCAATTTGTCAACCAGTTCTAGAGTCATAGTTGCATCCAGGCAGGAGGAATAAGGTCCAATAAAACTCTGGGATCCCAAATCAGTGAGTCTGGAGGTCAAGGCCTGGTGTTTGAAGATTGGCAGATCTTGGAGTCAATGCCAAGAATCGAGGCTCGAGGATCGAATCGGAGGACCGGAACACTAGCCAGAGCCCAGGCCTGCGAACCTCTGCAAGTCTGCTGGAGTAGTCGAAGGCCCAACGTGTGCATGTATGAGCCCAAATCCAAATCTACTGGAGGCTTTTCTCGGAGTTCGAGGACTGTGCATGTGTGCATGGGAGGGAGAAACGAAGCTTGCTTTGCTGTTGTTGTTTCATTGCCAATTTTGTTCAGTTCTGTTGTGTTCTGTGTTGTTCTGCAGAGAATTGCAGCATGCGATAGTGGTAACACACACAAAGTGCTGGAGGAACTCAGCAGGCCAGGCAGCATCTAAGGAAAGAGTACAGTCGACGTTTCGGGCCAAAAGCCTTCGGCAGGACTGGAGAAAAAATGCTGAGAAGTAGGTTTGAAAGGTGGGGGGAGGGGAGAAAGAAATGCAAGATGATGGGTGAAAACGGGAGGGGGAGGGATGAAGTAAAGAGCTGGAAAGTTGATTTGTGAAAGAGACAGAAGGCAAAGAAAAGGGGGGAAGAGCACCTGCTGGAGGCAATGGGCAGGCAAGGAGCTAAACTGAGAGAGGGAAAAGGGGATGGGAAATGGTGAATGGGGGGCATTACTGGAAGTTTGAGAAATCGATGTTCATGCTATCAGGTTAGAGGCTACCCAAATGGAATATAAGGTATCGTTCCTCCAACCTGAGTGTGGCCTCATCATGACAGTGGAGGAGGCCATGGATGGACATATCGGAATGGGAATCGGAAGTGGAACTAAAATGGGTGGCCACTGGGAGACTGTGCTTGGTGGTGTGATCCCATTGGAGGTGGCGGAAGTTTTGGAGAATTATGTGCTGGATGTGGAGGTTGGTGGGGTGCTAGGTGACTCCCTCATCCATTCGTCCCTCCCCACTGATCTCTCTCCTGGAACTTATCCTCGCAAGCAGAACAAGTGCTACACCTGCCCCTACACCTCCTCCCTCACTACCATTCAGGGCCCTAAGCCGTCCTTCCAGGTGATGTGACACTTCACCTGTGAGTCTGTTGGGGAAATATACTGTGTCCGGTGCCCCTGGTGTGGCCTCCTGTATATCAGTGAGACCCAGTGTAGATTGGGAGACCGAGCACCTACGCTCCATCCGCAAGAAGAAGCAGGATCTCTCAGTGGCCACCCATTTTAATTCCACTTCCCATTCCCATTACAATAGATATACTCATGGCCTCCTCCACTGTCGTGATGAGGCCACGCTCAGGTTGGAGGAACAACACCTTATATTCCATTTGGGTAGCCTCCAGCCTGATGGCATGAACATCGATTTCTCAAACTTCTGGAAATGCCCCCCACCCCCTCTTTCACCATTTCCTGCCCCCTTTTCCCCTCTCCCACCTTATCTCCTTTCCCTTCCATCACCTCCCTGTGATGCTCCTTCCCCCATTTTCTTTCTTTCATGGCCTTGCGTCTCATTCACCGATCGACTTCCCAGCTCTTTACTTCATCCCTCCCCTCCAGGTTTCACCTATCACCTTGTGGTTCTCTCTCCCCTCCCCCCACCTTTTAAACCTGCTCCTCAGCTTTTTTTCTCCAGTCCTGTTGGAGTGTCTCGGCCTGAAATGTCAATTGTACTTTTTTTCCATGGATGCTGCCTGGCCTGCTGAGTTCCTCCAGCATTTTGTGTGTGTTGCTGGGATTTCCAGCACCTGCTGATTGTCTCTTGTTTGTAATGTTATGTTGGTGCCAGCCACTGTGGAGACACTTATGGGCTCCCCACAGACCACCCTCGGGTGTGTTGGTTGTTAATGCAAATGACACATTTCACTGTATGTTTTGAGCTACATGTGGTCAATAAACCTGAATCTCGATCTGAAATGGGTGGACGTTTGTTTTGAAGTTTTGCTTCTTATTGTGGATTTCCTCATGAGGGAAAGTGATCTAACTCACCCATCCCTCTCTTATACATTTTAATAAGATCTGTTCATTCTTCTGCCCTTCAGTGAACATAGACCCAACCTGATCAATATTTCTTAACAACCCTTTATTCCAGGTTTTGTTCATTAGGTTCCTTGTTGTATGACATGGGCAATCATGGTCTTTCCATGATCATGATTGTTCTTGGCAAATTTTTCTTCAGAAGCGATTTCATTGCCTTCTTCTGAGCAGTATCTTTACATGACATGTGATCCCAGCCATTATCAACACACTTCAGAGATTGTCTGCCAGGCATCAGTGGGCGCATAACCAGGACTTTAGATATGCACCAGCTTCTCATACGACCATTGACCACTTGTTCCCATGGCTTCACGTGACACTGATCAGGGCTAATCAGGTGCTACACCTTGCTGAAGGATGACCTGCAGGCTCGTGGAGGAAAGCAGCACCTTACACCTCCTTTGGTAGAGACGTATCTCCATCCCGCCCACTCAATTATTCCAGGTTTCAACCCATTCAACCTTCAAAGCACATATGCAGTGTACCTCCTTAAATAGAGACCAGTGCTGCTGGTAACCTACCAAATATTGAAAGAGCAACATTCACAAAATGGGAAAGTAACTCAACAGGTCAGGCAGGATCAATGGAAATTAATGAACAGTCGACGTTCTTGGTCGAGACCCTTCATCAGGACTGGAAAGGAAGGGGTTAGAAGCCAGAATAAGGAAATAGGGGGAGGGGATGGAGTACAAGGTGATAGGTGAAGCCAGGTAAGGGTGGGAAGAGGAATAAAGTAAGAAGCTGAGAGGTGATTGGCTAGAGAAAAAAGGAATCTGATAGGAGAGGAGTGTGGACCATGAGAGAAAGGGAAGGAGGAGGGAATCCAGGGGAGTAATAGCCAGGCGAGAAGAGATAAAAAGTCAGAGAGGGGAATAGAGGAAAGTGGTGGTGGGGGATTTGTTTACTGGACGGAGAAATCGATATTCATGCCGGCAGGTTGGAGGCTACCCAGATGGAATATAAGGTGTACCTCCTCAAGCCTGAGGGTAGCCTCATCTTTGCACAAGAGGCCATGGACTGACACGTCAAAATGGGAATGGCAATCAGTATTAAAATGCTTGGCCACCGAAAAGTGGCAGATGGAGCAGAGGAGCTTGACGAAGTGGTCCCTCAATTTATGATGGGTCTTTTCAATGTAGAGGAGGCTGCATCAGGAGCACCGGACATGATCGACAGCCCCAGCAGATTTGCTGGTGAAATTTTGCCTCACCTGGAAAGACTGTTTGGAGACCTGAATGGAGGTGAGGGAGGAGGTGTAGGGGCAGGAGCAGCACTTAGGCTGTTTGCAGGGATAAGTGCCGGGAGGGAGATCAGCGGGGAGAATGGACAAGGGAATTGTAGAATGAGCGATCCCTGCGGAAAGTGTGCGGGGGTAAAAATATATTTAGTGGTAGGATCCCTTTGCAGATGGTACTGCCTTGTGGAGCACCTCTGCTCCATCTGCCACAAGCAGAACATCCTGGTGGCCAAATATTTTAATTCTGATTCCCATTCCAACCTGATTTTCCCAAACCCTTGCATATTGAAGCCCCCCATTACATTTGTGTCATTATCCTTATTACGTGCCCTTTCCAGCTCCCTTTGCAACCTCAACACCACATCCTGGCTACTATTTTAAGGCTTATGTATAATTCCCATGATGGTTTTCTCACCCTTGCAGTTTTTTAATTTCATCCACAAAGATTCAACATTCTCTGACCCTATGTCACCACTTTCTAAAGATGTAATTCCATCTCTTACCAACAGAGCCACACCACCGCTATGCTTTTCAATACAATGTTAAGCTCCCCACTATACCTTCTTCCAGCCACAACTCAGCCCACAACGTCATACCGACCAATGTGAATAAGGTGCCATGAGTTCATCCACCTTATCCTAAATGCTACGCGCATTTAAATACAGCACCTTCAGTTCTGCATTCTTCGCCCTTTCGAATTTTGCCTCCATGGTACAATTTAACTCTTTGCTCTGTTTGCATTCGTACCCAATCATTGACTTGTCCTTCCTTACATTTATGTTACACCTATCATCTACTTGTAAACCTGCTGGCTCATCCTCAGCTTTATCATACTGGTTCCCATCCCCCTGCCATATAAGTTTAAACCACTCCCAACAGCTCTAGTAAACTGCCCCACAAAAATATTGGTCCTCCTCGGATTCAAGTGAAACCCATCCCTTCTATACAGTCACACCTGCCCCAGAAGAGATCCCAATTATCCAGAAATCTGAATCCTTGTCCCCTGCTCCAATTCTTCAGCCACACATTTATCTGTCACCTCATTCTATTCCTATCCTCACTGTTGCGTGGTACAGGCAGCAATCCTGAGATTACTACCTTGAGGTCCTGCTCCTCAGCTTCCTTCCTAACTCCCTGACTTCTGTTTTCAGGACCTCCTCCCTTTTTCTACCTATGTCGCTGGTAACAATATGTGCTGTGACTTCTGGCTGCTCACCCTCCCTATTCAGGATATTGTGGACATGCTCAGAAACATCATGGACCCTGGAACCTGGAATGCGAACTACCATCTGTGTTTAGTTTTTATATCCACAGAATTGCCATCTGTCCCCCTGACTCTACAGTTCCCTGTTACTGCTGCCCTCCTCTTCAGTTCCCTACCTTCTGAGCCACAGGGCCAGACTCTATGCCAGAGGCACGGCTGCTGTTGCTTCTCCCTGGTAGGTCGCACCCCCCCCCCCAACAAAATGGATTACTTATTGTTGAAAGGGACGGCTACAAGGGTGCTCTGTACTATCCCTCTCCTGACAGTCACACATTTATCTGTCTCCTGTAGCCTTGGGGTGACTACCACCCTGTAGCTCCCATCTATCACCTCTTTACTTTCTCTAACAAGCTGAAGCTCATCGAGCTGCAGCTCCAGTTCCTTAACACGGTCCCTAAGGAGCTGCATTTCAATGCACCTGGTGCAGATGTGGCCATCGGGGAGGCCCGGCATCTCCTGGAAATCCTACATTTGACACCCAGAACAGAACAATGACCCTGTAGACATACACCCAATTCTCTCAAGAAAATATGAAAAAATAAATAAGGAATAAGGATTGAACTTATCTACTTACCTTGCCTCCGCCTGTTCTCACCAAAACCTTACCGTTCTGACTCAGACCACTCCCATGATGACTGCTCAGCTAGATGGTACCACTCTTTTATGGAGACTGGGTTTTTAAAGCTCTTCGCCAGACTTGCAGCGGAACACTTCTACTGTGTTTGCGCAGAACTCCAATCAAAGACTCCTGTTGAAAAAACTTGCACTTCCTCACTAGCAGATCCCCACTTGCAAGGTAATGGGTCCAGACCAGTGCTTCACAAGCAAAACCCTCACCACTGTTAAGCTCATCTACAAGCAGTGCTGCCGTAAGAAATAAGCATCCATCATCAAGAACTCCCACCATCCAGGCCATGCTCTCTTCTCGCTGCTACTATTGGAAGGGAGATACAAGAGCCTTTGGTCCCACATCACCAGGTTCAGGTACAGTTATTACCCTACAACCATCAGGCTCCTGTACCTGCAGAGAGGATAACTTCACTCACTCCAACACTCAACTGATTCCGCAACCTATGGACTTGCTTTCAAGTATTCTGCAACTAATATCCTCAATGTTGTTTATTCCTTATTTAATTATTATTAGTAGCAATTTTCTGTATTTGCAGTTTGTCACATTGGTTATTTGTCCTTATTTGTTTGTGTATAGTTTGTCATTGATTTTATTGTGTTTCTTTGTACCTACTGTGAATACCTGCAAGAAAATGAACCTCTAGGTAGCATATGGTAACAGGTATGTACTTTAGAACATAGAACGTAGAATAGTACAGCACATTACAGGCCCTTCGGCTCACAATGTTGTGCCGACCCTCAAACCTTACCTCCCATATAACCCCCCACCTTAAGTTCCTCCATATACCTGTCTAGTAGTCTCTTAAACCTCACTAGTGTACCTGCCTCCACCACTGACTCAGGCAGTGCATTCCACGCACCAACCACTCTCTGAGTCAAAAACCTTCCTCTAATATCCCCCTTGAACTTCCCACCCCTTACCTTAAAGCCATGTCCTCTTGTATTGAGCAGTGGTGCCCTGGGGCAGAGGCGCTGGCTGTCCACTCTATCTATTCCTCTTAATATCTTGATAATACATTTAGTTTGAACTTTCGTTTCACAGTTTAGTAGAGAAGGGAATTTTCATTCTTTGGTCTGGAAGATAATAGCAAAGGATTGATGTAGTTGGCAGTGAAATTTAACAGAAGATACTCTGCATCTGTGGAGAGTAAGGAGCCATCTGTGAGGAAGCCCTCTGGACAGTAACATTGTGTTTGAGTTACTGGACTGACAGTGGTGAGGTGCAGGAGTTCAAATCCCACAAAGGCAGCTGGGGGGGGCACAGTAGCGTGGTGGTTGGCACAATGCCTTACAATACCAGCAACCCGGGTTCAATACCCGTCGCTGCCTGTAAGGAGTTTGTGCATTCTCCCCATGACCATGTAGATTTCCTCCCACAGTCCAAAGATGTTCCGGTTGGTAGGTTAGCTAGTCATTGCAAGTTGTCCCGTGATTAGGCTAGTATTAAAGCGGGGGATTGCTGGGCGGTGTGACTCAAAGGGATGGGAGGGCCTCTTCCGAGTTGCGTTTTAAAAAAAATTCCTTTAAACAATCAAAAAATAATAAATACATAATCTGGAGTTCAAAAAATGCTAGCCTCAGTAATGAGAAGCAGAAAACTACTTAATTGTTGCAAATGCCCTTCTGGTTCATTATTTTCATGATCTCATCTGACCACAATGCAAGTACTTATGGAACAAAGACCATTGTTTTACATCAAGCAATGTGACAGCCAATTTCAATAATGATCAAGAGGCCATAATTAGCAATGAACCTCGAAGAATGTAAGGAATGGGAGTAGGAATAGACTGTTTAATCCTTTCAGTTTGCTCTGCTATTTTTTAAGATCATGGCTAATCACCTTCCTCAATTTCCCAGAACTGGACCCAATATCCCTTGATTCCAAAAACCTGTTGATCACTGTTCTGAAAGGACAGACAGCAAAGAGGTCTATAAACCTACAAGAGATTGCAAACAGAGAAGAGAAACACCATGGCAAATAGCTAACGTTGTTCCATTATTTAAGAAGGGACCAAGGAATAATCCTGGAAACTATAGATCAGTGAGTCTCAGATCAGTGGTAGGGAAGTTACTGAAGAGAATTACTAGGGATGGGATTTATGAGCATTTGGAAAACTATGGCCTAGGGAGAGCCACCATGGCACATCATGTCTTACTAATGAAACCTTTTTGACAGGGTGATTGAGGTGTGGATGTTGACTACATGGATTCAATCAGCATTTGACAAGGTTCCTCATGGGAGGCTCATCCAGAACATTCGATGCATGGGATCCATGGTGAATTGATCATTTGGATTCAGAATGGCTTGCCCATAAAAGACAGAGGGTAGTGGTTGAAGGGATTTATTCTAGCTGGAGGTTTGTGCTTAGCAGTATTCTGCAGGTTTTTGTACTGCGACCTCTGGTGTTTCTGATGTATATCAGTGACCTGGATGAAAATATAGATGTGTGGGTTAGTTTGCAGATGATATGAAGATTGGTGGTGTTGTGGATGACATAGAAGACTGGCAAAGAATAACACGGGATATCGATAGGTTGCAATATGGGTGGAGAAATGGTAGATGTAATTAACCCAAACAAATGTGACGTGTTACACCTTAGGTCAAATACAAAGAGACAGTACACTGTTAAGGGCAAGATCCTTAACAGTTGATGAGCAGAGGGATCTTGGGGTCCAAGTTTATATCTCCATGAAAGTGGGTATGCAAGTTGAAAAGGTGGTGCTTGCTCCTAATACTTGAGGGATTTAGTTCAATAGTCAGAAAGTTACATTTCAGCTTTATAAAACTCCAGTTAGGTTGCAACTGGAGTATTGCACACAGTTCTGGTCACCCCAGTATAGGGAAGGATGTCAAGGCATTGGAGAGGGTGCAGAAGAGGTTCACCAGGCTGTTGGCTGGACTAGAGAGCATGGACTATAACGAGAAGTTGAGCAAACTTGGGTTGTTTCCTTGGGAGCAGTGGAGGCTGAGGGGAGATCTGATAGAGGCTTATGTTAATGAGAGATATATAGTAGACAGACAATATCTATTTTCAAAGGTTGAAATGCTTAATACCAGAGGGCATGCATTTAAGGTGAGGAGAGGTAATTTCAAAGGAGATGTTGAAGGGTAAGTCATTTATTTATTACACATAGGGAGGGGTGGATGCCGAGAATATGCTGCCTGGAGTGGTGGTAGAAGCAGAAACATTAGACAGTTTTTTTAAGAGACATTTAGATAGACACAATTGTGAGGAAAATGGAAGGATATGAACATTATATAGGCCAGAAGAGAGTAGCATAGTTTGCCATTTTATTACTAATTTAATTGGTTCGAAACAACATAGTGAGCCAAAGTGCCTGATTTTGTGCTTTTTTCCGATTATTCTTCACTGGCCATCATTTATCAACATGCATTTGTAGACATTTTCTGAACTCCTGAAGATTTGCTCTGCCCCACATCTTTATATGGTCAGCATATTTCTCTAAGCTACACTCAACCTTTTAACTACATTAATATGAATTGTAATAACTGAGGCCTCAACTTCAAAGGACATCATGAAGGCATACAACTTTCTCCATGCATGATTGCTTTGCAATTATAAACCCAATAATGCACCAGATCAGTTCTTGGGAAGACAGCATTATCTTAAGAGGAAGTAAATACAATGGGCTTACAGTTAAAAAGAACTAAATTCTCAGACTGTGTTTCATGTCAATAGGTTTTCATCAATTGCACTGGGGCCAGGAGAACCAGAAAACATGTGATTCACTGCAGGGATTTTGGAAGTTAGCCTAGTATTGTGCAGACACAAAAAATACCTCAGAAGCAAGTGCACAATAACAACACCCACTGTAACAAACCAATCTTAACAATCTAGAAACTGTGCACAAAAGACGTATTTAACAGAGGGTATCCAATATCCGCCATTTATCTGGTTATCCAATGCACTAGGATATACAGATATAATATACCATAAGACCAAGGAACAGAATTAGGCACATTTGGCCCATTGAGTCTGCTCCGCCATTCAATCATGGCTGATCCTTTTTATTTCTCCTCCTCAACCCCACTTCCTGGCCTTCTCCCCATAACCTTTGATTCCATGTCCAATCAAGAACCTATCAATGTCTGCCTTAAATATACCCAATGACCTGGCCTCCACAGCTGCATGTGGCAATAAATTCCACAAATTCATCACCCGTTGGCTAAATACATTTCTCCACATCCCTGTTTTGAAAGGGCATCCCTCTATCCTGAGGCTGTGCCCTCTTGTCCTAGACTCTCCCACCATGGGAAATATCCTTTCCACATCTACACTGTCTGGGTCTTTCAACATTCGAAAGGTTTCAATGAGATCCCCCCCATCATCCTTCTAAATTCCAGCAAGTACAGACCCAGAGCCATCAAACGTTCCTTGTATAATAACCCTTTCATTCCTGGAATCAACCTTGTGAACCTCCTCTGGACTCTCTCCAATGCCAGCACATCTCTTCTAAGATGAGGAACCCAAAACTGTTCACAGTACTCAAGGTGAGGCCTCACCAGTGCCTTATAAAGCTTCCACATCACATCCTTGCTCTTGTGTTCTGGACCTCTTGAAATGAATGCTAACTCAGCACTGTCTTGACCTGAAGTTAACCTTTAGGGTGTTCTGCACAAGGACTCCCAAGTCTCTTTGAATCTCAGATTTTTGGATTTTCTCCCCGTTTAGAAAATAGACCGCACAATTATGTTAGATATATATATGTAGTGCTGTGGGTTAACGGGTGGAGTTGTTGATCAGCTTGATGGTTTGGGGGAAGTAACCATTTTTGAGTCTAGTAGTCCTGATATGGATGTTGTTTAGTCTCTTGTAGGGCCGCTGTGGGTGATGGTATAGGCCTTTTTAACTACCCGTTGTAGGGTCCTCTTGTCCGCCACAGGGCAGCTTCTGTACCACACAGTGATGCAGCATGTTAGAATGTAGAAGGCCGTGAGTATTGATGTGCAGCTCTCTTCAGCCTCCTCTGAAAACTGAGGCATTGACGAGCTGTCTAGACTGTGGAGGTGTGCTCTGGGACTGCAGGTTCTCGCAAATAAATTGAAGCGAATTGTTTTATGTTTAATGGAGCCTGCAACATATTTTATTGAACTCCAAAACCTAAACACAAAAGCGTGCTCAAAATCTTTATGTAACAATGTCATCACATCAGACCATTCTCTTAAAGGGAAACCCTAAACTCAATGTCAGTGTTTGTGAATTATGTACATTTCTCCCAATTATATTATCCTACACAGCACCCCCAGAATTCACTAAAACTGGCATTGTAAGCCTGTCTGGATCTTGGACAAGCCATCTGGCTCATGTCCTGTGTTCCATGGGTGGAGGAACTGTATGTGCCTCTGGCTCATCCAGAGGTGCATTGATATGCTCATGGTCATGTTGTGACCCAGGGGCATAGTAGGGGAATACTCCAAGTTCTGGTGGGCCTGTTTAAGGCAATCTACCGAAATACATTTAGGTTTACCCCTCTAATCTATGATAAAAGTTTCAAACTGCGGACCAGGCCATCGTAAGGGAGCCTAAGGGGATGTTGGTGTGCGTCACGTCGATTGAAAACAAACATGGTGGTACGTAGGTCTACAGGACCCCAATAATTCTGTACACCATGATGGAGGTTAGGAATAGGTGCAAAGGAATTGAATTTACTGAGGCTGGTGGAACGCTATTGAGAGGCCGACCAGGTGGTCGTGGCATCAGGAATGAAATCACCTGGCACTCATAATGGCTGCCAATATACCAACTCTGCCATGGACGACTGCAGGATCTCTTTTGGAGCACTTCTGAGCCCCGGCAGGACCCAGGGAGATGATCATGCCAACACTCATCGGTCAGAGAAGCCCTCAGAGCAGTCTTTAAGGAGGGGTGAATCTGCTCACATAGATCACTGGACTGTGGGTGATACACCACGGTATGATGTAGCTTAATGCTGAGGATCTGGGCCATCATAACCCAGAGGTCTGAAATTAATTGCGGAAACGTGGTCAGAGGAAATATCAGATGGGGTGCCACACCAAGCCGCCAGATGCTGATCAATGCCCAAGCCACATCTGCAGCCATTGTTGAAGCTAGAGGGACATCTGGCCACCTGGTGCCCCTGTATAGTGAAGGTGCGTGAAACTGCAGGAGGGGCAAGAGGACGCACAATGTCCACATTGACATGGTCAAACCATCACTCAGAGACCTCGAAAAGTGCTAATGGCGCCTGAACGTGACAGTTAATTTTTGCCCGCTGGCACTCCACACAAACTGCAGTCCAGTCCAATCATGCACATCCTTTCTGAGGCCGTGCAAACAAACTTTAGTGCAACCAGTTTCTGTGAGGCCTTCCAGTCCGGATGTGAGGAGACATGTATAAGACAACCCGTCTCCAGTTTGCAGGTACGATGGGGTGAGGACAATTGGTTGAGACATCACACAGGAGAGAAACCCCAGCTTCCCCAAACCTAATGTCAGCCAACCACAGGCCCATTAACTCTGTCCGGTAAGCCTGGACCTCTGTATCAATAACTGGGTCGGCTGCCATGCCAGTGTAGTCAACCCCTGTGTGTACGGCCTCAACAGCTGGCCATGAGACACAATTAGCCATGGCATTATTTTTCCCCTTCATGTTGTATATCAGTTGTGAACTCTGATAGGTAGGCCAGGTGGTGTTGCTGCCACACAGACCAGGGTCTGATATTTTGGCCATCACATGCACAAGGGGTTTGTGGTCAATGAATGCTGTGAAATGGCGACCTATGAAAATAACAGACAGCCAAATAGCGATCAAAAAGTTCACGGTCAACACACAAAAAATGCTGGTGGAATGCAGCAGGCTAGGCAGCATCTATAGGAAGAAGAACAGGCAACGTGTTGGGCCAAGACCCTTAGTCAAGACTAACTGAAAGAAGAGTTAGTAAGAGATTTGAAAGTGGGAGGGGGAGGAGGAGGGGGAGGGGGAGGGGGAGGGGGAGATCCAAAATGATAGGAGAAGACAGGAGGGGGAGGGATGAAGCTAAGAGCTGGAAAGTTGATTGGCAAAAGGGATACAAGGCTGGAGAAGGGAGAATCCATGGCCGTCCCATTCCCATTCTGATATGTCTATCCATGGCCTACCCCCTCTATTGTCAAGATGAAGCCACACTCAGGTTGGAGGAACAACACCTTATATTCCGTCTGGGTAGCCTCCAACCTGATGGCATGAACATTGACTTCTCTAACTTCCATTAATGCCCCTCCTCCCCTTCTTACCCGATCCTTTATCTATCTATCTATTTATTTATTTATTATTCCCCCCCCCCTTTTTTTCTCTCTGTCCCTCTCACAATAACTCCTTCCTCTGGTGCTCTCCTCCCCCTTTCTTTCTCCCTAGGCCTCCCGTCCCATGATCCTCTCCCTTCTCCAGCCTTGTATTCCTTTTACCAATCAACTTTCCAGTTCTTAGCTTCATCCTCCACCCCCCCCGCCCCTGTCTTCTCCTATCATTTTGGATCTCCCCCTCCCCCTCCCAATTTCAAATCTCTTACCATCTCTTCTTTCAGTTAGTCCTGACGAAGGGTCTTGACCCAAAACCTTGACTGTACCTCTTCCTATAGATGCTGCCTGGCCTGCTGCGTTCCACCAGCATTTTGTGTGTGTTGCTTGAATTTCCAGTATCTGTAGATTTCCTCGTGTTTGAGTTCGCGGTCAAACACGCTGTTCTTCTTTTCGGGGGTATGAGGCTACTGGCTGAAGAAGACGAGCAGCACCCACAACATCGTCTGAGGCATCAGTAGAAATGGCTATGGGTGCATTGGGGAGCAGGTGTGCCAGTAGGGTCGCATTAGAAAGAGCTCATTGGGTATCATTAAACGCCTTGGCCATCTTCGCTGACGAGTGAAGCATTTGATAAGAGGTATTGCCTTTATGCGCACTATACAAAGGGAGCACAAGTTCAGCACCTCGTGGAACAAAGCAGTGATAGAAGTTTACCATACCTAAAAACAACTGTAGTTTTTTTTGTAGTGCGGGGTGATGAGAAATCCATAATAGTGGCTACTTTTGATGGGAGAGTTTTCACACCTTCTGCAGAGATGCGATGGGTGAGAAAGTCATTGGTTGACAACCCAAACTGGCATTTAACAGGGTTAATAATCAACCTCTGTTGGTTTAAGTGCTCGAAAAGTGTGCGAAGATGAAATACGTATTCAGATTTGGACACACTGGTGACAAGTATGTCATCTATGTAAACAAAAAGAAAGTCCAAGTCTTTTAATACAGAGTCCATCAGCCATTGGAAAGTCTGTGCTGCATTTTTTAGCCCAAACAGCATAAGCAGAAACTCAAAAAGGGCAAATGGGGTTATCACACCTGTTTTGGGAACATCCTCTGAGCACAGACACCCTATGGTAGCCCTAACTGGACTGGCTTCGGAAAAAATATTAACTTTCCAGCTAGATGTGCTGAAAAGTCTTGAATGTGTGGGACAGAGTAATGCTTGGGAGGTGGTGGCCTTGTTAAGGCGTCAGTAATCACCACATGGGCAGCAACCACCATCAGACTAAAGGATCACATGGAGGAGTGAAACCCAAGGGCTATTTGACCAGTATACAATGCTGAGTCTTTCCATATTGGCAAACTCAGTCTTCGCAGTTACCAGCTTTTCTGGGTCCAGTCTCCCTGCGTAGGCCAGTTGTGGGAATGTGGTGCTTGACCATATTTTGTGACTGCAGTGGAGAATGAGGGTTTGGTGAAGTTTGGGAGATCACCCAGCAGTCCAGTAAACTCACATGCGGTGGTGTATGCATTTTGACAGAGTCATTGTGGGGAACTTACTGGGAGGAGCAGGGTAACGACCCAAAGACCTTGACATTCACAAGTCAGCAGTTCTCAAGATCGATTAACAGTCGTTGGGCACACAGAAAATCTGTGCAAAGCAGAGATCTAGCCACTTCAGCCAGGAAGAAATCCCATGTGTAACGTTTTCCACCAGAGTGTCACCTGTTCTATCCCATAAGTCTGGATCTTGTTTGCAGTTGACAGCCTCCAGTGGGGTTTTGTCACTCAGCACCTTCTCAACAGGTGATGCTGGCAGCACATTCACTTGAGCAGCAGTGTCAAACAGGAACACGAGGAAATCTGCAGATGCTGGAATTTCAAGAAACATACATAAAAATTGCAGGTGAACGCAGCAGGCTTGGCAGCATCTATAGGAAGAGGTACAGTTGACGTTTTGGGCCGAGACGCTTCATCAGGACTAACTGAAAGAAGAGATAGTAAGAGATTTGAAAGTGGGAGCGGGAGGGGAGATCCGAAATGATAGAAGACAGGAGGCAAAAGGGATATGAGGATCATGGGATGGGAGGCCTAGGGGGAAAGAAAGGGGGAGGGAGGAAGCCCAGAGTATGGGCAAGGAGTACAGTGAGAGGGACAGAGGGAGAAAAAGGAGAGAGAAAAAAATAATAGTAATAAATAAATAACGGATGGGGTACGAAGGGGAAGTGGGGCATTAATGGAAGTTAGAGAAGTCAATGTTCATGCCATCAGGTTGGAGGCTACCCAGCTGGAATATAAGGTGTTGTTCCTCCAACCTGAGTGTGGCTTCATCTTTACAGTACAGGCGGCCGTGGATAGACATATCAGAATGGGAATGGGACGTGGAATTAAAACGTGTGGCCACTGGGAGATCCTGCTTTCTCTGGCAGTCAAATCTCTTACTATCTCTTCTTTCAGTTAGTCCTGATAAAGGGTCTCAGCCTGAAACGTTGACTGTACCTCTCCCTATAGATGCTGCCTGGCCTGCTGCGTTCACCAGCAATTTTTATGTGTTGAGTGTCATACAGGAAGTGTTGCCCTGAAAGGGTGACCGTAATGAACAGTAGTCGACCCTGGCAGCTGGAACCCATGGTTTTCACACTCCTTTGAAGTCCCGATGCACTGACACTGTCAAGCCTATAAGGCAGTTGGCACTTCCTATGCTCGTACCAAGGAGAGCATGGTAAAAGCACAGGCCCATCATCGTCTGTTTCGCTGCCATGGGCATCCTTATATTGGGGGCCTTGCTGACTGGGCTAATGGTCCTGATTATTTAAATAGGCAGTGAGCAGAGAATGTTTTTTTTATATTTGTTCCTGGCACACAGATTGTTCAACTAGGGTGGATCCAAGCTTTATTGCCCATCCCTATTGCCTTGGAGACAAAGACAGTGTGTACAATGTAGTCATGGCTGGTTAATGCTTCACCAGCACTGGCTGAGCCATGGATGCAAGCACAAGGAATATCAGACAAACTGCAAGCAACAGCAAAGTATTGTCAAATTTAAAAAAAACAAAGTAATCTTGATTTAACAAGCTCTCAGACAGTGAAAAAACCAGTTAGAGATATTTTTTATTTGCAACATAACCACTAATTGGAACTACAATTAAAAACTGCAAATATTTTTAATTGAACAGCTATTGCATATATAAACATTAACAAGTCTGCACTTGTTGGGCCAGGTAGAATGATGCTCCTTCTAGGTGAGGCTCCCAGCTACGTGGGCAAATAAAATACACTCCCACTTCAGTCAGCTTGAGATGAATCATGTTAAACAACAACAACAATGTTAGCCTGGCTGTGCCCAGTGCAAAATATAACAACAAAATCCTACAAAAACCAGAACATTTTAAATGGTCTTTAACTATAGTGCCTTGAAAAAGTATTTAGCCCCCAGAACTATTTTCACATTTTACTGTCTCATTTTCTAAATTTATAACATATTGAAGTAGGAAAATTGATGTCCTTTAGTGGCCCAGTCACTTTAACCCAATCAAACATCTCTGGCAAGCACTTAAGAATGATGCCCACCACTGCCCCCCAAATAACCTGGCATAGCCTGAGCAATTTTGCGAGGAATGGGCAAATCTTGGTCCAACAGGTTGTGCAAAGCTAATAAAGACTTAACAAAAAAACTACTGGCTGTAATAGCTGCGAGAGGTGGTTCAACTAAGTACTGAGCAAAGAGGGATGAATACTTTGGACATTTCAGTTTTTGAACTTTTTCCATGTTTTATAATTTTTCCTGTTTATTTGGGCTCTACTGTGAAAAAGAACATCCGCTTCATAAATAAAAATTCTCAGCTAAATTAATCAAAATCTCTGGTTGTAATACTTATTTATGTGAACAAAGGGTTGGGGGATAAATACTTTTACAGGGCACTGTACTTTAAACATTCTTAATTCATTCCCACCATAGTGTGAGTCTTTACAACGTCAGCAACACCATGTTGCCATTACACATGTTTACAACAATTTCATTTAAAATACTGGATGTTTTCCAGAATTAGAGGGCAGAGATTTTAAACTAGTGATAAAACAAAACTGCATAAGGTGGAAACCTAAAAATAAAAATAATAAACTCCCTCTGTAAATCATATACAACAGTTTACAAATTATTCATTTGACCAAACATCAAGTTAAAACAAACACTCCAAATTTATTTTGCTGTGCAAGAAATTTTCCATTTGATGGAAAATTTCAGTTATTCATTACTTTGGAGTATTTACATATGGAATTTAATGCAAGGCAGTAGTAGAGAATAGAGTCTATAAACTCGATCTATGCTTTTTAGTGATAAATTTGGAAGTGGCTCTGCATTTTCTCCTATTTATAAACAGATAGCTTTAGCTCCTCAGCGAATTATCCACAAATCTTTAAAATCTAAAACGAAACATCAAAACCCCAATGTTAAAATAGAACTCAGTTCTTTCCCAAATAACTGCAACTCACTGTTCCATTAGCATTCTATGAGGTGGCAGTGTTGGTAAGCAAAGATTTAAAAAAATGCTGGGATTCCATTTCCCATTTCTGGTCCCAGTCACCTACTGGATTTCAGGAACTTGACAGCAACCTCCCTTGGAAACAAGAACTGTCCTTATGCTTAAAACCAAACCATCAGCAGCATGCAAGAAAATGATGTATGGTTTAAAAAGATTCTGCTTCTTTACCAAGGCCAGATATATTGGAGAAATACAATTGTTTCAACTTGCTGATGGTGCAAAGTTATTGGATGCAGGGTTCTCCAAGGCAATTCTGATACTAAGATTTGTCCCAACCTTGAAGTAACTAATCTCTTGCCTTATCCCTTTATCTTGGTAAAGTTGGTGGGAGAGATTTAAAAACAGGTAAAACTGCAGTGCCTTTAGTAGGTCAGTGTCTGTTCTTCAAGATTGAATAGAGTTTCAAAGGTTTCAATCATTGCAGTTATCACAATGTGATGCAACTGTTCTGTGCCTCATTCTTTTCCAAAGTGTACAGCCATTAACCAGCAAGACTGGCAGTTCTTATTCCAAGTAAAATGAGAACTTGAGGAAGCATTTAACTACAATAGTGCGGGATGGAAGATGATACATGCCAAGGAGAGTAAGGCAGTTTTCCGTCATTAAAACTGCACTGCTGGCAAATTGTCTTAATCAATGGTATTTTGAAATGCAGCAATCCGAGCGTACAATGCTGTTAATTGCTGCTCGACAGTTCGGATTGCTCACCGGTCCCAGCTTTCAGACCTATAGCAGATCTTAAATGTGCTCAAAAACAAAGGGCTTTATAAACCCAAGAATTCCCTTTGGTTTCATTTATTGATTGTACAACTAAAAACAGTTTGAGCTATGTTCCTCACTAGAATAGGTGGAGCCCATCATGAAATATTCATTAAAACTCCATTAAAATACACATAAGGCAACACTGCCCATTCACCACTGAGCCAGATCTCTAAGACTGGTTTCTACTAGGGGACAGAACAATCCATTTAGCAGTGTACACACTCAGTCTTTACTGGTCTCAGAAGGCATTTATGTCAATAACATCATTTATGTTTCTGGTGTGCTTTCTGGACTAAAATATTTGTGATAGAGAATGGGGGAAAGGCGATGTCACTGAAGCATAGCAATTATTTCACTGTTCACTGGCTCAGAGAGATATTTTCTGGAGATACAAAACATATTCAGATTAAGGATTCTGGACATGAAACATTAACTGTCTCATTCCACAGGTGTTTCCTGACCTATTCAGTGTTTCCAGCATCCTGTTTTTTAAAACACCAAACAGTTAAGTGGGATAATCCAAAAACAAGATATAAAAGGTTTGAGTTGAAGTGCAATTGTAAATGCTGGAAATAATCAGGACCAGGCCACATCTGTGAGAAGAGAACAGGAGTTAACATTTCAGTTTGAAGATTTGAAGACTCTTCATCACAAATGACATTAGGGTCTTAAACCCGAATCATTAACTGTATTCTTTCCCACAGACAGGCCGGACCTGTTGAGTATTTATAACAGTTACTGTTTTCAGTTTAGATTTCTAGCATCTGAAATATTTTTTTTGATTTTCAACAGCTGTAACCAATTGCTCAGGAGAGTGGCTATTGCTATGACCAAGGCAAAAGATCTTTTAAAAATGAAATGGCTGGATATAGTAATGAGAAGACTGACTTGATCTGTCTTTCTTTGGGCCACTCTTCATTAAACGTTAATATCCAAGAGTACTTCTTCGCAACTAAACGTGGGTTGTAGAAAACAAATAAAATTGCAGATGCAAAAACAGAAAAGCTGAAAGAAGTTAATCAAGCAGCATCTGTGGAAAGAGAAAGCAGCCAACATTTCAGGTCAGCAACTTTTCCTCAGAGCAGGTGCCCCCAGATGGTTATCTAAAGGCAAGGGCCGTCATCAGATGAACCAATTCTGTCATCCCTTCAGTGTCAATCTAATTGAAAACCAAGTCTCTTCCCAACAAGAATGAGGAAAGAATGATCTACAGTCAGACAGTAACATGCCCATTACTAAAAGGCAAAGAAACTTTTTTTGCTGGTTTATAAACATCATGTACTTAGAGGAAATAAATGAACCTACGTATGATAGTGCATGCAGCAGGTATTGAGAGGAGATGGCTCTGCTAGTTAAAGTCTCCCCAGAAACCCAGTTTAACACCTATTCCAAAACTTTGTGCAATTCAAGAAAGGAAACAGAGACAAAAAAGGCAATATCCTCATCACAGTCATTATCTTTTCTAACTGTTTTTTCACATTCCACCTAATCTTACTAGTTTCATTTGGCCTTCCCTCATTCTTGTTACATTGGTCTGTCTAAACCTCACATGCCTAAATTAAGAAACAGGATCTAGAGCTCATTCTCTCAAGCACATTGGACAAATAAACTTCAGCACTGTGAAACATAAAGGATAAAAAGTTGATATTTCTCTAAAGCACCTGGCACAGCAAACAACAGCCATGCATTTCTGATGACAAAGTGTCAGCAGGATCCTATTAAATATAACTCCACCAGTTCACACTCTCTCTTCAGGCAACTATTTCTGAAAGAACTTGGTGACCAAGGCTTTCCAGCTTCACCACCAGCAACCATGACTACCCAATAATCTGAATCCCAAGGCCCCGTGCTACTTTCTCCAGTGTTTCCACAGGGTCTAGGGAGGAACTGTCATCATTTCTCTCAAGGACAGTAGCTGGCTTTGGTGCCATCTGTGCTACATTTCTGAGAACACAGTGGACAGAGGAGTCTCTTCCAGGAACACCTATATCCATCTCACCCACCTTGGAGGTTTGTGAAGAGTCACTGTGCTTTGACGGCAATGTTTTGGATGTGGGCTTAGCTGGCGGGTTGGTTTCCTGCTGCCTGGCACATCTCAGTTGGGCAGCTGAAGCAAGATAGTCATCCTCTCTTGCTGCTTTTCCAGCTGTAGGTTTCCTGGAAAGTATCTTATGGCAGGAGTCCAGTGCTGGAAAACATGTATCAATTGCTTTCCTTCGGCGCCCATGTCTCTTCTCTAGGTCCTTGATGATTTGCTGTGACAGCTCAACGGTTTCGTAACGGACCATATGCAGCTGCAGGTATCCATCTGCATGCTCCTTGTATCTAAATGGTGAAGGCAAAAAGATTTTGCATTTTTCTTCAATAAAACTGATTATTTTACATTTGACAAGTGTGGAACTTGAGAAGCTGAATGGTGTTATATTAAAAACCCCTGCTTTTATAAAATGTATTATTTAGGATAAACCAAAGTGCTTCACGGCCAATAAACTGCTTTAAATCATAGTCACTACTAAAATGTAAGAATAACTTAATACAAAATAACTTTTCACTTCTAGGACTGGTCTTAAATCCAACCAAGATTGATGGGAAAGCCAATTCCATGTTGACATCATAATGCAAAATGATTTTGTTAACTCTCCTGTTTTATATTCAAGAGAAAATCTCTCTCTCGTCCCATCCTCAGGAAAAAAAACAAAGCTACAATGATCACTGATGGATATAGGTGTTCCTGGAAGAGGCTTCAATGATGAATCAAGGTACAACAGGTGTACCTGTTACAAACTACTGTACATTGTTACAACACTGGAGTTATAAACCTGGGCATACTGTATCTATTTTATAGATTGAGTGAATGTGGTAGGTTAGGTTATTTGACAACACCCAACTCCAAATCAGAAGACTGTAGCTTTCAAAAACCCTAGATCACAAATTCACATTTTTGGTGGGGTTAGAGATATTGCCTTTAGCTAAATCCACAACTAAACTATAACTAGTTTTAAAATTGTGTGGCCAACTTCACCAAAAGGGAGGGGTAATATCAATACTGTAAATTAAGAAATGTGAGTGTGAAATTCAGATGATATACACTTTATGAGAGAGGAAACATTCAGGGGTTTGTACTTTAAAAAGTTTCGAAGTCTCCATGGAAGAGGTAATTCTGACCATTTTTCAGTCTTTCCTGGGAGAGGAGTGAAGGACTGCTGGATTTCTAACTTTGTACTTTTGTTTAAGTAGGGAAAGAGGAATTATACCAAATTAAAGCAGTCATCTTAAGATGGTGAGCAAATTATTGGAATCAATTCTGAGAAATGAACTGCCACATGGAAAGATACAGATTAGTCAGGGTCATTCACCTTGTACTTGTTAAAAGAAGGGTGTGTCTAATTAACTTGATTAAATTTTTTGACAACTTAACAAGGTGGATCTTTGAGGGCAGGTTCATGTAGTCTACATGAGTTTTAGAAAATCTTTTGACAAGGGCCCCAAGGGCTCACTGGTCATTTTCTTCAGTATTATTCTTTTTCAATATTTTTATTAATTACTTGCGTAGACAAATACAAATACATTACGATATTATGGAAATAGAAACAAGATTGAATTGCCTCATAACTATGTATAGTAAATTAACCATAATATTGAAAAGGTTTATTTTATTCTAATCTAAAGCAAAATCAAAACCCCATAACAAAACAGAAAAAAAAGAGGAAAAAAACAGCTGTTTGGATAAAAGAAAAGAAAATCTCTGACATACAGTCGTAAATTCGAACATATAATAGCCATCATCATTGCTGAACAAATCGAAATTGTGAAAGTAATTCCAAAAAGGTTCCCATAATGTGAAAAAATCTTGCCTAGGTATAGAAATAGAACACCTAATCTTCTCTACATTTAAACATGACATAACATTAATCAACCAACGGGCATGAGTAGGCAGAGCGGCATCTTTCCATTTAAGCAACAAAACTCTTCTGGCTAAAAGAGAAATAAAAGCCAAAATAAGCAAATAATTCGGCTTAAGAGTAAAATCATTTCCTCCAACAATGCCAAACAAGGCAGTCAGAGGGTTGGGTTTAAAGTTTACTTTAAAAGCTCTGAGAAAGTTTGAAGTACTTCTTTCCAAAATTTATCAAGTCGCAGGCAGGACCAAAATATATGAATTAGAAAGGCCTCTTTGACATTACACCTATTACAGTATGGAGAAAAATCTGAGTAAAAACAAGAGAGCTCATCTTTAGTCATATAGGCTCAAATTAGAGACTTCTTGCGTTCTCAACTTTATACATTTCCTAAATATCCACATAAGAATTTAATTGATAATACTTTTACTTTTCATAATGGATCTACTTCTAATATTTATAATATGTTGTTGGCATTGAGAAATATTCTGTTCTGTTAGATAAAATTAAAAACCTCTGGGAACATGACCTACAGAGTTCAATCGATGAGGATACTTGGAATGAAATTTTTAAACTTGTTTACACCTCTTAGTTATGTGCGCGTCACTCTCTTTTCTTTAGTATTATTAATGATTTAGAATTGGATGTGCTTGGGGGCATAATACAAAAATTGGCTGTGTTGCTTATAGTGAGAAGGGAGTATTAAATAAAGATAGCCTGGTCAAAAGTGACAAAAAGAAATCAATCTGGGGAAGTGCTAGACAATGTATTGGACAGAAGCAACAAGGAGATATGCAGTAAACAACAGAATATTGAATGATGTGGAAGAACCGAGAAACTTTAGAGTACGTCTCCAAATTCATTCATAAGGTAGTTAAACGAAAAAGACACTCAGGATTTAGTAACCCAGGCAAAGTAAATAAAAGCAGGGAGTTTATGCTGGAACTGGATATGACATTATCTTACAGTACAGTTTGAGTACTGTGTACAGTTCTGGTCATCACAGCGGAAAATTATTATGCCAAAGAAGATGTGGTGGCAATACAGAAGGAAGGGGAAATTACACATAATGAAAGTTTACACATATGATAGTCTTACTTTGGAAATGATGAAACAAGAGGAAAAACAAAAAGTGTTTAAAATTACGAGGAGCCTAAATAGAATTTGATAGTGGCATCAGTATTGGACATCAAGGCGGATGGTCCCAAGTTCAAATCTGGCCAGGTCCCATCCTGGGCAGCAGCAGTATCTGTGCAGAAGAAAGATCTACTTCCATATCTTGCAACAAAAACCCTATGGACAACTACACTATCCACAGGGTCACCATGAACAATAACAAATAAAATTCAGTCTGTGCCGGTGGTGTAGTGGGATCTGCACCCAGATTCAGAACAAGAGGCCCCGGGTTCAAATCCAGCTGGCTCCTTACACACTTTCCATCATGTTGGGTTGAGCTTCAAGTTAGCCACTCGGCCTCATAAAACAGACAAATGCTAAAGAAGCAGCAAGGTTGCCACCACCTGATGTGCCAAACAAGGCGCAAGGAGGAACTTTACTTATCCTCAATAGAATAACTTGGAAAAACATTTCTCTTCCCTTAGCAAAGGGATCAAAAGCCAAGAGGCACAGAATTAAGGTAATGGGTAGAGGTATTAGAGGGAAAAAACATGGCTTTCAACCAGTTGATGGTAGGGGTTTGGAACTTTCTCACGAAAGGGTAGCAAAGCTCATACAAATAAACAGCATCAGCAATAATCAGACAGGCAACATAACCCACCTGAATCGTGCATGCCCAGAAGGCCACTTCAGCTGGTGCATCTTGCGGAGATGCATTGTTAGGGTGTAGGCCCAGGAGAAACATTTGGCACAGATGTGGCATTTATATCGAGGCTTTGTTTCCCCCTGGAAAGAGGCATAGTAACACATTGTATCACTGACCTGAAATATTTCCTAGTTCCTTTTCCTGTTCAAACACAATTGGCTAAAATCTTTAAAAGGTCATTGTATTCTTGAGTGATGTTTTCCACAAGGTGGCAGGCAAGCTACAAAGATCCAATGTAACACCAAAATTAAATGAGGAATAATTTTTAATGGCTATGTTGCACGTGCTCTAAAGTCACTGGCACCTAACAGATCTCCATCTGGGTTGAGGGCTGAGTACTTTTACAAGGCCCTGTACACGAGGCCTATATTTCATGTTGCAACTTTATAAAACACTGTTTCAGCCACCCTTGAAGCAACACAAGTAGTTTTTCATTGCCACACCATAGGAATGATACAAAAATGCAGAAGAAATTCACCATCATTGAAGCACTATATACATAGTTAGGGTGTCTAAGACTTGCACAGTACTGTATTTGTCAATGTGAAGCAGAGAGCGAGTTTGTAAATCTGGTGGGAGCAAAGGTGTTGGGAATGGTGAGGGTGGAGCGCTGTGGGAGGGATGTGGGAAGGAGCACCAGGAGTTTGGGTGGGGGGTGGTTGCATGGGCGCAGACAAACCCAGTCCTGAGACACCAAGCAAGGTCAGTCGATTCCAAACAATTGGTTATTTGATCATTACAGAATGTCTCTCCAGTCCTTCCCACTCCCTCCCCTTTTCCCAACCATGATTCTCCTCTCCCTGCCCTCTTCCCACTCTCAGTCCACAATAAAAACTATATCAGAAGCAGGTTCATCATCAGTCACATATGTCATGAAATTTGTTTTTTTTGCAGCAGCACAGTGCAATGCAAATAATTACTACAGTACTCTGCAAAGGTCTTAAGACTTTTGCACAGTACTGTACATTGGATGGAGTCAGGACATTATGCTTCACCTGTTTGGCATGGGTGACCCTACCAACAGACCAAGTGCTAATGGGTAGAGGCCAGACTAAGAATGGTTCACCAGTTCTTCAGGTTTGGGGGTTCAGCTCAGGGATAACAACCTTGACTGGTAAAACAAAATTGTTATGAAGAATCCTTTTACATCTGATTACAACAGTATTCTTAAGTTTCCACTTGACTGACAGTAGTGTAGGCAAAGGAAAATGGAAGCTACTGACCCAGCGAAGGAAGCCCTGAACACCGCCAGAGATGCAGGGTCTTCAGTGCCGCCTCAAACCCCAGCAGTGCAAGTAATTGAGACTGGACAGGCTGAGATTGTTTTTCCTGGAGAGGAGGAGGCCGAGGGGTGACAGGATGATGGGAAACACAGACAGGATAGATTGGCAAAATCCTTTTTCCCCTAGCAGGCTATCAAAAGAGTATAGGTTGTGGCTATCACGAGAGGGCACAGATTTAATGTGCTTGGAAGTAGGTACAGAGGAGATGTCAGGCGTAAGTTTTTTTGTGCAGAGAGTGGTGAGTGCATGGAATGGGCTGCCAGCGATGGTGGTGGAGGCGGATATGATAAGATCTTTTAAGAGACTCCTGGATAGGTACATGGACCTTAGAAAAATTGAGGGCTATAGGTAACCCTAGGTAATTACTAAAATATGTACATGTTCGACATGGCATTGTGGGCTGAAGGGCCTGTATTGTGCTGTAGTTTTTCTCTCAATATTTCTATGTTTTAATTGAAAAGGAGGAGTTTTACTAGGAATTTGACAGGCAAGTTTCCCTTGCTCTCCCAAAACAGAGCTCTTGATATCAGGAATGCAATGCGCGAGGTGATACTGGAATCAGTTACAATTACTATATTTAAGAGGCATTTAGAACTGCACTCAAATATGCAGGGCATTTAGGATTAGTGCAGATCAATAAAAAGGCACAACATATGCATGCTGTATAACTCTGTGATGCTCACGCCAGCAAAAACAAAATACAAAAGAGAACTTAATAACTGGATAGCGCAACTCTGAAGTCACTTCAAATTCAGGTCTCTAAAATATGCAAAATTCCACTGTAATCTACTCACCTCATGTATTCTCCTATAGTGCTGTTTAAGCGTTTGCACACTGCGAGCACTAAAATTACACCCTTCAGAGCTGCAGTGGTAAGTGGGCTCATCATTGTGTGTTTCAATGTGCTTCCTTAGGTCATACAAATTCTTAAAACTGGAAATGAAGGAAGTATACAGATTATACATTGCTTTTAATAGAAGGGAGCTTAGAGAAATTTCAGTGGATTCAGAACCTCTATGATACATTAACCATAGACTCTTCACTTTTCTCACCACATATATTGAAGCCATAAATCTCCAGAAGGTGGTTATACTATCTACTGTGCAAAACCTTATTTTAATACATTTAATGATATTTAAATGGATCAACATTTTCAGGTTTGTAACATAGCTATAAATTTAATCCAAACACAGAAATAATGTAAAGATGTCACTTAAACAAAGTGTAAGATATTGCCACACAGCCTAACTTTCAAATTAAGAGGAACAAAGAGAAACAATTCCCTCACCTTAATGCCCAAATTGAAGGTAAACTACCTTGGTATTGCTTATTCATAAGTCTACTCTTCAGGAAATTCTTAACAAGACAATCTATCACATAAATGTGAAAATGTGAAGGGCTCTGGGCTTTTTTTTGGGCCATTATACTAAATATCCCCGTCAGCTGCGACAGATGAACTCTTTCTGTCTTTTTAATCTTTTAAGCAAGCCACAGCTTGTTCTGCCACACTTTGGTAATGGGGCTGACTGAGGAAGCTTAAAAATCAATTCTTCTCCTCAATTACGACAGCAATGCTATGCTGAACTGGTTCCAAAGAATCCAAGTCAGATGTGGATGCAGCTTTGCTTTGTGCATATATGCCAGAACATAGAAAACCTACAGCACAATACAGGCCCTTCGGCCCACAAAGCTGTGCTGAACACGTCCTTACCTTAGAAATTACCTAGGGTTACTCATAGCCCTCTATTTTTCTAAGCTTCATGTACCTATCCAGGGGTCTCTTAAAAGACCCTATCATATCTGCCTCCACCACCGTCGCCAGCAGCCCATTCTACGCACTCACCACTCTCTGCATAAAAAACTTACCCCTGACATCTCCTCTGTACCTACTTCCAAGCACCTTAAAACTGTGCCCTCTCATGCTAGCTATTTCAGCTCTGGGAAAAAGCCTTTGACTATCCTCTCATCTTAAACACTTCTATCAGGTCACCTCTCATTCTCCGTCGCTCCAAGGAGAAAAGGCTGAGTTCACTCAAACTATTCTCATAAGGCATGCCCGCCAATCCAGGCAACATCCTTGTACATCTCCTCTGCACCCTTTCTGTGGTTTCCACGTCCTTCCTGTAGTGAGAACTAAAGAGTCACTCACAGCAAACAATCAAAAATTTACTACCCAGGGTGCAAACAGAAGTCAGGAGGATCCAAGGTTGAAGCTACAATCTGTAGGCATATTAGTTTCTCAAGATCTGGGAAACTAAATGTAAATTTTAAAAGCAACAGCACATGGGCCTGTTGTTATACAAAGGGTGCAACAATTGTGTTTATGAGAAGAAAAAAGCACTTAGTGTTAGCTAGAGGAGACCTGGGAGGAAAGTTCAACATTCAAACTACTGATGAAGGGAAAATGTCTACCAAATAAATCCATGAGGAAGTCACGTATGGAAACTGGAGAAAAATTCCTCTTCAGCTCTAATATTAAGAAGCGTTTTCATTTGTATACTGCTTTTTAACATTCCAAGATCACTCAAGTTACTTCACAAGACTATTATCAAATGAAAAGTTGACAATAAGCAATAGAATGTGACATTAGTTCTGATTAAAGGCATGACTTAAGTTGTAATTTAGGACATTGACATCTGACATTTTCACAACAGCTATCTTTTGGCAAAATTATTAAGTATCATCAATGCTGTCATCACAAAATCCTCTAGATTCATAAAAGGAGCAGCGAACTTGTATTAACATTCTCACAGGTTAACATTTCAAGTATTGAGATTCTAGCTACTCACATGGCTATGCCGGGTAGGTCACGAAAAAATACTCCTGAAACAGATACTCTATTCCAATCTTTATCACTGAACCCCAGGGTTCAGAAAGAGATGCCTGAAGAGATTGTCGAGGCATTAGTAATGATCTTTTAAGAATTACTACATTCTGGAATGGTTCTAGAGGACTGGAAAATTACAGATGTCTCCCCACTCTTCAAAAAGGGAGAGAGGCAGAAAAATGGAAACTATAGGCCAGTTAGTCTGACCTCAGCGGTTCAGAAGATGTTGAAGTCGATTATTAAGGATGAGATCTCAGGTTATTTGGAGGCACATGATAAAATAGGACATACTCAATATGATTTCCTCAAGGAAAAATCTTGCCTGACAAATCTGTTGGAATTCTTTGAAGAGGTTGTGTACTTGGATTTTCAGAAGGTCTTTGAGAAGGTGCCACACTTGAGGCTGCTTAACAAGTTATGAGACCATGGTATTACAGGGAAGATTCCAGCATGCATAAAGCAGTGGTTCATTGGCAGGAGGTAAAGAGTGGGAATAAAGGGAGCCTTTTCTGGTTGGCTGCCGATGATCTGATGGTGTTCCACATGGGTCTGTGTTGGGACCGATGCTTTTTATGTTATATTGTAATGATTTGGATGATGAAATTGATGGCTTTGTTGCAAAGTTTGCGACGATATGTAGAAAGGCGAAGGGGCAGGTAGTTTTGAAGAAATAGAGAGGCTACAGAAAGATTTAGACAGATTAGGAGAATGGGCAAAGAAATGGCAGATGGAACACAGTTTCAGGAAGCGTATGGTCATGCACTTTGGTTGAAGAAATGAAAGGGTTGACTATTTTCTGACTGACTGTTCGTCCATCATCGTCGTCGATGAAGGCCTCAACACCATCAGTCACTTTGAGACTGGATGTGGTGTGTCCGAAGATGACTGGTCAGGCCAATTTGAGCACGAAATGTCCTGGCACATGTTGGACAGACACGTGTAGGCACTGCACTTGTTGTACTGGTGGCTCTGGACTTGTGCAGCTCGCGCTTATGTTGTGCTTCAGCAATGCGTCTTGCTTCGTAAGCTTGACAGCCCTTGTGGATAAGGCGTGCCAGGTAGGGCAATTTTGTGCCAGCCGTAAACACAAAATACTCTACAGATGTTGGGGTCAAAGCAACACACACAACACGCTGGAGGAACTCAGCAGGTCGGGCAGCATCCGTGGAAACGAACAGTCAACGTTTCGGGCCAAGACACTCTGTCAGGACTGAAGAGAGGGGGCAGGGACCCTATAAAGAAGGTGGGGGGAGGGTGGGAAGGAGAAGGCTGGTAGGTCTGTCCTCTACTGCCATGATGAGGCCAAACTCAGGTTGGAGGAGCAACACCTCATATACCATCTGGGTAGTCTCCAGCCCCTTGGCATGAACATTGAATTCTCCAACTTCCGGTAATTCCCTCCCCCCATCTCAGTTTCACTCCGCTCTCTCCTCCAGCTACCTATCACCTCCCTCATGGTTCCGCCTCCTTCTACTACCCATTCTGCTTTCCCCTATTCCTTCTTCACCTTTCCTGCCTATCCCCTCCCCCAACCCTTGATCTTTACCCTTACTGGTTTTTCACCTGGCACCTACCAGCCTTCTCCTTCCCACCCTCCCCCCCACCTTCTTTATAGGGTCCCTGCCCCCTTCCTCTTCAGTCCTGACAAAGGGTCTCAAACTGAAACGTTGACTGTTGCTTTCCACAGATGCTGCCCAACCTGCTGAGTTCCTCCAGCATGTTGTGTGTGTTGATTTTGTGCCAGCGTTTACCAGGTGGTTGTGTTTATGTCAAGCGACCTCAGGGAGGCTTTTAGTGTGTCTTTGTAACATTTCTTCTGCCCTCTTTTCTAAATGGAGAGAAAATACGAAAACCTGAGGTGCAAAGGGACTTGGGAGTCATTGTGCAGGATTCCCCCAAGGTTAATTTGCAGGTTGAGTTTGTGGTGCAAATACAATGTTAGCATTCATTTCAAGAGGACTAGAATATAAAAGCAAGGATGTTATGTTGAGACTTTATAAAGCACTGGTGAGGCCTCACTTGGAGTATTGTAAGCAGTTTTGGGTCCCTTCTCTTGGAAAGAATGTGCTGAAACTGGAGAGGGTTCAAAGGAGGTTCACAAAAATGATTCAACGATTGAATGGCTTGTCATATGAAGAGCGTTTGAAGGCTCTGGGGCTGTATTCACTAGAATTCAGAAGAACGAGGGGTGACCTCATTGAAACCTATCAAATGGTGAAAGGCCTTGATATCTGGATGTGGAAAGGATATTTCCTATGGAGGGAGAGTCTAAGACCAGAGACAGTCTCAGAATAGAGGGGCGTCCTTTTAGAATGGAGATGTGGAGGAATTTCTTTAGCCAGAGAGTGGTAAATATGCTGTGGAGGCTACATCTTTATGTATATTGAAGACAAAAATTGATAGATTCTTGGCTGGACAGGGCATGAAGGAATACAGGGAAAAGATAGAAGACTGGGTCTGAGAGAAAAATTGGATCAGCCATCACGAAATGGCAGAACAGACTCGACAGGCCAAATGGTCTAATTCTGCTCCAATATCTCATGGTCTTGTGGAAGAGGTTACCAGATGAACAGAGAAAAGAACATGCTCAGGATTTCATTGACTACCGTAACACATAAGAGCAGAGTTAGACCATTTAGCTCATTGATTTTGCTCTGCCATTCCATCATGGCTGATTTATTATCCCTCTTAACCCCATTCTCAGACCTTTTCTCCTCTGAGGTCCTTGCTAATCACGAATCTGTCAACCTCCACCTTAAGTATACCCAATGGCTCAGCCTCCACAGTCGCCTGTGGAAAGTAATTCTACAGGCTCACCATCCTCTGGCTAAAGAAATTCTTCCTCATTTCTTTTCTGAGTCTATGCCCTCTGGCCCTATCACAATGATAAGAAACACTCTCTCCACATCCACTCCTTCCAGGCCTTTAAATATTTAATAGGTTTCAATTAGATTCCCCATTCATTCTTCCAAACTCTAGTGAGTACAGGCTCAGAGCTATCAAACGTTTCTCATATGTTAACCCATTCATTCTGGGTTCATTCTAGTGAATGTCCTCTGGACCTTCTTCAATGCCAGCGCACTTTTCTTAGATAAAGGCCCCAAAATTACTTACACTACTCCAAGTGCAACTTGGCCAATGCCTTAAAAGTCTCAGCATATCCTTGATTTTACATTCTAGTCCACTCAAAATGAATTGCAAACATTGCATTTGCCTTCCTTACCACAGACTCAACCTGGAAGTTAATCTTTAAGAAATCCTGCATGAGTACACCCAAGTCTCTTTGCACCTCTGATTTTTGAATTTTCTCCACATTTAGTAAATAGCCTATGCCTTTATTCTTTCTACTAAAGTACATAACCATACGCTTCTCTACACTATATTCCATCTGCCACTTCTTTACCCATTCTCCCAATCTGTCTGAATTCTTCTGCAAGATCACTGCTTCCTCAACACTACTTAACCCTCCCCCTAACTTTGTATCGTCTGGAAACTTGGCCATAAAGCCATCAATTCCATCATCCAGATCACTGACATGTAACATGAAAAGCAGTCCCAACATTACCCCTTGCAGAACAACACTAGTCACTAGTAGCCTACAAGGCTCTAATTTTTTCCACTGTTTGCCTCCTGCGGTCAGCCAATCTTCTATCCATGCTAGTATTTTTTTCCTGTAATACCATCAGCTCTTACATTGTGTGCAAGGTCGGCAAGTATGTACAGCCATACAACATCCTCACTGGCTTCTGGGAAATTCTGGCGCAGACCTACTCAAAGTGAAGGTGTAACATGCGAATGACGTTGAGAGTATTCAGGCCAGCACACAGATACCCTGAGTAAGAAGTGGACCACCTCACATACTATACAGTTGTCCACCCAGTAAGCCACAATCTGCCCCATCTGTGGTTTCAACAGTGGTCCAACATTAATCATGTCGGAATCCATAAAAGCGGAGTCTAACTAAATCATCCAATCTTAATCCTTATATTTAAAAATTACTTACATTAAAGAAAAGACACCCTGATTTTTCTTTTTACTAAGATCAAATATTATGGCAGTTTATTACTTATTTCATTACGCTACTAAAAATTCCTTTCAAGTTGCTTTGATCAGAATAAACTACTAAAGGACATTTATACTTTATTGTCGCCAAACAATTGATACTAGAACATACAATCATCACAGCGATATTTGATTCTGCGCTTCCCACTCCGTGGATTACAAATATTAAAAAGTTAAAATTAGTAAATATTAAAAATTTAAATTATAAATCATAAATAGAAAATAGAAAAATTGGAAGTCAGGTAGTGCAAAAAAACCGAGGCAGGTCCAGATATTTGGAGGGTACGGCCCAGATCCGGGTCAGGATCCGTTCAGCAGTCTTATCACATTTGGAAAGAAGTTGTTCCCAAATCTGGCCGTATGAGTCTTCAAGCTCCTGAGCCTTCTCCCGGAGGGAAGGGGGACAAAAAGTGTGTTGGCTGGGTGGGTCGTGTCCTTGATTATCCTGGCAGCACTGTTTCGACGACGTGCAGTGTAAAGTGAGTTCATGGACGGAAGATTGGTTTGTGTGATGTGCTGCGCCCTTCTATTTTTAAAATCTTCTACTTTTGTAAAAATTTTGACACTAAGCCTTCTAGCTGTAAATCTGAATCCTTCAAACTCTGTCATTGGGAGTGTATTACCATCACCATCCACTTTAAGCTACTGAGAAGTCAGAAATTCCTGTCTCTTCCTTTCTAAGCACCTTTGTTACCAACCGAGAGTTTCGTTTACTGTGGACTGTCACTTTAAGTGCCTGAGTGAGGTGGGACTATGACATCAGTCACAGGGTGCAGGAATTTGCTTCAGATGAGAGAGTGGGGGAGGGGAGGGGGGAGTGGGGGGGGGAGAGAGAGAGAGAGAGAGAGAGAGAGAGAGAGAGAGAGAGAGAGAGAGAGAGAAAGAGAGAGAAAGAGAGAGAAAGAGAAAGAGAGAGAGAGAGAGAGAAAGAGAGAGAGAGAGAGAGAAAGAGAGAAAGAGAGAAAGAAAGACAGACAGACAGACAGACAGACAGACAGACAGACAGACAGACAGACAGACAGACAGACAGACACTGGGGAAGCCGGTAGCTTGAGCTTGTTGCAGCTGAGGCTTGGAACTCTCCTATGCCCACAAGAGTGGGTTAAACATCGGCACATGGCGCACAATGAATGTGTGACTGTCACTTCGTATGATCCATAGGAGTGGATTTTTGGGGCTATCTTGTTAACACTTGTGTCGCCCTTGCCTGGGTATGTTGTGTGGTAACCACTGGAAGACGATATTCCTGTGAAACTTCACTTTCGGTCATAATTCATATGTGGATTTGGAACGACACGACAGACAACATCTACAGCCACTGTTATCTCGTTTTACCAGCGTGGAACCTGTGGAATACTTCGTACTTACCTTCTCTCTCCATTACAATGTGGATTACAAATATCTCTCTCCCATCATTTATCTCGTGGATTACTGAACTTTCCTACCTTACCATCTCAAGACTCTAAGCCTTGTTCCCCCAAGCTCAATAGTTTGGGAGTTATATTTACACACATATATACACATAACGCTGTTAACTTTTGTTGATCTTGGTTGAGTTACTATATTATAAGTAGATACTAATAAAGATAGTGGTTTTAACATTAAAACCTGACTCAGTGTAAAATCTCTTGCTGATGGTTTGTTTCTAAAACGTTACAGTTCGTAACACCTTCTACTATATAATCCAAATTATTTTATCTCTTCCTTCAATCCTAAATCACTTTGTCTTCTTTTCAACAGTCACCTGTGTGGCATGTTTCTGAAACTTCAGGAACAACGTATCCACAGTATTTATCTGAAGATATGTTGACAACAGCCCTCCTTAACCTCATTTATAACTTCCAGGGTAGGGATGTACATGTCTGTAGTACATTGGGTCCATACAAGACTGAACTGGAGAAATGCGAGACATTCAGATCTCCGAGGTTCACTCCAACCTTAATCACTGAGCTCCAATATTTGGATGAGCTTGCACATATGAGTATGTGCAATCAAAGTTCAGCTCCAAGTCATTTCTGTGCCGATGCAATGCCTAGGAGTTGGCAGTTAGCATAGTTGTCTCTGATCACTCCTGACTCTGAGTACTCTCTGTGATTGCTTGAGTTTGCTCCGTAATCACTGCTTTCCTCCCATATCCTGTAGACATGCTGATTGGTGGGTTAGTTTGCTATTGTAAATTGCTGTTAGTGTTGTGGTTGACAGCCAAATCAGCAAAGTGGGAGAAGATTGAGAATAGGGAGAAAAAAAAGGTTATTTTAGGGAGGTATAGACACTGAGGGTACAAAAGCCTAGTTCCATACTGTATGGCTTCATATTCCTCTATGACTGAAAGGTGATATTACATTTAAAATCCACAAAACAAGTGTACTCTACAAACTTGATCCCATTCCTCATTTCTGTCCAATAATAAAGGTCCATTATGAGATTCTAAAAAAATGAGGACCACCTTGTATCTCAGAATCAGCTCTCAATGAAAGCAGACATTGATAATGGAATTCATCAATGCTAGTATTACTCTAACGATGTTTCCAAAGTTGAACATCTCTACTGGCTGTTAGGAACAACTGGCCCATGACTACTGAAATCAATGAAGGAACATTTGGGATTAATCCCAAGAACCTGAAGCTCCTTTGCCAGGAGTATGCAGGTGACCAAGGCAAGTGGTGAAATGAGCTCACCACCTCCCCATATTTACATCTGACCATCTTGTCAAGCACCTCCTGGCAGAGTCTGCCAGCCCACAAAGGCTTGATTAGCCATCTCAAAACTGCAGGAATAGAATAGAAACCATCCTTGATCCTGAGGGATTATCTGAGAGGAAAGAATTCATGAGATTTATGAGAAATTTGTTATTGGCTAAGGATGCAACAGATAGAATAAAACAAAGTCTGCATCTTACACAAGAAAATGGAAGTAGAAGTAGGCCACCAGGCTTCTCATGAGTCCCTCACCATTAAATATGATCATGACTGATCCATGGGGTCTCAGCTCCCCATCTGGGTCAGTTTCCCATTACCCTCAATTCCTGCACCTTTCAAATATTTATCACTCTATTTTAGAACTGGCCTCCACCAGCTTCAGGGGCAGAGAATTCCAACTATTCACTATGCTCCAAGAGAAGAAATTTCTACACACCTCAGTTGAAAGGACTGACTCTTATCTTATAGCTATAACCTTTTACTTTCTCTACAGGGATTGTCACAAATGTCAGCCCTGTTCTCTACCTAATCAGTATGCTAAGTACCAATCAAAGCTTATGTATTACAGCAGAAATTTGAGCAACTACCACAACAGTTACCTGTTTTCACAGAAGTCACATCCATATGGCCTCTCATCACAATGGCGGAACTTGATATGGGTCCTTAACGAGGAGAAAGTAGTGCAGGTCATATCACATAGTGGGCATTTGAACTGGTTCACTGGTAAAAAGAAACATAGATTAAACTAGTAAATAAAAAAATTCTTATTTTGCATTTGCTTTAATTCACTTTGAGCTTTTTTGACTCTTTGTGTGAAAGTGTCTAGCAGTAATCTGCTAATCACTACCAAAATGGATCTGAGATTCAATAGGGGTAGACAGAGGAATAGCAGCAGTTAAAGATGGCAGAATAAAACCATCAACATTCTGCAGCAATATTGCATGGTGTCACTGCAGAACCTTGTGTTTCCCACTTCCACCTCTAACCTTTCCATAAATGAGCACATTTAATTCGCCATAAACCAAGAGGCTGCCAGTATCCCATTCATAATAGAAAGAACTTGTCTGGTAAAACTTAATTTACAAAGTACCATGTGATACAAATTTCACACATCTCCTCTATTCTCTCAGTGCTAGTTGCAAATAATAGTGTAAAGTTTGCAGATTATCTACTTCTGAAGCATTCAGAACAATGGAGACATAGCAAATTTTGGCCAGTTTCTTCACTGCACAATGCAATCAAAAGTAATGAGATCAGATCTTGTAACAAGAATTCATTAAACCTTAAAAAGCATTTAATGCAGTAACAGGGGAGTCCTGCACTTTATTTAGAACAAGATAATCCAAAGTCTTGAATGTCTTATCAGGTGCGCAAGGCACCACTTTTCTGTTTGAAGAGAGTGCAAGAGTGTGTGCATGCGAGGGGCTTGTTTTCCTGTTGCTGTTTTGTTGCCTGTTGTGTTCTGCTGAGCATTGTGGGTTTGCTATGTTTGCGCTGGAATGTGTGGCAACACTTGCACGCTGCCCCCAGCACAACCTTGGGTTTGCTTGTTATTAATGGAAACGGTCCATTTCACTGTACATGTGATAAATAAATCTGAATCTGAAGAGTAATGTTATTTCCTCAAACAACTTCACTAAACAGATGATCCTGTCAATGTCACATTGCTTTTGTACATTGCTGCAAAAGGGTAAAAAAAAAAGAGAAATAGAACTGAAAATCTTTTTCATATTGGCAGCCTTGAATGCTTTGGCAATAACTATGAGGGGTGATTGATAAGTTCGTGGCTTAAGGTAGGAGGAGTCAATTTTAGAAAACCTAGCTCATTTATTTTTCAACACAGTCCCCTCCAACATTTACATACAGTCCAGCGGTCGTGGAGCATACGGATCTTGGACCTCCAGAAAGTGTCCACAGCAGGGGTGATTGATAAGTTTGTGGCCTAAGGTAGAAGCAGATGAGTTATATAGCTCTCATCACATGCAGTTCAACTCTTTGAGTGATTATGCAGAAAGTTTGAAGTTAATAACTCATCTCTTCTACCTTAGGCCACAAACTTATCAATCACCCCTGATGCATTATCAACTGCATCAATTGGTTCCTTATGCCCATCATCTCTCATCCCTCCTTGATCCACCTATTGCCCACCAACACATCTCATCACCTCCTCTTTACTGGCTATTTTTCCTCTCCACTCTCAGTCCTGATACAGGGTGTTGACCCCAAGCTTTGACAATTCCTTTCTCCCTCCACAGATGATGCCCAGCTGGCTAAGTTCCTCCAGCAAATTTGTTCCTTGCTCCTTAATAAAGGCTTACTAAAGGAGTCAATGTGGATAATTCTATAGAACTATGCAGTGCGCCAAATCACCTTTAAATTACACCAACTCATTCACATCATATGAAATGAACATCAACTGTCCCGTGGGAGTACACGATAGAATTAACCCACATTGCCTTCTCAGTAATACAACTTACCATGATTCCGCACATGGTCCCGTAGCAGTCTTTCATTTGCAAACTGCTTGTCACAGTGTTGACAGGAAAATGTCTTCTCTAAAATCAAGCAGAAATAATTAAGTACATTCTGAAAATCTGAATGGAGTTCAAAGCTAATCCTTTCAACATTGTGACTTTGCTATCTGCTCCACCTGTGATAAAATTAGCCACTCCATCACAGGAGGCCTACAGTTTTTAATATCAGGAAATATCTCCATCTGTGGAACAGAACTAGGTGGAATACCAAAAAACTTAAATAAATTCATATTTTTATGCCCTTATCTATAGACTACTAAAACTCTCATGCTTTGTCTGTTTGTGACATCCAATTAGCGCAAACTGTACAGGGGCACTTTTTTTTCGGCTCAATCGAATTAAAATGCGCTAACTTACAGAATGCAGGCAAAGTTCAGGGTTATATATTCATATAAAATTGCTCCTTCGCCAAAAATCAACAGACAATAGACAATAGGTGCAGGAGTAGGCCATTTGGCCCCTCGAGCCAGCACCACCATTCACTGTGATCATGGCTGATCATCCACAATCAGTATCCAGTTCCTGCCTTATCCCCATAACCTTTGATTCCGCTATCTTTAAGAGCTCTAGCCATCTCTTTCTTGAAAGCATCCAGAGACTTGGCCTCCACAGCCTTCAGGGGCAGAGCATTCCATATATCCACCACTCTCTGGGTGAAAAAGTTTTTCCTCAACTCCATTCTAAATGGCCTACCCCTTATTCTTAAACTGTGGCCTCTGGTTCTGGACTCACCCATCAGCAGGAACATGCTTCCTGCCTCCAGCGTGTCTGATCCCTTAATAATCTTATATGTTTCAATAAGATCCCCTCTCAGCCTTCTAAATTCCAGAGTATACAAGCCCAGTCGCTCCAATCTTTCGACATATGACAGCCCCGCCATCCCGGGAATTAACCTTGTGAACCTACGCTGCACTCCCTCAATAGCAAGAATGTCTTTCCTCAAATTTGGAGACCAAAACTGCAGGTCTCACCAGTGCCCTGTACAGCTGCAGAAGGACCTCTTTGCTCTTATACTCAATTCCCCTTGCTATGAAGACCAGCATGCCATTAGCTTTCTTCACTGCCTGCTGTACTTGCATGCTTGCTTTCAGTGACTGATGTACAAGAACAGCTAGATCTCGTCGTACTTCCCCTTCTCCTAACTTGACTCCATTTAGGTAATAATCTGCCTTCCCGCTCTTACCACCAAAGTGGATAACCTCACATTTATCCACATTAAACAGCATCTGCCTGCTCACTCAGCCTGTCCAAGTCACCCTGCATTCTCATAACATCCTCCTCACATTTCTTACTGCCACCCAGCTTTGTGTCATCGGCAAATTTGCTAATGTTACTTTTAATTCCCTCATCTAAATCATTAATATATATTGTAAACAGCTGCGGTCCCAGCACTGAACCCTGCGGTACCCCACTGGTCACCGCCTGCCATTCCGAAAGGGACCCGTTAATCCCTACTCTTTGTTTTCTGTCAGCTAGCCAATTTTCAATCCATGTCAGTACTCTGCCCCCAATACCATGTGCCCTAATTGTGCCCACTAATCTCCTACGTGGGACTTTATCAAAGGCTTTCTGAAAGTCCAGGTACACTACATCCACTGGCTCTCCCTTGTCCATTTTCATAGTTACATCCTCAAAAAATTCCAGAAGATTAGTCAAGCACGATTTCTCCTTCGTAAATCCATGCTGACTCGGACCAATCCTGTTACTGCTATCTAGATGTGTCGTAATTTCATCTTTTATAATTGACTCCAACATCTTTCCCACCACCGATGTCAGGCTAACTGGTCTATAATTCCGTTTTCTCTCTTCCTCCCTTCTTGAAGAGAGGGACAACATTAGCCACCCTCCAATCCACAGGAACTGATCCTGAATTTATAGAACATTGGAAAATGCGTCCACGATTTCTAAAGCCACCTCCTTAAGTACCCTGGGATGCAGACCATCAGGTCTTAGGGATTTATCAGCCTTCAGACCCAACAGTCTATCCAACATCATTTCCTGCCTAATATAAATTTCCTTCAGTTCATCCATTACCCTAGGTCCTTTGGCCACTATTATATCTGTGAAATTGTTTGTGTCTTCCCTAATGAAGACAGATCCAAAGTACCTGCTCAACTCGTCCGCCATTTCCTTATTCCCCATAATAAATTCACCCATTTCTGTCTTCAAGGGCCCAATTTTGGTCTTAACTATTTTTTTCCTTTTCACATACCTAAAGAAGCTTTTGCTATCCTCCTTTATATTCTTGGCTAGTTTACCTTTGTACCTCATTTTTTCTCCGGGTATTGCCTTTTTAGTTACCTTCTTTTGCTCTTTAAAAGTTTCCCAATCCCCCGGCTTCCCACTCGTCTTTGCTATGTTATACTTCTTCTCTTTTATTTTTATACTGTCCATTACTTCCCTTGTCGGCCACGGCCTCCCCTTACTCCCCTTAGGATCTTTCTTCCTCTTTGGAACGAACTGATCCTGCACCTTCCGCATTATTCCCAGAAACTCTTGCCATTGCTGTTCCACTGTCATCCCTGCTAGGGTATTGTTCCATTGAACTTTGGCCAGCTCCTCCCTCATAGCACCATAGTTCCCTTTGTTCAACTGTAATACGGACACTTCCGAGTTTCCCTTCTCCCTCTTAAATTGTAGATTAAAACTTATCATATTATATGGTCACTACCTCCTAATGGCTCCTTTACCTCGAGGTCCCTGATCAAATCCGGTTCATTGCACAAAACTAAATCTAGAATTGCGTTCTCTCTGGTAGGCTGCAGTACAAGCTGTTCTAAGAATCCATCTCGGAGGGACTCCACAAACTCCCTTTCTTGGGGTCCAGTACCAACCTGATTCCTCCAGTCTACCTGCATGTTGAAATCCCCCATAACAACTGTAGCATTACCTTTGTGACATGCCAATTTTAACTCTTGATTCAAGTTACACCCTACACCCAGACTACTGTTTGGGGGCCTGTAGATAACTCCCATTAGGGTCTTTCTACCCTTAGAATTTCTCAGTTCTACCCATACTGACTCTACGTCTCCTGATTCTATGGCCCCCCTCGCAAGGGACAGAATATCATTCCTCACCAACAGAGCCACCCCACCCCCTCTGCCCATCAGTCTGTCCTTTCGATAGGACATATACCTTGAATATTCATTTCCCAGGCCCTGTCCACTTGAAGCCACGTCTCTGTTATTCCCACAACATCATACTTACCAATTTCCAACTGTGTCTCAAGCTCATCTACTTTATTTTTTATACTCCGTGCATTCATATATAATACTTGCAATTCATTACTTCCCTCACCTCCCATATCAATTCCTATTTCACTTGGCCATACTGTACTATCCCTTCTTGAGCTTTCTGCTCTGTTGATTTTCCCTTTATCTCCATCCTTATATTTCCAGTTCGTCCCCTCCCCCCCACTACTTAGTTTAAACACCCCCTGTTGCAGAGGCAAACCTGCCTGCCAGAATGCTGGTGCCCCGCTTATTAAGGTGCAACCCGTCTCTTTTATACAATTCATCCTTACCCCGAAACATACCCCAGTGGTCCAAGAATGTAAATCCTTGCTTCCTGCACCAGTTCCTCAGCCACACATTCAGAACCATCATCTCCCTGTTCTTGCCCACTCCAGCACGAGGAACTGGAAGCAATCCGGAGATAACCACCCTGGAAGTCCTGCTTTTCAGCCTTCTTCCGAGTTCTCAGAAGTCACGCTGTAGAATGTCTTTCCTCTTCTTCCCCACATCATTTGTGCCGACATGCACCACCACTTCTGGATGTTCACCTTCACTCTTGAGGATTCCCTGCAATCTGTCCGTGACGTCCTGGATCCCGGCACCAGGGAGGCAACACACTATCCTTAAATCTCACCTGTTGCCACAGAAACCCCTTTCTGTACCTCTCACTATGGATTCCCCTACTACCACGGCTCTGCCTGACGTCTGTCTCCTCGGCTTTACTTTAGCGCCAATTGTTGACTTGCAGACCTGACCGCCTCTCAGGCTGGCATCATCTTCTGTCCCGACAGCTTCCAAGAGGGTGAACCTGTTTACGAGAGGCACATCCCCTGGGGTCTCCTGTACTTCAAGCATCCTTTCCTTGCTCATCGTCGCCCCCCTTCTCTCTTTTGGTATCCTCGGTGTAACGACCTCACTGTAGGTCCTGTCCAGAAAACTCTCGTTTTCCCGGATGAACCTAAGGTCATCCAGTTGCCTCTCCAGTGCTGCAACACGGTCCTTCAGAAGCTGAATCTGGACACATTTTCCGCAGGTGTAGGAGCCAGAGGCACTAACGGTGTCACTGACCTCCCACATCATGCATGCAGCACACTGAATCAGCCTAGCGGTCACCTTTTCACCACTTCTCACCCTCTCCAACTGTGGCGTAGTCTCCTCTCTCAGCCTCCTCGCCGAAGACTCTCGAGCCAAAGACTCGCACTTTTCTCACAAGGCACTTCCCTCAACAAGGCCGCTCCCCAAGAGCAAACCTTGTTTATACTGACTGATAAATTGAGGAATTAGCTTCACCTGCCGCGCCTCCTCCAACCTGGAAGGTCTGTTTTCCTCAATGCTCACGACCGGCTTTTTAAATCAGCCGCTACTTCTCAGCCAATCCCCGCATTTACTCCTCCACCTGCCACACCTCCTCCGATCTGGAAGGTCTGTTTTCCTCACTGCTCACGACTGGCTTTTTAAAATCAGCCGCTTTCACCGGAGACCCAATTGGCCATCATGGAAATCGGGACGCAACAGCCCAACGCATGCGCACGGCCAGCCTCAGCAGCGACACCTACTGGAACAAAAGGGCAGGGCAGCTCTATTTCAAGGGGTCACATTCTGCTAATCACCATCAGCATGAGCAGGATTGGGACAGGTCTAACTGCCACCCATCAATAAGAGATAATTAAATCTTATTGTAATGGTGTACTTCAAGACACCCATAAAACCCTTTGCTGCAGTCAAAGGATAGCGGTGACTATATCACGCCCATTTAGGAGAGCGCCAACCATGTCATCAAGAATAATCAGCATCCTTTGATGTTAGTGCTTCGTATCTTCTATCCAGCATTAGGGTAAAAAAAAAAATGGTCAGCTTAATTATGCCATGTGCAAAGGGAAGGGAGAGAACAAGAATCGGATGAGACCAGGGCCGCACGACTCCAGAATCAAAGAGTCAGGGCAAAGAAAGATGCAAGAAGAGACAGGGGATGAAAGGGCTGCACATCTCCAGAATGACAATGAGAGGCACAAGCGTGGCAGATAAGCCAGAAATGATGCCATCAACAGCGTACTTCGTTAAATGAGGAGCAGCTATATTTGCTTTGCTATGCTTCGTTCTTCTTCAATAAACTGAGGTTTTCTACTTCAGTTTCCAAAGCAAAGCAATACCAACAGCATTCAGGAAAATTTAATGTTCATTCTGGTCACATCAGACTGCACTACCCTTTCCTTAAAGAGTGCCCCAATAGGCCACCCTGTTGTCTAGTAATGAATAGAATTTGGAACTTGTTACCATGTGAAACTGAAGATGTAAATGGCAGAGACTGATATTTAAGCACATAAGGAAATAGAAAGTTACACTGATAGAAAAAATGAAGTCAAATGGGACAAGAAGGAATATATGGAACACAAACATTGGCATAGAGTAGTGGGCCTATTATCCCACTTCAGTGTTATGAATTCCATATAGAACTGCAAAATGCAAAGGAAATAGTGTGCTGTGTGCCTTTAAGAAAGGTAAAGGAAACTAGATTTGTGGTAACAGGCAGAGGATGCTATATTTATGTGATATAACTACCACCTGTTTCAAATTTTGTTTATTTTATTTAGAAATACAGCACAGAACAGGTTTTTCGGACCACTGAGCCACATTGCCCGGCAACCCACCAGTTTAACCCTATCCAAATTTATATTGACCAATAACCTACTAACCAGTAGGTCTTTAGACTGTGGGAAGAAACCAGAACATCTGGAGGAAACGCACGTGCATACTGGAAGAACATACAAACTTTCCTAGATGATGCCAGAATTGAATTCCAAACTCCGATGCCCCAGGAATAGTGTCGCACTAACTGCTATGCTGAATATTTGGTTGTTATAACAAAAGACAAGATCACTTTTATAACAGCATCCTATGCTCACCATCAGAGATGAGGCTTGAAGCAGATCATCCACTATTACATCAGATCATGCAGCAGACTTCAAAGATGACCTACTCTTGCTTCTACGTTCCTATGTAATCCCAATTAGTATACAAAGTTTTTAGAACACCATCTATACTTAATAATACAAAACTAATCCTATTAAGACATTCAACAAACATTAGGATTTACATATATGGATAGTTATGTCAATTTATGGTATTCAGTTTCTTCACCATTAGGAAACATTAAAATACCTGGAACAACGTACTCACTCATTCAATTTTCCTGAAGAGAATGCCTGACACAAGATGTATAATCAAGACAAGGTCTGTGAAAACCAATCTATACCCAACTCATTTAGCAAGGAAAGAGTAAGCTTGATTAAAGGTGAGTAAATTTGACACCCTGTGTAATCTTATTGTGTAAAATTAATGGAGTTAGAGTATGTTTTTATTATATTGAAAAAGCCATTGTGTTTCTAATCTCAACTTTGTGTTCACATATTTTTCTCTGGAAGGCATGTTTGTCATTGCACAGCAATCAGAAATGTTACTAAAATTTTACATACGCTCATTCGAGGTCTGCCTGCGAACATGATCATAAAACTTGGTATTGTTGGAAAACATCCCTCCACAGTTGGGGCACGAGGCAACCTTCTCTTGTGTGTGACTCCGCAAATGCTCCCGAAGTTTAAACTTGATTTTGAATGTAGCACCACAACCTGGAACATTCATAAAATAGAATATACTGCATAGTTCGTTCATAATTGAACAAATACATTCTTTTAAGTGTTCACATACTCAAAGAAAATTTTTGACACAAAACAGAGAAAATCTGCAGATGCTGGAAATCCAAGCAACACACACAAAATGCTATGGGAACTCAGCAGGCCAGGCAGCATTTATAGAAAAGAGTACCCTTTTCCATAGATGCTGCCTGGCTTACTGAGTTCCTCCAGCATTTTGTGTGTGTTTCTTCTGACAGGGGTCCCCAACCTTTATTGCACTGCGGACCCGTCGACCGGGGGGTTGTGGGGGTGTTGAAATAGGGTTAAACTCACCTCAACATGTCTTTTACAGTTAGCGTTGCCAACTTTCTCACTATGTTCAAGTTCAACGGTGTGTGATGGGGAATGAGGAAAAGTGCAGCTGACTCATATCGTTCCCTCGCAGCCCAGTAGCACAGGGTTTGCGTCCCGGTGGTTGGGGATCGCTGGCTTATGACACAAAAGGCCAGCTTACTTACCTCGTCATTGCTAATTCTAAAAGCTCTACCTGCTGAATCCCATCTTTCAGCAACAAGAGTTGAGCACTTTATTAGGTATCCCCTATATCAAATAAAGCGGGCACAAAGTGTATGTTTGTAGTCTTTTCTGCTGCTGTAGCCATCTACTTCAAGGTTCGACATGTTCTACATTCAGAGATGCTCTTCTGCACACCACTGTTGCAGTGCATGGTTATTTGAATTACTCTTGCATTCCTGTCAGCTTGAACCAATACGGCCATACTCCACTGTCCTCTCTCATTAACAAAGCATTTCCACCCACAGAACTGTCAGTCACTGGATGCACTTGTTGTTTGCACCATTCTTTGTAAACTCTAGAGACTGTTCTGCATGAAAATCCCAGTGGATCAGCTGTTTGAGATACTCATGAGCAGTCACTTGTTTGGTGAGGTGGCGCAAGGTCTGAAAAGAGCTTGGGACCTCTTGGTGGGCTTCAATCCTAATGTTATTAGGAGCTATGAACTCAGCAAAGGCCAATAAAAAGAAGCGAAGTATAAGCAGTGCAGCCATTGTAGGCATGGTCAGGCTTTGGATCAACAGTCTTTGGTGAGAATAGGAGGAGGCTCTAAGTAAGTTTCTAGGAAGATTACCCCCCCCCCCCTTTCTTTGTCTATTAGTACCTAGCTAATTTGAGAATGGTTCTTAGTGTGAGATGTGGGAACTCTAGGAGATCTAGTCTCCTTGATGACTATATCTGCATGAAGTCTATTGAGATCACTTACAGATCATGTTAAGAAACTGGAGCTGCAGCTGCATGACCTTCAGCTGACTATTAAGGTAAGGGAACCCTTAATAGACAGTGATCATAATATGATGGAAATTACCCTGCAGTTTGAGATGGAGAAGCTAATGTCAGAATTGTCAGTATAACAGTGGAGTAAAGGGAATTACAGAGGCATGAGAGAGGAGCTGACCAAAGTTGATTGGAAGGGAGCACTAGCAGGGATGACAGCAGAACAGCAATGGCTGGAGTTTCTGGGAGCAACTTGGAAGGTGCAGGATACATACACCCCAAAGATGAAGTAGTACTCTAAAGGGAGGATGATGCAACTGTGAGTGACAAGGAAAGTCAAAGACAGCATCAAAGCAAAAGAGGGAGCAGATAATATAGCCAAAATTAATAGAAAGTTAGAGGATTGGGAAGCTTTTAAAAACCAACACAAGGCAACTAAAAGTCATAAGGAGAGAAAAGATGAAATATGAAGGCAAGCTAACCGATAATATAAAGAGAATACCAAAAGCATTTTTTCAGATTATATAAAGAGTAAAAGAGAGGTGAGTGTAGATATGAGATAACTGGAAAATGGCACTGGAGAGGTAATAAAGGGGAACAAATGAGGCAGAAGAACTTGACAAGAATTTTGCATCAGTCTTCACCATGGAAAACATGAACAGTATGTCAGAAATTCAAGTGTCAGGGGCAGAAGTGAACGTAGTTGCTATTACTAGGAAGAAGGTGTTTGGAAAGTCCGATTGAGGCTAGAGACAGAATTGGATGCATGTCAGCTCTGGCAGGGTGTGCAAACATTGCTTTCTACAAAGCAAAACATCATGAATGGCAGTGATGCTTCGCTCCCAGATGAGCCCAACGCCTTTTATGCACACCTTGAAAGGGAGAATAAAACTATATCTATGTGAATCCCTGCAGCATCCGGTGACCCTATGATCTCTGTCTCAGAGGACGATGTCAGACCCTGATGGTGTACCTGGTAGGGATCTGAAACCCTGTGCCAACCAACTGGTGAGAGTGTTCATGAACATCTTCAATCTCTCACTGCGACATAGACAGGTTCCCATTTGCTTCAAAAGGGCAATAACCATACCCAAGAGATAGCCCAAGAACAGCAGAGTGAACTGCCTCAAGCACTTTGAGAGGTTGAAATGGCTAGAATCAATTCTTGCCTAAACTATGATCTGAATATGCTGCAATTTGCCTATAACCACAATAGGACTGCAGCATATACAACCTCACTGGTTCTCTACTCAGCCTTAGATCACCTGGAAAAGAGTAACATCTATGTCAGGCTGCTGTTTATTGACTACAGCTCAGTGTTAAACTCAGACATATGCCCAGTTCTAATTAAAAAGCTCAAAATCTGGGCATCTATACCTTCCTCTGCAAATCAGTCCTTAACTTTCTCATCAGCACATCAGTCCGTGCAGATCAGAAATATCTCCTCCTCACTCACAATCACCGCTGGCGCATGTGGAGGATGCATGCTTAGCCCACTGCTCTACTCGCTCGTGTAGACTCATGACTGTGTGGCTAGGCATAGCTCAAACGCCATCTATAAATTTGCTGGTGACACAGCAATTGTTGGCAGAATTTCAGATGGTGATGAGGTGGCATACGGGAGCGAGATAGATCAGCTGCTTGAGTGGTTTCACAGCAACAACCTTGCACTCAACATCAGTAAGACCAAGGAACTGATTGTGGACTTCAGGAAGGGGAAGTCGGTGGAGCAAACACCTGTCCTCATCAAGGGATCAGCAGTGGAAAGGGTGAGCAATTTCAAGTTCCTGGGTGTCAACATCTTTGAGGATCTATCCAGGGCCCAACATATTGAGGCATGACAGTAGCTGTAGTTCATTTGGAGTTTGAAGAAAATTGGTACGTCAAAGACACTCGCAAATTTCTACAGATGTACCACGGAGAGCATTCTAACTGGTTACATCACCGTCTGGTATGGAGGGGCCACTACACAGGATCAGAAAAAGCTGTAGAAAGTTGTAAACTCAGCCAGCTCCATCATGGGCACTAGCCTCCCCAGCATCTACCTAGCTTCAAAAGGTGAAATTTCATGACATATATTGGGATATTAAATCTGATTCCGATTCTGAATTTGAAAGGCAGTTAAGTCACTTGGACCAGATGGACCACATGCCAGGGTTCTGAAAGAGGTAGTTGAAGAGATTGTAGAGACATAAGCAATGATCTTTCGAGAGTCAGTATTCTAAACTGGTTCCAGAAGACTGGAAAATTGCAAATGACACTCCATTCTTTAAGGGAGTGAAGCAGAAGGAAGGAAATCATAGGCTAGTTAGCTTGACTTTAGTGTTTGGGAAGGTATTAGAGTTTATTATTAGGATGAGGTTTTGGGGTACTTGGAGGCACACGATAAAACAGGTCAAAGTCAGCATGGCTTCCTTGAGGGGAAATCTTGCCTGACCAATCTGTTAGAACTCTTTGAGAAAATAACAGCCAAGGTAGACAAAGGAAAGTCAGTGGATGTTGTCTATCTGGATTTTAAAGCCTTTGACAAGGTGCTGCGCGTTCGACTGCTTACAAGATAAGAACCCATGGTATTACAAGGCAAGAGTGGGAATAAAGGGGGTCTTTGCTAGTTGGCTGCTGATGACTAATGGTGTTCCACCGGGGTTAGTGTTGTGACCACTTCTTTTGACGTTATACATCTATCATTTGGATTACGGCTTTATGGCCAGGTTTGCAGATGATATGAAGATAGGTGGAGGGGGTAATGTTGAGTAAGCAGAGACTCCTCAGAAGGATGTAGACAGATTGGGAGAATGAGCAAAGAAGTGCCAAATGGAATATAGTGTAGGGGAGTGTATGGTCATGCATTTTGGTAGAAGGAATAAAGAAATAGACTATTTTCTAAACAGGGAGAAAATTTAGAAATCAGAGGTGTAAAGGGACTTAGGCACCCTCACACAGAATCCCTTAAGTTTAACTTTCACGTAGAGTCGGTGGTAAGGAAGGCAAAAGCACTGTTAGCATTCATTCCGAGAGTATTAGAATAAAAAAGCAAAGATGTAATGCTGAGGTATTTGGAGTATTGTGAGCAGTTTTGGGTCCTTTATCTAAGAAAGGGTGTGCTGGCATTGGAGAGACTCGAGAGGAGGTTCACGAGAATGATTCTGGGAATGAAGGGGTTAACGCAGGAGGAACATTTAATAGCTTCGTGCCTACCCTTGCTGGAGGTTAGAAGAATGGGGGTGGGGGGGGAATCTCTGAAACTTAAAAAGTACTGAAAGGCTTAGTGTGGATGTGGAGACAAAATTTCCTATAACAAGGTAGTCCAGGACCAGAGGGTATAGCCTCAGAATAGAGAGACATCCATTTAGAACAGAGATGAGGAGGAAGATCTTTAGCCATTGGGTGTTGAATGTGAGGAATTCATTGCTGCAGGCAGCCTTGGAGGCCAAGTCATTGGGTATATTTAAAGTGGAGGTTGACAGGTTCTTGATTAGTCTGTGCGTCGAAGATTATGGGAAGGCGGCAGGAGAATGGGGTTGAGAAGGATAATAAATCAGCCCTGATGGAATGGTGGAGAAGAATCAATGGGCTAATTAGTATAACTCTGCTCTATGTCTTATGATCTACTCAAACCACCCCATCTGGTATATCAACCATTTCATGGTCAAAGTCACTTAAAACACACTTCTTCTCGAAGGGTCGCGGCCTGAAACGTCGACTGCACCTCTTCCTAGAGATGCTGCCTGGCCTGCTGCGTTCACCAGCAACTTTTATGCGTGTTGCTTGAATTTCCAGCATCTGCAGAATTCCTGTTGCCTTCCCCCATTCTGATGTTTGGCCTGATAACAACTGAATCTTTTGACCTTGTCTACATGCTTTTATGCACTGAGTTGCTGACAAATGATTGATTAGATATTTGCATTAACAAGGTGTACACTTGTGACTAAAAGTGCCACTTAGCATAGTACTGCAATTGCACATTCAGTACTTTTAAAAATATATTGAGAGTTTCTGTCTCTATCACAGTTTTAGGCAGGGATTTGTCCTCATCTCCCTACTAATCCTTCTCTATTCCAGTGTTTCAAGGAAAACAGTCCCAGCTTATCCAATCTTTTCCCATAGCTATTTTTTCCAGCCCTGGCAACATCCTCACAGATCTCCTCTATGCCCCTTCTAGTTCAATTACACCTTTCCTATAAATTGTTGACCAGAATTGCACATAGCATTCAAGTTGTGACATAACTAGTGCTGTATACAATTCGAGCATAATCCCAGCTCTTACGCTTCGTGCCTCAGCTGATAAAAAAATCCAAACACATGCCTCTTTAAAAGCTAATTTTCAGAAAATCGCACCAGGTTAATTGTACTTTAAGGACTCCAGACTAACAACGATATGTTTGCTGTCATCTGAAATGTTAAGTGGCCCATTCATATTAAAGGAATTTAGGTAATAAATATTAACCTGTCCAGCAGCATCTCCATCTATAAACAAATAAATGAAACTCTTTTCCATGGACATTAGCTGCAGTACAGTTAAAAGGTAACTTCAATGCAGTGAAAACAAAATTGCTGTATTCATGTTGTGGAAGAGGACTATATTTAAAAAAAATGGAATACAGCAAAAATACCTGAATTAATAAAGGGTCTTCACATAACTACAGCTTTCAAATCAATTCTTTATACAAAATGTAGTCACAATTATAATGTAGGAACCATAACACTAATCCAATAAATTGGAACTATCAGCTGTTTTTCTTTCATAGGTGTTAATCAAGTCTATATACTGGGAAGTACCTTCCCTACAATAATATTAATGTTAACAAAATCATTTAAATTACAACTCCATTTGTTTAACCTTTAATACTCGTGCTCATGGCTACACAGAAAAAGGCAAGTTGCAGGCTGAATGAGCTGAGTGCAGTAGGTTTGACCTTGACATCAGAGCAAATGCAGCTGAAAGTACCAGTCCATGATCACTGTTGCAGTTTGTTTGGTTCTCAACGGAGAAATACTGGCAATTAGGTCAACTTTACACTTGGCAACAGGAACAGGGCAGCCTATCAAGATGTAAAAGCAAGCTCAGTGTTTCAGATTGAAAAAGGCTGGAGAGTGGCCATAAAATGAACAATAATAGGGTTCACATGAACAGTAGAATTAAAATGCCAGTCTCACTACTGCTTTATCCATTTGCATCTTTAGATTACCTTTCCAGCAGCATGAAATAGCTTCACCTTTGTTTGGAAGAATTTCTTTATCTGTGCACTGTCCATGCATATCTACATGCCGGTAAAACCATTCTGGATTGTCAAATGTACTCTGGGGGTAAAATTGGAAATCAACACAAAGACACAAGATGTCAGATTGGCAACTTTGAAGCAACAATCTTACAGATTGCAAGTCGGCATAATTATAATTCTTTGAAATTTCAAGCTCCACTAACTTTTCATATTATTCAAAATTTTAAAAAGTTTAATACAACTAGAATGAAAGCTTTTCCTGGTATAGTACAATTTCTTAAAAAAAATCTTAATATTATATTATGCAAGATTAAGATGTCATGTAATAAATAACACTTCTGAATCAGGAAGTTATGGGCTTGAGCTCCAATCCAGAGATTCAAACACAAAATATAGCATGCGAATCCAGTAATACTGAGACTGCTATACTTGAGCTTTCACTCAGATTAAAAAAAAGGTCACATGAGACTCTTTCCAAAGAGATGGGAGTTTACCATGGTGTGGAATTATTTGGTCATCAACCACAAATGCCATTTACATATCATGGCAAAAATTCCCCATGTCATTTCTCATAAGAATTATTGAACAAAATTTGATGTGAAACAAATAAGGACATTTTAAGCAGTTGACCAAAACCTTAGAAATGATTTAATGGTTGCTTGGCACAACCAGCCACCACTTTTTCTATATGGCCACTATCAAGTGATTGTTGAAAACATAATATTACTACATCTTTTTTACACAATGAATTACTCTTGAAATGCAGAAAATCTTAAAGGCTGTTACGACATCCATTAATTGAAAAGTAAGTATTCTTGTTGATGAATCATCTTTGACCCAAAATACTATCTCTGTTTTTCTTTCCATAGATGAAGGTGTACCATTGGGGCGCCACAGTAGTGTAGCAGTTACCGCAACACTATTACAGCTTGGGGGCAGAGTTCAAAGTTCAATTCCAGTGCTCCCTATAAGGAGTTTGTACATTCTCCCCATGACCGCAAGGGTTTCATTCCACAACCCAAAGTAGTACTGGTTAGTAGGTTAATTGGTCATTGTAATTTGCCCTGTGATTAGACTAAGTGAAATAAGTGCTGCTGGCTTTTATTTTAGATTTCCAGCATTTGCAGATAGTTATTTGATAGTCAAGTCAGCTCTTTAGTTTCACTGATGTTGAGTGTGAGGTTGTTGTTGCATCATCATTCAACCAGGTGTCCTATCTCACTCCCTTATCCTAAATACCACCTACAATTTGTCCAACAACAGCGGCAACTTTGTCAAATTTGTATATGGAATTGCAGCTGTGTTAGCCACTCAGGTGTGTTTATAGGGGGTACAGCAGAAGGCTAAACTCGCAGCCTTGATGTACACTTGTGTTTACCACTTGTGGTAGGCAAACTGAACCGGATCCAGGTTATTTGAGACAGGAGTTGATTTGTGCCAAAACCAAGTTCTCGAAGCACCTCAGTAAAGTTGATTTTAGCACATGGTGATCATTGAGGCAGGTCATTATGCTCTTCTCGTACAACAGATGGGAACCACAAACTGCAGAAGTGAAACATATGTCTGCAAGTATTCCAGCCAGTTGGCGGCACAGATCTTTAGTACTTGGCCAGTTATGCCATATTGTCCACACACCTTTTGTCTTTCAAGCTCTTAAAATGCACTCTTAAACTCCACTCTTTAAAAAAGGAGGAAGGCAGCAGAAAGGAAACTACAGACCAGTTAGCCTGACCTCAGTGGATGGGAAGATATTAAGAGTCAATTATTAAGGATGAGATGATGGAGTACTCCGCGACACAGGACAAGCTAGTACAAAGTTAGTATGGTTTCCTTCAGGGAAAATCCTGCCTGATGAACCTGTTGGCGTTCTTTGAGAAGATTTCAAGTAGGATAGATAAAGGGGATGCAGTGGATATTGTTTATTTGGACTTTCAGAAGGCCTTTGACAGGGTGCCACACATGAGTCTGCTTACCAAGTTAAGAGCCCATGGTATTACAGGAAAGTTACTAACATGGTTAGAGCACTGGCTGATTGGTAGGAGGCAGCGAGTGGGAATAAAGGGATCCTTACTAGTGGTGTTCCGCAGGAGTCGGAGTTGGGACCATTTTTTAAAAAATGTTGCGTATGAATGATTTAGATGATGGAATAGATGGCTTTGTTGCCAAGTTTGCAGATGATACGAAAATTGGTGGAAGGGCAGGTAGTGTTGAGGAAACAGGTAGGATGCAGAATTGCTTAGACAACTGCCATTTCTACGGCAGTTGAACGGGGCATGACTGCGCAAGCGCGTGAAAGTCGGACTGTGAGGCAGCGGGAGAGTTTAAAAGCGTGAAGATTAACAGAGCGGGCGACGGAGTAGTGGGAGGCAGAGTAGGAAGGCTTTGGCTCGAGAGGCTTCAGCGAGCACAGGCTGAGGAAGAGCTTCACTCCAAATGAGGTAAGGCCAGGTAAGTTCCTTTAATTAATCTAATTACCTTAGGAGTAGGTAATGGAGGCAACAGTTAGGGCAGTTGAGTGCTCCGTTTGCAGTATGTGGGAAGTCAGGGCGAGGACAATTGTCCCTGATGACTACACCTGTAAAATGTGCATCCAGCTGCAGCCCCTGACAAACCGAGTTAGGAAACTGGAGCTGGAACTGGATGAACTTCGGATCATTCGTGAGGCAGAGACAGAAATAAACAGGAGTTACAGGGAGATAGTCACCCCTAAGAGTCAGGAGGCAGGTAGCTGGGTGACTGTCAGGAGAGGGAAGGGGAATAGATAGAATGAGCAGAGCACCCCTGTGGCCGTTCCCACCAATAATAAGTATATCATTTTGGATACTGTTGATGGGGACAACCTACCGGGGACAAGTTGCAGTGGATGTGTCTCTGGCACCGAGACGGGACCCTCAGCTCAGAAGGGAAGGAGGGAAAGGAGGAGAGCAGTAGTGATAGGGGATTTGATAGTTAGGGGGACAGATAAGAGATTCTGTGGAAGAGATCAAGAATCCCGGATGTTGTGGTCCATGTAGGGACCAATGATGTGGGTAGGAAGAGTGAGGCGGTCCTGAAAGGTGAGTTTAGGGAGTTAGGTGCCAATTTAAAGGACAGAACCTCCAGGATAGCAATCTCAGGATTGCTACCAGTGCCACGTGCAGGCGGATTTAGAAATAGTAAGATAGCTCAGATCAACATGTGGCTGAAGACATGATGCAGGAGGGAAGGCTTAAGATTTATAGATAATTGGGCAGTTTTCCAGGGAAGGTGGGACCTGTTCTGGCGGAACGGTTTACATCTGAACTGGAGGGGGACAAATATTCTTGCAGGTAGGTTTGCTAGGGAGGCTGCAGTGCATTTAAACTAGATACAAGGGGGGAGGGGAACCAGAGCGTAGGAATAGATGTAGGGGAGAAGGAAGAAAAAGAAAATAGTAAAGTTGTTTGCACCGTTAGTGATAAACAGGATAAGAGGTGGAAAATTTCTTAAATGCATTTATTTTAATGCTAGGAGCATTATAAGAAAGGTGGATGAGCTTAAAGCATGGATTGATACCTGGAAGTATGACGTGGTAGCTATTAGTGAAACATGGTTGCAGGAGGGGTGTGATTGGCAACTAAATATTTCTGGATTTTGTTGCTTCAGGTGTGATAGAATCGGAGGGACAAGAGGGGGAGGTGTTGCATTGCTTGTCAGAGAAAATATTACAGCGGGGCTCTGGCGGTATGGATTAGAGGGCTTGTCCAGGGAGGCTATTTGAGTGGAATTGAGGAATGAGAAAGGTGTAGTAACACTTTTAGGGGTGTATTATAGATCACCTAATGGGGAGCAAGAAGTGGAGGAGCAAATTTGTAAGGAGGTGGCAGATATTTTTAGTAAGCACAAGGTTGTGATTGTGGGAGATTTTAATTTTCCACATAGACTGAGAAGCCCATACTGTAAAAGGGCTGGATGGTTTGGAATTTGTAAAATGTGTGCAAGATAGTTTTTTGCAGCAATACATAGAGGTACCAACTAGAGAAGGGGCAGTGTTGGATCTTCTGTTAGGGAATGAGATAGGTCAGATGACAGAGGTATATGTTGGGGAGCACGTCGGGTCCAGTGATCACAATGCCATTAGTTTCAATATAATTATGGAGAAGGATAGGTCTGGACCCAGGGTTGAGATTTTTGATTGGAGAAAGGCTAACTTTGAGGAGATGCAAAAGGATTTAGAAGGAGTGGATTGGGACAATTTGTTTTATGGGAAGGATGTAATAGAGAAATGGAGGTCACTTAAAAGTGAAATTTTGAGGGTACAGAATCTTTATGTTCCTGTTAGGTTGAAAGGAAAGGTTAGAAGTTTGAGAGAGCCATGGTTTTCAAGGGATATTGGAAACCTGGTTTGGAAAAAGAGAGATCTACAATAAATATAGGCAGCATGAGTAAATGAGGTGCTCGAGGAATATAAAGAATGTAAAAAGAATCTTAAGAAAGAAATTAGAAAAGCTAATAGAAGATACGAGGTTGCTTTGGCAAGTAAGGTGAAAATAAATCCAAAGGGTTTCTACAGTTATATTAATAGCAAAAGGATAGTGAGGGATAAAATTGGTCCCTTAGAGAATCAGAGTGGACAGCTATGTGTGGAAACAAAAGAGATGGGGGAGATTTTGAACAATTTATTTTCTTCGGTATTCACTAAGGAGAAGGATATTGAATTGTGTAAGGGAAACAGGTAGGGAAGTTATGAAAACTGAGATGATTAAAGAAGAGGAAGTACTGGCACTTTTAAGGAATATTAAAGTGGATAAGTCTCCAGGTCCTGACAGGATATTCCCTAGGACCATGAGGGAAGTTAGTGTAGAAATAGCAGGGGCTCTGACGGAAATATTTCAAATGTCATTAGAAACAGGGATGGTGCCAGAGGATTGGCATATTGCTCATGTTGTTCCATTGTTTAAAAAGGGTTCTAAGAGTAAACCTAGCAATTATCGGCCTGTGAGTTTGACGTCAGTGGTGGGTAAATTGATGGGAAGTATTCTTAGAGGTGGTATATATAATTATCTGGATAGACAGGGTCTGATTAGGAACAGTCAACATGGATTTGTGCGTGGAAGGTCATGTTTGACAAATCTTATTGAATTTTTTGAAGAGGTTACTAGGAAAGTTGACGAGGGTAAAGCGGTGGATGTTGTCTATATGGACTTCAGTAAGGCCTTTGACAAGGTTCCACACGGAAGGTTAGTTAGGAAGGTTCAATTGTTAGATGGGAGACGCCAGAGAGTAGTGGTGGATAACTGTTTGTCAGATTGGAAGCCGGTGACCAGTGGTGTGCCTCAGGGATCAGTACTGAGTCCAATGTTGTTTGTTCATATATATTAATGATCTGGATGATGGGGTGGTAAATTGGATTAGTAAGTATGCAGATGATACTAAGACACGTGGCGTTGTGGATAATGAAGTAGGTTTTCAAAGCTTGCAGAGAGATTTAGGCCAGTTAGAAGAGTGGGCTGAAAGATGGCGGATGGAATTTATGCTGATAAATGTGAGGTGCTACATTTTAGTAAGACTAATCAAAATAGGACATACATGGTAAATGGCAGGACACTGAACAAAGCCGTAGAACAGAGGGATCTAGGAATAATGGTGCATAGTTCCCTGAAGGTGGAATCTCATGTGGATAGAGTGGTGAAGAAAGCTTTTGGTATGCTGGCCTTTATAAATCAGAACATTGAGTATAGGAGTTGGGATGTAACATTAAAATTGTACAAGGCATTGGTAAGGCCAATTTTGGAGTATTGTGTGCAGTTCTGGTCACTGAATTATAGGAAAGATGTCAACAAAATAGAGAGAGTACAGAGAAGATTTACTAGAATGTTACTTGGGTTTCAGCACCTAAGTTACAGAGAAAGGTTGAACAAGTTGGGTCTTTATTCTTTGGAGCGTAGAAGGTTGAGGGGGGACTTCATAAGGTATTTAAAATTATGAGGGGGATAGATAGAGTTGACATGGATAGGCTTTTTCCATTGAGAGTAGGGGAGATTCAAACAAGAGGACATGAGTTGAGAGTTAGGGGGCAAAAGTTTAGGGGTAACATGAGAGGGAACTTCTTTACTCAGAGAGTGGTAGCTGTGTGGAACGAGCTTCCAGCAGAAGTGGTAGAGGCAGGTTCGATATTGTCATTTAAAGTAAAATTGGATAGCTATATGGACAGGAAAGGAATGGAGGGTTATGGGCTGAGTGCAGGTCGGTGGGACTAGGTGAGAGTAAGCGTTCAGCACGGACTAGAAGGGCCGAGGTGGCCTGTTTCCGTGCTGTAATTGTTATATGGTTATTAGGAGAATGGGCGAGAAAGTGGCAAATGAAATACAATGGTGGAAAATGCATGCTCTTGTACTTTGGTAGTATTAATAAATGTGCAGACTATTTTCTAAATGGGGAGAAAATCCAAATATCTGAGATGCAAAGGGATTTGGGAGTCCTTCTGCAGAACACCCTAAAGGTTAACTTGCAGGTTGAGTCGGTGGGGAGGACGGCAAATGCAATGTTAGCATTCATTTCAAGAGGTCTAGAATACAAGAGCAACGATGTGATGCTGAGGCTTTATAAGGCACTGGTGAGGCCTAACCTTGAATATTGTGAACAGTTTTGGGCCCCTCATCTTAGAAAAGATGTGCCGGGATTGGAGAGGGTCCAGAGGAGGTTCACAAGGATGCTTCCAGGAATGCAAGGGTTATTATACAAGGAACGTTTGATGGCTCTGGGTCTGTACTTGCTGGAATTCAGAAGGATGAGGGGGGATCTCATTGAAACCTTTTGAATGTTGAAAGGCCGAGACAGAGCAGATGTGGAAAGGATGTTTCCCATGGTGGGAGAGTCTAAGACAAGAGGGCACAGACTCAGGATAGAAGGGCAGCCTTTCAAAACAGAGATGCAGAGAAATTTCTTTAGCCGAAGGGTGGTGAATTTGTGGAATTTGTTGCCACATGCAGCTGTAGAGGCCAGGTCATTGGGTGCATTGATAGGTTCTTGAATGGACATGGCATCAAAGGTTATAGGGAGAAGGCTGGGAACTGGGGTTGAGGAGGAGAAAAAAGGATCAGCCATGATTGAATGGCGGAGCAGACTCAATGGGCCAGATAGCCTAATTCTGCTCCGATGTCTTATGGTCTAAAGAAAGATGCTAAGATGTTGGTCTCGGAGTCATCCAGAGATTTGTAGGGCAAGGTAGAGTTCTCTCAATCAAAGAATGCATAAAGGGTCCCGAGTTCATCTGGGAGTGATGGGTCACTGCCATTTATGTTGACCAATCTCATCTTGCAGGAATCAACATTATTCACTCCCTGCTACAGCTGTCAATTGTCCATCCATGATTCCAGTTTAGTTTCAAATTACCTCTTTACACTCATAATGGCCTGACAGAATTTATTCCTGAATTTCTTACATGATTCTGGATTGCCAGCCCTAAAACCACAGATCCAGCCCTTAGCAAATCATGAATCTTCTGGTTCAGGAAGACTTGAAACGTTTTTGTAGTGCACATTTGCCTACATGCCCTTATGAAGTCATTGATGACTGTGGTCCACTGATAAATCTTTGAACACAGTCCAGTTCACCAACTTGAAACAATCTCAAATTTGCTCCTCCACCCCACCAACTCCTCATAGTCCTCTTCAATCCCTGTGTGTATGGAGGCAGAAGCAGCATAGGTGGTGGTCAGATTTACAAAAGTGAAGGCAAGGGATGGATCAGTAGGTGGCATCGCACCAGTTGAGTGTCCTGGGACCTTTAGTGGTGCACAGCAGTTAAGCAGAGACTTCTCCAAACTAGCTGGATTAAAAACTCTCTCCACAATGTGACCACTATCTAGGTACATTCCTATTGTTTATGGCAGGAGTCCCCAACCTTTTTCGCATTGTGGACCGGTTTAATATTGACAATATTCTTGCGGGCCGACTGGGGGCGGTGGGGGGTAGGGTTGCCAACAGACAAGAGTAGCAGTCAAATGCGTTGTTTACCCAGAAAGACTACAATGACCATGAAGCCTTGCGCGTCGTGACCTGCTGATTCCCCCACCAGCAAATCCTTTTTGGCGATTCTGTTCGTGGGGGTGGGTGTTAATCACTACTGGAATATAGGCGATAAGTGGGTAATACACTCAATTTTGTTTCTAAAAGGGTTTATCTAACGAATTTAATATTAAACACACAGCGCATATTTTCCTCGCATGAATATAGTGATAAGTCAATTATCAGGGGAGCTTGAAGTAAGTATTGAACAAACTTCCGGTAGAAGTGGTAGAGGCAGGTTCGATATTATCATTTAAAGAAAAAGTGGATAGGTATATGGACAGGAAAGGAATGGAGGGTTATGGGCTGAGTGCAGGTCGGCGGGACTAGGTGAGAATAGCGTTTCGCACGGACTAGAAGGGCCGAGACGGCCTGTTTCCGTGCTGTAATTGTTATAGGTCACTTATAAGTCAATAGCATCATAACATTTTTAGTAACATTTGGATATTAAACACACAGCACATATTTTCCCGGTATAAATATATAAAATCATTGCAACAAACCAATATCGCTGAACCAGTGGGAGCCCTGGGCTTGTTTCCCTGCAACAACGTGACGGCCCTATCGAGGGGTGATGGGAGACAGCGATACTCGAAGGGGGTTCCTTATGTCCGGTCTATTCCGCAGTTTAGCTTTCGTTGCATTCATTGCAGAAAATTCCATTTCGCAGAAAAATGTTGGAAATGAAAGCAACGTTTTCAGTGCTTTCGTGGCTATCTCAGGATATTCAGCCTTGACTTTGATCCAAAATGCCGACAGAGATGTTATGTCAAACATACTTTTCAGCCCGTCGTCATTTGCAAGCTCGAGGAGTTGATCTCCTTCCCACCCTGACACGGATGACACAAGGGTCATGACCTCGCATGCGTAATAGCTGATAAGTGGCCATGACAGGGAATGAGGAAAGGTGCAGCTGACTCATATCGCCAAATCATATCCCTTCCTCGCGGCCCGGTAGCGCATGCTCTGCAGCCCAGTGGTTGGGGACCACTGGTTTATGGCACACACTTCCTCAAATGCTACCTTGCTGTAGATACAAATAGATACTTTACTGATCCCAAAAGAAATTACTGTGTCACCGTAGCATTACAAGTGCACAGATATACAAATCAGAATCAGGATTATAATCACCGGCATGTGACATGAAATTTGTTAACTTAGCAGCAGCAGTTCAAGGCAATACATAATCTAACAGAGAAAAAAAAAGTAAAACATACTAATAATTAAGTAAATCAATTACATATACAGGTGTCCCCCGCTTTTCGAACGTTCGCTTTACGAAACCTCACTGTTACGAAAGACCTACATTAGTTCCTTGTTTTCACTGTTATGAAAAAAGGCAGTGCGCGAAAAAAAGCAGTGTGCGCCCCAAGCAGCCGCTCTCCCCCGGATTCGGATCTGCATTCCAGCCGACATTGCTTAAACACCTGCCTGTGAGCAGCCGTTAGCAAGATGAGTTCTAAGTTATCGGAAAAGCCTAAAAGAGCTCGTAAGGGTGCTACACTTAGTGTAAAACTAGACATAATTAAGTGTTTCGATTGTGGTGAACGAAGTAAGGACAAAGTGAGTTTGGCTTGTGGAAGTTGAGGAAGATGATGTTGAAGACGTTTGGCATCCCATGACCAAGAACTGATAGAGGAAGAGCTGATGGAATTGGAAGAGGAAAGGATAACAATCGAAACTGAATGCAGTAGTGAACGGACCGAAAGTGAAGTTGTCCGGGAACTGAACGTGAAGCAACTGCGTGAGATTTTTGCTGCAATGATAAAGTATGACTTTAATTTTGAAAGGATACGTCGGTTTAGGGCATATTTGCAGGATGGTTTCAGTCCTTACAAAGAACTGTATGATCTAAAAATGCATGAGGCTAAGCAGTCAAGCAAGCCTTCCACATCAGCCACAGCAGACGACGAACCTCGACCTTCGGCATCCAGGCAGACAGACATAGAAGATGACCTGCCTGCCCTGATTGACGATGAGATGACACCCCAGTGTCCCACCACCCCAACCCCCGGGCTGTGGAGAATGCAGCGGTAGCCGGGACGCACCCGGCACATCTTTAAGAAAAAAAAGAAGCCCAAATAAACAAGTTAATTAATTAGGTGCCGCCCAGCACCTAAATGTCGGCCCAGCTCAGAGGCGAATGCCGACTGCGTCGCCTCTGATCTGGGCTGACATTTACGTGCCGGGCAGCACCTAATTAATTAGCTTGTTCATTTAGGCTTTTTTCTTAAAGATGTGCTGGGTGGGTCCTGGCTACCGCTGGACCCCTGCATTCTTCACGGATTGGTATCAGTTCGCTGCCCAGAGGGTGGGGGCCACTGCACCACCCCAACCTCTGACGACTCAGCCCAACACACCATCATCAGTGTGCTCGATGTCTTCCCGATTTCCATAAGTGATACTACACCGTACGTACATTATTTCTACTTTATATAGGCTGTGTATTTTTATGTGTTATTTGGTGCAATTTGGCAGCTTCACCACTTAAAGATTACTGGAGAGCGCTTGCGCCGTGTTTTTGCCAACGGTGCTTGTGCCCTGTTTCTACCGAGAGCGCCTGCGTGAGATTTTCGCTACGGAGAACAGTGCAGGCAATGATTGTGGAAAAGTATTTCTGCTTTGTATAGGCTGTGTATTCATCATATCATTCCTTCTTTTACTATATGTTACTGTTATTTTAGGTTCTACGTGTTATTTGGCATGATTTGGAAGGTTATTTTTGGGTCTGTGAATGCTCACATATTTTTCCCGTATAAATTAATGGTAATTGCTTCTTCACTTTACAACATTCCGGCTTACGAACCGTTTCATAGGAACGCTCTACCTTCGGGTGGCGGGGGAAACCTGTATTATTGTAATCTATTATTTTTAAATAGATTATTTAAAAATGTGCAAAAATAGAAACACTGTGTATTAAAAAAAGTGAGGTAGTTTCAATGTCCATTTAGGAATTGGATGGCAGAGGGGAAGAAGCTGTTCCTGAATCGCTGAGTGTGTGCCTTCAGGCTTCTGTATCTCCTGCCGGATGGTAACAGTGAGAAAAGGGGATGCCCAGGGTGCTGGAGATCTTTAATAATGGACGCTGCCTTTCTGAGACACCGCTCCCTACAGATGTCCTGGATACTTTGTAGGCTAGTGCCCAAGATGGAGCTAACTAGATTTACAACCTTCTGCAACTTCTTTCGGTCCTGTGCAGTAGCCCCTCCATACCAGACAGTGATGCAGCCTGTCAGAATGCTCTCCACTGTACAACTATAGAAGTTTTTCAGTGTACTTGTTGACATGCCAAATCTCTTCAAACTCCTAATAAAGTATAGCCGCTATCTTGCCTTCTTTATGATTACATCAATATGTTGGGACCAGGTTAGATCCTCAGAGATCTCGACACCCAGGAATTTGAAGCTGCTCACTCTCTCCACTTCTGATCCCTCTATGAGAATTGGTATGTGTTCCTTCGTCTTACCCTTCCTGAAGTCCACAATCAGCTCTTTCGTCTTACTGATGTTGTGCCAGGTTGTTGCTGCGGCACCATTCCACTAGTTGGCATATCTCACTCCTATACGCCCTCTTGTCACCACCTGAGATTCTACCAACAATGGTTGTATCATCAAGAAATTGTAGATGGTATTTGAGCTATGCCTAGCCACACAGTCCAGTGTATACAGAGAGTAGAGCAGTGGGCTAAGCACACAACCCTGAGGTCTAAAGAGAATTAAAAAAAGTTACCTTAAAAATAAGATATACAAAATTTCCAAGTTCACACTGATAAGATGGTAGTCTAAGAATTACTGTAATATTATACAGTAATGGGTGCACATTCACACTGTCCAGATAAGAAGTGTTGGCAGTATTGCACAGGGTGTCTGTGATAGCAGGGTGTGGTAAACAAATCTTAAACAGAGGTTACTAGCAGTCTAACAGGAGGGGTTCATCACTTCCCCGGCTATAGGTTGACTCCTTATAGAGTCTAATGGCAAAGGGCAAGAATGACCTCATATAGCGCTCTTTGGAGCAGCACAGATATCTTAGTCTATTACTGAAAATGCTCCTCTGTTCAGCCAAGATAGCATGCAGAGGGTGAGAGACATTGTCCAGATTTGCCAGGATTTTCCAGAGGCTCCCTTGTTCTTCCACAGCCTCCAGTATGTCCAGTTTGACTCCGAAGACACAGCCAGCCTTTCTAATCAGTTATTTAGCCTATTGGCATCATCCGTGTTGATGCCATTGCTTCAGCATACCACTGCATAGCAGATTGTACTGGCAACAACAGACTGGCAGAACATGTGAAGGAGAAACCCTGCATACTCCAAAGGAACTATCTCCTCAGGAAGTAGAGGCATCTTTGGCCGTTCTTATACACAGCACCTGTGTTGGGGCTCCACTCAAGTCTATCGTCCAGGTGCATCCCCAGATACTTGTAGGCCCTCACCACATCCACGTCTTCACCATAAATAGTAACAGGGAGAAGTGCAGGCTTGGTCTTTCTCCTTTGTCTTACTGACGATGAGTTGCAGATGATTCAGCTTTCACTGTTCGACGAAGTCCTCCACCAAGGCCCTGTATTCACCCCCCCCATTATACACCCAACTATTGCCGAATCATCAGAGAATTTCCGCAAATGACATGTCTCAGTGTTATGTTGAAAGTCCAAGGTATACAGGAAGGGAGCCAATACAGTCCCCTGTGGGACCCAAGTGCTGCTTATAGCCATATCTGACACAAAGCTCTGAAGCTGCACAAATTGAGGTCTGCCAGTGAGATAGTCCATTATCCAGGATACAAATGGAAGTGCCAACCTGCATTGAACAGTTTTCTCCCCAGCAAAGAGGGCTGTATGATATTGAAGGCACTTGAAAAATCAAAACATGATCCTCAGTGTTGCCCTGCCTATGTGTGCCTGAGGTGAGCCTTGGGTCCCACACCACCAGGTTCAGGAACAGTTATTACCCTTCAACCATCAGGATCCTGAACCAGCATGGACAACTTCACTCATCATATCAGTGAACTAGTTCCAGAGCTTATGAACTCACTTTCGAGGACTCTGCCAACTCATGTTCTCGATATTATTCATTCATTTATTTTATTTTTTGTACACATTGGTTTGCCCATCTTTGCTCACATGTAGGTTTTCATTGATTCTATTGCATTTATTTGTATCTACTATGAATGTCCACAAGCGGATGAATTTCAGGTAGTGTATGGTGACATATGTGTATTTTGATAATAAATATACTTTGAACTTTGAGGTGAGATGTATACTGCAGTCAGAATGATAGCAGAGAACATTCTTGGTAGATAGACAGCACTTCATTGCCAGATGTTTCAAATCAGGAGAGCAAAAATGGGACAAAAGTGCCTCTTTTATGCTATACAAGAAGTTTATCATGAAGTTGGTGTTGCCTCCTTTTCCCTTGCCTCACTCTATTGTGCAATCCATGCAGTGCATCAAAAAATCTTTGGGCAGGTGCGCTGTAGCAGGAGAGTAGGGGACGAGCCATTTCTCTGTGAAAAAGTACACACAGTAGCCCCTCATGTGCCTCTGGTGAAACAATCTTGCTTTCAGTCTTTGAATGTGTTCTCCAGTAACTGCACATTGGCCAGAATGATGCAAGTGAAGGTTGGTGGGGATTCTTAAACTCCAAAGCTTTACATATCTCTGTAGTAACCACATTTTCTGGCATAATATTTCCAGATGCTCTGCTTTATGATCTGTTCTGCTAAGTCTGTTGGTCTAACATCTGCAGGATCACAAATGTATTTAAAATGGCAGGAGATTGGGGCTGAGAGGAAAATAATGAAATGGTGGAGCAGACACAATGGGCCAAATGGCCTAATTCTGCTCCAATATCTTATGGTCTAAGTAGTTCAAAAGCATGTTATTTAATGCAGTAGCTTTAGTTTTAAAAGGTTGTATATTCTCATTGGGCTGGCTGGTGGTGTAGTGGAATCAGCACTGGACTTCGAAGCGGATGGTCCCAAGTTCGAATCCGGCTAGGTCCCAATCTGGACAGCAGTTGCATCCGCACAGAAGAAAGGCCTGGCAATCTACTTCTGTATCTTGCCGAAAAAACCCTATAGACAACTAGGTTTGCCATGAGTCAACTACGACTTGATGACAACAACATATTCTTGTTAGTTGCCAGCAAAATATCAAAACATCTTGTGCTGTGTCTTGAACTTTATCCATGTCATATCAGAGGATTCATAGCTGTGCTCAGTGCTATTCCTTTTAGATGTTTCTGGTTAAATCAAGACACTTGGCAATTTTATCTTTAATCTTTCAGTCAGCTGTGACAAGGACAGCATTTATTGTCTAAACCTGCCCTTACCAGATCAGTTTCATGACCTGGAAGACATGCCATAACTATGAATTACAAGTCAACAATACCGGTGAGGACCCAGTTTCTGAGCCTGAAAGACATTACTAAACCAAATGGACTGTTACAAAAATCTAAAAGATTCATGTTAAACTTTTAAGCAGCAAGTTAAATTTTACCCAGTTTTAAAATGTCCAATACTAATCATAACCAGTCCAACATACCAGTGGTACTAAAGGCATTCCAATTGACCTCTCCAGTGCTTTAAATTCAAAACAGATTCCATATTGAGAAGTTACAGTTCAAAACAATGAGGTTGGCCATTTAAAATTGCTTCTTTGAATTCCCTTTCTGGGGGTAGAAGATGAGTCTTTGAATATTTTTAAGGGAATTTTTGACAAAGATAGGAGCAGGATTAAGGGAACAAGGCAGGCCAGGCAGCATCTAAGGAAAAAATTATAGTTGTCACAAATTTTAGTTCAGTTTTCTTACCATCACATAAATCATCAGATGTACATTTAAATATCACAAATTTTCCATGCAATTTATGAGCCATTCTTTACTTTTTCTTTCTAACTGTACAGAAGTGGTAGCAACATTGAGTCAAGGAGCTGTACTCACATCACAATGCTCCCATTGGCAGAAGAAAGTCTCTGTAATCTCTGGGATCAGATTTTGGTTCTGACTGTCCAGGGAGCACACTGGCAAATCAGGACGTAGTCGTTGCAGCTCCGAACCAAAGTGTTTCAGCTTGGCGTGATAGCTGTGAAAGTTGACATGTACCACCAGCTCATTGGGCCCTTCCACTGCCAGAAAACCGCAGCCTCGCCAAAGGCACTGAAACTCATCTGAAAGATGGATTTAAGAAAACTATCTAACAGAATGTAATATATTAATAGCTGATGAACCTGGATAACATGTTTTTTGTTTTTGTTCCACTCTTAGATGCTCACCTGGTGGATTCTTCATAATTTGCTGGTAGAGTGGTGTCTAAGAAAAAACTAATGAACAACATACAGGCGGAGTTACTCACTACAGAAGCAGACACACAGCCCATCATGGCCATGCCAATCATCAATTATCCAACAACACCAATTCCATTTACCAACACTTGGTCCTGTTGTACCTTGGCAATTCAAGTGCTCATCTAGTACCACTTAAATGTTGAGTACCATGCTTCTGCCACCCACTTAGATAACATTTTCCAGATTCCATAGGTTGAATTAAAGTCTCTCAAAACACTTCAGACAATGCCTGGAGTGAAAAAAACCAGTCTCTCCATGTAAAGATTAAGTACGCAACAATGTAAAGGGTAGATGGAATGTCCAAGATTAATACATGGGAACAATTTAAGATCTTACAATTTTCAGAAAGTGAAACGAGGGAGGCAGATGCAGAAACACATTGTTACATTTAGATTTATCTTTTCCAAAGTCAGGGAAGAGGGCTTTAACAGGAAAGGAAGAAGCTGGAAATCTGACATCTGTGGAAATAAACAGTCGCTGTGATGTTACAGATATGTGGCTCAGATTTAATCTAGGGTTTGATTATAACACTGAAGCTGCAAACAGCTTTATTAAGTCAAAGAAATCTTCAGAGGAGATGAAATTTTTGGGTAAAAAGTAGAATCTGTGAAGGGGACTATAAATGATAGCTTTGACTGTCACAATGCCTAATATCCCCCCAAAGCACAAGGCTACACAGCTGACCTGCTCTTAGCAATTCAATTGAAAAGTGACTCTGATTCCTTTTCCTTCAAGGAAGCAACTGAGCTAAGTCTTCTGAATCTTCCAAACACAGAATTATTCACTAATATTTTGTTGAACATCAGAATATTAACGTGATTCCACCAACCTTGTCTCACTTACATTGCAAGTACTCTAATTTGCCAGGGTACATCCCAGAAACTTAAAGTAGACACATTGTTGTAAGCTTGGGAAAGCAGATCAAAGGAGAAATATACGAATGATATTAAATGTTACATACCTAATTCGCCAAAACTGTCATACTCATTAAGATGCTCTTTCAGATGTGCAGCAATATGATCACAGAACTCTTCCATTGTCTTCCCAATAAAGGTGCAATCTGACCATTCACATGACAGCACCAGATCCAAGTACTTGATACTCTTTCCTGGGGCCATTTTCTGATTGTAACTCACTGGAATCATACCACTATTTGTCACCAACACCTGCTTTCTGTTGTAGAAGATGGAAAATTGAATGAGCGTTTACAGATTTCTAAGAATCATTCTCGATTTTAAACATCAAAACACAATTGTGCACTTGCACCTACGGCTGAAATGTAGGTTAATTCAATATGTAAGCTTACTTATTTTGATGCAAATTCTTAGGAAAATTAGGGATAATCTAATGGCATCAGGGAAATTGTTTCAAAACCTTACAAGAAAGGGAATATCTGAGGGGCCCTGCTACATTAAAAGAAATTTACTGGAATCATAAATAAAGCAAAAGATCTTAAGTTAGAACTAAATTAAAATGCAAGCAGTGAAATGTTCCAAGTGATAAATGTCTGAAGTCATGGCCTGCCAAGGACTTTTTACAGCAGCAGAGCAACAATGTTGCACAAGCTACCAGGTAATACAGAGCCGATCAACGTGTTTTATTCTAGCGGTGTTGGCTCAGCAACAAATTCTGAAGGGTGCGGAATAGCAGTACAATATTGTCCAGCGGAATAACACCTTAGGGTCCTTTAGAAGAGGAACCACCAATTTAAATGAGCCATAATTTAGTTATCTCTTCCAAAGTATTTGGTGTCATCTAGTCAAAATCAGAAGAGGGTTGGTACACCAAGCAGCCAGTTCAGAGTCTATTACCTTTGCTCTGTGAAAGGTCATTACTCCCAAAAGTTGGGAGATGGCAAATAAACAGCGAAGATGCCAAATTAAAAAAAAAGTAGTTGGAAAGTTGATTTTTTTTTAAAATAGAATGTTCCAGCAAATACTCAACAGGCCAATGATTTTCTGTGGAAATGCAATTACTGTGCCAGGTTCATCCTTCCTTGACAAATTAAATGATTAACAGAATGGGTACATAGCTGAAAAATCAGTTTACAATTTGCAAAAAGTTATGAACAGAAATAGAACTTTGAATGGAAAAATGAAGATGCCGATGATCAAAGGCCTGAATGCTGGAAAAAAATCTCAAAGACAAAATGTTACCTACTTCCTCTTTAAATACCTCCAGTTATATAACATGCATAATGCTCTGGGTTAGAGTAACACGGATCCAACTTTTTTTTGGGCATTCTGATTCTTTTGCTTCCATTTCAGATTTCCACCATCTGCTGTAATTTGCTTTTAGATCAATAAAGCAGTTTCTTCAGTACTACAATCTTCTTTGCTATAAAGTATTTGCACCACATAAGAGCAGAAAACCATTCAAATACCAAAGAGAGGAATAATTTAATCGCTTAAAGTCTCCAAAATAAAACTACAGGTGCTGGAAATATGAAACAAAAAAAATACTGGTAATACTCAGCAAGTCAGGCAGCATCTTTGGAAAGAGAAAGAGTTAATTTTTAGTTTTGATAAAACACCTTTGACAAAACTTAATTTCTTTTTCCACCAATGCTGCCCAACCTGCTGAATATTTTCAGTATTTTATTACATATACACTGGCAACATGGTTCTTACAAACTAGGGATTCATGAGTCCAATAGAATAATTACCAAAGGACGTAGCTAAATGGGAGATGTGGCCAAGTTTAAGGGAGACGCTTGGGGCAATGGAATTGAATTGACTTTATTTCTTATATCCTTCACATACACGAGGAGTAAAAATCTTTAAGATACATCTGTCTGAATGTGCAATCATAGTAATGTATAATAAATAGAACAGTCAATGTAATATCGAGTACACTCAAGTCAGTGTGAGTTAATCAGTCTGATGGCCTGGTGGAAGAAGCTGTCCCGGAGCCTGTTGGTCCTGGCTTTTATGCTGCGGCACTGTTTCCCAGATGGTAGCAGCTGGAATAGATTGTGATTGGGATGACTTGCATCTCCAATGATCCTACAGGCCCTTTTTACACACCTGTCCTCATAAGTGTCCTGAATCATGGGAAGTTAGCAACTACAGATGCGCTGGGTTGTCCACACCACTCTCTGCAGAGTCCTGCAATTAAGGGAGGTACAGTTCCCGTACCAGGCAGTGATGTAGCCAGTCAGGATGCTCTCAACTGTGCCCCTGTGGAAAGTTCTTAGGATTTGAGGGCCCATACTGAACTTCCTCAACCATTTGAGATGAAAGAGGCGCTGTTGTATCTTTTTCACCACACAGCTGCTGGGTACAGACCACATGAGGCCCTCGGTGATATGGATGACGAGGAACTTAAAGCTATTTACCCTCTCAACCCCACATCCATTGATGTCTATAGGGGTTAGCCTGTCTCCATTCCTCTTGTAATCCACAACCAGTTCCTTCGTTTTTACGACATTAAAGGAGAAGTTGTTTTCTTGACACCACTGTGTCAGAGAGATGACTTCTTCCCTGTAGGCCACCTTGTAATTTTCTTTAACCGAGAAAGTGGTAGGTACCTCGGGGCTGCCAGAAATAGTAGTGTAATCAGATAAAATAGTGGCGAGTAAGAGCCTTTTAGATAGACACATGGATATGCAGGGAATGAAGGGAAATGCCTCATGCAAAGGCAGGAGATTTTGTTGAATTTGGTAACTTCTTCAGTGCGGACAAGGGCCTGTTCCTGTACTGTACTCTTTAATGTTTTAAGGCAGTATACGTACAATTAAAATGACCTTATGCCTAGAAAAGAGCTTTTTCTCAATAAGTATAATGAGTGAATAAGTAAACACTGAAAACTCAGCAGACCCAGCAGCATCAGTGCAGAGACAGAACTGACAATGGATTTGACACATTAGCGGTTTTGCTTCACAAGTGCTACCTGACCTGTTGAATATCTCCAACATCTATTAATTATCTTTGTTACAGATTGTCAAACTGTTTTCTTCAGACTGTGGATTTATAATTCTAATAGAGCACGGCAAAATTTTACAACTAAGAATGACCATTAGTAATCATTAGTAAGGGGCTCGCTTTCAACGCAATGAATGAAATAGGTTTAAGCAAATACAAGAAGCACTCAGCAGACCTGGCAGCAGCTGTGCAGAAACAATAGACAATAGGTGCAGGAGTAGGCCATTTGGCCCTTCGAGCCAGCACCACCATTCACTGATTGTCCACAATCAGTACCCTGTTCCTGCCTTCTCCCCATATCCCTTGACTCCACTATCTTTAAGAGCTCTATCTAACTTTCTTAAAAGAATCCAGAGAATTGGCCTCCACTGCCTTCTTAGGCAGAGCATTCCACAGATCCACAACCCTCTGTGAAGTTCTTCCTCAACTCCGTTCTAAATGGTCTACCCCTTATTCTTAAACTGTGGCCCCTGTTTCCTGCCTCCAGCGTTTCAATAAGATCCCCTCTCATCCTTCTAAATTCCATTGTATACAAACCCAGTTGCTCCAATCTTTCAACATATGACATTCCCGCCATCCCTGGAATTAACCCAGCGAACCTATGCTGCACTCCCTCAATAGCAAGAATGTCCTTCCTCAAATTTGGAGTCCAAAACTGCACACAATACTCCATGTGATGTCTCACCAGGGCCTTTTACAACTGCAGAAGGACCTCTTTGCTCCTGTACTCAATTCCCCTTGTTATGAAGGCCAACATGCCATTAGCTTTCTTCACTGCCTGCTGTTACATGTATGCTTACTTTCAGTGACTGATGAACAAGAACACCCAGATCTCATTGTACTTCCCCTTTTCCTAACTTGACACCATTCAGATAGTAATCTGTCTTCCTGTTCTTGCCACCAAAGTGGATAACCTCACACTTATTCACATTAAACTGCATCTGCCCACTCACCCAACCTGTCCAAGTCACCCTGTATTCTCATAACATCCTCCTCACATTTCTCACTGTCACCCAGCTTTGTGTCATCTGCAAATTTGCTAATGTTACTTTTAATCCCTTCATCTAAATCATTAATGTATATTGTAAATAGTTGCGGTCGCAGCACCGAGCCTTGTGGTGCTTCACTGGTCACTGCCTGCCATTCTGAAGGGGACCCGTTAATCCCTACTCTTTGTTTCCTGTCTGCCAACCAATTTTCAATCCATGTCAGTATTCTGCTCCCAATACCATGTGCCCTAATTTTGCACACTAACCTCCTATGTGGGACCTTATCAAAGGCTTTCTGAAAGTCCAGGTACACTTCATCCACTGGCTTTCCCATGTCCATTTTCATAGTTAAATCCTCAAAAAATTCCAGAAGATTAGTCAAGCATGATTTCCCCTTCGTAAATCCATGCTGACTCTGCTACTGCTATCCAAATATGCCGCTATTTCATCTTTTATAATTGACTCCAGCATCTTCCCCACCACTGATTTCAGACTAACTGGTCTTGTTTTCTCTCTCCCTCCTTTCTTAAAAAGTGGGATAACACTAGCTACCCTCCAATCCGCAGGAACTGATCCTGAATCTATAGAACATTGGAAAATGGTTACCAATGTGTCCACCTCCTTAAGTACCCTGGGATGCAGACCATCAAGCCCTGGGGATTTTACCCAACACCATTTTCTGCCTAATGCGAATTTCCTTCAGTTCCTCCGTCACCCTAGGTCCTGTGGCCACTATTACATCTGGGAACGTTAGTGACAATGGATCTGTTCCTCTCGCCGCAGATGCTGACTAACCCGCTGAGTGTTCCCAGCATTTTCAGCTTTCATTTCAGACAACTGGTGTGTGCAGCTTGAGTTAACGATCACCGTTGGTGATGCTCATCCCAGCCTCCAGTTTAACCCGAAACTAAATGACGGCCCTTGCAGTCCAATTGTGACTCAAACCCAAGCAAGGCCCCACACCGAAAAGTCAGTCTCAGCGCAAAATCGTTAGCCCCAGACGGTTTTCACCAACCACCGATGGTGAGATGAAGGCCTCCATTCACCCCGCACCCCCGGTAGAGAAGGAGACTCACCGTAACGGTCCAGGCTGGACCGACGGCCCGCGCAACCACTTAACTCCGTTACTATGACAACCGGTGAGCTCGCTGACCGGCCCCCACCACCGGCCCCTCACGAGCCTGACACGGCGCGCTCAGTCCACCCAGGCTCCTCCTCTTTTTCTCTCTCGCGGCTCGCGCCCGTCTTCGGCTCCTCCACTGTTGCATCGACCCTCGCATTTGCCGCCTTAAAGACGTCACATATTCCCCGCCAACCCGTTGGCCAGCTCTGCCTAGTTCTTATACGCCACTGTTCGACAAGAAGCGCAACCTTCGACCAATGGGAAATCGAGTTATAGTCAAGGGGCAGCCAATGGCTGTACTGAATCGTTTTATTTACTGAATCGGCAACAACGGGTCTCTGCGACCACTAGGACTCCATCTTTGTTAGGGGCAAAAGTACAACCTAAACTCATTCACTTTATGCAACACACATCAAAGTTGCTGGTGAACGCAGCAGGCCAGGCAGCAGGATTTGAAAGTTGGAGGGGGAGGGGGGAGATCCAAAATGATAGGAGAAGACAGGAGGGGGAGGGATGGAGCCAAGAGCTGGACAGGTGATAGGCAAAAGGGGATACGAGAGGATCATGGGACAGGAGGTCCGGGAAGAAAGACAAGGGGGGGGGGGACTCAGAGGATGGGCAAGGGGTATATTCAGAGGGACAGAGGGAGAAAAAGGAGAGTGAGAGAAAGAATGTGTGAATAAAAATAAATAACAGATGGGGTACGAGGGGGAGGTGGGGCCTTAGCGGAAGTTAGAGAAGTCGATGTTCATGCCATCAGGTTGGAGGCTACCCAGACGGAATATAAGGTGTTGTTCCTCCAACCTGAGTGTGGCTTCATCTTTACAGTAGAGGAGGCCGTGGATGGACGTGTCAGAATGGGAATGGGATGTGGAATTAAAATGTGTGGCCACTGGGAGATCCTGCTTTCTCTGGCGGACAGAGCGTAGGTGTTCAGCAAAGCGGTCTCCCAGTCTGCGTCGGGTCTCGCCAATATATAAAAGGCCACATCGGGAGCACCGGACGCAGTATATCACCCCAGTCGACTCACAGGTGAAGTGCCGCCTCACCTGGAAGGACTGTTTGGGGCCCTGAATGGTGGTAAGGGAGGAAGTGTAAGGGCATGTGTAGCACTTGTTCCGCTTACATGGATAAGTGCCAGGAGGGAGATCAGTGGGGAGGGATGGGGGGAACGAATGGACAAGGGAGTTGTGCAGGGAGCGATCCCTGCGGAATGCAGGGGGCGGGGAGGGAAAGATGTGCTTAGTGGTGGGATCCCGTTGGAGGTGGTGGAAGTTACGGAGAATAATACGTTGGACCCGGAGGCTGGTGGGGTGGTAGGTGAGGACCAGGGGAACCCTATTCCTAGTGGGGTGGCGGGAGGATGGAGTGAGAGCAGATGTACGTGAAATGGGGGAGATGCGTTTAAGAGCAGAGTTGATAGTGGAGGAAGGGAAGCCCCTTTCTTTAAAAAAGGAAGACATCTCCCTCGTCCTAGAATGAAAAGCCTCATCCTGAGAGCAGATGCGGCGGAGATGGAGGAATTGCGAGAAGGGGATGGCGTTTTTGCAAGAGACAGGGTGAGAAGAGGAATAGTCCAGATAGCTGTGAGAGTCAGTAGGCTTATAGTAGACATCAGTGGATAAGCTGTCTCCAGAGACAGAGACAGAAAGATCTAGAAAGGGGAGGGAGGTGTCGGAAATGGACCAGGTAAACTTGAGGGCAGGGTGAAAGTTGGAGGCAAAGTTAATAAAGTCAACGAGTTCTGCATGCGTGCAGGAAGCAGCGCCAATGCAGTCATCGGTGTAGCGAAGGAAAAGTGGGGGACAGATACCAGAATAGGCACGGAACATAGATTGATCATTCACTTTATTCTGTATTTGTTGCTGTCCGTCAGTACACTGATATGATGAAATGAACTGTATGGATAGCATGTAAAACAATCTCTTTCACTGTACTACAGTGTATCTGACAATAATAAATTAGTTTACTAATTTAAGTTGAGGAGGTAATTTGCCCCATGTCCCCATTGTTTCCAGTAGAGATTCACCTATTATCATTCTACCTTTACCCTTTGGTCCAATCCCTACTAATTATCTTAGTCCAGAACAGATTTGGTTCGCGATTCCATCATGGCTGATTTATTATCCCTCTCAACTTCATTCTCCTGCCTTCTCTCCATAATTATGACACTCTTGTTAATCAGGAATCTATCAACACCTGCTTAAAATATACCCAATGACTTGGCCTCCACAGCTGCCTGTGGCTAAAGAAATCCCCCCTCATCTCTGTGCCAAAGATTCATCCTTCTATCCTGAAACCATGCCCCCTGCTTCTAGACTTCCCCTACTACTAGAAATATCCCCTCCACATCTTCAGAATCCTGCCAAAGGGTTTCGGCCTGAAACGTTGACTGTCCTCTTTTCCATAGATGCTGACTGGCCTGCAGAGTTCCTCCAGCATTTGTGTGTGTTGCTCTCCACATCCACTCTATCTAGGTCTTTCAATATTTGATAGATTTTGATGAGATCCTCCCTCATTCTTCTAAGCTCCCATGAGTACAGGCCCAGAGCCATCAAATGCATCTTGTATGTTAATCCTTTCATTTCTGGGATCTACTCTGGACCTGCTCCCAGCCAGCACATCCTTTCTTAGATTAGGGTCCCAAAACAGCTCACAAACCTGCAAATGCAGTCTGACCAATGCCTTATAAAGCCTCAGCATTAAATCCTTGCTTCAATATTTTAATCCTCTGGCAATGAATGATGACATCGCACCTGACTTCCTCACCACCAACCCAAACTGCAAGTTAACCTTTAAGGAATCCTCCATGAGGGCTTCCGAGCCGTTTGCACCTCTGATTTCTAAATTTTTTTCACATTTCGAGGATAGGCTACTCGTTTATTCCATCTACCAAAGTGCATGACCATACCTTCCCTTACCCTATATTCCAACTCCTGCTTCTTTGCCCTTTCTTCTAATCTGTGCAAGTCCTTTTGTAGGTTATCTGGTTCCTCAACAGCACCTGCTGATCCATCTATTTTCATATAATTCACAAATATGACCACAAAGCCATCACGTCCATCATCCAAACCATTGACATATAATGTAAAAATAAGCAGTCCCAACACTGAACCCTGCAGAACAGAAAATGTCCCCTTTATTCCCACTCTTTGCCTTCTTCCTGTCAGCCAATCTTCTGTCCATGCGAGTACATTTCTTGTAATACCGCAGGCTCTTGTTGAGCAGCCTCACGTATGGCACCTTGACAAAGGTCTTCTTAAAGTATAAGCAATCAACACCCACTAACTCTCCTTTGCCTATCTTGCCTGTTACTTCCTCGAAGAATTCAAACAGGTTCGTCAGGCAGGATTTCCCCTTAAGGAAACTATGCTTTGCCCTATTTTATCATGTGCCTCCAAGTACCCCAAAACCTAATCCTTGGCTGATTGGCAGGAGGCAAACGGTGGGAATAAAGGGAGCCTTTTCTGATTAGCTGTCAGGGACTAGTGGTGTTCCGGAGGAGTCTTTTTATGTTACATGTCAATGATTTCGATGTCAAAATTGATGGCTTTGTGGACAAGTTTGCAGATGATACAAAGATAGGTGGAGGGGCAGACAGTTTTGAGGAAGCAGGGAGGCTGCGGAAGCATTAAGACAGATTAGTAGAATGAGCAAAGAAGCAGAAGATGGAATACAGTGTCAGGAAGTGTATGGTCATGCTCTTTGGTAGAAGAAATAAAAGCATAGACTATTTTCTAAATGGGGAGAAAATTCAAAAATCCAAGGTGCAAAGGGAATTGGGAACCCTCGTGCAGGATTCCCTAAAGGTTAACTTGCAGGTTGAGTCAGTGGTGATGAATGCAAATGTGATGATAGCATTCATTTCAAGAGGACTAAAATATAAAAACAAGAATGTAATGCTGGGGCTTTATAAGGCACTGGAGAAGCCCCACTTGGAATATTATGAGCAGTTTTTTTTAGATTAGATTATGAGGATATGCAGTCCTCTTTTATTGTCATTTAGTAATGCATGCATTAAGAAATGATACAATGTTCCTCCAGAATGCTATCACAGAAACACAAGCCAAACCAAGACTGAAAAACTGACAAAAAACACATAATTATAACATATAGTTACAACAGTGCAAAGCAATACTGTAATTTGATAGAGAACAGACCATGGGCATGGTAAAAAAAAAGTCTCAAAGTCTCTCGAAAGTCCCATCATCTCACACAGATGGTAGAAAGAAGAAAAAAAACTTTCCCTACCATGAGCTTCCAGCACCGCAAACTTGCCGATGCAGCAGCCTGGAAGCACCCGATCACAGCCGACTCTTGAGTCCGTCTGAAAACTTCGAGCCTCCGACCAGCCCTCCGACACCCAGCACCATCTTTGCCAAGCACTTCGACCCCGGCCCCGGCAACAGGCAATAGGCAAAGTCAAGGATTTGGGGCCTTCCCCTCCAGAGATTCTCGATCGCACAGTAGCAGCGGCAGCGAAGCAGGCATTTCAGAAGTTTCTCCAGGTGTTCCTCCATGCTTTTCATGGCTGTCTCCATCAAGTCAGGATTGTGCATGGCCCCTATGTAACAAATACGGTATCATTTCGGAGCAGCCGCCCGCGCTGCGTCTTGCCACCATCTTCTCCTCCCCTCCTTTTGGGCCCCTTATCTAAAAAAGGATGAGCTAACATTGTTGAGGGTGCAAAGGAGTTTCACAAAAATGATTCCAGTACTGAAAGGGTTGTCATATGAGGAGCTTTTGATGACTCTGGGCTTGTACTCACTGGAATTTAGAAGAGTGAGTGGTGATTTCATTGAACACTATCAAATATTGAAAAGTCTTGATAGAGTGGATGTGGAGAGGATGTTTCCTATGGTGGGAGAGTCTAGTACCAGAAGGCACAACCTCAGATTACAGGAACATCCATTTAGAATGGTGGATGAATTTCCTTTAGCTTGAGGGTGATGTATCTGTGGAATTCACTGCCATGAGCAGCTGTATTTGGGTATACTTAAAGCGGAGATTGATAGGTTCTTGATTAGTCAAGGCGTGCAAGGTTACAGGGAGAAAGCAAGTTGCCTGGCTTTGATGTCTGTGGTCTCATGATGTTTACTCAGCTCTCCGATGGACTGAGTCTGAGGCCTGGCTTTCATGCCTTTTGTGGCACTTCGGTTCTGAATGTGTTTGCTTGCTTTTGTTTGCACGATTGGTTGTTTTGAGTCTTTTTTTAGAGGGATGTTTTGGGTTTCTTCATTTTGTGATTCTGGAGCTGGAGTCCGTAAGGCGGCCTTATGTTGAGTTCAACACTGACTGGCAACTCCTGCCACACCACTGGTACCAAACTGTATCGGTTTCTGCCATTCCTTTGGTTTATCAGATGTGTGGAGGAGAGCTTGCTACATGGGCAACAGCTTGCTCTCCATATTATACTATCTAGACAGCTAGAACACAACATCCATGGTCAACCCTGGCTGACAGAGACCTCAATGTAATTGAGAAACATGTGCTGTATTATTGATCATGGTACACCAGATATTTAAACAAAATGTTTCTTTGTAGGAATTGCCTAACAGAAGGGAATTTTTTTTTCGAACATTCGAACATCATGAAAATAAGAGATTCTACAGATGCTGTAGGTCCAGAGTAACCCATACAAAAGGTAAAAGCAGGTCAAACTGTATCTATGGAAGAGGAAAAACAGTCGACATTTCAGGTTGAGAACATTCTGAAGGGTCTCGGCCCAAACGGTCAACTGTTTATTCCTGCTTTTCCATGGTTGCCACCTGACCTGCTGAGATCCTCCGGCAGGATGTATGTGTTATTCAAATGCCATTGCTGTTTCCTTGCAAGATTTAGTGCTGTAAAAACGGACTTTTTCAGGCTCAGCATAATTTAGCCAGCAGAGTACTGTGCTTCAGCCGGACACAGGAAATAGTGAGCATCTCAAAAGGACAAAAGGGAAAACACATCTTTCGAGCGTTTCATCACAAGCTGACAGCAGTGTAGGACAGGAGAACCTGCTGCATTCAACTGCAACTGCATTTCAATTTTTTTTTCCAGGATTAAATACAGACCGTGGCATCCCAGGGTTGTGTCAAAACTCCTCCAATATACTTTCCGAAGATACAAACTGAGGTAAACCATCACTTGAAACTTCCATCTCTTTCTCAGACATTTTTAACAACTCCCTGGATCTTTAACTTGCTGTTTTTATAGACGCTTCCGTTTCAATTATGCATTCACTCATTTCATGTAATTGTTTTAATAATGCTGCAAAAGACTTTGGCAAACTTTAGAAAATATATAACGGAAGTGCTGTGCAGTTCCAGCTTTCATTCAGGACTTGCATTCCTTATCATAAAAATCTCAGATTCAGCATTGGAAAACCTATGGAGAGGCACACCCAATGATTTTAAAGGAAAGGGAGATACGCGAGGAATGATGAATTTCCATAGCCTAGAAAGACCAGGATTGAGAGAAAACATCTGAATGGATTCAACAAGCTGAATTACAAAAGGAAAATAAGTTCGGGAAAGAGGACAACCACTTATTATAGAAGGGACTAGGTCTTGTCACAGCTATTCCATAAAGTAGGCAGTGCACAAGGTACATTCCAAGCCCTTGTTCCCTTGAAACTCACTGCTGCCAAAAGCCTGTTAAGATGTTTATAAATGTTTCTAACATTTAATGGTACTTAAAACAGTTGAAATAGATTAAAATCATTTGAAAATGATCAAATTAAAATATTACTTGAAAAATAAATTTTTGATTCACTTCTACCAGTCATACCTGAAGTAAAATTAAAACTAAAATGCATTACAGTATTCCAATTCAACAACCCAATTTAAATGAACATTGATGTAAAACACAGGAGTGAAATGTTTCCAGGACCCAGCTGAGAATGTCCATACTTCTTCTCTGGGACTCCCTGATCAATCCACCACAGCAGAAGTCAGATTTGCTAGCTTACTGCCTTAAACTTGTTTCCGACTCGTGTTGCAATACCCAAGTACAGAAACTGGGGCCAAATAGAGTCACACAAGGTACAGGCAAGTGGCATGATCCAGCCCATTCTCATTTCATAGTAGATAGTAGAAAACAAATTCTTTCACAAAAAGAACTATAAATATTCTGGGCCTACTGACAGGCTAGCTGAAATAAAAAAAAGAAAATTTAAGTATATTCAAAGTGAGAACAGGCTTCCAGGGGATAAACTTCTCACCGCCCTTCAATTAGTACATCTCACATTTTCACTGAGTAAAATACCCTGGCAAATGAGACAAATCAGAAACAATATTTACAATGAATCATTTCTAGGTAGCAACACAGTAGTCCCAAAAGATACATACCAACATCTGCCAAATCTCTTGAGTCTGCAAACCTAAAATGCTGTCTTTGTCCACCAATTAAAATCTATTTAACTTGCTTGTGGGCATGATGCAGCATTTGGATTTGTGCTTTCATATACCATTTATTCACTGCAAGGTCTTCTTTGTTTCAGAAAACTAGTATTACCTGTCCAATCATCTCACCCACTCCAGAAACTTTTTTTTTAAAAAAAAAAGGCAATTCACTGAAAAGGTCCAGCCATGAAGAATCTACGCCAAATGTTCCTTCCAAATGTGGCGGTCTGTTCACATTTTATAAGCAATAGTCAAGAATGTCAGACAAAATGCCATTACAGATTCACTCGGTAAAGGAGCCTGCCCTGTGACATGCTAGTGAGGCACTAGGCAACTGCCAATCTGAAAAACAGGCTGTCTTCATTTCTTTGCCAAGTACCACGTAGTGTGAGATCTGTCAAAGTAATTGCTCTTTGTGACCATTGGCTAGTAAAAACAAGCAGACAGTGACTATTTCCCAATTTCTACGGGTTACCTGGTTATGTGCATTGAATGAGGAGAAGACTGTGGTTGGAACAGATATATCATTGCCCGGACCCGCATGAAAAAAAAACATCCATTTGAATCAAGTGGTTACTGACACAGAGAAGATCAGTCAAATAAATAATGTTTACTTCTATCACCATTTCTTCCACACAGGCCTGATGTAAGATGCATGTCTACCAGTCGAATCTTCTTCAGCGCAGCTACGAAATCTCTTTGCTTCTAACATACTTTATTAGTGAGTGTGACTGCTATCTGTTATTCATACCTTAGTATGCGCACCAATATTCTTTTAGCAGCTAAAACAGTCTTCAAATATTAACTCTCATGCGAGTTATACTCAGAGAAGAATGTGACATACATAAAATTTCACATGGTTTTGTGGAGTGTTGTGGAGAAGAAACAAATGACTGTTATCTCATCACCTTTGTTAATCTTCCTTTTAAAAGGGCTGAGTGCACCCCATTCTGATAAAAATAGTTTAAGTTACAGAATGAGAGAATGCACTAAACGGGTAAAATAACACAAGCAGACACTCACCCCTACATCCAGATACATGTAGATCCAAACACCCTCTATCCCATACACATTCACCGACACGATAAAACAGAGCTGGGTAGTTAGCACTTGCACTAATTCACAATTCCAACACATTTTAACTTTTGGTAGGAAATGCCGCAGAATGTGTTTTTTAAATACACTTTTTGTTGGTTTTTTTAAAACTGTGCTCCATTTCAAGCCTAATTTTGTTTTCACTTTTTAATTTAAAAAAAAGTTCATTTTAAACTGCTATTAATACACTGAAGACGCTGTGTTCGACTCAAAGCTACAAATCCAAGCTGGGAAATCCATGGGGCAGAGTGGATTGAATACAGAAAGTCGCTGGTACTGCAGTCCTGAAGTTGATCAACACTAGTTTAGAGTGGACTGTTTTATTCCACTGTGTAAAAGGGTCTTTCACAGTTAATACTGCATTGTCTCTTCCTGATGTCCAGGGTGAGGGCGAGGATGGTCTGTATTTTTATGGCGCCGGATTCTTTAGTAGCTGTACATCTGCTGTTGGGATGGTTGGGATGGCTGGGCCTGGACTTGAACCGGCTGCTGTTGAGGTGGTGGTGCCGGAGGAGGTGCTGCAGCCTGCTGAGGCTGCAGGATGTGGTGGGTGCCATCTGCGGCTTGCGGCACAGCCCTCCAGGTCATGGTGTGCGGCTGCTCGGCCAGGGGGCTCTCGACGGGGGCGATAGAGTTGACAAAGGTGGTCAAGTTCATGGACTGAGGCAAGGAGTGGGCCTGTGGCGTGGAGGCAGGCTGGGCCTCAATCTGGATCTCCATCGGCCGGCTGTGCACGACGGTGGAGCCACTGATGGAGTCGAAGCTGACGGTCAGGATGGAGTCGAGCTGCATCTGTCGGTCCTGCAGCGTCAGGTTAGTCACTGTGATGGGCTGGAGGTTGGTGAACTGGGTCCCTGCCACGGTGCTGATGTTGGATGAAACCGCAATGTTTGTCAGTCCAGCCGAACTTGTTGCTGTAGAACTGTTTGAATCTCCAAGCGTCACAACGACCTACAATCAGAATCAGATTTGTCATCACTGACATGCTGCGAAATCTCGTCTTGCAGCAGCGGTACATTACAATGCATAAAAATCGCTACAAGTAGCACATTAAAAATAAATAAATAGTTCCAAAACATGGTAAGAACAGTGAGGTAGTGTTCATGGTTCATTCAGATATCAATCTGATGGCAGAGGGGGGAAGAGGAGAGCTAAGGTACCGGTGACCCCTGTTTCCATCCAGGGGGTCAGTGTGGACATGGTGGAGGATTACAAATACCTGGGGATACGAATTGACAATAAACTGGACTGGTCAAAGAACACTGAGGCTGTCTACAAGAAGGGTCAGAGCCGTCTCTATTTCCTGAGGAGACTGAGGTCCTTTAACATCTGCCAGATGATGCTGAGGATGTTCTACGAGTCTGTGGTGGCCAGTGCTATCATGTTTGCTGTCGTGTGCTGGGGCAGCAGGCTGAGGGTAGCAGACACTAACAGAATCAACAAACTCATTCGTAAGGCCAGTGATGTTGTGGGGATGGAACTGGACTCTCTCACAGTGGTGTCTGAAAAGAGGATGCTGTCCAAGTTGCATGCCATCTTGGACAATATCTCCCATCCACTACATAATGTACTGGTTGGGCACAGGAGTACATTCAGCCAGAGACTCATTCCACCGAGATGCAGCACAGAGCATCATAGGAAGTCATTCCTGCCTGTGGCCATCAAACTTTACAACTCCTCCCTTGGAGGGTCAGACACCCTGAGCCAATAGGCTGGTCCTGGACTTATTTCCTGGCATAATTTACATATTACTACTTAACTATTTATGGTTTTATTACTATTTAATTATTTATGGTGCAACTGTAATGAAAATCAATTTCCCCCGGGATCAATAAAGTATGACTAAGACTATGACTATGACTAAACCAGCCTCAGACTCCTCCATCTCCTCCTAGACAGTAGTACTTACATTTCAACTAAAATAATATAGTTACCACAAACAGTACAATAGAAAGTGCTTGTATTGACACGGCACTCTTCTTTACAGGATGTCCTGGCCTCCAGTTCTACATGTCTAATACAAATGATACTAAGATTGAAAAATGGTATTCACTGCCTTTATCAAGTCAAATTTATTTCCATTTAACTATATATGTATATATAACATATATAACCATGTAATCTATATAGAAATGAGATGTTTCTCCAAACCGAACTTGGTGGACTTCAAGTCCCCAGGTTCGAATGGGATTTACCCCAAGTTGCTATGGGAGGCAAGTGAAAAGATTTTTAAGTCTTCACTGTACATGTGAGATACAACATGACTGGATAAATGTGACCACCTCCCCCACTTTTCAAGAAAGCCAGCATGTATATTCCTGTCAACTACAGACATGTACCGCCTAACATCAGTGGTGGGGGAGAAAAAACTCTGAGGGGGAGGATTAATGAGCCATGTATATGCGAGGACTAATTGTCAGAAGGCAGCATGGCTTTGCCAATGTCAAATCTAGTCTGACCAAGCTGACTGGATTTTTTGAAGAGGTAATGAAGTGTACTGATGACAGCAACGCATTGGAAGATCTGGGTTTCATGAACATCAGTAAAGCTTTTGACACAGGAGACTGATCCAAAAGGTTAGAGTCAGGGGCAACTAGAACAGTTGGGTAAATTAGATCTAAAATTGGCTTAGCAATAGAATACAGAGGGTGACTGGATGCCCGTGACTCATGGTGTACTGGTACTGGGGCCTTTGCCTTTTGTAACATATGTGAATGAATTGGATGTATGAGGTATGATCAGTAAACTGACAGATGATATGAAGACTGTTGTTGTCGATGGTGTGGAGGGTAGTGATTGTCCACAGGGTGATATTGAGGTGTTGGTGAAATGGCAGGAGGTTTAATCCAAATCAATGGGACGGAGTTTGTTAGGTGTGTTCAGGAAGGTTTCCTGATACAGTATGTAGATAAGCCTACAAGAGGAGAGGTTGTAATTGATCTGGTATTGGGAAATGAACCTGGTCAGGTGACAGGACTCTCAGTGGGAGAGCATTTTGGAAGTAATGATCACAATTCTATCTCCTTTACAATAGCATTGGAGAAGGATAGGAGCAGACAAATTAGGGAAGTGTTTAATTGGAGTAAGGTGAAATATGAGGCCATCAGGCAGGGACTTGGAAGCATAAATTGGGAACAGATGTTCTCAAGGAAATATATGGCAGAAATGTGGCAAATGTTCAGGGGATACTTGCATGGAGTTCTGCACAGGTACATTCCAATGACACAGGGAAAGGATGGTAGGGTACAGGAACCATGGTGTACAAAGGCAGTTGAAAATCTAATCAAGAAGAAATAAAAGCCTACAAGTTTCAAAAAAACTAGGTAATGATAGACAGCTATAAGATTATAAGGCTAGCAGGAAAGAGCTTAAGAAGGAAATTAGGAGAGTCAGAAGGGGCCATGAGAAGGCCTTGGCGAGCAGGATTAAGAAAAACCCCAAGGCATTCTACAAGTATGTGAAGAGCAAGAGGATAAGATGTGACAGAATAGGACCAATTAAGTGTGACAGTGGAAAACTGTGCATGGAACCGGAGGAGATAGCGGTGGTACTTAGTGAATACTGAAGCAAAGTATTCATTATGGAAAAGCACCTTGGTGATTGTAGGGGTGACTTTCAGCGGACTGAAAAATTTAAGCATATCGATATTAAGGAGGAGGATGTGCTGGAGCTTTTGTAAGGCATCAAGTTGGATAAGTCACCGGGACTGGAAGAGATGTACCCCAAGCTACTGTGGGAAGCGAGGGAAGAGTCTGCTGAGCCCCTGGCAATGATCTTTGAATCATCAATGGGGATTGGAGCAGTTCCAGAGGATTGGAGGGTTGCAGATGTTGTTCCCTTATTCAAGAAAGGGAGTAGAGATAGCCCTGGAAATTATAGACCAATGAGTCTTACTTCAGTGGTTAGTAAGTTGATGGAGAAGATCCTGAGAGGCAGGATTTATGAACATTTGGAGAGGCACAATATGATTAGGAATAGTCAGCATGGCTTTGTCAAAGGCAGGTCGTGCCTTACAAGCCTGATTGAATTTTTTAAGGATGTGACTAAACACGTTGATGAAGGTAGGGCAGGTGTAATGTATATGGATTTCAACAAGGCATTTGATAAGGTACTCCATGCAAGGCTTATTGAGAAAGTAAGGCGGCATGGGATCCAAGAGGACCTTGCTTTGTGGATCCAGAACTGGCTTGCACACACAAGTGGTTCGAGATGTGTCATGTTCTGCATGGAGGTTGGTGACCAGTGGTGTGCCTCTGGGACCTGTTCTGGGACCCCTACTCTTTGTGATTTTTATAAATGACCTACATGAGGAAGTGGAGGGATGGGTTAGTTAATTTGCTGATGACACAAAGGTTGGGGGTGCTGTGGATAGTGTGGAGGGCTGTCAGAGGCTACAGTGGGACATTGATAGGATGCAGACCTGGGCTGAGAAGTGGCAGATGGAGTTCAACCCAGATAAGTGTGAGGTGTTTCATTTTGGTAGGTCAAATGTGATGGCAGAATATAGTATTAATGGTCAGACTCTTAGCAGTGTGGAGGATCAGAGGGATCTTGGGGTCCGAGTGCATAGGAGACTCAAAGCTGCTGCGCAGGTTGACTGTGTGATTAAGAAGACATACGGTGTATTGGCCTTCATCAATCGTGGGATTGAGTTTAAGAGCTGAGAGGTAATGTTATAGCTGTGTAGGACCCTGGTCAGACCCCACTTGGGGTACTGTGCTCAGTTCTGGTTACCTCACTACAGGAAGGATGTGGAAACCATAGAAAGGGTGCAGAGGAGATTTACAAGGATGTAGCCTGGATTGGGGAGCATGCCTTATGAGAATAGGTCGAGTGAACTCGGCCTTTTCTCCTTGGAGCGACAGTGAATGAGAGGTGGCCTGATAGAGGTGTATAAGATGTTGAGAGGCATTGATTGTGAGGATAGTCAGAGGATTTTCCCCCAGGGCTGAAATGACTAACACGAGAGGACACAGTTTTAAGGTGCTTGGAAGTAGGTACAGAGGAGATGTCTGGGTTAAATTTGTCTTTTTTAAATAAATGTAGAGAGCGGTGAGTGCATGGAATGGGCTGCCGGCGACGGTGGTGGAGGCGGATAAAATAGGGTCTTTTAAGAGACTCCTGGATGGGTACATGGAGTTTAGAAAAATAGATGGCTATGGGTAACCTGAGGTAATTTCTAAGGTAAGTACATGTTCGGCACAGCATTGTGGGCTGAAGGACCTGTATTGTGTTCTATGTTTCTATAATGTGGTTAAGGTAGCACATGGAATAGTAACCTTCTGTTATGTCTTCTGTGATTTAGATTACATTATCTCTAATTACTGGATCTCACTACCTGTAAACTCACAGCTGTTGGCTGCTCATTATCGCAACATTAAGCAATTCCCTTTCATCACCAGGGCGGCCATTTTGTATCATTTGCTCTATGCTGACTCTGTGAATCTATCAGATGCACCCCCTTTAAGGATGAGCAGTGATTTTATCCTCAGTGCTTTAATATTTATCTCTCCTCCTATGTAAGATTAAAAAGTTATTTGGTCATTACCATATTGCAGTTTGTGGGAGCCTTTGCTGTGTGGACATTAGCTAGAAATTGCTTAAGAATGTTGAAGTGAAAGTAGCGATAAATGAAGGTTTTATATTTTTATTGACAACCCTGATTTTATAGGAAGTAGTCATCTAATTATGCTTCGATTATCACACTGACCTGACTCATGTTTTGTACTGCGGAATCTGTCTCATCCTCCACCGCTGCTGCAAAACCAGTCTCTTTGTCTGTGTAGGAATACATCGCAGCCTCTCCTGGAACTGTTGCTGAATCGTCATCGTCTTCCTCATCGTCGTCTTCCTCTTCGTCGTCATCCTCCATGTCATCCTCCTCATCCACTTTCCTCTTCTTCCTTTCTGCTCGTTTTGATCTCTTCACCTGGCCTATTTCAGCCAACTCACTCTCATGCAAGCTTATGTCCTGCTGTAACAAAGCAGTACAGCTTGGTCAATCATCAGAACAATGTGGGTTACAGAGCATCCTGGCCGGGGCGGCGGGAAGGGGGGCGGTCTCACACACACTGACATGTGCACAAGGAACAGGCAGTATTCAACTATTCGTAGTAAATAAATGGAGTTGATATGACTCATCAAAATTGGCATTGTAATTATTGTTCGTTATGTGCCAAATGGTATGACATAAGTGATTATGGTCTTTCCATCACCACAATTGTTCTTGGCAAATTTTTCCACATAAGTGGTTTGCCATTGCCTTCTTCTGAGCAGTGTATTTACAAGACAGGCAACCCCAACCATTGTCAAAACTGTTCAGAGGTTGTTTGCGCAGCGACAGTGGTCACATAACCAGGACTTGTGATATGCACCAACTGTTCTTGTGACCATTCACTACTTGCTCCCATGGCTTCACATGTCCCTGATTCAAGGGGTCGGGGCGGGGGGGGGGAGGGAGGGGGCTAAGCAGGTTCCTTCACCTTGCCCAAGGGTGACCTGAAGGCTAGTGGAGGGAAGGAGCACCTTACACTTAGTTTGGTAGAGACGTATTGTAATTATAGGAATGAATAATATACAGGGAAATTCCCGGTGAACTGTTCTCTCAGATCTCTTCTTAACCCTATCTGCTCGAATAAAACAGTTCAGCAGCTCTAATTTTCACATTTCAAATGTTTTCTTTAAAACTACAGTTTGTACTAACTCCACCATGGACATTCAAAAGGATTATTATTGAATTATGTATTTGAGATAACCTCTCTCCTGGTTTGTATTTACCCTTATTCTTTTAAATCAATAAAAAAAGATTGAAAGTGAAAGTGAAAAGGAGGAGGGTTGAGCATGTGGCCAGCAACCCCATCCCATTAAAACCCAGAGCTACAGAAATGAAATCAGATGCTCCAAAGACCTCATCCCTGGGAGAGGAAGGATCTTTGAAGATGGGCTACACCTGGGAATAAACTGAAAGACTGGTGCAGGACAGAGGACACTGTCCAGCTGCCGTCGGCGGCCTGTGCACCAGAAGAGGTGATGGTCTTCAGTATGGTTTGCATTGTTTTAAAAGGTAAGAAACCTGCTTCTCTACTTTCACTACTGCAGCAGAACTGTCAATTGTAGTGCCCCCTGGAAGCTACTTTCACCAGCCATTTAATATCTAATTTAATACATGCCATTGGGTATAAAATCAGTTACACTACTCTGCACAGTTATTCTGAGATTGTAATGATGCTACAAGAGTTCATGTGAGAAGATCTTCAGCTGGGTTGAAGAGCAAATTTCTCTTTAGTCAGACTGCAAAACAAAGCCTTTGCCTTTCCTATTCATCCTTGCCATCAAATACCTTGGCAGTCACACCTTCCTGAAAACCCTCTCACCTCAGGGTGCTTGCGCCGCATGTGCCTGTTCATCGACGCTCGCGTTGAGACCTTTGTGCCGCACAGATGGCAGTTCTGAGCTTCCACCTTTTTGTGGGTAAGCTGTATGTGCTTGAAGAGCATGTACTCGGTAACAAATTTCTTCTCACACACACTGCAGGTCCACTGCTTTCCAACTGAGAGCAAGAAAGTTGTGAAGGAGAAGGGGAGACAATAATAGAAAGGATTTAAAACTTGGATTGGTGGTTGGAGAACAATGCTATCAGAAAGGAACAGTCTTCAACACAGATTCAATTATTATTTTGCCATTATTTCTTATAGACAAAGTTTTTTAAAAAATCTAAAGTACTGTCTATGTACAACATATTAGATTCAAAATTAATTTCTGTTCGCAGCTTAATCCCATATAGCGCTATTATACTTTCTGCAACCAATAAGGTGGACACTGAGTGTATGTTTGTGGTCTTCTGCTGCTGTAGCCCGTCCACTTCAAAGTTCGACACGTTGTGCATTCAGAGATGCTCTTCTGCACACCACTGATGTAACGTGTGTTTATTCCAGTTACTGGCGCCTTCCTGTCAACCTGAACCAGTCATCAACCAGTTTGAACTCTCTCATTAACAAAGTATTTTCATTGGAATTTTTTTTTTGTTTTTGGCACTATTCTGTTAACTCTAGAGACTGCTGCGCGTGAAAACCCCAAGAGATCTGCAGTTTCTGAGATACTCAAACCAACCCAACTGACACCCACAATCATTTCACCGACAGTCACTTAGATCACATTTCTTCCCCATCCTGATGTTTGATCCAAACAACTAAACCTCTTGACCATGTCCGCATGCTTTTATGCATTGAGATTCCACCAAAAGATTGGCTGATTATATATTTGTACTAATGATCAGGTGTACAGGTGTACCTAATAAAGTGACCACTGAGCATATACACACAGTGACATGCAAAAGTTTGGACACCCCTGGTCAAAATTTCTGTCATTGCGAATAGTTGAGTAGAAGATGAACTGATCTCCAAAAGTCATAAAGTTAAAGATGAAACATTCTTTTCAACATTTTAAGCAAGATTAGTGTATTATTTTTGTTTTGTACAATTTTAGAGTGAAAAAAGGGAAAGGAGCACCATGGAAAAGTTTGGGCACCCCAAGAGATTTGAGCTCTCAGATAACTTTTACCAAGGTCTCAGACCTTAATTAGCTTGTTAGGGCTATGGCTTGTTCAAAGTCATCATTAGGAAAGGTCAGGTGAAGCAAATTTCAAAGCTTTATAAATACCCTGACTCCTCAAACTTGTCCCAATAATCAGCAGCCATGGGCTCCTCTAAGCAGCTGCCTAGCACTCTGAAAATTAAAATAAATGATGCCCACAAAGCAGGAGAAGGCTGTAAGAAGATAGCAATGTGTTTTCAGGTAGCCGTTTCCTCAGTTCGTAACGTAATTAAGAAATGGCAATTAACAGGAACAGTGGAGGTCAAGTTGAGGTCTGGAAGACCAAGAAAGCTTTCCGAGAGAGCTGTTCACAGGATTGCTAGAAAGGCAAATCAAAACCCCCATTTGACTGCAAAGGGCCTTCAGGAAGATTTAGCAGACTCTGGAGAGGTGGTGCATTGTTCTACTGTGCAACGACACCTGCACAAATATGACCTTCATGGAAGATTCATCAGAATAAAACCTCTCCTGCGTCCTTATCACAAAATTCAGCATCAGAAGTTTGCAAAGGAACATTTGAACAAGCCTGATGCATTTTGGAAAAAAGTGCTGTGGACTGATGAAGATAAAATAGAACTTTTTAGCCGCTATGAGCAAAGGTATGTTTGGAGAAAAAAGGGTGTAGAATTTCATGAAAAGAACACCTCTCCAACTGTTAAGCACAGGGCTTATGTTGCAGCCAGTGACAATGGGAACATTTCACTGGTAGAGGGAAGAATGAATTCAATTAAATACCAGCAAATTCTAGAAGCAAACATCACACCATCTGTAAACAAGCTGAAGATGAAAATAGGATGGCTTCTACAACGGAATATTGATCCTAAACACCTCAAAGTCCACAATGGACTACCTCAAGAGGCGCAAGCTGACGGTTTTGCTGTGGCCCTCACAGTCCCCCAACCTAAACGTCATTGAAAATCTGTGGATAGACATCAAAAGAGCAGTGCATGCAAGACGGCCCAAGAATCTCACAGAACTAGAAGCCTTTTGCAAGGAAAAATGGGCAAAAATCCCCCAAACAAGAATTGAAAGACTTTTAGCTGGCTACAGAAAGCGTTTACAAGCTGTGATACTTGCCAAAGGGGGTGTTACTAAGTATTGACCATGCAGGGCACCCAAACTTTTGCTTCAGGCCCTTTTCCTTTTTTGTTATTTTGAAACTGTAAAAGATGGAAGTAAAAAAGTAATCTTGCTTAAAATATTAAAGAAATGTGTCATCTTTACCTTTATGCCATTTGGAAATCAGGTCATCTTTTACTCGATGAGCTATTCACAGTAACAGAAATTTTGACCGGGGTGCCCAAACTTTTGCATGCCACTGTATACGTAGTATCTGTACCCACAAGTTAAATTCCAGCCTGTAAATAAGCCAGTTATCCATTTTCCTTCTGTTAACTAGTATCATAGTTAGGAGACCATTCAGCCTAATATGCACATACCATCTGTTTTGGAAATGCTACCAATTGGAACCAAGGCCCCGCTCTTCCCCAAAGCTCTGCAATTTTTATCCCCAACCAGATTCACTTTCAGCATATTAGCTTTCACTGAAAAATCTCCTTCTGAAAGGTGGAGTTAACTCCATTCGTGTCTGCTGAATGAGATTAATTTAGTTTGCCAGACACACCTGTGTGAAGTAGTTTATGATTCTCCATGCTGTTCCTCTCACTGAACGTCTTCCCACAAAGTTCACACATGAAATCCTTCACACCTGTAGAGAATAAGAAAGTACTAAATATCTATATTAGGAAGTATGCTATGTGCAAGCTTTACTCTAACAGGCACAAATGACAGAATACAGTGCTTCTTCCATTGATATTCAACTACATTGACACATAACTTACTCTCCTCATCAGCCTTATTTTTCATGACCTCCATGGTCTCACAAATATTGCAAATCCTTTCAGCCCTCCATCCCTCAAATGTTTGAATTCTGGCCTCTTGAGCATCCTTGGTCTCTGCTATACTACTGATGGCAGTCTCTTCAGATCTCTGTATCCTAATCGCCCTGTGCTTTTAAGATGCTCATTATAACCCACCTCATTGACCACTCCTTTGGCAGGGTGATAAGCTGTCACTTTGTTGTTGTTCAGTCGTTTAGTCGAGTCTGACTCTTCATGACCTCATGGACCATATGGTCCATAGGGTTTTCATGGCAAGATACGGAAGTAGGTTGCCAGGCCTTCCTTCTGTGCGGGTACTGCTGCCGCCCAGGTTGGGACCCGGCTGGGTTTGAACTCAGAACCATCAGGCTTGAAGTCCAGTGCTGATGCCACTACACCACCAGCTGTCACTACTTGTTCAAAAACTCTCCTGTCAAGGGTTTTAGAATGATGTCAGCTGCATCATACAAACAGAAGTTATCATTCTGTGCCCCTCAATGTGGTCACTCATGATACAATCCTTGACATACACATGCATTAAACTAACGTAATAATATTATACATTACTGCATAATGCCATAGCTTCTCTTCTGTTGCAGCACCACACAGCCCACAATCCCAAAACCTGATACATCTTCTCCTTAAATACCTCCAGTCATCTAACCTCCACAGTCCCCTACGGAAGGGCATTCCAGGCGGAGGTTCCCATCTCCTAACATTGAGGACACGTGTTCTGTTCTGTTCTTCCTGCCACTTCTGATAGTCTCCTGATCCTTCTGCCATATGTAAAGCGATACAGCAGAGGGATATTAACCCGCTGCTGTTCACACTGACAAAGGATTCAGCTCGAACTGTGTCATCAAATTTACAGATGACACAACAGTGGTCGGCCTTATCAAGAACGATGACGAGACGGAGATTAGAGAGGAATTGGAGTGGCTGGTGGATTGGTGAGAGAAGAACAACCCAAGCCTGAACATGGAGGAAACAAAGGACATCATTGTGGACTTCAGGAAGGTGCAACAAACCATCCCCCTCTGCGAATACAAGGCTCCTCCACAGAGAGAGTTAAGTGCACAAAGTTTCTGGGAGTGCATATCAAGGATGACTTCACCTGGTCCCTTAATATCATCTCCTTGAACAAGAAGGCACTTCCTAAGAAGAGTCAGGCAAGCAAGGCTCCCCATTTTACAGGAGCACCATTGACAGCATCCTGAAAAGTTGCATCTCCATCTGGTGTATGACAGCAGTCGAACATTGGACCAGAAGTCCCTACAAAGGACTACAAGAACAGCTGATAGGATCATAGGGATCTTCCTACCAACCATCGGGGACATTTATCAGGATCACTGCTATGCAGGGCCCTTAGTAATATTAAGGCTTCCTCCCATCCACCCAGCATCCTCTTTGACTTTCTACCATCAGGCAGGAGACTACGATGCATAAAAACAAGAACGGTCAGGATAAGAAAACAGTTTTTCCCTCCATGAGGCTTCTCAACTTTCTGCTGCATCGTATTCGAAGTGTCACTGGTTAATCTGTTCCAATATTTAATATTAATGCACTTTAGTTTGTTATTTATGTGCGATTCATCTGTAGATTTTATCCTTACCTTCATAAGTTATAGTGTGTTAAGTGCATTACTGTATTTTACACCCTGGTTCAGAGAAACATTGTCACTTTTCTATATACATTGTATAGTTAAATACATGATATACTTGTATATAGCTAAATGACAATAAACTTGACTTGACAAGGCAGTATTGAGGGAGTGAATGGTCAGTATTTGTGGTGTTGAACACAGACACCTATCTGTATTTACCCGTATGCCTCTTATAATGCTTGAGCATGTTGACCTTCTGGGCAAATTTCCGATGGCATTCCTTGCACTCGTACTCTTTGATCCCCTTGTGCAACTTCATGTGATGTCTCAGCGCATGTTTGGTTTTCATCCCTGGCCACAGGAAAACAAAGGGAACAACATTACTATAAACAGGACAAGCCTGGTGCAAGGTTGCCGTTTAGAATTCCCACTCTACAGCTGAATAGTTAACCACCTAATGGAGAAAGAGGATCAGTATCACCACTCCTTTATCACAGCGTTTGGAGGTATGTCAACACTCATCTCCATCATGGGCGCTAGCCTCCCCAGCATTGAGGACATCTTCAAAAGTCGATACCTTAAAAAGTTGGCATCCATCATTAAGGACTCCCCTTAACCCAGGACATGCCCTCAGCTCATTGCAACCATCAGGGAGGAGGTACAAGAGTCTGACGACATACATTCAATGGTTTAGAAACAGTTTCTTCCATCAGCTCTTTGAATGGACAATGAACCCATGAACTCTATCTCTATGTTTTTTGCTCTCTATTTGAACTATTAATTAAAAAAATACATATTTCATATTGAAATATAGTTTTTTATGTATTGCTCTATACTGCTGCCATATAACAACGTATTTCATGACACATGCCAGACCTGACTTTGATTCTGAAGATACTCATTCCAGTGACATAAGATTTAGGAAAAGAGTAAACCAGTTTTGAGCGGTGTGGTCAAGACAGAGCATCAAAGGAGTTAGGCATTGATCAAAAATAGAAATGTATTTCATGTCCACAATGGTCTTCAATTTCTTAAGTTGTCTTTTCAAATAAATTTCAACATAGATGGCTGATCACGTTACTTTTTCAGTAACTCAACAAGACCGCAACAGATCACAATGTTAACATTTAAAATAACACTCAGACAGGCACATAGATAGAAAGGCTTAGTGGGACATGGGTCAAATGCAGGCAAAGGGGATTAGCTAAGGTAGGAACCTTGATTCTCATGGACCAGGTGGGTTGAATAGCTTGTTTCAGCGTTGTATAACTGGTTAAAAAGAGAACAGAGTCAAGACATAGAGGACTGTGCTAAATACAACACAAACAGGTTATAGAACAGAAATGGAAAGCTAAAAGATTGTACCAGATAACTGGAGAACGAAAAGGAAGTAAATTTCAAAACAAACAGTAGATCAGAAAAAGTGCTTCAGAGTTACAAGGGAGTGAGCGAGAACAGGCAAGGGACTTCCATACAAGAGAGCGGGATGTGATATTAGAGACGGAAAATGGTGCACAAGAAGGTTGAGTGGAAGCAAGAGTGGGGGGGGGGGCGGGGGGGAGGAGAAGAGGGTGAAGCTAGGGTCAAGGTGGGTGGGCGCAGAGGGAGGGATGCCAAGGGATCAAAAGACAATCAGAACTGGAGGGAAGAGCAGAACAATGAGTCCTGTATGCAAAGAGATTAAGAACTGTGGAGGGTGGATCACTGGAGGTACTTAAGAGCAGGTATACCAGTTTTTGGAAGACTGTGAGCTACGTGGCCCTAGCACAGAAGAGAAGCTGAGACCTGAGGTAAATTACTAAATGGCAGGGCTGACATGCAGAGCCATATGCTCTACTCACGCTCCGATGTTCTTGTTCTTCCTAAAGACTGGGGCAAGGCATAGAGAGGGATGATTGTTATGTCGAAAGCTCGACAGAGAGTGGGTGGGGGATGAGCAAATGAGGTGACTAAGGGAGGGGGTGAAAATGAAGGAGAAAAAGAATGACTGAGTGAGGTGGGGTGATTAGTGCTTCCCGCCTTCCCCACTACCACCAATACCTCACATCAAACTGCTCACGGGTCTCAGCTTGTCCACCCAGGTCTCTTCAACATTCCTCACCTTTGCCGCATTCAGCACACAGGTAGTCCCGAACATTGTCATGAACCCTCATGTGTTCCTTCAGCATGTCCCTCCGGGCAAAGGACTTCCCACACTGCTCACAAGTGTGGCTCTTCACTCCTAAGAAGCCAGACATAAGATTAAGACATCTCCACTACCTTACAGAAATCCAGTAACTTCAATTCTTCTTTTCAATGTCTGCTAACAATGGAGTCAAATGAACTTGACAGTTTCACTGACTTTATTCACAACACCAAGGGAACAGCTTTGAGCTCCAGTGCAAATAGAGTGTCAGGTTTTGTAATAATTATTTAACTTTGTGGACCAGAATAAAACCAATATTGCATAATCCTCTGAAGGCAGGGCTAGATTTTAATTCAAACAACACTGAAATGCCACTCAAAAAGTACATCTTGTCCCAGCCATTCAGAAAATTACATAAAAGCCAAGTTACCTTATTGATAAAACTAGCAGATAACACTTCCCTGTAATGTGAAAAACAAAATTTACCACATCACGACTGAAGAACAGGACAGAATTCCTCCCAGGCCCAGCAAAAAAATGTACACTTACATGTTCCTAAGCCCAACAAAGTTAAAACCAGGATGAGGGCTACAGCAGGGATGACAAATGGAGGCTTTTTAAAGTACACTGTGTTCATACTGTGAAAAGCACAATACTTTGGGGCTACAGAGTGACAGATTTGTATCATCAATGGTGTATCCTCCTGATATACACTCTGCAGCCACTTTATTACCTGCTTATTAATGCAAATATCTAATCAGCCAATCATGTGGAGGCAACTCAATGCATAAAAGCATGCACACATGGTCGAGAGGTTCAATTGTTATTCAGACCACACAATAGAATAGGAAAGAAATATGATCCAAGTGACTTCCACTGTGGAAAGATTGCTGGCGCCAGATGGGGTGACTTGAGCATCTCAGAACTGCTCATCTCCTGGGAGTTTTACACACAACAGTCTCTAGAGTTTACTGAGAATGGGACAAAAAGACAAATACAAGATACTTGTTAGTGAGAGGCCAGAGGAGAATGGCTGGACTGGTTCAAGCTGACAAGAAGGTGACAATAACTCAGATAATTACCAGGGGCTCGTGTTACAACACAGTGGAGTGCAGAAGAGCACCTCTGAGCTCGCAACACATTGAACCTTGAAGTGGATGGGCTACAGCAGCAGAAGACCATGAACATAGACTCAGTGGTCACTTTATCAGGTACAGGAGGTACTTAATAAATGGCCAATGACTGTAGTTACCAATAGACTGCAGGTATCTACCTTCAGGTCAGTTCAAATTATGGTTCTCAGCTATTTGAATTAATTCCCAACTTTCTAATGATTTTGCTTTGGTATCTAGCATCCATTTAATACTTCTTCTTATGGCTTCCTCTACAATGTTGAAACAGGACAGATCAGAATTAAGACAACTTAATTTAAAAGCCAAAGTTAAATCCAAAAAATAACTTGGGAGGATTATATTGACCTCCAAGTGGATCATGGTTTACCTGTGTGAATTATTTTGTGCCGTTCCAAGTTCCCCGTGCTGTTAAAGATCCTTCCACAAATATCACAGGGATGGATATATCTGGGGCAGAAATACAACTTTAAGTTAGTTGATTTGGAAATCTTTACAACAAACCTACTCCTCCTCATAAAAATAGAGAGATACTGGCAAAGATGGAAAAAGGTCCTAGAACAGACGCTACACCCAACAGGAAAGATTTGAACAAGTCAATGATCAAGAGAAGGATAAAAGGTGACCCAACTGAGGTGTTTAAGTTTATGAAGGAATTAGATAGAGTAAACGTGGAGAACACGTTTCCACTTGTCAGCAATTTCGAAGCTAAGGAGGCCACAACTGTACAGTATATAAAAGGAACAGGAAATTTAGGAAAACCTTCAGCAGACACTTAGTTGCAGGAATTAATTAAGCAAATCAAGGCAAAGTTAGATAAATGAACGAAGTGAGAAACAATTATAACTTTTGTTGACGGAGCCAGATGACATGGGATAAGAGGTTAAAGGGCTGACAAGTTCCCAGACCTGATGCCCTGTACCCAAGGGCCTGAAAGGGAGGTTCACCAGAATTACTCCCAGGGTAGCTAGACATACAGCCGTATAATGGAAAAATTAACGCATTCAATAGAATTCAGAAGAATGGGGGTGGGGTGGGGGGAAGCAGGGAGCTCCTCATTAATATGTAAATTTTTGGTAGCATTTGCTGTTTTAGATTTGGATACATTTTTCTAGGCTGGAGTTTCTAGAGCAAGGGTCAGGTTATTGGGGAAGAGATTTAAAGCCAAAAGGAAAAACATTTCTTCACTCAAGGGTTGGAAAACCAGTTATTTGTGGAGGAAATAGATAATTTTCTAGATGCTAAGGGAACAGGAATGTGGTATTAAGATAGATGACCAGCTGTGGTCATATAGAATGGTATAGAGCAAGCTTGAAGGGCTGAATAGGCTCCTGCTGTTCCTGCTTTCTATGCCTCTATGTGGCTGCAGAATAGAAATAAGTTGTGGTCATAATCCACCAAAACATCATTGATTCTGGAGAGGTCTAAGAGAATGGGAGAAAAAAATTGGAACACCACTGTTCATGACCAAATGAACAGACATAACAGAAGTCACATTCTGGTAGGATATACAGAGTATATTGCAGGGAACTTTCAGAACATTGATGTACAGAGAACTTGGGAGTGCAAGTCTATAGTTTCCAGCAAGTGGCGCTAGATGGATGGTGTAGTGAAGGTGTCATTCAGGGTATTTGCCTTTATAGGCCAAGGCCTGATTTCGTGAATTGGGATGAAAACTTGAGTCAGGTTGCAGCTATACAAAGTACTGGTTAGACAACAGCTAGAGCATTATGTACAGTTATAATCACCTTGTTGAAGGAAGGATGTGGCAGCAAGGTGTGCAGAAGAGATTCACCAGCATGTTGTCTTGAATGGAGGGGTACAGTTAACTGGAGAGAGGTTTAAACTCACTGGAATGGAGGACGTCGAGGGGTAACCTTATAGAGGTTTATAAAATTATATGAAAGGAGGGAGATGAAAAGCAAGAAACATTTTATCCAGTAAGGCTAAAATTTGATATTGGGAAAGTGCTGGAAGCCCATTATTAAGGCAGAATTATCAGGATATTTAGGAAACCATAGCAAGATCAAAAGCTTTATGAAAGAGATAAATTTGCTTGAGCTCTTTTAGAATGTAATAGACTGCATAAAGGAAAATTAGTTGATTTAGTGAACCTGGATTTTCCGATGCCATTCAATGAGGTGCCACATGAAAGTTCACTGCAAGAGAAAAGTGTGCAAGAATAGCAGAAAGCAGTCAGATGAATGTGTACTTTTGGAACTGGCAGACAGTAAGTAGCAGGATACATCAAAAATCCGGGCTTAATTGGATGAAAGAACTGAGAGTGTAGCCAAAATTGCTGACGCTAGAAAGACAGGTGGATTGCCAAGTTGTGAGGAGGCACAGAAAGCCAGAAAGGGATATAGATAGGTTAACCGAGAGGGCAAGAGTACAAAGTGGGAAAATGTGAGGCTATCCACTTTGTCAGGAAAAAAGAAAAAGGAAATTATATTAATGGACTGAGATAAGAAAATGTTTCATCATGAAGGAACTTCACTGATCAAATCTTCCTCTTTGTGACTCTTTCAGTATTGATACAAACTAGCCCACCATCAACCAATTGCATACTGTTGATGAATCTCCAGCTAACTTCTATCAGTAAGGGCTGATGGACAGGGTTAGCATTCACTGCTTGGGTTGGGAGACCGGGTTATAGGTTGGCATGTATGCCTAGAATTGGCTTCAGGTTATTAACTACATTTTGACTCACAGGCTTAACTGGTTGCATTTACCAAGTTGAGTATTATCAAAGCCTGGTTAAAGAATCTTTCAACCATACTTTGGTTTATGAAATTGTGACAGAGAGGACAAAGAAAATGTCAAAGTCTTGATGCTGCAGTTGACTGTATGAGAGATCAGGAAGAGGAAGAATTGGGCTGTGAAACGTTTTCCAGTTTCATTCCATTTAAATACACTTAATGGCCACTATTAGGTACACCTGTATACCTGCTCATTAATGCAAATATCTAATCAGCCAATCATGTGCAGCAAGTCAATGTATGCAGGCATGGTCAAGAGGATCAGTTGTTGTTCAGACCAAATATCGAAATGGATAAGAAATGGGATCTAAGTGACTGATCGTTGGTGCCAGATGGGGTGCTTTGTGTATCTCAGAAACTGCTGATCTCTTGGGATTTTCACATACAGTGGTGTCTAGAGTTTACAGAGAATGGTGCGATAAACAAAAATAAAAAATCCAGCGAGCAGCAGTTCTGTGGGCAAAAGCACCTTGTGCGTGAGAGAGGTCAGAGTAGAATGGCCAGACCGGTTCTGACAGGAAGGTGACAGGAACACAAATAACCTCATGTTACAAATGGTGTGTAGAAGAGCACTTCTGAACACTCAACACGTCAAACCTTGAAGTGGATGGGCCACAGCAGAAGACCATGAACATACAGAAATATATTCAGTGGCCACTTGATTAGGTATTTCTTATACCTAATAAAGTGGCCACTGAGTGAAAATGCCCAGAGATGTGCGCGCGCGCGCGCACACACACACACACACACACACACACACACACACTCACTCCCTCACTCCTGAACTTGTCCATCTATAGTTAAGTTCCTCAAGTGAGGTCGAAGGGCATGGACAACACTGAGCACAGGGTTCCTGAGCTTTTCAGATGGCAGTCCTCCTATTTAACAGTGGAATTGTCACTTATACTAACAGATGGCCCACAAGGGGGAAGGTGGCAAAGGAATTTGACATCACCTACTTTTGCACGTTGGGGTCAGAGTCTGGCAGTTCCTCCCTGTGAATGACCATGTGAGCATGATAGGTGGCCTTCAACGCAAAGCGACGATTGCAGATGGCGCAGCCATAGCCCTTTTCCTTGTGAATCTCCATCAGATGCTTTAAATACTGACTCCCCTTAGCAAATGTGGCCTGAAAAATGAGCACAACATTTCCATGTGAATACCTCAGTATCTCACTAATTGTTGATCTGGTCTCGGCTTCAGGAATCTTACATTACCCATCTGATTACACTTTTGGTTGTGTACTCTAGGGGTAGGAGAGTTAAGAGGTCCTGGGGTATACAAATCAGAAACAGGTTTATTATCAACACACATCAAAGTTGCTGGTGAACGCAGCAGGCCAGGTAGCATATGTAGGAAGAGGTGCAGTCGACGTTTCAGGCTGAGACCCTTCGTCAGGACTAACTGAAGGAAGAGTGAGTAAGGGATTTGGAAGTTGGAGGGGGAGGGGGAGATCCAAAATAATGGGAGAAGACAGGAGGGGGAGGGAATAGAGCCAAGAGCTGGACAGGTGATGGGCAAAAGGGGATACGAGAGGATCATGGGACAGGAGGTCCGGGAAGAAAGCCGGGGTGGGGGGGGGGGGGGACCCAGAGGATGGGCAAGAGGTATATTCAGAGGGACAGAGGGAGAAAAAGGAGAGTGAGAGAAAGAATGTGTGCATAAAAATAAGTAACAGATGGGGTACGAGGGGGAGGTGGGGCCTTAGCGGAAGTTAGAGAAGTCGATGTTCATGCCATCAGGTTGGAGGCTACCCAGACGGAATATAAGGTGTTGTTCCTCCAACCTGAGTGTGGCTTCATCTTTACAGTAGAGGAGGCCGTGGATAGACATGTCAGAATGGGAATGGGATGTGGAATTAAAATGTGTGGCCACTGGGAGATCCTGCTTTCTCTGGCGGACAGAGCGTAGATGTTCAGCAAAGTGGTCTCCCAGTCTGCGTCGGGTCTCACCAATATATAAAAGGCCACATCGGGAGCACCGGACGCAGTATATCACCCCAGTCGACTCACAGGTGAAGTGTTGCCTCACCTGGAAGGATTGTTTGGGGCCCTGAATGGTGGTAAGGGAGGAAGTGTAAGGGCCCTGAATGGTGGTAAGGGAGGAAGTGTAAGGGTCCTGAATGGTGGTAAGGGAGGAAGTGTAAGGGTCCTGAATGGTGGTAAGGGAGGAAGTGTAAGGGCCCTGAATGGTGGTAAGGGAGGAAGTGTAAGGGCCCTGAATGGTGGTAAGGGAGGAAGTGTAAGGGCCCTGAATGGTGGTAAGGGAGGAAGTGTAAGGGCCCTGAATGGTGGTAAGGGAGGAAGTGTAAGGGCCCTGAATGGTGGTAAGGGAGGAAGTGTAAGGGCCCTGAATGGTGGTAAGGGAGGAAGTGTAAGGGAGACCCTTACACTTATATATTGGCGAGACCCGACGCAGACTGGGAGACCGCTTTGCTGAACATCTACACTCTGTCCGCCAGAGAAAGCAGGATCTCCCAGTGGCCACACATTTTAATTCCACATCCCATTCCCATTCTGACATGTCTATCCACGGCCTCCTCTACTGTAAAGATGAAGCCACACTCAGGTTGGAGGAACAACACCTTATATTCCGTCTGGGTAGCCTCCAACCTGATGGCATGAACATCGACTTCTCTAACTTCCGCTAAGGCCCCACCTCCCCCTCGTACCCCATCTGTTACTTATTTTTATGCACACATTCTTTCTCTCACTCTCCTTTTTCTCCCTCTGTCCCTCTGAATATACCTCTTGCCCATCCTCTGGGTCCCCCCCCCTTGTCTTTCTTCCCGGACCTCCTGTCCCATGATCCTCTCATATCCCCTTTTGCCCATCACCTGTCCAGCTCTTGGCTCTATCCCTCCCCCTCCTGTCTTCTCCTATCATTTTGGATCTCCCCCTCCCCCTCCAACTTTCAAATCCCTTACTCACTCTTCCTTCAGTTAGTCCTGACGAAGGGTCTCGGCCTGAAACGTCGACTGCACCTCTTCCTAGAGATGCTGCCTGGCCTGCTGCATTCACCAGCAACTTTGATGTGTGTTGCTTGAATTTCCAGCATCTGCAGAATTCCTATTGTTTACAGGTTTATTATTATTAACATATCTTGTCAAATTTGTTGTTCTGTAATGGCAGTGCAACACATGAAAAATTGCTATAGGTTACGCAAGATAAAAATTCAAAATAAATAAATAATGCAAAAAGAACAAATTAGTGAGATTGTATTCATGGACTGTTGAATGGGAACAAGCTGCTTCTAAAATGGTGAGTGCATGTCTTCATGTTCCTGTTCCTCCTCCCAGATGGTACTAATGAGAAGAGGGCATGTCCCAGATAGCGAGGAAACATAATGATGGATACCACCTTTTTGAGGCAGCGCCTTTTGAAGATGTCCTTGAAGATGGGGAGACCTGAGCTCATTGTGGAGCTGACTGAGAATCAGAATCCTTTATTATCGCCAAGTATGTGGACACATACAGGGAACTTGATGCCGGTTTCCCTGAGCTCTCGCTGTACAGAATCAAAAAGCAAACAAAACAATAGTGCAAATAATCGTGAACTATATACCATGAGGTATACCTGTGTATGTACAGGTGGACCTGGTTTATAATAGACTAAGATTCAAGTGTTCATAAGACTGATGGCATAAGGAAAGAAACTGTTCTTGTACCTATTTGTCCTGGCATACAGTGATCTAAAGCGCCTACCAGAAGGAGGGAGTTGGAACAGGTGGTGTCCAGGGTGTGATGGGTCTACAATGATGCTTCCTGACTCTAGATGCAAATAAGTCCTGGATCGAGGGCAGCTTCACGCCAATAATCCTTTCCGCAGCCCTGACAGCTCTTTGGAGTCTATTCTTGTCTTGTTTGGTAGCTGATCCAAACCAGACAGTGCTGGACGAACAGAGAACATCCTCTGCAGCTACTCTTGATCCTGTGCACTGGAGTCTCCACACCAGGCTCCAATGCAACCAGTCAGAATGTTCTCCATCGTACACCTGCAGAAAACTGCTTGTCAGCTAGAAGGCCGCAGTAACAACAGAAATTTGACAGGGCAGGAAGAAAAACTGCTGAAGATTTGTTAAGACAGTAACTGATGGATATATTTTCAAAAAAAAAAATGGAAAAGCACACAGCTAACACCACATTTTGTGGAATTGGCATCAAGGTACAAGGAAGGGTGCCGGAGCTCTGGGTTCATTTTTGGCCTTGGTGCTGACTGTGTGAAGGTTGCACATTTTCCTGTGTGATTGTGGGATTTTCCTGCAGGAAGATCTACGATACTCTCCCACATCCCAAAACTGTGTCGGTTGGTAGACCATAAGACATAGCAGAATTAGGCAATTTAGCCCATCAAGTCAGCTCCACCATTCTATCATGGCTGAACCTGGATCCCACTCACCCCCATACACTTGCCTTCTCACCATAACCTTTGATGCCCTGACCAATCAGAAACTATCAATTTTCACTTTCAATATACCCACGGTCTTGGCCTCCACAGTTGTTTTTATATCCCCTTGCTCTTATGTTCTTTTCCCCTTGAAATAAATGTCAACATCACATTTGCCTTCTTTACCACAGACTCAAAGTGCGAAATAACCTTCAGGGATTCTTGCACGAGGATTCCCTAGTCCCTTTGTACCTCTGATGTTTGAACTTTCTCCCTATTTAGATAATAGTCTGCACTTTTGTTCCTTTTACCAAAATACATTGTCATACATTTCCCAACACTGTATTCCATCCGCCACTTTTTTGCCCATTCTTCCAACTTATCTAAGTCCTTCTGCAGTCGCATTGCTTCCTCAGCACTACCAACCTCCCCACCTACCTTCGTATCATCTGCAAACTTTGCCACAAAGCCATCAATCCCGTTATCCAAATCATTGACAAACAATGTGAAAAGTAGCGGTCCCAATATTGACCCCTGAGGTGCACCACTAGACTCTGGCAGCCAACCAGAAAAGGCCCCCTTTATTCCCACTCACTGCCTCCTGCCTGTCAGCCACTCCGCTATCCATGCCGTATCTTTCCAGTAATCCATGGGATTTTATCTTGTTAAGCAGCCTCACATGTGGCTCCTTATCAAATCCCTTCTGAAAATCCAAGTAAATGACATCTACAGCTTCTTCTTTGACAACTGTTCTTGTTACATCCTTGAAGAATTCTTAACAGATTTGTCAGGCAGGAGTTCCCTTTACAGAAACCATTCTGACTTTAACTTATTTTTATCATTGGTCTCCAAGTACCCTGAAAGCTTATCCTTAATAATAGACCCCAAACATTTTCCCAACCACTGAAGTTTGTCGAACTCCCCTATAATTTCCTTACTTTTACCTTCCTCCCTTCTTAAAGAGTAGTGTGACATTTGCAATTTTTCAGTCCTCTAGAACCATAGCAGAATCTGGCGACCTGCTACCCCTTCAGCAACCTCTTTCGGAACTCCAGGATGTAGTCCATCTGGTCTGGGTGATTTATCCACCTTTAGACTTTTGAGCTTGCCACTTTGTCCTTTGTAATAGCAATAGCACTCACTCTTGCTCCCAAACACTCACGAACCTCTGGCACACAGCTCGTGTCTTCCACAGTGAAGACTGATGCAAAGTACTTATTAAGTTCATCTGCTGCGTGCATTTAAATACAGCACCTTCAGTCCTGCATTCTTCGCCCTATTGAATTTTACCTCTTATGGGACAACTTAACTCTTTGCACTATCTGCATTTGGACCCAATTATTGGCTTGTCTTTTCTTACAATCATGTTACACCCATCATCTACTTGTAAACCTGCTGGCTCATCCTCAGCTCTATTATGCTGGATCCCACCCCCCGACATATCCATTTAAACTACTCCCTGCCTGCACGGATATAGGTCCCCCTCGGAAGGTTAAATGGCCGCTGCAAATCGTCCCAGGGTGAGTGGGAGAATCAGAGGGCTGATGAGAACATTGAGGGAATAAGAGGTAGGTTGAAATTAAGGTTAATGTGAATGGGCTCAATGGGCCGAAGGGCCCATATTGTGCAGTGGCTTACCGTGACTTTGCCTTTTGCTAAATGAGGAGATGTCACGAACACTAGGCAGCTGCTGAACTTCAAGTTAAGTTCAAGGTTAGTTATTGTTATTCAACTACAACCAAACGAAACAATGTTCCTCCAGACCAAGGTGCACAACAGTACATGTAACTCACACGCAGAAAAAAATGAAGGGATATTACCACAAATAAATTAACATATTATAAGGTGCATGAATGACACAGGTTAGAAAGTAAAAAGTATAGCAATACTGCCACTTGCTGTGTGATGAGACCTCGGTGGTGGCAAGGAATTCATGCTCGTTTTACACTAGATTTCAAACAGGTTGATCTTTCAACTCCATTTAACCTGTCCTGGTCCCGTAACCCATCATACCCTGAGCCAATGAAAATCTGAAATCCCCAATTTGAAATTTGACAACAGCTTTTTTTGGTTAGGGACAGGGAAGGGTACAAGAGGGTAAAAAAAATTTAATCAGGGTTCTAGCTTCCTAAACACTTGTGTTTAAAAAAAAGAGAAGTTTCTTGGATGCCAGTGTCACTGGCACAATGTACTTCATCGTGGGGAAATATACACTCAGTGGCCACTGTGTTAGGCACATCTGTTCATTAATGCAAGTATCTAGTCAGTCAACCATCAGAATGGGGAAGAAATATGATCTAAGTGACTTTGACCATGGAATGATTGTTGGTGCCAGAAAGGGTGATATAAGTATCTCAGAAATAACTGATCTCCTGGAATTTTCACGCACAACAGTCTCTAGAGTTTACAGAAAATGGTGTGAAGAACAAAAACCATCCAGTGAGCGTCAGTTCTGTGGGTGAAAATGCTGTGTTACTGAGGGAGGTCAGAGGAGAATGGCCAGACTGGTTCAAGCTGACAGGAAGGCGACAGTAACTCAGATAACCACACGTTACAACAGTGGTGTGCAGAAGAGCATCTCTGAACACACCTCGTCAAACCTTGAAGTGGATGGGCTACAGCAGCAGAAGACCACAAACACCTACTCAGTGGAAACTTTATTAGGTACAGGAGGTACCTAATAAAGAGGCCACTGTGTGTACATTTGCCAACCCTTTCTTGCTATTGAGAAGCTGAGGGAGAGCTGCCACCTCAAACCATTACAGTTTATCCAGCGAAGATCCTCCCTGTGCTGTTGGATCTTTGATTGCTTATCTTTAAGATGGCATCACACTCAGATAATCATGGAGGGTCTAGTAGAAGGATGGCACCAGCTAGTCCAGCACACTACTAAAGGGTCATTAATGACTCGCTGCTGGTTGTACATGGGTTTGTGGTTCACCCCTCCCCTCCAGCCTTACTGAAACATTTTCCTGGTTAACATACAAAATGAATTTTTTCAAGACCTGGTACGAACAGGCTGCACAATTAATTCAGCTTTACTGTGAGGTATAAACGCAGTAAATTTCAACGAGTGCTTTTTTAAAGCCTTTCAACACAATTGAAGCAATAAAGAAACAATAGAGTAGCAGTTAGTGTAAGGCTATTACAGTGCCGGCAACCAGCTGCTATCTGTAAGGCGTTTGTACATTCTCCCTGTGACTGCATGGGTTTCTCCCCAGGTGCTCCTGTTTCCTCCCACATTCCAAAGACGTACGGGTAAGCAGGTTAATTGAACACAAGGGTGTAATTGGACGGCACGGGCTTGTTACTGAGCTCCACACCTGTGAATAAATCAGACTTACTTGGCATTTCTTGCAGCTGTATTTATGTGGAATTGGTTCGCCTAGCCCATCTGAAGTATCTTCTGTTTCCTCTGCTGCGATGCCAAGTTTGCTGATGAACTGTTCTCGCTGCTGCTCATTCATCAGTGCAATGTCCTGGACACAAGAGAAAGACAGGCATCATATGCAGAAATTCTACACTGGGGAAATCAGAAGGAATTCTGTACAGCCATTATATAAAATCATTTATTTTGCTTTAATTTTTGCTCAGAACCCTGTTTTTTTTGGCTCTTGGCAGTGACATTTTAGAACAGGGATGAGGAGGAAATTCTTTAGCCAGAGGGTGGTGAATCTGTGGAATTTATTGACTCAACGGCCACAGATGCCAAGTCATTGGGCATATTGAAAGCGGAGCTTAATAGATCCTTGATTAGTAATGGCGTCAAAGGTTACAGGGAGAAGACAAGAGAATTGGGTCGAGGGGGGTTAATATATCAGCCATGATGGAATGGTGGAGCAGACTCAATGGTCTAATTCTGCTCTCACGTCTTATGGACACAGTACCAACATCCCAGTATTAAGCCTCATGAATTTGTATCATCACCATCAGTCGCTAGCGCGAAAAAGCCAGGTCTACTGACACCACTTGCAACATCTTCATAAATACAGGACATTTGATGCAGGTGCACTCTTTGGTATTTAATGCCAAGAAAAGTGGAGACATTAGACTTTATTTTTCAGAATTTTATTTTATTTAGAGATACAGCATGGTAACAGATCCTTCCAGCCCAATGTTACACCCACGTGAACAATTAACCTACTAACCTGTACATCTTTGGAATGTGGGTGGAAACTGGAGCATCCAGAAGCCCACATGGATACACAGACAAGGTACAAACATTCAGCTATATTAGCATTACTTTAACCACTATGCTACCATGTGAAAACTGTATAGATCAGGGGTTCCCATAGAGACATACCACTAACTGAAGGGTCTGTGGACCCTGGGTTGGGAACCCCAGGTATAAATAAACTGGCAGGGACATTGCACACTTTCAGCAGGGAGGATTGCACGATTTACACAATTTATCTGATAGGACGTGCTTGCTATGAAGATAATTGTGAGGACAGTTCCGTTTCGATACTTAAATAAAAAGCATTTCAAGCCTCTACTTGTATATTGGTTTGTATGCATTTCAGGGAAAACTGCTGTGAGGAGAAAAAATGCAATTTAGTTACAGTGAAATCTAAGCAACAGTAGGGAATGTGTTACTGCCAAAGGAACTAGAATCAGAATCAGAACTCGGTTTAATAACACCAGCCTACACCATGAATTTTGTTATCTTTGTGGCAGTAGTACAAAGCAATACAGAATAATAGAAAAAATTGTAAATTATAGTAAGTATATATATTAAATAGTTAAATTTAATTAGTGCAAAAATAGAAAGAAAATAGTGAGAGTGAGGTAGTGTTCACTGGTTAAAATATCCATTCAGAAATTGAATGGCTGAGGGGAAGAAGCCGTTCATGAATCATTGAGTGTGTGCCTTCAGGCTTCTGTACGTTCTTCCTGATGGTAGCAATGAGGAGAAGACATAATCTGGGTGATGGGGGTCTTTAATGATGGAAGCCTCCTTTCTGAGGCATCGCTCCTTGAAGATACCCTGGATACTATGGAGGCTAGTGCCCATGATGGAGCCAACTGAGTTTACAACTCCTGTGCAGTTCCCTCTGGTGTTGCCTGGGGACTGGTGTGTGTTCCCTCGTCTTACTTTTTCTGAAGTTCACAATCAGTTCTTTCATCTTACTGACTTTGAGTGCAAGGTTGTAGCTGCGACACCACTCATCCAGCTGATTTATCTCGCTCCTGTACGCCCTCTCGTCCATCTGAAATTCTGCCAACAGTAGTTGTATCGTCAACAAATTTATTGGTGGCATTTGAGCTGCACCTAGCCACGCTGTCATAGGTGTAAAGAGGGTAGAGCAGTGGGCTAAGCACGTGTCCTTGAGGTGTGCCAGTGTCGATTGTCAGTGAGGTGGAAATGTTATTGCTGATCAGCACAGACTGTGGTCTTCCGTTTAGGAAGTTGAGGTACAGAGGTCCAGGTTAGAAACCATAGAAACGACAGCACAGAAAGAGGCCTTTTGGCCCTTCTTGGCTGTGCCGAACCATTTTCTGCCAGTCCCACTGACCTGCACACGGACCATATCCCTCCATACACCTCCCATCCATGTATCTGTCCAATTTATTCTTAAATGTTAAAAAAGAACCCGCATTTACCACCTCGTCTGGCAGCTCATTCCATACTCCCACCACTCTATGTGTGAAGAAGCCCCCACTAATGTTCCCTTTAAACTTTTCCCCCCTCACCCTTAACCCATGTCCTCTAGTTTTTTTCTCCCCTTGCCTCAGTGGAAAAAGCCTGCTTGCATTCACTCTATCTATACCCATCATAATTTTATATACCTCTATCAAATCTCCCCTCATTCTTCTACGCTCCAGGGAATAAAGTCCTAACCTATTCAACCTTTCTCTGTAACTGAGTTTCTCAAGTCCCGGCAACATCCTTGTAAACCTTCTCTGCACTCTTTCAACCTTATTTATATCCTTCCTGTAACTTGGTGACCAAAACTGAACACAATACTCCAGATTCGGCCTCACCAATGCCTTATACAACCTCATCATAACATTCCAGCGCTTATACTCAATACTTTGATTAATAAAGGCCAATGTACCAAAAGCTCTCTTTACGACCCTATCTACCTGTGACGCCACTTTTAGGGAATTTTGTATCTGTATTCCCAGATCCCTCTGTTCCACTGCACTCCTCAGTGCCTTACCATTAACCCTGTATGTTCTACGTTGGTTTGTCCTTCCAAGGTTCTAGAGCTTTTTGATCAGAATTGTAGGAATGATTATATTAAACGTTCAGCTGTAGTCAAACAGAAGCCTGACAAAGCTATTTGTATTATCCCGGCAATCCAAGGCCATGTAAAGAGCCAATGAGTCATCATCTGTAACGGATCTTAACAATCACATCTTGAATTTATATGGTGCCCAATTTGGCTGAATCTCAGATGCATTTCCTTGGATATAACATTGAAGGGTTGTGAAAACTGCTACATAAATATATGCCTTTTCCCTTTCACAAAATAAAAATTCAAGGCAATTCATGTTAGCATTACCATTCAAAATTTGACAGAGAGCTTCGAAATAGCAAGTGAACATTTGTATCATGAGTTACAATTATGGTGGTTTTCTTAGAGCAGGAAGAAGCAGAGAGATGGAAAGGTTTATGGGGATAGTTCCAGTGCACAGAACCTTGACATAGCCTCCGAAGTTAAGCCATAATTTTTGGAACGCTGAAGCTACTGAGTTCTATGGCAGCAAGAGATATGGAGGGACAAGACAATGGAATGATCTAGAGATGGGAATGAAAATTTTAAATCAAAGGCACTACTAGACTAGGAGGCAATCTGGATCACTTGACACAAGTTAACAGGAAGAACTTGGGGAAAAATTGGGTACACAAGAAAATAAGGGCAGAAGAGACATTCAGTCTGGACTGAGAGGCAGGGGAGGGAAGGAGTGCAGCATGAGCTGGCAAAAAATGGGGGATCCAAGCAGAAAAGGGTAATAGGTAGATGGGGAGGGGAGTTCAAAGTAAATTTTATTATCAATGTGCTTACATGTCACCATATACAATACTGAGATTCATTTTTTTGTGGACACACTCAATAAATCTCCCCTCTCCATGCCACTGATGTTGTCCAAGGGAAGGGCACTAGGGCCGATACAGCTTGGCACCAGTGTCGTCGCCGAGCAATGTGTGGTTAAGTGCCTTGCTCAAGGACACAACACGCTGCCTCAGCTGAGGCTTGAACCAGTGACCTTCAGATCACTAGTATAAATCCAATAATCATAACAGAATCAATGAAGGTCCGCACCAACAGGGCGGACAACTGGTGAGCAAGAGACAACAAACAGTGCTAATAAAAAATGAAAGTAAAAAAAAAATAATAATAAATAATTAACCAATAAATATCCAGAACATGAGATGAAGAGTCCTTGAAAGCAAGTCGATAGGTTGTGGGAACAGTTCAGTGATGGGATAAGTGAAGTTGAGTGAAGTTATCCCCTCGGTTCAAGAGCTGGATAGTTGAGGGGAATAACTATTCCTGAACCTAGTGATGAGAGTCCTGAGGCTCCTGTACATCCTTCCTGAACGCAGCAGCGAAAAGGGATATATGCTGGGTGGTGGGGGTCCCTGATGATGGATGCTGTTTTATGGCGACAGCGCTTTGTGTAGGTGTGCTCAAAGGTGGGAATGGCGTTACCCATACCCTGGGCCATATCCACTACTTTTTGCAGGATTTTCCATTCAATGGTACTAGTGTTTCCAATTCAGGCTGTGATGCAGCCAGTCTGTATACTGTCCCCCAACACATCAATAGAAGTTTGTCAAAGTTTTAGATGTCAAGCTGAATCTTTGCAAGCTTCTAAGGAAGTGGAGGCATTGCCGTGCTTTCTTCATAATTGCATAAGTGTTGTGCCCAAGGACAGGTCCTCTGGAATGATATCACTGAGGAACTGAAGTCACTGATCCTCTCCACCACTGATCCCCTGAGGACTGGCTCATGGACCTCCGGTTTCCTCTTCCTGAAGTCAATAATCAGGGAGAGTGGAAACTGTGCCAGAATACCCCATCACTCCACCTTTTTATACCAACTATCTCCCCTGACTTCCAGTGCAAATGAAGGTTCTCAACACAAAACATTGACTGTCCATTTCCCTCCACTGACGCAGAGTTCCTAGAGTCTTTTATGCTTTGCTCCAGATTCAGGCAGCTGCAGTCTCTGCTTGATCCACATAACCTTCGATCTCAAAAATTTACCCACGTCCTCCTGAGGTCACTTTGTGAACTAGCATACCCACTGGGATAAATAATACGAGACATTCAAATATGAAAAATTACACCCAAAATTCCAGTCAAGGTGGTGCCTGCGTACAACTTTGCTTTGGTCGACATCTTCTAGCTAGATCATGAAACGATATATTTCACTTCTCTTATGTCTTTTAGGTTAGTTTTTCATCTTGGATGTGATTCTGGAACTGCTGCAGCCTGTGATTTGCTGTTTGGAGGTTATTTGGGTGCTCCAGCACTCTGCAGTCTCTGAGAGAATTTCAGGAGTCAGAGGCAGCATGCGCAAACTCAGGGTGGGCAGGCTGCGGGACAGGGCGCGTGCTGATGTTTGACTCCATTTCAGCAATTATTCGCCGATTAAAGCGACGAGGGAGATTGGAACATCAAGGCGAATGCTGAAGATGAGTGCCAGCTGCCTGCCTTTTGATTGCTGGGGATCACTCTGTTACGCTTCCAGAGAAGGAAGAGTCTGCCGCTGGGCCCAGAGAATGTTGCCCAGGTTTCCTGCATTTTGGATGTGGACTTGGACTTTTTCAGTCTTATAGTTTTTTTTGTATTCTGTGCTTTTCACCTGATCCTTCTTGTTTTGTTTTTGCGTGGGCAGGGATGGATTTGGGGTTCGATGTGCCTGTTAGGTTTTTTTGTGCAGGGAGTAGGGATTTGGGAGCTGATGTGCTTGTTCTATTTTTGTTCTTTTTTTGTGCAGGAAGGAGGGAACTTGGGGGTCGATGTGCCTGTTCCACTTTGGTTCACTTTTTTTTTAAATGCTGGGAGGGGTATTTGGGGGATGATTGTGCTGCCTTTCTTTACTTTCTTGGTTTCATGGTTACCCAGATAAGAAGAATTTCAGAGTTGTATACTTTGATAATAAATAAACTTTTGAATATTCACTGCTTCTTGTGAGAAGTAGCCCCTATGAACATTAGTTTTAAATAAAAGCCCCTGATCCTAGTTTGAAACTCTCCCTCAAATGCAAACATCTACCTTGTCAAGCCCTATTAGGGTCTTATTCATAACTCTCTGAGTTCCAAGTTCTGACAACATGTCCTTGACCCACACATCAACGTTGCAAAGTATTTCAAAGATACTGCCTGATCCGTGGAACGTTTCTACTATCATTGCCAACAGTCCAGAATATATGCACTCTCACAACTCAAAAGTACATGATTTACTTGTGCACAAGGAGAGCAGTATCACTCCAGTCACCACACTGTTCTGAAGCCAGTAGAGAAAACTGCAATCTTTATGCAGTATTGGCTTATCACTTATGGATATTGACCAATTTGGTAAATTGCGTACATTTGAGTTCCTTACTTGCAAGGTCAATCGCCATTCACAATAGAGCTGTTAAAAGTCAATAGAAACTATTAACTGACAGCCAATGACACTTTGAAGTTAGTAAGGCAATTTGTCTTTCAGTTGTTGGGTGTGGTTCACATCTTTCCATTATTCCTGTCTCCAGCACCCCCTACTGTGTAGATAAGCTATGTTCTTCTAGATTGATTACACACTGTCAGTCATTCTCACCCATCTGTCTACAGAATCAGGCCTGACGAAGGGTCTCGGCCCGTAACGTCGACTGTACTTCTTCCTACAGATGCTGCCTGGCCTGCTGTGTTCCACCAGCATTTTGTATGTGTTGCTTGAATTTCCAGTATCTGCAGATTTCCTCGTGTTTGCGTGTCTGCAGTATGCAAGGTTTGCGCTGGCTGTCTCACGTCAAAGGTCTGGGTTGACTACAACTGCCCTGGGTTATCCTTGCCTGGACGTTGTCATTAACCCTTGCCTTACTGCAACTTTCACACCAGCAACTTCTGATTTTATTTCAGATTCACTGCACCTTCAATTTTGTTTTGGATTTTCATTTCCACTGTCTATGGTGGGATTAAATTCAAAAACCTCTGATTCAGAAGTGTATATGCCACCAACCAATCCAGAGGTAATATTGCCCATATAAAAACGCACACAGCCCTGATCATAAATGTAACTTATTTTAGAAATAATTTTCTAAAACTGGTACCTTAAAATGGACATGAGTGTGATCCCTCAGAACATCGACACGATAGAATTTGCGCCCACAGATCTCGCAAGTGTACTTCTTGTCCCCGTGCGTCAGCAAGTGCTTATTCATGTTGCTTCGACAGGAAAAAACCTACCAACAAAACAGATATCAGGTTGCAGGCAGATGTCAAATATCCTTCTCTACCATTGACTGAAATTATCAAACAGATAACAAAATGCAGATCTGGTTGAGGTAGTCCACATGGATGTCAGTAAGGTCTTTGACAAGGTCTCACATGGGAGTCCAGACAGTAAACTCTGGAGATCCAAGGCAAGTTATCAAATGGATCCAAAGTTGGCTTAGCAACAGGAAACAGTGGGTAATGGAGGAGGGTTGCTTTTGAACTGGAAGCCCATGACCAGTGGTGTATAAGAATCAGTGATGTGACCTTTACTCTTTATTTTAATACCAATCAATGGATTGGATGTGAACATGGGAGGAATGATTAATAAGCATGCAAATAACATTGACATTGGTAGTTGTGCTGTTGTCAACAGCATGGAATAGAGTTACTATATTATTTGGTAAGATACACAGAAGAATGATAGATGGAACTTATTTCTGATAATTGCAAGGAGTTGCACCTTGACCACAGACCATAAGACATCGGAGCAAATTAGGACATTTGGCTCATTGAGTCTGCTCCGCCATTCTGTCATGTCTGACTTACTATCCCTCTGAACCCGACTCTCCCGCCTTCTCCCCATAACCTTTGACACCTTTACTTAGAAGAATGCGGGGGGGATTTCAATCAAAGCAGCAGGGCTAGAGTTGATGTGCGGCCAATTTAAGTGGCGCGCCAGACTGAAAAAGGTCAGGGTGTCAGGGCCGGAGGTGAGGGACAGGCCATCGTTCAGCTTGCTGCTCCAAGAGGTTTACTCGTCTCTGCACTGAACTGAGGGTGTGACCTGCAACTAGCGGGCTCCTGGAACAGTGTAGTGATTGGTTGCTGTGAACTCACTTTCGTGAACTTTAATCCTGAGTATTTAATTTTTATTGTTTTCATGATTTGTTCCTTTTTTGTACACTGGATGACAGTCTCGTTTTAATGGGTTCTATTGGGTTTCTTTGGTTTTGTGGCTGCCTCTGAAAAGACGAATTTCTAGGCTGTACATAGTATACATTCTTTGATAATAAATGTACTTTGAACTTTGAAACCTATCAAATTTTGAAAGGCCTAGATAGAGTGGACATAGAGAGGATGTTTCCTATAGTCGGAAGCCTAGGACCAGAGAGCACCAAACGTCCATTTAGAACAGACGAGGAGGAATTTCTTTAGCTAGAGGGTGGTGAATCAGTAAAATTCATTGCCACAGATGGCTGTGGGGGTCAAGTCATTGGGCATATTTAAAGAGGCGGTTGACAGGTTCTTGACTAGTAAGTGTGCCAAGGACTACATGGAGAAGACAGGAGAATGGAGTTGAGTAAATCAGCCATGATGCAATTGCAGAGCAGACTCAATGGGCCAAATGGCCTAATTATACTCCTATGTCCTATGGCTCAAACATAAAAGTATAGAGTGGCTGTCAGCGTAAAGTAGGATCATTGCTCACACCTTTCCACAGACAGGGCATCCTGATGGTTCCTTTTTGTATTTCACCACTCCATTAGGTTCACTTTCATCCTTTTTCACACGTTTTCCACCTATTAAAAATAATTAGAAATAAAGTGTTTTACATACTTACAAAAACATTGCACTGAAACCCAAATTGCTCACATACAAAATAAATAATCCAATGCAGAATGCAGGTATGGAGTAGTGATATCCAATTATACATTATATACATATCTTAAAATAGTGGCGGGGTGCTTAAGTTTAGGATCAGTGCTTACTAACTGCATTAAGACAGGACTGAAGTGCCTGCAATGGAGAGTACGCAGTAAACACACTCCATTCACTCACTCACACACACATTGCCTTGTCATTCTGCTGTGGTCTCTCTGAGTGTTGCACTTCAGCGTCTTCCCTGATATACTCTCATCATGGATCCTAATGTGCTCAGGATCCCACCATACACGACAGAATATTCCACGTCTTTAGTAATGTGGATGTGCAGATGTGTGTATATTGTTTGTATACTGTAATTAAGGTGCATAATCCTGTTTACTTTGTAATATGATTGTAACTACATTGTGGGATGCATCATATTCTGCTTCAGGTATAGACTTAGTTAACTCTGTTGGTAATTAAAGGTGGTATGCCCTAGAACCCAAATAAAGTTCATTGCCCTCAGCAGGAGAGAGGCATAGGGATTGCCAAGAGTCCGCACTTGACAAGTACGGAACTATTATTGTGTTTTCTGTGATATCTTTTTGTAAATATTGGCAGTTTTCACTATTTTTGTTAATTTTTGACACACCTAATAAACACCCTTGCACTAAAGTGCTAAATGACCCCAGTCATTTTTCATTTGGTCATAACCCACGTATCTAACAATGCCTCATATTGCAAATGGGCAGCTGCACAGTGTGCTCAAAAATATGCAATTTTAGGAGATTTAGTCGAAGTAACAGTGCAGCAAGCTCACATAATGTGGGGCTGTTGCAGATCTGAAACACAGGCACAAATAACTCATTACCACACCCAATAGACACAGCCTTTAAATGAATGTATCTGATTGGGTCAATAAGGGGAAAACTACCACCTCACATACTGTACATGAAACCTACAGGGAGAAAACCGCAGTAATTCATAAAGAAAACTGGGACATGAGATTCTGCAAATGCTGGAAATCCAGAGTAACACAGACAAAATGCTGGCAGAACTCGGCCGATTAGGTAGCATCTATGGAAGTGAATATACAGTCAATGTTCTGGGCCAAGACTCTTCATCAGGACTAGAAAGCAAGGGGGAAGAAGGCTGAAGAAGGTGGGAAGGAATACAAGATGGAAGCTGATCAGTGAAGCCAGGTGAGGGGGAAGTTAAGTGAGAAGCTGGGGGGGGGGGTGATAGGTGAAAAAGGTAAAAGGCTGAAGAAGGAAGAACTTGATAATAGGGGAAAGTGGGCACCGGGGGGGGGTGGGTGGCAGATTGGGGAATGGAAGAAGAGGGAAGGTGGGGGGGGGGGAGGGGAAAATTATCATAAGCTAGAGAAAATCTAGGTAAAAGATTGCATTAAAAAACCTGAATTCCCTAAAAGCTTCTGATATTGTAAAATAACTCGATTTCTAGACAGCAGTGGATATTATCTTATTGGATAAAGACAGAGCCAAACTGTAGATTAGCAATGATTTAACTAATTGTGTAACCAGATCCTGTTCCTATGCTCCAAGTCTCAGAATAAACAGGAAAAGGAGGCTACTTATTTATTAATAAGCACAAGAATGTCTCCCGTATTCAGGACACATGTTCAGAAGTGCTGCCTACACAGTGTCTCCCGCATTATCAACGACCCCTCCCAATCTTCCCACAACTCTGACCTCCTGCCATCAGGCAGAAGGCACTGCAGCACAAGATCCGGAACTGCAGACCTGGGTAGCAGCTTCCTCCCGCAGGCTGTTAAGACTTTTTAAAACACCCTGCCACCACCCTGGTACGTACACCCTTGTCTGTGCATGCCCCATAACTCCCACAACTGCCCAAATCACAGGCACGCCCTCATCCTGAACTGATCACTTTTCATCTTTTATTGCTGCTGTTTCACATATTTACACAACTGTTGTTTTATTGTAATAGTGTCAGTAACATTATACTGTCTTACACAATCATGCATTTTGCACTGTATGTCAACCTGCCAATCTTCAGGCCGGTCACTCAGGGGCTTAACAGTCACAAAATAAAATAAGCGCATGTGCTACCTACAGTATTTGTGCTGTGTGTGACTATATGTACTGTGTTTTACACCTTGTCCCTGGTGGAATGGTGTTTCGTTCTGCTGTATACGTGTGTATGGGCGAATGACAATAAACTTGAAATTAAAATTATTCAAAGACTCTACTATTCATGCTGATGATAACAGGATCCTAAAGTAGCAAGCAACCTCAAGTTTCCAGCAGGGCAAAGCAATTCTCTTCCTTAACAAAGGTTTTTTTTTAAATGTCACAACTTGCCTTCAGTATGCCGTCTCTGGTGGTCCAGCATCACATCTTTCCTGTAGAACATTTTTCCACAAGTATCACAGGAGAACTTCTTGTCTCCATGTTTTTTCTTGTGCTTTGACAGGTTACTGTTGGTTGAGAAGAACCTGAAGCACATGTCACACTGGAATGTTTTGTCATCTAGAAAATAAACAAATTTCATGCAAAAATGCAGACAGGAGATAAGGATCAAACCACAAGGAAAGACTTCAGAAGTACCAACTGTTTCACAATTAGAGCAAAAAGTTCGAAGTTCAAAGTCAATTTATTGTCCAAGTACATACATGTCACCAAACACCACCCCGAGATTCATTTTCTTGCAGGCATTCACAGTAGATACAAAGAAAGACAATAGAATCAATGAAAAACTAAAAAACAAACAACCAGTGTACAAAATACAAAAAAATTACAATATCAGATAAACTATACTGATAACATGAGTTGTAGAGCCGCTGAAAGTGAGTCCATAGGTTGTGGAATCAGTTCAGTGCTGAGGTGAATTAAGTTATCCACACAGGTTCAGGAGACTGATGGTTGAAGGGTAATAACTGACCATGAACCTGGTGGCGTGGGGTCCAAGGCTCCTGTACCTGCTTCCTGATGGCAGCAGTGAGAAGAGAGCATGTTCTGAGTGATAGGGGTCCTTCACGATGGACATAACATATACAGCAGCATTTTGTTGCAGCTGCACGAGTTGTCGTGAGGCAGAACTGGATTACTGCACACAGTTTTTGTCACCCCTGTTACAAGGAAGATGTGGCTAAACTGGAAAAAGTGCGAAGAAAGATGGTGCCAGGGCTCGAGAGCCTGAGCTATAGGGAAGAGGTTGGCAGGCTAGGTCTTTATTACTTGGAATGCAGAAGAATGAGGGCGATCTGATCGAAGTGTTTAATATTATGAGATGCTTAAATAAGGTGGATAGCAAGAGAGTTCAAAATCAGGGGGCATAGATTTAGGATGGGAGGGGAAAGATTTAAAAAGAACCCGAGGGGAAACTTTTCCTGTGTAGAGGGTGGTGCCTATGTGCAATGAGCTGCCAGAGGAAGTGGTTAAAGTAGGTGCAATACCATCATTTATGAAACACCCAGAAAGGGATATGGGCCAAACAAAGGAAAATGGGATAAGGTGAGTGAGCAGTGTGGTTAGCGTGGACTGGTTGGATCGAAGGGCCTGTATCCATGCTGTACTGCTCTGCGACATTCATGGAACAAGCATGGCCCAGAAACCATCCGTTCAGCCACTGCCTGTTGTAGCTCCCTGAAAGAGGTGTATAATCCCACACCAGAACCCTGTAAGCTTCAAGAATTTATCCAGTTCTCTAACCTACATGCTTAAATAATTCTAAAGTAACCAACCTTTTTTCTTTAGTTACAGAGAGACACAGCAGTGTAACACCCTTCGACTTCACCAACTCTGTTGACCTATTTTGCTAGATTATATTTTTCTTGACAGCTCTTCAGTAATTTTTGAGGAACCACTTACCATGCAGATAAATGATGGGGCCCTCTGACGAGCATTTCAATAAGGGACTGCTGTGGAAGACTGTATCACTGATATAAGAATTGGGCACATTTCTTTCATAGGCTATTTCCAGGCTCTAAACTACTCTGCAGCTCAGCGACAAAGTTTATTTGTATGCTGTGATGCTGAGCAATCCAGACCAGATTCTTTTCCTGGTTTGCACTGAGGCACCCAACATCAATGCGACTGGACATTGTGCCGTAGGTGACCTGGCACTTTTACGTCTGGGAGGGGTGATGCTAACTGAATGGGAGTCAAAAATCCAAAAACTGGTACAGCGCTCAACAAGGGTCGTCTCTTTCACTGACAGCAAATTTACCTCTTTTACCTGTTCGACAGTTGTGAAACTCCAGTGCAGTCCTGATGCGGAAAGCTTTCAGACATGTCGGACACTGGAACATGTAGCAATCATCCACCTGGAGGATAATGGTAGCGGTAGTTTAATATAAACTGATATAGAAGTTTGACACACACTAGCTGAAAATCAGTACATGAAGTGACACACAGTAGCAATACCATTGTCATCAATACCCTGAATTATCACCACTGACCAGAAACTCAGCTGGATCACCCACCTACACCATGTGACCAATACGAGGAAGTAAAAAGTTAAGTATCGTGTCATTCTGATATCCCAAAGGAATGCCCTTCCTGTTGAATCATGTCCAGCAGCAGTCATAAAAGGTTCACATGAGCCCACCCTATTCTATCATTGTAAACCTTCAAGCCCTCCACCACTGACACATTATGGCTACAGCATGTACCACATACAAAGCATAGTACAGTTACTTCTCCTTATCACTCGGATAGCTCCTCCTTACCCACAACATCTACTGAACACGAGGATGTCAAGTGGTCGAAAACGCCAGCATGGCTCTTCCTGACTACATTCTGAGTTTTAAACACATTGCTCTTCCTTCATCAGAAGGGGCATAAACCTGAGAACTTCAGCATTCGTGAGATTATTTCACCAGAAGGACTGAAACAGCCCATCATCATGATTACCATCTCACTGGCAATTAGAAAGGGACAATAGCTTCTGGCTTGGCCTGTGATGCCCACATCTCAAAAGGAGAATTTAAAATGACCACCAGATTGAAATAGAGGAACAAGCTTCGATTGAGGATATGGGCTTGGGATGATGGGCATAATTTTAAAGTGATTGGAAAAAGCATGGCGGGGGGGGTGGAGAGAAACGTCATAAGGAGGTTTTTAATGTAGAGAATGGGGGGTGCAAGGGGTACTGGTCGAGGCAGGTACATCAGGGACATTTAAGAAACTCTTAGATATGCACATGGATGATAGAAAAATGGGGGGCTGTGTGGGAGGGAAGGGTTGGAATGATCCTGGAGTAGGGTTAAAGGTTGGCACAACATGATGGGCCAAACGGCCTGTATTGTGCTGCAATGTTTCATGTTTTACTTTAAGCTGCAGGCAGAAAAGCAATCAATTAAGATAGCGAGTTGAGGTACCCAAAGGGAAACAAGTAATGATGTCAGACTCAAACACGAGGAATTCTGCAGATGCTGGAAATTCAAGCAACACACATCAAAGTTGCTGGTGAATGCAGCAGGCCAGGCAGCATCTCTAGGAAGAGGTACAGTGAACGTTTCGGGCCGAGGCCCTTTGTCAGGACATCCTGACGAAGGGTCTCGGCCCGAAACGTCGACTGTACCTCTTCCAAGAGATGCTGCCTGGAATGATGTCAGACTGTCCAGCCGCAGCCGATAAACCGTGCAGCACTTGAAATATCATCCAAGTGCTCCTCCAGTTAAGACGTGCTTCACCAGCTCTCACACATCCAGTAGAAATTGTGCAGGTGACGGCAAACGAGCACTGTACACTATTCAACATCTCCCTATCTACTCACAGCTCTCTGTGCGTGGCCTTAACGCCAGGACAAAACTGGTCTGGGTAGCACAGCTTGTTTCCACACAGCAAACCTGTGAGACCACTGCAACTACATGCATCACCGACACTGTCACTGGACAGCAATGGGCCGCCCTGGCAGATTATTCCTACATGTCGCATCCCGATTTGAAATTCAAATTATAACAATGGCAATCTCAATCAATGTCTATGAGATCACAAGGCATAGGAGCACAATTAGGCCATTTGGCCCATCAAGTCATCTCCGCTATTCTATCATGGCTGATTTATTATCCCTCTCGACCCCATTCTTCTGCCTTCACCCTGTAACCTTTGACATACTTATTAATCAAGAGTCTAACAACCTCCACTTCAAATGTACTCAATACTTGTCGTCCACAACCGTCAATGGCAATGAATTCCACAGATTCACCACTCTTCGGCTAAACAAGTTCCTCCTTGTATCTTTTCTGAAGGGTTGTCCTATTCTGAGGCTGTGTCCTCTAGTCCTAAACTTCCCCACTTAAGGAAACATCCTCACCATATCCACTCTATCTACAGTGCCTATCAAAAGTATTTACCACCCCCCACCCCTGGAAGTTTTCACGCTTTATTGTTTTACAATATTGAATCACAGTGGATTTAATTTGGCTTTTTTTGACACTGATCAACAGAAAAAGACTCTTTTGTGTCAAAGTGAAAACAGATCTTACAAAGTGATCTAAATTAATTATAAATATAAAACACAAAATAATTGATTGTGTAAGTATTCACCCCGTTCAAGCCAGTATTTAGTAGATGCACCTTTGGCAGCAATTACAGCCATGAGTCTGTGTGAATCAGTCTCCGTCGGTTTTGCACATCTGGACACTGCAATTTTTCCCCATTCTTCTTTACAAAGTTGCCCAAGCTGTCAGATTGCATGGTGATCATGAGCGAACAGCCCTTTTCAAGCCCAGCCACAAATTCTCAATTGGATTGAGGTCTGGATTCTGACTTAGCCACTCCAGGACACTAACTTTGTTGTTTTTAAGTCATTCCTGTGTAGCTTTGGCTTTATGCTTGGGGTCATCGTCTTGGTGGAAAACAAATCTTCTCCAAAGTCACAATTCTCTTGCAGACTGCATCAGGTTTTCCTCCATGATTTCCCTGTACTTTGCTGCATTCAGTTTACCACCTACCTTCACAAGCCTTCCAGGGCCTGTTGGGGTGAAGCATCAACACAGCATGATGCAGCCACCACCATGCTTCACAATAGGGATGGTGTATTTTTGATGATGTGCGGTGTTTGGCTTATGCCAAATATAGCATTTAGTCTGATGGCCAGAAAGCTCAATTTTGGTGCCATCAGACCATAGAACCTGCTTGCCTCCCACAGGCCTTCTGGCAAACTCTAGCATACATTTCATGTGAGTTTTTTTTCCCCCCAACAGTGGCTTTCTCTTTGCCTCTCTCCCATAAAGCTGTGACTGGTGAAGCACCCAGGCAACAGTTGTATGCACAGTTTCTCCCATCTCAGGCACTAAAGCTTGTAACTCCTCCAGAGCTGTCATAGGTCTTTTTGTGTCCTCCCTCACTAGTCCCCTTCTTGCACAGTCACTCAGTTTTTGAGGCCAGCCTGCTCTAGCCAGATTTACAGCTGTGCCATATTCTTTCCATTTCTTGATAATTGACTTAAGGGATATTCAGTGACTTGGATACAACAAAATTTCCATCTGTGCTTTTCGATAACCTTGTTGTGGAGCTGCATGGAGTTGTTCTTTTGTCTTCATGGTGCAGTTTTACCCAGGATACTGACTCAACAGCAGCTGGACCTTCCGGATACAGGTATATTTTCACTACAATCGGTTGGAACACCTTGACTCCACAAAGTCTCCAAAAACTGATCTCCATTTAACTAATTATGTGACTCCTAAAACCAACTGGCTGCACCAGTGATGATTTGGTGTGTCATATTAAGTGGGGGGGGGGTATGTCGACTCAGACCATGAGAGGCCTGCGTCACGCATTTTCATGCCTTACAAGGCGCAGATTGGAAGCCTATGTGGGGCGCCACTCCTCGCACAGACTAGAGCAATATGTGTTGGGCACGCGGCCAAGTGGTTAAGGCATTCGTCTAGTTATCTCAAGGTTGCTAGTTCGAGCCTCAGCTGTGGCAGCATGTTTGTGCCCTTGAGCAAGGCACTTAATCACACATTGCTCCAGTCTGTGTGTGTGGGGGGGGGGGGGGAGGGAATACCTATGCAATCAATTATTTTGAGTTTTATATTTGTAATTAATTTAGATCTTTTTTTTGAGATCAATTTCCACTTTGAGACTTAAGTCTTTTTCTGTCGATCAGTGTCAAAAAAGCCAAATTAAATCCACTGTGCTTCAAGGTTGTGGAACAATAAAACATGAAAACTTCCAAAGAGGGCGAATACTTTTTATAGGCACTGCTAAGTCTTTCAGTATTCAATAGACTTCAAAGAGATGCCCTTCATTCTTCTAAACTCCAGCAAGTACAGGCACACAGCCAAAAACTCACCATACATTAAACCTTTAAATCCTGGGATCATTCTTGCGAACCTCCTCTGGACCCTCTCCAATGTCAGCACAACCTTCATTAGATAGGGAGCCCAAAACTGCTCATAATACTCCAAGTGTGGTCTGACCTATACCTTACAAAGCCTCAGCGTTACATCCTTGCTTTGATATTACGTCCTCAATATAAATGCTAACATCGAACTTGCTTTCCTTACCACAAACTCAACCTGCAAGTTAACCTTCAGGGAATCCTTCAGGAGGACTCCCAAGTCCGTTTGCACCTCTGACTTCTGAATTTACTCCCCGTTTAGAAAATAGTCTATGCCTTTATTTCTACTATCAAAAGTGCACGAACGTACACTTGTCACTGTTGGACAAGTCCTTTCCTGGGAGGACACATCAGTTACAGCCCTGCTTCACTTTCATAGAATTGTGCAACACAGAAAGGGGCCACTCAGTTCGCACCCTTATAAAGAGATGATGGATTTTTGTTTAAATTAACCAACTGGTTATTTTTGCTTCTAATATCAGCCTTTATGAAGATAGATCAAGCTTGAGCCAAGAGTCAACTTTTTAATGATTAGAAAGAAACATTAATCACTGATGAACAGACTAGAAGTTTCTATTTGGCCCTCCTGTCCCTACCTCCTCCCACACATACTTAAGTAAACCAAATCCTCAGTCTCCCTCGTTTATGAGTAGATGCCAACATGATGACTCAACTGAGCCTACCTTTTTGGCCCATGCCAAGTTGCCTACACCTATTCACCTTTCCCTATACAGGATCTCAAAACAATACACTCCTCACACTCCCTCGGTGCTTCATTATTCATTGTCCAAAACCCACCCAAACTACCCCGATTTTCCCAGCCTCTGTACCCAACATTTAATTTTCCCTTTATAAATGGTAGACTCAAAATCATCGGTAAGCTTTCCTGTGGCAAGTTGAAAGAAATCCAACACATCCTCTTACTTTGATGTACAACATAGAGCCATAAAACATTATACATACAGAAGAGTTTGATGGTACCGGGCCTGAATTGGGGAGGGGGGAGGAGTCCCAAAGTTCAAAGTTAATTTATTAATGAAGTACATATATGTCACATATACAACTATGAGATTCATTTTCTCATTGAAAGCTACCAAATATTGAAAGGCCTAGATAGAGTGGATATGGAGAAGGTGTTTCCTATAGTGGGAGAGTCTAGGACTAGAGGGCATCGCCTCAGAATCGAAAGACGCCCCTTTAGAACAAAGATGAGGAAAAATTTCCTAGAAGGTGGTGAATCTGAGACATTTATTGCTACAGATGGCCGTGGAAGCCAATTCATTGGATTATTTAAAGCAGAGATTCTTGATTAGGCCTAATGGCCTAGTTCTGCTCCTATGTCTTATGATCTTATTTCCCACTGAACAGCAGCAAGATTTCATTCACTGTACAAATTCCAATAAAAAGGCAATTAATATCAGTGGCTTTCACCTCATTCCTGCTGTGCTTATAAGAGACGTGTTGCTTCAAACTTTCCTTCCGGCTGAATTGTTTCTCGCATTCATCACATTTGTAAAGTTTATCACCTGAAGGTAAAAGAAAATTAAATTAAAAGGTCAACTATGATCTTAAATCTACTTTTAACCACGTAATTCAGCTTGGGTCAGCAAGCAGCAACAGTACAGAGGAATGACTCATTTTTGTCAGAGATCACATGGAGTTCGATAGCAAGTGATGGCACATTCGTGCGTGTGTAGCCTTAGTAGTGCATGTGTGGATTTACCATTTTTAATTTGTTGGATTGCAACCTATTTGGGTTGTACATGTTCACCCTAATACTGTTGCTTCTCTTTAAGTTTCCATTGATGGGTCAATCAATAATAGAACTCCTCTTGGAATCGCTTAAGAACACAAGACGTATAATAAAGGAGGTTTTTAAACCATTCACTTATCACTTTAGTTAAATGTAGTATCAAAATGATAGCAGCAATGATAAGTTGTTGCATCTCTAATTATATCTAACATTAACTGTAGTGATGGGAATTTATATAATACAGTAATGTGCAAGGGTCCTAGGCATATATAGATAGGGCACCCAAGACTTTTGCATGGTACTGTATTTGTCAAAGTGGAGTGGAGAGGAAGATGCTAAATCTGACAGGAGTGAAGGACATTGAAATGGCGAGGGTGAAGCGCCATGGGACGGGTGACAGAGAAGTACTGGGGGTGCAGACACACCCAGCCCTGGGACACCAGGCAAAGCTATTTTATTCCAAATCATTTGTTTATTTATCATTACAGAATGTATCTTTAGTGCTTCCCATTTCCTCCCCCTTTCCTCAACCACGATTCCACCTCTCCCTGCCCCCTCCCCACTCTCAGTACACAATAGAGACTTATATCAGAATCAGGTTTATCATCACTCATATGTGTCAAGAAATCTGCTTTTTTTTGTGGCAGCAGTACAGTGCAATTAAATTGACTACTGTACTGTGTAAAAGTCTTAGGCTCCTCAGCTATATACATGTGCTTAAGACTTTTGCACAGTACCGTACATGTCATACCTAACCTGGCAACTCATAGCAGATGGAGCCTGGTTCTGTATTTAATCCACATTGGAGATAGGCCTTTCTGCTGTATCAGATCTGGGGCTTCGTATAGAAAGATGTACAGAGGAACTAACCAATGAATCTGCTATCCTGAATGTATTTATTGCGCCATTTGAGAGGATGTTTCATTCTATTTTCTACACTACAGATGACTTGAAAGTGAATAATGCCCAGAGTGAAATTTCCATTTGCCAGCACAAGAGTAAATTTTTGGGACATAATGGTGGGAGTTCAAAGTAAATTTATCGAAGTAGCAGAGCAGTAGAGCTACTAGGACTTGATGTTTCAAACCGTGGTAAGTTGGCACTCCTGATGTTGGCAGTGGGTTTGGTGTGGTGACAAGGAGGGAGGGTAGGTACGTCATCGGGGTCATCAGGTGGGCACCCTCCTTTCGTTGATAAGCCCACGGCGTCTCCAGAGGGCTCAACAGTGCTACCTGGTGTCCCAGATACATCCCCCCCCCCCCAGTTCCATACCCTCCTGTCTTCATCTTGCAGCCCAGTTGTCTTTCCTTTTAATCCAAATCCAATCGCTGCTTTCTTCTGCTGCGTTTGACAAGGATTTGATTGCTTGTTGGAGGGAGTGACCCCTCATCCCCATCTTCAATAGACTGGTCGTAGATGTAGCAACGAATCCCCTGCATCCCACTTCTACAGGGAAAATCTTGGTCTGTACATGCACTCAGTGGCCACTTTATTAGGTTCAAGAGTGGAACCCAGTGCGGACTTCTACTGCTGTAATCCACCCACTTAAATGTTCGACATGTTGTGTGTTTGGAGATGCTCTTATGCACACCACTGTTGTGACTCATGGTTATTTTAGATACCCTCGTCTCCTGTCACCTTGAAGCAGTCTGGCCATTCTCTTCTTGACCTTTCTCACTACAAGGCATTTTTCCCTCCACAGAACTGCCAGTCACTGGATGTTTTTGTTTTTCCGCACCAATCTCTCTAAATCATAGAGATTGTTGTGTGTGAAAATCCCAGGACATCAGCCGTTTCTGAGATACTCATATCGCACCGTCTGGCACCAACAATCATTGCATGGTCATTGTCACTTAGATCACATTTCTTCCCCATTCTGATGGTTGGTCTGAACAACTAAACCTCTTGACCATGTCTACACGCTTTTATGCATTGAGATGGCGCCACGTGATTGACCGATTAGGTATTTACATTAATGAGCAGGTATACAGGTGTACCTAATATAGCAGCCACTGAGTGTACATGTCACCATGTACAACCCTGAGATTCATTATCTTGTGGGCATACAGAATAACAACTGTAACAGAATCAACAAAAGACCACCCAACCCGGGCATTCAGCCAGACTGCAGAAGACAATAAACTGTGCAAATACAAAGAGAAAGAAATAGTAATAATAAGTAATATTACTTATTAATAATATTAATAAAGTAATAAATAGTATAAGCAATAATCGAGAATGTGAGGTGAAAGTGAAGTTGAGTGAAGTTATCCCCATTGGTTCAAGAGAGCTGATGGTTGAGAGGTAGTAATTGTTCCTGAACCTGGTGGTGAGAGTCCTGAAGCTCCTGTACCTTCTTCCTGATGGCAGCTGTGAAAATAGAACATGTCCTACGTGCGGGCTCCCTGATGATGTGATGTTGCTTTCCTGCGACAGTAGATGTGCTCAATGGTTGGGAGGGCTTTACGCGTGATGGACTGGGCCATATCTACAATTTTCTGTAGGATTTTCCGTTCAAGGGCATTAGCCTTTCCATACCAGGCTGTGATGCAGCCAGTCAATATACTTTCTACTGCACATTCTAGGAAGTTCGTCAAAGTTTTGGATATCTCTGCAAACTCCTAACGAAGTAGAGGCGCTACTGTGGTTTCTTCGGAACTGCACTTACGTGATGGGCCCGGGACAGGTCCTCTGAAATAATAAAACCGAGGAATTTAAAGTTGCTGACTCTTTCCACCTCTGTCTGGCTTCAGGAGAAGGGGCCAGTCTTCATCTGAAGATCAGTGATCAGCTCCTTGGTCTTGATTACATCAGCTCTATTTGTCACACGTACATCGAAACATACAGTGAAATGCGTCGTTTGTGTCAACGACCAACGCAGTCCAAGGATGTGCTGGGGGCAGCCCACAAGTGTCATCATGCTTCATGCCCACAATTTACTTACTCTTTGGAAAACCGGAGCACCCGGAGGAAACCCACGCAGTCAGAGAGAGAACGTAGAAACTCCTTACAGGCAACAGTGGGGAGGGAACTCCAATTGCCGACACTGCTAAAAGTTACTCAGACCACCATGCTACCATGACATCCTAGCGTGCCTGCCCTAAAGGCAACTAGCATTGTCATTGCTGGCTGCTCTCCAGTGATTACCTTTGAAAGCTCACGTCAGAACTCACCAGTTCCTCCTCCTTTAATGAAATGGTTTATCAGCACTAAATGCTTAAAGCTCAAAGTACAAGAGAAAACTCAAGTCCCCTAGCACCTAGCAAGGGGAACGAATGACCAAGAGGGCTGATGTTGGTATAAGTGTTTTCGTACTTGGATATTGTGGGGAACAGAAAATGAGATATGTAGATAAAGCATTTCCAGATCATTTACAAAAAAACAGATGTTAAACTGCTCACATGCTACTGTCTCAAGGACTTGAGTATTTGAATAGATAATAAGGCTGGATGTTGGCTTTACCATGAGAACGGATGTGCCTCTTCAGATTGCTGCTGTTGTTGAAGAATTTATCACAGAGGTAACACTGGTAGACTCGCAGGTCACCTGAACGTCTCAGTATCTTTCTGTGTGTGTCAGGCCTGTGGACGTGAATACACGATTAACAGCAGCGCATCTCATACACACATTCACATGATCGACGTGGGTTAAGAAGTGCTGTTTATCTTAATGCAAGTCTCTCGCAGAAGCTTACAGCATTGGCCACGTTGGTGCTTTTAAGAACTTAATTGAAAAGGTTAGACCAATTCAGTCTGTTAAGCCTGATCCATCAGTCATTGAGAACATTGTCAAATGACATTTCCCCTTCAGACTCTCACTCACTCCTCCCACTGGGTGCCAAGCCCCCACTGCCAATGTTCCCTCTAATTTTTAGTAGTCAGTGTGCGCAAAAATCTTATGTTGTGCAAATTTTTTTCCTCTGACAAAAGTACGTGTGCACTGAATGCACACATGGCACAGTTTATGCAGCTTTACAAAATATTTGACACAAAACTGCACAGAATAACAACAAAAATAACATTTTTAAGTCACTCAGTTAATTTTTCTCTCTCCTGTCTTCGGCATTTACCCATTCTTTGTAAACTCTATCTAGACTAACAGAACCTCCATCCAATTGATATGGTCTTACTCTCAAAGGGTATTTCACATTTAAAGATGTCTTGTAGGGCATTATGTATCCCATTCTAATAGTCTTTGATAACAGGGCATTCCCAGAAAATATGATAATGGTTTGCATTTTGATTTCCACAATTTCTCCAGCAAACAGGGGGTGTTATATATTTTGGGTATATACCTCAAGAATGGTTGAAAAGAGATAAATATTTAATGAATGTACTGCTGGTGGCTGGTAAAGAGACCCTTACCGAGGAAATGGTTATCACAGGAAAGCCCAACTCTAAATGTATGGATTGAAATTACAACGGACATTTACAAAATGAAGATAACAGCATCTGTTAATCATAAGTTGGAACAATTTTATTCATACTGGAAAAAATGGTTTAACTACATAACACCTCATAGACCTGATTTTATTCTCACAAGTCAATGAATATGTTGTAAAAAAAAAGATCACTCCCTACTCTGTACATAGTTTTCTTCTTTCGATTGTTCTTTCTTTCCTCTCCTTTCTATCAGATAAATATTATGTGGAGATTTGTGACAAATATGATTATATATGTACAGTATCTGAAATACATCTTATGGAAATGTTTGAAGATGAAATTCAATAAAAAATAAATAGCAAAAAAAAAAAGAAAAAGAAAAACTTGAACGGGTACATGGATGGGAGGTGTATGGAGGGATATGGTCCAGGTGCAGGTCAGTGGGACTAGGCAGAAAAATGGTTCGGCACAGCCAGGAAGGGTCAAAAGGCCTGTTTCTCTGCTGTAATGTTCTACGGTTCTATGACAGCTTTTGATTCTCATTAACATATCCAAATGACAATCACCTAAACGGTTTCTCAGCTTGTTTTGAGTTGATTCATTAGGCTAAAACCTCACTCACAGTCCGCACTAGACGCAAGAAAGGTTCCCCCAATGTCCATCAACTGTGCAAGGTCGCAAAACTGTTCATTTTGAAGTACAAGTGCCACCATTTGAGCAAAGTTTGAAATCAGTTTGGATTTAATTTTTTCTTGCACAGAAAATTTGAAATCATTAAACTTTCTATTACAGTATTTTCAGCTAGAAAATCATGATATTTTAGACATAAGGCATTAACTTGTTCATCGCCATATGTGAAGTCACAATCTGCAATTGCGGAGAAATCAAAAGCTGACCATTCTTGTTCCTCATCTTCAGGAAACCTTTCTTCAAAATGAACACAAAGACTATAAAGGTCAACAGCAAACTTGTATCTACTGTGATGTTTTCTTCACATTCTTGGCTTAGCAAAACTTTAACTTTGTCACTCCACGAAACATCGTCTCCCAGATCCCGGAAAAGGATAGGTGAAGTGACGTAAATTAGTGACGTGCATTGTGGTATTTGAAAAACCGACTAACTAGTTAACAGAAACATTTAGCTGAAAGATTATTTTCAATAAGTATCATTATTAATTACTACATTATTTTAGGTAACTAACCTTTTGTGCGCACATTAATTTCCATTGTGTGCTAGTTTTAGTATTACCCGTGGAAACGAAATACATAAATTATCACTATATGCAGATGATTTGTTATTATATATCTCTAATCCGGAGAAGTCAATTCCTGCTATTCTAGCTTTGTTGGCTCAATTTAGTAATTTTTCTGGCTACAAATTAAATCTTAATAAGAGTGAATTATTTCCCCTAAACAAGCAGGCACCTATTTATGCATGTTTACCATTTAAATTGGTTACCGACTTATTTATATATTCAGGGATTATAATTACGAAAAAGTATAAAGATTTATTTAAAGCTAATTTTTTTACCTTTAATTGATCAGATTCAACTTTTGTTTACTAAATGGTCACCAATAACTTTGTCTTTGACTGGTCGGATTAATGCTACTAAGATGATTATTTTGCCTAAATTTCTATATGTATTTCAATCGGTTCCAATTTTTATCCCAAAATCTTTTTTCGATAATGTTGATTCTAAAATTTCCTCATATATGTGACAGAACAAAAATCCTAGGCTAGGTAAAAGGTATTTACAGAAATCCAAAAAAGAGGGGGAGCTCGCCCTCCCGAATTTTAGATTTTATTATTGGGCAATTAATATTCGATACTTAAAATTTTGGTTACGAGTTTTGAATGCATCTTTAAATCCACATTGGGTAAATCTTGAATGTAATTCATTACAAGGGTCTTCTTTGGGTTCAGTTTTAGGAACTTTGCTTCCTTTTATTTCTTCTAAATTGTATAAACAAATGAATAATCCAATAGTTAAGCATACTTTACGTATATGGTTTCAATTCCAAAGATTTTTTGGGTTCAATCAATTTATTTTAGCAAGTCCTATTATATCTAATTTCCTTTTTCAACCTTCCACTATGGATCAAGCTTACTTTGATTGGAAAACCAAAGGTATAGTACGTTTTTGTGATTTATTTTTGGATAATTGTTTCATGTCTTTTGATCAACTTTCTAATAAATATAATTTACCCAGATCTCACTTTTTTAGATGCCTACAGATTAGAAACTTTTTGATTACTGCTTCTCCTAATTTTCCACACTCATATCCAATGGATACTTTGGAAAAAATTTTAGATCTGAATCTCTCTCAGAAAAGTGTTGTAGCAATTATTTATAACATAATTATGAATTCATGTCCTGATGTTTCCAATAAAACTAAAACTGATTGGGAAAGAGAACTTAAGATTATTATACCGATTGAAAAATGGGAAAAAAATTCTTCAATTGGTTAATTCATCCTCTATATGTGCTAAACATGTGTTGATACAGTTTAAAGTAGTGCATAGGGCTCATATGTCCAAAGATAAACTGTCTCGTTATTATTCTTATATTAATCCTATAAGTGATAGATGTCATTCCGAGATAGCCTCTTTAACTCACGTTTTGGTCATGTACTTTGTTGGAAAAATATTGGAAAGATATTTTTGATATTATTTCAACGGTTTTGAATACAGACTTACAACCTCACCCAATTACTGCTATTTTTGGATTACCAATGATGGACTCAAATCATTTAATCTCTTCAACTCGTTGGATGATTGCTTTAATGGCTAGAAGATCCATTTTGCTGAATTGGAAAGAGATTAACCCTCCTACTGTATTTCACTGGTTTTCACAAACTATATTGAGTTTAAATTTGGAAAAAATTCGAAGTGTGGTTTATGACTCTTCCATTAAATTTGAAAAAACTTGGAGGCCATTTATTCAGACTTTTCATATGATGTAATTTGACCATATCCAAACTTATTTTACTTCTCTGTACTGCTGGTTGAGAGGAATGGAGTCGTCGACACTAAGGTTTTCTTTTCTTCCATTTTTACGTTGTTAAAATTGCCCAAGTCTTTTTAGTTTAGTTGACTAATTCTGTTTAGATTAGTTTTTTTGGGGGGTGGGGTTTTTTTTTCTTTTTCATGATTTTTCTCCAGTTATTTTTTTTGTTCTGTATTACTCATTGCTATCCTACATGATTGGGAGTTTTGTCAATTTATACTATTTGGTTTTATAATTACTCATCTTAAGTATAACAATGTATTTCCAACAATTTTGTATTATTGCTATGTTATGTTTATATTTTATGAAACTAATAAAGAGATTGAAAAAGAAAGAAAGAAAAACGTGTGCGTGTGCACACACGCACAGCTTAGAGGGAACATAGCCCACTGCCCTCATCTGCCCGCTGCACAACCCTTAGTTCTCATTCATCTTCCTTTTGCAGCTCATTGAGCTCTTCTCACTTAGACCTATTTGCCTGCTGTCCCACCACTCCCCCTCATTTCATCTCCCCTCTATTCTTCCAAACCAGATGGAGGATCTCAAACCAAAGCATCGACTATCATTTCCCTTCATGAATGCTGCCTGACCCACTGCATTCCTCCAGCTGCCAGTTGTTCATATTCCAGCTTAATTTGCCTTCCTTGGCTTAGAATTTTTTAGACACTGAACATCCATTAACTGAAGCAATCAATTTAGCTGCAGCAGAGAGAATCATACAGTTTTCAGCCTTTATGTCTTAACCCCCCACATGAATGGCCCTTCTCTGTTCAGGTTCAATTGTCCTAGATTCCACCTCACCTCCTGTGTGTCCTCTATCAGAAATGCAGTGCCACTCTGCTAAAGAAACTTTAGTTCCCCTTTTCCCCAGAATCATCTTTACCTCTCTGAAAAAAACTTCATTACATCCAAGATGAATGGGCCATTTTAGTGGTGCATAGGCTGCTGGGAAATGGTAAAGGTGTTGCAAGAGCCAAAATGTGCATTTAGTACCTTAGGATTTACCTCAAATTTAGACGTACATGACGGGCATTTCGCAACATTTTCCCTGAACTTAACATATCACCCATTCTTCCTTCACGGACAGATGTTTCCAGAGGTGCAGAGGTGGAAGAGGCTTTCACAACGCTCTCAGACACTGCAATAAAACGCAGTAGCGAGAATTACAGAAAAGGCAGTGCAATGGATTTTTCTTAAATTGTATCTTCACCTCAATGAAAAGACCCAAATTCCACTCTTCACAGCACAAAACCAAAAGAAGCCATGTAGTCCATTAGACTCATTGTTATTCTTTCAAAGAGCAATTCAATTTACCCAACCTTGGCATTGTCCCTTGCCCTCTGCCCTTTACTTCTAGCAATTTGCTCTTGGTTGTATTTCTTTATCTTCTCTTGAAGGCTACTATTGCTTTTGTACCTACCGCACCATCAGGAAGCATATTTGTCTCACACCTTTCCTCAGGAAGTACAAACACAAAAAATACATTAAGTAAGAATTCTGCAAAAAACAAGAACTATATAATTTATGCTTTATAAATTTATTTCTGGTGAACGCTGTCTATGTTATGTGCCTGTGGATGCTGCTGTAAGTGAGCTTTTCATTCATCTGTGCACACATGTACTTGTGCATAGGACGATATATCCAACCATGCCTGTAGGATGCCCCTGTCCCCCAGCTCGTGTTGTAAGATGCTCCCAGCAACGCCATTTTATTGCCATTCAAAATGCAGAGACAGTCCCAACCTGTGTTCTGATTGTAGTCAGTGGGCAACTGCTCAGGCTCATCCCGCCGTAACTTCGGCTTCCGAGGCCGCCGGGCTCTGGGCTTCTGTTCTGGATTTGTGGCAGCTTCCACTACAACCGGGTGGTCAACGGAGAGAAGGCCCCCGACTCTATCAGGAACCAAATCTTTCGCTGTGGCAGGCACTCCATGAACTTGCTCCAAGTGATTCATCAGATGCTCTGCGGTAATCAAGATTAAATAAAAACATCAGCTCATAAATAGTAAGCAACGGTGCTGGGGTCAGATACATTGCTTGTTAATGCAAATATCTAATCAGCCTATCATGTGGCAGCAAAACTCAATGGATAAAAGCATGCAGACATGGTCAAGTTGTGGTTCAAACCAACATCAGAATGGGGAAAGAAATGTGATCTTATTGACTTTGAACATAGAATAATTGTTGGTGCCAGATGGGGTGGTTTGAGTATCTCAGTAACTGCTGATCTCCTGCGATTTTCATGTACAACAGGCTTTAGAGTTTACAGAGAATGGTGCAAAAAACAAAAAAAAAAACAAAATCCAGAGAGCAGCAGTTCTGTCAGCGAAAACACCTTGTTAGTGGGAAAGGTCAGAAGAACCAGACTGATTCAAGCTGACAGGAAGGTAACAGTAACTCAAATAACCACACGTTACAAGCAGACGAGCCTCTCTGAATGCACAGCATGTCAGACCTTGAAATGGATGGTCTTCGGCAGCAGAAGATCATGAATATACATTTGGTGGCCATTTTATCAAGTCCAGGAGGTACCCAATACAGTGGCCACTAAGTGGATATGCTGAAGGTGTATCTGTTCCAAAGGTGAGGCAGAAGACAAGCCACCGATGCAGAAAATGATGTGAAGATACAAGAGATTCACCAGCACCTGTAGCATTAACACTTTGAATCTGCACTTCCTGGAGTATGAGTCAATTTTACACCTGATTTTGTTTTCATTTCCATTGACACCACCAGAGACCAACTTCATGTGTTTTCAAAAGATAAAAATTCAACCCAGTGTAGATTTTGTTGCCACCGTTCTGAGCTAGTGTCTGGAACTGGGGTGGACAAATAAACAGCAACTGTCCCAAATTGAATTCTACTGTAGACACCCTGAAGGTGGAAGTCACGAGACAGCACCTCATCTCTGAAAACTGAGGTAAGACAACCCATCTAGCACACCTTGATCGACCACCGACTCTACCACAACATCGTCTAAATGCCTCACAAGTGATTCGAGAGGATATAACCACCAGCCAAAAATCAATCCAGAGATTGATCACTCCATATAAAGTCATAGGATGATAAAACACTGGAGGCAATTTGGCCCATCAAGCTCTTGCCAGCTCTTTGAAAAGGTTACCCAATTGATCTCGCCTCTTTCCACCTAACATCAGGTTCCTAAACCAGTGCAGATAACTTCACTCACCTCAATTGCTAAATTGACTCCACAACCTATGGAATCACTTTCAAGAACTGTACAACTCACGTTCTCAGTGTTATTTATGTTTTTCATTATTTGCTTGATTTGTCTTCTTTTGCACATTGCTTGTTTACCAGTCTTCGTCGTTTATATATTTCTTTTTATAAATTCTACTGTATTTCTCTACTTTCCTGTAAATGCCTGGAAGACAATGATTCTCAGGAGAGTACATGGTGATATAGGTACTTTGATAATAAATCTACTTTGACAAGACTTTGACTAATTGCTTGCATTGTTGAGAATCCAGTCAATGGAAAATTATTTATTAAATCTGCTCCACCATTCTTCCAGGGAGTGAGATCCAGACCACAGCAACTTCATGACCACTTTTTGTCCTTAATGTCATCTCTGGTTCACTTGCCAGTCATCTTACAAAAGAGAAAAAAGGTTGCCAAGTCTTTCTGCCATTGGAAACAGCCTTTCCTCGCTCAGCATTCCACTGCCACGGTCTGAATGACTTCTGCCCAGTTGCGCTCATTCCTATCATTGCAAAGTGCTTTGAGAGACTGGTTCTATCACATCTGAAATCCTGTCTGCCCACTACCCTGGATCGTCATCAATTTGCCTATCACACCAACAGGTCAACAGAGGACGCCATCTCCACGGCACTTCACTCTGCCCTGACCCACCTGGACAGCCCCAACTCTTACGTCAGAATGCTGTTCATTGACTTTAGCTTGGCATTCAATACTGTGATCCCCTCCAAGCTGATCACCAAACTTCGCCAGCTTGGTATCAGCTCATCCCTCTGCAACTGGACCTTGGACTTTCTGACTAATAGACCCCAATCAGTTAAATTAGACAACCTTTCCTCCTCCACTCTCACCCTGAACACTGGTGTGCCTCAAGGATGTGTGCTGAGCCCTCTTCTGTACTCCCTTTTCACCTATGACTGTGTTCCTGTTCATGGTTCTAACTCCATAATCAAGTTCGCAGACAACACCACAGTGGTTGGCCTGATCAGAGGGGATAACGAGACGGCCTACAGGGACGAGGTCCAGCACCTGGCCGCGTGGTGTGTAGACAACAACCTGGCCCTTAACACCCAGAAGACCAAGGAGTTCATTGTGGACTTCAGGCACACTAGGAGCCACACTCACGTCCCCATCTACATCAACGGAGCTGTAGTGGAGTTTGTATCAAGCTTCAAATTCCTTGGTGTCTACACTTCCAAGGATCTCACCTGGTCCCTGAACGCCTCCATCCTGATCAAAAAGGCACAACAGCACCTTTATTTCCTGCAGAGCATCAAGAAAGTTCACCTCTGTCCCAGGACCTAGCAGACTTTCACCGCTGTACCATTGAGAGCGTACTCACCAACTGCATCTCAGTGTGGTATGGCAATTGGCCCATATCGGACCGCAAAGCACTCCAGTGTGTGATGAAAACTGCCCAGCGGATTATCGGCACCCAATTGCCCATCAATAAGAACATCTGCCATAAACGCTGCCTGGGCAGGGCGAAAAGCATTATCAAGGATGCATCTCAGCCTAACCATGGACTTTTTATTCTCCTCCCATCCGGTAGGTGCTACAGGAGCCTCCGCTCCTGCACCAGCAGGCACAGGAAGAGCTTCTTCCCTGAGGCTGTGACCCTGCTGAACCTTACATCACAGCGCTAAGCAGTATTGCACCCATATTGTACTCTCAGTACTTTTATATTTGTGTGCTGTAGCACTTACTTTTTATTCGCAGTTATTTTGTAAATAACACTATTCTTTGCATTTCTGGTTAGATGCTAACTGCATTTCATTGGCTTTGTATCTGTACTCGGCACAATCACAATAAAGTTGAATCTAATCTAATCTAACTCCACTCTTTTGCAGTTTGATGATGCATTCCCTCTAACACAGCGACCAAACCTTTTAACAAGACTCCAAGTGTGGTCTCACCGGGTTGACTGCAATATAATGTCCCATTTCCTGTACTCAGTGCCCTAACTGATGAAGCCCAGAGTGCCAAATGACATTTTCACCACCTTGTCTACCCATGATGCCACTTTCAGTGAACATGGGTATACTTATACTCCTGTCTGATTGCCTGTTACACCGCTGGTGTTTAGGGCAGCAATGAAGGTCCTCCACCTCTGTCCTTGGCCATCTTCCCTATTGTGCCCCAAGTGTGACTCAGGAATCTCATTTCTGCCTCCACAGTACGGCGCCACGTTGGTCTCCTGCTCAGTGTCCTCTTGGTGACACTGAAGGGGTAGGGCGTGGTTGGAAATCTTCCTTAGCCAGGTCACTCTCTGTCACGTACCAGCATTCTGACCCATACAGCAGAGTGGACAGAACAAACATCTGGTATAGCTTCACCTTGGAGTGATCCGATCTGTACAAGATTCTGACCCATACAGGAGTGTGGACAGAACAAAGGTCCGGTACAGCTTCACCTTGGAGTGATCCGATCCGTACAAGATTCTGACCCATACAGGAGTGTGGACAGAACAAAGGTCCGGTACAGCTTCACCTTGGAGTGATCCGATTTGTACAAGATTCTGACCCATACAGGAGTGTGGACAGAACAAAGGTCCGGTACAGCTTCACCTTGGAGTGATCCGATCCGTACAAGATTCTGACCCATACAGGAGTGTGGACAGAACAAAGGTCCGGTACAGCTTCACCTTGGAGTGATCCGATCTGTACAAGATTCTGACCCATACAGGAGTGTGGACAGAACAAAGGTCCGGTACAGCTTCACCTTGGAGTGATCCGATCTGTACAAGATTCTGACCCATACAGGAGTGTGGACAGAACACAGAGCTTCACTTTGGTCTGGTCACTGTACTTGGTTGTTGACTTGTACTCCTACACACAGTGTTGTCCAGAGCACAACCACTCACTGTGCAAGTCCTGGTTTGACTTCCCAAAAGGCAACGCCTCATTCTTACCCGAATTGAAAAACATTTGGCAATCTTCAGCTCAATTTACTTCGATAATCAATATCTCCTTGTAATTTTTTGACAACCTTCTCTGCCTATGATACCACCTATTTCAAGTTTAAGTTCAAGTTTACTGTCATACAACCACACACATGGAAACAGCTAAACGGAACATTGATCCTCTGGGTACAAGGAGCAGAACACAGTACAGAGAGTAACACACACCACATACTGGCACAAAATAATACGAGCTTAAGTCCCTGGGTGGCATGGCCTGAAGACCGACAGGTTGACAAAGTGTGAGGTGCATGATTATTTAAGACAGTATAATGTTACTATCACTATTATAATAAAACAAGCTATCATAAAAATGTGTGAAACAGCAGCAATAAAAGTGGCCAGTGCCAGATGGAGCGTGGTTGGGAGTTGGGGAGCGGTGGGGGGAAGAGGCGGCAGGGCATTCTGTACACGTGTGCTGGGTGACTGCAAGGTGTTTAAAAAATCTATCAGCTTGAGGGTAGAAGCTACTACCCAGCCAGACAGTTCTGGTTCTTGTACTGCAGTACCTTCTGCCCGATGGCAGGAGATCAAAGAGGCACTGCATATGTAGCGCTTCAGATACATGGCCTGAACGGGGCGCCGGGGAGGGTGGGAAGGGGCAAAAACCCTGATGACATCTCCGGCAGTCCACACTATCCGTTGCAGGGTCTTTGTGATCTGACGCATCGTAACTCTCATATCAGAGAGTGATGCAGCTGCTCAGGACACTCTTGATGGTGCTTTGGTAGGATGTGGTGGGGTGTGTTATCTGATAACTTACTAATCAGGCCTTGTGTATTTACATCCAAATTGTTCAGATAAACAACAAATCTCCCAGCACCAACCCCTGTGGAACACCACTAGTCCCAGACTCCCAGTCCGTGAAACAAACCTCAATCATCACTTTCTGCTTCCTACCATTGAGCCAATTATGAATTTAATTACCAATCTCTCCTTGAACTACCCTTCCAGAATAGCCTGCAGGACCTTGTTAAAGGCCTTGCTAAGGTCTCTGACATTACCAGATGTGGTGAAAGCCATGCCAGAGATTTTTCTGGAGGGAGCATTCTGTTGGTACATCAGGCAAAGGGTCTTACCTGTGAGAAGATGCGGTTCCTGAAAGACATCAGAACAAACTTTACACGTCCATTGATTCAGTCCCACTGTATGGACTGCACTGCCTTCTTTAACTCTGTCTGGAGGAAAAGCATATCAACAGCAAGAAACCTTGAAATTTCATCCAGCTTGCGAGCATGAAGTAGCAGGAATTTTAACAAGGTAAAAACCTGGAATCATTTTGGAAATGGCAACCAAACCCTGAACGGAAACGGAGCCTTTCACATCCAGATCATGACCGTGCTTTATAATCAGTGACATTTAAGCAGCTAATGTGCCTATAGTCAGCTCCCATAAACAATGTGCTACTGACGAGGTCATCTGTTTAGTAGTATTGACTGAGGCATAAATATTGCCCTGGACACTGAGCTAACTGATATCCTCTTTTTTAAGTGGTATCACAAGATATGTTGCCTCCACTTGAGAGACACAACAGAGTCTCACGCTTAATCTCCAAAATATGGCACTTGCTGCATCGATTTCCTCTAACGCTGCACTGCAGACAGCGTGCAAATTTTAGTTTACTTTGGCATAGATAAGTTTGTTGGTGAAACCCATCCTGCACCCTGATCTATCTGGATCAAGGCTGATAAAAGGTCTGCAAAACTTTTACTTGCTTTCTGGTTTTACTTCCATATTTTTCTGTAAACCGTTGCAAGAAAATGAATCTTAAGGTAGTACTGCACACGTGCACTTTGATAATAAATTTTATTTTCACTTTGGTTTTACCATTACTTCAACATGTTACTGTAGGCGGTTAGCACAATGTTATTAGGGCTCGGGGTGGTGGAGTTCAGTGTTCAATTCTGGCACTGTACGTAAGCAGTTTGGATGCTCTTCCCGCGACTGCATAGATTTCCTCTGGGTGCTCCAGTTTCATCCCACCGTCCAAAGACATTCCAGTTAGTAGAAAAATTAGTCATTATAAATTGTCTTGTTAAACAGGCTAGGGTTAAACAGGTAGGTTGCTGAGCAACACGGCTCATTGCGCCAAAAGGGCCTGTTCCGCACTGTGTCTAAATGATTTGTAAAAAGTAGTTAAAAAAATCCTTGCCATCAAGAGCCAAAGTGTAGTTTACTTTGGCATAAATGAGTTTGTTGGTGAAACCTAGCCAGGAAACAAGATGAAAAGTCCCCATCCTCAAGGGATTAGGCCAGCCCATGAGATCATTTAGATTACAGTAAAGCTACACCATTTTCTACAGCCCCCATCACAACCCCAGACAAGGCAAGCACACTTAACAGACTGCTGACAGAGTGGCAGAGCATGGCTCACCTGGGGTCAATACCATAGACACTGTGGTGTTACTTCCCTTATCACATAAAGATGTTACAGACTGGATCTTGGGCAGCATTTTAAGCTCTTCGTCAGGCCGCCGCTCATCTAGGGAAAAGAATAAGTTTATCAGTAACGTATTCAGAATTGGCCTCCATTTCAGTTACATCGCAACTTCAAAACAGAAAGAACATTTTTCTTCCCCAAATGCAAGGCTGCTCAATCCAATCTGCTCACTTGCTCTCAGTGTTATTAATATTTCTTTTTATTAAGCAATTCCATAATTGTTCTTTAAAAAAAAGCTAAAGCATCAGATTGATGCAAAATTTTCAAGATTTTGTTTTTGAATTGTGTAATTCTTTCAAGGATCATCTCCCTGATGATCCTTCAATGATCACCAATGAAAAACCTACCCTATTTTACAAGCCAGAATTCATTCAAACTCTTGGGAATGCGTTTCAGATTAGCCCTCAGTTTTAACTTTGAGTTTCTCTTGTTCAGTGTAAACCCTTCAACCCCACAGTTCATTCTTTCTTTGCAACAAAGTCGTCCACCAGAATATTAAACTTCCAGCAGTGTGTTGTTTGAAGGGTGACAAAAATTTGAACAGTGAACTCCTCTTCAGCAGACCTTAGTGAGAATCAGTGTTACAATACAAGACATGGAAGCAAACTAGGCCATTCGGCCCACTGAGTCTGCACCATCATTTGATCACAGCCAATTTATTTTCCCTTTATGCACAATTTCCTGGCATCTCCCTATAACCCTTGACACCCTTAATCAACCTCCGCTTTAAACATACCCAATGACTTCCACAGAGTCACTACCCTCAGGCTAAAAGAATTCTTCCTCATCTCTGTTCCAAATGGACAGGCCCCACAATTACAACTAACACAAAAGGAATGCAAAGCTATACCATCAGGATTACAGCTCTAACAAATTGTAGTGAGGCTGAAATTATATGAAACACTTGGCCAGACCAGGCAGGGAACTGCTTTCAAAACTGCTGGCACATCTCCTCCTTGATCATTAACACAGGTGCACCTCAAGGCTATGTGCCTTCTGCTCCACTCTATATACACTCATGACTGTATGGATAAGCAGAGCTTCAATGCCATCTTCAAATTTGCCAATGATATTACTGTTATTGGAGGAATTACAGGTGCTGACGAGTCAGTTTATTGGAGTGAGATAGGACATCGGGCTCAGAGGTGCTAGAGCCGCAAGTTCTCGCTCAATGTCAACAAAGCTGAAGACCGACTTGTTGACTTCAGGAAGGAGAGGCAGGTCAAATATATACATTGCAGAATCGATAGTGGATAGAGACAGCAGCTTTTAACTCCTGGATACTTAACACATTGGATGACCTGTCCTGGGCCTAGTATTTAGCTGAAATAATAACAAAAGCACTCTAGCACCCTAAATTTCTGAGGAGGTTAAAGAGGTTCAGCTTGTCAGTGAGCACTCTAGCAAACTTCTAAAGATGTACTTTCGAAAGTATCCTGACCAATGTTCCCTCTAATTTTTAGTAGTCAGTGTGTGCAAAAATGTTACGTTGTGCAAATTTTTTTCCTGTGACAAAAGTATGTGCGCACTGAATGCACACATGGCACAGTTTATATAGGTTTACAAAATATTTGACACAAAACTGCACAGAACAACAACAAAATATTAGATTATGAAGACACGCAGTCCTCTTTTATTGTCATTTAGTAATGCATGCATTAAGAAATGATACAATATAATAACATACATATTTAAGTCACTCAGTTATTTTTTTCTCTCTCCTGTCTTTGGCATTTACCCATTCTTTGTAAACTATCTAGACTAACCAAACTTCCATCCAATTGATAGCTTTTGATTCTCATTAACATATCCAAATGACATTCACCTAAACGGTTTCTCAGCTTGTTTTTGAGTTGATTCATTAGGCTAAAACCTCGCTCACAGTCCGCACTAGATGCAAGAAAGGTTCCCCCAACGTCCATCAACTGTGCAAGGTCGCAAAACTGTTCATTTTGAAGTACAAATGCCACCATTTGAGCAAAGTTTGAAATCAGTTTGGATTTAATTTTTTTCTTGCACGGAAAATTTGAAATCATTAAACTGTCTAACTATCACAGTATTTTCAGCTAGAAAATCATGATATTTTAGACATACGGCTTGCTCATTACCAAATGTGAAGTCACAATCTGCAATTGTGGAGAAATCAAAAGCTGATCATTCTTGTACCTCATCTTCAGGAAACCTTTCTTCTAAATGAACACAAAGACTATTTATAAAAGTCAACAGCGAACTTGTATCTACTGTGAGGTTTTCTTCACGTTGTTGGCTTAGCAAAACTTTAACTTTGTCACTCCACGAAACATTGTCTCCCAGATACTGCATTCTTATATTGTTAATTTTGCCTCGTGCATAATGAAGTGAATCAATCGGTGTCAAGCCACTCTTTTGCAGAATCTTGCACAGTGCAGCCAGTTCATCAAAGACATCACTTAAAACATGTAAAGCTACTTTGTATGTGATGTTTATCAATTTCTTGCGACAGTTATTTAGCCACAGGGTCATTTGACTGATCTCTTTCAATAAAATCTTAATAAGCTATCTACAGGATTTGAGACGGATGTTTGTAAACTTTACGATATGAACACTGTCCGCCAAAGATGGCTGCCACCGTGATGCAGCTGTACAAACCGGAACAGGAAAGGTGAGATGACGTAAATTAGTGACCTGCATTGTGGTATTTGAAAAACCGACTGACTAGTTAACAGAAACATTTAGCTAAAAGATTATTTTCAATAGGTATAATTATTAATTACTACATTATTTCAGGTAACTAACCTTTTGTGCGCACATTAATTTCCTTTGTGTGCTGGTTGAAAAATGTGTGTGCGTGCGCACACACGCACAGCTTAGAAGGATCCTGACTGGTTGCATCATAGTCTGCTACTGCAAGTTGACTGCACAAGCTGCAGATAGCAGTGGAATCTGCCTATATCATGGGCACATTTCTCTCCACCACTGGTACTGCCTCAAAATGGCAACATTTATTATCAAACATCCCCACTGTCCAGGCCATGCCATCTTCTTGCAACTTGTAGAGTTTTTTTTGAGGAGGTTACCAAGAAAGCAGATAAAGGAAAGGCTGTGTTGTTGTCTACATGGACTTTAGTAAGGCCTTTGACAAGGTCCCACATGGGAGGTTAGTTCAGAAAGTTCAGACACTAGGTGTCCATGGAGAGGTTGTAAACTGGATTCGAAATTGGCTGCGTGGGAGAAGACAGAGAGTGGTAGTGGATAATTGCTCATCGGACTGGAGGCCTGTGACTAGTGGTGTGCCTCAAAGATCTGTGCTGGGACCATTGTTGTTTGTTGTCTATATCAATGATCTAGATAATAATGTGGTAAATTGGATCAGCAAGTTTGCTGATGGCATTAAGATTGGAGGTGTTGTAGACAGCCAGGAAGGCTTTCAATGCTTGCAGAGGGATCTGGACCAAATGGAAAAATGAGCCAGAAAGTAGCAGATGGAATTTAATGCAGACAAGTGTGAGGTGTTGCATTTTGGAAGGACAAATCAAGGTAGGACATACACAGTAAATGGTAAGGTACTCAGGAGAGCGGAGGAACAAAGGGATCTGGGAGTTCAGATACATAATTCCCTGAAAGTGGCGTCACAGGTAGACAGGGTTGTAAAGAAAGCTTTTGGCATCCTGGCATTCATAAATCAAAGTATTGAGTATAGGAGTTGGGATGTTATGGGGAGGTTGTATAAGACATTGGTGAGGCCAAATTTGGAGTATTGTGTACAGTTCTGGTCACCTAACTATAGGAAGGATATTAATAAGATTGAAAGAGTGCAGAGAAGATTTACTAGGATGTTGCTGGTTCTTCAGGAGTTGAGTTACAGGGAAAGATTGAACAGGTTAGGACTTTATTCCTTGAAGCGTAGAAGAATGAGGGGAGATTTGATAGAGGTTTGCAAAATTATGAGGGTTATGACAAGAGTAAATGTGAATAGGCTCTTTCCACTTAGATTAGGAGAGATAAATACGAGAGGCTTTAGAATGAAAGGGGAAAGGTTTGGGGGAACATTAGGGGGAACTTCTTCACTCAGAGAGTGGTGGAAGTGTGGAACGAGCTGCCATCTGACGTGGTAAATGCGGGCTCACTCTTAAGTTTTAAGAATAAATTGGATAGATACATGGATGGGAGAGGTCTGAAGGGTTATAGACTGGGTGCAGGTCAATGGGACTAGCGGAATAATGTTTCAGCACAGACTAGAAGGGCCGAATGGCCTGTTTTCTGTGCTGTAGTGTTCTATGGTTCTACCACTGGCCAGGGAGTAAAGAAGCTTTGGGGTCCCACACCACCACGTTCAAGAATAGTTACAGCACTGTGCAAAAGTCTTAGAACATATATATAGCTGGGTGCCTAAGACTTTTACACAGTCCCATATTTGTCAACGTGGAGGGAGAGCGAGTTTGTAGATCTGGAGCAAAGAATGTTGGGAATGGTGAGGGTGAAGCATCGTGGGAGGGGTGTGGGACAGGTGGCAGAGAAGGCGTGCCAGGGCAGGGTGGCAGGTACAGACACACCCACCCTTGAGACACCAAGCAAGGTCATTTGATTCCAAATGATTGGCTTATTAATCATTACAAAACGTCTTTCTGGTGCTTCCCGTTCCCTCACCTCTCCCTTCCCCATTTTCCAACCATGATTCCCCTCTCCATCTTCCTTCCCACTCTCAGTCCTCAACAGACTCAAATCAGAATCACTCACATACGTCACGAAACCTGTTTTTTTTTGCAGCATAAAATTTGCATAAAATTACCACAGTACTGTGCAAAGGTCTTAGGTACCCTAGCTATATACATGTGCCTAAGACTCTTGCACAGTACTGTACTTCCTTTCAACCATTTAGCTGTTGAACCAGTCAGCAAAATCCTGATCTTCACAGGTTAGCAATACTGTAACCACTTTGCACTAAAATGGACTTCTTTTGTTCTAATTGTGCTCTTCTAAAAACTGTGTATAATTTATGTGCATCTTGTGGATACTGCTTATATTATGCTATGTGTCTCTGTCGCTGCTGCAAGCAAGTTTTTTATTCCACCTGTGCACACAATTTCTTGGCATCTGACAATCAACTCAAATTTGAATTGCAGATTCGCTAAGATTTTAATGCTTTCCCCAGTAAGTGGCAGAGTGGTTAAATTTACTGGACAAACATCCAGTTGCTCAGCTGGGACCAAGATCAAGAATCCTGTAGTGAACTTCAAACAGTTCCGTAAACAGGCAAATTAAAAGGCTACATCAGGAAACAACGGGGACTCTGAAACTGGTGGACTGTTGCCAATACATGCTTCAAGGAGACAATTATGATATCTTTATCAGATCAAAGTTCAAAGCAAATTTGTTATCAAATATGTTTATTTCACCATATTCTACCTGGAGATTTATTTTCTTGTACGCATTTACAGTACAAAGAAAAACTACACACAAAGATTAACAAACAATGTGCAAAAGACAGCAAACTGTGCAAATATTATTATCTTACTAAGAACGTGAGTTGAAGAGACCTTGAAAGTGTACTCATTGGTTGTGGTCAGTAATCAGCTCAGTGTTGTGATGAGTGAACTTGTCTACACTGGACCAGTAGCCCGATAGTTGTAGGGTAATAGCAGTTCCTGAACCTTATGGTGAAGGACCCAAGGCTCCTGTCCTTCCTTCCCATTGGTAGCACCGAGATGAGATCATGGCCTGGATGATAGGTGTCCCTGATGATGAAAGTCATGGCTAATCCTTAACTAAGCCCAGAAATTGTCCAGTAAGCCACCAAGTTCAAGGGTCACCAAGAATGGACAAAAATGCTGTTTTTGCTAGTGACTTCTATGTTACATGGATAAATGAATTCGGGGAGCAACTTGCACTTTCTACAGCAGCTTATTGTAAGTGCTGGCTTTATGAGTTATTCTCCACCAACCCCCAATCATCCACTTTCTTGGGCAAGTTTCCACTTGTGGAAATCCAATTTGCTGATTTTCACAATATCGCTCAAGCGGTCTTTTGGTGTTGTTACCTACCCACAGTACGTCAGGGAGACTGACTACATTGAGCAAACCTTGCATACTTGTCAGTTTTACAATTGTGGAAGCAAAAACAGTGGAATCTCCACCTCAAGAGAAAACAAAAGTACCTAAACCACAAAACTGTAATAACGGTCAACGTAGAATTCAAAAGGGAAAGTTTATATTTGATCAATAATACTGAAACACATACAGCAAGAAAGCAAAAGGAAAATGGATGACAGACTGAGATCAGAGAGACTTTGGTGTCCAATTCATAAGAGACTAGTGTTACACTCAGTGGCCACTTTATTAGTTTCAGGAGGTGTGTTCGTGGCCCATCCACTTCAAGGTTTGACATGTGTTCAGAGATGCTCTTCTGCACTGTTGTAAGTGTGGTTATTTGTATACTGTCACCTTCCTGTCAACTTCAACTGGTGTGCCCATTCTATTCTGACCTCTCTCATTTAACAAGGTATTTTTGCCCACCGATCTGATGTTCACTGGATGTTTTTTTTTTCCTGTTTTTACCTCCAATGGGGGGGGAGAGAGGGAGCCTGTGGTATGTTGCTTGCTGCCGCTTATGCGCAGGAGGGAGGGAGCTGAGCGGTTCATTCTTTGGGGCACTCCTCTTTTCGTGGATGGTTGCGAAGAAAAACCATTTCATGATGTATATTGTGTACATTTCTCTGACATTAAATGTACCTTTGAAACCATTGCCTGTAGACTCTAGAGACTGTAGTGCATGAAAATCCCAGGAGATCAGCGGCCTCTGAGATACTCAAACCACTCTGTCTGGCACCGTGTTATCAAAGTCACTTAGGTCACATTTCTTCCCCATTCTGATGCTTGGTCTGAACAACAACTGAACCTCTTGACCATGTCAGCATGCTTTTATGCATTCGGTTGTTGCCATGTGATTGGTTGATTATATATTTGCATTAATGAGCAGGTGTACAGGTGTGCCTAATAAAGTGTAGATACAGCAAGTAATTAGAAGAACTAACTGGATTTTTACACCATTAAAATAATGTGACCTGAAAAGTAGAACAGTAAACCACCCAATAAGCCCAGAATTTGCATGCTGGTTCCTCACCCTTCACTGCATTTGCTGTTTGCTTGAGCAATGGTTTATCCATTTTCTTTGCATAGAACACTGCATACCAGACGCGAAGTTCAGTACCAGGCTGGATTTCCTTGAAAAGACAGAAAACCATCATGAGAAAGAGAACTAACAAATCAGGTTTAAATCCTTCAGCTATTTCCCTTTAGCAGAGGATTCAACAAACCAGGAATCACAACTTAAAATAAGGAAGAGAAAACTTTCAGCCAGAAGGTGGTAGGGATTGGAGACTCACTGCCCGAAACAACGTTGTAGAGTAAAGTTCTCATCTTGAATATACATGTGAGATGCTGAACCCTACAAAGATACAGAGCTATAAACTAGATTATAGTTTACCACCAATGCCTGTACAATGGACCAAATGATCACTTTCTTTGTTGCAGATGACACTCAGTGGTCACTTTATTAGGTACACCTGTGCGTTAATACAAATATCTAATCAGCCAATCATGTGGTAGCAACTCAACGCATAAAAGCACGCCGAAATGGTCAAGAGGTTCAGTTAATGTTCAGACCAAACATCAGACTGGGGGAAGAAATGTCCTCCAAGTGACTTTGACCATGGAATGATTGTTGGTGCCAGACAAGGTGGTTTGTGCATCTCAGGAACTGCTGATCTCCTGGGATTTTCACGCACAACAGTCTCTACTTTTGCTGAGAATGGTGCAAAGAATCCATTGAGTGGCAGTTCTGTGAGGGTAAACGCCTTGTCAATGAGAGAGGTCAGGGGAGAATGGTAAAAGTTGACAGAAAGACAATAGCAACTCAGATAGCGCACAACACAATAAACCTTGAAGAGGATGGGCTACAGCAACACAAGACCACACTGGGTTCCACTCCTTTACCTAATAAACTGGCCACTGAGTATACTTAGCTTAGCTCCTGTAAAAATGTTTTTTTTTTCCAGCTTTTGTGCTTATTGCATTGTTTCTCTGTGAAAGGAAGGGCAGAATTCTGCTGTAACCAAGTACAGCGAAATCCTAACTGTAACAAATTCAGCAGAACTATTTAACAAAAAGCACAGGAGGTGTTACTATACAAGTGAAAGATCACTAACCTGAAAAGTTATTCAATATTTCAGCTACCAGCACTGACGGGCTGAACCAAGGGAGTCATCGCTTCCTCCTCGCAGCAGGATACTTCCCCAGGTGTCACCCCCAAACCCTTCTCTACCTCCAACCAATTGGGGTCCTTTCTCTCAAATGTTTAATTCTCTTTCCTCCTTAAAACTTTGCTCCATGATCAAGCTGCCAGAGGATATCCTACTGAATCCTTGGAACAAACCCAGAAATCACTCTTCAGATGGAAGGTCAATAATCAAGCATTAACTCTTTCTCTCTTTATCGGAAACAGCTGAGCACTTCCAATATCAGGTTTCATTCCAGCCTCTACGCTCAGTTACTTTTATCCTAACACATCCTCAATAAAGCCCACGGACTGGAATACACTTTGAAAAAGGCTCAGTTGCAGCTTGGCGTTCAACACCATCATCCCCCTCACTATTAATCAACAAGCTTCAAAAGCCTCTGCACCACTCTTTAAAACTGGATCCTCAAAGTTCAAAGCAAATTTATGATCCAAGCATGTATACCACGTACAACCTTGAGATTATTTTTCTTGCACCCACAGGAAAACAAAAAAAAAAATACAATGGAAACAGCAAAAAAACCAAAAACCTGCAAACACCCAAAGTGCAAAAGAGAACAAGTAATACTGAGAACACGAACTCAGAGTCCCTGAATGTGAGTCCACGGGCTGCGGAGTCAATTTATCGCTAAGGTGAGTGAAGCCCATTGGCTACAGAGCAACGACGGTCCTGAACCCAAGACTCCTACACGTCCCGCCTGATGGTAGCAAGGAAGAGAGGGATCCTCGACTTTCTAAAATCGGGAGACTACAGTGTGGATTAGTAATAACAGATCCTCCTTGTTGACAATCAACACAAGGATGTGTACTAAGCCCACAGTTCTACTCTCTCTAAACTCATCACTGTGTGGCTAGAGTGGCTAGGCACAGCTCAAATGCCATCTATAAATTTGCTGATGGCACCATTATTGCTGGCAGAATCTCCGATGGTGACAAGGAAGTATCCTGGACTGAAGTAGAACAGCTGGTTGAGTGGTTTCACAACAACAAGCTTGCACTGAACATCAGCAAGACCAAGGAATTGACTGTGGACTTCAGGAACGGGAAGTCGGGAGCACACACACCAGTCCTCATTGGGAGATCAGTGCTGGAAAGGGTGAGCAGCTTCAAGTTCCTGGGTGCCAAGATCTCGGAGGATCTAATCTGGGGCCAACATATTAATGCAATCACAAAGAAAGCACGTCAGTGGTTATACTTCATTAGGAGTTTGAGGAGATTTGGTATGCCACCAAAGACTCTTGCAAGATTTCTACAGATGTAGAATGGAGAGCTTTCTGATTGTTCTATTACAGACTGGCACAGAGGCTCCAATGCACACAATCGCAAGAGGCTGCACAAAGTTCTCGATCAGCCAGTTCCATCAAAGGAACAATCCACCCTGCCATCAAGGATATCTTTAAACCACAGTGCCTCAAGAAGGTGGCAACGGTCATTAAAGACCCTCAACATTCAGGACATCTCCTCTTCTCCTTACTACAATCAGGGAGGAGGTACAGGAGCCTGAAAAACCATTCCATGTTTGAAAACAACTTCTTCCCCTCTGCCATTAGATTTCTGAACAGACATGAATCCATGCACACTAACTCAGTATTTGACTTTTGCACAATTTATAGAGTATTATTAGAATTTATAGTAATTTTCATGCCTTGCACTGCACTCACGCCGCAAAACAACAAATTTCATGACCGGTGTCAGTGATAATAAAACTGATTCTAATTCTGTCGTCTCTTTACTGATAAAGAGCCGTACCTTTGTACTGGAGTCAGTTTAGAAAACATTCCTCAAGCTCACTACTGAATGAAGCAGTTGATATGAGGAAGGGTTAAGTAGATTGGGCCTATATTCATTAGTGTTTAGAAGAACAAGCTCTTAAAGTCCAAGACCTTGAGCAGTCTCAATAAAATAAATACTGAGACTTCTTCCCCTCATGGGGAGAAAATAGAACTAGAGGCCTGAATTTATGAACAAAGGATTGCCCATTTAAAGAGATGATGAACAGGAATGACTTCTCTCAATGCATAATGAACCCATTATCATGAAGGTGTAGGAGTCTTGGGTTTTGGGCAGTTTGTAGATTGAACTCATTTCTAGAGGTCTCCACATTTCATTTTGTACTTGGCTCTGGTTACACCTTTTTATTGCTACTTCGCACGATTTTGATCAGGGCACTTTGGTGCTCACTAGATCGGCAGCCTGCAGTCAAAAAATGACAGCGCTAAACGGAACTACACTGAACATTCATAGACGCTTCGAGCACTCTGAGGTTTGATGTTCCATATTCTGTGCATTATTTGTTTGTTCTTCTTTGCCATTTGTGTGATTTGTTCTTTTTTTTTCGCACTTTGGGTGATTAGTGTTTTCTCTGAACAGGTTCCCTGGTGTTTCTTTGTTTTGTGGCTGCTTATAGGAAGATGAATCTCATGATTGTATACTGTATACACAACTTTGATAATAAATCTACTTTGAAGTTTGAATCCTCAACGCATTGTCTTCATTAGGCAACACACACACACACACACACAACTCAGGGAACTCTGCAGATCAGGCAGCTTCTAGGGAAGGAAATATACAGTCAACAAACTGAAACTCTTTACCAGAATTGGGATTAACATAGCTTTGATATCAATGTAGCTTTGAGATGCAGTCACAGTTGCTATGCAGGGGGGGAGAAAAAATATCACTCACAGACGACAATATGAGAATGGTCAACCAATCTGTTTCTATGATACTGTAGATTGATACAGACCAAACGACTACAATGACTTGTCTGACACTATTTGAATTGTTTACATCCAATTGAGGAACATGGTATCAATTCAACAAAAGGAAGCACATGCAATTTCATTGGGTATTCTTAGCATAATCGTGCACTGTCAAAGCAGATTTCTGTGATGAATTGAGACTTGCATCATGAATCTCCAGCTCAGCTGCAGAACTGCTACAGACTAAGCCACAGCCAACAGAACCTTCTCATTGAAACATGCAAAGTTACAGAAATTATTTGATGAACTCGTCTAGTCCAAACTCCACCATGGATGGTCCCAGGCATGGCTGTGAAAGGAGCAGGGTTGGGCATGGGCTAGCAACCCCATCTCGTAAAAAAAAAGAGCTACAGAAACACTGGAAGCTCCAAAGATCTCATCCCTGGGAGAGGGAGGATCTTCGGAAGATGGGCTATACTTGGGGGACAACTTGAAAGATTGGCCCTGGCCAGAGGACTCTGGTGAGCTGCTGTTGGCAGCTTATGCCCCAGTAGGGGTGAAGAAGAAGAAATTGTCTATTCAGCTTGCGCTAGATTATGGCTCAATGATTTCAATCCCCACCAAAACCTCACCAGTCCTACCCTCCACATCCCCTCCGTCAACTCTGTTACCTCCAGGGTGCAACCAAAGGCATCATCACAAAAGACCAGGCTGATTCACCAAGACACTGAGAAAGTGCCACTTTCTGGGCAGACAACAAACCAACATTTGGTCCAGTGGATTTTACTCTGAAGACAAGTAGGCAGCTATCTGAAGAACCTTGGTCAATAATTTTTTCCCTAGCCTATATTAGAAAAATAAATTAGCTAATTAATATTGCATTTATTTGCAGAAGCTTACTGCATGCAATATGTCTGCTACACTTCCTACACTACAACATGCATTAAACAAAAAATCTTTGTTAACTGTAAAAAGCTTTTGGACATGTCAAGATTGTGAAAGTTGATATATTAATGCAAACATTCCCTTTCCAAATAAACAGTTTAGTAACCCAAATTCCATTTTTACAAGTAATCAATTGTAAAAATGTGGGAATATTCCCTTTGTTAAGATGATCAGAGCAGGTTGAGGCCTCAGTGACAATGAACCACAAATTCAATATTTCAGCTGTTAACACCGACTGGAGCATAACATATATCCCAGTGGTCTCCAACCACCGGGCCGCAAAGCATGTGTTACCGGGCCACAAGGAAACAATATGATTCGGCGATATGAAATGGTATGAGTCAGCTGCACCTTTCCTCATTCCGTGTCATGCCCACTGTTGGAACTTGAAATAACCTACCAAATCATATCAAATAGCACATAAAACCTAAAATAACACGAACATATAGTAAAAGCAGGAATGATATGATAAATACACAGCCTATATAAAGTAGAAATAATGTATGTACAGTGTAGTTTCACTTAACAGAATCGGAAAGATTAAGCCAAAACCGATTTGTAGAGGGAAAAAAATGGGCATGCACACACAGGTGCCCGCGCAAGGCTTCATCGTCATGGTAGTCTTTCTCGGGGTAAACACAAGTGTCCCGTATTTGACTGCTACTTTTGTCCCTTATTTGGGAGTGAGAAAGTTGGCAACCCTACTTGAATAACCCCACCCCCACCCCCGTCGGCTGGTCCGCAGGAATATTGTCAATATTAAACTGGTCCGCGGTGCAAAAACAGTTGGGGACCCCTGATATATCCAACCTCATGGGCTCCCATTCTCTAATCCTACTGAAGTTGTATAGGATCTGGGGTCATTGAGCACCTCTGTACCTGTAGCGTGTTGAAATAAATATCATGGCTCTGTTGATAAGCTGTGAGATTTTGGTGACTGTAGTCCGTAGCTGGTCTCACGAATATCATCCAGTTGCAGTCCTCTTCATTTGCGGTGTCAAAGCAAACATCAGGCCCGTCCTTCTGGAAAATCTTGCATTCAAAATTAAATAAGCTGTGAGCTCATCACATACACAAATTTCAAAATAACACAATCAGCACACTGGTGGATCACTGAGATGACTTGATTGAAAAAGGAAGAGGGAAAATATTTGGAAAGACATTTGGAATTTGTCCAAATAAGTGAAATTGCCGCCAAAGTGAGACTGCCAAGGTCAAGGAGCCAATCAGCATAGGAAGGGGCTCTTTGTTCCGGCAAGTTCAAATCCACCAGGCACTCATTTACATTAATCCTATTTTATTCTTCCCATCAACCCCTCAATTGCCCGCAGGTTCTTCTACTCACCTACACCCTAGGGTCAATACCTTTGGAATATGGGAAGAAACTAGAACGCCAAGAAGAAACACATGTGGTCATAAGGAATCCCAGTCCCCACGTTCCCCACAGACAACACCTGCAGCCAGCATTGAACCTGAGACAACTGGAAGTGTGAGGCAGCAGCTCCACTAGCCGTACCACGCACTATTCACAAATCATTTGTTCTCTTTTGACATGACTCTTAGTACAATCTTTCAATCTATTTTTAATGCTGACCATCTTGGGCAGATTGATAAATTTTTAATTTGGCTGACTTTATGTTCAAGAGTGCTTGGGGAGACTTCCGGTAGAGCTCATGGAGTGAAGTCGTGTTCTTGACTCGCTCCATTAACTCTTGAGTTTTTCTTCTTACGATCAGCTATATTTTAATTAACCATTAAGGCATCGACTTTTACAATATTTTGAAATAAATTGGGCTCTTTGATAATTGGATGCGTTTAAGGTCTGCTATGTCTAAGAATGGAAAAAACGGGAAGGACGGCAAACCTCCGGTTAGGCCGAAAGGTACCGATTTTCCTCCGACTGAACCACCGCTGACTTTGAAAGCTATATCGGAGCTAATTCAAAGGGAAATTTCAACCTCTGTTACGGAGCTGATTCGTGCGGAAATTTCAACCTCTGTCATGGAGCTGATTCGTGCGGAAATTTCAATTAATTTCCAGAAAATTGCTGATTCAATCGATAAGATACAAACATCTATTATGGAACATCAGTCAGCTATATCTGATCTTCAAAAATCCATGCAACAAAATGAACTCCAGATGGAGAAAATCGAAGAAACAATTAATGTAATGAAGAAGAAACTTGACTTTCTGACCTTTAAAAACTCTGACTTAGAATCCAGAATGCGATGGCAGAATCTTCGAATGATTGGGGTGCGTGAAGCTGTTGAATCTGATAACCCTATGAAGTATTTTTCTCAACTTTTAAAAGATGCATTTCCTACTGTATTTCCTGACCAACCACCGTTATTGGATCGTGTTCACAGAGTTCCATCATACTCGTCTAAGACAGATAAACCTCGACATGTCATCTTACGCTTTCATTACTTTCAAGACAAGGAGAAACTGTTTCGTTTCGTTCGATCTAAAGGTTACATTGATTTTTTGGATCTTAAGTTCCGATTCGTGGAGGATTTCAGTAAACCAATTCGGGATCAACGGGTTCGTTACAGATCTGTGATGTCGGAACTCTACAAGATGGATTTAAAACCAGCGCTGCTTTATCCTGCACATCTAAGGATTCGTACGTTGGATGGAGCCCTCCGTTTTTTTGAATCTCCATCGGATGCCCAGAGTTATCTGGATCAATTTTCACCTTCAACATCTTAATCATAATTTTTAACTATCTCCGTTTGATCGGAGGTTGTGAATTTGTCAGTCTCAATTTTTTTTTGCCTTATATGGGCAGAAAAGTTTATTTTTGATTAATTAATATGGTTGCTAAACTTTTTTTCTATCTGCGTCATTCCTTTCTTTTTCCCAGGGGATTCTGGGTGGTTATTCCCTCACCGTCATTCTACGTATTTCCTTTGAGGCCTTAAATTTTGTAGTTTTTAAATCTACTTCTTTTTGTAGGTTTTTGTAACTAGTTTATGTTAATAATTTCATTTCTTTTTTTTGTTTACTCATAGGGTCTGGGGTTTGTTGTGGTTTTTTTTATATTTTCTGGCTTTTTCTCTGTTATATTGTGTTTGTTTTAATTGATTTACCTTTTTTTATTCTTTTACTGTTTTATAATTAGCTGATCATTTTTATATTTACACTTTTTTTAGGGAGCATATACCGGAAGTCATGGGGGTAGTTTTAGTGCTTGCTTCTTTCTGGCTGGTCTGTGTTAGATTTAGCCTTGGGGTCATGGGGTGGGGGGTGGTGGGAGGGGCTTCACGTTTTAGTTTCTTTCTTCTTGGGCTATGTACACTATTGAAGTATTGGTTGTGTTCTCCTTCCCGGTATCTCTTATTTGTTCTGTTCCCTTTCCGGGTTCATGGGTCGAGCCTATCGTCAATCCTCCTTGTTGCGGGTTGACTTTAGGGGTTATGGAGTCTATTATTAATTTTGTCTCCTGGAATACTAATGGTCTTAATCATCCTATTAAAAGGAAAAAAGTTTTTAAAGTGTTCCGGAGACTTAAAGCACAAATTTTATTTTTACAAGAGACCCATGTGCGGAGGGGGGACAGACTACGTTTTTTTAAATTCTGGAAGGAACAACAGTTTCATTCGAACTCCAACGCTAAGATTCGAGGCGTCTCTATTTTTATAGACGCCTCAGTTACTTTTATACAACATGATATTATTTCTGATCCGAATGGTAGATTTCTACTGGTTAGTGGTCTACTATTTAATAAAAAGGTAGTTTTGGTTAATGTTTATGCTCCTAATATGGACTGTCCGGAATTTTATACATCATTATTCAATCAGTTCCCGAATTTGAATGAGTTTTCATTGATCTGGGGCGGAGATCTTAATACCTGTTTATCTCCAGCTTTGGACCGTTCAGCTCCTCTACGGACCTTACCTAATAAATCTGCAACTTTGATTAATTCAGTCCTCTCTGATTCTGGGTCAACGGACATTTGGCGTTTTTTGCATCCTCAGGAAAAAGATTTTTCTTTTTTTTCACATGTTCATCATTCCTATTCAAGAATTGATTATTTCTTTATTGACTCTTGTCTTATTTCTTCAGTGATTAAATGTGATTATGACTCTATAACCATTTTGGATCATGCTCCACTTAAGCTTTCTATTCAAATTCAGGCCAACACACAAAATAATAGACAATGGTGTTTTAATTCGCTGTTGCTTCAGGACTCGGACTTTGTTAACTTTATGAATGAACAGATTGATCTTTTTTTTACAATCAACTATACAGAGGATATTTCTGTGAATATTATTTGGGATACTTTTAAAGCTTATATTCGTGGTCAGATTATCTCGTATTCTGCTGCTTTGAGGAAGAAGCTGAAGCAGGAGGAGTTGGTAATTGTGGACAAGATTAAGGAAATTGATAAGAAATTTGTTATAGCTCCCTCTGAGGAGTTATATAAACAAAGAACTGAACTTCAAATGGAACACAGTTTATTACTTTCGTCCTCCATTGTAAACCAATTAAAGAAAACAAGAAGTGAATTTTATGTACACAGTGACAAAATTGGCAAACTGCTGGCTAACCAATTGAAGTCTAATTATACTAAATCTCAAATTAATCAGATCTATAATCAAAATGACTGACTGATACTTGATCATGCCGGGATTAATCAAACCTTCTGTGATTTTTATTCTTCCTTATGTGATTTTTATTCTTCCTTATATCAATCAGTCTCCTCGAGACTCTAAATATATGAATGATTTTTTTAGATAACCTAGACTTCCCTGAGATTTCACAGGATATGTCTTCTATGTTAGATACTCCCATTACCACTGATGAGATTAAGAATGTTCTTTCCTCTATGAATTTGGGGAAAGCTCCTGGCCCTGATGGGTTTACCGTAGAATTTTATAAATGTTTTGCACCTTCATTAATCCCTTGGTTCTGTAGGGTTTTCGAGGCTTCATTAAAACTTGGTAAACTTCCCGAATCTTTCAATAGAGCATCAATCTCTCTAATATTAAAGAAGGATAAAGATCCTGCTCAATGTGCATCTTATAGACCAATATCTTTATTAAATGTTGATTCTGAAGTTTTTTCTAAGTTATTAGCAAACAGATTAGAAAAAGTACTTCCTTTTATTATTTCGGAAGACCAAACGGGTTTTATTAAAGGTCGTTACTCTTTTTATAACATTCGCACACTGTTAAATATTGTTTATACCCCCTCACAAAATGTTCCTGAGTGTGTTATCTCTTTAGATGCTGAGAAAGCTTTTGATAGAGTAGAATGGCCTTATTTATTTAAGGTGCTTGAAATGTTTAATCTTAGCTCGAAATTTATATCCTGGATCAAACTGTTATATCATTCTCCTGTGGCCTCGGTCCGTACTAACTCTCTAAATTCACCTTTTCCCTCTTTTTCGAGGTACTCGACAAGGTTGTCCTCTTAGTCCTTTATTATTTGATATTGCATTAGAACCTCTTGCAATTGCCATTCGAGGATCTCCAAATATTACTGGGATAACTCGGGGCTTAAAGTCCCATAAAATATCACTCTATGCTGATGACTTACTTTTATATATTTCTAATCCTCAAAAATCCATCCCTGCTGTTTTAGAGTTATTAGCACAATTTAGTCTTTTTTCAGGTTATAAATTAAATCTTAGTAAGAGTGAACTTTTCCCGACTAATAAACAACTTCCCTTATATCATAATTTTCCATTTAAATAGATTAATAATTATTTTTCATATCTTGGGATTAAAATTACTTGTAAATACAAAGATTTATTTAAGATGAACTTTTTACCCTTAATTGACCATATTATTCAACTTTCATCTAAATGGTTTCCTTTATATTTAACTTTGATTGGTCGTATTAATGCAGTTAAGATGTTTTTTTTGCCAAAATTTCTATATATATTTCAGGCATTACCAATCTTTGTTCCAAAATCTTTTTTTGATAAAGTTGACTCAAAAATTTTTTCATTTACTTGGCAAAATAAAAACCCGAGACTGGGTAAAATACATTTACAGAAAGCTAAGAGAGATGGAGGTTTAGCATTACCTAACTTTAGATTCTATTATTGGGCAATTAATATTCGACATATGAAATTTTGGTTACTTGACCAGGATATACTATCCATTCCTAAATGGGTAGCATTGGAATTACAATCTGTTCAGGGCTATACACTTGGCTCTATTTTAGGTTCCTCTCTTCCTTTTGATTTGAAACGCCTCAAACAGGTATCTAACCCGATAGTTAAATATACCTTACGTATTTGGTTTTAATTCAGAAAATTTTTTGATCTTAACCAATTTGGGCTAGCGATTCCTATTTTAGGTAACATATTTTTTCCTCCCTCTTTTACGGATCGTGCTTTTCAAATTTGGAAGATTAAGGGTATTTCACGGTTTTTGGATTTATTTTTAGATGGTTCCCTTATGTCTTTTGAACAATTATCTAATAAATATAATTTATCAAGTATACATTTTTTTAGATATCTACAAGTTAGAAATTTCCTAAGTACTATACTTTCTTCTTTTCCAATGCTTCCTCTTACATACATTTTAGATACTATAATTAACCTTAATCCATGTCAGAAAGGTGCATTGGCTATGATTTATAATATTATTACGAAACTTAGGAAAGCTCCATTTGATAAGATTAGGGTAGATTGGGAACAGGAATTGGGGTCTATCATTTCCGTGGATGACTGGGGGCAGATTTTACAATTAGTCAATACTTCCTCTATCTGTGCTAAACATTCCCTAATTCAATTTAAAGTTGTTCATAGAGCACATAATGTCCAAAGATAAATTAGCTCGTTTTTATTCTCATATTAATCCTTTTTGTGATAGATGTCTGGGGCAGATAGCCTCTTTAACTCATATGTTTTGGTCTTGTCCTACTCTGGAAACTTTTTGGAGAGACATTTTTAATATTATCTCCAAGGTATTGAATATAGATATCTCTCCTCACCCTATTACTGCTATCTTTGGACTACCTAAAATTTCCAGCAATCTTTCTCCTTCAGCCCGTAGAATGATTGCATTTCTTACTTTAATGGCGAAAAGATGTATCTTACAACATTGGAAAGAGCTTAATGCTCCAACTACCTTTTTTTGGTTTTCTCAGACGATATTATGCTTAAATTTGGAGAAAATTAGAAGCAATCTTTATGATTCCTCACTTAAATTTGAACAGACCTGGAGATCTTTTATTCAATATTTTCATTTAATGTAATTTTTTTTCTCCTCTTTTTTTGCTCCATATTTATGTACCCTTCTTGTTTTTTTTTTACTGTTTTTAATGGAGGTTGGGATTGAGGACGTGATTTTAAGTTTTTTAACTCTGTTTGGTTTCAAGTTAGCCCATTGCTTTGCTTTGCTTTTAGTTAGTTGCACGGTGGGTTTTTTTTGGGTTTTTTTTTCCTTTTCTCTATTGATATATATATATATAAAAATTAGTATACTATTATGTTACCTTAGTATGTTATGTTTAAATTACATTGTTTGTATCATTTTTTTTGTATTAATATCTTCTGTAATTTTATTATATTCTAACAGTGTATTAGTGCCTATATGGCTTACCTTTTTGTATACGTATTCAATAAAAAGATTTAAAAAGAAAGAACAAGAGTGCTTGGAATAAATGTTCCCTGTGCCGTTTCCCACTGCTGCCTACAATCATTCATGGAGTTTTATATTCACCCTTTGCTGCATTCTGTCTATATTTATGGAATAATTGTTAACATTGGTTTCTGTAGGTTCAGATGTCAAATTCATCACCAGACAGTTGAGAAAAATAAGCCCAGGATAGATGAACTGAGGGAACAAAAAAGGGCTAAAAAGAGACCCAACAAACCCATACAGAATTATCTTAAGTATTCATGAACAGGTAGAAAGAAACCTCCCCTTTGGAGTGGATTGGTAACTATGTCATAGATGTAAAATAGTTGGCAGATTAAAATTACAGAGGAATTAAAGTGAATTCTCACTGTGTGGAAAATGTTTCCTAAAAGGATGCTTCAATCAGTTATAACTTTCAAAAAGTAATTGGATACCTATTCAAAGAAATGCAAGTAACAAGGATGTGGGGGGAAAGTATGGAATGTTTTAGAGATAGAGCACAAATCAGATGCTTCCAGCCGGTGAGCCATGCCACACAGCAACCCACCTATTTAACCCCAGCCTAATCACAGGATAATTTACGATGACCAATTAACTCACTAAGCTGTACGTCCTTGGGCTGTGGGAAGAAACCAGAGCACCCTGAGGAAACCCATGCAGTCCACTGGGAGAATGTACAAATTTCTTACAGACAGCGCTGGAACTGAACTCCAATGCCCCCGAACGGTAAGAGCATCGCGTTAAACACTACGCTACCCAATATGAGGTGGAACTTGATTGCTCACTCAGAGATAATTCGAATGTGACTGGACAAATGAGTTCTGTGCTGTCCACCTTCTTATGAGAAGCCTACAAGGCTCCCAGCGTTCAGAAAACCAGAAAAGGAATGTTTTTTTTTCCATTTGTGCATCAGTCAGATCAGCAGGTCATGGGTATTGCAAATCTTGAAAAGAAATAAAAGTGCAAAACCGTTGGTGGTTGGACAGCAGTGAACATGCAGCAGGTAGGTGGACTGTAGCTCACAAAATTGTATCTGTGTTCTCCATTAATCTCAACCCACACGTGTCAACAGGAAACAGCAGCAAGGGGAATGTACCAAACATGAATCAGAATGAATCAAACATGAACCACTCTCTCTAAACTAAATACGCAATACCAAAAAAGCAGACATACAGGAGAATATCCAGGTCTATATTTCTACCTCATCCCAAAGCATACAATTGGGAAGGAAAGACATGATCTTTCTCCAGTTCTGTTCCACCAATCACAAGCATTTTGTAATCAGAAAATGCTTTCATTAAAAAATTCAATAATTTGATTTTTTGATGATTTTTCTCCATTTTATACACTTCCTTTCTCTCCTGAAGATTTGAACTCTCAGTGCACATTGCTCATGATTAAATGGCCAATTTCATCCCGTCCACTGGCTCTTTACTGGCAAATTAAGGACAGCAAACCATCGCAAGTTACTAAACTACACGTAGGTTCTGGCAGAGCTCAAACTTATCCACACCAGATGTCGTGTGCACAACCAGCCATTCAACTCCAGTCAACAAAAATTACCTGGTCATGTCACTGCTTGTTCTGGAATTTTGTTATCTGTAAAATGGGTCTTAAATTCCCTACAATCTTTAAGAACACATCACTGGATACAATCGTTCGCGGCAGAGTAGCATAGAGGACAACATATTAGTGGAGTGGTTAGCTCAACGCTTTACAGCCCCGGATATAAGATTGGGATTCAATTCCCACCGCTAACTTGAGGAGATTGTACCATCTCCCTGTAGCCACATGGGTTTCCTCCCGGTGCTCCAGTTTCCTACACATTATAAAGACACACAGGTTAAGGTTATTATATTGTGGGCATGCTAAGTTGGGCACCTAACCAACCAGACAGTGTGGGAAAACACCAACCTGGAATCCATAGAGACACAAATATGCAAATAGATGTGGAGGTGGATTAGCCACATCTTCAGGAAGCCAACCAACATCACCAGACAGGCATTAAAATGGAATCTCCAAGGAAAGAGGAAAAAGGGACGTCGAAAGAACACATGGAGGAGAGACAGAGGCCGAAATTTGACTACGGGGCCACTCGTGGTCATCCTCAACAAACTGGCTCAGAACAGAGAACGATGGACACTGGGAACTAAGGGCTCAAGAAGAAGCTGATGTCGGGCGCCAGAAATGTGGTGACACTTCCACAATCCTTGTTGATTTGACTTGAGGCGAACACTTCACTGCATGTTTCGATGCACGTGATTAATAAAGCTAATCTTTTTTAAAAAATCTCAACTGGACATTCCAACCTGGTCTAGTACCACATAAACGAAAGTTGCTCCTTCACAAGAGGCCAAGAGGCTCAATAGCCCCTGGGATAAGACTAGGTAACTCATCACAAGCAAGGAACCTAGCAGTGGAGAACCTGCCTGTTCCAATAACTTCTTATTCTCATTAAAGCTGATTGGTCAATGTGCAACCTACCTTCAGAGAAAACATACTTTCTTTCTCTAGCCGGGGAACTCTTTTGGCTTCAAATGGTCCAAACTGTGTGCGCTTCACCAGAGGAGACAACGCAAAGACTCCTTCACTTCCATCTTCGAGCTGCCTGATCTCCAAACTGGATGGCAGTGAAGACCTGGACATTACAAAATTACAATATTTGTCAGAGTCAGAATCAGACTGATTATCATTGACATGCAGTACGTCATGAAATTTGTTGCTCTGCAGCAGCAATACATAAAATGTTTCTATAAATAACACATAATTAAATTAGTAGTGCACAAAGAGAGCAGAATAGTGAGAAAAACAAGTTTCTTGCCAATGACTACAATACTGTGCCTTGAAATCAACAAACAGCCCATTAGATCATTTAGCATTTCAAACTTGTTATAGAAAGGCCATAAAATATTTGATCTTAACCGAGATATTGGAAAAGAACGCATTCAGGACAGACAGCTATTAGTGGTTATGCCTTTCGAATTTAAGGCAGGCCCTCATAATCCTCGAATGGTGAAGATGTTGCCAGGGACAAGCTGGTCTAACTTTCAGTCAGTAAGTGCAGTTAGTCTAACCATGTACCAGATCATTACTTGCCAAATGAGTGTATGGCAAGAAACTATCCTCAGGAATCAGAAATGCCACTTGAAATTGCCCCATCACAATAAGTCACAGTAATTAGAGTTGGACCCATTTCATTAAGCTTACAGTAATATTGGAACAGCACAGGTCACTAGAAATTTATTGATTAAACAAGTATGTAATATTTTTTCATAACAGACAATCAGGGATCCTAAGAATCGCAATATTCTTCCATAAATTAGCTGCCACAGGAAGTGCTATCAAATATCTGAAAAGCCTCAGGTACGATAGTGATAAAGAAGATTACATGGAAGGCAGGATGCTCTGAGCCAGCACAGACTTGATGGGCTGAGTGGCCTCCCATGTTGAAAAGAAATAGGAACAAAACAGATGGAAGAGTAGTTTGGGCCAGGAGTGAGATTTGGCATGGGGCTCGCCCGGGACCCATCTTGGCATATTGGGAAACTGGCACAATTTTCATTTAGCAACACACTGGGACAAATGGGGAAAAGTTTACTTCCATGTCAGAAAGTCATAGAGCACTACGACACAGAAACAGGCCATTTATTCCATGTCGATTATTATACTGCCTAGTCCCATCGACCCATCCCGAGACCATAACCCTTCATACCTCTCCCATCTATGTCCCTATCCAAATTTCTCTTAAATGTTGCAATCAAACACGCATCCACCACTTCTGCTGGCAGCTCATCCCACACTTCACCACCTTGAGTAAAAAGGTTTCCCCTCATGTTCCCCTTAAACATTTCAGTCTTCATTTTTTAACCCCTGACCTCTAGTTCTAGTCTCACTCAAGCTCAGTGGAAAAAGCCTGTTTGCATTTACCCTATCTACTCATAATTCCACATACCTCTGTGAAATCTCTGCTCATTCTACTACCCTCTGAGAATAACGTACCACCCTACTCAACCTTTCCCTATGACTCAGGTTCTCAAGCCCTGGCAACACGTTGTAAATTTTCTCTGCACCCTTTCAATGCTATTCATATCTTTCCTGTAGATAGGTAACCAGAATGGCATGGTAGCGTAGTGGTTAGCACACCGCCTTACAGCAGGGGTTCCAAACGTTTTTGCACTGCGGACCAGTTTAACACTGACAATATTCTTGCGGACCGGCTGACCGGGGGTGGGGGTTGTTCAAGTAGGGTTAAACTCACATCAACATGTCTTTTACAGTTAGCGTTGCCAACTTTCTCACTCCCAAATAAGGGACAAAAGTAGCCATCAAATACAGGACACTAATGTCTACCCCGAGAAAGACGACCATGACCATGAAGTCTTGCGCGGCACCTGTGTGCGCATGCACGTACGTGATTCTCCCCTCCCCCCACACAAATCAGTTTTGGCTTAATCTTCCTGACTACACTGTACATGCATTATTTCTACTTTCTATAGGCTGTATATTTATCATATTATTCCTGCTTTTACTATATGTTAGCATTATTTTTGGTTTTGTGTTATTTGGTAGGTTATTTTTTGGGCCTGGGAACACTCAAAAATTTTTCCCATATAAATTAATGGTAATTTCTTCTTCGCTTTATGCCATTTTGGCACGAAAGGTTTCATAAGAACGCTCTAACTTAGTGGGGGAAATATGGGACAAGGGCAGTCCCATATGGGACAAACCAATTTAGCCCAATATACGGGATGTCCCAGCAAGTACAGGACAGTTGGCAACCCTATGTTCAAGTTCAACAGTGCGTGACAGGGAATGAGGAAAGGTGCAGCTGACTCATATCGTTTCCTTGCGGCCCAGTAGCACATGCTTTGCAGCTCGGTGGTTGGGGACCACTGCTTTACAGTACAGGCGACCCAGGTTCAATTCCCACCGCTGTCTGTAAGAAGTTTGTACATTCTCCCCACGACTGTGTGGATTTCCTCCAGGTGCTCCGGTTTCCTCCCACAGTCTAAAGACGTATCGGCGCTGTATCTCAAAAATAAAAATCAAGAACTAAACACAATGAACTGCTGCTTTGCTTTTCCATTTCACCAATTGGTGCAGTCCTTACCGAGCTCTGCTCAAAACAAAAGAGTCGCTGACGGTCACCAGTGGACCGAGCTCCGGGCATTCCGAGTCGTGGTACTCCCCACAGTCATCACACCCTGGGAGAAAGCGGAGAGATGAGGTTTTAATCCCAAAGTTTCCCATGGTCAATCTGCCATTACAAATTCATACACAGCATCAATCAGCAGTGGCTCAGAGGGTAACATTCCCACTCTCGAGTCAGAAGTTGCAGGCTCAGGACCCATTCCGAAGAGCTGAATGCAAAGTCTCAGCTAGAGATACAACACACACAAAATGCTGGAGGAAGTCAGCAGGTTCAAGTTTAATTATCATTCAACCATACATGAATACAGGCAAACGAAACAGCATTACTCTGGGGCCAAGGTACAAAACACAGTACCAACCGTCACGCACAGGACAAGGCACATATAGCACATACAAGATAACAGTGAAATACAGTCACACAAAAAAATATTCCAAGTCCCTGAGTCCATGAATGTTGCAGCAGTCTGTAGTTGAACATAATTGTGTGTCAGTGCCTGTGTGTAGATTTCCAGCATCAGCAGAATCTCTCACGTCACTACCGGAGATACAACCAGTCACATGCCACATTAACTTTCAAAGGCAGCAGGCAGGGGCTATCATTGTTGCTTGACGTCAGTGAATGCTTATTAGGTTAAAAGGGACAGCTTCTATAACACACACTATGGGTCTACAAATAGTTACAAGCCAGCAATAGAAATAATGTGTTTTTTGCTCTTAATAAGACATGCAACATGCCGCAGGAACTCCATAGATCGGGCAGCATCTATGGAGAGGAATAAACAGTCAATGTTTCGAGCTGAGACCAATTCATCAGGACTGGAAAGGAAGGGGTTGAAGCCAGAATAAGGTGGTGGGGAGAGGGGAAGGAGTACAAGCTAGAAAGTGATAGGTCAAGCGGGGTGGGTGGGTCGGGGAGGGGGGGAATGAAGCTGGGAGGTGATAGGCAGAAAAGGTGAAGGGCTAGAAGAAGGAAAGGAGGAGCACCAAGGGCTCAGTATAGGCAGGAGAGGAGAAATGAAGATTTAAGGGGGAGCCATAGTGGGGGATTGAAGAAGAGAGAAGAGGGAGGAGGAAAATTACTGGAAGTTTGAGAAATCGACGTTCATGCCATCAGGTTGGAGGCTACCCAGACGGAAAGTAAGGTGCTGCTCCTCCAACCTGAGAATGGCCTCATTGTGGCATTTGAGGAGGCCATGGACTGACATGTTGGAATACAAATGGGATTTGGAATTAAAATGGTTGGCCACTGGGAAATCCTGCCAATTGCAGATGGAACAATGGTTTTTACTCATTTGCACCTCTCTACATAAAATGTAATTGAATTTTTTTTAATATAACAATTTTTCACCAAGTCTTACACCAGCTTTGCTCAAGACTTGCATATTTAGATGTGACGAATTGTTTCAGAGAGATGTATTATTTGGGATACACCATCCACTGCTTCTTACTAGAGTCTCAGATCTATCCTTTATGTCAGAAATACCCAATAGATTCAAGATTGTTTAATGTCATTTCTGGTTAAATTCCAAGGCAGACTTCCACAAAGAACCTGCTTCTAATCAAAATAGTTTCCCTTTATGACTTTTCACTCCTATCTTGTTTGAAGTAACTTTGTTTTTCAGGCATCTTCACACATTGTGGTGCAATGAAACTCCTTTCACGAATAGAATATCCCCCTTAGACAGGAATGACCCAGTTGTTTAGAACGTACTGGTTAAGAGTGCCGCACAGGATATGACACTGCAATAAAGCAACCTTGCATATTACTTGTCGAGAGATTCTGCAGATGCTGCTGATCTTGCAAAACAGTGGAGCAACTCAGCAGGTCAGGCAGCATCTCGAGAAGGAAAGAAACAGTCGACATTTTGGGCCAGGACCCTTCAGGACTGACAAAGGATCTCGGCCCAAAACATTTGACTGTTTATTTCCCTCCACAGATGCTGAGCTCCTTCAATATTCTGTGATAGATGTGTATTACTCATTCAGGTCTTGTTATAGGGTTTGAATCCATGACCTATTGAATATGGGAATGAGAAAAGTGACTGACCAGAGCCTTCATAACTTACCCTCCAGGTCATATATTACCATGAGGAACCCATTGAAGAGTTTGTTTGAAAGCAGTTTGTGGGGAGGTGGCCTCACTGAATCACGTCTACTCTTTTCAGCACTTTACACAAACGTGCTGAAAAGCAGCATTACCTCCAGGTTCAAATCACACTCAGGAGAACCAAGTAAATATAAAATCTCAGCTTGGAATCCATTTCAGCATTGAGCAAAGTGTGGTGCTGTTGAGAGTGCCATCCTTAAAGCATCTTCAGGTACCAGCGGTTACATGACATTGCTTCAAGGAAGAGCAGTGCAGTTGCTGCTGTATCTTTGTACACTCAGAGTCTACTCATTGAATCATGTCTACTCAGCCAACCATGTAACAGCAACTCAGCGTGCAGACATGGCCAAGAGGTTCAGTTGTTGTCCAGACCAATCATCAGAATGGGGAAGGAATGTGATCTAAGTGACTTTGACCATGGAATGATTGTTGGCGCCAGATGGGAAGGCTTGAGTATCTCAGAAAGTGCTGATCTCCTGGGATTTTCATGCATAACAGCCTCTAGGGTTTACAGAGAATGGTGTGAAAAACAAAACATCCAGTGAGCGTCAGCCTGTGGGCAAAAGCGTGTTGTTAACGAGCAAGGTCAGGGGAGAATGGCCAGCCAGGTTCAAGCTGACAGGAAAGTGATAATAACTCGAATAACCACGCGTTAAGACAGCAGCGTGCTGAAGAACATCCTTGAACGCACAACATGCCAGATCTTGAAGAGGATGGCTTCTGTAATGCAGCAGAAGACCATGTACAGTCAGTGGCCACTTTATTTGGTACAGAATGTACCTAAGAACATAGCCAGTGAGTGCATAACAATCAGTTCTCATTCAACCTGACGCTGACAAGATTACCTACTCATTATCACCTTGGTACACATGGAATCTGACAGAGGGTAAAGTGCCCGGTGATTTGCTACATAACAGCACTAAAAAGCACATTTTCAAACTACTACAAACACACTGAAAAGTTGATTTTTGTACACTCAGACACAACTGTTTTCATACTTACAGACAAACAATCTTTCATCGAGACCATCTCCAGCCATCTGCCATGGGGGAAAGAAAAATCAAGAACACTGGAATTAATTAGAGCAAATTAAACAGCGCAGCTGTGTATCTCATATATAGCGACATGGTTCCTGAATCTTTGGAATTATCCTCGGTCCAGGGAACTTCAAGTAGATATGGACATCATCATCTGCTTAGACATATTTCATTCATGTTTTATTTAGTGATCCTCTGGCCCAATGAGCATTCACCGCCCAATTCCACCCAGATAACCGATTAAGCTACAAACCTGTATGTCTTTGGAACATGGGAGGAAAGCACAGCATCAGCTGGAAAAATGGCAGATGAAATTTAATGCAGGTAAATGTGACGTGAGGTGTTGCACTTTGGGAAGAGAAGCCAAGCTAGGACTTACAATGGTGAGTGGTAGGGCACTGAAGAGTGCGGTAGAACAGAGGGATCTGGAAATGCAGATCCATTATTCCTCGAATGTGGCATCGCAGGTAAATGGGGCAGTGAAGAAAGCCTTTGGCATACTGGACTTCATAAATCAAAGTACTGAGGGCAGGAGTTGGGACGTTGCGTTGAAATTGTGTAATACATTGGCGAGGCCTAATTTGGAGGATTGTGTGCAGTTCTGGTCACCTACCTATGGGAAAGGGATCAATAAAACTGAAAAAGTATAGAGAAGATTTACGATGTTGCTGGAACTTGAGTTATAGGGAAAGAACCAATAGGTTAGGGCTTCAATCACCAGAGAATGAGGAGAGATTTGACTGAGGTACACAAAATTGAGTGGTATACACAGGGTGAATGCAAGCAGGTTTTTTCCACTGAGGACGGGTGAGACTAGAACTAGGGGTCATGGGTTAAGGGTGAAAGGTGAAATGTTTAAGGAGAACAGAAGGGGAACTTCTTCATTCAGGGTAGTGAGAGCGTGGAACGAGCTGCCAGCAGAAATGGTGGATGCAGGTTCAATTTCAACATTTAAGAGAAGTTTGGATAGGTACATGGATGGGTGGGGGGGGTATGGAGGGCTATGGTCCAGGTGCAGGTCAATGGGAGCAGGCAGAATAATAGTTCAGAACAGCCTAGGTGGGCTGAAGAGCTTGGGTTTGTGCTGTAATACTCGATGACTCGCCCAGAGTATACTGGGTAGATTAAAATGGATGAATTCCTGGGACTCCACCAACACCGACCAGAACTTTCAGAAATTAAGATTTGTACCAACAGGAATGAAACTAATTTTCTGGAATTTTCCAACGTGTGCCAGCATCAGCAGTGGGAAGTGGGACCGCAGAGTGTCAGTTAATATAAAGCTGTCACAGTGCTAGCCACCCAGGTTCAATTCCTGCTGCCTGTAAGGCGTCTTTACATTCTTCCCCGTGACTACATGGGTTTCCTCTGGGTGCTCCAGTTTCCTTCCACAATCAGAAAACACCCAGGTTAGATTAGGTTAATGGGTCACAAGGGTGTAACTGGGCAGCATAGGCTCGTTATGTGGGAAGGGGAATGCCTGTCACCATGCTGAATCTCTAAATTACCATTTTTAAATAAAATCAATAAAATTGGTTCTAATTTGGCAACTGACCATACCTAACAACTTTGATCAAACACTGCAATATCTTTCGGATATTAAGCTTAAATATGTTTCTTTTTTTTTGTAAGTATACACAATCACATGGCACTATTTCATATAAGGCAGCTACCCTTTGTGGTATTCATTCCTCTGAATCAGTCAGGTTTACTATCACTGACATTGTTTTGTGGCAGCAGTACAGTGCAAGACATAAAAATCACTACAAGTTACAACTAAATAAATGAAACGTGCAAAGGAGGAATAGTGAGGTAGTATTCATGGTCCATTCAGAGTACTGGAGAGGACGGGAAGAAGCTGTCCCTAAATGATTAGGTGTGGGTCTTCATGACCTTGTACCTCCTCCTCTGACGGTAGCAATGAGCAGAAGGCAATCTAAATTATTAAACTTACCAGATCTTTATAGAATTTCTCTATAAGAGGTTGCTGTGTAAAAATTGGTTGTTCTTCATTTTGTTTCTTTTTTAAATTCTTTTTTCGGATGTGGACAACACTGACATTCACTGCCCATCCCTAACTGGCTTTAAGAAGATATTGGCGAGCACCTCCGTGAAGCATTGTAATCCTTCTGATGACCCTACAGTGCAAAGATTTTGACCTACCGATGGTAAGGGAGCAGTGACGCATTCCTGAAGTTGGATGGCGCAATTTGGCAGAAGGAAAACTGCATAGACTATTTTCTAAATTAGGGGAGAATATTCAGAAATCAGAGATGCAAAGGGACTTGGGAGTCCTCCTGCAGGATTCCCTGGAAGTTAGCTTGCACGTTGAGTCGGTGGTAAGGAAGGCAAGTGCAATGTTAGCATTCTTTGAGGGAACTAGAGTTTGCAGAGGCTTTATAAGGCATTGGCCAGACTGCACGCGAGAGTACTGTGAGTACTTTTGGTCCCTTTATCTGAGAAAAGATGCACTGGCATTGGAGAAAGTCCAGAGGAAATTCATGAGAATTATCCTGGGAATGAAAGAGTTAATGTATGGGGAGAATTTTATCACCCTGGGCATGTGCTCGCTGGAGCTTAGAGGAATGAGGAGGGATCTCATTGAAACCTGTTAATTATTGAAAGACCTAGATAAAGTGCACACAGAGAGGGTGTTTCCTATAGTGGGGAATTCTAGCACCAAAGGACACAGCCTTAAAATAGAAGCCCAGAAAGAGTTTATTTGTCAGAAGGATATACCTTTAGAACAGAGATGAGGAGGAAGTTCTTTAGGCACAGGATAGTGAATCTGTGAGATTCACTGCCACAGACAGCTGTGGAGGCCAAGTCACTGGGTGTATTTTAAATGATCATCGATAAGATAGTAAGGGTGTCTGGAGAGTTGAGAGGGTTAATAAATCAGCCCTGATGGAATTGTGGAGCAGACTCAATGGGCTGAATGGCCCAATTCTGCTCCTCTGTCTTACGGACACACAGCTCAGGGAGAACCTGCAGGCGGTGTCTTCCCTTACACCAAATATGCTTGTACTTCTCGATGGTAGACATCAAGGGCTTTGGAGATTCTGCAGGAGTCTCCAAGCAAGTAAATGCCATGCATGCTGTAGAAGGGATACTGCTGATGGGATGGGCTGGGGGAGAGAATAACTATTTAGAATGATAGAAGCCAAATGGATGCCAATCAAGCAGGATGCTTCATTTGGAACAGTGTCAAGCCTTCCTGAATCTTGCTGGAGCTGCACTCACTCAGGCAAACGAAGAGTTTAGGGCATAGGGTGGACAGCCAGTAACATTTTCCCGGGGGGAAATGGCCAATACACGAGGGTAAAATTTTTTAAGGTGACGAGGAAAGTATGGGAGGGATATCAGATGTTTTAAGAGTGGCGGGTGCGTGGAAAGGCACACACATTAGGGATATTTAAAAGATTCGTAGATAGGCACATAGATAAAAGAGAAATGGAGGGCTATGTGGGAGGGAAGGATTAGATTGATCTTTGGGTAGGTTAAAAGGTCTGCACACATGGTAGGCATACACTGCACTGTACTATTCTATGCTATTGGATGTGTAGTGTCAAGAAAGTAGTGTTCTCATATTTGCCTGTAATGTGGGAGACCTTTCAGTCTATTCAATCTGTGCCTCCTCAGAACAATTTCATACATCTCATTCCCTCACTTAATTCCAAAAAGCAACTGACAGTTGCCAATTCAGCAGATCTACGAAGTGTGCTGGGGCAGCCGGTGGCATAGTGGCATCAGCACCAGACTTCGAGACAGAGGGTCCTGAGTTCGAATCTGGCCAGGTCCCAACCTGGAAGCAGCAATATCTGCGCAGAAGAGAGGCCTGGCAATCTATTTCCATGAAAACCCCATGAGTCGACTATGACTCGACGGCACTCAACAACAACAAAGAGCACTGCCACAACAAGAAAGCAGCGTCCATCACCAAGGACCCCCACCATCCAGGCCACCCTCTCTTCTTACTGCTGCTACCAGGTAGCTTCAAGTCCCACACCACCAGGTTCATGAAGAATTATTAACCTTAAACCAGCTGGCTCCTCAACCAGTACAGACATCTTCACTCACCACCACACCAAAATGATCATTGAACACAACCCTTGGACTCACTTTCAAGGACCCTACAACTCAAGTTCTCAGTATGATGGATTTATTTATTATTAAAACTTCGTTCTTTTAGTATTTACACAATTTGTCAGTCTTTGTGTGTAGCTTTTCACTGATTCTATTGTACTTTTTTGAATGCCTTCAAGAAAATGAATCTCAAGAGTTATATTTGGAGATTTATATGTACGTTGATAATAAACCTACTTTGTACCATTCAGTAATTAGTGGAAACTCAGATGGTCACAGCTGCAACATCTATATGAACTGCACTGGAAGTCAGGATCGATGCTGGGTGGCAGGAGCTGTGATTCAGAAACTTCAACGTCCGACACATCGTGTCTTCCACTTGTAGTCACAACAGTGAAGTGGCCAATCTAGTTGACCTTCTGGTCAATGTTGACTCCAAGGATGGTAACAGTGCAAGATTCAGCAACGGCAGCAGCACTGAGCACCCAAAATATTTCTTGTTGCAAATGGGGATTGTCTGGCACTTTGATAGCGTGAAGCTTACTTGCTATTTGTTACCCCATGCAAAATATCACCCAGGTTTTCTTGCAGACACATTTGGACTGTTTCATTGACTGAGGAATTGCAAGTGGTGCAGCTGCCAGTGAACACCCCCACAGCAGACCTTACAGTCAAGTAAGGTCATTTTGGCACAGTTAGATACACCCAGTGGCCACTTTATTAAATGCACCTGCTCATTAATGCAAATATCTAATCAGCCAATCATATGGCAGCAATTCAATGCATAAAAGCATGCTGACATGGTCAAGAGGTTCAGTTGTCGGTTAGACCAAACATCAGAATGGAAAGGAAATGTGATCTAAGTGACTTTGACTGTGGAATGATTGTTGATGCCAGTTGGGGTGGTTTGAGTATCTCAGAAACTGCTGGTCTCCTGGGATTTTCAAGCACAACTGTCTCTAGAGTTTTACAGAGAATGGTGCAAAAAAAAAAACAAAAAACATCCACTGAGCTGCAGCTCTGTGGGTGAAAGTGCCTTGTTGATGAGACTTTTGCACAGTGCTCATGTAATCTTATGTATTGTACTGTACAGCTGCCACAAAAACAAATTTTACGTAGTGACGATAAACCTGAATCTGATATGGGTCTCTATTGTGGACTGAGTGTGGGAAGGGGGCAGATAACAGGAATCATGGTTGGGAAAAAGGGAAGGTAGAGGGTAGGTAGTGAGAGGCACTAGAGAGACATTGTAATAATCAATAAACCAATTGTTTGGAATCAAGGGACCTTGCCTGGTGACTCAGAACTGGGTGTGTCGTCTGCACCCGTGCTGCCAGTTCCCACCCGACACTCCTTCTCTGCCACCTGTCCCACACCCCTCCACGGTGCTCCACCCTCACCACTCCCAACATCCCTTGTTCCCACCAGATCTACAAACTCCATGTCGACAAATACCGTATTGTGCAAGTCTTAGGTATCCTGGCTCTATATAGCTTTTATACATCTAAAAAATATATCTATATCTAAGATATACATCTTAGATACATCTATATCCTAGACTTTAGCATAGTACTGTACTTTGACTGCAAAGCACTGGAACCACAATAGAAATACATGTGTTTAAATGCAGTCTTATTACAATTTCCAGAACCTGGACCTATTACCTCCCTCTGCAACTGGATCCTCGACTTCCTAACTGGAGGACTGGCCTGTGCGGATTGGAAATAACATCTCCACCTCGCTGACAATCGACACTGGTGTACCTCAGGGGTGTGTGCTTAGCCCACTGCTCTACTCTCTCTATACCCATGACTGTGTGACTAGGCACAGCTCAAATACCATCTATAAATTTGCCGATGATGGCAGAATCTCAGATGGTGACGACAGGGTGTCCAGGAGCGAGATGTACCAGCTGTGTGGGTTCACCGCAACAACCTTGCACTCAACATCAGAAGCAGCAAAGGACTGACTGTGGACTTCAGAAAGAGTAAGGCGAGGGAACACACACCCGTCTTTATAGAGGATTCAGAAGTGGAGAGAGTGAGCAATTTCAAATTCCTGGGCGTCAGTATCTGAGGATCTAACCTGGTCCGAGGCAGCTATAAAGAAGGCACAACAGCACCTGAGTTAGAGATTTGGTATGTCCCCAAAAACATTCGCAAGTGTTTATAGACGTACGATGGAAGTATTGAAACTGGCTGCATCACTGTCTGGTACAGAGGGGGCGGCTACTGCACAGGATTGAAATAAGCTGCAGAAAGTTGTAAAATTAGTCAGCTCCATCATGGGTACTGGCCTCCCTAGTACCCAAGGCATCAAGGGGCTATACCTAGAAGATGCAGCGTCCTTCATTACAGACCCCTATCATGCCTTGTTCTCATTGCTACCATTAGGAAGGAGGTACAGAAGCCTGAAGGCACACACTCAATGATTCAGGAACAGCTTCTTCCCCTTTGCCATCTGATTTCTGAATGGGCATTGAACCCGTGAACACTACCTTGCCTCATATTGTGCTGGCCTTACTTAAGATCAATTCTAACCCTTCCCACCTAATTAGCCCTCTACTTTTTTAAGAATTGCACCATTAACCCTGTATTCTGCTTTCAAGTTTGACCTTCTGAAGTGAATCACTTCACACTCCTCCAAGCTGAACTTCACATCCAACCTCTCAGCCCAGCACTGCACCCCGGCAATATCCTGCTGTGGCTGACACTATCCACACCACCGCCATCCTCCGAATCATCTGCAAGCTTACTAACTCCACTTCTTCATCCCAGTCATTTATAAACTGAAGTTATAAGTGGCAGAATTTTTGAATTATTTTTCCTGACTTCCACGTACATTTGAAAGACCAAAGGAGTCCCATTCTATTCAAACCCATCCACAATTAAATGTCTAAATTGGTTAACTCTGAAAACTCAAGGAGAAGCAATAAGAACCTTCCATTTATAAACACACAACCAACCAATGCTTGAAATCGACCGATTTCTCAAGGCTACAGAAAGTTTTGTGGAATAAGAATGCTCACAGACACAAAGCCATGATGTGACAGCTGATGTATGCAAATAGCCCCAGCTCAATCTGCATCATCACTGACCCTGCACAATTACGTTCATACCATGTTTCAAATCACATAAATAGATTACTGGTAATTTAAAAGAAAACGCAATGAAACAGCAGCAACAACAAAACATTTAAAGCCCAGCTAAGAGTCTTGACAGGATTTGCTAATGGCCTGGGCCCAGTGATTATTTCTCAATGGCCCACACAGTGGGAAAAAATAAACAATTTATGTTTAAACATTGCTAGACACCTCTGATACTTGTGCATTGATCAGAGCTTCAAAGCTTTCCTCATAGCAATAGGTCATACCTACACGTCACATTAGCCCAGTGTTTCTTTGTTCATTCAATATTGTACATTTATCTGCAGTCGTTTCAACAGCCAGTAACATTTATTTTAATATTTAAATACAAAGGTTTAAAAAATTCAAAGTATATTTGTAACCATGCAGATTTCTGATGCAAAAAAATACACCATTCAACATATTTTAAATTTAACGTTCTTGATTGAGTGCCTTTTAATAAATAATCAGTTTTGCTGCTACATTCACCCAGCTGCAGATACAGAAATGGTTCAGAAATATTGTTAGTTAATCAAAACCGTGCTTTTTCGCTGTTGCTACTCTCTTGACAGTGGAGACAGTCCCAAAAAAAAAATTAGGTTAATAAAGAATGCGTCGTCGCAGCTTTTTTTCTCCCTGTTTAAAGGGAGACCATCTGTTAATACTGTACATGAATGATGACTGCGAGTTGCTGTTCTTTCTGAGTTCTCCTGGACGGAAAAAATACATTCTGTGAATAGTGTTAATAATCAGTGCTCTTGCTGCTTTCTTCTGGATGGAGAAGGAAACAAGCTACACATACAAGGATTAATCAACACTTTGTATTTTTGCTATGCAATGCCGGCCCAAGACCGATAGGACCCATTTATTAATATAGTGGAGCCATCCGTCAGGAGAGATTGCGCATCATTATTATTATTACTGCTACTGGTGGATCAGACAGTGTGTGTCCAGTATCGCCGTGCATTAAAAAGCAATGTGCATCATTGCCGTTGCCTGCGCTCTTGGTGCTGCTATTAGATAAGGTCGCACCGGGAGAGCAATGTCCTGAACCCGACAGGCTCCGACTGTCCCCGGCTGGCTGCTGGAGGAGGGTGTAGGCTGGGAACGCTCCGCCTGCACTCCCCGCCTCCGCCATTCCAGGTTGTCTGAGCGTCCCTCCCGTTGCCGATCCATGCGGCCGCCAGCGGCCCTCAGCCGGGTTTTAACAGCGATCCGCTGCGCTCCGCCTGGCAACATTGTAACAAAGAACAGGCGGAATGGCGGCCGGAATGGAAACATTGTATCGATCGCCGGTGCGACGTTCCAAAATACTGCAGGCACCAATCGGCAGCTGCGAGCGCCGAGCCGGACCCCTCCCTCCCGCCGCGGCCGCTTCCCTTGCCCTCCTGTGAGACCGGGCGGCACAGCCACCTACCTCCCTCCGGGGCCGGGCGCAGGCCGCGCCGGGTTTTGCCCCCCGCTTTCCGCCTGGTTTTCCGCGCAGGTTCGACTCTCGCGAATCCTGACTCCGGGTTCCAGTCCGCTCGCCCGCCAGCGCGCAAGAGCGGAAGCCGCCGACACGGCTCTTTGCCGACACCTGCCGGGAATTGTAGTCTTTATGGGCCACACGGCGCCACTCTGACTACATCCCCTAGCATGCCATTCGCCGGACCTCCATCTTCCAAGCGGCAGGGCTTTTAACCAGTTTAATGGGGATGTTCGCGCTCCTTGTCTAATATTTCCAGGAATTTAGAGATCGGTACGGGATTTCGCGAACTCTCCCACCCGCACTGCAATTTAGCCCCACAATACTTCAACGTCAATAACGCGCATGATTGGAAGTGTCTGCGGACACCAGATGTTTGCTGGGAATAGTAGTCTTACTGTGTAATAGATGGAGAAACAATAAATCTGCTCAATTAATTGAGTAAAATTATGCAGGTGATTGCGGTGGAAATAATGATGGAAATTCTCAGTGACCAGTCATTGCCAGTAGAAAGAAAGATTTAGGTCAAAGACCTTTCATCACAAACTTTTTGAAACAACAAAGCAACTTAAAATTATCTTTTTTAACTTTTCTGCAAGGAAGATGGTGTCAGTTATCCAAAGATAAAGAGCTTTGTCATAGCTGATGACGTAGTTTGTTCTGGTTAAATAGCCCCTCAGGGTTGGGAGGGGTGTGTGACTTGCTTCTCCTCTGGGTTCTGATGTGGGCACTGTGATAGGTGACGCACACAAAGTGCTGGAGGAACTCAGCAGATCAGACAGCATCTATGGAAATGAATAGCATCTATGGAAATGAATAAACAGTGGATGTTTCAGGCCGAGACCTTTCTTAAGGCTTGAATATAGTGTGCTCCTTCTTCCATTAATTACACTGGGACTGCTTTACTGAGGGATTTCAAATGGTACAACCATCAGTAAAGGCTCCCACTGCTGGCCTTACAATGATCGGAAGATCATTGATGGTACATCTTAAGATAGATGGTTGGGTCAATTGGAGGTGTTACAATTTTCTACCTGGAGGTACGTAGGTGCTCAATTTCCTCATTTGCAGACACCAGTCAGCTCGGACTGGCAAAAGCATCTCCACAATCATTCCTCCAGCCTTTTGTCTGTGTCCACAATCAGGTGCACCACAAGGCTGTGTGCTTAACCCCTAGCTCTACTCACTTTACACTTATGACTGCAGAGCTCCAATGCCACATTTAAGTTTGCTGATGACCACTGTCACTGGCCAAATCAAAGGGAGTGAAGAATTGGCACATAGGAGGGAGATTGAAAATCTGGTCGAATGGTGTCAAAACAATAATCTCTCATTTAATATCTGCAAACCAAAGATCTGATTATTGCCTGAAGGAGGAGGAAAATGGAAGTCCATAAGCCGTTCCTAATCAGAGGTGGAGAGAGTCAGTAACTTTTAAAATCTTGGTGCCATTTGTCCTGGATCAGCATTTAAGTGCAATTATAAAGAAGGCACGGCAATGCTGCTACTTTCTTAGAAGTCTCGGAGGTGCAGGACGGTTACAGTGAAGTGTGTTGACATGGAATCGAGACAGTGGGGCCCGCTGGAGAGTGGGGAATAAGCCAATGATTGGCCTTGCTGGAGCAGATTTGAAAGCAGTTCAATGCGGCAGAAGCAAGGCGAAACAGAATCGGGGTAGACCCTGGGCCCGAGAGCGAGGAAAGGCCCAAGGTTTGGACAGTGTAAGCGCAGGAGCAGATTGAGAAGATCAGGGTGTCAGGGATGGGGCCAACTGTCAGGTTGGTTTTCAGGTCTCTGCTCGGCAAAGCTTACCCTTCTCTGCACTGAACTTCAGCTTGCTGTTCTGTTTGATTTACACGTCTCTGCATACACGCTCAAGGATGTATGAGTAATAAGTGTGCTTTAAAATTTGAACTTTGAAAAGATTTGGCATATCACCTAAAACTTTGACACACTTTTATATATGCACAGTGTGGAGCATCCTGACTGGTTGTTTCACAGCCTGATATAGAACCATCGAAGTTCATAGAGGGAAACGCCTACCAAAAAAAGTAGTGGATACAGCCCAGACCATCATAGGAAAAGCTGTATCTCCATATACAATAAAATAAAATGAAGTTAAATTAAATAATACAGGGGCCTGGCCATATCGTACTGTTCCTGGATATACAGTGGCATTCAAGTCACCAGGCAGAAGGAAAATACTTGGAGTTGTGCGGTCCACTAGCAAGGAAGAGACCAGCACTTGTGGGGCCCCTGGGATACCAGAGGCAGCATGTATCCACTCCTGGGCTGTTACAAATGGCATAGTGGTGTTGATGCCTCAGTGGCATGGGCAGAACTGGGAGATACATGGGAGACGCCTTTGGGGGTCGATCCTTTTGTTGCATGAATAGTGTCACAGGAGAAAAGTACTGGTAGTCATGAAGCAGCCTCTTTATTCGACAAGATACAGTAGACATCATAAGGTCTGTCTGGCCCAACGCTACCCAACATTTTATGTACTAGACATCAAAGGACAATTCCACATTTACAATGCATCCTCATGTCTGATATGGGGAGAGGACAGGACCGAAAGAAGCTGCAGACGGTTGTAAACTTAGTCGGCTTCATCTTGGGTACTAACCTACAAAGTACCCAGGACATCTTCAAGCAGCTGTGTCTCAGAAAGGCAGCGTCCATTATTAAGGGCCTCCAGCACCCTTTTCTTACTGTTACCATCAGGTAGGAGGTACAGCAGCCTGAAGGCACACACTCAGCGATTCAGGAACAGCTTCTTCCCCCCTGCCATTTGATTCATAAATGGACATCGAACCCTTGAACTGTTAAAATGTATTTTATTTCTGTTTTTTGCATCATTTTAAATCTATTTGTTATACTTCTACTGTAATTGATTTACTTATTTAATTATTATTATTATTTTATCTTATTTCATTTATATATTTTTTTCTTCTTCTTCTATATTATGTATTGCATTGAACTGCTGCTGCTAAGTTAACAAATTTCACGACACATGCCGGTGACAATAAACGTGATTCTGATTCTGATGCATTGGGGATTGTTGGTTGTGCAGTGCTCCATGTAAACGTGTTCAGCGGTGGGGAGGGTTTTGCCTGTGGTAGATCAGACGCCTCCAACACTTACTGCAGTCTTTTGTGTACCTAAGCATTGAAAGTTTCATACCAGGGAAGGTCTTACAGAGGTGGACAAAATTACGAGGGGTAAATACATGCAGGTTTTTCCCTTCAGGGTGGGTGAGGTTAGAACTTGAGGTCACAGGTTTAGGGTGAAAGGTGAAATGTTTAAGAGAAACTTGAGGAGTAGGGGAGCTTCTTCACTCAGAGGATGGCGGGAGTGCAGAACAAGCTGCCAACGGAAGTGGTAGATACGGGTTCAGTAGCTACACAATAAGAAGAGTGACTTGAGTGAGGGATAGCTGAGCTCGTTGGAACACTTCAGAACACAGCTAGGCATGGTATGCTAAATGTACCATATCGATTGTCTCGCTGAACTCTGCCTGGGCGCAGCTGCGGTGACAACCTGGGAGGAAGGAGAACTTGTTGGTGTAAGAAGTGAGGTATCACTTCCCACCTAAGGGTATAAACTCAAGCACTCCACATTTACAGAAGACTGAGTTGTGAGTGGCGTCAGGGACAGAACAGGGAGCAAAGGCACTCTGCAGTGGATTTGGGGCCCATGGCCATTCCTTTAGATATTGCTTCTGTTCCCTTGAGTACTGAATAAATTGGCTAGCGCTTTAAAGTTATTGGGCATCCTCTGATTTCTCTCACCAGCAGATCTCCAATCAAACGTAATGAAGGGACGCATGGCCAAGGGAATCATGTGCAGAGTGATCCCTGGCGGAAAGCACAGAATGGGTAGGGTGCTGGGGAAGACGTGTTTCGTGGTGGGATCCCATTGAAGATAGCGGAATCTACAGAGAATGATATGCTGGATCTAGGATGATTTGGTAGGTGAATACGTGGTTGAGGAACTGGGTCAGGGGGCGGGGGTTCAGATTTCTGGATCGTTGGAATCTCTTCTGGGAAAGGTATGATCTGTGCAAAAGGGACTGGTTACACCTGAACCCGAGGACGTCCAGTATTCTTGTGGGCAGGTTTTCTAGAGTTGTTGGAGAGGGTTTAAACTAACCTGGTCGGGGGATGGGAATCAGAGCAATAGGGCTGTTGGTTTACAAGTAGAGACAGTGTGTAGTGAGACTGTCAGGAAGGACAGGCAGGTGATAGGGCAAAATTGCAGTCAGCGGGATGAGTTGCAGTGTAAAAGGAGACAAAGTAGAAAAGGGTGACTGATACAGGGCCGAATACACACAGTACATTAGATTTTGAGGACACTCAGTTCTCGTTTATTGTCATTTAGAAATGCATGCATTAAAAAATGATACAATGTTCCTCCAGAATGATATCACAGAAACACAGGACAAACCAAGACTAAAACTGACAAAACCACATAATTATAACATCGAGTTACAACAGTGCAAAGCAACACTGTAATTTGATAAAGAGCAGACCGTGGGCACGGTAAAAAAAGTCTCAAAGTCCCGATAGCCTCATCATCTCATGCAGACAGTAGAAGGGAGAAACTCTCCCTGCCGTGAACCTCCAAGCGCCGCAAGCTTGTCGATGCAGCACCATTGGAAGCACCCGACCGCAGCGGACACTTGAGTCCGTTTGAAAACTTCGAGCCTCCGACCAGCCCTTCGACACCGAGCACCGAGCACCATCTCTGCCGAGCGCTTCAACCCCGCCCCGGCCGCCGAGCAACAAGCAAAGCTGAGGACTCGGGGCCTTCCCCTCCGGAGGTTTCAGACCACACAGTAGCAGCAGCAGTGAAGCAGACATTTCAGATATTCCTCTGTGCTCTCATGTCTGTCTCCATCAAATCAGGATTGTGCACGGCACCTTACTTGACAAATAACAGACATCACCACCGCAGTGGCCACTGCGAGCTGCGTCGCGCCACCATCTTCTCCTCTCCTTACCATGGAGTATGGCAGTTGATCTTGTAAGACAGTTAGGGTTTAGCACATATAACATTGTGGGCATCTGAGTCATGGCTGGAAGAAGATTATAGTTGGGAACTTAACATTCAAGAATACATGTTGTATCAAAAGGACAGGCAGGTAGACAGAGGGGGATGGCGTAGCTCCGTTGGTAAAAAATGAAATCAAATCCTTAGAAAGAGATGACATCAGATTGAAAGATGCAGAATTCTTGTAGATAGAGTTAAGTAACTGCAAGGGTAAAAAGATCCTGCTGGTAGTTATATACAGGCCTCTGAACAGTAGCTGGATGTGGGCTACAAATTACAACAGGACTGTGTAAAAAGGGCAATGTCATGAGGGATTTCAATATGCAGGTAGATTGGGAAAATCAGGTTGGTGCCAATGTTCCCTCTAATGTGTGCGTGTACACATCTTTTGCCACTAGCATGCAAATGAACGTAAACTATGCACCTTCTATCTCATTGGCATATTAAGTATATTTCATGATTATACACAATCACATTTCCTTTTCCTGTTTCTGATGCGATGGAGTTGACAACATGGAGTTTGCAATGACTTTTCTGCAGATTTTAGAATGAGCTTATTTACACTGGTTTTTGAAATAATTATTGACTATGTTGAATTCCAAAGAGGCAAAGGGCATGAATTACAAACAAACTGCTAGTTCATTTAAAGTGGAATGGCTTAGTGACAATTTCAAACAACTTTATAACACATGAAAAGATTGACATTATTGCATGCTGTCATGTGGCCTATGAGAAATAAGACTCAGTGATGTATATTATCTTATTTATTTTAAACGATGAACAACAAACTGGCCGTGGTAGTTTAATATCCTTCAGGAATAGCTTCAGGTTTACTTTCACTGAAAAATTCAGTGCACACGTGTTGTTGTCACTAAGAAAAAAATTGCACAGCACAAGATTTTAATGCACGCTGGTCATTACAAATTAGACTTGTTACGTACCAGCAGCAATGGAGCACAAACTGAGTCAGATTTCAATGTTAAACCACTATCTTTATTAGTATCTACTCCAAATATAGAAATTTAAATGAAATAAACAGAAGTTAACAGTGTTACGCATGTGTGTGTCTCCCAAACTATCAAGCTTAGGAACAGTTCTTAAAGTCTTAAATGGCAAACTAGAAAAGTCCAGTAATCCACGGAGTAAATGAGGGGAGAGATTTGTAAATCAATGTTAAAATGTAGAGAGAAGGCGATCATGAACAATTCCACAGGTTCCACACTGGGAAAATGAAGTAACAGTTGCTGAAGATCTTATCCGTCAAGTTGTTCCCAAATCCATGTAGAAATATCCCAAGGTGACACTCACAGAATATCCCTTCGCACAAGTGGTTACCACTTAACACACCCAAATCCGGGTAAGGGTTAACAAGAGTGGTCGCCACAGGACACTCCAACAAAATCCACATATGGATCATACAAAGTGACAGTTACACATCCAATGTGCACGGAGTGCCGTTAATCAACCCCATCCTTTGGGCATGGGAAAGTATCAGACTTTACCCATTCCTAGCGAGCTGTTCCTGGCCGCAGTTCAAAGCTTCCACTCTCTCTCTCTCTCTTCTCTACTCTGAAAGTCCCAGCGGTCTGTTGCAGCTTGTTATACTGACGTCATAGTCCCGCCTCATTCAGGCATTTTAAAGTGACACTCACAGTAAACGGAATCGCGGTCACGTAACAGACTGAACAATGGTTGGTGCTGGATCCCAAGAGAAGAGAATTTGTAGAATGTCTGCAAGATGGCTTTTTAGGGCAGCTTGTTGTTGAGCTCACTTGGGGATCAGCTATTCTAGATTACATGTTGTGCAATGAGCCAGAATTGATTAGAGAGCTTAAGGTAAAGGAACCCTTAGGGGAGAGTGAATTTTGTCCTATCATCTACCTGTCCTTCCTGATAGTCTCACTACACACTGCCTCTACTTGTAAACTAACAGCCCTATCACTCCGGTATCACTCAATTTTACACAAGGTGTATTTCTCACAAATTTGTTATCAACATGCCATCTCCTTTACCGTTATGATGGATATTCACTTTCCAGGGCTTGAGAGGCTTAATGCCAAACTCAGCTTTCTAGCCTAATGGCATGGCCTTTCCAAAGGGTCAGAGTCATTGGTGATAAAGTTAAACTTTTAACAAACATTGTTTGCTCAGCTTTTTGTTGTAAACAAGAACCAGTCACCAGTTCTTCATGTAAGTTGCAAGCAGTAATCAGTTTGTAGTTGGAAGTACAGATTTGCAAGGTGAATTGATCAGGAATCTCCTTGTCTGCATTAGTCAAGCGCAAGACAACGAGGTTGTACTACTTAGCACAATATCTCTCACCCTCTGCATGCCACCCTGGCTGAACAGAGGAGCACTTTTAGTAATAGACTAAGACAACTGCGCTTCTTGCTATATGAGGTGTTTCTTACCTTTGTCTATTAGGCTCTATAATGAGTCACCCTATAGCCAGGGAAGTGATGACCCCGTCCTGTTAGACTGTTCGAAGTACTTTTTTTATTCTTTCTTCTCTTCTAATATTTGTATATTTATGCACTTGTAATGCTACTCTGACACTATAATGTCTTTTGGGGACAATAAAGTATCTATCTATCTAAACATAGTTATGAACTAGGATGTCTGTGTACTCAGAAAGTCAGCCCAAACATCCTGTGGATGCGTGGGATCTCTGTTGCCAGAAGGTTTGAACATCATCTGTATGAGTTACTTTGTCCCAGCAAAGGTATCTGGAAAGTATCACATGCAGATGTCATCTAGTAGAAAATAGTATAAATATCCAACGCATTGGGGATTGTTAGTAAGGACAGAAAGATGGGATTACAGAAAGAAGAACTAGAAGTCATTCCTCAATTTCCAGTGTCTGTGATGGATGACTTGCTCGTCTGCGACTTATTAGTGTATTGTTCTAGTTCGTAAGAGTTGTAGCTGTGTTTGGAAATTCTTTGTAGTTTGCAAAAGTTTTATAGTTTGGAAATCTTTTACAAATCAGAAATCCTCAGTGAGTGTTAAATCTGTGTTAAAATTTACTTAACTAAATGTGTATCATTAAAAATAAAACAATCTGTGAGCTGGAAGTATCTCCTCCTTGTTAGGCAGGGGAACCATCATTCAAGCTGTGGATATTGGCAGTAAATTTCACGGCAGAGGCTGGACAAGGAAGTAAGTTTGTTCTTGAAGAGTAGGTTGAAACTGTATAACTTCCTTACTGTGAGCATACCCATAGATACCGATATCAGCTAGGGCTTAAACTCTCCATTAGAGTCTACGGCTCTGTGGGCAGGGAAACCAATATCATCACTCTGTGAGGGAAATGTTGCTCATAACTTGAACTTGGAGGCTAACATCACAACCTACCTTAAACATGTCCTTCCCATGGGATGCAAACTGCTCTCTGAAATGGCCAATCAGTTCAATGACAGTCGGTGGTTCCTATTTGGAAGCATTCAGTGATGGTCTCATCAACACTTATGACTGTGAGGCTAAGTACAGTTCCAATGCCACGTTCAAGTTTGCTGACAACACCACTGTCGTAGGTAGAACCAAAGGTGGTGATGACTCAGCATTTGGGAGGGAGACTGAAAATCCGGCTGAGTCGTGCCATAGCAACAACCTCCTACTCAATGTCAGCAAGACCAAGGAACCGATTATCAGCTTCAGGTAGAGGAAACCGGAGGTCCATGAGCCAGTTCTCATCAGACGATCAGAGGTGGAGAGGGCCAGTAACTTTAACTCCTCAGTGATATCGTTTCAGAGGACCTGTCCTGGGCCCAGTATGTAAGGGCAATTTTGAAGAAAGCACGACAGTACCTCTACTTTCTTCGGAGTTTGCGAAGATTTGGCAAGACATCTATAACTCTTGACAGATTTCTATAGATGTATAGCGGTGAGTATATTGACTGGCTGCCTCAGAGCCTGTAACGGAAACACCAATGCCCTTGAATGGAAAATCCTACAGAAAGCAGTGGAGAACAGCAGGAAAGCAGAATCCATCATCAGGGTCCCCTACTACCCAGGTCATACTGCCATTGGGAAGAAGCTATGGGAGCTTCAGGAGACACACCACCAGGTTCGGGAACAGTTATTTCCTCTTAACCATCACACTCTTGAGCTAAAGGAGATAACTTCACTCAACTTCACTTGCCCCGATATTGAAGTGTTCCCACAACTTATGGACTCAATTTTAAGGACTCTGCATCTCATGTTCTTGGTATTTATTGCTTATTTATTTATTATTGTTGTTATTTCTTTCTTTTTGTATTTGCACAGTTTGTTGTCTTGGTTCAACACCCAAGATGGTGTGGTCTTTCTTTGATACTATTATGGTTATTATTCTATTGTGTACTTATAGAACAGCCTAGAAGAAAACAAATCTCAGGGTTGTATTTGGTGACATAGGTACTTTGATAATAAATTTACATTGAGGCCACCATCTTCAAGATTATAACTGATCACCTTTAAGTCAGGGGAGTAACAACTAAGTGGTGGTGGTGGTGGCATCCATTAGTCTCGCGAGACCATGGATCTTGCACCTGGAAAGTCTTGCTTCAGGAGTGTCCTCTCCAGAACGCAGACCTGGGCAAGGTTGCGTGGAAGACCGGCAGTTGCCCATGCTGCAAGTCTCCCCTCTCCACGACACCGATGTTGTCTAAGGGAAGGACAAGGGCCGATACAGCTTGGCACCAGTGTCATCACAGGAGTTGCCAGAACAAGGGTGAAGGCAACGTCCGACTGCCTTAGGGACTCCAGCTCCAGATTTGTCCTCAGGGTTTACTCCCATAACCTTTCCCATCAGTGGGTATGGCTGCAAGGCAGTAGAGGTTTGAAATCAGAGCTTTCCCTCTCTTAGATGGACTGCCTTCCCAGGCTGATGGGCTCCATCTACCCAAAACAACTAAGTATGATTGTACTTTTCAGCCAGTGTGGGGCTGGAATGCAGGAGGGAATTTTGCTGCTCTCTTGAGTTGGCATCTTTTATTATTGGTGCAAGATAGAGGTGATGACAGTTGGGGCAACTGGATAATGGCCCTTTATTAAGGATTAGTAAACCTTTCTGGCAAAGGGATGCTAGGAGGCCTTCTAAAATGAAATATTGGGAGTGCAGAAAACACTCAGTAGCTATTTTATTAGGTACACCTGTATACCTGCTCGTTAATGCAAATATTGAATCTGTCAATCATATGGCAGAAACTCAATGCATAAAGCTATGCAGACATGGTCAAGAGCAGGGTTCCAAACCTGGTGTCCATAGACCCTTTACTTAATGGTAATAGTCCATGGCATAATGTGGTCCAGAGGTTCAGTTGTTGTTCAGCCCAAACTTCAGAATGGGGAAGAAATATAATCTGAGTGACTCTGACTGTGGAATGCTGGTGCCAGACAGGATGGGTTGACTATCTCAGAAGTTGCTGATCTCCTGGGATTTTCATGCACACCAGTCTCTAGAGTTTACAGAGAATGGTGTGAAAAACCAAAAAACATTCAGTGAGCGATGGTTTTGTGGGCCAGATGAGAGAGGTTAGCGGAGAATGGCCAGGCTCATTCAAGCTGACAGGAAGGCATTAGGCCATGGAAAGCAACAACTTCCAGGAGCTTGATTCATTAAGTTATAGCATGCAGCCATTTTTATAATAGAAAACTGTATTTGCTGTTAAACCTGTGAATAATCACAGTATTCTTAAGCAGAACCTGGTCTGTTAAATTTACTAGCCCTCTCCACCTCTGATCCTTTGATGAGGACTGCCTCATGGACCTCTGGCTTCCTCTACCTGAAGCTGATAATCAGTTTCTTGGTCTGGCTGACATTGAGTAGGTTGTTATTGTTATGGCACGACTCAGCTGGATTTTCAATCTCCCACCCAAATGCTGAGTCGTCACCACCTTTGATTCGACCTACAACAGTGGTGTTGTCTTCCTGTGGCCACTATTCTGTTATGAAAATGTACTTTCACTGGTAATCTTATCAACTAATATTGTAAAAGCTGTCCCAAATTCAAGCTCAGGTAGATTAACTTTGATTTGTCTCCCAGTGCGCACCAGTTTTTAATAAAACACCAACTTCATCTAGCCTTTCAGTTTGCTCCAACATAACTGCTCTCGAGCCTGCTGATGTGGCCCCAAGAGTGCACTGCTGATATATGGCGACATTTTTCAGGCAGCCCACGAAAGTATTCAGATCTTTTCTATTGCATATACTTCTGAACTACACTCGCTGCAATCCGCAGCCAGGGCCGGATTAACCTGGTAGCAGAAGAAGCATATGCTACGGGCCCCACATTTTCGAGGGTCCCTCACTAAGTGCTTGCAAGCTGCAGTCTGGTGAAATCGGCATCTCAGCGTGTTCTCACGACGATCTGGCAACGCTGTTGTTTTCATGTGGGGAGAGCTGCATGGTATGTGTGTGCAAGCATGTGTTGGCTCCTTGCTGTGTCGTGGTGACCTTTGTGCTATCTCTCACACTCCCAAGCCGCTGCAATGTGCGCTGTTACGCCGCAGGAAGGTGCGCCGTTGACTTTGACTGTGCGCTATATTTTGCCGTCTGGACCAGTTGAAAGATTTGTGAAGTTTTTGGATATGGAAGGTCATAGTGCTGAATAGCTCACTCAAAGTTTACTTGACTTTTTAAAAGGAAAATAACATTGATATGTAAGACAGCCGTAGTCAAAGTAATGACAATGCCAGCAACATGAGTGGCAAGTATAGTGGCTTACAAGCACGAATTAAAGAGCGGAATGAGTTTGCGGATTACATTCCATGTTTTGCACATTCGCTAAGTTTGTTTGGAAAATGTGCTGCTGAATGTTGTCAAGAAGCATAAATTTTCTTTCAATTTGTAGAAAGCCTGTACACATTTTTTTCTGCTTCTGCTTATCGGTGGGATCTCCTTTCTGCTGCATTTTCTGATGGTGGTGCTCATTTGCCCATTGTGAAAAGAATGTCAGATACCAGGTGGTCAGCTCGTGCAGATGCAACAAAAGCACTTTTACACAGCTTTTCTGCAATAAAACAAGTCTTAGATGACATTTCAAATAATGATCAGAAGGCAGAGTGTCGACAACAGGCATGATGAAGTTGGAAACAGGAATAATGGTCATATTGTGGGATCAAGTATTACAGCACTTTCAAATGATCAGTGCTTCTTTGCAATCTTCTGGCCAAGACTTGAACATAGCTTGTGAGCTCTATGAATCCTTGCATGGATATATTCAAATTATGCAGTCTACTTTTTCAGACATTGAGCAAAAAGCCAAGGATCTGACCAAGTGTGAAGATTATGAACAGCAAACTCGAAGAAAACACAAGCAAAATTGCACGTATGATAATTTCAGTGGTTCCAATACTCTTGATCCACTTGTTGAATCTCAAACGCCTTCTCAGAAGCCTAAAAGTCGAATATTTCTTGCCATTATTGACAGCTTGCTTTCTGCCCTGTCAAAAAGGCAGAAAGCTTATCTAAAGGTGAATAACAGGAATTCTGCAGATGCTGGAAATTCAAGCAACACACATCAAAGTTGCTGGTGAACGCAGCAGGCCAGGCAGCATCTGTAGGAAGAGGTGCAGTCGATGTTTCAGGCCGAGACCCTTCATCAGTACTAACTGAAGGAAGAGTGAGTAAGGGATTTGAAAGTTGGGGGGGGAGGGGGAGATCCAAAATGATAGGAGGAGACAGGAGGGAGAGGGATAGAGCCAAGAGCTGGACAGGTGATAGGCAAAAGGGGATACGAGAGGATTATGGGACAGGAGGTCCGGGAAGAAAGACAAGGGTGGGGGGGGGGAACCCGGAGGATGGGCAAGAGGTATATTCAGAGGGACAGAGGGAGAAAAAGGAGAGTGAGAGGAAGAATGTGTGCATAAAAATAAGTAACAGACGGGGTACGAGGGGGAGGTGGGGCCTTAGCGGAAGTTAGAGAAGTCGATGTTCATGCCATCAGGTTGGAGGCTACCCAGACGGAATATAAGGTGTTGTTCCTCCAACCTGAGTGTGGCTTCATCTTTTCAGTAGAGGAGGCCGTGGATAGACATGTCAGAATGGGAATGGGATGTGGAATTAAAATGTGTGGCCGCTGGGAGATCCTGCTTTCTCTGGCGGACAGAACGTAGATGTTCAGCAAAGTGGTCTCCCAGTCTGCGTCGGGTCTCGCCAATATATACAAGGCCACATTGGGAGCACCGGACGCAGTATATCACCCCAGCCGACTCACAGGTGAAGTGTTGCCTCACCTGGAAGGACTGTTTGGGGCCCTGAATGGTGGTGAGGGAGGAAGTGTAAGGGCATGTGTAGCACTTGCTCCACTTACATGGATAAGTGCCAGGAGGGAGATCAGTGGGGAGGGATGGGGGGGACGAATGGACAAGGGAGCTGCGTAGGGAGCGATCCCTGCGGAATGCAGAGGGGGGGGGAGGGAAAGATGTGCTTAGTGGTGGGATCCTGTTGGAGGTGGCGGAAGTTACGGAGAATAATATGTTGGACCCGGAGGCTGGTGGGGTGGTAGGTAAGGACCAGGGGAACCCTATTCCTAGTGGGGTGGCGGGAGGATGGAGTGAGAGCAGACGTACATGAAATGGGGGAGATGTGTTTAAGAGCAGAGTTGATAGTGGAGGAATGGAAGCCCCTTTCTTTAAAAAAGGAAGACATCTCCTTCGTCCTAGAATGAAAAGCCTCATCCTGAGAGCAGATGCGGTGGAGACGGAGGAATTGCGAGAAGGGGACGGCGTTTTTGCAAGAGACAGGGTGAGAAGAGGAATAGTCCAGATAGCTGTGAGAGTCAATAGGCTTATAGTAGACATCAGTGGATAAGCTGTCTCCAGAGACAGAGACAGAAAGATCTATAAAGGGGAGTGAGGTGTCGGAAATGGACCAGGTAAACCTGAGGGCAGGGTGAAAGTTGGAGGCAAAGTTAATAAAGTCAACGAGTTCTGCATGCGTGCAGGAAGCAACGCCAATGCAGTCGTCGATGTAGCGAAGGGAAAGTGGGGGACAGATACCAGAATTCTTTTTTTTTTCCAAAAATACTTTATTCAGAAATATTACAAAATAAAAATATTTACATACAAGAAAAGAAAACCATTCGTTGACTGTGAGTCCTTATTCAATACAGTTATTAACAATAAAAATTTTGCGTTGACTCTCTGTTCATTTACAAATGAAAGATGTTTACAGTAAATCATGCGTTTACTTTCAACCCTTGGTCAAGAGTTAAGACTTATTAACAATCAAAATTTTCAACAATAAAGGCAGGCAATGGCTCTAATACTTTCCCAAATTAACAATTCCACCCACTCCTTGGGCACCATGTTGATTATCTGTCCACACCGCTGATGAGGGTCGGTCTCCTCCCCACCCAACCTCTCCCCCTCCTACGGGTGATGAACGTTAAACTGTGGTCCTTCCCCACCGGGCCTTCGCGGTGGCTGCACCAAGTTTGAGTGCATCCCTCAGAACGTATTCCTGCAGACGAGAGTGTGCCAGTCGGTAGCATTCAGTCACGGACATCTCCGTCAGCTGGCAGACCATCAAGTTTCAGGCCGACCAAAGAGCGTCTTTCACCGAATTGATGATCTGCCAGCAGCACCGGATGTTGGTCTCCGTGTGCGTCCCCGGGAACAGCCCGTAGATCACGGAGTCCTCGGTAATGCAGCTGCTGGGCATGAATCTTAGTACTGTCCCTTCCATTCTCTTCCACACCTTCTTTGCGAACCCACAGTGTGCAAAGAGGTGAACCACCGACTCCACCCCATTACAGTCCTCCCGTGGGCAGTGGGGTGTGGAGGAACCATTCCGGGCGTACAGGAGGGATCTGACTGGGAGGGCCCCTCTCACCGCCAGCCAGGCGAGGTCTTTGTGCCTGTTGGTGAGATCTGGCGATGAGGCATTTTGCCAGATGAACTGGACGGTCTGCTCAGGGAACCACGCCACTGTGTCCATCACGTCCTTCTCCTGCAGTGCCTGCAGGACACTACGTGCCGACCACTGCCTGATGGCCCTGTGGTCAAATGCGTTGGTCTTGAAGAATTTTTCTACGAAGGACAGGTAAGGGGGCAACGACCAGCTGATGGGGGCGTTGCGCGGGAGTGGGGCCAGACCCATCCTTCGTAGCCAGGGCGACAGGTAGAACCTGGGCACATAGTAGTACTTTGTGCCCACGTATCTGGGATCCACGCACAACCTGATGCAGCCACACACGAAGCTGGCCATCAGGGTGAGGGCGACATTGGGGACGTTCTTGCCCCCATTGTCCAGGGACTTGTGCATGGCGGTCCATCTCACCCGCTCCATCTTGGATCCCCAGACGAATCTGAAGACAGCCCGGGTGATTTCCGAGCTGTAGGAGCGGGGGACGGGCCAGACCTGCGCCAAGTACGGCAGCCCTGAGAGCACCTCACACCTGATGACCAGGTTCTTGCCCGTTATCGACAGGGAGCGCGCTCCCCACAGTCCCAGTTTCTGTTTCACCTTGGCAGTCCGCTCCCGCCAGTTCTTGTTGCACGCCTCGGCCCCTCCGAACCAGATCCCCAACACCTTCATGTGGTCAGACCTGATGGTGAAGGGGACGCTGGATCGGTCTGGCCAGTTGCCGAAGAGCATGGCTTCGCTCTTCGTGCGGTTGAGCCTGGCCCCCGTCGCTAGCTCGAACTGTTCGCAGATGCTGATCAGCCTGCGAACTGACCTCGGATCAGAGCAGAAGACGGTGACGTCGTCCATGTACAGGGAGGTTTTCACTTGGGTCCCTCCACTGCCTGGCAGCGTCACCCCTCTTATGCCCTCACCCCTCCTGATGGCCTCGGCAAAGGGCTCTATACAGCAGACAAACAAGACAGGGGAGAGGGGACAGCCCTGCCTGACTCCAGACCTGATGGGGAAGCTGTCTGTTTCCCACCCGTTGACCTGGGCTGCACTACGGATGTCTGCGTAGAGCAGTCTGATCCAATTCCGGATTCCCTCCCCAAATCCCATTTTGGAGAGCACGTCCGCCATGTACGTGTGCGATATCCTGTCGAAGGCTTTCTCCTGGTCCAAGCTGACCAGGCAGGTGTCCACCCCCCTGTCCTGCACGTAGGCGATGGTGTCCCTCAGCAGCGCGAGGCTGTCTGAGATCTTCCTGCCCGGTACAGCACAGGTTTGGTCTGGGTGGATCACCTGTCCCAGAGCAGACCTGACCCTGTTGGCGATAGCCTTGGACAGGATCTTGTAATCCACATTCAGGAGAGAGATGGGTCTCCAATTCCTAATGTCCTCCCTTTCCCCCTTCTGCTTGTAGATGAGGGTGATGATGCCCTTCCTCATGGACTCAGACATGCTACCCGCCAGAAGCATAGCGTTGTACACTTCCAGCAGGTCTGGGTCCATCCAGTTCCACAGAGCCGAGTACAACTCAGCCGGTAAGCCGTCGCTTCCGGGAGTCTTACCCGACCCAAAGGAATCTGTCTGCTCGTCCAGGGTCAGTGGCTGATCCAGACTCTCCCGCTTACCGTCGTCTAAGACCTGCGTGATAGACGACAGGAAGTTGCGGGAGGCTGTGGATTCTGTGGCCTTTTCGTCGTACAGACCGGCATAGAAGGACTTGCAGATCCTCAGTATGTCGGTCTGCGAGGTCGCGACTGAGCCGTCCTCTTCCTTAAGGTTGTGGATCACAGAGCTCCCCCTGTGCACCTTTTGGAAGAAGAAACGTGAGCACGTCTCGTCCTGCTCCACGGTTCGGACCCTTGATCGGAAGATGATCTTGGAGGATTCGGCGGCGAGGTGCTGGGCTTGCCGGCCCTTCACCGCTCGCAGTTCCTCCCTGACATCCACCCCCTTCGACTGCAGAAGGAGAAGTTGCTGCAACTCTGTCTGGGCTGGTCAATGTGTACGCCACCCCCGTGCGGAGCGAGCGGCTGGCCGTCTTAGAGCAGCTCCCAAAGCTGCTGGTGACGCCCCAGCCGGTCGTTCTGGCCGGAGACTTCAACTGCACCATTGATGCGGCTGGAGGACCCGGCAGGCTGGACAGTACCTCTAGACTCCTGAGGGAAACGGTGAAGACAGCCAAGTTGCGCGACGCCTGTGGCACCCCCACAAGCGGAGCACAGCCGCAGGCCACCTGGACACGATCGGACGACTCAGCCCGATCCCGGATCGACTTCCTCTTCCTGTCTCAGTCCCTCACGGTCAGGTTCACCGACGTCACGCCGGTGTTCTTCTCTGACCACTGCCTTCTGAGAGCCACCAGTCGCTTACGGGAGGACCAGGCAGGCAGGGGGACGTGGAAGCTGAATGTTAAGCTGCTGACCCCAGAGAATATCGAGGAACTAGAGAAGGAGTACACAGGTTGGAGAACCTTGAAAGCCTTCTTTGATTCCCCGGTTCACTGGTGGGAAGCTACCAAGGAGAACATTAGGAGGTTCTTCATTCGCAAGGGTATCCAGAAAGCAAGGCAGGAGCAGAGGGAACTGTGTAAACTCCGGACAGATACCAGAATAGGCACGGAACATAGATTGTTCCACAAACCCAACAAAAAGGCAGGCATAGCTAGGACCCATACGGGCGCCCATAGCTACACCTTTAGTTTGGAGGAAGTGGGAGGAGCCAAAGGAGAAATTATTAAGAGTAAGCACTAGTTCCACTAGACGGAGCAGAGTGGTGGTAGAGGGGAACTGATTAGGTCTGGAATCCAGAAAGAAGCGTAGAGCTTTGAGACCTTCCTGATGGGGGATGGAAGCATATAAGGACTGGACATCCATGGTGAAAATAAAGCGGTGGGGGCCAAGGAACTTAAAATCATCGAAAAGTTTAAGAGCGTGAGAAGTGTCACGAACATAGGTCGGAAAGGATTGAACAAGGGGTGATAAAACCGTGTCGAGGTATGCAGAAACGAGTTCGGTGGGGCAGGAGCAAGCTGAGACAATAGGTCGGCCAGGATCTTGGGTAGGAGGTAGAAACGGGAAGTGCGGGGTGTGGGAACTATAAGGTTGGTAGCAGTGGATGGGAGATCCCCTGAGCGGATAAAGTCGGTGATGGTGTGGGAGACAATGGCCTGGTGCTCCTTAGTGGGGTCACGATCGAGGGGTAAATAAGAGGAGGTATCCGCGAGTTGTCGCTGTGCCTCGGCAAGGTAGAGGTCAGTACGCCAGACTACAACAGCACCCCCCTTATCGGTGGGTTTAATAATAAGGTTAGGATTAGTGCGGAGGGAGTGGAGAGCAGAGCGTTCCGAAGGAGTGAGGTTGGAAAGGTGAATGGTGTTTTTGGATTCCTTCATCAGTTACAGTCGTTTACACCTGAAGAGATCGTAAAGAGGTCATCAAATCTTATTAAATCATATCCGGAAATCTGGAAGAAAGTCTTGATGAAGAATTTGTGCAGTTTACTGAACTGTTGAAAACTGATCTTGCTTCTCATACTGGTGCGAAACAAGACCTTGTAGAGTTGCAGTTGTACCGTTTGCTAACTGACAATTCTTTAGGGTCATGTTTTCCAGACGTAGAAAATGCCTTGTGCATCTATTTGTCACTCATGGTTACCAACTGCAGTAGAGGATGCTCATTTTCAAAACTGAAAAGGATTAAAAATGAACTAAGGAGCACCATGGATCAAAACAGATTGAACAATCTCACTCTAATGAGCATTGAACATGAACTTCTGCGTGAAATAGACATCTCCAGTATCATCAACAAATTTGCTCATGCTAGAAAATGTAACTTCTAAATTGTAGCAACACACACAAAAAATGCTGGTGAACACAGCAGGCCAGGCAGCATCTATAGGAAGAGGTACAGTCGACGTTTCAGGCCGGGACCCTTCATCAGGACTAACGAAGAGATAGTAAGAAATTAGAAAGTGGGAGGGGGAGGGGGAGATCTGAAATGATAGGAGAAGACAGGAGGGGGAGGGATGGAGCCAAGAGCTGGAGAAGAAAGAGGATCATGGGACGGGAAGCCTGGGGAGAAAGAGAAGTGGGGAGTGGAGCCCGGAGGGTGGAGAGCAGGCAAGGAGTTATAGTGAGAGGGACAGAGGGAGGAAAGAGAGAGAAGAAAAAGGGAAAAATAAAAAATATAATATATTAAATAAATAAATAAGAGATGGAGTGTGAAGGGAGGAGGGGCATTAACGGAAGTTAGAGAAGTCGATGTTCATGCCATCAGGTTGGAGGCTACCCAGACGGAATATAAAGTGTTGTTCCTCCAACCTGAGTGTGGCTTCATCTTTACAGTAGAGGAGGCCGTGGATAGACATGTCAGAGTGGGAATGGGACATGGAATTAAAATGTGTGGCCACTGGGAGATCCTGCTTTCTCTAGCAGACAGGGCATAGGTGTTCAGCGAAACGATCTCCCAGTCTGCGTCCGGTTGCGCCAATATATAGAAGGCCACATCGGGAGCACCGGACGCAGTATATCACCCAAGCTGACTCACAGGTGAAGTGTCGCCTCACCTAGAAGGACTGTTTGGGACCCTGAATAGTGGTGAGGGAGGAAGTGTAAGGGCATGTGTAGCACTTGTTCCGCTTACAAGGATAAGTGCTGGGAGGGAGATCAGTGGGAAGGGATGGGGGGACGAATGGACAAGGGAGTTGCATATGGAGCGATTCCTGCAGAAAGCAGAAAGAGCTGGGGAGGGAAAGATGTGCTTGGTGGTGGGATCCTGTTGGAGGTGGTGGAAATTATGGAGAATTATATGTTGGACCCGGAGGCTGGTGGGGTGGTAGGTGAGGACATGGGGAACCCTATTCCTAGTGGGGTGGCGGGAGGATGGGGTGAGAGCAGATGCGCGTGAAATGGGGGAGATGCATTTAAGAGCAGAGTTGATAGTGGAGGAAGGGAAGCCCCTTTCTTTAAAAAAGGAAGACATCTCCCTCGTCCTAGAATGAAAAGCCTCATCCTGAGAGCAGATGCGGCGGAGACGGAGGAATTGCGAGAAGGGGATGGCATTTTTGCAAGAGACAGGGTGAGAAGAGGAATAGTCCAGATAGCTGTGAGAGTCAGTAGGCTTATAGTAGACATCAGTAGATAAGCTGTCTCCAGAGACAGAGACAGAAAGATCTAGAAAGGGGAGGGAGGTGTCGGAAATGGACCAGGTAAACTTGAGGGCAGGGTGAAAGTTGGAGACAAAGTTAATGAAGTCAACTAGCTCAGCATGTGTGCAGGAAGCAGCACCAATGCAGTCGTCGATGTAGCGAAGGAAAAGTGGGGGACAGATACCAGTACAGGCTTGGAATATGGATTGTAGTTTCGTTACTTCTGACATTTGAAATTGATACCTACATGTAAGTAATACTATTACTGAAGAGTCAGACATCTGTTGTATTATCTGGCAGAATAGCAAATGACAAAATTGAATTACTTTACTATGCAAGTAAATAATTTATGTTTTAATACTTATGTGCATTTTTAAAATTTACAGCCCCTTTATAACATATGCTACAGGCCCTGCACTAGCTTTATCCGGCCCTGTCCGCAGCCTGTAATTTCTCTTTAAGGAATGTTCTTTTCAGCCAGCTAAATAAACTAGCGATTTAAGAACTCCAGAGGTATTTGGCGAACTTGGTTCTCTGGAATGCAGGTATGGCACCTTGAAGCATTTTAACTTTGGCCACAGCCAATAGAGAAAGCACAGGGGTGGACTTCAAGCCAGGTTAAAGTGCTGAGGCCTGAGAGTGGAAAGTGAACTGGTGTTCAGCCCCACTACTCTATGTCCACCTGAGTCTGTCCTGTCTGTCTGAATTTCACCAGTCTCCCTCTCTTCTCACTACTACTGTTAGGCGGGAGGTGCGAAAGTCTGGGCTCCGACACCACCAGATTTCGGATCCATTGTTGCCCCGCGACTATTAGGCTCCTTGAGCCCTGTGGGTGGCTTCACTCGCCTCAGTCTTGAACTGATCGACTCTGCATTTGTTAAGTATGGTTTTTCAGTGATTCTATTATATTTCCTTATTGTCCTGTGGGTGCCTGCGAGAAAATGAATCTCAAGGTTGTATATGGTATAGATACTTCAATAACAAACTTACTTTGAACTTCGAACCAAGGCTCCTGTACCTTCTGCCCGATGGTTGTCATCATCATCAGGTGCCATGCCTAGTTTGAGCTTCGACTGCCATGGCCCACACACTCCTGTTTCGGGTCAAGTGGATCAGTTCATTGGTATTCATTTCCAGTTCTCTGGCTGCTGTCTCCATCATCATTTGTCTTTGTCTTCTCCTCTTGCTTTCTTCCCTTCCATCTTTCCCATAGTTACCGTGCATTCTAACTCCTCTTTCCTAATCACATGTCCAATGAAGTTATGTTGCCTTTTCATGATCTCATACATTATTTCTCTTTTTGTGTTTGCTCTGTTCATGACATCCTCATTAGATATTCATTTTGTCCATGATATTCTTTGCATCCTCCTCAAAAACCACGTTTCTGCTGCTACAATTCGTTTCCTCATGTTACTAGATATTGTCCAACATTCTGAGCCATATAACATAACTGGATAAACATAACGTTTCAGTACTCTAATATTGGTCAGTATACTCCTCATTCTCGTAAAGGTGTCTTTTGCCATCCCTATTCTTCTTTTGTCGTCCAAGTTGCACCTGCCATCCGATGTCACCCAGCTTCCTAAGTAGCAAAAATTCTTCACTTGTTTTATGTCTTCCTCATTTATTCTTAGCCGGCAGATAGGATTCTCCTTCTTTTTGAATATCACCATACTTTCCGTCTTTTTGCAATTGATAGATAGACCCATTTTTGCACTTTCTTCAACAGTTGTATCAATTAAGTTTTATAGTTCTTCCTCCGTACTTGCAATTAACACTGTGTCATCTGCATATCTGAAATTACTGATGTTTTCACCGCCAACTTTGATTCCTAAGATGTCTCTTATTTTTTGTAATATTGTTTCAATGTACACATTAAATAAATCAGGGGAGGAAACACACTCTTGTCTAATGCTTCTCTTGATTTTCGTAAACTGACTCACCTCTCCATCTATTCTTACAGCGGCAGTTTGTTTCCAGTACAGATTTCTGATTAGGCGGAGGTCTTTCGAACCTAGATCTTGAGTATTCTGCAATATTTCAAGTAACTTATTGTGCTTCACTTTATCAAATGCTTTTGTGTAGTCGATAAAACAAACGAACAAATCTGTTTGCACTTGAATAGCTCGTTCTGATAGTATCCTTAACATCAATATCGCGTTTCTTGTACCTTTGTCTTTCACAAAGCCACATTGTTCCTTGCCTATTTCAGCTTGTATCTTACTTTTAGTTCTTGTCATTAAAATTCTTAGAAGTATCTTGGTGATATGACTCATTAAACTTATGGTCCTTTGTAATTCACATTCTATTGCCCCAGCTTTCTTAGGAAGAGTGATAAATACTGATTTTTCATCTCTTCTGGTATTATTCCAGTCTCATAAATGTCATTGATTAAATCACTAAGTTTTTCAATTCCATAATCTTCAAGGGCAATAATTCGTTCTATTACTAATTTATCAGGACCTGTTGCCTTTCCTTTCTTCATCTTATTTATTGCATTACGAACTTCAGATTTTAAAATACTTGGACCTTCAATGCTCTTCTTAATTTCTGGTTTTTCACCTTGATCGTCTTCAAACAATTCCTGAATATACTCAGTCCATCTGTTCATAATCTCATCTTTTTTCATGATAATGGTACCGTCCTTTGCTTTCAAACATCCACCTGAAGAACAGAGGAGCTTTTTACCAGTGATATTCTTGATTTGTTGAAGTAACCTTTTTGGATCAGTAATAGGGATTCTTTCTATTTGCTCACATTCCTGGTTTAAGCATTCTTCTTTGGCTTTTTGACATAAGCTTTTAACTTTTTTATGTAAGGACTTATATTCTATAGGATTTGCTTTCTTCCATCTCCTTTCTTCCATTAGATTTTTGATTTCATTTGTCATCCATTTATTTTTTGTGCTTTTTTCTTTTTTAGGAATCACTGACTTTGCTGATTCTACCAAGGCATCCTTTAGAGAGTTAAATTTCATTTTCTACATGATTGCTATCACCTTCAATAGATTCTATTTCTAGACTTTGAAATCTATTCCTTACTTCAATTGTAAATGTTTGTCTTAAGTTTTCTTCTTTAATTAATTGCAAGTAGTCAAGGGATTGTTCAGATATTTTCTTCTTTAGTTTTTTAAGTTTTACTTTTACATGACATACTACTGGGTTATGGTCACTATTACCGTCTGCACCTGGATACGTGTAGGATATGTGCAGAATATGTGCATTGAGTCACTGAGTTTCTAAATCTTTGGTTTATAGTAATAAAGTCAATTTGATTTCTAGTGTTATCACCTGGACTTTTCCAGGTCCACAAGTATCTTGGATGGTTTTTAAAGAAGGTATTCATAATGACCTGATTATTCTCCTTGCACCATTCTACCCATTTCTCACCTCAAACACAAGGAAATCTGCAGATGCTGGAAATTCAAGCAACACACATCAAAGTTGCTGGTAAATGCAGCAGGCCAGGCAGCATCTCTAGGAAGAGGTACAGTCGACGTTTCGACTCTATTCCATTTCTCTCCTCTTTCATTTCTTTCCCCAGTCCAAATTTTCCTATGGTATTTCCATCAACACTTTGTCCTACTTTAGCATTTAGATCTCCCATGACAATAACAATATCTTGAGATTTGGACCCATTCTTTGCTTGTAGAAGCTCTTCATTGAACTTAACTATATCTTCATTTGCTCCATCTGTTGTTGTTGCCCGATGGTAGCGGTGAGAAAAGGGGATGGCCTGGATTGCAGGGATTGTTGATGGTGGAGGCTGAATTCTTGTGCAGTGCTCCATGTAAAAGTATTCAATGGTAGGAAGGGCTTTGCCTGTGATGAACTGGGCTGTGTCCACCACTTTCTGTAGTCTGTTCTCTACCTGAGCATTGGTGTGTTCACACCAGGGAAGATCTTACAGAAGTGTACAAAATTATGAGGGTATATATATGATAGGAAGGTAGGTAAAGGGGGTGGCGTGGCCCTGATGGTAAGTAACGATATCAAATCACTAGAAAGAAGGGACATAGGATCAGAAGAGGTAGAATCCTTATGGGTAGAGTTAAGAAATGGCAAGGGTAAAAAGACACTAATAGCAGTTATATACAGGCCTCCAAACAGCAGTCGGGATGTAGACTACAAGTTGCAGCTGGAAATAGAAAAAGCGTGTCAGAAGGAAAATGTCAAGATAATTATGGGGAATTTTAATATGAAAGTGGATTGAGAAAGTCAGGAAGGTACTGGATCTCAGGAGAGGGAGTTTGTAGAATGCCTACGGGATGATTTTTTTGAGCAGCTTGTCCATGAGCCCACCAGGGGATCGGCTGTTTTGGATTGGGTGTTGTGTAATGAACCTGAGGCGATTAGGGAGCTGGAGGTAATGGAACCCCTTGGAGGTAGAGATCATAATATGACTGAGTGCAGTTTCAAATTTGAAAAGGAGAAGCTAGTATCAGGTGTATCGATATTTCAGTGGAACAAAGGAAATTACAGTCGTATGAGAGAGGAATTGGCCCAAGTCGATTAGAAAAGTAAGCTAGATGGAGGGACGGTAGAGCAGAATTGGATGAAATTCCTACAAGAAATAAGGCAAGTGCAGGAAAAATATATTCCAAGAAAAAAGAAAATCATGAATGGAAAAATAGCACAAATGTGGCTAACGAGAGAGATTAAGGCTAAAATAAAAGCAAAAGAGACGGCATACAAGGAAGCAAAAATTAGTGGGAAAACTGAGGACCTGGATGACTTTTAAAAACTTACAGAAGGAAACTAAGAAGGTCATTAGGAAAGAAAAGATGAATTATGAAAGGAAGTTTGCAATTAACATAAAAAAGGATACTATGAGTTTTTTTAAATATATGAAGAGTCGAAGAGGGACGGGTAGATATAGGGCCGATTGAAAATGATGCTGGAGAAATTATAATGGGTAACAAATAGATGGCAGAGGAACTAAATGAGCGTTTTGCATCGCAAACACGAGGAAATCTGTAGATGCTGGAAATTCAAGCAACACACACAAAAAATGCTGGTGAACGCAGCAGGCCAGGCAGCACCTCTAGGAAGAGACACAGTAGACGTTTCAGGCGGAGACCATTCGTCAGGACTAACTGAAAGAAGAGATAGTAAGAGATTTGAAAGTGGGAGGGGGAGGGGGAGATCCGAAATGATAGAGAAGACAGGAGGGGGAGGGATGGAGCCAAGAGCTGGAAAGTTGATTGGCAAAAGGGATACGAGGCTGGAGAAGGGAGATTCCATGGCCGTCCCATTCCCATTCTGATATGTCCACCCACGGCCTCCTCCACTGTCAAGATGAAGCCACACTCAGGTTGGAGGAACAACACCTTATAGAACCATAGAACCATAGAAACTACAGCACAGAAACAGGCCCTTTGGCCCTTCTTGGCTGTGCCGAACCATTTTCTGCCTAGTCCCACTGACCTGCACTCGGACCATATCCCTCCATACACCTCCCATCCATGTATCTGTCCAACTTATTCTTAAATGTTAAAAAAGAACCCGCATTTACCACCTCGTCTGGCAGCTCATTCCATACTCCCACCACTCTCTGTGTGAAGAAGCCCCCCTAATGTTCCCTTTAAACTTTTCCCCCCTCACCCTTAACCCATGTCCTCTGGTTTTTTTCTCCCCTTGCCTCAGTGGAAAAAGCCTGCTTGCATTCACTCTATCTATACCCATCATAATTTTATATACCTCTATCAAATCTCCCCTCATTCTTCTACGCTCCAGGGAATAAAGTCCTAACCTATTCAACCTTCCTCTGTAACTGAGTTTCTCAAGTCCCGGCAACATCCTTGTAAACCTTCTCTGCACTCTTTCAACCTTATTTATATCCTTCCTGTAATTTGGTGACCAAAACTGAACACAATACTCCAGATTCGGCCTCACCAATGCCTTATACAACCTCATCATAACATTACAGCTCTTATACTCAATACTTCGATTAATAAAGGCCAATGTACCAAAAGCTCTCTTTATGACCCTATCTACCTGTGACGACACTTTTAGGGAATTTTGTATCTGTATTCCCAGATCCCTCTGTTCCACTGCAATCCTCAGTGCCTTACCATTAACCCTGTATGTTCTACCTTGGTTTGTCCTTCCAACGTGCAATACCTCACACTTGTCAGTATTAAACTCCATCTGCCATTTTTCAGCCCATTTTTTCAGCTGGTCCAAGTCCCTCTGCAGGCTCTGAAAACCTTCCTCACTGTCTACTACACCTCCAATCTTTGTATCATCAGCAAACTTGCTGATCCAATTTACCACATTATCATCCAGATCATTGATATAGATGACAAATAACAATGGACCCAGCACTGATCCCTGTGGCACACCACTAGTCTGGGTAGCCTCCAACCTGATGGCATGAACATTGACTTCTCTAACTTCCGTTAATGCCCCTCCTCCCCTTTGTATCCCATCCCTTATCTATTTATTTATTTATTTATTATTCCCCCCCCACCCCTTTTTTTTCTCTCTCTCTTTTTTCTCGCTTTGTCCCTCTCACTATGGTGGGCTCCCCTCCCCCTTTCTTTCTCCCTAAGCCTCCTGTCCCATGATCCTCTCCCTTCGCCAGCCTCGTATCCCTTTTGCCAATCAACTGCCGGCTCTTAGCTACATCCCTCCCCCTCCTGTCTTCTCCTATCATTTCGGATCTCCCCCTCCCCTTCTCACTTTCAAATCTCTTACTACTCTTACTATCTCTTCTTTTAGTTAGTCCTGATGTGAAGGGTCTCGGCCCGAAACGTCGACTGTACCTCTTCCTATAGATGCTGCCTGGCCTGCTGCATTGACGAGCATTTTTTGTGTGTGTTGCTTGAGTATTTTACATCAGTCTTCACAGTGGAAGACATTAGCAATATACCTGATAGCCAGAGGTCTTAGGGAATAGAATTAGGTACTGTCAAGATTACCAGAGAGAAAGTGCTTGGGAAGCTAAATGGGCTAAAAATAGATAAGTCTCCCGGACCAGATAAGGTGCACCCATGGGTTCTGAAGGAGGTGGCTTTGGAGATTGTGGAGGCATTGGAAATGATCTTCCAGGAATCAATAGACTCTGGCATGGTTCCGGAGGACTGTAAGGTTGTAAATGTAGTTCCACTGTTGAAGAAAGGAGGGAGGCAGCAAAAAGAAAATTACAGACCTATTAGTCTGACATCAGTAGTTGGAAAGCTATTGGAGTTGATCTTCGAGGACGAGGTTATGAAATACCTTGAGGTGCATGACAAGATAGGCCCAAGCCAGCATGGTTTCATGAAGGGAAGATCCTGCCTCACCAACCTATTGGAATTTTTTGAGGTAATCTCAAATAAGATTATGACAAGGGAAAGGCTGTGGATTTTGTGTATTTGGATCTTAAAAAGGCCTTCGATGAGGTGCCGCATATGAGGCTGCTTAATAAGATGAGAGCCCATGGAATTACAGGAAAGATATTGGAATGGGTGGAGCATTGGCTGATAGGCAGAAAGCAAAGGGTGGGAATAAAGGAATCCTATTCTGATTGGTGCTGGTTACTAGTGGTGTTCCGCAGGGGTTGGTGTTGGGGCCACTTCTTTTTACAATGTATATCGATGATTTAGATTATGGATTAAATGGTTTTGTGGCTAAGTTTGTAGATGACACCAAGATAGATGGAGGAGCAGGAAGTGGTGAAGAAATGGAAAGGCTGCAGAGAGACTTGGTCAGTTAGGAGAGTGGGCAAAGAAATGGCAGATGAGATACAATGTTGAGAAATGTACAGTTGTACATTTTGGAAGAAGAAATAATCGGGCAGATTATTTAGATGGAGAGAAAATTCAAAAATCAGAAGTGCGAAGGGACTTGGGGGTCCTTGTGCAGGATACCCTAAAGATTAACCACCAAGTTGGATTGGCGGTAAGGAAAGCGAATGCTATGTTGGCATTCATTTCAAGAGGAATAGTGTATAAGAGTAAGGAGGTGTTGATGAGGCTCTATGGGGCACTGGTGAGACCTCATTTGGAATACTGTGTGCAGTTTTGGGCCCCCTATCTTAGAAAGGATGTACTGATGTTGGAGAGAGTTCAGAGAAGATTTACGAGGATGATTCCTAGAATGCAGGGGTTAACATATGAGGAGCGTTTGTTGGCTCTTGGACTGCATTCATTAGAGTATAGAAGAATAAGAGGGGATCTCATAGAAACATTTCGAATGTTGAAAGGGTTGGACAGAGTAGATGTGGAAAGGCTGTTTCCCTTGGTGGGTGAGTCCAGGACAAGAGGCCACAGTCTTAGAATTAGAGGGTACCCAGTTAAAACAGAGATGAGGAGAAATTTTTTTTAGCCAGAGGGTCATGGATTTATGGAATTCGTTGCCACATACAGCTGTGGAGGCCCGATCATTGAGGGTGTTTCAGGAATAGATTGATAGGTATCTAATTAGTCAGGGTATCAAGGGATATGGGGAAAAAGCCGGAAATTGGAACTAGATGGGAGAATAGTTTAGCTTATGGTGGAGTGGAGGAGCAGACTTGATGGGCCGAATGGCCTACTTCTGCTCCTTTGTCTTGTCTTGTGATATGGGGTAAATACATGCAAGCTTTTCCCTTCAGGGTGGGTGAAGTGAGAACTCAAAGTCATGGGTTCACAGTGAAAGGTGAGGTATTTAACAGGAACTTGAGGTGGAGCTTCTTCACTCAGAGGGTGGTGCAAGAGCGGAACAAGCTGCCAGTGGAAGTGTTAGACACGGGGTCAGTAGGTACACAATGGAAAGAGTGTGGAGGACTATGGTCCAGATGTGGGTAAGTGGAACTAGGTAGAAAAACAGGTCAGCATAGACTAGATGGGTTGAAGGGCCTATTTCTATGCTGTAGACTCTATTAAAGGTCAACATGACCTTGCCAGGCACAGGCTGTGCCTTTCTTGCTAGAATTGTGACTGGCACAGGTAACACAACTCATTCATAAACTTCTGTGCCAAAAACCTGAAAGATTTCTCCACAGGGGCCAGATGAAAAAAAACTGTCCTCCAAATTATGTGCCCTGGGCATAGCCTTTCCCTCTTCTGGCCTCTTCTTCATCCTCCTGCTTCAAGGGCAGGCCAATCATAATCTCACTCTCCTCAAAACCACAGACAGCCTGATCACCAATACAACCTCAAGTCCATAAGACCATAAGATATAGCTGCAGAGTTAGGTTCTTTGGCTCATCGAGCCAGTTCCACCATTTCATCATGGCTGATCCAATATTCCACGCAGCACCAATCTCCTGCCTTCTCCCCCAATATCCTTTCATACCCTGACTAATCAAGAATCTATCAGCCTCTGCCTTAAATATACATAAAGACCTGACCTCCACAGCTGTTTGTGGCAATGAATTCCACAGATTCCCCACTCTCTGGCTGAAGAAATTCCTCCTCAGCTCTATTCTAAAAGAATGTCCCTCTATCTGAGGCTGTGTCCTCTGGTCTTAGACTGTTCCATCATAGGAAACATCCTCAACACATCCACTCTATCAAAGCCTTTCAGCAGTCGATAGGTTTTAATGAGGTCATCCCTCTTTCTTCTGAATTCTAGTGAATACAGGCTCTTCATATGACAAGCCATTCAATTCTGGAATCATTTTTGTGAATCTCCCTTGAACCCTCTCCAGTGTCAGGACAACCTTTTTAAGATGAGGGACCCAAACTTGCTCACAATACTCCAAGTGAGGCCTCACCAACGCATTATAAAGTTGTAACATTACATCCTTGCTTTTATATTCTAGTCCTCTTGAAATGAATGCTAACATCGCATTTACCTTCCCCACCATAGACTCTACCTTCAAATTAACCTTTAGGATAATGTAATGTAAAAAGAATTGGTCCCAACACAGACCAGTGTGAAACTCCACTAGTCATTGGCAGCCAGCCAGAAGAGTTTCCCCTTATTCCCACTGTTTGCCTCCTGCCAATCAGCCACTGCTTTATCCATGCTAGAATCTTTCCTGTAATACCCTGGGCTCGTAGCTTGTTAAGCAGCCTCATGTACGGTACCTTGTCAAAGGCCTTCTGAAAATCCAAGTACACATTAACCCATTCTCTTGTCCATTCTGCTTGTTATTTCTTCAAAGAATTACCACAGATTTGTCAGGCAAGATTTTCCCTTGAGCAAACCATGCTGACTATGGCCTATTTAATCATGTGCCTTCAAGTATTCTGGGTCCTCATCCTTAATAATCAACTCCAACACCTTCCCAACCACTGAGGTCAAACTAACTGGCCTATAGTTTCCTTTCTTCTGCCTCTCTCCCTTCTTGAAGGTTGGAGTGACATTTGCAATTTTCCAGTCTTCCAGAACCATTCCAGAAACTAGTGATTCTTGAAAGATCATTACTAGTGCCTCCAGAATTTCTTCAGCCACCTCTTTCAGAACCCCAGGTTCTGGTCCAGGTGACTTATCTACCTTCAAACCTTTGAGTTTCCCAAGAACCTTCTCTCTAGTTACAGTAACTTCAGAAACCTCATGGCTCCTGACACCTGGAATTTCCACCATAATGCTAGTGTCTTCCATAGTGACAACAGATGCAAAATACTTAATTAGTTTGCCTACCATTTTGTTGTCCCCCAATACTGCCTTTCCAGCATTATTTTTCCAGTGGAGCGATATCAACTTTTGCCTCTCTTTTACACTTTATGTATTTGAAGAAATTTTTGGTGTCCTCTTCATTATTATTATTGGCAGCTTACTTTTGTATTCCAGTTTTATCTTTTTAGTTGCCTTCTGTTGCTATTTGAAAGCTTCCCAATCCTCTAACTTTCCACTGAGTTTTTCTCTCTTTGGTTTTTATGTTGGCTTTGATTTACTCGTTAGCCACGGTTGTGTCATCTTTACTTTAGAATACTTCCTCCTCTTTGGGATGTACTGTATATATCCTGTGCTTTCTTAATTGCTTCCAGAATTTCCAGTCATTGCTGTTCTGCCATCATCCCTGATACTGTTCTTTTCCAATCAATTCTGGCCAACTCCTCCCTTATAACTCTGAAATTCCCCTTACTCCACTGTAAAACTGAAATACCTGACTTTAGTTTCTCCTTCTCAAATTTTAGGGTGAATTCAATCATTTTATGAACACTTTCTCCTAAGGGTTCTTTTACCTTAAGCTTTCCAATCAATTCTGGTTCATTGCACAACATCCAATCCAGAATAACTGATCCTGCAGTGGACTTAACCACGAGCTGCTCTAAAAAGCCATCTCATAGGCACTCTAGAAATTCTCCCTTCTGTAATCCCACACCAACCTGATTTTCCCAATCTACCTTCATATTGAAGCGCCTCATGACTATTATAACATTGCCCTTTCAGCATGCTTTTCTATCACCCATTGTAATTTGTAGGCCACATCTTTACTACTATTTGGGGGGGGGGGTCTGTATACAACTCCCATTAGGGTTGTTTTACTCTTGCTGTTCCTTAGCTCTATCCACAATAATTCAACACTTTCCAACCCTATGTCACTTCTTTCTCGTGATTTGATTTCATTTTTTACCAACAGAGCAATGCCAAACCCTCTGACTTCCTGCCTATCCTTTTGATACAATGTGTATCCTTGGACATTAAACTCCCAGCTATAATCTTTCAGCCATGATTCAGTGATGTACATTTTGTTCGTCTAATTAAAAGCGCAGAAGTGAGTGTAATTAACGAATTAATGACCACTATCCCAGACACATTTTAAATTGATGATTAAAGACATTTTGTCCCTCTTGTACATTGATTTCTTTTGATCATTAAGTATTAAGAATTTGTTACTAACTTCAATAATAATCAAATAGAATTATTATGTACAAATAGGAGACATTTATAACTTAGCAACAGTGTAATATATTTTGTGTAACATTGAATCACAGTCTAGAGAAACAGTTTATCATCCCATGGGTATGGATCACAACACTGTAACCCTAAAAGCACAACAAAGGAAATGAAGTGAAACACTAATTCCCACTCCCCATCTATGTATCTTTGTAAACATAGCCGATAATTATCTGCTTTTAAATTGCCTTTATTTCAATGTAACATCTGAAATATTACACAGAATATAAGTACTTGGAATACTCTGTGATATTACATCAGGTACATTAAAAATAACTACAAATTTCTTGTCAGCTTAAACCAGTTTATATATTGTACTGGTCAGTATCCTTATGATGGAATTCAATCCATTTCTTTTTGAGTTACCTAATTTCAGTCAGAATAGGGAAAAGGAAATTGTCCAGAGGAAGGCAAGACATATAGAAATTGGGTGAGGATATCCCTTATATTTCTCTAATTTGTATGAATAGGCTGCTAACATTTGCAGGGTTAAAGACCACCTGTAATGTAGCGTGACTTTTGATACCAAAACCAAATAGAAAAAAGTAGTAAGAGCAACAGTATATATGCATTTTCATAGCATTTAACCAAATTCAAGCAATATCTTCTGGGCTTTTCTCAATCGCTCTATTCTGCATTTAAGCTCGTCTCTCTTTCTCTGTACATCTTGATCTTCCATCAGATATTCATTGATGCGATCCTTCTCTTGGATGAGCTGTAGCATCTGGATCCGTAGCTTTTCAGACAATTCACTTAAAACGTAGTAACGTATGACCATGGGAATCTGGTCAGACAGTCGATTAGAGGCAATCTAGGGAGTTTGAGAATAAAAATAATGGAAAAATGAAAATGAGGCAAAACTTGCAGATTGGCAAGTCTAGAATTAGGACATGAATCCGAAATTCAGAGCTAAAATTTTTTAAGAGTGAATTTAAGCAACTATTCTAAACAAGGAGCTATTATAACTAGTGAACCATATCAGATTGTGAGAATGTTGCAAGTGTGTACAGTATGCGGCTGATTGATGATGTGGTGAATTGACTGGGCACTTTCTTTTGGTGCTGGCTTTTGAGCGTGCAGGGGATCTGACTGCCTGGGTCCAGTTCCTAGCTCCTGCTCTGTAAGTTGCCTAGTGTGTATAGTGGCTAACACAACTCAGTAAAAACGTGTAATCCTACAGCCCCGTTGTCGTTCTTGCACCACACACAGGTAACAATTTGGAGCTTTCTTTGGCGGATGGCATTGATAGTTCTTTACAAAGAAAAGTGTTAAGGTATATGGGTCAGAGGTGAGTAGAAAGAGGCGAACCACAGTTGGAACAGGATTGGGAGCTAACAACCTACTTCACTTCCTATGTTCCTGTGACTCTGCTATTAAATTTTCAGCAATTTAATCCAGTAAACTTCAGCTCCATGTGTAGAAGTAATTCTTCATGTTGCCTCTAGCTCTTTCGCCAATCGTATTGCTGGGAGCACCAAGGAATGAGTCCACCAGCAACCAGAGCACACTGGGACTGTTAGCTAATGTGCTTCAGTATTATTCAGAGTATGTTTACCTTGTAATATGCTCGTAAATGATAAGACATTTCCTGGATGCTGGCATTTCCAAAGTTTCTTCCTTGACCTTCTTTCTGTTTGCTCAGGCTGCCACTATAGAGACTATCCTGAGAGTACACCGTACTTTCGATCTTAAACTGGGCTTGCAGCAGCTTCTCTGCTTCCTGTTCTTGCTCACAGCTGAGAGCTGCGATATTGACCTGTACACAAAAAAAATAGCAAATGTAGTCAGATCAAGGCTTGCTTTCTAGTAGGAAAAGTTCAAATCTAAAATGGCTTTATGTTCTGTGCAACTGTGAAAACCATCATCTACGACATGTACCACAGCTACCTGTCCAGCCCACTCCAACAGCCCCTTCCTATTCCCACCATCTCGATCACCAAGGGGAACAAGGATCATGGACGCAGGGGAATACTGCTGCTTGCAGTCCCATTCTAACTTGAAAATATATTGTCAGACCTCCATTGATGCTAGGTCAAATTCTAGCACTCCTGTCACAAAAACACTGGTGGACTTTCACCAGTAATACTGCACAGTTTAAGAAGATGGTTCTCCACCCCCTTGAGCAATAAATGCAGATTGCATTTAGTAATAAACAAATCCTAAAAATCTTGTGTCCAAGAAAGAGAAAATATTTAAGAACAGGACAGGTAGAAGATGGAGGGAAGGAGGAACGAGGCTTGTTTTGCTGGTGTTGCTTTGTTGACTGTTGTGCTGTTTTGATGTGTTTTGGGTTGTTCTGCGAGCATGGTGGGCATGCTATGTTGGCACGGGAACATTTGGCGACACTTGCTGGTTGTATTAGTTGTTAACACAAATAACACTGTACATCTTGATGTACATGTGATAATATAAATTTGAACTTGAATCTCAAGAGGGCATGCCCCAATGGTGAGGGTCCTTAGTGTTGGATACCTTCTTCCTTGGGCAGCGCCCCTTGAAGATGCTCTCCAGGATGGAATGGATTACAAGGGATAAAAGGTCTATTACATCATTATGAAATTAATTTTGTCTTATATTGGACCTCAGCCCATTTTCCAAAACACACTCAATGTTGAAAGTGAGTACGTACTTGATTTGGCAATTAAGGAACTATACACTATGATTGAGGGTGGAAGTGGGATACAGGGTGATACTGGTGATCTCCAGGGACCTATACTGGTGCCTTTATCTTTTCAGTGTTTTGGTTGAGGATCAGAAGGCAGATATCCTGTTGTGTTGCTTGAGGTCTTCATGCACATGCTGAAAGTGCCAAAATGAAAATCCACCCCAGCATCTCCATGGAATCATACGTGCAATAGGAAAACCTAGCATTTCCTGCAACATGCGTGGTGGGAGCAGGGCGAGGTGAGCATGTGGAGCAAGACAGTGAGAGACAGACGTCATCATGTACACGGACATTACATGAGGAGACCAGATTATGAAGGAGGATTGAAATTTGCTGGGTGGAGCTATTGATAAATATAGAATAAAGAAAGATAGAGCCCAACCATCAGATCATAGAAATTTATGACATGTGGGAGATCATTCATCCTATTTTGTTATTGACTAAATTGGAGCATTGGAATAGGGAACCATCAACAACGGGATGAATGGCCTGTTTGCACTCCAATGTTACTATGAGAAAACAGCTGAAATGTAATTGGGCAAGAAATGGTTTGCAATTGGCAGGAATCTCCCTCCTACTCCTTCCTCAAATACTACCCTGTGCTCTGGCTAAAAAGAAAGCAGAAGATTTGTGTACATAAATACTGTACCTTGGCAGCTTTGTAAAGGTTGAAAAAAGTACTGAAATGTTGCTCAGCGATATCCAGAAATGCTTCCCTTGTGATCTCTACAACAGAAAAGAGAACAAAAATCACTTTTCCACCTCAACCCCAAGTTATCCTTAATCAACCAAATGTAAATGTCACTGTTTTGTATAATTTGCTTTGGCAAATAATGCAAATAAAGACTTGAAATTGAAAATTATTGCATTTCTGCTGTGATGCCTTCTTTGTAATTGTATCAATATGTTGAACCCACGATAGAACCTCAGAAATATTGACAACCGGTAATTTTAAACTGCTCATCCTTTTCACTTCCGATCCCTCAATAAGGACTGGTGTGTGTTCCCTTGATTTCCCCTTCCTGATTAATTCCTGAACCTTACTGATATTGAGTGCAAGGTTGTTGCTGCGACAACACTCAACCAGCTGATCTATCTGTACGCTGTACGATGGCACAGCTCAAACACCATCTATAAATTCTTCACAGCTATTGTTGGAAGAATTTCAACACGCCTCCTTGAAATTCTTCCAACAATAGCTGTGTCAACGAATTTATAGATGGTGTTTGAGCTGTGCCTACACATACAGTCAAGGATGTAGAAGAGTAGAGCAGTGGGATAAGCACACATCCCTGAGGTGAGCCAGTGTTGACTGTCAGCAAGGACATGATGTTATTTCCAATCTACACAGACGGTGATCCTCCCAGTGAAAAAGTGAAGGATCCTGTTGCAGAGGGAGGTACAGAGGCCCACGTTTTGGAGCTTGTTGATCTGCATTGAAGAGTATGATTGTGGGGAATGCTAAGCTGTATTAAATAAACAGCAGCCCGCTAATGGCCAGGTGATCCAACACTTGGTGCAGAGCCGGACAGGTTGAATCTGCTGTGGACTTATTATGGCAATTATCAATCTGCAGCGGTCCAAGCCCTCGCTTCGGCAGATGATCCTAGCTATGATCAACCACTTGAAACACTTTGTCACAGTAGACACTAGTGCCACTGGGTGATAGACATTGAGGCAGGTCACCCTGCTTTTCTTGGGCACCAGTATGATTGTTGTCTTATGAAGCTGGTGGGAACCTCCGACTGCAGCAGTGAGAGAATAGGATGTTCTTGAACACTCCCACCATTTGGTTGCCACAGGTTTTCATAGCCCTAACTTCACCGTCAGCATCTGACGCCTTATGAGGTTTTGCCCTCTTGAAGGATGTTCTGATGTTGGGATTCCAAAACGGAAATCACTGTCACTGGATGTTGCAAGGATTCACTTCAGTAGTTTTATTTTCTCTTTGAAAGCAAGCTTTAAAAGGCGTTAAGTTCATTTGGGAGTGAAGCATCACAGCCATTCACGATATTAGGCTACCCCTCACAGGAAGGAATGGTCTGCAAACACTGCCAAAGCTGGCATGCATCCAATTCCATCTCTAACTTCACTCAATATTGTTGTCACCTTTATAATAGCCTTCCATAGGTATTACCCGGATTTCATGCGTAGTTCTGTATCACTCCCCTTGAATGCCACTGAGCAGACTACAAATCTCCTGGTCCAACCACGGTATGTTTTTGAAGGCACACACTCATCGACACAGATCTTCATGAAGTCATTGAGAACTGTGGCGTATTTATTCAGACTCAAAAAATGAATCCCTGAATATTCTCCAAACCACTGACTCAAAACAGTCCTGTAAGCGCTCCTTCGCCCACCACCCCCCCCCGACCATACCTTCTTCGTCCTCCTTACTGATGCTGTGGTCTTTAGTCTCCACCTATAATCTGGGAGTAGAAGTACACTCATGTGTGGGCATGGGGTGGTACAGTAAGCATTCTTGATGATGGTTAAGTGGTTACATGTGTTGGCTCTTCTGGTCCCACAGGTGTTACGTTGGTGGTAGTTGCTCAGAGAATTCAAGTTGGCTTGATTGAAATCACTTGCAATGACAGGGAAGGCCTGCTGGTTATGTTGCTCAGCTCCTCCAGTGGCTGCCTGGCATTTGACTGCTAGATGTTCCAGGTTAGGTGAGCAGGACTGAGACAGAACCATGATGTCTGTGCACCATGAGGAGTTAATCATAAAGTATACTCTACTTCTTCCGCCTTTAAAGGACTGAGCTGTCCTGTTTTTGCAGAGAATGGTGAAGCCACAGAGCTGCAGAGCTGTGCCTGAAATGGTGGCAGTGAGCCAAGTTTCTATAAAGCAGAGTACATACCAGTCCCTGATGTCCCTCTGGTATAGCATGATGTTTTCAATTTCATTTTCCAGAGACTGTACATTTGCCAGTAAGATAGTTGGGAGAGGAAGTCTAAAGCCTCTGCATTTCAATTGTATCTGTAGACTGGTGCAGCTTTTGTTTTCTTAAAGGGGAACTGCACTTGCGACCCAAGTCTGCTGTCTGACGCTCACTGATTCAGAGCGCTGATAAATTTTTAAGAACATTTTATAATGATGTTGCTTACTGAAGTAGCCACGCTGTGACTGCGGATTACAGCTGCAGCAGTCCCAAACAGGAATACAGAGAAAGCAGGATCTCCCAGTGGCCGCACATTTAATTCCACATCCCATTCCCATTCTGATATGTCTATCCACGGCCTCCTCTACTGTAAAGATGAAGCCACACTCAGGCTGGAGGAACACCACCTTATATTCTGCCTGGGTAGCCTCCAACCTGATGGCATGAACATTGACTTCTCTAACTTCCGCTAATGCCCCATCTCCCCCTCGTACCCCTTCCATTATTTTTTTATATACACATATTCTTTCTCTCTCTCTCTCCTTTTTCTCCCTCTGTCCCTCTGACTATACCCCTTGCCCATCCTCTGGGTTTTTCCCCCCCTCCCCCTTTTCTTTCTCCCTGGGCCTCCTGTCCCATGATCCTCTCATCCCTTTTGCCAATCACCTGTTCAGCTCTTGGCTCCATCCCTCCCCCTCCTGCTATCATTTTGGATCTCCCCCTCCCCCCTCCCACTTTCAAATCTCTTACTTGCTCTTCCTTCAGTTAGTCCTGACGAAGGGTCTCGGCCTGAAACGTCGACTGTACCTCTTCCTAGAGATGCTGCCTGGCCTGCTGCGTTCACCAGCAAATTTGCTGTGTGTTGCTGGAATATTTGATTATTCCCATCGGAGCTGCATGCCAAAAGTGGCCATTTAATAGTGCCATCTACTGGTTGTAGTCAGCCCATGTGTTTCTATTGATGTTAAAATACTGTAAGAAAAGGTGAATATAAGCCCAGGAACAGCTACCGATGGTGAACTTGGGCAGTGTTTATGTAACCTATGTCTTGCCAACGCATTAAGCATTTTCACTGCTCACGTCTCAGAAACCTTACATATCTTCCTCAAACAACAGGAATTCTGCAGATGCTGGAAATTCAAGCAACACACATCAAAGTTGCTGGTGAACGCAGCAGGCCAGGCAGCATCTCTAGGAAGAGGTACAGTCGACGTTTCAGGACGAAGGGTCTCAGCCTGAAACGTCGACTGTACCTCTTCCTACAGATGCTGCCTGGCCTGCTGCGTTCACCAGCAACTTTGATATCTTCCTCAAGTTGCAGGAAGGCAATTAATTCATTTAGATCCAGTCATTCTTCCTCTCATGAAAAGGTTTCACAAGTTCACTAATACCATATAGACTTTCTTTCAGACTGGCTTCATTGATAACCCATCTGCCATTCAAAAGTTGTGACTTGAATGTTTATGAAGTAGTTGGAGAATGAAGGATCTCTTATTCTGATGTGGAGAATGAAGGATCTCTTATTCTGATGTGAATAAGAAATGTTTGGCTCGTGCCTTTATAGCCTGACTTCCTTTTGATAATTAGAATGACATAATTAATTTGTTGAATAGTTAGTGTTGGTTCTAATGAAAAGTCGAGTGTAAGTGCTAATATCTGAATTGTTGAAAAAATTGTTGGAGAATTAGCAGGCCAGACTGTATCTGTGGAGGCAGACATTTTCAGGTTGAGACCTTGCATCAGGGTAGTGGAGAGGAGGCACAAGAGACCACAGATGCTGTAATCTGTAGCAGAATCTCCTATCAAAGATACAGAAGTTTGAGGACATGTACCCTCAGCTTGACGGACGCCTTCTATTCTGCTGTTACAAGACTGTTGAATGAACCTCTTATATGATCTCGGCCTATCAGCTTACCTTGTCATGGTCCATGCACTTTGTCTACCCGCACTGCACTTTCTCTGCTTTTCTCTGTAAAACTATATTCTACATTCATTTTTCTCTCTTGTACATCCTTGATGCATCAACTGATCTGCATGAATGCATATAAATAACAGCTTTTCACTGTATCTTGGTACAGGTGACAAGAATAAACCAGAACCCTTGATGAAATATTCTCATTAGGATGACCAGTATTCTTGCAAATCAGAATGGTACACATTATGCATGCAGACACATACTTGTAATTCTTCTCATTTTCTTAATCGCTGGATCTTCCAGTTCAGCAATCTCTTTCTTTATAAGAGATTCAAAGGTTTTGTAGTTGACGAATCCAGGCAGCTCTCTTCCCCGGTAAAGATCTTCATACTGGAGAACTTCCTCACGGACGTACACTTCAACTGACAATGAAAGAAGATGAAAGAAGATTTAAGACTCATCAGTTCTTCTCCAATACTGCATTTGGAGTAGACGATTGGATCAGTCACCTGTCAAATCAAGCTCAGTGACAACAGAATTAGTAACCAAAATGATTTTATGTATAATTTCTATGCACCTATGTTCCACTTACTGAATTTTTTTGTGAATTTATCTTGTTTTACTGGGAGGTGTTTTGTAATTTTATTTTATTTGTACTTTGAACTAACACATTACGTACACAAAATGTCTAGTAACAACCTACAGAAGGCTATTTTAAGGGCAAAAAAAAACTAATTTTGGTTGAAGAAAGAAACGGAATTGGATACACATCAGCTCTGGTAAGGTTTGCAGGCTATTACTTCCTACAAGGCAAAACCTAACATCATGAAGGGGGCTGTGATGCTTCATTCCCAGATGAACTCAACATCTTTTATTCACACCTTGAAATGGAGAATAAAGCTACACATGTGTGAATCCCTGCAGCATCTGGTGACCCTGTGATCTGTCTTGGAGGCCAACGTCAGAACATATCTCCAGAGGGTGAATACGCGCAAGGTGTCAGGCCCTTATAGTGTACCTACTAGGTCATTGAAAATCTGTGCCAACCAACTGGCAGGAGAGTTCAAGGACATTTTCAATCTCTCACTGCTGCAGCTGGAGGTTCCCACCTGTTTCTAACAAGGGTGACAAGCCCACAAAGAGCAGGGTGAACTGCGTCAATGACGATCCCCCAGTTGCTCTCACATCTCCTATGATGAAGTGCTTTGAGTTTGATCATGGCCAGGATCAACTCTTGCCTAAGCAAGGACCTCAACCTACAGCAATTTGCCTCCCGCCACAGTAGACCTACAGCAGATGCAATCTCACTGGCTTTCCACTTGGCTTTGGGACCACCTGGACAATAGCAATAGCTACCTCAAGCAGCTGTTCATCAGTTACAGCTCAGCACAATTACACCCTCAGTTCTAATCCAGCTGCTCAAAATCTTGGGCATCTGCACCTTCTTCTGTAACTGGATATTTCACTTCTTCACTGGGAAACCAGAGTTAGAAATAACATCTCCTCCTTGCTGACAATCAACAGTGGCGTACTTCAAGGATATATGCTTAGCCCACTGCTCTACTCTCCCTACACCCACTAGTGTGTACTCCCTACACACAACTCAAATTCCATCTCTAAATTTGCTGATGACACAACTACTGTGGGCAGAATTTCTGTCAAGATGGTGTACAGGAGCAAGATAGATTAGCTGAGTGGTTTTGCAGTAATAACGTTGCATAGCATCAGTGAGACCAAAGAATTGATTGTGGGCTTCAGGAAAGGGGCCACGCATCAGTCCTTATTGAGAGATGAAGAATGGAAAGGGTGAGCAGTTTTATGTTCCTGGGTGACAATATCTCTGAAGATCTATCCTGGCCTTAACATACTGATGCAATTACAAAGAAGGGATGGCAGCAGCTATATTTCATCAGGAGGGTGATAGATTTGGTATGTCAACAAAGACTCACAAATTTCTACAGGCGTACAGTGGAGAGCATTCTAACTGCCTGAGTCACTGTCTGGTATGGAGGGGCAACTGCGTAGGATGGGAAACAGTGGCAGAAAGTTGCAAACTCATCCACCTCCACCATGAACACTAGTCTCCCAACTATCAAGGATACCTTCAAAAGGCAATTCCTCAAGAAGGCGGCAACCATCAATAAAGAACCCCATCACAAAGGATAAGCCCTCCTCTCATTGCTACCATTAAGGAGCTGGTACAGGAGCCTGAAGGCACATACTCAACATTTCAGGAACAGCTTCTTCTCCTCCGTCATTGGATTTCTGAATAGACAATGAACCTATGAACACTACCTCACTTTTATTTTGCTCTCTTTTTGCATACTGTCCTAATTATCTATATTTCTTATTGTAATTCACTTTTCTTTAAAAAAATAAGTATTGAAATGTATTGCTGCTGCTGAAGAACAAATTTCATGATGTATGCCATTGAAATTAAACCTGCTTCTGATTCTAATCACTCTTTATAAATTGACTCTGTGCATGTGTCACATGGACTTTTTACTACAAATCGTATATGCTGCCCTGTCTCCAATGTACTGACCGAGGACTACTGTCAAGTGATATTAAGTTTTCATTTTAAGCTTTTTTTTCCATTTTCAATGAGCATGTGGCCGAGAACAAGAAAGGCCAAAGAAAGAAAACTCCAATAATCTATCACACTCGGGTCTTTGATGGTGCTGAATTGCCAAATTTCTGGACCACTGAACGTTTTATCTAAATTAATGCCTCACTCTATGAGTCCGCCATTTTAAAGATGGTATAATAGAAGATTTGTTTTCATACTGTGTAACTAACAAGTTACAAGGACATTGAGAAAAATAAGCCACAAGTGACTTGAAAGGGAGTGAGGGAAACTTTTTTTTTGTGGGACCCTGCAGGCTGTAAGTTGGCAACCACTTTTCAATGTTCAAGCTCAAATTTCAAAGTAAATTTATTATTTAAGTATGTATATCCATTTTTGAATTTACACATTAGTGATTAAAGATCAAACATTCAACTTGCTGTAAAACACATTGCAATATTGTAAGTATAAAATTTGCTATATAAATCTGTATTTAAGACAGTGTCATCGATATATGTCATTGACACAAGGTTAACTTGGTTTTAACACCTGTGTGTGTACATAAATACACAAAACGCTCGAGGGACTTAGCGGGTAAGGCAGCATCTATGGATGGAAGTGAATAGATGATGATTCAGGCCGAGACCCTTTATCAGGAGTCCTGATCTGCTTCCTGAGATGCTGAGTTCCTCCAACATTTTTGTTTGCGTTGCTCCAGGTTTCCAGCACCTGCAGAATTGCTTGTGTGTATTCCTACCTTACCTGAGAGGGCACTGATTTACTCACTGATGATTTGGGCATGGAACAAACTGTCCTGGTTAACAGAGTACTAAGTAGCACCTCAGGGCAGGGCAAGCCAGACAGAAACAAGCATAGGTAAGGTGCCTCCCTTTCTCCTAATGATTGATACAGAATGTCCCTGCTTTTGACCTTTCTCCAAATGACCCTTATAATGCAAATATCCGGAAGTAGGAAGGTGTCTTTCAACATTAGCCTATTAGATTATATTCAGTCAGAAAACTAGATCATACAGCCTAATGCACAACAATCAGTTAAACAAGCTAACTCCAGTGATTTTCTACTCACAGTCTGATACTCTCTCTTGCAGGAATGAATTCCATTCTTCAAACTCCTTCCGCACTTTGGTGATGTATCTCTCCCCTTTTGACCTGTCGTGTGGCTCCTCCCCTGAAGCCAAATTCCTTATATGGCTACTGAAATTGTTGATCATCTGCGATTAAACCACAAGTTTTGTAAAATTACTGGCAGAAGCATTTAGGAAGGCATCAAACAGAAAAAAAATTGACCAGTGTAATGTCCAGAAATCCATTACTAAATGATACTTTTAAGAGTTAAGATGTTAGCCTTACAATGACTTTAAGATTGCAGGCTGACTAATACAATGGGTGACTTGTTTGATAGTGCATGATGGGTAGAGAAAAGTGGGATGGAGAGGGTAGTTTGGTTTGTAGAGAGGGAATTTCAGAGAGGTATGTTCTAGAGATCTCTAAGAGGACAACTTTGTCATTGTGTTTGGGGACTTGCATGCCTCAATGACCTGGAGAACTATGTTGCCTGGAGTCAAGGCTTTATGCTTTGGCTCTTGGTAGGGTCACCCATGCCAACAGGTCAAGGGTTAAGGGCCAGACTAAGATGGTCCACTGGTCCTCCAAGCTAGGGGGTTCAGCTCAGGGCCAACAACCTAACAACTGCGAATGGTAAAATTGTTAGAGACAGCAATGAAGAATCCTTTTACATCTGAGTTTGACAGTATTCCCGAGTCTCCACCTGGGACTTGGATGACTGACAGTACTGACGTGATGACGGAACTTTGAATACTACCAGAGACGGAGAACCTTCATTGCTACCCTAAACGCCAGCAGCACAACGGGCACTGCTGCTACATGCTGGAGAGGATTGGGTTGGGGTAAATCGTTTATCATGCCATCCATAAAAAACATTTTAAAATGGAAGTAGATCGAAGCAGTACAAAGGAAAAGCAATAATTGAACATAGAATGGAGACACAAGGGACTGCAGATGCTGAGAACCTGGAGTTACAGTTACAGAGAAGGAAGTATCATCAGGTCCAAAGACCATAATGAGATTGTCAGTAGAGTCAAGAATTCATTCATTAGTTGTAACAGTAGTAAAGAAGCTGTCTTGGAGCCTGGTAGTGCATTTTCAATCTTCTGTATCGCTTGCCTTTTGCAAGAAGGGGAAGAGAGAATGGCCAGGGTGAATGAGGTCTTTGATTAAATTAGCTGCTTTCCTGAGGCAGTAGGAATTGCAGACATAATCCATGGAAGAGAAGGTGTTTTACGAGATGGACTGGGCTCTGTCCACAGCAGTAGCTGGTGATTAGTAGTTAATTGAACAAGTGATTGGTACATGGCAAATTACTTGTTGAGGGATTGTGTTCCTGAAGATGGTCGATTTGGGAAACAGCAAAGTGAAATGTGAAAGCCTACACCACAAAAACCGCCGTTCATTAGTTTTCCACTCTCTGCAGTGATCGAGGTGGGATTGATAACATTTGCAAAATTTACTCCACCAATTTGTAGCTTATGCACACCACAACACTGCATTCTAGGGCTAACATGCAGAACAGGAATCCATCAACACGTCATTATTTTGACATAAATAATTCAGTATTTAGAAAACTGATCAACTCTTAGTTAATTGATAAAATAAGAGCAAAAGAGGTGTGCTGGATAGTGAAAACCAAGGAGAATAAGATTATTCCAGTAGACAATGGATGCCTTGTAGTCCCCCACCAACAGACTAGGTCAGGCTCAGTTTGTGATTAAAGCTGCTGGCAATCTTATGCACACAAGACTTGAGTACAAGTGACATTTAAGCATGTTGCACATGCCTGCACTCTTCTTACAGAAGACAGCCACAAAGATGGACAATTCAGATCATCTTTCTGGAAGCAGGATACCATTATATTAAGTAATCAAGACTTCTTAATAAACCGACCTTGAATCTTTCAATTTGAGTGAAAGCTTCATGCTAGGTGATGGAATTTCCAGGCCACGTACCCCAATTCTAGATCTCTTCTTTCCCAAACTTTCATCCTCTTCAAATGCCTTTTTACCTTAAGTTACTGTCTACCTCATCATCCCATTATGCTGGGAGATGAGTGGGGGCATCCTAAATTATGTGGAAATAATTTCAACTCCCTTGTTTATATACTGTCTTAATATAAAACTGTCTTAAAACTCATACCACCTTTGCATCTAGCTACTTAAAATTCTCTCTTCTTACCTCTTCCATCAAACAGAAAATATAAAAGCCTGAAAACTCATACACAAGGTTTAAAGGCAGCTATTATAAGACTATTGAATGGTTTCTGTAAAAAACAGGATGGACTCTTACCTCACAGTTAGTTTACCTTGTTACGATCTTGCACCTTATTCTCTACCTGACTGAACTTTCTCTGTAGCTGTTAATTTATTCTGTATCTATTATTGTTTTATTTCAATGCAGTCTGGTGTTATTATTTGATCTGTATGAACAGTGAACAAGACAAGCTTTCCACTGTACCTTGGCACATGAGACAATAATAAACCAATGAAATATCACTATGGCTAATAGAAAGACAGAATAATTTCTTTCTCCTAGTAATTTCAACTTCATTGAACTTAGACTTTCTCTGTTACTTTTCCCTCTTATGACAGACAATGCTTGCAAGGCTGGTGGTGGTGGATGGGGTGGGAGATGGCCTGGATCAAAGCCAGAAGAATCAGGTTGTGATCCACTAACCAACCTGAGTTCGGTCTGTGGGGGGCGGGGGGCTAGGTGGTCAAAATGGCCCTCCCCTTCCTATCTGTGTGTTTTTTTGTATTTTTGCTTGCACTTTCACTATCCTGACCATTCCATTCCATCAGGAGCTGATTATTTGTCAATTTTCCAGAAAGGGTGACTTTTAACGTAAGTGATTATAATGATGTTGGTCTAATAATCGTTATTCCATTATAATAATGAGAATAATAACAAATGAAAGGTGGAGAATGAAACAACCCTCTAATTAATTTCATTCCCTGCCTTTGCCCGTACTAGTGATTCCCTACCTCTACTGAATGGCTCAAAGCCCTGTTTCAGTCAATCAATGTGAAAGAAATGGAATCCTGAACTTCACCTCTTTTTAACAGTGAACTTGATTTTCCAAGCACAGTGAAAAAACAGGATTCTGTGCATGGTTACAGCCTCAATTGCCCTCTGAAAGCTGTTCAACAGACTAAATTCAGCCATTAAATAAAGAGAGCCTTACCTCGATTATGAATGTCATTTTCTCACTGTAAGCAGACGGGACCGCAGAGTGGTACCCCTTTATAGATTTCAACGATTTGCTCAGTTCCTTCTCCACCTCCATTCGCAACTGAGGCAGCGATTTCTTGGAAAGACAGATTACCCAAAGATCACCATGTGTGTGAAGTGGAAAGGTGAGCCTGTCAGTTCTAATGCTAACTCCTCACTTTTACTTCCCAGCTTACTCCACAATCCCCTTCTCTGAAGGGAAGCTTGTAGTATGAGCTCATGGCCACCAAAGTGATATACGTTTGTAAGATGTAATGTAGTTTTTTTGAACTTGGGTATTAAGCAGACAATTTCATACACTGACGATCTATTGTTATAAATATTGGCTAGGATTTCAGACAGCAGTCCTTACATCATCTGTGAATTCGCATTTTGTGATCTTTTATCTCCACTGAAAGAACAGTAAAGTTCTGAGATCTCATCTGAATATTGACTTCTCTAGACAGCCCCAGTCTATCAGTGCAGATCCTGAAGTCTCTATCATGGGACTCAATTCTTAACCTTTCTATTGTTGTTACTACAGTATAACTGAAGAGTTGGAACAAACTTTGCTCTGTCCATTAATATTGTCCATTTGGTCCAATTTCTCCAGTAATATTTCACATTTTTCTCTAACTTGTTTCCTCACATTACCTCAAGTAATAACACATCCCTGCGGCAAAATTTCTTTCACCAGCTGAATGCTAAAAATCCAGAAGTTCAGAGAATCTCAATACACAGAATATCCAAATTCCCTGAACATGCTTGAGTTAAATAAAACTGATTTTAGGCTTTTCATGGTCCCCACAGTAATGATACAGGAATACTTTAAAATGCAATTAAACAGAATAAACTAAAGTAATTGAAAATAGATATTTCTTTACAGAATAAGACTTACTTTAATGTGGTTAACAAGTTCCTTTGTCAGTCGAACAGCCAAATTTGGAATACCAGCCTTTCCTTCTTCTAAAAGTGGCCTAGTCGTTAAAATTTGAAAGAAGAATATCATAGTCAAGACAGATATTTTATAAAATAACGAAATAATTAAAACATTTTTTGCATTACTTACAGTAATGTAAAAATTAAACTGATCCGCTGAGATCTATCTTTTGGAGGCTGTAGTATGGCGATTTGGTGCAAGTTTCTTGTGATGACCTTCTAAACATGTATTGCCTTAACTGGAAAGTGCATGTATATAAAGTGTGGAGACTGTACTAACAAGCCTCATGATAATATACTAGCAACATAAGCCAGGCGCCCATGATCCGGGTAATACCACAAGGCATGGAAAAATCTGTGCATCTCCTTCACACTGGATCATCTCCACTCTGGACAATCCTAGCACTGATTTTAGAGTCCTCTGCATGCTGCTCATAAACTCTGAACTGAAGAATGTTTATTACGGATGTGGGATACAATAGTCAATATTATCATTCTGTATCAGTCAGCACCAGTAATGTAATATTCCTAGTTTCTAAGGGTAAGCTGTTGGAACACAGAACTCCAACAGAAAAGGAGGAGACGAAAGAGTCAGCACTACCTTTATGGCTGAACACAATCCATTTACACAAATCAGAAACTACTGGGGATACTCTGTTTCTTTCTCTCTTCCTAGCATGAGAGATCACCAGATCATCTGAGTGTTTCCATCATCTGTTGTTTTGTTTTCACATTTCCAACATCTGCTGCTTTGTTCTTGCCTCACTTTCTCCCCATTGTCCACCAGCAGTAAGTAACTGGGAAGGTCCAGTGTATTCCTTCTGATTCTCTGTGCATGAAAACTGACAAACTTGGGCAATCTACATCTTTCATTTTGCCAGTCTCACACCTTTAAGTGACACTTCCTCAGCTCCATCATCACATTCTGCATCATGTCAAACACTTTCACCTTTGTTGTTCTGTCAACCAGCTCATGCATTGTCTGATAGACAGAGCAGTGAAAGAGGCACATGGCAAGCTTGCCTTCAATGGTGAGGACACTGACAATGGGAGTGGGGATGTCATGTAACAAACTTTCAATCAAGGACTCCACATGCAGACTATGCTCTCTTCTCACTGCTGCCATTGGGAAGGAGGTATAGAAGACTTGGGACCCATACCACCTGATTCAGAAGCAATTATCCTTCAACCATCAGGCTCTTGAACCAGTGTGGGTAACTTCACTCAGATGTACACTGAACTGATTTCACAACCTGTGGATGCTACAACACAGGTTCTCAGTATTATTTATTTACTATTATTATTGATTTTTTCTTTTTATATTTGTTGTCTTTTGCACATTTGTTGGTTGTCTGTCTTTATGTGAAGTTTTCATTGATTCCATTCTTTTTATCTATCATGAATGCCCACAAGAAAATGAATCTCAGCATGATATATGGTAACGTGTACGTACTTTGACAGTAAATTTAACAATGATTCATAATGAGTGACTCAAAAGGCTGGGATTGCATTCCATGGAGTGAAAGAGGCTAAGGGGCATCTTTATAGAGGTTTATAAAATATTGGGAGGCATGGATATGGTAGACAGTCACAGTCTTTTTCTAGTGGTAGGGGGAATCTAAAGCCAGAGGATTGAGGTTTAAGATGAAAGGGGGAATATTTAAAAGAGATCTGAGGAGCCAATTCTTCCCACATGGAGTGGTGGGCGTACAGAACAAGCTGCCAGAGGAAGTGGTAGAGACAGGTACAGTTATAAAATTTAAATGATATTTGGACAAGTGGCTGGATAGGGAAGGTTGAGGGACATGGGTTCAATGCAGGAAAATGGGACCAGTTCAGGCCGGAATGGACAAGTTAGTCTTAAGGGCCTGTTTCTGGTTTGTAAACTTCTCTGAACTTGGAAGTAAAAATTAATGTAACATGGAAAAGATTGAGTGGGATTGATTCCTGAAAACCACTGTTTGTTTTCCCGGAGAGTTTATCTACCGTTTCCATGCCCCTTTTGAATGACAAGCAAATTCATTACTCAACATCAGCCCACACTGTCCTCAGCTGCTGTGTATAAATTATGCCATTTGTATTTTTTTTCTAAAATATGGTTTGAAATAATGTTATTGGCTGATTTTTTTGTCAGACGTTGGAGAAATATTAATATTATTCCAAGTCACTTCAGGTTATTGCCAGAGCCTCAAATATCCACCTTAGTGCAAAATGGTTCAAATCCAGGGAATGACGTACATTTGACTCCAACCCTCTGACCATTCCAATGTGAAACTAAAATTGCCTCCTGATATTACTGAGATGAAAGACATCATAAAAATTCACCAATATAAGTAAAATCAGAATATGAAAAAGGACTGTGGGAGGAGTTAGTAAGAAACCTACTGAGAGATTAATTGAAAATGAGTCTCCCATCGTTTACCTGAATTGTTCATGGTCTTCAAAAAAAGCTTTTTCCTTCATGATAGCATCACTGAGTGCTATTTGGTCATTGATATCTTTCTGGCCTCGACACTTAACAATCATGTAACCCTTACTCAGTTCCACCACCAAGTTCTCCATAATGTCCACCACATTCATCTCCGTTCCTTTGTCAACCAGGTCAGGTTTAGTTAAAATGCCTTCAGATTTAAAAGACAATAAAGAAAAGGTGATGAAATAAGTTTGCTGCCCTGTATTTGAGAGAGTCTTAATATTGACTCTGAGGAGAAAGGGAATGGAGAGAAAAGATTGGAAGCAACTATCACAAAATATAGTTGAAGTTAATATACATTTAAATTGAAGGGCATTGGACACAAACATCAGAGGAAGAAGAACATCATTTAATTTTATTTAATAATTTAACCTTTAAAAACCTGCTGTAGCAGGTATTATTTCATGTCACATTAGGGACAGTGACCCAGAATATACTGCTTAAGAGCTAGTCAAAGGCAGCTTGCTTCATGTTATTATCCCCAAGTCGAGTATGAGGTGATGGGAGAATGGAGTTTTTTTATGCTTCTGTGAAGTATATGGGTGGAGAATTGGAGGAGTGGGTTGAGACCAGAGGACCTGGACCATCAACGCTAAGACTTTCTCCAATGGTTGGATGTAGAAAATCCTTCTATATTTATATGTAATTACCTAGAGTTCTGTCCCCAGTAGGATCCACTTCCTGAGCCATTTTCAATGCTTCTGTGGTTGCTATGTCGACATTACATGGCACGACTACAAGATTAATTGTCTCTTGTTTCTGAATAAATGTTTTAATAAGTCTCTTAATCTGGAATAAAACAAACCACAAAACTGTAGAATCATAAAAAGGTTGACATCAACACATTGTAAAATAACCACATTCAGGTAAATGTGCAATGGAACACAGAACAACGAGCAAAGCATAAATTGGAGTTCTCTGGTAAAACAGAAATACATGGTCAGTGCAGGGATATTTTCAATGCTATTGGATGTATTTATGTTAATATATCAATACATGCTAAGTTGATTTGGTCTCGAAAATGGTTTCATGTTAAGAATGCCATTCAATGTGCAAAATGTAAAGGAAGTCCAATATTTCATTAACTTTAGGACAATCACAAGTGCAAGAGGCAATTAAATATATTCTTGGAAAAAGTTCATTTGTAATGTAGGAAATACAGAAAACAAATGTGATGCAGGTTCCACGAACAACCTGGGGGTAATTTTCCCTGCAAGTTGTGAATTCTGAACAACTTGAGACCCTCCATTGGTTGGGGTCAACTGTGGATGTGGTATCCCAGCTGTCTTATCAGCATGCCAGTACACAAGCCAATATGGAGAGCAAGCAGGCTCCTCCTCTCCACGCAGCTGATGAATCCAAAGGAACAGCAGAGACCAATACAGTTTGGCAGCAGTGATATTGCAGGATTTGCCAGTCAGCGATGAACTCACTGTAAGGACTCCAGCTCTGGGCACTTCCTTGGAGATTACTCCCAAAGCCTTCTCCATGAGTGGGAATAGCTGCAAGGCAGCCGAGGTTTGAGATCAGTTTTGCTTCTCCTAGATCAGTTCCATCTGTCCAAATTGACTGGCTAGTAACCTCTTTTGCTCTCAGGGGAAATGGTTTCACTAGGCTTAGTAGCTAAGCCACACATGAAGGTCAGGAGCTGGACGGGTTGTCAGAGGATACTTGAAATGCACACCATTGGGTGCATTTAGTAGGTACTGGGAGCTTATCCCCACCTCCTCCCCCGGCCATTACAACCTTGAGAAACCTTCAAAACATCAGATAGAAATCAGGCCCCATTACCTGCTCTCCAATATCAACTGGCTGGTCACCAACTGCTACCCGGGCAATTCCTGGCAAGTCTATCAAGGTCAGGTCAGGGACAATGCTGGATTCAATTTCCAGACTGATCAACTCATTGCTGATTCCCACTCCTTGCCCGGCAATACTGTTCTGGGCTGCAAACAGTTACAAATTACATTAATTAGTCAGAATATTTAATTAGCAGATTTAAAGACAATAATCCATCACTTTGTAAGCTAAATAGTAAATAAACTTGGAACAAGTGGAAACAAATTAAGACAAAACTTGTGTTGTCCTGACATTGACAGCAAAAACCAGGGGAATGGTTGTTCATTCCAGCGTGATCCCTGGTGTCATTATCTGCAGGGACACTGACTCCCATTTCTTCAGCATGCCTGAGCCCACTCCAGGGGCAGTCTCAGAGCAAAGACTTACAGAATGCCTTTGACGAGCAGCAAGGCCCAGTGATGACAGTCAAAGGTGACTGTACTGACCTTCTGTTCATGTTGCCATTCACTGCCACTAACGCTTGTTGATTAATGTTTAGCACCACACATTAACAAGAAAAATGCTGAAACTACTACTTGACCCTCTCCCAGGGCTGACTGTTTCTTGTCATTTGAATGGGACTGCCACACGAAAGGCAGATTTACCTTAGCTGAGGGACAGCAGGAAGGTTGCTCAGCTGGAGAGCTGGCAAGCCTGATGGAACTTGCACTGCCATCCTAGAATGGGATGAGAGCAAAAGTACTGGTGCAGTAGTCACTGGCTTGGGCCCATTTCAATGCTAGAACACTGAATACTGCAGGGAGCGGAAAATACTGCCCAGTCTATCACAGATTCATCATTTCCTACCGAACAGTCCACCTTCACAGTGCATTGCCTCAGAAAGGCTAATAGTTTCATCAAGGGTGCCCACCAATCTGGCCTTTTCCCTTTTCCCTCTTCTATCTATTGGGACTCAAGAACTTATGAGACCCAAGAATAGCTTTTTACTCCAATGCTATCAGACTTCTGAACCCTTTCCAATGGTGCTGCCACTTTCTCAGACTCTGGGGATTTCCTCTCTCAGTTATCGTGTTTTTGTCATTTTAGCATTTCACTACCTCCAACTGTACTACAATCTTTGAAGCATTCCATTATTTCACACTTGTTATTGTATTTATTATTGCCACTCATACAGCTTACTTTACGAACTTCACATGGGCAGGGAATCTCATTGCAACCCCGGTATATATGATAACAGACGAATCTGTTCAGCTGCCTATGTTCAAGTTTAATGCTACCACTGCCAGGGTAGAAGCTCTCACCCCTTGTGTATGATGCTCATCAGAATTGGTTAGATTTAGGGCGAGTGAAATGAGAGAAAATCACAAGCAGGCACCTTAACTTAACCCTTTGCAGCTGCTGTTTGATATTAAGTACTTGACTACCAATTGATACCCTGTAATTTACAAATCCCTGAGCATTAAATTGAGAACAGTATCTTTTCTTAGAGAACAATTAGCTTTACACTAAAGTGGACATTAGTCATGGAGAGACAATCAAGTTGGGAATTACTCGCCAGAAGAAAAATTTGATAGAATGATTTGTATCAAACAGACTTACATCAAAGCCCAAAACCATTTTCTCCTGATTTTTTATTGATAATTACCAAGGCAAAATGGTGATTTTGCCAAAGGTTCAGGACTTGAACATGCCATATTTAACTTAGAAAAATTTAAGTAGCTGGCTTTCACAATATTTTAAATTAATTTTTACAGTGTTATGATATATTTGTACTGAGCTCTTCAGACCTTTGTGGGGAGCAGGAGAGTGAGGGGCTCTGAATTTTTTTTTAAAAGAGTACTTGAAATGGTTAATTGTTATTCAATAAGAGTCATTAATTGTTTAGGGTTCCTTGCGTTTTCTCAAGCAACCTCTCTTTTGTAATGCGGTCTCCTACTGTTTTTTGTTTAAGCTTGTCAAGATTATTTTGATAGGCTCGTATTCCCTACTACTTAAGTGGACGCCTGGTGAGCACTAATTGTGGGGTCCTAGTTTTGAGAATATTATGCCTCACAGTGTTGAGACACCAACGTTCTGTTGGAATTCTTATAAACAAACACTGGTCGCCATCTCCACATCAGAGCTTGTCTTCCCTCTGCACTTGGGTTCTGACATTGTCAGCATACATCATGACAATGTTAAACCCCAACTTATCATTCATTTTGAATCCACAGCTGGTCCTACACAGCAATATTTTGGAACATACCTTCGACAATTTCTTCTTCCACCTCAGATGCACTGCTGAGATCCTTTGAATAATCCCTGTAGCTGATTTTCCCCTTCCAAGCATTTTCATTTTTAACTCTTTTTAGCTTCAGTTCCAGTGGGCATCTGGTTACAATTCCTGTCACAAGGAAAATATTGCCAGATATCAATTAGGACCAAAAATTTACTTTGGAAGGCAATGTTTTTGAGACGAGTTGAAAATAAATCAGCGCAACAAATAATAATCAACAGAATATGATTTACTTCTAAAAGACTATCTTGACTGAAAAATGAATTAAGATGAGAAGATATTGATAGTGTCATTCAGTTGAGCTTTTTAACAAAATTAAAGACTGAAATCAAAACGGTGACCATCAAACTACTGAATGTTTACAGTTGGGAATGGAATCATCTATCCTTTCTCAGTCTGTGACCCCAGATACACCAAACTGTTCCACCATCAGCAGAAAATGCCTGATAAACTAGTCAAGTGCCATGATTGCCATCGAGGTCTACGTTCCCAGAACCAACAAAAAGCTTGATTGACAGAGATACTGGCCAACCAGACCTTCTCTGGCTAGTCGTAGTGTTCTCTTTAGACAAGCCCTTTGTAAATCTACCTACTACTCAACTGATAAAACCTATAAACACACTCTTCATTTGCTTATTATATGAACTTCTATTATTTATAGCTATTACCTTAAAAATCTTCCATTTAACCCCATCTCCTTCTATTGACATTCTTAGTACTACAAAAGAGTAGTAGACAGAAGAACTGAAGTCTTTTTCCCCTTAGAGCAATGGCAACAGCTTCAACAAAGGAGTTAGGTCAATAAAAAAAATGCAATTCTATGCATTACTACTTTTAAATGTTTATTAAGAGGACAATTGACTGGAACACAGGAAGAAGAAACTTGTTTTGGACAGCAGGGCAAATACTACGGTTGCTGCTTCATGCTCCATTAAAGTTATTGGGTAGAGCACACAATGAGAGTGCTGATGCAAGGTTGCTAAGTCAGAACAACCACATAAAAATTGTTTCTCCCTAGAAACATTTACAGAATCAAATTATACCCAATTAAATTCCAGTTTTGATTACATCACTAATCATCTAGCCACTTACCTTCAGTTCTGGGTTAAGTTTGAAAATCTATATGGGAAGGCATTAGCTATTATTGAGCTAGTGGTAGCACAGTGATGGGTGGTAAAATAGATTAATGATTGTCAATCCTTCCTTTAAATGATGATCTCTGCCATAATTTATTAATGTCTTATAATCTGATCCTAGAACCATGTGTTTATTGTCAAAGACTTGGCCAGGGCTTCTTTTGTTTTTCTGCTCTTTCTCTTTGCTTTTGAGGGGAAGGTGATTTTCTTCAAAGACACTTTCCACTTGATGGAAGATTAGCCACCAGTAAGATGAGAGAAGGCCAGCTGCTCCCATCTTGTGACATCCAAGCCTGTTTTGATGAGATATTCCTTGAAAGTTTTAAAAGGTTCAAAGGTTCATTTTATTGTCAAAGTATGCATGTACAATACAACTCTGATATTTGTCTTCTCCAGCTAGCCATGAAATACAGAAAGGCCATGGAAGTCGTTGAAAGAAAAGGCATGCACTATGTATTTGCAGCACCATCCTTAACTGTTACAGGATTTCTGACTATGAGTAGGGCATCTATGTACAACAAATAAATCTACAAACAGTTAACCATTGACTCCAACAGTCTCTTACCACTTCCTCTGGGAAGTGACACTCCAGAGAGGGCCTCCAAGACTGAGCTCTTCCCAGAGCTCTGATCACCAATGACTGCGATGGCTGGAAGCCCCAGATCTTTATCCACACCAAATCCTCTCAGCGAGTCAATGAGATCAATGCATGGTCGTACCTCTTGTTCATATTGACTGGACAATGGAGTATCCATTGCCTAAAGAGAGAGGAGGAGAGAAGGAGGTAATCTTTTAGAATTGCCTTTAGAATAGAACAAAAAAATGGCATTTTACATTGTTTTAACAGAGGAGGATAAAAAGCAGTTTGAGGATTGAACTGGTCATTGGAAAAAATGGCAATGGAGACTATCTTGGTGATAAAGATCACCCTTCCATAAAACTTAGCAGAGTTATACCCATGGACCAAAACTGAACAAGAATAAAATCTCTAAAGTAAAACAAGACCAAGTTACCATGCAAATGTAAGATTTTGCAACACTAAATAGCTTTCTGAATGTTTGAGCAGTCTGGAGATTTTCAAGGAGAAACTGTGGATTCAGAACAAATTCCAACTACACCTAATAAAGTGGCCACTGAGTGTTTGTTTGTGGACTTCTGTTGCTGAAGCCCATACAAAGTTCAACAGATTATGCATTTAGAGATGCTCTTCTGCACACCACAGTTGTAATGTATGGTTACTTGAGTTACTATTGCCTTCCTGTCAGCTAAAACTGGTCTCCTCCGACTCTTCTCATTAACAAGTTGTTTTCAGCCAGAGGACTATAGTTCACTGGATTTTTAAAAACATTTTTCACCATTCCCTGTAAACTCTAGAGACTGTTGTACGTGAAAACCCCAGGACATCAGCAGTTTCTGAGATAAACAAACCAACCCTTCTGGCACCAACAACCAGTCCACAGTCGAAGTCAATTAGAACCCACTTCTTTCCCATTGTACATGCGCTGGTCGTGCATGCAGCCTGTTATAGCCGTTCCAATGAGTATTCTTTCTTTTTTCCTCTTACTTTTTAACTTATGTTATTTTTTGTATTTTTTTTCGCAGTAACACGTTGAAACTGCACCCTCTCTAACATGCTGGTAGAGAGTGTTTTATTTGGGTTTTTAGCGCTGGAAATAGTTACATTCCGACATGGCTCAATAGAGTGGCAGAAGCATGGTTGCATTGTTTATTCCAGGGACCAGCTGATTGAGCTGGCCGGTTTAGCGAGCAGAGTGGCGGACACCCCTGCTGAAATCTGGAGGAAAACACACAGAGGATGCAGAGGGGGATCACAAAGGTGAGGAAAGAGGACCAGGTCGAGACAACAGAGACTTATGGAGAAGAGGAGTTCGGTGGGTAATAAAATGGACGAGTTGACGGCGCTAGCCAGGCGTCAGAGAACATTTCAGGAGTGCGGTGTTATGTGTTTTACTGGAACGGGGCTGCACGAGAACATACCCGATCAAATCTTTTGCATGGACGGCTTCCAGACCGTTCGGGCTGACCGGAAGTGCACTGAGAGCGGTAAGCGTAAAGGAGTTGGGTGCTTACTGTTCTGGTTAACAACAGATGGTGCAATCCGGGTCATATTACGATCGAGGAACGTGTTTGTAGACCAGATATTGAACATTTTGTTGTTGGACCCCAGCCATATTCCACTGAGATACAACACCGGGCATCACAGGAGATTGTTCCTGCCTGTGGCCATTGAACTTCGCAGCTCCTCCCGTGGTGGGTCAGACACCCTGAGCCAATAGGCTGGTCCTGGACTTTTTTCCATCTTGCATAGTTTGCATTTTGTTGTTTGATTGTTTGTGGTTTTTGTATTGCTATATTTATGCTCTATTCTTGGTTGGTGCGGCTGTAACAAAACCTGATTTCCCTCAGGATCAATAAAGTCTATCTATCTATCTATCTATCTATCTCGATGTTTGGTCTGAACCTCATGGCCATGTCTGCATGCTTTTATGCATCCAGTCACTGATCAGATATTTGCATTAACAAGGTGTACATATGCAGATGTAATAAAGTGGCCACAGAGTGTATATTGCCAAAGAGAAAAATAAAGGTACTTCCAAAACTAAGCCAACATGGACATTGGCAAGTGTACAAGGCAATACAAGGTAATACACAGATATTGCAAAGTCAACAGACTAAAATTCCTGAAGAGGCATTAAAGTACAGAAGTTTATTGTCATATGCACAAAAGCATTTATTCAGTTTCAGTGGAAAAGCTTACTTGCAACAGCAACACAGTCACAAAGTTCCTCCCCACACTATATTTGGCGCATCGGGTAGCAACCTCACCGTTTCTTTAGCATTTGTTTTTTTTATGAGGCCAAGTTGCCGGCTCGATGCTCAACCCAGCACAGATGGAAAGCAGGCAAGGAGCCAGCCGGGTTCGAACCCAGAACTATCGTGCCGAAGTCTGGGTGTGAATCCCAATAGACCACTGCGACAGACACACAGCACATAGTTCAAGTGAAATTAATGAGAAAGTTAGAAACATAATGTGGGTGCACAATGTAAGCATATAAAATTAAGGGAAACTGGAATTATATTTATACAAATGAAAGACAAAGAAAGCAGCCTTTGAAGTCCAAATTTACAGCATGTGTGCACAGATACAAAATATATAATTCTAAGTGAAAACTGATGGAGGAACTCGAAGGGTCAGGGAGCATCAGTGGAGGAGTGGAACAGTTGATGTTTCAGGCTGAGATTTTGTATCAGATCTGATGACAATTGGACTCAGAGGAAATTGTTCATCCTGACGAATTATTCCAAGTACTCCACATTACAATCATAGAAACAGAGCTTTTATAAACTGGCATGCCGAGAAATGTAATTACCTATGCAGACACAAGGAAATTCAAGCAACGCACACAAAAAAATGCTGGTGAACGCAGCAGGCCAGGCAGCATTTTTTGAATGTAATTACCTAGGTCATTTAGACATTATTTAATCTTCCCTTTGCTCCCACCAAAGTTGCCTAACCTCTGAATTTCCTTCAGCAGTTTGTTTTATTTTGCACTGTAACACAGCATCTGCAGTCTTTGTGTCTCCATTATTCTAAGTGGACACTTTGTTCAGTCTTCACAGCAAAAGCCATTGATAATGGCATTAATAAGATAGAAGAATACAAAATTTGTGGTAGAAGAAACAGAGTATTTACATATTACAGAGGATGCTAGGTCTGGAAAATAATATTTACGATGGGAAGATTGCAGCAAATTTTTTTTTGGAACAAGAGAAGCTAAGGGTAATTTTAATTGGGCTATATAATTGGAACAATTGACTATAAGACCATATGATATAGGAGTGGAAGCAGGCCATTCAGCCCATCGAATCTGCTCCGACATTCAATTATGGGCTGATCCAATTCTTCCAGTCATCCCCACTCTCCTGCTTTCACCCCATACCCTGTGATGCCCTGGCTAATCAAGAACCTATCCATCTGTCTTAAATACACCCAATGACTTGGCCTCCACAGCCTATCGTGGCAACAAATTCCACATATTTAACACACACTGACTACAGTAATTTCTCCACATCTCTGTTCTAAATGGACATCCTTCAATCCTGAAGTCGTGCCCTCATGTCCTAGACTCACTTACCATAGGAAATAACTTTGCCATATCTAATCTGTTCAGGCCTTTTAACATTCGGAATGTTTCTATGAGATCGCCCCTCATTCTCCTGAACTCCAGGGAATACAGCCAAAGAGCTGCCAGATGTTCATCTTACAGTAACCCTTTCATTCCTGGAATCATACTCATGAATCTCCTCTGAACCCTCTCCAACATCAGTATATCCTTTCTGAAATAAGGAGCCCAAAACTGCACACAATACTCCAAGTGTGATCTCACGAGTGCCTTATAGAGCCTCAACATCCCATCCCTGCTTTTATATTCCATACCTCTAGAAATGAATGCCAACATTGCATTCACCTTCTTCACCACTGACTCAACCTAGAAGTTAACCTCTAGGATACTCTGCACAAGGACTCCCAAGTCCCTTTGCATTTCTGCATTTTGAATTCCCTCCCCATCTAAATAATCAGAATCAGGTTTATTATCACTGGCACGTGACGTGAAATTTGTTAACTTAGCAGCAGCAGTTCCATGCAATACTTAATACAGAAGAAGAAAAAAAATAAATCAATCACAATATACATATATTGAATAGATTAAAAATCATGCAAAAAACAGAAATATTATATATTTAAAAAGTGAGGTAGTGTCCAAGGGTTCAATGTCCATTTAGGAATTGGATGGCAGAGGGGAAGAAGCTGTTGCTGAATCGCTGAGTGTGTGCCTTCAGGCTTCTGTACCTCCTACCTGATGGTAACAGTGAGAAAAGGGCATGCCCTGGGTGCTGGAGATCCTTAATAATGGACGCTGCCTTTCTGAGACATGGCTCCTTGAAGATGTCCTGGGTAATTTGCAGGCTAGTACACAAGATGGAGCTGACTAAATTTACAATCTTCTGCAGCTTCTTTCAGTCCTGTGCAGTAGCCTCCCGCCATACCTGTTTATCAGTCTGCTTGTTTACTTCTTCCACCAAAGTGCATGTCCATACACTTTCCAACATGATTTGCCACTTCTTTGCCCATTCCCCTAAACTATCTAAATCTCTCCGCAGGCTCCGTTTCCTCAACACTACCCGCTCCTCCACCTATCTTAGGATCATCAGCAACTCTAGCCACAAATCCATTAATCCCATAGGCCAAATCATTGACATACATCGTGAAAAGCAGTGGTCCCAACACTGACCCTGTGTAACTCCACTGGTAACCGGCAGCCAGCTAGAAAAGAATCCCTTTATTCCCACTCTGTTTTCTGATCAGGCAATGCTCCACCCATGCCAGTGACTCCCCTGTAATTCCATGAGCTCCTATTTTGCTAAGCAGTCTCATGTGTGACACCTTGTCAAAGGCCTTCTGAAAATCCAAGTACTCCATATCTACTGCATCTCCTTTGTCTACCCTGCTTGTAATTTCCCCAAAAAATTGCAGGAGGTTATCAGGCAGGATTTTCCTTTCAGAAACCATACTGTATTTGGCTTATGTTGTCATGTGCCGCAAGGTACTCCGTAATCTCATCCCTAACAATTGATTACAATAACCTCCCAACCACTGATGTCAGGCTAACAGGCCCATAATTTCCTTTCTGCTACCTCCCACCCTTCTTAAATAGTGGAATAACATTTGCAATTTTCCAGTCAACCAGTACAATGCCAGAATCTATCAATTCTTGAAAGATCATTGTTAATCCCTCTGCAATCTCTCCAGCTAATTCTTCCAGAAACTAAGGGTGCATTCCATCACGTCCAGGAGATTTATCCACCTCAGACCATTAAGCTTCCTGAGCACCTTCTCAGCTGTACTTTTCACTGCACCTACTTCACTTCCCTGGCACTCTTGAACGTCCGGTATACTGCACTGGGAAGATTGATGCACAGTATGCATTCAGTTCCTCTGCTGTTTCTGCGTCTCTCGTTACAATATCTCCAGCATCATTTTCTATTGGTCCTATATCTACCTTCAACTCTTTTACCCTTTATATACTTAAAAAAGCTTTTAGTATCTTCTTTGATATTAGTCGCCAGCTTCCTGTCATAATTCACCTTTTCCTTCCTAATGACCTTCAAGTTTTTAGAGGCTTTCCAATCCTCTATCTTCCCACTTGCTTTGGCTTCCTTGTATGCCCTCTCTTTTGCTTTTACTTTGCCTCTGGCTTCACTTGTCAGCCATGGTATTGTCCTCCTTCCACTGGAAAATTTCTTCTTATTTGGGATATATTTGTCTCACACTTCCCTCATTTTTCACAGAAACTCCAGCCATTGTTGCTCTGCTGTCCTTCCAGCTAATGTCCCTTTCCAGTCAACTTTGGCCAGTTTCCCCCTCATGCCATTTTAATTTCCTTTATTCCACTGAAATACCAACATACTGGAATTTAGTTTCTCCTTCTCAAACTTCAAAGTGAACTCAATCATATTGTGATCACTGTTCCCTAAGGGTTCATTAACCTTAAACTCTCTTATCACTTTCGGATCATTGCACAACACCCAGTCCTGCACAGCCGATCTACTAGTGGGCTCAAGAAGCTGCTCTAAAAAGCCATCCCTTAGACATTCTACAAGTTCTCTCTCTAGAGGTCCAGTACTGGCCTAGTTTTCCCAATCCACTTTCATTTTAAAATCTTCAACGATTATCACAACATAGCTATTCTAACACGCCTTTTTTATCTCCTACCATAATTTGTAATCCACATCCCTGCCGCTGTTTGGAGGCCTGTATACAACTGCCATTAGGGTACTTTTACCCTTCTCCGTGGATTGTCACCTTGTCGTAGTGGAGAAGCCTGTGTGGTCCTGTGATTCTGAGAGCAATGCCTTCTGGAGCTATGCTCCTGGTAGGGTCACCCATGGCGGTAAGGTCGAGGGTGAGGTCCCTGACAAAGAACAATCCAACCAAGATCTCAACGGTGGAACAGGCAGATGAAGTTACTTCGAACTCAACAGCTGTGAAGGAGGATGAAGGCTGCAACAAATCCATCAGCTCCAATCATCGTGGTTTCCATGCCATTGGAATCAGTTGGTTGATTTGTGAAGTATCGTGTGCTTCTTGGGGAGTGCAACATCAAGTACACGTTAAACAAATACACACACAGGCGTTTTCACTTTGTGGGCCACTTCTTCAGAACGAAGACTGTCATCCTCGACCTCGAGGGATAGCCACGACACGACGACTTTTACCCTTGCCATTTCTTAACTGAACCCATAGAGACTCTACACCTTCCGATCCTAAGCCATCCATCTCTAATGATTTAATATTATTTCTTATACACAGGGCCACACCATCCCCTCTGCCTACTAACCTACTTTTCCGATACAGGTTTCCCCCGCCATCCAAAGGTACAGCGTTCCTATGAAACGGTTCGTAAGCCGGAATGTTGTAAAGGGAAGAAGTAACTTATATGGGAAAAATTTGTGAGCGTTCGCAGACCCAAAAATAACCTACCAAATCATGCCAAATAACACATAAAACCTAAAATAACAGTAACATATAGTAAAAGTAGGAATGATTTGATAAATACACAGCCTATATAAAGTAGAAATACTTCTCTACAATCATTACCTGCACTGTTTTCCGTAGTGAAAATCTCACGCAAGCACTCTCTGCAGAAACACTCTCCAGTAACCTTTAAACTATGAAGCTGCCAAATCATATCAAATAACGCATAAAAATACACAGCTGATATAAAGTAGAAATAATGTATGTACAGTGTAGTATCACTTACGGGAATCGAGAAGTCAGCGCCGAGCACACTAATGATGGTGTGTTAGGCTGAGTCATCGGGGGTTGGGGTGGTGCAACAGCCCCCACCCTCCAGGCTGCCAACTGATACCGATCCGCGAAGAATGCAGCGGTCCAGTGGTAGCCCGGACGCACCCAGCACATCTTTAAGAAAAAAGCCAAAATAAACAAGCTAATTAGGTGCCGCCCGGCATGTAAATGTAGGCCCAGATAAGCAATCGCTGCAATGAAAAATGGGCCGACGTTTACATGCCGAGCGGCATCTAATTAATTAGCTTGTTTATTTCGGCTTTTTTCTTAAAGATGTGCTGGGTGCCTCCCGGCTACCGCTGCATTCTTCGCGGATCTGTATCTGTACACGGTCCAGGGGTTGGGGTGGTGGGACACTGGGGCGTCGTCTGTTTCCATCAGTGCAGGCAGGTCATCTTCCATGTCTGCCTGCTTTGATGTCGAAGGTTGAGGTTCGTCGTCGTGGCTGATGTGGAAGGCTTGCTTGACTGCTAGCCTCTCACATTTTTCTATCATACAGTTCTTTGTAAGGACTCAAACCATCTTGCAAATATGCCCTAAACCGATGTACCCTTTCAACATTAAAGTCGTACTTAATCATCGCAGCGAAATCTCACACAGTTGCTTCACGTTCAGTTCCCGGACAACTTCACTTTCGGTCCGTTCACTACTGCATTCGGTTTCAATTGTTATCCTTTCCTCTTCCAATTCCATCAGCTCTTCCTCTATCAGTTCTTGGTCATGGGATGCCAAACGTCTTCAACATCATCTTCCTCAACTTCCACAAGCCAAACTCACTTTGTCCTTACTTCGTTCACCACGATCAAAACGCTTAATTATGTCTAGTTTTACGCTAAGCGTAACACCCTTCCGAGCTCTTTTAGGCTTTTCTGATAACTTAGAACTCATCTTGCTAACGGATGCTCACAGGCACGTGTTTAAGCAATGCCGGCTAGAATGTAGTTCCGAATTCAGGGGAGAGCGGCCTTTTATCGTGCGCTTTTTTTTTGCGTGCTGCCTTTCATCACGTGCTGCCTTTTTTCGTAACAGTGTAAACACCTTCTGTTAGCAAAAACAGTAACTAATGTAGGTCTTTCGTAACAGTGTGGTTTCGTAAAGCGAACGTTCGAAAAGCAGGGGAACAGCTGAACACCGTATATCCTGGGACGTTCAGCTCCCAATGGCAGCCATCCCTTAGCCAAATTTCAGAGGTGGCCACAACATCATACTTGTCAATCTGCAGCTGAATTTCAAGATCGTACATTTTATTTCCTATGCTGCTTGCAAATGCAACACTTTCAGTCCAGTATTTGATGCTTTCTGTTTTAACTGCACCAAGACTTTATTGCCCTGTAACTCATCCCGCTGGCAGTGATTAAGCCTCACCTCCTGACGAAGGGTCTCGGCCTGAAACGTTGACTGCACCTCTTCCTACAGATGCTGCCTGGCCTGCTGCGTTCACCAGCAACTTTGATGTGTATTGCTTGAATTTCCAGCATCTGCAGAATTCCTGTTGTAAGCCTCACCTCCTGTCTGTCCTTTCTATTATCTCTGTTGCATGCTCTCTTTGATTTATTTCTGTTTTTGACTACTTTCTAATAGGTTCTTCAGTGGCTAAAAACATCTTTTGGGACAACCTGATGTTGTGCTAATTGCCACACATGTCCTTCTCTCATTTTACCTTCCACACTTACATGAACAAGGTAACAGAAACATCCAGTTATCTGTTGTGTCTAATTAAGGTCACTCACCTTAACTGAATCACTTCTCTCATCTTTCGGTTCCTGCTGTGCCTCTGCTGCATCGAGTGCCTTCTGCCAGACATCTTTCTGTAGGCCATTCTTTATGGAGATTTTAATGTCTCCATTTTGGACTGGAGCTTGACTCAGATCATCATCTGATTCATCTAGTGATAAACATTCAGTAGAACAATTCCCTGTCGGTGTCATGAACGCAACATCCATCCTTTCCTATAATAGAAACACAACTCTTCAGCTCTGTACCGATAGTCACTGATGTTTATTGATCATCAAGCAATCGCTTTATTGTCCACCCCATATTTTGCCACAACTTTAAAGACAGAACATGAAACAGAGAACAGTACAGCACACAGGCAAACGCTTTGGGCCACAATGTCGTCAAACTAATTAAACTAGAAATTAAACAACTAACTAAGCTAATCCCTTCTGCTATACAATGTCCATATCCCATCCGTTCTCTGCACATTCAAGTGCCTATCGAAGAGAACCTTAAATACATCTTTTGTATTTGCCTCCACCACCACCTCTGCACCGCATCCCAGGCACCCACCATACCTTGTCTAAGAAAATTGTCCCACGCAACTCCTTCAAATGTACTCATCTCACCTTAAATACATGCCCTCTGGTGTTAGACATTTCAACCTTGGGAAAAAGCCATCTACTTCATCAACCGTACTCATGATCTCATAAGCATCTGTCATGTTGCTCTTCAACCTTTGAATAAGTTACATGTTTGGCACAACATTGTGGGCCGAAGGGCTTGTAATGTGCTGTAGATTTCCATGTTTGATGTTCTTTGCCACTGCAGTGAAGAACAACCCAAGTTTGTCTAAACTCTCCTCAGAGCATTTGCTCTCTAATCTAGGCATCATCCTGGTGAACCTAATCACAAACAAGAGAAAATCTACAGATGCTGGAAATCCAGGCAACACAAAAAATGCTGGAGGAACTCAGCAGGCCAGGCAGCATCTGGGAAAAGAGCACAGTTGATGTTTTGGGCTGAAACCCTTCAGCAGGGCTGGGAAGTTTCATCCTGCTGAAGGGTTTCGGCCTGAAATTGTGATCAGAAGAGGCATGCTATGGTGACAGGGGATTCATCAGTTAGGGGAAAAGGCAGGAGGTACTGTGGATGAGAAGATGATTCCCAGATGGCTTCCCGGTTGCCAGGGTCTGGGAAATCTCTGAACGAGTTCTCAGTATTCTTAATTGGGAGGGTGAGTAGCCAGAGGTCGTGGCCCATATAGGTACCAATGACATAGGTGGGAAGAGTGGCATGCTTCTACAAAGTGCGACTAATATTTTGATTGATTATAATTCAATACAAGAAGTATTGTAGGAAAGGCAGGTGGTTCAGGGCATGGATCAATACCTCAAAATTATGATATTGTGGACATTAGTGAGACTTGAGCTGCAAGAGCAGCAGGCTGGCAGCTCAATATTCTGGGGTTCCATTGATTTAGAGGTGAAAGAACAGGAGGGATTAAAGGGGGGTGATGGCAGTGCTCCATCAGGACAGACTGGAGAACTTGTTCAGTGAGGCTTTATGGATGGAACTGAAGAATAAGAAAGGTATGACCACGTAAATGGGGCTATATTATAGACCACTGAATAGTCTGCAGGACTTAGAGAAACAAATTTGTAGGGAGGTTGCAGACTGTTGCAAGAAACATAAGTTTGTGATAGCAGGGGATTTTAACTATCCACATATTGACTGGGACTCCCCTACTGTAAAAGGACTGGATAGGACAGAGTTTGTCAAATGTGTTCAGGAAAGTTTCCTTAATCAGTACATAGAGGTCCTAATGAGTGTGTGCGCGATATTTGATCTGCTATTAGGGAATGAGATGGGGCAAATGACAGAATTTTGTGTAGAGGAACACTTTGCATCTTATGATCACAATGCTATTAGTTTCAAAGTAAATATGCAAAAAGATAGGTCTGGTCTGTGGGTTGAGATTCTAAATTAGAGAAAAGCCAGTTTTAATTGTATCAGAAGGGATCTGGCAAGTGTAGATTGAGACAGGCTGTTTTCTGGCAGAAGTGTACTTGGTAAGTCGCAGGCCTTCAAAAGTGAAATTATGAGAGTAGAAAGTTTCTATGCACCTGTCAGAATAAAAGGCAAGGATAACAGGTTTTGAGAACCTTGGTTTTCAAGAGGTATTGAGGCCCTGGGTTAAGAAATAAAAGGAGGTGCATTGCAGGTATAGGCAGGTAGGAACAAATGAGGTACTGATGGAGTACAAGAAATGCAAGGGAACACTTAAGAAAGAAATCAGGAGGGCAAAAAGAAGGCATGAGGTTGCTCTAGCAGACAACGTGAAGGAGAATCCCAAGGGCTTCTACAGATACGTTAAGAGCAAAAGGATTACAAGGGACAAAATTGGTCCTCTGGAAAATCAGTCTGAGTGAAGCCAAAAGAGATAGGGGATACTTGCATCTGTGTTTACTCAGGAAACAGGTACAGAGTGTATAGAAGTGAGGCAAAGCAGCAGTGAGGCCATGGACCCTACACAGATTACAGAGGAGGTATCTGCTGTTTTGAGACAAATCAGGGTGGACAACATCGATGTCCCCCTCACTGGTGAATATTGAAAGGAAGTATTCATGAAGGACCTCCCCTAACTCTGGATTCATGCTGTCCTAACTCTAACCTCACTATCCCTGATTAATCCTGGAAATGTCAAAATCATCTTGATATGGAGAACAAAGCATCAAGCCCCTCCTCCCCCTTTTCCCAAAGAGCCCAGGAATACTCTGGGGAGGAAGTTGCTCAGCCATGCTATTTTGAAATGCTAGGGACTTGGTTGCTGAAGATTATTTGCCTACAATATTATGCTAGGTCTCCGCTGATTTGATGTGCTTTGTTTGTTTTGGATATTGAGTACCTTGAGCCCTGCTGTGCTTCTTCTTGATGAATGTGATTTTCGAGATTTGTGATGGTTTGAATTCTTGCATTTGGAATTCATGGGCATATTGCAGTTAAATCTGTGGAAATTATTAAAGATATCTATTCCATTTTCATTTCTCAATGACAAAAGACCAAATCCAAAACGCTCAACAGATTTTGAGCTACCCAACTGGACAAACCCACAAGAGCAGCAGTATTCATTTTCAAGCGTTTAAGTAGACAGTATAAAATAAAACAAATCCTAACCACACAGAAAAGTGACTACACGTTTTAAAATAACGTGGCATGTCTGGACGACACCTCTCCTGGAAAACATACAACAGCTTTAGAATAGATGGTACAAGCGGGACATAATACACCCATGGAAATATCGGCACCAACATGGTAGTGAGGAGACCCCGAACAGCAACACAGACAAAGTGCATTAGCCCAGTGAGTAAACACACAAGAAACGCAGAAATTAAAAAGGCATTGGTACTGCTGGCGGCTGGCAAACGGACTCTCCTCATCAATGTAAACTAACCTGATACCAAAGAGCGATGGTTCAATCTTCGGCACAAGAGGGCGACTTCAGATTTCGCGCCTAAAGAACCATTTTCCGATCGGAACTAAAACTGTTGAGAATATTTGAGCGTCAGTGGGCTACTCACGCACTCGATTTGGTTTAAGGGCGTATGCGACACAGGTCGACAGAAATCACGCATCCGAGATCTGCAAGAAAACTGAAACACACGTTTCACTTTGAAGAAGTGTTTCCACCGACGAAAGGCTCAGACCCTGACTGGTGCTGAGTCGGAACCATCGCCCCTTACAAGAAGGAAGTTATAGGGGTCCCAACATCCACCAGCTACCAAACCCTCCACCCTCATCACTGGAGATGTCCTCAAGACCCCGGAGTAAAGCCCGACTAACCTTAGTCCACACCTCTGAACAACAGACCAACCCCACGTCAGTTCTCCAGGAATGGTCTCTGTTACCTATTTCACAAACACTGTCCGTGTCCCAAGTCTGCCCCCTCCCCCTCCCCCTATCCTGTCACCCACTAGCACGGGCATGATGGGCTCACTGTTTCAACACGGAATCCTGTTCCAGGGTTTCCGTACCGGCTGCGAGGCCGATGTTACTGCAGTCCAGTACTAGGGGGGATTGCTACGCTGTCAAGAGATAAGCAGTTTAAGATCTGCCACCCGTACTGTCCGATTATACCAGCCATTTCCCTTCTCTGCGTTTGCTAGTCCAAACTGGAACTTGAAAAAATCCTTAAGGAACATTGCCGAAATCAAATGACATCAAAGACTTCTCCCCTCCTAGAATAAAGCTTGCCTTCGGAGTCAATATTGGCTGGAATTTCACCCCGTTCCAACAAGCTGGAATAACAGGAAGTCGATGCAAACGATGGTAATAAATATATCTAAATATATAACTCAATGTAGTATTGTACGCAACAGTAAATACTTATTTTTGTGGGGGATTGGTTTTGAAATAATTACGAAACTTTCACAAAAACCTGAATGAACCGGCTTAGTTGCAATAAGGACGTACCTGTATCACACCGACGTGGAATCGCACATCTCACTGAAAAACCCGTCCTGCGCGGATGAGTCTTTAAATACTCAGACGTGCAGGCGCCGGGTACAAGAATGATCCAATGAATTCCCCGCCAAGCCACAGCACCAAATTGTAATTCGCAGGAACACGAAAGTAATGATTTCTAGATTCTGTTCTTGATGAATCGAAACAGAAACTCTGGACGCAGGAGAATCAGAAACAAAAGAGCAGCCCAGATGAAGCGTCGACCATCCCTTCGCGTCCACGGATCCCGAATTCTTGCCGCAGTTTGTTGTTTTCTTGCTGCAGGACGAAATTGACTTTCTTTTAAAAGAAGCGTGTTCAGATGTAGACAACGTGCACGGAATTTCCGGCAAAAATGAACATAGTCATAGTCATACTTTATTGATCCCGGGGGAAAATGGTTTTCGTTACAGTTGCACCATAAATAATAAATAGTATTAGAACCATAAATAGTTAAATAGTAATATGTAAATTATGAAGTAAGTCCAGGACCAGCCTATCGGCTCAGGGTGTCTGACCCTCCAACGGAGGAGTTGTAAAGTTTGATGGCCACAGGCAGGAATGACTTCCTATGACGCTCTGTGCTGCATCTCGGAGGAATGAGTCTCTGGCTGAATGTACTCCTGTGCCCACCCAGTACATTATGTAGTGGATGGGAGACATTGACCAAGATGGCATGCAACTTAGACAGCATCCTCTTTTCAGACACCACTGTGAGAGAGTCCAGTTCCATCCCCACAACATCACTGGCCTTACAAATGAGTTTGTTGATTCTGTTGGTGTCTGCTACCCTCAGCCTGCTGCCCCAGCACACAACAGCAAACATGATAGCACTGGCCACCACAGACTCGTAGAACATCCTCAGCATCGTCTGGCAGATGTTAAAGGACCTCAGTCTCCTCAGGAAATAGAGATGGCTCTGACCCTTCTTGTAGACAGCCTCAGTGTTCTTTGACCAGTCCAGTTTATTGTCAATTCGTATCCCCACGTATTTGTAATCCTCCACCATGTCCACACTGATCCCCTGGATGGAAACAGGGGTCACCGGTACCTTAGCTCTCCTCAGGTCTACCACCAGCTCCTTAGTCTTTTTCACATTAAGCTGCAGATAATTCTGCTCACACCATGTGACAAAGTTTCCTACCGTAGCCCTGTACTCAACCTCATCTCCCTTGCTGATGCATCCAACTATGGCAGAGTCATCTGAAAACTTCTGAAGATGACAAGACTCTGTGCAGTAGTTGAAGTCCAAGGTGTAAATGGTGAAGAGAAAGGGAGACAAGACAGTCCCCTGTGGAGCCCCAGTGCTGCTGATCACTCTGTCGGACACACAATGTTGCAAGCTCACGTACTGTGGTCTGCCAGTCAGGTAATCAAGAATCCATGATACCAGGGAAGCATCCACCTGCATCGATGTCAGCTTCTCCCTCAGCAGAGCAGGGCGGATGGTGTTGAACGCACTGGAGAAGTAAAAAAACATGACCCTCACAGTGCTCGCTGGCTTGTCCAGGTGGGCGTAGACATGGTTCAGCAGGTAGACGATGGCATCCTCAACGAGACTGAGATTGAGACATGACCACTCCTGCCCAGGATGCAGTTATGCCTTGCAGTGACCACCGATCCTGGAAAGGCTTAAGAGGGCCTGTGGGCACTCTGTGCTTCTTTAGGAAAACCCAGGTGTCATTCCTCAGAAGAAGGGCAGGCACTCAGTAATGGTGGAGGTATCAGCGGCCTTCTTGGCCACACTCGGAACAGGGTGATGAGGAGGTTACCTCAACTGACTCACCTTCTCCTTCTCTCCTAAAAACTCTCCACAAATTTCGGGGGAGTGGGGCTGGCTGAAGTGCGAGCTGAACTTGAGCAGCTGCCTTTTCAAGTACGTCAGGAGGGACTGCAATTCTTCACGTAAATGGCAGGCAGCTTTTCAGTCTGCACCAACTCTAGCACAGGTCACTGGTCTGTGCAACACTCTCCACCTCAGGTTTCAGATGTAAAGTGGGAGGACTTCAGTGTAGTTGGGACTCTAGTGGGGTCTCTCTTCACTGTCAGGGGGTAGAAATGTCTGTCACAGTGTGGCTGGGCATCAGCTGAGCACGATGAATCAGAACAGGCAGGAAACAGATCCACAACTTGTGGAGAGGCACGTAGGTCATTTCTTAGAGATGGCTCCTGTTGTGCAATCCCTCTTCCCAAGGAGAGTTTTGGGGTAATGAGTCATTCCAGCTGAGCCAAGATCATTTCACAGCTCCGCCCTCGTGACGGGATGGCCAAAGGCCGCAGCCAAGAGCCCAAATGGAAGCAGCATACTTGTCCATCTTCTAATCCATTCCTTTGGCCTTCTGGCCTAGCAGTGGCATCAATCCCCTTTGCTGGATGGGGGAGAACCTTTCTGACTAAAGATAAACAACATCCCAGACTCCGGAAAGGTCCCAGTAAAAGACAGACAACTCCTGCAGAACAGCGCAGCATTTATTCACAATAGTAAATGGATACAAAAGTATAAACATAGTACAAATTATACATTCATGGTCATTACAATGGTCATTACATTTAGCAGTGTTCCTTTTCTTTTAAAGCCATGGCATCATTGCCACTCACATGCCCTCCCCCACCCCCCCAACAGGGTGATACACTCTTTCAATATTTGAGGGGCTTCTCACACCCAACTCAGCCCCTCCAAGTCCTTGTAGTAGAAGGAGTCTTGCCGGTGGTCCTTGCCCATGGAGCCCTTGCATCTAAGTTTCAATGCATCGATCAGCACCAGGTTCAGGAGCAGTTATTGCTCTTCAACCATCAGCGTGGATAACTTCACTCACCTCAACTCTGAACTGATTCCACAACCTATGGACTCATAGAACATAGAAATCTACAGCACATTACAGGCCTTTAGGCCCATAAAGTTGTGCCGACCATGTGTCGTACTCTAGAAATTGCCTAGAATTTTCCTACCACATAGCTCTCTATATTTTGTTAAGCTCCATGTACCTATCTAAGAGTCTATGAAAAGGCTTTATTTCATCCGCCTCCACCACTATCGGTGCCAGTGCATTCCACGCACCCACCACTCTCTGTGTAAAAAAGCTTACATCTGACATCCCCCTTGCACCTACTTCCAAACACCTTAACACTATGTCCGCTTGTGTTAGCCATTTCAGCCCTGGGAAAAAAGCCACCGGCTATCCACACGATCAATGCCTCTCATCATCTGATACACCTCTGTCAGGTCACCTCTCATACTCAGTCGCTCCAAGGAGAAAAGACCCAAGTTTACTCAACTTGTTCTTATAAGGCATGCGCTCCAATCCAGGCAACACCTTTGTACATCTCCTCTGCATTCTCTCTATAGTATCCACATCCTTCCAGTAGTGAGGTGATCAGAACTGAACACAGTACTCCAAGTGTGGTCTAACTGAGGTCTTATATAGCTTTGACATTACCTGAAGGTTCTTGAACTCAATCCCATAGTTGATGAAGGCCATCACACCATACACCTTCTTAACAATGAGCAGCAGCTCTGAGTGTCCTATGGACACAGACCCCAGCATCTCACTGATACTCCACACTGCCATGAGTGTTATCATTAATATTTTATTCTGTCTTCAAATTTTGACCTACATACCAAAATGAACCACTTCACGCTTCTCTGAATTGAACTTCATCTACCACTTCTCAGCCCAGCTCTGCATCCTATCAATGTCCCACTGTAGCCTCTGACAACCCTCCAGTCTATCCACAACACCCTCAACTTTTGTGTCATCAGCAAACTTACTAACCCAGCCTTCTACTTCCTCATCTGGGTCATTTATAAAAATCACAAAGAGGAGGGGTCCCAGAACAGATTCTTGCCGAACACCACTGGTCACCGTCCTCCATGCAGAATACGAACCGTCTACAACCACCCTTTGCCTGCTGTGGGCAAGCCAATTCTGGATACAACAAAGCAAGGTCTCCTTGGATCCCATGCCTCATTATTTTCTGAATGAGCCTTGAGTAAGGAACCTTATCAAATGCCTTACTGAAATCCATATACATGACATCCACTGCTCCTCCTTCATCAGTGCGTTTTGTTACATCCTCAAAGTATTCAATCAGGTTCATAAGGCACGACCTGCACTTGACAAAGCCATGCTGACTATACCTAATCTTATTATGTCTCTCCAAATGCTCATAAATCCTGCCAGTCAGGATCTTCTCCAACAACTTGCCCACCACTGAAGTCAGCCTCACTGGTCTATAATTTCCTGGGTTATCTCTGCTTCCTTTCTTGAACAAGGGAACAACATTTGCAACCTTACAATCCTCTGGTACTTCTTCTGTCCCTATAGATGAGGCAAAGATCATTGTCAGGCACTCAGCAATCCCCTCCCTCACTTCCCATAGTAGCCTGGGATATATCTCGTCTGTTTATGGCGACTTATCTAACTTAATACCTTTCAACAGCTCTAGCACATCCTCTTTCTTAATGTCTATACACTCAAGCATTTCAGTCCATGGTAAGTGATCCCCACAATTGCCAAGGTCCTTTTGACTGGTGAATACTGAAAGCAAAGTATTCATTAAGTACCTCGGCTACCACCTCCATCTCCATTCACACGTTTCCGCTGTCACACCTGATTGGTCCTATTCTCACATGGCTCATCCTCTTGCTTTCACATACTTTTTTTACATAATGAGAACACTCAGTCCTCTTTTATTGTCATTTAGAAATACATATGTGCATTAAGAAATGGTACAATGTTCTTCCACAGTGATATCACAGAAAACAGGACAAACCAAACACTAACGCTGACAGAACCACATAATTATAACATATAGTTACAGCACTGCAAAACAATACCATAATTTGATAAAGAACAGACCATGGGCATGGTAAAAAAAAAGTCTCAAGTCCCGAACGACTCCCGAGTCCCCGATAGCGGCGGCAAAAGGGAGAAACTCCCTGCCATAAACCTCCAGGCACCGTCAACTTGCCGATACCTTGGAAGCAGCCGACCACAGCTGACACTGGGTCCGTCCGTCTGAAAACTTCGAGCCTCCGACCAGCCCCTCCGATACAGCCTCCCGAGTGCCATCCTCTGCCGAGCACCTTCAACCTAGCCCTGGCCGCCGAAACAGGCAAAGCTGAGGATTCGGGGCCTTCTGCTCCAGAGATTCCAGTTACCACACAGTAGCAGCGGCAGCGAAGCGGGCATTTCAGAAGTTTCTCCAGATGTTCCTCCGTACTCTCATGTCTTTCTCCATCAAATCAGGATTGTGCACAGTTCCGTACTTGACAAATAACAGATATCATTCACCGGAGAGACCGCGTGCGCTGCCATCGCGCCGCCATCTTCTCCTTCTCCTACTTGAAGAATGCCTTGGGATTTTTCTTTAATCCTGCTCACCAAGGCCTTCTCATGGCCCCTTCTACCTAGTTTCTTGGACCTTTCATAAGTTCTTCTTCTTAGCTAGATTTTCTACATCCTTTGAACACCATGGTTCTTTTATCCTACCATTGTTCCCTGCCTCAATGGAACATACCCATGCAGAACACCACGCAAATGTTCCCTCAACATTTGCCGGATCCGTGCCGTGCAATTCCCTGAGAACATCTACCCCCAATTTAAGTTCCCAAGTTCCTGCCTAAAAGCATCAATGTTTTCCCAAATTGTCTGCTCCTATTCCTCTCCAGCGCTATGGTAAAGGAAATAGATTTGTGATCACTACCTCCAAAATACTCTCCCACCCAGAGATCTGACACCTGACCAGGTTCATTTCCCAATGCCAGATCGAGTAGTCTCTCCTCTAGTTGGTGTATCTACATATTGCGTCCGCAAACCTTCCTGAACACACCAAACAAACTCCGCCCCATCCAAACCCCTTGCTCTAAGGAGATGCTGGTCAATATTTGGAAAGTTAAAATCACCCATCACAACAACCCTATTATTATTGCGCCGTTCCAGAATCTGCCTCCCTATCTGCTCCTCGATGTCTCTGTTACTATTGGAGGGGGGGTCTATAAAAACACCCAGTAAAGTTACTGCCCCTTTCCTATTTCTGACTTCCACCCACAGTGACTCAGCAGACAATCCCTCCATGACTTCCTCCTTTTCCGCATCTGTGATACTAACCCTGATTAGCAATGTCCCACTTTTTTTGTCTCCATCCCTGTCCTTTTTGAAACATCTAAAGCCCAGCACATTCAGCAGCCATTCCTGCCCCCGAGTCTCTGTAATAGCCACAATGTCATAGTTCCACGTATTGATCCATGCTTTAAATTCATCCACCTCACTTATGATAATCCTTGCATTAAAATAGATACATCTCAAACCACCTGTCTGAGTGCATCTTTGCTCTATCATCTGCTTATCCTTCCTCATAAACTCGTACTTGTCTTTCCTCATAAACGCGTCCTTCCTCATACTTGTGTGCCAACTGCCCCATCCTCTGCGTCTTCACTTCGGTTCCCACCCCCCCATGCAAATCTAGTTTAAACCTTCCCCAACAGCATTAGCAAACTTGCTCGTCCCCAGGATAATGGTTCCCCTCCAGTTCGGGTGCAACTCGTCCCACTTGTACAGGTCACTCCTTCCCTAGAAAAGGTTCCAGTGATTCAAGAACTTGAAATCCTGCCCCTGCCCCCTGTCCCATCTCCTCATCCACTCATTCATCTGCACTATCTTCCTGTTCTGACCTTCATTAGTTCATGGTACTGGGAGTAATCTGGAGATTACCACCTTGGAGATCCTGCTCTTCAGCCTCCTTCCTAACTCCCTAAGCTTACTGCACAGGAACTCTACCCCTCTCCTGCTTATGTCATTGGTACCAACATGTACCATGACCTCCAGCTGCTCACTCTCCCCTTCAAGAATATTCTGCAACCGCTCAGAGACATCCTGGGCCCTGGTACCCGGGAGGCAACACACTATCCTGGCATCTCTTTTGTTGCCACAGAATCTCCTAGCTGTCCCCCTTACTATTGAGTCCCCTATGACTATTGCTCCACCTGACTTCACTCTACACTTCTGAGGCTCAGAGCTGAGCACAGTGCTATTGGTCTGGTTGCTGCTGCTTTGCCCAGATAGGTCATCCCCCTCAGCAGTATCCAAAGGGGTACACCATGGAGGGGCTTCCTGCAAATGTAGTCATCAGGGAGACCATCAGGTTCCATGAATTCCCACATCCTGAAGGAGGAACATTTCAGTGCCATATCTGCCACCCTGCCTGCACTGTACAATGGGCAACCAAGACCAACTCTTCTAACCTGTCTCATTGGCCTCAGTACCTTTCTCGTCAAAGTCTCTTGAGTCAAAGCCTGATGCTCCCACTCTCACCGTTGGTCCACTCCCAACAATGGTCGCCGCACTTGCCCCTTCTGTATTTTTAGATACTGTGCAGAGCTTTGTTCCACCGCTGACTGGGCCCCCGGAATGTCCGAACACCAACGAAGAACTCCTTTTATACAAGCTTTGCCGATCTGTGCGTAGCCTCCTCAAAGTGCTCTGTTCGCGCCACTGACTGGGCTTCCGGACTCACTTTCAAAGATGGTACAATTTCTCAGCATTATTTAGTTATTTATTTATCATTTGGACAGCTTGTCTTCTTTTGCATGTCGGATGTTTGTCAGCCTTTTTGTGTCGTTTTATACTTGTTCTATCGTATATCTTTGTTCTACTGCAAGAAAGTGAATTGCAAGGCAGCATATGGTGACATACTATACGGTATGCATACTTCGATAATAAACTTACTTTGAACTTTAAGTATTCTCCCGAGCCTGGAATGAGCCAGACGATATCATTCCCTTACAGACATCTCCAAGACTTGGGCTCAATACCCCTTCCTGGATTTCCTCACTTGCAGACCCCAGTCAATTTGGATTGGCAAAAACATCTCCTGCACAATCTCCGCCATCACAGGAGCACATTAAGGATGTGTGCTTAGCCCTCTGCTCTACTTGCTTCATACCTATGACTGTGTGGCTAAGTACAGCTCCAACACCAAATACAAGTTTGCCGATGACACCACTGTTGTGGGCTGTATCAAAGGGGGTGATGAATCAGCATACAGGAGGGAGATTGAAAATTTAGCCGGGCGGAATAATAACAACCTCTCATTCAATGTCATGTTACTAGAATCACCCCTTGTAATAATGATCAGTGGGGCACAGGGAATCTGTATTTACCGACAAGTAACTTTTATTGTCTCAACTAAAAACCAAGTGCGTATTTAAGGCAGAGATTGATAGGTTCTTGAATGGGCAAGGCATCAAAGCTTACGGGGAAAAAGGCTGGGAAATAGGGTTGAGGAGGAGAAGAAAAAGGATCAGCCATGATTAAATGGTGGAGCAGACTCAATGGGCCAAATGGCCTAAATTTGTTCCTATATGGTCTTATGGTTATGAAACAGCCTATTCCCCAAAACCTGAAAGGGCTGCAGTCCTTTCCGGAACTGGTAGGCTACTGTAGGGATCACATTGATGGATTTTCCATCAAGGCAGCTCCTTTAATGGAGTTAATGGAAGAGAATGTGGCATGGGAATGGAAGTCAGAGCATACCCAGGCCATCACAGACCTGAAGCAAGCGTTGGCCACTGCGCCTGTTTTAAAAACTCCAAATCCGAATGAGCCATTTTCATTGGAAGTGGCTACAACTGATACCACCCTCTCAGCAGTGCTGTTACAGGAGACGCATGGAAAGTTAAGACCAGTAGCGTATGCACCACACATGCTCTCACCAGTAGAACAGGGGTACACTGTATGTGAAGAACACTTGTTAGCGGTTTTCTGGGTGGCACAACATTTTTCCTACACAGCAATTTTCATAAGTACTGAAACCACAATTTGTAAGCTTCTGCTTTGTCATTTCTTCTGGACAAGATCAGTAGTCTGTCCCTTGATGGCATCTTGATAAATCTATCCCTTTCCCAGTACCATTCATAACAACAGCATGTGTTGGCTGGTTACTTAAGGATATCCATGCTTTCTAATGAGATTTACTAACATTGTGAACCCTTTTCAAAGGGTAGATTAAATAATTTCCATGCCAGGGAATGAGAAATACTGCACTAACATAAAACTTTCCTTTACCATCATCACAGGTACCCAGTACCCTGTTGATTATCGTATGGTTTCTAGTATGACACAATAGCACCCCTTCTCTGACCCATTCTTTTAGATGCTCATCTGAGATCCAATTTGGTACTTGATGTGTTATCAAGTTATAATAAATCAGTGCCAATCATGGTAAGCAAACAACTAGCATATGTAGTACAGATCTCAGTTTTATGCATTTCCTTAGATGAGGTCTGGATGGTCAATAATCAGATCTGTTGTATCTTGAAGGGGTTTCAGAAATTTAACCACATCCAGAATTACCTGGGATGCATCTTGACCAATCTGATTAGTTTCTCCCTGATCTTGATAATTTTCTCCAGTTATACCCTGTATTTTTGGCTGGAGCAATTGTATCTGGTTTCTAATTCTGCTATATCTCGGGTGTTGACCGTTGCTACCCCTGATGCATAACCTGCGCCCACTAGTTCCAATCGTCCTCTTTTCCTTGTATTTTTGACTGGCTTAAACTCACTCCTGCTTAGTTGTTTCCCAGAAGACGAGTAAATAATCGTTTTGTTGTAGGTGAGCACCATTCAGGCACTGTTATTTCAGTTAGATTAAAGATTATCTCCACATGCTGGTACCCTGGTACCAAAGTGACAAATTCCCCTGTATCTTCTAACACTAATCCTATCCCGTTTGTGTTACGCTGGGTCTAAGTACATTTGGGCTCTGGAGTAGTTTCCTTCACTTGTAGGTGTGGAGTAGTGATTGTTCTAATAGTTTTGAAAACTTGGAAAGGGCCTGGGCCCTGACAAAACTCTTCTCTGTGTCCTTTAGCACCTTCTCCATTCTACTGTCCCTGTGTACCACATTCCCCTGTGGGCAGTTTATAATGATGGAAGCAACCTTCAAGAAATATTTGGGGTGATGACCCCAGTTGACATACCTCTTGTGGAGATCACTGCCCTGCTCAATATACACAGAACTGTAATCTTACCATGTCCATCATTACCTGAAGGCTGCTCAATAATTGGACCTACAGACTGACTCACGATTATCCCCTCTGGGATACTGAATATTGTCACCTCTAGAAGTTTATCGGATAGGAATTGTACCTTCGTACCTTTTGGAATACCTAAGGTTTTGTCCACGTGTGTCAAGCCATCTACTGCAGTATACTACAATTCTGAGTCCTCTATTTCTCCTTTGTTAGACCACATTACCCGTGTGCATTGAGAAGATTTGTTTTTGTTCATGGAGTGTTCTCCAAGCAACAACCTCACTGTTGAAATGCTTGTCTGCTGTAATGGCTCTGTAGCAATACGGACCATGGCTAATTCCATCGCAACTAAATATATTATTCTCTTCATGTTGAATTAAATCTGTAACACACAAAGGTAATATCTGCTCTTATCTCCAATTTAAACCTTAAATTATTTTAAATCCGTATTATCTATTTGTTTTCCAAGACCATCCATTCCAAACTTCCAATTGTCCTTCGACTCGAGGTATCCATTTTTCCTCACCCAGTTTTGTTCTGGGATAGGAGAGACATGCACTGGTATATTTTCCTTTTCCTTTGGCTTTTTGACAAAACTCCCCTGATTCTCAGTATGAGGGAACTAAAAGTCAGCCCCTTGATAGGACCTGTCCCCATCTTCTTGGGGCAGTTGTTCCACCCTCAAGTCTCCCAAATCAGGGATATCATGTAGATCAATTGTTATGTGCTGATGGTGATAACATTCATGTTTCTCCCCCACTAATTTCAGCTGGTTGATATGGAATCACCTACTTTTACCTGGAAGAGTCAGTACTTTGTACATTGAAACACTTGCTTTGTCTGTAATTTCATGGGGCCCTGCAAACCTTAGATTTAAAAATGAGGTGGGTTGGTGTATTCCAATCACCTCTCTTTGTGCTGGGCTTAATTCTATGGGACTGACTTTTCAGTCAAAGTATGCTTTATTCTGTTACTTCTTTCCTGTTTGGTGGGCTGCCACATAATTGGCCTCTTTCACTGTCTCTACCAATTGTTGTGCCCACTTTTCGATTACAGTCCCATCAATTTCGGGTTCTAACAAATCTAATCCTAACAACTCCTCTAATACCCTCACGTCCCGTCTGGTTATGAGTTTAAAAGGGGTGTAAGCTGTTGAAGATGCCACTGTATTCCTTATTATCATCAAGGCATAAGGCAAAACTACTTGCTATGTTGTTCCATGTTGTTGCACCATTTTTGCAATCATATTTTTCAGTGTTCGATTCATCCTTTCCACAATTCCACTAGACTGTGGTCTATAGGGTATATGAAATCTCTGCTTGATCCCTAAAAGTGCCATGACATCTTGCATTATCTGGGCTGTGAAATGTGTGCCTTGATCCAATTCGAGACTCCGATAGTCTGAGTGAATATCCTTTCAATAAGATATTTGCAGTGGCCTTTGCTGTGTTTGTCTTAGCCAAGAAAGCTTCCACCCACTTCATAGAAGTACCTATTACTACCAGAATCTATTTGTACCCTCCTGGGGTGGGGTTAAGGGACCAACATAAACTATCTGCAAATTAGTCCAAGGCCCTTCTACTGGTCTGTGTTGAAGGGCTCCTTTCTTTACATTTCTGTCAGGATTTAACTGTGCACAAATCAAGCAATTTTTGACATATGCTCCACATCATCCTTCAACTTAGGCCACCAGCCCACTACCTTGATCTTTTCCAGGGTGCTTTCGCATCCCTGGTGTCCCCACAGATCCTGGTACCAACGGATCATCTGGTTCCTCCCTCTGGAACCACAAACCTTCCTTCATGAAGGACAACTCCATCCCATCTTTGACAAACACTCCCTTGTGCTCTTTGTATATTTCAGACCCTGCGCCTCCTATCATTTAAAAAAAATCCTTTTCTTTCTTTTGCTCCTGTTAAATCTATAACCTTAATTTGTTGTTCCTTCTGTCTCCCAATCTCCCCAATCTGTGGCTGTCATTCCTGCCCAAATAAAGCACCTTGCTTCGCCAATTCATCAGCCTTTCTATTTCCCTCAGGTGATAATTTAGAGTGGGCTTTCATGTTTATGACTCCATATTCTTTCCCTTTGTCTTCTCAAATATATATTGTAATAAAGGAGCAGATTGGAGGGGCTTCCCACAGACCCCCTGGCTTCCCACAGAGGCAAATATTCTGTAAGGCTGTTATAAACATACATACTATCAGAGTGTACGACTCACCCTGATGGAAAACATTCTGGGTGGCTAACCACATATGCCACAGCTGCCAATTCTGCTGCCTGTGCACTCATGGTTTTGGGTAACTTTAAAGCTATACTATACCTTCACAATACGCTGGAGGAACTCAGCAGGTCGGGCAGCATCAGTGGAAACAATGAGTCGACTGAAGAAAGAAGGTGAGGGAGGGTTAGAAGAAGGCTCGTAGCTTGTTGAAAAACCAGTAATTTGAAAGACAAAGGGGTGGCGGAGGGGAAACAGGGACATCAAAGGCAGGAAAACAATGGGTAGAGGAAGGGAGGGGGAGGGAATTACCGGAAGGAGGCCATGTATGGTATTCAGGGCCCCAAACAGTCCTTCCAGGTGAGGCAACACTTCACTTGTGAGTCTGTTGGGGTCATCTATTACATCCGGTGCTCCCAGTGCAGCCTCCTCTACATCGGTGAAACCCGACGCAGATTGGGGGACTGCTTCGTCGAGCACCTCCACTCCGTCTGCCAAAACAGACAGGATCCCCCAGTAGCCACCCACTTCAACTCTGCTTCCCATTCCCATTCAGATATGTCCATACATGGCCTCCTCTACTGCCATGATGAGGCTAAACTCAGGTTGGAGGAGCAACACCTCATATACCGTCCAGGTAGTCTCCAGCCCCTTGGTATGAACATAGAATTCTCCAACTTCCGGTAATTCCCTCCCCCTCCCTTCCTCTATCCCTATTTCACTCTGTCCCCACTTCCCCCAGCTGCCTATCACCTCCCTCATGGTTCCGCCTCCTTCTTCTTCTACCCATTGTTTTCCTGCCTATGACGTCCTTGCTTCCTCTCCCCTACCCCTTTGTCTTTCAAATTACTGGTTTTTCAACTGAACCTACCAGCCTTCTTCCAACCCTCCAAAAACCTTCTTTCTTCAGTCCTGATGAAGGGTTCCAGCCCGAAACATCGACTCATACTTTCCACTGATGCTGCCCAACCTGCTGAGTTCCTCCAGCGTATTGTGAGTGTTGCTTTGATCCCAGCATCTGCAGATTATTTTGTGTATACTATACCTTGCCTGGCTGATGCACCTTCAATTATTCCAAAAGACTGAAGTAGGGTAAAAACTGAAAGGCTTTTATTCGCAGTAAAATATGACTTCCAGCATGCTGAATGTCTGCCCCTGGACTGAGGGGGAGGGGCAAGGTGAAATCACCTCTATTCAGGGGTCTGTGGGAGGAGCCACAGGGGCAGTCAGCAGAGGGGTGTGTCCAGACAGGTAACCGAGTTACAACATATATATGGTTTACCACATTCACCCCTCCTTTTTTTTTAAAAGAGTCCCGCGGGGTGAAGTGACTGACAATATTTAAAACAAGTATATTTACAGGTCAAGTCTATCAGGCGGTCAAGTCCGTCGCTGCAATCTACGTAGCACCGGTGGTGATTGCACCGGCGATGGCGGTTGTGCTGGCTCCGGCCTGATTTGTGGTGCCAGCACATTAGGCGTTGTTAATCCCTCGTGCGTGTGTGTCGCACCCGATATGGGAGTGTCGTGTGGTGTCTGTGCAGGGCTTGGAGTGCGCGGTGCCTGGTGGGTATACATATCGGTGGATACGGGGTTAATAGTCACCATGGAGTGTTCAGGGTAGGGGCCCAGTGCTCCTGCAGGCGCCAGGTCACGGATGAAGACCGTGTCCTCCCGCCCATCAGGTAAAACCACGTAGGCATACTGAGGGTTCGCATGAAGTAAGTGAACCCTCTCGACCATTGGGGAGTATTTATTGCTCCTCGCATGTTTCCAGAGCAGCACTGACCCCAGGGACATCAGCCAAGTTGGTAGGGTGGTTCCAGTGGTTGACATTCTGGGAAATGAAAAGAGCCGCTCATGAGGGGTGGCATTGGTGGCCGTGCATAACAGGGAGCGGATGGAATGGAGTGCCTCGGGAAGGACCTCCTGCCAGCGGGAGACCGGCAGTCCCTTTGACCTGAGGGCTAAGAGTGTGGCCTTCCACACCGTGGCATTCTCCTTCTCCACCTGTCCATTCCCCCGGGGATTATAGCTCGTGGTCCTACTAGTTGCAATCCCCCTAAGCCAGCAGGTACTGGCGCAGCTCGTCACTCACAAACGAGGACCCTCTGTCACTGTGGATATAGCATGGGTATCCGAACAGAGTGAAGAGCTTGCGCAGGGCTTTTATAACTGACGTGGTAGTGGTGTCGGGGCAGGGGATGGCGAAGGGGAACCGCGAGTACTCGTTGATAATGTTAAGAAAGTACACATTGCGGTCGGTGGAGGGAAGGGGGCCCTTAAAGTCAACACTCAGTCGCTCAAAGGGGCGGGTGGCCTTGATGAGTGGTGCCTTTTCGGGTCGGTAGAAGTGTGGTTTGCACTCTGCGCAGACTTGGCAGTCCCTGGTTATCATCCTGATCTCCTCAAGGGAGTAAGGCAGGTTCCGGGCTTTCACGAAGTGCAAAAGCCGGGTGATCCCCAGGTGGCAAAGATCTACATGTAGGGCGTATAGCCGGTCGATCTGCACGCTGGCGCACGTTCCCCGGGATAGGGCATTAGAGGGCTCGTTGAGCTTCCCAGGCCTGTACATGATGTCATAGTTGAAGGTGGAGAGTTCGATTCTCCACCTCAGAATTTTATCATTTTTGATTTTGCCCCGCTGTTGGTTACTAAACATGAATGCAACTGAGCGCTGGTCAGTCAGCAGGGTGAACCTTTTGCTGGCAAAATAGTGCCTCCAGTGCCTAATAGCTTCCACTATGGCCTGGGCCTCTTTCTCCACCACGGAGTGCTGAATTTCAGGGCCTTGAAGGGTACGGGAGAAGAACGGCACCGGTCTTCCTGCCTGGTTGAGGGTAGCAGCCAGTGCGAAGTCGGAGGTGTCACTCTCCACTTGGAAGGGAATAGCCTCATCCACCGCATGTATTGCTGCTTTGGCAATGTCCCCTTTTATGCGGCTGAAGGCCGCGTGGGCCTTGGTTGAGAGGGGGAATGTGGTGGACTTGACCAGGGGGCGGGCCTTGTCTGCATAGTTAGAGACCCATTGGGTGTAATATGAAAAGAAGCCCAGGCACCTTTTGAGGGCTCTTGAGGGTGTTGGGAAGAGGGAGTTCCAACAGGGGGCACATACGGTCGGGGTCAGGGCCAATGACTCCGTTCTCCACGACACACCCAAGGATAGCAAGTCGGGTGGTCCCGAGCACACACTTGTCCTTGTTATAGGTGAGATTGAAAGCTTTGGCTGCTTGGAAAAAATTTTGGAGGTTGTTGTCGTGATCCTGCCGGTCGTGACCGCAGATGGTGATGTTATCCAGATATGGGAATGTGGCCTTCAGTTGGCACTGGTCCACCATCCAGTCCATTGCCCTCTGGAAGACAGATACACCATTCGTGACACCGAAGAGGATGCGCAGGAAGTGATAAAGCCTGCCTCGAAGGCGGTGTAATGGCGGTCCTCCCGATGGACGGGGAGCTGATGGTAAGCGGATTTTAGGTCTATGGTCGAGTACACCTTGTACTGTGCTATCTGATTGACCATATCCGTGATGCGGGGTAGAGGGTACGCGCGAGCTGCGTGAACCTATTGATGGTCTGGCTATAGTCCACGACCATCCTATTCTTCTCCCCGTTCCGAACAACGACCACCTGCGCCCTCCAAGGATTTGTGCTTGCCTTAATGACCCCCTCCCTGAGCAGCCGCTGCACCTCCGACTTAATGAAAGCTCTGTCCCCCACACTGTACCTCCTGCTTTTAGTTGCCACAGGTTTACAGTCAGGGGTCGGGTTGGCGATCAGCGGTGGGGGAGGGATCCTGAGGGTGGAGAGGCCGCAAGTGGTGTCGGTAGTGCGTTAGTTGGCATGGTGTTGGGTGGGATGTGCAGGCCGGTGTGTGTGGGTGGTCAGTAGCGGAGTATGTGACGTATTCCTACAAAACTGGGGATTTACAACAGTGATTGGTGGGAGTGGCCCATCATTCTCCATTGTCACGCTTTTCAGGTGGCTCTGGAAATCGAGCCCCAATAGCACAGGGGCACACAGTTGAGGCATGACCAGTAATGTAAAGTCTCGATATTCTGTGCCCTGCACCACTAGCGTCGCTACACAACCCCCCCGGATGTCTTTTGTATGCAACCCGGAGGCCATGGTGACCCTCTGACTTACTGGCTGTATCGCGAGTCCGCAGTGCTGCACTGTGGCTGGGTGGATAAAACTCCCCGTGCCGCCTGTGTCAAACAGGCAGCTTGTCCTGCACCCCTCCACCAGGATGTCCATCATTGACCTTGTGAGCTGGTGGGGAGCGCTTTGGTCGAGGGTCACGGAAGCCAGGGTTGGGTCGCTGTCTTGGTGCAGCGTGGTGGGGTGCGCCGTGAGCACCTGTTGGTCGTAGGCAGTGGGAGGTGGTGCCGGCCAAGATGGCCACCCCCATGTCTCGCACATGGTGGCGGCGTGCAGGGAAGATGGCGGCAGGCAAGATGGTGACCCCCATGTCTCGCACGTGGTGGCGGCGTGCAGGGAAGATGGCGGCAGGCAAGATGGTGACCCCCATGTCTCGCACGCGGCGCTGCTCGATCCCGCTTGCGGTTTGGACTTACAGGCCTCGGTGAAGTGGCCCTTCTTTCCGCAGCTGGAGCAGGTAGCTTGTTGGGCCGGGCAGCGTTTCCGGGGGTGCTTCCCGAGTCCGCAGAAGTAGACTTGTGACTGGCAGCAGCCGAGGTCGATTCACTGGCGGGTTGCGGGGTCTGCAGCGCCCACGAGGCCATCGGGGGATCGCGTGCCTGGAGAGCCTCAGAGTTGTGCAGAGTGGCCTCCAGCGTGTCAGCCAGCTTGATCGCCGAACTTAAGGTAAGATCAGCTTTTTCCAACAGCCGCTGGCGCACGTACACTGACCTGGTCCCCGTGATGAAGGCGTCTCTCACTAGGAGCTCCGCATGCTGTCCTGCCGTCAGTTCTTGGCAATTGCAGGCTTGCACGAGCGTCTGTAGCGCCTGGACAAACTCAGCACTTGATTCCCCGGGCTGCTGGTGCCGAGTCGCTAAACGATGTCGTGCGTAGACGCTGTTTACCGGCCGTTAGAATTGTCCTTTGAGAGCGCTCATCGCGCCGTCATAGCTCGGCTGGTCTCTGATCAGCGAGTAGACCCGTGGACTGACCCTGGAGAGTAAAACTCTGTGCTTCGCTGCGGGGTCGGTTGCTTTAGTCTCCTCTAGGTACGATTCGAAGCAGGCCAGCCAGAGTTCGAAAGCGTTTCCAGCTTCAGATGTTTGCGGATCGAGTTCTAACTTGTCGGGTCTCAGGACATGTTCCATGCTTTAAAATTTACTGTGAATAAAATTGATGCACCTTCAATTATTCCAAAAGACTGAAGTAGGGTAAATACTGAAAGACTTTTATTCACAGTAAAATATGACTTCCAGCATGCTGAATGTCTGCCCCTGGACTGAGGGGGAGGAGCAGGGCAAAATCACCTTTATTCCCGGGTCTGTGGGAGGAGCCACAGGGGCAGTCAGCAGAGTGGCGTGTCCAGACAGGTAACCCAGTTACAGCATATATATGTATGGTTTACCACACTGGCCATGTTCATCCTCTATATATATACCACACCCAGTTCTCTTGTCATTCTGCACTGACGAGCAACCATCTACACACATTTTAAAAAAGGGCTTTACTTTTTCCTTTGTGTTTTTGTTCTCAGTCATTACTGTTTTTGTTCTACTTCGACCCCCTCCTTTTTGTTTTGATACAAATGGTCCCTTGGGATCATTTGCTATCATAACGTGACACTCATGATCACTCCCTTGGTACACCAGGTTATCAGCTAACACTGAGGTTGTGTTTACTCGCTCAACACTAGTATTTCTCCCTTGCAACAGCAATGTCCATCTACCAATTCTGTTTTGGCTTACTGAACCATCTTTAATCCTTCCATCTAACAGTAATTGTATGGGGGTGTGTTCTGTCAGTATTGTAAGTCCCAGTATGTAGGCAAAATGTTGTACCGCCCAGAAAACCGCTAACAAGTGTTCTTCACATACAGTGTACCCCTGTTCTACTGGTGAGAGCATGTGTGGTGCATACGCTACTGGTCTTAACTTTCCATGCGTCTCCTGTAACAGCACTGCTGAGAGGGTGGTATCAGTTGTAGCCACTTCCAATGAAAATGGCTCATTCGGATTTGGAGTTTTTAAAACAGGCGCAGTGGCCAACGCTTGCTTCAGGTCTGTGATGGCCTGGGTATGCTCTGACTTCCATTCCCATGCCACATTCTCTTCCATTAACTCCATTAAAGGAGCTGCCTTGATGGAAAATCCATCAATGTGATCCCTACAGTAGCCAACCAGTTCCGGAAAGGACTGCAGCCCTTTCAGGTTTTGGTGAATAGGCTGTTTCATAGCCATAAGACATAGGAACAAATTTAGGCCATTTGGCCCATTGAGTCTGCTCCGCCATTTAATCATGGCTGATCCTTTTTCTTCTCCTCCTCAACCCCATTTCCCGGCCTTCTCCCTGAAAGCTTTGATGCCTTGTCCAATCAAGAACCTATCAATCTCTGCCTTAAATACACCCAATGACCTGGCCTCCACAGCTGCACGTGGCAACAAGTTCCACAAATTCACTTTATATTTTATACTTTATTGTCGCCAAACAATTGGTACTAGAACGTACAATCATCACAGCGATATTTGATTCTGCGCTTCCCATTCCCTGGATTACAAATATTAAATATTAAAAATAGTTCAAATTAGAAAATATTAAAAATTTAAATTATAAATCATAAATAGAAAATAGAAAAATGGGAAGTAAGGTAGTGCAAAAAACCGAGAGGCAGGTCCGGATATTTGGAGGGTACAGCCCAGATCCGGGTCAGGATCCGTTCAGCAGTCTTATCACAGTTGGAAACCAAGCTGTTCCCAAATCTGGCCATATGATTCTTGAAGCTCCTGAGCCTTCTCCCGGAGGGAAGAGGGACGAAAAGTGTGTTGGCTGGGTGGGTCGTGTCCTTGATTATCCCGGCAGCACTGCTCCGACAGCGTGCGGTGTAAAGTGAGTCTACGGACGGAAGATTGGTTTGTGTGATGTGCTGGGCTGTGTTCACGATCTTCTGCAGCTTCTTTTGGTCTTGGACAGGACAACTTCCATACCAGGTTGTGATGCACCCTAGAAGAATGCTTTCTACGGTGCATCTATAAAAATTAGTGAGGGTTTTAGGGGACAGGCCAAATTTCTTTAGTTTTCTCAGGAAGTAAAGGTGCTGGTGGGCCTTCTTGGCAGTGAACTCTGCTTGGTTGGACCAAGTCAGGTCATTTGTGATATGGACCCGAGGAACTTAAAGCTTTTGACCTGTTCCACTTGCACACCACCGATGTAAATTCGGTCGTGTGGTCTTCTACTCCTTCTGAAGTCAACAACCAATTCCTTTGTCTTGCTGACGCTGAGGGATAGGTTATTGTCTTCGCCCCATGCCACCAGGTTCTTAATTTTTTCCCTGTACTCAAACTCATCATTACCCGAGATACGGCCTACAATTTACCCTCTGGCTAAAGAAATTTCTCCGCATCTCTGGTCTGAATAGATGCCCCTCTATCCTGAGGCTGTGCCCTCTTGTCCTAGATTCTGCCATCATGGGAAACATCCTTTCCACTTCTACTCTGTCTAGTCCTTTCAACATTTGAAAGGTTTCAATGAGATCCCCCTCATCCTTCTAAATTCCAGCGAGTGCAGACACAGAGCTATCAAAACGTTCCTCATATGATAACCCTTTCATTCCTGAAATCATCCTTGTGAACCTCCTCTGGACCCTCTCCAATGCCAGCACATCTCTATTAAGATGAGGAGCCCAAAACTGTACACAATACTCAAGATAAGGCCTCATTAGTGCCTTATAAAACCTCAGATTCACATCCCTCCTCTTGTATTCAAGACACCTTGTAATGAATGCTAACATTGCATTTACCTTCGTTGCCACCGACTCAACCTGGAAGTCAACCTTTAGGGTGTTCTACACAAGGACTCCCAAGTCCCTTTGCTTCTCAGATGTTTGGATTTTCTTTTTGTTTAGAAAATAGTCTTCACATTTATTTCTACTACCAAAGTGCAGAACCATGCATTTTCCAACATTATATTTGCCACTTTCTTGCACATTTTCCTAATCTGTCTAAGTCCTTCTGCATCCTACCTGTTTCCTCAACACTACCTGCCTTTCCACCAATCTTTGTATCATCTGCAAACTTGGCAACAAAGCCATCTATTTCATCTTATAAATCATTTATATACAGCATAAAAAGAAATGTCCCATCTCACCAGAAATGCATAGTGTTATTTACAAAATAACTGTGAATAAAAAGTAAGTGCTACAGCAGACAAATATAAAAGTACTGAGACAGTACAATATGGGTGCAGTACTACTTAGCGCTGTGATGTGAGGTTCAGCAGGGTCACAGCCTCAGGGAAGAAGCTCTTCCTGTGCCTGCTGGTGCAGGAGCAGAGGCTCCTGTAGCCCCTACCGGATGGGAGGAGAGTAAAAAGTCCATGGTTAGGGTGAGATGCATCCTTGATAATGCTTGATAATACCCAGGAAGCGTTTATGGTAGATGTTCTCAGTGGTGGGCAATTGGGTGCCGATAATCTGCTGGGCAGTTTTCAACACACACTGGAGTGCTTTGCGGTCTGATATGGGACAATTGCCATACCACACTGAGATGCAAAAGATGTGTATGCTCTCAATGGTACAGCGGTAAAAGTCCGACAGTATCCTGGGACAGAGGTGAGCTTTCTTGATGCTCCGCAGGAAATAAAGGCGCTATTGTGCCTTTTTGATGAGGATGGAGGAGTTCAGGGACCAGGTGAGATCCTCGGAAGTGTAGGCACCAAGGAATTTGAAGCTTGATACACACTCCACTACAACTCTGTTGATGTAGATGGGGATGTAAGTGTGGCTCCTAGCATGCCTGAAGTCCACAATGATCTCCTTGGTCTCCTGGGTGTTAAGGACCAGGTTGTTGTCGGCACACCACGTGGCCAGGTGCTGGACCTTGTCCCTGTAGTCCGTCTCGTCATCCCCTCTGATCAGGCCAACCACCGTGGTGTCGTCTGCGAACTTGATTATGGCGTTAGAACCATGTACAGGAACGCAGTCATAGGTGAAAAGGGAGTACAGAAGAGGGCTCAGCACACATCCTTGAGGCACACCGGTGTTCAGGGTGAGAGTGGAGGAGGAGAGGTTGTCTAACTTAACTGATTGGGGCCTGTTAGTCAGAAAGTTCAAGGTCCAATTGCAGAGGGATACGCTGATACCAAGCTGGTGAAATTTGGCGATCAGCTTGGAGGGGATCACATTATTGAATACCAAAATAAAGTCAATGAACAGCATTCCGACGTAAGAGTTGGGGCTGCCCAGGTGGGTCAGGGCAGAGTGAAGTGCCGTGGAGATGGCATCCTCTGTTGACCTGTTGGTGCGATAGGCAAATTGATGGGGGTCCAGGGTAGTAGGCAGACAGGATTTCAGATGTGTAGATCCAGTCTCTCAAAGCATTTTGCAATGATGGGGGTGAGTGCAACTGGGCGGAAGTCATAGCTGTAACATTACCTCTTAGCTCTTAAACTCAATCCCACGGTTGATGAAGATCAATGCACCATATGCCTTCTTAATCACATAGTCAACCTACATAGCAGCTTTGAGTGTCCTATGGACTCAGACCCCAAGATCCCTTTGATTCTCTACACTGCCAAGAGTCTTACCATCAATATTATATTCTGCCATCATATTTGACCTACTAAAATGAAACACTTCACACTTATCTGGGTTGAACTCCATCTGCCACTTCTCAGCCCAGTTTTGCATCCTATTGTTGTCCCACTGTAGCCTCTGACAGCCCTCCACACTACCCACAACACCTCCAACCTTTCTGTCATCACCATATTTACTAACCCATCCCTCCACTTCCTCATCCAGGTCATTTATGAAAATCATGAAGAGAAGGAGCCCCAGAACAGATCCCTGAGGCACATCACTGGTCACCGACCTCCATGCAGAATATGACCCATCCACAACCACTCTTTGCCTTCTGCGGGCAAGCCAGCTCTGAATCCACAAAGCAATGTCCCCTTGGATCCCATGCCTCCTTACTTTCTCAATAAGCCTTGCATGGGGTACCTTATCAAATGCCTTGCTGGAATCCATATACATTACATCTACTGCTCTACCTTCATCACTGTGTTTAGTCACATCCTCAAAAAAATTCAACCAGGCTCGTAAGGCATGACCTTCCTTTGACAAAGCCATGCTGACTATTCCTAATCATATTATGCCTCTCTAAATGTTCATAAATCCTGCCTCTCAGGATCTCTTCCATCAGCTTACCAACCACTGAAGTAAGACTCACTGGTCTTTAATTTCCTGGGCCATTTCTACTCCCTTTCTTGAATAAGGGAACAACATCCGCAACCCTCCAATCCTCTGGAACCTCCTGTGTCCCCATTGATGATACAAAGATCTCGCCAGAGACTCAGCAATCTCCTCCCTCACCTCCCAGAGTAGCCTGGGGTACATCTCGTCCGGTCCCGGAGAATTATCCAACTTGATACTTTCCAAAAGCTCTGGCACATCCTTTTTCTTAATGTCTTTCTGCTCAAGCTTTTCAATCCACTATAAGTCATCCCTACAATCCTTTCTTCTCTCTCTTTCCTTTCTGCACCGCGGACCCACGCTCAGTGCCTGTAACCTGGTTGCCGTGGCTTTCCCCCGGTAGGTCATTCCCACAAAAGTATCCAAAGCGGTATACTTATTTCAGATGGGAATGGCTACAGGGGTGCTCTGCTCTAACTGCCTATTTCCATTTCTCCTGGCAGTCACCCGGCTACTCGCCTCCTGAAACTGTGGGGTGACTGCTTCCACGTAACTCTGATCAATTATCTCCTCACTCTTCCGTACAAGCTGAAGGTCATCCAGTTGCTGCTCCAGATCCCTAACACAGTCTTCAAGGAGCTGCAGCCGGATGCACTTCACACAGATGCAGTTCCCCAGGAGACTCTGGGTCTCCCAGGATTCCAACATCTGGCATGAAGAACACACAACTGCCATTTACTGTACCAGGTACAGTAAGAGAAAAACAAGAAGAAAACCTGAACAGGAGCTTACCCAGAGCCAATGCCTCCTTCGAGTCGAAGCCTTCATTGAGCCAAAGCCTGATGCTTCTACTCTTGCCACTGGCCTACTCCCAAAAATGGCCGAAGATTCTTCTCTTTGCCTATCGATTTCTCTTTTCAAGATCACTCCCAAATAACTAACTTCTTGTTTCAGCACCTGTGCTTTTTGAAGGTTTACCTTTAGTCCCAATGCAAGTATTAAATGCAACAGTTCTGTCAATAGCTGATAATGTTCTTGCTTGGTTTCAGTCTGCAGAAATTGATCATTTACAAATTGTACCAAGTACTCGGGTTTTGAAAACCATTTCAACCCTTTCCCTAAGCACTGGTGAAATATAGATGAGAAATCATGGAACCCCTGCGGTAGGGCAGTCCATGTACCTGAAAGGTAAATGCAAACTTGTATTGACGGTCTTGTTCTAGTGGGATAGACCGAAATCCATTACTTATGCCTAAAACTGTGAACCATTGCGCTTTTTCATTCTGCTGGACCACTGTCTCTGGGTTAGTTGCTACAGTTGGGCTCTTAACAGGGTTACTTTTATTCATCTCTTGATAATGTATTGTCAATCTCCAACTACCATCTGGTTTCCTCGCTGGCCATATGGGTGAATTATTAGTGGAGGCTACTGGTCTCAGTACCCCTTGTTGTTCCAAACTCTGTATTAATTACCTATATCTTCCTCTGCATTCTTGGGAAACCAATATTGCTTTTGTGTTTAGGGGTCTGGACCTCGTATGCACACACTGCCAGCCATCTTTCTGCAGTCATGCTTGTGCCTTGCAAGTGTCCCTGAGTTCTGTGCAATAATTAGTGGTGGACCAATCCATTCGCAGAGAGTGGGAGTTTCGCACAGGTTGGGGAGTGGAGTTTGAAGAGGGAGTATTTCACAGGGCTCTGGCGCATTGGCAGCAGATTATTCGATTCGCGATTCATTAACAGGAGCAAATAAAAAGTAAAGCAGGGTCAAGCAGAGCAGCCATTGTGTGAGTGGGCCAGTGTAGGAGTGGGAATTTGAGGCTTTGGTAAGCAGGCACAGGTAAGTAGCAGGTAAGGTTTTTGCAGTGGTTGAATAAAAAAATCACAAAATTACAGCTAATTAAATAAAGTAGGGATGATGCAGGATCAGGTGATGTGCTGTGGCTGCATGATGGTGGAGCTGGTGGACCCCATTGTGGTTCCTGGTGACCAGATCTGCAACAAGTGTTGTCTGCTCAATGAAATCAGGCTCAAAGTTGATGACCTGGAATCTGAGCTTCAAACACTGCAGCACATCGGGGAGGGGGAGAGTTACTTGGATTCTCTGTTTCAGGAGGTAGTCACACCCAATAGATCAGCTATTGGGTCTGTGGTCGGGGACAAGAGGGTGTGACTGCGAGCGAGGTGGGTAGTGGGATCCAAGAGACAGTGCTGGAGGAGCCTCAGCCCTTGAGCTTGTCCAACAGGTCTGAGATTCTTGCTCCTTGTGTGGGTGAGAGTGGGGGCTGTAGGAAGGATGAGCAACCTAACTGTGGCACCGTATTTCAGGGAGCCATTCAAGAGGGGGGAGAGAAGAGAAATATAGTGGCAATTGGGGATAGTATAGTCAGGGGAATAGACAGAGTTCTCTGTCGCGAGAATAGAATGTCCTGAAGGCTGTGCTGCCTGGGTTTGGGACATTTTATGCAGAGCAGTTTGCAGTGGGAGGGGAAAGATCCAGTTGTCCTGGTCAATGTGGGTACCAACGACATAGGCAGAACAAGGAGAAAGGCTCTTCTGAGGAAATTTGAGCAGCTAGGGACTAAATTCAAAAGCAGAACCAAAAAGGTGATAATCTCTGGATTACTACCTGAGCCATGTACAAACTAGGGTCAAGAAGATTAGAGAGTTAAATGTGTGGGTGAAGGATTGGTGTGGGAGAAGAATGTTTGAATTCATGGTAAATTGGCACCAGTATTGGGGAAGGAGGGAGCTGTTCCAGTGGGACAGGCTGCACCTGAACTGTGATGGGACTGATTCCTCACGGATCACATAACTAGGGCTGTGAATAGGGCTTTAAACTAAATAGTATGGGTGTGGGTTCAACTGATTGGAGAAGATGGATAAAGTTTAAAAAGAAAAGTGTGGATACGTAGATAAAGTAAAAGCAAAAGTTAAAAAAGAGAAAAGTAAGAGTGGAGTGAAGAAAAGTCAAGTGCAAAAGAGTAAAAGATTACAAGGTTTTAGAAGCACAATGAGTGTAAGGGAACTTTATCTGAATGCCTGTCGTATTCGAAACAAGGTCAGTGAACATAGTACAAAGGGGTGTGAGTTAGTGGCCATTACAGATACGTGGTTGCAAGGTGGAGAGGATTGGGAATTAAATATCCAAGGATATCAGGTAGGCAGGAAGGTAAGGGAAGTGGGATAGTGCTCTTAATTAAAGATGAGATCAGGGTGGTAGTGAGAGACGGTATAAGATCTAAGGAGCAGAATGTTGAATTCATCTGGGTAAGGATTAGGAAGAGTAAAGGGAAAAAATCACTTGTCTATCAGCCACCGAATAATAACATTATAGAGGCACAGGCAATAAGCAGAGAAATATCTGAGGCATGTAAGAATGGAACAGCAGTTATCACGAGGGAATGTAACTTGCATATAGATTGGGTGAAACAAGTTGGTTGAGGCAGTCTTGAGAAGGACTTCATGGAATACATCTGTGATGGCTTTCTTGAACAGCATGTTACTGAACCTACAAGGAAATGTGCTATCTTAGATCTGATCCTGTGCAATGAGACCGGTAAAATTAGTGATCTTGTAGTTAGGGATCCTCTTGGAACGAGTGATCACAGTATGATTGAGTTTCTCATACAAATGGAGGGTGCAGTAGTTTGATCTAAAATCAGTGCATTAAGCCTAAACAATGGAGTCTACAATGGGATGAGGGGGGATTTGGGTGGTGTAGACTGGGAACACAGGTTTATGATGGAATGGTTGAAAAACAGTGGAAGACTTACAAAGAGATTTTTTACGGTGCTCAACAAAAGTATATCCAGCTAAAAGCAAGGACAGTAAGGGTGGAGAGAGCCAGCCTTGGATCGCTAAGGAAATAAAAGAAGGCATCAAACTAAAAGCTGGTGTATACATAGTTGCCAAGAATAGTGAGAAACTGGAAGACTGGGAAAACTTTAAAAAGCAACAAAGAACCACTAAGCCAGCAATAATGAAAGGGACGCTAGATTATGAAAATAAACTTGCACAAAATATAAAAATGGATAGTCAAAGTTTTTATAATTATATAAAGCGGAAAAGGGTGGCTAAAGTGAACATAGGTTCCTTGGAGGAGGAGAAAGGAGAATTGATATTGGGTAATGAAGAAATGGCTGAGGTTTGGAATGACTATTTTGAGTCGGTCTTCACAGTGAATGACATGTATGACATGCCAAAGAGAGATGTATGGGTGTGATGGGAGGTGAGGACCTCGATACAATAGCTATCACTAAGGACGTAGTACTGTGGGCCTGAAGATCGACAAGTCCCCTGGTCCTGATTGAATACATCCTAGTGTACTGAAAGAACTGGCAGAAGTTATAGTAGAGGCTTCAATGATAATTTACCAAGATCCTCTGGACTCTGGGCAGGTCCCAGCAGATTAGAAGACAGCGAATGTCACACTACTGTTCAAAAAAGGATGTAGGCAAAAGGTAGATAACTATAGGCCAGTTAGTTCAACATCTGTAGTTAGGAAAATGCTTGAAGCTATCATTAAATAAGAAATAGCGAGGCATCTAGAAAGAAATGGATCCACCAGGCAGATGCAGCATGGATTCAGCAAAGGCAGATCTTGTTCGACAAACGTACTGGAGTTCTTTGAGAATATAATGAGCACAGTGGCTAGAGGGGAACAGGTGAATGTTATTTACTTGGATTTCCAGAAGGCATTTGATAAGGTGCCACATGAAAGACTTATCCATAAGATAAAGATGTATAGAGGATGATATTTTAGCATGGATAGAACATTGGTTAACTAATAGAAAGCAGAGAGTTGGGATACATGTGTATTACTCTGGTTGGCAATCAGTGGTGAGTGGAGTGTCGCAGGGGTTGGTGCTGGGCCCGTAACTGTTCACAATATACATTAACAATCTGGAAGAGGGGACCAAGTGTAGTGTATCTAAATCTGCTGATGATACTAAATTGAGTGAAAAAGCAAATTTGTGCAGACGATACGGAGAGTCTACAGAGAGAGATATAGATAGATTAGTTGAATGGGCAAGGGTCTGGCAGATGGATTACAATGTTGGTAAATGCGAGGTCATCTACTTTGGAAGGAAAAAATGGAAAAGCAGATTATTATTTAAATGGTAAAAAGTGCAGCATGCTGCTGTGCAGAGGGACTTGGGAGTGCTTGTGCATGAATCACAAAATGTTGGTTTGCAGGTACAGCAGGCTTTCAGGAAGGCAAATGGAATGTTGACCTTCATTGCTAGAGGGATTGAATTTAAGAGCAGGGAGGTTGTGCTGCAAACGTACAGGGTACTGGTGAGGCGGCATCTGGAGTACTGTGTGAAGTTCTGGTCTCCTTACTTGAGGAAGGATATAATGGCTTTGGAGGTGGTGTAGAGGAGGTTCACCAGGTAGATTCCAGAGATGAGGGGGTTAGTCTATGAGAAGGGATTGAGTTGCTTAGGACTGTACATACTGGAATTCAGAAGAATAAGTGGAGATCTTACAGAAAAATATAAAATTATGAAAGGGATAGATAAGGTTGTTTCCACTAGTAGATGAGACTAGAACTAAGGGACAGAGCCTCAAGATTTGGAGGAGTAGATTTAGGAAGGAGATGAGGAGGAATTGCTTTTCCCAGAGAGTGGTGAATCTGGGAATGCTCTGCCCAATGAAGCAGTGGAGGCTACCTCATAGAACATAGAATGGTACAGCACAGTACAGGCCCTTCGGCCCATAATGTTGTGCCGACCCTCAAAACCTGCCTCCCATACAAGCCCCTCAGTAAGTATATTTAAGACAAGGTTGGATAGATTTTTGCAAGTAGAGGAATTACGGGTTATGGGGAAAGGCAGGCAGGTGGAGATGAGTCCATGGTCCGATCAGCCATGATCTTATGGAATGGCGGAGCAGGGTCGACGGGCCAGATGGCCGACTCCTGCTCCTATTTCTTAAGTTCTTATGATCTTCTGACCATTGGTCATCTCCGCCGATTTTATCCATATTTCACCCATCGCACGTATTCTGTTCTGATACTCTGCTGGGATCTGCATGTGGTGTATGTTATTCATGCCAGTTAGCACCTGCCAAATCATACAATTAACTGGGTCGAAACAAAGCCCCGCTTTCACCATGCAAAAGTTTGGGCACCCTTGGTCAAAATTTCTGTTACTGTAAATAGTTAAGTGAGTAGAAGATGAACTGATCTCCAAAAGTCATAAAGTTAAAGATGAAACATTCTTTTCAACATTTTAAGCAAGCTTAGTGTATTATTTCTGCTTTGTACAATTTTAGAGTGAAAAAAAGGAAAGGAGCACCATGCAAATGTTTGAGCACCCCAAGAGATTTGAGCTCTCAGATAACTTTTACCAAGGTCTCAGACCTTAATTAGCTTTTTAGGGCTATGGCTTGTTCATAGTCATCATTAGGAAAGGCCAGGTGATGCAAATTTCAAAGCTTTATAAATACCCTGACTCCTCAAACTTTGTCCCAGCAATCAGCAGCCATGGGCTCCTCTAAGCAGCTGCCTAGCACTCTGAAAATTAAAATAAATGGTGCTCACAAAGCAGAAGGCGGCTATAGGAAGATAGCAAAGCATTTTCAGGTAGCCATTTCCTCAGCTGGTAATGTAATTAAGAAATGGCAGTTAACAGGAACGGTGGAGGTCAAGTTGAAGTCTGGAACACCAAGAAAACTTTCCAAGAGAATTGCTCGTAGGATGCTAGAAAGGCAAATCAAAACCCCTGTTTGACTGCAAATGACCTTCAGGAAGATTTAGCAGACTCTGGAGTGGTGGTGCACTGTTCTACTGTGCAGTGACACCTGCACAAATATGACCTTCATGGAAGAGTCATCAGAAGAAAACCTTTCCTGCGTTCTCACCACAAAATTCAGCATCAGAAGTTTGCAAAGGAGCACCTAATCAAGCCTGATGCATTTTGGAAACAAGTGCTAAGGACTGATGAAGTTAAAATAGAACTTTTTGGCCGCAGTGTTCAAAGATATGTTTGGAGAAAAAAGGGTGCAGAATTTCATGAAAAGAACAACTCTCCAACTGTTAAGCACGGGGGTGGATCAATCATGCTTTGGGCTTGTGTTGAAGCCAGTGGCACGGGGAACATTTCACTGGTAGAGGGAAGAATGAATTCAATTAAGTATCCGCAAATTCTGGAAGCTTACATCATACCGTCTGTAAAAAAGCTGAAGATGAAAAGAGGATGGCTTCTACAACAGGATAATGATCCTAAACACACCTCAAAATCCACAATGGACTACCTCAAGAGGCGCAAGCTGAATGTTTTGCCTTGGCCCTCACAGTCCCCTGACCAAAACATCATCGAAAATCTGTGGATAGACCTCAAAAGAGTAGTGCATGCAAGACGGCCCAAGAATCTCAGAGAGCTAGAAGCCTTTTGCAAGGAAGAATGGATGAAAATCCCCCAAACAAGAATTGAAAGACTTTTAGCTGGCTACAGAAAGCGTTTACAAGCTGTGATACTTGCCAAAGGGGGTGTTACTAAGTACTGCCATGCAGGGTGCCCACACTTTTGCTTCAGGACCTTTTCCTTTTTTGTTACTTTGAAACTGTAAAAGATGGAAATAAAAAAGTGATCTTGCTTAACATATTAAAGAAATGTGTCATCTTTAACTTTATGCCTTTTGGAAATCAGGCAATCTTTTACACACTCAGCTATTCACAGTAACAGAAATTTTGACGGGGTGCCCAAACTTTTGCATGCCACTGTATATTCACTTCCCAGTATATGTTTCTGCTTCCTGGGTAATTCCACCAACACTATTGAATGACCCAATGCTATGTCTCCTATCCTTACTTCCAATGGTCCACTCACATGTCCCACTTCTGAATGTTCTGTGAACCCACTTCAGATAACTTCACCTTGTATCTCCCAATTTGCGCTATTCACATTTGTGGTGTTGATGGTGGTTCAGGATCCTCCAGTGTCCCTCTGACCCTACTACTCACTGGAGCTCTTGCAGTTTCATCCCACCTGTGTCACACACCCATGTTGGTGAGGCCTGGCACTGTCACTGAAGCTCAGGGTACGATTCCCTGGATGGTGGTGGCTCTGCCATGTTATTCTTCTAGGGCACCAAGCACAACTGCTTCCAAGGTCAGTACAGTCAACAAAGATGTCTTGATGCATTTAAATGAACTATTGTTGCTTAAAACTGATGGAAACAGCACCGACTGTGGTCGGAAGCGCACACATAAGATATCACAGAGGAAGAGTGGGTAGAGAGCAGGGTTACAAGTGCTTTTAAGGAAATGTGGTTTCAAGCTCCCTGTACTGACTATCTTGCTGACAAACGTGAAGTCTCTGGTGAATAAAATCATAGAAACATGAAAAACCTATAGAACAATACAGGCCCTTCGGCCCACAAAGCTGTGTTGAACATGTCCTTACCTTAGAAATTACCTAGGGTTACCCATAGCCCTCGATTTTTCTAAGCTCCATGTACCTGTCCAAGAGTCTCTTAAAAGGCCCTATCATATCCGCCTCCACCACTGTTGCTGGCAGCCCATTCCACAGACTCACCACTCTCTGCGTAAAAAAACTTACCCCGATATCTCTTCTGTACCTACTTCCAAGCACCCTAAAACTGTGCCCCTCTCATGCTAGCCTTTTCAGTCCTAGGAAAAAAAGCCTCCGAGTATCCACATTATCAATGCTTCTCATCATCTTATACACCTGTAACACGCTGTAAGGTTTCACTGCTAATGTAATGGCTTCTTTGTAATGTTCCATTGCTGAGATAATGGTTTCTCTGTAGCAGCAATGTTTGGGTTATGACTAGAGATAACGGGGCATGCTAGCCAATGAGTGGGATATTGTTCTTCCTCGTGTGTCTGGGAGCTGGGAATTTGTGGGGTTTTTGGCCGGGGAGAGATGAGGAGAGAAGACGCAAATGGATAATGTAGACACTGGACAGAGTGGACCTGGGGAGAGCGTTGGACGGTCAGTGACGACCGGAGGAGGTCGATGGTGGACGAACGATCTTATCAGTGAGCTCCAACCTTGCGCTATAGACTTGTTTCATAAGAATGGGCCCTTTTTCTTTTTTTCTTTTCTAACCATGTAGTCAAATTCAGAATTATAAAGCTTAATCGCTTAATCACATATTGTGTACTGTTTGTTATTTCGTGGTACTGATTTGTAACAGAGGACACATCACACAGCATCCACCCAGCCGAGATTTCTTAAGTTTGGCTGGGCTAGGGGCTATCGTGCCCTATATTAAGCTGCTAGCCGAAGCGAGAGTTGCAAATCTCTTTCAGGTTACCTCTCATCCTCTGTTGCTCCAAGGAAGAAAGGCCGATGATCTCAGAGCTAGGGTGCTGAATTAGAGGGACATTACGACCACGTGTGTCCTTTGTTTCATGGAATCCTAGTTAACCCGTTCCATATCAGATGCAGCAATTCAGGTCGATGGGTTTACTATACACCTTCAGGATAGATCTATAGAGTCTCTCAAAAGCAGAGGTAAAGGAGTATGCCTCATGATCAACTCTCTTGATGCACAAGTATATCAGTGCTGTCCCAATTCTGCTCACCAGACCTGGAATATATAGCAGTTAAGTGCCATCCTTTTTACCTACCAAGGGAGTTCTCCGGGGTCACTTTGGTAGCAGTATACATTCTACTTCAGGCCAATGTCAATCAGGCTTTAGATGATCTGAGCAATGGGATGAACATGCATGAAACAACGCATCCTAACGCCTTCACCATTGTTTTGGGAGAATTTAACAAGGCCAGTCTGAAAAAATTACTAAGAAATTACCATCAACAGATCACTTACAATACCAGAGAAAACAACACACTGGACCATTGCTACACCACCATCAAGGATGCCTACCGTGCTATCCCACTACCTCACTTCGGGAAGTCTGATCACCTGGCTGTACTTCTACTCCCTGAGTATAGGCAGAGACTGAAGACCGCAGCACCAGTAGTGAGGACCAAGAAGGTATGGGCAAGGGAAGCACAGGAGCGCCTACAGGACTGCTTTGAATCGGTGGACTGGACTGTATTCAAGGATCCATCTTCAAACCTGGATGAATTTTGTTGCAGTTGTTTCCGACTTCATTAAAACCTGTGTGGATAAATGTGTGCCTACAAACACTTACTGTACATTCCCAAACCAAAAGCCATGGATGAACCAGAAGGTACGTCATCAGCTAGATCTGTGGCATTCAATTCTGGCAACCCAGGCCTGTACCAGAAAACCAGGTATGATTTGCAGAGGGCTGATTCAAGGGTGAAGAGATAATTTTGAATGAGGTTGGAGGCAACATTGGATGCACAGCAACTCTGGCATGCTTTGCAAGACATTACTTCCTACAAAACGAAACCCAATAGCATGAATGACAGTGATACTTCACTACCAGATGAACTCAACGCCTTCTATGCCTATTTTGAAAGGGAGAACACAACAACAACTGTGAAGATCCCTGCTGCACCTGATGACCCTGTGATCTCTGTATCAGAGGCCAATGTTAGGCTGTCTTTAAAGAGAGCGAACCCTCGCAAGGTGGAAGGTCCAGATGGAGTACTTGGTAAGGCTCTGAAAACCTGTGCCAACCAACTAGCAGGAGTATTCAAAGGCATTTTCAACCACCCATTGCTAAGGGTGGAAGTTCCCATTTGCTTCAAAAAGGGAACAATTATACCAGTGCCTAAGGAGAATAATGTGAGCTGCCTTAATGACTATCGTCCGGTAGCACTCACACCTACAGTGATGAAATGCTTTGAGAGGTTGCTTATGACTAGACTGAACTCCTGCCCCAGCAAGGACCTGGACCCATTGCAATTAGCCTATTGCCACAATAGGTCAACGGCAGATACAATCTCAATGGTTCCCCACTTGGCTTTAAACCACCTGGACAACACAAACACCTACAGTGGCATGCAAAAGTTTGGGCACCTCGGTCAAAATTTCTGTTACTGTGAATAGCTAAGTGAGTAGAAGATGACCTGATTTCCAAAAGGCATAAAGTTAAAGATGACACATTTCTTTAATATTTTAAGCAAGATTACTTGTTTTATTTCCATCTTTTACAGTTTCAAAATGACAAAAAAGGAAAAGAGCCCGAAGGAAAAGTTTGGGCACCCTGCATGTATTTAGTAACACCCCCTTTGGCAAGTATCACAGCTTGTAAATGCTTTCTGTAGCCAGCTAAGAGTCTTTCAATTCTCGTTTGGGGGGTTTTCACCCATTCTTCCTTGGAAAAGGCTTCTAGTTCTATGAGATTCTTGAGCCATCTTGCATGCACTGCTGCTTTGAGGTCTATCCACAGATTTTCGATGATGTTTAGATCAGGGGACTGTGAGGGCCATGGCAAAACCTTCAGCTTGCGCCTCTTGAGGTAGTCCATTGTGGATTTTGAGGTGTGTTTAGGATCATCATCCTGTTGTAGAAGCCATCCTCTTTTCATCTTCAGCTTTTTTACAGATGGTGTGCTGTTTGCTTCCAGAATTTGCTGGTATTTAATTGAATTCATTCTTCCCTCTACCAGCAAAATGTTCCCAGTGCCACTGGCTGCAACGCAAGCTCAAAGCATGATCGATCCACCCCCGTGCTTAACAGTTGAAGAGGTGTTCTTTTCATGAAATTCTGCATCTTTTTTCTCCAAACATACCTTTGCTCATTGTGGCCAAAAAGTTCTATTTTAACTTCATCAGTCCACAGCACTTGTTTCCAAAATCCATCAGGCTTGTTTAGATGCTCCTTTGCAAACTTCTGATGCTGAGTTTTGTGGTGAGGACGCAGGAAAGGTTTTCTTCTGATGACTCTTCCATGAAGAACATACTTGTGCAGGTGTCGCTGCACAGTAGAACAGTGCACCACCACTCCAGAGTCTGCTAAATCTTCCTGAAGGTCATTTGCAGTCAAACGGGGGTTTTGATTTGCGTTTCTAGCAATCCTACGAGCAGTTCTCTCGGTCTTCCAGACTTCAGCTTGACCTCCACCGTTCCTGTTAACTGCCATTTCTTAATTAGATTACAAACTGAGGAAACAGCTACCTGAAAACACTTTGCTATCTTCTTACAGCCTTCTCCTGCTTTGTGTGCATTATTTGTTCTAATTTTCAGAGTGCTAGGTAGCTGCTTAGAGGAGCCCATGGCTGCTGATTGCTGGGACAAGGTTTGAGGGGTCAGGGTATTTATAAAGCTTTGAAATTTGCTTCACCTGATCTTTCCTAATGATGATTGTGAACAAGCCATAGCCCTAACAAGCTAATTAAGGTCGGAGACCTTGGTAAAAGTTATCTGAGAGCTCAAATCTCTTGGGGTGCCCAAACATTTGCATGGTGCTCCTTTGCTTGTTTTTCACTCTAAAATTGTACAAAACAAAAATAATACACAAATTTTGCTTCAAATGTTGAAAAGGATGTTTCATCTTTAACTTTATGACTTTTGGAGATCAGTTCATCTTCTACTCACTTAACTATACACAGTAACAGACATTTTGACCGGGGTGCCCAAAATTTTGCATGCCACTCTATGTCAGGATGCTATTCATCAACTATAGCTCAGCATTTCATACCATCATTCCCACAATCCTGATTGAGAAGTTGTAGAACCTGGGCCTCTGTACCTCCCTCTGCAATTTGATCCTTGACTTCCCGACTGGAAAACCACAATCTATGCAGATTGGTGATAACACACCCTCCTCACTGACGATCAACACTGGCACACCTCAGGGGTGTGCACTTAGCCCACTGCTTTACTCTCTACATACACATGACATTGCGGTTAGGCATAGCTCAAATACCATCTATAAACTTGCTGATGATACAACCATTGTTGGCAGAATCTCAGGTGGTGACGAGAGGGCGTACAGGAGTGAGATATGCCAACTAGTGGAGTGGTGCTGCAGCAACAACCTGGCACTCAACATTAGTAAGATGAAAGAGCTGATTGTGGACTTTAGGAGGGGTAAGACGAAGGAACACATACCAATATTCATAGAGGGATCAGAAGTGGAGAGAGTGAGCAGTTTCAATTTCCTGGGTGTCAAGATCTCTTAAGATCTAAACTGGTCCCAACATATCGATGTAGTTATAAAGAAGGCAGGAGAGCAGCTATACTCTTCATTAGGATTTTGAAGAGATTTGGCATGGTAACAAATAGCCTCAAAACCTCTATAGATGAACAATGGAGAGCATTCTGACAGGCTGCATTACCGTCTGGTATTGGTGGGGGGGGGGCGCTGCAGAGGGTTGTAAATATAGTCAGCTCCATCTTGGTTACTGGTCTACAAAGTACCCAGGACATCTTTAGGGAGCGGTGTCTCAGAAAGGCAGCGTCCATTATTAAGGACCTCTAGCACCCAGAGCATGCCCTTTTCTCACTGTTACCATCAGGTAGTAGATACAGAAGCCTGAAGGCACACACTCAGTGATTCAGAAACAGCTTCTTCCCCTCTGCCATCCGATTCCTAAATGGACATGGAACCCTTGAACACCTCCTCACTTTTTTTAATATACACTTTTTCTGTTTTTGCAGTTTTTTAATCTATTCAATATACGTATACAGCAATTTATTTATTTATTATTTATTTTAATTTTTTTTCTCTTCCATGTCATGTATTTCATTGAACTGCTGCTGCTAAGTTAACAATTTTCACGTCACATGCCGGTGATAATAAACCTGATTCTGATTCTATTTATTTTGTGGGCTCAGTCTTTCTGGCCCCTCCAAGGGCAAACCACATTGCTCTACACTTCTTCGTCTCAGGTTTGGCCATTCTTTCTTAATGTGTCCTCTTTGACCACAGTTATAGCTTTTAATCACTCCACCATCAGTTCTCCCTCTTCCTGGCCCTGTTCTGTTTCCTCTGCCCTCCCTTGCCCCTAGATAGCATGGCAGGGAGGCCCTCGGCATGGGTCCCCTAGCCTGACTTTTAATAGACATCGCCTTCTCAATAGAGGGTTTAGTTGGTCTTTGTATTTCCTTCTCCCAAGCTCTACTCATTTTCCTCAGTATTCATGCACCAGTGTGTGTGGAATTAGAAGGATCAAACATTCCAGTGCCTTTGTAGATTCATTGGTAAATAGTCCAGGTCTGATGCTGTTCCATACCCCCTTGGAACACAGTCCATAAACCGGATGCAAATACAGTGGGATGTTCACCTCTCCTCTGGTAACAGTTGGCTAGCCCGTCTACCAGGTCCCCTCTGCTAACACCCATTACAGACATTATTGTGCTCTTTGTTTCCTGACTTGTTCCCCCACCATGTCATTTATCTGGCAAAGCTGAGTGTATAATTGGACGTAACCATATCAAGTAGCCTCATCTGCTAAATCATGCCAATCAATGTCTCCATATTCACCCTCCTTCCCTTTTTCAGATCCAAAAGCACATACAATATTATTCCTCGCTGTGCGGCAAGTTGGTCCTGCAGCTTTTGAATCTGTTTTAAACACTTTGCATTATCGCCAGCACTGTTTCATTAATCCTTCCACCACGTCCTTCACTTCACCTTGATTACTTTTTTTCTGTAAGTAATTTCTCACACTTCAACTGAAACTGGTTCATCAGTATCAAGTCCATAACCCTCTGACCCCGTGAATCAGTAACCCTTTCTCTTAATGTTTCTACCTCCTTCTGGAGCCTTTCGCGTTCTCCTTCTAACCGATCTTGCTCGGCTTCAGCTTTCTGTCGGAATTCGTTTTCCATTTCTAATCTGTGCTGTTCCACCTTAGCATTTTGTTGTAATTTTATCAAATCCTCAATTAAACAGCCAACTGCTACTGGTTTTTATAATTGTTTAAACTTCCTGCGCGACAGCTTCACTTGGGTGAAATTCTACTGGACGTTCCCTGCGCTGTTCTCTTCACAGCCAGGAGGACCGACAAGCTCCTCATATTGCAGCCACTTGCCCAACACGTAATTCTGGAGGTACCCCTCCAATCAAAGCAATTCATGTCCTTTGAATTTCCTGAATTCTTCATCCTGTTAACTACCCAGCCACAGATCTCTCTGTACCTCACCCATGTCGTCGGACTTGAGTCTTCCGCTATCCTCGAGCCCCCAACAGGGACGCCAATTCTGTTACTGGAATCACCCCTTGTAATAATGATCAGTGAGAATCTGTATTTGATCACCGAGAATCTGTATTTGTTAACTAGTAACTGCTATTGTCTCAACTAAAAAGCAAGTGCATTCATAAACTAACTATCTGTGTGCACCCTGCTAGAATCCCTGACCCTCCATGACCAGTCAATGAAGAGGAGGCATTCCCAGAAAAGGAGTCTATGCTGGCTAGGCAGTCCTTGTGGTCCCGATCTCCACATGTCCATGGGGTCCTACTTATCCGCGATGGTTGGTCTCTGGTTGCTGGAGAGTTATCACCCCGACATATTTGGAGATCCTGACTCTTATCGTGTTCCTCATCAATTGAACTGGTGGATCTCCATCACATTGGCTCAAGGTCACCTGACCTATCTGGGTCACCGTGTTACTGGTCATTGTACAGGGCTACAAACAACACTGTTTCATGGCTCTGTCCACCCCAGCCTTGTGTATTTGTGAGTTTCAGCTCTGACTGTGTCTAAACCAGTTAAATGAGGTGACCCAGACAGAGTCTAATGAGATTACAGATTGCTTCTTTGGTACGTCTGGCATTGTATATAAGTAGATACTCATCCGAGAATAGTCTCATCTTTAGCAGGTCATTACCTGAAGCTTCCTGTGTCCACATTCAATTGCTCTGGTTAGATTATTCAAGAGCAGGAATCAGTTCAGAGACCACAACATTTTGGGGGGGGGGGGGTGGAGGGTGGGAACAAAGACAACTGATTTGTCTGCTTCCCCTGTCCTTGATTAGACTGTAGTTTCTTCTGGCCAACAGTCCATAAGACCAAGGAACATATTCAAGACTTCTGGAGAGGGAAAGCAGAGGTCCATGAGCCAGTACTCATCCAAGGATCAGAGGTGGTGAGGGACGTTAACTTTAAATTCCTGTGCGTCACTATCTCAGAGGATCTGTCCTGGACACATCATATAAATATAATTGCAAAGAAAGCTTGACAGTGCTTCTACTTCCTCAGGAGTCTGCGGAGATTCAGCATGTCATCAGAAACTTTGACAACCTTCTATAGATGTGTGGTGGAAAGTGTGCTTGCTGGCTGCATTACAACCTGGTATGGGAGCTTCAATGCCTTTGAGTGGAAAATCCGACAAAAGGTAAAGAATAGGTAAAGCCCTCGCAACCATTGAGCACATCTACATGAAGCATTGCTGTAGAAAAGCAGCATCCATCATCAAAGACCCTCACCACTGTCACAATGGCAGGGGCTTTGGGAGCAATGGTGGACCCAAATGCAAGACACATCTTGTGAGGTTAATTAAATTTAGTTTATTGTTCGATATCAGGAGAGCTAGGCAGGAGCAGGAGTAGCGAACTGGACAAGGACAGAGGACTACGACTAGGCTGGGACCAAGGGTCTGGGCTAGGACTCGGAATCGGCTCCCAGAACTACAGGAGGCATGAAGAGGCTAGGGTATGGACTCCGAGCCCGAGACTGGGCAAGGACCCAGTACCTGGGTCTTGCCTCGGGCTCGGACCCCAGAACCAGGCATGGACATGACATGGGCTAGGGAGAGGAGGAACATGGAAAACAGAGCCTCGGTCTCAGGAGAGCAGGTACATGGAACCATAGACACATACACAGAACACAGAGCCAGGACCCCTCCTTGGGTACAGGACATAGGGCCGGGACTCATGACCCTCCGCGGGGCAATGGCAAGATGGCCTGACTTACCCCACGGAGGCGAGGACAGGGCAAGACAGAACATGACCCCCCGGAAGGGCAACGGCAAGACGGCCTGACCTACCACACGGAGGTGAGGACAAGACAAGACATGACTCCCTGCGGGGCAACGGCAAGACGGCCTGACCTACCCCACGGAGGCGAGGACAAGACAAGACATGACTCCCTGCGGGGCAACGGCAAGACGGCCTGACCTACCCCACGGAGGCGAGGACAAGACAAGACATGACTCCCTGCGGGGCAATGGCAGGACGGCCTGACCTACCCCACGGAGGCGAGGACAAAACAAGACATGACTCCCTGCGGGGCAACGGCAAGACGGCCTGACTTACCCCACGGAGGCGAGGACAAGACAATTCACAACCAACACGAATGAACACCAGACAGTACCTATCTAGCTCCGGCGATGGAACTAGACCGAAGTGCAGGCGGGGGCTGCAGATGAGGGCTAGAGGCGAGAGGGGCAGAGAAGGGATTCAGACAAGGGGTAGGACAGGAATCACCGACCGCCAGGGCCAGGACTTGACTCAGAACTAGGAAGCCACCAGGGCCTAGGACTCGACATGGTACTTGAACGCCGCCAGGGCCAGGACTTGACATGGTACTTGAACGCTGCCAGGGCCAGGATTTGGACGTGGAACTTGGACGCCGCCGGGGCCAGGACGTGGACATGGAACTTGGACGCCGCCGGGGCCAGGATGTGGTGCTTGGAACCTCCGGGTAGTGCCAATCTCTTGACTCCGCCCGGGAACAGTAGACAGTGGCTCTTGATTCTCTCCGGCGGGTTAACTGACGGACCCACCTTGATGAGGAAACTTTGCAGGCTCGCTTCGGGGAGGGAACTGGACAGGGTTGCTCCGGTGAGGAAAGGCGAATTACCAGCACTTGCTTCGGGCGGAGACAAGGCTTGCTCTGGCCAGATGACATTGGCACGCCATGACTTTGCAGACGCTTCTGCACCGAACGGCTGAAAGCCGGAGATTATAAACTACCGGTTCAGCCGAGTGTTAATTGCCTCTAATCACCAAAGTCGAGGAACACGGAAAAACAGGGAATCAATGGTCCGGATCGAAACATAAACAAGCTAAATTTAAAGGGACCCCGATCTGGACCATGACAACCATCACCCAGACCATGTTCTTTTCTCACTGCTGCCATCAGGTAGAAGGTACAAGTGTCTCAGGACTCACACCACCAGGTTAAAGAACAGTTACTACCCCTCAACCATCAGGCTCTTAAACAAAGGGAGATAACGGCACTCTTTCTTCTTCTGGTGTTCCCACAACCAATGGTCTCACTTTGAAGGACTCTTTATCTTGCTATTTTGTGCTCTTTCATTTCATGTTATTTCATACTCCTTACATATTGCTATATATTTATATTTGCATTTGCATAGTTTGCTGTTCATTGATCCTGTTTACAGTTACTGTTCTATAGATTTGCTAAGTATGCCTGCGGGAAAAAGAACCTCAGGGTTGTTTGTGGTGAAATTATGCTCTCTGATCATAAATTTTACTTTGAACTTTGCTATCCTGGAAGACCACAAAGTTTTGGGCAGACCAAAGGGTGTCTTTCATCGCGTTGATAACCTTCTAGCAGGAGTTGATATCAGTCTTGGTGAGTGTCCCTCTGCAAAGACGTGGGCGACTGTCACTTCCCCACCACAGCCATCCCAAGAGCAGTGTGGGTTGGGATGATATCTCATCCCTACAGGTCAGATCTGACCAGGAGGGTCCCTCTCACCACTGGGCTGGCGATGGTTTCGTGCTTGTTGCTGAGTTCTGGCGATGAGTCATGTTGTCAGCTCGTTTGGAAAAAAATACCACAGTATCCATAGAGTCCACAGATGTTCTGGATATTCTGTGCTGACCACTGCCTGATGTAGTTGGAAGAACTCTTCCACAAAGACAAGGTAATGCAGTAACATCCAGCTGACAGGGGCATTGTCCTGTCTGGCTATGGGGCCAGAGCCCATCCTCCGTTACACAAGGGACAGGTAGAACCGCAGCATGTAATGGCATTTGGTGCCTGTGTACTTTGAGTTTACACAGTCTGAAGCAACCACACATGAAAGTGGTCATCAGGATGAGGGCAGCATTGGGTATTCTTTTGTCCTCATTCCCTGGGGACTTTTGCATCATAGACCATCAGGCTTGCTGCATCTTGGAAGCGCAGAAATGCTAGAGGATGGTGCAGATGGGGGATCAGGGAACAGGCCACATCTGTGCCAAGTACAGCAGGCCTGATGATCAGGTTACTCACAGTTATTGACACAATCCACTGTTTTCACAGACCCAACTTTCCTTTGACATTTCCAATCTGCTTCAGCCAATTCTGATTACATACCTCAGCCCCTCTGAACCAGATCCCCAGGATCTTCAGGTAGTCAGACCTGACGGTGAAGGGGATGTGGGATTGGTTGGGTTAGTTGTCAAAGAGCGTGGCCCTACTCTTACTGCAATGAGTCTGGTCCCTGATGCCAACTCAGACTAGTCGTAGATGATGATCAGTCTGCAATCTGACTGTGGAAATAAACAAAAGACAGCAACATCATCCACGTACAGGGAGGATTTGACCCAGGTGCCTCTACTGCTCGGCAACATCACCCCACTGTTGTCCTTGTCTCTCCTGATGAATTTGGTGAAGGGTTCTATGTTGTCCTCAGGCATTGTCTCTTTTGGGACAAATTACATCACCATTGCAAACCATCTAGTACACAAAATAATGAGCAGAAAGATAGAGTAATTGCAAGCAGGCTTTTTCCACTGAGGTTGGGTGAGACTAGAACGAGAGGTCATTGGGAATTACTGGGAGCAGGTTATGCATCGGGGTAGCAATGGTCAACACCCTAGATATAGCAGAATGAGTAAACCAGATACAATCCCTCCAGCCAAAAATATAGAATATTACTGGAGAAAATTATCAAGATCAAGGAGAAACTAATCAGATTGGTCGAGATGTATCCCAGGTAATTCTGGATGTGGTTAAATTTCAGAAACCCCTTCAAGATACAACAGATCTGATTATTGACCATCCAGACCTTATCTAAGGAAATACATAAAACTGAGATCTGTACTATATATGGTAGTTGTTTGCTTACCATGATTGGCACTGATTTATTATAAGTTGATGTACATCAAGTATCAAATTAGATTAGATTAGATTCAACTTTATTGTCATTGTGCTGAGTACAGATACAAAGCCAATGAAATTCAGTTAGCATCTAACCAGAAATGCACAGAATAGTATTATTTACAAAATAACTGTGAATAAAAAGTAAGTGCTACAGCACACAAATATAGAAGTACTGAGACAGTACAATATGGGTGCAACACTGCTTAGCGCTGTGATGTGAGGTTCAGCAGGGTCACAGCCTCAGGGCAGAAGCACTTCCTGTGCCTGCTGGTATGGGAGCAGAGGCTCCTGTAGCACCTACCAGATGGGAGGAGAGTAAAAAGTCGATGGTTAGGGTGAGATGCATCCTTGATAATGATTTTCACCCTGCCCTGGCAGTGTTTATGGTAGATGTTCTCAATGGTGGGCAATTGGTTGCCTATAATCCACTGGGTCTCAGATGAGCATCTAAAAGAATGGGTCAGAGAAAGAGTGCTATTGTGTCATACTAGAAACCATACTATAATCAGCAGAGTACTGGGTACCTGTGATGATGGTAAAGGAAAGTTTTATGTTGGTCCAGTATTCCACATTCCCTGGCATGGAAATTATTCAATCTACCCTTTGAAAAGGGTTCACAATGTTAGTAAATATCATTAGAATGCACGGATATCCTTAAGTAACCCACCAACACATGCTATTGTTATGAATGGTTGTGGGAAAGGGATAGATTTATCAAGATGCCATCAAGGGACAGACTACTGATCTTGTCCAGAAGAAATGACAAAGCTTACAAATTGTGGTTTCAGTACTTATGAAAAACGCTCTTTGTGTATTTTGCCTGTGAATAATCAGTATTTCTTACAATATGTATGGTAGTACAGGCATATTATGTAGCAACAGCAGCCACAAGTTATACCTAAGGGATGAAACAATGCCCTTTGGAAAGTCACAATGTTGCCATAGGGAATGTGACTTTAGATCTGGCCACTGGAGGATGAACTTTGCCTCAGCTAGCAGGATACACAGTAATGCAGGAGAACTTCAAGATCCAATGCACTGATACAGATGAATATCTGTGGGACTATGTTGTTACTGAGTTGCCACCAATTCCTCACTTGACTGCAGACTGGATACGTGTTGTGGAGGAGGCAAGGGAGATCATCCATCAATGGACTAAGCACACTAAAGTAATGAAAACACACGCTGGTAAAGCAAATTAAATATTGAATGACCCAGGTGTTTGGAGTAAATTTTCGAATTGGGGGACAAACGTTCAAGTACATCCATGGGTAAGAATAGTATCACATGCTGCTGTAATACCACTTTTATGTACCCTGATAATTGCATTGCTCAATGTATATCACCTGAGAAGATGGAAGCTGAAATAATGGAAAAAAAACGTGGATAATGCTCTCATGAAACAGCAGAGACCAATGTCAGCATAAAGTGGGTGGATTTAGTTAGTACTGTAAATGTTAATATTTGTTATAGAATGTAAGTGTTGCACACCTACTGGGGTTCCATGGCAGTCGTATGGACAGTCAACTGATTGAGAGGAGGATAATGATCCTAAGATAAATATCTTTGGATCAAGAGGAGGGAGATGTTGGGCAGAAGGAACTATAGTAGAATCAGCAGACAAAACAGTTGACTTTTCCCCCCATTTTGTGGACAATGAACTGACCTTGCTCTGGGATAGTCTAATCAGGGCAATTGAATATGGACACAAGAAGCTTCAGGTAATGGCCTGCTGAAAATCTGAGACCATTCTCGGATGAGTAGCTACTTATATAAAATGCTGTCATGGTCCGGTCCGTGAAGTCCACATTCCGGTTCACGGTCTGGTCCATCGACCCTTGCACCAGGTTTTCCTGTCTACCCTGTTTCTGTTCCTGTTGAGCACTAATTGAGGCAGTTGATTCCTGTTGGGACTGGCTGCATAAATACCTCCAGAGACCAGGGTGTGGCTGCTGGATTGTTCTTGTCCTTACTCCTTGTATCCCTTCCCTTGCCTTCTGTTTCCTCGCCTGAAGCCTTGCCTTGTCTTGCCGGTAACTTTCGCCTTGCCTAAAGTTCTTGTCTCGCCTTGCATTGTCTGAAACCTTGCCTTGTCTTGCCGGTAACTCTCGCCTCACCTGAACTTCTTGTCTCGCCTTGCATTGCCTGAAGCCTTGTCTTGTCTTGCTGGTATCTCTCGCCTGAAGTCTTGTCCTGGAGCCACCCTGTACCTAGCTCCCTTCCTGTCCCTTGCCTCTGCCGGGTAAGTCAGGCCGTCTTGCCGATACCCTGCAATTGGTTCTGTCCCTTCCTGTCCTTTGCCTCTGTCAGGTGGAGTACCGTGACCTGCCCTGGAGTACCACACCCTGCCCAGGAGGAGCTTCAAGACCCCAGGCCTCGAGCCTCTAGTCTCAAGCCTTGCCTCAAGTCTCTAGCCTCAAGTCTCTGGTCTCCAGCCTTGCCTCAAGTCTCTGGTCTCCAGCCTCGCCTCAAGTCTCTGGTCTCCAGCCTCGCCTCAAGTCTGAAGACTCCAGTCTCGTCCTGCCTGCCAGCCAAGTCACGTCCTTGCCTAGTTCTGGGGTCCGAGCCAGAGGCAAGACCCAGGTTCTGGGTCCTTATCCAGTCTCTGGATCAGAGTCCAAGCCTGGGCTCCTAGCTCTCTTGTCCAGTCCTGTTCCGGGTTCCCGGTTTTCATGTCCATGTCCTTGTCCCTAGTACTTCAGTGTCTGTGTCTTTCACTTGGGTCCGTTCCCAGCCACCTCCTTATGACAAGTGCCAGACGTACCAAAGAAGCAATCTGTAATCTCATTAGACTCTATCTGGGCCACCTCATTTAACTGGTTTGGAGTTGAAAGACACAAAGGAAGGGTGCAATAACTTTACTGGGTGTTTTTATAGACCCCCCCCCCCAATAGTAACAGAAACAACGAGGAGTAGATAGGGAGGCAGATTCTGGAATGGTACAATGATAGGGTTGTTGTGATGAGTGATTTTAACTTTCCAAATATTGACCGGCACCTCCTTAGAGCAAGGGGCCTGGATGGGGCGGAGTCTGTTAGGCCAACTAGAGGAGACGCTGTACTTGATCTGGTATTGGGAAATGAACCTGGTCAGGTGTCAGATCTCTTGGTGGGAGAGTATTTTGGAGGTAGTGATCACAAATCTATTTCCTTTACCATAGCGCTGGAGAAGGATAGGAGCAGACAATTTGGGAAAACATTTAATTGGGGTAGGGGTTCAAATGATGCTTTTAGGCAGGAACTTGGGAACATAAATTGGGGGTAGATGTTCTCAGGGAATTGCACAGCACAGATCTGGCAAATGTTGAGGGAACATTTGCGTGGTGTTCTGCATAGGTATGTTCCATTGAGGCAGGGTAGGATAAAAGAACCATGGTGTTCAAAGGATGTAGAAAATCTAGTTAAGAAGAAAAGCTTATGGAAGATTCAAGAAACTAGGTACTGTTAGAGCTCTAGAAAATTACAAGGAAGTGCCAGGAAAGAGCTCAAGAATGAAATTAGGAGAGATAGAAGGGGCCATGAGAAGGCCTTGGTGAGTAGGATTAAGGAAAAACCCCAAGGTATTCTTCAAGTACAGGTGTCCCCCACTTTTCTAATGTTCCCTTTACAAAACCTCACTGTTACGAAAGACGTACATTAGTACCCTATTTTCACTTTCAGAAGGTGTTTTCACTGTTATGAAAAAAAATTCAGTGCGCGATGAAAAATCAGCCCGCGAAAAAATCAGCGCACGGTAAAAGGCAGCGGTCCCTGAGCAGCCGCTCTCCCCCGGATTCTCACCGGCATTGCTTAAACACGAGCCTGTGAGCAGCCGTTTGCAAGATGAGTTCTATGGTATCGGAAAAGCCTGAAAGAGCTCATAAGGGTGTCACACTTACGTTAAAACTAGACATAATTAAGCATTTTGATCGTGGTGAACGAAATAAGGACAATGTGAGTTTGGCTTGTGGAAGCTGACAAAGATGATGTTGAAGAGGTTTTGGCATCCCATCACCAAGAACTGACAGATGAAGAGCTGATGCAATTGGAGAAAAAAGGATAACAATTGAAATCGAATGAGTAATGATAAAGTACGACTTTAATTTTGAAAGGATACGTCGGTTTAGGGGATATTTGCAGGATGGTTTGAGTCCTTATTAAAGAACTGTGTGATAGAAAAATACGTGAGGCTCAGCAGTCAAGCAAGCCTTCCACATCAGCCACAGCAGATGACGAACCTCGACCTTCAACATCGAGGCGGGCAGAGATAGAAGATGAGCTGCCTGCTCTAATGGAAACAGGCGACAAGATGACACCCCAGTGTCCCACCACCCCAGCCCCCAGGCCACAGACAGATAACGATTCGCGGAGAATGCAAAGGTAGCCGGGAAGCACACAGCACATCTTTAAGAAAAAAGCTGAAATAAATATGCTAATTAATTAGGTGCCGCCGACACGTAATTGTTGGCCCAGATCAGAGACGACACAATTGGAAATCGGCACTGGTCTGGGCCGACAATTATGGGCGGCACCTAATTAATTAGCATGTTTGTTTCGGCTTTTTTCTTAAAGATGTGCTGTGTACCTCCCGGCTACCGCTGGACCCCTGCGTTCTCCGTGGCAATGTATCGCTCAGCGGCCCGGGGGGTGGGGGCCACTGCACCACCCAGCCTGCCACGACTCAGTCTAACACACCATCATCAGTGTGCTCGGCGCTGAACCTATTCCGGTAAGTGATACTACACTGTACATACATTATTTCTACTTTATATCGGCTGTGTATTTTTACATGTTATTTGGTATGATTTGGCAGCTTCATAGCTTAAAGGTTACTGGAGAGAGTGTTTTTGCCAACAGCGCTTGCGTGTGATTTTCTGCCGATGGCGCTTGCGTGAGATTTTCGCTCCGGAGAACAGTTTAGTAATGATTGTGGAAAAGTATTCCTACTTTATATAGGCTGTGTATTTATCATATCATTCCTGCTTTTACTATATGTTAATGTTATTTTAGGTTTTATGTGTTATTTGGCATGATTTGGTAGGTTACTTTAGGGTCTGCGGACGCTCACAAAATTTTCCCATGTAAATAAATAGTAATTGCTTCTTCACTTTACAACATTTCGGCTTACGAACTGTTTCATAGGAACGCTCTACCTTCGGATGGCGGGGGAAACCTGTATGCGAAGAGCAAGAGGATGAGCCATGTGAGAATAGGACCAATCAGGTGTGACAGTGGAAACGTGTGAATGGAGATGGAGGTGGTAGCCGAGGTACTTAATGAATACTTTGCTTTCAGTATTCACCAGTCAAAAGGACCTTGGCAATTGTGGGGATCACTTACCATGGACTGAAATGCTTGAGTGTATAGACATTAAGAAAGAGGATGTGCTGGAGCTGTTGAAAGGTATTAAGTTAGATAAGTCGCCAGGACCGGATGAGGTATATCCCAGGCTACTATGGGAAGTGAGGGAGGGGATTGCTGAGTGCCTGACAATGACCTTTGCATCATTAATAGGGACAGAAGAAGTACTAGAGGATTGGAAGGTTGTAAATGTTGTTCCCTTGTTCAAGAAAGGGAGTAGAGGTAACCCAGGAAATTATAGACCAGTGAGGCTGACTTCAGTGGTGGGCAAGTTGTTGGAGAAGATCCTGACTGGCAGGATTTATGCGCATTTGGAGAGACATAATCTGATTAGGGATAGTCCGCATGGATTTGTCAAGGGCAGGTCGTGCCTTATGAACCTGATTGAATTATTTGAGGATGTAACAAAACGCACTGATGAAGGAGGAGCAGTGGATGTAGTGTATATGGATTTCAGTAAGGCATTTGATAAGGTTCCCCGTTCAAAGGAGGAGCAGTGGATGTAGTGTATATGGATTTCAGTAAGGCATTTGATAAGGTTCCCCATTCAAGGCTCATTCAGAAAGTAATGAGGCATGGGATCCAAGGAGACCTTGCTTTGTGGATCCAGAATTGGCTTGCCCACAGAAGGCAAAGGGTGGTTGTAGACGGTTCGTGTTCTGCATGTAGTATGGTGACTAGTGGTGTTCGGTAGGAATCTGTTCTGAGACCCCTCCTCTTCGTGATTTTTATAAATGACGTGGATGGGTGGGTGGGTGGATGAGTAAATGGGTGGGTTTGTAAGTCTGCTGATGACACAAAAGTTGGGGGTGTTGTGGGTAGTCTGGGGGGTTGTCAAAGGTTACAGCAGGATATTGATAGGATGTAGAGCTAGGCTGAGAAGTGGCAGATGAAGTTCAATCCAGAGAAGTGTGAAGTGGTTCATTTTGGTAGGTCGGTCAAATTTTGATGACAGAATATAATATTAATGATAACACTCATGGCAGTGTGGAGCACCAGCGGGATGCTGGGGACTGTGTCCATGGACACTCAAAGCTGCTGCTCATTGTTAAGAAGGTGTATGGTGTGATGGCCTTCATCAACCATGGGATTGAGTTTAAAAGCCTTGAGATAATGTTAAAGCTATATAAGACCCCAGTTAGACCACACTTGGAGTACTGTGTTCAGTTCTGATCACCTCACTACAGAAAGGATGTGGATAATATAGAGAGAATGCAGAGGAAATGTACAAGGGTGTTGCCTGGATTGGAGAGCATGCCTGATGAGAACAGGTTGAGTGAACTTGGCCTTTTCTCCTTGGAGTGACAGAGTATGAAAGGTGACCTGATAGATGTGTATCAGATGATGAGAGGCATTGATTGTGTGGATAGCCAGTGCTTTTTTTCCTAGGGCTGAAATGGCTAACACAAGCGGACATAGTTTTAAGGTGTTTGGAAGTAGGTACAAGGGGGATGTCAGAGGTAAGTTTTTCTCACACAGAGAGTGGTGGGTGCGTGGAATGCACTGCCAGCGATAGTGGTGGAGGCAGATGAAATAAAGCCTTTTAATAGACTCTTCGATAGGTACATGGAGCTTAGCAAAATAGAGAGCTCTGTGGTAGGGAAATTCTAGACAGTTTCTAGAGTACAATACATGGTTGGCACAACTTCATGGGCCAAAGGGCTTGTAATGTGCTGTAGGTTCCTATGTTCTATGAGTCCATAGGTTGTGGAATCAGTTCAGAGTTGAGGTGAGTGAAGTTATCCACGCTGATGGTTGAAGAGCAATAGCTGCTCCTGAACCTGGTGCTGATCGATGCACTGAAACTTAGATGCAAGGGCTCCATGGGCAAGGACCACCGGCAAGACTCCTTCTACTACAAGGACTTGGAGGGGCTGAGTTGGGTGTGAGAAGCCCCTCAAATATTGAAAGAGTGTATCACCCTGGGGGGGGGGGAGAGGGCATATGAGTGGCAATGATGCCATGGCTTTAAAAGAAAAGGAACACTGCTAAATGTAATGACCATGAATGTATAATTTGTACTATGTTTATACTTTTGTATCCATTTACTATTGTGAATAAATGCTGCGCTGTTCTGCACGAGGTGTCTGTCTTTTACTGGGACCTTTCCGGAGTCTGGGATGTTGTTTATCTTTAGTCAAAAAGGTTCTCCCCCATCCAGTAAAGGGGATTGATGCCACTGCTAGACCAGAAGGCCAAAGGAATGGATTGGAAGATGGACAAGTATGCTGCTTCCATTTGGGCTCTTGGCTGCGGCCTTTGGCCATCCCGTCACGAGGGTGGAGCTGTGGAATGATCTTGGCTCAGCCGGAATGACTCATTACCCCAAAACCCTCCTTGGGCAGAGGGATTGCACAACAGGAGCCATCTCTAGGAAATGACCTCTGTTGCCCCTCCACAAGTTGTGGATCTGTTTCCTGCCTGTTCTGCTTGATCGTGCTCAGCTGATGCCCAGCCACACTGTGACAGACATTTCTACCCCCTGACAGTGAAGAGAGACCCCACTAGAGTCCCAACTACACTGAAGTCCTCCCACTTTACATCTGAAACCTGGGGTGGAGAGTGTTGTACAGACCAGTGACCTGTGCTAAAGTTGGTGCAGACTCAAAAGCTGCCTGCCATTTACGTGAAGAATTGCAGTCCCTCCTGACGTACTTGAAAGGGCAGCTCCTCAAGTTCAGCTCGCACTTCAGCCAGCCCCACTCCCCCGAAATTTGTGGAGGGTTTTTAGGAGAGAAGGAGAAGGCAAGTCAGTTGAGGTAACCTCCTCATCACCCTGCTCCGAGTGTGGCCAAGAAGGCCGCTGATACCTCCACCATTACTGAGTGTCTGCCCTTCTTCTGAGGAATGACACCTGGGTTTTCCTAAAGAAGCACAGAGTGCCCACAGGCCTTCTTAAGCCTTTCCAGGATCGGTGGTCACTGCAAGGCATAACTGCATCCCGGGCAGGAGTGGTCATGTCTCAATCTCAATCTCGTTCATTTTTGCCAGAAATTCCATGCACGTTGTCTACATCTGAACATGCTTCTTATAAAAGAAAGTAAATTTAGGGACATTGATGTTGTCCACCCTGATTTGTCTCAAAACAGCAGACACCTCCTCTGTAATCTGTGTAGGGTCCATGGCCTCACTGCTATAGACTCTATATCTGTCTCCTGAGTAAACACAGATGCAAGTCTCCCCCATCTCTTTTGGCTTCACCCATACTGATTTTCCAGAGGACCAATTTTGTCCTTTGTAATCCTTTTGCTCTTAACATATCTGTAGAAACCCTTTGGACTCTCCTTCACGTTGTCTGCTAGGGCAACCTCATGCCTTCTTTTCACCCTCCTGATTTCTTTCTTAAGTGTTCCCTTCCGTTTATTGTACTCCATCAGTACCTCATTTGTTCCTACCTGCCTATACCTGCAATGCACCTCCTTTTATTTCTTAACCCAGGGCCTCAATACCTCTTGAAAACCAACGTTCCCTAAACCTGTTACCCTTGCCTTTTATTCTGACAGGTGCATAGAAACTTCCTGCTCTCATAATTTCACTTTTGAAGGCCTGCGACTTACCAAGTACACTTCTGCCAGAAAACAGCCTGTCTCAATCTACACTTGCCAGATCCCTTCTGATACCATTAAAACTGGCTTTTCTCTAATTTAGAATCTCAACCCACAGACCAGACCTATCTTTTTGCATATTTACTTTGAAACTAATAGTATTGTGATCATAAGATGCAAAGTGTTCCTCTACCCAAAATTCTGTCATCTGCCCTGTCTCATTCCCTAATAGCAGATCAAATATCGTGCACACATTCATTGGGACCTCTATGTACTGATTAAGGAAAGTTTCCCGAACATGTTTGACAAACTCTATCCCATCCAGTCCTTTTACAGTATGGGAGTCTCAGTCAATATGTGGATAGTTAAAATCCCCTGCTATCACAAAACTATGTTTCTTGCAACGGTCTGCAAACTCTCTACAAATTTGTTTCTCTAAGTCCTATAATATAGCCCCATTAACGTGGTCATACCTTTCTTATTCTTCAGTTCCATCCATAAAGCCTCACTAGACAAGTTCTCCAGTCTGTCCTGATGGAGCACTGCCACCACTCACCTTTAATTCCTCCTGTTCTTTCACCTCTAAAACAATGGAACCCCAGAATATTGAGCTGCCAGCCTGCTGCTCTTCCAACCAAGTCTCACTAATGTCCACAATATCATAATTTTGAGGTGTTGATCCACGCCCTGAACTCACTTGCTTTTCCTACATTACTTGTATTGAAATATACTCAATCAGAACATTAGTCCCACTTTGTAGAAGCATGCCACTCTTCCTACCTATGTCATTGGTACCTATATGGGCCACAACCTCTGGCTACTCACCCTCCCGATTAAGAATACTGAGGACTCAATCAGAGATTTCCCAGACCTGACACCCGGGAGGCCATCTGGGAATCTTGTTCTCGTCCACAGTACCTGCTGTCTGTTCCCCTAACTAACGAATCCCCTGTCACCATAGCATGCCTCTTCCTCCCACTTCCCTTCTGAGCCACGGAACCAGACCGAGTACCAGACACTTGATTGCTCTGACTTTCCTCTGCTAGGTCATTTCCCACCCCACCCCCACCTGTATCCAAAGTGGCAAACCAGTTGTTGGGGGGATGACCACAGGGGTATTCTATCTTTGCCTCTTCTCACTGAAGCCTCTTGAGCCAAAGCCTCAATCCCTCCATGCTAACACTGGCCAACTCTCACAATTCTGCTTTAAATTTACAGTAACTTCTTCTTTTATTAGCCCTTGCCAAGTGTCTAATTACCCAACGATCTCAATCAATGCTGAATGTCCCAAATGGCCAGGCTCTTTTTTAAAATCTTGCATTCATTCATCACAAGCCAACAGGCCTTTTGATCTCAGGCCTGCTGAATGTTCCCACTGGCCCTGCTCACTTGCACTGAAATGTTCTGGAAGACAATATACTGTTAGTAGCAGGACCTTTAGTAGTGTTGATGCGCAGAAGTATTTATTTTATATTGAGCTAGAGTGCGGAATATGCCCTTCCAGCCCTTCTAGCTGTGCTGCCCAGCAACCCCTGGTTTAACCCTAGCCTGATCACAGGATAATTTACAATGACCAGTTCACCTACCAATCAGAATATCTTTGGACTATGTGAGAAAACGGGAGCACCTGGAGGAAATGCATGGGGAGAACATACAAACTCCTTATGGACTGTAGCGGGAACAGAACTTGGATTACTGGTAAAGTGTTGTGTTAACCACTATGCCACTGTGCCACTTGGGTTGAATCTTGGGTTCATATCCAAAGTCCCTGGAAAGCAGCTGCATAGTTTGATAGGGCACCAAATAAGTTGTATAGCACGCTTGCTTTTATTAATCAAGGCAATGAGTTTGAGTTGAGAGGTTACATGCAGTTGTATAAAACTACAGCTAGGTTGCATCTGGAGCCTTGCATTTAATTCTCTTCAATTCATTGTGGGAGGGATGTGGCTTTGGAGAGGGTGCAGAAGAGGTTCACCGGGGGGACTTTCACCTGCTGCTTAATGGAGTAACACAAAACTTGTGTGGCTACGTTTAATTCTTCCTTTTCCTCAGTTTAAGCTCTGAATTTTTAACTTTTATTTGTCGGATCTTAGAGGGGAATAGTTGTCACTATGTCACAATCTTTAAGAAGTGGAAAGCAGCTTTCTGAATCCAGCAATGGAAAGGGAAAAACTTCAAAAGTAAAATCAGCAGATATGCCTGTTTGGGCTGAGCGTTTAGAACATGCGTTGATGGCTCTCGACAGGAAAATAGATATAACACTTCTGAGATGAAGTCGTTTCGACAGAGTTTTCAGTTCGTAGAGGAAAATATTACTTCCTTGAATTCTGAACTTAGAATCGAGGCGTCAGATAGCGGATATTTCAGCCCGCTTGGAACAGTCTCAACTCAAGATTATCGATCTGGAAGCAAGATTTTATCGGAATAACATCCGAATTGTTGGACTGAAGGAAGGATCTGAGAGCGGGGATTTATTAGAGTACTTTGCTAATTTGTTTCAATCTCTGTTTCCGGATATTTTACCTCAGCCTCCCGATATTGAAAGAGCACATAGAATTTTCACTTCAAAATCTCAAGATCCGAAAAAACCAAGGTCAGTTTTGGTCAGCTTTCTTTGTTTCAAAGTTAAAGACCAAATCATAAAATATGCAAGGAAACACAGAGTTTTTAAATTCAAGGGTTCCGAGATTCGTTTTTATGAAGATTATCCACCGGAAGTTATGGAACAGCAGTTCAAATTTGTTCCAGCTATGAAGATAGCCCATGATAGGGGATTATTCCCATCAGTTCACTATCTAGCCCGATTAAAATTATTTCCTAAAGATTCGACTCCACGTGTTTTTTGGATCCCAAATCGGCACTGGACTACGTTAATTCTAATTTGAAGGTGCCTGAGGTTTGAATGGTATTAGGTCTGCTGAATAATTTTCTGAAGGAAAACAAGCTTTGAAGATTTCTGGTATGTTGAAGATCTCCTTTGATCGATGGGCCATTTAAAGAAGATGTGAACTTCTTGATTTGACTGATGAATGACTTTTCTGAAATCTGTTTGGTATACTGAGTGAATTAACACAGTGGACTAGTTAACTGTTTTGATTATTTGTTTTTATCCTTCGTTTTCTTCATTAATTAAGTGATAGTTTTCATAGTTTATAAGGACTTTTTCTTATATATAGCGAGGAGTGCTTAGTAGATAGATAATTAGTCTCAGTTTTTCTTCTAAGAACAGTTTTTTTATTGTGCAGTAAGTCAAAGGGATAATGGAGATTACATAGACAGTTTTTCTTTTTGTTTAGGCTTAACTTTATTGTTTTGACGTCTTTGGAGATTGTTTTTGCATTCCCCAGTTTATTTTTAATGATGAAGCATAAACATTTTTTTTTACCTCTGCTGGGCGTTCTTATTTTAGGGCCATGTGTCTTTTTTTGTAAATGTGAGGGTGGGGGGTGGGGATTAAGGAAAACTTTAAAAATCATTATTATAAATTGGGCAGCTCGCGGAGTTCTGTTTCGTTTTTCTTTTTCTATGGGGACGCATTCCAGCTTTTTCTTTTGCTTTGCCGGATTTCTAGCTTTTGGGATGGTGGGAGGATTGGGGTTAGTTTTGAACTATAGGTTTCATTGTAGGATTAATTTCAATTTTTTTTCCAGTTTTTTCTTATTGTATTTTTTCCCATTAGAGTTCCGGAGCATGCGTGTTTTCTATATGGTTATAATTATCACCGCCATTTTTGATTAGCCCGCATTGGTATGCGTGTATTTATGTGTTAAAAAATATTTTATGGTAGCTAAACAGATAAACGTTATTAGTTGGAACGTGCGTGGCTGGAATCATCCTATTAAGCAAAAGAAGACTTTTAAAATTATTAATTGATTCCCAATTGATATAATTTTTGCTCAAGAAACCATATCAGTACGGGTGATCAAAATAGATCTTTTTAAATGTGGAAGGGCCTTCAATATCATGCCACTTGCCAAAATAAAACAAAGGGAGTATCTATTTTTATTAAATCTAATATTTTATTTATCCAAGAAGACATTGTGTCAGATACTAATGGTAGATTTTTAATTGTCAAAGGAACAATTTGTAATAGAAAAATTGTCCTGGTTAATCTATATGGACCTAATGTAGATGATCTTTTTTTAAAAAAAACATATTTGGTTTATTGCCAGATTTAAATGAATATATGTTGTTAATGGGTGGTGATTTTACCTGTTGTTTAAATCCTTTGACAAGAGTTCAACCAATCAGTAGCTTCCGAGTTGTTCAGCATCACTTGATGATGGAACTTGATCAGTGGCGGCGCCAGAGATTTTTTTCTTGCTGGTGCTACGGAGAGGCTGAATGATTCAGTGATGGTGCTGAGGGATGCACTGTAATATGTATTCGCAAGGCCAGATGCGTGGCATTAAAAAGTCAATTTCAATCATTATGTGCCTACTATAAATGCCTCTGTTGATTCACAGGCAACAGCAATTGATAGATCTAATAGAGAAGTGAACTATTACAGTGTCAACAGCATCGGAGACAACCTGGGCTACACGGAGCATAAACAAAAAAAAAACAAACAGAGCATCCGAGCAACAGCGGACAACGTGAATCATGCACCAATCTCGCAATCAGCGTCAAATGAGTGCTTTTCAACTGAAAAACACAAAACGAACCCGCTGCTATTCGCATTACATAGACAGCAATGCCAAAAGATACAGCATTATTAAAGTCGAATAAGGCAAACAACAGATGCAAGGCTTTACCAGAGTTGGACAAATCGTACTCTGACCATGCAATACCTCAATTAATTCGGCTATTGAATTTAAAACAAAAATCAACAGAATCACGCTTGGAAGTCTAAGCAAAACCAATAGGCTTAATAGCAGTAAATGTAATATTTTAGGATTTGCAGGAAACATAAGGACTATGGGGTATCCACCACAAAATAATAATAATCAGCATTAGTCTTGGCCCAAATTTTTAAAGAATCAACTGCACTCACCATTAATGTTTTCAGAGAAGCACAATCCGTCTGTTGTTGTGATTGGTGGCGAAAGCATCAATGATTTTCTGGATACCACTGTCTGTCCTTGCTTTTGTTTTATTTCCAGCAGACGCCGAACCTGATGTAGCTCTGCAGTCAGGTTCACTTCAGTCACTCCATAGTATTGGGCCATTGGCCAAAGACAATTCTTGTCCAGGAAGAACTTGTGTTTGGGACTAAATGCTGAGACTCCAGTCAGAACACTCCCAGTCTCAATTGAGAACCGTCTTTTCATTTCAGTCTGAAGTCTGTCTATAACTGGACAGAAACAGTGGTTGCGAAGGTCATCAGAGGATGTGACAGGTGTGCGTTCAGTTTGGGCCTCAACAACAAAATCATGTAGGCGGCGGGGTGGCTGGGCCTGTCTCCTTCCATGTGTTCTGCTCTGTATACCGGCCTTGACGCACAGGTCCCCAGCTCTTGTGTGAATTTCACTCCATGATTCCTCTCCCCGTTTTGCTGAGAGTGCACCGATAACAGACTGAGCCAAGTCCACAGTGGTTGAAAGCTCCAAACTGGGAGATTGTAGCTGGTCTGACATGAACTTGGTGATTCAGAATAAACCCTCAAACAGAGTGAGAAGTAAAGCAAACTGCTCGTCAATCAGTCCATTTACAGCTCTGACCTCCGTTTTCCTCCGTGCATTTGGTTGACCCATAATATCCTGTAGTGTAGCTAGAATGGCAGGGAGTGATGTCCTTATAGCCCACAAAGCTGTATACTGCCATGCCCAGCGTGTATCTGGCAATTTCTTCAACTCCACGGGCTGTGCAGTTGATTCCAGTTCTCTCTGTTTCTTCATGAAAAGATCGTGGGCAACAGAGTTTGAAAAGAAGTTGTAAAGCAGCTGCACAGTTTCAAAAAACTCACCCGCTTGTGGTACATTGCTCACAACATCCACTAAAACAAGATTAAGTCTGTGAGCATGGCAGTGCGTATATAATGCCTGCGGGACCTCTTTCCTGAACCTCTCTTGTACCCCGTTATTGCACCCGGACATCACTGCTGCCCCGTCATAATACTGACCTATACACGCGTTCTTATCAGTAACACACTGGGTGAGTGGCTGTTCAATGCTTTTAAGAAGCGACTCTGTGTCCAACCCTTCTGCTGGAGTGAAGTGCAAGAATTCTTCAAGCACCGTTTCGTTACTCAAATACCACACCACCTCTGATACAGTATTTGCTCCTCTTTACTCACGTCTTTACTTTCATCCAACATGATGGCAAAATGTCCAGCCTCTTTGATTTCTGCACTTATTTGACGTCTGACCATAGCTGCCATAATACCCATAATTTCATTTTGGATATCGTGATGGATGTTTTTTGCATTTCCAGATTGTCCTCTATTTTTTTTTAGCTACAGTCTTATCAAACTTCCCAATTACACTGAGCAGCTCAACAATGTTTCCCCTGTTGCCAGATCCATCATTCTCCCGGTGTCCTCGCTGGGCAATGCCTTGGCACACAGTATAGCGTAGAGACTCAACTACTGCTCTCATATACTCACGATTTTCTTGGATAATCTTTGCATGTCCTTTATCAAGCATATTTCCCAATCTTGAACTGTCTTGTTTCCTCAGTCTGAATTCGGCCCGAGCCTCCATAGCAAACTTATGAGCTGCACTTACATGGTGGGTTTTGAAAGCTGTTGTAGCTTTCCGCCAGTTGCGGTAACCGGTGACAGTGAAGGTAGACGCAGAATGGAACCCATGTCCTCCACACAGGAAATGCCTGCATGCGAAGCAGAACGTAGTATCCTTTGTGATTGAATATTCCATCCAGGAGTACAGGTCAAAACAGCCACAAATAAAACTCCTTTGCTGCTTGCCAAACTGTTGCAAAGGGTACTTTTTCAATGCTGGCCGACGGGGTCCTTCCTCAGGCTGCTGGCTAACATCGCTAACAGTAGTCCCACTAGCACTAAGAGCAGCTTCATCCACATTCTCTTCCGAATCCCGCTCCATTTCTTGTTCCTCTATTTCGCCCTCACACTCCTTCGATGAACTGCTGTCGTCCTCATCCCCACTTACTTCTTTCTGCATGTCACTTTCAATTAAGACAGGCTCAGGTTGAGACACCACTGATTCCTCTGGATGAGGTCGTTTTATGACTAAAAATCGATCCATTTTTCACACCGGCCGAAATAATACACATGCCAGGTCGACGCTCGCTTGTAAAAGCACAATGTGTGTGTATGTGTGGGGCATTCATTAGTCTCGCGAGACCATGGATCTGCACCAGGATGTATACTATCAATCTCTCGCGTGAGTGAGAGTGAGTGACATCACCACCTTAAGTGGTCTCTGAGGACAGTAACGGCGAGACATTGACAATGAACGAATAAGCAGAAGTGGATCTGACCTTAGACCAGCACAGAGTTTATAACTTTATTGCTGTGTGGGTGCTATGATAATTGGGGGGCGTTGTTTCACTAGACTAGCTGGAGAAAAAAGCTGTGTTCAAAACTATACAGAGAAAGCAAAGCAGCTGCAGTTAATTTCTTGGTGGTGTTACACTGGTGCCATTGCAATTTCTGCTGGGGCTGAACTTGGTGATGGTGAGGACAATATGAGTGAGGTTGATGTTCTGGAGCATGTTGATATCAAGGGAGAGGAGGTGTTGGAGTTGTTAAAATGCATTAGGACGGATAAGTCCCTGGGGCCTGACGGAATATTCTCCAGGCTGCTCCATGAGGCGAGGGAGGAGATTGCTGAGCCTCTGGCTAGGATCCTTATGACCTCCTTGTCTATGGGAACAGTACCGGAGGATTGGAGGGAGGCGAATGTTGTCCCCTTGTTCAAAAAAGGTAGTAGGGATAGTCCGGGTAATTATAGACCAGTGAGCCTTATGTCTGTGGTGGGAAAGCTGTTGGAAAAGATTCTTGGAGATAGAATCTATGGGCATTTAGAGAATCGTGGTCTGATCAGGGACAGTCAGCATGGCTTTGTGAAGGGCAGATTGTGTCTAACAAGCCTGATAGAGTTCTTTGAGGAGGTGACCAGGCATATAGATGAGGGTAGTGTAGTGGATGTGATCTATATGGATTTTAGTAAGGCATTTGACAAGGTTCCACACGGTAGGCTTATTCAGAAAGTCAGAAGGCATGGGAGCCAGGGAAGTTCGGCCAGATGGATTCAGAGTTGGCTTGCCTGCAGAAGGCAGAGGGCGGTGGTGGAGGGAGTACATTCGGATTGGAGGATTGTGACTAGTGGTGTCCCACAAGGATCTGTTCTGGGACCTCTACTTTTCGTGATTTTTATTAACGACCTGGATATCGGGGTAGAGGGGTGGGTTGGCAAGTTTGCAGATGACACAAAGGTTGGTGGTGTTGTAGATAGAGTACAGGATTCTCGAAGATTGCAGAGGGACATTGATAGGATGCAGAAGTGGGCTGAGAAGTGGCAGATGGAGTTCAACCCGGAGAAGTGTGAGGTGGTACACTTTGGAAGGACAAACTCCAAGGCAGAGGACAAAGTAAATGGCAGGATACTTGGTAGTGTGGGGGAGCAGAGGGATCTGGGGGGTACATGTCCACAAATCCCTGAAAGTTGCCTCACAAGTAGATAGGGTAGTTAAGAAAGCTTATGGAGTGTTAGCTTTCATAAGTTGAGGGATAGAGTTTAAGAGTCGCGATGTAATGATGCAGCTCTATAAAACTCTGGTTAGGCCACAATTGGAGTACTGTGTCCAGTTCTGGTCACTTCACTATAGGAAGGATGTGGAAGCATTGAAAAGGGTACAGAGGAGATTTACCAGGATGCTGCCTGGATTAGAGAGTATGCATTATGATCAGAGATTAAGGGAGCTAGGGCTTTACTCTTTGGAGAGAAGGAGGATGAGAGGAGACATGATAGAGGTGTACAAGATAATAAGAGGAATAGATAGAGTGGATAGTCAGCACCTCTTTCCCAGGGCACCACTGCTCAATACAAGAGGACATGGCTTTAAGGTAAGGGGTGGGAAGTTCAAGGGGATATTAGAGGAAGTTTTCTTTACTCAGAGAGTGGTTGGTGCATGGAATACACTGCCTGAGTCAGTAGTGGAGGCAGATACACTAGTGAAGTTTAAGAGACTACTAGACAGGTATATGGAGGAATTTAAGGTGGGGGCTTATATGGGAGGCAGGGTTTGAGGGTCGGCACAACATTGTGGGCCAAAGGGCCTGTACTATGCTGTACTATTCTATGATCTATGTTCTATCACTTATTAACTCTTTTTTAATCGATTATGGTTTGATCGAAATCTGGAGACATCTACATCCCAATCACAGAGATTATTCCTTTTATTCACATGTTCACAAAAATATTCGAGAATCGATTATTTAATAGCTGATTTCCGATTTTTGTACAAAGTCCAGAAATGAGAATATGACGCTATCATTGTTTCGGACCATGCGCCTTTAAGCTTAGCTTTTGAATTGAATGATTTCGGTATTGCAAACTTGCCTTGGTGTTTTCCAGAAAATTTCTGACAAAGTTTGGACTTTGTCAAACTTATTGAGACTCAGATAAAAGATTTTTTTTCTTTTTAACAATACGGGAGATGTGTCGAAATTGATTATATGGGATACATTTAAAGCATATTTGCGAGGTCAGATAATCTCCTATTTAGCTAAGCTTAAGAAACAGACAAAAATAGAGTTAGATAAGATTTCAAAACAAATTAAAGACTTGGATAATATTTATGTAATCTCTCCTAATATTGATTTATTTAAACAAAGGGTTGAACTTCAATCACAATATAATTTACTGTTAACTTATCCTATTGAAAGAAATTTGCTTAAATTGAAAAGAAATTTTATGTGTTTGGAGATAAAAATAATAAGCTATTAGCATCCCATTTAAAGGCAGCTAGAGCTAAAAGACAAATTTTTAAAATTTGTGAAGGAGACAGTAGTTTAGCCTGTCATTATGAAGACATTAATAAAATTTTTCAATACTTTTACATTGAACTTTATAAATCTCAGTTTCCAGCTGATCCTTCTAATGCCTTTTTACAAAAGATTGATTTTCCTAGAATATCTGCTGAAGATCAACAAACTCTTGATACTCCTATTACTGAAAAAGAAATTCAGAAAGCTATTCTTTCAAGGCAATCTGGTAAAGCTCCTGGATTGGATGGTTTTTTTGTAGGATTTTATAAAAAGTTTGAACAATTGCTTTCTCCATATATGTTGGAAACGCTTAAAGATTCTTTTTTGTTAGGAGAGTTACCTCCCACATTTTATGAAGCTTCTACTTCTTCAATTCTTAAGAAAAATAAAGATCGTACTGACTGTGCTTCATATAGACCTATTTCATTATTAAATGTGGATGCTAAAATTCTTTCAAAAATAATGGCTAATCGATTGGAGAATATTCTAGCTAAAATTATCTCTCAGGACCAGACAGGTTTTGTAAAGGGCCATTATTCCTTCTCTAATACTCGGAGACTGTTAAATGTTATATACTCATCCTTTTCTAAGACTCCCCAATGTGTTGTTTCTCTTGATGCTGAAAAGGCATTTGATAGAGTTGAATGGAAATACTTATTTAACGTTTTAGAGAAATTCAACTTTGGTACTAATTTTAATAAGTGGATTAGAATGATATATAAAAGCCCCATTGCTACTGTTATTACTAATAACTGCAGATCTCCTTTTGTTCGACTTTCGTGGGACAAGAGACAAGGATGTCCGTTAAGTCCCCTGTTATTTAATTTGGTGTTGGAACCCTTGGCCATTGATAGATAGATAGATAGATATATTTTATTGATCCCGAGGGAAACTGGATTTCGTTACAGCCGCACCAACCAAGAATAGAACATAAATATAGCAACACAAAAACCACAAACAATCAAACAACAATATGCAAACTATCCCAGATGGAAATAAGTCCAGGACCAGCCTATTGGCTCAGGGTGTCTGACCCTCCATGGGAGGAGCTGCAAAGTTCGATGGCCACAGGCAGGAGCAACCTCTCGTGATGCCCTGTGTTGTATCTCGGTGGAATATGGCCGGAGTCCAACAGCAAAAAGTTCAATATCCGGTCTACAAACACGTTCCTCGATTGTAATATGACCAGGATTGCACCATCCATTGTTAACCAGAACAGCAAGCCCCAACTCCTTTACACTTACCGCTCTCAGTGCACTTCCGGTCAGCCCGAATGGTCTGGAAGCCATCCATGGAAAAGTTTTGATGGGTATGTCCTCGTGCAGCCCCGTTTCAGTAAAACACATAACACTGCACTCCTGAAATGTTCTCTGACTCCTGACTAGCGCCGTTAACTCGACCATTTTGTTACCCACCGAACTCCTCTTCTCCATAAGTCTCTCATTGCACTTTGTGAAGCTAAAGATATACATGGAATTTCCACAAATGGGACAATTCATAAGATCTCCCTTTATGCTGATAATCTCTTAATTTATGTTTCGAATCCTGAAGAATCCATTCCTAGTTTATTGAAATTATTAAATGAAGTTGGAAAGTTTTTGGGGTATAAACCAAACCTTCATAAAAGTGAATTATTTCCTCTAAATGATTCTGCTTCTATAGATGATGACATTCCTTTTAAAGTTACCGGCTCTTTTAAATATTTAGGTATTATTATCACTAAAGATTACAGAGACCTTTATAGAGCTAATTCGGTTCCTTTAGTGGATTTTATGAAGCATTTATTTTGTAGGTGGAATCCACTTACACTTTCGTTAGCTGGCCCATTCATGCAGTTAAAATAATGATTTTACCAAAATTTTCCTATTTTTTTAACTAAGAAGTTTTTTGATCAGGTTGATTCTATTATTTCATCTATTGTTTGGAATAATAAAAGACCAAGAACTGGAAAATATCATTTACAAAAATTAAAAAAGGATGGAGGTTTTGCTCTGCCTAATTTAAGAATGTACTATTGGGCCGTTAATATACGTTATATGTGTTCTTGGTTGTATTGGGCTGATAAAAATGAATGACCACCTTGGGCTGATTTGGAATTGAAAGCTGTGAAACAATTTTACTTTACTTCATTATTAGGAGCTTCTTTACCTGTATAACTGGCGAAAATTTCTAATCTAAATTTATATCCTATGATTAAGCAGACATTACGAATTTGGTACCAGTTTCGTATTTTTTTTAATCTCAAAAAATTTAACCTTCTTAGTTTAATTTATCGAAACTATTTATTTAAACCTTCACTAAGTGATCCTACCTTTTTTCTTTGGAGGAATAAAGGAATTTATTCCTTCATGGATCTGTTCCAAGAAGGCTGATTGATGTCTTTTGAGAAATTAGTAACTAAATGCACTCTCTTGTACTCACATTTCTTGCAGTATCTTCAGATCAGACATTTCTTACAAGAATATTTAAGTAATTTTCCGTATATACAGGATTCTGACCTGTTAGACATTATTTTAAAAATGAATCCTTCAGTGAAAGGTTTTATTGGGAAAACTTATAATTTATTATTACAACAGTACAATTATCCTTCACTTAAGATTAAGCAAGATTGGGAAAGAGCTTAACATGACCTTGATAACAGAGGATTGGTTGCGAATTTTGAAGTTGGTTAACTCTTCTTCGATTTGTGCCAGTCAATTTTAATTCAATTTAAAATGGTACATCGTTACTATTTGACAAAGGAGAGACTGTCTAAAATATTTCCTAATGTTGATAGTCAGTGTGATAGATGTAAAACCGAGACAGCTACATTGACACATATGTTTTGGTTGTGTTCTGTATTGAAACATTTTTGAAAATCTATTTTCTCTACAATTTCTAAAGCTTTAAAAATTAATTTACAACATAATAAATTGACAGTTTTGTTTGGTATAATCCCTCAATATATTCAAGGTATTTCTATATCAGACCAACATGTAATTGCATTTGTTACATTATTGGCCAGAAGGGCGATTTTATTGAAATGGAAAGATGCCTCTGCTCCCTCTTTGATACAATGGTTCACTCAGGTGATGTTATGTCTTAGTTTGGAGAAAATCAGAAGCCAAACTTTTGATCCTTGATTTGACTTTGAGAAAAGGTGGGGTTCTTTTGCCTGCTACTATCATCTGATTTGAGTTAATTAAGATGGATTCCTTGTGATTCTTGTTTAAATGGATTTGTTTGGCGAATTGATGTTTTTCTTTTATGGAAGCTTGTATGGTGTATAGCTCCGGGGTTGTGTTCCCAATGGTTTTTCTTTTGGTTTTTTTGTTAGCAGTGTTTTTTTTTTGGTTTTAGTTAGTAGGGGTTCTTTTTTCCTTCTTTCTTTTTTCCAAAAAAAGTAGTTTTAAGACTTTTTTTTTCTTCTTATTATTGATATATTGTTTAGCTTTGTTAATCAGTTAATTGGTAATTGAATTCCTCATTGTACGTATTGACATGTTGACTTGATTACTTTAATGTATTTTGTTTGTTGATCCTCAATAGTAATTAATAAAAAAGATTTAAAAATGAGAAGAGGTTCACCAGGATCACACACAAGATGCTGGAGGATCTCAGCAGGCCAGGCAGCATCTGGGAAAAGAGCACAGTTGACATTTCGGGCCAAAACCCTTCAGCAGGATGAAACTTCCCAGCCCCGCTGAAGGGTTTCAGCCCAAAACATCAACTGTACTCTTTTCCTAGATGCTGCCTGGCCTGCTGAGTTCCTCCAGCATTTTTTGTGTTGCCTGGATTTCCAGCATCTGCAGATTTTCTCTTGTTTGTGATTAGGTTCACCAGGATGATGCCTAGATTAGAGAGCAAATGATCTGAGGAGAGTTTAGACAAACTTGGGTTGTTTTTCACTGCAGTGACAAAGAACATGGAACATGGAAATCTACAGCATATTACAGGCCCTTCAGCCCACAATGTTGTGCCAAACATGTAATTTATTCAAAGGTTGAAGAGCAACATGACAGATGTTTATGAGATCATGAGTACAGTTGATGAAGTAGATGGCTTTTTCCCAAGGTTGAAATGTCTAACACCAGAGGGCATGTATTTAAGGTGAGATGAGTACGTTTGAAGGAGTTGTGTGGGGCAATTTTCTTAGACAAAGTATGGTGGGTGCCTGGGATGCGGTGCGGAGGTGGTGGTGGAGGCAAATACAAAAGATGTACTTAAGGTGCCCTTCGATAGGCACTTGAATGTGCAGAGAACGGATGGGATATGGACATTGTATAGCAGAAGGGATTAGCTTAGTTAGTTGTTTAATTTCTAGTTTAATTAGTTTGACGACATTGTGGCTTAAAGTGCTTGTCTCTGTGCTGTACTGTTCTCTGTTTCATGTTCTGTCTTTAAAGTTGTGATAAAATATGGGATGAAGAATAACACAATTGCTTGATGATCAATAAACATCAGTGACTATCGGTACAGAGCTGAAGAGTTGTGTTTCTATTATAGGAAAGGATGGATGTTGCGTTCATGACACAGACAGAGAATTGTTTCACTGAACACTTTACATCAGACAATGATCTGAGTGAAGTTCCAGTCCAAAATGGAGACATTAAAATCTCCATAAAGAATGGCCTACAGAAGGATGTCTGGCAGAAGGCTTTCGGTGCAGCAGAGGCACAGCAGGAACCGAAAGATGAGAGAAGTGATTCAGTTAAGGTGAGTGATCTTAGTGTATGAAAATCCCAAAGAGATTTGCCCCCAAAGCTACCCTGAGATTCCAACTCATTTTTTCCCCCCTGAATTTAGAGGCAACAGATACCTGGATATTTCTGTTACCTTGTTCATGTAAGTGTGGAAGGTAAAATGAGAGAAGGACATGTGTGGCAATTAGCACAACATCAGGTTGTCCCAAAAGATGTTTTCAGCCACTGAAGAACCTATTAGAGAGTAGTCAAAAACAGAAATAAATCAAAGATGGCATGCAACAGAGATAATAGAAAGGACAGGCAGGAGATGAGGCTTGTTCAAGCCAGTGGGATGAGTTGCGGGGCAATAAAGGCTTGGCGCAGTTAAAACAGAAAGCATCAAATACTGGACTGAAAGTGTTGCATTTGCAAGCAGCATAGGAAATAAAATGTACGATCTTGAAATTCAGCTACAGATTGGCAAGTATTATGTTGTGGCCATCTCTGAAACTTGGCTAAGGGATGGCTGCCATTGGGAGCTGAACGTCCAAGGATATATTGACAAAGTGCTGCACATGAGGCTGCTTAGCAAGATAAGAGCTCATGGAATCACAGGGGAGTTACTAGCATTGGTGGAGCATTGGCTGATCAGCAGAAAACAGAGTGGGAATAAAGGGATTCTATTCTGGCTGGCTGCCAGTTACTAGTGGAGTTCCACGGGGGCCAGTGTTGGGACCATTGCTTTTCACGGTGTATGTCAATGATTTGGCCTGTAGGATTAATGGATTTGTGGCTAAATTGGCTGATGATAAAAAGATAGGTGGAGGAGTGGGTAGTGTTGAGGAAACAGAGCCTGCAGAGAGATTTAGATAGTTTTGGGGAAATGGGCAAAGAAGTGGCAAATGAAATACAATGTTGGAAAGTGTATGGTCATGCACTTTGGTGGAAGAAATAAACAGGCAGACTAATAAACTGGTATGGCGGGAGGCGACTGCACAGGACTGAAAGAAGCTGCAGAAGGTTGTAAATTTAGTCAGCTCCATCTTGTGTACTAGCCTATAAAGTACCCAAGACATCTTCAAGGAGCAGTGTCTCAGAAAGGCAGCGTCCATTATTAAGGACCTCCAGCACCCAGGGCATCCCTTTTCTCACTGTTACCATCAGGTAGGAGGTACAGAAGCCTAAAGCCACACATTCAGTGATTCAGGACCAGCTTCTTCCCCTCTGCCATCCGATTCCTGAATGCACCTTGAACCCTTGGACACTACTTCACTTTTTAAATATTTAGTATTTCTATTTTTTGCACAATTTTTAATCTGTTCAATATATGTATATTGTGATTTATTTATTAATTATTATTATTTTTTTCTTTTATATTATGTATTACATTGGACTGCTGCTGCTAATTTAACAAATTTCACGTCACATGCCAGTGATAATAAACCTGATTCTGATTAGTTAGAGGGGGAGAGAATTCAAAATGAAGAAATGCAAAGGGACTTGGGAGCCCTTGTGCAGGATACCCTAAAAGTTAACCCCTAGGTTGAGTTGGTGGTGAAGAAGGCAAATGCAATGTTGGCATTCATTTCTAGAGGTATGGAATATAAGAGCAGGGATGTGATGTTGAGGTTCTATAAGGCACTCGTGAGACCACACTTGGAGTATTGTGTGCAGTTCTGGGCTCCTTATTTTAGAAAGGATGTACTGCTGTTGAGATAACTTATCCTTGGTCATGTAAGCCCTATGGACTAGTTTAAATTGTAGGAGGGAATAACGAGCACATAACGATGAAATATTAACCAATTTAAAAATTTCATTCCAAGTTTCTTCAGAAATTGAAGTCTGTAAATCTTGTTCCCAAAGATTTTTGATTTTATCTAAAGAATCATTTCTCATTCTTATCAACAAATCATAAATATTGGATATTGAATCATTATAAAAAGATTTCATATTAAGAATTTCATCTAATAAGTTCTTATCAGGACTATTAAGAAATGTATATAATTGAGATCGCAGAAAGTCTCTAATTTGTAAGTACCGAAAAAATAGATTTTCGGTAAATTATATTTAGTTGACAGTTGTTTGAATGAAGATAGGCTTTCCCCCTCAAACAGATCCTGGAAACATGTAATGCCCAATCCATCTCATTGTTTAAAAACTACATCAGTCATAGAAGGCTTAAAAAATAATTTTAAAAAATGGGACTAGAAAGAGAAAATCTCAATAGATCAAAGTGTTTTATAAATTGTATCCAAATCCTCAAAGTATGTTTGACTATCACATTTTCAGTTATTTTACTTAAGGATAAATGAAGTGAAGATCCCAAAACAGAGATAATAGAAAATTTATTAACAGAGTTAGCTTCCAAAGAAACCCACCCTGGGCAGTCCTCATGATTAATATAATATAACCAAAATGTAAGATTCCATATATTAGCTGCCCAGTAATAAAACCTAAGATTTGGTAAAGCTAAACCTCCATTCTTTTTAACTTTCTGGAGATGGACTTTATTCAATCAAGGACGTTTATTTTTCCATATATAGGAGGATAAAATAGAGTCCAGAGAGTCAAAAAAGGATTTAGGAATAAAAACGGGTAAAGCCTGAAAGAGCTATATAAATTTAGGTAAAACACTCATTTTAATAGAAATAATTCGACCAATCAATGATAACGAAAGAGGCGACCAATTTGATAATGTTCTTTTTGTATATTTTAATAAAATAAGCAAATTTTCCTTAAATAGGTATTTATAATTTTAAGTAATTGTTACACCCAAATAAGTAAATTGGTTTCTTACAATTTTAAAAGGAAGGTTAATGTCAATTAATATCAAATTATTCAAAGGAAAAAGTTCACTCTTGTGTAGGTTCAATTTATAGCCAGAAAACTTACTAAAACAAGGGAGTAGAGAAAGTACAGAAGGTAACAAAATTTTGACATTAGAAATGTAAAGCAATAAGTCATCCACATAAAGTGAATCTTTGTGGGTGGTACCCTTCCGTAAAATACCAGTGATATCATTAGATTCTCAAAAAGCAACAGCTAAAGGTTCTAAGACCAGGCCAAAGAGCAAAGGACTCAAAGGGCAACCTTGCTTGGTTCCATGTTGAAGTTTAAATGGTTTAGAATTCTGAGAATTAGTAAGAACCTGAGCAGAAGGAGATAAATACAGTAATTTAATCCATTGAATAAAGTTGGACCCAAAATTAAACTTTTCTAAAAGTTTAAATAAATAATGCCATTTAACCTGATCAAAAGCCTTCTCAGCATCTAAGGATATCACACATTCCAATATCTCCTTAGAAGGGGAATAGATAACATTTAATATCCGGCAAATATTAAAATGGGAATCTCGATTTTTAATAAAAACCAGTCTGATCGTCAGAAATGATAGATGGTAAGATCTTTTCAATCCTACGAGCCAGAACTTTAGATAGGGTTTTAGCATCAACATTAAGTAAGGAAATTGGTCTATATGAAGAACATTCAATTGGGTTCTTTTTTTTAAAAGGATAAGCAAAATAGAAGCTTCGCAAAAAGATTGCGGCAACCTACTTGACTTAAAAGAATCTGAAAAAACTGAACATAAATGAAGTATAAGCAAAGAAGAAAAAGCCTTATAAGAGCTGGAATGTTATGATGAGGTTGTATAAGGCATTGGTGAGGCCGAATCTGGAGTATTGTGTTCAGTTTTGGTCACCAAATTACAGGAAGGATATAAATAAGGTTGAAAGAGTGCAGAGAAGGTTTACAAGGATGTTGCCGGGACTTGAGAAACTCAGTTACAGAGAAAGGTTGAATAGGTTAGGACTTTATTCCCTGGAGCGTAGAAGAATGAGGGGAGATTTGATAGAGGTATATAAAATTATGATGGGTATAGATAGAGTGAATGCAAGCAGGCTTTTTCCACTGAGGCAAGGGGAGAAAAAAACCAGAGGACGTGGGTTAAGGGTGAGGGGGGAAAAGTTTAAAGGGAACATTGGGGGGGACTTCTTCACACAGAGAGTGGTGGGAGTATGGAATGAGCTGCCAGACGAGGTGGTAAATGCGGGTTCTTTTTTAACATTTAAGAATAAATTGGACAGATACATGGATGGGAGGTGTATGGAGGGATATGGTTCGTGTGCAGGTCAGTGGGACTAGGCAGAAAATGGTTTGGCACAGCCAAGAAGGGCCAAAGGGCCTGTTTCTGTGCTGTAGTTTCTATGGTTCTATGGTACTTCTCTGACATGACGCTTTTAAACTTAGCAACGCTCCCTCAAGATCTCTGCCGAGAAATCTTAAACAATTCAAGTTTTCTTACCATTATAATCAATCATACCTTTCCGATGGGATTCACGAATTATAAGGTCCTTTGTTCGAAATTCATGAAAACGAATTATTACTGAAAGAGCAACTTTTATGTGTGTTGGTTGAATTTCCAGCATCTGCAGAATTCCTGTTGTTTGTATTACTGAAAGAGGTTTGCTTCCAAACATTCTGTTCCCAGGTGCTCTGTGCGCTCGGTCAATCATTGGTGTCGATTTTAAAATATCAGGGAATAACTGAACCAGAAAGTTTGCAAAAAATTCCGTAGGATGATCACCTTCAGTTAACTCTTTGAGACCAAGAATTTGTACGTTATTCCTTCCACTTCTGTTTTCTAAATCAGTAATTTTCTGTCTTAGTTCTTCGTTAACCTTGGATTATTTTTCTTAACGCTTTTGCAGGTCTTCCATTTTCTCATCCAGAATTGACAGGATTTTTTCATTCTCTTTTATCCGTTTATTGTGCTCAGTTAAGGGTTTTTAAATAGAATCCAGTTTTGTCCTTAGTTCTTTAATTTCAGAGCCGAGTTGTTCAAATTCTTTGGAGGATTCTTATGAATCGCTGGAATTCCTCGGACACTTCTTTTCTGTGTTTTTCCAGCAATTCAATAACATTGCCTTCCAAAATAAATTTCTAGTCCTAATTGATATCTGGCAATATTTTCCTTGTGACAGGAATTGTAACCAGATGCCTACTGGAACTGAAGCGAAAAAAAAGTTAAAAACGAGAATGTTTGGAAGGGGAAAATCAGCTACAGGGATTATTCAAAGAAACTCAGCAGGGCATCTGAGGTGGAAGAAGAAGTTGTCAAAGGTATTTTCCAAAACATTGCTTTGTAAGACCAGCTGTGGATTCAAAATGAATGATAAATTAGGGTTTAACACCACCGCGATGTGCGCTGATAATGTCAACACCCAAGTGCAGAGGGAAGACAAACCCTGATGTAGAGATGGTGACCAGAACTTATTTATAAGAATCCCTACGGAACATTGGTGTCTCGACACCACGAGGCATAATATTCTCAAAACTAGGACCCCACAATTAATGCTCACCAGTGTCCGCTAAAGTAGTAGGGAATACGAGCCTATCAAAATAATCTTAACAAGTTTAAACAGAAAACACTAGGCGACTGCATTACAAAAGAGAGGTTGCTGGAGAAAAACACAAGGAACCCTAAATAATTAAGGACTCTTATTAAACAACAATTAACTAATTTGAGTGCTCTAAAAAAATCAGAGCCCCTCACTCTCCTGTTCCCTGCAAAGGTCCGAAGAGCTCATTACAAACATATCATAATACTGTAAAAATTAATTTAAAATTTCATGAGAGCCAGCTACTTATTTTTTTTTCTAAGTTAAGTATGGCATGTTCAGGTCTTGTGGCAAAATCACCATTTTGTCTCAGTAATCATCAATAAAAAGTCAGGAGAAATATGGTTTTGGGTTTTGATGTACGTCTCCTTAATACAAATCATTCTATCAAATATTTCTCTGTTAAGCAAGCGAGGACTGAGGCTTTTAAAGATTGGATTTTTAGCTTTATTTGTCACGTGCATGGGAACATCAAAACATGCAGTGAAATGCCTGCAGTCCAAGGATTGTGCCGGGGGGGGGGGGGCGGGTCTCAAATATGGCCTTGCTTCTGGCGCCAGCAATCACCTGGCTGTAGTTCTACTCCCTGCGCATCTGTGAACAGTTGAGATCCTACTGTACTCTTCATTTAAATGATTATTAACACCTCTAACTTCCAATAGACCAAAGTAATTCAGTGTGTCCCAATGTCATTAACTCTCAAAAAATGTAAACGCAGAGCGGGTCTGATGAGGAGATGGGATTAAGCTTAGGCAGAACATCAGAAAAGTTGAGAAAAAACAAGTGCTGAAAATTAATTCAGTAGAATAAAAATGGAAAAATACACATATTAATGAAATAGTCTTTTACTGAATCATAAAAACATCAAACTCAGTTCAGTTTAATGTGTTAGTGTAAGGCCTCATTACCAGTGCAGAGTCTTGCATGGCTGTTCACTGGGACTAAATTCATACTGAATATATTTTGCAATCACTAAATATAGATTTGGAAGAGAACATAGTTTAAAGGTCCCAGAAAATGTGCATTGCTCACCTACAAGAAGTAGGTGGCTAGAGGTAAAATATTGTTCTGTTTGCAATTTTTGCAAAATAGACAATTCCTACATTAAACCACCACCTAAATGCAAACTACTGAACCCAGTGGAAAATTTTCATAATGTTTGAACTACATTGAGCTTCTTTTCACATGCATGGGCTATCAACAGCTATTGCTATTCATTCACTAGTTTATTTAATGTTTGCTATAACTAACAGCAGGATATGTTCTGTTAATGCATGGTCAAGGCCTCACTAGCTTTTTTCAGTCTCTTCAGGCGGTTGGAGAGGAACTGGCGCTTCTCGAAGATACCTGCCTCTTCCATCAGCAACATCTCAATCTGATCCCTGCACTGCAGCAACAGCAACATTTTACATTGTAGCTTGTCTGCCAACTCCTGCAGCAGGTGAAAGTTAATGGCCATTGGCACTATATCAGCCAGTCGGTTCAAAGCAATCTGAAATATAAAGTGGATCCACCATCAACCTTCTGCAAGTCTTTGCTGCAGGTGAGGACTGAGGCTTTTAAAGATTGGATTTTTAGCTTTATTTGTCACATGTGCATGGAAACATCAAAACATGTAGTGAAATGCCTGCAGTCCAAGGATTGTGCTGGGGGCAGTCTCAAGTGTGGCCCTGCTTCTGGCGCCAACAAAGCATGTCTCCAACTCACTAACCTAACGGCCTGAGCACTGAGAGGAATCCCATGCTGTCACAGGGAGAATGTACAAACTCCTTACAGGCAGCAGTGGAAATAGACCCAGATTAGTGATCAATGGTGCTGTAAAGCAATTGCACGAACTGCTGTGCTACCAAGCCACCCTTTTGAAGCACCTTGTGTACTTTCAGTGTACAACATTGTGGTATTATGACATAGTAAGGAAAAGGTAAGAGAAACAATACACTGTACTACATTAACCAGGTTTACCAGAGTCTTATTTCCTGGTGCCAGAGTCTTTTTGCCGACTCAGGCGACTTTTTCCAGTTCGTCTGCAAAATGGGTTATTCTTTCTCTTTTTTAAGGTCTCTCTTTTCTTCTCATTGTGTGTGGGGTCCTGTTGGAGTCTATGATCTACAGATTTAGCTCAGACTATGGTTTTCTACGCGCAGTGAATTCCTGTTTTCGGACTCGCCGTGTGGCCTGGTGTTTCGATATCTCCAGGTGCGGCCTGGAAGAGGTGTGCCTTTGGGTGTAGCCCTGTGGACAACCTGAAGGCCCCTGCACTCGATCCCTCTCTTTCTCTTGATGGTGAGTAAAGGTCAGTCGGTCCTCGAGTCGGGGAGCTCAGACAAGCAACATGGCAGATTGTAACATCGAAACAGTGAGCTGTTCGTCTCTCCTTTTTTTGTTGCAGGAGCAATAACTCTCTGCCACTTGCTAGTGAGAGGGAGAGCCTGTCTGAGATGTTGAAGTGTTGGGATGGACAGTAGTTTTGATGGATTCCAGATTGTGGTTTCTGGGGTCTTGCTATTGTGTGTATGGTGGGGGTGGTGGGATTTGATGCTTTTGCTGGACAAAGTGGGGGGAGGGGGAAGGGAGGTTGATGCTTTGCTATTGCCTGTGAATGGGGGGGGTGGATTGTGCTTTGTGGTTCTAACATTTTCTGCCTTCATACTTTGGGGTTTTTTCCTGTTCTGTGGATGCCTGTGAAGAGTATGAATTTCAGCCTGTATATTGTATACATTCTCTGATATTAAACTGAACCACTGAGTCACAACAGTGTTTCATAAACATTCTCAACAACAATCCAACCACACATTTAGGATGGGTGAAGGGGTTTCTGCTAAAAATAACTTGGGCATCTTTGGTCTTTTACACCAGTTTATTTTGTTCCTGGAAGCACTTGCTGCTCCATACCGTTAGGCTGTGGTGACCTTTGCCCTCCTCATGTTCAGAATGCTGTGTACATGCAGAGAAATCAATCTAGACCTACTGAAGGGAGTAGCACTGTTAGTTTATTGTTAAAAATCTAGTTGTATTAGTTGGCTAGCTCATCTTAAAATAGGCCTTCAAATGAATTGACATTCTGGTCATTTCTTTGTTTTTAACAAAATCTTCTGGGGTTTCCTCGTCTTCGTCTGATTCTTCAGATGTGTCCTGAATCTCCTTCAGCTTTTTGCAGTAAATGGAGTCCTGAGTGTAGATCAGGCTTTCCATTTTGAACAAAGTCTTCAGCGTTTTCTCCGCTTCCATTTCCTGCTCCTCCTGAATAACATCGATCATTTTCTGCAGAATACAAGTTGTTTGTAAGTATTGGTAGAGTACCCCTTAACCAAAAGGCTTGGGCCAGAAGTTCTTTGGATTTTAAATTTTTCCTCCTCCTGAAGTCAATAATCAGTTTCTTGGACTTGTTGACATTAAGTAGTTATTGTTATGGCACCACTCAGCTCATTTTCAATCTCGCTCCTACATGTTGATTCTCCAACTTTGCAAAGCTAGTAGAGCAGGGGGCTAGGCACACAACCTGTTCTAAAGGAATGCCCTATTCTGAGGCTATGCCTTCTGGTCCTAGACTTCCACATCCACAATATCTATGCCTTTCAATACTTGGTAGGTATTTGATAGTTGATTTTCTGTCCCCTTCAATGATACTGCTTTCCCATACACTCCTTCAAAGTGCATTATTCACATCTCATTAAACTATACCTAGCAAGACTTTTCCCTCAAAAACTACAACTGTTCTTTTGAGTTACTCTAGTTGCAAAGTGAAGAACACACTGAGGTACATGGAACGAGCTGCTAGAGGAATTGGTAGAGGTGAATAAAATTGTAATATTTCAAAGACATTTGGACAGGCACATGGATGGAGGGAGATGGGTCAAACACAACCAAAATGTAACATTTCACACCTGAGTTAAATTCCACCTGCCATTCCCAGTTTCCCAGTTGATCAAGATACAGCTGTACCTTACATAACCTTCACTGTCCACTATAATACCATTCTTTTCAGTCGTGATGAAGGGTCTCAGCCTGAAATGTAAACTGTATACTCTTCTCCATTGATGCTGCCCGGCCTGCTGAGTTCCTCCAGCATTGTGTGTGTGTGTGTGTGTGTGTGTGTGTGTGTGTGTTACTTACTCAGTTTTCCAGCACCTCTTGTTTGTACCATTTGTTTTTTTTGTCATCTAAAAAGCTACTAAGCATGTCAACTACATTCTCATCCAAATCCACAACAGTGGGCTAGGAATCGATCCTTGTGGCACATCACTAGGCAGAGTTTTACAATTTTCCAGGTGTTTCATTGTTACCATTACTTAAGTTGTTTTTTTTAATTACTCCATATTTTGTTTAAATTAGCTGAGTTTCAATTCTCCAGTAGCTGAGGTGAGATTTGAACTCGTGCCATTAGATCACCGATCCCAACCTCTCGAGCTCCTCAATTCTTTCTAAATATTACCAGTCATTTTCCCTGGGAGATTCTGCTTTCCAGATTCAGCATCCTCTAATGGATTTTAGACACATCACTTGTTCCCAGCCCTTCGCCAATGGAAAAACAGATGTCAACTATCCACGTACCTGGACAGATCTCAGTAGGTTCGGCAGACATTTAAAGTGACAGAAAGTCAGATTTTTAAGCACTGACTGGACCAGATCTAAAAAGAAAATAAGAGTGAAGTCAGTCAGAGAATTATAATGTCTTGATTGTGTTTTAAATGACTTACAAGTAAATCCTGCTTAAAAGGCAAAAGCACTCGCACTCAATGGCCACTCTGTTAGGTACACCTGTACGCCTACTCGTTAAAGCAAGTATCTAATCGGCCAGCTCAATGCATAAAGCTTGCACACATGGTCAAGAGGTTCAGTTGTTGTTCAGACCAAACATTAGAATGGGGAAGAAATGTAATCAAATCACTTTGACCACGGAATGCTTGTTGGTGCCAGACAGGGTGCCTTGAGTATTTCAGAAACTACTGATCTGGGAATTTCACACACAGCAGTCTCTAGGGTTTACAGAGAATGGGCAGCAGATCAGTGTGCAAAAACACCTTAATGACAGAGGTCAGAGGAGAATGTCCTCTGAAACTGACAGGGAGGTGACAGTAACTCAAATAACGATGTATTACAACAGTGGTGTGCAGAAGAGCATTTCTGAATGCACAACATGTCAAACCCTGAAGTGGATGGGTTACAACAGCAGAAGACCACAATAATACACTCACTGACACTTTATTAGGTACAGGAGGTGCTTAATGAAATAGCCACTGAGCGTTAGTCCAGAGATAAATATAAACAACATAGGATCATTCATTTGAACTTTAGAGTTCTAATGGCACAGCCTGAGCATTTGGAAATGATGAACACAATAGGTTCTGCAGATGCTCGACATCCAGAGCAACACATGCAAAATGCTGGAAGGACTCAGCAGCTCAGGCTGTTCTGTCTATGTACTGGGATAAACCATCGACACTTTGGGCCAAGACCCTTCATCAGGTCTGGAAAGGAAAGGGGAAGAAAGCAGATAAAAGAAGTGGGGAGTGAGGGGAAGGAGTACAGGTAGGCAGGTGTCTGGTGAGACCAGGTGAGGAGGAAGGTGGGTGGGTGTGGGAAGGGAATGGAGTAAGAAGCTAGGGAGTGATAGGTTGAGTAGTAAACGACTAAAGGAGAAATAATCAGATAGGGGAGGACAGTAGACTCTGGGAGAAAGGGAAGGAGGAGGGGAATCAGAAGGAGGTGATGGGCAAGTGAGGAAAGAAGATGTAAGAATGGAGCCAGAATGGGGAATGAGAAAAGAGAAAAGGAAGAGAGGGAAGAAATTACCAGAGGTTAGGGAAGTTCCAGGGCCTGAGCTCCTGTGTTCTTCCAGTATTTTGCATGTGTTGCTCTGGATGTCGAGCATCTGCAGAACCTATTGTGCTTATGGTTTTCAGCCGCTTCCAAATGCTCAGGCTGTGCTGTTAGAATTCTACAGTTCAAATGAATGATCCTGTGTTGTTTTTATTTATCTCTAGACTAACACTCCGTGATGAAATTCCTCTCATCAGGTTCCCTCTTCTCCAGCCATAAGACCATAAGACACAGGAGCAGAATTAGGCTATTCAGCCTGTTGGCTCTGCTGCACCATTCTAACATGGCTGACCCCAGATCCCACTCAACCCTGTAGACCTGCCTTCTGACCATATCATTTGATGCTCTGACTGATCAAGAAATGATCAGCTTCCACCTTAAATATACCCACGGACTCGGCCTCCACTGCAATCTGTGACAGAGCATTCCACTACTTTATCTCTTTCAACAATCAACTTCCCAGCTCTTCACTTCACCCCAGCCCCACTCCCGGTTTCACTTATAGAACATAGAACATAGAATAGTACAGTACAGTACAGGCCCTTCGGCCCACAATGTTGTGCCGACCCTCAGACCCTGCCTCCCATATAACCCCCCACCTTCAACTCCTCCATATATCTGTCTAGTAATCTCTTAAACTTCACTAGTGTATCTGCCTCCACCACTGACTCAGGCAGTGCATTCCACGCACCAACCACTCTCTGAGTAAAAAACCTTCCTCTAATATCCCCTTGAACTTCCCACCCCTTACCTTAAAGCCATGTCCTCTTGTATTGAGCAGTGGTGCCCTGAGGCAGAGGCGCTGGGTATCCACTCTATCTATTCCTCTTATTATCTTGTACACCTCTATCATGTCTCCTCTCATCCTCCTCCTCTCCAAAGAGTGAAGCCCTAGCTCCCTTGATCTCTGATCATAATGCATACTTTCTAAACCAGGCAGCATCCTGGTAAATCTTCTCTGTACCCTTTCCAATGCTTCCACATCCTTTCTATAGTGAGGTTACCAGAACTGGACACAGTACTCCACGTGTGGTCTCACCAGAGTTTTATAGAGCTGCATCATTACATCGTGACTCTTAAACTCTATCCCTCGACTTATGAAAGCTAACACCCCATAAGCTTCCTTAACTACCCTATCCACCTGTGAGGCAACTTTCAGGGATCTGTGGACATGTACCCCCAGATCCCTCTGCTCCTCCACACTACCAAGTATCCTGCCATTTACTTTGTACTCTGCCTTGGAGTTTGTCCTTCCAAGTTGTACCACCTCACACTTCTCTGGGTTGAACTCCATCTGCCACTTCTCAGCCCACCTCTGCATCCTATCAATGTCTCTCTGCAATCTTTGACAATCCTCTACACTATCTACAACACCACCAACCTTTGTGTCGTCTGCAAACTTGCCAACCCACCCTTCTACCCCCACATCCAGGTTGTTAATAAAAATCATGAAAAGTAGAGGTCCCAGAACAGATCCTTGTGGGACACCACTAGTCATAATTCTCCAAACTGAATGTACTCCCTCCACCACCACCCTCTGCCTTCTGCAGCCAAGCCAATTCTGAATCCACCTGGCCAAACTTCCCTGGATCCCATGCCTTCTGACTTTCTGAATAAGCTTACTGTGTGGAACCTTGTCAAATGCCTTACTAAAATCCATATAGATCACATCCACTGCACTACCCTCATCTATATGTCTGGTCAGCTCCTCAAAGAACTCTATCGGGCTTGTTAGACACGATCTGCCCTTCACAAAGCTATACTGACGGTCCCTGATCAGACCATGATTCTCTAAGTACCCATAGATCCTATCTCTAAGAATCTTTTCCAACAGCTTTGCCACCACAGACGTAAGGTTCACTGGTCTATAATTACCCGGACTATCCCTACTACCTTTTTCGAACAAGGGGACAACATTTGCCTCCCTCCAATCCTCCAGTACCATTCCCGTGGACAACGAGAACATAAAGATCCTAGCCAGAGGCTCAGCAATCTCTTCCCTCGCCTCATGGAGCAGCCTGGGGAATATTCCGTCAGGCCTCAGGGACTTATCCATCCTAATGTATTTTAACAACTCCAACACCTCCTCTCCCTTAATATCAACATGCTCCAGAACATCAACCTCACTCCTATTGTCCTCACCGTCATCAAGTTCCCTCTCATTGGTGAATACCGAAGAGAAGTATTCATTGAGGACCTCACTGACTTCCTCAGCCTCCAGACGCATCTTCCCACCTTTATCTCTAATCTGTCCTACCTTCACTCCTGTCATCCTTTTTTTCTTCTCATAATTGAAGAATGCCTTGGGGTTTTCCTTTGCCCTACTCACCAAGGCCTTCTCATGCCCCCTTCTTGCTCTTCTCAGCCCCTTCTTAAGCTCCTTTCTTGCCTCGCTATATTCCTCAATAGACCCATCTGATCCTTGCTTCCTAAACCTCATGTATGCTGCCTTCTTCCACCTGACTAGATTTTCCACCTCACTTGTCACCCATGGTTCCTTCATCCTACCATTCTTTATCTTCCTCACCGGGACAAATTTATCCCTAACATCCTGCAAGAGTTCTCTAAACATCGACCACATGTCCATAGTACATTTCCCTGCAAAAACATCATCCCAGTTCACACCCGCAAGTTCTAGCCTTATAGCCTCATTTTCCCTTCCCCAATTAAAAATTTTCCTGCCCTCTCTGATTCTATCCTTTTCCATGATAATGCTAAAGGCCAGGGAGCGGTGGTCACTGTCCCCCTGATGCTCACTCACTGAGAGATCTGTGACCTGACCCGGTTCATTACCTAGTATTAGATCTAGTATGGCATTCCCCCTAGTCGTCCTGTCAACATACTGTGACAGGAATCCGTCCTGGACACACTTAACAAACTCTGCCCCATCTAAACCTTTGGAACTAATCAAGTGCCAATCAATATTAGGGAAGTTAAAGTCACCCATGATAACAACCCTGTTATTTTTGCACCTTTCCAAAATCTGCCTCCCAATCTGCTCCTCTGTATCTGTGCTTCTACCAGGGGGCCTATAGAGTAACTGCTCCCTTCCTGTTCCTGACTTCCACCCATACTGACTCAAAAGAGGATCCTGCTACATTACCCACCCTTTCTGTAGCTGTAATAGTATCCCTGACCAGTGATGCCTCCTCTCCTCCCCTTTCCCCCCCTCTATCCCTTTTAAAGCACTGAAATCCAGGAATATTGAGAATCCATTCCTGCCCTGGTGCCAGCCAAGTCTCTGTAATGGCCACTACATCATAATTCCATGTATGTATCCAAGCTCTCAGTTCATCACCTTTGTTCCTGATGCTTCTTGCACTGAGGTACACACACTTCAGCCCTTCTACCTTACTACCTTTACACTGTTTATTCTGCTTCTCTTTCCTCAAAGCCTCTCTATATGTTAGATCCGACTTTACTCTGCACTTCTTTCACTGCTCTGTCGCTCTGGGTCCCAACCCCTTTGCAAATTAGTTTAAACCCTCCCGAACCATTCACTCAGTAGCCACTTTATTAGTACCTCTTGTACCTAATAACGTGGCCACTGAGTGAACAGATGAAGCAAGGCATTATTACATGAGTGTTCAAAGCTTTTCTGCTTCATGGTTATGGCTTGCTGTCAGTTGTACACATACCTGATATTTCTTTTAGCATGGTTAGAGAGTAAGGTTGCTTCTTCAGGATCAGACTCTTGGCGAGTGACTCAAAGATCTTGTAATTGGTAAATCCAGGTAATTCTCTCCCACGGGACATTGCAAAGTGTTCTGTTACTGTAGCTTTCATTAGCTTTTTGGCTGGACAGAAAGACAGAAGGTTGAAGAATAAAGCCTTTTTATGGCTTACTTTTATACCTTGACTATTGTTTTTTTTAAAATTTAAAATCTTTGGTGAACCTGGCCTCTGTTCTTGTCCCTTCCCATATGTCTTTGGAACGTAAGAGGAAACTAGAGCACCCTGCGGAAACCCATGCGGTCACGGGGAGATGGTACAAAGTTCTTACAGGCAGCAGCAGGAAATGAAACCCATCACCAGTGTTGTAAAATATTACACTAGCTTCTAACTACCATGACACCCATAACAGTAACTCATTGGCCTTTGGGCTCACAGAAAGCTTGGTAAACTATCTGTGTGCACTTTCAAGTGCATACCCCATGACATTATGGATGGATGTCAGTTTTAATACTTACACTCAGCCTGGTCTGAATTAAGCCACTCATTCCATTCGTCAAAAGTCCTACGTGCCATGCTGTACAGTCTATCATTATCACTGTAGTCCTTTGTGTACTCGCCGCTTGTTACGTTAACAACGTCCTCAATATAGCCTCTAATTTTCTGCAAATAATGCAAAAAGTAATTTCTGAGATGCATTTGGGCACCACACTTGTACCAGCACTTTCCATTCCCTTGACAGCTTTTAACAATCGTCCCCATTACATGCATTTTGTGATTTCTGTTGTAGGTTTTCGTATATAAAATGACAGAGACATTTTAAGTTTAATGCAAACTGTAACAACTGACTATATTGTCAACCAAACACAGAACATAAAGTGCAGTAAATAAAACGCCAAACAACAGGAATTCTGCAGATGCTGGAAATTCAAGCAACACACATCAAAGTTGCTGGTGAACGCAGCAGGCCAGGCAGCATCTCTAGGAAGAGGTGCAGTCGACGTTTCAGGTCGTTACATCAGACCAGCCTTTTAAAATGAACCCCAATTCAATGTCGGTGCCTATGAATTATGTGTCGGTTTCTAGCCCTTACTTTGCTTATGTTCCTTTTCATGCATTGGGCAGCATTTTTTTTTGCTGTTTCCTTAGCATTTGTCTGTTTTTTTAACGAGCTGAGTTGCAAGCTCAACACTCAACACTCAACCCAGATGAGAGGTGTGCAAGGAGCCAGGCAGATCCGAACCCGGTCCTCAAAGTCCAGTGCCGAAGCCACTACACTATCAGCCAGCATAACCATACCCCTGCCTCCCTTACATTACCCTGAGCAATTGCTTGAGAAAAATATGTCGTCACAGTGGAAGGTAACACTTTCAGCACTTTATAGAGTAGGTAATTCCAAAGATTCATAATCCTCTTTCTGAAGAAATTCCTCTTAATCCCAGTCTTAAAAGGAAACCACTTATTCCCATTTTCTAAATTTCCACCTTGGGGGCAACATCTTCACTGCAGCTACCCTGACAAGCCTACTCAGAACAGATAAAGCCTTGTACTTTATTGTTTACCTGCGCTGCACTTTTTCAGTAGCTTTCATATTTTCTTCTGCATTGTTACTGTTTTACCCTATTTTAGCTCAGTGCACTGTATAATAATTTAATCCATATAAACAGTACGCACATAAACACAGGAGATTCTGTGGATGCTGGAAATCCAGAGCAACACACACAAAATGCTGAAGGAAATCAGCAGGTCAGGCAGCTTCTACGCAAGGAATGGATAGTCCACGTTTCGGGCCAAGTCCCGACAAAGGGTCGCAGCCTGAAATGTAGACTGTTTATTCCTCTCCATAGATACTGTCTATCAGCCTGCATGAGCTGTATGGGGCCTCCAGGGAGGGGTAGCACCTCTGGTGAAGGGGCTTGATGTGTCCATTCTGGGGCTGCTCATTCCCCACTGGACACCCAGCTCTCACCTTTGGCTCCTAGTAGTTATTGACATGTGAGAGTGGTCACACCCTGGTACAGCGTTTCGACAGCCAGGTGAGGGTAAGTCAGGGGTGGGGGGTGTCTTATACCCCAGTGAGATATGGACATAACTGCCCTAACATTCAAAGTCAGCTCCAGCATGGCAGACTGAGTGGATGAGATCTACACTGAGACCCAAAGGCCAGGATTTATAGCGCTCTGTGGAGAGCAAGGGCAAAGGAAGATTCCAGTGTGACAGCTATTCGTACCACTGGATCCGGATGTCCGAGATTAAGAGAGTGGAATCACCCCAGTGCCATGGCTTTTCCACTTGAGAACTCTCCCACACAGGTTTCTCGTCGCCTGTGAATGCGACAGACAACTATCATCAGCCTGCACACAGCCTATATCCACTCATCCCCTGTCTGTTCATGTGCCTGTCTAAGTCCCTCTTGAACATTGACACTGGCAGCCTTCTCTGGGCACCTACCCCTCTCTGTGTGAAAAAACAACTTGCCCTCATAAATCTTTAAACATTGCCACTCTCACGTTAAAGTTATGCCCTTTAGTAGCTGATATTTCCACCTTGAGGAAAAAGACCATCTCCTGTTTCTACTCTCTGGCTAAAAAAATTCCTCCTTACCTCTGTTCCAAAGGGTCGCTCCTCAATTTTGAGGCTGTGCCCTCTAGTCTGGATACTCCCACCACAGGAAATATCCTCTCCTCGTCCACGTTATCGAGTCTTTTCAACATTTGGTAGGTTTCAATGAGATTCCCCTACATTCTTCTAAATTCCAGTGAGTACAGGCCCAAAACTGCCAAACACTCCTCATATGTTAACACCTTCATTCCTGGAATCATCCTTGTGAACCTCCTCTGCACTCTCTCCAATGACAACACATCCTTTCTGAGGTATGGTGCCCAAAACCGTTGACAATACTCTAAGTGCGGCCTGACTAGTTTCTTGTAAAACCTCAGCATTATCTCCTTGCTTTTATATTCTATTCCCCTTGAAATAAATGCCAACACTGCATTTGCCTTCTTTACCACAGACTCAACCTGTAAATTAACCTTCTGGGAGTCTTGCACAAGGAGTCCTAAGTCCCTCTGCACCTCTGATCTTTGAACCTTTTCCCAATTTAGAAATAGTCTGCAGTATTGTTCCTTTTACCAGAATGCATTGTCATACATTTCCCAACACTCTATTCCAACTGCCACTTTTTTGCCCATTCTTCCCATTTGTCTAAGTCCTTCTGCAATCGCATTGCTTCCTCACCAATACCTACCCCTCCACCTATTTTCGTATCATCCGCAAATTTTGCCACAAAGCCATCAATCCCATTATCCAAATCATTTTCAAACAAAGTGAAAAGTAGCGGTCCCAACACTGACCCCTGAGGAACACCACTAGTCACCGGCAGCCAACCAGAAAAGGCTCCCTTTATTCCCACTCACTGCCTTATGGCTGTCAGCCATTCTGCTATCCATGCCAGTATCTTTCCTGTAATGCCATAGGATTTTATCTTGTTCAGCAGCCTCATGTGTGGCACCTTATCAAATACCTTCTGAAAATCAAAGTAAATGACATCCATTGCCTCTCATTTGTCCACCCTGCTTGTTACCTCCTCAATGGACTCTAACAGATTTGTCATGCAATATTTCCCTTTACATAAGCCATCCTGACTTTGACTTATTTTTTCATTAGTCTTGAAATACCCCGAAACCTCATCCTTAGTAAGAGACTCCAACACTTCCCCAATCACTGAGGTTAGGCTAACTGGCCTATAATTTCCTTTCCTTTGCCTTCCTCCCTTCTTAAAAAGTGGAGTGACATTTGTAATCTTCCAGTCCTCTGGGACCATGCCAGAATCAAGTGATTCTTGAAAGATCATGACCAATGCATCCATTATCTCTTCAGCAACCTCTCTCAGGAGGTTATGGAGTGTGATGCTTGGAAGTGGGCACAACTGAAAATCAAAGCACTACGGATGGTGAAAATCTGAAATTATAACAGAAAACACTGATAACACTCAGCAGATCAGGCAGCATCTATGGAAGCAGACAAAGAGCTATATTTGTTCTCTGAAAAAGGCTCTTTGGCCAAATATATTAAAAGTATCTTATGCTACCTGACCAGCTGAAAATTTCCAGCACCTTCTGCTTCATTTCATTACTGAACAATATCTGACATCACCACCATCTTCTTCCCAATGCTAAAAGGAAAACATGCAGTGTAGATTATATTGTTGGTATAGTGCCTCTTAGTCCACTGGGACAAAAATAATTTATCACAAATTAAATTATAAATGAGCTCACTGTGAGCCTACAGGCTGAGTCTTGAGAGAAGTTCTGAACGATTGCCTTCTGTTCCCTAGCTCTCCTGTCAGCCTGACTCCTATCAAATCAAAATGGCTCAAACATTTTTGTCACAAAGCTAAACGTTTTTTTGGAGAAGATCCCTGAGTGAGTTGTCTATTGTGAAACACCCCGGTTTCCTTGGCTGCGCAAGTCAAGGGAAGACAATCAACTCGTGAGATTGAGGTGCACCTGATCCCACCCCAAACCCCGGTTTGTATGGATGCCGTGTCATCTGCTACTCCGTTACAAATTAATGCCATGAAACAACAAACGGTGCACTGCATACGATTAAAGGAATTATGTTTATGAATCGTAACTAAAGGGGTAGTAAAGAATAACAAAAAGAAAAGGGCCCGTTCTAATTAAACAGTGAAATGTACACAAGTTGGAGCTCATCTTGAACTTCTCTGTTACTCACACGCTGGGCCCTCGGTCCATGTGAAAGCACACACCACCTTCCGAATGTCACTCGCAATCCATCTCGAATGTACGGGTCTCCCACCGACTGTGTGCTACGACCGGTTCTCCCCAGCGTCTTCTCTCTTCATCTCCTCTCCAACAAAAGCATCAAGCCCATCCTTAGTGTCCCTCACCAGAGAAACCTCCCCATAATCTGACCATCCTAATTGGATGGCACACATTTCTCCTGAGCTCTTACCTTCGACAGTCGCTGAAAACAAGCAGCTCGCACAGAACAGCACAAAACGAAATACATACAGCATAACAGGAAAAAATATGAACCAGGCCATTACAATTGTACTTACATCAAGGAGAAAGTCCGTCTTTTCCTCATCATCCACAGGCACTCTCTGTCCAAGCCTCTCCAATTCCTTATTGGTATCGGCAATTTTGCGCTGAATTTCATTCTGAATATTTGGTAACGTTTTCTTCATTGTGGAGAGAAGTTGAGAACATGTTATTATACGCTACAAAACTGTCCTGAGCAGGCAGAGTTTACCCCCCACTGTCACCCCTTTAACTGAAAAATTGCTCCTAAAACCTATTTTCGTCTCCTGGGTAGCATTGATTTCACCTTTTTTCGGAGATAAATTTTTATTTATTTAGCGCAGGGTTTCCGAACCTTGGATCCACAGACCTCTTGCTTAATGATATTGGTCTGTGGTGTAAAATAAAGTTGGGATCCCCTGGTTTGGAAATACAGAGCAGAATAGATCCTTCCAACCCATCAAGCCTCACTGCTTAGCAACCTCCAACAACCCCGATTTAACCCTAACCTAATCACAAGACAATTTACAATGACCAGTTAACCTACCCGGTACGTCTTTGGTCTGTGGGAAGAAACTGGAGCACCCGGGGGAAACACATGCATTCCACGGGGAAGACATACGGAGATTCCTTACAGAGGATGCTGGGATTGAACTCTGAATTCCGATGCCCTGAGCTGTAATAATGTCACACTAACCACTATGCTACCATGGCACCCATGATAAATTATACAATTCAATGTAAAGTGCAGTCCTTTCATATCTGCTCCAGGTACCATGTCTATGGACTCACTTCTGTTCTGAATGCTATTTGCTAGCTTTTTTTAACGATTTATTATTTTCTCTCTCTCTAATTTGGGTGTTTAACGGTCTTTTTTAAATGTTTTTTTTTGGGTTTCTTTGTTTTGTGGCTGCCTGTAAGGAAATGACTCTCAAGTCTGTCTAACGCATACATACTTTGATAATAAATGTACTTTGAACTTTGGCACCTGGTGACAATTGGAGAAACTTTTGATGCTGGGCCTTACTTCACCCTGGGCACGTCCTTACCCTGAGAAGTTCCTTTTTCCCATCCTGAGTTATTGCCACCTCAGGCCTGTTCCTTCTCCGACCTTTGGTGGGATCCTCTCTTACCCTGGGATGCCTTTCACCCTAAGCACTCCCTCACCTCAGGCACTCCATCACTACCAACTCTAAATAATATTTCATCCAAAGCTGAGAGAACAATCAACAGAAGATTTATATCAGAGACTGCATGGTTGTAAGGAACCTCCTCATGTGCAATGACAGGATACAGCTATCAAAGTTCAAAGTAAATTTATAATCAAAGTCTATATATGTCACCTATACAACCCTGAGATTTGCTTTCTTGCAAACATACTCATTGGATCCATGATGGAATAATAACCACAATAGAATAAATGTAAGACCACACCAACTTCAGCGTTCGAAAGACAACAAACAGCAAATCCAAAAGGAAGGAAATAATGATAATAAATAAAACAACAATAAATGTCGAGAACACGAGATGAAGAGTCCTTGAAAGTGAGCCCATACGTTGTGGGAACAGTTCAGTGATGGAGTGAGTGAAGTTATCCTGATAGTTGAGGGTCAATAACTGTTCCCGAGGCTCCTGTACCTTTTTCCTGATGGCAACAGTGAGAAGAGTCCTTATCCTGGGTGGGCAGGGTCCGTGAGAATGGCTTTGTCTGACAGCACTTCATATAGATGTGCTCAGTGTTGGGGAGGGCTTTACCCATGATGGACTGGTCCACTACTTTTTTGTAAGATTTCCTGTTCAGGGGAGTTGGTTTTTCTATATCAGGCTGTGATGCTGCCAGTGAATATATTCTCAACTACACATCTATAGAAATTTATCAAAGTTTTCAATGTCATGCTGAATGTTCGCAAACTCCTCAGGAAGTAGAGGCAATGCCATACTTTCTTCGTAATTACACTTACATGCTGGGCCCAGGACAGTTCCCCCAAAATTAAAACACTAAGGAATTTAAAGTTGCTGACTCTCTCCACCTCTGATCCTCTGATGAGGACTGGTCTCTGGTTCCCTCCTCCTGCAATCAATAATCAGCTCCATGGTCTTGAAGACATTGAGTAAGAGGATAATTTGATCACACTGGAGCAATTTTCTCCAAACAGTAAAGAGAAAACATCTAATTAAAGTCGTTATAATAATGGAGACTCAATAGGCCACACTGAATGAAAGAGCAGACTCCCATGGTTGGCTGATGGAGACTTGCACTAGAGGACATCAGTTAGGATCTTCACCATAAATCCAGTAAGGAAGATGGAAATATCTCCATTCGAGAAGAGGCAGAAAATAGGATATTCTACTGCTTTGAAAGAATTAGACAAAAACAATATAATCATAAGGTCATACAATACAGAAACAGACCCTTCTGTCCATCAATTTCGGGCTATCTACCAGCACCCATTTTCACCACCCTGCACTAAACCCATTATGCTCCCATCAACTCTTGAATATTCTACCATTGATCAATATTACCTGGCCAATTAATATCCCAACGCACACATCATTAGGATGTGGATGAAAGCCAGGGAACCCAGTGGAAACCATACAATCAAGGGGAGAACTTGCAAACTCCACACAGACCACGTCTAAGGTTGTGATCAAATCTGAGCTTGAGAAGCTGCAGGCCAGCAGCTCTAATAGGTACGATGCCGCGCCACCCAAAGTCGTTCAGCCATGAAGTCATACTGCACAAACCAGGTCCTTTGATCCATCAAGTCTGTACTGCCCATTGTACCCCTGCTTACAATGGATATACTGATAGGATGGCTACTCAGTGTAGGAAGTAGGAAAGAAGGGAAAGATACTTTGGCAGATTATGAGAAAGACCATAAAACATAGGAGGAGGGGGGAGGAGTGTGAGGGGGGAGGGAGAGAGGTGGGACAGAGAGAGGGTGGGTGGGAAGAGAGAGGGTGGGGAGAGAGAGAGGGGGGAGAGAGAGGGGGGAGAGGGAAAAACATATCATCAAGGCAAGCAACAGCATTCAGAACGAGAGTGAGTCCATAGACCCAAAGCATGGAGCAGCCAGAGCAGGCCAGTAGCCTCAGCCTCAGTTCCTCACACAGCAGGGCAAAATTCATGAAGCTAGGGATATTTTACAGCTGCCTGTTAACCTACTAATCCACATTGTGTTGGGATGTGGGAGGGAACCCTACGATCACAGGGAGAACATGCCGACAGCGCCAGAGGTCGGGTTTGAACCAGGTCTCTGGTGCTGTGAGGCAGCAGCTCCATCACCATGTCATTTTGCCACCCATAAGACATAGAATTAGTCTATTCGGCCCAACAAGTGGCTGATTTATTATCCCATTCTCCTGCCTTCACCCCATAACCTTTGATGCCTTTACAAATCAAGAGCCTATCAAACCCTGCTTTAAATATACCCAAAGACTTGGCCTCCACATTCGTCTCTGGCAATGAATTTCAGAGATTCACTATCCTCTGGCTAAAGAAATTCATCCTCTTCTTGTCCTAAAGGAATGTCCTTCTATTCTGAGGTTGTACCCCTCCGGTTGTAAGCTCCCCCACTATTGGAAACATCTTGTCCACGTTTACTTCGTCCAGGCCTTTTAATATTCAATAGATTTCACTGAGATCCCCCTTACTCTTCTGAACTCCAGGAGGATAGGCCCAGAGCCATCACACATTCCTCATATGTTAATCCTTTCATTCCTGGATCATCCTCATGAACCTCCTCTGGACCCTCTCCAATTCCAGTACATCTTTTCTTAGATAAGGGGCCCAAAACTGCTCACAACACTCCAAATATAGTCTGACCATTGCCTTATAAGAACACAGCATTACATCCTTGTTTTTATATTCCTGTCCTGTAAAAGGGAACACTAACATTGCATGTACCCAAATCAATTAAAATCACATCAAACTGGTACATTAATACAGCCAAACAAAACAGCATTCCTCTGGGGCTAAGGTGGAAAAATACACTGCACAAGGTACACAGCACATTCAAGATAGCAAGCACACATACAGTCACACAATAAAAATATGTATGTGTGTGTGTATATATATATATATATATTTATAGCCAACATATTGATGGTGCAGTTCCCAGCAGTCTGCAGGCAAACATGCATGCATTCCAACTTGTCATTCCACTGATCTAACACTGGAGGGCCCTAACACTGGAGGCCAGCACTGACAGGAGAGACCAACCTCCAACCCAGCATGGATGCTATGCCTCTGGCATCTCCTCTCCTGAATGCCCTGCAGGCAAGCCCATGGATTGTGGCCTAGTTATCGCTACAAACAATCCACACAATTTACAGGCTGGCTGTCGCATCTTACATTATCAATGTCCAACAGGGTTTTGTGATTGCAAGAGAAATGTCCAAGACGATCACCCATGGTTACTCTGCACGCTGTTTTCGTACACCAAATCCTTCCTGTCAGCAACAGAGTCTTCACCAAGTCCAGCTCCACCACCAACAAGCAGCTCACTGATAGGGTAGCCCTATGGTATCCGAAATTCTTGGAGTCCAGCCTTGTCTTGCAATCGTAAGAAAGACATTTTAAAAAGAAAAAAGAATACCTTTGTTTGGCCACCCAAGCACACCACCATCTTACCAGAAGAAGATTAGAGGACATTGTGCTGTTTGCTGAACGAGCTGCTTGCTGCGCTGTTTTTCAGGGTTTTACAGCTACTGTGAGTACAATACAGAAATTTATACTGCATAACCTTCAAGAGGACCACAACCTTATCCTGGTTTGGAGGCTTGCATGCCTCAATGACCCGGAGAGCTATTTTGGCTGGAGTCAGGCCTTTATGCTTTGGCTCTAGGTAGGGTCACCAATGCCAAACAGGTCAAAGGGTAGAGGACAGACTAAGAGTGGTCCACCAGTGCTCCAGGTTTGGGGTTTCAGTTCTGACTGGTAAAACAAAATTGTTACGGAAACAGCAATGAAGATCCCTTCTACATCTGAGTGCGATGAAATTCCTGAGTCTTGCATGACTGACAGTAGAGAACACTGAGAGGAAGCTACTGACATGATGAAGGAAGCCCTGGACACCACCAGAGATGGAAGACCTAAATGCCAGCAGTGTAACAGGCAGTAAGTTCAGTATACTGAATGAAATAAAGAGTCACTGACCTGAATGTGCATTACCAGTTCTGTCTAGCAGCCATGCACTGTATTGTCGCCGCTTTGTCGTCCAAGAGTGTTCTAAGAAAAAACAAGAAGGTAAGAGAAAAACATCACAACTGGATTCCTGTGACCACTTAGGTGAGATCATAAAGTCTGCAGATCCTGCAAATCCAAAGCAACCCACAGAAAATGCTGAAGGAACTCAGCAGGTCAGGCAGCATCTGTGGAAATTAATAAACAGTTCAAGTTTTGGGCTGAGATCCTTCCTTATTAATTTGTTAGTCATTCTTTAACCCATACAGTTGCCTACTACAAAGACATGATGTGCTTTAATAGTCAATATTCGATGTTATTTGTAATCTTCCCTATTGAAACAATAACAATGAAAATATGACAAAGGAACAATAACAACCATTTTGTCTTACCTGAAAAACTTATTTTGCTTGAAAAAAGCTTTCTCGCTCTCTAAAGCCTCAGCCAGTGTCAAATTGTCATTAATATCCTGTTGTCCACGGCATTTGACAACCATATAACCTTTCTTCAAGGTAACAACCTCGTTATTCACCAGTTTAAGGATGTTTATTTCTGTTCCCTTGTCAATCAGGTCAGGTTTAGTCAATATACCTGCATATATAAAAAAACAGCAAGACTTCTGTTACAAGCAGCAGAGTCATGGAATGGCAGAGAAAGGCCAACTCCTGAATGATGTCTATATTTCTACACATCAAATCCCACACCCTTGGATCTTCCATCACCACTGAGTGGATCCTAGTTTAGAGTTGATTCTGGGTGAATACCTTCATGTGGATTTTAACGTACTTCTGACCAACTTCAAATTCTTTTCAGGATTCTGATTGGATGTTAGTTCAACAAGCAGCACATCAGCTAGACTCACAGTAGCGTAGTGGCTAGCAAATGCTCTTACAACTCAGGGCATTGGAGTTTGGAGTTCAATGCTGATGTCAACTGTATGGATTTTGTACATCCTCCCCGTGAATGCATGGATTTCCTCTCACATCCCAAAGACAGACCAGTTAGTAGGGTAATTGGTCATTGTAAATTGTTCTGTGATTAGGCTAGGGTTAATAGGTGGGATGCCAAGTGATGTGACTCGTTGGGCCAGAAAGGCCTGTTCAGTGATGTATCTCTAACTTATATATACTCCGTGACTTCCTTGTTCATTCATCCCTCGCCACTGATCTTCCTCCTGGCACTTATCCTTGCAAGCAGAACAGGTGCTACACCTGCCCCTACTCCTCCTCCCTCACTACCATTCAAGGTCCCAAACAGTCCTTCCAGGTGGGGCAACACTTCACCTGTGAGTCTGTTGGGGTTATATACCGTGTCTGGTGTTCCCAGTGCGACCTCCTGTATATCGGGGAGACCCGATGTAGATTGGAAGACCGCTTTGCTGAGCACCTACACTCTGTTCTCCAAACAAGCGGGATTTCCCAATGGCCATCCATTTTAATTCCACTTCCCACTCCCATTATGATACGTCAATCCATGGCCTCCTCTACTGTCGCAATGAAGCCATACTCAGATTGGAAGAACAACACCATATATTCTGTGTGGGTAGCCTCCAACCTGATGGCATGATTTTTTGAACTTCCGGTAATGCTCCCCCGCCCTATCCTTCACCATTCCTCATCTCCTTTTCCCTCTCTCACCTTATCTCCTTGCCTGCCCATCGCCTCCCTCTGGTGCTCCTCCCCCTTTTCTTTCTTCCATGGCCTTCTGTCCTCTCCTGTTAGATTCCCCCTTCTCTAGTCCTGTATCTCTTTCACTGATCAACTTTCCAGCTACTTACTTCATCCCTCCCACTCCAGGTTTCACCTATCACCTTGTAGTTCTCTCTCCCCTTTCCCACCTTTTAAATATACTCCTTATCTTTTTATCTCCAGTCCTGCCAAAGCATCTCAGCCTGAAACGTCAACTGTTTACTCTTTTCCATAGATGCTGCCTGACCTGCTGAGTTCCTTCAGCACTTTTTGTGTGCTGCTTTGGATTTCCAGCATCTGCAGATTCTCTCTTGCTTGTGACTGTACCGCCTTGACTACTTTCGCTGGCAGTTCATTCAATGATACACACTACCCTCTGTGTAAAGAAGTTGCCCGCATTGTGTCCTATGAACCTTTCCCCTTTTACCTTAAACCTACGCCTTCTAATTTTTGATGCCCTTTCCATGGATTGTGTGTGTTCACCCAATCTATACACCTCTAACATCATCTGAAGTGAAGGGGAAAGATGACAATAACACAGCCTATCAAGCAGAAAGAGAAATGTTGAGTTGAATGTTACAGGTTCACAAGGTTACATCAAAACTTGAGGAAAAAGGGGAAAACACTGTCTTTGACCTCCTAAATACTTCCAATGAAGCCCAATACAAACTGGAAACTCAGCCCTCAGGCCTCCATATTGAATTCCATGTAAGTAGTCTTCCAAGATACAAAGTCATCCATCTATCAGTCACAGCATGGAAACAGGCCCTGCAGCCCAACTCCTCCTTCCAACTATGAAGCCTTTCTGAGCTGGTCCCATTTGCTTACAAACAACCCATATCCATTTAAACTTTTCCAATCTATGCACTGCCCAAATGTCTTTAAAACACTGCAATTGTAATCTCCTCTGGCAGCTTGATCCATACTCACAGCACCGTCTGTGTGAAAAGCTTGCTTGTCAGGTCCCCGTTAAAATCTTTTTCCTTTTCCTCAATCCTTGGCCCTCTAGTTTGAGACTCCCCTGCCCTGGGGAAAATGACTCTGGTCCCTCACCTTATCGATCACATGCCTCTCGTGAGTTTGTATACCTGCATCAGATTACCCCTCAGCTTCCTACATTCCAGACCTATCCACTCTCATTATAACCAAAGACAAGCAGCACCAGCAAAACAAAAGCTCAAAGTATCAGCAGAGGCTGGAAATCCAAAGCACACACTCAAAATGCAGGTCAGGCAGCATTCATGAACAGTCGATGTTTCAGGTCGAGACCTTCTCTCCACTTCCTTTCCAGACCTGAAGGGTCTTGGCCTGAAACGTCAACTGTTTGTTCATTTCCATGGATGCTGATGGCCCCAGCAAAATCCTTGTGATAATATGAACTCAGTGTTTCCCTCCCTACAGATGTTACCTGATCTGCTGGGTACTTGCAAAGTTCAGATTACCAGCATATTGTTGCTTTCTGTTTCTCATTCATCTCCCTCCGGAAAGATCAACAATGATCTATTAACTAAACAGCACTCAAAGCAATTTCCCTCAAGAGGACCACAAACTTGTCATTGGGTTTGGAGGTTTGTATGCCTCAACAACCCCGAGAGCAGTGATGGCTGGAGTCAGGCCTTTATGCTTTGGCTCTTGACAGGGTCACCCATGCTAAACAGGTCAAAGGATAGAAACCAGACTAGCCTCGGGGCTAACAACCCTGACTGGTAAAACAAAATTGTTATGGAAATAGCAATGAGGAATCCTTCTACATCTGTCTGTGGCAATATGGACTGACAGAGATGAAGGACCTTCACTGCTGCCTTAAATACCAGTGCATAATGGGTAGTAAGTACCCCAAGCAATTGTGTCTCACAGTACGAGGAACATGAGATCTTAACCTTGCATGCTGTCTGTGTGGAGTCTGCTTGTTTTTCATGTGACAGGGAGATTTCCCACTGCAAATTCCATGCAAACAGAACTGATGCTTGGACCCTGGAGCTGTGAGACAGCAGCACCAACTACTCTGCCACCGCGGAATTATCAGTTTGAAGCCGGCCTAGGCCAGATAGGTCAAATGGAATTGAGTCATCATAAGAGATTCCTTTTTTTCCCATCCTTTCCTCCTTTCTGTGCCTTAAAACATGCTTGTTCTCTCACTTTTTCTCCATTCTGAAGAAAGAAGATTGACATGCAACATTTGCTGACCTGACCTGCTGAGTACATTAATCATTTTCTGTTTTAATTCCAGGGGAAAAAAATTATCCAGTAATTTTCATGCTCTTTTCAGAACATCTAGATCACTTTACAGCAAATGAAATGCTTTGGATACAATAATAGTAAACATGGTAACTTATTCACACACACTAAGCACTAACATCAGAGAAATTATTGCATGTCTGCAATACTAGCCCTTCCATGCACAACCTACTTCCTTAGCTTCACCAATGACCCTTGTATTTTCAACTGTATGTTCTTGTCCTCGGACATTTCCTTATACAATCTCTTCGTCACTCACTTCACCTTTAAGACATCCACAGAACCTACCTCCAAGACCTGAAGTCCTGTTGTAAGACTCACTGTCAAATTTTCTTTGACGAAGTTCTATGATAATGTGTTAAGGGACCATATATGGCTGTTGCAAACCTTTGATGTTTAATCGGAGGTTTGGTGCACTATTAATACAACAACCTTCGAAAAGTGGGAAGATTTTTTCTTACCCAGTGTTCGTTCTCCTGCAGGATCAGCTTCCTGGGCCATTTTCAAGGCCTCTGTGGTCGCTATGTCAACATTACATGGTATGACAACAAGGTTAATAGTCTTATCCTCCTTAATGTAGGAGCTAATTAGTTGCTTAATCTGAATGAAGAATGAGGAAACTTAATTCATTCAACAAATTGAATGATTGATTTAATATTTACAATTTTTCTCTATCTCTTTAAACAGAAATGCAACAGTCAATGTGCTCACGGCAGAGAAGAAGTTCAACAATATGATTCATTATTTTTCAATGTTAATTGGCATATTGGAAATTTTTATCTGTTTCTTGTCCAGATTGGGACCAGTTGGGTTCAGCTGGAATGGTTTGAAGAAGGCACCCCTAATGAAACACTAACAGTTCACTTCTGGACAGAAGGAGAAGATGTTGCCATTTTGGAATAAATTGTGTAGTTGAAATGTAAGCAACATCTTTAGAAAGGACCTAAAAGTGGATGGAAAAATGCAGAGCATGTGACATAGAAGATCAATATCCGAAGAGCAGATAGACGAAGTGAACAGTTAACAAAAGGGGTATTAATTCCCAACATAGATTGAGAGATTGCTTTCCTGAACACCTTTGCTGCATTTGCCACAAAAAAGCAGCATCTCCTGGTGGCTACCCATTTCAATTCTACTTCCCATTCCCATTCCAACCTGTCAGTCCATGGCCTCCTCTACTGCCACAATGAGGCCACATTCAGGTTGGAGGAGAAATAACTTATATTCCACCTAGGTAGCCTCCAACCTGATGGCAACACCTTATATTCCATCTGGGTAGCCTCCAACCTGATGGCATAAAGACCAATTTGAAGAACTTTTCGTAATTCCCCCCTCCAACTTCACCATTCCTGTTTCCCTCTCTCACCTTATCTCCCATCAACTCTCCCTGGTGTTCCTCCCCCTTCCCATTCTTCCATGGCCTTCTGTCCTCTCCAATCAGATTGTCCTTTCTCCAGCCCTTTATTTCTTCCACCAATCAACTTCCCAGTTCTTAACTTCACCCCTCCCTCTCACCTGGTTTCATCTATCACCTGCCACCTTGTACTTATTCCTCCCTTCCCTCCCCACCTTCTTACTCTGACTTTTCCCCTTCCTTTCCTGTCCTGATGAAGGGACCCAGCCTGAAATGTTCACTGTTTACTCTTTTCCATAGATGCTGCCTGGCCTACTGAGCTCCTCCAGCATTTGGTGTGCGTGGCTTTGGGTTTCCAGTATCTGCAGAATTTCTTCATATTTGTATTGACTGTTTCCCCAGTTGCTTTCTGGCCTTCTGAGAACTTATGCATTGTCTATTTGAGAGAGAAGAAAAGAGCAAGGGGGCAAGACATAAAGTGAGGAACAAGAGAAATGTAGAGAAAGCAGACAAGGGGAATGGAGAGAGATGACTAGGAAGAAGAGGAACAATATGTGAGGACAAGTTTCACCTACAACACAAGGATGAGTGGGAAGAAAGAATAACAGATATGCTCAGGTGTGAAATAAACTCTCCCTTTAATTTGCTGTAAATAGAAAGTTCAAGTAGCTGACTGGGATCCAGAGATTACATTCTCACATAATAATTTCCTACCGCACAGTCAGTTTCTGCCTTACTTGGTCTCCAATATCCCGTGGCTGGTTACCAACAGCAACCCTAGTTATGCCTGGAAGGTCGATTAACGTGAGGTTGGGGACATTGTCGGACTCCACCTCCAGACTGATGAGCTCGGAGCTGATTCCCAGGTTCCCGCGGGCCATGGTGTCCTGAGCTATGACCCAAACAAACCCACTATCAGATTCACTGCACAACTACAAGGATTCTGCAAAGAGACACATCCCTCTGGTGGCAACCCCACCAGACAAGTAAAGAACGTGAAGCAACACACATCAAAGTTGCTGGTGAACGCAGCAGGCCAGGCAGCATCTCTAGGAAGAGGTACAGTCGACATTTCGGGCCGAGACCCTTCGTCAGGACTAAATGAAAGAAGAGATAGTAAGAGATTTGAAGGTGGGGTGTGGGAGATCCAAAATGATAGGAGAAGACAGGAGGGGGAGGGATGGAACCAAGAGCTGGACAGGTGATTGGCAAAAGGGATATGAGAGGATCATGGGACAGGAAGCCCAGGGAGAAAGAAAACGGGGAGGGGGGGAAAACCCAGAGGATGGGCAAGGGGTATCATGAGAGGGACAGAGGGAGAAAAAGGAGAGAGAGAAAAAGGATGTGTGTATATAAATAAATAACGGATGGAGTACGAGGAGGAGGTGGGGCATTAGTGGAAGTTAGAGAAGTCAATGTTCAAGCCATCAGATTGGAGGCTACCCAGACGGAATATAAGGTGTTGTTCCTTCAACTTGAGTGTGGCTTCATCTTTACAGTGGAGGAGGCCGTGGATAGACATATCAGAATGGGAATGGGACATGGAATTAAAATGTGTGGCATGAACATTGACTTCTCAAACTTCCGCTAATGCCCCACCTCCCCCTCGTACCCCATCCGTTATTTATTTATATACACACATTCTTTTTCTCTCTCTCCTTTTTCTCCCTCTGTCCCTCTCACTATACCCCTTGCCCATCCTCTGGGTTTTTTCACCCCCTCCCCCTTTTCTTTCTCCCTGGGCCTCCTGCCCCATGAACCTCTCATATCCCTTTTGCCAATCAACTGTCCAGCTCTTGGCTCCATCCCTCCCCCTCCTGTCTTCTCCTACCATTTTGGATCTCCCCTCCCCCTCCCACTTTCAAATCTCTTACTATCTCTTCTTTCTGTTAGTCCTGACGAAGGGTCTGAGCCCAAACCGTCGACTGTACCTCCTCCTAGAGATGCTGCCTGGCCTGCTGCGTTCACCAGCAACTTTGATGTGTGTTGCTTAAATTTCCAGCATCTGCAGAATTCCTCGTGTTTGCGTAAAGAACGTGAAGGCCTGAATTCAAATCCTGCTGAGACAGCTGTGGAGTTCAAAAGGAGACAAATAAGTAAATCAGGAATCAAGAGGCTGGTTCAGCCGCATTTATTCGGGGAAGGGAAAGCCCAGGTCTGACCTTTAAAGCAACATGCCATCATACACCAGGGAAAAGGCCCTTTGGCCCACAAAATCAAGGTTGGATAACTCAGGGTTGTTTTCTTTGGAGTGGCAGAGGCTGCATGGAGCCTTAATGTAAGTTTATAAAATTACAAAAGGCAAAAATGAACAACTAGTATCTTTATCTCAGGATCAGAAAGTTTCATACCAGAGGATAGGCTTTTAAGATGAGAGGGGGTAAGTTGAAAGGAGATTGGTGGGTCAAGTATTTTATTTTATACATAGAGTGCAGGGTTCCCAGAATGCAGTGCCTGAGATGGTGGTTCAGGCAAACAAGATAAAGGTGTTTAAGATGGTCTTAGATAGCAAGTGACTATGTTGAGAATGTTGAAATATGGGCCAGGTGTCGACAGAAGGGATTTAGCGTCATTAACTTCAACTGTTTGGCACAACATCGCGGGTGGAATGGTCTGTTTGTGTGCTGTACTGTTCTCATAATGTTCTATAAGTCCATGCTGACCATCAGTTACCAGTTTACATTTACTTTATTGCATAGAACATAGAACAGTTCTGCACCGTACCGACCCTTTAGGCCACAATGTTGTGCCGATCTTTTAATCCACTCCAAGATCAACCTAACCCTTCCCTCCCACATAGGCCTCCATTTGTCTTTCACACGTGTGCCTACTAAACCTCCAATCTACTACATCTAGCAAGATCAACAACACCCTGGCGAAGCTACTGACCCAGCTGGAGACCACCGTGCCAGAACTGCTTCTTAAACTCCGGACCGCACCTGGACCCGACCAGCGAGGCCTGGTCCGAGGCCCACCACGTTCCCGGAGACCCGCGGCCTGCTACCGTGCCAGAGAGCTTGGAGACACGGCCCATTTCGACCAGCACCTCTCCAGAGCAGACGACCACACTGAAGTGACGGCGGAGACCTTAAGGTGCGCCAGACACTTCCCCGGAGCGACCACCGTAAAGCCCCATTGGTGGCCATGCACAGTTGCTGGAAGTGCGGCCTCCGCCGCTGACCTCAGAAATCGAGCCCGAGGCTCGGCTGGAGCGGAGGCCTCTGCCACTGTGACTTGGCTTACGGACTTGTTTCAGCCAGCAGCCCGGCCCTCCGGGATTAAGTGTCGGCTTCAGGGCCCGACCCAATCAACAGCCCGGGCCCCTAGCAGCTGGAAGTGGCAGCAGAGCCTTCCCCGTCACTCAGCTCGACCCGGAGCGCCAGACGACACGACCCGCCGATTGATCAATCCCCACAGGACGCGTCCACCAACATCAAACAGCTGACAACAACACACTGTATCGATGGAAACCTGGAAAGATGCAATATTTACTGAGGAAGCGTGGGAAAAGAGCTGGGCTGCTGGTCAGATTGGAGCTGAGGGGCTTCATGGTCCCTACGCCCTCATTCTACTAGTTAATGTGCAAGCCATAGAGAACAAAGTGGATGATCTTAAAGGGAGACTCACCTACTGCAGGGAGATGCAGAACTGCTGTGTATTCTGTTACACTGAGATCTGGCTCTCCCCTGCAACCCCCGACTGTGCCATCCAAACGGAGGGATTTTCAATCCATCGGATGGACTGCACGGCGTCTTCGGGCAAGACGAGGGGAGGTTGTGTTTGCCTACTGATCAACACTGCGTGGTGCTCGGACACAGTGGCACTGACAAGCTCCTGCAGCCTAGACTTGGAATACCTGTCGGTGAAGTGTCATCCCTACTATCTGCCACGGCAATTCACCTCGGTCATACTGACAGCGGTCTACATTCCCCCCCAGGCGGACGTGGAGTGTGCTCTGAACATACTGTATACCAACATCAGTGAACTTGAGACCAGGTATTCAGAGGCTTTGTTCATTACAGCCAGGGACTTTAACCAGGCCAACCTCAGAAAGGCGCTGCTAAAGTTATACCAACATGTCTCCTGCCCCACTAGAGGCCCGAATATACTTGACCACTGCTACACAGCAGTCAAGGATGCCTACCGTTCTGTCCCACGACCTCACTTCGGAAAATCGGATCATCAGGCCATACTCCTCCTCCTGGCTTACAAACAGAAACTGAAGTGGGAGTCACGGTGTCAAAAGTAGTGTCGCGTTGGACGGAGGAAGCAGATGAGGGCCTCCGTGACTGCTTTGAATCGGTGGACTGGTTAGTATTCAAGGACTTGGCAGCTAACCTCGATGAGTATGCCTCAGCTGTCATGGACTTTATTTGGAAATGCACGGAGGACTGTGCTGAGCATAAGAACACAATAAATATAAACATAAATGCAATCCTAAAAACCACAAAGCACAAGTAACTGTTATACACTGTGCATGGGGAATGAAGGGTGCTGAGGGGCTGAGGAAAGGAGTAACTGAAGTAGAGTTAGTGATGATGGGGTGTGGGTTAGTGGTGGAGCTGTTGATCAGCCTGATGGCTTGGGGAAAGTAAATATTTCTGAGTCTAGTGGCTCTGGTGTGGATGCTGCGTAGCCTTCTCCCTGATGGGAATGGGACAAACAGCCCATGGGCAAGAGTTAAGGAGGTCAAGAGAAAAAAACGATGAGAACATGAGTCGGGCTTGAAGTATCGGTTCCCTAATTACAAAACTCAGAATTACTGTACATAGTTATAATTATACTGTATATGATTATAATCAAACAACGTGGAATAGACGAGGCATGTCATAGCTGTGATCCAGCAGTTACACAATTTCAACCGACCTTTTAGAATTTCTTTGCCCACTTCAGATGGGCCTGACAGTTCTTTGCTGTAGTTGTTGTAACTGATTTTGGCCGTCCATGTATTCTGCACCTTGGTATTCTTCAGCTTCAGTTCCAAAGGACATCTCGTCACAATACCTGCCAAATAAACAGAAGTGACAGTGTCAGGCTTGCAATAATCAGAAAGGGAACAGGCATTCACAGAGGTCAGGGTGGGGCAGGAGGTGGGTGTCAGAGGATGAGTACTTTTGGTCTGTTACTGACTGTCACTTTCGCTACTAAAATAGGATTAATACTAACCAACAATGAAATGGCTACACACATCAAAGTTGCTGGTGAACACAGCAGGCCAGGCAGCATCTGTAGGAAGAGATGCAGTCGACGTTTCAGGCCGAGACCCTTCGTCAGGACTTGGAATGGCTAACCGACTGCCTTATTTCCCTTTAGAAATCTCCAGGCATAGCCTATTCAGTCCCTCAAATGCTTACTAGCTCTCAAGATTATTCCTGTTGTTTTATCATCTCTAGTACATTATTACCAACAAGAATCTACCAGTCTATAACTGAGGGCTAAGTTCCAGCTTTCTCACTATCCTTACCACAAGAGCTTTTGCAGATGCTAGAAAACCGGAGTAACACACACAAAATGCAAGCCGGGCAGCATCTATGGAGATGAACAAGTAATCAATTATCAGGGTGCAGGCAATTATGGTCTATCCGTGTCCATGACCGTTCTTGGCAAATGTTCTTACCGATGTGGGTTGTCATTGTTTTCCTCTAGCTGCAAAGAGTTGTAGAATTAGTCAGCCCTATCATGGGCACGAACCTCTATAGTACCCAAGACATCTTCAAGGAGTGGGGTCAAAAAGATGATGTCCATCATTGAGGACCCCACCACCGAAGACAGCTCTCCTCTCATTGTCAGCATCGGGAAGGAGGTACAGAAGCCTGAAGGCGCACACACAATGATTCAGGAACAGCTTCTTCCCCTCTGCCATCCGATTCCCAAAGGAACATTGAACCCATGAACACTACCTCATTACTTTTCTATCTATTTCTGTTTTAGCACCACTTATTTAATTTAACTAATATATATACACACACTGTAATCAATTTTTTTTACTATATTATCACATATTGCATTGTATTGCAACCACAAAGTTAATGAATTTCATGACATATGACAGTGATACTAAACCTGATTCTTATCTGCCCTAAGTAGATAGCTTTGGTAAACCTAGACTAAATTTGTTCAAAGGGACTGAGTTCATTGTTTGGGTACTCTTCTTACCGCTGCCTCTGAGTAGACGGATCCCAGAGAGTGCCTCAAGGACGGAGCTTTTTCCAGAGCTTTGATCTCCAATTACTGCGATGGCTGGAAGAGACAGATCCTTTTCCAAACCCAATGCTCTCAGCTTGTCAATGAGGTCAATGCAAGGTCGCACTCTCTTTTCATATTGATCGTACAGCACTGCATCGCTTTCCTGAGGCAAGAAACATTGGACCATAGAGTGAGGTACACTTCATAAAGTAATTTTTCTCTGTGCCAAAAGATGAACTTGAAGTCAAGTAATAGTATTCATAACCTCGAATTATCCCAAAGAACTTAACTGGCAATAAAGCATCTATGCAGTATTGTGGATAGGACAGCATGGCAGTTATGAATTTGTTTGTGGAGAGCTGGGCCACTGATGGTGATCATCTAAAGGTCATGGGTTAAAGATGAAAGGTGAAATGTTTAATGGAGCATGAGAGGAAACTTCTTTACTCAAAGGGTGGTGAGAATGTGGAATGAGCTGCCAGCAGGAGGGGTAAATGCGGATTTAATTTCAATATTTAAAAGAAATTTAGATATATATGTAGATAGGAGGTCTATGCTCTGGACACAGGTCAATGGGACTAAGCAGAATAATAGTCAAGCACAGACCAGATTGACCAAAAGGCCTGTTTCTGTGTTGTAGTGTTCTATGACTTGATCATGAAGTTAACTTTCACCATTTTAGCTGGTGTATAAATTATGAGTGAGGAAACAACTTTAAATGTAAATTTTAATTCACTTCTAGATAGAGTATTAATTTATTTGGAAAGCTCCAAGTTCAATATATATTTCACTCATTGCTTACAACCTTCCCTCGTAGGAACATAAGAATATAAGAAAGTAGGAACAGGAGCCAGCTACTTGGATCTTTAAGCCTGCTGCACCATTCCGTAGATCATGGCTGAACTGTCCCAGGCTCCATCTCCTCTTCTGCACCACTTACCCAAAGTTCTCAGTTCCGTGACCTTTCAGGAAAACCATCCCACTCTACTTTTTAAATATCACAGCTCAAACGCAATCTATATTAATCGAACTTGATCTCTAGTGGTTTAGCCTTCACAACCTTCTTGGATAGAGAATTTCATGCATTTAATTTGTTCCTCTACATGTTAGTTTTAAATGACTGCTCCGTAATCTTGTAACCATGTTTCCTTGTCTGAGGTTCTCTCATTAAAGGATTCATCTCAACATCTATGCTAAGGATTGTATAGATTCTTCTAAATTCCAAGAAATGTAGATCTAATTTCTTTAGTCACTCTCATCCTAGAAAATGGCCCGATGAGTCCTTTTTGGACCACCTTCAATGTCAGTATATCCTTTTAATAAATAAGGGGACTAGAATTACGTACAGAGCTCCAGGTGTGGCCTCACTAGCACTATATGCAATTTCAACAACACTGCTTTATTTCTAAACTCCAACCTTCTTGGAATCAAGGTCAGTGTTTCATTTACCTTCCTATTCATATGGTGCAACTATCTGCTCATTTTTGCAAATTGTGCATGAGTACACTGAAACCTCTCTGCACTTCTTCCACCTTCAACGCCTCGCCACTGCTTTTGGATTTGTCTTTCTGAAGTGCATAACCTCACACTTTCCCACACTGAACTCCATTTGCCAAGTATTCACCCATTCAACCAGCATGTCTGTATCTAGTTGCAGAGTTGTGATATCTGCTTGTTACATCCTCAATGAACTTCAGTAAATTTGTCAGACGTGATTTACTTTTCATACATTAACTGGTATGTTGCTGAACTGTGGGAAGAAACTGGAGCACTGGCAGGAAAACCACGTGGTTCACAGGGAGAACGTACAAACCCCTTACAGCCAGCGCCAGAATTGAACTCTGAACTGTGATGCCCCGAGCTGTAATAGCATCATGCTAACCACTACGCTGCCATACCTATTTATTTATTTATTTATCATCGTTATTATTATTTTGCTTTTCTTTTTGTATTTGCACTACTTGTCATCTTTTACACATTAGTGGCTAGTGTACTGGAACAAATCTCCCAAGCCAGGAAATGGTGACCAAATGACATAAGATCAAAACTCCCCATTTGCAGCTACATTTAACATCATTTACTTAAACCCACAAGTGGAATTTGCTATTCTTACCTTCTTCTTCTCAGCAGTCTTTTGCAGTGAATAATGACTCCAAGTCAAGGTACTTATGTGAGTATTCTTTCAGTGTGGAACAGCTCTTGGAAACCAGCTAGCATATGGTCCTGATGCAGTGAGGTTTTTGTCCAAGATGATGTACCTTATCTACACATTGATAGGCATACGTAAGTTCAAATAAGTCCCCTTCTCCACTCCTTCTTCCCAGACTGCCATGACCCTGCCTTGGGCACCTGGATCCTGGACTTCCTGAGGACCCGAGTCACCCCAACCACAGTCTATTCCAGCTGTTAACATCCAGGAAATGGTACCGCAACATAAAAGCCAGGACCAACAGGCACTGGGACAGCTTCTTCCACCAGGCCATCAGACTGATTAACTCACGCTGATTTGAGTGTATTTCTATGCTACAGACTGTTCTATTAATTATAAATTATTATAAATTACTATGATTGCACATTGCACATTTAGACAGAGACATAACATAACATATAAAGATTTTTACTCGTGTATGTGAAGGATATAAGAAATAAGGTCAATTCATTCATTCATTAAAAATGTGCTAGTTAGGGTTAGAATTTGAATTTACTTTGAGATGGTACAAGTAGCCTGACAGATATTTATAAAATTCATCATCGTTATGTGCTATGTCATATGACAAAGGCAATCATTGTATTTGACCATGATTGTTCTTGGCAAATTTTTCTACAGAAGCAGTTTGCCATTGTCTTCTTCTGGGCAGTGTCTTTACAAAATGGGTGACCCCAGACATTATGAATACTCTTCAGAGATTGTCTGTGGTCACATAACCAGGACATGAGATATGCATCAGCTGCTCACACGACCATCCACCACCTTCTCCCATGGCTTGACATGGCCCTGATCCGGGGATGGGGGGGTTAAGCAGGTGCTACACTTTGCATAAGGGTGATCTGCAGGCTAGCAGAGAGAAAGAGAGCCTTACTCCTTCTTTGGTAGAGATTTATGTCCACCCTGCCACCCCAATGTGTAAAATTATTGAGAGGCGTAGATAATTAGGGCAGACATGGAAATGTCAGATACTGGAGATCTTGGCTTCAAGTTGAGAAGAGGAAAGTTTAAATATTTGTGAGGCAAGTTGTTTTACACAGAGAGTGGTAGATGCCTTGAACACACTGCCAGGGTAGAGGTAGAAGCAGATATGATAGCTATGAAGAAGAGGCATTTAGCCAAACTTATGAACAGGCAGGGAATGGACATCTATAGTCCATGTGCAGGCAGATGTGAATAGATTAATTTGGCATCGTGGTCCGGAGCCTAAGATTCTGTGTCTGTGCTGAACTATGCTCTTTCTCATTTCCTAATATCCCAGAGTTAGGCCTCTTCTCAGATTCCTGCTATCTATGCATCATATTTCAGATCTACTTAAGTATGCTTTGGAATGTTTTGATTATTATTTTTCTCTTTCACTTTCTGTATATCAAAAGTTAAAGTGAAATGTTTGCATCGAATTAAATCAGCAAGGATTGTGCTGGTGGCAGCTCTGGCAGCAATATAGCACACCCACGACTGAATAACACAAACCCGTCGGTCTCTTGAATATGGGAGGAAATCTCACATGGTCATGGGGGAGAATATACAAACTTACAGACCGTAGTGGGAATCAAACTCTGATCTTACAGTGGGCACAGTAATAGTTACGCTATCTCCTCTGGCACCTCTCATTAACAAGGTTTTTTCACCCACAGGACTGCTACCCACTGGATGTAGTCTATTTTTTGTTTTTTGCACCATTCTCTGTAAACTCTAGACTGAAAATCCCAGAGATCAGCAGTTTCTGAGATACTGAAACCTCCCCCATCTGGCACCAACAATCATTCCACAGTCAAAGTTAGTCATTCTTATGTTTGATCTGAACTTCAAATGGATCTCTTGACCGTGTCTGCATGCTTTCCTGAGTTTCTGTCACATGATTGGCAGGTTAGATATTGCATTAATGAACATAAGTACATGTGTACCTAATAAAGTGGCCATGGGGTGTAGGTTCCAATATTGCCACTAATCAGTGGTAAACTCATGATTGATTTAAGCATTCAAACAACACAGAAATAGGTTTTTTGTTGTAAAATATGATGCTTTGAAAACGAGGAAAATGCTCTGTCCTGCATTGACAAAAACCTCGTTGTACTAAGTTCCATCTGTTCTAGAACCACCTGTACTGTACATTTGAAGGTTGAATGTCAAAAATTACTGATGCTGTACATCTAAAATAAAGCAGAACATTGATCTTGCATTTCTCCAGGCAGCAAGCCTATTGGACTTGTGTTCCCAGCTGCCCTCTCATCCCAGTGCTGATCAGGTCTGAGCTGAGAAAGTGAGAACAACAGGAATTCTGCAGATGCTGGAAATTCAGGCAACACACATCAAAGTTGCTGGTGAACGCAGCAGGCCAGGCAGCATCTGTAGGAAGAGGTGCAGTCGACGTTTCAGGCGGAGACCCTTCGTCAGGACTAACTGAAGGAAGAGTGAGTAAGGGATTTGAAAGTTGGAGGTGGAGGGGGAGGGGGAGATCCAAAATGATAGGAGAAGACAGGAGGGGGAGGGATGGAGTCAAGAGCTGGACAGGTGATTGGCAAAAGGGATACGAGAGGATCATGGGACAGGAGGTCCGGGAAGAAAGACAAGGGGGGGGAGGGGGGACCCAGAGGATGGGCAAGAGGTATATTCAGAGGGACAGAGGGAGAAAAAGGAGAGTGAGAGAAAGAATGTGTGTATAAAAATAAGTAACAGATGGGATATGAGGGGGAGGTGGGGCCTTAGCGGAAGTTAGAGAAGTCGATGTTCATGCCATCAGGTTGGAGGCTACCCAGACGGAATATAAGGTGTTGTTCCTCCAACCTGAGTGTGGCTTCATCTTTACAGTAGAGGAGGCCGTGGATGGACATGTCAGAATGGGAATGGGATGTGGAATTAAAATGTGTGGCCACTGGGAGATCCTGCTTTCTCTGGCGGACAGAGCGTAGATGTTCAGGAAAGCGGTCTCCCAGTCTGCGTCGGGTCTCGCCAATATATAAAGGGCCACATCGGGAGCACCGGACGCAGTATATCACCCCAGTCGACTCACAGGTGAAGTGTTGCCTCACCTGGAAGGACTGTTTGGGGCCCTGAATGGTGGTAAGGGAGGAAGTGTAAGGGCATGTGTAGCACTTGTTCCGCTTACACGGATAAGTGCCAGGAGGGAGATCAGTGGGGAGGGATGGGGGGGACGAATGGACAAGGGATTTGTGTAGGGAGCGATCCCTGCGGAATGCAGAGAGAGGGGGGGAGGGAAAGATGTGCTTAGTGGTGGGATCCTGTTGGAGGTGGCGGAAGTTACGGAGAATAATATGTTGGACCCGGAGGCTGGTGGGGTGGTAGGTGAGGACCAGGGGAACCCTATTAATAATATGTTGGACCGAGCTGGCTGATATGTTGGATGCCGCTCTGCATAACGCTGAGGCTCTCCAGGCACGCGATCCCCCGATGGCCTCGTGGGCGCTGCAGACCCCGCAACCTGCCGGCGAATCGACCTCAGCTGCAGCCAGTGGTGAGTCCGCAAAGTGCTACTTCTGCGGACTGGAGAAGCACCCCCAGAAACCCTGCGCGGCCCGACAAGCTACCTGTTCCAGCTGCGGACAGAAGGGCCACTTCGCCAAGGTCTGTAAGTCAAAACCGCGAGCGGGATTGAGCAGCGCCATGTGTGAGACGTGGGGGTTGCCATCTTCCCTGCACACTGCCACCACGTGCGAGACATGGGGGGCCGCCATCTTCCCTGCCGCCATCTTCCCTGCACGCCGCCACCATGTGCGAGACATGGGGGTGGCGATCTTGGGCGGCGCCACCTCTGACCGCCTATGACCAATGGGTGCTCACGGGCCACCCCACCGCGCTGGACCAAGACAGCGACCCCACCCTGGCTTCCGTGACCCTCGACCAAAGCGCTCCCCACCAGCTCGCAAGGTCAATGATGGATATCCTGGTGGAGGGTCACAGGACAAGCTGCCTGTTTGACACAGGCAGCACGGAGAGTTTTATCCACCCGGACACGGTGCAGCATTGCGGACTCGTGATACGGCTGGTAAGTCAGAGGGTCACCATGGCCTCTGGGTCACATACAACAGACATCCGGGGGGGTTGTGTAGCGACGCTAGTGGTGCAGGGCACAGAATATCGGGACTTTAAGTTACTGGTCTTGCCTCAACTGTGTGCCCCAGTGCTGTTGGGGTTGGACTTCCAGAGCCACCTGAAAAGCGTGACAATGAAGTATGATGGGCCCCTCCCGCCAATTACTGTCATAAGTCCCCTGTTTTGTAGAGATATGTCACGTACCCCGCTACTGACCACACACACACACTGACCCGCACATCCCACCCAACATCATGCCAACTGCCACACTACCGATACCACTTGCGACCTCTGCACCCTCAGGATCCCTCCCCCACCGCTGTTCGCCAACCTGACCCCTGACTGTAAACCTGTGGCAACTAAAAGCAGGAGGTACAGCGTGGGGGACAGAGCTTTCATTAAGTCGGAGGTGCAGCGGCTGCTCAGGGATGGGGTCATTGAGGCAAGCACAAGTCCTTGGAGGGAGCAGGTGGTCGTTGTTCGGAACGGGGAGAAAAATAGGATGGTCGTGGACTATAGCCAGACCATCAATAGGTTCACACAGCTCGACGCGTACCCTCTACCCCGCATCGCGGATATGGTCAATCAGATAGCACAATACAAGGTGTACTCGACCATAGACCTAAAATCCGCTTACCATCAGCTCCCCATCCGTGGGGAGGACCGCCTTTACACTGCCTTCGAGGCAGACAGCAGGCTTTATCAATTCCCGTGCGTCCTCTTTGGTGTCACGAATGGTGTATCTGTCTTCCAGAGGGCAATGGACCAGATGGTGGACCAGTGCCAACTGAAGGCCACGTTCCCATATCTGGATAACATCACCATCTGCGGTCACGACCAGCAGGATCACGACAACAACCTCCAAAAATGTCTCCAAGCAGCCAAATCTTTCAACCTCACCTATAACAAGGTCAAGTGTGTATTTGGGACCACCTGACTTGCTATCCTTGGGTGTGTCGTGGAGAATGGAGTCATTGGCCCCGACCCCGACTGTATGCACCCCCTGTTGGAACTCTCTCTTCCCAATACCCTCAGAGCCCTCAAAAGGTGCCTGGGCTTCTTTTCATATTATGCCCAATGGGTCTCTAACTATGCATGTCCAGAGGATGGGCAAGGGGTAAGTGATGAGAGGCAAAGTCAATAAAATGTGAGCAACACACATCAAAGTTGCTGGTGAACGCAGCAGGCCAGGCAGCATCTCTGGGAAGAGGTACAGTCGACGTTTCAGGCCGAGACCCTTCGTGAGGACTAACTGAAGGAAGAGTTAGTGAGAGATTTGAAAGTGGGAGGGGGAGGGGGAGATCCAAAATGATAGGAGAAGACAGGAGGGGGAGGGATGGAGCTAAGAGCTGGGCAGGTGATTGACAAAGGGGAAATGAGAGGATCATGGGACCGGAGGCTCTTCTGGTGATGCCTACACTGAAGAAGTTTAAATCTTCTCTTCGACAGGAGTTCAGTGAAGCCATCTCCCACTGCTCCCCATCTGTCCCATGATCCTCTCATATCCCCTTTGCCAATCACCTGTCCAGCTCTTGGCTCCATCCCTCCCCCTCCCACTTTCAAATCTCTCACTAGCTCTTCCTTCAGTTAGTCCTGATGAAGAGTCTCGGCCTGAAACGTCGACTGTACCTTTTCCTAGAGATGCTGCCTGGCCTGCTGTGTTCACCAGCAACTTTGATGTGTGTTGCTTGAATTTCCAGCATCTGCAGAATTCCTGTTGTTTGCGCTCAATAAAATGTGAGTACCTGGGATCCTCAGAAGGTCTAAATTGAGAGGCTCGAAAACGAATCCTAAAGCCAACTGGAGTAAGTTGGTGGCGGAGGCACGTTCCAAGATAGGATATATGGCATCAGCAGAATTCCTCGTTTGTGTTTTTAAATTCACTACTGCAAAGCCTCTTCTGGTGATGCCTACACTGAAGAAGTTTAAATCTTCTCTTCGATAGGAGTTCAGTGAAGCCATCTCCCACCGCTCCCCATCTGTAATTTCTTTGGCTCTTCAACTTTTCGACCACATCTTGACTCAGATTCTCTATCAGAGCCACGTATCCCTTCTTGGAAAGTGCCTCTGCCGCCAACTTACTCCAGTTGGCTTTAGGATTCGTTTTCATTTTAGTTAAATTACAGGAAGACTGACCTACTTGGCCGGTAAGGAACTTTGCATAAGCCACGCTATCCAGCGTAGATTTCTTCACCTGTGGAAATCTAAGGCATCCACATGTAAAACATGTCAAATTACCAATATTCTTGATTCGCCAACAAGCATAAATGAATTCACGTGGATATCATCAATTAATGCTCACTTTTCCTCACCATGACCAGTATCTCTGGGAGGAACTTAAGCCCAAAGCCCCACCAGCTTCTTCTGCAGAAAACAAAAATGGTCTCCCCACTATCCCACGTCTGCATAATGACATCACCATCTCCACTTAAAGGCACAAACAACCATTTTAGCACTACTCGGATGGATGCTTAAGTACACTTTTAATGATACTGAATAACATTTGACGGTCATCTGGTTATATTCTCCCCTGCATTCAAGCAATCATCCTCGATTACTCGCTCACTACAAGGGTACTTTTAACCTCCTTAACTGCTTCTCTAAAGAGAACTGAACTGAGACTAGCCAGTATCTCAGACACTGCTGCCGGACTTATGGAGACCTCATCAAGGGCTGACCTTGGTTTGCGATGTGGGTTAGGGTGCTGTCCAGCATTTACTCGTTTACTCCTGCGGGGTGTTGCTACAAGAGGGCTACCGAGCTCTGCTCCTGCATTAGCCATCGTTGGCTCCCCCTTCTCAGTTCCAGATGGTGTCATATTTTCAGAAGATATGCTGTCTAGGCTAGGGTCAAGACTCTGTACATCCTGTTCTGACATGTCTTCTACCAATATCACACTATTCTCTAAATCCTCAGAATCTGATTCATGCCCCAGGGGTGAGCTGGCCTGAGTTACTGGAGTTTGCAGTCTCCTTCGGGTAGCTGGAGTGGAATGGTTCTCACAGGGCCTGATGTCTACCCTGTTCACCCTCTTGTTAGGCCCACCTTCCCAAGGTTCCACAGTGTATGTGTTGCCCAGTACCTCTACCACCCTGTAGACAGTTGAGTTCCAAGCATCCTGGATCTTATTACGGCCTAATGGTCTGTTCCTCAGGTAAATCAGCACATCCACATCAACTTTGGGACAGTAAACTTTGTCCTCGTGCCAGGCAATGCGTTCTGCCGCTTTCCATTCAGAATATTCTTTTGCTCTGCCATGCGCATCCCTCAGTCGGCCCTGGTATAAAGCTAGCCAGTCATGTTTCCGGTCCACAGTCTGTTCGTGCCCCAGCAGAGCATCCATGGGCAAGTGGGGATCCACCCCAAACAACAGACAGTAAGATGAATACCTGGTGGTGGCATGAGGTGTCGCATTATATGCATACACCAACTCGGGTCGATGTTCTGGCCATCTGCGCTTCTTCTCTGGAGGCAATGTACGCAACAAATCATGCATCATCCTGTTGAAATGCTTGCACTGCGCATCGCCATTAGGATGATGAGGTGTGGTATGGCTTTTCTCTATCCCGTATAGTTTTCAAAGCTCAGCTATGACCTCACTTTCGAAGTTACGGCCCTGGTCAGAATGCAATCTCTCAGGGACACCGTACTTCATGAACCATTCCCTCAAGAGCACCCTTGCTGTGGTATCCGCCTTTTGATCCTGAGTCGGAAATGCTTGGGTGAATTTAGTGAAAACGTCCGTAACCACTAAGACAATCTCACACCCGTCAGTTGCCAGCTCCAACACAGCTGGAAGACGGTTCTATGGTCTGATGAAACAAAAATTGAGTTTTTTGGCCATCAGACTAAATGCTATGGTGTAAGGTAAACACCACATCTAATCAAAAACACACCATCCCTACTGTAAAACACGGTGGTGGCTGCATCATGCTGTGGGGATCCTTCACTGTAGCAGGCCCTGGAAGGCTTGTGAAGATAAAGGGTAAAATGAATGCAGCAAAATACAGGGAAATCCTGGAGGAAAAACTGATGCAGTCTACAAGAGAACTGCGACTTGGGAGAAGATTTGTTTTCCACCAAGACAATAACCCCGAGCATAAAGCCAAAGCTGCACAAGAATGGCTTAAAAATAAAAAAAAATCTCCAATTGTCCTGGGGTGGCCAAGTCAGAGTCCAGAACCTCAATCCAATTGACAATTTGCTCCTGAACCTGAAAAGGGCTGTTCAGTTTTGATCCCCATGCAATCTGACAGAGCTTGAGCAGTTTTCTAAATGGGGAAAAATGGCAGTGTCCAGATGTACAAAGCTGATGGAGATTGATCCAAACAGATTCATGGCTGTAATTGCTGACAAAAGTGCATCTACAAAATACTGACTTGAAGGGGGTGAATACTTAAGCAATCAATTATTTTGTGTTTTATATTTGGAACTAATTTAGATCACTTTGTAGAGATCCGTTTTCACTTTGACATGAAAGAGTATTTTTCTGTTGATCACTGTCAGAAAAGCCAAATTAAATCCCATGTGATTCAATGTTGTCAAACAATAAAACATGAAAACTTCCGTGGGGGGGGGGGGTGAATACTTTTCATAGGCACTGCAAGTGGGAGGGTGAACGGTCAGAGGTCGTGGCCTATATAGTTACCAATGACATGGGTAGGATGAGTGACGAGGTTATGCATAGTGAGTTCAGGGAGTTAAGTGCCAAAGGGCAGGACTCCCAGGGTCGTGATCTCAGGATTGCTACCCATGCCACGTGCTAGTGAGGCCAGAACTCGGAAGATTATACAGTTTAATACATGGCTAAGGAGTTGCTGTTGGAAGGAGAGCATAAGATTTTTGGATCATTGGGCTCTCTTCCAGGGAAGGTGGGATATGTACAAAAAAGACAGTTTACACTTGATCTGGGAGGGTACTAATACCCTAGCGGGAAGATTTGTTAATGCTGCATGGTGGGATTAGGCTAGATTTGCACAGCAATGGGAACCAGAGTGCCAGAACATTAGTGGAGGGGTTGTGAAGGCAGATGTTGTTAAGACCGCAAAGAAATTTAGGGATCAAAAGATTGAGCATGGTGTGACTAGTGTCTTGAGCTGCATATATTTCAATGCACAAGGTATCATAGAAAAGGCAGATAATAGCACTGAAGATATGGTAGCTGGTTTACAAACAGAGGCAATGGGTGGTGAGGAAAGTCTGTTGATAGGTCAAAATTGCAGTCAATTTTATGAGTTGCAACATAGAAGTATTATGAACAAAACAGATGAACTTAGTGCCATACGGGGGCGGCTGGGAACAGAGCCAAATGCAAGACACAGACACTGAAGTACTAGGAACAGGACTTGACTAGAGAGCTGGGTTAGGGACGTGACTGGTTGCAGACTAGGAGCTGGGACAAGAACACAGACTTGGGCTAGGACATTGGCTAGGCAAGCAGGACCAGGACAAGGAACTGGGAACTAGGAGCCTGGGCTTGGACTCCGAGCCGGAGACTGGACAAGGACCCAGAACCTGGGTCTTGACTTGGTCTCAGACTCCGGAATTAGACAAAGGCATGACGTGGTCTTGGGAGACAGGAACCTCGGAGCCTTGGACAAGGACTGAACGCTCGAAGCCTTGGACGAGGACGACAGGAACACAGAGCGTTGGTCTTGGGAGAGACAGGAACACAGGGACCTGGAACACAGAGCCAGGACCCCTCCTTGGGAACAGGACTTGGGGCCAGGGCTCTACCCAGAGTCAGGACCCCTCCTAGGGAGCAGGACGTAGGGCCGGGACTCGTACACAGAACACTGAGACAGTTCTCCACTCAAGGTAGCAGCAAACGGCCGGACTTACCTAGCGAAGGCGTGGACACAGAGACAGTTCAAAACAACAATAGACAGTTCCTTATCTTGCTCCGGCGGTTGAACTTGACAGCAGTGCAGGCGAGGGTTACAGGCGCGGCAAGGCTCCAGACACTGGTTACAGGGCAAGACGTCAGGAGGAAGGGCCAGAGAAGGGACTCAGACAGGGGGTTTGGACAGGAACAATCCAGCAACTGAAGCTTCTTCTTCTTTGAGTTTTTACGGCAGTTGGCATCCACACTGTTGCATTACTGCCATCTTCAGGATTTATTGTCCCTCATTGTCCATTCACTTTAAAGCCGTCATTCCCGTTGCCCGTAAAAAAACTAAACAACCATTTCCTCCCCTGATCACTCTCCCCACATTCCAATAAACCTTTAACACTGTTCTCTACCAGTCCTATTTTGCATAATTGTTGTAACATTTGTTGTCTTTCCTGTGCAAATTTCCGGCATGAAATAAGGATATGTTCTACTGTTTCAGTCTCCCGACATAGATCGCAAAAACCTGTTGGATGCTTATTTATGATGGTCAGAGTGCCATTAAGGCTGCTGTGCCCAATTCTCAGTCTACTTATAATTACCTGCTCCTTCCGCTTTACTCCCCTACTTCTTCCCATATCTACTCTGTTCTGAATTGAATGTAAATGTCTTCCTTTTATTGCTCTTTCCCAATGCTGCTGCCACTGTTGATTTATCCTTCTCCACACTATGCTCTTCCCCTCTGATTTTGATAGTTTAATATTGACCTCTATCGATCCTTTTTTGACTGCTGCTTTTGCCAGCCTATCTGCTGTCTCATTTCCCATAATACCCGAATGCGCTGGAACCCACATGAATGCGATATTTTTGTTTTGTCTAGCCAGTCTTGAATTTGCAAACAGGATTTCATAAAGCAGATCCTGGTGACCTCTAGCTGTACCCCTTACTGCTCGCAAGGGCCGATACATAATCACTATATATCACAATAGTATTACAATCAACCTGCTCACTCCATTCTAGTGCTAACAATATGGCAAACATTTCAACTGTATATACACTCAAGCAATCAGGTGTTCTCTTGCTAATTTCCACTCAATAACTTGGTACAACAATTGAAGACCCTGTTGCACCCGTTTCTGGATCCTTTGATCCATCAGTAAAAATCTGTACGCCTTTATATTTACATAACTATGATATTCACTGAGTATATCAGCCGTCTTATTACTGTGCTTAATCTTAAGCAATTCCAAATCTACAGAGGGATTTTCTAATACCCAGAAAGGTCTGACAGGCCACACCACAGTTGGACAAAACTCTTTATCGTATACACCCATATCTTTTGCTGTTTGCTTTCCTGTCCAGCCAAAACTTTCTTTTTGTGTCCTCTCCTTCTCCCAGCATGTCTGCAACACCCTTTCTGTAGGATGGCTATCACCATGCCCCCTTAAATTAATCCAGGAATTGGCCTCCAGCTGTTTACGCCGCAGCCCCAATGGCATTTCATTTGCTTCAGCTTGGAGTGCACACACTGGGGAAGTTCTAACCACTCCCAAGCACACCCTTAGAGCCCGAGCTTGCATGATATCCGGTTCTGCCAGCACAGATTTTGCTGCTGACCCGTATACAATACTTCCACAGTCTAATCTTGATCTTATTAATGCTACATAAATATACATCAGTGATGCAAAATCAGCACCCCATTCCAATCCAGCAAAACAACTCATGACATTTATCACATTTTTACATTTACTAACCACATATCTAACATGTTCTCCCCATGTTAATCTCAAATCAAAGTGCACTCCCAAAAACTGAAAACTTTCAACTCTCTCCAGGTTACTTCCATACAGATTCAAATTAAGTCCCCTGATCTTTTCCCTTGTAAAGAACATGGCTTTTGTCTTCTCCACTGAAAATTTAACACCCTACTTTGTCCCCCACTCTTCAACTTGATTAATTCCATCTTGCATTTTCGTAACTATATGATCAATTTTTCTCCCTCTTTTCCACAAAGCCCCGTCATCTGCAAACAATGACCTCCCCACTTCCATTGGAATATTTACGAATATATCATTTATCAAAATGGAGAATAAAGTTGGACTCACTACACTCCTCTGAGGTGTCCCGTTTTCTACAACATACTGGCTTGATAGCTCTGATCCTATCTTCACCTGAATAGTTCTCCCGTTTAAAAAGCCGTTAACCCAATTGAACATTGCCCCCCCAATTCCCATTAAATGTAGCTTGATTAGGAGACCCTCTTTCCATAACCTATCATAAGCTTTCTCATCATCAAAAAAAAACTGCAACCACTGTCCCTTTGTTTACTTGAGCTTTTCTTATTTCATCCTCTAGTCACAACACTGGATCCATAGTATTCCTTCCTTTCCTGAACCCACTTTGATACATAGCCACCATACCTCTACTTTCCAAGAAGTACACTAACCTCTCATTTATCATACGTTCCATAAGTTTACATACATGTGACGTCAAGGCAATTGGCCTGTAGTTTTCTGGCCTGCTGGCATCTTTCCCAAGTTTCCTTATTGGAATAATTATTGCCTCTTTCCAGCTCCCTGGTATTCTCCTTTCATCCCAGACTTTGTTATACAGAAGCAGTAGTTTCTCCAGACTTCCTTCACTCAGGTGTTTTATCATACTATAACATATTTCATCTTTACCTGGCGCAGTCTTTCCTGTTTTATCTAGTGCCTTTCTTAATTCTCCCATGCTGAAAGGGACATGTTGCACACTGTCAAGGTTAGTTTTCCTACATAAAGCCTCCATATTTTCAGCTTTTGTTCTCTATCTACCTCTTCTTCCCTTCTCAGACAAATTATCGGAACTATGTACCCTAACAAAAGTGCTTGCCAACAACTCTGCCTTTTCCTTATTTGTCACATTTCCATCAACCAGAACTGGGTACTTCCACTCTCTCCTGTTCCCCCCAACCATCCTTTTTATCATCCCCCACACCTCTCCTACTTGAGTTGTGTTTCCGATTGAAACACAATGCTTTCTCCAGGGCATTCTTCTGGCATCTCTTATTGTCCTTCTTACTACTGCCTGAACTTGTTTGTACTGAATCATATGTTGGAAGTTATGAGTTCTTTTAACCAGTTTAAATGTCTTATTTCTATTTCTCATTGCTTCATTACAATTATCATCCCACCATAGTATTATTCTCCTCTATATTCTTCCTTTACTTTTAGGAATGGATTCTAATGCAGCTGATATTATACCTTATTTTAGTCTGCTGTCATAACCATATAAACCAAAATCTAAATTAGGTTTTAACCAGGTCTCTTGGATACACACAACATCTGGCTTTTCTGTCCTACTCACTATAAACTGCTTGAAATCTTGTCCATTAGCAATCAGGCTTCTTGCATTCCATTGAAGAAGTAGCATTGTTAGTAATATCAACCCACACATACTGTCTCTTGACTTGACTGTACCCAGAGTTCATCGTTTACTTCTTCCCATTTTAATCCTATCATACCCAAATGGTGCTCTGCACCTTTCACAATAATCTGAATCCTTTCAGTTTTAGATTTGATCTCATATGTTGCGCTTACCACTCCTGCTATAAAGGTCACCAATTTCTTCTTCTCTATCCATGCATTCTTCTTATCTTGCCTTTCTTTAGCTGCCGCTTGCTCTTTGCTACACCTTCGCTCATTCATTTTCTCCTGTCCTGCCAACTTGACTGCCTCAGCATATGAGACTTTTTCCTTCACCCTTATCTGCTGCACCTCCACCTCTTTTTTCAACACTTCACATCCCCAGTACGCTACACTATGGTTACCTCCACAATTACAGCACTTTGGTCTCACTCCCTCTCCACATTTTCCATATTCATGTTCCCCACCACACCTTGCACATCCTCTCTTTCCTTTGCACACTTTGGCCACATGCCCAAACTCCTGGCAATTGAAACACCTCATAGGTTTTGGTATATATTCTCTTACACTGTATCTTAGAAATCCAAAATATAACTCCTTTGGAGGCACCTTATCCTCAAATTCTACCAGAACAGTTTCAGTCTCCCTTTTCTCTGCACCCCTTGTCATTCTTTTCACACTCTTCACTGAACTATTCCTCACCCTCAAGTTCTCCACTAGCTCCTTCATATTAACACTGAGGGGAACACCGGATATCACCCCTCTGCAACCATTGACCCTTTGTGCTCCAACTCTTACAACCCTGGACACTTTGACTTTCCCAACATCAGTCACCTTCATTGCCTTCTCCATCTGCTCTTCAGCTTTACATCCTATCAGCAGGTTTCCATCTCCTAAAATTCTCGCATGGTTCACTTTCCCTACTTGTCCTCTAATGATTTTTGTTAGCTTAAGCGGATCGATTTTCTTTACTCCCCCTTTCACCTCAAATCTTACCACTACATTTAGCAATTTTGCCCTCGGGCCCTTCTCCTCAACTTCTCTTCCCTCACTTTCTGATCCACCTACACTAGACCCACCTGCTTTCTTTCTCTTCTGACCCATCACCATCCTGTTCTTAGTCCCTCTCTCCACCTCTTCCCAGTCACACTCCATGCTATTGCTGTCACCATCAGTCTCCCTCCCTGCTGTCCTATCAGAGTCTGCAAGGGACCGTGTACGAATATCGTTCCGGACCTATACAGGCGGTCGGTCAATATTCCCAAAGAATGTCCCCCACCGCACCCCACAGCCAGCAGCTAACTCGTAACTCTAGACCAGCAACTGGAGCTTCAGCAGTTCGGCCAGCACCAAAATCCCACCTAACCTAACTCCTGGCCCAGCCCTCAGCAACTGAAGCTGAACCAAGGAGTTATTTATGTAGCCAGCCCAAATTGTGAATCAGCTGCCTCAATTAGAGCACCCAACAGAAAAAGGGAAAACCAGAAAACCTGAAATAAGGAACGATGGACTGGACAATGAATCAGAATTCGGACTTCACGGACCAGAACATGACACTAAGAGCATGGATCAGTACTTGGAACTATGATGTTGTGGCCATTACAGAGACTTGGATGGCTCAGCGGCAGGAATGGCTACTTCGAGTGCCAGGCTTTAGAAGTTTCAGAAAGGACCGGGAGGGTGGCAAAAGAAGAGGGGGTGTGGCACTGTTGATCAGAGATAGTGTCACAGCTGCAGAAAAGGGGGAAGACTTGGAGGGATTATCTTCAGAGTCTCTGTGGGTGGAAGTTAGGAACAGGAAAGAGTTAACAACTCTACTGGGTGTATTTTATAGACCACCCAATAGTAACAGGGACATCGAGGAGCAGATAGGGAGACAGATTCTGCAAAAGTGTAATAATAACAGAGTTGTTGTGGTGGGAGATTTTAAATACCCAAATATCGATTGGCATGTCCCTAGAGCAAGGAGTTTAGATGGGGTGGAGTTTGTTAGGTGTGTTCAGGAAAGTTTCTTGAAACAGTATGTAGATAAGCCACCAGGAGAGGCTGTACTTGATCTGGTATTGGGAAATGACCCTGGTCAGGTGTCAGATATCTCAGTGGGAGAGGATTTTGGAGATAGTGATCACAATTAGAAACATAGCAACAAAGAAAACCTGCAGCACAATTCAGGCCCTTCGGCCCACAAAATTGTGCCGAAGATGTCCCTACCTTAGAAATTACTAGGATTACCTATAGCTCTCTATTTTTCTAAGCTCCATGTATCTATCCAAAAGTCTCTTAAATGACCCTATTGTATCTGCCTCCACCACCGCTGCTGACAGCCAATTCCACACACTCACCACTCCCTGTGTGAAAAAACTTACCCCTCACATCTCCTCTTTACCTACTCCCCAGCACCTTAAACCTGTGTCCTCTTGTGGCAACCATTTCAGCCCTGGGAAAAAGCCTCTGACTATCCACACGATCAATGCCTCTCATCATCTTATACACCTCTATCAGGTCACCTCTCATCCTCCGTCGCTCCAAGGAGAAAAGGCCGTGTTCACTCAACCTGTTTTCATAAGGCATGCTCCCCCAAACCAGGCAACATCCTTGTAAATCTCCTCTGCACCCTTTCTATGGTTTCCACATCCTTCCTGTAGTGAGCCTACCAGAACTGAGCACAGTACTCCAAGTGGGGTCTGACCAGGGTCCTATATAGCTGCAACATTACCTCTTGGCTCTTAAATGCCTTCTTAACTGCAGCTGCTTTGAGCGTCCTATGGACTTGGACCCTAAGATCCCTCTGATTCTCCACACTGCCAAGAGCCTTACCATTAATATTATATTCTGCCATCATATTTGACCTACCAAAATGAACCACTTCACACTTATCTGGGTTGAATTCCATCTGCCACTTCTCAGCCCAGTTTTGCATCCTATCAATGTCCTGCTGTAACCTCTGACAGCCCTCCACACTATCCACAACAACTCCAATGTTTTTGTCATCAGCAAAGTTACTAACCTATCCCTCCACTTCCTCATCCAGGTCGTTTATAAAAATTACGAAAAGTAAGGGTCCCAGAACAGATCCCTGAGGCACACCACTGGTCACCGACCTCCATGCAGAATATAACCCGTCTACAACCACTCTTTGCCCTCTGTGGGCAAGCCAGCTCTGAATCCACAAAGCAATGTCCCCTTGGATCCCATGCCTCGTTACTTTCTCAATAAGCCTTGCATGGGGTACCGTAACAAATGCCTTGCTGAAATCCATGTGCACTACATCTACTGCTCTACCTTCATCAATGTGTTTAGTCACATCCTCAAAAAATTCAATCAGGCTTGTAAGGCACGAACTGCCCTTGACAAAGCTATGCTGACTATTTCTAATCATATCATACCTCCCCAAATGTTCATAAATCCTGCCTCTCAGGATCTTCTCCATCAACTTATCAACCACTGAAGTAAGACTCACTGGTCTATAATTTCCTGGGCTATCTCTACTCCCCTTCTTGAATAAAGGAACAACATCCGTAACCCTCCAATCCTCCGGAACCTCTCCCGTCCTCATTGATGATGCAAAGATCATCGCCAGAGGCTCAGCCATCTCCTCCCTCACCTCCCACAGTAGCCTGGGGTACATCTCATCTGGTCCCGGTGACTTATCCAACCTGATGCTTTCCAAAAGCTCCAGCACATCCTCTTTCTTAATATCTACATGCTGAAGCTTTTCAGTCTGCTGCAAGTCATCACTACAATCAACAAGATCCTTTTCCATAGTGAATACTGAAGTAAAGTATTCATTAAGTACCTCTGCTGCCTCCTCTGGTTCCATACACACCTTTCCACTGTCACACTTGATAGGTCCTATTCTTTCACGTCTTATCCTCTTGCTCTTCACATACTTGTAGAATGCCTTGGGGTTTTCCTTAATCCTGTCTGCCAAGGCCTTCTCATTGCCCCTTCTGGCTTTCCTAATTTCCTTCTTGAGCTCCTTCCTGTTAGCCTTATAATCTTCTTGATCGCTAACATTACCTAGCTCTCTAAACCTTTTGTACGCTTTTCTTCTCCTCTTGGCTAGATTTATTACAGCCTTTGTACACCACGGTTCCTGTACCCTACTATAACTTTCTTGTCTCATTGGAACGTACCTATGCAGAAATCCACACAAATATCCCTTGAATATTTACCACATTTCTTCCGTACTTTTCCCTGAGAACATCTGTTCCCAATTTAAACTTCCAATTTCTTGCCTGGTAGCCTCATTATTCCCCTTACTCCAATTAAATGCTTTTCTAACTTGTCTGCTCCTATCTCTCTCCGGTGGAATTGTAAAGCAGATAGGATTATGATCACTATCTCCAAAATGCTCTCCCACTGAGAGATCTGACACCTGACCAGGCTCATTTCCCAATACCAAATCAAGTACAGCCTCTCCTCGTGTAGGCTTATTTACATGCCATCATGACAACTCTGTTATTATTATACCTTTTCAGGATCTGTTTCCCTATCTGCTCCATGATATCCCTGTTACTATTGGGCGGCCTATAAAAAACACCCAGTAGAGTTATTAGCTCCTTCCTGTTCCTAACTTCCACCACAGAGACTCCAAAGATAATCCCTCCAAGTCTTCCTCCTTTTCTGCAGCCGTGACACTATCTCTGATCAACAGTGCCACGTCCCCACCTCTTTTGCCTCCCTCCCTGTCCTTTCTGAAACATCTAAAGCCTGGCACTCGAAGTAACCATTCCTGCCCCTGAGCCATCCAAGTCTCTGTAATGGCCTCAACATCATAGCTCCAAGTACAGATCCGTGCTCCAAGCTTATCCACTTTGTTCATAATACTCATTGCGTTAAAATAGACAGATCTGAAACCGCCGGTCTGAGCACGTCCCTTCTCTATCACCTGCCTATCCTCCCTCAGACTCTGTCTACAAGCTTTCTCTATTTGTGAGCCAACCGCCTCTTCCCCAGTCTCTTCAGTTCGGTTCCCACCCCCCAACGATTCTAGTTTGAACTCTCCCTAGTAGCCTTAGCAAACCACCCCACCAGGATATTGGTCCCCAGGGATTCAAGTGGAACACGTCCTTTTTGTACAGGTCACACCTGCCCCAAAAAAGGTCCCAATGATCCAGAAATTTGAATCCCTGCCTCCTGCTCCAGTCCCTCAGCCACGCATTTATTCTCCACCTCATTCTATTCCTATACGCACTGTCACATGGCACAGGCAGTAACCCCGAGATTACTACCTTTACGGTCCTGATTCTCAACTTCCTTCCTAATTCCATGTAGTCTGTTTTCAGGACCTCTTCCCTTTTCCTACCTATGTCGTTGGTACCAATATGTACCACAACCTCTGGCTGTTCTCCCTCCCACTGCAGGATATCGTGGACACGATCAGAAACATCCGGACCCTGGCACCTGGGAGGCAAACTACCATCCGAGTTTCTTTCCTGCGTCCACAATCGCCTGTCTGCTCCCCTAACTATAGAGTACCCTATCACTACTGCCTTTCTCTTCCTTTCCCTACCCTTCTGAGCCACAGGGCCGGACTCCGTGCTAGACAATTTAAAATGTCTAGTCCTGTGTTTTGAAATTTGTCATTTAAACCTTCAACTACTAATCCCATCTTTCTTTTATGGAGAAATAAGAGGATTTGTTCTTTTGCAGATTTATTTAGTGATGGTTGATTGATGTCTTTTGAAGAGTTAATTAGTAAGTATTCTCTCTCTCACACACATTTCTTGCAATATTTACAGGTTAGACATTTTCTACAAAAATTTGTTTCTACGTTTCTATATATGCAAGAATCTGATTTGTTGTATACTATTTTGAATATGAATCCCTTAGTGAGAGGCTCCATTGGTAGAATTTATAATTTATTTTTACTACAAAAAGATAACCTCTCACTATAGATTAAACAGGATTGGGAGAGAGAACTTAATATGACTTTTGTTAATGAAGATTGGTTGTGAGTTCTGAAAATGGTTAATTCTTCTTTGATATGTGCCAATCATTGTTTAATTCAGTTTAAAATTGTTCACTGTTGTTACTTAACAAAGGAGAGGCTATCCAAAATATTTCCTAATATAGATAATTATTGTGATAGGTGCAAAAATGAAGTAGCTACTTTGTCACATATGTTCTGGTCATGTCCCTCATTGAAATCTTTTTGGAAATCTTTATTTTCTACAATTTCTAAAGCTTTGAAAATTAATTTAAAACCTAATACATTGACTGTTCTATTTGGAATCGTTCCGCATCATATTCAGGATATTTCATTTTCAAACCAACATGTAATTGCATTCGTTACATTCTTGGCAAGAAGAGCTATTTTATTGAAGTGGAAAGATACCTCTGCTCCTACACTATCTCAATGGTTTTCCCACGTAATGATATGTCTTAGTTTGGAAAAAATTAGAAGTAGAACATTTGATCCCCAATTTGATTTTGAAATGATTTATCATTTAATTTGAATCAATTTACATGGTTTCCTTCCAATTTTATGTTATATAAATATGGTTTGGTGGCTGTTGCTTTCTTTTTCTTCTTTTATGTTTATAAATGATTGTAAGACGTATTGCTCCGGGAGTTAGTTCCTAATTTTTTTTTCTTTTTTTGTTTTATAGTTAGTGGGGTTTTTTTAGTTAGCTGGGGTTCTCTTTTTTCCTTCTTTTCTTTTTATAAATTTTTTTTCATTAGCATATGTAAGTTTTTTTTCCTTCAGCTTTATTAATTATATACATACTAATTTATTGAATTTCTGTATTTTATAGCTGCAGAAGATTATATATTAATAAAAAGATTTAAAATGAAAATGAAAAACTGCGACAATATTTAGCAAAGCACAATCCAGTCTTGGTACATTTGTTATATTTGTTTCTGATATCAAATGTATTATTCTAAACTAAAACTTTGAACTTTTGTACTAAATAATATTAGTTATATGTTATTATAAATGGTACCGCAATAAAAGCTTTAAAATCTGAAAAAAATTCTAGCCAAGAAGAAAAGAGCTTACAAAAGGTTCAGAAAATGAGGTAATGATAAAGATCTAGAAGATTATAAGGTGAGCAGGAAGGAGCTTAAGAAAGAAATTAGGAGAGCTAGAAGGGGCCATGAGAAGGCCTTGGCAGACAGGATGAAGGAAAACCCCAAGGCATTCTACAAGTATGTGAAGAGCAAGAGGACAAGGCGCAAGATAATAAGACCAATCAAATGTGACAGTGAGAAATTGTGTATGGAACAGGAGGAGATAGCAGAGGTACTTAATGAGTACTTTGCTTCAGTATTCACTATGGAAAAGGATCTTGGCCATCGTAGGGATGACTTACAGCGGACTGAAAAGCTTGAGCATGCAGATATTAAGAAAGAGGATGTGCCGGAGCTTTTTGAAAGCATCAAGTTGGATAAGTCACTGGGACAGGACGAGATGTACCGTAGCTACTGTGGGAGGTGAGGGAGGAGATTGCTGAGCCTCTGGCGATGACCCTTACATCATCAATGGGGACAGGAGAGGTTCTGGAGGATTGAAGGGGTGTGGATGGTCTTCCATTATTAAGAAAAGGAGTAGAGATAGCCCAGGAAATTATAGAACAGTGAATCTTACTTCAGTAGTTGAAAGTTGATGGAGAAGATCCTGTGAGGTGGGATTTATGAACATTTGGAGAGGCATAATAAGATTAGGAATAGTCAGCATGCTTTGTGAAAGGCAGGTTGTGCCTTATAAGCCTGATTGAATGAAAATCACATTGATAAAGGTAGAGCAGTAGATGCAGTGTATATGGATTTCAGCAAGGCATTTGACAAGGTACACCAAGCAAGGCTTATTGAGAAAGTAAGGAGGCATGGGATCCAAGGGGACATTGCTTGTGGATCCAGAACTGGCTTGCCCACAGAGGGCAAAGAGTGGTTGCAGACGGGTCATATTCTGCATGAAGGACAGTTACCAGTGGTGTGCCTCAGGGATCTGTTCTGGGCCCCTACTCTTTATGATTTTTATAAATGATCTGGATGAGGAAGTGGAGGGATGGGTTAGTAAACTTGCTGATGACACAAAGGTTGGAGGTGTTGTGGATAGTGTGGAAGGCTGTCAGAGGTTACAGCGGGACATTGATAGGATGCAAAACTGGGCTGAGAAGTGGCAGATGGAGCTTAACCCAGAAAAGTGTGAGAGTGTTCATTTTGGTAGGTCAAATATGATGGCAGAATATAGTATTAATGGTAAGACTCTTGGCAGTGTGGAAGATCAGAGGGATCTTGGGGTCCAAGTCCACAGGACACTCAAAGCTGCTGTGCAGGTTGACTCTGTGGTTAAGAAACCATACGGTGTATTGGCCTTCATCAATCGTGGAACTGAGTTTAGGAGCTGAGAGGTAATGTTGCAGTTATATAGGACCCTGATCAGACCCCACTTGGAGTACTGTGCTCAATTCTGGTCACTTCACTATAGGAAGGATGTGGAAACCATAGAAAGGGTGCAGAGGAGATTTACAAGGATGTTGCCTGGATTGGGGAGCATGCCTTATGAAAACAGGTTGAGTGAACAAAGACTTTTCTCCTTGGAGCGACGGAGAATGAGAGGTGACCTGATTGAGGTGTATAAGATGATGAGAGGCATTAATCGTGTGGATAGTCAGAGGCTGAAATGGCTAGCACGAGAGGGCACAGTTTTAAGGTGCTTGGACGTAGGTACAGGGGAGATGCCAGGGGTAAGATTTTTACGCGTTTGCAAGGCCTAAAGGCATAACCTGATATGCGTAATGCCCTGTCAATGTATTGAATGGCATCTTTTACTCATCACCCTCCCTGATATGGACCTGATTTACAGGCACTCTGAAATTTTGTGAATACCTTTGCCCCTTGGAGCATCTTGAAAACGGTATTCATAAGAGGAACGTGATGGCGATTTTTGGTCTTTATGTGGTTTTATCCGGTGCAGTCAATACACGGCCAGAGGCTCCCATCTTTCTTTTATATAAAGAAGAAACCTACGCCGGTGAGTGAGGTGGAGGGCCAGATGAAGCCAGTGGCAATAACTTCCTTTGTATCCTCCTCCATGGTGCTTCTCTCTGGGCCTGAGAGCATGTACAAATGACCCTGCGGAGAACAAGTAGCTGGCAGCAGGTCGTACCGTCAAAGCGGTGGAAGAGTCAAAGCATTCCCCTTGCTGAGGATCTCCTCTAAGTCCTTGTAAACAGAGGGGATTGTGACTGGTTTGGGTGTTGCTATCTCCTCCGGACCTTCTTTCGATGATGAGACTTCTTTGGCAACGGGGTGATTCAATGGCCTTCAGAGTCCTCTCTTTGAGCTCACAAAGTTCATCCATGGGAACAGAGACCAAATCAGAGTCGGACTCCCCGTTTGTATCCACTGGCGATGGCAGTGAGGCGTTACAGAGGGATCTTGCATCCCGGGGCTAGGCTTCAAGGAGTAGTGTAGAGGAGTCTTCCCCTTCCTTATGACATGGCAACTTGTTCCCTTCAGCTTAGTGGCAAGTCTCCCAGACTGCTCAGGCATCTCCTTGGTCTTCCCCGTCCTAGAAATTCCCTCTCTAGTTCCTGCGGTATTCCAACTAGGCTGCGTCAGGACTCGCACTGTCCCATTGCCCAAAACTGGTTTGTCTGCTCTTGAGGGCTGGAGTAGGTCTCCAGAAGGTCTCAGGTCCCCTTGTACTGAAGTCTACCCCCTTATAGATTGTTGGTCACTGGAGAGTCTAGGTGTCAGAACACCATGCCGTAACAAAGCTTCTTACAATGAGAAGCAATGATTCTCCCCTCCATCCAGTCCATGGAAGGCTTAAGAAGGGGCTGAGAAGAGCAAGAGGGGGGCATGAGAAGGCCTTGGCGAGTAGGGTAAAGGAAAACCCCAAGGCATTCTTCAATTATGTGAAGAAAAGATGACAGGAGTGAAGGTAGGACCAATTAGAGATAAAGGTGGGAAGATGTGCCTGGAGGCTGTGGAAGCGAGCGAGGTCCTCAATGAATACTTCCCTTCGGTATTCACCAATGAGAGGGAACTTGATGATGGGTTACCATACAAGGAACAGTCGATGGCTCTGGGTCTGTACTTGCTGTACTTGAATATGAGTGAGGTTGATGTTCTGGAGCATGTTGATATTAAGGGAGAGGAGGTGTTGGAGTTGTTAAAATACATTAGGACGGATAAGTCCTGAGGGCCTGATGGAATATTCCCCAGGCTGCTCCACGAGGCGAGGGAAGAGATTGCTGAGCCTCTGGCTAGGATCTTTATGTCCTCATTGTCCACGGGAATAGTACCTGAGGATTGGAGGGAGGCGAATGTTGTCCCTTTGTTCAAAAAAGGTAGTAGGGATAGTCCGGGTAATTATAGACCAGTGAGCCTTACGTCTGTGGTGGGAAAGCTGTTGGAAAAGATTCTCAGAGATAGGATCTCTGGGCATTGAGAGAATCATGGTCTGATCAGGGACAGTCAGCATGGCTTTGTGAAGGGCAGATCGTGTCTAACAAGCCTGATAGAGTTCTTTGAGGAGGTGACCAGGCATATAGATGAGGGTAGTGCAGTGGATGTGATCTATGTGGATTTTAGTAAGACATTTGACAAGGTTCCACACAGTAGGCTTATTCAGAAAGTCAGAAGGCATGGGATCCAGGGAAGTTTGGCCAGGTGGATTCAGAATTGGCTTGCCTGCAGAAGGCAGAGGGTGGTGGTGGAGGGAGTACATTCAGATTGGAGGATTGTGACTAGTGGTGTCCCACAAGGATCTGTTTTGGGACTTCTACTTTTCGTGATTTTTATTAACGACCTGTATGTGGGGGTAGAAGGATGGGTTGGGAAGTTTGCAGAGGACACAAAGGTTGGTGGTGTTGTAGATGGTGTAGAGAATTGCTGAAGATTGCAGGGAGACATTGATAGGATGCAGAAGTGGGCTGAGAAGTGGCAGATGGAGTTCAACCCGGGGAAGTGTGAGGTGGTACACTTTGGAAGGACAAACTCCAAGGCAGAGTACAAAGTAAATGGCAGGATACTTGGTAGTGTGGAGGAGCAGAGGGATCTTGGGGTACATGTCCACAGATCCCTGAAAGTTGCCTCACAGGTGGATAGGGTAGTTAAGAAAGCTTATGAGGTGTTAGCTTTCATAAGTCGAGGGACAGAGTTTAAGAGTCGCGATGTAATGATGCAGCTCTGTAAAACTCTGGTTAGGCCACACTTGGAGTACTGTGTCCAGTTCTGGTCATCTCACTATAGGAAGGATGTCAAAGCACTGGAAAGGGTACAGAGGAGATTTACCAGGATGCTGCCTGGTTTAGAAAGTTTGCATTATGATCGGAGATTAAGGGAGCTAGGGCTTTACTCTTTGGAGAGAAGGAGGATGAGAGGAGACATGATAGAGGTGTACGAGTTAATAAGAGGAATAGATAGAGTGGATAGCCAGCGCCTCTTCTCCAGGGCACCACTGCTCAATACAAAAGGATATGGCATTAAGGTAAGGGGTGGGAAGTTCAAGGGGGATATTAGAGGAAGTTTTTTTACCCAGAGAGTGGTTGGTGTGTGGAATGCACTGCCTGAGTCAGTGGTGGAGGCAGATACACTAGTGAAGTTTAAGAGACTACTAGACAGGTATATGGAGGAATTTAAGGTGGGTGGTCATATGGGAGGCAGGGTTTGAGGGTCAGCACAACATTGTTGGCCAAAGGACCTGCATTGTGCTGTACTATTCTATGTTCTATGTTCTATGTGCTTTGTTATGCTGGGACAGGAAAGGTTACCCGAGGATCAGGGGTATGATTGGAGAGATAATAATGTCGAAACTAATGTCCTCCACATGATCCCCTATCCTCATCTGCAGTTCTATAGTCTGTTGCTTCATCTGTCTGGGCAAGGACTGCCTCAACTCTTGCAGTGCTATGTCAAACTGACGGACGGATCGTCGGTCCAGAAAATTAACCACTGCCCCCCCAACCCCGCCATCCACAAAAGCCTTCACCTTCCTCAAGTTCTTACCACTTCAATGCGGAACCAGAATCTGCGGGATTGGGGGTAGTGGCTGCGACCATCACAGTCCTTCCAACACTGGACGGTCCCAGCAGTCCCTCAGGTGGCTGCAGCTTTGGACATTTGGCCCACAGGTGACCTGATTCTCTGTAGTAAAAGTAGCAACTTTGACTCCAACGCCGGGAACTCTCATTGGCAGAGAGTCTAGTGTGACCGACCTGCACGGGTTTGACTGGACCTTGAGCAGGTGGTGGGCTGGTCATGGTCCAAGATTGGGGAGTGGCACTGTGATGTGTTGGGACCAGGCTTGGATCAGCACTCCTTGACCTCGTGAAGTGGTCCTACTTTCCTCTGCCAGACGATTATCGAGACAGATGGACTGGTCGATGGAAACGTCTTAGTTCTCTGCTGGTTCTCCCAAGTGGAGGGCATCCTTCAGTTTGTCTCAGAGTCTGTGTCAGCACAGTGTGGCCAAAGCCTCCAGGTGCCAACCACTCTCCTGGGCTAAGTCTGAAATTCGATCACGTAGTCGGCTGCCCAACTGTCCCCTGTTGTTGAATCTTCATCAGGCAGTCTGAGGATCGGCTGGCTCTGGCGTGGTGACGAAAGACCTTCCTCATGGCGGTGATGAACTCCCCCAAACCAGCGCAGAACTCTGACTTACGTTCCCAATGCGCGTTGGCCAAGGCCTGGGCTCTTTCAGTCAGGAGAGAGATAATGAAGGCCACTTTTCTGTGCTCCGAAGGGAACCAGGACAGCTAAAGTTCAAGTACTAATGAGCATTGAATGAGGAAGCTGTGGCACGAGCCCGGGTCACTGTCGAATCTCTCCGGGGTTGGGAGATTACTGGCTCCAGAGCAGGGCAGACTGGTTCTCACAAACGACTCTGGCCTCCTCCTTGTGAAAGTTGACCAATGGCTACCTGGAGCTTGTGAATCTCCAGGCTCGGTGTGAAAATATCTCACTGTGGTTGGTCACAGCGGAACGATAGTCTCTGATACCCCTCTGGGTCCATGTTGGCTAAATCGTACAGTGACGAGAGTCCTTGACAAGGATGGCTTGGATCCATCTGCTGGAGTATCCAAGGCTGGGATTGAGACACGGTCTCAAATGGGATTGAGAAACTGAGTACAAACCAAACCCTAGACAAAATTACTGATAATCTTAAGAATGAGCACTGAACTTATGTTCAGGTGTTCTTTAAATACTCAATTCTTGGCGCCCACGCACCAGTGAGGATAGGAACAGGGTGATTTGGCAGATAAATGCCTGACTGAGAAGCTGCTGCAGGTAGCAGGGCTTCAGGTACTTGGATCATTGGGATCTCTTCTGGGCGAGGTATGACCTATTCAAAAGTGACAGGTTGCACCTCAACGCGTGGGGGACCAATAATGTTGAGGGCAGGTTTGTTCGAGCTGTTGGTGAGGGTTTATACTAATTTGGCAGGGGGGTGGGAACTGGAGTGAAAGGACTCAGGATTGGATGGATGGTAAAAAATGCACGATAGTGTGCAGTCAGACTGTCAGGAAGGGCAGGCAAGATGATAGCACATAATTGCAGCCAGCAGGGTGAGTATCAGTACATTAGGGATGCAGAATCAAAAAGGATAGCAAATGCAGCACTCAAAGTGTTATATCTCAATGCGTGGAGGATGAGAAATAGGGTGGATGATTTTGTTGCACTTTTGCAGCTTGTCAGTATGACATTGTGGCAATCACTGAATCGTGGATGAAGGATGGTTGTAGTTGGGAGCTGAATGTCCAAGGTTACACATTGCATTGGAGGGATAGGTAGGTAGGCAGACGGGTTGGCGTGGCTCTACTGGTAAAGAATGGCATTAAGTCATTAAAAGATGTAACATAGGATCAGAAGATATTGAATCCTCGTGGGTTCAATTAAGAAATTGCAAGAGTAAAAGGAGCTGATGGCAGTTATGTACTGGCCTCCCAACAGTAGCTGGGATGTGGACTACAGATTACAATGGGAAATAGAAATGGTATGTCAAAAAGGGGTAATGTTATGATAGTCTTGGGAGATTTTAACATGCAGGTGGATTGGGAAAGTTAGATCGTTAGTCATAGTCATAGTCATAGTCATACTTTATTGATCCCGGGGGAAATTGGTTTTCATTACAGTTGCACCATAAATAATTAAATAGTAATAAAACCATAAATAGTTAAATAGTAATATGTAAATTATGCCAGGAAATAAGTCCAGGACCAGCCTATTGGCTCAGGGTGTCTGACCCTCCAAGGGAGGAGTTGTAAAGTTTGATGGCCACAGGCAGGAATGACCTCCTATGACGCTCTGTGTTGCATCTCGGTGGAATGAGTCTCTGGCTGAATGTACTCCTGTGCCCACCCAGTACATTATGCTAATGGATCTCATGAGAGTGAATTTGTAGAAGGCCTACAGGATGGCTTTTTAAAGCAGTTAGTAGTAGTGGGTCGTCTCTAGCGCACAGAAGATCATCGGGACACAGCTCCCAGCCCCGGAGGACACCTGCAGCTCATGCTGCCTAAGGAAAGCTGCAAGCATCTGTAAGGACAATACACACCCATGCAATCGCAAACACAAGCAATTCTGCAGATGCTGGAAATTCAAGCAACACACATCAAAGTTGCTGGTGAACGCAGCAGCAGGCCAGGCAGCATCTCTAGGAAGAGGTACAATCGACGTTTCAGGCCGGCACCCTTCGTCAGGACTAACTGAAAGAAGGGCTTGTAAGAGATTTGAAAGTAGGAGGAGGAGGGGGAGATCCAAATTCATAGGAGAAGACAGGAGGGCGAGAGATGGAGCCAAGAGCTGGACAGGTGATTGGCAAAAGGGATATGAGAGGATCATGGGACAGGAGGCCCAAGGAGAAGGAAAAGGGGGGAAAAACCCAGAGGATGGGCAAGGGGTATAGTGAGAGGGACAGAGGGAGAAAAAGGAGAGAGAGAGAAAGAATGTGTGTATGTAAATAAATAACGGATGGGGTACGAGGGGGAGGTGGGGCATTAGCGGAAGTTTGAGAAGTCAATGTTCATGCCATCAGGTTGGAGGCTACCCAGACGGAATATAAGGTGCTGTTCCTCCAACCTGAGTGTGGCTTCATCTTTACAGTAGAGGAGGCCGTGGATAGACATATCAGAATGGGAATGGGATGTGGAATTAAAATGTGTGGGCACTGGGAGATCCTGCTTTCTCTGGCGGTCAGAGCGTAGGTGTTCAGCAAAACGACCTCCCAGTCTGCATTGGGTCTCGCCAATATATAGAAGGCTACATTGGGAGCACTGGACGCAGTATATCACCCCAGCCGACTCACAGGTGATGTGTCCACATTGACATGTCAAAACATCGCTCAGGGACCTGAAAAAGTGCTAATGGCACCTGAACATGAGTTAATTTTTGCCCGCTGGCACTCCACACAAGCTGCAGTCCAATCCAATCATGCACATCCTCTCTGAGGCCGTGCAAACAAACTTAAGTGCAGCCAGTTTCTGTGAGGCCTTCCAGTCTGGATGTGAGAAGCCATGTATAAAACAACCCGTCTCCAGTTTGCAGGCATGATGGGGTGAGGACAACCGGTTGAGACATCACACAGGAGAGAAACTCCAGTTTCCCCAAACCTAACGTCAGCCAACCACAGGCCCATTAACTCTGTTCGGTAAGCCTGGACCTCTGTGTCAATAACTTGGTCGGCTGCCATGCCAGTGTAGTCAGCTCCTGTGTGTATGGCCTCAACAGCTGGCCATGAGATGCAATTAGCCATGGCATTATTTTTCCCCTTCATGTTGTATATCAGTTGTGAACTTTGATAGGTAGGCCAGGTGGTGTTGCTGCCACGCAGACCAGGGTCTGATATTTTGGCCATCACATGCACAAGGGGTTTGTGGTCAATGAATGCCGTGAAATGGCGACCCATGAAAATAACAGACAGCCAAATAGAGATCAAAAAGTTCACGGTCAACACACATAAAATGCTGGTGGAATGCAGCAGGCCAGGCAGCATCTATAGGAAGAAGTAAATTCGACGTTTTGGGCTGAGACCTTTAGTCAGGACTAACTGAAAGAAGAGTTAGTAAGAGATTTGAAAGTGGGAGGGGGAGGAGGAGATCCGAAATGATAGGAGAAGACAGGAGGGGGAGGGATGAAGCTAAGAGCTGGAAGGTTGATTGGCAAAAGGGATACAAGGCTGGAGAAGGGAGAATCTATCTCTGGCCCATTCCCATTCTGATATGTCTATCTATGGCCTCTCCTACTGTCAAGATGAAGCCACACTCAGGTTGGAGGAACAACACCTTATATTCCGTCTGGGTAGCCTCCAACCTGATGGCATGAACGTTGACTTCTCAAACTTCTTCTAATGCCCCACCTCCCCCTCGTACCCCATCCGTTATTTATTTACATACACATATTCTTTCTCTCTCTCTCCTTTTTCTCCCTCTGTCCCTCTCACTATACCCCTTGCCCATCCTCTGGGTTTTTCCCCCCTCCTCCTTTTCTTTCTCCCTGGGCCTTCTGTCCCATGATCCTCTCATATCCCTTTTGCCAATCAATTGTCCAGCTCTTGGCTCCATCCCTCCCCCGCCTGTCTTCTCCTATCATTTTGGATCTCCCTCCCCCCCCCCGCTTTCAAATCTCTTACTAGCTCTTCTTTCAGTTAGTCCTGACGAAGGGTCTCGACCCGAAACGTCGACTGTATCTCTTCCTAGAGATGCTGCCTGGCCTGCTGCGTTCACCAGCAACTTTTATGTGTGTTACACCCATTAAATCATCTGTTTGAACTTCTTCCACCTGGCAGACGTTATAAGATTTTCTATGCCCGTACTTCCAGACTGAAAAATAGCTTTTTCCCCAAAGCTATAATTGCTTTGAACCAATCGATCAAGCATCATCCATAAGTTTGTCATATTGCTACTTTAATACTGGTTTTATGGCTGTCATGCATCTAAATTGTGCTTTTGTACTGCTGGACATTGCTTTTACTAGTTGGTTACTTGATTTTATTTATTGTATTTGTTGTTTTATAGCATTGAGTACGAGAGTTGCAAACTCATTTTCACTGTATTGGTGCATGACAAATTGTACTATGCAATGACAATAAAGGTATTTCATTTCAGTTTGTCATTGGGCCTACTAGAGGATCAGCTATACTGGATTGAGTATTATGTAATGAACCTGAGGTGATTAGGGAGCTTACGGTAAAAGAAAACTTAAGAGGCAGTGATCACAATATGAGTGAGTTCAAACTGAAATTTGATAGGGAGAAAGTAAAGTCTGACGGAGCAGTATTTCAGAGGAGTAAAGGAAATTACAGTGGTATGAGAAAGAAGTTGGCCAAAGAAAATTGGAAGGAGATGCTGGCAGGGATGTCAGCAGAACAACAATGGCTTGAGCTTCTTGGAAAAATGAAGAAGCTGCAGGATTGATGTATTCCAAAAACGAAGAAATACACAAATGTGAATATAGTACAACTGTGGCTGACAAGGGAAGTCAAAGCTAATGTAAAACCAAAAGAGAGAGTGTCACGTAGCCCGTGACAAGAGTAAAGAACCAGCAGAAATAGAAAACACTTTGGAGTCCAGTATTGCTATTAACTAATAATGTTTATTAGTAACTACACAATACAGTAATATAAATGTAGATAAATCAAACAGCTTAGCAATGATTATAGAAGTAAGTAAATCAGTAAGTGTGGAAATATATGAAAATCAAGCCTCTTCAAGTCTAGGGGTAAAAAGATACAGTCTTACGATGATGAGTAAAGTTCAGTTCAGTTCAGTTCGTGGTATTGAGTTGAGTAGTGATGGAGAGAGAGAAAGGGAGAGATCTGAGTCCTCAGCTGAGCTGACGCTGTCCATCTCGTTGTCCTCCAAAATCCTTTAAAAGTAACCGACTGTGACCACAACAGAGGGGACCAATTTTCTGTGGTGGAGCTATCACCCAGGCAAGGGTGGACACGTGGACAACTCCCCACCAGTCACTGCCTTTTCTTTTCACTGCAAGAGCCACTGATCGATCTGCCTGATCGATCCTCCAAAAACCCACTTTTTCTGCGGGTACAACAAAGCTCATTCAGTGTCCAAAACATGTGTCTGAGCTCTATATCTTCTGACCTTGTATTTTATCTTCCCGTGCTGAGCACCAACAGTCTCTCAAATAACTTCACCCTTCTCTCTCTGTGTAAGAATACAAGCAGGCAATGTCCTTGGAGAAAGTATAAACAACCTGTGAGCAGTCTTCTTCTCTCTCTCTCTTTTCAAAACAACATGTCGGTGTTAAATAACTCTCTCTCTCTCTTTTCAAAAACACAGTTCATAGGGGTAATTCAGGACCCCATCACAAGAGCATACAACAAAGCAAAAGCTGGTGGGAAGACAGAGGATTGGGAAGCTGTTAAAACCCTACAGAAACAACTAATAGAATCATTGGGAGAGAAAAGATAAAATATGAAAGCAAAGTAGCAAACAATACAGAGGTGGATAGAAAAAGCTTTTCCAAGTATATATAAAAAATAAAAGTGAGATGAGAGTGGATATAGGACCGCTAGAAAATGAGGCTGGAAAAATAATAATGGGGGACAAGGAGATGGCGGATGAACTAAACGAGTATCTTGCATCAGTCTTCACTGTGGAAGACAGTAGTGATGTGCCAGGCATTGAAGGGTGTGAGGGAAGAGAAGTGAGTGCAGTTACTATTACAAGGGAGAAGGTGCTCAAAAAGCTGAAAGACCTAAAGGTGCATTATCACCCGGAGCAGATGAACTGTGCCCTAGGGTTCTGAATGTGGTAGCGGTTGAGATTGTGGAGGCGTTAGTAATGATCTTTCAAGAATCATTGGACTCTGGCATGGTTCCAGAGGACTGGAAAATTGCAAATGTCACTCCACTCCTTCAGAAAGGAGGGAGGCAGCAGAAAGGAAATTATAGACCAGTTAGCCTGACCTCAGTGGTAGGGAAAATGTTGGAGTCAATTGTTAAAGTTAAAGATGAGGTTATGGAGTACTTGGTGACACAGAACAAGTTAGGACAAAGTCAGTATGGTTTCCTTAAGTGAAAATCCTGCCTGATGAACCTGTTGAAATTCCTTGAGGAGATTACAAGTAGGATAGATAAAAGGGATGCAGTGGATGTTGTATATTCGGACTATTCAGGAGACCTTTGACAAGGTGCTACATGTGAGGCTGCTTACCAAATTAAGAGCCCACAGTCTTACAGGAAAGTTACTAACATGATTAGAGCCTTGGCTGATTGGTAGGAGGCAGTGAGTGGGAATAAAAGGATCCTTTTCTGGTTGGCTGCCAGTGGCTAGAGGTGTTCCATAGGAGTCAGTGTTGGGACCGCTTCTTTTTATTCTGTGTATCAATGATTTAGTTGATGGATTAGATGCCTTTGTTGCCAAGTTTTAAGATAAATGGAGGGCAGGGATTGTTGAGGAAACAAGAAGGCTGCAGAATAACTTAGACAGATTAGGAGAATGGGCAAGTAAGTGGCAAGTGAAATACAATGTTGGAAAGTGCATGGCCATGCACTTGGTTGTAGAAATAAATGTGCGGACTGCTTCTAAATGGGGAGAAAATCCAAAAATCTGAGATGCAAAGGGACTTGGGAGTCCTTGTGCAGAACACCCTAAAGGTTAACTTGCAGGTTGAGTTGGTGGTGGGGAAGGCAAATGCAATGTTAGCATTCATTTCAAGAGGTCCAGAATACAAGAGCAGGGATGTGATGCTGAGGCTTTATAAATTACTGGTGAGGCCCCACCTTGAGTATTGTGAACAGTTTTGGTCTCCTTATCTAAGAAAAGATGTGCTGGCATTGGAGAGGGTTCAGAGGAGGTTCACAAGGATGATTCCAGAAAAGAAAGGGTTACCATATGTGGAAACTTTGATGGCTCTGGGCCTGTACACCCTGGAATTTAGAAGGATAAGGGGGTATCTCGTTGAAACCTTTCAAATGTTGAACAGCCAAATAGAGTAGATGAGAAGGGATGTTTCCCATGGTGGGGGAGTCTAGGACAAGAGGGATGTCTATTTAAGACAGAGATGCAGAGAAATTTCTTTAGCCAAAGGATGGTGAGTTTGTTACCACTGTCGTTAGATGCATTTATGGAGATTGATAAGAGTATTGATTGGCCATGGCATCAAAGGTTACACAGAGAAGTCTGGGGAGTGGGGCTGAGGAGGGGAAGAAAAAAGGATCAGCCGTGACTGAATGGCGGAGCAGACTCGATGGGCCAAGTGTCCTAATTCTGCTCTTACATTTTATGATCATAAAACATGATCATCAATTAATGGGGAAGTCCTCAGCCCTTAAAGAGCCCATCCCAGCTATCCAAACTCCGAAGAGTTAGAGCATTTAACTCTTTAAAGCTGGCGTGTTTGGTTGCGTCACGTAAGAGTTCCCCCACAATGCCTCACTGGTTGAGTTCCCCAGTCTGTCCTTACAGAGCACAGCCATGACATTTTCCTTGACTAGTAATATAATTCCTTCTCCTTTAATCCTTCCTGCTCTGTCACATCTAAGAAAGTGGAACCTCAGAATACTGAGCTGCCATTCCTGCCCCTCCTGCAAACACGTCTCACTAATGGCTACAACATTATAATTCCAGGTGTTGATCCATGCCCTGAACTCATCTACCTTTCATACCATACTTCTTGTATTGAAATATACACAGCTCAACCTTTTGATTCCTGACTTTGTTTGAGGTCTTAACAAATTCTCCACTCTGGTTCCCACCCCACTGCAATCCTAGTTTAAACCCACCTCTGTGCAGTACTAGGAAACCTTCCCATTAGGATATTAGTCCCCTTCAAGTTCAGGTGCAAAGTGTCTCTTCTGCACAGGCCCCACCTTTCCTGGAAGAGAGCCCAATGATCCAAAAATCAGCTCCAACTCCTTTGCCATGTGTTAAACTGTATATGGCCTCACTAGCACACCGCATGGGTAGCAATCGTGAGATCACTACCCTGGAGGTCCTGCCCTTTAACTTAACACCGAACTCCCTGAACTCAGTTTGCAGAACCTTGTCACTTATCCTACCTATGCCATTGGTATCTACAGTACATGGACCACGACCTCAGGCTGTTCACCTCAGATTTGATCCAAGATGTCCTGGACCTGGCGTCTGGGAGGCAACATATCATCTAGGATTCTCGTTCTTGTCCATAGAACCTCCTTTCTGTTCCCCTAGCAAATAAATCCCCTTTGACCACAACTTGCCTCTTCCCCTCCTTTCCTTCTCTGTAACAGAACTAGGCTCAGTGCCAGAGACCTGACCACTGTGACTTTCCTCTGCTAGGCCATCCCCCCTCCCAACAGTATCCAAAGTGATATACCTGTTGTTGAGGGGGATGGCCACAGGGTACTCTGCAATGGTTGTATAACCCTTTTCCCAATTTCCTGTGTCCTGCACCTTGGGTTTAATCACCTCTCTGTATGTCCTATCTGTCACCCCCTCAGTCTTCTGAATGATCCAGAGTTCTTCCAGTTCCAGCTCCAACTCCTGAGTGGATCGTTAGAAGCTGCAATTGGATGCACTTCTCGCAATATTGTCGTCAAGGACACTGGAGGTCTCCTTGCCTTCCCATATTCTGCAAGAGGAGCATTTCACTCTCCTGCCTGGCACCTTTACTGTTACTAACTGAGCAACTACAAAGAATGAAATAAATGATAAACTGTGGGGAAGAAGGCTTTTCTTGCCTTTTCTCTCTCAAGCCTCTCCTGGCTGAAGCCACGAAGAGCTAAAGCCTCAAAAACCCCAGTCTAACTCTGACCACTCCACTAATGGCTGATCCAACAATGGCTGATCCTCTTGCCCCTGACTTACTTTAATTTGTTCTTGCCGATCAATCCCGAAAGCTGATTGGCCGCTGTTCAAAGCCCTAAACTGCTGCTTTTTCTACTCAGTTGGTGAACCTGAGTGAGACAAGTCTGATCTTCTGATCTCCGTCTGGGACACGAGAGCAATTTCTTCATGGAGAGGGTGGTGCAGATATGAAGTGATTGACGTGGGTACAATAACAACATTGAAAAGATACTTGGGCAGGTACATGGACAGGAAAGATTTAGAGCAACATGTGCCAAACATGGGAAAATGGGACTAGTTGAGTTGGGCAACTTGATTAGCATGGATAAGCTCTATGAATCTAAATCTCTGAATGATAAAGATCACGCACAAGATCAGAGTGTGAGACTGATTTTGATGGAAAGGGAGGAGAGTTGTATGTATTAAACTGATCTGAGGCGTTCAAGATTCAAGATTCAAAAAACTTTATTGTCATTCTAACCGTACATCAGCTCTGCAGAACAGAATGAGACAGCATTTCCCAGGAGCAGTGCAATCATAACATAAGAAACGCAACACTAAATAATAAACATAACAATAAATAGTAAAACACAACAGCCACATGTCAGTTCAAATCAAGTTATAAGTGTCCAGTGCAAGTTAAAAGTGTCCAAAGCAGAGTCAGGTAGAGCAGCTATTTAGCAGTCCGACTGCCTGTGGGAGGAAGCTGTTTAGTAGCCTTGTGGTTTTAGTTTTGACGCTCCTATAACGTTTGCCTGATGGCAGAAGAACAAACAGTTCATGAAGAGGGTGTGAGAGGTCTTTAATGATGTACCGTGTCTTATGGAAGCATCGACTCTGAAAGAGGTCTTGGACAGAAGGTAGGGAGACCCCAATAACCTTCTCTACTCCCCTAACCACCCTCTGCAAGGCTTTTTTTGTCGACAGCACTGCGGCTGGAGTACCAGGTTGTGATACAAAAGGTCAGCACACTCTCAACCACGCCTCTGTAGAATGTAGTTAAGATGTTAGTGGGGAGTGATGCTTGTTTAAGCTTCCTCAGAAAGTTCAATCTCTGCTGGGCCCGTTTCACAATCCCAGTGGTGTTCTTGGACCAGGTGAGATTGTCCGAGATCTGCACCCCAAGGAACTTGATGTTTTCCACTCTCTCCACTGTGGAGCCGCTGATGCTGAGGGGTGTGTGCTCAGGCTGAGACCGTCTGAAATCGACGATCATCTCCTTGGTTTGGTGACATTAAGCATCAAGTTATTATCACTGCACCAGCTCTCTAGGTGTTTGACCTCCTCCCTGTACATTGTTTCATCATTTTTGCTGAAGAGCCCCACCACTGTGGTATCATCAGCAAATTTAATGATCAGGTTCTCCTTGAATCTGGCTGCACAGTGATGTGTTAGCAGTGTAAACAGCAATGGGCTAAGCACACAGCCTTGTGGGAATCCAGTGCTCAGTGTGATGGAGTCAGAGATGTTCCTGCCAACACGGACTGACTGGTCTCTCTGTCAAGAAATCCAGAATCCAGCGACACATGCCAGTGTTAAGGCCAAGCAGCGACAGTTTCTCCACTAGTCTCTGCGGGATGATGGTATTGAACGCTGAACTGAAATCAATGTACAGGATTCCGGCATAAGTGTCTTTGTTGTCCAAGTGAGAGAGAACTGTGTGCAGTGTGGTGGATATTGCGTCCTCCGTAGAGCGATTTGGACGATAAGCAAACTGTAGATGATCCAGCGATGAGGGGAGGCTGGCTGTGACATGAGGCTTGACAAGCCGTTCAAAACATTTCATCACTATGGGAGTCAGGGCAACGGGACGGTAATCATTCAGACAGGCTACAACTGATTTCTTTGCTACAGGGATGATTGTGGAGGTTTTGAAGCATCTGGGGACAATGGCTTGACTAAGGGAGATGTTGAAAATGTCTGTCAGGACATCTGTTGATACATCAGCACATTCCTTGAGCACACGTCCAGGGATGCTGTCGGGACCTCCCGCTTTTCGTGGGTTGACCCTGACAAGGGTCCTCCGTGTTTGTCCTCAGATCTAAACCTAAAGTAGAAACTATGGGAGTATTGGCAATACTTGTTGCCAGAGGGAAACAGGGCCTGAAGTTTGGGGTCCCGTCATCAGCTATTCTGGGGGTTTATTCTGAAGATCGGAGCCCATAATTCAATGGGAAGTCAAAGCCTAATGGCTGAAGCCTGGAGACTGGATGCCCAGCGGGCTGTCATGGAATTGGGGGACTGTCCGTGTCTGTGGGTGGGTGGGAGGGAGGAAAGTGGTTTGTTTTGCTGTTGTTTTGTACCTTGTTCCGTATGAATTCTGGGTTCTGTCGAGATTTGGGGGCATGCTATGACGGCGCTGGAATGTGTGGTAACACTTGCAGGCTGTCGCAGTGAGTATGTTGGTTCTTAAGACAAGTGATGTATTTCACTGTATGTTTCAATGTACATGTGATAAATAAATCTGAATCTTAAATTTCTTTTGTGCAATTAATATGTTGAATACATTAATTATATTGTCATGTTAAATATGATAATAGCGTGCATAGACAGCCATGAAACTTTTCCTGGAGACTTCAGACGTCTTTAACCACGAGTCTTTTTTTTAAGAATGACTTTGCAAATTCTTTCAAGAATTTCCTTAATCCCATCGTCGATAAGGAGGTTGAATTCAGAGCCAGAAACGGGTAGTTACAAAAAATCACGTGACGCGAGATGACTGAGTGGGGAAAGTGAAATCAAAAGAGAAATAAGTTATAGCGGTGCAGAAAACCCCTCAGTAGTGTTACCCTTCCTGTTGCTGGCGGTCTCGGCTGCGAGGAGAGCTCTCAACTGCAAGGTATTTTAAACATTGCTGGCGAAACCCTATGCCTTTCGAACCGTAGTTTCAAACCCTTCCAAACTCCAAATTCATCTCGCTACGCTAATGCTTGCACACGAATCAATCGCGCCCAGAGGCGTAAACTCGATAAAGCCTCCCACTTCATCTCTCAATAACAGGAAACTTCTAACTTCCGCAGTTAGTTTGGTTGATGCTATTTCCCCCTATAATTTTAAAACTAATTTGCAACTGGCGATGGGGTCTTCAAGCGATGTTTTCTTAAGCCTTCTAAGTCCCAGTGTAGGAGACTATTGAGTGCAACCACTGATTTATGTGTTGTCCAGCCCACCCAAGAAGAAGCAACGTGCAGGTGTGCCGATGCTGTGATATTTGTCCCCAATTGTCGACCCCAAAGCACTCGAGTTCCTCACGGTAGGTCTGATTTTATCGGTACACCGGGTTTGAAGGGCCGGATAGTCTGTTCCCGATGGTTTTGATACTTCCGGTGGTGGAAGCCCATCTCTTCTGGGGTCCTTTGGGCTCCTTTCACCCCTTCCTAATGGTCGCAACCCCATCTACGGATCCGCTCGACCAGTCGCGGCGATCCTCTCACCGCCCCCGACCCCCATTACAGACGTAACGGTTCCCTCCCGCCGAACGCCGGTGGCTCGATGACGGTTACAAGCGCACCAGGTAGCACACAGGTAAGAGTCAGGACTTGAGGAAGAAAATGCCCCACGTATGAGGAAAATATTATAAGCCAATCCAACTTGCCAATTATCAAACAGATAATTCCCACAAAACCCTGAGAAACTTGTTCTATCGTGTAGGCGTTGAACATTCAGGACTTGTATCAGATCTCAGGCTAGCCCGAAGTTTCAGATGAATCTGACGCCTCCTGCATCTCTGATTGTATGGAAGCGGAGTCAGGTTTAATATCACTGACATATTGCATGCCATGAAATTTGTAGTGTTGTGGCAGTATTACAGTGCAATACAATAAATTACAATAAGAAATGTTATACAAGTTAAATAAGAGTGCAAAGAGAGAGCAAAAATAGTGAGGTAGTGCTCTTAGGTTGGTTCATTGTCCGTTCAGAAATCTGATGATAGTGGGTAGAAACTGTTCCTGAAATGTTGGAACTGTTCCTATATCTCCTCCCTGATGGTAGTAATAAGCAAAGAGCCTCCCTGGTTGGTGGGCGCCCTTAACGATGGACGTCAGCTTTGTGAGCATCACGGTTTTGAAGATGGTAGCAGTAAGCCACGTACTCTCTCATCTAATTATCTTCCTTTTATTTCCTCGCCCTACTGACTGGTTGACAAAGACTCTCACAGATAGGCATCGAACCGGGACACAGTCACTTGACTGTCACACCTGTTTCAAGAGCCACCAACACCAGGAGGACGTCTTCCACCACACACGAGATCAGCATCGGGTTTAAGCATGCTCTCGAAAATAAGAGAGTACTATACCGGAGGTTAGTTCAGAGTTGCTTCTAAATATTTGCAATATCACCTGGGTCTCGCAATAGAAAAACACTCTTAGTATTAAGCTTCAGTCGCTGTCCAAGGCATAAATTTGAATGCTCTATAATAAGGTTAGAGCTTGAAAAGCAGCAATTAAAGTATGTACTGACTGGGAGAAGTGAATGGAAAAGGGTTGTTGGATGACTGAGGGATAGGAGCCAAGGAACTGGAGCATATAGTATCATTCATTCATCCTTCCGTCAGAAGGACGTGAATCTGTACAATTCATTGCCATAGACGGCTGCCAAGTCATTTGAAGCAGAGGTGAATAGGTTCATGATTAATAAGGGTGTCAAAGGTTACAGAGAGAAGGCAAAACAATGAGTGGAATAATAAATGAGCTATGATGGAAATGGGGAGCAGACTCGTTGGGCTGTATGGCTTAATTCTGTTCCGAGGTCTAATGGGACACCAGCCCTCGATGGAAATGCTCTAGATGGAGCAAATTAGTTCTCTGCCAAACAATGAGTGTGTACATGAATTAAAGGACACTCGAACATAATTGACAGGTTTTGCTTTAGTCTGAGCAGAATCCAGTACAGGTTAGTTGCTGCTAGACGTCCATTTCCAGAATCCAATAAAAAAATTATGTCTGCTTCAGTCACCAGGGCAGTATGCAGTAAAGTGGCAAACGTGTTGACTATTTGGAGAGCAATGCCATTCTGTCCCTGTAAGACATTACCAAGGCATCACCATTGTGATCTGTAGAACAGGTACTGTCCATGGGAAATATAAATTAATAAACTGTACATTTCTTTACACTTCAAACAATTATTGCTGTTTTCTGATTAGGCTTTAAAGTAAGTGCAAATGACAAAAGAGTCTGCTTAATTGTAGATTCAGTACTGTAAGCTGTCTGTAGCAGGATTCAAAATCCTGATGAAATAATTTTGTGGAAAGTTATTACAACAAAAACAGAAGGGCAGGATTTTAAATAATTTTGATTATATTTGTTCAGTGGTTGCAAATGAACCTAATGATACTACAATAGTAAGAAGGTTTGAGAACATAGTTTGTTTTGTTGATATCAATATATATACTCAGTAGCCACTTCATTAGGTACTCATGCTAGTTAGATTAGATTAGGTTAGATTTTGAGGACACACAGTCCTCTTTTATGGTCATTTAGTAATGCATGCATTAAGAAATGATACAATGTTCCTCCAGAAAGATATCACAGAAACACAAGACAAACCAAGACTAAAAAAACTGACAAAAACCACATATTTATAACATATAGTTACAACAGTGCAAAGCAATACCGTAATTTGATGAAGAACAGACCATGGGCACGGTAGATAGTTAATGCAAATACCTATTTCAGTCGAAGCAAGTAGCTGAAGAAGTGAGCGGAAGAATTCGGGTCGAAAAAGTCGTGTTTTCTTTTTAAAAACTGCTCAGGGAGAAGGGTCTGCACTGCGCAGGCGCGTGATGTAGCGCGCCAAGGTTTAAAAAGCAGACCACCATATACAGCGGCCATCGTTGTAGCGGCCATTGTCGGAGTGGACTGAGTCAGAGTGGGGCGGCTTTGGCTCAAACAGGCTTCGGCGAGAACAGGTAGAGGCCAGGGTAGATTCTGGTAAGTTTTTTGTTCAGATTGTCTAGCGTAGACAGGATGTTGGAATTCTCCTCTTGCAGGATGTGGGAAGTCAGACAGCCCTCCGGTGTCCCTGACAACGACACCTGCAGGAAGTGCATCCAGCTGCAGCTCCTGACAAACCGCGTTAGGGAACTGGAGCAGGAGCTGAATGACCTGCGGATCATTCGGGAGAATGAGGAGATTATAGATCGTAGCTACAGGGAGGTAGTTACGCCAAAGGAGCAGAGGACAGGAAATTGGGTCACTGTCAGGCGAGGGAAGAGGAAAGGGCAGGCAGAGCAGGGTTCCCCTGTGGCCATTCCCCTCAACAACAAGTATACTGCATTGGATACTGTTGGGGGGGATGACTTACCTGGGACTAGCTGCAGTAGCCAGATCTCTGGCACTGGGTCTGGCTCTGCAGTGCAGAAGGGAGGGGGGAAAAAGAGGAGAGTGGTAGTGATAGGGGACTCGATAGTTAGAGGTGCAAATAGGAGGTTCTGTGGTCGTGACAGAGAATCCAGGATGGTTTGTTGCCTCCCAGGTGCCAGGGTCAAGGATGTCTCTGATCGATTGCATGACATTCTGAAGTGGGAGGGTGACCAGCCAGATGTCGTGGTGCACATCGGTACCAATGACATAGCAAGGAAGAGTGAGGAGGTCCTGGAGAGTGAGCATAGAGAGCTTGGTAGGAAGTTGAAAAGCAGGACCTCGAGGGTGGTAATCTCAGGATTGCTACCTGAGCTACGTGCCAGTGAGGGTAGGAATAGGATGCTCTGGAGGATGAACAAGTGGCTGACGAACTGGTCTAGGGAGCAGGGTTTCAGATTTCAGGATAATTGGGACCTATTCTAGGGCAGGTGGGACCTGTACAAGAGAGATGGGTTACACTTGAACTACAGGGGGACCAATATCCTTTCAGGGAGATTTGTTAATGCTATTGGGGGAGCTTTAAACTAGATTTGCAGGGGGATGGGAACCACAGTACCAGAGCTGACAGTGTGGCTGGGGTGAAAATAAATGATGTTAAAAGTTCAAGCAAATCCACTAATAGAAAGGTTGTGAGTGGTGGTAAAAATCTTCTGAGGTGTATATATTTCAATGCTAGGAGTATTGCGGGGAAGGCGGATGAGTTGAGGGCGTGGATTGACACGTGGAATTATGACGTTGTAGCAATTAGTGAAACTTGGCTACAGGAGGGGCAGGACTGGCAGCTTAATATTCCAGGGTTCCGATGTTTCAGATGTGATCGAGGCAGAGGAATGAAAGGTGGGGGAGTAGCATTGCTTGTTAGGGAAAATATTACAGCAGTGCTCAGGCAGGACAGATTAGAGGACTTGTCTACTGAGTCCTTATGGGTGGAGCTGAGAAACAGGAAAGGTATGGCCACATTAGTGGGATTGTATTACAGACCACCCAATAGTCAAAGAGAATTGGAAGTGCAAATCTGCAGAGAGATAGCAGGCAACTGCAGGAAACATAAAGTTGTGGTGGTAGGGGATTTTAATTTTCCATATATTGATTGGGTCTCCCATACTGTTAGGGGTCCAGATGGTTTAGAGTTTGTAAAATGTGTTCAGGAGAGTTTTCTAAATCAATATATAGAGGGACCAACTAGAGAGGATGCAATATTGGATCTCTTGTTAGGAAACGAGTTAGGACAAGTGACAGAAGTCTGTGTAGGGGAGCACTTTGGTTCCGGTGATCATAACACCATTAGTTTCAACTTGATCATGGACAAGGATAGATCTGGTCCTAGGGTTGAGGTTCTAAACTGGAAGAAGGCCAAATTTGAAGAAATGAGAAAGGATCTAAAAAGCGTGGACTGGGACAGGTTGTTCTCTGGCATGGATGTGATCGGTAGGTGGGAAGCCTTCAAAGCAGAAATTTTGAGAGTGCAGAATTTGTATGTTCCTGTCAGGATTAAAGGCAAGGTGAATAGGAATAAGGGACCTTGGTTCTCACGGGATATTGCAACTCTGATAAAGAAGAAGAGGGAGTTGTATGACGTGTATAGGAAGCAGGGAGTAAATAAGGTGCTTGAGGAGTATAAGAAGTGCAAGAAAATACTTAAGAAAGAAATCAGGAGGGCTAAAAGAAGACATTAGGTTGCCTTGGCAGTCAAAGTGAAGGATAATCCAAAGAGCTTTTACAGGTATATTAAGAGCAAAAGGATTGTAAGGGATAAAATTGGTCCTCTTGAAGATCAGAGTGGTCGGTGATGTGCAGAACCTAAGGAAATGGGGGAGATCTTAAATAGGTTTTTTGCGTCTGTGTTTACTAAGGAAACTGGCATGAAGTCTATGGAATTAAGGGAAACAAGTAGTGAGATCATGGAAACTGTACAGATCGAAAAGGAGGAGGTCCTTGCTGTCTTGAGGAAAATTAAAGTGGATAAATCCCCGGGACCTGACAGGGTGTTCCCTCGGACCTTGAAGGAGACTAGTGTTGAAATTGCAGGGGCCCTGGCTGAAATATTTAAAATGTCACTGTCTACAGGTGAGGTGCCGGAGGATTGGAGAGTGGCTCATGTTGTTCCCTTGTTTAAAAAAGGATCGAAAAGTAATCCGGGAAATTATAGGCCAGTAAATTTAACGTCGGTAGTAGGTAAGTTATTTGAGGGAGTACTAAGAGACAGAATCTACAAGCATTTGGATAGACTGGGACTTATTAGGGAGGGTCAACATGGCTTTGTGCGTGGTAGGTCATGTTTGACCAATCTATTGGAGTTTTTCGAGGAGGTTACCAGGAAAGTGGATGAAGGGAAGACAGTGGATATTGTCTACATGGACTTCAGTAAGGCCTTTGACAAGGTCCCGCATGGGAGGTTAGTTAGGAAAATTACATGGAGAGGTGGTAAATTGGATTAGACATTGGCTCGATGGAAGAAGCCAGAGAGTGGTGGTAGAGAATTGCTGCTCTGAGTGGAGACCTGTGGCTAGTGGTGTGCCACAGGGATCAGTGCTGGGTCCATTGTTATTTGTCATCTATATCAATGATCTGGATGATAATGTGGTAAATTGGATCAGCAAGTTTGCTGATGATACAAAGATTGGAGGTGTAGTAGACAGTGAGGAAGGTTTTCAGAGCCTGCAGAGGGACTTGGACCAGCTGGAAAAATGGGCTAAAAAATGGCAGATGGAGTTTAATACTGACAAGTGTGAGGTATTGCATGTTGGAAGGACAAACCAACGTAGAACATACAGGGTTAATGGTAAGGCACTGAGGAGTGCAGTGGAACAGAGGGATCTGGGAATACAGATACAAAATTCCCTAAAAGTGGCATCACAGGTAGATAGGGTCGCAAAGAGAGCTTTTGGTACATTGGCCTTTATTAATCAAAGTATTGAGTATAAGAGCTGGAATGTTATGATGAGGTTGTATAAGGCATTGGTGAGGCCGAATCTGGAGTATTGTATTCAGTTTTGGTCACCAAATTACAGGAAGGATATAAATAAGGTTGGAAGAGTGCAGAGAAGGTTTACAAGGATGTTGCCGGGACTTGAGAAGCTCAGTTACAGAGAAAGGTTGAATAGGTTGAATAGGTTTATTCCCTGGAGCGTAGAAGAATGACGGGAGATTTGATAGAGGTATATAAAATTATGATGGGTATAAATAGAGTGAATGCAAGCAGGCTTTTTCCACTGAGGCAAGGGGAGATAAAAACCAGAGGACATGGGTTTAGGGTGAGGGGGGAAAAATTTAAAGGGAACATTAGGGGGGGCTTCTTCACACAGAGAGTGGTGGGAGTATGGAATGAGCTGCCAGACGAGGTGGTAAATGCGGGTTCTTTTTTAACATTTAAGAATAAATTGGACAGATACGTGGATGGGAGGTGTATGGAGGGATATGGTCCGTGTGCAGGTCAGTGGGACTAGGCAGAAAATGGTTCGGCACAGCCAAGAAGGGCCAAAAGGCCTGTTTCTATGCTGTAGTTTCTATGGTTTCTATTGAACCAATCACTTGGCAGCAACTCAATGCATAAAAACATGCAGACATGGTCAAGACATGGTGTTGTTCAGTCCAAGCAACAGATTGGTGAAGCAATGTGATCTAAGTGACTTTGACTGTGGAATGATTGTTGGTGCCAGATGGGGTGGTTTGAGTACTTCAGAAACTAACGATCTCCTGAGATTTTCACACACAACAGAGTGTACAGAGAATGGTATGATAAACCAAAAAAAATCTAGTAAATGGTAGATCTGTGAGCAAAAATGCTTTGTTAATAAGAGAGATCAGAGGAAACTGACCAGACTGGTTCAAGCTGACAGGAAGATGACTGTAACTCCAGTAACCACATATTACAACAATGGTGGGGTGGGGAAATAACCTAGCAGAGGAAAGTCACAGTGATCAGGGCTCTGGCCTTGAGTCTGGCTCTTTGACTCGGAAGTGAATGGGAGGAGAAGAGGCAAGCTGTGGTGATATGGGGTTTGTTAGTTAGGGAAACATAAAGGAGGTTCTGTGCATGAGAATAAGATTCCCAGATGGTATGTTGTTTCCCAGGTGCCAGGGCCCAGGATATCTCGGATCAAGTCTTCTGCATTCTTAAGTAGGAGGGTGAGCAACCAGAGGCTGTGGCCCATGGAGGTACCAGTGACATTGGTAGGGAGAGTGATTAGGTTCTACAAAGTGAGTTCAGAGAGTTAGGTGCTACGTTAAGGGCAGGACTCCAGGATTGTGATCTCAGGATTGCTACCCATGCCACGTGCTAGTGAGGCCAGAAATAGGAAGATCATATAAGTAAACATGTGGCTAAGGAGTTGATTTAGGAGGGAGGGTGTCAGATTTTTGGATCATTGGGCTCCCTTCCAGGGAAGGTGGGATCTGTACAGAAGAAACAGTTTGCACTTGCACTGGAGGGGGACTAATATCCGAGTGGGAGGGTTTACTGGTGTTGCATAGGGGTGGGGTTAAACTAGAGTTGTCGGAGAATGAGATCCAGAGTGCCAGAACAGTTAATGGAGAGGTTGTGGAGACAGATGTTGTTAAAACCTCAGACAAAGTCAGGAATCAAAAGGTTGAGTATGGTGTGCCTAATGTCCTGAGCCGTGTATAGTTCAATGGAAGAAGTATCAGAGGTATGGCAGTTGAGCTCAGGGCATGGATCAACACATGGAATTATGATATTGTAGCCATTAGTGAGACTTGGCTGCAGGAGGGACAGGACTGGAAGCTCAACATTCTGGGGTTCCATTGTTATAGATGTGACAGATATGGAGGGATTGGGGGAGGGGTGTTACAAGTCAGGGAAAATGTCACGGCATTGCTCAGTCAGGAGAGACTGGGGAACTTGTCTAGTGAGTCATTATGAGTGTAACTGAGGAACAAGAAAAGTATGACCATATTGCAGACCACACAGGAGTGCACAGGATTTAGAGGAACAAATTTGTAGAGAGATCGCAGACTATTGTTGTAACAGGTAATTTTAATTTTTCACATATTGACTGGGACTCCCATACTGTGAAAGAACTAGATGAGAAAGAGTTTGTCAAATGTGTTCAGAAAAGTTTCCTTAATTAGTACATGGAATTTCCGAAAGAGAGTGTGCGATATTTGGTCTGCTATTAGAGAGTGAGACAGGGCAGGTAACAAACGTTTGTGTAGGGCAACACTTTGCATCTGATGATCAAAATGTCATTGGTTTCAAAGTAAATATGGAAAAAGATAGGTATGGTCTGCCAGTTGAGATTCTAAATTAATGAAAGGCCAATTGTGATGGCGTCAGTAAGAAGCTGGCTAGTGTGGACTAGGACAGGCTGTTTTCCAGTAAAAGTGTACTTGGTCAGTGGGAGGCCTTCAAAAGTGAAACTTTGAGAGTATAGAGCTTATATGTGCCTGTTGCAATAAAAGGTAAAGATAACAGGTGCCTTGCTTAAGAAAAAAACCTGCATTGCAGGAATGAACAATGAGGTGCTTCTGGAGTATATGAAATGCAAGAGATCACTTAAGAAAGAAATCAGGAGGGCTAAAAGGCATGAGGCTGCCCGAGCAGACAAGGCATGAGATTCTACAGATACGTTAAGAGCAACAGGATTGCAAAGGACAAAATTGATCCTCTGCAGGTTCAGAATGGTAATTCGTGCATGGACCAAATGAGATGGGGGAGAACTTAAATGCATTTTTTGCATCTGTATTTACCCAGGAGATGGACATAGTCTATGGAATTGAGGCTCCTGTGCCCAAAGTCAGATAAGATAGTCAGCAAGGTCATGGACCCTGTACAAGTTACAGAGGCGGAGGTGTTTGCTGCCCAGGGCCTGACAGGGTGTTCACTTGGAGCCTATGGGAGGCAAATGTATAAATTGAAGGGGCCATAGCAGAGCTATTTAAGTCATCCTTAGTGACAGGTGAGGTACTGGAGAATAGCTATTGTTGTTTCACTGTTTAAGAAAGGCTCTAAAAATAAGCCAGGAAAGTACAGTCCAGTTAGCCTGACATCAGTAGTGGGAAAGTTATTGAAAGGTATTCTGAGGTACTAGATATAGTATGAGTATTCGGATAGATATGGACTGATTAAGGATAGTCAACATGAGTTCGTGTATAGTAGGCAGTGTCTAACCAAACTTATGGCAAGCAAGTTTATTTGTATAGCACTTTCCAAACACAAGGCAGTTCAAAGTGCTTTATATAGAACAAGATTTAAAAATCAAACATTAGATTTCAGACAATATTTAAATAAGAGAATAAAATCACACCAAGAATAGATATGATAAATAGAAGTTACATTGCAGGAGATTCTAATTAAAAGCTACAGTGAAAAGAAAAGCTTTAAGCCTCAATTTAAAAGAGCTTAAAGTTGGGGCAGACTTCAGATCCTCAGATATGTAGAGCATAGTAACTAAAAGCTGCTTCACTGTGTTTAGTTTTGACCCTGGGGACGGTAAGCAGACCTGCCCCAGACGACCTGAGAGCTCAAGAAGGTTCATAATGCAGCAACAGATCAGAGATGTATTTTGGCCTGAGACCAGTCAGTGCTTTGTAAACTAATAGTAATATTTTAAGGTCAGTCCTCTGATAGACAGGAAGCCAGTGTAGTGATCTGAGAACGAGAGTGATGTGTTCTTAGTGAGGATTCCAGGAGCAGCGTTCTGAATGAGCTGCAGTTGTCTGAGGGACTTTCCACAGAGAGCTGTGAAAGCACCGTTACAGTAGTCAAGCCTACTAAAAATAAATGCATGGATGAGTTTTCCCAGATCTTGTTGTGACTTAAGCCCTTTAACTCTGGCTCTATTTTTCAGACGGTAGTAGGCTGACTTTGTAATTGTCTTAATGTGGCAGTTAAAATTTAACCCCGAGTCCATCACTACACCAAGGTATCTGGCTTGGTTTATGGTCTGTAACTACAGGGATTGTGAGTGCGCACTGACTTTTAATCATTCTTTCTTGGCACCAAAAACAATTATTTCAGTTTTCTCTTTGTTTACTACTACTACGTTGACTCAGGCCTAGGGTCCGGCATTGGGCACGATGACGGACTCTCCACTTCTCCCTCTCCCTCATCAGTGTGTTCAGTTCATCTACATTAGCCGCGCCACTGTCTTCTAGGAGCGTGTTGACCATAGTCTTGGGAGGGCGCCCAGGGTTCATCCTCCAATGCTTGGGCTCCCATATGATGACTAGGCTGACAAGTAGCTCGGGGTGGTGTAGACAGTGCCCCGCTAGTTGCAGTCTTCTCGCCTCGATTTTAGTGGTGAGCATCGGTAGGTCATCATAAAGCTCGGTGTTTGTCATGTGCTGTTGCCAACTCATGTCAAGAGCCATCCAGAGCATTCATGTACAGCAAACATCTAGAGACTTCTGCATAGTCTTGGTGAGTGTCCACGTCTCGCATCCTTATGTGAGAATGGACTGTATGATTGCTATGAAAATCCTCTTTTTAAGCCCCCTGGTCAGGTTCGACTTCCAGATTTCCTTCATCTCGTTCATAGCCCTCCGCGCCAGCGTCTTCCATATCTTTATGTCCTTCTCCAAACTCATCGTTCTTGACCCAAGGTACTTGAAGTCAAAGACTTTCTTAATGGTATCATTCTTTACGGTCTTGAGAGTACCTTTGTCACAGTTAAACACAATGTATTCTGTCTTTTTAGCGTTTAGATGAAGTCCAACTTTATTGCACTCAATTTCCACTTATGTCAGTAGCTGCTGTGCTTCCTCCATCTGGTCAGAGAGCAGGACTATGTCATTTGCAAAATCAAGATCTGTGAGCGTAACTGGTCTGACCCTTTTGGTTTGTCCTGGTTTTATGGTAAAACCAAGCTTGTCACGATCTTTGGTAGCTTGACGCAGAGCGTAATCAAGGACGATTGTAAAGATGTAGGGTGCCAGAGTGTCTCCTTGCAGCACACCAGCTAGGAGCTCGAACACTGCTGTTTCTCCGTCTGTTGATACAACTTTCGCCATGGTTTTGGTATAGCTGGACTGTTTAACTGGAGGAAATTTTGGCTCATCCAATCACTGATTTATTCAATACAGGTGTTTAGTGATTGTATGGGATCATAGTCACTTGTTGACACTGTTTTAAAAATCTGAGTGTCATCCGTGTGATTAAGGTAGGTATAGAGATTTTCAAGGAAGTTACCAGGAAAGTTGATGAAGACATGGCAGTGGATATTGTCTACGTGCACTCTAGTAAGGCATTTGACACGTTCCAGCATGGGAGTTTGGTTAAGACAGTCCAGTCACTCAGCATTCAAGATGAGGTAGTAAATTGGATTGGACATTGGCTTTGTGAGAGAACCTAGAGAGTGGCAGTATTCAGTTGCCGCCCTGACAGGAGGCCTGTGGCTAGTGGTGTGCCACAGGGATTGGTGATGGGTCTGTTGTTTGTCATCTATATCAATTGTCTGGATGATAATGTGGTAAACTGGATCAGCAAATTTGAAGATGACGGTAAGATTGGGGGTGTAGTGAATAGAGGGGAAGACTATCACGGGTTGCTGTGGGATCTGGAACCAGCTGGAACAATGGGCTGAAAAATAGCAGATGGAATTTAATGCAGACAAGAGCAAAGTTTCGCACAGTGGTAGGACCAACTAGAGTAGGTCTTGCACAGTGAATGGTAGGGCACTGAAGAGTGCAGTAGAACAAAGGGATCTGGGAATAAAGGTGCACAATTCATTGAAAGTTGTGTCACAGGTAGCTAGGATCATAAAGAAAACCTTTGGTACATTGGCCCTTACCTACAGGAAATATGTAAATAAGATGTAAATAATTTACAAGGATGTTGCTGGGACTGAAGGACCTGAAGGAAAGATTGAATAGTTTAGAACTTTATTCCTTGGAACACAGAATATGGAGCGGAGATTTTAGAGGTACACAAAATTATGAGGGGTAAATGCAAGCAGGCTTTTTCCACTGAGGTTGGATGGGACTACAGCTAGAGGTCATGGGTTAAGGATGACAGGTGACATGTATGGTAGGGGTATGGAGGGCTATGTCCCCACTGCAGATCAATGGGAGTAGGAAGTTTAAATTGTTCAGCATGGACTAGATGGGCCAAAGGGCCTGTTTCTGTGCTGTACTTTTCTATGACTCTGTGGTGTGCAGAAGAACCCAACATGTCGAACCTTGAAGTGGCTGGGCTACAGCAGCAAAAAGACCCTGAACATACTGTACTCTCAGAGCCCACTTTAGTCAGTACCCCCTATACCTGATAAATTGTCCAATGAATGTATATTATTGTGAGCATGTCTCTGTTGCACAGACAGTTGCCTATTCATTACTTGGCTTATGATAGAATGTGTGTATGTGTCTATGAATATGTGAGGCATATGTGAGTTGTAGTTGCCCCACTATAGGAAGGATGCTGAGGCTTTGGAGAGGGTGCAGAAGAGGTTTACTAGGATGCTGCCCAGTTCAGAGGGCATGTGTGATCATGAGAGGCTGGATAAAGTTGGGTTGTTTTCTCTGGAGTGTCAAAGACAGGGGAGATCTGACAGAGGTTTACAAGATTATGAGAGGTATAGGGTAGACAGGGGTTATCTATTTCCCAGGGCTGAAATGTCTGACACTGGAGGGTATGCACTGAGGGTGAGAGGGGATGTGAGGGGTGAGGTTTTTACCCAGAGACTGGTGGGTGCCTGGAATGCACTGCCTGGTATGGTGGGAGAGGATATATTGGAGGGATATGGGCATTGTGTAGGTATGAGAGAATAGTGTTCAGGTGTTTTTGATTTGATTTTTAGCTGGTTTGGCACAACATCGTGAGCCTAATTGTCTGTTCCTGTCCTGTACTGTTCTATGTTCTGACTAATGTTCACCAATCTCTCACTTTCTCAGCTCAGACCTGATCAGCACTGGGATGAGAGGGCAGCTGGGAACACAAGTCCGATAGGCTTGCTGCCTGGAGAAATGCAAGATCAATGTTCTGCTTTATTTTAAATGTACAGCATCAGTAATTTTTGACATTCAACCTTCAAATGTACAGTCCAGGTGGTTCTAGAACAGATGGAACTTGATACAACGAGGTTTTTGTCAATGCAGGACAGAGCATTTTCCTCGTTTTCAAAGCATCATATTTTACAACAAAAAACCTATTTCTGTGTTGTTTGAATGCTTAAATCAATCATGAGATTACCACTGATTAGTGGCAATATTGGAACCTACACCCCATGGCCACTTTATTAGGTACACATGTACTTATGTTCATTAATGCAATATCTAACCTGCCAATCATGTGACAGAAACTCAGGAAAGCATGCAGACACGGTCAAGAGATCCATTTGAAGTTCAGATCAAACATAAGAATGACTAACTTTGACTGTGGAATGATTGTTGGTGCCAGATGGGGGAGGTTTCAGTATCTCAGAAACTGCTGATCTCTGGGATTTTCAGTCTAGAGTTTACAGAGAATGGTGCAAAAAACAAAAAATAGACTACATCCAGTGGGTAGCAGTCCTGTGGGTGAAAAAACCTTGTTAATGAGAGGTGCCAGAGGAGATAGCGTAACTATTACTGTGCCCACTGTAAGATCAGAGTTTGATTCCCACTACGGTCTGTAAGTTTGTATATTCTCCCCCATGACCATGTGAGATTTCCTCCCATATTCAAGAGACCGACGGGTTTGTGTTATTCAGTCGTGGGTGTGCTATATTGCTGCCAGAGCTGCCACCAGCACAATCCTTGCTGATTTAATTCGATGCAAACATTTCACTTTAACTTTTGATATACAGAAAGTGAAAGAGAAAAATAATAATCAAAACATTCCAAAGCATACTTAAGTAGATCTGAAATATGATGCATAGATAGCAGGAATCTGAGAAGAGGCCTAACTCTGGGATATTAGGAAATGAGAAAGAGCATAGTTCAGCACAGACACAGAATCTTAGGCTCCGGACCACGATGCCAAATTAATCTATTCACATCTGCCTGCACATGGACTATAGCTGTCCATTCCCTGCCTGTTCATAAGTTTGGCTAAATGCCTCTTCTTCATAGCTATCATAAGACTATAAGATAAAGGAACAGAAGTTGGCCATTCGGCCCATTGAGTCTGCTCCGCCATTTTATCATGAGCTGATCCATTCTCCCATTTAGTCCCACTCCTCCGCCTTCTCACCATAACCTTTGATGCCCTGGCTACTCAGATACCTATCAATCTCTGCCTTAAATACACCCAGTGACTTGGCCTCCACTGCCGCCCGTGGCAACAAATTCCATAGATTCACCACCCTCTGGCTAAAAAAATTTCTTGGCATTTCTGTTCTGAATGGGCGCCCTTCAATCCTTAAGCCATGCCCTCTCGTACTAGACTCCCCCATCATGGGAAACAACTTTGCCACATCCACTCTGTCCATGCCTTTCAACATCTGAAATGTTTCTATGAGGTCCTCCCTCATTCTTCTAAACTCCAAGGAATACAGTCCAAGAGTGGACAAACGTTCCTCATATGTTAACCCTCTCATTCCCAGAATCATTCTAGTGAAACTTCTCTGTAACCTCTCCAACGTCAGCACATCCTTTCTTAAATAAGGAGACCAAAACTGCCCACAGTACTCCAAGTGAGGTCTTACCAGTGCCTTATAGAGCCTCAACATCACATCCCTGCTCCTATACTCTATTCCTCTAGAAATGAATGCCAACATTGCATTTGCCTTCTTCACCACCGACTCAACCTGGAGTTTAACCTTAAGGGTATCCTGCAGGAGGACTCCCAAGTCCAGTTGCATCTCAGAACTTTGAATTCTCTCCCCATTTAAATAGTAGTCTGCCCGTTTATTTCTTCTGCCAAAGTGCATAACCATATACTTTCCAACATTGTATTTCATTTGCCACTTTTTTGCCCATTCTTCCAATCTATCCAAGTCTCTCTGCAGACTCTGTTTCCTCAACACTACCAGCCCCTCCACCTATCTTCATATCATCAGCAAGCTTAGCCACAAAGCCATCAATTCCAGAATCCAAATCGATGTGGATTATTCCATAATCCATATCTGCTTCTACCTCTACCCTGGCAGTGTGTTCAAGGCATCTACCACTCTCTGTGTAAAATAACTTGCCTCACAAATATTTAAACTTTCCTCTTCTCACCTTGAAGCCCGGACCTCCAGTATCTGACTTTTCCATGTTGGGAGAAAGACAATGTCTGCCCCAATTATCTATGCCTCTCAATAATTTTACACATTGAGGTGGCAGGGTGGACATAAATCTCTACCAAAGAAGGAGTAAGGCTCTCTTTCCCTCTGCTAGCCTGCAAATCACCCTTATTTAAAGTGTAGCAGCTGCTTAACCCCCCCACCCACAGATCAGGGCCATGTGAAGCCATGGGAGAAGGTGGTGGATGGCCGTGTGAGCAGCTGATACATATCTGAAGTCCTGGTTATGTGACCAAGGACAATCTCTGAAGGGTATTCATAAAGACTGGGGTCACCCATCTTGTAAAGACACTGCCCAGAAGAGGACAGTGGCAAACTGCTTCTGTAGAAAAAATTGCCAAGAACAATTATGGTCAAATACAAGGATTGCCTTTGTCATATGACATAGCACATAATGATGATGAATTTTACAAATATCTGTCAGGCTACTAGTACCATCTCAAATTAAATTCAAATTCTAACCCTAATTAGCACATTTTTAATGAATAAATGAATGTATTGACATTATTTCTTACATCCTTCATATACACGAGTAAAAATCTTTACATTACATCTGTCTAAATGTGCATTATGCAATCATAGTAATTTATAATAATTTATAATTAATAGGACAGTCTGTAGCATAGAACTACACTCAAATCAGCGTGAGTTAATCAGTCTGATGGTTTGGTGGAAGAAGCTGTCCCAGTGCCTGTTGGTCCTAGCTATTATGCTGCGGTACCATTTCCCGGATGGTAGCAGCTGGAATAGGTTGTGGTTGGGGTGACTCGGGTCCCCAGGAAGTTCAGGATCCAGGTGCCCAAGGCAGGGTCATAGCATTCTGGGAAGAAGGAATGGAGAAGGAACCTTATTTGAACTTACGTATGCCTATCAATGTGTAGATTGGGTACATCAACTTGGACAAAAACCTCACTCCATCAGGACCACATGCTAGCTGGTTTCCAAGAGCTGTCTCACACAAAGAATACACGCATAAGTACCTTGACTTGGAGTCATTATTCACTGCAAAAGACTGCTGAGAAGAAGGAGAGAGTAAGAATAGCAAATTCCACTTGTGGGTTTAAGTAAGTGATGTTAAATGTAGCTGCAACTGGTGAGTTTTGATCTTATGTCATTTGGTCACCATTTCCTGGCTTGGGAGATTTGTTCCAGTACACTAGCCACTAATATAATTCTGACATATTTCCAAATAATTTTGGCATATATTCTGACCTCATCCTTTCCATTATCAGACTATGATAGAAAGCACTTGCTTAACTCTCAGGAATGTTGATTGACCATGTCTGTTGCATTTCCCCTTCTGTCTTTCAGAGCAAAGCCATGTACAAAACTTTCAGGAGATGAACAAGGACTCCTATCTTCCATCAATGGACACACATGCTAATAATTTGGTGGGTCTGCAAATATTATTGGGATTTCACTTAGTTCAAAGTAAATTTATTATCAAAATACATATACATCACCAAATACTACCCTGAGATTCATTTTCTTGTGGGCATTCACAGTAGATACCAAGAAACACAATAGTATCAATGAAAAACTATGCACAACCAAAGATGGACAACCAACCAATGTGTAAAAGATGACAAGTAGTGCAAATACAAAAAGAAAAGCAAAATAATAATAACGATGATAAATAAATAAATAAATAGGTATGGCAGCGTAGTGGTTAGCATGATGCTATTACAGCTCGGGGCATCGCAGTTCAGAGTTCAATTCTGGCGCTGGCTGTAAGGGGTTTGTACGTTCTCCCTGTGAACCACGTGGTTTTCCTGCCTGTGCTCCAGTTTCTTCCCACAGTTCAGCAACATACCAGTTAATGTATGAAAAGTAAATCACGTCTGACAAATTTACTGAAGCTCATTGAGGATGTAACAAGCAGATATCACAACTCTGCAACTACATACAGACAGGCTGGTTGAATGGGTGAATACTTGGCAAATGGAGTTGAGTGTGGGAAAGTGTGAGGTTATGCACTTCAGAAAGACAACTCCAAAAGCAGTGGCGAGGCGTTGAAGGTGGAAGAAGTGCAGAGAGGTTTCAGTGTACTCATGCACAATTTGCAAAAATGAGCAGATAGTTGCACCATATGAATAGGAAGGTAAATGAAACACTGACCTTGATTCCAAGAAGGTTGGAGTTTAGAAATAAAGCAGTGTTGTTGAAATTGCATATAGTGCTAGTGAGGCCACACCTGGAGCTCTGTACATAATTCTAGTCCCCTTATTTATTAAAAGGATATACTGACATTGAAGGTGGTCCAAAAACGACTCATCGGGCCATTTTCTAGGATGAGAGTGACTAAAGAAATTAGATCTACATTTCTTGGAACTTAGAAGAATCTATACAATCCTTAGCATAGATGTTGAGATGAATCCTTTAATGAGAGAATCTCAGACAAGGAAACATGGTTACAAGATTACGGAGCAGTCATTTAAAACTAACATGTAGAGGAACAAATTAAATGCATGAAATTCTCTACCCAAGAAGGTTGTGAAGGCTAAACCACTAGAGATCAAGTTCAATTAATATAGATTGCGTTTGAGCTGTGATATTTAAAAAGTAGAGTGGGATGGTTTTCCTGAAAGGTCATGGAACTGAGAACTTTGGGTAAGTGGTGCAGAAGAGGAGATGGAGCCTGGGACAGTTCAGCCATGATCTACGGAATGGTGCAGCAGGCTTAAAGATCCAAGTAGCTGGCTCCTGTTCCTACTTTCTTATATTCTTATGTTCCAATGAGGGAAGGTTGTAAGCAATGAGTGAAATATATATTGAACTTGGAGCTTTCCAAATAAATTAATACTCTATCTAGAAGTGAATTAAAATTTACATTTAAAGTTGTCTCCTCACTCATAATTTATACACCCAGCTAAAATGGTGAAAGTTAACTTCATGATCAAGTCATAGAACACTACAACACAGAAACAGGCCTTTTGGTCAATCTGGTCTGTGCTTGACTATTATTCTGCTTAGTCCCATTGACCTGTGTCCGGACCATAGACCTCCTATCTACATATATATCTAAATTTCTTTTAAATATTGAAATTAAATCTGCATTTACCCCTCCTGCTGGCAGCTCATTCCACATTCTCACCACCCTTTGAGTAAAGAAGTTTCCTCTCATGCTCCATTAAACATTTCACCTTTCATCTTTAACCCATGACCTTTAGATGATCACCATCAGTGGCCCAGCTCTCCACAAACAAATTCATAACTGCCATGCTGTCCTATCCACAATACTGCATAGATGCTTTATTGCCAGTGAAGTTCTTTGGGATAATTCGAGGTTATGAACACTATTACTTGATTTCAAGTTCATCTTTTGGCACAGAGAAAAATTACTTTATGAAGTGTACCTCACTCAATGGTCCAATGTTTCTTGCCTCAGGAAAGCGATGCAGTGCTGTACGATCAATATGAAAAGAGAGTGCGACCTTGCATTGACCTCATTGACAAGCTGAGAGCATTGGGTTTGGAAAAGGATCTGTCTCTTCCAGCCATCGCAGTAATTGGAGATCAAAGCTCTGGAAAAAGCTCCGTCCTTGAGGCACTCTCTGGGATCGGTCTACCCAGAGGCAGCGGTAAGAAAAGTACCCAAACAATGAACTCAGTCCCTTTGAACAAATTTAGTCTAGGTTTACCAAAGCTATCTACTTAAGGCAGATAAGAATCAGGTTTAATATCACTGTCATATGTCATGAAATTCGTTAACTTTGCAGTAGCAATACAATGCAATATGTGATAATATAGTAAAAAAAATTGATTACAGTGTGTGTGTATATATATTAGTTAAATTAAATAAGTCATGCAAAAACAGAAATAGATAGAAAGGTAATGAGGTAGTGTTCATGGGTTCAATGTTCCTTTGGGAATCGGATGGCAGAGGGGAAGAAGCTGTTCCTGAATCATTGTGTGTGCGCCTTCAGGCTTCTGTACCTCCTTCCCGATGCTGACAATGAGAGGAGAGCTGTCTTCGGTGGTGGGGTCCTCAATGATGGACATCATCTTTTTGACCCCACTCCTTGAAGATGTCTTGGGTACTATGGAGGTCCGTGCCCATGATAGGGCTGACTAATTCTACAACTCTTTGCAGCTAGAGGAAAACAATGGCAACCCACATCGGTAAGAACATTTGCCAAGAACGGTCATGGACACGGATAGACTATAATTGCCTGCACCCTGATAATTGATTACTTGTTTATCTCCATAGATGCTGCCCGGCTTGCATTTTGTGTGTGTTACTCCGGTTTTCTAGCATCTGCAAAAGCTCTTGTGGTAAGGATAGTGAGAAAGCTGGAACTTATCCCTCAGTTATAGACTGGTAGATTCTTGTTGGTAATAATATACTAGAGATGATAAAACAACAGGAATAACCTTGAGTGCTAGTAAGCATTTGAGGGACTGAATAGGTTATGCCTGAAGATTTCTAAAGGGAAATAAGGAAGTCAGTTATTCATTTCATTTTTGGTTAGTATTAATCCTATTTTAGTAACAAAAATGACAGTCAGTAGCAGACCAAAAGTACTCATCCTCTGACACCCACATCCTGCCCCACCCCAACCTCAGTGAATGCCCTTCTCCTTTCTGATTATTGCAAGCCTGACACTGTCATTTCTGTTTATTTGGTAGGTATTGTGACTAGATGTCCTTTGGAACTGAAGCTGAAGCATACCGAGATGCAGAATACATGGACGGCCAAAATCAGTTACAACAACTACAGCAAAGAACTGTCGGGCCCATCTGAAGTGGGCAAAGAAATTCTGAAAGGTCAGTTGAAGTTGTGTAACTGCTGGATCACATCTATGACATGCCTCGTCTATTCCACGTTGTTTGATTATAATCATATACAGTATAATTATAATTATGTACAGTAATTCTGAGTTTTGTAATTAGGGAACCGATACTTCAAGCCCGACTCATGTTCTCATCATTTTTTTCTCTTGATCTCCTTAACTCTTGCCCATGGGCTGTTTGTCCCATTCCCATCAGGGAGAAGGCTACGCAGCATCCACACCAGAGCCACTAGACTCAGAAATATTTACTTTCCCCAAGCCATCAGGCTGATCAACAGCTCCAACGCTAACCCACACCCCATCATCACTAACTCTACTTCAGTTACTCCTTTCCTCAGCCCCTCAGCACCCTTCATTCCCCATGCACAGTGTATAACAGTTACTTGTGCTTTGTGGTTTTTAGGATTGCATTTGTATTTATATTTATTGTGTTATTATGCTCATCACATTTTTTTAATGCTGCATGAGGATGTTGCTGGTTCTAGACAATCTGAATTTTAAGAAAAGATTGAATAAGTGTGGACTTTATTCCTTGGAATGTAGAAGATTGAAAGGAGATTTGATAGAAGTATACTAAATTATGAGGGGTAAATACAAGTGGGATTTTTCCTCGGAGGTTGGGTGGGACTACAATCAGAGATCACGTGTTAAGTGTGAAAGGTGAAAAGTTTAGGGGAACATGAGGGGATATTCTTCACTCAGTGGGTTGTGAGAGTGTGGAACGAGCTGCCAGCACAAATGCTGAATGAAAGCTCAATTTCAAAGTTTGGATAGGTGCCTGGATGGGAGGTGTATGGAGGGCTATGGTGCCAGTGCAGGTTGATGAGAGAAAATGTGTTACAGGGAAATAATTCTTGGAATACAATTGTTTGAGTGCTGGCCTCTTTCTGTCTTATAAAGAGATATGAATAGTACTTAAGTGCTGATCAACTGTTGCAACATCAGAAATTGATCAAGATTCTTTCCATCAGCCTCGCTGGCTGCAGAAGGAAGCAGCAATGTGGTTGCTATCGTTTTCTGCTTGCTGTCATTTTAAAGCTGAAAGTAGATTTATTATCAAAGTACATATATATATCAGGCTTTAGATACTAGAAGACACTAGAATACTACAGCACAGTACAGGCCCTTTGGCCCTCGATCTTGTGCCGACCCATATATTCCTTAAAAAAAAAGTACTAAACCCACACTACCCTATAACCCTCTATTTTTTTCTTTCATCCATGTGCCTGTCCAAGAGGCTCTTAAATACCCCTAATGTTTTAGCCTCCACCACCATCCCTGGCAAGTCATTCCAGGCACCCACAACCCTCTGTGTAACAAAACTTGCCCCTGATGTCTCCCCTAAACCTCACTCCCTTAACTTTGTACATATGCCCTCTGGTGTTTGCTATTCGTGCCCTGGGAAACAGATACTGGCTATCCACCCTATCTATGCCTCTCATAATCTTGTAGACCTCTATCAAGTTCCCTCTCATCCTTCTATGCTCCAAAGAGAAAAGTCCCAGCTCTGCTAACCTTGCCTCATAAGACTTGTTTTCCAATCCAGGCAACATCCTGGTAAATCTCCTCTGCACCCTCTCCATAGCTTCCACATCCTTCCTATAATGAGGTGACCAGAACTGAACACAATACTCTCAGTGCGGTCTCACCAGAGATTTGAAGAGTTGCAACATGACCTCTCTACTCTTGAACTCAATCCCCCTATTAATGAAGCCTAGCATCCCATAGGCCTTCTTAACTATCCTGTCAACCTGTGCAGCAACCTTGAGGGATGTATGGATTTGAACCTCAAGGTCCCTCTGTTCATCCACACTCTTAAGTAATCGACCATTAACCCTGTACTCAGCCTTCTGGTTTGTCCTTCCAAAATGCATCACCTCACACTTATCTGGATTGAACTCCATCTGCCACTTTTCTGCCCAACTCTGCATGCTGTCTATATCCTCTTGTAACCTTCGACAACCTACAGCTCCATCCTCAACTTCTCCAATCTTCGTGTCACCTGCAAACTTACTCACCCCTCCTTCTGCCTCTTCATCCAGGTCATTTATAAAAATCACAAGAGCAGGGGTCCCAGGACAGATCCTTGCGGCACTCCACTAGTCACTAACCTCCAGGTAGAATACTTTCCTTCCACTACTACCCTCTGCTTTCTTCCTGTAAGCCAATTTTTTGTCCAAACAGCCAAGGTTCCACTGATCCAATGCCTCATGACTTTCTGGATGAGTCTCTCGTGGGGGACCTTGTCAAATGCCTTGCTAAAATCCATGTAGACCACACCTACTGCCCTACCTTCATCAATTTCTTCTGTTACCTCTTCAAAAAAATCAATTAGACTCATGAGGCACGACTTTCCCTTCACAAAGCCATGTTGACTATCCTTGAGTAAAATGTACTTCTCCAAATGCTTGTAGATCCTATCCTTAAGAATCCTTTCCAATAGTTTGCAGACCATCGATGTAAGGTCTCTAGTTCCCAGGATTATCCCTATTGCCTTTTTTAAACAAGGGAACTACATTTGCCATTCTCCAATCCTCTGGCACCTCCCCTGCAGCCAAAGAGAATTCAAAGATCATTGCTACTGCTCCAGCAATCTCTTCTCTCACTTCCCACAGCAACCTGGGGTATATCATGTCCGGTCCTGGGGACATCAATCTTGATGTTTTTAAGAAGATCCAACACTTCTTCTTCCTTAATCTCCCCATTGTCCAGCGCACAGGCCTGTTCTATTTCGACCCCACCCTGATCAAGATCCTTTTCTCTTGTGAATGCTGAAGCAAAGTATTCATTTAGGACCTCCCCAACTTCCTCCGCCTCTAGGCACATGTTGCCTTCTTTATCCTTTAGTGGCCCCACCTTCATTCTTGTCATCCTTCTGTTCTTCACATACACATAGAACGCCTTGGGGTTCTCCTTAATCCTACATGCCAAGGCCTTCTCATGCCCCCTTTAAACTCTCCCAAGTCCTTTCTTAAGCTCCTTCCTAGCTACCCTATAATTCTCATGAACCCCTCCTGCTTCCTGCTTCTTATATCTAACATATGCTTCCTTCTTCCTCTTGACAAGTTGCCTCACATGTTTCATCAGCCACGGTTCCCTTTTCCTACCATTTTTTCCTTGTCTCAGTGGGACAAACCTATCCTGAACCCAGCACAAGTGGTCCTTAAACTTCCTCCACATTACTTCTGTGCTTTCACCCTTGAACATCTGTTTCCAATTTACTCTCACTAGTTCCTGCCTCATCCCTTCATAGTTAGCCCTTCTCCAGTTAAGCATTTTCCCATTTTGTCTGTTTGTATCCTTTTCCATAGCTATGCTGAAGCTAAGGGAGTTGTGGTCACTCTCACCAAAATGCTCCCCCACCAAGAGGTCTGCCACCTGACCAGGTTCATCACCCAGAACTAGATCCAGTATGGCCTCTCCTCTCGTCGGCCAGCCCACATACTGTGTTAGGAATCCTCTTGAACACACCTGATAAATTCAGCCCCATCTATCCCCCTTGCAGTCAGGAGGTGCTAGTTAATATGAGGGAAGTTGAAATCACCCATAACTACAACCCTGTATTTCCTGCACCATTCTAAAATCTCAGTATCTCGAGGGCTATTTGGGGGCCTTCAGACTACTCCCAGCACAATGATTGATCCCTTCCTATTTCTGACTTCCACCCACACCGACTCTGCAGCGTCCTCCCTTTTTATAGCCATGATACTATCCCTCACCAGTAATGCTACTCCCGCCACCACCCGCACCCTGTTTTCTACATCCCATCCTATACCTTTTAAAACACCTAAACTCCGGTACCTGCATCAGCCAATCCTGCCCTTCCTTCAGCCAAGTTTCAGTAACTGCCACAACATCGTAGTTCCACGTACTGATCGATGCTCTAAGTTCATCCTCTTTATTCCTAATACTCCTAGCACTGAAATAGACACATTTCAACCCCTCTAACTGGCTACATTTATGTTTTGTCCCTGCCTGTCCTCCCCCACCAACTCAGAACACGTAGCATCATGCCCTTGTCCTTCTGCCCTCATCTCTGCACTCACATTCTGGTTCCCACCCCCCTGCCAAACTAGTTTAAACCCTCCCCAACAGCTCTCGCAAACCTGCCCGCCAGGATATTGGTCCCTTTCCAGTTCAGGTGCAGCCCATCCATTTTGTACGGGTCAGACATTCCCCAGAAGAGGTCCCAATGATCCAGAAATCTGAACCCCTGTCCCCTGCACCAACTCTTCAGCCACCAACTCTTTCAAAAAGGACAGGGAGGGAGGCAAAAGAGGTGGAGGCGTGGCACTGTTGATCAGAGATAGTGTCATGGCTGCAGAAAAGGAGGAAGACATGGAGGGATTGTCTACAGAGTCTCTGTGGGTGGAAGTTAGGAACAGGAAGGGGTCAATAACTCTACTGGGTGTTTTTTATAGACCATCCAATAGTAACAGGGACATCGAGGAACAGATAGGGAGATAGATACTGGAAAAGTGTAATAATAACAGGGTTGTTGTGCTGGGAGATTTTAATTTCCCAAATATTGACTGGCATGTCCCAAGAGTGAGGGGTTTAGATGGGGTAGAGTTTGTTAGGTGTGTTCAGGAAGGTTTCTTGACACAATATGTAGATAAGCCTACAAGAGGAGAGGCTGTACTTGATCTGGTATTGGGAAATTAACCTGGTCCGGTGTCAGATCTCTCAGTGGGAGAGCATTTTGGAGATAGTGATCACAATGCTATCTCCTTTACCACAGCATTGGAGAGGGATAGGAACAGACAAGTTAGGAAAGCATTTAAATGGAGTAAGGAGAAATATGAAGCTATCAGGCAGGAACTTGGAAGCATAAATTGGGAACAGATGATTTCAGGGAAACGTACGGATGAATTGTGGCAAATGTTCAGGGGACATTTGCGTGGAGTTTTGCATTGGTATGTTCCAATAAGACAGGGAAAAGATGGTAGGGTACAGGAACCATGGTGCACAAAGGCTGTTGTAAATCTCATCAAGAAGAAAAGAAGAGCATATGAAAGGTCCAAAAAACTAGGTAATGATAGAGATCTAGAAAATTATAAGGCTAGCAGGAAGGAGCTTAAGAAAGAAATTAGAAGAGCCAGAAGGGTCCATAAGAAGGCCTTGACGGACAGGATTAAGGAAAACCCTAAGACATTATATGTGACGAGCAAGAGGATAAGATGTGAGAGAATAGGACCAATCAAATGTGACAGTGGAAAAGTGTGTATGGAACCAGAGGAGATGGCAGAGGTAGTTAATGAATACTTTGCTTCAGTATTCACCATGGAAAAGGATCTTGGTGATTGTAGTGATAATTTGCAGCGGACTGAAAATCTTCAGCATGTAGGTATTAAGAAAGAGGATGTGCTGGAACTTTTGGAAAGCATCAAGTTGGATAAGTCACCAGGACCGGAAATGATGTACCCCAGGCTACTGTGGGAGGTGAGGGAGGAGATTGCTGAGCCTCTGGCGTTGATCTTTGCATCATCCATGGGGACAGGAGAGGTTCCAGAGGATTGGAGGGTTGCGGATGTTGTTCCATTATTCAAGAAGGGGAGTAGAGATAGCCCAGGAAATTATAGACCAGTGAGTCTTACTTCAGTGGTTAGTAAGTTGATGGAGAAGATCCTGAGAGGCAGGATTTATGAACCTTTGGAAAGGCATAATATGATTAGGAATAGTCAGCATGGCTTTATGAAAGGCAGGTCGTGCCTTACAAGCCTGATTGAATTTTTTGAGGCTGTGACTCAAAGGTAGAGCAGTAGGTGTAGTGTATATGGATTTCAGCAAGGCATTTAACAGAAGGTAAAGAGTGGTTGTAGGCAGGTCATATTCTGTATGGAGGTCGGTGACCAGTGGTATGCCTCAGGGATCTGTTCTGGGCCCCCTACTCCTTGTGATTTTTATAAATGATCTGGATGAGGAAGTGGAAGGATGGGTTACTAACTTTGCTGACGACACAAAGGTTGAGGATGTTGTGGATAGTGTGGAGGGCTGTCAGAGGTTACAGCGGGACATTGATAGGATGTGAAACTGGGCTGAGAAGTGGCAGGTGGAGCTGAACCCCGATAAGTGTGAGGTGGTTCATTTTGGTAGGTCAAATATGATGACAGAATATAGTATTAATGGTAAGACAGTGTGGAGGATCAGAGGGATCTTGGGGTCTGAGTCCATAGGACACTCAAAGCTGCTGCGCAGGTTGACTCTGTGGTTAAGAAAGCATATGGTGCATTGGCCTTCATCAATCATGGGATTGAATTTAGGAGCCGAGAGGTAATGTTGCAGTGATATAGACCCTGGTAAGACCCCACTTGGAGTACCGTGCTCAGTTCTGGTTGCCTCACTCCAGGAAGGATGTGGAAACCACAGAAAGGGTGCAGAGGAGATTTACAAGGATGTTGCCTGTATTGGGGAGCATGTCTTATGAGAATAGGTTGAGTGAACTCGGCCTTTTTTCCTTGGAGCGATGGAGGATGGGAGGTGACCTGATAAAAGTGTACAAGATGATAAGAGGCATTGATCGTGTGGATAATCAGAGGCTTTTTCCCGGGACTGAAATGGCTAGCACAAGAGGGCACAGTTTTAAGGTGCTTGGAAGTAGGTACAGAGGAGATGTCAGGGGTAAGTTTTTATGCAGAGAGTGGTGAGTGCGTGGAATGGGCTGCCAGCGATGTTGTTGGAGGCGGATACGATAGGGTCTTTTAAGAGATCCCTGGACAGGTACATGGAGCTCAAAAAAATAGAGGGCTGTGGGTAACCCTAGGTAATTTTTAAGGTAGGGACATGTTCGGCACAGCTTTGTGGGCTGAAGGGCCTGTATTGTGCTGTAGTTTTCTATGTTGTTTATGTTCTACCTTATACGAATCTGAGACTAATTTTCTTGCAGGCTAATTTTCTTCAATAAATCGATAATCTAATAATAACCATAATTGAATCAGTGAAAGACTTCACCAGCTGGGCATTCAGCCAGTGTGCAGAAGACAACTGCAAAAATAAGCAAGTAATAATGATGAATAAATAAGCAACAAATATTGAGAACATGTGATGAAAAGTCCTTGAAACTGAGTCTGTAGGTTGTGGGATCAGTTCAGTGATGGGGCACACATTGCAAAGCAACAAATTTCATGAGATGTGTCAGTGATTGGAAAGCTGATTCTGATTCTGAGCCTCAGGCATACAAGATGAAAAGAGGTGTTGATAGAGTGGACAGCCAGTGCCTTTTATCCCAGGTAATGGCTAATACAAGAGGACATTATTTTAGGGTGGGTGGGGTGTTTACACAGTGTGATGGGTTCATGGAATGCCCTTCCACGTGTGGTGGTTGAGGCAGATACACCAGGGATATTTAAGAAACTAGTAGGCACATGGGTGAAAGGAAAATGGAGGCCTATGTGGGGGAAGGGTTAGGTTGATCTTGGAGTGGGTTAAAAGATCGGCACAACATTGTGGCCTAAAGGGTCGGTACGGTGCAGAACTGTTCTATGTTCTATGCAATAAAGTAAATGTAAACTGGTAACTGATGGTCAGCATGGACTTATAGAACAGAGAACAGTACAGCACACAAACAGACCATTCCACCCGCGATGTTGTGCCAAACAGTTGAAGTTAATGACACGAATTCCCTTCTGTCGACACTTGGCCCATATTTCAACATTCTCAACATAGTCACTTGCTTATCTAACACCATCTTAAACACCTTTATCTTGTTTGCCTGAACCATCATCCCAGGCACTGCATTCTGGGAACCCTGCACTCTCTGTGTAAAATAAAATACTTGACCGACCCATCTCCTTTCAACTTACCCCCTCTCACCTTAAAAGCCTATCCTCTGGTATGAAACTTTCTGATCCTGAGATAAAGATACTAGTTGTTCATTTTTGCCTCTTGTAATTTTATAAACTTACATTAAGGCTCCATGCAGCCTCTGCCATTCCAGAGAAAACAACCCTGAGTTATCCAACCTTGATTTTGTGGGCCAAAGGGCCTTTTCCCTGGTGTATGATGGCATGTTGCTTTAAAGGTCAGACCTGGGCTTTCCCTTCCCCAAATAAATGCGGCTGAACCAGCCTCTTGATTCCTGATTTACTTATTTGTCTCCTTTTGAACTCCACAGCTGTCTCAGCAGGATTTGAATTCAAGTCTTCATGTTCTTTACTTGTCTGGTGAGGTTGCCACCAGAGGGATGTGTCTCTTTGCAGAATCCTTGTAGTTGTGCAGTGAATCTGATAATGGGTTTTTTTGGGTCACAGCTCAGGACACCATGGCCGGCGGGAACCTGGGAATCAGCTCCGAGCTCATCAGTCTGGAGGTGGAGTCCGACAACGTACCCGACCTCACGTTAATTGACCTTCCAGGCATCACTAGGGTTGCTGTTGGTAACCAGCCACGGGATATTGGAGACCAAGTAAGGCAGAAACTGGCTGTGCGGTAGGAAATTATTATGTGACAATGTAATCTCTGGATCCCAGTCAGCTACTTGAACTTTCTATTTACAGCAAATTAAAGGGAGAGTTTATTTCACACCTGAGCATATCTGTTATTCTTTCTTCCCACTCATCCTTGTGTTGTAGGTGAAACTTGTCCTCACATATTGTTCCTCTTCTTTCACTCCTACTAGTCATCTCTCTCCATTCCTCTTGTCTGCTTTCTCTACATTTCTCTTGTTCCTCACTTTATGTCTTGCCCCCTTGCTCTTTTCTTCTCTCTCAACTAGACAATGCATAAGTTCTCAGAAGGCCAGAAAGCAACTGGGGAAACAGTCAATACAAATATGAAGAAATTCTGCAGATATTGGAAACCCAAAGCCACTCACACCAAATGCTGGAGGAACTCAGTAGGCCAGGCAGCATCTATGGAAAAGAGTAAACAGTCAACATTTCAGGCTGAGACCCTTCATCAGGACAGGAAAGGAAGGGGAAAAGTCAGAGCAAGAAGGTGGGGAGGGAAGGGAGAAATAAGTACAAGGTGGTAGGTGATAGGTGAATCTGGGTGGGGGGGAAGGGTGAAGTTAAGAGCTGGGAAGTTGATTGGTGAAAGAGATAAAGGGCTGGAGAAAGGAGAATCTGATAGGAGAGGGCAGAAGGCCATGGAAGAAAGGGAAGGGGGAGGAGCACCAGAGGGTGTTGATGGGAGAAAAGGTGAGAGAGGGAAGCAGGAATAGGGAATGGTGAAGGTGGAGGGGGGAATTACGAAAAGTTCATCAAATTGATGTTCATGCCATCATGTTGGAGGCTACCCAGACGGCATTTAATGTGTTGCCATCAGGTTGGAGGCTACCTAGGTGGAATATAAGTTATTTCTCCTCCAACCTGAATGTGGCCGCATTGCGGCAGTAGAGGAGGCCATGGACTGACAGGTTTGAATGGGAATGGGAAGTAGAATTGAAATGAGTGGCCACCAGGAGATGCTGCTTTTTGTGGCAGATGGAGCAAAGGTGCTCGGCAAAGCAATCTCTCAATCTCTGTTGGGAATTAATACCCCTTTTGTTAACTCTTTACTTCATCTATCTGCTTTTCTGATATTGATCTTCTATGTCACATGCTCTGCATTTTTCCATTCACTTTTAGATACTTTCTAAATATTTTGCTTACATTTCAGCTACACAATTTATTCCAAAATGGCGACATCTTCTCCTTCTGTCCAGAAGTGAACTGTTAGTGTTTCATTAGGGGTGCCTTCTTCAAATCATTCCAGCTAAACCCAACTGGTCCCAATCTGGACAAGAAACAGAAAAAATTTCCAATATGCTAACTAACATTGGAAGATAACAAATCATACTGTTGAACTTCTTCTTTGCCATGAGGACATTGACTGTTGCATTTCTGTTTAAAGAGATGGAGAAAAATTGTAAATATTAAATCAATCAATCAATTTGTTGAATGAATTAAGTTTCCTCATTCTTCATTCAGATTAAGCAACTAATTGGCTCCTACATTAAGGAGGATAAGACTATTAACCTTGTTGTCATACCATGTAATGTTGACATTGCGACCACAGAGGCCTTGAAAATGGCCCAGGAAGCTGATCCTACTGGAGAAAGAACACTGGGTAAGAAAAAATCTTCCCACTTTTCGAAGGTTGCTGTATTAATAGTGCACCAAGCCTCCGATTAAACATCAAGGGTTTGCATAGCCATATATGGTCCCTTAACACATTATCATAGAACTTCATCAAAGAAAATTTGACAGTGAGTCTTACAACGAGATCTCAGGTCATGGAGGTATGTTCTGTGGATGTCTTAAAGGTGAATTGAGTGAGGGAGAGATTGTACAAGGAAATGTCTGAGGACAAGAACATATAGTTGAAAATACAAGGGTCATTGGTGAAGCTAAGGAAGTAGGTTGTGCATGGAAGGGCTAGTATTGCAGACATGCAATAATTTCTCTGATGTTAGTGCTTAGTGTGTGTGAATAAGTTACCATGTTTACTATTATTGTATCCAAAGCATTTCATTTGCTGTGAAGTGATCTAGATGTTCTGAAAAGAGCATGAAAATTACTGGATAATCTTTTTCCCCCTGCAATTAAAACAGAAAATGGTTAATGTACTCAGCAGGTCAGGTCAGCAAATGTTGCAGGTCAATCTTCTTTCTTCAGAATGGAGAAAAAGTGAGAGAACAAGCATGTTTTAAGGCACAGAAAGGAGGAAAGGATGGGACAAAAAGGGAATCTCTTATGATGACTCAATTCCATTTGACCTATCTGGCCTAGGCCGGCTTCAAGCTGATAATTCTGTGATGACAGAGTAGTTGGTGCTGCTGTCTCACAGCTCCAGGGTCCAAGCATCAATTCTGTTTGCATGGAATTTGCAGTGGGAAATCTCCCTGTCACATGAAAAACAAGCAGACTCCACACAGACAGCATGCAAGGTTAAGATCTCATGTTCCTCGTACTGTGAGACACAATTGCTTGGGGTACTTACTACCCATTATGCACTGGTATTTAAGGCAGCAGTGAAGGTCCCCCATCTCTGTCAGTCCATACTGCCACAGACAGATGTAGAGGCTATTTCCGTAACAATTTTTTTTTACCAGTCAGGGTTGTTAGCCCTGAGCTGAACCCCCGAACCTGGAGAACACTCTTAGTCTGGCTTCTACCCTTTGACCTGTTTAGCATGGGTGACCCTATCAAGAGCCAAAGCATAAAGGCCTGACCCCAGCCAACACTACTCTCTGGGTTGTTGAGGCATACGAGCCTCCAAACCCAATGACAAGTTCGTGGTCCTCTTGAGGGAAATTGCTTTGAGTGCTGTTTAGTTAATAGATCGTTGTTGATCTTTCCGGAGGGAGATGAATGAGAAACAGAAAGCAACAATATGCTGGTAATCTGAACTTTGCCTCTGCTGATATTTTGAGCTTTTGTTTTGCTGGGGCTGCTTGTCTTTGGTTATAATGAGAGTGGATAGGCCTGGAATGTAGGAAGCTGAGGGGTAACCTGATGCAGGTATACAAACTCATGAGGGGCATGTGATGGATAAGGTGAGGGACCAGAGTCATTTTCCCCAGGGCAGGGGAGTCTCAAGCTAGAGGGCCAAGGATTGAGGAAAAGGAAGAAGATTTAGTGGGGACCTGACAAGCAAGCTTTTCAGACAGACGGTGCTGTGAGTATGGATCAAGCTGCCAGAGGAGATTACAATTGCAGTGTTTTAAAGATATTTGGGCAGTGCATAGATTGGAAAAGTTTAAATGGACATGGGTTGTTTGTAAGCAAATGGGACCAGCTCAGAAAGGCTTCATAGTTGGAAGGAGGAATTGGGCTGCAGGGCCTGTTTCCTTGCTGTGACTGATAGATGGATGACTTTGTATCTTGGTAGACTACTTACATGGAATAAATCAATCCAATACGGAGGCCTGAGGGCTGAGTCTCCAGTTTGTATTGGGCTTCACTGGAAGTGTTTAGGAGGTCAAAGACAGTGTTTTCCCCCATTTTCCTCAAGTTCTGATGTAATCTTGTGAACCTGTAACATTCAACTCAACATTTCTCTTTCTGCTTGATAGGCCGTGATATTGTCATCTTTCCCCTTCACCGCAGATGATGTTAGAGGTGTATAGATTGGGTGAATGCACACAGTCCATGGAAAGGGCATCAAAAACTAGAAGGTGTAGGTTTAAGATAAAAGGGGAAAGGTTCACAGGACACATGACGGGCAACTTCTTTACGCAGAGGGTAGTGTGTATCATTGAATGAACTGCCAGTGAAACTGGTGAAGGTGCTACAGTCACAAGCAAGAGAGAATCTGCAGATGCTGGAAATCCAAAGCAACACAACAAAATGCTTGAGGAATGCAGCAGGTCAGGCAGCATCTATGGAAAAGAGTAAACAGTTGACGTTTCAGGCTGAGATGCTTTGGCAGGACTGGAGAAAAAAAAGATAAGGAATATATTTAAAAGGTGGGAAAGAGGAGAGAGAACTACAAGGCGATAGGTGAAACCTGGAGGGGGAGGGATGAAGTAAGTAGCTGGAAAATTGATTGGTGAAAGAGGTACAGGACTAGAGAAGGGGGAATCTAATAGGAGAGGACAGAAGGCCATGGAAGAAAGAAAAGGGGGAGGAGCACCAGAGGGTGGCGATGGGCAGGCAAGGAGATAAGGTGAGAGAGGGAAAAGGGGATGAGGAATGGTGAAGGATAGGGCGGGGGAGCATTACCGAAGTTCGAGAAATCATGCCATCAGGTTGGAGGCTACCCACACGGAATATATGGTGTTGTTCTTCCAATCTGAGTATGGCTTCATTGCAACAGTAGAGGAGGCCATGGATTGACGTATCATAATGGGAATGGGAAGTGGAATTAAAATGGATGGCCATTGGGAGATCCCGCTTGTTTGGAGAACAGAGTGTAGGTGCTCAGCAAAGCGGTCTCCCAATCTACATCAGGTCTCCCCGATATACAGGAGGTCGCACTGGGAACACCAGACACGGTATATAACCCCAACAGACTCACAGGTGAAGTGTTGCCCCACCTGGAAGGACTGTTTGGGACCTTGAATGGTAGTGAGGGAGGAGGAGTAGGGGCAGGTGTAGCACCTGTTCTGCTTGCAAGGATAAGTGCCAGGAGGAAGATCAGTGGCGAGGGATGAATGAACAAGGAAGTCACGGAGTATATATAAGTTAGAGATACATCACTGAACAGGCCTTTCTGGCCCAATGAGTCACATCACTTGGCATCCCACCTATTAACCCTAGCCTAATCACAGAACAATTTACAATGACCAATTACCCTACTAACTGGTCTGTCTTTGGGATGTGAGAGGAAATCCATGCATTCATGGGGAGGATGTACAAAATCCATACAGTTGACATCAGCATTGAACTCCAAACTCCAATGCCCTGAGTTGTAAGAGCATTTGCTAGCCACTACGCGACTGTGAGTCTAGCTGATGTGCTGCTTGTTGAACTAACATCCAATCAGAATCCTGAAAAGAATTTGAAGTTGGTCAGAAGTACGTTAAAATCCACATGAAGGTATTCACCCAGAATCAACTCTAAACTAGGATCCACTCAGTGGTGATGGAAGATCCAAGGGTGTGGGATTTGATGTGTAGAAATATAGACATCATTCAGGAATTGGCCTTTCTCTGCCATTCCATGACTCTGCTGCTTGTAACAGAAGTCTTGCTGTTTTTTTATATATGCAGGTATATTGACTAAACCTGACCTGATTGACAAGGGAACAGAAATAAACATCCTTAAACTGGTGAATAACGAGGTTGTTACTTTGAAGAAAGGTTATATGGTTGTCAAATGCCGTGGACAACAGGATATTAATGACAATTTGACACTGGCTGAGGCTTTAAAGAACGAGAAAGCTTTTTTCAAGCAAAATAAGTTTTTTAGGTAAGACAAAATGGTTGTTATTGTTCCTTTGTCATTATATTTTCAGTTATTGTTTCAATAGGGAAGATTACAAGGAACATCAAATATTGAATATTAAAGCACATCATGTCTTTGTAGTAGGCAACTGTATGGGTTAAAGAATGACTAACAAATTAATAAGGAAGGATCTCAGCCCAAAACTTGAACAGTTTATTAATTTCCACAGATGCTGCCTGACCTGCTGAGTTCCTTCAGCACTTTCTGTAGGTTGCTTTGGATCTGCAGACTTTATGATCTCACCTAAGTGGTCACAGGAATCCAGTTGTGATGTTTTTCTCTTACCTTCTTGTTTTTTCTTAGAACACTCTTGGACGACAAAGCGGCGACAATACAGTGCGTGGCTGCTAGACTGTCGACAGAACTGGTAATGCACATTCAGGTCAGTGACTCTTTATTTCATTCAGTATACTGAACTTACTGCCTGTTACACTGCTGGCATTTAAGTCTTCCATCTCTGGTGGTGTCCAGGGCTTCCTTCATCATGTCAGTAGCTTCCTCTCAGTGTTCTCTACTGTCAGTCATGCAAGACTCAGGAATTTCATCGCACTCAGATGTAGAAGGGATCTTCATTGCTGTTTCCGTAACAATTTTGTTTTACCAGTCAGGGTTGTTAGCCCTGAACTGAAACCCCAAATCTGGAGCACTAGTGGACCACTCTTAGTCTGTCCTCTACCCTTTGACCTGTTTGGCATTGGTGACCCTACCAAGAGCCAAAGCATAAAGGCCAGACTCCAGCCAAGGTAGCTCTCCGGGTTGTTGAGGCATGCAAGCCTCCAAGCCAGGATGAGGTTGTGTTCCTTTTGGAGGTTATGCAGTATAAAACTCTGTATTGTACTCACAGTAGCTGTAAAACCATGAAAAACAGTGCAGCAAGCAGCTCGTTCATTGCCAGAGATGAATGTGGAGGCCAAGTCTTTAGGTATATTTAAAGCAGGGTTTGATAGGTTCTTGATTTGTAAAAGCATTAAAGTTTATGGGGAGAAGGCAGGAGAATGGGATAATAAATCAGCCACTTGTTGGGCTGGATAGACTAATTCTTTGTCTTATTGGTGGCAAAATGACACGGTGATGGAGCTGCTGCCTCACAGCACCAGAGACCTGGTTCAAACCCGACCTCTGGCACTGTCGGCATGTTCTCCCTGTGACTGTAGGGTTCCCTACCACATCCCAACACAATGTGGATTAGTAGGTTAACAGGCAGCTGTAAAATGCCCCTAGCTTCATGAATGTTGCCCTGCTGTGTGAGGAACTGAGGCTGAGGCTACTGGCCTACTCTGGCTGCTCCGTGCATTGGGTCTATGGACTCACTCTCGTTCTGAATGCTGTTGCTTGCCTTGATGCTTTGCGTGATATGTTTTTCCCTCTTCCCCATCTCTCTCCCTCCCTCGCTCCCCGCCTCTCTCCGGGTTGCCAACTTTCTCACTCCCAAATAAGGGACGAAAGTAGCAGTCAAATACGGGACTCTTGTGTTTACCCCGAGAAAGACTACCATGACCATGAAGCCTTGCACGGGAACCTGTGTGCGCATGCGTGTACGTGCTGATTTTTTTCTACAAATCGGTTTTGGCTTAAACTTCCTGATTCTGTTAAGTGAAACTACACTGTACATACATGATTTCTACTTTATATAGGCTGTGTATTTATGATATCATTCCTGCTTTTACTATATGTTAAGTGTTATTTTAGGTTTTATGTGTTATTTGGTATGATTTCGTAGATATATTTTGGGTCTGAGAACGCTCAAAAATTTTTCCCATATAAGTTAATGGTAATTGATTCTTCGCTTTACGCTATTTCGGCTTACGAACGGTTTCATAAGAACGCTCTACCCTAGCGGGGGAAATATGGGACAAGGGCGGTCCCGTATGGGACAAACCAATTTAGCCCAATATATGGGATGTCCTGGCTGATACGGGACAGTTGGCAACCCTATCACTCCCCCACCTCCCTCTCTTCCCCCACCTCCCTCTCTTCCCCCACCTCCCTCTCTTCCCCCACCTCTCTCTCTTTCCCCAACTCTCTCTCCTCTCCATCTCTCTTCACCCCTCTCTCCCACTCACCTCTCTCTCCCCCTCACCTCCCTCTCTCCCCTACCTCCCTCTTTCCTCCACCTCCCTCTCCTCCCCACCTCTCTCCCTCCTCCCCCACCTCTCTCTCCTCCTCTCTCCCCCCTCCCTCCCCCTCTCCCCCTCCCTCCCATCTCTCTCTCTCTCCCTCCCACCTCTCTCTCCCTCCCTCCCTCTCCCTCCCCTCTCCCTCTCCCTCTCTCCCCCTCCCTCCCTCTCTCCCTTCCCCTCTCTCTCCCCCTCTCTCTCCCCCTCCATCCCTCTCTCTCCCCCTCCATCCCTCTCTCTCCCCCACCTCCTATGTTTTATGGTCTTTCTCATAATCTGCCAAAGTAACATTCCCTTCATTCCTACTTCCTACACTGAGTAGCCATCCTATCAGTATATCCGTTGTAAGCAGGGGTACAATGGGCAGTACAGACTTGATGGATCGAAGGACCTGGTAAGTGCAGTATGACTTCATGGCTGAACGACTTTGGGTGGCACGGCATCGTACCTATTAGAGCTGCTGACCCGCAGCTTCTCGAGCTCAGACTTGATCACAAACTTAGACGTGGTCTGTGTGGAGTTTGCAAGTTCTCCCCTTGATTGTATGGTTTCCACTGGGTTCCCTGTTCTTCCATCCACATCCTAATGATGTGTGCATTGGGATATTAATTGGCCAGGTAATATTGATTAATGGTAGAATATTCAAGAGTTGATGGGAGCGTAATGGGTTTAGTGCAGGGTGGTGAAAATGGGTGCTGGTAGATAGCCCGAAATTGATGGACAGAAGGGTCTGTTTCTGTATTGTATGACCTTATGATTATATTGTTTTTGTCTAATTCTTTCAAAGCAGTAGAATATCCTATTTTCTGCTTCTTCTCGAATGGCGTACGGTGTTTTGGCCTTCATCAATTGTGGAATTGAATTTAGGAGCCGAGAGGTAATGTTGCAGCTATATAGGACCCTGGTCAGACCACACTTGGAGGTCTGTGGATCCAAGGTTAGGAAACCTTCGCTAAATAAATAAAAATTTATCTCCGAAAAAAGGTGAAATCAATGCTACCCAGGAGACGAAAATAAGTTTTAGGAGCAATTTCTCAGTTAAAGAGGAGACACTGGAGGGTAAACTCTGCCTGCTCAGGATAGTTTTGTAGCGTATAATAACATGTTCTCAACTTCTCTCCACAATGAAGAAAACGTTACCAAATATTCAGAATGAAATTCAGCGCAAAATTGCCGATACCAATAAGGAATTGGAGAGGCTTGGACAGAGAGTGCCTGTGGATGATGAGGAAAAGACGGACTTTCTCCTTGATGTAAGTACAATTGTAATGGCCTGGTTCATATTTTTTCCTGTTATGCTGTATGTATTTCGTTTTGTGCTGTTCTGTGCGAGCTGCTTGTTTTCAGCGACTGTCGAAGGTAAGAGCTCAGGAGAAATGTGTGCCATCCAATTAGGATGGTCAGATTATGGGGAGGTTTCTCTGGTGAGGGACACTAAGGATGGGCTTGATGCTTTTGTTGGAGAGGAGATGAAGAGAGAAGACGCTGGGGAGAACCGGTCGTAGCACACAGTCCGGTGGGAGACCCGTACATTCGAGATGGATTGCGAGTGACATTCGGAAGGTGGTGTGTGCTTTCACATGGACCGAGGGCCCAGCGTGTGAGTAACAGAGAAGTTCAAGATGAGCTCCAACTTGTGTACATTTCACTGTTTAATTAGAACGGGCCCTTTTCTTTTTGTTATTCTTTACTACCCCTTCAGTTACGATTCATAAACATAATTCCTTTAATCGTATGCAGTGCACCGTTTGTTGTTTCGTGGCATTAATTTGTAACGGAGTAGCAGATGACACGGCATCCATACAAACCGGGGTTTGGGGTGGGATCAGGTGCACCTCAATCTCACGAGTTTAGCGGGGCCGGAGATTGTCTTCCCTTGACTTGCGCAGCCAAGGAAACCGGGGTGTTTCACAATAGACAACTCACTCAGGGATCTTCTCCAAAAAAACGTTTAGCTTTGTGACAAAAATGTTTGAGCCATTTTGATTTGATAGGAGTCAGGCTGACAGGAGAGCTAGGGAACAGAAGGCAATCGTTCAGAACTTCTCTCAAGACTCAGCCTGTAGGCTCACAGTGAGCTCATTTATAATTTAATTTGTGATAAATTATTTTTGTCCCAGTGGACTAAGAGGCACTATACCAACAATATAATCTACACTGCATGTTTTCCTTTTAGCATTGGGAAGAAGATGGTGGTGATGTCAGATATTGTTCAGTAATGAAATGAAGCAGAAGGTGCTGGAAATTTTCAGCTGGTCAGGTAGCATAAGATACTTTTAATATATTTGGCCAAAGAGCCTTTTTCAGAGAACAAATATAGCTCTTTGTCTGCTTCCATAGATGCTGCCTGATCTGCTGAGTGTTATCAGTGTTTTCTGTTATAATTTCAGATTTTCACCATCCGTAGTGCTTTGATTTTCAGTTGTGCCCACTTCCAAGCATCACACTCCATAACCTCCTGAGAGAGGTTGCTGAAGAGATAATGGATGCATTGGTCATGATCTTTCAAGAATCACTTGATTCTGGCATGGTCCCAGAGGACTGGAAGATTACAAATGTCACTCCACTTTTTAAGAAGGGAGGAAGGCAAAGGAAAGGAAATTATAGGCCAGTTAGCCTAACCTCAGTGATTGGGGAAGTGTTGGAGTCTTTTACTAAGGATGAGGTTTTGGGGTATTTCAAGACTAATGAAAAAATAAGTCAAAGTCAGGATGGCTTATGTAAAGGGAAATATTGCATGACAAATCTGTTAGAGTCCATTGAGGAGGTAACAAGCAGGGTGGACAAATGAGAGGCAATGGATGTCATTTACTTTGATTTTCAGAAGGTATTTGATAAGGTGCCACACATGAGGCTGCTGAACAAGATAAAATCCTATGGCATTACAGGAAAGATACTGGCATGGATAGCAGAATGGCTGACAGCCATAAGGCAGTGAGTGGGAATAAAGGGAGCCTTTTCTGGTTGGCTGCCGGTGACTAGTGGTGTTCCTCAGGGGTCAGTGTTGGGACCGCTACTTTTCACTTTGTTTGAAAATGATTTGGATAATGGGATTGATGGCTTTGTGGCAAAATTTGCGGATGATACGAAAATAGGTGGAGGGGTAGGTATTGGTGAGGAAGCAATGCGATTGCAGAAGGACTTAGACAAATGGGAAGAATGGGCAAAAAAGTGGCAGTTGGAATAGAGTGTTGGGAAATGTATGACAATGCATTCTGGTAAAAGGAACAATACTGCAGACTATTTCTAAATTGGGAAAAGGTTCAAAGATCAGAGGTGCAGAGGGACTTAGGACTCCTTGTGAAAGACTCCCAGAAGGTTAATTTACAGGTTGAGTCTGTGGTAAAGAAGGCAAATGCAGTGTTGGCATTTATTTCAAGGGGAATAGAATATAAAAGCAAGGAGATAATGCTGAGGTTTTACAAGAAACTAGTCAGGCCGCACTTAGAGTATTGTCAATGGTTTTGGGCACCATACCTCAGAAAGGATGTGTTGTCATTGGAGAGCGTGCAGAGGAGGTTCACAAGGATGATTCCAGGAATGAAGGTGTTAACATATGAGGAGTGTTTGGCAGTTTTGGGCCTGTACTCACTGGAATTTAGAAGAATGTAGGGGAATCTCATTGAAACCTACCAAATGTTGAAAAGACTCGATAACGTGGACGAGGAGAGGATATTTCCTGTGGTGGGGGTATCCAGACTAGAGGGCACAGCCTCAAAATTGAGGAGCGACCCTTTGGAACAGAGGTAAGGAGGAATTTTTTTAGCCAGAGAGTAGAAACAGGAGATGGTCTTTTTCCTCAAGGTGGAAATATCAGCTACTAAAGGGCATAACTTTAACGTGAGAGTGGCAATGTTTAAAGATTTATGAGGGCAAGTTGTTTTTTCACACAGAGAGGGGTAGGTGCCCAGAGAAGGCTGCCAGTGTCAATGTTCAAGAGGGACTTAGACAGGCACATGAACAGACAGGGGATGAGTGGATATAGGCTGTGTGCAGGCTGATGATAGTTGTCTGTCGCATTCACAGGCGACGAGAAACCTGTGTGGGAGAGTTCTCAAGTGGAAAAGCCATGGCACTGGGGTGATTCCACTCTCTTAATCTCGGACATCCGGATCCAGTGGTACGAATAGCTGTCACACTGGAATCTTCCTTTGCCCTTGCTCTCCACAGAGCGCTATAAATCCTGGCCTTTGGGTCTCAGTGTAGATCTCATCCACTCAGTCTGCCATGCTGGAGCTGACTTTGAATGTTAGGGCAGTTATGTCCATATCTCACTGGGGTATAAGACACCCCCCACCCCTGACTTACCCTCACCTGGCTGTCGAAACGCTGTACCAGGGTGTGACCACTCTCACATGTCAATAACTACTAGGAGCCAAAGGTGAGAGCTGGGTGTCCAGTGGGGAATGAGCAGCCCCAGAATGGACACATCAAGCCCCTTCACCAGAGGTGCTACCCCTCCCTGGAGGCCCCATACAGCTCATGCAGGCTGATAGACAGTATCTATGGAGAGGAATAAACAGTCTACATTTCAGGCTGCGACCCTTTGTCGGGACTTGGCCCGAAACGTGGACTATCCATTCCTTGCGTAGAAGCTGCCTGACCTGCTGATTTCCTTCAGCATTTTGTGTGTGTTGCTCTGGATTTCCAGCATCCACAGAATCTCCTGTGTTTATGTGCGTACTGTTTATATGGATTAAATTATTATACAGTGCACTGAGCTAAAATAGGGTAAAACAGTAACAATGCAGAAGAAAATATGAAAGCTACTGAAAAAGTGCAGCGCAGGTAAACAATAAAGTACAAGGCTTTATCTGTTCTGAGTAGGCTTGTCAGGGTAGCTGCAGTGAAGATGTTGCCCCCAAGGTGGAAATTTAGAAAATGGGAATAAGTGGTTTCCTTTTAAGACTGGGATTAAGAGGAATTTCTTCAGAAAGAGGATTATGAATCTTTGGAATTACCTACTCTATAAAGTGCTGAAAGTGTTACCTTCCACTGTGACGACATATTTTTCTCAAGCAATTGCTCAGGGTAATGTAAGGGAGGCAGGGGTATGGTTATGCTGGCTGATAGTGTAGTGGCTTCGGCACTGGACTTTGAGGACCGGGTTCGGATCTGCCTGGCTCCTTGCACACCTCTCATCTGGGTTGAGTGTTGAGTGTTGAGCTTGCAACTCAGCTCGTTAAAAAAACAGACAAATGCTAAGGAAACAGCAAAAAAAAATGCTGCCCAATGCATGAAAAGGAACATAAGCAAAGTAAGGGCTAGAAACCTACACATAATTCATAGGCACCGACATTGAATTGGGGTTCATTTTAAGAGGATGGTCTGATGTAACGATGCGGAGTTTTATTTACTGCGCTGTATGTTCTGTGTTTGGTTGACAATATAGTCAGTTGTTATGGTTTGCATTAAACTTAAAATGTCTCTGTCATTTTATAAATGAAAACCTACAATAGAAATCACAAAATGCATGTAATGGGGACGATTGTTGTAAAGCTGTCAAGGGAATGGAAAGTGCTGGTACAAGTGTGGTGCCCAAATGCAACTGAGAAATTACTTTTTGCATCAATTGCAGAAAATTAGAGGCTATATTGAGGACGTTGTTAATGTAACAAAAGGAGAGTACACAAAGGACTACAGTGATAACGATAGACTGTACAGCATGGCAAGTAGGGCTTTTGGCGAATGGAATGAGCTGCTTAATTCAGACCAGGCTGAGTGTAAGTATTAAAACTGACATCCATAATGTTATGGGGTATGCACTTGAAAGTGCACACAGATAGTTTACCAAGCTTTCTGTGAGCCCAAAGGCCAATGAGTTACTGTTATGGGTGTCATGGTAGTTAGAAGCTAGTGTAATATTTTACAACACTGGTGATGGGTTTCATTTCCTGCTGCTGCCTGTAAGAACTTTGTACCATCTCCCCGTGACTGCGTGGGTTTCCGCAGGGTGCTCTAGTTTCCTTTTACGTTCCAAAGACGTATAGATTTGCTTGTGGGAAGGGGCAAGAACAGAGGTCAGGCTCACCAAACATTTTAAATTTAAAGAAAACAATAGTCAAAATATAAAAGTAAGCCATAAAAAGGCTTTATTCTCCAATCTTCTGTCTTTCCAGCCGAAAAGCTGATGAAAGCTACAGTAACAGAATACTTTGCAATGTCCCGTGGGAGAGAATTACCTGGATTTACCAATTACAAGATCTTTGAGTCACTCGCCAAGAGTCTGATCCTGAAGAAGCAACCTTACTGTCTAATCATGTTAAAAGAAATATCAGGTAATATGTACAACTGACAGCAAGCCATAACCATGAAACAGAAAAGCTTTGAACACTCATGTAATAATGCCTTGCTTCATCTGTACACTCAGTGGCCACGTTATTAGGTACAAGAGGTACTAATAAAGTGGCTACTGAGTGAGTGTATTCCTAGATGTTTGTGGTATTCAGCTGCTGTATTCCATCCATTTGCACGGTTTGACATGTTGTGCATTCAGAGATGCTCTTCTCCACACCACTGTTGTAATGCATGATTATTTGAGTTACTGCCACCTTCCTGTCAGCTGGAACTGGTCTGGCCATTCTCTTCTGACACCAACAATCATTCCATGGTCACTTACTGAAGAATGACAATGAACAATGATGAATCCTGTACTTGTTGTGAGAAGAGATTTCATAGAGGGAGCAGGATTTTGACTGGCGAGAAGGAATACATGGTGGGGAACCGACTCATTAGGGGATTGCTCAAGGACCAGGGGTGGAAGATCTCAGGTTATTGAGGGGAAAATATAAGAGGCAATGTAAGGATTTTCAATTTTGCACAGTGGTTTTGAACTGTCAGTTACTCCTTATAAGGAGAATTGGATGGTCAGCTGAGAGTGAATAATTCACAAGGATAGAACAAAAGAGTGGAGAGATTAAACAAAACTGATTGCCAACATTAAGCTGAAAGGATGAATGGCCTCTTTCTCAAAGAATCATACATTATAGAAATGGACTGTGTTAGCCATCAAGAACCTAACCACAATAACATCTCTGTCCTGGACTGTCACTGTAGATTTATATGTCACAGCATTTCAAGTGCTCGCTTAAGTCCTTGTTAAATATGGTGAGAGTACCTGCCCCCTGAAGGAGCAGCAACTCATATCCCGTCTGAGTAGCCTCCAAATCGATGGATTCAACATTAATTTTTCTAACCAATACACATAATATGCTGGAGGAACTCAGCAAGCCAGGCAGCATCAGATGGAAAAGAGTACAATCGACGATTCAGGCCGAGACCCTTCATCAAGACTGGAGAAAAAAAGATGAGTCAGGAAAAAATGGTGGAGGGGAGAGGAAGAAACACCAGGTGATAGGTGAAACTGGGAGTGGGGCTGGGTGAAGTAAAGAGCTGGGAAGTTGATTGGTAAAAGAGATAAAGTAGTGAATATGTGGAATGCTCTGACACAGATTGCAGTGGAGGCCAAGTCCGTGGGTATATTTAAGGTGGAAGCTGATCACTTCTTGATCAGTCAGAGCATCAAATGATATGGTGAGAAGGCAGGTCTATGGGGTTGAGTGGGATCTGGGGTCAGCCATGATAGAATGGTGCAGCAGACCCAACAGGCTAAATAGCCTAATTCTGCTCCTGTGTCTTATGGTCTTATGGCTGGAGAAGGGGGAACCTGATGAGAGGAATTTCATCACTGAGCGTTTGTCTAGAGATAAATAAAAACAACACAGGATCATTCATTTGAACTGTAGAATTCTAACAGCACAGCCTGAGCATTTGGAAGCGGCTGAAAACCATAAGCACAATAGGTTCTGCAGATGCTCGACATCCAGAGCAACACATGCAAAATACTGGGAGAACTCCGGAGCTCAGGCCCTGAAATTTCACTAATCTCTGGTAATTTCTTCCCTCTTTTCCTTTTCTCTTTTCTCATTCCCCATTCTGGCTCCATTCTTACCTCTTCTTTCATCACCTCCCTCTGGTTCCCCTCATCCTTCCCTTTCTTCCAGAGTCTACTGTCCTCCCCTATCTGATTATTTCTCCTTTAGTCGTTTACTACTCAACCTATCACTCCCTAGCTTCTTACTCCATTCCCTTCCCACACCCACCCACCTTCCTCCTCACCTGGTCTCACCAGACACCTGCCTACCTGTACTCCTTCCCCTCACTCCCCACTTCTTTTATCTGCTTTCTTCTCCTTTCCTTTCCAGACCTGATGAAGGGTCTTGGCCCAAAGTGTCGATGGTTTATCCCAGTACATAGACAGAACAGCCTGAGCTGCTGAGTCCTTCCAGCATTTTGCATGTGTTGCTCTGGATGTCGAGCATCTGCAGAACCTATTGTGTTCATCATTTCCAAATGTTCAGGCTGTGCCATTAGAACTCTAAAGTTCAAATGAATGATCCTATGTTGTTTATATTTATCTCTGGACTAACGCTCAGTGGCTATTTCATTAAGCACCTCCTGTACCTAATAAAGTGTCAGTGAGTGTATTATTGTGGTCTTCTGCTGTTGTAACCCATCCACTTCAAGGTTTGACATGTTGTGCATTCAGAAATGCTCTTCTGCACACCACTGTTGAACGCGTCGTTATCTGAGTTACTGTCACCTCCCTGTCAGTTTCAGAGGACATTCTCCTCTGACCTCTGTCATTAAGGTGTGTTTGCACACTGATCTGCCGCCCATTCTCTGTAAACCCTAGAAACTGCTGTGTGTGAAAATCTCAGATCAGTAGTTTCTGAAATACTCAAACCACCCGGTCTGGCACCAACAAGCATTCAGTGGTCAAAGTGACTTGATTACATTTCTTCCCCATTCTAATGTTTGGTCTGAACAACAACTGAACCTCTTGACCATGTGTGCAAGCTTTATGCATTGAGCTGGCCGATTAGATATTTGCTTTAACGAGTAGGCGTACAGGTGTACCTAACAGAGTGGCCATTGAGTGCGAGTGCTTTTGCCTTTTAAGCAGGATTTACTTGTAAGTCATTTAAAACAGAATCAAGACATTATAATTCTCTGACTGACTTCACTCTTATTTTCTTTATAGGCCTGGTCCAGTCAGTGCTTAAAAATATGTGTTTATGGCACTTTGAAGGTCTGCCGAACCTACTGAGATCTGTCCAGGTACGTGGATAGTTGACATCTGTTTTTCCATTGGCGAAGGGCTGGGAACAAGTGATGTGTCTAAAATCCATTAGAGGATGCTGAATCTGGAAAGCAGAATCTCCCAGGGAAAATGACTGGTAATATTTAGAAAGAATTGAGCAGCTCGAGAGGTTGGGATCGGTGATCTAATGGCACGAGTTCAAATCTCACCTCAGCTACTGGAGAATTGAAACTCAGCTAATTTAAACAAAATATGGAGTAATTAAAAAAAACAACCTAAGTAATGGTAACAATGAAACACCTGGAAAATTGTAAAACTCTGCCTAGTGATGTGCCACAAGGATCGATTCCTAGCCCACTGTTGTGGATTTGGATGAGAATGTAGTTGACATGCTTAGTAGCTTTTTAGATGACAAAAAAAACAAATGGTACAAACAAGAGGTGCTGGAAAACTGAGTAACTAACACACACACACACACACACACACACACACACACACACACACACACACACACAATGCTGGAGGAACTCAGCAGGCCAGGCAGCATCAATGGAGAAGAGTATACAGTTTACATTTCAGGCCGAGACCCTTCATCACGACTGAAAAGAATGGTATTATAGTGGACAGTGAAGGTTATGCAAGGTACAGCTGTATCTTGATCAACTGGGAAAGTGGGCCAAGGAATGGCAGGTGGAATTTAATTCGGGTGTGGAGTGTTACATTTTGGCTGTGCTTGACCCATCTCCCTCCATCCATGTGCCTGTCCAAATGTCTCTGAAATATTGCAATTTTATCTGCCGCTACTAATTCCTCTGGCAGCTCGTTCCATATACCTCAGTGTATTCTTCAGTTTGCAACTAGAGTAACTCAAAAGAACAGTTGTAGTTTTAGAGAGAAAAGTCTTGCTCGGTATAGTTTAATGAGATGTAAATAATGCACTTTGAAAGAGCATGTGGGAAAGCAATATCATCGAAGGGGACAGAAAATCAACTATCAAATACCTACCAAGTATTGAAAGGCATAGATATTGTGGATGTGGAAGTCTAGGACCAGAAGGCATAGCCTCAGAATAGAGCATCCCTTTAGAACAGACATAATGAGGGTTTTTTTTAGGCTGAAGTTGGTAAATCTCTGGAATTCATTATCGCAAGTGGCTGTGAAGGACAGGTGACTGGGTATATTTAAAGTGAGGTTGATAGGTTCTTGATTAGTAAGGATGTCAATGGTTCTGGAGGGAAGGCAGGAAACTGGGGTCGAGAAGGAAGAATAAATCAGGAATGATTGAATGACAGAGCAGACATGATGGGCTGAATGGCCTACTTCTCATACATCTTATGGTACTAGTAACATGAAATGAAATAAGTTCTAAAACAACACTGCTATCTACCTTTTCCCCTGTAATTGGTAGTGCAGAATCCCCATTCCTATCACTGAGAAAGTAGTGATCTGAAGCCATGCTCGCCTGGTGAGGTCTGGGAGAAGCAGCTTTCACTGGATAATGAAGGGGAATCCCAGCATGTTGAGACTCTGCTGTTGAGTTCCACATGGCCCAGCAATGGAGGGTGATATATGCACCAACATCTCTCACTCAGTATACCTCAGGTAGAAGCAACACTCTCCAAGTCCAGGACTAACTTGAGTGGGAGTGGATAACACCGGCAGTGGACTTTGACCCATAGCCAAGTCTGGCACTGACACAAACCATCTGTAGAGTACCAACAAAGTACATGTTGAGTACCCCTTATCTGAAATTCAAAATCCAAAAACCTCTGAAGTCCAAAGTTTTTTTGTGTGTTGACATGATGTCACAAATGGTAAATTCCCCAAGGTGCTGGGAAGGTTCCCAGACATTGTGGAGATGTCTGCACACCACAGACAGCTTTGAAAAGGGACCTCACAGTTGTAAAGAACAGAACATAATGAAAAATAGAAAAACGCTGAGTCAGAGTGAACGTATGCTGATCATGAAACAAGCAAAATTCTATCATGGTAAACTGAAAATTGAAGGTAATTGTGAATATTCAACAAGCTCTTTGCAAAAATTTAAGAAAAGGCACAGTATTAAATTTTTAAAGATTTGTGGTGATAAAGTGTATGCTGATCATGAAACAGCAGAGAAATTTATTGATAAGATTGCCGCTGATGAAAATCTAATGCTGCAGCAGGACGTGTGATGAACAAGTGTAAGACAAAGACTGCTTACTAGTAGCACATAAATTCAGAGTTGGAAATTATGGCCGTCCCAAGCTATTTAATTATATATTCCAAAATTCAAAAAAAAATCTAAAATCCAAAAAACTTCTGGCCCAAGCATTTTGGTTAAGGGGTACTCAACCAATATTTACAAACAACCTGTATTCTGCAGAAAATGATCGATGATATTCAGGAGGAGCAGGAAATGGAAGCGGAGAAAATGCTGAAGACTTTGTTCAAAATGGAAAGCCTGATCTATACTCAGGACTTCATTTACTGCAAAAAGCTGAAGGAGATTCAGGACGCATATGAAGAATCAGATGAAGACGAGGAAAGCCCAGAGGATTTTGTTAAAAACAAAGAAATGACCAGAATGTCAATTCATTTGAAGGCCTATTTTAAGGTGAGCTAGCCAACTAATACAACTAGATTTTTAACAATAATCTTACAGTGCTACTCCCTTCAGTAGGTCTAGATTGATTGCTCTGCATGTACACAGCATTCTGAACATGAGGAGGGCAAAGGTCACCACAGCCTAACGGTATGGAGCAGCAAGTGCTTCCAGGAACAAAATAAACTGCTGTTAAAGACCAAAGATGCCCAAGTTATTTTTAGCAGAAACCTCTTCACCCATCCTAAATGTGTGGTTGGATTGTTGTTGAGAAGGTTTATGAAACACTGTTCTGATTCAGTGGTTCAGTTTAATATCAGAGAATGTATACAATATACAGGCTGAAATTCTTACTCTTCACAGATAGTCACACAGAACAGAAAAAAACCCCAAAGAATGAAGGCAGAAAATGTTAGAACCACAAAGCCCAATCCACCCCCCCCATTCACAGGCAATAGCAAAAGCATCAACCCCCCCCTTCCCCCTCCTCCCACTTTGTCCAGCAAAAGCATCAAATCCCCCCCACCCCCACCATACACGCAATATCAAGCCCCCAGAAGCCACAATCTGGAGTCCATCAAAACTACTGTCCATCCCAACACTTCAACATCTCAGACAGGCTCTCCCTCTCATTAGCAAGTGGCAGAGAGTTATTGCTCCTGCAACAAAAAGAGGAGAGACGAACAGCTCACTGTTTCGATGTTACAATCTGCCATGTTGCTTGTCTGAGCTCCCCGACTCGAGGACCGACTGACCTTTACTCACCATCAAGAGAAAGAGAGGGATCGAGTGCAGGGGCCTTCAGGTTGTCCACAGGGCTACACCCAAAGGCACACCTCTTCCAGGCCGCACCTGGAGATATCGAAACACCAGGCCACACGGCGAGTCCGAAAACAGGAATTCACTGCGCGTAGAAAACCATAGTCTGAGCTAAATCTGTAGATCACGGACTCCAACAGGACCCCAGACACATTGAGAAGAAAAGAGAGACTGAAAAAAAGAGGAAGGATAACCTGTTTTGCAGACGAACTGGAAAAAGTCGCCTGAGTCTGCAAAAAGACTCTGGCACCAGGAAATAAGACTCTGATAAACCTGGTTAATGTAGTACAGAGTATTGTCTCTCTTACTTTTTCCTTAGTACGTCATAATACCACAATGTTGTGCACCCATAGTACACAAGGTACTTCAAAAGGGTGGCTTGGTAGCACAGCAGTTCGTGCAATTGCTTTACAGCACCATTGATCACTAATCTGGGTCTATTTCCACTGCTGCCTGTAAGGAGTTTGTACATTCTCCCTGTGACAGCATGGGATTCCTCTCGGTGCTCAGGCCGTTAGGTTAGTGAGTTGGAGACATGCTTTGTTGGCGCCAGAAGCAAGGCCACACTTGAGACTGCCCCCAGCACAATCCTTGGACTGCAGGCATTTCACTACATGTTTTGATGTTTCCATGCACATGTGACAAATAAAGCTAAAAATCCAATCTTTAAAAGCCTCAGTTCTCACCTGCAGCAAAGACTTGCAGAAGGTTGATGGTGGATCCACTTTATATTTCAGATTGCTTTGAACCGACTGGCTGATATAGTGCCAATGGCCATTAACTTTCACCTGCTGCAGGAGTTGGCAGACAAGCTACAATGTAAAATGTTGCTGTTGCTGCAGCGCAGGGATCAGATTGAGATGTTGCTGATGGAAGAGGCAGGTATCTTCGAGAAGCGCCAGTTCCTCTCCAACCGCCTGAAGAGACTGAAAAAAGCTAGTGAGGCCTTGACCATGCATTAACAGAACATATCCTGCTGTTAGTTATAGCAAACATTAAATAAACTAGTGAATGAATAGCAATAGCTGTTGATAGCCCATGCATGTGAAAAGAAGCTCAATGTAGTTCAAACATTATGAAAATTTTCCACTGGGTTCAGTAGTTTGCATTTAGGTGTAGGTTCAATATAGGAATTGTCTATTTTGCAAAAATTTCAAACAGAACAATATTTTACCTCTAGCCACCTACTTCTTGTAGGTGAGCAATGCACATTTTCTGGGACTTTTAAACTGTTTTCTTCCAAATCTATATTTAGTGATTGCAAAATATATTCAGTCTGAATTTCGTCCCAGTGAACAGCCATGCGCAGGGAGTAGAACTACCGCCAGGTGATTGTCGGGGCCAGAAGCAAGGCCATACTTGAGACCAGCCCCGGCACAATCCTTGGACTGCAGGCATTTCACTGTATGTTTTAGCATGTTTCCATGCACATGTGACAAATATTTCTTTGTAATATTTGTTGAGAGGAACAGAGTCGTCGATACTAATGGTTCCTATTTTTTTATGATATTACATAACAGCCCATGTCTTTTTTTTTTAGTTTAGTTGATTAACACTGTTTAGGTTAGTTTTTTTGGGGGGGTTATATTTTTAATTTTTTTCCTTTTTCATGATATTTTTTTTAGTTTTTTTTGTTTTATATTGTTCATCTGTATCCTGTATGATTGGGAGTTTTAACATGAAGTGTCAACTGGGCTTATACTTAACTACGTCATTTATAACAATGTACTCCCAATAACTTTGTATCAATACTATGCTATGTTTATTATTATGAAACTAATGAAAAGATTGACTAAAAAAGAAAAGAAAGAAAAATTTAATTTTGGGTCCAACTTTATTCAATGGATTAAATTACTGCATTTATCTCCTTCTGCTTGGGTTCTTACTAATTCTCAGAATTCTAAACCATTTAAACTTCGACGTGGGACCAGACAAGGTTGCCCTTTGAGTCCTTTGCTCTTTGACCTGGCCTTAGAACCCTTAGCTATTGCTTTTCGAGAATCTCATGATATCACTGGTATTTTACGGAAGGGTGCTACCCACAAAGTTTCACCTTATACGGATGACTTACTGCTTTACATTTCTCATTTAATTTTTAAAATTTTTTTATTGATATATAATCTTCTACAGATATAAAATACAAAAGTTCAACAAATTAGTATATATATAATTAAAGCTGAAGAAAAGAACTTATATATGCTAATGAAAAAAAATTATATAAGAAAAAAAAGCAAAAAAGAGAACCCCAAATGACTGAAAAAAACTCACTAACTACAAAAGAGAAAAAAAATGAAACCAACTCCTGGAGCAATACATCTTACAATCATCTATATATATATATATATATATATATATATATATAAAGAAAAAACAGCAACCACCAAATCACATTTATATAACATAAAATTGGAAGGAAACCATGTAAATTAATTCAAATTAAATGATAATATTTGGCAAAAAGAGCCCCACCTGCTCTCAAAATCGAATCGGGGATCAAAAGTTCTACTTCTAATTTTTTTTTCCAAACTAAAGCATAACATTACTTGGGAAAACCATTGAATTAGTGTAGGAGCAGAAGTATCTTTCCACTTCAATAAAATAGCCCTTCTTGCCAACAATGTAACAAATGCAATTACACGTTGGTTTGAAAATGAAATACCCTGAACATGATGCGGAATTATTCCAAAATGGACAGTCAATGTATTAGGTTGTAAATTAATTTTCAAAGCTTTAGAAATTGTAGAAAATAAAGATTTCCAAAATGATTTCAAATGAGTAACAGGAGCAGAACATATGTGACAAAGTAGCTACTTCATTTTTACACCTATCACAATAGTTGTCTATATTAAGAAATATTTTGGATAGCCCTTCCTTTCTTAAATAATAACGGTGAACAATTTTAAATTGAATTAAACAATGATTGGCACATAACAAAGAAGAATTAACCATTTTCAGAACTCACAACCAATCTTCATTAACAAAAGTCATATTAAGTTCTCTCTCCCAATCTTGTTTAATCTTTAGTGAGAGGTTATGTTTTTGTAGTTAAAATTATTTATAAATTCTACCAATGGAATCTCTCACTAAAGGATACATATTCAAAATAGTATACAACAAATCAGATTCTTGCATATACGGAAACGTAGAAAAATATTTTTGTAAGAAATGTCTAAACTGAAAATATTGCAAGAAATGTGTATGAAAGAGAGAATATTTGCTAATTAACTCTTCAAAAGTCATCAATCGATCATCACTAAATAAATCTGCAAAAGAACAGATCCCCTTATTTCTCCATAAAAGAAAAATGGGATCAGTAATTGAAAGTTTAAATAGCAAATTTTGAAATACAGGGCTGGACTATTTAAATTGTTTAAAATTAAAAGAGTTGTGAAACTGAAACCAAATCCGTAAGGACTGTTTAATAACAGGGTAGAGATTTAAATTGGGAATTTTAGCAAGTTGTAAAGGTAACGGAGCTCCTAATAATGAAGTTAAATGAATTTGTTTAATAGCTTTTAATTCCACATCAATACAAGCTGGATTTTGGCTCTTATCAAGCCAAGATAACCAAAAACATAGTTGTCGAATATTAGCAGCCCAATAACACAATCTTAAATTAGGTAGCACAAGTCGACCGTCTTTTTTGGATTTTTGTAAATGAAACTTATTAACTCTTGGTTTTTTATTATTCCAAATAAAGGACGAAATAGTAGAATCAATTTGATCAAACATTTTTTTAGTTAGAAAAATAGGTATATTTTGAAAAATATATAAAAATCTAGGTAAAATCATCATTTTCACGGCATGAATATGACCTATTTACAAAGTGTAAGAGGATTCCATCTGGAAAGTAATTGTTTCATAGAGTCTAATAAAGGAAGTACATTAGCTTTATAAAGATCTTTATACCCAAATATTTAAAAGAATTCACAATTCTAAATGGAATATCATTAAATATAAAAACAGGAACATTTAAAGGGAACAATTCACTTTTATTTAAATTAAGTTCATATCCTGAAAATTTTCCAAAATCATTTAATAATTCCAAAAGATTAGGAATAGATTCTTCAGGATTCGAAATATAAACCAAAAGATCATCTGCATAAAGAGAGAACCCTATCGCTACCGTTATTACTAATAATCTCAGGTCTCCCTTTTTTCACTCTCATGAGGTACTCAACAAGGGTGTCCATTAAGTCCTTTATTATTTAATCTCGTACTGAAGCCTTTGGCTATAATAATTCGTGAAGCTAAAAATATTCATGGTATCTCTATAAATGCTTTACATTTCTAATGTCAAAACTTTGTTACCTTCTGTACTTTCTTTACTCCCTTGTTTTAGTCAGTTTTCTGGATATAAATTGAACCTACACAAGAGTGAACTTTTTCCTTTGAATAATTTGGTATTAACTGATATTAACCTTCCTTTTAAAATTGTAAGAAACCAATTTACTTATTTGGGTGTCACAATTACTAAGAATTATTTTATTAAATTATACAAAAAGAACATTATCAAATTGGTCACCCCTTTCGTTATCATTGATTGGTCAAATTAATTCTATTAAAATGAATGTTTTACCTAATTTTATATACCTTTTTCAGGCTTTACCCGTTCATATTCCTAAATCCTTTTTTGACTCTCTGGACTCTATTTTATCCTCCTATATATGGAGAAATAAACGTCCTCGATTGAATAAAGTCCATCTCCAGAAAGTTAAAAAGAATGGAGATTTAGCTTTAACAAATTTTAGGGTTTATTACTGGGCAGCTAATATATGGAATCTTATGTTTTGGTTATATTATATTAATAATGAGGACTGCCCAGGGTGGGTTTCTTTAGAAGCTAACTCTTGTTAATAAATGTTCTATTATCTCTCTTTTGGGATCTTCACTTCCTTTATCCTTAAGTAAAATAACTGAAAATGTGGTAGTCAAACAGACTTTGAGGATTTGGATACAATTTAGAAAACACTTTGGTCTATTGAGATTTTCTCTTTCTAGTCCCATTTTAAATTTATTTTAAGCCTTCTATGACTGATGTAGTTTTTAAACAATGGGATGGATTGGGCATTACATGTTTCCAGGATCTGTTTGTGGAGGAAATCTTTCTTCGTTCAAACAACTGTCGACTAATTATAGCTTACCAAAACCCCATTTTTTGGGTACTTACAAATTAAAGACTTTCTGCAATCTCAATTATATACATTTCCTAATAGGCCTGATAACTTATTAGATGAAATTCTTAATATGAAATCTTTTTATAATGGTTCAACATCCAATATTTATGATATGTTGATGGGAATGAGAAATGATTCTTCAGATAAAATCAAAAATCTTTGGGAACAAGATTTACAGACTTCAATTTCTGAAGAAACTTGGAATGACATTTTTAAATTGGTTAATACTTCATCGTTATGTGCTCATCATTCCCTCCTACAATTTAAAATGGTTCATAGGGTTTATATGACCAAGGATAAGTTATCTCGTTTTTATAGGGATATATCTCCCTACTGTGATAGGTGTAACAATGGAGAAGCTTCAAATATTCATATGTTTTGGACATGTCCAAGTCTTGAAAAAATTGGAAGGAAGTATTCCAAACTTTTTCTTACTCTTTAAAATAAATTTTAAGCCTAATCCTTTGACTGCTTTATTTGGTATTGTTGGAGGGAAAGATATCATCTTGAAGAAATCTGATCTGAACATTCTGGCTTTTATCTCTCTTATGGCTAGGAGGGCGTTTTTGTTTAAATGGATGGATGCTGTTCTGCCTAACCATGATCAGTGATTACGGGATGTTATGGCATGCCTAAATTTAGAAAAGATTTGTTGTTCAATTTCTGAATCTAACCAAGGTTTTCAAAATTTGTGGGGGCCAGTTTTAAATTATTTTCATAATCTTTGATTTCTCGTTAAAGTACAGAAGCTGGTTAATAGCATATTTTATTATCTGATAAGGTTTGTTTTTCTTTCCAAACAGCTTCGACTTTGGTAGTGGGTATAGATTTTTTTAAATATAAAATTGTTTATATTCTAACATACAGATTAATCTAATCTATATGAATATAGGGTAAGGAGTTCGTTAATGCAATTCAATATAATGTATCTGGTATTATTAAATTTTTTCTTTTGTTTTATAATATATATTTTCTTGGTCTCTGTATTCTTCAATGTAGAAATTAATAAAAATATTGGAAAAGAAAAGATATTTGCATTAATGAGCTGTACATATGTAGATGTAATAAAGTGGTCATTCAGCATATATTGCCAAAGAGAAAAATAAAGATACTTCCAAAACTAAGCCAACATGGACATTGGCAAGTGTACAAGGCAATACAAGGTAATACATAAATATTGTGAAGTCAACAGACTAGAATTCCTAAAGGGGCATTAAAGGACATATTTTGTACCCCTTGGGTTCATATTTTTTGTGGACTGTCACTTTAAAATGTCGGGTGAATGCGACTGACTTTTGGATACTGTTTGAGCTGTTACAGAGAGAGAGAGGGATGAAGCCTGCCTTGAGATGGTGTTTATATGAACTCTAATGCTTGTTTTGAATATACAAGGACACTGCCTGCTTGTCAGGTCTTACAGAGAGAGAGCAACGAGCAGCTGGTGAGTCGCCATGGTAACCGAGGGCGGCATTATGTGATGGACAGCTGGTGTTCAGCTGCTGAGATAAATACAAGGTCAGCTGGTTGACACACAGATACATAGAGTTTTGGACACTGGATGAGCTTTGTTGTGCCCACAGAGGGGTGGGTTTTTGGAGGATTGATCGGGAGAATCGATCAGTGGCTCTCGCAGTGTGGAGAAGGGGTGACCGGTGGGAAGTGATGAGTGTGCCAACCCTCGCCTGGGTTGATAACTTACCCACAGAAGATGGTCTCCTTGCTGTGGTCACATTCGGTGACTTTTAAAGGATTTCGGAGGACAACAATGAATTGACGACATCTGCTTACCTGAAGAAATAAACACCTCTCTCTCTCTCCAACACTACTCAACTCGATAATACCAACTGAGCTTTACCTATCATCGTAAGACTGTATCTAATTAGCTCCTAAGCTCAAAGAAGCTTGGCTCTATTATTTTCACACTTATATATAATCATTGCTAACCTGGTTGATATGTCTGAATTTATATTACTGTATTGCGTAGTTACTAGTAAACGAGCTTTAGTGAATAGCAATACCAGACTCCAGGTGTTTTTCTATTTCTGCTGGTTCTTGAACCCGTTACGGGGTACGTAACAGGCAGAAGTTGACTTTATTGTCATATGCACAAGAGCATGTATACAGTTTCGGTGGAAAAAATTACTTGCAACAGCGACACAGTCACAAAGTTCCTCCCCACACCATATTTGGCGCATCGGGCAGCAACCTCACCATTTCTTTAGCACTTGTCTGTTTTTATTTTTTAAAATGAGGCCGAGTTGCTAGCTCGTTGCTCAACCCAGCACAGATGGAAAGCGTGCAAGAAGCCAACCGGATTTGAATCCAGAACCTCTTGTTCTGAAGTCTGGGTGTGAATCCCAATGCACCAGTGCCACAGAAACACAGCATGTAGTTCAAGTGAGATTAATGAGGAAGTTAGAAAGATGATGTCGGTGCATAACAAAATATAAGCATATAAAATTAATGAAAACTGGAATTTTATTTATATAAATGAAAGGCAAAGAAAGCAGCCTTTGAAGTCCAAATTTACAGCATGTGTGCACAGATACAAAATATATAATTCTAAATGCAAATTACAAACTGATGGAGGAACTCAAAGGGTCAGGGAGCATCAGCGGAGGAGTGGAACAGTTGATGTTTGAGGCTGAGATTTTGTATCAGATCTGATGACAATTGGACTCAGAGGAAATTGTTCATCCTGACGAATTATTCCAAGTACTCCACATTACAATCATAGAATCAGAGCTTTTATAAACTTGCATGCCGAGCAATATAATTACCTCCGCAGACACGAGGAAATCTGCGGATGCTAGAAATTCAAGCAACACACACAAAAAATGCTGGTGAACGCAGCAGGCCAGGCAACATTTTTTGAATGTGATTACCTAGGTCATTTAGCCATTATTTAATCTTCCCTTTGCTCCCACCGAAGTTACCTAACCTCCGAAGTTCCTTCAGCAGTTTGGTTTTTTTTGCACTGTAACACAGCATCTGCAGTCTTTGTGTCTCCATTATTCTAAGTGAATAGTTTGTTCAGTCTTCACAGCAAAAGCCATTGATAATGGCATTAATAATAAGATAGAAGAATACAAAATTTGTGGTAGAATAAACAGGGTATTTACATATTACAGAGGATGCCAGGTCTGGAGAATAATATTTACTATGGGAGGATTGCAGCAAATTTCTTTTTGGAACAAGAGAAGCTGAGGGTAATTTTAATTGGGATGTATAATTGGAACAATGGAATAGTTACAACCGACTATAAGACCATATGATATAGGAGCAGAAGTAGGTCATTCGGCCCATCGAGTCTGCTCCGCCATTCAATCACGGACTGATCCAATTCTTCCAGTCATTCCCATTCCCCTGCCTTCTCCCCATACCCTTTGATGCCCTGGCTAATCAAGAACTTATATATCTCTGCCTTAAATACACCCAATGTCTTGCCCTCCACAGTCTCTCATGGCAACAAATTCCACATATTTGCCACACACTGACTAAAGTAATTTCACCGCATCTCTGTTCTAAATAGACGTCCTTCAATCCTGAAGTCGTGCCCTCTTGTCCTAAGCTCCCCAACCATGGGAAATAACTTTGCCATATCTAAGCAACACACATCAAAGTTGCTGGTGAACGCAGCAGGCCAAGCAGCATCTGTAGGAAGAGGTGCAGTCGATGTTTCAGGCCGAGACCCTTCGTCAGGACTAACTGAAGGAAGAGTGAGTAAGGGATTTGAAAGTTGGAGGAGGAGGGGGAGATCCAAAATGATAGGAGAAGACAGGAGGGGGAGGGATAGAGCCAAGAGCTGGACAGGTGATAGGCAAAAGGGGATATGAGAGGATCATGGGACAGGAGGTCCGGGAAGAAAGACAAGGGGGGGGGACCCAGAGGATGGGCAAGAGGTATATTCAGAGGGACAGAGGGAGAAAAAGGAGAGTGAGAGAAAGAATGTGTGAATAAAAATAAGTAACAGATGGGGTACGAGGGGGAGGTGGGGCCTTAGCGGAAGTTAGAGAAGTCGATGTTCATGCCATCAGGTTGGAGGCTACCCAGACGGAATATAAGGTGTTGTTCCTCCAACCTGAGTGTGGCTTCATCTTTACAGAAGAGGAGGCCGTGGATAGACATGTCAGAATGGGAATGGGATGTGGAATTAAAATGTGTGGCCACTGCGAGATCCTGCTTTCTCTGGCGGACAGAGCGTAGATGTTCAGCAAAGCGGTCTCCCAGTCTGCGTCGGGTCTCGCCAATATATAAAAGGCCACATTGGGAGCACCGGACGCAGTATATCACCCCAGTCGACTCACAGGTGAAGTGTTGCCTCACCTGGAAGGACTGTTTGGGGCCCTGAATGGTGGTAAGGGAGGAAGTGTAAGGGCGTGTGTAGCACTTGTTCCGCTTACACGGATAAGTGCCAGGAGGGAGATCAGTGGGGAGGGATGGGGGGGGACGAATGGACAAGGGAGTTGTGTAGGGAGCGATCCCTGCGGAATACAGAGGGGGGAGGAGGGAAAGATGTGCTTAGTGGTGGGATCCCGTTGGAGGTGGCGGAAGTTACGGAGAATAATATGTTGGACCCGGAGGCTGGTGGGGTGGTAGGGGAGGACCAGGGGAACCCTATTCCTAGTGGGGTGGCGGGAGGATGGAGTGAGAGCGGATGTACGTGAAATGGGGGAGATGCGTTTAAGAGCAGAGTTGATAGTGGAGGAAGGGAAGCCCCTTTCTTTAAAAAAGGAAGACATCTCCCTCGTTCTAGAATGAAAAGCCTCATCCTGAGAGCAGATGCGGCAGAGACGGAGGAATTGCGAGAAGGGGATGGTGTTTTTGCAAGAGACAGGGTGAGAAGAGGACTAGTCCAGATAGCTGTGAGAGTCAGTAGGCTTATAGTAGACATCAGTGGATACGCTGTCTCCAGAGACAGAGACAGAAAGATCTAGAAAGGGAAGGGAAGTGTCGGAAATGGACCAGGTAAGCTTGAGGGCAGGGTGAAAGTTGGAGGCAAAGTTAATAAAGTCAACGAGTTCTGCATGCGTGCAGGAAGCAGCGCCAATGCAGTCGTCGATGTAGCGAAGGAAAAGTGGGGGACAGATACCAGAATAGGCACGGAACATAGATTGTTCCACAAAGCCAACAAAAAGGCAGGCATAGCTAGGACCCATACGGGTGCCCATAGCTACACCTTTAGTTTGGAGGAAGTGGGAGGAGCCAAAGGAGAAATTATTAAGAGTAAGGACTAATTCCGCTAGACGGAGCAGAGTGGTGGTAGAGGGGAACTGATTAGGTCTGGAATCCAAAAAGAAGCGTAGAGCTTTGAGACCTTCCTGATGGGGGATGGAAGTATATAAGGACTGGACATCCATGGTGAAAATAAAGCGGTGGGGGCCAGGGAACTTAAAATCATTGAAAAGTTTAAGAGCGTGAGAAGTGTCACGAACATAGGTCGGAAGGGATTGAACAAGGGGTGATAAAACAGTGTCGAGGTATGCAGAAATGAGTTCGGTGGGGCAGGAGCAAGCTGAGACAATAGGTCGGCCAGGACAGGCAGGTTTGTGGATCTTGGGTAGGAGGTAGAAACGGGAAGTGCGGGGTGTGGGAACTATAAGGTTGGTAGCAGTGGATGGGAGATCCCCTGAGCGGATAAAGTCGGTGATGGTGTGGGAGACAATGGCCTGGTGCTCCTTAGTGGGGTCACGATCGAGGGGTAAATAAGAGGAGGTATCCGCGAGTTGTCGCTGTGCCTCGGCAAGGTAGAGGTCAGTACGCCAGACTACAACAGCACCCCCCTTATCGGCGGGTTTAATAATAAGGTTAGGATTAGTGTGGAGGGAGTGGAGAGCAGAGCGTTCCGAAGGAATGAGCTTGGAATGGGGACAAGGTGTGGTGAAGTCGAGATGGTTGATGTCCCGTCGGCAGTTAGCAATAAAGAGATCCAGAGCAGTCAGAAGACCAGAGTGGGGTGTCCATGAAGAAGAGGAGGTTTGAAGACGGGAGAAGGGGTCATCGGTGGGGGTGGAAGAGTCCTTGCCGAAGAAGTAGGCTTGGAGACGGAGACGGCGGAAGAAAAGTTCCGCATCATGGCGAACACGGAACTTGCTGAGGTGTGGGCGAAGGAGGACAAAGGTGAGGCCCTTACTGAGAACAGAGCGTTCTGCCTCCAACAGTTGAAGGTCGGAGGGGATGGTAAAGACCCGGCACGGATGACAGCTGGGATCAGAGGGGGGAGGGGGGAGGCTGGGGGTGTCAATGGAGAGGGGAGGGTTGGGGTGAGAGGAAGATGGAGCCTCTGAGGGTCCAGGAGCTGATGGTGGGATCTGAGGAAGATGGGGCTGCGGAGTGGTGGTGGGGGAAGGGGAGACGGGAGTCACAACAGCAGCACATAAAGACCCGGCCTGGAACTCCTGCCTAACCTCAAGCCTGAAGACTCCAGCCTCCTGCCTAGCCTCAAGCCTGAAGACTCCAGCCTCCTGCCTAGCCTCAAGCCTGAAGACTCCAGCCTCCTGCCTAGCCTGAAGACTCCAGCCTCCTGCCTAGCCTCGACTCCAGCTCTCCTGCCTAGTCTCAAGCCTGAAGACTCCAGCCCCCTGCCTAGCCTCAAGCCTGAAGACTCCAGCCTCCTGCCTAGCCTCAAGCCTGAAGACTCCAGCCTCCTGCCTAGCCTGAAGACTCCAGCCTCCTGCCTAGCCTCAAGCCTGAAGACTCCAGCCTCCTGCCTAGCCTCAAGCCTGAAGACTCCAGCCTCCTGCCTAGCCTCAAGACTCCAGCCTCCTGCCTAGCCTCAAGCCTCAAGACTCCAGCTCTCCTGCCTAGTCTCAAGCCTGAAGACTCCAGCCTTCTGCCTAGCCTCAAGCCTGAAGACTCCAGCCTCCTGCCTAGCCTCAAGCCTGAAGACTCCAGCCTCCTGCCTAGCCTCAAGACTCCAGCCTCCTGCCTAGCCTCAAGCCTCAAGACTCCAGCTCTCCTGCCTAGTCTCAAGCCTGAAGACTCCAGCCTTCTGCCTAGCCTCAAGCCTGAAGACTCCAGCCTCCTGCCTAGCCTCAAGCCTCAAGACTCCAGCCTCCTGCCTAGCCTCAAGCCTGAAGACTCCAGCGTCCTGCCTAGCCTCAAGCCTGAAGACTCCAGCCTCCTGCCTAGCCTCAAGAATCCAGTGTCCTGCCTAGCCTCAAGCCTGAAGACTCCAGCCTCCTGCCTAGCCTCAAGCCTGAAGACTCCAGCCTCCTGCCTAAGCCTCAAGCCTGAAGACTCCAGCCTCCTGCCTAGCCTCAAGCCTGAAGACTCCAGCCTCCTGTCTAGCCTCAAGCCTGAAGTCTCCAGCCTTCTGCCCCCTGCCAAACCTCACCTCAAGTCTCTAGCCTCTAGCCTGAAGACCCAGCCTCCTGCCAAGCCTCGCCTCTAGCCTGAAGACTCCAGCCTCCTGCCAAGCCTTGCCTTTAGCCCCAAGCCTGAATACTCCAGCCTCCTGCCAAGCCTCGCCTCTAGCCTCAAGCCTGAAGACTCCAGCCTCCTCCTGCCTGCCTTCCAAGCCTCGTCCTTGCTTAGTTCTGGGGTCCGAGCCAGAGGCAAGACCCAGGTACTGGGTCCTTGTCCAGTCTCTGGCTTGGAGTCCAAGCCTGGGCTCCTAGCTCCCTTGTCCAGTCCTGTTCCAGGTTCCCGGTTTTCATGTCCATGTCCTTGCCCTCAGCCTGTATCCTAGTCCTGTCCCTAGTACTTCAGTGTCTGTGTCTTGCACTTGGGTCCGTTCCTATCCACCGCCTTATGACAGGATCTGGGAATACAGATACAAAATTCCCTAAAAGTGGCGTCTCAGGTAGATAGGGTCGTAAAGAGAGCTTTTGGTACATTGGCCTTTATTAATCAAAGTATTGAGTATAAGAGCTGGAATGTTATGATGAGGTTGTATAAGGCATTGGTGAGGCCAAATCTGGAGTATTGTGTTCAGTTTTGGTCACCAAATTACAGGAAGGATATTAATAAGGTTAAAAGAGTGCAGAGAAGGTTTACAAGGATATTGCCGGGACTTGAGAAACTCAGTTACAAAGAAAGGTTGAATAGGTTAGGACTTTATTCCCTGGAGCGTAAAAGAATGAGGGGAGATTTGATAGACGTATATAAAATTATGATGGGTATAGATAGAGTGAATGCAAGCAGGCTTTTTCCACTGAGGCAAGGGGAGAAAAAAAGCAGAGGACATGGGTTACGGGTGAAGGGGGAAAAGCTTAAAGGGAACATGGGGGGGGGGTGCTTCTTCACACAGAGAGTTCAAGCTAACAGAAAGGCGACAGTAACTCAGATAACATCAGAAGACCACACTGGGTTTCATTCCTGCATCTAATAACATGGGCCATTGAGTGTATAATATAATGTGCTAATTAATCCTTAAAGCTACATATGTCCCTGTATCTGATGACTTCATTGAAAATTCAGGAGGATGAGGATGAAGCTGGCAACGCATGAGATGTGTAAGTGTTGAGGATAGTTATAGGAAATCTGAGGCAGAGGGAGCTCCAAGGAATCAAACAGCCCAATAAATGACCTTCTGCTCCCAGCTTGTGCATGTCAACCATGATGCATATCAATACTAGTCCCATTTGCCTGTGTTAGGCCCATATCCCTCAACATCTCCTATCCAATTAACTGCCCAAATGCCTTTTAAATGCTGTAATTGTTTCTGCCTGCACCTTGTCCTCTTTCAGCTGAATAAACGACATACTCTCAGGAGGCTGGTGACTAGTGGTGTGCTGCATGGGTTGGTGTAGGGACCCCTGTCATTTGTTATTTATAGAATTGAATTGAATTGACTTTATTTCTTACATCCTTCACATACATGAGGAGTATAAAATCTTTATGTTACATCTCTATCTAAATGTGCAATGTGCAATCATAGTAATTTATAATAAATAGAACCATCAATGTAATATAGAGTACACTCAGATTAGCGTGAGTTCATCAGTCTGGTGGCCTGGTGGAAAAAGCTGTCCCGGAGCCTGATGGTCCTGACTTTTATGCTGTGGTACCGCTTCCTGGATGGTAGCAGCTGGAATAGATTGTGGTTAGGATGGCTTGGATCCCCAATGAGCCTACAGGCCCTTTATACACACCTGTCCTTGTAAATGTCCTGAATCATGGGAAGTTCACAACTACAGATGCTGGGCTGTCCACAACACACTCTGCAGAGTCCTGTGATTAAAGGAGGTAAATTTCCCATACCAAGCAGTGATGCAGCCAGTCAGGATGCTCTCAATTGCACCCCTGTACAAAGTTCTTAGGATTTGGGGGCCCAGACCAAACTCAAATGCTCAAGGCTTGATTAGTAAGACTGAAGACTTTACTAAATTAGAAGGTGTTTTTGACGGTGAAGCTTATCGTAGATTACAGGGTGTCCTTTTTTTTGAAAGGGAAGTGGGCCAAGAAGTGATTAATCCAGTTAGGTGTGATCTGATGCATTTTGGCAACTAGAACTGGACGTATATAATGAATGGCACAACGGAGTGTAATGGAACAGAGAGATGTAAGGGTACAAATGCATAGTTCATTGAACGTGGTGTCACAGGTAGATATAGTGGTGACAAAGGCAGGAACAGTTATTACCCTTTAGCCATCAGACTCTTGAACCAAAGGGGGTAACTTCACGACTTCATTTGACCCATCATTGAAAGGTTCCCACAGCCTATGGATTCACTTTCAGGGCACTTCCTCTCATGTTCTCAATATTTATTGTTTACTTATTTATTAATATGGTTTCATTTGTTTTGTATTTACACAGTTTGTTGTCTTTTTCATACTGGCCTAGTTGGTGCAGTCTTTCATTGATTCTATTATAGTTATTGCTGTATTGTGAAAGTTGTGAAATTTGTGAAGTTACTTGGCATTGAGCTACATTTTACAAGGCCCAATAGGTGTGGTTGTAGCCATCTAACGTTTGCTCACTGGAGAAAGTTGATATCAGGTCATTAGAGGACAATATATTGATGGTGGAGGACAATATATTGATGGTGGAGTCCTCAATTTCATAGTTCACTCAACCCCTTGCCCTGCAAACCTTGGCCACTTTCTACTAATCATTTAAAATTGGGCCCTCTGCTTAAGGGAACATTTGAAGCTTGTTTGCCTCAACTTAACTTGTGCAGGACTATCGACTTGGCTTGATCATCTTCTGGAATATTGCAACCCATTTTCTCCATTTTAAGTGTGACTTCTGCAATGTTCAAAGTGATTGCATTCTCAATGATTGGGAGCTGTGTCTTCAGAAAACAAAAGCATTTTAGAAACAATAAATCAACAGATTCACAATAATCCATCGAGAAGCTCAAAGCTGAACACATTTCTTGTTGTCCTGTGTGCCCAAAAGTCCTTATTCTTTCTGAAACATTAGATCTGTTTTCCTTCCCACAGATGTGGCATTACTAGGATGTAAAGCTGATACTTTATAAGGCATTGGTCAGACACACCTGGAAAATTGTGAGCAGTTTTGGGCCCCTTATGTGCTGGCATTGGAGAAGGTCCAAAGGAAGTTCATGAGAATGATACAGGGGATGAATGAGTTAATGTATGAGGAGCATTTTTATCACCCAAGGCTTGTAGTCACTGGAGATCAGAAGAATGAGGAGGGATCCCACTGAAACCTATCAAACATTGAATGGTTTAGATGGAGTGGGCATGGACAGAATGTTCTTCATAGTGGGGGAGTCTAGGACCAGAGGGCACAGCCTCAGAATGCAACGGCGTCCATTTAGACAAGAAATGAGAAGCAATTTCTTTAGACTGTTGTTGGATCTATGGAATTCATTGTCATATCCAGCTGTACAGTCTGAGTATATTTAAAGCGGATGTTGATCGATCGATGATTAGTCAGGGTGTCAACTGTTATAGGGACAAGGCAGGAGAATGGGGCCTGAACGGGAAAATAAATTAACCATGATGGAATGGTGGAGCAGATGCGATAGGCTGAATGGCATAATTCTGTTCCTAATGCTTATGGTCTTACCGTTATCTGCTGAGTTTTTTCTGTTCCTGTTTGTATGACCAATGATCTGTTTTACCCATCCAGGCTGGTGCAAAAGAAAGCTTGGAATAAGAGCTATTATGCTGGTCCAATACTTATCCTTTGATAAAGGTACTATGGCAGGCAATCAGCCCGTCATCACAGTGTGTTTTTGTTCAAGCTTGCTATATATAAATTAGTTGTCCTGTTTTCCATGGTACATATGTAACTCAGTGGCCACTGTATTAGCTACACCTGCTTGTTAATGCATATATCTAATCCGGAGAACTCGTACCACTCAAACCCCTCTACATTGGTGGCACAACAGTGGAATTTGTGAGTAGTTTCAAACTCCTAGGAGTGACAAACTTGAACAAAGTCTCATAGCCCCAGAAACCATTGCACACTTCATCACCTCTACTTTCCAAGGAGGCTGAAGAGAGGGGACTATGCACATCTATATGTTCATGAGAGCATCCTAATCAGCTGCATCACCTCATGGTATGAAAACTGCACTGTGGTGGTCAGGAAGGCTCTATAACAAGTAGTCAAAACTGCTCAGCACATCATCAGCACCAGTCATGGAGGACGTATATACAGAAAGATATTGAAAAAGGGCCAGTAACATCATGAAAAATCCCACTCACTCTGCTTAAGGACTGTTTGTCCCATTCCCATCATAGAAGAGGCTACATTACATCCATGCCAGGACCACCACTCAAAAACAGTTACTTTCCCAAGTAGAAAGGTTGGTCAACACCTCCACCCACTAATCTACCGTTCCACTCCCTCAACCATCAGTGCTTTATTATTTCCCATCAGTCACCTTATGTACAGACCCGTGCCCATCATTTTATGGATATACAATCAATCTATGTTTATAAGCTATCTTAAGTATTTATATTTATTGTGTTTTTTTATTATTACATTTTTCTTTAACAAAATGTGTCTTTTTAGTGTTGAATCAGATCTGGTGTAACAATTATTTCATTCTCCCTTATACCTGTCTACTGTGAATGACATCAAACAATCCTGAGCCAATCAAGTGGCAGCAACTCAATTCATGAAAGCGTGCAGACATGGTCAAGAGGTTCAGTTGTTGTTCAGACCAAACGCCAGAATGGGGAAGAAATGTGATCTACGTGACTTTGGCTGTGGAATGATTCTTGTTGTTTGTGTATCTCAGAGACTGCTGATCTGGGATTTTCATGCACAACAGTCTCTATGGTTTATAGAATGCAAAAACAAAAAAAAAACCTAGTGAATGGCAGTTCTGTGGGTGAAAATGTCTTGTTAATGAGAGAGGTCAGGGGAGAAGAGTCAGACTGGTTCAAGTTGGCAGGAAGGAAACAGTAACTAAAATAACCGTGCATTGCTGTGCAACGTTTTGTTCTGCAATGTGAAGAACTGAGGCTGAGGCTGAGACTGTGAGCTTGCTCTGGCTGCTCCAGGATTCGTACCTATGGCCTCACTTTCATCCTGAATGCTGTTGCTTGCTTTTATTGTTTGCACGATTTGTGTTCTTTTCTCTCTTTCTATGCATTGGGTGTTTGTTGGTCTTTTTTTTAATGGGTTCTTTTGGGTTTCTTGTGTTGTAGCTGCCTGCAAGAAGATGAATCTCAAGGTTTGTGTAATGTATACATACTTTGATAATAAATGTGCTTTGAACTTTTAACTTTGATTACAATAGTGGTGTGCAGAAGAGCACCTCTGAATGTACATCACGTCGAACCTTGAAGTGGAAGCACTACACCAGCAGAAGATCACGCACATACACTCAGTGGCCACTTTATTAGGTACACGAGGTACCAAATAAAGTGGCCACTGAGTGAACATCAGTACAGCTTGCAGCATTTGATGGCAAAATATGCAGGGACATTGTGAAGTGGAGGAAAATTGGTCTCATTGAGTCATACAGTCATGAAAACAGGCTTATGCTTTTCAAGATGTCTATCTAAGCCTTTCTTTTTTCTTTATGTTTGTTTGGCCTACCTTTCTCTCTGGACCTTTTATATCCAGGTACATATCCCAATGTCTTTGAAACATTACACCCACCTCTACCACTTCTGGCAGCTCATTCCATCTATCAGCTCCCTTTGTGTGGGAAAAATTGCCCCAGAGTTCCCTCTTAAACCTTTCTCATCCCACCTTCTATTCCGTCTAGTTTTAACTCCCCAAATGTGGGATAAAGACTATCAACCTTATCTGTGCCTCTCATGATTCTATATACCTCTAAGTACATAAGACATAGGACCAGAATTAGTTCATTTGCCCCATTAAGTCTGCTCCACCATTTCATTATGGATGATCCATTTCCCTCTCAGCCCCAATCTCCTGCCTTCTCTCCATATCCCTTTATGTCCTGACTAATCAAGAATCGATCAACCTCTGCTGTAAATATACCCAATAACTTGGCCTCCACAGCTGCCTGTAGCAATGAATTCCACAGATTCACTACTCTCTGGCTAAAGAAATTCCTCCTCATCTCCATTCTAACTGGATGTCCCTCTATTCTAAGGCTGTGTCCTATGGTCTTAGACTCCCCTACCATAGGAAACATTCTAGTATGTAGTGGATCACATGGTCATTATTTGATCCCTCCCCCTCAGCACTCCAACCATTTTTCCCCCTGTAATATTTTAACCAATAAGAATTAGATCTAAATTAATGTTTTGGTCAATGCAGAGTAAATGTTTTGACTAACCTCGATCCGTTTGACAAGTTCAGTGGTGAGTTTGTTTGACAGATGCTCAAATGATGCTACACCTTTCTGTAACACTGGAACTTTGGTTTTAATTAAGAAGCAATGACAACTTGAAAGGCTGATGTCCTGGAGACTAGATTGGCAAGCGTCTTTGCTTCGTCAACTGGGCATTGTGTACTAAGGACAACGTTGTAAGTAGGATCATCCACCACAAATCCTCAATTTGTTGTCCATAAAGTTATAGAGTCATAGTCATAGTACACTACAGGACAGAAACAGGCTCCTTGGCCCACATAGCCAATTGCAAACTATTATTCAATCTAGTTCCATCAACCTGCAGCTGGATCACAGCCTTCCTAACCCCTCCCATCCATGTAGCTAATCAAAATTCCCTTAAATATTGCAATTGAACCTACATCCAACACTTGATCTGGCGGTTCATTCCAAATTCTCAGCGTCCTCTGAGTGAAGAAGTGCCCCCTCATGTTTCCCTTAAACATTTCACCTTTCACCCTTAACCCATGACTTCTTAATCTAGTCTCACCCTAAAAGCCTGCTTGCATTTTCCCTTTAGTGTCCAGAGGAAGTTCACAAGAATGACCCTGAAAATGAGAGGTTTAATGTGTGAGGAGCATTTGATGGCTTCAGCACTGAACTCACTAGAGTTTAGAAGAACGAGGGGAGATCTCATTGAAACCTTGTGAATATTGAAAATATTGGTATATTTAAAGTAGAGGTTGATAGGTTCTTGATTAGTAAGGATGTGAAAGGTTATAGGCACAAGGCAGGAGAATAGCATTGAGAGGGATAATAAATCAACTATGGTGGAGTAGACTGCATGGGCTGAATGGACCACATTAGAATTAGAATTAGAATTCACTTTATTTCTTACATCCTTCACATACGTGAGGAGTAAAAATCTTTGTTACATCTCCGTCTGCATGTGCAATGTGCAAATTATAGTAATTTGTAATAAATAGTATGTACAGTAAAACATACAACAGAACAGTCAATATAGCTTAGAAATACAATTGTGTCAGCGTGAATTAATCAGTCTAATGGCCTGGTGGAAGAAGCTGTCCAGGAGCCTATTGGTCCTGGCTTTAATGATGTGGTACAGTTTCCCGGATGGTAGCAGCTGGAACAGTTTGTGATTGGGGTGACTCGGGTCCCCAGTGATCCTTTGGGCCCTTTTTATGCACCTGTCACTGTAAATGTCTTGAATAGTGGGAAGTTCACATCCACAGATGTGCTGGGCTGTCTGCACTGCTCGCTGCAGTGTCCTGCAATTGAGGGAAGTACAGTTCCCATAGCAGGCAGAGATACAGCCAGTCAGGATGCTCTCGATTGTGCCTCTGTAGGAAGTCCTTAGGATTTGGGGGCTCATGTCAAACTTCTTCAACTGTCTGAGGTGAAAGAGGCATTGTTGTGCTTTTTTCTCCACACACCCGGTAGGTACAGACCACGTGAGATCCTTGGTGATGTGTATACCAAGGAACTTGAAGCTGTTCACCCTCTCAACCCCAGACCCATTGATGTCAATAGGGCTGAGCCTGTCTCCATTCCTCCTGTAGTACACAACCAGCTCCTTTGTTTTTGTGACATTGAGGGAGGGGTTATTTTCTTGACACCACTGTGTCAGGGTGATGATGTTTTATATATAGGCTGCCTCGTTATTATTTGAGATTAGGCTGATCAATCTGTATCATCTGTAAATTTAATTAGCAGATTGGAATTGTGGGTGATGACAGAATCATCAGCGTAAAGAGGAAAGGAGGGGGCTTAGGACACAGCCCTGTGGGGCTCCTGTGTTGAAGGTCAGAGGGGCAGAGGTGAAGGAGCCCACTCATACCACCTACCGGCAATCTGACAGGAAGTCCAGGATTCAGCTGCACAAGACAGAGTGAAGGCCGACGTCTCTGAGCTTCTTGTCAAGCCTGGAGGGAATTATGGTGTTGACTGCTGAACTGTAGGCCAAGAACAGCATTCTCACATAAGCGTCCCTCCTCTCCAAGTGTGAGATCAGTGGCAACTGTGTCATCTGTTGATCGGTTGTGTTGGTAAGTGAATTGTAGGGGGTCCAGGGTGGGTGGTGGCAAGCTGCAGGTGTAATCCTTGACCAGCCTCTCAAAGCATTTGCTTATTATTGAGGAGAGTGCGACAGGACGCCAGTCATTCAGTTATGTTACCTTGATCTTTTTAGGTACAGGGACAATGGTGGATGTTTTGAAGCAGGAAGGCACTGTACACTGGGAGGGAGAGAGATTAAAAATGTCTGCAAACACACCAGCCAGTTGTGCTGTGCACACTCTGAGTACTCATCCGGTCCCGCAGCCTTGAGGCTGTTCACTCATTGGAAACAGCTGTGTACTTCAGTCTCGGAGATGACCAAGGTGCAGGCTGCATCAGCGGCTGTCCTTGGGGGCTCAGTGTTGGCGACATCGGATGGAGCGTAGAAAAGACTTAGCTCATCTGGGAGAGAGGCAGCAATGGTGGCAGCACCACAGTGTTTAGCTTTGAAGTCTGCGATGCTGTGCCATAAGCTGAGTGGGTTGTTGGTGGAGAGTTGTGTCGGAATCTTGTCCCTGTGTAGTTGTTTTGCTTCCTTGATGACTTTTCATAGATTGTAGCTGCATTTCTTGAGTTCCTGGTGGTTACCGGTGGCAAAAGCTTTGTCTCGCGTGGTAAGTGCAGCGTGCACAGAATTGTTGATCTGGGGTTTCTTGTTTGGATAGACCCTGACTGATCTTTGGGGGACAACGTCCTTGAAGCTCTTCTGGATTAATTCGTGACCCCTTCCGTGAACTCAGAGACATTCCAGTTGATGTCATGAAAGCAGTTCTGTAGCATAGAGACTAATTGGTCGGACCAACAGTGAACGGTTTTAACTATGGCTGCCTCTTGTTTCAGCTTCTGCCTGTGCACGGGCAGAAGCAAGATGCAGGAGTGGTCAGACTTCCCAGGTGGTGGGCTGAGGAGCGTTTTGTAAGCATTGCAGAGGGGAGAGTAGCAGTGGTCGAGTATGCTATCTCCCCATGTGCTCACTTGGATGTGTTAACAAAACTTTAGAGAGATTTTAGTCAGCGACACTCAATTAAAGTCTCCAGCGACAATCAAAGTAGCCTCCGGGTGTACAGTCTTCAGAATGCTGATGGTCTCGTACATTTCTTTGAGAGCCAGGTCAATATCAGCCTGCGGCGGAATATACACAGCTGTGATAATAACAGCTGTGAACTCCCTGGGCAGCCGGAAAGGTCTACACAGCAGCACAAGATACTCCAGATCCGGAGAACAAAAGGATTTGAGGGCCTGCTCATTCTGGGTGTTGCAACAAGCATTATTAACCAGGAAGCATACCTCAGCTCCTTTACACTACCCAGAGAGGTTTTTAGATCTGTCCGCCCAGAACAGGGAGAACCCAGAGGGCTGAATGGTGTGATCCAGCATCTTCTCCGTCAACCAGGTCTCTCCAAAGCACAAAACATTACATTCCTTTGTTTCCTGCTGGTAGGAGGTTCTGGCTCTCAGTTTGCACAGCTTGTTGTCCAGGGATTGAACGTTAGCCAGGAGTATGCTAAGGAGCAGCGACCGATTAGCACGCCATCTCAACCTCACCAGGATGCTGGCCCTACTCTCTCACCTCTGGCGCTGTTCCGAGGTAGCGGCGGAATAATAAATGGATCGCATAAGCAGGGGTTCCCAGGGTAGAAAAGGGGAGACTTTGTTGGTAAACGTCATCTTCCCGATGTTCAGAGGAGTCAGTCGATCATATCTGATGTGACTATCAGCTTCTTGAACAAGAAATGTGAAGGAAATTACAGAAATTAGTAGTACACTGTAAAGTTGGTATGGAGCTCGCAATACGGCTGCCGTACACAGCACCATCTTGGCTCCTATGTCTTCTGGTCTTATCACCCTCCCATATTTCAAGGACAGGATTAGTTTTATTGAGTTGCAGGCATGCTGTGTTAATGCCGGAAGTGTGGCAACTAGTGGACTACCCAGCACAATTATGGCTGATTTGATTTGACACAAACGACGCATGTCACTGTATGTTTCGATGTTTCAATGTAAATGTGACATATAAAGTTAATGTTTCTTTAATCGCCTTAATCACTGGGCCTAAGAACATAGCAGTGTAGCTATTTCTCAGCAAAAATCAGCATCAGCAAAGAGAAAGCAAAATTAGTTGAATTGTTATTGGTTTGTAAGGGTGATTAATACCAGAAATACTTATTTTTCCTCAAAATACTCTCTCTTCCTCCATTGCATCAACTTCTGTGATGTTGAGATTCTTCTGACCATGGCACTTGACGAGGACGTAATCTTTTTTCAAAGGAGGATTTTGACAACGTCTTCTTCTGTGCCTTCATCAATCAAATCTGGTTTTGTTAAAATACTTGTGAAGATAAATTCTAGAATTTAGCAATTCAAAGAATATATATAGATTTAAAATCTGAATAACTTCCCTTTCTCTCTTCTTACCAAATGACATAAAGTCTCCTTTGCTAAATGACATTTATAGTTATAGTTTCTTCTGCTTAGATTTAGAATCCTAACATTAGATTGAACTTCTACACTTTTCATCTTAAGTTTTCAATCTTCCCTTAAGGAACCCACGCAAGATTAATTAACTAACTTGTTTTCATCGTAAGGTGATACTATGGGGAAGTTCAAAGAAACAATTAAATGCTGGGCTAGGTCAGGGAACAAACTTAACATGCATAATGACCAATTTCCATTGACCATACAACATTGGAGAAGAATTAAGCCATTTGGCCCATTGAATGTGCTCCATGATTGATTATCCCTCCCAACTCCATTTTCCTGCTTTCTCCACATAACCTTTGATGTTCTTCAATTTCCACTTTAAATTTACCCAATGACTTGGCTTCCACAGCTGTCTGTGACAATGAATTCCATAGATTCATCACCATCTGGCTAAATAAACTACTCTTCATCTCTGTTCTAAAGGGACATTCTTGTATTCTGAGGCTGTGCCCTCCAGTCCTAGACTCCCCCACTATAGAAAGCATCCTCTCCAAGTCCACTCTGTCTAAATAAATAAAGGCATCTGTTAGTCTTGCAAGACCATGGATCTGCACCTGGAAAGTCTTCACACTCCAGGGCGCAGGCCTGGGCAAGGTTGTATGGAAGACAGGCAGTTGCCCATGCTGCAAGTCTCCCCTCTCCACGACACTAATGTTGTCCAAGGGAAGGGTATTAGGACCCATACAGCTTGGCACCAGAGTCGTCGCAGAGCACTGTGTGATTAAGTGTCTTGCTCAAAGACACAACACGTTGCCTCGGCTGGGGCTCGAACTTACAACCTGCAGATCGCTAGTCAAATGCCTTAACCATGGCCACGTGCCCACCCACTCTGTCTGGGCCTTTCAATATTCAACTGGTTTCAATGAGGTCCCCCAAGATGTTCCTCATTCTTAATCTTTATTATTGTTATTATGCTGAAAAAAATGTCTAACACATTGAATACTGCACCAATATTAATAATTTATCCAGGGTTCTTTGTCCATCAGGGTCAACCTCTTTCACCAGCTTAAGTGCCTCAGTGGTTGCAATATCCACGGTGCATGGGATGACAGCCAGAATGATAGTTTCCTTCTTTTCAACGTAGCTTCTGATGAATTTCTTGATCTAGAATATAAGTATTATTTACTGGCTTTTTGGGAGGATTATTTTACATACTGACGTATGCACAGTAGTGTAGTAGTTAGGGCATTGCTTTTCAGGCAGTGTGGCAGGGTAGTGTAGCGGTTAGCACAATTGTTTCACATGTGCCGTAAATCACCGATCAGGGTTCGTCTCCTTCCGCTGCCTGTAAGGAGTTTGTATGTTCTCCCTGTGACCATGTTGATTTCTCTGGCTGCTCTGGTTTCCTTCCGCAAACTAAAGAACTAAGATTAGGCTTAGTAAGCTGGGGGCGTGCTGTGTCGCTGACAGAAATGTGGTGACACTTGCAGACTGGCCAGTACAATCCTCACTGATTCGATCTGAAGTATTTCACTATATGTTTCAATGTACATGTGACAAAATAAAGCTAATCTTCCTCTCTTACTTCTGGCTATCTTAAGAAAAAGAGAGAAAGGTTAGCTTTATTTTGTCACATGTACATTGAAACATATAGTGAAATATATCAGATCAAATCGTCTCCATAGATGCTGCCTGACCTGCTGAGTTCCTCCAGCATTTAGTGTGTGTTACATTTTCACACAGATGGTCAGCATGGATAATTTGGGCCAAATGGCCTGTTTTTTTTTGTGCTGTGCAGTTCTGTGACTCTAAACAAAATAGCCTGGAACACTCATCAGTTCAAGTAGCTAAACCACAACAATGGGTGAAATCACTTGGCCCAGCATTTGCCCAGTGGCAACACCAGATTCATGTCTGGTAAATGCTACAGTATAGTTCTGCCTTTATACTAGTTTTACATTATCAGTCACAAACACAGTTATGTTGCCTAGCCTGAACAATCTAATAAGTAACTCTTCTACAGGGAGTTGAATGCTCTCTCCAAGGAGGCATGCTGCTGCCACATCTTTATCAATAGGAAACATGGTCCACTTAGATTTAAATATAATGTTACACTTAACATGGATTTCTCTAACTTCTGGTAATTCTTTACTCTCCCCCTTCCCTATTCTTCTATTCTCCACTCCTGCTCTCCTCTTTCCTCTTCTCTTCACCTGCCTATCACCTCCTTCTGGTACCTCTCCTTCTTCCTTTTCTCCCATGGTCCACTTTTCTCTCCTATCAGACTGATTTTTCTTCAGTCATTTACCTTTTCCACCTCTCAACTAGCTTCTCACATCATCCCCCCTCCCTCCCCCACCCACCTGGTTTCACCTCCCCCTTCCCCCTTCCATTCCAGTCCTGATGAAGATTCTCAGCTCAAAGCTGCTATTAATGCTGCCTGACCTGCTGAGTTCCTCCAGCATTTTATATGTGTCACTCTGGATTTCCAGCATCTGTAGAATCTCTTGTGTTTACGTTTCACTCAAATCATTTACCCGTTTTCAGTGGAATTGAGTTCACAGTGATAACTGTTACTACTAATAATGTAATAATGGTGATTTGTGTACTGAAGAGTGACAATAAACAATTCCGAATCTTCAATCTTTTATATTTATATTAATGAGTTCGTAAGCCATCAAATTACTTGAGTATTTAAAACTAACCACAAGAGCATAAGACATATGAGCAGAATTAAGCGATTAGGCCCATCTACTCTGCTAAACATTTCAACATAGCTGATTTATTATCCCTCTCAACCCCATTCTCCTGCCTTCTCCCTGTAACCCTTACTAATTAAGAACCTATTAACTTCCACTTTAAATATACTCAATGACTTGGCCTCCACTGGTGTCCAGCTAAAGAAATTCCTCCCCATCGTTGCCCAGAGCCATTGAATCTCCTCTGGAACCTCTCCAATCCGAGTACATGTAGCACAAACAGGCCTCCTCAACAGGAAGGAAATATAAATCAGAGGAGACTCTTCAAGCTTGTCATGTATGTAATTAGATGACAGCTGAGACATATCTTTACTCCATCCATTTGCAAAGGCTCAGTGTGTAAAATGGTTCATTTACTTTATTCACAGGGTGCAGAAATGAAAGCAAAGCCAGTTGTTTTGGTTTCATTTCCAGCAGTCGATATAGCCACTGTAATCAAAGAATGTGGTGTGGAACTCGAGTCATCTCTGTTTCTGTTCTGGTTCAACATTTCACTCGAAGTGAAACTTGAGTTGTCATTGATTAAACACATAGAGCTGTTGCTTACTCTACAACTTAGGAAGTAATGTGCAAACTCTGACCTGTTTATACATACTGTGCAAAAGATCCAGTGTCCTTGGAAACCAATCACTGTAAGTTAATGCAGGACTCCCTCCCCCCACTGCCAGCTTATCAAAGCCCGACCGCACAAAAGTCTTAGGCACCTATGTATATACAACTAGGATGCCTAAGACTCTTGCACAGTATTGTATTTGTCAACGTGGAGTGGAGATCAAGTTTGTAAACCTGGCCAGAGCAAAGGATGTTGGGAATGACTAGGGTGGAGTACCGGGGAGGGACAGCTGGCAGAGAAGGAGTGCCAATGGCGGGGGAGATGCGGGTGCAGACACAACCAGCCCTGAGACACCAGGCAAGGTCCTGTGATTCCAACCAATTGGTTTATTGGTCCTTACAGAATGTCTCTCTAGTGATTCCTGCTTCGTCCCCTCTCCCCTCCCCTCTTCCTACTCTCAGTCTATAATAGGCACCCAGGAATCAGGTTTATCATCACTCACACTGTGGAAAAGTCTTAGGCAAACCTTAGTTATCTATGTATATGTGCCTAAGACTTTTGCATATTACTGTAGTAATTTTACATATTGTATTGTACTACTGATGGAGGACTGGAAAACTGCAAATATCACTCCTTTCTTCAAAATGGGAGGGAAGCAGAAGAAAGGAAATTATAGGCCAGTTAGACTGACCTCAGTGCTTGGGAAGATGTTCGGGTCAATTGTTAAGGATGTGGTTTTGGTACTTGGAGGAACATGACAAAATAGACCAAAGTGAGCATGCTTTCCTTCAGGGAAAATCTTTTCTGACAAACCTGTTGGGATTCTTTGAGGAAATAACAGCTGGGATTGACAAAGGAGAATCAATGGATGTTTTCTACTTGGATTTTCATAAGGCCTTTGACAAGGCGCTGCACAGAAGGCTGCTAATCAAGATAAGGGCCCAGGGTATTATAGGAAAGATACTAGAATGGATAGAGCATTGGCTGATTGGCAGGAGGCAAAGAGTATGAATAAAGGGAGCCTTTTCTGGTTGGCTGCCAGTGACTAGTAGCATACCTCCGGGATCTGTGTTGGGACCACTTCTTTTTATATTATATGTCAAAGATTTGGATGATAAATTTGATGGCTTTGTGGCCAGGTTTTTGCAGTCGATACGTAGGTAGGTGGAAGGGCAAGTAGTGTTAAGTAAGCAGAGGGGCTGGAGAAGGACTTCAACAAATTAGGAGAATGGGCAAAGAGGTGGAAGATGGAATACAGTGTTGGGAAATATATGGTCCTGCATTCGGGTATAAGGAATAAAGATATAGACTATTTTCTAAACCGGGAGAAGTGGTAAAAGTCTTAAGTGCAAACAGCTTTGGGAGTCCTTGTGCAGGATTCCCTGATGGTTAATCTTGGATTGAATCGCTAGTGAAAAAGGTGAATACAATGTTAGCATTCATTTCAAGAGAACTGGAAGATAAAAGCAAGGATGTAATGCTGAGGCTGTATAAGGCACTGGTGAGGCCTCATTTGAGTATTATGAGCAGTTTTGGGCCCTTATTTAAGAAAATATGTGCTGATATTGGAAAGGGTACAGGGGAGGTTCACGAGAATGCTTCCAGGAATGAAGGGTTATCATCTGAACGGCGATTGAAAGCTCTGGGTATGTACTCGCTGGAATTTAGGAGAATGAGGGAGGATCTCATTGAAACCTATTGAATGTTGAAAAGCCTCGATAGAGTGGATGTGAAGAGGATGTTTCCTTTGATCAGGGAAGTCTAAGACCAGCCTTTATTCCAATTGTGTTCATTCAATGGTTCAATTTACTATCAGAGAATGTATAGAGTATACAACCTGAAATTCTTACTCTTCACAGACATCCACAAAACAGAGAGGAAAAAAACTCCAAATAATAAATTGCAGAAAAGTGATAGAACTCCAAAGCCCACCCCCCCATGCACAAGCAGCAGCAAAAGCATCGACCCTCCCACCCTTCATCTCACTTGTTCCAGCAAAAGCAGCTGCCTCCGCCTCACTGCCTACCATGGAAGTAATAGCAAGACCCCGAAGAGACCATGATCTAGATTCCATCAAATACTGCTGTCCATCACACTTTGACATCTCAAATATAATTTTTTGTGATCCATGAATTTTCCTGTGAATAGTGTGCCTATGTGTATGTGATGCTGCTGTAAGTAATTTTTATTGTACCTGTGCACAAAATTATTTTTGCATATGACAATAAACTTCAGTTTTAGTTTGACTTTAGACCAAACTGGATAACCGTTAAGTGCTAGCCTTTATTAGTCATGCCCTTGTTCTGGGAAATAGTCACTAAAAATATTCAGCTCTTATTTTCATTAACAGCAAATTTGATTTACCTTTTTTCCAAAGTTCTGGGGTTGTTTTCCAACTGCAACTCTTACAATTCCGGGCAAGACAGTCAATGTCAGGTCAGGAGCGTTGGGTGATTCAACTTCAACACTGATGAGTTCCGAGCTAATACTTCTGTTTCCAGTAAGTGCATCCTGGGCTAGAGACAACAGAAGATGTTTATATCTAAAGGTTGAAAGATTAGCTTTAGTTGTCACATGTACATCAAAACATACAGTGAAATGGGCTGTTTGCATCAAATCAGATCAGTCAGGATTCTGCTGGGCAGCCTACATATGTCGCCATGTTTATGGTATTAATGTATTATGTCCATTATTTACTAACCCTAAAGAAACCGCATCACCTGGAGGAAACCCTTGAAGTTATAGGAAGAATGTACAAACTCTTTACATGCAGCAACGGGAATCAGACCCCAATTGGTGATTGCTGGTGCTGTAAAGTGATTACACTAACTGTTACGCCACCGAGTCACCCCATTTCTTTGCTTTAGTCCATAATTTTATTGGATTGGCCAAATAGTATTGCACCTGAAAACTGACAATTCTTTATTAGTTCATAAGACCATAAGATATAGGAGCAGAATTAGGCCTTTCTGCTCTGCCATTTTATCATGGCTGATGTATTATCCCTCTCAGTCCCAATCTCCTGCCTTCTCACCATATCCTTCATACCCTGACTAATCAAGAATCTATCAACCCCTGCCTTAAATATACACAACAATTTGACCTCCACAGCCTGTGGCAACAAACTCCACAGATTCACCACACTTTGGCTAAAGAAATTCCTCCTCACCTCTGTTCTAAAAAGGACCCCCTCTCTATTCTGAGGCTGTGTCCTCTGGTCTTAGAATCTCCTACCATAGGAAACATCCTCTCCACATCCACTCTATAGAGGCCTTTCAACTTTTGATAGGTTTCAGCTAGGTCACCCCTCATTCTTCTGAATTCCAGTGAATACAGGCCCAGAGCCATTCAACGCTCTTCATATGACAAGCCGTTCAATCCGGGAATCATTTTAGTGAATCTCGTTTGTACCTCTCCAGTGTCAGCACATCCATTCTTAGATAAGGAGCAAAACTGCTCACAATACTCCAAGTGAAGCCTCATCAGTGCCTTATAAAGTTTCAACATTACATCCTGCTTTCATATTCTTGCGCTCTTGAAATGAATGCTAACATTGCATTTGCCTTCCTTATCACCGATTCAACCCATAATTCTCAGCATTTAACTAATCACCCTCTGAAACGCTAAGTTCTGGGTTCAAAACAAACAAAAGGGACTGCAGATGGTGGGGAATGGAACAAGGATCAGAATGCCAGAAGAATTTAATGGTCAGACAACACACCTGTTCAATCAGTCATGATGCCGAGTATAGGTTATGTGACATTATGTAGTAGATGTAGCATAACATTGGTGAGACTACACCTGGAGTATTGTGTACAGTTTTAATTACACTGTTGAAAGACGTCATTAAACTGGAATAAGCACAAAGAAGATTTACCAGACTACTGCCAAGACTGGAGGATCTACATTATAAGGAGAGTTTGGGCAGACTGGGACTTTATTACTTGGAGCACACTGTAAGTGACTAAGGTGTGACTGTTGTGATGTGAACAAAGTCACCAGAGAGACACTACAGCCACTGGATATAGGAGCCTTTATTCTTGCAAATAAATTCTTTACCATAAATCGGACAAGGTGTGACAAGTGAAACGAATTAGTCAAAATATCAGCCAACATAATCAAGGTTTGCTCTTGGGGAGTGGCCTGTCAGGGAGCAGCCTTGTCGAGGGAAGTGCCTTGTGAGAAAAGTGCGAGTCTTTGTCTCGAGAGTCTTCGGCGAGGAGGCTGAGAGAGGAGACTACGCCCCGGTTGGAGGGGGTGAGAAGCGGTGAAGAAATGACAGGTCAACTGATTCAGTGTGCTGCTTGCATGATGTGGGAGGTCAGGGACATTGACGGTGCCTCTGGCTGCTACAAATGTGGAAAGTGTGTCCAGGTTCAGCTCCTGAAGAACCTTGTTGAGGCACTGGAGAAGCAACTGGATGACCTCAGGTTTACCCCGGAAACTGAGAATTTTCTGGACAGGACCAACAGCAACATCATTACACCAAAGATACCAGGAGAGAGAAGGGAGGAGACGATGAGGAAGGGATGGATACTTAGAATACAGGAGACCCTGGGGGATGTACCTCTAGATAACAGGTTGGAAGCTGTCGGGACAGAAGACATTGCCAGTCTGAGAGGCGGACAGGTCTGCAAGTCAAAAATTGGTGCTGAAACACAGCCGAGGAGACAGAAGTCAGGCAGAGCCGTGGTAGTAGGGGAACTCCATAGTGAGAGGTACAGAAAGGGGTTTCTGCGGCAACAGGCAGGATTTAAGGATGGTGTGTTGCCTCCCTGCTGCCAGGATCCAGGACATCATAGACCAATTGCAGGGCATCCTCAAGGGTGAAGGTTAACAGCTGGAAGTGGTGGTGCATGTTGGCACAAATGACGTTGGGAGGATGAGGAAAGAAATTCTGCAACCTGACTTCAGAGAACTCAGAAGAAGGCTGAAAAGCAGGACCTCCAGGGTGGTTATCTCCGGCTTGCTTCCAGTTCCTTGTGCTGGAGAGATCAGGAACAGGGAGATAGGGGATCCCCAGCTCCATAGCTATTCAACAACTCACTAGTGGGGTAGACCTGCAGTTTCTGATGTCCACGATAACAAGCAATGTCTTGGAACAACAATCACACAGTTGGTTGGACCCAGGGAGGCTGCTGCATCTGAGCGTACTTCTGCTTCCTGGAAACAAACCAGCTGTAAGTTTGGAGCTGAGGGTCCAGCCTTAGAAAATGTCAAATGCAATGGTATTTGGGCCACTTCTCTGCAGTGCTAGCATTGGAGAGGGTCGAGAGGAGGTTCACGAGAATGATCCTGGGAATTGAAGTGTTAATGTACAAGGAGCATTTGATGGCTCTGGGCCTGTACTCACTGAGCTAAGAAGATTGAGGGAGGAATCTCATTGAAATCTACTGAATATTGAAAGGCCTAGATTGAGTGGAAGTGGAGATAATGTATACAGTAGTGGGAGAGACTTGGATAAGAGGGCACTGACTCAAAATATAAGGATAGCTCTTTGGGAAACAGATGAAGAAGAATTTCCTTAGCTGGAGGTTGACGAATCTGTGGAATTCATTGCCACAGGTGGCCGTGGAGGCCAAATCATTGGGTGTATTTAAAGCAGAGGTTTATAGGTTCTTGATTATGAAGGACATCAAAGATTATGGATAGCAGGCAGCAGAATGGGGTTGAGAGGGGAAATAAATCAATCATGATCAAATGTCAGAGCAGAGCCTGTTCTCTGTCTCATAGTCTGATAAGGAATAAACCCCTCCAGCTTTGAGCACATCTACAAGGAACAATATCGCAGGAAAGTAGCATCCATCATCAAGGCCATCTTCTCACCTCTGCCACCAGGAAGGAGGTACAGGAGCATCAAGTCCCACACCATCAGGTTAAGAAACAGTTATTACCCCTCAACTATCAGGCTCCTGAACCAGAGTGAATAACTTCACCTATCCCAACACTTGCATCAAGGTCACACCAGGGCCACAGGAGACAGACAAGTGGGTAACAGTCAGGATAGGGAAGGGGAGGAGTCAGGTACTGGAGAGTACCCCTGTGGCTGTACCCCTTGACAATAAGTACTCCTGTTTGAGGACTGTTGGGGGGACAGCCTACCTGGGGGAAGCAACAGTGGCCGTGCCTCTGGCACAGAGTCCAGCCCTGTGGCTCAGAAGGGTAGGGAAAGGGAAAGGAAGAGGAAGGCAGTAGTGATAAGGGGACTCTATAGTTAGGGGATCAGACAGGTGATTCTGTGGACGCAGGAAAGAAACTCGGATGGTAGTTTGCCTCCCAGATGCCAGGGTCCGAGATGTTTCAGATCGCGTCCAAGATATCCTGCAGTGGAAGGGAGAACAGCCAGAGGTCGTGGTACATATTGGTTACAATGACATAGGTAGGAAAAGGGATGAGGTCCTGAAAAAAGATGACAGGCAGTTAGGAAGGAAGTTGAGAAGCAGGACCACAAAGATAGTAATCTCGGGATTACTGTCTGTGCCACGCGATGGTGAGTATAGGAATAGAATGAGGTGGAGGATAAATGCGTGGCTGAGGGACTGGAGCAGGGGGCAGGGATTCCGATTTCTGGATCATTGGGACCTCTTTTGGGGCAGGTGTGACCTGTACAAAAAGGATGGGTTGCACTTGAATCCCAGGGGGACCAATATCCTGGCGGGGAGGTTTGCTAAGGCTACTGGGGAGAGTTTAAACTAGAATTGTTGGGGGGTTGGGAACCGAACTGAAGAGACTGGGGAAGAGGTGGTTTGTTCACAAATTGAGAAAGCTTGGAGACAGTGTGTGAGGGAGGATAGGCGGTGATAGAGAAGGGACATGCTCAGATGGATGGTTTGAGATGTGTCTATTTTAATGCAAACAGTATTGTGAACAAAATGGATGAGCTTACAGCGTGGATCAGTACTTGGAGCTATGATGTGGTGGCCATTACAGAGAAATGGATGGCTCAGGGACAGGAATGGTTACTTCAAGTGCTGGGCTTTAGATGTTTCAGAAAGAACAGAGAGGGAGGCAAAAGAGGTGGGGGCATGGCACTGATCAGAGATACTGTCACTGCTGCAGAAAAGGTGGACGCCATGGAGGGATTGTCTACGGAGTCTCTGTGGGTGGAGGTTAGGAACAGGAAGGAGTCAATAACTTTACTGGGTGTTTTTTATAGGCCGCCCAATAGTAACGGGGATATCGAGGAGCAGTTAGGGAAACTGATCCAGGAAAGGTGTTATAATAACAGAGTTGTCGTGATGGGAGATTTTAATTTCCCAAATATCGACTGGCATCTCCCTAGAGCAAGGGGTTTAGATAGGGTGGAGTTTGTTAGGTGTGTTCAGGAAGGTTTCTTGACACAGTATGTAGATAAGCCGACAAGAGGAGAGACTGTACCTGATTTGGTATTGGGAAATGAACCTGGTCAGATGTCAGGTCTCTCAGCGGGAGAGCATTTTGAAGTTAGTGATCATAATTCTATCTCCTTTACAATAGCAGTGGAGAGGGATAGGAACAGACAAGTTAGAAAAGTGTTTAATTGGAGTTAGGGGAATTATGAGGCTATCAGGCAGGAAATTGGAAGCTTAAATTGGGAACAGATGTTCTCAGGGAAAAGTATGGAAGAAATGTGGCAAATGTTCAGGGGATATTTGTGTGGACTTCTGCATAAGTACGTTCCAATGAGACAAGGAAGTTATGAAAGGATACAGGAACCATGGTGTACAAAGGCTGTAATAAATCTAGTCAAGAAGAAAAGAAAAGCTTACGAAAGGTTCAGAGAGCTAGGTAATGTTAAAGATCTAGAAGATTATAAGGTTAACAGGAAGGAGTTTAAAAAGGAAATTAGGAGAGCCAGAAGGGGCCATGAGAAAGCCTTGGCGGGCAGGATTAAGGAAAACCCCAAGGCATTCTACAAATACATGAAGAGCAAGAGGACAAGATGTGAAAGAATAGGACCTATTAGGTGTGACAGTGGGAAAGTGTGTATGGAACTGAAGGAAATAGCAGAGGTACTTAATGAATACTTTACTTCAGTATTCACTATGGAAAAGGATCTTGGTGATTGTAGTGATGACTTGCAGCGGACTGAAAAGCTTGAGCATGTAGATATTAAGAAGGAGGATGTGCTGGAGTTTTTGGAAAGCATCAAGTTGGAAAAGTTGCCGGGACCGGATGAGATGTACCCCAGGCTACTGTGGGAGGCGAAGGAGGAGATTGCTGAGCCTCTGTCGATGATCTTTAAATCAATGGAGACGGGAGAGGTTCTGGAGGATTGGAGGGTTGCGGATGTTGTTCCTTTATTCAAGAAAGGGAGTAGAGATAGCCCAGGAAATTATAGACCATTGAGTCTTACTTCAGTGGTTGGTAAGTTGAAGGAGAAGATCCTGAGAGGCTGGATTTATGAACGTTTGGAGAGGTATAATATGATTAGGAATAGTCAACATGGCTTTGTCAAAGGCAGGTCATGCCTTATGAGCCTGATTGAATTTTTTGAGGATGTGACTAAGCACATTGATGAAGGAAGAGCAGTAGGTGTAGTGTATATGGATTTCAGCAAGGAATTTGATAAGGTATCCCATGCAAGGCTTATTGAGAAAGTGAGGAGGCATGGGATCCAAGGGGACATTGCTTTGTAGATCCAGAACTGGCTTGCCCACAGAAGGCAAAGAGTGGTTATAAACGGGTCATATTCTGCATGAAGGTCGGTGACCAGCGGTGTGTCTCAGGGATCTGTTCTGGGACCCTTACTGTTCGTGATTTTTATAAATAACCTGGATGAGGAAGTGGAGGGATGGGTTAGTAAATATGCTGATGACAGAAAGGTTGGAGGTGTTGTGGGTAGTGTGAAGGGCTGTCAGAGGCTACAGCGGGACAACGATAGGATGCAAAACTGGGCTGAGAATTGGCAGATGGAGTTCAACCCAGGTAAGTGTGATGTGGTTCATTTTGGTAGGTCAAATATGATAGCAGAATATAGTTTTAATGGTAAGCTCTTGGCAGTGTGGAGGATCAGAGGGATCTTAGGGTCCGAGTCCATAGGACACTCAAAGCAGCTCGCAGGTTGACTCTGTGGTTAAGAAGGCTTACGGTGTATTGGCCTTCATTAATCGTCAAATTGAATTTAGGAGCCGAGAGGTAATGTTGCAGCTATATAGGACCCTGGTCAGGCGACACTTGGGAGTACTGTGCTCAGTTCTGGTCGCCTCACTACAGGAGGGATGTGGAAGCCATAGAAAGGGTGCAGAGGAGATTTACAAGGATGTTGCCTTAATTGGGGAGCATGCCTTATAAAAACAGGTTGGGTGAACTTGGCCTTTTCTCCTTGGAGCGACAGAGGATGAGGGGTGACCTGATAGAGGTGTATAAGATGATGAGAGGCATTGATCATGTGGATAGTCAGAGGCTTTTTCCCAGGGCTGAAATGGTTGCCACTAGAGGACACAGGTTTAAGGTGCTGGGGAGTAGGTACAGAAGAGATGTCAGGGGTAAGTTTTTTACGCAGAGAGTGATGAGTGCGTGGAATGGGCTGCCAGCAACGGTGGTGGAGGCGGATATGATAGGGTCTTTTAGGAGACTTTTGGATTGGTACATGGGTAAGCCTAGTAATCTCTAAGGTAGGGAAATGTTCGGCACAACTTTGTGGGCCAAAGGGCCTGTATTGTGCTGCAGGTTTTCTACGTTTGTATGTTACTTAACTGATTCCACACACTATGGTCTCACTTTCAAAGAGTCTGCAACTCATGTTCTCGATATTATTTATTTATTGTTTTTTTTTCTCTCTTTTTAATTTGCATAATTTGTCTTTTGCAGATTGTTTGTTTGTCTGTCTTTATTGTGTGCAGTTTGAATCTATTGTGTTTCTTTGTATTCACTGTGTGTATCTGCGACAAAATGGATCTCAGGGAAGTATATTGTGACATATATGTATTATGTTAATAAATTTACTTTGAAATTTTGAAGTGAGTGAGTGGAAGTGTTGCAAAAAATACTCGACATTAATTTGTGGACTGTGGAAAGATGACATACGGAGTAAAAGATACCAGATCTTGGCCATTGAATTATGTTTCAAATGATAGGTTTCAGGAGGTTCATGCAGAATAATCCAGTCACTGGGGAAGAAAATGCAGTGGCTAGAGAGGAACCTAACACAACAATTTGGCTGTGATGTCTTCACAATTCTAGAATGTCAATCCCAAAGTTCGTCTGTGAACTTCCCTTGACAAAGTAATTTTTGTCTATTTCATTAGTAGCCCTTCTTCCTATATAAACACTTGAAATTTATATATTTATTTCACGCTGTGCCACCAGAAACCCTGAAATAACCCTAGCCTAATCACAGGACAATTTACAATGACCAATTAACAATCTAACCAGTACTGTAAGTCCTTGGACTGTAGGAAGAAACTGGAGCACCTGGAGGAAACCCACACAATCCATGGGGAGGACGCCAGGATTAAACTCCAAACTCCGATGCCCTGAGCTATGACAGTATTGTGCTAACTCCCTACGCTAGCATGGCGCCCCTATCAATGCAAAGATTTCCTTATGCATTTATAATTCAGCTGATCACAAAGCAGACACTTTCACCCTACTAAAGGATTTAGGTAGCTTTCAGGTTTAGGGTGACAAATTGTAGGCACCATTTACACCTCTTGGATCTCATATAATAAACACAAAAGATTCTGCAGTTGCTGGAAATCCAGAGCAACAATCACAAAATGCTGGAGGAACTTAGCAGGTCAGGTAGCATCTATGGAGAAGAACGAACAGTCTACATTTCGGGCCAAGACCCTTCATTCGATAAAGTTATAAGTTTGAAGTAAATTTATTATTAAAGTACATATATTGTCACCCTGAGATTCATTTCCTTGTGGGCATACTCAATAAATCAAATAATTATAATAGAATCAGTGAACGGCTGCACCAACAGGGCAGACATCAGTGTGCAAAAGACAACGAATTGTGCAAATACCAAATGAAAGAAAAAAAGTAAATAATAATAACAATAAAGCCAAGGAAAACCAGAAACAATCCACATTACAGGATCCTGTCTCAGTTTAACTCAATCTGATTACTTACACGGGCTCAATCAAGTGGCAAACATCATTCACCAAAATCTTGCTTTAAAATACAAACTCATAAAAGAAATCATATCTTACTATAAATACAAGCCTGATCCAGTTTTAGAGTCCAAATACCACAAATTATATTATGACCAATCCATTATTACAGATAGGGCAATTCATAATAACTCTTCGGATATATTAATACAGGATAAACAAGCAAGAACAACTTAATTAATAGTCATTCCAAACACAGAGAACTTACAGAAATCAATAATTGGAAAAGCACCAGAAATATGCTGAATTAAAAGAGTAAATTGAAGGGCTTTGGACAGGGTATACATTGTTCCGATAGAAATATCTACCACTGGTATCAAACCAAAGGCACTACACAATAGCATTAAACAATTAAGGATATACAGTAATATCTATGTAAATCTTCAGAAAGCCACCATACTAAACACCACTGGAATAGTCCTAAAGTTCCTAGCAGTTAAAAAATGAGCATGCTTAGCTATGCCCACACCTCAGGTTTTACCAGCTTGATGGAGCTGAGAAAAATACCTTTTTTATAAATAATAATAATAATAATAATGAGATGAAGAGTCCTTGAAAGTGTCTGAACAATTCAGTGATGGGGCGAGTGAAGTAATCCCCTCCTGCAGGTGTTCTCAGTAATACAAAGAATTACAACAGAATCACACAAAGAAAGATGGGCGAACAGCCAATGTACAATAAAAGACAGTCTGTACAAATACAAAAGAAAAACAATAATTCAGTAAATAATACTGAGAACATGAGTTGTAGAGTACCGGGCTGCGAGGAAACGATATGATTTGGCGATAGGAGTCAGCTGCACCTTTCCTCATTCCCTGTCACTCACTGTTGAGCTTGAACGCACGCGAGGTCATTACCCGCGCGTCATCCACGTCAGCGCGGGAAGGAGATCAACTGCTCGAGCTTGCAAATGACGGCGGGCTGAAAAGTATGTTTGACATAACATCTCTGCCGGCATTCTGGATCAAGGTCAAGGGCTAAATATCCTGAGATAGCCACGAAAGCACTGAAAACGTTGCTTCCAGTTCCAACATATCTCTGCAATGAATGCAACGAAAACTAAATTGCGGAATAGACTGGACATAAGGAACCCCCTTCGAGTATTGCTGTCTCCCATCACCCCTCGATGGGATCGTCTTGTTGCAGGAAAACAAGCCCAGGGCTCCCACCGATTCAGCGATATTGGTGCGTTGCAATGATTTTATATGTTCATACGGGGAAAACATGTGCTGTGTGTTTAATATCCAAAGGTTACTTAAAGTGTTATGATGCCATTGACTGATAAGTGACTTATATAACTATATAACAATTACAGCACGGAAACTGGCCATCCCTGCCCTTCTAGTCCGTGCCGAACGCTACTCTCACCTCGTCCCACCGACCTGCACTCAGCCCATACCCCTCCATTCCTTTCCTGTCCATATACCTGTCCAATTTTTCTTTAAATAATATCGAACCTGCCTCTACCACTTCTGCTGGAAGTTCTTTCAACACTTGAAGCTCCCCGTCCTCCCCGATGATTGACTTATCACTATATTCATGCGAGGAAAATATGCGCTGTGTGTTTAATATTAAATTCGTTAGATAAACCCTTTTAGAAACAAAATTGAGTGTATTAGCCCCTTATTACCAATATTCCGGTCGTGATAAATACCCCCCCCCCGAACAGAATCGCCAAAAACACTGCAGAGAATAATATCGGCAGGTACACGGATGCGCACTGGTGCCCGCGCAAGGCTTCATGGTCATTGTAGTCTTTTTGCCTGCTACTCTTGTCCGTTGGGAACACTACCTCCCCCCCCCAGGTTGGCTGGTCCGCAAGAATATTGTCAATATTAAACCGGTCCGCAGCGCAAAAAAGGTTGGGGACCCCTGGGTTAGGGCATAAAGGAATACGGGGAGAAGGCAAGAGAATGAAAATTAGATCAGCCATGATGAAATGGCGGAGCAGATTTGATGGGCCAAATAGCCTACTTCTGCTCCTTTATCATTTTGTCTTGTGGTCTAAAACATGGATTCACCATTACTCCACTGTTCATGAGGGAGCCCTAACCTGCATCTCCTCTATTTCCCACACTTATTATTTCCTCTATTGACTGAACTTCTGCATTTAACCTATACCACCCTGCCTCCAAACCCCACACCCACCCCTCCATAACCACGAGTTGCCCCTACAGCTTCTCTCTCACTGCATTCCAGACCCTAAACAGCACTTCTAGGTGAGGATGTCTTTCACATGTATATCTCCCCAGGCTTGTTTTTTGCATCCGGTGCTCCCGTTGAGTTCTATTCAGATGCAGACTGGCTGACGTCTCCGTGGCTGCCTGGATCTCCAGGTTTTCGGGCATTTTCGTTCTCTTTCCCATTCCCACACTGATGTGTTTGTCCTTTGCCTTTTCTGATGACAGCTGAGGCTAAATGAAGGCTAAAGGATATCAAAGGTTGCGCATGGGCGTCAAAAGTTATGGGGAAAAGGTAGGAGAATGGGGTTGAGAGTAATAATAAATCAGCCGTGATGAAATGGCGAAGCAGGCTCAATAGGTCAAAAGCCTAATTCTGCTCCTATGTTTTATGGCCTAAGGTAGTGACTTTCAACCGTTTTTTTGGCCACGGTCCCCTTAGGAACTCTTCTCAGGTTCCAGGGCCCCCCTTTCAAACAGGGATACAACACGAATGGATAGACAGAAAATCATCTATTATTGAATACCAAGAAAACTTGAACATTCCAACATACTGGACAAAATTTTAAAAAAAGACTGTATGAAATTAAGCATCTATCAGGCCTAATGCGATCCTTGAGCTTGGTGCTTCTCTGCAAGTTTCGTGATATCGGGCTCCAAGTTAGACAATGACAGTCGGAGGTCACTTCTTGTTGCGATATCAATTCTGTTCCTGGATTTTGTCAAGGAAGCTACCTTGCAGAATGGGCTCTCAACCAAATATGTTGAGGGAAAGGCAATAAAAAAATCTTTGGGCTTTTTCTCCACAGTGTTGTAAATTTATTCCGCAGATCACTCTTGATCCAAAAACCTTTTTGAATCTGACTGAACTGATGAAGTGCAGTTATATCACTCTGAAGATCAATCAAACTCTCTTGAATTTCTGCCTCAACTGGGTGGGTTGTACTTCAAATGGATTCAAAATCCAATCCGGGATACCAAGGTTTAATAGGTCATTAAATCTTTCTTGCATATCCTTGTGCATCTACTTGAGATGTTTCCCATAAACGGTACGGTTATCGTCCTTCAGTGCCTCTGCGATCGTCTTCAGGTTTGGAAATTGTAAAAATTCCCAACGTTCCATATTGTGGCAATAGACTTCGAGTTTCTTAAGAAACAATGGCTTCCTTACAATCTACGAGGTTACTGTTTTTGCCCTGTAAAGTCTTGTTTAACAAATTAAGTTTCTGAAAGTTATCTGCCAGATAAAATATGTCTGCCTTAGCATCAACGAGTCTTTCTCCATGCTCTTTATCAGAAATGAAGGAAACTGTGGTGTCCCAGAGTGTAAAGAAACATTGAAGACAGTTTCCCTTGGAACGCCACCTCACCTCAGTATGCAGCAGCAGTGTCCGGAAGTCTTCATCATTTTCTTCACACAGCTGCCGGAAAAGATGATCCTGAAGGGCATGGGATTTGATGAAGTTTACAGTCTTTATGGCAACTAAAGGCGAAAGACTGAGACGTCCTCCTAAGTTTTTAGCTACTCGGTGCTCCCTGTGAATGACACAACGAATAGTAAAGACAGAAGGTATAACTCTTTTTAGATGGGCGATGAATCCTCTGTATCGACCAACCATAGAAGCAGCACCATCAGTTGCACAAGCAATTATACTCTCCATTGCAATATCGTTCTTGCTTAAGTAACTTTTGACTTCTTCAAAAATAGACAGTCCCTTAGTATCCATTTTAATCCTCCTGGCAAACAACATCTCTTCCATCAGTTTATTTCCATTCCAGAATCTCACAGAAGCCATGAGAAGAGCGTCATTCGTCTAGAAACATAGAAAATAGGTGCAGGAGTAGGCCATTCGGCCCCTTGAGCCTGCACTGCCATTCAGTATGATGATGGCTGATCATCCAACCAGAACCCTGTACCTGCCTTTTCTCCATACTCCCTGATCCCTTTAGCCACAAGGGCTAACTCCCTCTTAAATATAGCCAATGAACTGGCCTCAACTGTTTCCTGTGGCAGAGAATTCCACAGATTCACCACTCCCTGTGTGAAGAAGTTTTTCCTCATCTCGGTCCTAAAAGGCTTCTCCTTTATCCTTAACCTGTGACCCCTCGTTCTGGACTTCCCCAACATCAGAAACAATCTTCCTGCATCTAGCCTGTCCAATCCCTTTAGAATTTTATACGTTTCAATAAGATCTCCCCTCAATCTTCTAAAGTCCAGAGAGTATAAGCCTAGTCGATCCAGTCTTTCACCATATGAAAGTCCTGCCATCCCAGGAATCAATCTGGTGAACCTTCTTTGTACACCCTCTATGGCAAGAATGTCTTTCCTCAGATTAGGGGACCAAAACTGCACACAATACTCCAGGTGTGGTCTCACCAAGGCCTTGTACAACTGCAGTAGTACCTCCTTGCTCCTGTACTCAAATCCTCTTGCTATGAATGCCAGCATACCATTCGCCATTTTCACCGCCTGCTGTACCTGCATGCCCACTTTCAATGACTGGTGTACAATGACACCCAGGTCTCATTGTACCTCCCCTTTTCCTAATTGGCCACCATTCAGATAATAATGTTTTCCTGTTCTTGCCACCGAAGTGGAAAACCTCACATTTATCCACATTAAATTGCATCTGCCATGAATTTGCCCACTCACCTAACCTATCCAAGTCACCCTGCATCCTCTTCGCATCCTCCTCACAGCTAACACTGCCACCCAGCTTCGTGTCTTCTGCAAATTTGGAGATGCTGCATTTAATTCCCTCGTCTAAGTCATTAATATATATTGTAAACAACTGGAGTCCCAGCACTGAGCCTTGTGGTACCCCACTAGTCACTGCCTGCCATTCTGAAAAGATCCCATTTATTCCCACTCTTTGCTTCTAATTGTAAAGAGAATTTCTTGGATTGTAATGAACTGACCAATCCCTCTTCAATGTCCCGTGCCATCTCATCGATTCTTCTGGCACGCGAAATACAGATACATTGCTGACAAAAAATGCTGTCACCCAGAGCCAGGGATTTTTTTTTCCGTGACTTCATATGCAGTAATAAACACTTTTCACAACCTACCTTAACATATAATATATCCAAACACATGTACTTTAAAGTTACTAGGCTAAAAAGGGCCTAGCAAGACACGCTGATCTTCGGAGAATGAAGTATGGTGATAATGGATGCAAGAACCCTTGATTGAATACGTTGACCCGGTGCAGTCTGATTCGTGACTGACTCTGAAGTGAGGCTGTGTGGGAGGAGCTGAAGCGAGGAATTTACCAGGTGCGCCGAATTCAAACGGTGAGTTGCAGCAAGTATGGGGTACAGAGAGAGATGATGAGAATTAAACTAAGGGAATTGGGGGTGCAGGAATTCACATTAAAAGGGTTGCTGGGCATGGGTAAGAGAGCACAGGTTAGGGTATTTTTTAGCTTTCTTAAGGGGTACAGGGTTTTTTTTATATAGGATATTACGGTTAAACAGGAATAGGGTACTAGGATGGCCAAAGATGGGAGGATAAAGTGTAGGTTAGGGTATATGTGTGTGTGTGTGTGAGAGAGAGAGAGAGAGATTGGGTGAAGGGATTTAGAATGTACGTCTATGGCACACTCCGGAGCAGAAGGTGGCAGTAGTGCACCATCAAGCTGGGTGCCAACTGCCGTAAAACAAGACACAGAGAGACAGACAGAATTCAAACCGTGTGTTGGAAAGATATTATAAATAGAAGGGAAACGACTGACTCCAATGAAGGTTGCTGCTTGGATATTCCATTGGCTCAGTTACCAGGGCCCCCATAAACCCTTGAGGCTCCCCCTCTCACAGTTTTCAGTTGGTGGCCTCCTTCAAATGTCCCAGGGCCCCCGTTGAGAATGGTTGGTCTAAAGGGACAGCATATTATAGTCTGCCTGGTTAGCTGAGAACATGGCAGCATGGATATTGAATTCAGCACTGCTCCCCTCTGCACCTCTTTTGTTTCTCCTCCTGATCTACCTGGCCCTCATCAACAAGTTTCATCCTCCTCTATCCTCTACTCATTGGCCCCACTGGATTCCAGCCCCCCCCAACCATTCTCCTAACCCCTCTCCACTTCCCTACCCTGCTCTCATGTCAGATGACATCAGTCTCAGTTTTATTTGTCACTTCGACCTCTCATCTCCTAGCTTCTGAAGTTACTCCCAAAGTTCAGATTTCAAAGTAAATTTATTATCAAAGTACATATACTGTACGTCACCATTTACTACCACTACCCTGAGAGGCTTTTTACTGTGGGTATTCACAGTAGGTATAACAAATACAATAGAATCTCATCTGTTTATCACTGGCAAGAGGCGCCAATGACCAAACATGGGCATCTTACAGATTCTTCTTCAGAACTGAGATGAATTGCAGCCTGAAAACTTGCGATTTCTGAATGTATTTTTGGGCTGACTGAATGACCTGGCGCTTGAGCCATTCCCAAGGGGATTCGGCGTGGCTAGCAGCCATGACCGTCGCGGGGCATGTACGCTGCGTCGTTTCGTTAAGGCGGCATACGAACCTGTGCGCGGTTCCATGCCGATTAAAGCACCGAGAGCGGAAAACCAAAAGTGCCGGCTGCTTGCGTTTGAGCGGTCTCCCTCTCGCTGCTGCCGGCGGAAGGTGCTGGAGTCCTGGGTCCCTCGCTAGAAAGTTCGATCGGCTCTTGGCTCATGGCCGAGGTTTGATGTTTAACGTCCTCAGCGCGATTTGAGACGCACAGCAATCGACACTGCACTGAACTAACTGACTGACTGACTTGGTGGCTGTGCCCGAGCTGACTGGCATTACTCGTCTCGGCGGCTGGTCGTTCTGGACTCACTTCTGGAGACTCTACACGATTTGATATTCAATTTGTATTGTGCTATTTGTTTGCTTTTAGCGTGATTTATTTTTTAGCACGTCTGATGGTCTTGTGCGGGTTTTTTCTGTAAACTGGATTCTGTGGCGTTTCTTTGTTCTGTGCTGTTCTGCGAAGAAGACAAGTCTCAGGGTTGCATACTGTATACCTACTTTGATAATAAATGCCATTTGAACTTTGAACCTCCCCTCACCTGGCTCACCTATGCCCTGACAGCTCATTCTCCACGCCTTCCCTCCATCTTTTTAAACTGGGTATATCCCCCTTATCTTTCAGCCCAGATGAAGTGTCAACTCCAAACATTGACTGTATCTTCCCCCCCCCCCAAAAAAACAAAGGCTGTCTGACCCACTTTTTGAATAACTTTCCTAGGTTCTTCAGGCTCCTGCTACTGAAGTGTGAGAGATTACTTGATGTATTTAATTTATTTGTTATTCTGGTTGATTGGGATGGACTATTGGACAGGGCAAGTCTTGTTTTAGTCAATGAAATCACCATTGTTACCTGGTTGTTCTCTTGCCACAAGGTTTCTATTATTAAGTTGAACCCATAGTCTTGCATTAGCTCTTTTCCTCATGTTTTTACTTCCAAAAGTCCTCGTTTACCAATAATTCCAGACCTGAATCACTAAAACCCAATCATACTGTATTAACTAACACAGCTTGGTATAGCCTCGAATTTTATTGGTCCATTTGCAACCCCTCCGTCCCCATCTCCATCTTTCTGTCTCCATCTCTGTAGACAGTCTATCTTCTAATACCTTTTATAAACCCACTGACTCTCACAGCTGTCTGGACTATACCTCTTCCCACCTTGTCACTTGTAAAAATGCCATCCCCTTCTCTCAGTTCCTCCAACTCCACCGCATCTGCTCTCAGGATGAGGCTTTTCATTCCGGAACAGCTGAGATACTGATATCTCCTCTTCCTTCCTCCATCATCAATGTTCTTCCCCTTCCCTTACTTCCATGGTCTTCTGTTCTCTCCTATCTGATTTCCCCCTTCTCCAGCATTTTATCTCTTTCCATAAGACAAAGGAGCAGAAGTCAGCCATTCGGCCCATCGAGTCTGCTCCGCCATTTTATCATGAGCTGATCCATTCTCCCATTTAGTCCCACTCCCCCGATCAACTTTCACCAATCAACTTCCCAGCTCTTTACTTCATCCCCTCCCCCCTCACCTGGTTTCACTTATCACCTGCCACCTTGTACTTCTTCCTACCTCCCCCTACTTTCTTACTCTGATGTGAGAGTGAGTGAGTGTGTGTGTGTGAGATAAAAACTATTGGGATACACAGTGGTTTTGATGGATTCTAGATCAAGGTCTCTTTGGGGGCTTTGCTGTTGCTTACCTGGTGGGTGGTACGAGTGGCTGATGCTTTTTGCTGAAATAAGTAAGGGGAAGGATTGATGCTTTGCTGCTGCTTGTGCATGGGAGGAGGGGGTGGCTTTGGGCTTCTAACATTTTCCTGTCATTCATTCTTTGGGGTTTTTCATCTGTTTTGTCAATGTCTGTGAAGAGTAAGAATTTAAGGTTGTATACTGTATACATTCTCTGATTTTAAATTGAACCATTGAACATATTGAACTTCTTAAATGCTGTCAGTGATCCTGCTTTAACCACTCCCTTGGATGCTGCATTAGAGGTACTTATAATTCTCTGGGCAAAGACTGTCCTCTTCATATCTCGTTCTAATTCTCTCCTCCCTTACTTAAACCTATGTCCTCTGGTTATATCCACCTCTGATATAGAGCATCGAATGGCACTCACAATGGTGATTATAAAAGCACTTGTCTGTCCTCCAACTTCATGAGTCATCCTGCATTTCTATATTTTACTATCGTACTCACCCTTAACGCAGTGCAGTCATGGTGACCCACACTCTAAACATCCTGGATGTCTGGAAGCTGAGGATGTCGGAGCCCTGTAGGAATTCTCTTCACCTCTCTCCCATTGGACAGAAGACACAAAAGCTTGAGAGCAAGTACCACCAAAATCAAATACTGTAACCTTCTATCTCATTCTTATCAGACTTCTTAACAGATTTCTTGTGCCAAAGCTGAACTCTTTATCTCCCAGTCTGCCACAACATGACGCTTTATTTGTACATCTACACTGGAATTCCTCTGTTGAGTGCAAAACTATATTCTGCAATTTGTGTTTCTTGATGTACCTTGATGATTGGACTGGATGACATGCATACAAAAGCTTTTGACCGTATCTCAGTACATGTGACAACAATAAACCTAGATACCAGTGTAGTTAAATTGAGGGACAAAAAGAAATGAAACTGATTAGCACAGACAGAGATGGTGCTGTTGATGCACACTGACATTTTGCAGGCAACTCACAGAACATCTAGATAGACTTTTTCTGAACTTCTATTGCATTAATCTGAAGTTGGCAATTTCCCCTTAAGTAATGTACTTCTGAAATCTTTTGGAAATTGGTTGTTTTCTTTGTTGTGTGCAGTTTTTCTATTGATTCTATTGTGTTTCTTTGTATTTAATGTGAATACCTGCATGAAAATGAATCTCAGTATAAATTTACTTTACCTTATCTTTACTTTACAGATAAATACAGATAAAAAGAGTTGTGGTTCCGTCATGCGAGGAGGGAACTCAGGAGCAGAATTTTCCTGATTAATCCCTATGCTGAATGCTAGGATAAAGAAGTTAGAGTGGTGCAGGAGGATGGAACTCGTGGTCCTAAAACGTTGGGACATTGCAGGACAGGGACAACATACTCAAGAAAGATGGATGGCACATAAACAGAGCTAGCCTCAATGTCCTCAAGGGGAGGCCAGGGTGGAGGAGGGATAAAATTATTTGCTGCTTGTGGTTCTGGTCTTAATAAAATAATACAAAAAACAAAGTGAGATCATTAGGATATTTTCAAACTAATCATCTGCACTGGAAATATTCTGTGTCATTAGACTATCTGAGATAGGTTTAGGAACAATGTTTTGTGCACTTATTTTGAAATATTTCCAATAGAAATTAACTTACATTTACACTTTAGGAGATTAATCTTTATGTGATGCTCTTATTCTTGTGAGCTGTCTTCTGAAGTAGCTCTTCTGCTGTTCTCTGCCAAAACTTCCACTCCTTTCTGTTACATTGTGCTGTGTCAGTCTGAATAAAAACTAAGCCCTTTTTAATACAGTATTCATTCAGAGAATGAAGATGTCACCAGGAAAATTGCTCATCATTAGTTGTCTTTAGCCAGCAGTCTTGAATCTCTGCAGGAGGTTTTGATTTCCTGCACAGCTACTTTGGACTTGGTTGGTTATCTGATTGTGCAGTTTACATAGAACATAGAATAGTACAGCACAGTACAAGCCCTTTGGCCCACAATGTTGTGCTGACCCTTAAACCCTGCCTCCCATATAACCCCCCCACCTTAAATTCCTCCATATACCTGTCTAGTAGTCTCTTAAATTTCACTAGTGTATCTGCCTCCACCTCTGACTCAGGCAGTGCATTCCACGCACCAACCACTCTGAGTAAAAATCTTCCTCTAATATCCCCCTTGAACTTCCCACCCCTTACCTTAAAGCCATGCCCTCTTGTATTCAGCAGTGGTGCCCTGGGGAAGAGGTGCTGGCTGTCCACTCTATCTATTCCTCTTAATATGTTGTATACCTCTATCATGTCTCCTGTCATCCTCCTTCTCTCCAAAGAGTAAAGCCCTAGCTCCCTTAATTTCTGATCATAATGCATACTCTCTAAACCAGGCAGCATCCTGGTAAATCTCCTCTGTACCCTTTCCAATGTATCCACATCCTTCCTATAGTGAGGCGACCAGAACTGGACACAGTACCCTAAGTGTGGCCTAGCCAGAGTTTTATAGAGCTGCATCATTACATCGCGACTCTTAAACTCTATCCCTCGACTTACGAAAGCTAACACCCCATAAGCTTTCTTAACTACCCTACCTACCTGTTAGGCAACTTTCAGGGATCTGTGGACATGTACCCCCAGATCCTCTGCTCCTCCACACTACCAAGTATCCTGCCATTTACTTTGTACTCTGCCTTGGAGTTTGTCCTAACAAAGTGTACCATCTCACACTTCTCCGGGTTGAACTCCATCTGCCACTTCGCAGCCCACTTCTGCATCCTATCAATGTCTCTCTGCAATCTTCGACAATCCTCTACACTATCCACAACACCACCAACCTTTGTGTCATCTGCAAACTTGCCAACCCACCCTTCTACCCCCACATCCAGGTCATTAATAAAAATCAGGAAAAGTAGAGGACCCAGAACCGATCCTTGTGGGGCACCACTAGTCACAACCCTCCAATCTGAATGTACTTTCTCCACCATGACCCTCTGCCTTCTGCAGGCAAGCCAATTCTGAATCCACCTGGCCAAACTTCCCTGGATCCCATGCCTTCTGACTTTCTGAATAAGCCTCCCAGGTGGAACCTTATCAAATGCCTTGCTAAAATCCATGTAGATCACATCCACTGCATTACCCTCATCTATATGCCTGGTCACTTGCTCAAAGAACTCTATCAGGCTTGTTAGACACAATCTGCCCTTCACAAAGCCATGCTGACTGTCCCTGATCAGATTATGAATCTCTAAATACCCATAGATCCTATCTCTAAGAATCTTTTCCAACAGCTTTCCCACCACAGATGTAAGGCTCACTGGTCTATAATTACCCGGACTATCCCTACTACCTTTTTTGAACAAGGGGATAACATTAGCCTCCCTCCAATCTTCCGGTACCATCCCCGTGGACAACGAGGACATAAAGATCCTAGCCCAAGGCTCAGCAATCTCTTCCCTCGCCTCGTGGAGTAGCCCAGGGACTTATTTGTCCTAATATATTTTAACAACTCCAACACCTCCTCTCCATTAATATCAACATGCTCCAGAACATCAACCTCTCTCGTATTGTCCTCACCGTCATCAAGTTCCCTCTCATTGGTGAATACCGAAGAGAAGTATTTATTGAGGACCTCACTCAATTCCACAGCCTCCAGGCACATCTTCCCACCTTTATCTCTAATCGGTCCTACCTTTGCTCCTGTCATCCTTTTGTTCTTCACATAATTGAAGAACGCCTTAGGGTTTTCCTTTACCCTACTCGCCAAGGCCTTCTCATGCCCCCTTCTTGCTCTCCTCAGCCCCTTCTTAAGCTCCTTTCTTGCTACCCTATATTCCTCAATAGACCCATCTGATCCTTGCTTCCTAAACTCATGTATGCTGCCTTCTTCCACCCGACTAGATTTTCCACCTCACTTGTCACCCATGGTTCCTTCACCCTACCATTCTTTATCTTCCTCACCGTGACAAATTTATCCCTAACATCCTGCAAGAGATCCCTAAACATCAACCACATGTCCATAGTACATTTCCCTGCAAAAACATTATTCCAATTCACACCCACAAGTTCTAGCCTTATATCCTCATAATTTGCCCTTCCCCAATTAAAAATTTTCCTGTCCTCTCTGATTCTATCCTTTTCCATGATAATGCTAAAGGCCAGGGAGCGGTGGTCACTATCCCCCAGATGCTCACCCACTGAGAGATCTGTGACCTGACCCGGTTCGTTACCTAATACTAGATCTAGTATGGCATTCCCCCTAGTCGGCCTGTCAAGATACTGTGAAAGCAATACGTCCTGGACACACTTAACAAACTTTAAACACAAAATATTCTGCAGATGCTGGGGTCAAAGCAACACTCACAACAAGCTGGAGGAACTCAGCAGGTCAGGCAGCATCTGTGGAAATGATCAGTCAACGTTTCAGGCCAGAACCCTTCATCAGGACTGAAGAGGGAAGGGGCAGAGGCCCTATAAAGAAGGTGGGGGGAGGGTGGGAAGGAGAAGGCTAGAGGGTTCCAGGTGAAAAACCAGTAAGGGGAAAGATAAAGGGGTGGGGGAGGGGAAAGGCAGGAAAGGTGAAGAAGGAATAGGAGAAAGCACAATGGGTAGTAGAAGGCAGCTGGGGGAGGGGGCAGAGTGGAATTGGGATAGGGGAAGGGAGGGGGAGGGAATTACCGGAAGTTGGAGAATTCAATGTTCATACCAAGGGGCTGGAGACTATCCAGACGGTATATGAGGTGTTGCTCTTCCAACCTGAGTTTAGCCTCATCTTGGCAGTAGAGGAGGCCATGTATGGACATATCCAAATGGGAATGTGAAGCAGAGTTGAAGTTGTGGCAGACGGAGCGGAGGTGCTTAATGAAGCAGTTCCCCAATCTGAGTTGGATTTCACCGATGTAGAGGAGGCCGCACCGGGAGCACCGGATGCAATAGATGACCCCAACAGACTCAAAAGTGAAGTGTTGCCTCATCTGGAAGGACTGTTCGGGGCCCTGAATGGTGGCAAGAGAGGAGGTGTAGGGACAGGCGTAGAATTTATGCTTACAGGGATAAGTGCTAGGTGGGAGATCCGTGGGGAGGGACGTGTGGACCAGGGAGTCGCGGAGGGAACGATCCCTGCGGAAAGTGGAGAGGGGTAGAGAGGGAAAGATGTGCTTAGTGGTGGGGTCCTTTTGAAGGTGGCGGTAGGTGCGACGGATAATGTGTTGGACCGGAGGCTGGTGGGGTGGTAGGTGAGGATAAGGGGAACTCTGTCCCTGTTGTGGTGGCAGGAGGATGGGGTGAGGGCCAAAGTGTGGGAAATGGAGGAGATACGGGTAAGGGCATCATTGATGACGGCAGAAGGGAAACCATGATCCTTAAAGAAAGAGGACACTTGAGATGGCCTGGAACGGAAAACCTCATCCTGGGAGCAGATGCGGTGGAAACGGAGGAACTGGGAATAGGAAATGGCATTTTTGCATGTGGCAGGGTGGGAAGAGGTATTGTCGAGGTAGCTATGAGAGTCAGTGGGCTTGTAGAAGATGTCAGTGGGCAGTCTGTCTCCAGAGATGGAGACCGAGAGATCAAGAAAGGGGAGAGAAGTGTCCGAGATAGACCAGGTGAATTTGAGGGCTGGGTGGAAGTTTGAAGTAAGGTCGATGAAATTGACGAGCTCAGCATGCGTGCAGGAAGCAGCACCAATGTGGTCGTCAATGTAGCAAAGGAAAAGTTGGGGAGCAATACCAGTATAGATTTGGAACACGAACTGTTCCACATAACCAACGAAGAGGCAGGCATAGCTGGGGCCCATGCGAATGCCCATAGCTATACCCTTGGTCTGAAGAAAGTGGGAAGAGCCAAAAGAGAAGTTATTAAGTGTGAGTACCAGTTCTGCCAACCGGAGGAAGGTAGTGGTGGTGGGGAACTGGTGAGGTCTATTGTCCAGAAAGTAGCGGAGGGCCTTGAGTCCTCCCAGGTGAGGCAACGCTTCATTTGTGGGGTCATCTATTGCATTCGGTGCTCCCGGTGCGGCCTCCTCTACATCGGTGAAACCCAACACAGATAGGGGGACCGCTTCGTTGAGCACCTCTGCTCTGTCCGCCACAACAGACAGGATCTCCCAGTTGCCACCCACTTCAACTCTGCTTCACATTCCCATTCGGTTATGTCCATACTGCCATGATGAGGCTAAACTCAGGTTGGAGGAGCAACACCTCATATACCGTCTGAGTAGTGGTAGTGGGGAACTGGTGAGGTCTATTGTCCAGAAAACTCAGGTTAGAGGAGCAACACCTCATATACCGTCTGGGTAATTTCCAGCCCCTTGGTATGAACATTGAATTCTCCAACTTCTGGTAATTCCCTCCCCCTCCTTTCCCTTATCCCAGTTTCACTCTGCCCCCTCCCCCAGCTGCCTACTACCTCCCTTATGGTTCTGCTTCCTTCTATGACCCATTGTGCTTTCCCCTATTCCTTCTTCACCTTTCCTGCCTATCCCCTCCCTGCTCCCTCTCCCCCACCCCTTTATCTTTTCCCTTACTAGTTTTTCACCTGGAACCTTCCAGCCTTCTCCTTCCCACCCTCCCCCCACCTTCTTTTAGGGTCTCTGCCCCCTCCCTCTTCAGTCCTGATGAAGGGTTCTGGCCCGAAACGTTGACTGATCGTTTCCACGGACTGCCTGACCTGCTGAGTTCCTCCAGCTTGTTGTGAGTGTTGCCTTAACAAACTCTGCTCCATCTAAACCATTGGAATTATTCAGGTGCCAATCAATATTAGGGAAGTTAAAGTCACCCATGATAACAACCCTGTTAGTTTTACACCTTTCCAAAATCTGCCTTACAATCTGCTCCTCGGTATCTCTGCTGCCACCAGGGGGCCTATAGAATACTCCCAATAGAGTAACTGCTCCCTTCCTGCTCCTGACTTCCATACTGACTCAAAAGAGGATCCTGCTACATTACCTACCCTTTCTGCAGCTGTAATAGTCTCCCTGACTAGTAATGCCACCCATCCTCCCCTTTCGCCCCCTCTCTATCCCTTTTAAAGCACTGAAATCCAGGAATATTGAAAATCCATTCCTGCCCTGGTGCCAGCCAAGTCTCTGTAATGGCCACTACATCATAATTCCATGTATGTATCCAAGCTCTCAGTTCATCATCTTTGTTCCTGATGCTTCTTGCATTGAAGTATACGTACTTTAGCCCTTCTACCTTCCTACCTTTACACCCTTTATTCTGCTTCTGTTTCCTTAAAGCCTCTCTATATGTTAGATCTGGCTTTACTCCATGTACTACTTCCACTGCTCTATTGCTCTGGGTCCCATCCCCCTTGCAAATTAGTTTAAATCCTCCCGAACCAAGCTAGCAAAGCTACCTGCAAGGATATTGCTCCCCCTCGAGTTCAGGTGCAACCCATCCAATCTGTACAGGTCCCACCTTCCCCAGAAGGTGTCCCAATGATCCAAAAATCTAAAACTCTGCCCCCTGCACCAACTGCTCAGCCACGCATTCAACTGCCATCTCCTCCAAATCTTACCATCACTATCACGTAACACTGGCAGCAATCCTGAGAACGCCACTCTTGAGGTCCTGTTCTTCAGCCTTGTGCTTAGTTCCTGAAACTCACACTTCAGGACCTCATCCCTCTTCCTGCCTATGTCATTGGCACCAACATATCACGACTTCTGGTTGCTTTCCCTCTCATACCATGATGTCGTTCACCCGGTCAGAGACATCCTGGACCCTGGCACCCGGAAAGCAACAAACCATGTGGGTGTCCTTCTCATGTCCACAAAATCTTCTGTCTGCTCCCCTGACTATAGAGTCCCCAATGACGACAGCTCTCCTCTTCTCTGTCCCACCCTTCTGCACCACAGGGTCAGACTCAGTGCTGGAGGCCCTGCCACCATGGCTCACCCCTGGTCGGTCGTCCCTGTCAACAGTATCCAGGATAGTAAACTTATTATTCAGGGGAATGGCTACAGGGGTGCTCTGCACTACCTGTCTACTCACCTTCGCTTCCCCAACCTCTGCCTGTCACTCAACTACCTGCTTCCGGCAGCCTAGGTGTGACTACCTCCTCGTAGCTCTCATCTATGACTGCCCCATTCTCCTTTATGAGTCGAAGGTCTAGTATGAAGTTTGAGGACTTTATAAACAATGTATCTTTACCTGTCAATGTCATCTTTACAAACAAGTCATCAAAAACTTTGCTAGTTGTTTAGTTGTAAAAATATAAGAAAACTTTCAAGTTCTTGCATGGTGGAAATTTGCCTTCTTTGTCTTTTGCCCCTAAATCAACCTGGTAGGATATTTAGTGATGATTTCCAGCCAAACAATTCATAATCATTATATAATCATCATATAATTCTACCTGTTCTTTAAAAATGGAAAATAGGATCATAGAGTCATTCAGCACAGAAATATGTACATTGGTTCACCAATTGGTTAACTGTAAGACTATAACCATATATAACCATCTAACAATTACAGCACGGAAACAGGCCATCTCGGCCCTTCTAGTCCGTGCCGAACTCTTACCCTATCCTATTCCCACCGACCTGCACTCAGCCCATAACCCTCCATTCCTTTCCTGTCCATATATCTATCCAATTTAATTTTAAACGACAACATCGAACCTGCCTCAACCACTTCTGCTGGAAGTTCATTCCACACAGCTACCACTCTCTGAATAAAGAAGTTCCCCCTCATGTTACCCCTAAACTTTTGTCCTCTAATTCTTCTCAAACTTTTAACCTTTCCTTTCAACCTAACAGGAACATAAAGATTCTGAACCCTCAAAATTTCATCTTTAAATGACCTCCATTTCTCTGTTACATCCTTCCCATGAAAGAAATTTTCCCAATCTGCTCCTTCTAAATCCTTTCGCACCTCCTCAAAGTTAGCCTTTCTCCAATCAAAAATCTCAATCCTAGGTCCAGTCCTATCCTTCTCCATAATTACACTGAAACTAATTGTATTGTGATCATTGGACCCGAAGTGCTCCCCAACACATACTTCCGTCACCTGCCCTGTCTCATTCCCTAACAGGAGATCCAACACTGCCCCTTCTGTAGTTGGTACCTCTATGTATTGCTTCAAAAAACTATCCTGTACACATTTTACAAACTCCAAACCATCCAGCCCTTTTACAGAATGGGCTTCCCATTCTATGTGTGGAAGGATAGGACTGGACCTAGGATTGAGATTTTGCTATGTCTAGGAGCAGGTTTAGGTCATTTGGCCCATCGAGTTAGCTCCGCCCGATTCTTCCAAAGTCATCAAATGCTCCTCATATGTTAACTCTTCATAGCAGGATTATTCTCGTGAACATCCTCTGAAGTCTGGACCATCTCCAATGCCAGCACATCCCTGCTTAGGTAAGGGGCCTCGAACTGCTCACAATACTGCAAGTGCAGTCTGATCAGTGCCTTGTAAAACCTTAAATTTACATCCTATTTTTATATTTTCGTCCTCTCAAATTGAATGTTAACATTGTGTTTGCCTTCCTTACCACCAACTCAACCTGCAAGTAGCTATCAATAACAACCCACTGACGAGCACCAATTGGTCCTTGGCCTTATGCCTTGATGGTTCATATGTTCATCTAGATTTTTCTTAAATATTCATCGGGTACTTATTTCCAGCGTCTTCTTAGGCAGTGCATTTCAACTTCAACCACCCTCTATGTTTGAGAGTGACGAACAGATCTGAAACTTAAATTAACAAGTGTTGGTTAAAAGGACTGAGAAAATAGATTTTAGTCCCCATTTCCATTCTGACATGTCTGTTGAATGTCTCCTCTACACCACAGTAATGCTACTCTGAGGTTGCAAGAGGAACACCTTGTATTTCATTGGGTAGCCTACAACCTGATGGCATGAACATTGGGTTATTGACTTCTGGCAATTTCTCCCTGTTCCCTTTTTTATTTCCATTCCCTAATCTGGCTCCTCTCTTATCCTTTCTCTTCTCCTCACCTAACTATCACATCCCTCTGGTGCCCTTTCTCTTTCCTTTTCTCCCATGGTCCACTTTTCTATCCTATTGGATTCCTTCTTATTCAGCCCTTTACCTCTTTCACCTATCACCTCCCAGCTTCTCACTTCATCTCCTCTCCAACACTTACCTACATTCCCGCCACCTGACTTCACCTATCACTTTCCAGCTTGTACTCCTTCCCCTCCCCTCACCTTGTTGTTCTGTGTTTTTTCCCTCTATCTTTCTAGTCCTGATAAAGGGTCTTGGCCTGAAATGTTGACTGTTTATTCCTCTCCATGGCTAGTGCCTGATCTGTCAACTTCCTCCAGCATTTTGTGTGTGCTACTCTGTATTTCCAGCATCTGCAGAATACTTTGTGTTTATGAGAAACCAGACTGAAAGGTACGAGAGTATATAAACTGTGTCAGACATTTCATGATATATTTCAAAGTTCTCAATGGATATATTTCATTTAGAAAATAAGGCCATATAAGAAAGTAAATAGCTTATCCATGTTTAATTAAGGAAGCTAAGATTAGTCTTACATTGTAAAGGCATATAAATAGATCAGAATCCTAATCTTCGTTCTAAAACCGTAAGAAAACTTCAAACTCTTGCCACAGTAGAACAACATTTGTCTGTTATTTCTTGTACCTCAAAACCTACATCATAGGATATTTAGTGATGATTCAAAGTACAAAGTAAGTTTATTATCAAAGTACATATATGTCACCATCTGTTACCATGAGATTTGTTTTCTTGTGGGCATTCACAGTAAATACGAAGAAACACAAATCAATGCAAAACCACACACAAGACAGACAAATAACCAAAGTACAAAAGGCAAACAACAGTATAAAGACAAAGAAACAAACAGAATATTAATAATAAATAAATAAACAATAAATATTGAGAACCTGACATGAAGAAACCTTTAATCCGAGGAATCTGAGGTCCCCTAATCTGAGGAAAGACATTCTTGCCATAGAGGGAGTACAAAGAAGGTTCATCAGATTGATTCCTGGGATGGCAGGACTTTCATATGATGAAAGACTTGATGGACTAGGCTTATACTCGCTGGAATTTAGAAGATTGAGGGAGGATCTTATTCAGACGTACAAAATCCTAAAAGGATTGGACAGGCTAGATGCAGGAAGATTGTTCCCGATGTTGGGGAAGTCCAGAACGAGGGGTCACAGTTTAAGGATAAAAGGGGAAGCCTTTTAGGACCGAGATGAGGAAAAACTTCTTAGTCATAGTCATAGTCATACTTTATTGATCCGGGGGGAAATTGGTTTTTGTTACAGTTGCACCATAAATAATTAAATAGTAATATGTAAATTATGCCAGTAAGTTATGAAATAAGTCCAGGACCAGCCTATTGGCTCAGGGTGTCTGACCCTCCAAGGGAGGAGTTGTAAAGTTTGTTGGCCACGGGCAGGAATGACTTCCTATGACGCTCTGTGTTGCATCTCGGTGGAATGAGTCTCTGGTTGAATGTACTCCTGTGCTCCTGTGTACTCCTTCACACAGAGAGTGGTGAATCTGTGGAATTCTCTGCCACAGGAAACAGTTGAGGCCAGTTCATTGGCTATATTTAAGAGGAAGTTAGATATGGCCCTTGTGGCTAAAGGGATCAGGGGGTATGGAGAGAAGGCAGGTACAGGGTTCTGAGTTGGATGATCAGCCATGATCATACTGAATGGCAGTGCAGGCTTGAAGGGCCGAATGGCCTACTCCTGCACCTACTTTCTATGTTCCTATGTTTTAAAATGAGTCCATAGGTTGTGAGAACAGTTCAGTCCTGGGGTAAGTGAATTTGAGTGAGATTAACCTCCCTGGTTCAAGAACCTGATGGTTCAGGCTACTCTCACCCAAACAGTTAATAATAATTATACCATCATCATATAATTCATAATAATTATATAATCATCACCTAATAAAGAGGATGAGTGGCATTGCACATTGGAGAAAATGTCACAGCAGTGTTCTGAGGGGACATATTGGAGATCTTGTCTACTGAGACAATATGAGCAGAACTGAGGAATAAGAAAGGATGACCATGCTAATGGGTGTATATTATAGACTTTTCAACAATCAATGAGATTTAAAGGAGCAAATTTGTAGAGATAGCAGACAGTTGCAAGAAGAACAAGGTTGTAAAAGTAGGTGATTTTAACTTTGCATATATTGACTGGGTCTCCATACTGTAAAAGGACTTGATGGGATAGAGTTTGTCAAATGTTCAGGAAAGTTTCCTTAATCAATACGTAGACGTTCCAACTAGAGAGGGTATGGTACCGGATCTCCTTTTAGAGAATGAAACAGGACAGATGACAGAAGTTGTGTGCAGGGGAGCAAGTGTTCAGAATTATAATGGAGAAGATGGGACTGGTCCTCAAGTTGAGATTCTAAATTGGAGAAAGACCAATTCTGAAGGCATCAGAAGACACCTGACAGGTTTGGTAAAGGATAAGCTGTTTTCCAGCAAATGGATGCTTGGTAAATGGGAGGTTTTCAAAAGTGAAATTTTGAGAGTACAGAATTTGTATGTTCCTGTTAGAATGAAAGGCAAGGCTAACATGTTTAGAGAGCCTTCGTTTTTGATGGATATTAAGGCCCCGGTTAAGAAGAAGTGCATAACTTGTATAGGCAGTTAGTATCAAATGAGGTGCTTGGGGCATACATAAAATGGAAGAGGAGGGCTGAAAGAGGACATGTGGTTCATTTGGCAGAGAAGGTGAAAGAGAATCCCAAGGGCTTATCTAGATATATTAAGTGCAAAAGTATAGCAAGTGTCAACGCTGATCCTCTTCTAGATTAGTGTGGTTAGAAGCAGAGAAAACCTATAGTACAATACAGGCCCTTCAGCCCACAATGCTATGCCGAACATGTACTTACTTTAGAAATTACCTAGGGTTCCCCATAGCACTCTATTTTTCTAAGCTCCATGTACCTATCCAGGAGTCTCTTAAAAGACCCTATTGTATCCGCCTCCACCACCGTTGCCAGCAGCCCATTCCACGCACTAACCACTCTGCGTAAAAAAAAAAAAAACTTACCCCTGACATCTTTGTACCTACTTCCAAGCACCTTAGTATGGTGCCCTCTCATATTAGCCATTTCAGCCCTGGGAAAAAGCCTCTGACTATCTACATGATCAATGCCTCTTATCATCTTTTACACTTCTATCAGGTCACCTCTCATCCTCCACTGCTCCAAGGAGAAAAGGCAGAATTCACTCAACCTGTTCTCATAAGGCATGTTCCCCAATCCAGGCAACATCCTTGTAAATCTCTTCTGCACCCTTTCAATGGTTTCCACTGGTACATGGTTCTTAACTACTTTGTATGTGGTAATCTATGCTTGGAGATGGAAGAGATCTTAAATGATTTTTTTTGCATTTATATTTACTCAGGAGATAGACACAGGGTCTATAGAACTGAGGCAAAAGAGGAATGAGGCCTGGAACATATCTGGATTACAGAAGAGTATGTGCTTGCTGTCTTGAGCCAAATTAGATTGGATAAATCTGCAGAGCCAGACGAGGTTTTCCCTGTACCTTGTGAGAGGCTAGTGCAGAAATTGTAGAGATAATTAAAACAGCACTAGCCGTGGGTGAGGTGCTGGAGGATTGGAGGATAGATAATGTTGTTCTTTTATTCAAGACAAGCTGTAAGAATAAGTCAGAAAAATACAGGCCAGTGAATCTGACATCAGTTGTCATTACATTTTTGTAAGTTATCATAAGGGAAAGGATATATAAGTACTTGGATAGACAGGATCTGATTAGGGATAATCAGCATGCCTTTGTACGCAGTAGGTCATGGAAGAAGCTATTTGTTGCAGACAAGCATGAGATATATTAGGACAGCTTTTGTTAGAACCAGATATTTTAAGCACAAATGGAATTTGTCAGACAGCCCTAAGTTTAAATGCCGAGAAGACATCTTGAAGGACTTGCCACATACTTTGGAGAAAGCGGACAGTTGATCTATCCATTCTTATACATAGAAGTATCACTGAGTCATGAAGTGCTTTAGGTTTAGGATTACTACTTCCTTGTAAAACTGGTTATTCTTCAATATGTTTGCCAGTTCTGACATGTTAACATTCTGAGTATTAACTGGAAATCGTGTCACATTTCCTTCCTTTGAAAATCGCAGTGATTTCACTTTCCATTTCTGGTTTTCAAAATACTCATCCAGTTTCCCTACCACCACGTCTAGGTGTTCAACATTTTTGCAACATGAGACAGAAAAGGCATACAAAAAGGGCAATGTGGCAATAGACATGGGGGATTTCAATATGGATGTAGATTGGGAAAATCAGTTTGGCACTGGTTCCCGAAAGGATATTTGTAGAATGCCTACGAGATGCCTTTTGGAGCAGCTTGTGGTTGAGCCCACTAGAGTGTTATGTAATGATCCAGGTTTGATTAGGGAGCTTAAGGTGAAGGACTACTTCCAACCTCATGGATTTTGGTGTCACGCTGAGGGTGGAGACCTCCTGGGGTGTGGACCGACAAGAGGTGAATGCTTTTCTGGACTCAGGGGGAGTGGGAATTTTCCCGGACTTGGGGTTTGCCCATTGGCTCAACGTGTCACTGCAGGAGTTGAGCCAGCCCATGCCCGCATCTCTCTTGGATGGCTGTCCGTTTGGTTCTGGGCAGATCCAGCAGCAGACATTGGTCTTGCAGATGAGGACAAGAGGATCACATGGAGGACATTTGTTTCTCTGTCATTGATTCTCCTCACATACTCCCGATCCTTAGGCACCCTTGGTTGTCCCAGCATAACCCTTCCGTGACTGGAAGGAAGGAAGGGAGGATCATTGTGTAATGCGCTGTAATGTTTCACTGCTAGAGTAATGGTTTCTCTGTAGCAGCAATGTTAAGTTATGACTAGAGATAATGGAGCTTTGGAACGTGTGCTATCCAGTGAGAGGCATGTTGTTCTTGCCTGTGGGTCTGGGAACAGGGGTTTGGCAGTCTTTTGTCGGCAAGAGATGAAGAGAGAAGACATGAATGGAAGATTTGGTAGACCCGCGGATGGAGTGGACTAGGATTGATGGTCAACGATGCTCGGAGGAGGTCAGTGGGGAATGAATGGACGAATCCCTGAGCTCCAACGTGCACTTTAAACTGTTTCATTAAAATGGACCCTTTTTCCTTTTATTTTCTTTACTAACCCTATAGTCAGATTAAGATTTATAAAGTTCAATCGTTTTATTGCATATGCTGTACTGCCTGATATTTTGTGGTTCAGATTTATAACCAGGCAATACATCACGCAGCGTTCACACAAACGAGATTTCTCAGTTTGGCTGGGCCAGAGGCTGTCTTACCCGAGACAAACAGGTGCTGGCTGAACCTGAGGGTTACAATTGTGGGGGTATTGTCCCGGGATTGATTCCGTTTGTTGCTGTGTGATTGCCCAGAGCATTGAACCAGTGGGGTGTGTGTTTAAGTCTGTGCTGGTATGGATGCTGCTGGGGTGGAGCAGTGGTGTGCCTCCGTGGGGTTACCGGTAACTAATGCGTGCATGTTGAGTGGGGTGGATATTCATACCCCGAATGAATTGTTAATTTCATTTCTGAGTACGGTTAAAGCTGTTGGCAAAGTTGTGGTTGTAGCGTGGAGATTTGATAAAACGGCGGGCTCAAACCTTGTCTTAGTTCAGGCTAGCGCTGACCTAATGGCGGTGGAACTGCCCACTTTTATCGGTGCTCCAGGTGAGGCGGGGCCATGGCCTGTCCATACTGTCAGGGAGGAGGGGAATGTAGCGGAGTGGGCCGAGTCACAAGTCAAGTGGGAGTGGAAACTTCAAAGACAGGGTTCTATCGTTTCTGAGGAGTGAGGGGAAGGAGTGGTCAGATTTGGAATGTCTAATTAGTCCCCGTCCCCCAGTGAAAAGTGAGAATTCTGAGGTAGTATTACTTCTTACAGAACGAAACCTAGTATCATGAATGGCAGTGATTCTTCACTTCCACATGAGTTCAACGCCTTTTATGCACACTTTGAAAGGGAGAATAAAATATGAGTATACCTGCAGCATCCAATGACCTTGTGATCTTTGTTTCAGTGGCCGACATCAGAAGGTCTTTCAGGAAAGTGAACACTCACAAGGTGACATGCCCCAGTGGTGTACCTGATAGGATCTGAAAGTCTGTGCCAACCAGGTGGTGGGTGTGTTCAAAGGCATTTTTTAATGTCTCATTGCTGTAGTCAGAAATTCCCACCTGCTTCAAAAGGGCAGCAATAATACCAGTGCCCAAGAAGAGCTGGGTGAGCTGCCTTGACGACTATCATCCTGTAGTCTCACATCTGTGGTGATGAAGGGTTTTGAAAGGTTGATCATGGCTAGAATCAACTCCTGTCTCAGAAAGGACTTGGACCTGCTGCAATTTGCCTATCACCACAAAAGTTCATGATAGGGGGGAGAAGATGGTGGCGCGACGGCAGCGCACGCGGCCTCTCCAGTGAATGATATCTGTAATCTGTCAAGTAGGGGACCGTGCACAATTCTGATTTGATGGAGTCGGACGTGAGAGTACGGAGGAACATCTGGAAAACTTCTGAAATGCTTGCTTCGCTGCTGCTGCTACTGTGTGGTAACCGGAATCTCCGGAGCAGAAGGCCCCGAAATCCTCAGCTTTACTTGTTCCAGCGGCCGGGGCGAGGTTGAAGGCGCTCGGCAGAGGATGGCGCTCGGGAGACTGTATCGGAGGGGCTGGTCGGAGGCTCGGAGTTTTCGGATGGAGGGACTCAGTGCTGGCTGTGGTCGGCTGCTTCCAAGGCATCGGTAAGTTGACGGTGCCTGGAAGTTTATGGCAGGGAGTTTCTCCCTTTTGCCGCCTGCTATCAGGGACTCGGGAGTCGATTGACTCGGGGAATTTTGAGACTTTTTTTTACCGTGCCCATGGTTTGTTCTTCATCAAATTATAGTATTGCTTTGCACTGCTGTAACTATATGTTATAATTATGTGGTTCTGTCAGTGTTGGTCTTTGGTTTGTCCTGTTTTCTGTAGTATCACTCCGGAGAAACATTGTATCATTTCTTAATGCATGTATGCATTTCTAAATGACAATAAAAGAGGACTGGGTGTTCTCATAATCGAAAAGGTTTACAGCCAACACGATCTCATTGGCTCTTCAGCCGGCCTTGGATCACCTGGACAACATTAATACCTACATCAGGCTGCTGTTTATTGACAACAGCTCAGCATTTAACACAATCATTCCTACAGTTTTGACCAAAAAACTCCAAAGCCTGGGCCTCTATACCTCCTTCTGTAACTGGATCCTCAACTTCCTCATCAAAAGACCACATCTGTATGGATTGGAAATAACATCTCTCACTCTGATAATCAACACTGGGGGATCTCAAGGATGTGTGTTTAGCCCACTGCTCTACTCTATCTAGACCATGACTATGTGGCTAGAGACAGCTCAAATGGCGTTTATAAATTAGCAGACGACACAACTATTGGTGGCAGAATTTCAGATGGTGATGAGAAGGCGTACAGAAGCAAGGTTGATCAGCTGGTTGAGTGCTGTTGCAGCAACCACCTTGCAACAATATCAGTAAGACCAAAGAATTGATTGTGGACTTCAGAAATGGTAAGGCGAGGGAACACACATCCCTCCTCGTCGAGGGATCAGAAGTGGAAAGAGTATGCAGATTCAAGTTCCTGGGTGTCAATATCTCTGAGGATATATCCTGGGCCTAACTCTTCGATACAACTACAAAGAGAATGGATATATTTCATTAAGAATTTGAGGAGATTTCGTATGTCATCAAAGACACTTGCAAATTTCTATAGACTTACCAGGTAGAGCATTCTAACTGGCTGTATCACCCTCTCGCATGGGGGCACTGCACAGGATCGAAATTAGCTACATAAAATTGTAAACTGAGTTAACTCCATAGGTGGAAGCCTCCCCAGCATCCAGGATGGTGGCATCACTATCACCCAGGATGTGCTTTCTTGTCATGGCTACTGTCAAGGAGGAGGTACAGGAGCCTGAAAACAACACACTCAACATTTCACAAAAAGCTTTTCCCATCTCCCGTCGGATTTCTGAATGGACATTGAACCCATAAACACTGCTGCACTACTTTTCCCCCTCTTTTTGCACTTTTGCACTACTTAATTTAACTTTATATACAGTATATATGTGTGTGGGTGTGTTGTTACATACCTCAAGGAGATCTTGTGACTTTCTTGTGAGAATCATGTGATGGTCTTTTGGAGGTCACCTGATGTAATTTTCCCGCTGATGTGAGGTCACGTGATGACATGTTCACCACTGATATAAAAGGGAAGACCCCTGGTGACGCAGTTAGTTTTTAGTTTTCCAGCTAGAACGTTAGTCAGAGTCTCCGTTTCCGTTGCGTATTTGTTTTATGACGCAGTTTCATTTTTAAAACGGAGTGTTACGTTCTGTTGCAAAGTACAGTAGTGCTGGACTGGCAAATTCTGCTAGATTTGTTGATGTACCTTTTTTCAGTAGTATTGGAGAGTGAAGACTTTATCGAAGTACAGGATATGAAGGATTTAGAGAATTCAGGAATGTATGGCAGTTTAATAAAGGATCGACCTTACTGAGTCTTTGTTGAAGAAGTAATGACCTGCATCGAAGATAACTCCTGCCGAAAGTTCATGCAAGGTTTGCTCTCTGGAAATTAAGGTCAGTTGTTTTAAGCCATTTATTTCTTTCATCGTGAATCCTTTGGACAGAACCAGTAGGAAAATCATGTCTATGAAGAAATCCTTCTCCAGAGAAGTCTCTCCCAATTGAATGTATAAATCTGTTGGACTTTCGAATTTACCATTTTAAGAACTGTACTTTGACTTTACCGCTTTAAGAGCTGTTTCTGAATTTATCGCTTTAAGAATCAGAACCGAGTGGTGATTTGTTGAACAACCGAATAGCAGTTAACTTCCGGTTAAGGTTATCATTTGTTTTTTATTGTTTATCCATGTTTAATAAATGTTTGGTTGTTTTTATGTAACCTGACTCGATTGATATTCATTGTTGCTGGTTATGTAACAGTGTATATACAACATGCTTTAATTTACTGTTTTAATTATTATGTATTGCAATGTAATGCTGCTGCATATCAAAGAATTTCATGACATATGCCAGCAATATGAAACCTAATTCTGATTCTGATAAATGTCACCATATAGAACCCTAAGATCTGTTTTTTGTGGGCATACACAGTAAGTCCAAAAACCATAACAGAATCAATGAAAGAAAGCACCCAACACGGTAGACAAACAATGTACAAAACAAACAAACTGTGCAAATACAAAAGAAAAAAAAGAAATAATAGTAAATAAATAAATAAGCAATAAATATTGTGAACATGAGATGAAGAGTCCATGAAAGTGAGTCCATTGGCAATGGGAACAATTCAGTGATGGGGTGAGTGAAGTTAACTGAAGATTTCCCCTCTGGTTCAATAACCTGATGATTGAGGGGTAATAACTGTTCCAGATTCTGGTGGTGTATAAATCCTGAGACTCCAATACCTTCTTACTGATGGCAGCAGTGAGAAGACAACATGACCTGGGTGGTTGGGCTCACTGATGATGGATGCTTCTTTCCTGTGATATTGCTCTGTGTAGATGTGCTCAATGGTGGGTAGAGCTTTACATGTGATGGTCTGGACCATATCTATTATCTTCTGTAGGATTTTCTATTCAAGGGCATTAATATTTCCATACTAGGCTGTGATGCAGCCAGTGAGTATACTCTCCACGACATATAAAAGTTTTGTCAAAGTTTAGGATGTTGAATCTTCACAAACTCCTAGGGAGGTAGAGGCACAGCCGTGCCTTCCTTGGAATTGCACTTGCATGCTCGCCCCAGGACAGGTCATGAAATGATAGCACTGAGGAATTTAAAGTTGCTGACTCTCTCCACTTCTGATCCCCTGATGAGGATTGCCTCATGGACCTCCAGTTTCCTCCTCCTGAAGTCAACAGTCAGCTTCTTGGTCTTGTTGGCATTGATTAAGCGATTGTTGTTGTGGCACCACTCAGCCAGATTTCCAATCTCTCTCCTATATGCTGGTTTGTCACCACCTTTGATTCGGCCAATAAGAGTGACATCATCAGCAAACTTGATTATGGCATTGGAGCTTTGCTTAGCCACACAGTCATAAGTGTAAAGCGAGTAGAGCAGGGGGCTAGGCACACAGCCTTATGGTGGACCTGAGCTAATGGAGATTGTGGAGGACATATTGTTGCCAATCCAAATTGATTCACGTCTGCAAGTGAGGAAATCAAGGATGCAATTGCACAAGGAGGTATTGAGGCCAATGACTTGAAGTTTATTGATTAGTTTTGAGGGGATGATAGTATTAAATGCTGAGCTATGGTCACTAAAAGGCATCCTGATATATGGATCTTTACTGTCTAGTTTTCCCAGGGTTGACTGAGCGAGTAGCTAATAAAACAGCATCTCCTGTGGACCTGTTGTGCTGGAAATCCATTATGGAAATGAATAAACAGTCGACACTTCGGGCCAAAAACCTTCACTTTGAAGGGTCTCAGCCAAAAATGTCAATAATACTCTTTTCCATAGGTGCTGCCTGGCCTGCTGAGTTCCTCCAGCATTTTGTGTGTGTGATTGGAGCAGATTTAAGTCACTTCTCAGGAAGGTGTTCATGAATTTCATCACTAACCTCTCAAAACACTTCATCACTGTGGATGTGAGTGCCACTGGCTGATAGTCATTGAGGCAGGTTACCACGTCCTTCTTGGGCACTGGCATAAATAAGCCTGCTTGAAGATTGTTCAGCCTTTTCCTATAATGCAGGTCCACAAAACCCAGCAACATTCTTGTACATTTTCTCTGCACTCCTTCAAGCTTATTGGTATCTTTCCTGTTAGTAGGTGACCAGAAAAGCGCACAATATTCCAAATTCAGTTCACCAGTGTCTTATACAATTTCAACTTAACATTTACATTCATATACTCATGATCTGAATTTTGAAGGTCCTGTGACAAATGCTCTCTTTATCATCATCGATAACACCACATTCAAGGAATTATAGATCTATATTCCTAAATCCCTTTGTTCTAACACACACCTCAGTGCCCTATTATTTACTATGTAAGTCCTACCATGGTTTGCCCTAACAATGTGGAACACATCACACTTTTCTGTGTTATATTCCATTTTGCATTTTAGCTCATTTTTCCAGCTGATTCAGATCACACTGCAAGCTTTGAGAGCCTTCCTTGCTGTTGATGGTACTCCCAATCTTTGTTACATCTGCAAATTTGCTGATCCATTTTATCACTTTATCATCTCAATCAGTTGTAGACAGTACTGTGCAAAAGTCTTAGACACACACACACACACATAGCACTTTTGTAGTAATTTATGTATTGGACTGTACTGCTTCCACATAAAGACAAATTTTATGACCTATGTGAGTGATGATAAACTTGATTCTGATATGGGTCTCTATTGTGTACTGAGGGCAGGGAGAGGGGAGGGAGCAGGAAGTACCAAACAGACATTCCAAAATGATCTTAATGATTCTTTTAGTTGCTCTCTGTAGGGTTTTAAAAGCTTCCCAATCCTATGCCTTCCCACTAATTTTGCTCTGTTGTATGCCCTCTCTTTTGTTTGTACATTAGCTTTGACTTCCCTTGTCAGCCACAGTTGTATTATTTTGCCTTTCAATCTTCTACACTCTAAAGAATACAGTCTTAATCTATTCAGTCTTTCCTTTTAACTCAAGTCCTCCAGACCTGGCAATACCCTTGTAAGTTTTCTTTACACTCTTTCAACCTTGTTTATATCTTTCCTGTAGGTAGGTGACCAAAACTGCACACAGTACTCCAAAGCCTCACCAAAGTCTTATACAACTTCAACATGACATCCTTTCTTCTGTACGTTGATATATTTCTTTATAAAGCTTTTTTTATGACCCCATCCACCTGTGATGCCACTTTCAATAAATTATATATTCCCATATCCCTTTGTTCTACCACACTCCTCAGTGCCCTACTGTTCACTGCGTAAGAACTACCCTGTTAGGTCCTATCAAAGTGCAAAACCTCACACGTATCTGTGTTAAATTTTATCTGCCATTTTTCAGCCCGTTTTTCTAGCTGATAGAGATCCCTCTGCAAGCCATGATAAACTTCCTCACTGTCCACCATACCCCCAATTTTAGTGTTATCCATAAATTTGTTGATCCAGTTAACTACATTATCATCCAGATCATTGATATTGTTGGCAAACAGCAAAGGACCAGCAGCGATCCCTGTGGCACACCACTAGTCACAGACCTCCAGTCAGAGAGGCAACCCTCTACTACCGCTCTCTTGCTTCTCCCACAAAGCCAATATCCAATCCAATCCAATTTACTACCTCATCTTGAATGCTGAGCAACTGAACTTTCTTGACCAGCCTTCCATGCGGGACCTTGTCAAATGTCTTTCTAAAGTCCACATAGACAATATCTACTGACTTGCCTTCATCCACTTGCCTGATAACTTCCTTGAGAAACGCTATGAAGTTGGTTAGACATGACCTACCATGCACAAAACCATGCTGACTATCCTTAATCTGTCCACGTCTGTCCAAATACTTATATATCTAGTCCCTTAGAATACCTTCCAATAAGTTTCCCACAACTAATATCAGACTCACCAGCCTATAATTTTCTGGGTTCTATTTAGAGCCCTTTTTAAACAGTGGAACAATATTGGCTATCCTCCAGCCCTCTGGTACCTCTCCTGTCACTAAGAATATTTAAAATATCTCTGCTAGAGTCCCAGCAATTTCCGTACTTGCGTCCTGCAGGGTCCAAGGTTAACACCTCATCAGACCCGATTGTCACATAGGGGGTTTGATCCTCTGAGTTTAATTACATTATTTAATATATTTCATTTCTGCCATTTAAATCTTCTTAACTCTGTACTCATTTCATCATTCAGTATCAGCTGTGATGTTACGAGTTCAGGTCGAAACTTTATTGTCAAGGGGATACGTGCACTGGGTATAATTGTCATGGATGTAGCAGCAGCACGATAGTATAGTACATAACAAATTCTCCCTACTAATGTTGGAACAGACACCTCTGTGTGCAGTTCACCTTAATTGTCCTAATGTTTTCCAACACAAGTCATGCACCACATGTTTAAACCTCTACTAGCATAAACTGGAGCCACTGGGTGCAATTTGCATTCATAGCGATAATCAGGAGCTTATTGCACTGAGTTCACTGATGAGACTTAGTTCTGACATCATCCTCCACACGGCAAAGACAGATTCAATTTTTAATGCTCAGGTGACCTAAATCATTGACATTGATTTATATTTTATATTATGCCTGTATGGTTTCATAAACAAAATAGAAAAGCTGTTTGGTGAAAGGTGAAACCATCAGAACTCCTTTACTGTCCTCCAAACATAGAACATTTTAAGCATGGTTATAAACTTCACATAACTACGTCATCAAGTCAGACTAGCATCGTAAAGTGAACCCCAACTCAATGTTGGTGGATATGAATTATGCACATTTCTCCCAAATGCATTACCCTACAGAGCCTCCCCCCCCCCCACCCCAGAATTCACTAAATTCACTAAAACTGGCATTGAGGCTGTCTGGAGCTCGGATGAGCCACCCCATTCAAATCCTATGTTCCATGGGTGGAATAACAGCAGGGACCTCGGGCTCATCAAGAGGTGTGTTGACATGCTCATGGTCATGTCGTGTCACCAGGGGCATGGTAGTGGAATCCTCCAGCTTAGGCTGGTTTTAATTTCTTCATAATAGAGGAGAATGAAAGAAACTTGACTGAAATGCAAATTGAATGTCAGATGCTCTTTGATAAGTCATCACTGACAATGATAATGTTAAATACAAGAGATTCTGCAGATGCTGGAAATCCTGATGGGGGACTTGCTCTGAAACGTTGACTCTATTTTTCTCCAAAGAGGTACCTGACCTGCTGAGTTTCTCCAGTATTTTGTATCCATTGCCCAATGATAATGGGTTAAACTAGAACTAGAACTGGAAGTCACGGGTTAAGGGTGAAAGGTGAAATATTTAAGGGGAACTTATTCACTCTGAGGGTGGTGAGAGTGTGGAATGAACTGCCAGTGGAAGTGGTGGACTTGGGTTCGATTTCAACATTTAAGAGAAATTTGGATAGGTACATGGATGGGAGGGATATGGAGGGCTATGGTCTGCGAGCAAGTCAATTAGACTAGACAAAAAATAGTTCAGCATGGACTAGATGGGCTGAATGGCCTGTTACTGAGCTGTAGTACTCTATGACTCTATAAGTTTTTGCAACAAATTTCATTTGTCGCTGTGCATAAGATTCTATAACTTGAATGGTGATGCACAGGAAAATGTGAAACTTTTTACCATAACAGCTGAAGCTGTAGCTCTGTGATACCTATCATGTGCAGTCTGGGTCGGAAATTGTTAATCCTGCTATTACATTTTTTCACATTGATATTGTTGGGAACCTCACAGTATGATCTGTCTCTGGTTGTTTGCTTGAGATTCTTATGATGGATGTGTGTATGCTAAAAGAATACACTCTTCTGCTCTTGTTGAAGCAATTGACCCTTATTTTTTTCTTCACATTCTCAGCTCCTATAGAAATATTTTGGTCGCTGACAGCCTTCTTTTAGAATGAGATGTCACCCAAGGTGTGTTTTTCCTCAATTCTGGCTACGTTTAGACTTTCAAGGACACCAACATTTATCACCTGAACCTGCCAGCAAATGCTCCATTTGATTGGCAGATATTGTGATTAACCTAGACACAATATAATGAAGCATAAACAAGACAATTATGTATTATGCACGTGGGTGATATTCCTCCAGCTGGTCCCAGCTCTGCTCTTGGAGTCTGCTCACAAAAGACAGGCACAACGTGTCCTATTTATGTGTTTCTTGAGGATAAACCCATTTTTCCCCTCATGTATTCTATTTTACATATCTTTGAGCCAATTCCAGGTACAGAGGAGGGCCACTACTTGGCCCTCAATCCCTTATAGCCAGCCTGTTCAAAGCACCTCTTTACCCTTTAGATTCAGCGGTTTGTAATTTCCAGGATTTTCCTGTTATTATTTCCAGGGATAATGCTTCTCTAAGTGAAATTGAGGGAAAAGTGCAGGGAAATCAAAGCTAGTCTGCGGTCGGTACTGAAGATCAAAGCTTCGATCGGAAGGCCAGAACTCAAAGCCCGATGACCAAAGCCTGGACACTGGAGACTGGAGGAACAGAGGCCTGTCCAGGGGTTGGAGGACTGTTCACATGGGTGAGTGGATGGGAGGGAGTGAGGAAGAGGGCTTCTTATTGTTTTGGTACTTGCTGTCTGTTTTGAGCATTGTGGGTACGTTATTTTGCAGAGTTGGGATGTTAATGAGTGTTTGGGTGGATGGGAGGGAGGAAAGGGGCTTGTTTTGTTGCTGAACATTGTGTGCGTGCCAAGTTGGCACCAGAAATCTTTTCTTAGGTTGTGTTGATCATTACTGCAAAGGACACATTTCACTCTATGTTTTGACGTACATGTTACAAGGATGTTTCTGGGACTGGAGGACCCGAGTTATAAGGAAAGATTGAATAGGTTATGGCTTTATTTCTTGGAATGTAGAAGATTGAGGGGAGAATTGATAGAGGCATACAAAATTATGAGGGTTATCGATAGGGAAAATGCAAGCAGGCTTTTTCCATTGAGGTTGGGTGGGACTTCAACTAAAGGTCATGTGTTAAGGGCAAAAGGTGAAAATTTTGAGAGGAACATGAGGGGAAACTTCTTCATTCAAGGTGGTGAGAGTGTGGAATGAGCTGCCAGTGCAATTTGTGCATGCCAGCTCAATCTGAATGTTCAAGAGAAGTTTAAGTAGGTACATGGATGGTGGAGGTATGGAGGGCTATGGTCCCAGTGCAGGTTGATGTGAGTAGGTAGTTTAAATGGTTTCAGCATGGACTAGATGGACCGAAGATGGCACGGCCTCTCTGGTGAATGATATCTGTAATCTGTCGAGTAGGGGACCATGAACAATTCTGATTTGATGGAGACAGACGTGAGAGTACAGAGGAACATCTGGAAAACTTCTGAAATGCCCGCTTCGCTGCCACTGCTACTGTGTGGTAACCGGAATCTCCAGAGCAGAAGGCCTCGAATCCTCGGCTTTGCTTGTTTCAGCGGCCGGGGCGAGATCGAAGGTGCTCGGCAAAGGATGGCGCTCAGGAGCCTGTATCGGAGGGGCTGGTCGGAGGCTAGAAGTTTTCAGTTGGACGGACTCAGTGTCGGCTGTGGTCGGCTGCTTCCAAGGCATCGGCAAGTTGACGGTGCCTGGAGGTTTATGGCAGGGAGTTTCTCCCTTTGCTGCCTGCTATCGGGGACTCGGAGGTCGATCAACTCGGAGACTTTGTGACTTTTTTTACCGTGCCCATGGTTTGTTCTTCATCAAATTATGGTATTGCTTTGCACTGCTGTAACTATATGTTATAATTATGTGGTTCTGTCAGTGTTAGTCTTTGGTTTGTCCTGTTTTTCTGTGCTATCACTCCGGAGAAACATTGTATCATTTCTTAATGCATGTATGCATTTCTAAATTACAATAAAAGAGGACTGAGTGTTCTCATAATCTAACTAATCTAAGAGCATGGTTCTGTGCTGTACTCTTTTTATGATTCTGTGATAAATAAATAAATCAGAATCTGAATCTATAAAGATTAACTGTCTATAATCCACTTAAATGGCACCAAGTCACTTGGTGTGATCACCCTTGTTTGGGAAGAGACCAGCTAAAAAAATTATAACTACTGTAAAACTGGCTAAGCTTTATTTTGAACTGGCAGATCAATATAAATGAAATTATCATAATGGAGAAATCCACTCAAGGGTCATTTAACTTTGTGTTACAAAATAAATTAACTTCTGATCAACTAGAGTTTCACTATCTGGGACTGAAAGTGGACACCAATGGGTTATAGCCTGATAAGAACAATGATGAAACCTCTTTACAGTGAAGAGACGATGAAATGTGGCAGAGCCCAAATCATTCCCAGGTTTATTCCACAGTTATTCAAAATTCTTACTGAGTTTAGTAACAATGATAACACTGATTTCTCAAGGAAAAGGACCAATGGAGATGGAAAGGGGACTACCATTGATCTGATGACTAATAAAGACAAAGCTTCAACAGTGAATTTTAAAGTCACTATGCTAATCTGTTATCATGTGGGTGAAATGTGTGGTTACACCATTCAAGTGTTGCCTGTAATGAAGTGACCAGAGCAGAGCCCAGTATTCCAAGTGGGGTCTGACTAGGTCCTATATAGCTGAAACATTACCTCTCAGCTCTTGAACTCAATCCCACAGTTGATGAAGGCCAATACATCGTATACCTTCTGAACCACACAATCAATCTATGCAGCAGCATTGAGTGTACTATGGACTCGGACCCCAAAATCCCACTGATCCTCCACACTGCCAAGAGTCTTACCATTGATACTATATTCTGCCATCATATTTGATCTACCAAAATGAACCAATGCACACTTATCTGAGTTGAACTCCATCTGCCACTTCTCAGCCCAGTTTTGCATCCTAACGATGTCCCGCTGTAACTCCTGACAGCCCATCACACTATCCACAACACTCCCAACCTTTGTGTCATCAGCAAATTTACTAACCCTTCCCTTCACTTCCTCATCCAGGTCATTTATAAAAATCATGGGGTCCCGGAACAGATCCCTGAGGAACACCACTAGTCACCAACTTCCATGCAGAATATGACCCGTCTACAACCACTCTTTCCCTTCTGTGGGCAAGCCAGTTCTAGATCCACAAAGCAAGTCCTCTTGGATCCCATGCTTCCTTACTTTCTGAATAAGTCTTGCATGGGGTACCTTATCAAATGCCTTGCTGAAATCCGTATACACTACATCTACTGCTCTGCCTTCACCAATGTGTTTAGTCACATTCTTAAAAAATTCAATCAGGCTCTTAAGGCACAACCTGCTTTTGACAAAGCCATGCTGACTATTCCTAATCATATTATTCTTCTCCAAATGTTCATAAATCCTGCCTCTCAGGATCTTCTCCTTCAACTTACCAACGACTGAAGTAAGACTCACTGGTCTATAATTTCCTGGGCTATCTCTGCTCCCTTTCTTGAATGAGGAAACAATATCTGCAACCCTCCAATCCTCTGGAACTGCTCCAATCCCCAGTGATGATGCAAAGATCACTGCCAGAGGCTCAGCAGACTCCTCTCTTGCCTCCCACAGTAGCCTGGGGTATATCTCGTCCAGTCCTGCTGACTTATCCAACTTGATGCTTTCCAAAAGCTCCAGCACATCCTCTTTCTTAATGTCTATGTAACATGCTGTAAAGTTTCGCTGATAATGCAATGGGTTTTCTGTAGCGGCAATGTTTGAGTCATGACTAGAGGTAATGGGGTTTGGAATGCTATTCTTCTTTCTTGTTAATCTGGAAGAGAGATTTTCATGGCCTTTGGACAGGGAGAGATGAGGAGAGACTGGAGAGAGCTGGTAGACAACCAGACGGAGTGGACTTGGAGCGAGGGTCAGAGGAGGTCGATGCTGGATGATCAGCTTATCAGTGAGCTCCAACTTTGCGCAATAGGCTGTTTCATAAGAATGAGCCTTTTTCTCTTTTTTCATTTTCTTTACTAGCCATATAGTCAAAGTAAGAATTATGAAGCTTAATCATTTAATTGTATATTGTGTACTGTTTATTTCAGGGTACTGATTTGTAACAGGGGACACATCGCACAGCATCCACCCAAACAAAATTTCTTAAGTTTGGCCGGGCCTGGGGCTGTCACCCCCTATATTAAGCTGCTAGATGAAGCGAGAGTTACATCTATATGCTCAAGCTTTTCAGTCCATTGTAAGTCATCCCTACAATCGCCAAGGTCCTCTTCCATAGTGAATACTGAAGCAAAGTATTCATTAAGTACCTCCACTACCTCCTCCGGTTCCATACACACTTTTCCACTGTCACACTTGTTTAGTCCTATACTTTCACATCTTATCCTCTTGCTCTTCAAATACTTGTAGAATGCCTTGGGGTTTTCCTTAATCCTGCCCGCCAAGGCCTTCTCATGGCTCCTCTGGCTCTCCTAATTTCATTCTTAAGCTCCTTCCTGCTAGCCTTATAATTTTCCAGATCTTTATCATTGCCTAGTTTTTTGAACCTTTCATGAGCTTTTCTTTTCTTCTTGATCGATTTACAACAGCCTTTGTACACCATAGTTCCTGTACTCTACCATCCTTTCCGTCTCATTGCAATGTACCTATGCAGAATGCCACTCAAATATCTCCTAACATTTGCCACATTTCTGCCATACATTTCCCTGAGAACATCTGCTCCCAATTTATGCTTCCAAGTTCCCGCCTGATAGCTTCATATTTCCCCTTACTCCAATTAAACACTTTCCTAACTTGTCTGTTCCTATCCCTCTCCAATGCTATTATAAAGGAGATAGAATTGTGATCACTACCTCCAAAATGCTCTCCCACTGAGAGACCCGACACCTGACCAGGTTCATTTCCCAATACCAGATCAAGTACAGCCTCTCCTGTTGTAGGCTTATCTACATATTGCATCAGGAAACCTTCCTGAACACACCCAACTCTGCCCCATCTAAACCCCTTGCTCTAGGGTCATGCCAATCAATACTGGGGAAATTAAAATCCCCCGTCACGACAACCCTGTTATTATTACACCTTTCCAGAATCTGTCTCCCTATCTGCTCCTCGATATTCCTGTTACAATTGGGTGGTCTATAAAAAACACCCAGAAGTTAATGACACCTTCCTGTTTCTAACTTGCACCCACAGAGATGCCATAGACAACCCCTCGATGACTTCCTCCTTTTCTGCAGCCGTGACACTATCTCTGATCAGCTATCCCTATCTCTGATATTATTTCCTGTTTATTCGAATTCAAATTACAAATGTGTTGGAAGTTAATCCACCTCCTCCTGACACCATTGGCATTTTCCACAGCAGCTTTCTTTTTGACTAAATCCATACCTCTTGTTAGCGTAATTATTTTTGTAAAGTAGGTCATTTTTCAAACTCAACGGCGTAGCTTGTGTTTGTTGTACACTAGCGGGTGATATGTAGCAGATAGCAGTCAGTGTAATGCCTTACAGCACTAGGGATCAGAAGATCGGAGTGCCCTTCTCACCACTGTCTGTAAGGAGTTTGTGTGTTTTCCCGTGACTATGTGGGCTTCCTCTGACTGCTGCAGTTTCTTTCCACATTCCACAGACATGTAGGTCAGGATTCGTTGTGGACATGCCTTGTTGGCTCCAGAAGCATAGTGATAATTGTGGGCTGCTCCCCAGCACATCCTCGGATTGCGTTGGTCGTTGACGTAAAGATGCATTTCACTGTATGTTTCAATGTACATGTGATAAATAAAGCCAATCTTGTAGATTTCTCTTGTTTTACATTCTCAGTGTAGCCCCCCTGGCCAGCCTCAGGGTCGCTCAGCTCACTGTCGTCTAGGGAAATAGCCCTCGGCCCCGCCAAACTGGGTAATTAGTTTGTGTGGATGCTGTGTGATGTACCCCACCCTGCCAAATAACAGACAATACACCAGATACGATTAAATGATTTACAGTTTATAGATATTACTGGAACTATGTAATTAATAGAGAATAAAATATAAAAGGAAAATAAAAGGCGCCACACTTATCAAAGTTCAATCTCTTCGTGCACAAACAGTTGGAGCTGAGGACCCTCCTTCTTCACCCTGCGACCCCTCGGACCACCCCGACCTGCTGCCTGGGACCAACAACGGTGGTCGACCAGATGCTCCACATGAGTCCGTCTCCATCTCTTCTCCTCGCCGAACACCCTGGACCTCGGACTCCGACCCCTTTAGCGGATTCACAGCACCTGGTCCATCCTCTGTCTCTCTCTCTCCCGCCTTCTGCCCAAAAACCCACGCATCACACTAATTTACAGACACACAGAAATCATAACATCTATCCCAATTGGTTTGTTCATCCTCTTATCAGTAACATGATCCAAACAAACTACAAGCGGGAGTTGTAGTTGTAGTTCTCAGCAGTTAACATAACAAAGAAGCCATTTTAATTAGACGACGCAGTAACATAAAAGAAGAAACCCCTTACATCAGATATTAGGTAACAGCTGTCAGGACTTCCAAAGTGCTGCAATATTATCGCCTCCAAGAACTCTGGCTGGCTCAAACTGGAGCTGAACCCAGCACTGAAAGTGCAGAGATGACCCTTTGAGGCAGGAGATAAAGCAACCTAGATTGCTCAACCAAAGCACTGACCTTACTCTTAGAAATTCTTCCAAAAATTCCATTTGTGCATCACTATTATTCGATTTATTTCAGAAATGTCACACCTGTGAGCAATAAGATCAGCAGCTGGTGAAAATTGAGACCCAATTCGTTTGTGGGACCATCAGTTTCCTTGTGAGAAAATCTGACTGTGTCACAGATTTGAGCAACTAGGAGAATTGAATGGCAATTTTAATTCTGACACACCCATCAGGGATCTAGTAGCATGGCACGCAAAGTAAATGATGGGATACGTTGCAATGTTTTTAATATTTTATATGGTTAAAATTATGTTCTTGATACAGCTTTACTTTCATCTCCTTTACAAGCTGACTGATTGTTAATATATTGTTTAGACTGCTGCTGTTTCCTTTGGCGGTTCACAAACTGCTCCAGTGAATGGAGCAGACAGTTCATCTAAGCCTGACACAGGAACTGAGCCAGGCTCTGGCCAGGCAGAGAGGCCAAGGACGTCTCCTATAGGTAGTCTGTCTTTGGTGAAAAGCAGCCAAGAATCTGGATTTCCGGTGGCCACACACTGTATTTATTCGTCACTTTCTTACAGTTGATAATCTGTCCAAACACAAAGGGAAATAAAATGTTTTGATATAGAAGTATGACTTCTCTTCCTCACTGATCCCTCTTCCTGATAAAGAGGAACAAAAATCCAATCCTTCAATCATTATTCCCTCAAAATAACCCAGCTTTCCTTTAAACAAAAACAGAACATGAAGGATTCATTCAGGTAAAGTCCAAGGGAAAAGAAAAGAAACAAATTTATTGTTTCATATCAAGGAACTTTAATCAGAACTGAAAAAGTGAGAGGACAGAAGACCATGGAAGAAAGGGAAGGGGGAGGAGCACCAGAGGGAGGTGAAGGGCAGGTACGGGGATGAGGTGAGAGAGAGAAACAAGAATGGGAAATGGTAAGCGGGGGAGGGGGGAAGCAATTACAATACAATCAGAGTTTGTATGTTCCTGTCAGGGTTAAAGGCAAATTGAATAGGAATAAGGAACCTTGGTTCTCAAGGGATATTGCAACTCTGATAAAGAAGAGTGAGTTGTATGAAATGTATAGGAAACAGGGGGTAAATCAGGTGCTTGAGGAGTATAAGAAGTGCGAGAAAATACTTAAGAAAGAAATCAGGAGGGCAAAAAGTAGACATGAGGTTGCCTTGGCAGTCAAAGTGAAGGATAATCCAAAGAGCTTTTACAAGTATATTAAGAGCAAAAGGATTGTAAGGGATAAAATTGGTCCTCTTGAAGATCAGAGTGGTCGGCTTTGTGCGGAACCAAAGGAAATGGGGGAGATCTTAAATAGGTTTTTTGCGTCTGTATTTACTAAGGAAGCTGGCATGAAATCTATGGAATTGAGGGAATCAAGTAGTGAGACCATGGAAACTGTACAGATTGAAAAGGAGGAGGTGCTTGCTGTCTTGAGGAAAATTAAAGTGGATAAATCCCCGGGACCTGACAGAGTGTTCCCTCGGACCTTGAAGGAGACTAGTGTTGAAATTGCAGGGGCCCTGGCAGAAATATTTAGAATGTCACTGTCTACGGGTGAAGTGCTGGAGGATTGGAGAGTGGCTCATGTTGTTCCGTTGTTTAAAAAAGGATCGAAAAGTAATCCGGGAAATTATAGGCCGGTGAGTTTAACGTCAGTAGCAGGTAAGTTATTGGAGGGAGTACTAAGAGACAGAATATACAAGCATTTGGATAGACAGGGGCTTATTAGGGAGAGTCAACATGGCTTTGTGCGTGGTAGGTCATGTTTGACCAATCTGTTGGAGTTTTTCGAGGAGGTTACCAGGAAAGTGGATGAAGGGAAGGCAGTGGATATTGTCTACATGGACTTCAGAAAGGCCTTTGACAAGGTCCCGCATGGGAGGTTAGTTAGGAAAATTCAGTCGCTAGGTATACATGGAGAGGTGGTAAATTGGATTAGACATTGGCTCGATGGAAGAAGCCAGAGAGTGGTGGTAGAGAATTGCTTCTCTGAGTGGAGGCCTGTGACTAGTGGTGTGCCCCAGGGATCAGTGCTGGGTCCATTGTTATTTGTCATCTATATCAATGATCTGGATGATAATGTGGTAAATTGGATCAGCAAGTTTGCTGATGATACAAAGATTGGAGGTGTAGTAGACAGTAAGGAAGGTTTTCAGAGCCTGCAGAGGGACTTGGACCAGCTGGAAAAATGGGCTGAAAAATGGCAGATGGAGTTTAATACTGACAAGTGTGAGGTATTGCACGTTGGAAGGACAAACCAATGTAGAACATACAGGGTTAATGGTAAGGCACTGAGGAGTGCAGTGGAACAGAGGGATCTGGGAATACAGATACAAAATTCCCTAAAAGTGTCGTCACAGGTAGATAGGGTCGTAAAGAGAGCTTTTGGTACATTGGCCTTTATTAATCGAAGTATTGAGTATAAGAGCTGGAATGTTATGATGAGGTTGTATAAGGCATTGGTGAGGCCGAATCTGGAGTATTGTGTTCAGTTTTGGTCACCAAATTACAGGAAGGATATAAATAAGGTTGAAAGAGTGCAGAGAAGGTCTATAAGGATGTTGCCGGGACTTGAGAAACTCAGTTACAGAGAAAGGTTGAATAGATTAGGACTTTATTCCCTGGAGTGTAGAAGAATGAGGGGAGATTTGATAGACGTATATAAAATTATGATGGGTATAGATAGAGTGAATGCAAGCAGGCTTTTTCCACTGAGGCAAGGGGAGAAAAAAAACCAGAGGACATGGGTTAAGGGTGAGGGGGGAAAAGTTTAAAGGGAACATTAGTGGGGGCTTCTTCACACAGAGAGTGGTGGGAGTATGGAATGAGCTGCCAGACGAGGTGGTAAATGCGGGTTCTTTTTTAACATTTAAGAATAAATTGGACAGATACATGGATGGGAGGTGTATGGAGGGATATGGTCTGTGTGCAGGTCAGTGGGACTAGGCAGAAAATGGTTCAGCACAACCAAGAAGGGCCAAAGGGCCTGTTTCTGTGCTGTAGTTTCTTTGGTTCTATGGTTCTATGGAAGTTTGAGAAATCGATGTTCATGCCATCAGGTTGGAGGTTTCCCAGACAGAATACAAGATGCTGCTCCTCCAGCTTGAGCAAAGAGGTGCAGGATGAAACTAGTAAGCTTCCTGCCTATCTCCTCAGTCTGGTACCCCTCTTCCTTTCCTCTCCGCCCCCCCCCCACCCCACAGTCCATGCCTGATTTAAGATGGAGGCCAGGTCACTTAGTCCAGAGATTTTGAAAGTATTTACACATTATTGTACTTCTCATTTTTCATTACTCCTTATAGATCTAGAATATCTAGAATCGATGGGTCAAATAGTCTAATTCTCTTCCTATATCTTATGGTCTAATACAGTATGATCCACAGAATAAATACCTTTGGGCTCCTTTCCCTCCATCTTAACTGGGTATCTGCTTAACTAGTAAACACAAGAGGTTCTGCATATGCTAGAATTTCAGAGCAGCACACGCAATATCCTGGAGAAACTTAGCAGGTCAGGCAGTATCTATGGAGAAGAATAAATAGTCGACATTTTGGATTGAGACCCTTCATTGTGATTGGAAAGGAAAAGGGAAGAAGCCAGAATAAGATGATGGAGAATGGGAAGGAGTACAAGCTGGAAGGTGATAGGTGAATTTAGATGAGGGGGAAGGTAAGTGGTGGGATGAAGTGAGAAGCTGGGAGGTGATAGGTATAAAAGGTACAGGGCTGAAGAAGGTGGAATGTGGTAAAGGACAGTGGACCATGGGAAAAAAGGAAAGGAGGAGGGGCACCAGATAGATGTGATAGGCAGTAAGCTTACTAGTTTGATTCTGCACCTCTTCAAATATCTGCAGTAGCAGTGTCAGGATTCATGTATCTCCCAACCCATGGCTTTGGCACTGCCCAAGATTGGCTCTGTTGACTTCCACGACTTGCACCCTTCTCCTTTACCTATACCTTTTAAATTAAGTTCCTCACTGCTGTTTCATGCTGCACTATAGATTCCAGTTGGCAGCCTCCGTGTGGCTCTGAGATGAAAAGTCAACTTTAACCATATCTTCACAGATTATTTCCTTTTCCAGAATCCAAGGTTCCACCAATTCTGGGAGCCAGAGTTAGGAACAGGAAATGCTGAAATACTCAGTACCTCAGGCAGCATCTGTGGAGAATGCTTCAGTACTATCTGTGTGAGTGCTTGGTTGGTTGGTAGGTGGGTACACAAGGGGCTTGTTTCCTTTATTCCCCACTCTGACCTTTTACATCTTCTCGTCTCCCTATCACTCCCCGTGGGTCTCCTCCTTCTTCCCTTTCTTCTGTGGTCCACTCTCCTTTCTCATCAGATTCCTCCTTCTCCAGCCCTTGGCATTCACTACCCACCTAGCTTCACCTATCACCTTCCAGCTAGCCTTTTTCCCCTCTTCTCACGTTTTTATTCTGGCATCTTCCCCCTTCCCTCTCAGTCCTGATGAAGGGGCTCAGCCCAAAAAGTCGATTATAAATTCATTTCTATAGATGCTGCCCGACCTGCTGAGTTCCTCCAGTATTTTGTGTGTGTTGCTTTGTTTTGCTGTTGTTGTTGTTCCTTAAACGTAGTGGGCATGCTATGTTGACGCCAATTGATGTTTCGAGCCAAGACCAAGGGTTGACTGCTTATTCCTCTCCATAGATGCTGTCTGACTGCTGAGTTCCTTCAGCATTTTGTGTGTGTTTCCTGAATGAGACTTGCTGATTTGTTGAAACTTAGTACAGTTTAGCTTGAAGTGTTCAAATGATCACTCATTAGTACAACAGAATATAGCTGGTCACCTTTACAGTCTGGGCCGCCGTGGAATTGTTCCAAAAAGTGAAAAACTATTTCCTATATGCCGTCAGATAAACTCCCAATTAAAACCATTTCCTAATAAAGGGGAAATAAACTGGACAATTTCAGCAGCCAAGCCTTTAGTAACCTTGAAGTCCGGTTCCAGACATTTCTTCATTTGGTTTGCCATTTTATCATTTCTTTCAACATCTCTGTTGAAATATTTTACTTTGCTTAAGTAATTCCTCCATCAGCTTCCAGTCAATATGGCACTGAGTGGAGATGTCTCTCGAAGTTGTGGCTCAGTATTAGCTGTTGACTTTCTTGTCTCCATTCTCCAGCCTTCTCGCCATTACCAATCAGGATCCTACCAATCTCGAGCTTAAATGCACCTAATGACTTTGCCTCTTCTGCCCCCAGTGGCAATGAATTCAATGGATTCATCCTCTAGCTGAAGAAATTCCTTATATTTCGGTTTTAAACAGCCTTTTATTCTGAGGCTGCACCCTCTTAGACAGGGGGTTCCCAACTTGGGGTTCAAGGACCCCTCAGTTAATGGTCGGGGTCCATGGCATTAAAACAGTTGGCAACGGAAACATTTCCACATCCATTCTATCCAGACCTTTCAGTATTTGGTTAGTTTCAGTGAGATGCTCCCCTCATCCAAACTCCATCCAGTAAGGGCCCAGAATCCTCAAAAGTTCCTCTAGGACATTTCCAGGGCATCTCTGGCTGGTAATGCTACTTTTTGGGTGCTGCGTGATGAACAATGTAATTTGAAATAGGGCTCAATCAGAAGTGGTTCACATGGCTTATGAAAGGACATGCTCAATTAAATTTCTGGAGTGATGTGGAAAGCCCCAGAGGAGGTTATCATAGCTTTTCACTCAGAGAAGATTCCACTTTAGCCCTAACCTGTCACGGTCCGGTCCGTGAAGTCTGTATTCCGGTTCACGGTCCGGTCTATCGACCCTTGCTCCAGGTTTTCCTGTCTATCCTGTTTCTGTTCTTGTTGAGCTCTAATTGAGGCAGCTGATGCTCATTGGGGCTGGCTGCATAAATACCTCCAGAGACCAGGGCTTGGCTGCTGGATTGTTCTTGTCCTTACTCCTTGTATCCCTTCCTCTGCCTTCTGTTTCCTCGCCTGAAGCCTTGCCTTGTTTTGCCAGTAACTCTCACCTCGCCTGAAGTTCTGGTTTCGCCTTGCATTGCCTGAAGCCTTGCCTGGTCTTGCTGGTAACTCTCCCCTCGTCTCGCCTGCAGTCTTCTCCTGGAGCCATCCCGTACCTAGCTCCCTTTCTGTACTTTGCCTCCGCCGGGTAAGTCAAGCTGTCTTGCCGTTACCTACGGTTGGTTCTGCCCCTTCCTAACTCTTGCCTCCGCCAGGTAAGTCAGGCCGTCTTGCCGTTACCTGCGGTTGGTTCTTTCCCCTCCTGTCCCTTGCCTCCGTCGGGTAAGCCAGGCCGTCTTGCCATTGCCTGCGGTTGGTTCTGTCCCCTCCTATCCCTTGCCTCCGTCGGGTGGAGTACTGTTCCCTGCCCAAGGGAACCGCGCCCTGCCCAGGAGGAGCCTCCAGCCTCCTGCCAAACCTCGCCTCGAGTCTCCAGTCTCCTGCCACTTCGCCTCGAGTCTCTAGCCTCAAGCCTGAAGACTCCAGCCTCCTGCCTCCTGCCAAGCCTCGCCTCGGGTCTCTGGCCTCTAGCCTCAAGCCTGAAGACTCCAGCCTCCTGCCTCCTGCCAAGCCTTGCCTCAGGTCTCTAGCCTCTAGCTTCAAGCCTGAAGACTCCAGCCTCCTGCCTCCTGCCAAGCCTCGCTTCAAGCCTCTAGTCTCTAGCCTCAAGCCTGAAGACTCCTGCCTCCTGCCAAGCCTCGCCTCTAGTCTCTAGCCTCAAGCCTGAAGACTCCAGCTTCCTGCCTCCTGCCAAGTCTTGCCTCAAGTCTCCAGCCTCCTGCCAAGCCTCGCCTCAAGTCTCTAGCCTCCAGCCTCCTGCCAAGCCTCATCCTTGCCTAGTTCTGGGGTCCGAGCCAGAGGCAAGACCCAGGTACTGGGTCCTTGTCCAGTCTCTGGCTCAAAGTCCAAGCCCGGGCTCCTAGCTCTCTTGTCCAGTCCTGTTCCAGGTTCCTGGTTTTTGTGTCCTTGTCCTTGTTCTCACCCTGTATCCTAGTCCTGTCCCTAGTACTTCAGTGTCTGTGTCTCGCACTTGGGTCCGTTCCCTGCCAGAGCCCTATGACATAACCCTGCGTACAAAAATAATTAGAAATGAGAACGCTTTCCTTGTGAAGGATTGCATAATTCTTGAAGTGACCAACCTTTTCCCTCTCATAGTCCTTTGGCAGTGTGAACCCTTTGGTGCCAACAAAGACCCAGTTACCCCGGAAAGCCATTTTCCGGATCTCCTTGCTGCCCAGCCCCTCAATGTATTTCTTGGCATCTTCTGTCATCCTTGGAATAAGCAGGAAAGGCAGTTATTCAATTATAAACCCAGTACGAGTAGAAAGTAACAAATTGTCTTGTTCAGAACAAAATATGACTTTTCAAGATTTTTAAAGCATAGAACATTACAGCACAGTTAGGGGCCTTCAGCCTACAATATAGTAGTGACTTTTTAAACCTACTCTAAGAGCAATCTAACCCTTTCCTCCTACGTAGCTCTCCATTTTTATATCAAGCATGTATCTATCTAAGGGTTTCTTTAATGTCTCTAAAGTATCTGCCTCTACCAGCACACTTGGCAGGGCATTCCACATGTTCGCTATACATTGTACAAAAACATACCTCTGACATCCCCCTCACCCCCATACTTTCCCATCTTAAGATTATGCCAGCCAGTCAGGTTCAATTCCCACTGCTTGTCTTTAAAGAGTTTGTACATTCTCCCCGTGACTGAGTGGGTTTTCCCCTGGGTAATCTGGTTTCCTTTCACATTCCAAAGACATGCAGGTTAGTAGCTTAATTGGACACATGGGTATAATAGAGCTGTGTGGGCTCATTGGGCCAGAAGGGCCTGCTAACGTGATGTATCTCTGAATAAATAATGGAGTTAGGGACTTCCTACCAAAGGAGTAGGCAGATTGCCTGAGGAATTTCAAAAAGATTGAACATCATGGCTGGCCTGGAAGCCATTAAAGTGTGGGATCAGAGCTACAAAGATGAGGTCTTTGCTGAGGCCAGACTGTTAAGCACCAAAGAGCGGGAGTTCCAGAGAGGCTGGTAAAGACGGAGCAGGGGTTAGGTCAGGATCAGAAGGAGGCAGTTAATTGGAGAGCTCACTGGAGGTGAGGTGGTGGTAGGGGAAGGACGTTCAGAGGAGCAAGTGGAGACCAAGGGATTTGGAGGTTGTGTGTGAGATGGAGAGAGTGGGAGTTACTGGCGTGATCAGTGGCAGAGGAAGAGCAGTGGGGCCCTAGCATGGATGCAGACAACCCATACAAAATGCTGAAGGAACACAGCAGGCCAGGCAGCATCTGTGGAAAAGAGTACAGTCGATGTTTTGGGCTGAGACTCCTCTTCAGGATTCAGGCATTTGTTTTAGTCTGCCCAGCTTGGAAAATTGGCCTATCTATAGCTATCCCTTTGAACACTCCTTTGAAATCTCTTCCTTCAACAAAAATACAACACGTTCTTCTCTACTGCAGGGGGGTAATTCCACTTCATAGGTTGTTTAGTTCCAAATCCAGTGAGTCAATTTTTGTGGCACTATCACAGTGCCAGCAACCCAGGTTCAATTCCTGCCACTGCCTGCAAGGAGTATGTATGTCCTCCCGGTTATCCTGTGGGTTTTCTCTGGGAGCTCTGGTTTCCTCCTACATTCTAAAGGGTAATGGGTTAGTTGGTTAATTGGTCACATGGGAGTAAATGGGAGGTGTAGGTCTCTTTGGCTGGAAGGGCCTGTTACTGTTTTATATCTATACATAAAACAAATACATCAGATTTACTCCAAGCTGCAGAGGCCAACTTTTCCTTGGGTATTCATATAGATTATGAAAGACTGAGACTTGAGATCCTTGGAGCATAGAAGAATGAGGGGAGATTTGACAGAGGTTTACAAAATTATGAGGGGTATAGACAGAATAAATGTGAATAGGCTCTTTCCACTTAGATTAGGAGAGATAAATACGAGAGACTTTAGGGTGAAAGGGGAGGGGATTAGGGGGAACATTAGGGGGAACTTCTTCACTCAGAGTGTGGTAGGAGTGTAGAACGAGCTGCCATCTGACGTGGTAAATGCAGGCTCACTCTTAAGTTTTAAGAATAAATTGGATAGGTACATGGATGAGAGAGGTCTGGAGGGTTATGGACTGGATTTAGGTCAATGGGACTAGTGGAATAATGTTTCGGCACAGACTAGAAGGGCCGAATGGCCTGTTTTCTGTGCTGTAGTGTTCTATGATTCTATTGTTTATTTCAGGTATATTTCTTTCTTACTGGCAAAAACACACTTGGAATTAGAATGTGTAGTGGATCAGGATCAGTTAATTATTATGGAGCATATCAATGGGTCACATCAATCACAGCATTATTCTTTAACCTAACCCCACCCTCCTACAAAGGGCAGGGTTTAGTTACACTCACCTGCTATAACTGTCATCAAATGTTGCCATGAAGACAAGAGAACCTTCTGGGGCTTTTTTGAGAAATTCGATCATGTGCCCCGAATTATCTACCAGTAAGAGGAAAGAAGTTACAAATTGAGTTAAAACATCAGCTCGCACTTGAAAGGCAAAGCAAAGTTTGGTCCTGATATGGTTCAGGGCCTGAGATAGCAGAGGAAGGATGAGATGAATTTACTGTCATTAAAATTAATCTCAGGGTGCGTTGAAATTCCTTGTTCTCTTGAAACTCAGAGCAGACAGTATACACAGAAATAATAACTACAATTAATACTGTACAAGCACAAAACAACAGAATTGTACAAAAATGGGAAATGAAGAGCATCTTGTAAAGCAGCTAGCAATGCATTTGATGAAGAGCAAGGTCAGGTGTGGGTGAGGACTGTGTAATGGATTGGCAACATTTGAATCAATCTTATTCCCAGTCCGTAACTCAATACATTCCTGAGTCCCAAAGAAGGGTTTTTGCCCCGAACTGTTAACTTTTTATTTCCCTCCATAGATGCTGCCTGACCTGCTCACTTCCTCCAGCATTTTGTGCATGTTGCTCAAGATTTCCGGCATCCTCAGAATCTCTTGTGACTCAGCACACCCCTAGATCAGATTTGTTGCTTATTATCTTGTGGGCTGGCAGCAGATAAAAAATTGCAATGATAAAATACTTAATGATAGGAAATTAGGCTGGACTAAACTTGACACCAATCCCACACCCTCAATGTCCAACTGGACTTCCGAACCACTCAGTCATAAGAATGGTTTCCAATCGAATCATAAAGTGCCGCTTTTCCTATGTTAACCCTTTGAAAAAGCTACTTAAATTAGAGCCGCAAACACGAGGAATACTGCAGATGCTGGAATTTCAAGCAACACACATAAAAGTTGCTGGTGAACGCAGCAGGCCACGCAGCATCTCTAGGAAGAGATACAGTCGACGTTTTGGGCCAAGACCGTTCGTCAGGACTTTTATGTGTGTTGCTTAAATTAGCGCCACCATTCTGGTCTTTCTCCAGAAGAAATCAAGCAATTACCCTAATTTCCTTTTAAGTCTGGTTTCATCAGCCTTTCATTTGGTTTATCCAGATCACAACAATCTATTTCCATAGAATAAAGGAAAATGAAAAAAGACTGCAGTTCTAGAAACCCCAACCTTCTGCTATGCGTTCAACCTATTAATGACCCTCATGATTTTATATATCACACCTCATTCTCTTACACTCGTGAATAAAGCCTAGCCTGCTGAACCTCTGTAACTCAGTCCCTTGTATCCTGGCAACATCCTTGTAAAACTTTTCTGCATCCTTTTCAGCTGAATGAACAAAACTGAAGACAACGCCCTGAATGTGGGTTCACCAACATCTTGTACAACTGCAGCGTAACATCCCAACTTCTATATACAATGTCTGCCCTGTGACTGCCAGAGAGCCAAAAGCTATTTTCACCATCTGTCTACCTGTGCCAGCACTTTCAATGATCAGGGAGCAAGGACCAACTTTACTCACCATTTACATTTACATGTATTAGGAATTTGTTGTGGTGTGTAGGTCAGCGTGTGACATGCAACAAAAAAAAACAACATTCAACAATTATAACGATAAAGAATTATATTAAAAAAGTTAAACTATGGATTGGAATAATGTTATTCCTCTCCACGCTTTGTGGTGCATCTGCTGGCTACCTTGCCCTTTCTTTAGCATTTTGTCTGTGTTTTTTATGAGGCCGAGTTGCTATCCCAGCATGATGGAAAGCGTGCAAGGAGCCGGCTGGATTCAAATCCGGGACCACTCGCCTTGGAGTCCAGTGCTGAAGCCACTACACCACCAACCGGCTCGATATGGTACAAAATGTGCATAAGTTCATAAATACCACCACATATTGAGAATGTAAACAACATTATAAAAAGTGGTTTAAAGTGTTGGGGTTAATAGATAGAGGGGGCTGGAGAGGGCTAACTAAAAAGTTCAAAGTAAATTTATATGTTCAAAAGTTCATTTATTATCAAAGTATGCAACTTTGAAATTCTTCTTCTTCGAATTCTTCTTTGAAATGAACAGCAGCACGATCATCAACCCCCAAATCCCTCCTCCCTGCACAAAAGCACAAACCAAAAAGCAACAGGCACATCGATCCCTAAATTCCCCTCCCCGCACTCAAAAAACGAGAAAGATCAGGCGAAAACCACAGAATACAAAAAAACTGTAAGACTTTTAAAAAGTCCATAGTCCAAGTCCATATCCAAAACGCAGAAAACCTGGGTAACATTCTCTGGGCACAGTGGCAGACTCTCCCCTCTCTGGTAGCATAGCGATCCCACCGGTGATCAAAAGGCAGTCTCCCCTCTCTGGTAGCAGAGTGATCCCCCAGCAATTAAAAAGCAGTCTCTCCCTCTGGTAGCAGAGCGATCCCACTGGCGATCAAAAGGCAGTCTTCCCTCCCTGATAGTAGAGCGATTCCACAGGCAATCAAAAGGTGGCCTCCCCTCTCCAGCAGCAGAGCAATCCCAGCAGTGATCAAAAGGCAGTCTCCCCTCTCTGGTAGCAGAGCGATTCCACCGGCGATAAAAAGGCAGGCAGCCTACACTCACCTTCCACATTCGCTTCGATGTTTCAATCTCCCTTGTTGCTTTAATTGGCGAACAATGGAAGCTTTAATTGCCAAAATGGAGTTGAACATTGGCTCGTGCCCAGTCCTGCAGCTTTCTCGCTGTGAGGCTCGCGCTCTGCCTTTCGGCATCCTTTCAGAGACTGCAGAGCGCTGAAATACTCAAACGATCTCCAAACTGTAAATCACCGGCTCCAACAGTTCCAGAACCACATTCAAGATGAAAAACAAATATAAAAGACATAAAAGAAGTGAAATATGTGGTTTCATGAGCTGTCCAGAAAGTGTCGACCATGGGAGCGTTGTGCGCAGGTGTCGTCATGACTGGATGTCACCCTATATAACCTTGAGACTCATTTTCTTGTGAGCACTATAAATAAATCTATAATAATAACCATAACAGAATCAATGAAACACTGCACCATCTTGGGCATTCAACCAGTGTGCAAATACAAAAAGAAACAATAATAATAATACATTCATAAGCAACAAATATCGAGAACATGAGATAAAGAGTCCTTGAAAGTTTGAGTTCACAGGTTGTGGGAACATTTCAGTGATGGGGCAAGTGAAGTTGAATTAAGTTATCCCCTCAGGTTCAAGAGTCTGATGGCTGAGGGGTAGTGACTATTCCTGAACCTGGTGGTGCGAATGCTGAAACTCCTGTACCTGCTTCCTAATGGCAGCAGTGAGAAAAGAGCGTGAATATGCTAGAATAGTTAATCAGATTAATTGCTTGGGGAAAGAAACTTGTAAAGTTTTGTTAAGTTTTTGTTTTAATAGCCCAGAAAGGAACTTTTGGAAAAGACAGTTTGCCAAGTGGGTAGTACAATCAATTACTTTCGCTCCTCGGTCCATCTGTTCCACATTGGACTAGCTTCCCTGGTAGCACTTCATCCCCTTGCTTATCAAGAATCTGTCTACCTCTGCCATAAAAATAGTCAAAGACACTGCCTGAATAACACATTAAAGAAAAGAATACAAAAGAATTTCAAACCTTGAAGAAAAGGAATCCACCTTATCTCCCAGTTAAAAGGTAACTATTTTTGGACCATAAACCATTAAGATCATAAGACATGGAGCAGAATTAGGCCATTTGGCCTATTAACTCTGTTCTGCTGTTCCATCATGACTGGTTTATTAACCTTCTCAACCCCATTCTCCTGCCTTTTCTCTATAACCTTTGACACCCTTATTAATGAAGAACCTATTAAACTTTGCGTTAAATACTTAGCCTCCACATCCATCTGTGGCAATGGATTCCACATTCACCACTGACTGGCTAAAGAAATCCTTCCTCAGCTCTGTTCTAAAGGGATATCCTTGTATTCTCGGGCTGTGCCCTCTGGTCCTAGATATTCCTACTATTGGAAACGACCCCTTCACGTCCACTCTGTCTAGGCCTTTCAATATTCAATGGGTTTCAATGAGATTCCCCCTCATTCTTCTAAACACCAGCGAGTACAGGCCCAGAGCCATCAAACACCTCTCATATATTAACTCTTTCATTCCTAGGATTATTCTCGTAAACCTCCTCTGGACCTTCTCCAATGCCAGCAGATCCTTTCTTAGATGCAGGGTCCAAGACTGCTCACAATACTCCAAATGCAGTCTGACCAATGCCTTACCAAATCTCTTTTTCTTTAAGAACGGCGAACACAAGTTCTAGATTCTTCCTCAAAAGAAGACATCCTTTCTGCATACACCGTGCCCAGCACATATATGACTTCAATACAATCCTGTGCAAAAGTCATCATCATCATCATCATGTGCCATACTCTGCCAGAGACTCTTAGGTACTTATATATAGCTGGGGTGCCTAAAACATTTGCTCAGTACTGAGTAACTTTATGTACACACATTTCATGACTTCAGTGAGTGATGATAAACCTGATTCTGAGTAGGTCTCTTGTAGACTGAAAGTGGGAAGGGGCCACAGAGAGGGGAATCATGTTTGGGAAAAGGGGAAGGAGCAGGAAGCACTAGTGGGACATTCTGTAATGATCAATAAACCATTCTTCAGAATCGAATGTCCTTGCCTGGTGTCTCCGGGGTGGGCTTGCCTGCACCTTTGCCGCTCCCCACTCCCCTGCCCCTGGAATTTCTTCTCTGTCACCTCCATGGTGCTCCACCCTCGCCATTCCCAAAATCCTTTGCTCATGTCAGATTTGCAAACTCGCCTTCTGCTCCACGATGACAAATACAGCACTGCACAAATGCTTTAGGCACCCTAGTTATATACAGTATATGTGCCAAAGACTTTTCACAGTACTGTATATTACAACGAATCCAATCTTTTGAAGTTTATTCCAGTTTATAATAAGCCAAAGATCCTATGGGGTTAACTGACGAGAGTTTTAGTTATAAGGTGGCAACTGTTGATGCTGCAGTAGATGCTACACCACTGACATGATGGAGGGGCTCTTAGTCTGTAGTCCCACTTGATGCATGTGAATTTCCAAGGACATTTCTCCTCAGGGGTCATTATTATGAATGAAAATCTGCAGAATTTCTGAGAGAACAGTTTATATACTGTCGAGTATTGAAATGCCTACATCGAGTGGAGGTGGAGAGGATGTTTCCTGTAGTGGGAGTGCAGCCTCAGAATGCAAGAATGCCCATTTAGAACAGAAATGAGGAGATATTTCTTTAGCCAGAGGGTGGCGAATCTGTGGAAGCCAAGTCATTGAATATATTTAAAGCAAAGATTAATAGGTTCTTGATTAGTCAAAGATTAAGGGGAGAAGGCAAGAGAATGGTGTTGAGAGGGATAATAAATCAGCCATGATGGCATGGCTGATGGGCCAAAGACCATACTTCTCCTCCTATGTCTTATGATCTTATACCACTTGTTATTTTTCCAGCGTTCTTGTGGTTCTTCTGCCGAAGGACTTCAGACAAGTGGGTGAATCATGAAAGGAAGACTACCTATCACACATGGAATATGATAAGGAAGTTATGGAGAAGAGAAAGGAAAGCTGGATTTAATTGTTTTTCTTACCTCCTTCGCAGAGGTCGAAAGTACCAGAACTTATGTACTTTCCTGTCTTGGCTGGCAGGGAGAAATGTGAAGAGAAATGGTTAATTTATTAAGAAAACTGCTTTCAAATAACTTTATATGTAAAAGAGGTCAATTACTTCTCCCTTGAATAGTCTGACCTTGATTGCCACTTGTTGCTTTCTGCAATTCCCAATTAAGTGCAGCTCTTCTTGTCAGGCAATGGGAGCCAAGAAGCAACCCCACGTTCACTTACAAATGATTGAATGATTTGTGCTTTTACTTTAGCTCTAAGATAGTGAAGATGAACGACCGCTCCTCCCTCCCTATCATCCTCAACATGGGTTGTGAACTGAGCCGACTGCTATAGACACTGCCCACACATGACTAAACACCCGAGTTATGACATTGTCAAGTTTGCCAAAGACACGACAGTGGTGGGACTCAACACCAAGGATGATGAGACGGTTTACAGAGGAGGCAAAAGAGCTTGAGGCCCTGTGCTAGGCAAATAACCTCTTCCTCAATAACAACAGAACAATGGAGATAGTTATCGACTTCAGGAGAATTTGCATCACTTACGTCCTTCTTTACATCAGTGGCAGAGCAGTGGAAACTGTGAGCAGTTTCAAACCGGGATTGCACATCTTGCACAACCTCTCGTGTTCCCAGAACACACTGCACACAATCAGGAAATCTCACCAATTTCTGGAGAGGCTAAAGAGAGCTGGACTGTGCACATCTATACTCATGTCATTTCACAGATGTGCAGTACAGCGCATCCTAACATGCTACATCACTGCCTGGTACAGAAACTGTATTGCAGTGAACAAGAAGGCTCTACAAAGGGTAGTCCAAACTGCCTAATGCATCACTGGCACCAGACTATCTGCCATTAAGGATATAAATACAGAATGGTGCTGAGAAAGGGCCAGTAACATCACCCAACCACCCGTTCAGAGACTGTTTGACACATTCCCTTCAGAGAAGAGCCTACGCACAGTAGCATCCACACCAGGACCACCAGACTCAAGAACAGTTACTTTCCCCAAGCAATAAGGCTGATCAACATCTCCGCCCACCAATCCAACTCTTCACACCCCCAACTACCACTAATTTATCATTTCCTGCCAGCCACCCTATGCATAGACACGCCTGTGCCTAGCTTCACTTTATGGATATACAATTAATCTATCTATATAAGCTATTTTATGAATTTATATTAATTCTCTTATTCTTATTCTTGTGTTCTTTATCTTAATGTGCTTTTTTTTTGTGTTACTTTGGATCCAGAGTAACAATTATTTTGTTCTTCTTTACACTTGTGTACTGGAAATTACATTAAACAATCTTAAATTGTGAATAAACAATCTTGAACATCTATGATACATACTAAATCACATTGCTATTTTTTAGCAACACACATCAAAGTTGCTGGGGAACGCAGCAGGCCAAGCAGCATCTGTAGGAAGGGGTGCAGTCGACGTTTCAGGCCGAGACCCTTCGTCAGGACTAACTGAAGGAAGAGTGAGTAAGGGATTTGAAAGTTGGAGGGGGAAGGGGAGATCCAAAATGATAGGAGAAGACAGGAGGGGGAGGGATGGAGCCAAGAGCTGGACAGGTGATAGGCAAAAGGGGATACGAGAGGATCATGGGACAGGGTCTATCCCTCCCCCTCCTGTCTTCTCCTATCATTTTGGATCTCCCCCTCCCCCTCCAACTTTCAAATCCCTTACTCACTCTTCCTTCAGTTAGTCCTGACGAAGGGTCTCGGCCTGAAACGTCGACTGCACCTCTTCCTCCTGATGCTGCTTGGCCTGCTGCGTTCACCAGCAACTTTGATGTGTGTTGCTTGAATTTCCAGCATCTGCAGAATTCCTGTTGTTTGCTATTTTTTAGTTTAATTCAGCCCAATGACAACTCACCTTCCACAATGGCAATATTCATGCCCCTGCCATAATTATTCTTCTCATCACCCAAGAGTCTGGTTAAGAACACATTCAAAAGTGAATTAATTAAAAATAAATTATTGAATTTATGTAACATCTTTTAATTCACCCTTTGACCATCTTAAAGCCCTTTACAGCTAATGACTTTCCTACTATCATAAAGTTCAAATGATGACGCTTTGTATGCTTCAGTGAAATCACCTCTCATTCTTCTAAACTCAGAAGGGTATAGGTGCGATCTGATTAGTCCTTCCCCTGTGGTCCCAGGAATTAAAATGACACAAACTTTTGAAGCAGGTACCACAGGCTCTTTGGCCAAATGATGTCAGTGCTGAACGTGATGCCAAATCAAACTAAATCTCTTCAACCTGCACATCATCCATATCCCTCCATGTATGTACGGGCAGGAGATACAGAAGTCTAAGTTGCACATCACATACTGTTACAGTATGTTATTCCTTTTTGCGCCTTGTAGCACATTGTGTGGCAACCTTACTATTTCTTTGGCATTCTGGAACTCTGTCTCAACAAGGTTAAGTTGCTAGCTCGATGCTTAACCCTGCACAGATGGAAAGCGTGCAAGGACCTGGCTGGATTTGAACCTGGGACCACTTGCCTCGAAGTCTGGTGTGGATGCCACTGCACTACCAGCCGGTCCTGGAACAGTTAGAATCCTATAACCATCAGGCACCTAAAGCAGTGTGGATACCTTCACTCACCTCAGCACTGAACTGACTCCATAATCTATAGACTCACTTTCAAGGGCTCCACAATTCATGTTCGCAATATTATTCATTTATTTATTATTTGCATAATTTATCCTCCTCTTCTGTACATTAGATGTTTATCAGTCTTTGTTATGTATATATAGTATTTCAGTCTGGGCACATGGCCAAGTGGTTAAGGCATTGGACTAGCGACCTGAAGGTCATGAGTTCGAGCCCCAGCCGAGGGAACGTGTTGCGTCCTTCAGCAAGGCACTTAATCACACATTGCTCTGCGACGACACTGGTGCCAAGCCGTTTGGGTCCTAATGCCCTTCCCTTGGACAACATTGGTGTCGTAGAGAGGGGAGACTTGCAGCATGGGCAACTGCCGGTCTTCCATACAACTTTGCCCAGGCCTGCGCCCTGGAGAGTGAAGACTTTCCAGGCGCAGATCCATGGTCTCGCAAGACTAATGGATGCCTTTACTTTACTTTATAGTATTTCATAAATTGTATTGTAGTTCTTTATTTTCCTGCAAGAAAATGAATCTCAAGTTAGTATATGGTAACATATACGTACTTTGATAATAAATTTACTTTGAACTTTCATCCCCTGCATATTTAAAAATTTGAAATGAAAACAAAATGTTGGAGATATATAACAGTCAGGCTGTGTAAGTGGAAAATGAATGTAAGAAATTCCAAAACTGTAATGGACACGTTGTTCTCGATCCTTCAGGACGGCCTGTAGAGGGGGAGGTACACGCATGGTGGTTCAGTTCAAGGACCTTTCATCAGATGATTTTTTAAACTGAAACATCATATGCTGAAGTGTTAATTTTGTTTCTCTTTCCACTAATGCTGACTGGCCTGTTGTGTATTTTAAGCATTTTCTACTTTACATCTCAGGAATTAATCTGGTAAACCTTCATGATCACGTCCCTCTTTCAGAAGGGAGACCAGACCTGTTCAGACCTTCAAATGCAGTCTCACCAGAGCACGGTGGAATTAAATCAAGGAGTTTGAGGAGATTTGGTAAAGATAGCTTCTTCTCCTCCACCATCAAATTTCAAAATTGTTCATGAGCTTATGAACACTACCTCACTATTTGCACTACTAATTTATTATTTATTTGTATTAGTTATAGTGATTTTTCTGTATTGCACTGTACTGCTGCTAGAAAACAACATATTTCACAATATATGTCAGTGGTAATAAATCTGATTCTCTACTTCTGTATTCAAATCCCCTCGTTATAAAAGCTAACACACAATACCTGTAAAAAGTATTCACCCCCCCCCTTTAAAATGACACATCAAATTATCGCTGGTGCAGCCAATTGGTTTTAGAAATCACATAAATAGTTAAATGGAGATCTGTTTGCCGTCAAGGTGTTTCAATTTTTTATAGTTAAAATACACCTGCTTCTGGAAGGTCACAACTGCTGGTGAGTCAGTATCCTGGGTAACATTACTCCATGAAGACAAAAGAACACCTCAAGCAACTCCCTGAAAAGGTTATTGAAAAGCACAAGTCAGGAGGTGGACACAAGAAAATTTCCAAGTCATTGGAGTACAATTAAGTTACTCATCAAAAAATGGAAAGAATATGGCACAGCTGTAAATCTGCTCAAAAACAGAGTGACCGTGCCAGAAGGGAACTAATAAGGGAGGTCACCATGAGACCTTGCAAATGTCACTCCACTCTTTAAGAAAGGAGAAAGGCAGCAGAAAGGAAATTATAGACAGGTTAGCCTGACCTCAGTGGTTAGGAAGATGTTGGAGTCAATTGTTAAGGATGAGGTGATGGAGTACTTAGTGACACAAGACAAGATAGGACAAAGTCAACATGGATTCTTCAAGGGAAAATCTTTTCTGACGAACCTGTTGGAATTCTTTGAGGAGATTATATGCAGGATAGATAAAGGGGATGCAGTGAATGTTGTATATATGGATTATCAGAAGGCCTTTGACAAGGTGCCACACATGAGGTTGCTTACCAAGTTAAGAGCCCATGGTATTACAGGAAAGTTACTGGCATGGTCATCAAGTACTCTTTGTAAGAGTTCATGAGTCCAGACCTCAATCCAATTGAGAATTTGTGGCTGGACTTGAAAAGGGCTGTTCACTCAGGATCCCCATGCAATCTGACAGCTTGGGCAGTTTTGTAAAGAAGAATGGGACACAACTGCAATGTACAGAGTGCAAAGCTGATAGAGTCCTATTTACAAAGATTCAAGGCTGTAATTGCTGCCAAATGTGCATCTACTAAATACTGACTTGAATGGGATGAATACCAATGCAATCAATTATTTTGTGTTTAATATTTGTAATTAATTTAGATCACTTTGTAAAGATCTGTTTTCACTTTGACATAAAAGAGTCTTTTTCTGTTAATCGTGTCAAAGAAAGCCAAATTAAATCCACTGTGATTCAATGTTGTAAAACAATAAAACATGAAAACTTCCAAGGGTGATGAATACTTTTTATAGGCACTCTCATGAACTCTAACAAAGAGGACAAGTGATTTGGGCTCAAGCAAACTCCACTATCTGCATGTTCCCTTTCAAGCTACACATCATCATGACTTAGAAATAAAATTGCAATTTCCTTGTCATCTATTGCGACTAAATCCTGGATCTCTCTCCCCAACAGAAATCCAAGAGGACAAAGAAAGTATTAAGCAACATACACAAAATGCTGGAGAAGATCAGCAGGTCAGGCAGCATCTATGTTATATTGAACATGCTGTTGAGGCCAGAATGTTTATATTGCTGGTCCAGTTTGCTTCATCATTCTATCCTCAGAACATTGATGTTAGAACATCAAATGTCAAGGGAGGTGGTTAGCATTTCATTGGAGACAACTAATTCCTGCCATGTGTGTCTCACAAATGTTGTTTTATATACCAGCCCAATCATACCCACCCACCTGGCTTCACCACCTGTCATCTTCTACCTCATCCTCCTTTCCCTCTCCACTACCTTTGTATTCTGGCATCTTACCCCTTCCTTTCCAAGTCTTGGTTAGTAAGTTGAGGACATGCTATGTTGGTGCCAGAAGCATGGAGACACTTGCAGGATTCCCTCAGCCCATCCTTGGACTGTGTTGGTCATTGAAGCTAAAACAATGCATTTCACTATATGTTCTGATGTTTCAAGGTCTATGTGACAAATAAAGCTAATATTTAAAAATCTTTGATATGTGAAATGAACTGTTTGAATACTTCTCACTGTGAAAATGAAGACCTCAAGTGGTGGCCAAGACCGCCGAACCTCAGTTCAGGAGCTCTTTAAATATTGAAATCCTGGGGTGCCAAAACTTGGCTGTCAATTAGTCTGAATCTATAAAGGGACCGTCCCAGCTATCCATATTCTGGACAGTTAGGAAGTTGGTGTGGCCGGGTGCATGTCGTAACTTTAAGGGTTATGGAAATAAGATGAGTAATGATTCACCGGCTATTTAGGTAGTGGTGTTCCAGATTTCGGATTTCAATTCCGGAGGCCGTGCTGTAAGGAGTCTTTGTATGTCCTCACCCTGGAATGTATGGGTTTTTCCTGGGTGGTCCAGTTTCTCCCACAGTTGAAAGACCTACCGGTTAGGTTAATTAGCCGTTGTAAATTGTTCCAGGGCTGTGTGTTTGTTGGGGCAGTTCGGCTTGAAGGGCCGGCAGGGCCTACTTTACCTAAAATAAATAGAGATTAAAGGCCTATTGCTCCTCTGATCCCTACAAGAACAGGTTGATTGAGAACAGAGATATTCAGCAGACTTCAGATGTTGTTAACTATGGCTCATTTCTGGGAAGCTTTAATGTATGGAGAACAAAAGCAACCAGGATTTGAGACATTATAAGAAAAATAAATACTGCATTATTCCAGCTGGTAGGCACACATTCACCATCACAACCCCTGTGTGAAGAGTGATTGAAATGGCATTTTACACAATCAAAGCCAAGTTGCTCTCAATCAGAATCAGAATCAGGTTTCTTATCACCGGCATGTGTTGTGAAATTTGTTAATTTAGCAGCAGCAGTTCAGTGCAATACATAATGTAGAAGAAGAAGAAATATAATAATAATAAATAAGTAAATCAATTACAATAAATGCATATTGAACAGATTAAAAATGGTGCAAAAACAGAAATAATATATATTAAAAAGTGAGGTGGTGATCAAGGGTTCAATGTCCATTTAGAAATCGGATAGCAGAGGGGAAGAAGCTGTTCCTGAATCGTTGAGTGTGTGTCTTCAGGCTTCTGTATCTCCTACCCGATGGTCACAGTGAAAAAAGGGCATGCCCTGGATGCTGGAGGTCCTTAATAATGGACACTGTCTTTTTGAGACACCACTCCTTGAAGATGTTCTGGGTACTTTGTAGACTAGTACCCAAGATGGAGCTGACTAGATTTACAATCCTCTGCAGCTTCTTTCGATCCTGTTCAGTAGCCATCTCCCCCACCCCACCCCACCCCATCATGCCAGACAGTGATGCAGCCTATCAGAATGCTCTCCACGGCACACCTCAATCAAAAGAGGAAAGAAATCACCATTACTTACACTTCATCTTCAAAGCAGATTTCTGGAGGCTTTTGCTTTTCACTGCCACTCAACACAAGGAAGGCAAAGGATCCTGAGGGACATGCTGTCCAATGGCCACATTTATGCTGTTTTGGGAAAGGTGCTGTGAATATAACAGGAAATAAAGAGTCACATCCCTCCAAACACAATACTTTCTAGTCTGAACTCTATGTAGCAGTATTTTTATTTTCTGGTGAAATTGTCCACAAGTAGGGAGAATCGTGTTCAGGAGAGAAAGATAACCAGTAATAGGAGTGGGGGTGTTATGATCACTCGAGTCGAGTATGATGTCCTCCCAAGTTATTCCTTTAATGGAAAATACGCAATCAATCATTCCCTTGGGAACTGTGGGGTGCAGAGTATCCTGACTGTCCCCCCTCGCTTTTCTCTGAGATCTTTCTCCCGCTGCACAATCAATCATCTCCTTGGGAACCATGGTGTACAAAATCCCTGGTCCCTAAAAGGTTTGATCATTGACTACTTTGTCTGAGCCTTAAGCCCCCCCGTGTGATAACTCAATGGGCTAGACCTGCCACCTAAACACCAGCAATATTGAGAAGAACACAGTTCTTGCATTTCCTCAGGTTGTCACTCACCAGTTTTCAAACAGTATGACAAATTAACCAGTCTTTGTATTTGTTGCTGGACGAAAAGTGAATATGGTGGGTTAACTGGTAAATGGCCCCAAGTGTGCAGCTGAGTTGTGGGCAGTTCATGGGAATATGAGGAGAATGAATTGAGTTTACTTGGGATTAATGTAAATTGGTGCTTGATAGTTGGCAAGGAGTTGGTGAGCAGATGTGCACATTGGAAGGGAGTGCCCAGACCTTCTATGAAACGTCCTCCCAAGAGTGTAAATGCAATCTTGATTAACCCCTCTCCTGATAATCTATTGCCTTAAAAGTGCAATACATTGTCAGCTGAGATTTTAACCTGGGGTTTAGCAACAACACTGCCAGAAAGAGCTTGCGTAAGTGCCAGTGTATTGGGAATTTCTACCCATGCCAGTGAATGAGGAAGTCCTGAAGTATTTGTGTGGGTTCTGCTGATGGGGCTCTATACCTGGCTGCCTGAGGCTGGAATTGAACCCAGGTCATCTGTACTGTAAAGTGTTGTGCTAGCCACTACACTACCGTGCCACCTCAAATGCTCATACAGTTAGTAGCTTTGAAATTTTACTGAAGGGCTCATATTGCCCAGCCACCAGTATTTTTATGGGTGTAACTTTTACTGTAATCCATTGCAACAGGGATTCCAATAGATAATTTCCAGAAAGTACCTGTTAAAATAGATAAAAGTCTTCCTCCCCAAAATAAAAGCTGGAAGAACTTTGTATTTTATAGAGTCAAAGAGCAATACAGTATGAATACAAGACCCTTGGCTCAACAAGCCCTTGCCAATCATGGTTGCCCACCCAACTAGAGCCAATTTCCTGCATTTGGCCTGCATCGCTCCAATCCCTGCCCCTCCATGTACCTATCCAAGTTCTTCTTAAATGATACTGTTGTACCTGCCTCAACCACTTCCTCCTGCAGCCCATTCCATATAGTCACCACCATCTGTATGAAACTGCTGCCCTTCAGACACCATTTAGATCTTGCCCTTCTCACCTTTAATCTATACCCCTTAGTTCTCGACTCCCCTACCTGGGGAAAAGACAGTTACCATCCACCTTATCTATGCTTCTCATAATGTATAATATTTCTATAAGGTCATCCTTCATCCTTCTACATTCCAAGGAATAACACCATAGACTGGCTAACCTCTCTCTTTAATGCAAGCCTCTAGTCCTGGTAACTAAGGAGCATAAAGTGCAAAAGCAAAGAAGCATTGATAAATTCAAATTAGCAATAACTAGATCACAAGGAGTGGAAAGGGACCATGAGAAATGAGGGACTTGATCTACAAGACCTGTTTAATACTCTCAAGTACTGTATAGACTGGGCTTGTGCATTTTATATCTGGAGTCATGGAAAACTGATGAAGATTTGCTGAGTAACACATTTATCCTGGGGTTCAAGGCATCTATATATCTCTATTGAACTTGAAGGCCAAGTGCAGGGTTAAAGGCAAGATTCTTAGCTGTGTGGAGAAACAGAGGGATTTTGGAGTCCACATCCATAGATCCCAAAAAGTTTCTGTGAAAGTTGTAAGGGTGGTTAAGAAGATGTATGGTGTGTTGGTCTTCATTAGTTGGAGAACTGAGTTCAAGAGGTAATGTTGCAACTCTACAAAGCTCTGCTTAGACCACACTTTGAGCATTGAGTTCAGCTTTGGTCATCTCATTATAGGAAGGATGTGGCAGCTTCAGGGAGGCTGCAGAGACATAACAGGATGCTGCCTGGATTAGAGAGCATGTCTTTTGAGGAAAGGTTGAGTGAGCTAGGGCTTTTCTCATTGAAACGAAGAAAGATGAGAGGTGACTTGATAGACATGTATAAGATGATTAGAGGCATAGATAGAGTGGACAGCCAGTTGCTTTTTTCCCAGGGTGGCAATGGCTAATATGAGAGGGAAAATTTTAAGTTGATTGGACGAAAGTATAGGGGGAATATTAGAGGTAGGTTTTTACACAGAGATGTATGCGCTGAATATGCTGCTGGTGTAGTGGTAGAGGCAGGCACGTTAAGGACTTAAAAAACTCTTAGGCGTATGGATGAAAAAAATATGAAGGGCTATGTGGGAAGGAAGCGTAACTTTAATCTTGAAGTAGGTTAAAAGGTCGGCAAAACATTGTGGGTCAAAGGGCCTGTGCTGTGCTGTACTGTTCTATGATCAAAATAACATGGCACCAAGAATTGACTTAGCCATTCCCTGTATTACACACCCAACGTTACTGATTGACTACTGCATGATGGTACAGGTTTAAAGGACCCAGTGTGTTGTTCCACTGCTGCTAAACCCCACTGGGGCTCAGAAGGCCAAGGAGCTCTGGTAAAAATGTTATAATAATGGACATCTGGAAATAGTGACTGGGAAAAGACTGTTCCTTTGAGCTACAATGAGCGACCTTTAAACCCGTTACAATAAGAATGAGGAGAGAAGATTTAGGAAGTTTCAAATAGCCGGCTGCAGTCTGGAATTCACTGCAACAGGAAGCATATGAATCAGAGGTCAGAAGATATTTTTCAAGACAAAATATTGGTGAAGTATTTAGTTTTGAGGATGATTCAGGAGCAGGGCAGTGAGATTAATCTCAGAATCGTGACATATTCTTCTTCTGCAAGAAATATCCATGATCCTATCCCATCTGCATGCATTGGTAGTCTGGGATGAATAATCACCCGCCACAAAGGCCTTCTCTGAATGCTGGCCAAGAAAGCTGGAATGTGCACTGCTGCAAAAGCTACGGACTAAACGATAGCTTTAATTTTACCTCTATGTTGGGGTTTCTGTCCTATCTTCTGAATCACGGTGAGGCTACGCTGTAGTGAGCCACTGAACATAGCGTCTGCTATTCCATAGCCAAGGTACCAGGCGGCAATCAGACTCACCAAAAGCATTGTATATCTGATAAGCCCTGTTAAAAACAGAAGTACCTTCAGCAAATTCAGAAGAACAAACTTTATATGAACAGAAGCACATTTTCTACAAAGACATATTGTACTGAATTAGAAAGAGCTACCTCCAATCAGTTAAGCACACGCTGGGAAAGATTTAGAGTATCATCAGATCTCAGCAAAACAAGCATCTGGGTGGTCGTTTCATTATAATGTTACGTAAATGGCAACAATGAATATCAATCGAGACAGGTTATATAAAAACAACCAAACATTTTTTAAACACGTATAAACGATAAGGGAAAAAAACAAAGGAAAACTTTAACCGGAAGTTAACAGATATGCAGCTGTTCACCAACTCGCCACTCGGCTCTGGTTCTTAAAGCGTTAAATGCGAAAACAGTTCTTAAAGCGATACAGTCAGATATAGTTCTTAAAGCGATAACTTCGAGAGTCCAACAGTTTTACACATTCAATTGGGAGAGACTTCTCTGGAGAAGGATTTCTTCACCGATGCACCTTTACTGCTGGTTCTGTCCACAGGATTCAAGAAAACAGTTTAAATCAACTGCCCTTAAATTCCTTTAGAGAGAGAGAGAGAGAGCACCTTTTTGCATGAACTCCTTGCTCTTTCTGGCAAGAGTTATCTCGATGCAGGTACTCCTCCAACGAAGACTCAATAAGGTCGATTCTTTATTAAACTGCCAAACGATGCCGACTTCTCTCGATCCTTCGATAAGTTCTTCACTCTCCCTTCAGCTGTTGGAATCGAGTAAATTGGTACATCCAGCCACAAATTTCCAGTCCAAATAATATGGAATCTTTCAACAGAACGCACAACCGTTTTAAAAATGAAACTGTGTCACAAAAACAAACGCAACAGAAATGGAGGCACAGCGCGTTCTACCTGGAAATCTACAAACTTAAAAACCCACTGCATCACCTGAGTCGACCCTTATATAGTTACAGGGCACATGTCATCACATGACCTCACATCGGCAGGAAAATCACATCAGGTGACCTCCAAAAGACCATTACAGCATTCTCACTAAAAGAAAACAGATCTCCTTGAGCATGTGACAGTAACAAGACACTTCAATCATGTTATTCATTGTTGTTCTCTCTTTTTTATTGCTTTCTTTAATGCTGCATCAGATCAGTTTCTTCCTTTACACTCCTGTACTGAAGAGTAAAAATAAACAATCTAGTATCTTGAATCTTAAAGCATTGATTGCATTGCATTAGGTGATCTAGGCAGTACACCTGCAAAAAGATATAGCAGCCTTGGGAACTGTTCTCCCAGAATAATATTCAGACACAGAGATTAATGTTATGAGGAAATACTGCAGGGCTGTAGTCATGAGCAGTTCTGATGACCCAAAACATTGAATAGTATTCCTCTCCACGGATCCTTAGCTCTTGTAGCATTTATGTTATTGTTTCAGATTCCAGCATCTACAGTATAATTTGTTTTCCACTGTAGTCCATGAAACGGACATGGCAAGAAGGCATGTGTATAGGGTTGAGTGGGATCCAGGATCAGCCATGATGAAATGGAGAGGACTCGATGGGCTGAATGGCCTAATTCTGCTCCTATGTCTTACGGAATTCAGATTAAAGTGTCCTTTGTCTGAATCGCAAGACCATAAGATATAGGAGCAGGGTTAGGCCATTTGGCCCATCGAGTCTGCTCCACCATTTCATCATGGCTGATCCATTTTCACTCTCACCCCCAATCTCTTACCTTCTCCACATATCCCTTCATGTCCTGAATAATCAAGAATCTATCAACCTCTGTCTTAAATATACCCAATGACTTGGCCTCCATAGCCACCTGTGGCACCAATTTCTACAGATTCACCTCTCTCTGGCTAAAGAAATTCCTCTTCATCTCCATTCTAAAAGGATGCCCCTCTAGCCTGAGGACGTGTCCTTTGTTCTTAAACTCTCCCACTATAGGAAACATCCTCTCATATTCATTTTTTAAAAATCATTCAAGATAGAGCAAGATGTTTATTAGATAGATGGAGATTAGGTACTTCCATTGATTGGGGATTGTGGGTCCATGAAGTCTCTAAATAAGAGGTAGGTCTTTCAAGATTAAGTTTGGAGATAGTTTTACTTGCAAAGCGTGACAGAGATTTGGAATCCTTTTCTGCAAATTGCAATTGATGACAGGTCAACTGTTCATTTTGAATTTGAAATTTGCAAGGCCTGTTATCAGGCCTTACTCTCAGGGATTATGGCAGAGCAGCAATGGCTGGAGTTTCTGGGAGCAATTTGGAAGGCACAGGACAAATACATCCCAAAGATGAAGAAGTATTCTAATGGGAGGATGAGGCAACTGTGGCTGACAAGGTGTCAAAGACAGCGTACAAGGAAAAGAGAGGGCATGTAATATAGCAAAAATCAATGGGAAGTTAGCAGATTGGGAAGCTTTCAAACCTGAAAGGACTGTAGGTGGATAAGTCATCTGGACCACACCCGAGGTTTTGGGGAGGGACTAGTAATAATTTTTCAAGAATTACAAGATTTTTGAATGGTTCTGGAGGAATGGAAAATTGTAAATGTCATTCCATTCTTTAAGAAGGGAGGGAGGCAGAAGAAAAGAAATTATAATCCAGTTAGCCTGACATCAGTGGTTGGGAAGATATTGAAGTCCATTATTAAGGATGAGGAGTACTTGGAGGCGCATGATAAAGTTGGCCAAAGTCAGCATAGTTTTCTTCCGGGGAAATATTGCCTGACGAATCTGTTGGATTTCTTTGAGGAAGTAACAGACAAGATAGAGAAAGGCAAAGAAGAGTCAATGTTTGCTTGATAAGGTGCAACATATGAGGCTGCTTAACAACGTAACAGCCCATGGTACTACCAAAAAGATACTATCATGGATTAAAAATTGGCTGACTTGCAGAAGGCAAAGAACAGGAATAAAGGGTGCCTATTCTGGCTGACTGCCGATGACTGGTTGTGTTCTACAACAGTTGGTATTGGGCCATCTCTTTTCACAGTGTACTCTAGGTCAACAAATTTGGATGATGGAATTGAGGGCTTTGTGGCCACATTTGCAGATGATACAATGATAGGTGGAGGGGCAGGTAGTGCTGAGGAAGCAGAGAATCTGCAGAAGGACTTAAACAGATTGGTAGAATGGGTAAAGAAGTGGCAGGTGAAATACAGTGTAGGGAATTGTATGGCCATGCACTTTGGTAGAAGGAACAAGGGCATAGGCTATTTTCTAAGTGGTGAGAACATTCAAAGTTCAAAGATGCAAAGGGACTTGGGAGTCCTTGTGCAAGATTCCCTAAAAAAGTTGGTTGAGAGGACTAGAATACAAGAGCAAGGATGTAAGGCATTGGTCAGACTGCATCTGGAGTACTGGAATCAGTTTTGGGCTCCTGATTTAAAAAAATAGGTGCTGGCATTCGAAAGGGACCCAAGGAAGTTCACGAGAATAACTCCAAGAAAGAAAGGCTTATTGTATGAGGTCTGTTTGATGTTTCTGGGCCTGGACTCAATAAAATTTAGAAGAATGGGAGTGGATCTCATTGAAACCTATTGAATATTGAAAGGTCTAGATTGAGTGGATGTGAAGAGGATGAGTCCAGAACCAGAGGGCACAGTCTCAGAATAAAAGAACGTCCCTTCAGAGATGAAGAGGAATTTCTTTTGCCAGGGGGTGGTGAATGTGTGGAAGTTACTGTCACAGACAGTGGTGGAGGCCATGATATTGTATTTATAAAGTGGAGGTTGATAGGTTCTTGATTAGTAAAGGCATCTAAGGTTATGGGGGAAAGGCGGGAGAATGGAGTTGAGAAGGATAATAAGTCAGCCATGATGGAATTGTAATTCTGCTCCTAAGGTCTTGTGGTCTTTTGGTCTAAAGGAATTTGGGCAAGGGTAGATTTGTGGAATAAGGTTATGTGAAGAACATAGAGTTATAGATTATAGATTAAAGAACATAGAGGCGGGAGGAGAAGATGGCGGCGCGCCTACGCGTGCACAGCCCTCCGGTGAAAAATGATATCGTATCTGTTAAATAGGGGCCGTGACAATTCTGATTTGATGGAGAATGGACATGAAAGCACAGAGGAACATCTGGAGAAATTTCTGAAATGCCCGTTCGCTGCTGTCGTTACTGTGTGGTCAGGAATCTTTCGGAGGGTAGGCCTCAAAATCCCCGGCCTTGCCTGCTTTTGGCGACCGAGAAGGAGGTCAAATTGTTCGGACAGAGATGGCGCTCAGTGCTCGGTGTCGGAGAGCCGATCAGAGCTTGAAGTTTTCGGATGACTCAGAGTCGGACTGTGGTCAGCATGGCAGGGAGAGTTTTTCTTCCTTCTCCCGTCTGCGTGAGATGTGGGACATTTGAGAAACTTCGGACTTTACTGTGCTCATGGACTTCTTCATCAAGTTATGGTATTGTTGCACTGTTGTAACTATATGTTATAATTATGTGGTTTTGTCAGTTTTTTCAGTCTTGGTCTGTCCTGTGTTTTGTGATATCACACCGGAGGAAATATTGTATCATTTCTTAATGCATGCATTACTAAATGACAATAAAAGAGGACTACATGTCTTCATAATCTAAATTTGAGGCATGAAGTGGACAATATTTAGACATTTAGAGAACCATGATACAGTATGTGTGTACTTCCTGACCAAGAACTTGGGTCTTTCTTTCACATACATGTGTTACAAATTTTGTAAACCGTTACTCTGTTGATATTTGCAATGTAATTTACTTCAAATTTCTCAGAGGTTCCAGGACGCAATTGAACACTTTAGCCAGGAGGTGGCACTCCAACAATTTTCTTAACTCCAAACAAAAAAGTTGATGGGAATGACAAGATAGAAGATTATTTAATTTTATTTTTAAAACATCCTTCACTCTAGTTCTGCACATCATTTGTCTGATTTCATTCTTGGCTTTCTCCTGTGGCTCAACAAGGTGCTTCATTGTTAATTGTTAGTTCTGCATTGTTGAAGCTGTCAAATTCAGATTAGTTTGTTGCCAGGGTGCAGTGAAATTCCTTGCTTATGTGAAACTCAGAGTAAAAAGTACATGTGGTAATAATAAATACTGTAATAATTACAGTAATAAGCACAAAACACGGATTGGAGCTCCCCCCCCCCCAACTTTTTATTTTAATGTCTTTCCCCTTCCTTCTCAGTCCTTGGGCCTGAAACGTCAACTGTTTATTCATTTCCATAGATGCTGCCTGATCTGCTGAGTCCCTCCAGCATTTTGTGCGTGTTGCTTTGGATTTCCAGTGTTTACAGACTTTCTCATGTTTAGGATTAGTACAATACCTTCTCTGCTACTTGCTACTGCCCAACACACTCAAAAAAAAACTGGATGTATATTCCTATTGCATTTTACACAATATTAACTTATCTCAAAGCCCATTGCCACCAAGATGGTATTTTAGAAGTGGTTAACAGGAATTACAGCAGTGTCTCTCCATTCCATATTGTGTTGAATTTATTGCACTGTTAACTCCGTAAACATTATGCGAGCAAACAACTTCACTACTCCCTGGTGTACGTTACAATAAATTAATCTGAATCTGATTTTCAGACTCAGAAGGACTCCAGGTCATTCTCCAGGGAAGCCAGCACACAAATAAAGTTGGTCTGACAGGACGTTACCTCAACAATGCCACGCAGAATTTACCTTGGTTTTACATTCAGGTTTTATCACATACGTTCACAATTCTGGGTTTCATCTTAGCATTTTAGCACAGCAGGAGAAATTTATTGTTCATTTTTAAGTAGTACTATTTGGCCATCCTCTTGAGAAGCAATACTGTCTAGGGTCAGGAAGCCCATTTTTGACTTCAAGCTACTCTGAAGAAAGAGCACTGCCAATATTAAACCAAGCCTCCAGCCATCTGACCTGATCAATGCAGTTGTGGAAACATTATATGTAGATGAGGTTGTCACTAAGTGGCAAAGCCATAAGGCATTGGAGCAGAATTAGGCCATTCAGTCCATCAAGTCTGTTCAGTCAGAATTAGGCCATTTGGTCCATCAGGTCTGTTCCAATTTTGATGACAGGACCCACACTTGTATTTATAAGCAATATAAACACTACAAGGCAGTAGAGTTTGGATGTGTCACAGAGATGAAGACATAAACCCTATTCTTCAGGTTCCACCTGAGTAAGATCCCTTCCCGAGCTGTCTTTTCGTGCCAGATGGTGTGTTCCTCTGCAACTCATTGGTATGGCTTTCTAGCTTGTAAAAATTGGAAGTGCTTGGAAATCCTGTGTAGAATTACTATTTCTCTAAGAATTTACTCTTCAGAATAAGTTAAAATAAAATATCTGCAGTTATCTTGTTTTTTTAGCTGGAAACATCTACATTCTTTGGTTTGGATAGGGTGTTTCTTTGGTTTGGATAGGGTGTCACCACTCAAAATAATGACTTTCGGAAGTCATTCCTGCCTGTGGCCATCAAACTTTACAACTCCTCCCTTGGAGGGTCAGACACCCTGAGCCAATAGGCTGGTCCTGGATCTATTTCCTGGGGTAATTTACATATTACTATTTAACTATTTATGGTTTTATTACTATTTATTATTTATGGTGCAACTGTAACGAAAACCAATTTCCTCTGGGATCAATAAAGTATGACTATGACTATGACTATGATTATTGATAGGTAACTGTTCAGAGAATAAACTAATTAAATAAATTAGTCTTTGCATTGATATATACTCAGTGACCACTTTATTGAGCACACCTGTATGCCTTGTAATCAGCCAATCACAAGGCAGCAATTCAATGCATAAAAACATGCAGACATGGTCAAGAGGTTCAAGAAGACAAACATCAGCCTGGGTAAGAAATGTAATCCAAGTGACTTTGACTGTGGAATGATTGTTGGTGCCAGAGGGGGTGATTTGAGTATCTCAGAAACTGCTGATCTCTTGTGATTTTCATGCACAACAGTCTCTAGAGTTTACAGAGAATGGTGCGATAAATGGAAAAACATCCAGTGAGCAGCAGTTCTGTGGGTGAAAATGCCTTGTTAATGGGAAAGGTCAGAGGTCAGACTGGTTGAAGCTGACTGGAATGTGGCAATAACTCAAAGAACCACATGTTACAACAGTGGTGTGCAGAAAACCCTCTCTGAATGCACATGTTAAACCTTGAAGTGGATGGGCTACAGCAGCAGAAGACCATGAACATACACTCAGTGGCCACCTTATTAGGTACAGGAGGTACCCAATAAAGTGATCACTAAGTGTAATATAATCTCCCTAAATTAAAGGTACTGATATACAGTACACTATAAGATTTAAGGTCTTAGTACAAGTTTAAGACTCTAGAACTACTCCTCTTAATTTGGGGCAGCATGATGGCATAGTGGATACCCCAATGCAGAGGTTCCAAAGTTGGGGTCCACAGATGCTTGATGGTATTGGTCCATGGCATAAGAAAGGTTGGGAATGCCTGCCCTGATGCTATTGCAGCACCAGTGAAGCAGGTTCAAAGTTCAAAAAGAAGTTCAAAGTAAATTTATTATCTAAGTACATATATGTCACCATATACAAACCCGAGATTCATTTTCTTGTGTGCATACTCAAGAAATTCAATAACCATAATAGAATCAATGAAAGACTGCACTCAACAGGGCGGCAACCAGCGTGCAAAAGACAACAAACTGTGCAAACACAAAATGAAAGGGAAATAGTAATTTATTTTTAAATCTTTTTTATTAATTATTATTGAAAATCAACAAAAATACATTAGTCCAATCAACATATCAATATGTACAATAAGAGTTAAACTATCAAATAACTGATTAACCAAGCTAAACAGTATACCAATAGTAATAACAAAAACCAAAATGTTAAAACTTTTTTTTTTGGAAAAAAGAAAGAAGGAAAAAAGAACCCCTACTAACTAAAACAAAAAAAAACCTGCTACCGAAAAAAAAACAAGAAAAAAAACCCATTGGGAGCACAACCCCAGAGCTATACGCCAAACCAGCTTCCATAAAAGAAAAAACATCAATCCACCAACCAAAGGGAAATAATAATAATAAGGCAATAAATACTTTTGCTATAACCATATTAACGTATTCTTTCGGCATAAAATTTCTGGGTCTGAAATCAATTTGGAAAATTTATGAAGAAAAATAAGAACTGAAATGATAAAATTAAAAAGCACTATATACACTTAAATTAACACTACCCAGGACAGAAGCGGGATGAGAAATAACAGACATTAAAAAAAAACTTACACAACAGTCAGATAAAACTTCTAAGGATGTAATTTCATCAACAAAAACAGGATTCAGTACTCTATGCAATTCTGATAAGAAGTCCACACCACCAAACTTAAATGAAAGCGCAAATTAAAAAAAATTAAGAAATTATCACTACAGAAGAAAAGTTAACCAATGGAAGGGCATGTCTTTGGGCAATATAGAGAGGTACGGCACAGAAACAAGCCCTTCAGCCCACTAGTCCATGCCAAAACCATTTAAACTGTCTACTCTCATTAACCTGCACCGGGATCACAGCCTTCCATATCCCTACCATCCATGTATCAATCCAAATTCTCCTGAACATTGAAATTAAGCTCCCATGTACCACTTATGCTGGCAGCTCATTCCACACTCTCACAAACCTCTGAGTGAAGAAGTTTCCCCTCATGTTCCCCTTAAACTTCTCACCTTTCACCCTTAACCTATGACCTCTGGTCATAGTCCCAGACAACCTCAATGGAAAAAGACAGCTTGCACTTACCCTATCTATACCCCTCATAATTTTGTATACCTCTATCAAATCTCCTCTCAATCTTCTACGTAGTAAATAATACAGTCCTAACCTATTCAATCTTTCCCCATAACTCAGGTCCTCCAGACCCGGCAACATCTTTGTAAATTTTCTCTGCACTGAGTAATAATAGTAAACATAAAATATCTATACCAGAACTTCCATCCCCTGATGCAGGATTTTGTTCCAGCACATTGATAAGTCCTTTCCTCCTATAGATGCTGTCCAACCTGACAGCTGATTGTTTATTTCCCCCATATTTCCATCGCCTGCTCGGCTGGAAATAATCCCATTCCCTCTAAAGCAATCCATCACTGCCTCCTCAAAGGCATCTAGAAACAGGAGACGAAATGTTGGGTCATTCTGCGAAGCACACATCCTTTGAATTTATACATCCATATATTATCAAGAGATGTGGCTTTGCATAATTATTCTATGTATGTATGTATATATATATTTATTTATTTATTGATTGATTGGGATATAGCATGGAATAGGCCCTTCCGAACCTTCGTGCCGCACCACCTAGCGTTCCCCCAATTTAGTCCTAGTCTAATTATGGGATAATTTTCAATAGCCATTTAACCAACCGATACTGCTTTAGACAGTGGGAGGAAACTGCAACACCTGTGGGGTCACGTACAAACTCCTTATAGACAGTGGTGGGAGCTGAACCTGTGTCGCCTATACTGTGCTACCGTGCTGAATATATACATGCAGTACCTATAGAAAGTATTTACCCTCCTTGGAAGTTTTCATGTTCTATTGTTTTACAACATCGAATCACAGTGGATTCAATTTGGCTTTTTGATACTGATCAAAAATACTGATCACTTTCGTGTCAAAGTGAAAAACAAATTTCTACAAAGCAGTCTAAATTTATTGCAATCATTAAACACAAAATAATTGCTAGCATAAGTCTTTACCCGCTTCAAGTTAGTATTTAGTAGATGCACCTTTGGCAGTAATTACAGCCTTGAGTCTGTGTGGACAGGGCTCTATCAGCTTTGCACATCTGGACACTGCAATTTACCCCCATTCTTCTTTACAAAGCTCAAGCTGTCAGAGTGCATGGGGATACTGAGTGAAAAATCCAGCCACAAATTCTCAGTTGGATTGAGGTCTGGACTCTGACTCAACGACTCCAGGACATTAACTTTGTTATTTTAAGTCACTCCTGTGTTTTGGCTTTAAGCTTGGGGTCATTGTCCTGCCGGAAAACAAATCTTCTCCTAAGTCACAGTTCTCTCACAGACTGCATCAGGTTTTCCTCCAGGATTTTCCTGTATTTCGCTGCATTCATTTTACCCTCTACCTTCACAAGCCTTCCAGGGCCTGCTGCAGTGAAGCACCCCCACAGCATGATGCTGCCACCACAGTGCTTCACAGTAGAGATGGTATGTTTTTGATGACATGCGGTATTTGGCTGATGCCAAATGTAGCATTTAGTCTGATGACCAGAAAGCTCAATTTTGGTTTCATCAGACTATTGAACCTTCTTTCAGCTGACTTCAGAGTCTCCCACATGCCTTCTGGCAAACTCTTATCTGTATTTCATTTGTATTTTTTTCCAACAGTGGCTTTCTCTTTGCCACCCTCCCATAAAGCTGCAACTGGTGAAACACCTGGGCCACAGTTGCTGTATGCGCAGTCTCTCCCATTTCAGCCTCTGAAGCTTCAAACTCCTCCAGAGTTGTCACAGGTCTCTTGGTGGCCTCCCTCACTAGTTCCCTTCATGCACACTCACTTTGTTTTTGAGGCCAGCCTGCTCTAGGCAGATTTACAGCTGTGCCATATTCTTTCCATTTCTTGATGATTGACTTAACTGTACTCCAAGGGATATTCAGTGACTTGGAAATTTTCTTGTGTCCATCTCCTGACTTGTGCTTTTCAATAACCTTTTCACAGAGTTGCTTGGAGTGTTCTTTTGTCCTCATGGTGTTGTTTATGCTAGGATACTGACGCACCAGCATCTGGCCCTTCCAGATACAGGTGTAGTTTTAGTGTATTCCCCACAATCAATTGAAACATCTTGACTGCACACAGGTGATCTCTATTTAACTAATTATGTTACTTCTAAAACCAACTGCCTGCACCAATGATGATTTGGTGTGCCATAGTAAAGGGGGTGAATAGTTATCAATTATTATGTGTATTATATTTGTAATTTATTTAGATCACTTTGGAGACATCTGTTTACACTTTGACACAAAAGAAACTTTTACTGTTGATCAGTGCTAAAAAAGCCAAATTAAATCCACTGTGATTTGATGTTGTAAAACAATAAAACATGAAAACTTTCGGGGGGGTGGTGGGGCGCGTGGTGGTGAATGCTTTTTATAGGCACTGTAAATACGTACAGATAGGTTAATTGGTCATTGTAAATTGTTCTGTGATTAGGTTAGGGTCGGGGTTGTTGAGTGTTGCTGAGCAGTGTGGCTCTATATATACACACACACACACACACACACACACACACATACACACACACACACACACACACACACACACACATATACACACACACACACACATATATATATATATAGGCCGGCATAATGGTACAGCTGTTTCTCCACCATTGTGATGATCTACGTTCAATCCTAACTTCATTGGCATCAGACTTACCAGAACTTCATTCTGTAACACAGGCATTAATGCAATGTTTTACAGCACCGGCTGTAAGATCGGGGTTTGATTCACATTGCTCCTGTAAGGAGTTTATACATTCTCCCCTTGACCGTGTGTGTTTTCTCCAGATGCTCCAGTTTCTCCCCACGTTCCAGGGATGTACAGGTTAGAGTTAGTAAATTGGGGTCATGCTATGTTGGCACTGGAAGTGTGGTGACATTTGCAGCCTGCCTGCAGTGTAATCCTGGACTGTGTTGGATGTTGACACAAAATCAGCACATTTTTGTCATGGTCCGGTCCATGAAATCCGCATTCTGGTTCACGGTCCGGTTCATCGATCCTTATTCCGGGTTTTCCTGTTTTCCCTTGTCCCATTGGGTGCCTTAATTGAGGCACCTGATTCTCATTTTGGGCTAGCACATAAATACCTTTGCAAACCAAGGATTCCCTGCTGAACTGTTCCCTTCCCTTCCCCATCCGAATTCCTGACAGTTCCCTCGGCAGTCATCCTGGCCCTGTGTCCAAGAAAGGGTCCCAGCCCTGCTTCCTAGAAAGCATCCCGGCCCTGCGTCCTAGGAGGGTCCCAGCCCTGCACTCCAAGAAGGGTCCTGGCTCTGTACCCAAGTGTCTAATCAAGCCGAGTCCAAGAGCTGAGCCAAACCTAGTCCAAGAGTCACATCTGTGCTGGAGATTTCTCGTCTAGTCCAAGCCACACCCAGGAGCCTCGTCCAGTCCAAGCTACGTCCAAGTATCTCGTCTAGTCCAAGCTAAGTCCTAGAACCTCGTCTTGTCCAAGCTTAGTCCAAGAACTTCGTCCTGTTCAAGTCATGGCTTTGTGTTCTCGTCCTGTGCTGGAGTTCCCTCGTCTAGTCCAAGCCACATCCAAGAATCTCATCGAGTCCAAGCCACGTCCAAGTATCTTGCCTAGTCCAAGCTAAGTCTGAGAACCTCGTCTTGTTCAAGTCATGGCTTTGTGTTCTCCTCCTGTGCTGGAGTTCCCTCGTCGGGTCCAAGCCTAGTCCAAGAACCTCGTCCTGTGCAGGAGTTTCACGTCCAGTCCTGTAGTCACGTCTTGTCCTCGCCTAGACCTGGGGACTGAGCCCGCGTCAAGACCCAGGTTCCGGGTCCCCGTCCAGCCTCTGGCTCGGAGTCCTAGCCCAGGCTCCTAGTTCCAAGTTCCTTGTCTTGGTCCCGCTTTCCTAGTCTTAGTCCTAGCCCAGGCCCGATGTCCTTGTCTCGTCCAGGGCCTGTGTCCATGTCCCGCGTCGTTTCTTCCTGACTCCCCTTGCTTCCTTGATAAACCTTGTCCTGTTCCTAGTACTTCAGTGTCTGTGCCTTGCATTTGGGTCCGCTCCCAACGCCCCCTTATGACAATTTTATTGCATGTTTCGATGTTTTTGTGATAAACACGGCCAATCTTTATCTTTGAATACAGACTTCATCAGAAAATATGCAGAGAACTGTGTATCAAAGAAGTTAATCCAGGTCTTCCCCATACGGAAACCACGGACAAACACAGAGACCCAATTCCTACTGAACTTTTTTCTTTTATCTCAATACGTGTAACAATAATAGATCAGCCATAGTCATAAGACATAGGAGCCAAGTGAGGCCATTCAGCCCTGCTTTACCATTCAATCATGCTGATTTACGGTATTTTCACTCTCAACCCATTCTCCTGCCTTCTTCCCATAACTTTTGATGCTTATACTAATCAATAAATGATCAACCTCCATTTTATATAAATACTTGGCCTCTACTGCCTTGACAATGAATTCCACAGATTCATCATCTTTTGGCTAAAGAAATTCCTCTTCATTTCTGTTCTAAAGGGATGTCCTTATATTCTGTGGCTGTGCCACCTGGCCCTAGACTCCTCCACTATTGGAAGGAGCCTGTCCATGTCCACTCTATTTCGGCCTTTCAATGTTCTAATGATATTGCCACTCATTCTGCTAAACTGCAGTTGAGTTCAGACCCTGAACTATCAAACGCTCCTCATACATTGACCCTTTCATTCTTGTGATCCTCTTCTGGATTCTCTCCAATAAAAGTACATCCCTTTCTTAGATAAGGAGCCCAAAGCTGCTGAAAATACTCCGGACAATGCCTTATAAAGCTTCACTACCTGTGGTTTGTGCAGACTTTAGCGTTCTCCCTATGAATCCAGGAGTCTGGTTTCCTCTCAAATTCCAGACACCTGCACAGATATCCCACCCTGCAAAAACTCATTTCAGGGAGGTAGCACCCCCGCCCCCTGCAACCCCATATTGCCCCCCCACCCCCGGTTGACCTCCAAGGGTGTATGTAATACTTTGTTTAGTGATTTTGTCTAATCTATAAAGCAAGTTGGGTATATGCAGAAAATGTGACATTAAAATATGTACTTACATTATATTAACATTTTTTTTCTCTATTACAACTTTAAGCAAGTCTACAGGGAGTTTGGCCTCATCACGTAGGACAGGGGTGCCCAACCTTTTTTGCACCGCGTACCGATTTAATATTGACAATATTCTTGTGGACTGGCCGACTGGGGGTGGGGTGGGGTGGGGGGGTGTTGATAATCACGACCGGAATATAGGTGATAAGTCAACTATGAGTCACTTATAAGTGGCTAATACATTCAATTTCGTTTCTAAAAGGGTTTATCTAACCAATTTAATATTAAACACTCAACACATATTTTCCTCGCATGAATATAGTGATAAGTCAATAGCATCATAACATTTTAAGTAACGTTTGGATATTAAACACACCGCATATTTTCCCCGTATGAATCATTGCAACAGACCAATATCGCTGAATCAGTGGGAGCCCTGGGCTTGTTTCCCCGCAACAAGACAGTCCTATCAAGGGGTGACGGGAGACAGCGATACTCGAATGGGGTTCCTTATGTCCAGTCTATTCCGCAATTTAGTTTTCGTTACATTCATCGCAGAGATATGTTGGAAATGGAAGCAACGTTTTCAGTGCTTTCGTGGCTATCTCAGGATATTGAGCCTTGACTTTGATCCAGAATGCCAGCAGAGACGTTATGTCAAACATACTTTTCAGCCCACCGTCATTTGCAAGCTCGAGGAGTTGATCTTCTTCCCGTGCTGACATGGATGACGCGCGGGTAATGACCTCGCGTGCACTCGTTCAACAATGTGTGACAGGGAATGAGGAAAGGTGCAGCTGAATCATATCACCAAATCATATAGTTTCCTTGCGGCCCGGTGGTTGGGGACCAATCTTAGCACAAAGAGAGACCAATCAGGATGATCGCTCTCCCTCTCCCTTTCTTTCTCAAAAAATCGATTTCCGGGATATTGTATATAATTTCCGGGCATCAGGGAGCCACTATCGATATGTGGGGAGACTCCCGGAACTTCCGGGAGAGGTGAAGTGTCTGCTTGCAGGGTAGTAGGCTAACTGGTCACTGTAAATTGCCCTTAGTGTGTAGGTGAGTGGTAGAATCCAGAGGCAATATATGGGAACACAGGCTACAAATGATTCAACTGCTGGAAGAACAGCGATTCGGCGACAACGCTGGAGGGCAATGGAGGTAGGCGGTACGCACATGGTGGGCCGAATGATCTCCACCTGAGAATTTGCATGTATGAATAATCAGGTTCGATGGCGTATTTTTAAAACGAAGCGAGACGCCCGCACAAAGGCTGCTGGACGTCCTTGGTTAGATTGCAATGTGTGAACACAGAAAGTTTTACAGCGTGTCAGTGCGTCCCACGGCTCAGAGCTGGGCACCATAATTCCCAATTCTCCGCACACATTTCATTACCTGTACACCCTGTTGGGGAGACTTGGCAATTAAAGGCGGAAACAACCCAACCAACGCAAGGTGGGGGGGGGGGGAGGGAATGGCAACGGCTGGGCGACGTCCTTGTTCTGTGCGGCATCAAACGAGAGTGGACTGCCAAGAGCTGTAAAATGATTCGGGTAGGGGTGACCAGAAGTTGCTGACGAGCCAGCGGTGCGATTTGCGACTTACCACTCACTAGAACTCGCGGCGGCGCCTTCATCCCTCCGCTCACTCGTCCGCCGAGGCGCTAACTTGGTTTCTCACAAGGGAGGGTGGCGATCAGCGGCCAAGACGGCGCTGCACAGACTCCCCGGCTGCCTCTGGAATCCGACCTTTGGCTGGACACGGAAAGCAAGTTCTCGCTGCGACTGTTGGGACGTATCAGTGGGCAGGTTTCATTTCCTCCTACGCGTCAGGGAGGGACTGGGGCAGGGTAATTGCCTCCCTAGTGCAGGTATGGCAGGAGAATGCCGCGTCGATGATAATCCGAGCAGCAATTTAAACTGTGGTGATGGAATGATCTGGAATGATCTGAGTAAGGACATAGCTAGTGGGCTGAAAAGACTCCTTCCACAGGACAAGAGGAAAGACATTTAATAGAGATTTATGAGGTAATTTCCGCACACAGAGGATAGTGAATGAGCTGCCAGAGGGAGTGGTAGGGGCAGGTACAACTTTGCAGCATTTAAGAGGGTACATGGAGGTGAGGGGCTTGGAGGGTAACCAGGTGAACGAGCAGGACAACACTGTCATCAAAGTTGGGCCAAAGGGCCTGTTTCGCTGTGTTGTTCAATGAACAGGACACTAAAGGCCAATTTATACTTAAGCGTCAAATCGACGCCGTAGGTACGGTGTAGCCGCGTACCCTACACCGTAGCCTGACACGCACCTCCCAAACAATGTAATTACATGTCGCAGCGACACAGACCGCAACAACTGTGATTGGTCTGCTTGGTAGCATCGCATTTCCTCCTACACTGCAATAGCTTCCCATTGGGCGACTGAAGGGCAGGGAAGGAACTCTGGCGTCAATGCTTTCCATAAAGCTTTACAGACCTCCGAAATTATGGAGGACCCTGTGCTTGATCCCAGTTTGTTGCTAGCTACTGCAGCCTGTTGACTTCCACCTGAAGCTAAAACTCGAATGGTGATTGCCAGTCTCTGAGTATACTGTGCGTACACAGATGCGAAATAAATGGTTGCAGACGATGAACCAATTCGTCAAATCTACCTGCCGATATCCGAAAATATTTGAAACGCATTTCCTTGTCCATGTCTCTCAGTGGCCGGACAAGCACAGAAAATTCACCCTCCTTCAGTTTCAGTCGCCATTGTTTGAAGTTTCAACATGAAGAGACTCAACACAGTGACATAGAAACCCCAGTGCCAACTAGCATTTTGGCACTGAATTGCAGAGCGATGCAGACACACCAATGCACAGGTATAAATACTCACAACGGCTACGGCATAAACTAGTACACACAAGTATAAATCAGCCTTAACTCTGATGCAGGTTTGCATCCTGAAACATTGGCAGTTCCTCCTCTCCACTCATATGCTGCTGGACCTGCTGAGTTTTCCAGTAGATTGTTACTTTCTTGTAAATGTCATTGAAATCTGAGAGTTTATAATAGAGTTACACAGCAGAAAAATAGGTGCTTCAGCCTGTCTCATCCAAGAACTCTAGCTAGTTGGTCTCATATGCAACATTTGCCCCATCTCTCTCTAAATTGTTCAGTGGATATATTTGAAGTGGAGGCAGATAGGTTTTGGATTAGTAAGGGTGTCAAAGGTTATGGGGAGAAGGCAAGAAAATGCGTTTGAGGAGGATAATAAATCAGGCATGATCGAATGGTGGAGCATACTCAGTGAGCCATTTGGCCTAATTCTCCTCTTGTCTTATGGTCTTAAAGTAGTTATGGAAAGAGGCATAACTGGTCCACATGTTCAAGATCTAAATTAGGGCAAGGCAAATTTTGACGGTATGAGACAACAGCTTGCCAAGGTTGTTTGGATTAGATTGTTTGCAGGCAGAAGAATTGCAGTGGGAGGTTTCAAAATGTGAGGTAGGTTGCTCTGCATGTTTTCTGTTAGTGAAGAGCAAGGCTGGCAAAGGTAAAGAGCCCTGGACGATGAGGGCATGGAATAAGCAGGCATCGGTCACCTACAGGCAGCTGGAATTAAGTAAATCCCTGGAGGAGTATAAGTGATGTAGAGGTGTCCTCAAGAAGGAAATCAGGAAGGCAAAAGCAGGAAGAAAAGATCAGGGAAAACCCAGAGATTTTATAGGCATGTTAAAGGAAAAAGAGTAACTAGGGAGAGGCTGTGGCACCTCAAAGATCAAAGGAAACACGTTGGTGTGGAGCAGCAGAACCCCGCAACCAGGGGTCTTTTTAAAAGGAAAAGAAGATATTTTATCAGTTAGTATGTGGTTCCTTGTCCTGTGAAACTCAGACTGAGTTCTGTGCATCGTGAGTGATTTCAGTTCTTCAGGATCCTGTACAGTTTGCCTGAGCTCTTGTTAGTTTTGCTGGTTAATTTCTGTGATAAATCTTTTGTTTCGTTGGAGTCGCCGAAGCCTCTGTGATTCCTGCACTCGAGTTCGCTAGAGACCCTTATATGGGCAAGATCTTTAATGAATATTTCTTATCCGTTTTCACCGTGCAGAAAGAGTTGAAGACTTGGAACCAGGAAAAATAAATGGGGTGGTTTTTGGAATGAACTGCAGTGGCGGGGGCAGGGGGGGGGAGGTAGGGCTGGATGCCTTGAAAAGTATGAAGGTAGACAAATCTCCAGGACCTGACCATGTAAATCTGAGAACACTGTGGGTGACTAGAGATTAAATTACGGTTTGCAATTTGCCAGGACATTGTAGTGAAGCCATTTTCTGGCATATCTGATCTTGGTCAGAGGAGGCCAATTCTACAAATTTACCAAATATCGGCAGGAGGAGAGAGAGCAGCGTGCCTGTGCGTGTGCAGCCCTCCGGTGAAAAGTGATATCGTATCTGTTAAATAGGGGCCGTGGACAATTCTGATTTGATGGAGAATGGACGTGAAAGCACAGAGGAACATCTGGAGAAATTTCTGAAATGCTCGTTTGCTGCTGTCGTTACTGTGTGGTCGGGAATCTTTCGGAGGGTAGGCCTCAAAATCCCCAGCTTTGCCTGCTGTTGGCGACTGAGGTTGAGGTCGAATCGTTCGGACAGAAATGGCGCTGTACTCGGTGTTGGAGAGCTGATTAGAGCTCGAAGTTTTTGGATGACTCAGAGTCGGACTGTGGTCGGCATGGCAGAGAGAGTTTTTCTTCCTTCTCCTGTCTGCATGAGATGTGGGACATTTGAGAAACTTTGAACTTTTACTGTGCTCATGGACTTCTTCATCAAGTTATGGTATTGTTGTACTGTTGTAACTATATGTTATAATTATGTGATTTTGTCAGTTTTTTCAGTCTTGGTCCTGTGTTTTGTGATATCACACCGGAGGAAATATTGTATCATTTCTTAATGCATGTATTACTAAATGACAATAAAAGCATTCTTCAGATTCAGATTTAATTATCACTTGTACATTAAAACCTACAGAGAAATGTATCATTTGCCTTAACAAATAACACACGCCAGGATGTGCTGGTGGCAGCCTGCAAGTGTTGTCATGCATTCTGGTGCCAACATAGCACATCCCCAATGCTCTGCAGGAGCACAGAACCAAAACACATTAAGCAACAAATCAAAACAAGCCCCATTCCTCTTTCCCACCCATGTAAAGTTCAATGACCCCAGGACAGGTGTCTTCAGCCTTCAGCTTGCAGTGGACTCACAGATTTGCATTTGTTCGATATCTCCAAAAGGATACCTTTAAATCACCCCAAAACTGAGAGAATACCAACCCACATCTACTGAACCTGTCCCTATATTTTACCCCTCTAGCCTCCAATGTCAGCCTATGCTTCATAAAGCTCAGTGTGCAAAACTGAGTATATTTAAACCAACACACACAAAGTGCTGGAGGAACTCAGCAAATCAGGCAGTGTCTACGGAGGGGAATAAACAGGCGACATTTTGGGCTGAGGCCCTTCATCAGAACTGTCTGACTTGCTGCTGAGTTTCTTCAGCCTTTCGTGTGTGTGTGATGCTGAAGATCTTCAGCATCTGCTGAATCTCTTGTGTTTCCATTTACTCCAAATAATGTGTTCAGGCAAGCTGGCTTGTAACTACACCCTGAGCAGAAGGACAATGTTTTATTAGGGAAATGCCGGAAAAGAAAGGAATAATTCTTCATGGAGGAAGTTCCATATTACATATCAATGTGCATTTTTTTTCTAATACTGGTGTGTTCATAAAGTGGGATTGTTTGTATGTTGTACCCTTATCTTTAAGCTAATTCACCCTTGCCACATACTTTTCCCCTAGGTCTTACTTTTATTTTCTACTCACTGTATTGTGTGATTATTTTTATTCATAATTAAAATATACAAAAAAGAAACAGCGATAAACTTTTATATTCATGATTATTACATTCAGTTGTGTTAACTTATTGTTTGAAACCATAGCTCCGTTGTTACTTATGTCAGCCACTGAGGAGATATAGAAATCTATGGAATTTGTTGCCACAAGCGACTGTGGAGGTCAAGTCATTGGGTGTATTTAAGGCAGAGATAGATAGCTTCTTGATTAGCCAGGGCATCAAAGGGTGTGGGGTGAAAGCAGGGGAGTGGGGATGACTGGGAGAATTGGATCAGCCCATGATTGATTGGCAGAAAAGACAATGGACTGAATGGCCTACTTCTGCTCCTATATCTTATGGTCTTATACATTGTGTTGGCGTGTGGCCAAGTGGTTAGGGTGTTCATCTAGTGATCTGAAGGTCGCTAGTTGGAGCCTTGGCTGAGGTAGCGTGTTGTGTCCTTGAGCAAGGCACTTAACCACACATTGCTCTGCGACGACACTGGTGCCAAGCTGTATCGGCCCTAGTGCCCTTCCCTTGGACAACATCAGTGGCGTGGAGAGGAGAGACTTGCATCATGGGCAACTGCCAGTCTTCCATACAACTTTGCCCAGGCCTGTGCCCTGGAAACCTTCCAAGGCGCAAATCCATGGTCTCACGAGACTAATGGATGCCTATAAAGAATACTATTTTTGAGGAGCTTCCCGAGGGGGAGGTGGGGCCTTAGCGGAAGTTAGAGAAGTCGATGTTCATGCCATCAGGTTGGAGGCTACCCAGACGGCATATAAGGTGTTGTTCCTCCAACCTGAGTGTGGCTTCATCTTGACAGTAGAGGAGGCCGTGGATAGACATGTCAGAATGGGAATGGGACGTGGAATTAAAATGTGTGGCCACTGGGAGATCCTGCTTTCTCTGGCGGACAGAGCGTAGGTGTTCAGCAAAGCGGTCACGCCATCCCCTTCTCGCAATTCCTCCGTCTCCACCGCATCTGCTCTCAGGATGAGGCTTTTCATTCTAGGACGAGGGAGATGTCTTCCTTTTTTAAAGAAAGGGGCTTCCCTTCCTCTACTATCAACTTTGCTCTCAAACGCATCTCCCCCATTTCACGTACATCTGCTCTCACTCCATCCTCCCGCCACCCCACTAGGAATAGGGTTCCCCTGGTCCTCACCTACCACCCCACCAGCCTCCAGGTCCAACATATTATTCTCCGTAACTTCCGCCACCTCCAACTGGATCCCATCACTAAGCACCTCTTTCCCTCCTCCCCTCTCTGCATTCCGCAGGGATCGCTCCCTACGCAACTCCCTTGTCCATTCGTCCCCCCCATCCCTCCCCACTGATTTCCCTCTTGGCACTTATCCGTGTAAGTGGAACAAGTGCTACACATGCCCTTACACTTCCCCCCTTACCACCATCCAGGGCCCCAGGCAGTCCTTCCAGGTGAGGCAACAATTCACCTGTGAGTCGACTGGGGTGATATACTGCGTCCGGTGCTCCCGATGTGGCCTTTTATATATTGGCGAGACCCGACGCAGACTGGGAGACCGCTTTGCTGAACACCTACGCAGCAGTTTCTGAGATACTCAAACCAACCAACAATCATTGCACAGTCACTTGGATCACATTTCTTCCCCATTCTGATGGTTTGTATGAACAACTGAACTAATTGACCCTGTCTGCATGGTTTTATGCATTGACTTGCTGCCAGATGATTGGTCAATTAGATATTTGTATTAACAAGCAGATGTACAGACGTATTCATAAAGTAACCACTGAGTGTGGTTAAATCAATAGTTCCCTACACACCCATTTTCCTTTTCTGGGAAAGCCTCTTAAACAATGTTGAGGCCATCCCTGGTTACGAGTGAGTGACCCATTATTATTATTATCTATAGTTAGAAAAAACTCAAAAATCACTCAAAACCTCCACAGTTCAATGAAAGAACAATTGCTAAAAGAGGTTAAAGAGCGAGGAACCTAGTTTTGCCATGCACAGGAATTCTTTTGTGTGAGTACATCAGACTGTTAAAATTAGTAAAATTACAGGAGTATGTTCATATGTAGGGCTGTTGATAAATTGGGCATTAGTAAATCAGGGACAACATATAAACATTTTCTGTGCATTCTTAAAACATTTCAATAAGACATCAGTGGGATGCTTTCCCTTCCCAAATAATTGTCTGCTTTTAATCTACAGTCCTGAGTGCACTGCAGTTCACTGTTCCAATCCAGCAGGGTGATTTTATATTGAATGGAACAGTTTTGCGTAACTATATCTTTTCTCTGCACAGATGTATCTGTAAGTAGTTACACACAAAATGCTGAAGGAACTCAGCAGACCAGGCTGCATCTATGGAGGGGAATAAACAATCAACGTTTCCAGGGAGACCCTTCATCAGGAGCAGAAAGGATGGGTGAAGAAGCCAGAATAAGAACATGGGGGAGGGAAGAACGTGGGGCAGAGTTAACTTTATGGGCTGAATGGCCTCACTCTATTCCTATGTCTTATGGTCTTTGGGAAAAGCAACAAAGGAGGAAAAGTTTGATTGGAGAGGAGAGTGGATCACGGGAGAAACGGAAGGAGGAGGGGAACAAAAGAGCTGTGTGGGCAGGGGAGGAGAAGTGAAGGGGTAAGATAGGACCCAGAATGGGGAATAGAAAAAGAGACAAGGGGGAGGTGGAGAAATTACCAGAAATCAATGTTCACATCATCATTTTGGAGGCTTTCCAGATGGAATATGAGACGTTCCTTCTCCAACTGGAGAGTGACCTTATTGTGGCAGTACAGGAGGACATGGACAGACATGTCAGAATGGAAATGGAAAGTAAAATTAAAATGCGTGGTCACTGGGAAATCCTGGAGTGATGGTACTCAACAAAACAGTCCCCCATTCTCCAACAGGTGACATACAGCAGAATCTCTACATTGGGAGCCCCCGTGTTAATATTACCTGGAGTTCAAAAACCTGAAATTCCTCAAAACAAGGCCGACATTTGTTGCACTTTCTGGTTGATATGGTTACTCAGCAGCTCCACACCTGAAGAAATCTCCTTTCCCTTATTGGAACTTCATATTGTTCAGACCCCATGCCCATTTGGCTGACTCGTAACCATTTTCCAGTGGTGCAGTAACCTAGTCATTCGGCATTTCGGGCCGAGTCCCTTCAGCAGGTGCTGATGAAGGGTTGACTATACTCTTTTCCATAGCTTTTGCCTGGCCTGCTGAGTTCCTCCAAAATGTTGTGTGTTTTGATCTGTTGAAAAGGCCTGCTTGTATTTACCCCATCTATATACCCCTGTAGCAGATTCAGGTGGGTCTGAGCACAATTGCAGACAGAGACAGTGACAGTGTTGGCCAAATGACTTCAAACTTTACTTCAACAGTCAGAAGCACTCAGCACAATTGTCTTACCACATTCACTTGTTCAGATTCCAACTAAAATACACAGGTAACTTAAGGGTTCACAGAGGATATAACAAAAAGGCTTCAGAAGATCCAAAATCTTCTCACAAAATCCAACGCCTCAGAAGGAAATCGGGCAAGTCAGTCCACAAAACAAAGGGGACCAAGATCCCAGGTAAGTCTTTTCACAGTACCGACACAGGTAAATAAATACACAGAGAGTGACTAACTCTAGCAGTTGACTCTAACAAGCAGAGTGAGTATTACGACTGAGCAATTGGTCTGTATCTTGTTTTACGGCGGTTGGCATCTAGCTTGATGGTGCATTACCGCCTGAGCAATTGGTAGATGCAGCCACCACCCTTAAACAACTCTCAATCAGTCTCAGGTGTGTTTCAAGTCCAATAGAGACTCCTCCCGGTGATTGAGGTGGGGATCTCTGCCCAGACAGGTGACACCATTGCACTTGGAGGTGTCAGTGCCACCTGCTGGGCACTCAAGGTGTTGCAGCATTCCCCTCTGCGGCTGACGTCAGGCAGCCCAGGATGGTCTGAGTGATTCTGGTAGAAATCTCTAATGAGGTTTGAATCCAAGATGTGATGAGATGCTACCCAGGAGCATTCCTCAGGCCAGTACCCCGCCCAATCCACTAGGTATTGGATACCCTGGTCCACCCAGCGTGCGTTAAGCAGCCTCCAAGCTGTGTTGACTGGGCTGCCTGCAACAAAACGGGAGGGTGGGGGCAGGGAAACAGGAGGAGAGGTGTAAACTGGTTTAAACAGGGAGATGTGAAAAACAGCTCACCCGGAGTGACCTCGGCAGGGCCAGCTGATAGGCCACTAGGTTAGCTCATCTTACTATCTTGATAGGTCTAACATAGTGGGGCGAGAGCTTCCTGGAGTCTGTGGGGGGGGGGACGGACAAATGCCGTGTAGTCAACCACACCCGCTGACCAGGTGGGAAGGTCTGAGTCTCCAGATGGCCTGGCGCTGAGGCACGTGTGAATGCTGCGTGGGCTTTTCGCCAGGCCCTCCTGCACCTTGCCATGGCTGCCCTGCCTGCTGTCTCGGAAAAAACGGAGGAACAAAGACATACCGGGCTTCAAAGGATGACGTACCTATCAGTGCGTTGTCCAGTTGATTGTGGGCCACTTCTGCCCATACCAGCATCGAGCTCTAAGACCCCAGGTTATCTGCGGCACAGCAGTGCAGGTACTATTCCAGCTCCTGACTGACACTCTCAGTTTTCCCACTGGACTGAGGATTGGAATCTGAGGACAAACTCACAGAGGTGTTAGACAGTGAGCAAAAAGCCTTCCAGAACTTGCAGGCAGACTGCGGGCCACGGTGTGACATGATGTCCTCCAGAATCCCATGATGTCACACCACCTCTGTCATCACCAAGCTTGCAGTCTCCTTAAGTCGCAGAACAAAATGCACGCCTTTGGAAAAACGGTCATCCAGGACTAAGGTGACTGCGTTACCTAATGAGGGGAGGAGAAAGACCAGTGACGGACTCCAGGAACACGTGGGACCAAGGACGCTGGGGGACAGGCATGGGTGCAGGAGGCCAGGTGCAGCTTGTGTGGAAGTCTTCTGGGTGGAACAGACTGCAAGCCCGAACGCACCCGGTAACATCCTCCTTCATCTGGGGCCACTGGAAGTGATGTCCGATGAACTCTACCGTCCTCTGAACTCTGGCGTGCCCCACCCTGGGTGAATTGTGCCCCCACTTCAGCACCCGAGGGGGTACAGTTGCTGGAACATAGGGGCACCCTGGCGGGCCTTCGCCTGAGTTACGATCCGCCAGTTGGGCCTGCCAGATCACGTCCTCCAGCAACAGCCGTCCTTGTCCCACCACCCAAGTAGGAGAGATGATGCTCTCAGCCTTGAGGTCCTTGGCAAAAATTGGCATGAGAGCACACCTGCCTTCGTATTCCTAGATCCTGGGTGATAGGCAAGGACAAAAAAATCAAACCTGTTAAATAAAAGAGCCCTCCTGGCCTGGCGTGGATTTAATTGCGTGGCCTCCCTCAGGTACTGTGGTTTCTGATGGTTTGTCAGGACCTGGAAGGGATGCCCTGCCCCTCCAGCCAGTGCCTCCACTCCTCCAGGGCAAGTTTGATGGTCAATAGCTTCCTGTCAGCAACACTAGCTCTGTACTGTGGGTGAACGCTGTCGGGGGAAGAAGGCACAACGGTAGGTCTTACCGTCCACCGCAGACTTTTGCGACAATACTGCTCCCACTCCCACATCAGAGGCAATCACCTCCACGGTGAATGGTTGAGTGGGGTCATGGTGTGTCAGAATGGGAGCAGAAGTGAACCGGGCCTCCAACATAGCAAATCTTCCTGGGTTGCAGGAGCCCACGGGATGTGAGTTCTGGTGCCACAGGTGAGGGCCATTATCCGGGCTGCAACAGAGCTGAAATCCCAGATGAAGCATCTATAAACATTTGAGAACTTCAGAAGATGCTGGCCCTGTTTTGGAGTTGAGGGTTTGGGCCAGTTGAGGACAGCTTGGACCTTGCCAGGATCCATGGACACATTTGCAGGTGAGATGTAAAACCCCAAAGACGAAGTACGAGCCACGTGAAAATCAGATTTCTCCAACTTGACGCATAGCTGGTTCTCCAGGAGACGCTGTAAAGCCTGCTGGACATGAAGAATGTGCTCCTGAAGGGTCCTGGAGAAAATTCGGATGTCATCAAGATATACAAAGTCTGACCGGTTCACCTTGTCACAAAGAACATCGTTCACAAAGGCCTGATAAACAGCTGGGCAGTTGGACAACCCAAAAGGCATTGTCAGATATTCATAGCACCCGCTCGGGGTGCTAAAATCAGTTTTCCATTCATCCCCTTCCCTTATGCAAACTAAGTGGTCGACATTACAGGTGTTGAGTTTGGTGAGGACCATGGCGCCTCTGAAGAGGTCAAAGGCAGTTGATGTGTGTGGGAGGGGATACTTGTTCTTAACAGTGACCCTGTTTAACTCCATGTAATCAATACGGGGCCTCAGCTTGGTGTTCTTAGAGACAAAAAAACAACCTGCAGAGGCCGGTGAGGTTGAGGGGTGAATGAGACCGTTCAGTAATGTACTCCTCCACTGTCCTAGTCTCAGGAATGGAGCGTGCATACAACTGACCTCTGGTGGCATGGCTCCAGGCAGCAAGTTAATGGCACAATTGTAGGGAGGCAGTGATGAGGCCTTAGCTTTGGACAAAAGTTCTGCCAAATCGAGATATGGTTCTGGTACCTTGGTCTTTTCAGACTCCCCCAAGATCTGACCTCTATGTGTCCAATCCAGTCGCTGAATCTTCCCCTTTTCTGGTGCTCCCAACAGTAGGACCTGGAGGGATACAGTCTGAACCCATGAAAGGAGCCTTCCCTCTGACCAGGCAGACTGGGGACCATGAACACGAAGCCACGGCTAACCTAAAGCTAGGGAGTCTTTCGGAGTGTCTACTAAAAAGAATGAGATCAGTTCAGAGTGATTTCCTATCAACATTTTCACAGGTCCGGTCATGTGCTCGAGCTTTCCTGACCCCAGAGGGTGCCCATCCAAGGCTTGAACAGAGAGTGGGTGAGGGAGAGGGCTTACTTAAATGGGCAGGTTCGGCTGTCTTGCCCGAGTGAGGTCCATTAGGTTCTCCTCTGTACCTCAACCCACCAGTGCTTGGAGCCTGACCGGATTTTTCCACGCCTCACCCCAGATCAGCACTGTACCCAGCCGTAGACGTGCTAGGGATCTAGATGTTTTCACTGATTCACTCGCCAGAGTCGCTCCCTCCTCCGGTGAGCCCTGGCTGTTCCCTGAAATTCTGGGCACTGCTTGCAGAAGTGCCCAGCGCCATCGCAATTACCCTTGATTCCCATTCCTCTGGGGAAAGGCAGGCCTGGCCCAGCTGCATCGGTTCCTCTGCAGTTGAATGGGCTGAACTGGGGGCAAGGCGGTAGGTTCCCTGGCCTGCTCCCTCTGCCTCTCAGGTACACCTTGGTGCAGACAACACCCCCCCCCCCTCAGTCATGGATGGTCAGACAGTCCATTATAAAAAGCTGTGAGAAGGGCCTCGCCATTCCAACAGCTCTCGGTTCCCAGAGTGTGAAGTTCAACGGCGTCGGCTGCCACTGAGTGGGACCCCGTCTCAGACTGGTCAACCTCCATGCAGTTTCTCGTCAAAAACCTGGCGCAGCTCAAAAACAAGCAAACACTGGGTCACAAAGCCACGGTAGGCCTCTTTGGAGCCGGTGACTGGTGAGCTGGTTGCCACAGCACGTCACTCATGGGTCCTGTTGGGGCCGGAAGTGTTGCAGTAGCTGGAGCTGGGGTATTGGAGATGGTCGGGCTCACAGCTCTTGGACAGCCTCTGCCACCTGTACAAGGAATCCTGCGAGCTGCTGTATTTGCTCTTGTGCATCCGGGGGAGTCCCCCGGTTGTTGGCTGCCACTCGAAAGCTCGAAAGGTTGTGGTTCAGTCTTGCTGTAAATGATGCCGGTGGGTCTGAGCACAATTGCAGACAGAGACAGCAACAGTGTTGGTCAATTGACTTCAAACTTTACTTCAACAGTCAGAGGCACTCAGTACAACCAGTTGCTTCTTCAGATTCCAACTAAAATACACTGCCAACTTAAGAATTCACAGAGAATATAACAAAAAGGCTTCGGAAGATCCAAGATCTTCTCACAAGATCCAAGGCTTTAGGAGGAAATCGGGCAAGTCAGTCCACAAAACAAAGGGGGCTAGATACTGTCTTTTCACAGTACCGACACAGGTAAATAAATCCACAGAGAATGACTAACTCTAACAAGCAGAGTGAGTATCAAGACTGAGCAGTTGGTAGACACAGTCATCAGCCTCAAACTCCTCTCAGTCAATCTCAGGTGTGTCTCAATTCCAATAGAGACTCCTCCCAGTGACCAGGGCTGAAGATCTCTGCCCAGACAGGTGACATCATTACTCTTGGGGGTGTCAGCGCCACCTGCTGGGCGCTCGAGGTGTTACAAGCCCTCATAATTTTGTATACGTACCTTTATCAAATATCCCTTCACTCTCCTATGCTCTAAGAAATAAAGTCTGAACCTATTCAACCTTACTCTGTAACACACAGATCCTTAAGTCATGGCAACATCCTTGTAACTTTTCTCTGTACTCCTTTTACTCTGCAATGTGGTTGTTTTACCGATTTGTAGCTGTGTAATGATTTAATCTGTATGAACCATAAGCAAGCCAATTTCTTCTCACGTGTATCAGGGTACATGTGACAATAATAAGCAAACACCAATCCCAACAGGAGCTCCCAAACTCAGGACCACTGATAAGAATAATGGCAGCAAGTAGATGGGTTCCCTCTCAGGATGCATGCCATTCTGACATGGATATATCACAGTTCCATCATGATTGGAAAGGAGAACAGTCGACATTTCGAGCCGAAACCATTTAGTTCTGCTGAGGGGTCTTGGTCTGAAACGTTGACTGTACTCTTCTCCATAGACACAGCCTGGCCTGAGGAGTTCCTCCAGCATATTGTGTGTGTTGCTCGGATTTCCAGCATCTGCAGATTTTCTCTTGTCCATCATGGTTGCTGGGTTTAAGCCCTGAAAACTGTCCACCCAGCACAAGGATCCCACTGGTTCAAGGCACTGCCCCCTTCTCAAGAGAACTTAGCGATGGGCAGTAAATAATGCTGTTGCCATCAACCCCCAGATCCACAAAATAATTTTTAAAAAGGTGATTTTAAGAAAAGAAACTTGAACATTTAATTTTGACAGTATAACATTAGCTGTACATTATGGGATAAGGGGGAAAAAGTGCAATTGAAAAATAGCGTGGATAGAAGAAATGTTCATGATTAAGGTCCCGGGAAATATGTTTATTGTCCATTTCAGTTTATTTATTTATTGGGTGGTAATCTCAGGATTGCTACCTGTGCTACGTGCCAGTGAGGGTAAGAATAGGATGCTCTGGAGGATGAACAAGTGGCTGAGGAACTGGTGTAGGGGGCAGGGTTTCAGATTTCAGGATAATTGGGACCTCTTCTGGGGCAGGTGGGACCTGTACAAGAGAGACGGGTTACACTTGAACTACAAGAGGACCAATATCCTTTCAGGGAGGTTTGTTAGTGCTATTGGGGAGGCTTTAAACTAGATTTGCAGGGGGATGGGAACCAGGGCGCCAGAGCTGACAGTGAGGCTGGGGTGAAAATAAATGATGTTAAAAGTTCAAGCAGAGCCACAAATAGAAAGGTTGTGAGTGGTGGTAAAAATCTTCTGAGGTGTATATATTTCAATGCTAGAAGTATTGCGGGTAAGGCAGACGAGTTGACGGTGTGGATTGACACGTGGAAATATGACGTTATAGCAATTAGTGAAACTTGGCTACAGGAGGGGCAGAACTGGCAGCTTAATATTCCAGGGTTCCAATGTTTCAGATGTGATAGAGGCAGAGGAATGAAAAGTGGGGGGGAGGGTAGCATTGCATGTCAGAGAAAATATTACAGCAGTGCTCAGGCAGGACATGTCTCAGGAGGGCTTGTCTACTGAGTCCTTATGGGTGGAGCTGAGAAACAGGAAAGGTATGGCCACATTAGTGGGGTTGTATTATAGACCACCCAATAGTCAGCGAGAATTGGAGGAGCAAATCTGCAGAGAGATAGCAAGCAACTGCAGGAAACATAAAGTTGTGGTGGTAGGGGATTTTAATTTTCCATATATTGATTGGGACTCTCATACTGTTAGGGGTCTAGATGGGTTAGAGTTTGTAAAATGCGTTCAGGAAAGTTTTCTAAATCAATACATAGAGGTACCAACTAGAGGGGATGCAATATTGGATCTCCTGTTAGGAAACGAGTTAGGACAAGTGACCGAAGTGTGTGTAGGGGAGCACTTTGGTTCCAGTGATCATAACACCGTTAGTTTCAATTTGATCATGGATAAAGATAGATCTGGTCCTAGGGTTGAGGTTCTAAACTGGAAGAAGGCCAAATTTGAAGAAATGAGAAAGGATATAAAATGTGTGGATTGGGACAGGTTGTTCTCTGGCAAAGATGTGATCGGTAAGTGGGAAGCCTTCAAAGGAGAAATTTTGAGAGTGCAAAGCCTGTATGTTCCTGTCAGGATTAAAGGCAAAGTGAATAGGAATAGGGAACCTTGGTTCTCAAGGGATATTGCAACTCTGATAAAGAAGAAGAGAGAGTTGTATGACATGTATAGGAAACAGGGAGTAAATAAGGTGCTTGAGGAGTATAAAAAGTGCAAGAAAATACTTAAGAAGGAAATCAGGAGGGCTAAAAGATGACATGAGGTTGCCTTGGCAGTCAAAGTGAAGGATAATCCAAAGAGCTTTTACAAGTATATTAAGAGCAAAAGGATTGTAAGGGATAAAACTGGTCCTCTTGAAGATCACAGTGGTGGGCTTTGTGCGGAACCAAAGGAAATGGGGGTAATCCTAAATGGTTTTTTTGCGTCTGTATTTACTAAGGAAACTGTCATGAAGTCTATGGAATTAAGGGAAACAAGTAGTGAGATCATGAAAATTCTACAGATTGAAAAGGTCTAGGTGCTTGCTATCTTGAGGCAAATTAAAGTGGATAAATCCCCGGGACCTGACAGGGTGTTCCCTCAGACCTTGAAGGAGACTAGTGTTGAAGTTGCGGGGTCCCTGGCAGATATATTTAAAATGTCGCTGTCTACAGGTGAGGTGCCGGAGGATTGGAGAATGGTTCATGTTGTTGTGTTGTTTAAAAAAGGATCGAAAAGTAATCCAGGAAATTATAGGCCGGTAAGTTTGACGTCGGTAGTGGGTAAGTTATTGGAGGGAATACTAAGAGACAGAATCTACAAGCATTTGAATATACAGGGACTTATTAGAGAGAGTCAACGTGGCTTTGTGCGTGGTAGGTCATGTTTGACCAATCTATTGGAGTTTTCCGAGGAAGTTACCAGGAAAATGGATGAAGGGAAGGCAGTGGATATTGTCTACGTGGACTTCAGTAAGGCCTTTTACAAGGTCCGGCATGGGAGATTAGTTAGGAAAATTCAGTCGCTAGGTATACATGGAGAGTTGGTAAATTGGATTAGACATTGGCTGAATGGAAGAAGCCAAAGAGTGGTAGTAGAGGATTGCTTCTCAGAGTGGAGGCCTGTGACTAGTGGTGTGCCACAGGGATCAGTGCTGGGTCCATTGTTATTTGTCATCTATATCAATGATCTGGATGATAATGTGGTAAATTGGATCAGCAAATTTGCTGATGATACAAAGATTGGAGGTGTAGTGGACAATAAGTAAGGTTTTCAGAGCCTGCAGAGAGATTTGGACCAGCTGGAAAAATGGGCTGAAAAATGGCAAATGGAGTTTAATACAGACAAGTGTGAGGTATTGCACTTTGGAAGGACAATCCAAGGTAGAACATACAGGTTTAATGGTAAGGCACTGAGGAGTGCAGTGGAACAGAGGGATCTGGGAATACAGATACAAAATTCCCTAAAAGTGGCATCACAGGTAGATAGGGTGGTAAAGAGAGCTTTTGGTACATTGGCCTTTATTAATCAAAGTATTGAGTATAAGAGCTGGAAAGTTATGATGAGGTTGTATAAGGCATTGGTGAGGCCGAATCTGGAGTATTGTGTCAGTTTTGGTCACCAAATTACAGGAAGGAAATAAATAAGGTTGAAAGAGTGCAGAGAAGGTTTACAAGGATATTGCCGGGACTTGAGAAACTCAGTTACAGAGAAAGGTTGAATAGGTTAGGACTTTATTCCCTGGAGCGTAGAAGAATGAGGGGAGATTTGATAGAGGTATATAAAATTATGATGGGTATAGATAGAGTGAATGCAAGCAGGCTTTTTCCACTGAGGCAAGGGGAGAAAAAAACCAGAGGACATGGGTTAAGGGTGAGGGGGGAAAAGTTTAAAGGGAACATTAGTGGGGGCTTCTTCACACAGAGAGTGGTGGGAGTATGGAATGAGCTGCCAGACGAGGTGGTAAATGCGGGTTCTTTTTTAACATTTAAGAATAAATTGGACAGACACATGGATGGGAGGTGTATGGAGGGATATGGTCCGTGTGCAGGTCAGTGGGACTAGGCAGAAAATGGTTCGGCACGGCCAAGAAGGGCCAAAAGGCCTGTTTCTGTGCTGTAGTTTTTTCTATGGTTCCTATGGTTGATTGTCTGAGATAGATACAGCACAGAACAGGCCCTTCAGGCCCTTTGATCTGTGTCGACCAGCAATCCCCTGATTTAACACTAACCTTATCATGGGCAATTTCAAATGATTAACTAACCTACCAACTAGTACGTCTTTGGACTGTGGAAGGAAACCCACATGATCATGGGGAGAACATTTAAACACCTTGCAGGCAGCGTCAGGAATTGAACCTGGTTCACTGGTGCTGTAAAGCGTTGTGCTGCCCGAGCGTTCACCCTAACTGCAGAACAACCTGAGGGAAGGTACATTCTGATCCAGGTTTCTTTCATAGATGCACACGTTATGATCATTGGTGAACAGAGTTTAGTGGGCCTCAATTTCGAAAAGAGAAAATGGTTATGTTATTGTGTTACATGCAGTGATTGGCAGCTATGATATTATCTCAGCAATGCATTTAACCCTGGGCAGAATTGTGCGGTACCTTAGCAGATTGCAGGCTTATGTAACATTTAATTACTAATAACTTGTAATTAGATTGGGAGCTGAGGAGCCGACATTCCTACTCGTGGGTTCTTCTGACACAGAACAGTTACTGCTTGTGTTTGGCAGAATGGACATTTGCCAGTGGCAAGGGGGTCCAGATGGACTAAATTTTACTTTTCCCTCTGTTTGCACAAATGTTGTTTATTTTGTCAAGTTATGCATAATTTATGTTAATTTTATGCCAATTTACACTTGTCTTGTTTGTAATGTACTGTGCTGCTGCAGAAGAAAGCTCTGGAAGCCTATGAAAATAAACTTGAACTTAAGAGAGCTGAACACCAGGCTCTGCAGCATGGACACTAACGTACACAAGTGGACGGACACAGGCACGTCCCAGCGGTACTCTCAGGCAGAGGAACAGGCTCAATTCAGATGTCCTTACCCCTGTCTTCACCACTCCTGGCCTCCCTTCCCTGCGGTCACTCTTGGTCTCTAGAGGCAGACAGGTTGACGGAGATGTATTCATCCTCAGCCTGGAGGCGCCAATTGGCTCCAGACCTTCAGGCAGCTGACCGAACACTTACCTGAGGTTCCCAGCGGAACTGTATGCTGGAATTTTTGTTCCCTCAGAGCTGGAGAGTGAGGGAGAGTACGGGGAGCAGAGCAAGGTATCAAAAGGAGAAAGTGGTAAGCACACAAGTGGTTTGGAGTGAGGGTGCCTGAGGGGATGTTAGACGATTGGTTGAAGGCGAGGAGGCAGTGATGAGGAGACTCAGGGGCATTAAAGCTGCTGGATGTGATCCAGGTTTGAGTGGCACCACAGCACCACTGGAAGAGCTCTGTTTTCGTGACCCGTGTTTGATCCCAACCTCCAGGCTGTCTGTGCGGAGTTTGCCCGTTCCTGTGTGTTCTTCCTCAGGATGCTCTGGTTTCCTTACACACTCCACAGACGTGCAGGTTGGTACTCTAACTGGACACTGGATCATTCCTTGTGTGGAGGTGGACAGTCGAACCTACTGGGAATAGGGTAGGATTCGGGTAGTTGGGACCTTGATGGCCAGGATGGATTTGGAGGACTGGAGGGCCTGCTTTTACACCGATATCATTAACATACACATTTCATCTCCCATCCTTTGTGAGACACTGACAACATTCAGAAAACCTGGCCAAGACAACCTGTGCATGCACGTGTGTGGCCGAGTCGGAGGTGTTCAAGGCTAAATCGATGGAACCCTTTGTGATGTCATGCTGATGACAACACATAAATACACAAAGCTGTAGGTCATCCATTGTTTTTCATTAATAGAAACAATTGTTGTCCAACATTTTCCCACTGACCGTGCCTCATTAAATCATGCAAGTGATCTACCAACTCTGTTCAGGTTTCCCCAGGAGGAATAGTTTCCTGACTCTGGTCTGCAGATGATGGCGATTAGACTTATCAGGCACCGCTCAGATACAAAACTGGATGTCAAATGGGCACAGATTGCTCAGCTGTGGTTATCCTGCTTGCTGTCGGAGATGGGCTCCAGCACACAGAACTGTGCACTGATCAACAGTTTGAAAGGAGTTAGTATTCGAAGACTCAGTGTCCTTCCATATGGATCACTGAAACTTAGGATGCAGCTCTGGCAAGGAATTTGGAAAGCAAATAATAGCATGCCCTCTATTGTATGTGCATTTCACGGCATAGACCACAAGGCAGAGGAGCAGAATTAGGCCATTCAGCCCATCAATTCTCTGCCATTCTATCATGGCTAAATTATTATTCCTCTCAACCCCATTATCCCGCCCTCTCCCTGTAACCTTTGATACCCTTACAGATCAAGGGCTCCTATACAATATAGGACTCTGGTATCAGTGTATTTGGAAGTCTGGCCTTGCTATCTATTATGAGATATAAGGAGTGAAGCGGAGGGTTGCCACATTGATTGCTGGGATGGTAGGTTTGTCATAGGGGATGAGATTGAGCAGGCTGGCTCTATACCCTTTCGACCAAAGACAGCTGATCACACGTACACACATTGCTGTTATATGGTTTGAAAAAGTGAATTTGGAACTGCTAATTTCCCCTTCTGGGGAGATCATAGACTCAAAATAAAGGTTTAGCCATTCAGAACCGAATGGAGGAAACAATATCTTCACTGGATGGTAGTGAATATGAAGTGGAGGCTCGGAAACTGAAAATATTTAAGTCAATATTCAAAAATCTTTTGATTTCTAATAAAATGAAGGGGCAAGGGTTTAGCACTGAAAAATGAGGTAGAAGATAAATCTACTCAGTGGTGCAGTAGATGCAAGGGGCTGATTGGTCCTTTCTTGCCTCTTCAGACATGGACTTTATCCATTGTCCTCTTCATCTGGAAGACTGAAGGCTAATCCTCACTTCCATCTTCAAGTGAGAGAGACCTGTAAAGGAACAGCAACAAACTTAGCATAGTGGTTGGCACCCAGGGCTTACAGTACCAGCGACTTGGGTTCAATTCCTGCTGGTCTCTGTAAGGCGTTTGTACATTCTGCCTGTGACTGCAAGGGTTTCCTCCAGGTGCTCCGGTTTCCTCCCACGGTCCAGTTTGTATTGGTTATAAAATTAGTTGGCCATTGTAAATTGTCCCATGATTAGGCTAGGGTTAAATTGGGGATTGTTGGGTTGTGCGGCTCGAAGACCCAGAAGGGCTGATTCCACACTGTATCTCAAAAGTGGCACCTTTCATGATCTCAGGACTTCATGTGTGTTTAACAGACCACCTGCCTCAGTTATCACTGCAAGATCCTTAGCAATAGAGCCAGTAGCAGTAGCTGTGTGCTTTAATTTAACAAGTATAAGCACAGTCTCTGTTGTAATGTAGGAAATCTGCAGCCAGCTCCCACAATAGTGGCGTAATAATGACTACATAATGTGCTTTAGTGATGTCGGTTCAGAGAAACACTGTGGATAATTCATTTGCTCATCTTCAAGTTTAAACTTGCTGGGACCAGGTATGTCCACCTTGAAAGGGAACACAGACTCTTAAGTTAATGCCTCAGCAAAAGACCATACCTGTGACAGCACCCTTGAGGACAGGAGACCAGATAGTATTTGATGCTAAAACAAGCCTGAACACATGACTGTCAGAGAACGTAAATCAATACAGCCAAGTACAGGCCCTTCAGCCCACAATGCCAACCTTTTAATCCACTCCAAGATCAATTTAAACCTACACTCCCACATACTTCTCCATTTTTCTTTCATCCATGTGCCTATCTTAAGTTTCCCTTATGTATCTGTTTCTGCCACCACCTCTACACATTTCCCAATCTGTGTAAATATTTGACATCCCGTCCTTATACTTCCCTCCAGTCACCTTGAAGTTATACCCTCTATATTAGCCCTTCTGCTCTTCCATCATTCTGTACGATTATTAACATATAATGCGAAAGGTAGTGGACCCAACCACAACCCCTGCAGAACATCATTAGTTACCGGCAGCCAATCAGAAATAGTTCGCTTTATTAATAGTCTTCGTCTTCTGCCAAGATGAATGCATATTGTTACATGCTCAAGGAGATCTGTTTTTGTGTGAGAATGCTGTAATGGTCTTTTGGAGGTCACCTGATGTGATTTTCCCACTGATGTGAGGTCACGTGATGACATGTGCCCTGTGACTATATAGGGGTTGACTCAGGTGACGCAGTAGGATTTTGAGTTTGTAGATTTCCAGGTAGAAGGTGTTGTGCCTCTGTTTCTGTTGTGTGTTTGTTTTTGTGACGCAGTTTCAGTTTTAAAACGGAAGGTGCGTTCTCTTACAAGATTTGTATCATTGAACTGGAAATTTGTGGCTGGAAGTGCCAATTTACTCAATTCTGACAGTTTTGAAGGGAGAGCGAAGAATTCGTCGAAGTGAAGGATCGAGAGAAGTCGGCATCGTTTGGCAGTTTAATAAAGGATCAACCTTATTGAGTCTTCGTTGAAGAGAAGCTGCATTGAGATAACTCTTGTAAAAGAGCAATGAGTTCATGCAAAGGCTCTCTCTCTCTAAAAGGAATTTAAGGTCAGTCGATTTAAACTGTTTATTTTCGGCATCGGGAATCCTGTGGACAGAACCGGCAGTAAAGGTGCGTTGGTGAAGAAATCGTTCTCCAGAGAAGTCTCTCCAAATTGAACGTGTAAATCTGTTGGACTTTTGAAGTTATCGCTTTAAGAACTGTATCTGACTGTATCTCTTTAAGAACTGTTTCTGTATTTAATGCTTGAAGAACCAGAGCCGAGTGGAGTCGATGAACGGCTGTGTACCTGTTTAACCTTCGGTTAAAGTTATCCTTTGTTTTTTTTCCCTCATCGTTTATATGTGTTTAATAAATGTTTGGTTGTTTTTATAAAACCTGTCTCGATTAATATTCATTGTTGCTGGTTACGTAACAATATCCAGAAGCAGAAGTTGCACATCTTACAAAAAACTCCGCCTTCAGTAAATTCCCACTCATGAATTGCTGAAACTACCAACGAATAGATAAAAAAATAATTTTGCAAGAATGTAATTTCTAAAGTTTGCCTCTTTAATCTTTATATGTTTTATAAATGCAAAGTAATTCAAATTCTCCCACTTATGAAATCTACCCTAAATTTAATATGAACAAAATAAAAATCACTGACAGCATTTTTATTTAAGACTTAGAAAACCCTGGAGTTTTACTCGATTTAATTTCTATTATGTTAAAGTGACTGGTTTGCCCCTTACATAATCCCAAGGTGGCTCTGCTGTAGTAGAATGAACATTATAGTATTTTATAAACCTTTTAATAATCTTTGAAAAATTGCAGAACTGGACATCAGAGTAAGAGGTTTCATATTTAAAAATAAAGTTACCACAGTGTGCTGCGTAATACTGTGCAGATATATCCTTCAAAGATCAAAAGCATTTTAAGGTGTCTCATTTCCACAATAGTATTTCTCTTCCCAGAAACACTTCAAAATTGTGTTCGTAAGGAGAACAAGAAGAAATGTGTTTTTAAAGTTGTTAATTTCACACTTAGTTAATGCTAGACTTGAATAAGAACTCATATCAACCTTGCTGAAAATCCCTAAGTTGGACAAAAGTTCGACTGATTAAGTCATTCAAAGGCAGACATGGCTAGGCTACACTCAGTCATCCCGATCTCCCACTCAAAGTGGCAAGGGTTGACTAGATGCTAAAGAGGCATTCGGGGAACAGTTTTTACCCGAGGACTGAAAAATAGTTCAAAGCTATTTCACATCACAAATCTGTCTCTCACATAACCATAGGATTGGTCTGTCATCTTGGGCAGGACATGAAGAAATTCCCCCATTCCATTCACCACCACCCACAACTATCCCTCTCTATCAGCTACATAGATGTTTAGAATCTGTGGCATCCTGCAAACTGATATCAACATTAGCATTGCTCTGACAGAAGCTATCTGTAGTCATAGTCTGGGGGTGAATGGGGTACCCTCTTAATTGCTGCAATTATGTAAAGTGTTTGATAATGTTAAACCCTGAAAAGCTACTTTAGAACTAAGACCACGAAATTGACAATTGACAATGTTGATCTTGACCATAAAAGTATGATCAGGAAACCATTTGTACACACAAGAGAAATTGTACAGTATTTGGAACAGAAATAACTCGGGCAGTTTTCAAGGCTGCAATTCTGCGTGTGGACACCAGATGGCACCAGAACCTAAGGAATGTTGTAAAATGTTTCTGCTGGACTACGTGACTGAATTGCAGCCTTAATCTGCTTAGGAACCGAATGGGTGTACAAGTATATAGATTAACAAACAGTGGTAAAACAGAAACTACAAGGCAGTCCTGGGAAAATCACAGACAATTATGGTCAGGCTGAAAAATGCACGAGGTGGAGGTACCTAGTAAAACAGCCCACTCAATGGGTTGCTTTAAAGTGTGAAGAGTTCAGCATTAAAATATTGGCTAACCTTGGTGGTTGATGGTAAGAATCACCTTCAAGTAAAAAAACACATTTATTCCATTGAGTTTTCTTGTGATCCAGAAAACTGAAAATAGATGCATGCCTAACAATATCTTTCATCCATTCTTATTCCGTGTTGTAGACAGGAATTCTGGTGGCATTGGCACTTCGTGTAGCTCGGTCCCTTGCGATGTCATAAGGCAGGGGACAATGATATTGCACATTGAGGATCCACCCATGATTTCATGTTCTGTAACTCCTCCTTCAATTCTCCCCTTAAAAAAAACCCTACCCATATCCTTTATAATGAGAGAGGGAAGGGAAACACCAAAATCTACACAAAATGCCTGCTTCCAGCATGCATCTCATTCAGTGGATCCAGTCAAAAGGCAGTTTGGACAACTGACTGGTGTAGAGTAAAGCTTAGTCTATTGTGATCTGCTTTATGGGGCAATACATGTCAACGTCAGCACATAAGCTTCAATTTCTACCACCACACACATTAGTCATCTATGAACATTTTTAAACCACCATCGTTGTTTGTTGGACACCAGGCCACACATTAGTGCAAATCCCACACAGCACCTGCTTGAAAGTGCTCTGCGTATGAAGTGTGCGGCGCTACTTCCAACGGTGCTGGATCAGCGAGGAGTCGTCAGTGAGGCCGTTGGTGCGGCGCTGGTTGCAGGGGAAAAGCAGCAGGATGATGGAAACGAGGAGAGTAAGGCCACACAGTGTGACGAGAGAGGACGAGATGATCCAGAGAGTCGGCTCTGTCCTTTGCCTTTCCCTGAAGCAGTTGCTTGACATGTCAGTCGCTGAGAACGGGCCAGCAATTTCAGACACCGGGGAACCATCAACAACTGCGAGTAGACAAGAAAGAAATCTACTTTAGCATTCAGTGACTTAACTCAGTTGCTCAAAGAGCTTACTAGTTCTCAAGACATTCCCTCAGAAAGTCATAGAACACTCCAACACAGAAACAGGCCCTTCAGCCTATCTAGTCTGTGCTGAATTATTATTCTGCCTCGTCCCCTTGACCCGCAGCTGGCCCTCTGTACCCACCCAATCTACGTACTTATCCAAATTTCTCTAAATGTTACAAATGAACCTGCATCCTCCACTTCCACTGGCAGCTCATACTGAGTGAAGAAGTTCCTGATATGTCAATTTAGATTTTTTTTTTCTGTTTTGTGGATGTCTGTGAAGAGTAAGTATTTCAGGTCATATAGTATCTATATTCTCTGATATTAAATGGAACTACTGTTTATTCCACCTCCATAGCCGCTGCCAGACAGCAGTGGGGCTTATCACTAACAACGATGAAATGATCCACGTAACTGAAGTTGTATCCGTATAGTGCGTAAAGGTCCATAATTCATTGAAGGTGGCATCACAGGTAGATAGGGTCATAAAGAAAGCTTTTGTCCCATTGGCCTTCATAAATCGATGTATTGAGTACAGGAGACAGGATTTTATGTTGAAATTGTATAAGACATTGGTGAGGCCTAATTTGAAGTATTGTGTGCAATTTTGGTCACCTACATACAGTAAAGATGTAAAAAAGGTTGAAAGAGTACAGAGAATATTTACAAGGATGTTGCCCGTCTGAAGACCTGAGTTATAAGGAAACATTGAATAGATTAAGACTTTATTCCTAGGTTGTAGAAGATTGAGAGGAGATTTAATAGAGGTATACAAAATTATGAGGGGTATAGATAGGGTAAATGCAAGCAAGCTTTTCTCACTGAGGTTGGGTGGGACTACAACCAAAAGTCATAGGTTAAGGATGAAAGGTGAAAAGCTTAAGGGGAACTTGAGGGGAAACTTCTTCACCCGAGGGTTGTGAGAGTGTGGAACGAGCTGCCAGCACAGGAGGTGCATGTGAGCTCGATTTCAACGCTTAAGGTTAGTTTGGATAGGTACATGGATAGTAGGGATATGGTGGGCTATGCTTCTGGTGCAGGTCGATGGGAGTGGGCAGTTTAAATGGTTCAGGCACGCCTAAATTTAGAAAAGATTCATTGTTCAATTTCTGAATCTAACCAAGATTTTCAAAATTTGTGGGGGCCGTTTTTAAATTATTTTCATAATCTTTGACTTCTTGTAAAAGTACAGAAGTTGGTTAATAGCATATTTTATTATCTGATAAGTTTTTTTTCTTTTTTTTTACCCCAAACAGTTTCGACTTTGGTACTGGGTGTAGATATCTTTTTTAAAATAAAATTGTTTATATTCTAATATATGAATTAATCTAATCTATATGAATATAGAGTAAGGAGTTCATTAATGTGATTCAATATACTGTATCTGGTATTATATTTTTTTCTTTTGTTTTATAATATGTATTCTCTTGGACTCTGTATTCTTCTATATAGAAATCAATAAAAAATATTGGAAGAGAAGAAGAAATGGTTCAGCACGGACTAGATGGGCCAAAGGGCCTATTTCTGTGCTATACTTTTCTATGACTCAATGACTTCCTCAACTAATATCCATACATCAATTGCAATACGTGTTTAATTTTTGCCTTAAAGGTGCGAGGAAAAAAGATGAAACCATAGTCATACTTTACTGAAAGGATTTATTAAAAAGTTTGAAGTGATTTTTTTTTAAGGCAGCTTCCAAACTTCAGGTTTGTTGCCAGTTATATTAGAACTGACACTCATTTTTCCGCACACATTTTCTGCAGGAAGTGTCTTGGCCTGATAGGGTGACTTTTATTCCACTCGATAGATGCTGCCCGACAGTGGTGGGCCTCATCACTGACAGCAATGTGACCGCCTACTGAGAGAAGGTGGAAGAACTTGAGGCAAATAACCTCTTCCTTAATGTCAACAAGACAAAGAAGATGGCTATCGACTTCAGAATGCGCATTACTCACACCCCTCTTTACATCAGTGGCACAGCAGTGGAAACTGCCAGCAGCTTTAAACTCCCTGCAGTGCACGTCTCGCACAACCTCTCATGGTCCCAGATCACATCCTACACAGTCAGGAAAGCTTACCAACACCTTTACTTTCCCGAGGAGGCCGAAGAGAGCGGGACTTGGCTCACACCTACTCGCATCATCCTACAGGTGCACTGCATCGCGGCTTGCTATGGAAACCGCACTGCAGTGGACCGGAAAGCTCTAAAACGGGGAGCCAAAGCTGCCCAGCTCAGCACCGGCACGGCACCAGCCTACCCACCATCAGGGACCTATGTACAGCAGGGTGCCGAGAAAAGGCCAGTCACAGCATGAAGGATCTCACCCACCCTGCTAACTGACTGTTCATCAGGAAGGAGGCTCTGCAGCAACAACAGGACCACCAGACTCCAAAGCAGGTACATACCCTGAACAGTAAGGCTGACCAAAACCTCCACCCACTAACCCCTCTGCCATTTTATCATCTCCCATCAATCACCTTACGTACAGCCCAGTGTCACTTGATGGACTTAGAATTAATCTAAGCATATAAGCTATCTTATATATTTATATTTATTGCATTTTTTTTTATTATTGTGTTCATTACCTTTTGTGATTGCTCTGTGCTGCATCAGACCCCGAGTAACAATCTCCTTTGCACTTGAGTACAGGAAAGGACATTAAACTATCTTGAATCGGACCTGCTGAGTTCCTCCAGCATTTTGTGTGCGTTACTCTGAGTTTCCGGCGCCTGCACCATCTCTTGTGTTTAGGGCAGGACAAGTGTTGTGGAATGGAGGGGCCCAGGAGTGCAAGTGTGCAGCTAGCTGAAAGTGGCCACACAAGTAGACTGGGGGGGGGGGGGCGGGGGGGTGGTGAAGAAGGTATTCAGTGTGCAGGTCACCAGTCAGGGCATTAAATCAAAGAGGTGGGACATTATGTTGCAGTTTTATAAGGCATTAGTGAGATTGCACCTTGAGTACTGTTCAGAGTTCTAGTCACAGGAACGACATTGTCAAGCTGGAGAAGCTACAGAAGAGATTGACAGGGATGCTATCCGGGTGCTAGGGGGACTGAGTTATAGGGAGATGTTGGATGTCTGGGTCTTTATTCCTTGGAATGCAGAAGAATGAGGGGTGATCGTACAGAAGTCTATAAAACCATGAGGGCCATGGGTAAGGTGGATGGTCAGAGTTTTCTCTCCCCCCCCCCCAGAATCGGGGAGCCCAAACCTGGAGGGCTCAGGAACAAGACAGAGGAGAGAGATTTAAAACAGACTTGAGGTATCTTCCTTATACAGAGGTTAGCGAGGAGCTGAGGAAACTGCCAGAGGAATTGGTTGAGGCAGGTACAATTGAGACATTAAAGAGAAGTTTGGACAGGTGTGTGGAGGGAAGGGCCTCTGAGAGTTATGGGCTGAACAGGGACAAGCTGGGACTAGCAGGTAGGATGCTGTATTTTGTGTGGATCAGTCGGGCCGAATGGCTTGCTTATGCACGGTATGACTCTGTGGCTCCCTCCATCTCCTTCCGCCCTTCACTTCTCCCCTAATAATTCCCATTATCACCTTCCTTCCTGCTGGTTCAGATTCCCCTTCAGTTATTTACACTGAAATGTACAGTGAAATGCATCGTTTGCGTTAACAACTAACACAACCCGCGGGTGTGCGGGGGGGGGGGCAGCCCACAGTGGCACCATGTGTTCCGTCACCAACATAACGTACCCACAATGCTCACAGAAGGCAACAACACAACAGCGAAACAAGCCCTTTTTCTCTCTCCTACATACACACAGGCAGCCCTCCCTACAAAACAGCCCTACGCATCTAAACAACCACACCTGAGTCACCAGCTCAATGGAGACTGCAGCTTGGAGCCACCTTGAATGGTAATACTTGTCAGATTCCAGCACTGGTGACCTTTTGTGTTCCTGCATGACCCCCTCCACCTTCCTGGTTCCACCCTTTAACATTTCTTACGCTGCCTCCATCCAATATCACTCCCCCCCCCACCCCATTTGACTCCATCTGTCTATCATCCTTCCACAGCACTCAACCTCCACCCCCACCCTGGTAGTCCACCAATCGCCTCTGTCCTCAGTCTCCCCTTTATCCTCTCCAATCCCAGTTCTGATGTAGGATTTCAATCTGAGACACTGGCGATTCCTCCTCCCCCAACAGAAACTGCTCGACCTGCTGAGTTCCTCCAGCAGTTTGTGTTGCTCCAGATTCCAGCTCCTGCAGCCTCTTGTCTTTGCTTTGATCCGAACCTCTATCAACTCCCACTCGCTTATACCCACCTACGAAGCTCGAAGTCCCACACCTGGCTTTGAAGCCAGGAAGATTTATTTGGAGCTTTGCCAACCAGCTGTAATGCCCCAGAAACAAGGGCAGTCTAGGCTGGGCTGAAGGAATCAAAAGCCTGTTCTTATGCAAAGGCCCAAGGCTGAGAGATAATCCTTAGCATCCGGCAAGGAGCAGGAGGAATCCGACAGAGCTGAACTAAGTTCTGAGAGGACTCCTTGCTCCAAATCCTGCGATGCAAGAACACCGGGAGTGATCAATGAAATAACTTTGGTAATCCTTTCATCATTCGTAATCCGTGACACAAAATAATGACAAACAAGTTTCATTGGATATTTGGTCCCTGAAAATAATTATGTACAAGTAGCATGGTGTACCACAGAATGCAAACACATCAGTTCCTTGAGAAATAGGCTCAGTTATGTCTCACAATGTTAATTGATCCTTTGTTCCAACATCCTTTACACACAGCTAATAGCCACAGTTTTACAGAGACAGGGCCCAATTAAACAGCACAACAGAAGGACTTAGTCGTAACGGAGCAAGGGTTGGAAATTTAAGCCAGTTCTTCAAATAAATGCTTCCTTTGCAAAATTAAAACAAGCATCAGATTCATTAGATAAAGTCTCGGGTCGAGGCCCTTCCAGCCTCTGCTTTGAGGACTGCACACCATTGTTATTTAAACACCACAGCCGCTGCGGTTTGATGCAAGGCACGTTACAGTGCATGATCTTTAGCGAACCAAGGCTCAGGATGCCGACCAAGGACAAGGACTTACCTGCACATGAGCTGGCTGCAAAACCGACACGCTTCTGTGCTCGATCAAAGATGACATAGAAACCTTCCATCACCGTGGCACCCAAAACCAAGCCATTAGACGATGAAGAGATGCCAAATCTATAGCATTCCACTATGGTTCGGACGTCTGCCATTGGCTGCATGTACAACTGCAAGGAAACTTACTTGGGTAAGCTCAGCATGAACAGCATAGAATAGACCCAGGAGGAATATTAATATTAATGTACAACATAGAACAGTACAGGCCCTTTGGCTAATGATGTTGTGTCAACCCATTAATGAAAGATCAGTCCGATCCTTCCCTCCCACATATCTTCAGTTTTCTTTCATCCAAAGTTCAAAGTAAACTTTGAACATATATATACATTCACCTCCCCTCTTGCAAGTTTTCATGTTTTATTGTTTTACAACATTGAACAGCAGTGGATTTAATTTGGCTTTTATGAAACTGATCAACCAAAAAAGACTCTTTCGTGTCAAAGTGAAAACAGATCTCTACAGTGATCTAAATTAATTCAAAATATAAACCACAAAATAAAAATAATTGATTGCACAAGTATTCACCTCCTCTAGTATGACACACCAAATCATCACTGGTGCCACCAGTTGGTTTTAGAAGTCACATTATTAGTTGAATGGAGATCACAGTGTGCAGTCAAGGTATATACATTGAGTGTGGTAAAACTACACATGTATCTGGAAGGTCCAACTGCTGGTGAGTCAGTATCCTGGCAAAAACTACATCATGAAGACAAAAGAACACTCCAAGCAACCCCACAAAAAGGTTGTTGAAAAGCACAAGTCAGGAGATGGATACCAGAAAATTTCCAAGTCACTGAATATCCCTTGGAGTACAGTTAAGTCAATCAAGAAATGGAAAAAATATAGCATAGCTGTAAATCTGCCTACAGCAGGCCATCCTCAAAAACTGTGTGACCGTGCAAGAAGGGGACTAGTGAGGGAGGCCACCAAGAGACCTGTGACAACTCTGGAGGAGTTTGAAGCTTCAGAGGCTGAGATGGGAGAGACTGCGCATACAGCAACTGTGGCCCAGGTGTTTCACCAGTTGCAGCTTTATGGGAGGGTGGCAAAGAGAAAGCCACTGTTGGAAAAAAATCGCATGAAATCTCAGCTAAAGTTTGCCAGAAGTCACGCAGGAGACTCTGAAGTCAGTGGGAAGAAGGTTCAATGGTCTGATGAAACAAAAACTGAGTTTTTTGGCCATGAGACTAAATGCTGTGCTTAGCATAAGCCAAATACCACACATCATCAAGGCTTGTGAAGGTAGAGGGTAAAATGAATGCAGCAAAATACAGGGAAATCCTGGAGGAAAATCTGATGCAGTCTGGGAGAGAAATGCATCTTGGAATAAGATTTGTTTTCCAGCAAGACCATGACCCCAGGCATAAAGCCAAAGCTACAAAGGAATGGCTTAAAAGCAACAAAGTTAATGTCCTGGAGTGGCTAAGTCAGAGTCCCGACCCAAATCCAATTGAGAATTTGTGACTGGTCTTGAAAAGGGCTGTTCACTCACGATCCCCATGCAATCTTACAGAGCTTGAGCAGTTTTGTAAATGGGGAAAAATTGCAGTGTCCAGATGTACAAAGCTGATAGAGATTGATCCAAACAGATTCACAGCTGACAAAGGTGCATCTACAAAATACTGACTTGAAGGGGGTGAATACTTATGCAATCAATTATTTTGTGTTTTATATTTCTCATTAATTTAGATCATTTTGTAGGGATTTGTTTTCACTTTGACACAAAAGAGTCTTTTTCTGTTAATCAGTGTCAAAAAAAAGCCAAATTAAATCCTCTGTTATTCATGGTGTAAAACAAATAAACATGAAAACTTCTGGGGGGGGGGGTGGGTAGGTATACTTTTTATAGGCATTGTACATATGTCACCATATACAACCCTGAGATTCATTTTCTTATGGGCATATGAAGCAGATCCATGGAATAGTCACTATAACAGGATCAATGAACGGTCAAGTAGAGTACATAAGAATAAATAGCAATAATAGGAAGCACACGAAATAAGAAGATAAAAAGTCCTTAAAGTGAGATCACTGGTTGTGAGAACATCTCAATGGATGGGCAAGTAAGAAGGTTCAAGAGCCTGATGGCTGAGGGGTAGTAACTGTTCTTGAACCTGTTGGTGTGATTCCTAAGGCTCTTGTAACTTCCACCTGATGGCAACAATGAGAAAAGAGCTTGACCTGGGTGGTGAGGATCTTTGATGATGGATGCTGCATTCTTACGACATCGCTTTGTGTAGAAGTGCTCAATGGTTGGGAGGGGTTAATCCGTCATGTACTGGGCCAAATTCACTACCTTTTGTAGGATTTTTTGATCAAAGGCATCTTAAAGTCTCTTAAATGTCTTTAATGTACCTGTACCACCACCCATCATTGAGTTCCATGCAATTACACTCTGTTAAAAAAAACAAACCTACCTCTGACATCCCCACTCTACATTCTTCCCAACACCTTAATGTTATGCCCCTTGTATTAGCCATCTTCACCCTGGGGAAATAATCTTTGGCTATCCATACGGAAGCAGCAATGAACCTGATAAATTGATATCCATTCACTTGGACGTCTAGTGTAGGTAAACAATTTAAATTATTCTGTGTAAGTCTCACAAGTTAGAGTTGCCCCATTTAAAAGTTTTTTTTTGTCTATGAATTCCCTCAATATAATGGTAGAGAATCCACCGTTATTGAACCAAAGGCGATATCTTCACTCGCCTCATCACTGAAATGTTCCCACGACTGATGGACTCACTTTCAAGGACTTTTCATCTCATGTTCTTGATATTTATTGTTTATTTATCTATTATTATTACTTCTTTTTGTATTTGTATAGTTTGCTGTCTTCTGCACTCCGGTTGAATGTCCTAGTTGGGTGGTCTTTCATTGACTCTGTTATGCTCATTCGTCTGGGTCCTGCTGAAAGGTTTCGGCCTGAAATGTTGACTGTACTATTTTCCATAGATGCTGCCTGGCCTGCTGAGTTCCTCCAGCATTTTGTGTGTGTTGCTCGGATTTCCAGCATCTGCAGATTTTCTCTTGTTTATTCTAGATTTATTGGGCATGCCCACAGGAATCTCAGGGTTGCATATGGATGGTGGCGTGTATGTACACGTTTGTATTTTGATAATAACATTTATTTTGACTTTGAAAACATATGGCTGTCATGGACACTTAACTCATCCCCAGTTTTACCTGTGGCAAGATGGTGATGCTAAAGGACTGCGTAGCATTCTCCCCTCGAAAGTAGATGGAGATTTTAGGGAAGAAAGACCAAGGTTTGGTTCCTTGCGGCCAACAGGCCAGCTGACTTCCTGACCAAAACCCATCAGAAAACTCCTCAATCTGCCAATAGAAACAAGTTGGATGAATTAATTACGAAAGAAATAAAGGCTTCACGGTGAATCTTTTGTTTCAGCTAAAACACCTCAATGGTAGAACCTTTTATAATCTATAATTTTGAGTCACCATTGACTTCCCCAAATCACAGCGTCAATAACTTTACAGCTTCAGAGATTAAATAAGCAAAAATTGGAGGCCAAATGGATGAAGGCATTAGTTCTTCAAAGAAGGTGCGGTGTGGTGGATGACAGCAGAAAACCTCGATGATTGAAGTCATTGCGGTGAGAAGGAAGAAATATACAGAAAGGTCCAGAGCTGGAATGGAGAGGATTACATCTGGGGTTTGCAATTATAATTTTGAAGTGTTGGCAAAGTTATGGTGATAGATTAGCAGAACTTGATGTCTTCTAATTTTCAATATTCCAGTTTCTAATAGCCTTCAATTTTCTTCCCCATTTCTCAACCCGCCTTCTTTCAAAAACCTTTATGAAACCGTAACAAAGCCATTCTGACTGCCATTTACAGTTCTATTTCTGAATATTAAAGTTCTTGCAGGCACTATTGCAGGAAAAAGTGCAATACTTATGTTAATAAGTAAACTGTATGTTAATAAGAAAACTATTCCCAGAAAGTTGAAAGGTCACATTTGCATAATATGCTAATTATATACATTACAGTTGGCCCAGCACTCAGACAAAGGAGCAATTATGCTAATGAGAGAAATGCCCTGTAAGTAGGTGGCTTTCAGAAATTCAGTGCTTTGGGAATGACAGAAGCATTTCTATCATGATGCCTCTGAAGTGATTAGATAACCGATACAGTTACTCTGTAAACTGTACCTTCCAAGATACAAGCACGATCAACCAGCTTCTGTTCTGATCAAGATGATGAATTCTTCTCATAAGTGTAATAACATTAGCAACATAGTCACCGAGAACCTCAGTGACAAGATCTTCAACAGTTAACCATATACCCGAGTCAGTTGTGTGCCAGTGTGCCGATCATGAACCAGTTAAGCAATAATTTGGGAGGAGTGTCAGCAGGAAATTTTAATTGAGGCATGTTGAACATGCAAACACATGACTTCAACAGAGCATTATTTAGTGGGGGATGAAGGTGGGGATGGATGGGTTGATTGGTTATACCCCTGATCCTTCTCCACATCCTCCCCATGTGCGAACACTCCTGGGCGACACAAAACACATTGGAAATAAAACAAGCTACTGATGATGGAACTGTAGTGAAGGAATGGGTCATCTCTGCCTGGCCCCATTTCAGTTCAGCCATCTCACAGACACTGAATTGGTTCTTTCCAAATCCTGAACAGTCTTGACTTCTCCCAATTCTGATCAAAGGAAAGCCATTCAAGAGATTAGCTTTCCTATGTTGCATCGTTTGTTCATTATGTTCCGTGTCGCAAGACAAAAGTGATCATGGTCTTTCCATGGCCATGATTGTTCTTGCCAATTTTTTCTACAGAAGAGGTTTACATTGCCTTCTTCTGGGCAGTGTCTTTACAAGATGGGTGAACCCAGCCATTAGCAATACGCTTCAGAGACTGTCTGCCTGGCCACAGCAGTTGCACAACCAGGACTAGTGATATGCACCAGCCGCTCATACAACCATCCACCACCGGCTCCGATGGCTTCATGTGACCCTGATTGAGGGGCTAGGCAGGTGCTACACCCTGCCCAGGAGTGACCTGCCATCTACTATTTTGCATCAGAATTGGTTAATTGTGATGAAAGAGTTTCCAACCTATCATGTTCACTTTGCTGCTCTCTCCCCCCGATCCACTGAGTATCTCTTGCATTCTTTTGAATTTCAGATTTCCAGCTACTGCAATGTGTTGCTTCTTTAGACTCCAACAGTACTTTTGTCCGCTCTCTCTTCTGTTCTTATTCATCTCCTATTTAACATTTCCTTCAGTCAGATTAACTGGAATTATAAAAACCTTTACCCAACACCGTCACCCACACTTATGTCAATCAGTCTCTCCTGGTCTCCATGCAATCAAAGATAATTGCTTTGTTCTACCTACTACTTCCCCTCCTCATTAACCTCGCTCCCCAAGTCCTGAGGAAGAATTACTGAACTGAAACACCACTCGATTTCTCGTTCCACAGATGCTGACTGAACTACTGACTTTCCCTTGTTTGCATTTCTGATTCCCAGCATTTGCAGTTTTTATTTTCCCAGTTGTCAATAAATCGCTCCTAAACATAATTGCTGGCCCGATTTGTTCTCTACTATTCTCAGAGCCAATAGAAGATCTTTCAACAGAAACATTAGAGACGGGAGAGGGGGTGCTGTGGTGGTGGTGGCGAGAAATCTAAAAATTAACGACAATTTTAAATTTCAAAGTCTTGCTTGAAAGGTCCCAGGCCAAGGTCACTGGGGTGAATAGCTGGAAAACGACAGGGGTTCCATGTGTACAGGAGATATCGTTCTTGATGACACAACAGCCGGTCCAAGGAGTCCACTCAGGACTCTAAATCCAATTTCAATGACTAACTGTTAGTTCTGGTCTGCCTGCTCACTAGGTCAATCAGGAACAACACGTGGTGCGCACCACAGCTTGCGGCAGTGCAGAACGATAACTTTTTGCTCTTTTGTTGTGGCCAGAGGAACATTTGGTCTCCGTGGGCTGTCAGGCACGCTGCCACTGAAGTATGCCAACACAATTAGAGGGAAAACACGAGGCACCAAGGCAAGAGGAAGTAAGCTTCTTCAGAACAGGTTTTAAATCTTACCCCCCCTTGCTATATGGCTGGGAAAAAAATGGAAGAAACTGAGAGGGAATGGAATATTTAGCCTGGTGGCAAAAATCCGTTTACAAGATAAATGTAGAACAGGCAGCACAGGTGTTAATGCAAGTGCTGGATGGCAAAAAAAAATTGTTTCCAAGACAATAAATCCACATAACTTTATGAGGTCATAGTAAAATTCAGACTCAGATTTATGTAACTAAATATACTTATGTATTCTGTGTTGCTCATTTGTCATGTTTATTATGGTAACTAGTCACATGAGTGGCGGGCAGAGTAAAGTAAAGGGAATAAGTTATGTATTCTTGCTTACTTTGTGGCAGTTTGTGGCTTGAGACAAGTGGAGGTCATATCTTTGCTGACCACTTAATATTGCTTCAAGATTGTATGCTTGCTAATTGCTAATAAAGGATTCAACTCTTTAGGACAATCGTTTCATTGGAGCCAAGGGTGCATCATGCAAGCATGACAACCCCAAGGCGGTCGCAGGTTAGCAGCAATTGTTTTGTTTTGATTTTGGATTAGTTTTGCTGTGGCAACATGTACCGTAAATTGAAACATATTGTGAAGTGCATCATTTGCATCAACAGCCAACCTATCCAAAGATAACCTGTGGGGCAGACCACGTGTCACCACACTTTCAGGCACCAACATAGCATGCTCATAATGCTCAACATAACATGGATCACAGAATACAAGCAGCCACAACAACAACAGAAGGAAGCAAGATATCAACAGAATAAAACAAGACAAAAACAACAAAACAGCCCCCTTTACCACTCTCCCACTCCCACAATCCGGATTTGATGGAGACAGCCGTAAGAAGAACGGAGGAACACCTGGAGAAACTTCTGAAATGCCTGCTTTGCTGCCGCTGCTACTGTGCGATCGAGAATCTCCGGAGGGGAAGGCCCCAAATCCTCAGCTTTGCCTACTGCCTGTTGCTGGGGCTGGGGTCAAAGCGCTCGGCAGAGATGGTACTCGGTGCTCGGTGTTGGAGAGCTGGTCGGAGGCTCGGAGTTTTCGGATGGACTCGGAGTCGGACTGTGGTCGGATGCTTCCAGTATGCTGCACCGGCAAGTTTGCGGCGCTGGAGGTTTACCGTCTGCGTGAGATGATGGGTCTCTCGAGAGACTTTGAGACTTTTACTGTGCCCATGGTCTGTTCTTATCAAATTACGGTATTGCTTTGCACTGTTGTAACTATATGTTATAATTATGTGGTTTTTGTCCGTTTTTAAGTCGGTTTGTCTTGTGTTTCTGTGATATCATTCTGGAAAAACATTGTATCATTTCTTAATGGATACATTACTAAATGACAATAAGAGAGGACTGCGTGTCCTCATAATCATAATCTTGAATATACCGATGAACTGAGCCTCCACAGCCCTCTTGGGTAGAGAACTTTTATTTCTGTGAACAAGTTTGGAGTCCACCTCATCTCACTTCTCTCTGCAGCAGGCTGTATGGACCAAATCAGCTGATTTTTGGATCCATCTTCACCCACCCACCATCCCCACCATAAATTAGCGACTTCTATCTTACAATCCTCCCTACATCTAGACTCGGACTTGGTCCTGGACATAGCTCAATATTCAGACTTTAATAAGTAATCTATAATAATTATTATGACAATTTTCTAGTTAAGCGTAATTGTTATCCTGACAATTGTCTATTTAAGCATAATTAAAAATATAATCAGTGGAAAAGGGCAAAAATTACAGCTTCAGGTGCACTTCCCTGGCATTTGCAAACTCAATCAGCGATAATGGTACTGATCTCATTAAGCACCCCTATGCACTTTCAAAGATCAAAGTAAATGGGCATCACGGTTAGTGCAATGCTATTACATCTTGGGGCATCGGAGTTCAGAGTTCAATTCTGACGTCATCAGTAAGATGTCCGCACATGTTCCCCATGGAATGCAGGGCTTTCCTCCAGGTGCTCTGTTTTTCACCCACAGCCCAAAGATGTACCGGTTAGTGGGTTAATTGGTCATTGTAAATTGTACCATGATTAAGCCAGGTTTAAATTGGGGGTTGCCAGGTGATGTGTTTCAAAGGGCCTGTTCCTCACTGTATCTCAATAAAATAAAATATTTAAAAAATATTATCAAAATACCTGCTCATTAAATGTTGTATTTGAAGCAGAACCCTACCAGCTGGGTGGTCACACACGCAATGTTGGAGGGCGAGATTTTTTCAACCACCAGGACTTGGGCAAGTTTCTTACCTTTGAGCTTTCTTTGATGGCCATCACGACTGCAAGAAAGACGTTCTCTGGCAGGCGCAACAGGGTGGTTCCACTGTCCACAATGGCCTTATCAGTGTTGTACTGGGCAAGGGATAAAACAGGGAAACCAGTGTTAGTTCACACTCTATCCCTACGGCAATGACAGGTTCTCCAAGATACAATATTGGCATATAGACCGGTTAAAGATGAGAAGTAAAACGGCAGTCACACATAAGCTGACTTCTTGCCAATACAACTCCTACGTTGGAAATCCACACATTCTTTGCTTTTCATTCATTCCAGTGAAGCCAAACCTCAAATCCAAGTGCAAAAACTGGACCAATCTGGCAACCAAATAATTACGAAGATTTTGCCCACCAAATATACCGATGCTAAAATAGGTCATCCCACTTATAGAATTGCAAATAGGAAATGAACAGCTGGTGTAATTAAGCTGTCAGCCTGGGTTCCAGAGTAACACACTCAATCTTTTGGGTTGCTTCAGTGGGTTGTGGGTTCATACAGGAATCCCATGTTGGCTGATCGAATCTCCAGGTCAGAAGGCACTCAGCAGTTAACCAAACTGGTGGTGGTGAGCCATTTATGGATTCATACTGTACAGGAACACGAAGGCCTTAGCAAAATCAGCCAGGAAGCAGGTTTTCTGGTCAACTATCAAGTAATCATTAAAAAAAAATCTCTCCACATTCAAAGTTCAAAGTAAATTTATTTTTAAAGTTCGTATATGTCACCATATACAACCCTGAGAATAATTTTCTTTCTGGCATTCACAATAGAACAAAGAAACACAACAGAATCAATGGAAAACTATACAGAAAGACTGACCTACAACCAGTGTGCAAAAGCCAGTCTGTGAAAATACAATAGATAGATGGATAAATAAATAATAACTTAAAAATTACATTCACAGTAATTTCCCCAGACTTCAGCAATTGCCTATGTAGAGCACCACAGTAGTTAAACTATTGGACTGGTAACCCACTCCCCACACCCACCCGATCCCCAAGGCCTAGGGTAACAATCAAGACATCCGTGTTCAAATCCCACTTCAGCAGCTATGGAATTTCAACTGTTAATATTCTGTGATTTAGGATGGCACAGTAGTATAGCGGCTAACACAACGCTTTACGGTGCCAGCTGCAAGACAGTGATTCAATTCATGCCACCGTCTGTAAGGAGTTTGTAAGTCCTCCCCATGACCACTTGTGTTTCCTCCGGGTGCCCCGGTGTCCCTCACATTCCAAAGATGGGTGGGTCCAGGTTGCTGAGTTGTGGGCATGCTAATGTTGGCAATGGGAACGGCCCAGCACATTCCTCGCAAATGACACGTTTGAACGCATGTTTTAATATACATGTGACAAGTATCTTTAAATCCTACCAACTTGAACTTTTCAGGCTTTTAGAGCAGGGCAGGCACTTGGAAGAGTGCAATGTTTTCACAGATAACTTGCGTGAGGGAGCAGTCCTGTTGAAGGGTTTTGGGCTGAAACGTTGACTGTACTTGTTTCTGTAGACGCTGCCTGGCCTGCTGAGTTCCTCCAGCATTCTGTACGTGTTATGTGAATGAGGACCACTTTGTGGAGGGGTGATCTTTTAAATACTGCTCCCCCTGGAGGCATTGATGCACCAGGTGGAAACCCACATTGTCACAGGGGGAACATGTGCACTTCACACAAACAGCTCCAGAGGTTGGGACTGAACCTGGGTTACTGGCACTTTGAGGAAGTGACTACATCAGCCACACCACTATGCCAACCCAACTTGCTGAGCTTTGGCAAAGGCCCTTCAACCTGACAAGTTAACTCTGTTTCTCCTTCCGCAGATACTGCTGACTGGCTGAGTGATTCCAGCTCTTTCTATTTTTATTTCAGATTTCCAGAATCTGAAGTTATTGCTTTGATTTTCAGTGAACTGGGAGCGGGCGGGGTTTACAAGATAATTTACTATTTTCACAGCCCCCATTGTAATACCATCTTTTTAATTCCAGTCTTATTTAACAGCTTGAATTTAAATTATGCAATTGCCAGTCTGAAATTTGAACCCAGATTGCCAGATTAGCAAACCAATTCTCTGGATCCCCAATGCAGCAACGTAACTGCACAGTAAATAACACTGAGGGAACACTGCACTGTTTGAGATGCTGGCCGAGTATTGTATCTGTGCAGACGGAAATCATGCTAGTGTGGGATTAAGCAATTTTGTGCACATTTATTTTTGTCAAAAATACCGCCATTTGTTACTGCAGAATAATTCTGGGGTGAGAGTTCCTTGTATTCTGGCACTCAGCTCATCCAAGTGCCATTAAGAGCTGCGTTACACACAAAATTCATTTTCAGACATTTTTATCTAATGCTTTGATAAATCACTTGTAGAAAAAAAAACTGCTTTTCAAAAAAATATTTCAGTGTAGTTAAGAATCTTTCCATCACATTCCAAGCTCGATATCAATACCAGTTTATCGATTTAAGGTGATTGAATAGTTAAAGAAAGCCCCAGTGTTGACGTTGTAAAAGGAAACTATACAGTACATGCAAATTCTTTCAAGTAACAAGTGGGTGTGCATCTCAAATGAATCAATACTGAACTCCTCTGTCTGATTTTTAAATCTCCACAGCACTGTACGCTCTCTGGTTCATTCCAGCAATACCCCACATACATTCCAAACCCCATCTAAAGGTTGCTCACACCAGGAGAAATAGCTCCTATCTAAAATGTGACCGACCCCTCACAGATATTACAGAAAGAAAACCTGCTGGATTTAAGCAGGTAGAATGCCATATAATTCACTATCTTCAATCTGCATTCCTGTGGCCTGACAGTAAATTTGCAATACATTAGTCACCCGGAACTGCTGAGTTTAAAATTGGATTGGCTGATTGGACTACTTGCCACAGAACATTCTAGCAAAATTCCCGCAGTTGGTTGGTCACCTTACCTAGAGGTTGAAGAGATGTGGAGGGGAAATTGTTGTAAAGTTAATGGTGCTCTTATTCCCCCACCCCATTTTCTAATGTATCAAACTCAATCTGGGGTGTAGGATTGCCCACTGGGATGCCTGTTCTTCATAATTAAGTCTTCAGCAAGTCTCCAGCTACTCAACCGTGGGGGTTCACAGTGAAATGTCATCTTATGCCGATACACTGTAAGTACATGCTGGTATTTATGCACACTTTGTTCCAAATCCATATTTTAAACTCTTTGACTTTATTTTCATGTAATTCTTTATAACTGTTGAGTGTTTTTTTTGTTGCATGTTGTGCCCTGATCAACACACCACAGCAAATTCCTAACACAGAGTGAGCACTCCTTATCCTAAGTGCTTGGGCCGGCAATGTTTGGGATTTTAGAATATATAATGAGATAGCTTGGGATTGCTATCATTTCCAGCTCCAAATTTATGTTCTACTGGTAAGCAGTCTTTGTTTTACACTTGTTCATCACACCTATGTACTTAACAGTAAAAAATCATTACATACCAATAATATAATGAAAACATAATGTGCGCAGAGTAACAAAAGCATCAGGAAAATACCCGAATCAGCTGCTGAACAACAACAACTGCAGGCTTTCGGTCTCCACCCACGATGCTGTGGTGTGATTAAAAAGTTACAGACACTGTATTTGTATTTTACTTTTTTTAGGTTTTATGTAAGGTATAAAAACAATTAGTACTGTAGACAGGTTCTGCTGTTAGATTTTCATCAGTGTCGATCTTGGCAAAGTCATCAATGAATTTCTCCGCTGCTTCATGATCAGTAGGACGCCTTACCTATAAAATGTTTTAAATCTTTAAAAGTTTAATGTCATGCTTTTCCTTAAATTTCTACAACCAGCCTGCAGAATGTTCACAATTACTTTCAATTTTTACTTTGTCATGATAGATCTTTGCTTGCTTTATGATCAGCGTACTGTTAAGCAGCATACGTTCACTGAGACGCTGACTAATCCACTCTTTCAAGACACGATCGAGATCTTCATTTCTCGCTTCATGCAGTGTTTTTCTATTTCTCACTAACTTTTGTTCATTACATATGTGAGGTCACTCAGAACTGTCTGTGGTGTGCAGAGACCTGTGCAATGCCTGGGAACTTTCCTAGTGCCTTGTGGAATTTTCCATTTGTGACATCATGTCAGCGCTCAAAAAAATGCCAGATTTCAGAGGTTTTTGGATTTTGGGATAAGGGGTGTTCAACCTGTGCCTGTAGATATCTATGGTGAATAAAGCTGATCCTTATTCACCATCAACAACTACACAGATTATTTATCAGTGGGAGTAAAAGGAGAGCACAGAGTATGACCTATTGCTGTCTACTCTTCTAATCCCCTTCTCCACACAAGACTGCCTCTGGAATGAGAAATAAGCTCTTTGAGGAACTGAATAGCTCAAACAGCATTTGTGAAGCCAAAGTGATGGTTGACATTTTGGGTTGAGTCCCTGTAACAAGACTGGTGCAGGGACGACCTGAAATGCTGACTGTCTGCTTTCTCAAATACTGCTTGACCTGCTCAGTATGTCCAGTAATTGTATTATATAAAAAAACCATAGAACACTACATCCTAGTATAACCTCTTAAACTACTCTAAAATCAATCTAATCCTTGCTTCCAAAAAAAGTCCCCCCAGTTTTCTATCACCTATGTACATGCCTAAGAGTTTCTTAAATGCCCCCAATACAACTGCCTCTAGCACCACCCCTGGCAGCGCGCTCCCCCCACTCACTACTTTCTGTGTAAAAACGACCTCTGAATCACCCTATACTTTCTTCCAATCACCTTAATGCCACCTGGTATTAGCCATTTCTGCTCTGGGAAAAAGTCTCTGGCTGTCCATTTGATCTATGCCTTTTATTAGCTAATACACCTCTGTCAAGTCATCTCTCATCCTCCTTCACTCCAAAGAGAAAAGCCCCAGCTCATCAATCCCATCTTCATAAAATATGCTCTCTAATCCAGGCAGCATCCTGGTAAATATCCAGGTTTGGTCCAGATTTCAGCATCTGCAGTCACTTATGTTTCCAGACCACACCTGGAGTTGCACAAGCAAGTACATTAACTCAGACATACATCGGCATTCCCTTCACAATGGTCCGTGGGTTAAAAGGTAGCATTTGAGAGACATGCAAGAATGGTTTAATTAACATGTGACTGCCCACACTAAGCAGTAACCCATAATGTATACAGGAAAGAGCATCTTCCGGTCATCTCGGGGAAGAACTATATAAATGTAAACAGCATGAACATCGACAAGGTATCTTCAAAACCTAAAGAAAACTTAAAAAAAAAATAAATATAACCAGGTGACCGTTGAATATCATTTATTGTTAAAGTGCACATACGTATTCACCCTGATAATGCTAAAATAGCTGCCTGTGCCTTTAAGGGAAAATTGTGACGTTATTATGCACATGTGGAGTAGAAAGAAGAATTGCAAGGTTCTGGAAAGAATGTCGAACGCTAGTCGTATGGTGAGAAAAGGTGAATAATATTTGATAATATCCATGTAAATTTGTTTGTACATGTTTGTAAATCTAGAATATCAGTAATTTGACATGTTTTATATTTGGATGCTTTAGATTTTCGCGAATAAGGTATCAGTGCTGGATAGCATGGTTGTGCGAGATTCCTTATCGGCCTAGTAGGCTAGTCTTCTTTTGTAATCTAAACTCCAAGGCAATATATCGTAAAAGTTTATTTTTGTCTTTCTTTATTGTTTCATGACCGAATGTGAATGTAATGGAGTAACGTGAATGTGTTAATCTCTGTTTATGTAGTGTGAATGAGGAGAACTCGTTTCAGTGCCTAGCCTATATGTGTTTGGAAGTTTAGCACGTGTGTGCCAAAGTCAGTATATCTCTTAGTTAAAATGAGATGTATTTATTCATATTTTCGATGTTGTGTATAAGGTACAGGGTTGGTGGGATCCTAACGTTGTTTGTATTGTGATTTTTTTTAGAATTGCCTCTACCATATTGGTTTTGTATATTTTGTTTTATTTATTTTCATACTGCATACGTAACATGGGTGTGGACCAAAAATAATCTGAGATTGTAACAGCAGGAACTGTTTTTTTACAATTAATTTTGTTGTTTTAATTTTGATAACCTCTGTCTGCATTAAAACATCTAAAACAGATAAAGGAATTAAAGACCTGAAAAGGTGTTTGTTGTCCTGCATGTGCATTTTTCCCCCAGGCTACAAAATAAAAACAGATTCTACAAAATCTACTGTAAAGAAGAGAAGCACAAGCAACTGCAGATGTTGGAATTATCTGCTGGAGGAACTCCATGGATAGAGCGGTATTTGTCAGGTAAAAGAAATTGTAAAGTTTTGGGTTGAAAAATGCTGCATCAAGGCTATTGTAAAGAAGTTTCTTTTTGTTCTCAATCTCTCAAAGGCACATACTCTGCTCAACTTTTCCCAAAGTTTTAGACTATTTCTATGGACTCAGATACACCACCTTTAGTCGGGAAAAAAAAGGGGGTGTTCAAATAATAATAAATGAGTAAATAAATAACACTGAGAACACTGTTGTAGATTCCCTGGGAGTCCATAGGTTGTGGTCAATGATTAGCTCAGTGTTGAGGTGAGGACAGTTATCCACATCATTACCTTTCTACCCTGCAGTTCCCCGTGAACTGGTTTCACCCACAGTCCAATGAGAACAAAAAACAGGATTGGCCAGTGGGCTGAAAATGTGCATAACAGTGAATAATGAAAGCAAAACCCAAATTTGAAGGATCTTTTGCATCATTTAAATGTCTCATGAATATTTAATCAGTGAAAAATAAATATACAGTTTTTTTGTGAGAGCATTATCAGTTAAAACCCTGCAAAATAATTAAGCCCTAATAACGAGGTAGCTGGATTCAAGTTCCTGTTGCTGGTGGAAGCTACCATTTTCTCAGGTGGTACAGAATGATATTCTGCCATACCAGATGCCCCTGCAAGAGAAATTCTACATCTCTGCATAAACGCCATGCTTACCTCTGTGCAGTCCAAGTTCAGATTTTGTCCTCCCACTTCCAGTTTTAGAATCTCAACTTGGTAGTACCATTCTTCTTTGATAGGGGTGTACCAAGTTTTCCCCTGAGAAAGACTTGGTTCAATTCCACCCATAATCTGAAAGGACAAAAGAAAACTGATTTTCTGCATTTGTTTTAAAAAGTTCACAAAGAATGCATCTAATTTTTTAATTGTGGCAGCCTCACTGCCTCTATTGCGATTATAGAAGGTGGATGACAACAACCATCCTGAAAAATATGAGGTGATGCACTTTGGTAGGTAAATCAAAGGGCAACAAAAAAGGTTAACAAACATGGAAACCTAGAGGTGCAGGTCTATACATCTCTCAAAATAAACAAACAAATAAATAAATAAATAAAAATAAAAAATTTAAAAAAATCTGAAAGTAGCAACGTAGATAGCTAGCGTGGTGAAGCAGCTATATAGCATGCTTGCCTGCATCCTTCATAGATCAAGATATAAAAATTAGGATGTTATTTGCAAACGTACAAATCACTTTGAGTGCTATGCTCAGTTCTGGCGACCACACTATAGGAAGGATGTGGTTACATTGGTGACAATGGAAAGGAAGTTCACCACAACGTTGCTGGATTGGAAGACTTCAGCTAAGGGATGGGATTAGATACGGTGTGCTTGCAAAGGAATCCCAAGGCAGTGGTGAACTGACAGATAGATACACTCACAAGAAGCACAGAATGGGTGGATAGACAAGATCTTCCCCATGGTAGGGGCATTTAGAATCAGAGGCCATAGGCTTAAGGTAAGAGGAAAAGCTCCAGTCCACAGTAGAGATACCTCTCACCGATGTGCAAATGCTCGCTGCAAACAGCATCAGATTATCTAACACATTGGCATTCCAATCAGCACCTACAATTTCTATTACAAGCCCTGGAAACCCAAACAAGCTCCAAATTACTCGATTTTCAATCCGAATTTCGTGCTTTACGTATTAGCTGTCAGGGTCAAAATTTACCATCCACCCATCATTGTCCTTTCATGGGGTTTTTAAACATCAGCCACATTAGTGGCCTGGAGTCACAGTTACTGCTGCCATCTCACAACAGCAGGTTTCAGGGTTTGATTCTGACCTCCACTGCTGTCTGAGTCCACGGGCAGTTGTACCAGGGTGCTCTGCTTCCTTCACACATCATAAGGATGTGGTCAGTTAATTCATCACTGCAAATTATTCCTTGATGTTGATAATTAACAAAAGTATTAAAGGAAAACTGATCGCATTAGAGAGAGAAATGGCCCGGCTACTGAGAAAACACCATAATAACCAGAGTACAGGGAAAGGTTGACTAGGTTATGACTTTATTCACTGGAGGGGATATCTTATACAGGTATACAAAATTATGAGGAGTATAGACAGGGTAAGTACAATACAGTACATGCAGACTTTTCCTCTAAAGTTGGGTGAGACTAGACTAGAGGTCACAGGCTTAGGGTGAAAGCTCAAACATCTTTACTCAGAGGGAGGAGCGATCATGGAACAAGCTGCCATCAGAAGAGGTGGATATAGGTTCAATAGCAACACTCGCACGAAGTTGGATACCGGTACAAGGATAAGAGGCGTCCGGGTGTAGGTACGTGGGACTAGGTGGAAAAGCAGGTTAGCATGGACTAGATGGGCTGAAGGGTCTGTTTCTGTGGTGGTGTGTTAAATGGCTCTAAAGAAGAGGAAGAATGGGACTTACAGGGAGTCAATGGGCTGAATGGCATCCTTCTGTGTCACAATATGTACTGTAGTTGGTCACAATAGGCTTGATGAGGACAGCAGATCTCCTCTTCTGAAGGCCACTGAAACAGGTAGTTTTGTGGGCTTTTTTTTTTCTTCCAAGTCTGTTTACTTGTACGTTTAAATTCTGCAGACATGGCAGTGGGATTTTAACTCTTGCCTATAGACCAGCAGTGGAAACATGTGCACACCCATTCAGTTTGCCCAGGTTTTTTTTCCCAAAGTTCAAGAAGAGATGAAGAGGGAAGGCGCAGGAGAGAAGGCGGCGAAGGATTCAACCCGGAGTGCGACTGTGATTCGATGAAGCCAGGATCGGTGACTATGGAAAAACTTTGAGCTCCAACTAGTGCACGTTTGACTGTTTCATTAAAATGGGCCCTTTTCTTTACTAATCCTTTAGTCACATTAACATTCATGAATATAATCTTTTAATCGTATGCAGTGTAGTGTCTGTTATTTTGTGGCACTAATTTGTAACAGTGTAGCAAATCACACAGCATTCACACAAACAGGGGCTTGGGGTGGGAGAGCACCTCAGTCTCATGAGTTTGGCGGGGCTGGAGGTGGTCTTCCCTGGACTTACGCAGCCAAGGAAACCAGGGGGTGTCATACATGATATTGGCTTACAAGCTGCTCCTCAACCTCTTGCCTCACTGGCTGATACACATTCAGACAAAACAGCAAAGTCTAGTGTTCTGGGCACTCTGATCAACACAAGAGGGGCAACAATGCAACATTTTAGGAACATCCAAGGTTTGGAGCACATCTGCATTCTCAGAAAGCAACCAGAGCAATGTGTTGATCCATACTTACTAAACTTCCTTCCACTGGGCTGGATTGCTGCTCAGTTGTTAGTGACAAGCCTGCACCGCACATCTGGAGTGAGAACACATCAGGAATCCCCAGCTGTTTCACTAAGGCGTCAAAGAAAGGTTCTACAGAACTGGACGGCTGTAAAAGAAGGGACGAGGTGGGTAATGAATGGAACCCAACCAGAAACTGCTTAGCAATTTTCTTGCTTTTTATTTGCCCATAATTGCTTTCCACTCTAATAATACTGAAATCAGAAATCTTCAGGAAAGACAAATGAAGACAAAAGGAATCTTACTTTTTAAAATGAATATAAAATAACTGGAACTTACTTTAGCCAACCTTTTGTAAGCCAGACCCAGGATCCCTTGCCAGTTAACTCCAGGCAAGAAGAAGTCCTCCGATTCAAGGATGGTGGCAATATTGACAGTAACGGTGCCATTGAGACCTTTTGGAATGGCAATGACATCCGTTCCAAGTTTACCCAGCCAACTTCCCTGGGTGTATTGGACAGACACATCCAAGTTAAGAGATTTGTAGGTGGTAGATCTAAGCAAGAAGAAAAAAAAGTGTTCATAACTCCATTAATACATTAGTGAAACTCCTAAACAGAACACATTCAACACATAAATGTAACAACATTGCAGCTGAAATTTCAGGCTGTACAAAGAAAAAGCACGGTGAGTGGTACCTTAACCACAGCCTTCTCCTCAATGTCAGCGGGGCCAAGGCGCTGAATTTTGACTTCAAGATTCGAGGAAACCGGAGGTCCATGAGCCAGTACTCATCAGAGGATCAGAGGTGGAGAGGGTCAGCAACTGTAAATTCCGAACTGCTACTATTTTTCAGGAAAGGTCCTGGGTTCAGCATGCAAGTGCAATTATAAGGAAAGCACGGCGGCACCTCTACTTCTTTGCAAAGATTCGGCATGACATCTAAAACTTTGACAAACTTCTATACTGTGGATGTGCAGTGGAGGCTGGCTGCATCACATCCTGGTATGGAAACACCAATGCCCTTGAACAGAAAATCCTACAAAAAATAGTGGATACAGCCCAGTCCATCATGGGTAAAGCCCTCCCCTCACAAAGTGTTATTGCAGGAAACAGCATCCATCATCATAGAACCACACCGCGCAGGACATGCTCTCTTCTCACTGCTGCCATCAAGGAGGAGGTGCAGGAGCCTCAGGACTCACACCACCAGCTTATTATCCAAGCAACACACATCAAAGTTGCTGGTGAACGCAGCAGGCCAGGCAGCATCTCTAGGAAGAGGTGCAGTCGACGTTTCAGGCCGAGACCCTTCGTCAGGACTAACTGAAGGAAGAGTGAGTAAGAGATTTGAAAGTGAGAGGGGGAGGGGAGATCCAAAATGATAGAAGACAGGAGGGGGAGGGATGGAGCCAAGAACTGGACAGGTGATTGGCAAAAGGGGATATGAGAGGATCATGGGACAGGAGGTCTGGGGAGAAAGGCAAGGGGGGGAGGGGGACCCAGAGGATGGGCAAGGGGTGTAGTCAGAGGGACAGAGGGAGAAAAAGGAAAGTGAGAGAAAGAATGTGTGTATAAAAATAAGTAACATATGGGGTACGAGGGGGAGGTGAGGCATTAATGGAAGTTAGAGAAGTCGATGTTCATGCCATCAGGTTGGAGGCTACCCAGACAGAATATAAGATGTTGTTCCTCCAACCTGAGTCAACCATCTGGCTCTTGAATCAAAGGGAATAACTTCATTCATCTTCACTTGCCCCACCATTGAAATGTTCCCACAACACATGGACTGCATTTCAAGGACTCTTCACCTCACTATTTATTGCTTATTTATTTATTATTATTATTTATTTCTTTTTGCACTTGCACAGTTCGTTGTCTTTTACACATTGGTTGAACGCTCAGGTTGGTGCAGTCTTTCATTGAAAATGAAGCTCAGGGTTGTATATGCTGACATATATGCACTTTGATAATAAATTTACTTTGAACATTTTAATTCAGTGTGTCTCAGTTTTGTTTTCATGGCCCCTTCACAACTCAATTAAATTATCTGTTTTGGTGCAATACTTGGAAAGCTCAGTAATTTCAGAGTTGCCCTGTAGTGAGCAAGAAATAGCCCTTGGACTACCCCATAGACGCCTGGGGTCACACCTGAACAGAGAATATTTGCTGTTTTTTACAGGATTCTGCAGTAGGCAAAATGGACTTGAATGTCAACAGGGTGGAGAAGGGGTGGTTGTTGTTGCTTTATCTACTATGTGCTGCTGGAGCTGACAGTCCCATGGGAAGATCGCTTGGAGGAGGCCTTTGAAAGGAAGCTCTCCAAGTACACAGGACTGGTCAGCAGCTGTCAGCAGGCTGGATGGAGAGCGAGGTGTCTCCCAGTGGAGGTTGGTTGTAGGGGATTTGTAGCCCATTCTTTAGTTAGAGCCTTCAGCATTTTGGGCATCGAGGAAGAGAGGAAGAGGAGAGCCATCCGCAGTACCACCGATGCAGCAGAGAGGGCTTCAAGATGGCTGTGGCTCAAAAGAGGGGAGCCATGGAGTCATAAGTAGCTAGCTATCTGGACACAAGCTGGGGTCTGATCAGCCCCGGCTGGGTTACCTGGAGGAGGGTGTATGATGTTGAAAGACCCGAAACACCTGATGATTCCAGGAACATCACTGAAGATGTGTCCAGAAGCATCAATAGATGTATGTACACAGCTTATAAAGGCATTGATCACTACAACACAAAAACAGGCCCTTCAACTCATCTTGTCCACGTTGACTTGGCCCTCTGCTTCGTCTCATCTACCTGCACTGGACCGTTGCCCTCCAATGACCCCCTCTCCAAAATTCTCTTAAATGTTACAGTTAAATCTGCATCTACCACATCTGCTGGCTGCTTGTTCCATACTTGTACTACCTTCTACATGAAGAAGTTCCCTCTCAGGTTCCCTTCAAATATTTCACCTTTCATCCTAAACCTATGACCTCTAGTTCTAGTCTCACCTAAGCTGAGGGGAAAAAAGCCTGCAATCCACCTCATTTATACCCCTCATAATTTTGTATACCTCTATGAGATCAACCCTATTCTCTTGTGCTCCAGGGAATAAAGTTCTACATTGTTCAACATTTCCCAATGACACAGGACCTGGTAACATCCATGTAAATGTTCTTTGCATAATTTCAAATGTACTGATAACATTCCTGTAGGTAGGTGACCAGAACTGGGTACAGCACGTTAAATTCAGCCTCACAAACATCTTAAACAACGTCAGCACAACATCCCGATATCCAGAATCCAGACTGACAATCATTCATTCGCAGAATTCTGCAGCCATTGATTGAGGGAAAAAATGCCCCGAAGCCCAAGAACACGGCTATGAATAGTGGAGTTCTGTAAAGGAATTTAAGAATGAGAAATCTGGAGCGAAAATCACCTTGAATAGGAAGTGAAATACCCGTCCAACACAAACCTACAACTACAACAACAACTATTAGCTGTGACAAAACAGAACATGGTAAAAGAGCTGTAAAGCACAGCAAAGAGAACTACCCAGTCACTGAAAGTGGGCATGCAGGTACAGCAGGCGGTGAAAAAGGCGAGTGGTATGCTGGCATTCATAGCAAGAGGATTCGAGTACAGGAGCAGGGAGGTACTACTGCAGTTGTACAAGGCCTTGGTGAGACCACACCTGGAGTATTGTGTGCAGTTTTGGTCCCCTAATCTGAGGAAAGACATTCTTGCCATGGAGGGAGTACAAAGAAGGTTCACAAGATTGATTCCTGGGATGGCAGGACTTTCATATGATGAAAGACTGGATCGACTAGGCTTATACTCTCTGGAATTTAGAAGATTGAGGGGGGATCTTATTGAAACGTATAAGATTCTAAAGGGATTGGACAGGTTAGGTGCAGGAAGATTGTTCCCGATGTTGGGGAAGTCCAGAACGAGGGGTCACAGTTTGAGGATAAAGGGGAAGCCTTTTAGGACAGAGATGAGGAAAAACTTCTTCACATAGACAGTGGTGAATCTGTGGAATTCTCTGCCACAGGAAACAGTTGAGGCCAATTCATTGGCTATGTTTAAGAGAGAGTTAGATATGGCCCTTATGGCTAAAGGGATCAGGGGGTATGAAGAGAAGGCAGGTACAGGGTTCTGAGTTGGATGATCAGCCATGATCGTACTGAATGGCGGTGCAGGCTCAAGGGGCCAAATGGCCTACTCCTGCACCTATTTTCTATGTTTCTATGTTTCTATATTTGAAAAATGGTATAGTCTCTGGTGGTGATTCTTCAGTCTTCTGCTTACTCCTGTGATAGTCATACAGAACCAAAACAGGCCCAACTCATCCAAGCTGATCAAAATTCCCATCTAAGCTAGTCCTATGTGCTCATGGTTAACCCATATCCTTCTAAACCTTTCCTGTCCAGGTACATTTTAAATTCTGTTAATGTACCTGCTTCAACCACTTCTCATTCTGTACACTGACCACCCTCTTGGTGAAAACATGGCCCCTCAGGTCCCGATTAAATCTTTCACCCGGAACCTGTGATTCCCCAACCCTGGGGGGGAAAAAAATTATACACATTTGCCCTACCAATGCCTCTCATGATTTTATACATCTCCAAAGATGCTACCTGACCTGTTGAGTTCCTCCAGCATTGTGTGTGTGTGTGTGTGTGTGTGTGTGTGTGTGTGTGTGTGTGTGTGTGTGTGTGTGTGTGCAGTGAATGAAGACTATAAGACCATAGCCTATACAGTAGGAACAGAATCAGGCCATTTGGCCCATCAAATGTGCTCCTCCATTTCATCATGGCTGCTCTAATTTCCTCTCAGCCCCAATCTCCTACTTTCTCCTGTATCCCTTCATGCCCCGACCAATCAAGAATCTATCAACTTCTGCCATAAATATACATAGAAAATGGCCTCCACAGATGCCTGTGGCAAAGAATTCCACAGATTCACCACTCTTAATTCCTCCTCAATTCCATTCAAAAAGCATGCCCCCTATTCTGAGGCTGTGTCCCGTGGTTTTAGACTCTCCCAACATAGGAAACATCCTCTCCGCATCCACTCTATCAACGCCTTTCCACATTTGATAGGTTTCACTGAGGTCACCCTCATTCTTCTGAACTCCAGTGAATACAGACCCAGAACCATCACTCTTAATATGACAAGCCATTCAATCCTGCAATAACTTTCGTGATACTCCTTTGAACCCTCTCCAGTATGGGCACATCCTTTCTAAGATAGGGGGCCCTAACCTACTCACAATACTCCAAGTGAGGCTTTACCAGTGCTTTATAAAGTTTCAGCATTACATCATTGCTTTTATATTCTCATCCTCTTGAAATGAATTGCATAATATTTGCCATCCTCACCACAGACTTAACCTGCAAATTAAACTTTAAGGAATCCTGCACAAGGACTCCCAAGTCCTTTTACACCTCAGGTTTTTGTATTTTCTTTTATTTCTTCTACTAAAGTGCATGACCATACAGTTCCCCACACAGTATTCTATCTGCCATTTCTTTGCCCATTCTCCTAACCTGTCAAAGTTCTTCTGTAGCCTCTCTACTTCCTCAAAACTATCTGCCTATCTTCATATCATCTGCAAACTTTGCAACAAAGCCAACAATTCCATCATCCAAATCATTGCCAAGTAATGCAAAAAGAATCAATCGCAACACAGACCCCCGTGGAACATCAGTAGTCACTGGCAGCTAGCCTGAAAAAGCTCCCTTTATTTCCACTCTTTGCCTCCTGCCAATCAGTCACTGCTTTATCCATGCTAGAATCTTTCCTGCAATACCATGGGCTCATAGCTTGTTAAGTAGCTTCATATGTGGAATCTTGTCAAGGGCCTTCTGAAAATCCAAGTACACAACATCAACTGATTCTCCTTTGTCTATCCTACTTGTTATTTCTTCAAAGAATTCCAACAGGTTTATCAGGCAAGATTTTCCCTTGAGGAAACCATGCTGACTACGGCCTATTTTATCATGTGTCTCCAAGTACCCCGAGACCTCATCCTTAATAATCAACTCCAACATCTTCACAACCACTGAAGTCGGACTAACTGACCTATAGTTCCCTTTCTCCTGCCTCTCTCCCTTCTTGAAGAGCGGGGTGACATTTGCAATTTTCCTGTCTTCCCGAACCATTTCAGAATCTAGTTATTCTTGAAAAATCATTACTAATGCCTCCACACTCCATTCAACCACCTCTTTCAGAACTCTGGGGTGCACAGCAGCTGGCTCAGGTAACTTATCTACCTTTCAGTTTCCCCAAGAACCTTCTCTCTAGTCATGGTAACTTCACACACTTTTCATGCCCCCTGACATCTAGACCTTCCACCATACTGCTAATGTCTTCCACAGTGAAGACTGGTGCTCTCTTGCCTCCATCTGATATTCTACCAACAAAGGTTGTATCATTGGCAAATCTATAGATGCTATTTTAGCTATGCTTAGCCACACAGTCATGGGTATCGAGAAGGTAGAGCAGTGTGCAAAGCACACACCCCTGAACAGCACCAGTGCCGATCGTCAGCGAAGGTGAGATATTCTTTCTTTCTTTATTTATTAATCTTTTTATTGATTTAAAAAGAGCCCATATACAAACAAGAGGAGAATTATCTCAAATATATATATCAATAAAAATACAAACAGAAAGTGAAATAGACATTATAAAAATCATACACAGTATTAAGCAAATATGTAATATATAATTAAAAAAAGACAACTAATTCTCCTCTTATCAATTCATAGAGAGAAAAAAAACTAAATTTTCAAAATGAGAAGGAAAAAAACCCACTACACTACAAGAAAAAAAAGGGGGAAAAAAAGGGACTGGACAGTCCATTCTGAGGATATGACCAGAAAAAAGGAAAGACTTTCTGATCAAATCTAAAACTTCAAAAAAAAGAATTGCAAGAGTAAAAAATCAAATCAAATGAAAATATTGAATAAAAGGTCGCCAGATTTGCTCAAATTTAAAGGATGTATCAAATGTCTGACTTCTTACTTCCTCTAAACTTAAACAGGACATAATGGAGGAGAGCCAATAAAAGACAATAGGTGGATTAGAATCCTTCCACTTCAATAAAATGTCTCTCCTAGCCAATGAAGTTGAAGAAGTTATCATACGTTGAGCAGAAACGGGAATATTTCCCGCTTCCGATGGAATAACCCCAAAGATTGCCGTAAGTAAATTAGGCTGTAGGTCCAGATCCAAGACTTTTGATAGCGTCTTAAAAACATCTCTCCAAAAGTTATCTAGCTTTATACAAGACCAAAACATATGACTTAAAACACTTATTCAGTACATCTGCCATTTCATTGTCCCCCCATCACTACCTCTCCAGCATCATTTTCCAGCAGTCCAATACCTACTCTCGCCTCTCTTTTACACATTATGTATCTGAAGAAACTTTTGGTATCCTTTTTAATATTATTGGCTAGCTTACTTTAATATTCCATTTTTACCTTTTTAGTGACTTTTATTTGGTTACCCTTCTGTTGGTATTTGAAAGCTTCCCAATCCTCTAACTTCACACTAATTTTTGCCCTATTATATACCCCATCTTTGGCTTTTCCGTTGGCTTTGACTTCTCTTGTTAGTCATGGTTGTGTCATCTTTCCTTTAAAATATTTCTTCCTCTTTGGGATGTATATATTCTGTTCCTGCCAGTGTTCTTTTCCAATCAATTCAGGCCAACTCCTCTCTCATGCCTCTGTATTCCCTTTACTCCACTGTAATACTGATACATCTGACTTCAGCTTCTACTGCTCATATATCAGGTAAATTCATCATATTATGATCACTTGCCCCAAAGTGTCCTTTTACCTTAAGCTCGCGAATCAATTTGGTTCATTGCACAACACCCAATCCAGAGTAGCTGATCGTCGCGTGGGCTCATCCACGAGCTGCTATAAAAGTTATCTCGTAGGCACTCTAGAAATTCCCCCTTCTATGATCTAGCACCAACCTGATTTTCCCAATCTACCTGCATATGGATGTCCACCATGACTATCGTGCCATTGCCCTTTTGGCATGCATTTTCTATCTCCCATTGTAATGTGTAGGCCACATCCTTAATACTGTTTGGGGATCTGTATACAACTCCCTACAGGTTTTTTTTTTACCCTTGCAATTCCTTAGCTCTATCCACATTGATTCAACACTTTCCGACCCTATGTCACCTCTTTCTAGTGATTTGATTTCATTTTTTACGAACAGAGCCACGTCAACCCCTTTGCCTTCCTGCCTATCCTTTCGATACAATGTGTATCCTTGGACATTAAGCTCCCAGCTATAATCTTTCAACCATGATTCAGTGAAGCCTACAATATCATACCTGCCAGTCTGCAACTTTGCTGCGAGTTCATCTACCTTGTTCCGCATTCAGATACACCTTTTGTCCTATATCCATCCTTTTTGATTTTGTCTGCCTTTTACATTGCAACTCACCCTGCTGACTGCAATTTTGCCCTACCAACAGCCTCTCCTCACTACACATTGCTACCTCATTCTCAGCACTGTTATCCGCCTTTCCTACAATACTCCTTGCTTTGAAATACAGGCAGCTCAGGACAATAGTTGCACCATTCTCAACTTTTTGATTCCTCAATTTGTCTGATGCCTTGCCACCATCTGTTTTCATAACCTCTCCGCTAACCATTCTGGCACCCTGGTTCCCATCCCCCTGCAACTCTAGTTTAAACCCTACCGTGCAGCATTTAACAAACCTTCCCAATTGGATATTAGTCTCCCTCCAGTTCAGGTACAAACCGTCCCTTCTGTACAGGTCCCACCTTTCCTGGAAGTGAGCCCAATGATCCAAAACTCTTATGCCCTCCCTCCTACACCAACTCATGTTTCCCATGGTGGGAGAGTCTGGGACAAGAGGGCAAAGCCTCAGGATAGAGCAGTGCCCTTTCAAAACAGAGATGCAGAGAAATTCTCTCGCCAAAGAGTGGTGACTTTGTGGAATTTGTTGCCACATGCAGCTGTGGAGGCCAGGTCACTGGGTGTATTTAAGGCAGAAATTTATAGGTTCTTGATTGGACATGGCATCAAAGCTTACGGGGGTGGGGGGGGGGGGGGAAGAGGCCAGGAACTGGGGTTGAGAAGGAGAAAAAAGGATCAGCCACGACTGAATGGCGGAGCAGACTCGATGGGCCAGATGGCCTAATTCTGCTCCTATGTCTTATGGTCTAACTCCTTAGCCATTTATTAAACTGTATAATCTTCCTAGTTCTGGCCTCACTAGCACGTGGCATGGGTAGCAATCCTGAGAACACAATCCTGCACCTAACTCCCTATTAGAACCTCGCCACTCGTCCTACCCATGTGATTGGTACTTATATGGACCACGACTTCTGGCTGTTCACCCTCTCGCTTAAGAATGCTGAGGACTCGATCCGAGATATCCCAGACCCCAGCACCCAGGAGGCAACGTATCATCAGGGAATCTCGTTCTCGCCCACAGAACCTTCTCTACATTCCCGATCTAATGAATCCTCCATTACCACGGCCTGTGTCTTCTCCCCCCTTCCCTTCTGAGTCTCCTGAGTTCCAGAGACCCAGCCATTGTGACTTTCCTTGTTAGGCTTTCCCCCTGACAGTATCCAAAGTGATATACCTGTTATTGAGGGATATGGCCACAGGGCTCCTTAACCCCTTTCCCCTTCCTGACTGTGTCCTGCACCTTGGGTGTAACTACCTCTCCACATGTCCTATCCATCACCCCCTCAGCTTCCCGAATGATCCGGGGTTCACCCAGTTCCAACTCCAACTCCTTAATGAGGTTTGTTTGAAACTGCAGCTGGATGCACTTCTCACAGCTGTAGTCATCAGGGACACTGGAGATCTCCTTGCCTTCCCACATCCCGCAAGAAGAGAATTTCACTTTCTTGGCTGTCATCCCTACTGTCCCTAGCTGAGCAGATATAAAGAGAACAAAGAACTTGAGCTTTTCTTTCCTTTGCTTCCTCTGAGTGAAGCCTCCCTTCGTGGAAGCCTCGAGGAGCTGAAGCCTCAAGATCACCACTCTGACAATGGCCGTTGACATAAAGTCCCAGCCTGCTCAGCCTCTCTCCATAACTCTGTTCCTTGAGTCCCAGGAACATTCTTGTACATTTCTTCAGCACACGATACAGCATAAGGACATATTTCCTATACCAGATGAAGACAGTATTTGAAATGCTGCCTGAACACCATCTTGTGCAACCGCAATGTCACATCCCAACCTCTAAACTCAATGCCGTCACTGACGAAGGCCAGCGCGCCGAAAGCCTTCTTCACCATCTCGTCTACTTGTGACACCACCGTAAGGAAACCCTGTACTTGTACTCCAAGGTCCCCCATTCTTCATCTCTCCACAGGGACACCATTCATTGTAAAAGTCCTACTCTCATTTCTCTTTCCCAAAATGCAATACCTTGTACTCAAGTTCCTTCAAAAGGACCTGCCACTGAAGTTCAACTAACACCAACATCATGTTAGAAAGGGAAGGATTGCTTTCTGAGACAGGCTGGCTGCGGGAAATTAAGAGAGGCATTTGAGTACAACTCCTGGCTAATACTGAACCAAGGTATCTCTGGATCTTCCATGCTTTGCACCTGGAGAGACAATAGCCCAGTCAGGATAATTCCGTTTAGCTGTGCGTATTTTATTTCTCAATCTGGAAGTGTCTAGATTTGACACTGAGATACTAGTAAGTCCCAGGCTCAGGGAACTACAGAGTGAGATCTGGGCCACTGTACCACAGACCACGAGAGAGACGTGTGCACTCAACGTCACTGCAGCAGTTTCATGTGAACTGCAGTCCCCCCAAAAAAAAAATCAGCAAAGGTTCCCAGGTGCCCATTAACCTTGGGCGGCAAGGGTCAACTTTACAAAGTGACCTTTCCGTTGGGTTACTGCACAATCAGCACTTTGCTCTGCAGATTCTCTCGGCGAGGACAGATTCTCAGTATTTTACGCCCCAGCAAGCAATACTTTTTTTTAAAAAGACTTGCTCAATAATTACCAGATATTAGACCGCCCAAGGAGTCTGGCAGGCAGCCAAAAGCCAAGGAAAGACAAAGCTGAAGTGTAAAGCATTAACAGGATTGCAGAGTGGAAATGATTAGAAGCATGCAAGAGTAATAAACACCTTAAAGACCAAACAGGCTATTTTCATAATAAATAATTCACCAGGCACTGTGATGCATCCACTGTTGTTAGCCTTCACCATTCATCTAGTGAGTGTCATGGGACACAGACAAATGACCCAGCAGGAAGCTAGATGGATTAAAAAGTCACAACAAAATAAAGCACTGTAACACACATCAAAGTTGCTGGTGAACGCAGCAGGCCAGGCAGCATCTCTAAGAACAGGTACAGTCGACGTTTCAGGCCGAGACCCTTTGTCAGGACTAACTTCGCCAGTTAGTCCTGACGAAGGGTCTCAGCCTGAAACGCCGACTGTACCTCTTCCTAGAGATGCTGCTTGGCCTGCTGCGTTCACCAGCAACTTTGATGTGTGTTGCTCGAATTTCCAGCATCTGCAGAATTCCTGTCGTTTGCATTTTAAAAAACCACTGTAACAAGTTGTTTTTCTGGTTAACTGGGCGAGAACTGAAACTTGCCACAGATCTTACCAACTCTGCCAGACACCTTTCCAGGAAATGCCTTCAGAATTAAAAAAAAGTAAAGGCCAAGTTTTTAGTAGGCAGTGGGAACAATGAATCTGATATCCTGAAAAAAAAATTAGAAAGGAGATCGATCATATTGTGTGGTCTTCGTTCAAGACCTAGATCTAGTTTGTAGCTTAGAGAGTTGGTTATGGGAGAAAGGTGAAAAGTTTAAGGGGACCATGAGGGGAAAGTAGATAGTGGAATGAGTTGCCAGAGCAAGTGCTGCATGCGAGCTCTATTTCAACATTTCAGAGAAGTTTAGACAGATACAAGGATAGTAGGGGTATGGAGGGCTATGGTTCGATGGAAGTAGGCAGATCAAATGGCTCAGCACAGACTAGATGGGCCAAAGGGCCCGTTTCTGTGCTGTACTTTTCTAAGACTCAGGCTTCAAGTCCCACTCATAACATCATATGAAATAGTTGCAGGAGTAGGCCATCTGGCCCATTGAGACTGCTCTGCCATTCAATAAGATCGTGGCTGATCTGGACATGGACTCATCTCCACCCACCTGCCTTTTCCCCATAACCCTTAATTCTCCTACTATGCAAAAATCAATCCAACCTTGTCCTAAATATATTTACTGAGGTAGCCTCTGCTGCTTCATTGGGCAGAGAATTCCACAGAATCACCACTCTCTGGGAAAAGCAGTTCCTCCTCATCTCCGTCCTAAATCTACTCCCCCGAATCTTAAGTCTATATCCCCAAGTTCTAGTCTCACCCATCAGTGGAAACAACTTTCCTGCCTCTATCTTATCTATCCCTTTCATAACTTTGTATGATTCTATAAGATCTCCTCTCAACCTTCTGAATTGCAGTGAGTACAGTCCTACGTGACTCGATCTCTCCTCTCAGTCCAGCCCCCTCATCTCTGGAATCAACCTGGTGAACCTCCTCTGCACTGCCTCCACAGTCAGTATATCCCTCCTCAAGTAAGGAGACCAGAACTGCACACAGTACTCCAGATGTGGCCTCACCAGTACCCTGTACAATTGCAGCATAACCACCCTGTTCTTAAATTCAATCCCTCCAGCAATGAAGGCCAACATTCCATTTGCCTTCTTGATAGCCTGCTGTACCTGCAAACCAACCATTTGAGATTCATGCACAAGCACTCCCAAGTCCCTCTGCACAGCAGCATGCTGCAATTTTTACCATTTACATAATAATCTGCTCTTTCAATTTTCCTTCCAAAGTGGATGACCTCGCATTTACCAACATTGTACTCCATCTGCCAGACCCTTGCCCACTCACTTAACCTATCTGTATCTCTCTGCACAATTTGCTTTTCTACTCAATTTAGTATCATCAGCAATGATACACTACACTCGGTCTCCTACGAAGAACGCATAATCTAGGCTGGTACTCCACAGTCCATTTGAGAGGACATGAAACTGAAAACTTGCCTGCCTTCTGTTGGATCCTAATGGGTTTACGATCCAAAGGCTCTCCAGAAGTCAAAAATGAGACATGAAACTCATTGCTTATGATCATTTCATTAAGTATTATAAGAGCAGAAAATGAACAGACAAGAGAACAAAAAGTCAATGGAAAAAGTCACGGTCATCTCATACTCAGACTAGAGACAACAACATTCCCGTGATAACAGTTAACCTATTAAATAGCCAGTTTCAAGTGGCATGACATCTGCTACTGAAAACTAAGAAGCTTTTGAAAAATACGGAAGTGACTGTACCGTACTTACTGTAAAATTCACTGAACAATTACATGTACGTATATTGGTGAAATACAAATAAGCATAGCTAAGTTAAACTACAAGATAAATAACAATTCTACATACTAATCCAACTGCCAATGTAAAGAATCCCACGGCCTATTGTGAGGAGCCAGGAGGTTCTTGATGTTCCACCATGCTAAAATTATTTCTCAAACGACATCGCTAAAATAGAGGGGCGGGGTAATTTCACACTGGCCTTTTTTGCCATTTACCATTATAAAGTGACTTTCACCTCTCCATTACTGCAATAATTCATTAAGTTGTTTTCCCAAGTTTCCCCAACATAAAATGGGGTCATGGCATGGAAGCAGGTGCTTTGACCTAACTGGCCCTTACTGACCAGGATGCACCATCCAAGCTAGTCCCATTTCCCAGCGTTTGGCCCATAACATTCTCAACTTTTCCAAACCGCGTACCTGTCCAGGTTCTTATTATACCAGCCTCAATCACTTCCTCTGACAGTTCATCCCACAGAGATACTGCCCTTCATATGGAAAAATGTCCCAGGACATGTCCTGGTCCCATAGAAACCATAGAAAAACTACAGCACAGAAACAGGCCCTTTGGCCCTTCTTGGCCATACCGAACCATTTTCTGCCTAGTCCCACTGACCTGCACACGGACCATATCCGTCCATACACCTCCCATCCATGTATCTGTCCAATTTATTCTTAAATGTTAAAAAAGAACCCGCATTTACCACCTCGTTTGGCAGCTCATTCCATACTCCCACCACTCTCTGTGTGAAGAAGCCCCCCCTAATGTTCCCTTTAACCTTTTCCCCCCTCACCCTTAACCCATGTCCTCTGGTTTTTTTCTCCCCTTGCCTCAGTGGAAAAAGCCTGCTTGCATTCACTCTATCTATACCCGTCATAATTTTATATACCTCTATCAAATCTCCCCTCATTCTTCTACGCTCCAGGGAATAAAGTCCTAACCTATTCAACCTTTCTCTGTAACTGAGTTTCTCAAGTCCCGGCAACATCCTTGTAAACCTTCTCTGCACTCTTTCAACCTTATTTATATCCTTCCTGTAATTTGGTGACCAAAACTGAACACAATACTCCAGATTCGGCCTCACCAATGCCTTATACAACCTCATCATACCATTCCAGCTCTTATACTCAATACTTTGATTAATAAAGGCCAATGTACCAAAAGCTCTCTTTACGACCCTATCTACCTGTGACGACACTTTTAGGGAATTTTGTATCTGTATTCCCAGATCCCTCTGTTCTACTGCACTCCCCAGTGCCTTACCATTAACCCTGTATGTTCTACCTTGGTTTGTCCTTCCAACGTGCGATACCTCACACTTGTCTGTATTAAACTCCATCTGCCATTTTTCAGCCCATTTTTCCAGCTGGTCCAAGTCCCTCTGCAGGCTCTGAAAACCTTCCTCACTGTCTACTACACCTCCAATCTTTGTACCATCAGCAAATTTGCTGATCCAATTTACCACATTATCATCCAGATCACTGATATAGATGACAAATAACAATGGACCCAGCACTGATCCCTGTGGCACACCACTAGTCACAGGCCTCCACTCAGAGAAGCAATTCTCTACCACCCCTCTCTGGCTTCTTCCATCGAGCCAATGTCTAATCCAATTTACCATCTCTCCATGTATACCTAGCGACTGAATTTTCCTAACTAGCCTCCCATGCGGGACCTTGTCAAAGGCCTTACTGAAGTCCATGTAGACAATATCCACTGCCTTTCCTTCATCCACTTTCCTGGTAACCTCCTCGAAAAACTCCAATAGATTGGTCAAACATGACCTACCACGCACAAAGCCAGGTTGACTCTCCCTCATAAGTTCCTGTCTATCCAAATGCTTGTAGATTCTGTCTCTTAGTACTCCCTCCAATAAATTACCTAGTACCGACGTTAAACTTACCGGCCTATAATTTCCCGGATTACTTTTCGATCCTTTTTTAAACAACAGAACAACATGAGCCACTCTCCAATCCTCCGGCACCTCACCTGTAGACAGCGACATTTTAAATATTTCTGCCAGGGCCCCTGCAATTTCAACACTAGTCTCCTTCAAGGTCCCAGGGAACACCCTGTCAGGTCCTGGGGATTTATCCACTTTAATTTTCCTCAAGACAGCAAGGACCTCCTCCTTTTCGATCTGTACAGTTTCCATGATCTCACTACTTGTTTCCCTTAACTCCATAGACTTCATGCCAGTTTCCTTAGTAAATACAGATGCAAAAAACCTATCTAAGATCTCCCCCATTTCCTTTGGTTCCGCACATTTTCCCAGTACATTTTCCCCTCTCATCTTAGGCTTTTTCTCTCTGCTCCATAAACAGAGGTGTTGAAACAATAATCTAAATGCCACAGAGACAGAAAAAGCATTCAACTCAACAGTCACCCAATTTCACCCCCTTGATCTTGGTCAATATTGCCACCAGTCTAATTAAATCTATCGCTAGTCCTTCACATCAGCAAAAAAATACTTAAGAATCGTTATGTTTGGTAACTCCAGAAACTACTTAGAAAAAAAACAGGAGCTGGGAAACTTGCCTGATTAGTTTTTCTTTAGTGAGGTAACAATATATGACATGCAGGCGTAATGATATACAGAATCTCTTCCACATACTTCTTACATATACCCCGTAAAAATTATGTCAATAAACAACAAATGCTTAATCAAACAACACATTTACACTATTACTCAAATACTACTGAAAAATGAAATGCACTACAGAAAACGCCCTGACCTGACAATAAATGTAACTGGAACTGCTGTCAGCTGGGAGATCCACACCAGTAATATAAAACTTAAAAGAGCACACACACATTATGGCTATTCTGGTCATTGCAGTACAAAGAGTTTGCCAGGAAAAGTTGTACTGAAGCATTAAGTACTTGATGACACATCAAAATAATTAGCTGAGTCCATGGCTGGAGGAACCATGATCTTACTGAATGGTGGAACAGGCTCGAGAGGTAAGACTGGCGACTCCTGCTGCTCTTTCTCATGGTTTTATGACTGTGCAGCACTTTGCAGTATCCTGAGGTGGCGGCAGGTGTCGGAGACATAAGAGCCTCTCGAACTCCAGAGAGGTAAAGCAGGCAACCAAGGTTAGTGAAATGAGAATTCTGGTTTCTAGATTGTAGGCTGAAGACAAAGTAAAAACAACCACTACAGGTATGGATATTTTAAGCTGATTAATGTTTTTTTGTGTTAAAACAAAAATAACTAGATTAAATTTCCAAAATCTGACAATCACCAGAATGATCAGGGAGACGCAAACTCAGATTATTTTGAAACACTACAAAGAAAAGTAAAAATAAGTTTATCCAAATAGCTGATGACTGACAACAGTATGCTTTATATAACCCTTCAATGTGGCAGAGACAGCCTCAGGCACTTCACAGGTTTTCAACAATATCTGGGAGAGTTACACGTAGGTTCATTAGGAAAATCAATGAACTTAGTAGAGATAGATTGGCACACGAGAGACTTAAAGCAGAGCTGTTTTTATAGAGAACAAATTCCAGAACTTAAAGGGGAAGCCAAGGTACCTAGGCAATTCCCAATGACTGAACAATGACATTGAGACATGCAAAGGACAGATCTTTAGTGCTGCTAGAATAGACGCAGACCTGGAAGAGGTTATGGAGATGGGAAGAAACGAGAGGACAACAGCATGGAGATCATTCCCACCACTGTCTGCAAGGAGGTTGTACATTCACTCCATGACCAAGTGGGTTTCTTCCAGGTGCTATGGTTTCCTCCCACATCTAAAGACGTATTGGTTGATACAGTCAAAGAGAAGTACAGGACGGAAACAAGCTCTTCGGCCCATCTAGTCCATGCTGAATCCATTTAAACTGCCTACTCACATTGACCTACACCAGGACCATAGTCCTCCATACACCTACTGTCAAACTTCTCTTAAAATAAGTTAATTGGTCATTGTAAGCTGTCCAGTGATAAGGCCAGGGTTAAATCAGGGGCTGCAGGGCAGCACGGCTCGAAGTGTCAGAAAGGCCTGTCCTATACTGCATCTCAATAAATAAATAAATGCAAGGAAAAAAAGAATTGACTAGAGACAGAGCGGCCCTAACAGAAACATAAATGCAATTTTGTGAATGCAATGTTATACATTCATCATAATCATTCAATATCATAACATCCATCCACCCTGCTCATGGACTGTTTGTCCCACTCCCAACATGGAGGAGGCTGCGGAGCATCCACGCCAGGACCACCAGACTCAAGAACAAACAAGAGAAGATCTGCAGACGCTGGAAATCCAGACAACACACACAAAATGCTGGAGGAACTCAGCAGGCCAGGCAGCATCTATGGAAAAGAGTATAGTCAACCTTTCGGGCAGAGGTTCAAAATCAGTTACTTTCTCCAAGTAGTAAGGGCCGATCAACACCTCCAGCTGCAAACCCACACCTCCATACCCCCAATCACCATTACCTTAACAGTTCATGTCAGTCACCTTATGGGTATACAAACAACCTGTGTATATAAGTAATTTTTTGTATTTATATTAATTGTGTTTCTTTAATAATTATTGTATTTTATAGCTCTGTTTTTTTTTGGTGCTGCATCGGATTCGGAGCAAGTTATTTCACTCTGCTTTACACTTGTGTACTGGAAATGACATGAAATAATCTTGAATTGTGATTACGATTATCCCAAGCGGGAATCACAGAGTAAAAGCTATTTAAGTAATGTGAGCGTATTACTGGAAAAAGCATCAAGGTCACGGTGAACTGAGGGAACACAATGTTCTTCTCAATCCTGTGCATTATAAAGTACATTATAAAGTAAAGCTAAGCACAGAATGACACTTAGTGGCCACTTTATTAGGTACAGGAGTGGAACCCCGTGTGATCTTCTGCTGCTGTGGGGTATCCACTTCAACGGTTGATGGGTTGTGCACTTAAGAGTTGCTGCTCTGCATTACTTTTGTAATGCGTGGTTAGTTGTGTTACAGTCACCTTCCGGTTCGCTTGAACCAATCTGGTGATTCTCCTCTGACCTCTCTTACTAACAAGGCGTTTTCACCCACAGAGCTGCCACTCTCTGGATGCTTTTTGTTTCCAGCACCATTCTCGGTCAACTCTAGAGACTGTTGTACGTGAAAATCCCAGGAGATCAGCAGATTGAGAGATACTCAAACCACCTCATCTATCACCAACAATCACTCTGTGGTCAAAGTGACAGATCACATTTCTTCCCCATTTGAATCAAATGGAACTTTACTGTCATTGATCAAGACAATGAGATTGCAGTGCTACTCCAGTCCATGCAAAGCAAGTATTTACAATACACGCATTACAGCTTAATTTAAAGAAGAAAAATCCTGTATTTACACACAAGTGACTTCGATAGTCCATAAACACTTAAAGGCCATTGGGAAGCTAGGGAGCAGCATTATTGAGCTGCACAACAGCCCTTGGGAAGAAGCTGTTTTACAGTCTTACTGTCTTGGCGAAGATGTTTCTGTATCTCCTACCAGATGGCAGGATATTGAACAGATAGTGTCCGGGATGGGATGGGTCTTTCAAGATATTACGACAGCGCCGTAGGCATTGAGAAGTTTTAGATTGTCTCCAGGTCTGGTAGTTGAGTCCCAGTGATGTGCTGTGCTGTCATAATCACCCATTGGAGTGTTTTGTGAACACGAAAGACTGAGATTAAGTTTTCTCCATAATTCATCTCAGTCATTGCCTATCTCCGGGTTTGTACATTGCCTGCAGGGTGCTAGGATTAAGGATGTTTGGCTACAGGACATTCTGGAGAAAGAGGGTGAATAGCCAGAGGCCATGGTACATGCAGGGAGTAAAAGGGGTGAGGTCCTGCAACAGGAGTTTAGGGAACTAAGTTGCTGTTTAAACAAGATCCCAAAAGCTGTCTTCTCTGAATTGCTCTGGTTCGCTGAGCTAGTGAGTATAGGTTGTTACGTACCCCGTAACTGGGTTGCCAAACCAGCAGAAATGGATCACTCAGTTGGAGTCTGGATTACTAGAACTAAGAAAGTTTTATTAAAGAAACAAGCAACACAGTACTCTAATCAAAAGGATAATAAATGCAACAGTTCAGCAATGATAAACACACATGTACACAGAATTAAGTTAACAGGATCAATCAAGCTCTATCGTTGCCTAGGGGTAAATGACCAGTTTCAAAGTGACGCAAAGTTCAGTTCAATTTAGTTCAGTTCAGTTCGCAGTAATCGCTGCCGTGGCGATGGACAGTGGGGGGGAAGGAGAGAGAGAGAGCAAAACAAATGAATATTCAAGGCTTCCACACAGACCTTCGCAGTCAGCTTTCGGGCGAGTCCTTTGTGATGTCATCTGAGGTCACCGACCGTGACCCCCTCCGTTTCCAGATACGATCGTTTCCCTGCGGTGAACCCAGCACCCAGGCAAGGGTGGACACACACCAGGTTCCCGCCGATCGTGCCTTTCCACCCTGTGCGTCTATGGCCCGGTACTTCCCACCGACTTGTGAGAGACGCACCGCTTCCAGGGTCTTGTTACCTCGGGTGTCGTGTGTGTCCTGCCTTAGCGAACCTGTCCCTTTTTATCCCCCTGCTGGGGTATCGCCTGTCCATCACTTCAAACAGTTCAGGGTTCAAAGGGGGAGCCGCTCTTGACAGCTCTCTCCTTCTGTTACTCTCTCTCCCATCCCTTCATTACACATCTCCAAATGCTGCTCCATTGTTTTCCTTATCTCTCTCTCTCCTGAAGACAGGTGGCAGACCAACTGTTGATCCCACTGCTGCCAGCACAGGACAGCTACATCTTAATCTATGTGCATTCTTGTCACAAGGTAAAGAAGAACTGGTTACCTGAAAATAAGGTGGAAAAGATGGTGCAGAAGAAAGATCTTAAGTTCCTGGATCACTGGGACCATCCTTGGAGAAGGTGGGCCCTATAAATTGTTGCACTTTGTTCTGAGTGGGACTAACATCCTTGCTGGGAGATTTGCAAGTTCCTTTGGGGAAGGTTTATACTGAGTTGGTGGGGAACAGGCTTCAGAATAGTTATTTAGTTGGAGAGATACAGTCATTCTCTAGATAAGAGTGGATAACTTCACTCAGCCCAACTCTGAACTGATTCCACAACCTATGGACTCACTTTTGAGAACTCTACAAGACGTTTTCAGTATTATTTATCATTATTTTATTTTTCTTTTTGTATTTACACAATCTGTTGCCTTTTGTACATTGTACATCTTTGCTTGTGTGTAGATTTTCCATTTATTCTACTGTGGCTCTTTGTATTTACTATGAATGCCCACAAGAAAATGAATCTCAGTGTAGCATATGGTGACATATAGGTATTTCGATAATAAATTCACTTTGAACTCGCAACTTAGAAATTGGTTATAATGTTCAGTAGGCAGAACAAGCAAAACTAGTAAACAAGCACACTTAAAGCCAAAGTGTATCTGTTCTAGTATAAAGAATAAAGTAAATAAATGCAAAGCCTTCCTTAATTTTAATGAATGGCATCAAAAAATTTGTAGGTTTAAGGTGAAAAGTGCCTGAGTGGGTGGTGCAAACTGCTGGCAGAAGTAGTAGGCCCAGCTCAATTGCGACACTCAGAGAAGATTGGATAGGTATGTACATGGATGAGAGGGCTATGGTTTATGTGCCAGTAGATGGGGCTATGCAGGAAAACATCTCAGCACAGATTAGATGGGCCAAAGGGCCTGTTTCCATTTTGTCGTGTTCTTGGACTCTATAACACCGATAAGAAAGAAAAGCACTAAAAGGGGGAGAGAGAGGAAACTAGAACAAAAGAGCAAACTCCATTCTAGTGTAAGGTAGTCAAAGTGGTCATAGTATTGCTAAACTGTAGTGATTATGGTTTTGATGATTAGATTTCAGAACCTTGTGATGCTTGGAAATGGGTGTGTAGGGAGCCGATGGTTCAGAGGCCACTTTATTAGGTACACTTGTACACCCCCTCGTTAATGTAAATATCTAATCAGCCAATCATGTGGCAGCAACTCAATGCATAAAAGCATGGAGATGTGATCAAGAGGTACAGTTGTTATTCAGACCAAACATCAGAATGGAGAAGAAATGTGCCCTCAGGGACTTTGACAGTGGAATGATTGCTGGTGCCACGGGGTGGTTTGAGCACCTCAGAAACTGCTGATCCCCTAGACTTCCATGCACAACAGTCTCTGCAGTTTACAGAGAACGATGCCAAAAACAAAAACCATCCAGTGAGTGGCAGTTCTACCTTGTTAATGAAAGAGACTAAAGGAGAATGGCAAGATTGGTTCAAGATGACAGAAGGGCCACAGTAACTCAGATAACTACACATTACAACAGTGCTGTGTAGAAGAGCATCTCGGAACGTGTTGAGAACAACACGTCAAACCTTGAAGTGGATGGGCGACAGCAGCAGAAGACCACACCGGGTTCACTCCTGTACCTGCAGTGCCCATCAAAAGTATTCACACCACTCACCCCCCTTGGAACTTTTCATGTTTTATTGTTTTACAACATTCAATCACAGTGGATTTCGCTTGGCTTTTTTTGACACTGATCAACAGAAAAAAGATTATTGTGTCAAAGGGGGACCAGATCTCTTCAAAGTAACCCAAATTAATTACAAATATAAAACTCAAAATAATTGATTGCACAAGTATTCATCCCCTTTACTATGCCACACCAACTCGTCACTGGTCGAGCCAATTGGTATTAGAAGTCACATAATTAGTTAAATGGTGTGTTTCAATTGATTAAAGTAAAAAAATACACCTTGTATCTGGAAGGTCCAATGGCTGGCAAGTCAGTGTCCTGGCAAAAACGACACCAAGACGACAAAAGAACACTACAAGCAACTCCGCAAAAAGATTATTGAAAAGCACAAGTCAGGAGATGGATACATAAAAATTTCCAAGTCACTGAATATCCCTTGGAGTACAGTTAAGTCAATAACCAAGAAATGGAAAGAATATTGCATAGTTGTAAATCTGCCTAGAGCAGGCTGTACTCAAAAACTGACTGACTGTGTAAAAGGGGACTTGTGAGAGCGGCCACCAAAAGACTTGTGACAACTCTGGAGGAGTTACAAGCTTCAGTGGCTGAAATGGGAGAGACTGTGCATACAACAACTGTTGCCTGGGTGCTTCACCAGTCGCAGCTTTATTGGAGATTGGCAAAGAGAAAGCCACTGCTGAAAAAAAAATCTCCGCTAGAGTTTGCCAGAAAGCATGTGAGAATCTCTGGAGTCAGCTGGAAGAAGGTTCTATGGTCTGATGAAACCAAAATTGAGCTTCTTGGCCATCAGACTAAACACTATGTTTTGTGTAAGCCAAACAACGCACATCATCAAAAACACACCATCCCTATCGTGAAGCATGGTGGTGCTGCATCATGCTCTGGGGACGCTTCACTGCAGCAGGCCCTGGAAGGCTTGTGAGGGTGGAAAGTAAAATAAATGTAGTAAAATACATGGAAATCCTGGAGGAAAGTCTGATGCAGTCTGCAAGAGAACTGCAACTTAGGAGAAGATTTGTTTTCCAGCAAGACAATGACCCCAAGCATAAAGCCAAATCTACACAGGAATGGCTTAAAAACAATGAAGTTAATATCCTGGAGTGGCCAAGTCAGAGTTCTGACCTCAATTGAGAATTTGTGGCTGGACTTGAAAAGGGCTGTTCACTCATGATCCCCATGCAATCTAACAGAGCTTGAGCAGTTTTGTACAGAAGAATGGGGGTAAATTGCAGTGTCCAGATGTGCAAAGCTGATAGAGACCTGTCCACACAGACTCAAGGTTGTAATTGCTGCCAAAGGTGCATCTACTAAATACTGACTTGAAGGGGGTGAATACTTATTATTATCAATTATTTTGTGTTTCATATTTGTAATTAATTTAGATCACTTTGCAGAGGTCGGTTTTCACTTTTTTCACAAAAGAATCTTTCTCTGTTGATCAGTGTCAAAAAAAAACAAATTAAATCCACTGAATTAATGCTGTATAACAATAAAACATGAAAATTTCCAAGGGGGCTGAATATTTTTTGTAGGCACGGTAATAAAGTGACCACTGAATGAATATTTATAGTGCACCTTTAAGTCAAACTTACTGAAAACTGAGACGGCCTTAAACTCTGTGCGTCTTTGGGTCAAACTTTCTGCAAACTGAGACAGTCTTACAGTCAGACACCACTTTACATTTCCAGAATAGATACTGTCTGTGGAATACAGTATGGAGTTCACGGTACGGTGTCCTCATTACAAGCTTGCACCATACCGTGAACGTCATGCGCCATTGTACTGGGTTAATGAATTCTCATCAATCTTTGGAGCGCTGACAGCTCTGTGGAAATTCCTATCTCTTTGGACCTACTGGTTTAATTTATTTTTGGCTCATGTGCAGTTTTAATTTTGAAACACTGCAGGACTGAAATGTACAATTAAAGCATAATACAAAAAAAAACATTGAAAGATTTTAGTCAGATTTTAACCCTGCACACATTAGAGGGTTGCAGGGTGGAGGCAGTAGAAAAGTAGAAAAGAGGGCATGGAAATGATTAAAGAGTGGGTAGTTTTTTTTTTAAATTTCCATTGCATTCCTGGCTAGTTGCCATGTGTTGCTACTGCTGACGGCGCTATGTGGTGGACAAGACTATCCGCATGTGGCTGGCGGCACGAGTGAGCGGCTCCAGTTTGAACCTCCGCAGAGGCACCACGGTAGCGTTGTGGTTAGTGAGACACTATTATGGCTCAGAGCACTGGAGTTCAGAGTTCATTTCTGGCATTCCTCAGGATGTGTGGGTTTCCTCTGGGTGCTTCAGTTTCCTCCCACAGTCCAAAGATATCCTGGTTGGTAGGTTAATTGGTCATTGTAAATTACCCTGTGATTAGGCTAGGGTTAAATAGGTGGGTTGCTGGATGACACGGCTCTTTGGGCCAGACGGGCCTGTTCCTCACTGTATCTCTAACTAAATAGATAAGGTGCTCGGAGTGTGATAAACCTCACCTGTTCTTTGAGGGTGATAGATGCACATTCCAGGAAGTTTCCCCAACAATGATGAAGGTAACCCCCACAACTATATTGCTGATTCTTCATTTCCCATCAACTCCCAACCTGGGGTCCATAGACCCTTCAGTTAATGGTAAGGGGCCCTGGCTTGGGAAGATTTTGGGAACTCCTGGTCTGACAGAGTACTCAGGTCAAGGGGCAATTAAGGAAAAGACAACAAATTGTTGCCCTGCCAGTATTGTTTGCAACCCATGATAAAATTTTAAAAGGGCTTCCAAGTTTGGATGTTTCATGATGGTGATCCCCCATGCTTACTGCGAGGCGGTGGAGACGAGAAGAGAAACCAAGCTGGATTGTCGGTAGGTATCCTGTATGTAGGGGACATGGTGCACTGTTTAAAACATACGTCTGCTACATCCAGCTCCTTGCACAACATGCTGGAGGAACTCAGCAGGTCGGGCAGCATCCATGGAAATAAATAGTCAACGTTTTGGGCCGAGACTCTTCGTCAGGACTGAAGAGGGAGGGGGCAGGGGCCCTATAAAGAAGATGGGGGGAGGGTGACCCATTGGGCTCCTGCCCCCTCCCTCTTCAGTCCTGACGAAGGGTCTCAGCCCGAAACGTGGACTGTTCGTTTCCACGGATGTTGCCCAACCTGCTGAGTTCCTCCAGCATGTTGTGCGTGTTGCTTTGACCCCAGCATCTGCAGAGAATTTTGTGCTTACATCCAGCTCCTATTTGCTTTCATTGGATTTGAATACAGATCATCTGCCAAATGGGAACGAGTCTAGGCCTCAACCAGACATTAAAATCAAAGCTTCCTGCTTTTGATTTACGTAGAATTTCAGGTACCAAACTCATTAAAATCAAATGGTCATTGCGAGCATTCATGCACTGCAAAGCCTCTGTCAGTCAGGTTCAATTTCTTTTATGTCCTTATTAATCAGCCCTCCTTTACAAACATTTCCCTTAGTACAGGAATAATTTTCTCCTGGTAGTCTCCTGACTCTTATTCCCTTAATATTGCCAGTCCAGCAGCACCAATTATTCCTCACTTACATTTACTTGAAACCTACAGTGTTCCACTTCTCAGCTCTGCAACCTGTGGACTCACTTTCAACGCCTCCACAAATCACCTTCTCAATATTATTTATTACACTTTTTCTGTATTTGCATATTTTTTGTCTTTTGTACTTTCGTTATTCGTCCATCTTTGTGTGTAGTTTTTCATTGATTCTATTGTCGTTCCTTGCATCTACTATGAATGCCTGCAAGAAAATGCATGTCAGGGTAGTATATGGTGATATACAGTATACTGTAGGCATTTTGGTAAGAAATTTACTTTAACTTTGAACATTCCCTTTTCTCCTCCCTCCCTACACCGAGCTCTCAGACCTGGTCCTTTCCAGTCTTTCTAACGCTGTCTGACATTCCCTCAGTGACCCACCATTTAGAGGAAGGAGCTTGGAGACTCGTATCACTGGTTAGCCAAGTCAGCTTTGGTGTTGTACAATGCTAAGCTATTCAAATGAGCAGCAAGAAATACTTCCTTATACGACAGGATTGTGTTTATACACACCCCTGAACTCCTGGTCGAAGGATAACTCAAGCATAAAACAAGCCTCTGCCTTGCCAAGTGGCAGGTTGCTCTGACCTCAGATTGTAAACCACTGCCTATATTGTTACCGAATCAATGGTCTACATCTAAACTTGGATTCTAACATTTTATTAGCACATTGAAGCCAAGATCTACACACCATTTGCTACTGATGTTAAAGTAATATTCCCTCACCCAATTTATAGCAATTGCTCTTCCATATCAACCTCTCTCAGATAACAAACAAAACACATTCTACCATACCCAAGTAAGCTTTGAACTTCCTACTAATACAGTCAGAGAAATGCAATCATGAATCATGATTGGTGGTGCAAAGAAACCTGCTTTTTGTCTGCGATGATAGCTCTTACCTCGAGGCAGATAGGATTGATGTGCTTGGCACACCACCAGACATTTTCCTGATTAGTCCTGCAAAAGATGTTTCTTCAGAATGGCAGCAGCCTGTCTGAAGGCAATGTTTAAAACCCATCCTAGGAACAACTGGCCGGTCAGCAGGATGAGAGGACTAACTTTAAAAAATAGGATTAACTTAACGTGGTCATTTATTTCCTGCCAGTGGCTTGTTCATTCTTCACTAACTTTCAAGTCATCCATGGCTGAGTGGAGATGGGGAATCCACGGCTGCAACTCTCATCCACAACTGTGAGGGTTGTCTAATAACCATCCTAACAGTGAAAGTCCCTGTGATGTTGTGGTCAAATAGAGGATTGTTGTGGGGAAGTATTGGTTGTCACGGTTGCATTAGGTACGCGGAGGTTAGATGCTAAAGTGGAGTTTGACACAAAGTGGAATCGAACCGAGGACCATGAAGAAAATGCAGATAAGCACCAGAAGGGATTAGGGAAAGGCTCAATGCATTGATAAATCAAGAAAGGAGGAAGAAGCACAAATATCTATTTTAACTAGATTTTATATAACACTGGACATCATTTTCATCCTCTCTCAATGAAGCTTGCAGGTTTTACGGCCAGCAAGATAATTATCTAAGGCTATCCAGTCCACCTCCTCCAATCCTTCTCAAAGAAGAACTGCGTCATATAATTGACTTTTATCATTCTTAAGGTTTCCATTTCATTGCTGAAATACAGTCTAATCTGTGAGATGGTTATCAGGAATGGAGGTCATAAAAATCTAAAATAATTTTTTTTAATCAAAAAGCTGTAGATATCCAGTGTTATTTTCCTACAAAGCCAATGAACACTGGGACAAGTCAAGACTGAAATCCAAAGGAGTCTGTTTGCCAAAATGGTAAAAGCAGGGTCTTGGGATATCTTTAACACCAAGGTGCTGTTTACTGAAGTCGTTAAAGCCTGTTCGCATCGCAGGTGAACATAGAAATGCTATGTCATCCCTTGGGGGAAGAAAAGTAGCAGGTAATACTGCTGACCGTAGTCCAACAACTGAAGAACATAATCGGTGCAGAAAGGTCATTTCCAAAGCATGTTGGGCGCAAAATATATTTTAAACCGTGATGTACATTAGGATGTGAAGGCTTGCAGAGACAGCAAGCTGCTACGGCAGCTAAAGGAAGTCTCTGAGCCAATCAGGCCCAGTTTGTGTTGTCAGCCTACAAATCAATGGCAAAGGGTTCGAACCAACTTCCTGACCTCGAGTGTGGGAATGCCACCTACTGATCCACAACTGACATTTAACAAATACATTTTTCATATTCTTCATTCAACAACCCACTACCTTAATTAAAATGACTTGCAGGACACTGCAGTGTCAGAAAACGGTGTAAAATTTATTTTTCCTGAAATTGAAGATTCAAGATTGGTTTAATATTATTTCCAGAACACAAGTGTAAAGGAGAACAAAATTAATTGTTACTCTGAATGCAAAATGCAGCGCAATAAAATAAAAACAATTAATATAAATACATAAGATAGGTACGTACACAGACTGAATGTATGCCCATAAAGTGTTGCTAGGTATGGAAGTGCCTGTATATAAGTCGACTCAAACAGGTATTGATAAATTAGTGGTGATGGAGGTGCAGAGCTGGTAGGTTAGTGAGTGGAGGTGTTGATCAGCCTTATTTCTTGGGTAAAGTTTACTGTTTCTGAGTTTATTTGCCCTGGCGTGAATGCTACATAGCCTCCTCCTTGATAGGAATGGGACAAAGAGTCCATGAGCAGGGTGTGTGGGATCCTTCATGATGTTGCTCGCCTATTTCCAGCCCCTTTTTGTATATATGTAGGTAGGCTGGTGTCAGCGACAAGCTGGGCAGTTTCATCTATCTGTTGCAGAGCCTTTGTGCCCACCACATTGCAGTTTCTGTACGACGCAATAATGCAGCTTGTTAGGGTGCTCTCTGCTGTACATCTATAGAACGTAGTGAGTGTTGGCGTGCAGCCTCCTCACAAAGCAAAAGCATTGGTGAGCTTCTTGATTATGCAGGATGTGCTCTGGGACCATGAGAGCTTGTGTGAGATGTGCAGTCCCAGGAGTGTGAAACTGCTCACAGTTTCCACTGCTGAATTTTGAATTGAATTTATTTAAATCCTACATCCATTCCACAACGAGAGGGAGTAAAAATCTTTATATGTTATGACTCCATCACAGTGTACAAACAAGTGAGTTTGTAAGTCTAATGGCTTGTAGAAAGAAACTGTCCCACAGCCTGTTGGTCTTGGCTTGAATGCTGGGGTACTGCTTGCCAGATGGAAGCAGTTTTTGGTTGGGGTGACTGATGTCTTCCTTCTGCACCTGCTGCTGTAAATGTCCTCAATAAAGGGAAGTTTACGTCCACAAGTGTGCCGGGCTTTCTGTACCATGCTTTGTGGGCCCAGCGATCGGGGTTGGTGCAGTTCCCCTTCCAGGCAGTGATACAGCCAGTCTGGACCTGTAGAAGGTCTTGAGGATTAGCGGGCTCATGCTGAACTTCTTCAGTCACCTGAAATGGAAGAGACACTGTGCCACTGATGTAAAGAGTGTCGTGACTGATGTGAGTTCTCAAGTCAATAACAACCTCCTTTGTCTTGTTGACATTGAGCAAGAGGTTATTTGCCTGTCACTAGGCCTTTCTTCCACCTCCTCTCTGTAGGCCGTCTCGTCATCGTTGGCGTTGAGCCCCACATCGCTAAACTTGACAATGTGATTACTCACGTGCGTGGCCCTGCACTCGTGTGTGAGCGGAGTATACAGCAGCAGGCTCAGCACGTGCCCTGAGGGAAGCCTGTGTTGAGGATGATGAAGTCATTGTGCATCCTGACTACCTGAGGTCTGTTGGATAGCAAATCCTACAACCAGATGTTTATTAGTGTATTTAGACCAAAGGGTAGAAGTTTGCTCGTCAAGAGTCTGTAGGACAGTAGTGTTGAATGCTGAAGTGAAGTCCAGGAACAGCATTCTGACACAAGTGGCCTTGTTTTCTTGGTGTGCCTGGGCCAGGTGCATGAACGCTGTTACGGCATCTGCTATGGAGCGGTCCTGTAGGTGTACAGTGTGGCAGGGATGGTGTTTTTGACATATGCCATTCAAATCACTTCATTATAATTGGTGCCAGTGCCACTGGGCAGTAGTCATTCACTTCTGAGGGTGATGGCGGCTGATCTGAAGCACGTGCGGACAGCATCCTGAATGAGTGAAGTGTTGAAGATGTTCACGAAGATATCAAGAAGCTGGCGTGCAGAGCCCTTCTCCCACCTGTTGCTGTTATAAACGGTGGCTGCTCAGCTGCAACGGGCAGCTCCATGACCGACATCGTGTAGCGTGCCTCGAAGGAGGCATAAAAGTTGCTTCGAGCACGAGTGAGTGTCACTAGTACAGTCTACGGCAACATTCGTTATGTAGTCAGTAATGCTCTTGATGCCCAGGCACATACGCCGGGGATCATTATTGGACAGGTGTTCCAGATTTTTTCTTGTGCGTAGGCAGTCTTTGCCCTTTTGATGCCTAAGGTGAAATTTCTCCCGGCTGCTTTGAGAGCTGTTCTGTCTCCAGACTTCAAGTTTAGTTTTATGTTCACATTAGATGACAAATTTAATAACCAGAGGCCCAAGTCCTTATACATGCATGCTATATATAATGTCTGGCCTATATTTAATAAATACTCAATTTCAAAATACTGCCTAACAGAAACTAGGGATGGAGAAAAAAAACATTTTTTCTCCTTGCCTATTCTATTAGTAATCCAAACCAAAAAAAGTTCTTGTTTTAGTGCAAAAACAATATAAATACATAACTCAAAAGTTGAAATAGAATATAAAGGGAGAGATTCAGCAAAATATTCTTAAAGAATACAAAAGCCATTTTGAAAAAATAAGTCTAGGATTCTTTTATTTCTGTTCGGTGAGAGGAATTCTCCAGAGTACTAATTAATTTAACAATTCCTCTCACATAGGAGACGCAGTGAGGTGGTAATGAAGACCTGGGACGGTTACTGAGTTATCAACATCACTTCCTTTGATTAAAATGCAGACCTCTGTAGATCCCGAATACAATTATCTGGAGGAATTCTCACTCTTTCCCTGGGTAATGGTTCAATGTTTTTGACAAAATAATCTGCTAGAGATTGAGAGTTCAGGTACTAAGCACTTTAAATAAACTAATGAATTGTAGAATAGTTGTTTGGGATTAGAGGTTTCACTCCACTGCCATTTGAACTTCATTGCTTCCATTTCAGCGTTGTCTGCTTCCAAAATTCCCTTAAATATTTTAGTTAATCAAAAACACATGGCTGGCTGGAGGAATTATCTAACCATCCAGGGGAAAAAAAAGTACTGAATCAAATTGTCATAGCTCCCTTCCAATGGGCCAGAACATATTAAATGGACACCCGTCACTGAAATCCTTTAAATCCAACCAATGTACAGCAGTACTTCAAGTCATACAACTTAAAACAGAATCATTTATCACCCACTGGGACACAGATAATGAAGTGATACAAACACACAGCGTCACAAAAACTGGTAAATTGTGCACGTGTTCTTGTAGTTCCTATCTCATATTACCATAGAGTCACAGAACAATACACCACAGAAACAGGACCTTTGGTCCATCTAGTCTGTGCTAAACTATTCCTCCTTGTCCCATTGACCTGCACCCAAACTATAGCCCTCCATACCCTTCCCATCCATGTACTCATCTAAGTTTCTCTTAAATGCTGAAATCAAACCTGCATGCACCATATCCACTGGCAGGTCATTGCACACACTCACCACCCTCTGAATGAAGAAGTTCCGCCCATGTTTCCCTTAAACATTTCACCTTTCACCCTTAACTCATGCCCTCCAGTTCTAGTCTCACACAACCTCAGAGGAAAAAGCTTGCTTGCATTCACCCTACCTATATCCCTCAATTCTGAACACCTCTATCAAATCTCCCCTCATTCTCCTGAGGGAGTAAAGTCCAAACCTACTCAACCTTTGCAGAGAACTCAGTCCCTCAAGTCTCAGTTACATCCTCGTAAATTTTCTCTGCACCCTTTCAAATCTTATTGATCACTTCCCTGTAGGTGGTGACTTGAACTGTACACAATACTCCTAGTTCGGCCTCATCAACATCCGATACATCTTCAGCATAACACCCCAACTTTTTTTCGATACTTTGATCTCTGAAGGCTACTTGCCCATATTTAGAGGAAATTCGATAATTCAGGAGAACCAGCAATTGGGATGACATGGTATCATACTGGTTAACGCTTTACAGTACTACTGACCCAGGTTCAATTCCCGCCACTGTAAGGAATTTCTACATTCTCTTTGTAAATTGTGTGTGTTTCCTTCCACAATACAAATACCTACCAGCTGGTAGATTAGCTGGTCATTGTAAATTGTCCTGTGATTTAGCTAGGGTTAAATCAGGGGTTACTGGGCGGCATGGCTCATGAGGGCCAGAGGCGCCTATTCTATATCTCAATAAATAAATGACCAGGACTCGCCAAATTATTACACTTCTGTGACCATCAAGCATGGATTAAAACATACAGCTATGAGACTGAAACTATCCTGGAGTTATAACCCCCAAATGACACAAGAGTGATGACAATTCAGTTAGACCCCAGAGGAATCAAGGATCTAACAAAAAGTTGATTTTTCGATACAATCTTCTCAGATACATACACTCAGTGGTCACTTTATTAGGTACAGGAGTGGAACCCAGTGTCGACCTCTGCTGCTGTAACCCATCCACTTCAAGGTTCAATGTGCTGTGCATTCAGAGATCCTCTTCTGCCCACCAATGTTATAACACATAGTTGTTTGAGTTTCTGTCACCTTCCTGTCAGCTTGAACCAATCTGGCCATTCTCCTCTGACCTCTCTCATTAACAAGGCTCTTTTTTTTTTGCCCACAAAACTGCCGCTCAGTGGATTTTTTTTCTTTTGTTTTTCACACCATTCCCTGAAAACCCCAGAGACTGTCATGCATGAATTTCCAGCAGGCCAACAGTTTCTGAGATACTCAAACCACCCCATCTGACACCAACAATTATTCCACAGTGAAGGTCACTGAGATCACATTTCTTCCCCATTCTGATGTTTGGTCTGAGCAACAGCTGAAACCTTTGACCACGTCTGCATGCTTTGAGTTGTAGCCACACGATTGGCTGATGAGGGATTTGCATTAACAAGCAGGGACACCTAATTCTGAGTGTACCCCTCAGTTACATCGGCCCTTTTACACTTCAGTGACAACAGCCTTTTCTGAACCAGCAGATTCTTTGTCTAAAGCCTGCACCGGTGACATGAACTCATTATCTGGCTGTCCTTGAAAGGCATCCTCTTCACAATGAAGGATCAAACAGGTGAAAGCAAGCAATGCCACTGCTCTGCGGACGGAGCAGGAAGCGGAGGCACTGGGATAGTTTAACAAAGGTAAAACAAAGGCAGGCAAAGGTGATGAAGCAATGTGGATCCTCCCAGTGTTCAACACAGGGGTTTACACTCAAACAAAAACCAGCAGCACCAATGAAATGATTGTGTGTTGTAAGGGTGCTCATTGGTAGCTGTGTAAATCTATCTAATGGCTAGTGCCATTTCAGAGTGGCTGGGACATTCTGCTGACTTGAAAGCTCCACATAACTGCAGACTTATTGGTCTCCTCCCTCTCACCATACATACCCATTTGTCAGCCGTTACTACATCAAGCCCAACTACATAGCTCTGCATGAACAAGAGCTCTACAAAGTCACAATGAGGCCATTACCCCAAGTTAAGCAATCTCCTTCCACAAGACTACTGGCTTCATAGCATACCACCAATTTCCAAAACAGAATTCGCACGGACCCTCCCCTCACTCTGGACATACAGATTAGCTTCATTTGTCACATTGTACATCGAAACGCACCGTGAAATGTGTCATTTGTGTCAATGGCCACCACAGTCCGAGGATGTTTTCGGGGCAGCCACACTTCCAGCACCAATATAGCACATCCAAAACTTACTAATCCGTAGGTCTTTGGAACGTGGGAGGGAACTGGAGCACCTGGAAGAATCTCAGGAGGTCATAGGAAAACCACACAAATCAATGCCTTACAGACAGTGGCGGGAATTAACATCTGATCACCGGCACAGTAAAGTGTTACGTTAACTGCCATATTACATGCCATCCTCAATTCCCCACTGTGCCGCTCCCACCCTCCCCCTACGTGCACTCACCGTTGTGGATTGAAGTAGGTTGCCACATTGCGAGATGGTGCCCCAGCCACAGCAAAGTTACTGCTCCCTGTATCAATCAGTATGTTCATCTGTAAGTGAAGGAGACACAGCAAACATTACTGGAAGAGAAAAGAGGAAGCAAAGTCATCGGGTGAGGTTAACACATTAATACAGTCTGCAACCTTCTGAAGACAAAGGCTAGAAGCAGTAGACCAAAATTCCTCCTTCACTGCTGCCTTCAAACTGGTTACAGAAAAGGTTATTTCTTGTGCTGAGAATTCCCAGTTCACCTACACCAGGGGTGGCCAACGTTTTACATTCCATGCATCAATTTTTTTCACGCACAAGTTCAGATGCGATTTTTTCATGCACGAGTTCTATATTAACATATTTTTACAAGAATTGAATGGGGGTACAAGAGTTGTATGACACATCTGAACTCATGAGTGAAAAAATTAACGCATGGATTGTGAAAGGTTGGCCACTGCTGACCTTCCTCTGGCCTCTTACTTTCTATAGATCCGATGATCGCCAACTGCTAATGTACTGTTGACCATCTCAACGCTGCTACTCACTTAGCCTAACCTATGCCCCTATGAATTTGCAAAACACTCTCACTGAAGACCAGTCCCAGATTTGTACCTGCTGATGAGGCAGTGAGATGTTTCATTTGGCTGTGTATGGTTGAACGACAATTAAACTTGAGCTTGAGCTACTCCACACAGATCGAGCACTAGTTCTCTGGCATCACTCCTGGGCCTTTTTGCTACCTTTGAACATCAGATTATCATCTCTCAGTCCAAGATTGGATTTCCTTGGAAGATCGTCCAGGTTTATGGCATCAACCAAGCGCAGTCTATTTCAAAATGATTCATTATTACCTTGGATCTCCTGCCCCACTACAATTCTGACTCATGGCCTAAAGACCCTTTGCAAAATGTTGGTAGGTAGAGTATGTGGAAATATCGGAGATTTCCACTTTGGAAGGAAGAATATAAAAATGAGTACATTTTAAATGGCATAAGATAGGGATCCCCAACCTTTTTTGCACTGTGGACCGGCTTAATATTGACAATATTCTTGTGGACCGGCTGACCCGGGGGTGGGGTAGGGTTGCCAACGGACCAGAGTAGCGGTCAAATGCGTTATGTTTACCCGGAGAAAGACTACAATGACCATGAAGCCTTGCGCGGGCACCAGTGCGCATGCGTGCGCCTCCCGATTATTTTCCCTGCAAATCGTTTTGGTGAATCCGTTCGGGGAGGGAAGGGGGTGTTAATCACAACCGGAATATAGGTGATAAGTGGCTAATACACTCTGTTTCATTTCTAAAAGGGTTTATCTAATGAATTTAATATTAAACACAACGCATATTTTCCTCGCATGAATACAGTGATAAGTCAATTATCAGTGGAGCTTGAAGTAAGTGTTGAACGAACTTCCAGTAGAAGTGGTAGAGGCAGGTTCGATATTATCATTTGAAGAAAAATTGGATAGGTATATGGACAGGAAAGGAATGGAGTGTTATGGGCTGAGTGCAGGTTGGTGGGACTAGGTGAGAGTAGCGTTCGGCACGGACCAGAAGGGCTGAGATTGCCTGTTTCCATGCTGTAATTGTTATATGCATCATAACATTTTAAGTAACGTTTGGACATTAACACACAGCACATATTTTCCCCGTATGAACATATAAAATCATTGCAACACACCAATATCGCTGAATCAGTGGGAGCCCTGGGCTTGTTTCCCTGCAACAAAACGGTGCCATCGAGGGGTGATGGGAGACAGCGATACTCGAAGGGGGTTCCTTATGTCCAGTCTATTCTGCAATTTAGTTTTCGTTGCATTCATTGCAAAAAAACTCCGCTTCGCAGCGATATAATGTTGGAAATGGAAGTAACATTTTCAGTGCTTTCGTGGCTATCTCAGGATATTTAGACTTGACTTTGATCCAGAATGCCAGCAGAGATGTTATGTCAAATATACTTTTCAGCCCGCCATCATTTGCAAGCTCGAGGAGTTGATCTCCTTCCCGCGCCGACAGGGGTGACACGCGGGTAATGACCTCGCGTGCATAATGGCTCAACAGTGGGCGTGACAGGGAATGAGGAAAGGTGCAGCTGACTCATATCGCCAAATCATATCATTTCCTCACAACCCGGTAGCGTATGCTTTGTGGCCTGGTATCGGTCCACGGCCTGGTGGTTGGGGACTGCTGGCATAAGATTACAAAACATTGCAATAGAAAAGGGGGTTCTAGCACATGAAACAAAAGCTTTGTACAAAGATACAATAAGGAACTAGGCCTAATATAATGTTGGTCTTCATAGCATGGAGTACCGAATACAAAAGACGGCACATTTTGTCATCCCCATATTTAAATACTTCGGAGTTTTGGTCTTCACCTCTAAGGAAACACACACTTACACCGCAGGCAATCAGGCTGATTCCTGGTAATGAATGGGTTGGCAAATGAAGAAGAGTTGTGTAGCCTGAGTTTTTACTCATTGGAGTTTAGAAGAAATTTTCAAACATATGAGGTGATGAAGGGGTTTGAAGAAATCTCATCTCTCAGAGGGTTGTGAATCTTTGAACTTTGTTGATTCAGGGAGATCAGAGATTAAGTCATTTAATCTATTCAAAATACAGATTGGTAGACAATTGAACAATGAGAGTCCAGGATATGGTACTGACACCAAATCAGCCATGATCTTACAGCACAATAGAATCAGCCAAGGGATTGACTGGCTAATTCCTGTTCCTGGTTACTTACGCTTTAGCATTTAGCTGATTGTTTCCTGCATTTTCTCTTCCTGATTCAGCATCTGCAGTTTCTTTTTTGCTTTATAATCCCAAACAGGTTTATCTAATGCTGACAAAAGAAACAGCAGGTGCTGGAAAATCTCAGCAGGGCAATGAGGATCCATGGAAAGGGGAATAGTCAACATTTCAGATCCGATGAAAGGTGGTAGACTTGAGTGCATAATCTGGGCTGACACCTCGAGGTACCAGCAAGGAGTTCTGCACTGTAACCAAACTCTTGAGTCATGATTCTGAAGGAAACCCTCTAGAGTGGACACGAAGGATCACTTGCTATGGTAGTGTGGTGGTTAGTGTGACACTATTACAGCTTCGGAGTTCAATTTGGGTGCTGTCTGTAGGGCGTGTGTATGTTCTCCCCATGACTGAGTGTGTTTCCTTCGCGTGCTCTAGTTTTCTCCCACAGTCCAAAGACATACTGGTTAGTAAGTTAATTGGTTATTTGTAAGTTGTTCTGCGATTAGGCCAGAGGGTTGCTGGGCAGCGCAGCTTGTCGGGCCAGTAGGGCCTGTTCCGCACTGCATCTCTAAATAAATAAATTTATGAACAGTTTATCCCCCAGAGTCATCAAACACAGAACCAGGCCCTTTGGCCCAACTAGTCAATGGTGACCAAGATATTGATCTATACTAGTTCCATTTCATAGTCATACTCATAGAAAATCACAGCACAGAAACAGGCCCTTTGACCTATCTAGTCTGTGCCAAACCACCGAAACTGCCTACTTCCCTCAACCTGCACTAGGACCATAGCCCTCCATACCCCTACCATCCATGTACCTATCCAAACTTCTCATAAATGTTGAAATTGAGCTCACATGTACCACCTGCTCTGGTAGCTTGCTCCACACTCTCACGACCCTCTGAGTAAAGAAGTTTCCCCTCATTTTCCCCTTAAACTTTTCACCTTTCACCCTTAACCCATGACCTCTACTTGTTATCCTACCCAACCTCCATGGAAAAGCCTGCTTGCATTTACCCTATCTATACCCCTCATAATTTTGTATACCTCTATCAAATCTCCCTCAATCTTCACTGTTCCAAGGAATAAAGTCCTGATAGGGTCTCTGTCACTTCCCTCTTCTGTCCTGATGAAGGGTTCTGGCCCGAAACGTTGACTGATCATTTCCACGGATGCTGCCCGACTTGCTCAGTTCTTCCAGCGTGTTGTGAGTGTTGCTTTGACCCCAGAATCTGCAGATTATTTTGTGTAACCTATTTAATCTTTCTTCATAACTCAGGTCCTCCTCAGTAGTCTTTCGTTGTAACGTGCTTCAAAACAACTTGAGGTCAAAAAAATACAAGGTCTTGTTCTTCTTCAGAGGATGCTAGAAAAATGGGACAAAGTATAGGGCCAGAGCGTTCTTGAACGCAATTGAGCAGCATTGCCATTTACCATTGGCTTCTGTGACGGCACACAAAATTCTGATTTCATCAGTTGGACTTCTGGTACGAAGAATACTCAGCACCTACTTTTCATCGAGGAATGATTGAGGAAATTTGCAGCTTATCTAATGTACAAAAGACCTGGAGATCAATCCTTGTGCAAACATGCTCCAGTTTCCTTTAAATATGGTGTTACTTTGACAGAACCTCCAGCTAAATATTTTATACAGAATGATTCTATTCGTAGGAGGCAAAGTTGGGAACAGGATCTGAGAAGTGCATTGTGAAAATCCCAGTCACATGAAAAACACCCACTTGACTCATGAGGAGCCATGTGAGGCAAACTTATTGAAAATGTGTTTTTTATTTGGTAAAGCGCTCATCTTAAACTCAGGCCCTGAAGGCTTGAATTTATAACATCTGTAAATCGGACAGAAGCTCTGTACAATATAAAGAAAACAGAGGACAGAGCTGAAGATGGGAAATTTTAAACAGGCAATTCAGAGATGTGTCTGAAAGGCTTGGTTGAATTACACAGATTGTACTACTACAGTATAATTGACTTCCTGTTGTGTCATTCGCCATAAATTTGAGAACATGCTGCTGCAGACTTGTTTCTTGTGTCAATGTGTCCATAATTAAACACAAGAATCATTCAGCTTTAGTTAAAATATACATTTCAGTCAGCTCGCACTCCTATTGTGTGTCTAATGTATTAAAACATACTGAGATACTTCACAGGAGAGCAATCAGACAGTCACACAGGAAAATGCCAGCATGCTAAATACCACTGGATCACAGTATTATCAAAGATGAAATCTGATTAACATTACTGCGAGCACAAATGTGAGACGCAGTCCACGTATACAAAAAAAAGCATTAAAAAGAGAACAGAAAGGAACTGGTGCAAAAAGAAATGATTTACGAATAAATTACTAGCTTGAGCTTGAGTTAAAAGGAGAGGGTGAAAAGGTAGGGCTTTCCTCTCCTACAGCACAAGAGGCTGACTGGTGGCCTTATGGAGTTTTATTAAACTTGTCAGCAGTATGGATGAGGTGAATAGTCACAGTCTTGTTTCCCAGATTTGGGGAGTTCAAAACTGAAGAGCATAGGTTTAAAGTGACAGAGGCAAGATTTAAAGAAACCAGTGGTGTAATTTTTTCCATCGTAGAAGCGGGGGGTGTATACGGAAGTTGTTGGGGCAAGTATAATTTAAAATATATTTGGTCGGGTACATGAGTAGGAAAGGTTTAGAGCAATCTGGACCAAACATAGGCAAATGGGACTAGCTCAGGGTGAGTAACTTGGTTGGCAAGGGCAAGTTTGATTGAACAGCCCAATTTCTAAGCTATATGACCCTCAACAGCTTGGGACACTTGCACAGCTGGTAGAGTTGTCGTTTCACAGCTCTAGCAACCTTGCCTTTCCATGCACTCGGTGTGGAGTTTTCACTTTCTCCCTGTGAATGCATGTGGCTTCTCCAAGTGCTTTGGCTTCCTCCCACAACCCAAAGACGTCTAAGCTGATAGGTTAGTTGGCTCAGGCTCAGCACCATAGTGTAACAGCTAACGTTAACGCTATTACAGTGCCAGCGACCCAGGTCCAATTCCTGCGGCTGCCTGTAAGGGATTTGTACATTCTCCCTGTAGCCACGTGGGACTCCTCCAGGTGCTCCGGTTTACTTGCGCCTTCCAAAGGCCTACGGAGCAGTAGGATAATTGCTCACAGGGTATAAATGGGCAGCATGGGCTCACTGGGCCAGAAGGGCCTGTCACCATGCTGTATCGTTAAATAAAACAAAAAAGTAAATAAATAGTAAATTAACCCCAATGTGTGGATGACTGGCAGAAACTGGTGGGAAATGATGGGACAGCAAAGAGAATGAAAAACAAAATGGGATTAGTGTAAATGGGAGTTTGGTGGTCATCAGAGTTGGGGGGTGATAGGTGGGGAAGGTAAAGGTCTGAAGATGGAGAGGAGAGTGGACTATGGGAGAAAGGAGAGGAGGAGCACCAGAGAGAGGCGAGGTGAGGTGAGGTGAGAAGAGGTTAAAAAGGCATCTTCTTCTTCAGGTGCCTTTGTAACATTGCTCCTATGTAGAAGTAGAATTGTTTCGAGAATCAGCTAAGAATATGGCTAATTATTCCTGTGCTGCAGCACCCATGAGAAAAACATCATTAAACACAGAGTTCTTAACAGTAGCTTGCAGCTTAGAATGTGTTTTAAAGTGGCAATCTCAACTCTGATTAGAAACCTTAGCAAGTCTGCATTCTTCCTGGACTATTTCTTATCGTTCGGTCAGGCTAGATCAGTTTCCTGGTGACACTTCTTTTTTTGGGTGTGTTATATTTATTTACCTGGTCTCCATAAGTAAACATAACTTAATATGTAACAAGAGAAGATGTGGGCAGAGATGATTTGATAGTGTGGGTGGGGCAGGTAGAGAATAGGGTAAGACTTAGATTTCTGAGACTAGTGACAAGCTGAACATTTTTTTTTTAAAAAAAGACTGAAACACGTCAGGTTTGAAAAGCCAAAGTCCAACTATATGGCCATCGTTGTTTATGGCTCGGTTACTTCTGCTTGGATTTGCATGGTCAGGGATATTTGTAGAGTTGTACTTTTGGAACTGCTTGCTAAATTGGATCAGCTAGAATTCCATCAATAAAATTTGCTGCATGTTTTTGGGTGGAAGAGCAATGGGAACCTTTTAATCTCAGTGGACCGCACTGATTAAGACAATGGTATTTAATGGACACGCTCAATGTTTTCAACAGGTGACTTCCTTCCTTGGTTTTGCAAATCCTCATTTCCAAGTAAACTGTTAGCCCAAAAAAGACATCTTTCCAAATGTCCTAGACCATACAAAACCAAACAGAATAAGCCAAGACACAAAAATGTGTCACATTCTATTGGGCTGTGCCTTCTCATGTGTTTTTTGAAGTAGATGTTGGCACAGCAAGGATCACAGTAAATCTGTGACCTTAGTAAATCCCTTTTAATTCAAAATCAACCTTTAACCTTAATATTCGACCTGACTATACTGAGTTTCAGTGCATCTCTCAGCACGTACTCCCGCGGACTGGGATGCGCCAGTCCACAGCATTCCCCTGCAGACATCTCACGTGCTGGAAAACCAACACATCTCTGGTGGATCAGGCAGCGTTTTTCAGCAGTATGGGAGCAGCAACTGTCTGTCCACACAGAGAATTATGGAGGTGAGCTGAGGAAGCATTGAATAGGAAACAGGATTTGAATGGGTTTTATAAAACAGAATGTGAACATTGATTACTAATGAAACACTTATTGCCCATTCTTAATTTCTGCTTGGTGACCTAGCAAGACACAGTTCATTTCAAAGTCCACCATACTGGTTTATATCATGTCAAGCCTGTACCAGGTGAGGAAGGCTGAATTCATTTAAGGGCAGTCACATTGGAATTTTACCACAATCATGGATGTCTATTACTGATTGGATTTAAATTTATTTGATTACCATCTACAATCTCAAATTCTGATGTCCTTATGTCCGGATACTATTCAAGGGAAAATCAGGCACAGGATGGAAGAGGGGTATAAATTTGAATGGTGGGAGAGATGGGGAAAAGTGTGTCAATAAATAAAAGTGAGAAGGGGAAAAAATCAGTTGAAATAGTTTGCAAATTGAAGGAGTAAATTCATACATAATTATTTGCTTCTGGACAAGAAGAGTTGATTAGTAAACAATTATCATACTAAAAGGGTCTTCCTGATGTTAGTAATTTCATGACAAATTTAATAGGGAGTTACAGTCACTACAGCAAATTTATAGTTCTAGCTACAGGTCACACACATACCAGTGAGGCCGACAGCAGAACAGTGAAAATAAACCATCTGAAGGTAATTTGTAAAGCCACTCTCTCTCACTACAAGCAACACACATCAAAGTTGCTGGTGAACACAGCAGGCCAGGCAGCATCTCCAGGAAGAGGTACAGTCGACGTTTCAGGCTGAGACGCTTCGTCAGGAAGGGTCTCGGCCGAAACGTCGCCTGGCCTGCTGTGCTCACCAGCAACCTTGATGTGTGTGGCTTGAATTTCCAGCATCTGCAGAATTCCTTGTGTTTGCTCTCTCACTACAAGCTGCTGATTTGGACATTAATCACGATCTCTCTCTCAAGCAAGGTCTGTCTCGATTTTGGGTTGGGTTTAGAGGACTAGGATTCCAGGGAGCAAGGATGATAAAATGGGCACACAAGTTAGAGTGCCAAGAACCGGGCCTTAACTGTGTAAAGTCTTCTATTAAGATGGCATCAGTTACAGCCATAGGTCACCCCAAATGCCAACAGAATTAATGAGGTAGTTCTAACATTAGACCCTTTAGTCTATCTCATCCATGCCAACTAAGGTGGATATCTCAGCTGCTCCCATTTTGTCCATCTTCCCTGGTTTACTCATATGAGATTAAATGTTTATTTCATTTCTTTTCACTTAGCGATACAGCACGGAGGCAATTGAGCCCAACCCCGATTAACCCTAACCTAATCACGGGGCAGTTTACGACGGCCAATGAATTTACCCAGTACATTACCGGAGCACCGGCGACGCACAGGCTCATTAGAGAAGACGTTGGGATTGAACTCGGAACTCCGGAAAGCCCCGAGCTGTAATAGCATCGACTAAACCAACGCTATGCCACCGTGACCCCTCATTCACGTATCGACTCAGCCCATACAGTTGGAGTAGGCTTTCCGGAGCAGGAACTGAACCCACAACCGTTCGGTGCTCGTGGCTAATACTCCGCCAATGTTTTACCCCACCCAAAACAAGCACAAATCTTTCCCTACCGCCAGCGAGAACCTTGCAGCCTCTTCACAAGCAACACACACAAACTGCTGCAGGAACACAGCTGGTCAGGCAGCATCTGCAGAGAGTCGACGTTTCGGGCCAAGACCCTTCATCAGACCTCTACAGAAACTCTTTGCTCCTTCAACACCTTTTCTCTCGCCGCCCCCCGGCACTACATTACATTGAAATACATAAAGTCTCACCTTCTGGGCAGGAACACCCATTAGGATTTCCAGGTAATAGCCTCTGCCCACGTCTCCTTTCAGGTTGTTGACCATATTTATGAAACTAACCGAGCCCTCCGGCTTAGAGGCGAGGGAGATCCCCTCAAGCAGCAAGCTCCGTCTTTCCATAAGCAACTCTGCCGAGGAGTTGTAAGTGGGGGAGACTTTGAGAGGAAACTGTAAGTAGCCGGCTCGACAGCAGCTCAGTGCCGACAGGAACGGCACTATCTCCGCCAGCAACTGCATCTCCCGAGCACTCTTCAAAGCCTGCGACGCAAGACAGGCAACTTTGCAATTTCTGAAATGTTATTTCATTCTGAAAGCCCAGCTTGAAATTGACTCATTTGCTGCGTTGCAAATTAACTGGAATATTATTTTCCTACTTTTTAAAGTGCTCTTTAACAGGAATGCCCGACTGGAAATAAACTTTTCTCAACAACCTCCCCTCAAGTACTTCCCAAACTTCGCTTTAAGCGGATATGACGAGCGATTGGAATGAAGGACGCCCAGCGGAAAGCATATGATAAATTGCTGCCGATTTATGTGTGGAAGTGTTTGAGGGTATATACCAGTTATTAGTTGAGCTGTTCTGCCCTTGCCTGGAATTTTGGAGGAGGCATTTAATGTTTAGAACAACGAAGAGGATGCTGGAGGGCTTAGAGTTTGGAAGGGCTCTGAGGAAGAGTGTTTAAGGATACGGTTAAGGTCTGCCACTCACTGCCTGTGAAGGTGGACGAGGCAGATAATTATACAACAGTTAGGTAACGTTGCAATAAGCACTTGACTTGCCAAGGGATAGTAGGGGTTATGGACTGAATGATGGCTAATGGGACTAACAGAATGGTTGGCATGGACTTGATGGGCCAAATGGCCTGCTCCTGTTTGGTGATCTCTTGAGCAGGAACGTAAACACACAACCAGCTGGCTGTGATCTCAATCCGACCCCGTATTGTCTGACGTGGAAGCTGATGTTTGAGCACCCATCGGAAGGGTGAACCCTCTCAAGGCATCAGCCCTGGTGTGTACCTGGACAGGTACTGAAAATCTGTGCTGACCAGCTGGCTGGAGTGTTCAACCTTTCACTGCTGCCATGAAAGAGATCATTCTGGAGCCTGTGAAGAGCAGGATGAGCTATCACCCATAACACTCACATCTACTGTACTGAAATCCACACTCACCCCATCTTCCCACCACCATAACAGTGATAGGGTTCCACTTGTCATTACCTACCAACCTATGGGCCTCTGTATCCAACGTATTGTTCTCTGCAACTTTCACCATCTCCAAAGGGATCCTACCACCAAACATATCTTTACCTCTTCTCCCTCTCTGCTTTCCACAGGGTTCACTCCCTCCATGATTCCCTTGTCCATTCATCCCTTCCCACTCATCTCCCTCCCAGCACCTATCCCTGTAAGTGGCCAAAGGGCTACACCTCCCCATTCCCCTCCTCGCTCACCTCCATTCAGGGCCCCAATCCTGATGTCACGAATATTGATTTCTCTACATTGGTGAGACCTGTTTCAACACCAATAGTGGAACTTCCTGGTGGCGACCATTTTAATTCTGATTCCCATTCCCGTTCTGACATGTCGATCCATGGCCTCATCTTGTGCCAGGGTGGGGGAGCAACACCTTATATTACATCTGGGTAGCCTTGATCCTGATGTCATGGATATTGATTTCTCCTTCCAGTATTTAAAAAAAAATTCCCACCCCTCCCCTCCTCTATTCCCACTCTGGCCTCTTACCTCTTCTCACTTCCTGCTGTATCCCTTCTTCCTTCCCTTTCTCCCACAGTCCACTCTCCTCTCCTATCAGATTCCTTCACCTCCAGCCTTTTGCGTTTCCCAGCCACCTGATTTCACCTAACACCATCCCCTCCCCCAACCTTTTTGTTTTGTCATTTTCTTCCATTCTTTCCAGCCCTGAAGAAAGGTCTTGGCCCAAAATGTCGACTGTTTATGCATTTCCAAAGATGCTGTCTGACCGGCTGAGTCCCTCCAGCATTTTGTGTGTGTTGCTATAAGTTTCTAGAAAGATTTTTTTCCTGTTAATACGCAACTAGTGTGTTGAGAATGGGTTTGGAGGTAGTGGTATGTTCTTTGTGTAAGATGAGGGAACACTGGGAGACCTCTAGTCTCCCTGATAACTACATCTGCATGGTGCACTGAGCTGCCATTCCCCAGAGACCGTGTTAAGGAACTGGAGCTGCATCTCGATGACCTTTGGTGCATACGGGAGAATGAGGAGTTATAGATAGGAGCCCCTAAGTTACAGGAGGTAGGTCCCTAGATGGCTGTCAGGAGAGGGAAGGGAAATAGGCAGCCAAAGCAGAGTACCCCTGTAGCCATTCTCCTCAATAATAAGTAGACTGCTTTGAACACTGTTGGGTAGATAACCTACAGAGGGAAGCTGCAGGAACCAGGTATCTAGCACTGAGTTTGGCTCTGCGACTCAGAAGGGAAGGGGGAGCAGAGGTGTGTAGTAGTGATAGAGGATTCTGTAACCAGAGGGGCAGAAAGCAGATTTTCTGGATGTGAAAGAAACACTCTGATGCTGTGTTGCTTCCCAGATGCCAGCGTCAGGGATGTCTCGGGTCGGTCCTGAGCATTGTGAAAGGGGAAGGGTGAATAGCTGGAAGTCATGGTACATATTGGTACCAATGACATGGGTAGGAAAAGATCAGAGGTCCTGAAGAGAGAATCTAGGCAGAAAGCTGAAAAGCAAGGCCACTAGAGCAGTAATCTCTGGATTTCTGCCTGCTCCACTTGCCAGTGAGAGTAAAAATAGGATGATTTTGTAGATACAGGGCCCTGGTGAGACCACACCTGGAGTACTATGTGCAGGTTTGGTCTCCAAATTCGAGGAAGGACATTCTTGCTATTGAGGGAATGCAGCATAGGTTCACAAGGTTAATTCCCGGGATGGCGGGACTGTCATATGTTGAAGGATTGGAGCGACTGGGCTTGTATACTCTGGAATTTAGAAGGCTGAGAGGGGGTCTTATTGAAACATATAAGATTATCAAGGGATTGGACACGCTGGAGGCAGGAAGCATGTTCCCGCTGATGGGTGAGTCCAGAACCAGAGGCCACAGTTTAAGAATAAGGGGTAGGCCATTTAGAACGGAGTTGAGGAAAAACTTTTTCACCCAGAGAGTGGTGGATATATGGAATGCTCTGCCTCAGAGGGCTGTGGAGGCCAAGTCTCTGGATGCTTTCAAAAAAGAGATGGATAGAGCTCTCAAAGATAGCGGAATCAAAGGTTATGGGGATAAGGCAGGAACGGGGTACTGATTGTGGATGATCAGCCATGATCATAGTGAATGGCGGTGCTGGCTTGAAGGGCTGAATGGCCTACTCCTGCACCTATTGTCTATTGTCTATAAATGCGTAGTTGAAGAACTGGTGCAGGCAGGTGAGTTTCAGATTTCTGGATCATTGGAGACACCTCAGGGGATAGTGTGAAATGTACATAAAGAATGGTTTACACCTGAACCCGAAGGAGACAAATATCCTTGTGTGCAGGTTTGCTAGAGCTGTAGGGAGCATTTAAACTAATTTGACAGAGGTGTGGGAACCAGAGTGATAGAGCTGAGAATGGGCCAGTTAGTATACAAGTAGATGTTCAGTGTGTAGTGGGGAAGGACACGAGAGATAATAGGGTAAAATTGCATTCAGTGGGATGAGTTAATGTGTAACTGGGGGGCAAAATTAAAAAGGCTGATGAATACAGGACTGAAGGTGTTATATTTGTCTGTATGCAGTACACAGAATAAGGTAGTTGATTTTGTAGCGCAGTTGGAGATGGGCGGGTGTAAAGTTGTGGGCATCTCTGAGTCTCGGCTGAAAGAAGATCATAGTTGGGAGCTTAACATCCAAGAGTACAAAACGTCAGGTGGATAGGCAGAGGGAGTGAGGTGGTTCTGTTGGTAAAAAAGAAATGAAATCAAATCCTTAGAAAGAGGTGACATTTGATCAGAAGATGTAGGACCTTTGTGGGTAAAGTTAAGAAACTGCAAGGGTATTAAGACCCTGATGGGAGTTATATACAGGCCTCCAAACAGTTGCCAGGATGTGGGATACAAATTACAATGGGAGATAGAGAAGGCATATCAAAAAGCAATGTTGCAATAATCATGGTGGATTTCAACATTCAGGTAAATTGGGAAAGTCAGGTTGGTGCTGGATCCCTAGAGATAGAACTTGCAGAATGCCAATGAGACGGCTTATAGAGCAGCTTGTGGTTGAGCCCACAAGGGAACAGTAGTTCTGGATTGGGTATTGTGTAATGTATGGATTTGATTAGGAAGCTTAAGGTAAATCAACCCTGAAGAGGCAGTGATCAAATTTAATAGAATTCATATTAAAGGAGGAGAGTTAAAATCGGATGTATCAATATTACAGTAGAGTATTATAGAGTATTACAGAGGCATGAGAGGAAAGCTTTTAAAAACCAACAGAAGGCAACTAAAAAGCCATAAAGAGAGAAAAGATGAATTAGGAAGGAACACTGGCCTATAAAAGAGGACTTTTTTTTTTCAGATGTATATAAAGTAAAAGAGAGACGAGAGAGAATATCAGATGGCTGGAAAATAACACTGGAAAGGTAGTAATAGGGGACAAAGAAATGGTAGATGAACTAAGTATTTTGCATCAGTTTTCACTACGGAAGATACTCACAGAATACCAGAACTGCGAGAGTGTCGGGGCAGAAGTGAGTGCGATTGCTATTACCAAGGAGAAAATGCCTGGGAAGCTAAAAAGTCTGAAGGTAGATCAGTCACCTGGACAAGATGGACTACACCCTAGGGTTCTGAAAGAGGTGGCTGAAGAAAGTGCAGAGGCGTTAGTAATGATCTTTCAAGAATCACTAGATTCCGGAATGGTTCCAGAGGACTGGAAAATTGCAAATGTCAGTCTACTCTTTAAGAAATGAGGGAGGCCGAAGAAAGGAAATTATAGGCCAGTTAGACAGACTTCAGAGGTTGGAAAGATGTTATGAAGGATGAGGTTTCAGGGTATTAGGAGGCACATGATAAAAATCAGCTGAAGTCAGCATGGCTTTCCCAAGGGGAAATCTTGCCTGACAAATATGTTGGAACTCTCTGAGGAAATAACAGGCAGGAAGGACAAAGGAGAGTCAGTAGATGTTGCTTAGTTAGATTTTCAGAAGGCCTTTTACAAGGTGCTGCGCATGAGGCTGCTTAACAAGATAAGTGGCCTTGGTATTACAGGAAAGGTACTAGCAAGGATAGGAGATTGGCTGAAGGTCAGGAAGCAAACAGTGGGAATAAAGGGGGCTTTTTTTGTTTGCTGCCCGTGAAAAGTGGTGTTCCATAGGGGTTGATATGGGGACTGCTTCTTTTCATGTTACATATCAAGAATCACTAGATTCTGGAATGGTTCCAGAAGACTAGAAAATTGCAAATGTCAGTCTACTCTTTGAGAAATGAGGGAGGCAGAAGAAAGGAAACTATAGGCCAGTTAGACAGACTTCAGAGGTTGGAAAGATGTTATGAAGGATGAGGTTATATATAAGGAATTGACGACCTTGTGGTCAAGTTTGTGGCACTGGAATACGCCCAGAGGAAATTCATGAGAATGATTCTGGGAATGGAAAGGTTAACGTGTGAGGAGAATTTGATGGCTCAGGGCCTGTACTCACTGGAGTTTAGAAGAATGAGGGGGGAACCTCATTGAAATCAACTTAATATTGAAAGGCCTAGATGGAGCTTTGACCAGTGACCAATCCGGACATTGCAAGTTTTGAGAGGAGGGGATTCCACTCAGGTCTACCACCTGAGTAGCAAAGGGAGCAGGGGGTCGCTACAGCGAATTGGAGCTTTGACCAGTGACCAATCTGAACAGCGGAAGGTTTGAGAGAAGGGAATTTCACTCAAGTCCACTGCCCAAGTAGAAAAGGGAGCAGCGAGTTGCTACAGTGAGATAGAGCTTTGACCAGTGACCAATCTGCATTTGGGATTGATTAGCAAGAGCAAATTAAAAGAAGGCAGGGGCAAGAGTAGCAGCTGTTGTTGGAGATGACAAAGTCAGAGTGGTGATCTTGAAGCTTTAGCTCTTTGAGTCTTCAGTCAGTGAAAGCAAAAGAAAGAAAAGCTCTAGGTTAAATCACAAACAAGAGAAAATCTACAGATGCTGGAAATCCGAGCAACACACACAAAATGCTTGAGGAACTCAGCAGGCCGGACAACATCTATGGAGAAAAGCACAGTTGATATTTTGGGCTGAAACCCTTTGGCAGGACTGAAGAAAAAAGCTGAGGAGTAGATTTTAAAGGTGGTGGGAGGGGAGAGAAAAACACCAGGCAATAGGTGAAACTTGGAGGGGGAGGGATGAAGCAAAGAGCTAGGAAGTTGATGGGTGAAAGAGACAGAAGGCCATGGAAGAAAGAAAAAGTGGCGGGGGGGGGGGCAGAAGCACCAGACGGAAGTGATGGGTGGACAGGAAGATAATATGAGAGAGGGAAAAGGGGATGGGAAATGTTGAAGTGGTGGGGGGAGGCATTACTGGAAGCTTGAAAAATCGATGTTCATGCCATCAGGTTGGCAGCTACCCAAACGGAATATAAGGTGTTGTAGTGGAATTATGACAGTGGGGGAGGCCATAAATGGACATATCGGAATGGGAATGGGAAATGGAATTAAAATGGGTGGCCACTGGGAGATACTGCTTCTTCTGTCGAATGGAGCGTAGATGCTCAGTGATGCGGTCTCCCAATCTATGTTGGGTCTCATCGATATACAGGAGGCCACACCGGGAACACCGAACACAGTGTATGACCCCAACAGGCTCACAGGTGAAGTATCGCCTCACTTGGAAGGACTACTTGGGACCCTGGATGGTAGCAAGGGAGGAGGTGTAGCACTTGTTCCGCTTGCAAGGATAAGTGCCAGGAGGGAGATCAGTGGGGAGGGATGAATGGGTAAGGGAGTCGTGTAGGGAGCGTCCCTGCAGAAAGCAGAAAGTGGGGGGGGGGTGGGAAAGATGTGTTTGGTGTTGGGATCCTGTTGGAGGTGACGGAAGTTTCAGAGGATTATATGCTGGATGCGGAGGCTGGTAGGGTGGTAGGTGAGGACAAGAGGAACCCTATCCCTGGTAGGGCGGTGGGAGGATGGGGTAAGTGCAGACATGTGGGAAATAGAAGAGATGCGGTTGAGGGCAGTGTTGATGGTGGAGGAAGGGAAGCTCCTTTCTTTGAAAAAGGATGAGACCTCCTTCATTCTGGAATGAAAAGCCTCATCCTGAGAGCAGATGTGGCAGAGACAGAGGAATTGAGAGAAGGGAATGGCGTTTTTACAAGTAGCAGTGTGGGACGAGGTATAGTCCAGGTAGTGCTAGTTCAAGTTTTTTTTCCTTCTCTTCTTTATATTTGCTGAGCTAGGACAGTAGAGATGCCAGGCAGGAGAGGGGGATAATCCACTTTTGGGATGTTGGCGGGCAGGGAGACCTCCAGTGTCCCTGATGACTACAACTACGAGAAGTGCATCCAGCTGCAGCTTCTAATAATCCATGCTAAAGAGTTGGATATGGAACTGGATGAGCTCTGGATAGTTCGGGAGGCTGAAGGGGTGATAGATAGGACATATAGAGAGGTAGTTACACTTTAAGTGCAGGACACAGGAAACTGGGTGACAGTCAGGAAGGAGAAAGGGGTTAAAGAGCCAGTGCAGAGTACCCCTGTGTCTGTATCCCTCAACAACAAGTACGGAATATCACTCTGGATAATGTTGGGGGGGGGTAACCTAACAGAGGAAAGTTACTGTGGTTGGGTCTCTAGCACTGAGTCTTGTTCTGAGATTCAGAAGAGAAAGGGGGAGAAGAGGCACACTGGGGTGATAGGGAATTCATTAGTAAGGGGAACATTCCGGTGGTTCTATGGACGAGAATGAGCTTCCTGGATGTTATGTTGCCTCCCGTGTGCCAGGGTCCAGGATATCTCAGATCGAGTCCTCAGCATTCTTGAGTGGGAGGATGAACAGACAGAAGTCGTGGTCCATGTAGGTACTAATGACATGAGTAGGATACAGTGTATGGTCATGCACTTCTGTAGAAGAAATTTGACTATTTTCTAAATGACGAGATATATAAAAAACTGAGGCACAAAGGGACTTGGGACTCCTTGTGTAGGATTCCCTAAAGGTTATTTTGCAGGTTGAATCTGTGGTGAGGTATGCAAATGCGATGTTAGCATTCATTTCAAGAGGACTAGAATATAAAAGAAGGATGTAATATTGAGACATTATAAAGACCATAAGACCAAAAGAAATAGGAGCATAAATAGGCCATTTGGCCCATTGAGTTTGCTCCACCATTCAATCACGGTTCATCTTCTCTTTTTCCCCTTCTCAGCCCTACTCTCTGGTCGTCTTGGTCTTCTACCTGTAACCTTTGATGCTGTGTCCAATCAAGAATCTATCAAGCTCTGCCTTAACTACATCCATCAACCTGCCCTCCACAGCTGCCTGTGGCAATGAATTCTACAAATTCACCAACCTCCGGCAAAAGAAATTTCTGCGCATCTCTGTTTTAAATGGATGCCCCTCTATCCTGAAGCTGTGCCATCTTGTCCTAGAATCCCCCACCATGGGAAACATCTTTTCCACATCTACTCTGTCTAGGCCTTTCAACATTCAAAAGGTTTCAATAAGATCCCCCCCCCCATCCTTCTAAATTCCAGCGAGTCCAGAACTAGAGCCATCAAATGTTCCTCGTATGACAAGCCTTTTATTCCTGGAATCATCCTTGTGAACTTCCCCTGAACCTTCTCTAATGCCAACATATATTTTCTTAGATGAGGAGCCCAAAACTGTCACAATACTCAAAGTGAGACCTCACCAGTGCCTTATAAAGCCTCAGCATCACATCCCTGCTCTTGTATTCTAGACCTCTTGAAATGAATGCTTACATTGCATTTGCCTTCCTCACCACTGACTTAACCTGCAAGTTAACCTTTAAGGTGTTCTGCACAATGACTCCCAAGTCCCTTTGCATCTCAGATTTTTGGATTGTCTCCCTGTTTAGAAAGTAGCCTGCGTATTTATTTCTACCACTAAAATGCATGACCTTGCATTTTCCAACATTGTATTTCATTTCCTAGTTTCTTTCCCATTCTCCTAATCTATCTAAATCCTTCTGCAACCTACCTGTTTCCTCAGCACTACCTGCCCCTCCACCAGTCTTTGTATCATCTGCAAACTTAGCAACAAAGCCATCTACTTAATCAGCTAAGTCACTGATATACAACATAAAAAAGCAGTCCCAACACCGACCCCTGTGGAACATTACTAATCACTGGCAGCCAACCAGGAAAGGATCCTTTTATTCCCAGTCATTTGCCTCCTACCAATCAGCCAATGCTCTATCCTTGCCAGTAACTTTCCTGTAATGCCATGGGCTTTTAAATTGGTAAGCGGCCTCATGTGAAGCACCTTGTCAAAGGCCTTCTGAAAGTCCAGATATACAACATCCACTGCACCCTTTTTATCTACGATACTTATAAACTCCTCAATGAATTCCAACAGGTTTGTCAGGCAAGATTTCCCCTTAAGGAAACCATGTTGACTTTGTCCTATCTTGAACTGTATCACCAAATAAAGAAACCAGCATAGGCTCTGGCCTGATGGGCCACAAGGCTCGGGATAGACTTTAACTAAATCACCAAGTAATCCAGAACCTCATCCTTAACAATTGACACCAATATCTTCCCAATCACTGAGGTCAGGCTAATTGGTCTATAATTTCCTTTTGCTGTCTTCTCCCCTTCTTAAAAAAAATGGAGTGACATTTGCAATTTTCCAATCCTCTGGCACCATGCCAGAGTCCAATAATTTTTGAAAGATCAATACTAATGCCTCCACAATCTCTACCTCTACCTCTTTCAGAACTCTAGGGTGCAGTTCATCTGGTCCAGGGCTTTTTGAGCATTTTCTCCCTTGTAATAGTAACTGCACTCACTTCTCTTCCCTTTCACCCTTCAACATCTGGCACACTGGTAGTGTCTTCTACAGTGAAGACTGATGCAAAATACTCATTGACTTCACCTGCCATCTTCTTGCCCCCCCCCCCCCCATTGTTATTTCTCTGGCCTCATTTTCTAGCTCTACTCTCATCTCCTTTTTATTTTTTACATACTTGAAAAAGCTTTTACTATCCACTTTGATATTGTTTGCTAGTTCGCTTTCATATTTCATCTTTTTTTTCCTAATGATTCTTTTAGTTGCTCCCTGTAGGTTTTTAAAAACTTCCCAATCCTCCGTCTTAATGCTAAATTTTTGCTTCATTGTGTGCCCTGTCTTTTGCTTTTACATTAGCTTTGACTCCTGTTGTCAGCCATGGTTGTACTACTTTGCTATTTGAGTATTTCTTTGTTTTTGGAATTCATCTATCATTTTTCATTTCGCATTTTTCCCAGAATTTCACGCCGTTGCTGATGTGTTCTGATCCCTGCCAGCATCTTCTTCCACTTTACTTTGGCCAACTCCTCTCTCAAACCACCGTAATTTCCTTTACTGCACTGAGATACGCTACATCAAATTTCTCTATCAAATTTCATGTTGAACTCAATCATATCGTGATCACTGCCTCATAAGGATTCTTTTACCTTAAGCTCCCCAATCACCTCTGGTTCATTACATAACACCCAATCCAGTATAGCTGATGTCCTAGTAGGTACAACAATAAACTGCTCTAAAAAGCCATCTCTTTGGCATTCAACAAACTCACTCTCTTGAGATCTATTACCAACCTAATGTTCCCAATTGACTTGCATGTTGAAATCTCCCATGACTATCGTAACATTTCCCTCTTGATACGTTTTTTCTATTTCCCAGTGTAATCTGTGGTCCACATCCCAGCTACTGTTTGGAGGCCTGTATATAACTGCCATCAGGGTCATGTTACACTTGCATTTTCTTAACTCATAAGTAAGGATTCAACATCTTTGATCCTATGTCCTAAAGCACAGGTGAGGCCTGGCTTGGAGTATTGTGAGCAGTTTTGGGCCCTTTATCTTAGGAAGGATGTGCTGAAACTGGAGAGGGTTCAAAGAAGGTCCACAAAAATAATTTCAGGATTGAATTTCTTGTCATAGGAAGAGCATTTGATGGCTCTGGGTTTATATTCACTATAGTTCAGAAGAATGAGAGATTACCTCATTGAAACTTATTAAAAGGTGAAAAACATTGATAGAGTCAATGTGGAGAGGATATTTCCTGTGGTGGAAGAATCTAAGACCAGAGGACACAGCCTCAGAATAGAGGGAACACACACAAAAAATGCTGGTGAACGCAGCAGGCCAGACAGCATCTATAGGAATAGGTACAGTCGACTTTTTGGGCCAGGACCCTTCGTCAGAGTCTATAGAGTTCTTCCTATAGATGCTGCCTGGCCTGCTGCGTTCACCAGCATTTTGTGTGTGTGTTGCTTGAACTTCCAGCATCTGCAGATTTCCTCATGTCAGAATAGAGGGCTATTGTTTTAGAACAGAGGTGAGGAGGAATTTCTTTAGCCAGAGAATGGTGAATCTGTTGAATTCTTTGCCACAGGCAGCTGTGGAAGCCAAGTCATTATGTATATTTAAGGCAGAGGTTGATGATTCTTGATTGGTCAGGATATGGGGAGAAGGCAGGAGATTGGGGCTGAGAGGAAAATTGGATCAGCCAAGATGAAATGGTGGAGCGGACTCAATGGTCAAATGGCCTAATTCTGCTCCTACTGCATATCTTATGGTCTTATGATAGTGGATATGAAGAGGATGTTTCCCACAGTGGGAGCATCTATAACCAGAGGGCTCAGCCTCAGAATTAAGGGACATCCATTTAGAACAGATGAGGAAACATTTCTTTAGTCAGAGGGTAGTGAATCTGTGGAGTTCATCGCCACAGACAACTGTGCAGGCCAGTTCACTGGATATTTTTAAGGCAGAGTTTGATGGATACTTGATTACAGGCAGAAGGCAGTAGAGGGTTAATAAGTCAACTGTGATGAAATGGCAGAGCAGACCTGATGGGCCAAATGACCTAATTCTGTTCCTATGTCTTACAGCTCAGCATTGAACATCATCATCCCCTCAGTACTAATCAACAAGTTTTCAAACCTGGGCCTCTGTACCTCTCAGCAACTGGATCCTCATCTTTTGGGAGACCACAGTCTGTTTGAATAGGTTATATCATCTCCTGGCCACTGACTATGAACATGTGCACACTTCAAGTGTGCAGGATTAGCCTCATGTCTTACTCTGTCTACATTTATGAATGCTGGCTAAGCCTGGTATGGAGCCTCCAATGCATAGGATCACAAGAAGCTTATAGATTCAGCCAGCTCCATCACCAACTCCAAGGCCACCTTAAAGAAGGCAGCATCCACTGTCTACGACCCTCACCATCTGGGATGAGATCCCTTCTCATTACTACAATGAGGGAGGAGGTACAGAAACCTAAAGGCCCACACAATTTAGGAACAACTGCTCTGCCATCAGTTTTCAGAACAGTCCATAAACACTACCTCGTTCATTATTGACACTATTTTTATAATTCATATTCGTAATTTTTATCCTGCACTACACTGCTGCCGCAAAACAACAAATTTCAAGTCAAACATCAGTGATAATACACCTGAATCTGATTGTAGTTAATCACCGAGTCAAGGCCAACCCTTTTGCCTTGGCAGATCCCACAGACTGAGCACGACAACAGTTGGGGGATCTGAGGAGCTTTGTTGAATCCAGAGGGCCTTGTTGGTTGTTCTGTCATTTGCACGAAACAAGCTCCCTAGTTTATTCATCTGGAATGGCAGAGGCTGAAAAGTGACCTGATAGAACTTTCTAAGATCATAGCAGGTATAAGGCAGGGTAGATAGCTGGAATCTTTTCCCCCAGGGTTCAAATGTCTAGATTGTGAGGCCATGTATTTATGTTGAGGAGGGGTAAATTCAAAAAAGAAATGCAAAGAATGTTTCTTTTACCCAGAGAGTAATGATGCTGAGAGTGTGTTATCAAGGTTGGTAACAATGGACAACAAATATTTTGTTTCCTGAATACATTTGGGTGTATCTTATGGATTTTGGGCTGCTGATCATGAAAATCACCACAAAATTTCTTTATCACACATTTTTTTTTGAAATTGGCTATATTTGTTATTTCAATTCATAATTCAAGTCAGAATAATTGATGCCAAGATTAAGGAAGGCATTTTTTTTGGTCTACACATCAGACAGGTCATCAATGACAGCCAATTCAAAGAGCTTCTAGTGGGACCAGAGAAAATCACATGGAAGGCATTCAAAGATGTTGAAAATTTTCTTAGCAACTATGGGGTACCAAGCTACATGCAGCTGGTTGACAACATGCTTCAAGCATACAAAACTATGAAGTGCAACATGTCACTAAAGATTTATTTTCTGCATTCCCATTTAGACTTTTTCCCTGCAAATCTTGGCGCTATCAGTGATGAGCATGGTGAAAGGTTTCATCAGGACATGGCAGTCATAGAGAAACAATATCAGGGCAACTGGAACCCGTCAATGCTGGCTGATCATTGTTGGACACTTAAGCCAGAAGCCTCAGGCACTGAGCAAAAGTAAGTGATCAGGAAAACATTTTTAGCTTAGTTGAATTATTGCAAAGCATCAGCACTGTTATGCAATTAAATGCATTTTATTCAATAGAAGTTAATTTCTTGTTTCTCCAAATTCCTACATGATACAAGTGGTCTGAAATTATATTAGTGTTCAGCTTCAAGTGGTCTATCATAAACCAAAAAAAATTCTGAGGAAGCAGCACTTTTGAGAAAAATTGTTGTCCAGTCTAATAGAATCATTTAGGAGACTTTTAGATTGGTACATGAGTGCACAGAGAATGAAATGATATGGACATTTTTGTAGGCAGAGGGGAGTAGATCATAAGGCTGAGGAGCAGAATTAGGCCATTCAGTCCGTCATTCCATCATGGCTGATTTATTATCCCTCTCACCCCATTCTTCTGCCTTTTCCCCTTAACCTTGGAAATCCTGATGACTTGACCTTCACAGCCATCTGTGGCAATGAATTCCACAGATTCACCTCCCTCTGGCTAAAGAAATTCATTCTTATCTCTGTTCTAAAGGGACATTCTTCTATTCTAATGCTGTGTTCTCTGCTACTAAACTCCCCAACGATAGGGAACATCCTCTCCATATCTACTCTATCTAGCCCTTTCAATATTCTATAAGTTTCAATGAAAACCCCCCTCATTCTTCTAAACCACAGTGGGTACAGGCCCAGAGCTATCAAACATTCCTCAAATGTTAAGCCTTTCATTCCTAGGATTCTTCTTCTTCTCTGGATCCTCTTCAACGCCAGTACAGCCTTTCTTAGACAAGGGGCCCAAATGCTAGTTTCGTTAGGCATTTAATTATCAGTTTAATTAGTTCAGCACGACATTGTGGACCAGTGTTGTACTATTCTCTGTTCTATGCCACAACAGTGGGCAAACTTGGGTTACTTGGTGCCATCTGGGATGCCCCCTTTACATCTATATCTTTACAGAGCGCCGACAGGCCCTTCTGACCCTTTGAGCTGTGCTGCCCAGCAACCCACTAGCCTAATCGCTGGACAATTTATAATGACCAATTAACCTATCAACCGGTACATTTTTGGACTGCGGGAGGAAACTGGAGAACCCAAAGGAAACACATGTGGTCACAGGAAGAACATACAAACTCCTCACAGGAATTGAACGCAGGTCGCTGGTACTGTAAAACACTGTGCTAACCACTACGCTACCGTGCCGTCCTAAAAACACTGTCTCTGGTAGGGCTTGAAACTAAAACCTTTTTACTTATAACTAACTTGATCACTCATCAGTAGAAAGCCAATGTGCTAGCTATTGCAACACAGGGCTCACATTTTGAGTGGTGAGAGGCCAAGAGTCTTATAAACTGGTGAGAACTTAACATCTCTGAAGTATTTTTTTCCCTGCTGGAAGCTGCTAGCTGTGATAGAGCTCAGAGGAGAGTGCACTTGGACGATGTCATGCAGCAAGGCTGGTTGAGCGTGAGTAAGCCGTGTTATTGGCAGTCTTGGACTATGAGAAGACAATGAGATTGACTTCCATCTGGAGGATGTTGCAGGGTGAGCATTAATGGTGCTCCTCCTTGCTTCCCCCTGCCCTCACTAGGTTGGTAGTGTATAGCAGAGGTGAGTGAGGAACCAAGGGAGTAACTCATTAGAGACTTAGGGAGATTTGGAAAGGAAGAGTGTGAGGGATAAAGAGACAAGAAGAATGGCAATGAAGGTGAATGAAGAGAAAGAGAGGGCATGGGGGCAAAGGATGGGAGGAGAGAGAGCAAAGAGAAGTAGGGGGAGAGAATGAGGAGAGGAAGAGGAGGAGAAGAAAAGATGGGGATGAAAATATGGGGAGGGAAACGATATGAATTGAAAGTGGGGTCAAAGGGGATAATGGGCAAGGGGTTAATGAGGAGAATGAAAGGGAGAATGAAGGAAGGAGGCAGGGAAAATGTATGAGAGGAAAGGAGAATGTAGAGAACAAATGGCAAGAGGAGAAAATTGGACTGCAGAGAATAGGGAAAGAAGAAGAGAGAGAAAAGGTGAAGACAGAAGAGTTGGAGTGGAGCGAATGTGGGATTAAAGAGTAAGAGTAGGAAAGTCAGTGATTGAGAAGGAAGGATAGGTACTGAACAATGGAGGGGTTCAGGAAGGGAGGAATGATGGGGAGGGGCAACTAAGGAAAAGACTGTGAATGTAAGTTTGAAATCTTTGTAGTTTTCAAACCATGGGCAGAGCCTGTAAGCAGACAAACCCCGAGTCCTTCCATAAGAGCCACAGGGCACAGGGTTCACTCAGCCCAGACTAAGTGGCTCTTTTGCAAAGGAATGCCCTAAACTTCTGTTTCTTATGCTGTTCTTTCAATTGGCTTCTTCTCCTCAATATAGCACGAGGAATGTGCAGAGGTGATGGATATTCGTGTCTTGGCCAGTAGTCCTCTTCCTCTTTCTTGGTTGTTTGCTAACCTTGCTTTCTAAATACAGCATCAGTCACTTGTAAGATCACAAACAGATGTAAGTAAGCTTCCAACTAACAGTTGTTTGACTTCTGTTAGTAAAGAGAAGTCAGGATTCAGTTCTTGAAATGTAAATGACAAGCATTAATCACCTTAAGGTTAAAATAAGCATTGACTAAAGACCAACTTTGCAAACACGCTTTGTGGATTGTAGGCGTTCTGCTGGGAGAAGTAGCCCACTACACCTGCTTTATTACTGCTCAAGATACAGAATAAGACAATGGGTTGTGTCAAACAGACAAGCTGACTCTTAAACTGTACGGTTCAAGGAAGCTTGAAGAACAGATGGATAACATTTAGCATATCAATAACTATGATTTGTTTACAGCTGGAAGGTTCTATGTGCTCAAGAATGTTAGCTTCACAGCTTTACAACAATAATCTAGGTTTTAGATTATTGTCTCCAAAATACTTTAAGACTATTTTTGTTGAAAAGACACCTGAGGAAATATCATATGCTTGTAAGGTCACACAAGTGGTAGAAAAAGGGTATAATTGTAGAGAACAGTTCAGGCTTACTAGGAGTGGTTGAAGAACATCAAGAAGAATGACAGAAAGACAATGTGATTAGAATCCATTCCCCTTGCTTTTGTTTCTGCAATGGACAACTTGCTTGTCCACACCATAGTATATAAGAATTGTATCTGTGTTTTGGAAATCCTTTGAGTTTAAGGAATGTGTATGTTTTAGGAACAGATTGCAATTGGGAAATAAATGTTTAAGATAGAAATCCTCTGAGTTTTAAATGTGTTTTAAGAATGCGTGGATTCAAACTTGTATCACTGTACTATAAATAAATGAAATGTGATTTAAACTACTTTGTTAGCTGGAAATAACTTTTCCTTGGTAAGGAGGAGGGACCCACCACTCAAGTAGTGGTCATTGGTGGCTGAAACTCACCAATACTCATAAACAGAGATGTAAATTACTCTCTTGAAGGTTGGATAGCTACAGTATTATCTCCCTTAGTGAGAGTAATTGTGGCTATTTTTACCTGATAGGGTTTAAGATCTAGGGTTAGTGAGTTGTGAATGTGTTGGTACCAGTAAAGTGGCACCACTTGTCAAAATCAAATCAAGTTTAATGATCATTCAAGGTATACATAGATGCAGCTGAAGGAGACAGGGTTCCTCTGGGGCCAAGGTGCAAAACACTCAAAGAAGCAAGCAAACATTAAAAAATAGTGAGTAACGTAATTCAAAAATATTGAGCAAAGAAACATATACACTTGAAAATAAAACATATATATAGTCCAACACCCTGAGCGACAATGTGTGGCAATTGACAGTACAGTCCCTCAGCAGTGTGCAGACACAAGCAATCCAGCCTGTCGTCCCACCACTCAAACATGAGGGGTAGCACTGTCGGGAGAGGCCAGACCCCAACCGAGCTTGGAAGGCATGTAGTAAATGTTCCCGCATCCATCACCTGGTCTGCAACAGCAGGCAAGCCCGAGACTTGAGGCCTGGTCCTTGCTACAACTGAGCCTACAAAGCTCCCATTTCTCTTGTCCCTCCAGCAAGGGTAACAGGCCTGCAGCAACTTACATTATCACTGCCCCACAGAGTCTTGTGATTGCAAGTGAAATGTCTGAGACAATCTCTCATGGTTACTCTGCACCAACTTCGATGCTTCTGAGTAGCAGTCTGAAGCCAGGTCAGCTCCTCCAACATCCTAGCCCTGGCTGGCTCCTTTGACACCTCGGCTGGCTCTCTCTCCAACACTGGGGCTGGCCCCTTCGACATCTTGGCCAGCTCCACCAGTGACACAAGTCTAGCTATTCTGATCAATGAGCAGCTTGCTCATGGAGTAGCCCTGCAGTACCCGATGTTCTTGGAGTAGAATTGTCTTCGGATCATGAAAAAACAAATTTTACAAAGAAAAGTGTACCTTTGGTTGGCCTCCGAGAGGCTGCAGCATTTTACTGGAAGTCTTATGGACTGCCAAGCATAATCCTTGCTGATCTGATTTGAAGGAAAGGCCACATTTCACTTTATTTCGATTCCTCTGGAAGCCCAGGTATCTCCGCGCATTCCAAAGATGTATGCATTAGGGTTAGGAATTTGTGAGTGTGTTATATTGGCACCAGAAATGTGGTGACACTTGCACAATCCAGTGTAATCCTTACTGATATGATTTGATGGAAATTATGCATTTCACTGTGTGTCTCGATATTCATGTGACAAATAAAGATAGTCTTTCTTTCAGTTAGGTTTCCTGGCAACACCCTATCATTTTTTTCACAGAAATGAGGCTTCAGACAAACAGTTTGCATCGCTAACACCACAACAGGTACTGACAACCTGATTAAGGGTCTTGGCCCGAAACATCAACTATTTACTCTTTTCCATAGATGCTGCCTGGCCTGCTGAGTTCCTCCAGAATTTTATGTGCCTTGCTTGGATTTCCAGCATCTGCAGCCTTTTTCTTCTTTGTGACTGACAACCACTGGTCTGATCACTGCCTAATCCAAGCTGTCAACTCCATTATCTTGGAGCGAGTGGCAAGAATGGCAAATGTACAGACACAGAAATATTAATGCTGAATGACCTAAAGATCCTGCAGAGAAAGCTCTAGTTAGTCAGCTCTACACAGGCAATGTGATCAATCCCAAACAGTAGGAAGCACAGTGTCCACAGTGCCTTGAAGTCTACCGTAACCAACATACGCAGAGAGATTCAAGGCTTCTCTGCTAGATGATACCAGCAATGATTTAATGGGAACAATCAAGAAATAATAGAATGAATTAATCATGAACAATATCTTAAATGTCTTAAGTGATGAAAAAACGATAGATCTAGAGCCAACTTATGGCAATGCCCAATAAACTTGATTATGGTTTCCACGATTTTAATCACAAACAAATGTGGGTGACAATGGATGACTGAGAAGGCTTGAATGTTACCATAAGGCCATAAAATACAGGAGCAGAATTAGTTCATTTGACTCATTGAGTCTACTCCACCATGGTTGTTTAAAAATAAAACTCTTCCCCTGCTGCTATGTTTTGTAACTCCAAAGCATAAAACTAATTGAAAGTAAACACGGAACCAGGAAATGCATATTCTTAGTTTCATTTTGCTTTTTATGAGGCGTGCACATATGGTGTGGTGCCATGATGACGTATGCTATTCACACTCTTCTACATATAACCCGCAATTAATTATTCAAACAAAGAATGCTTAATAAAACAATATATTTACAATACAACTCAAATATTACTGAAATATTAAAAACACAACACTCCTTCCTGCTTAGCTATAAACTCCAACTCAATGTAGAACGCAACTCAACTCAAATATCATCTATGGATATGCACAAACACATACAAACAGTATGCCATACAATACAATTCCTATATACACATCCACAGAATGTTAAATCATAAATTGACCCACTCAGACCTAAAGATTTAAGCACTATGAAGGTCTTCTTACTCTTGTGAGACAATGTTTTTCCTGTCAAGCAGGGTCACTCTATTTGGCAGGTGAGACTTGAGGCTGTGAAACCATCTCAGTTTCTGGGTCCTCCTCCATGGTGGTTGTAGGAGTTGACTCTGGAACTGCAGCAAATGGTTCTGACAGTTGTGGACACTGTTCTTCTCTAACAATTGACTCTGCTCCCCTCAACTGATGGACGTGTTGTCTCCAGGTGAAATCAGATGCAGTCTACTCTGTGTAGGAGAGTGATTCAGTTTTGTCCTTAATCTTTCCAAGTACCCATTTTTGATCACCTCTGTAGTCCCTTGACAGGACTGCCTGTCCAGAAGTGAAACATCAAGCCTCCTTATTTGAGAAACCCTCAATTTGTCTCAGCTGTTTGTCCTGCATATACCTCCTGAGACTGGCTTTGAGGAGATCCAAACGTGAGGGCAAAGAACAACCCAGGACAACATAGGTGGTGAGTTGTCCGCTGTGGAATGTGCCGCATTGCAATATACAAAGAGGAAATTGGCAAGCTTTTGATTCAATGACAGTGTAGTGTGTTCTGTTGACATTGCTTGCAATGTGTTCTTTAGAATCTGGACAAATTTTTCTGCCAAGCCATTTGTAACTGGGTGATACAGTGCAGATATAATATGCCTTATTCCATTCATTTTCAGGAATGACTGAAATTGTTCTGTAACAAATTATGGCCCATTGCCACTTCAGGAACACCAGTCCTTGAGAAGAGGCTTTTCAACACATCAACAGTGTGCAAGGTTGTAGTGGAAGCTATTGGGAACACTTCTGGCCATTTTGTAGCTGCATCCACTTCTACCAAGAAATTTGTGCCCATGAATGCTCTGGCAAAATCCTCATGATTCCTTTGCCAGGCCAATTCAGGCTATTCCCAGAGATGGAGAGACATTGCTCTTGGCATCTTCTGAAGATGTAGGCATTTGGAACAGTGCATGGTGAGCTGATCTATTCCAGGCCACCAGACAAAACTTTGAGCCCAAGTTTTTATTTTGACCACACCTAGATGACCGACATATAGCTCCTCCAACAATTTAGCTCTCAGCTTGGATGGTGTAACAAATTAGCTCTCAATCCTCACATAAGGCATCTGCCATGAAGGGTAAGTTTATCCTGACACTGCTAAAAATCAGGGAACTGGAGTGTCCCCTGCAAATTCTATCCACTTTGGGTTGTCATGTTAAACTGAGACATTATGGGATCTTTTCTGGTTTCCCTTTGGATTATCTCTGCCGTAATAGGGATACTTTCAAATTGCATTAGGGAGAATATGTCTAGAGAAGTTTCCTCTTTTGTAAGTTTTTCAGGGGTTTACTTTTCCAATGATAAACAGGACAATCCATTAGCAGTCTTATGATTAGTTGTCCTCTTGAATTTGATCTTGTAATGGTGTCTTCCAAGAAACAGAGCCCATCTCTGCATTCGTGCTGTTGCTGTTAGTGGAACACCCTTCTGTGAATTGAAAATAGACACTGGTGGTTGATGTTCAATAATGGTAAACTACCCCATACAAGTACTGGTTGAAACATTTCACACCCCAAACCAGACTCAAGGCTTCTCTGTCAATCTGAGCATAATCTTTCTCTGCATGACTGCAATACAACCATAAGGCAAGACATCACAGGCAAGTTTCACTGGACAATGTGGATCATAACGTGTGAGTACAGTTTCTTATGTCACCATTTCCTTTGTCTTTTAGGTAGCCACCTCACACTGCTTTGTCCATTGCCATTTCCTCCCGATCTGTAGTAATGAGTTCAATGGATGGAGAACAGTAGCCAGGTTTGGCAGGAACCTGTCACAGTAATTGACAAATCCTCAAAAGGACTGCAACTGCGACACGCTCTTTTGGCCTTGGGGCATCCACCACTGCTTGAATTTTCTCAGCACGCTTGTGCAAACATTATGTGTCATTTATTGCATCCTGTGCTGAGCTCATAATCTTCTAATGTTTTTAACACTGCCTTGAAAATTTGGAGTTGTTCCTTGCCATTCTTACTGGTAACGATGATATCATCCAGGTAATACTAAGTGCCTGGGCAGCCTTGCAGCACCTGTTCCTTGGCCTCCTTCCAGATGCAAATCCACTCCAAAAATAAGGCTATTATCTGATAAAGCCCTTTGTGAGTGTTTATGGTGAGAAACACACTGAACTTTTCTTCCATCTCCTTCTGTAGGTAAGCATCAGCTAAGTGCACTTTACTGAAGTGTTTCCCCCCAGAAAGGTTTGCAAAGAGATCCTCCATCCTGGAAAGATGGTGTTGATCTACCCTCAGCACTGGATTGACGGTGACCTTTGAATCACCACAGATCCTGACAGAGCCATCTTTCTTGGCTACTGGGACAACTGGCATTGCACATGGGCTCCACTCAACCTTGGAAAGAATTCCTTCAGCCGCCTAGTTCACTGGCTACTTTGTCACATATGGTTTAAGGAACAGGATGGGCTTTGTATAACTTGGGTGTGGTCTTTTCATTTAACACTGTTTTACACTTGATATGTTTGAGTTTTCAATGCCATCTTTAAACACCGCTGTGGCATCGTCCAGTACCTTTCTTAATTCGCTTTCAGTTGAAAATTACAGGGGATGTGGCTTGCACATAGCGGATGGATCTTCAATCAGGAATTAGTTGCCTCAGCCAATCACGGCCCCACAACGCTGGCCCACCCGTTTTTACCACATACAAGCTCAACATGGCTTTTTGATTATTGTATTTCACTGTTACAAATACCATTCCCACAGGAGTTACCTTTTCTGCAGTATAAGCTCTTAGATAGTTACCTGTAGGCTTCAGATGGTATCATGAAATGCTGTTCAAACTCGTTTTGTGGAATGACTGGACAGCCGAGCTAGTGTCCAATTCCATTTTAATTAAGTTGCCGTTCACTACTGATGTACGCCATATTGCTTGTCCTAGGTTAGTTCTCACATTGTAAATCTCAAGGATACTCAGTCCAGTGTCACTCTGATTATTATCAGATTTTTCATAACAGCATGCAGATTAGTGCTCTTTTTGAACCTGCAACTTGATTTTTTATATTTTACTCTTCCCTGTGCTGTCCATTTACTTTTACAAAGAGTCTTTTACTTTTACTTTTACTTTTACTTTTACAATTACAAAGAGCCTGACATACTCTTTATATGTGTCCTACTTTGTTACATTTATGTAAAGTTTGCCTTCAAAAATGCATTGGTCTGATGTGTGTGAGCCTCGGCCACAACATAACACAATTTATTCATCCAGACTAGTTTTTGCTTAGATGTTGCAATTTAATTCACACTCATTTTCATTCTGACTGCAACTCTCTTACGTCTCTGGCTGCTGTTTCCATAGATACAGTGATTTTAACTGCTGTGAGTTGTGTTTCAGTTAGGAGACGTTTTAGAATGCTGTATTGTAATATTCCACAAACCAAACAATTTCTCAGTGTATCATTAAGCCTGTCACTGAATGGATAATGCTCTGATGATCTCTTTAATTCAGCCATGTACACTGAAGTAGATTCCTCTTGTTGGATTTGGAGTAGGTGAGAGGAGGGAAGCTGGAAGCCAGTGATTTGGCCACCACTGCCGGCCCACCAACTGGAGAGTGTCATGGCTAAGGGTTGAAACACTCTGTGATGGTTGGGAACCACCTGAAGACATCTGCTCCTGGCTGAAGGCTATGGTTACCCTATAAGGTATCTGGAGAATGCACCCTAACAGGTGTATGTAACAAGCCAATATCCAGTTATCTGTTGTGCAATCGAATGTGTCTATCTTTTTGACAAAGACAGCCATTTCTTCTTTGTTAAATTTATTATTATTATCAGCCAGTACTCATTGTTTATGAACCCATAAATTTTGTCCATTTTCCGCCTTTATTTTAACTCAATCATCTTTTCTTTTCCGATGAAACCATGTGCTGCATATTTTTAAAAACTTGAATATCCTGCTGTGCTTTGTTTAAACTTGAACATGTTTTTACTTTTGCAAAAAAATAAATGTGCTGCACATCAGCAGGTAGGTAGACATCTTAAGTTTGTTCTAAATCTTACTTGTCGCCACCGTAATGTTTTGTAACTCCAATACATAAAACTATTTGAAATAAAACACGGAGCTGAGAGATGCATGTGCTTAGTTTCATTTTACTTTTAGTGAGGTGCACAGATGTAACCTGGGGGTGTGAAGACATATGGCAGTCATGTACTTTCACATGTAACCATAATGAATTAGTTAAACAAATAAAGAATGCTTAATCAACCAATATATTTACAATGTTACCCAATGAAATATTAAATACACAACACCTGGATTTTCTACCATAACCCTTAACCCCCTGACCAATCAGGAACCTTTCAATCTCTGCCTTAGATACATGGTCCTTCCATGGGAGTGGGGCTAATTTTCAGAAGGAATGGGAAGATGTTCAGTCTCTGGCAATTGTACTCCAGAGTCACGGTCAACCAAATCTCAGTATGCAGAATCCTGTGGAGGTGGTCCAGCCTGCTGCAACTGAAGCAACACACACAAAGTGCTGGAGGAACTCAGCAAAACATTCATTATATCTAAAGGAAAATACACGATGAAATCTCGATAATTGTTGGATTTTTAAAAACTTATTTCTGTTGCTATAAAGATGTACCGTGCAAAAATAAACATTCACCAAGATATAAATTAACAGCCTGTAACTTCATGTCAGGGGACATCAAGGCAGAAGATAAAGGAACTTTATGATAAACTTCGTGGTGTAAAAGAGAACATTCTGCCCTGGGGCAGGGAATCAAAAACACCTCCAGAACATATTCATATTTCTGCGACTGGAATTTGGAAGATCAGTCTTCTGGCTCAGAGATTGAAGTGTTATCAATCAAGCCAATGGACTAATTAGGTCAAAAAATATTAGTTTATTTTTAAGCCCTTAATTATTTAGTATTCTGAAATAAAAAGTAACTGGACGACTCTGCAAGTTAGGCAACATCTGCTGAAAGAGAAACAGAATTTACTTTATAGGTTGGAGAACCTTAAGTGACCTAACAAGTTATTTTTAAGTTGCTGAAAAGTTGACGGTGTAATGGATACCTTTGATAGGTTGAAGTCACAGTTGTGGGAAATAAGTCCTTGATGAGGTGATGTGTTTGTTGGATTGATGCGGGCAGTTAGAGAGAGGGAGAGAACATCAAATATAGAACAATACAGCACAGAAACAGGCCCTTCAGATGGCTATGCTGAGTTTAATTCCCAAATAAACTAATCCCTTCTGCCTGAACATGGTCCACCTCCCACCGTTCCCTGCATGGAGTACAGAGCAGGTATGTTCCTGACAGAAGGAAGGTCAAGAATGGCAAGGTAAGAGAGCATTGGATGTTGAGAGAAGTGATGAATTTAATCAAGAAGAAAAAGAAGAAGTACGTAAAACTCAGGAGGCTAGAATCACACAGAATCCTTGTGGATTATAAAGAAGCTGGAAACAACTCAAGAAGGGAATTAGGAAAGCCAGGAGGTGTCATGAAAAGGATAGAATTGCAATGAAGAGCAGTTTGGCTCTTCCCTAAAGACCAGGAAACTTTGTATGAGAGTGTAGCCACATACCACAAAAGCCAATATTTTTGAAAAGTATTTTTGCTTCTTTATTATTTTGAATTTTGATAATTTCTTCTTGCAAGCTCTGTTTCTGTTCTTCCACCTTGCAAAGAAATAGTTTAATTACCCAGTCTGAATTCCCAGATAATTTAAATCCTTGAATCAATTCTGAAAATCCTTCTTCAGTGACTGCACATGTAAGCAGTACTCTTGCAAATCACCATCTGTGAAAGAGTGCCATACTTAACATTCAGTGAAACTGTGAGAACATTCTTCTCCCAATGTTTTGCTAATATATTTCCAATTTTTTGATAAAAGTGAACTTTTTGCCTGAATTAAATTGAAATTCTCACCCTGCAGTTTGATATTTATAATGTTCATTTGTCGTATAGATCGACTAGGTATGCCACATCTCCACGTAGAAGTTCAATTTGTTTCCAAAGCTCTTGTCGATTTTGAGCAAAAATTCAGCCATAGTGTTAAAAAGATCAAAGAAACATGTCAAGCCGTAGCCTTTTGACAGCTATCATATTTCATTGTGAAGAAGCAAGTGTTCAAAATCTTCATCATTATCTTGGCATAACCAGCAAAATATTGTGCTATTTAATGGATGAGCTTTAATTTTGTTGATATTAAAAGTCACTGGCTGAGGCTTTTGGCTGTGAGATGTTGATGAATTACACAATGGATTGCGAACAGATCTGGAATTTCTTTTTTTCATCATTGCCACTAAACCAGCATGGTGACCTGTCATATATGGTACTCCATCTGTTACACAAGGAATCATGTTCCTAATTGGAAAACTTTTATCCTCAATATACATTTCCAGCTCTTTGTAGATTGATTCTCTGTTGATATTTGTTTTTAACATTTTACAAAAGAGAATCTCTTCAAAAAATTTTCCATTTTTGATAAACCATACATATACCATTAGCAATGTTTCATGGTCTCTCATAGTTGACTCATCCACTTTAATCCCAAATTCTCTTTTTTGTAGCTTTGTGCATAGTTGATACTCAATATCTTCACTCATTTCATCAATGCCACTAGCTACAGAGTTATTACTCAGAAGAATTTTGAGAACAGTAGTGAGCACTTCTGATACAGCAGGCATTATTAATCTTTCACCAATTGTATGAGATTTTCCATACTTTCCTATCAGTTTGGAAATGTTACAAGGAGCAATGAGACCACTATCAAGGTTATTTTTAGCTTTCTTGGCAAATGACTCAGGTATGCAGTGCTTTTCAAATGCTCCTTTCATCTTTTGGAACTGAGTAATACCATAAGTAGCCTTTTCAGGGTGTCTTTTACAGAATTGTATCCACAATCTTGATGGTTTCATGGCTTCATTAGACAATGCAGTATTACAAATAAGACACATGGGGCATCGTTGATCTGATGGGACTGGAATAAAATCATCCTTCAGGTATTTAACATTGTTTTGATGCTATGTACTTTCTGTTTCTTAGCAGGATTAGAATTCAAGGTTTCACCACCTTCAGAATCATAGAGATCGCAGTGTACATTTATCCATCATTAACGAGGCTAAATTAAAATATAAAATTAACACAAACTGGGAATGTCTATCGGATGTTGATGCCAGCAGTGAGTTAATATGATCAGTCAGGTCTTGTGCCTGAAGTTAGGGTGCTGCTTACTGCTCCACCAAGGATCTTGAGCAACCTCAAACAACTTCTATTTCTCCTAATGCCCCCTTAGGACATGTAATTTCCCCCTTGGGGGCTGGTACCGCCCCCACTGGGAATCACTGGTTTAGAGATATAGCGGAAAACAGGCCCTTCCAGCCTTTTGAGCCACCGTCCCAGCAACCTACCGAATTCACCCGAGCCTAGTCAAAGGACCATTTACAATCGCCAATTATCCTACTAACCAGATTGTCTTTGGACTGTTGGGGGAAAATGAAGCAGCTGGAGGAAACTTACACGCACACGACAAGGAACATATAGTACATATAAACTTGACTACAGAGGATGCCAGAATTGAGCTCCGAAGTGTAGTATTATCACGGTCCGGTCTGTTGACTCCTCATTCCAGTTATTTCCTTTTCCCCGTGGTCCATCGGGTGCCTTGATTAAGTCACCTGTTTCCCATCTGAGCCGGCAGCGTAAAGCTCCGGCTTACAGCTACTCGGTGCTGGACCGTCACCTGAGCAAGTGCAGTTGTGCCCGATTCGGGTCCCCGTTCATTGTGGACCCTAAGTGGCTTCGGTGCCCGGGGTGCTTTGTGGATTCGGTCGTTCTCATGTCCAGCTGAGTTGCTGGCCGTTGCCGCCACTCTGAGCCAAAGGTACGAATTCTGCCGTTTCCATGGCCAGCTGAGATTTGCTGGTCATTGCTGCTACTCCGAGCCAAGATTCAAATGGACTGTCGTGGTTTGGATTTCGTCGTCTCGTATCCAGCTGAGTAGGCAGTCTGTTTGCTGCTACTCAGATGGACTGTTGTTGTTTTGTCGTCTCGTATCCAGCTCAGTAGGCAGGCCGTTTGCCGCTACTCGAATGGACAGGTGTTGCTTTGTCGTTCCATGTCCAAGTCCAAATCCTAGTCCAGGTTCCACGTCCGAGTCCAAGTCAAGGTCCCAAGGCTCCGAGTTCCGAGCCCAAGTCCAGGTTTTACTGGTTTGTTATCCAACGTTCATGTCCATGTTGGCTTTTATCTTCACTCCCTGACCTTCTTAGTAACTATCAATAAATACACCTCTGTTAATTCTACCTCTGTGTCTGTGTCCTGCACTTGGGTCCACCTCCAGTTGTCCCAGTCGCTCCGTGCGACAAGTATATTTAATATTCCAGTACTATTTGAGTGGTGTTGTTTCATTAAGCATTTTTTTGTTGTTTATATAATTCACTATGGGCTATACGTAAGAGGTAAGTGAATTACATAAGTTATTAAGCCATTATGTCATATGAGAGTGCCTCACTAAAAGAAAATGTAAGTAGACATGTTTTTCTGGTTCTCATGTTTTCTTTTCAAATAGTTTCTTGAGTTACAAAACCTAACAGTGACAATGAGGAGGTTTTAAAATGAACTCGAGATGAAGCACAGCATTTTTTTCTTCAGAAGTGGAGAGAGACTTATGAGTTAAAATAAAAAGTCAGAAAACAGACAAGATTAACATGCATCAAGTATGGCCATGGGTTCATAAACAGTGAATACCAGTTGATAATAATTATGAAAAAAAGCAGAAATAGCTGGCTACATCAGAAAGATCGATGCACTCAGTTGCACAACGGATAAGCGGATGATGTACACTGAATGAATTGAGCAGTATTTTAAAGCAAATGGAATAGCCAATAAGAAACATTTATCAGAGTTGCTGAGTGCAATAGGAGGAGAAACTGCAGTTTGCTTAGAAATTAAATGCTCCAACCAAACCAGCGGAAATGAGCTTCGTTGATACTGTGAAAGTAATGTGGGAACATTTAGAAGCAAAAACATTGCTGATTGCAAAATGCTTTAGGTTTCATAAGCGGAATCAAAAGGAAGGGGAACTCACTTCAGCTTATGCAACTGAATTGAAGAAATTATCTGATCAGTGTGAGTTCAGTGATGATTTTAATGATGCACTGAGAGATCGTTTAGTTTTTGGAAAATTACAAGAGAGCATTCTAAAACAGCTCTTAACTGAAATACAACTCACATTTAAAAGAGCAGTTGAAATTGCTGTATCTATGGAAACAGCAGATAGAGACACAAGTAAGTTGCAGAGTGACACGACTGGGAGATTTACAATGTAAAAACTAACAATAGACAAACGATGTGGCTTACAGCAGTAGTGAACAGTGAATTAATTAAAATGGAATTGGACACTGGCTCCAGCTGTTTAGTCATTCGGCAAATGGAGTTTGAATGACATTTCAAAGATACTGAACAGAAGACTGCAGATACCCAACTAAGAACTTATACTGGAGAAAAGATAACTCCTGTGTGAATGACAATCATAACAATGAAATACAACAACCAACAAGCCACATTGGGCTTGTATGTGGTAAAAACAGGAGTGACAAGCATTGTGGGGCCATAATTAGCTGAGACAACCACAATATGATTGGAGATCTCCACCATTTGCATGCCACATCCCAGAAAGGTACTAGATGATGTCATAGCAGTGTTCAAGGGTAGCATTGGAAAACCCTAACATATCAAGGGCAAAATAGTATTAAATGAAAATGCCACACTCTATCACACCCGGCTATTGTGCTCCACCCCTTGAACTCATTACTACGTATCGGAAGAAGTGTGAGGTGGCTTTCCAAAAGGCAAAGGAAATGGTGACATCAGACACTGTACTGACCTACTTTGATCCTGATTGTCCAGCGAGTCTTGCCTGTTACTCCTCACCTTATGGAAAGGAAAAGGTGCAAGGCAAGCTCAAAAGTCTTAAGGTGGATAAGTCACCTGGACCAGAAGCTCTACATCCTGGAGTCCTGAGAGATGTTGCTGAAGAGATAACAGATGCATTAGTTGTGATCTTTCAAGAATCATTTGATTCTGGCAAGGTCCCAGAGCACTGGGAGATTGCAAATGTCACTCCACTCTTTCAGGAGGGAGGAAGGCAAAAGAAAAGAAATTATCAGCCAGTTAACCTAACCTCAGTGGTTGGGAAAGTGTTGGAGTCTATTATTAAGGTTGAGGTTTCAAGATACTTGGAAAAATGATAAAATAAGTCAAAGTCAGCATAATTTCTGTGAAGGGACATCTTGCCTGACAAATCTGTTAGGGTTTTTTGAGGAAGTAACAGATAATGTGGACAAAATAAATTGGATGTAATTTTCTTTGATTTTCATAAGGCGTTTGATAAGGTGCCACATATGAGGCTATTTAAGATAAAATTCCATGGCGCTACTGGAAAGGTACTGGCATGAATGGCTGACAGCCAGGAGGCGGTGAATGGGAATAAAAGGAGGCTTTTCTGGTCGGCTGCTGGTGACTAGTGGTGTTCCACAGGAGCCAGTATTTGGACCGCTACTTTTCACATTGTTTGTCAATGATTTGGATAATGGAATTGATGGCTTTGTGGTAAAGTTTGCAGATGATACGAAGATAGGTGGAGGAGTAGGTAGTGCTGAGGAAGCAATACAATTGCAGCAGGACTTAGACAAATTGGAAAAATGGGCAAAAAGGTGGCAAATGGAATACAGTGTCAGTAAATGTATGACAATACCTTTTGGTAAATGGAACAATAGTGCAGACTGTTATCTAAATGGGGAGAAGGTTCAAACATTAGCAGTGCAGAGGGACTTAGTTGTCCTCGTGTAAGACTCCCAGAAGGTTAATTAACAGGTTGAGTCTGTGGTAAAGAAGGCCAATGCAATGTTGGCATTTATTTCAAGGGGAATAGAATATAAAAGCAAGGAGATAATGTTGAGCTTTTATAAGATGCTAATCAGACCGCACGGAGTATTGTCAACAGTTTTGGGCCCCATATCTCAGAAAAGATTGTGTTGTTATGGGAGAGAGCCCAGAGGAGGTTCACAAGGATGATTCTAGTAATGAAGGGGTTAACGTATGAGGAGCGTTTGGCAGCTTTGGGCCTGTACTCACTGGAATTTAGAAGAATGCGGGGGGGGGATCTCATTGAAACTTACCAAATGTTGAAAGAACTAGATAGGGTGGATGTGGAGAGGATGTTCCCTATGGTGGGGTTTTCCAGAACTGGTAGGCACAACCTCAAAATTGAGGGGTGACCCTTTAGAACAGAGGTAAGGAGGAATTTTTTTAGCTGGAGAGTAGTAGATTTGTGGAATGCTCTGTCACCAATTGCAGTGGAGGCCAAGTCTGTGCTTATATTTAAGGTGGAAGCTGATCATTTCCTGATCAGTCAGGGTATCAAAGGATATGAGGAGAAGGCAGGTGTATGGGGTTGAGTGGGTTCTGGGATCAGCCTTGGTGGAGCAGACTCAATGGGCTGAATGGACTAATTCTGCTCCTATGTTTTATGGTCTTATGGTATAAATGCGGTAATGTCACATTATGACTGATGGAAGTGCATGCCCCATAGCCTTTGCATTACGTTCCCTTACTGCTGCAGAAAATAAGTTTTGTACAGGTTGACAGAGAGGCCTTGAGTCTGGTTTGGGGTGTAAAATGTTTCAACCAGTTCCTTTATGTGAGAGAGTTTACCCTCATTATTGATCATCAACCATTAGCGTCCAGTTTCAATCCACAGAAAGATGTTCTACTAACAGCAGCAGCATGCAGAGATGAGCTCTGTTTCTTGAAGGACACAATCATAAAATCAAATTTTATAACTAACCATGGAAATGCTGATGGATTATCCTGTTTACCCTTGGAAAAGACAATACCTGGAAAAATTTACATAGAGGACAGTCCTCTTGACATATTCTCCCTAATGCAAATCGAAAGTCTCTCTATTACAGCAGAGATGATCCAAAGGGAAACTGGAAAAGAACCCATACTACTCTCAAGTCTGCATGGCAACCCAACATGGCTAGAATGTGAAATGAAAATTCCAGTTCCTTCATTTTTACCAGTGCTGGGATGGAACTGCCCTTGATGGGGGTTGCCATATGTGGAGATTGAGAGTTGTTGCACCATCCAAGCTGAGAGACAAAGTGTTGGAGGAGGTACAGCACATGCTGGTCATCTAGGTGTGGTCAAAATGAAAGCATTGGCTCAAAGCTTTGATGACCTGGGATCGATCAGCAAATCGAGCAGATTGCCATGCACTCTTCAGCATGCCAATATGTTGAGAAGGTATCAAGAGCAGCGCCACCCCATTCCTGGGAATGGCCTGTATTGCCATAGCAGAGTGACCCCACCCCACCTCCCCATCATGAAAATCACTTGCAGTACCTGAGGAACCAACACACTGGGCCACTGGTGCACCACCATCAAGACTGGCTATTGTGCTATCCCGTGCCCACACTTTGGAGAGTCTGATCACCTGACTCTACTTCTACTCCCTGAGTATAGGCAGAGACTGAAGACTGCAGCACCAATAATGAGGACCAAGAAGATATGGACAAGGGAGGCACAGGAGCACCTACAGGACTGCTTTGAATCGGTGGTCTGGACTCTATTCAGGGATTCATCTTCCAGTCTCAACGAGTACACCACAGCTGTCAATAGCTTCATTAAAACCTGTGTGAATGAGTGTGTGCCTACGAGAACTTACTGTACATTACCAAGTCAAAGCCATGGATGAACCAGGAGTTTCATAGTCTGCTGAAAGCTAGATCTGTGGCATTCAATTCTGGTGACCCAGGTCTGTACAAGAAAACAAGGGGAGGGCTATTTCGAGAGCTTAGGAACATTTCCGAATGAGGTTGGAGGTGACATCAGAGTAAGCTGCTTTAACAACCCTCATCCAGTTGCTTCACATCTATGGTGATGAAGTACCTTGAGAGGTTGACTATGGCTGGAATGAACTCCCGTCTCAACAAGGACCTGGATGCACAGTAATTTGTCTATTGCCACAATAAGTCTATGGCAGATGCGATCTCATTGGCCCTTCACGCGGACCTTGGATCTCCTGGACAATACAAATACCTATGTCAGGATGCTGTTTATTGACTATAGCTCACTGCTTAACACAGTCATTGAGACAGTTCTGATCAAAAAGCTCCAGAACCTTGCTCTTTGTACCTCCCTCTGCAACTGGATACTCGACTTCCTAACTAGAAGACCACAATCTGAGCAGATTGGAAATAATATTTTCACCTCACTGAGAAATCACTACTGGTACATTTAGGGATGTGTGCTTAGCCCACTGCTCTAGTCTCTCTATATCCATAACTGTGTGGGTAGGCACAACTAAAACACCATCTATGAATTTGCTGATGATACAACCATTGTTGGCAGAATTTCAGATGGTGATAAGAAGGCATATAGGAGCAGGATATATGAGCTAGTTGAGTGGTATCACAGCAACAACTCAATGTCAGTAAGACCAACGAACTGAATGTGAACTTCAGAAAGGGTAAGACAAAGGAACAGACACCAGTTGTCATAGAGGGATCAGAGTGGAAAGAGTGAGCAATTTCAGGTTCTTGGGAGTCAATATCTTTGAGGATCTAACCTGGACCCAACATATCAATGCAGAAACAAAGTAGGCATGATAGTGGCTATATTTCATTAAAAGTTTGAGGAGTTTTGTTATGTCACCTGAAACACTCGTAACTTTCTATAGATGTACCATGGAGAGCATTCTAACTGGCTGCATCACTGTCTGGTATGGGAGGGCTACGACACAGGATCAAAGTAAGCTGCAGAGAGTTGGAAACTTAGTCAGCTCCATCATGGGCACTAGCCTCCATAGTATTGAGGACATCTTCAAGGAGCGATGGCTCAAAAAGGCGGCGTCCACCATTAAGGACCCTCATCACCCAGGACATGCATTGTCCTCATTGCTACCATCAGAAAGGAGGTACAGAATTCAGTGATTCAGGAACAGCTTCTTCCTCTCTACCATCCAGTTTCTGAATGGACATTGAACCCAGAAACACTACTTCTCTACTTTTTTATTTCTATTTTTACACTATTTATTCAACTATTTGGTATATATATACTTAATGTAATATGGAACTTTTTTTCTTTTCTATTATTATGTTTTGCATTGTACTGCTGCCACAAAGTTAACAAATTTCACGACAAATGCCAGTGATATTAAACCTGATTCTAATCCCACAAGAGTAAGAAATGCTCCAGAGCAATTAAATCATTAGGCCTGAATGGGATAATTGAAAATTTACTGTGCTGTGGATGTCTGGATAGTAATTGTATTATATAGTATGCTGTATAGATAAAATGACAAGAGAGCAATACTTTATATGTTTGAGTTGAGCTGCTTTCTATATTGACTTGGAGACCATGGCGCCTAACGATGACTCCTTTGTTTGCATCTTCAGAAACAGCTCTATTTCTATCTTTAATATCTTTATTTTTTCCCTTTCAGGATTCTTTTGAAGACCCTGATCTGGAGTTACACGCTGACTTCAATTCTTTGCAGGAATGGGACCCGCTCTCAGGGCTGTTATTCGATATACCAAGGACGCGGCCTAGAAGATTAGCTCGCCTTCGGTGTTTCCGGATTTCGTGGCTCTGGAAGCGGGAAGACTCGAGGTCGGTGCCTCTGCAGGAATTCGGTGGGAGACGGAAGATCTCTGGCTGTGTGCTCAGAGACCCGAGTTCTTTGGGCACAGAGCTCAGGAAAAGCGACGCAACAGACTTTTAACATCGTAAGTCAGTGAGTTGTTTGTTATGTCTACCCTCTCACTGAGAAACAGAGGCACCTCTTTTTCCCTTTTTAGGGAGAGAGAGAGCCTGTGGTATGTCAAATACCGGGTGAACGAGTAGTCTTTGGGGGAGGGGTCTCCTTATTGATGCTTTGTTGCACGCCTGAGTGCTTGGTGGAGGGTGCTGATGCTTTTTTTGCTGGTGGGGGAGGACGGGAATGTTATTTTGTTGCTGCTTACACATGGGGGGGAGCTGGGGGGGGCTTTGGGGTTCTAACATTGAACTGTCATTCATTCTTTGGGGCACTCTTCTGTTTTTGTGGATGGTTGTATTAAATGTACCTTTGAAACCTGTCAAACCTTTGAATTGGAGTTTATAGTTGAGCAGGGATGCATGTTGTGTACTTAATATTTCAGTAATATTTGAATAATATTGTATATATATTGTTTGATTAAGTATTCCTTGTTTACAGTATTCATTATGGGTCATAGGTAAGAAATATGAGAATAGCATTCATCATTACGCCACCACGTCATACGAGAGCGCTTCACTGAGAGAGAAAGTAATTAGCAGCGTTTTCCTGGCTCCTGTGTTTTTCTTTTAATGAGTCTCTGGAGTTAAAAAACATAACACGGACTACAAAGTCCCGAGCAGTAATGGTGAAAGGCTAACCACTACGCTAGCATGGAGTCTCACCAAAAATTTCAACATTTATACACAATCTTCCACAAACGCCTGATGTCCCATAAGACCATAAGACCATAATACATAGGAACAGAATTAGGCTATTCAGCCCATCGAGTCCACTCCGCCATTTCATCATGGCTGATCCCAGATCGCATTCAACTCCATAGATCTGCCCTCTCTCCATTTCCCTTGATGCCCTGACCAATCAGGAAGCTATCAACTTCCGCTTTGAATATAACCACAGAATTGGACTCCTTCGCAGTCTGGGGCAGAGCATACCACAGATTTACCACTCTTTGACTAAAAAGGATTCCACCTTACTTCTGTTCTAAAAGGTCAGCCCTCAAATTTGAGGCTGTTCCCTCTAGTTCTGGATACCCCCACCAGAGGAAACATCCTCTCCACATTCACCTCATCTAGTCTTTTCATCATTCAGTAGGTTTCAATGAGATCCCCATACATTCTTCTAAATTCCGGTGAGTACAGGCCCAAAGCTGCCAAAAATTCCACATGTGTTAAACACTTCATTCCCAGAATCATCCTCGTGTATCTTCAATGACAATACATCCTTTCTGAGATAATGGGCCCAAAACTGTTGACAATACTCCAAGTGTGGCACTACTAATGTCTGAAAAGCTCCTTGTTTTTATATTCTTTTCCCCTTGAAATAAAAGCCAACATTGCATTTGCCTTCTTTACCACAGACTCAACCTGTGAGATCATAAAACCATAAGATATAGAAGCTGAAGTAGGCCATTCGGCCCAACGAGTCTGCCGCACCATTCAATCACGGGCTGATCCAATTTTTCCAGTCATCCCCACTCCCCTGTTTTCGCCCCATACTCTTTGATGCCCAGGCTAATCAAGGACCTAACAATCTCTGCCTTAAATACACCCAATGACTTAGCCTTCATAGCCACTCGTGGCAACAAGTTCCACAGATTTACCACCCCACCCCCTGACTAAAGTGATTTCTCTGCATCTCAGTTCTAAAAGGATGTCCTTCAATCCAGAAGTCGTGCCCTCTTGTCCTAGACTCCCCTAGCATGAGAAATAACTTGGCCATATCTAATCTGTTCAGGCCTTTTAACATTCGGAATGTTTCTATGAGATTCCCCCCTCATTCTCCTGAACTCCAGGGAATACAGCCCAAGAGCTGCTAGATGTTCCTCATACGGTAACCCTTTCATTCCTGGAATCATTCTCGTGAATCTTCTCTGAACCCTCTCCAGTGTCAGTACAGGTCGACCTTCACTAATCCGGCACCATTAAGACCTGAGGAGTGCCGGATTAGTGAAAATGCTGAATTGCAGAAGGATCACATTAAGCATAATCAGTGCCGGATTATCAAAGAAACCAGATTACAGGTAGTCGGATTAGTGAAGGACAACCTGTATATTCTTTCTAATATAAGGAGCCCAAAACTGCACACAATACTCCAAGTGTGGTCTCAGAAGTGCCTTATAGAGCCTCAACATCGTATCCCTGCTCTTATATTCTATACCTCTGGAAATGAATGCCAACATTGCATTCACCTTCTTCACCACCAACTCAACCTGGAGGGTAACCGTTAGGGTATCTTGCACAAGGACTCCCAAGTCCCTTTGCATCTGTGCATTTTGAATTCTCTCCCTATCAAAATAATAGACTGCCAAATTATTTCTCCACCAAAGTGCATGACCATAGACTTTCCAACATTGTATTTCATTTGTCACTTCTATGCCCATTCCCTTAAACTATCTAAGTCTTTCTGCAGGCTCTCTGTTTCCTCAGCACTACCCGCTCCTCCATCTATCTTTGTATCATTGGCAAAGTTAGTCACAAATCCATTAATACCATAGTCCAAATCACTGAGATACATCATAACAAGCAGCGGTCCCAACACTGACCCCTGTGGAACTCCACTGGTAACCAGCAGCCAGCCAGAATAGGATCTCTTTATTCCCACTCTCTGTTTTCTGCCGTCCAGCCAATGCTCCACTCATGCTAGTAACTCCCCTGTAATTCTATGGGCTCTTATATTGCTAAGCAGCCTCATGTGTGGCACCTTGTCAAAGGCCTTCTGAAACTCCAAGTCTACTGCATCTCCTTTGTCTACCCTGCTTGTAATTTCCTCAAAGAATTGGAGTAGGTTTGTTAGGCAGGATTTTCCTTTTAGGAAACCATGCTGGCTTTGGCCTATCTTGTCATGTGCCTCCAGGTACTCCGTAATCTCATCCCTAGCAATCAATTCTAACAACAACTGATATCAGGCTAACAGGTCTATAGTTTCCTTTCTGCTGCCTCCCACCCTTCTTAAATAGTGGAGTAACATTTGCAATTTTCCAGTCATCTGGTACAATGCCAGAATCTATCAATTCTTGAAAGATCACTGTTAATGCCTCAGCATCTCTCCAGCTACTTCCTTCAGAACCCGAGGGTGCATTCCATCAGGTCCAAGAGATTTATTCACCCTCAGGTCGTTAAGCTTCCTAAGCACCTTCTCAGTTGTAATTTTCACTGCACAAACTTCACTTCCCTGACACTCTTGAAAGTCCGGTATACTGCAGACGTCTTCCACTGTGAAGTCTGATGCAAAATATGCATTCAGTTCCTCTGCCATCTCTGCATCTCTCATTACAATATCTCCAGCGTCATTTTCTATTGGTCCTATATCTACCCTCAACCCTCTTTTACCCTTTTTATACTTAAAAAAAGGTTTTTGTATCTTAGACCATAAGACCATAAGACAAAGGAGCAGAAGTCAGCCATTCGGCCCATCGAGTCTGCTCTGCCATTTTATCATGAGCTGATCCATTCTCTCATCTAGTCCCACTCCCCCACCTTCTCACCATAACCTCTGATGCCCTGGCTACTCAGATACCTGCCTTAAATACACCCAATGACTTGGCCTCCACTGCCGCCCGTGGCAACAAATTCCACAGATTCACCACTCTCTGGCTAAAAAAATTTCTTCGCATCTCTGTTCTGAATGGGTGCCCTTCAATCCTTAAGTCATGCCCTCTCGTACTAGACTCCCCCATCATGGGAAACAACTTTGCCACATCCAATCTGTCCATGCCTTTCAACATTCAAAATGTTTCTATGAGGTCCCCCCTCATTCTTCTAAACTCCAAGGAATACAGTCCAAGAACGGACAAACGTTCCTCACATGTTAACCCTCTCATTCCTGAAATCATTCTAGTGAATCTTCTCTGTACTCTCTCCAACATCAACACCTCCTTTCTTAAATAAGGAGACCAAAACTGCCCACAGTACTCCAAGTGAGGTCTCACCAACGCCTTATAGAGCCTCAACATCACATCCTTGCTCCTATACTCTATTCCTCTAGAAATGAATGCCAACATTGCATTCACCTTCTTCACCACTGACTCAACCTGGAGGTTAACCTTAAGGGTATCCTGTACGAGGACTCCCAAGTCCTGCTGCATCTCAGAACTTTGGATTCTCTCCCCATTTAAATAACAGTCTGCCCGTTTATTTCTTCTTCCAAAGTGAATAATCATACACTTTCCAACATTGTACTTCATTTGCCACTTCTTTGCCCATTCTTCCAATCTATCCAAGTCTCTCTGCAGACCCTCTGTTTCCTCAGCACTACTGGTCCCTCCACCTATCTTCGTATCGTCAGCAAACTTAGCCACAAAGCCATCTATTCCATAGTCCAAATCGTTGATGTACAACGTAAAAAGAAGCGGCCCCAACACTGATCCCTGTGGAACACCACTGGTAACCGGCAGCCAACCAGAATAGGATCTGTTTATTCCCACTCTCTGTTTCCTGCCAATCAGCCAATGCCCTATCCACGTACGTAACTCTCCTGTATTTCCATGGGCTCTTATCTTGTTAAGCAGCCTCATGTGTGGCACCTTGTCAAAGGCCTTCTGAAAATCCAAATACACAACATCCACTGCATCTCCCTTGTCAAGCCTACTTGTAATTTCCTCAAAAAATTGTAATAGGTTTGTCAGGCAGGATTTTCCTTTAAGGAAACCATGCTGAGTTTTATCTATCTTGTCATATGCCTCCAGGTACAATCGACTCCAACAACTTCCCAACCACCGATGTCAAGCTAACAGGTCTATAATTTCCTTTTTGCTTCCTTGGCCCCTTCTTAAATAGCGGAGTGACATTTGCAATCTTCCAGTCCTCCGGAACCATGCCAGAATCTATCAACTTTTGAAAGATCATCGCTAATGCCTCCGCAATCTCCACAGCTACTTCCTTCAGAACACGAGGGTGCATTCCATCTGGTCCAGGAGATTTATCTACCTTTAGACTATTCAGCTTCCTGAGTACTTTCTCTGTCGTAATTGTGACTGTGCGCACTTCTCTTCCCTGCCGCCCTTGAGTGTCCGGTATACTGCTGATGTCTTCCTCAGTGAAGACTGATGCAAAATACTCGTTCAGTTCCTCCACCATCTCCTTATCTCCCATTACAATTTCTCCAGCATCATTTTCTATCGGTCCTATATCCACTCTCACCTGTCTTTTACTCTTTATATACTTGAAAAAGCTTTTAGTATCCTCTTTGATATTATTTGCTAGCTTCCTTTCATAGTTCATCTTTTCCCTCTTAAAGACCTTCTTAGTTTCCTTTTGTAAGCTTTTAAAAACTTCCCAATCCTCTGTCTTCCCACTAATATTTGTTTCCTCGTATGCGCTCTCCTTTGCTTTAACTTTGGCTTTGACTTCTCTTGTCAGCCACGGTTGCATCCTTTTCCCATTTGAAAATTTCTTCTTTTTTGGAATATACCTGTCTTGCCACCTTCCTCACTTCTCACATAAACTCCAGCCACTGCTGCTCTGCCGTCTTTCCCGCCAGTGTCCCTTTCCAGTCAACTTTGGCCAGTTCCTCTCTCATGCCACTATAATTTCCTTTACTCCACTGAAATACCGACACATCGGATTTCGGCTTCTCTTTTTCAAATTTCACAGTGAACTCAATCATGTTATGATCACTGTCTCCTAAGGATTCCTTCACCTCAATCTCTCCAATCACCTCCGGTTCATTACACAATACCCAATCCAGTACAGCCGATCCCCTAGTGGGCTCAACAACAAGCTGTTCTAAAAAGCCATCTCACAGACATTCTACAAATTCTCTCTCTTGAGATCCAGTGCCGACCTAATTTTCCCAACCCACTCACATGCTAAAATCCCCCACAATTATCATAATACTACCCTTCTGACAAGCCTTTTCTATTTCCTGTTGTAATTTGTAGTCCACATCCCTGCAGCTGTTTGGAGGCCTGTAAATAACTGCCATCAGGGTCCTTTTACCCCTGCTATTCCTTAGCTCAACCCATAAAGATTCTGCACCTTCCAATCCTATATCACCTCTTTCTAATGACTTGATATCATTTCTTACCAATAAAGCCATGCCTCCCCCTCTGCCTACCTTCCTATCCGTCCGATACACGGTGTATCCTTGGACGTTCAGCTCCCAGAGACATGCATCCTTTAGCCACGTCTCAAAGATGGCCACAATATCATACCTGCCAATCTGTAGCTGTACAACAAGATCATCCACCTTATTCTTTATGCTGCGTGCATTTAAGTATATTACCTTAAGACCAGTATTTGGTACTTTTTGCTTTGATTGCACAGCAACTCATCCCAATGGCTACAAGTTTGCCCCATCACCTGCCTGTCTTTCCTGACATCTTTACTGTTCACTATCTTATATTTATTTCTGTTTTCCCCTTCCTCCGCTCTATCATTCCGGTTCCCATCAGTCCTTAACTTCCCTTGTCAGCCACGGTTGCCTAGCCCTGACACCTGAGAACTTCTTCTGTGCGACATATCTATCCTGCGCCTTGTGAACTATTCCCAGAAACTTCAGCCATCTCTGCTCTGCCATCATCCTCCTCCAATCCACCTGAGCCACTTCCCTTCTCTCACGCCTCTGTTGCGATACTGATACGTCTGACTTATGCTTCTCGTTCTCAAATTGCAGGCGCAAATTCAATCATATTATGATTACTGCCTCCTAAAGGTTCCTTTATATTAAGCTGATTAATAAAATCGGGGTTATTACACAACACCCAATCTAAGAGAGCCCTTCCCCAAGTACACTCGAACACAATCAGTTAGTGGGTGCTGATTCCGGAGTTGGTGCCTATGCATCTCCATCTTCTTCGATCTTGCGACAGCACTGAGTACAGCCTCTCCTCCAGTTTGTTCTCACTGGCCACCTTGGCACCGCCCGCCGCCGCCCCCGCCAAATTTGAGCCCAAGGCCGTGTCAGCCTCCAGCCGTGGCCGCTTCTTCGAGCTCGGCCCTTCCTTAGGCGGAGGCCTTGGGCAGGTCCAGGCACACGGTGGAGTGCCCAAGTTCATCATGTCTCTTCTATCTAGGTGCATAGCATACGATTCGTAGATACGTGGTGAGGCTTTAATCTCTTCCACGGAAGATGGTCGTTGGCTCACAAAGAGCTCACCCGCCCTTTGTCAGGTCTTGTTTTTTTCAGTCCTGCTGGGTGTCCTCACACCCTCCTCACCAGACTAAGTCCGGTGGGGGAGCCGGCCCAAGTCACTGACCACTCGACCATGGCCCTTGGCCGAGTGCCCGCCCCCCGCCAAATCTCTCCGAGCGTCCGGCACCCGACCGAACACAAGCTGCTCTAAAAAGCTATCTCATAGGCATTCAACAAATTCCCTCTCTTTCAATCCAACACCAACCTGATTTTCCCAATCCCCTTGCATATTGAATTCCCCCATTACAATTGTGACATTGCCCTTATTACATGCCTTTTCCAACTCCCTTTTCAACCTCAACCCCACATTTTGTCCCCAAATCATTTGCAACACCAAAAGCACTGCAGAAATTCAACAGGTCAGGCAGCATCTATAGAGGGAAATAGACAGTTAGTGCTTCAAGTTGAAACCCTACGTCAGGACTGGAAATAAAGATGGAGATAAAGAAGGGAGGTATAAAAAGGTGAAGGGAAGGGTGGAGTAACAGCTGGGAGGTGATAGGTGGATTCAAATGAGAAGGGAGTTTGTTCATTCCGTTAGGTTAGAGAATGCCCAGCCAAATATTTGGTTTTGCTTCAGATTCCAGCAACTGCAGTCCCTTCTGTCCCCAAATCCTTTGCAGTTAATGATGAATTTTAGAACTGTAGTCACAATTAAATGTAGGAAATGTGACAGCCAATCATGAGCAAATAATGTACTTTATTGATGTTGATAAAAGACCAAATACAATAAAACTTTGTTAATCTGGTATAAGAAGGCACCTGAATTCAACACTGCTTCAGCCAACATCTTCTGGATAGATCATGAAACCATATATTCCAATTCTTTTATGTCTTTTATATTTGTTTTTCATCTTGAATGTGATTCTGGAACTGTTGGAGCCGGTGATTTGCAGTTTGGAGGTTGTTTTGGTGTTTCAGCACTGCAGTTTCTGGGGGGATTCTGGGAGGCAGAGGCAGTGAGTGGGAACCAGATGGCGAGATGGCTGCAAGCCGATGTTCAACTCCAATTCGCCAGTTAAAGATTCAATTGTTTACTGTTTTTAGCGACGAGGGAGACTGAAATGCCAGCTTCCTGCCTTTTTATCGCTGGAGAATTGCTCTGCTGCTAAAGAAGGGAAACTGCCTTTTTATCGCTGGTGAGATCACTTTGCTATGGAGACAGGAAGCTGCCTCTTTATCACTGGAGAATTGCTCTGCTGCCAGAGAGGGAGACTGCCTTTTTATTGTTGTTGAGATCGCTCTGCTATGGAGACAGGAAACTGCCTCTTTAACACTGGAGAATTGCTCTGCTGCCAGAGAGGGGAGCCTGTCTTTTCATCACTGGTGAGATTGCTCTGTTGCCAGAGAGGGGAGTTCACCTTTTTAACACTGGTGAGATCAGGCTGCTATGGAGAGGAGCATGTTGCCCAGGTTTTCTGTGTTTTGGATGTGGACTTGGACTGTGGACTTTTTCAGTCTTTTTTTTGTATTCTGTGTATTTCACCTGATCTTTCTCATTTTTTTGTGTGTGGGGGACTGGAGGCAAATTTGGAGGTTGATGTGCCTCTTCCATATTTTGTTTTTTTTTTGTCCAAGAAGGAGGGGTTTGGGGTTGATGATCGTGCTGCCATTTTTTTCTTCCTTGGTTTCATGGCTATCTGGAGAAGAAACATTTCAGAGCTTTATACTTGATAATAAATGAACCTTTGAACATTTAAGACTTTGATGGTGCTGGATTGGCAGACTTTCGGGACTATTGGATAAACAAATTAATCACCTCTTAAGATGTTACATTGTACCGCAATGACATTTCCAGAGAAAGCAGTAGGTGTTTGGGGAGTGCAGAAGCTGGGGATACTGTGAATTTCAGGGGAATGGAAAAACCCGGACTCCAGTGAGTTCTGAAGTCGCCACCGAAGATCAAACCTCAACGTTGAGGAACAATGGCCGAAGTTCTGGGTCTGCAAGTTCACTGGTGAAGTGTGAGACTCAATGTCTGTGAGATTGTGAGTTCATTTGAGGCTGGAGACTCGGGGGCAGCTGTCATGTGGTTATAGGACTGTTTGAGTGTGTGAATGGGTGGCTGGCTGGATGGGAGGGAGGAGAGGGTCTTGTTTTGAACATTGTGGGCGCGCTATGCTGGCGATGGAATGTGTGGTGACAATTGCGGGCTGCCCCCAGCACAAGTTGGGTTGGTTGTTAAAGCAAATGACACATCTCACTATATGTTTTGACGTACATGTGATAAATAAAGAAATGAATCTGAAAGTAGAAAGAGATCACAGGAACCATCTAATATGCTTGTTCTTAATAAAGACAGACTTGGCGTGGGTTTATGTTAGGACATTTTATTACTGAGCTGTCCCCAACCCTGTGCACATGTAACCGGGCCACCATCGTAGCTTCTGGTTCCAGGTGAACCCTTCACATTGCCCACTGGGAACTGAAGTTCTTTATTCTGTACACCAGGCCCCTGATGAGTTTCAAGAGAGCCCAGGAAATGTGATCTGTAAACAAAGTGCTGAACCATTAGAATTTCTGAATAGACAGAAAGCAGATGATTGAAGCTTTATTTATGTGCAGGATACCAGGGAAAATTCCTTTGCTCATCTTCAAAATAATGCAATAGGACTTCATATATCAACCTGAGAGGACAGAGAGCTTCAGGTCCCTTTGAAGAATGGGCATACAGACTTACTATTTTTAATTCTCTCGTTCACTTCTTTCTTTCTACCCTTTCTTTAGGAGGGCTATATTGTAACTGTGAGTTCTTCAAACCAACATGAGGTTGAGAAACTGCATCACTATTTTTCTCACAAACAAGAGAAAATCTGCAGATGCTGGAAATCCGAGCAACACACACAAAATGCTGAAGGAACTCAGCAGGCCAGGCAGCATCCAGGAAAAGAGTACAGTCGACGTTTCGGCCCTGCTGAGCTCCTCCAGCATTTTGTGTGTATTGCTCATTATTTTTCTGCCCAATCCCTTTAGAGGTTCTTAATTGCAAGGAACCTCTACTGCTGTCTACTTAAATCATGGGTTTCCATAGGCCCCTCAGTTAATGGCGTGGCTTCATGGAATAAAAATGAATGGGATCTCCTGTTCTAAACCCACATGAATTAATTGCTGGGTCTTTGCTCTTTGTCTTCTTTCATTTTGCCCATGTTCCCTGTTCATGTGAAATTGTATACCAACCGATGTGTTTACATAACAACTCTGCGTAATCCAGAATTTCAATTGTATCATTAAGTTTTGGACGGAGCAGTTGACCTCCATTTACTGCATTAAATCAGAGCATCAGAGATATATTAAGTACATAATTCTTCTCTTAGACACTGAACATCTGCTCTCATTCGTGTTTCATATTGGATTCACAGTAATTACATTCAGGGATAGATGGAAAATCCTGGATTAAAGCAATATTCCTTAATCCCCGGCCGCATGCTTCTAATTTTGATGCTTTACAATCCTTCCACATTGAGGATAGCACCAAGAAGCTCTCAGGACTGCGTGAAAATGAACATGGTTCTGTTGATTTGTAAGGACGATAATCATTTTATAAATCTGACATAAATATACAGTACATTGAACAAATTAGGGTATTAGAAATAATACAGGCATTAAATCTTTAAGCCTCTGATAGGCCTCGTTGAGAGAAAATACAATGTAGCATATTAAACTGTTGTAAAGGACTCTTTAAAATACACTCAGTGGCCACTTTGTTAGGTACACCTGTACATCTGCTTGTTAATGCAAATTTCTAATCAGCCAATCATGTAGCAGCAACTCAATGCATAAAAGCAGGCAGATTTTGTCAAGAGGTTCAGCTGTTGTTCATATCAAACATTAGGGTGGAGGAGAAATGTGATCTGAGGTTCTTTTACTGTGGAATGATTGTTGGTGCCAGATGTGGTGGTTTGAGTATCTCAGAAGCTACTGATTTCCTGGAGTTTTCACACACAATACAGAGAATGGGGTGAAAAACCAAAGTCATCCAATGAGCTGCATTTCTGTGAGTGGCAATGTTTTGCTGATGAGAGAAGTCAGAGAAGACTGGTTCAAGCTGACAGGAAGGCAACAGCAACTCAAATAATGATGTGTCACAACAGTGGTGTGCAGAAGAGTATCTCTGAATGCACAACACATCGAAACTTGAAGTGGATGGGCTGCAATGGGAGAAGATCGTGGACAGTCACTCAGTGGCCACTTTATTAGGTACAAGATATGCCTAATAAAGTGGTTACCAAGTATAGTTTTAATCTACCTGTTGCATTAAGATGTACTAAAAACCTCCCTGGCAGGCCTTAAATTATGAGGGTGAAACAAAGGTCTTGGATTCAAGATAGTGCAAGTTCAATTAGCGACAATCAAAAACTTCTTGCATAAATACAAAAAATATTTGCAGGATGCAACCATTGCCAGCAAAGTTATTGTTTACTGTTGGTCCCTAAATGTCATTGAGAAGTTAATAGCCTGTAACCCTGTTGAACTATGGTAGTTTGAAGGGTAAAGGCACTCTTAAAGTGTGGCTGGGTAGTGAGTAATTATGCTTTAATGTAATGGTTTCGTACAACTGAATGGCTTGCTGAGATAGCTGTGAGAGTCCTAAAGAGCAGATAAAGTCAGGATGGCAGATTTCCATCTCTAATGGGCATTAGTGAACCAGACAGGTTTGTATAATAATCAGGTAATCTAAGGTCACCATTATTAACACTAGCTTTTTGCACCTTTATTGCTGATTATTCAATTAACTAAATATAAATTCTGCTGTTGCTATGGTGATATTTGAACTTGTCCCTCTTCATGGTAAGACCAGGTATTTGGTTTTGACAGCGAATAGACTTTCAGATTAGTGGAATAAAAACCCCAGAATTGTCTGTTCCAGTGGAATCTGACCTAGGTTGGCTTAGCTCACATCTCTCTGATTAAATGAAAATTGCTTGAAGATGCCTCATCTGCATCTGCACTATGAGGTTGTGCTTGCAACAACACTCTGTTTCTTTTAAGTAAGTATACTCTATTTATTTCCTTCCATTCCATCACAGCTATTGCTGAGAAGATGGCAAATATCCTCCTGATAGATTTTTGAAACATCAAACTCAAGGAGGGTGGTTGTCTCGTTGATTTCCTTTTCACTTGGAAAAGCGTCTATCCTTTTGCTCAGAAGTAATACAGCAGTGACTGGAGCACACTACTGATAATTACAGTATATGTGTGCTCATTGACCATTATGCAGTGGGGCAATTCACTGCAGTTCACTGGATTTCCAAAGTATGTCATCCATTCAAGCTAACGTAGTAAAACACGGCCTCGCCTGTATTTTCACACTCTCAACGTGTTCATATTGTCTTGCTAAGCTTTCCATAAGACCATAAGACAAAGGAGCAGAAGTCGGCCATTCTGCCCATCGAGTCTGCTCCGCCATTTTATCATGAGCTGATCCATTTTCTCCTACTTAGTCCCACTCCACTGCCTTCTCACCATAACCTTTGATGCCCTGGCTACTCAGATACCTATGAATCTCTGCCTTAAATACACTCAATGATTTAGCCTCCACTGCTTCACCACCCTTTGGCTTTCCTTGTATATTCCCTGCAATCATGAGTCTAGTTTGCCCTCTGTTACGTGTGTTAAATCACATTTTATTCTACAAGTTCCATATTGAACTCTAAAGTTCGGTTTTATTGACTTTAACAGAACTGAATTTGGCAACCAGTGCTCAATGCAAATGCAAATTTATTGCAAACTTATAGAACATTGAAAGGTTCAGCATTGTGGAGGCCATTTGGCCAGCGGTGATTTGTAAACCTTTTAACTTACTCTGAGTTTAGACCAATTCTTCCCTCCTACATAGTCCTCCATTTTTCTTCCATGCATGTGCCTACCTAAGAGTCTCTTAAACACCCCCAGTGTATCTGCCTCTACCACCATCCCCGGCTATGCATTATTAATTAATTAAGGCATCCGTTAGCCTTGCGGGACCATGGATCTGCACCTGGAAAGTCTTCACTCTCCAGGGCGCAGGCCTGGGCAAGTTTGTATGGAAGACCGGCAGTTGCCCATGCTGCGAGTCTCCCCTCTCCACGACACTGATGTTGTCCAAGGGAAGGGCATTAGGACCCAAACAGCTTGGCACCGGTGTCATCACAAAGCACTGTGTGATTAAGTGCCTTGCTCAAGGACACAACACGTTGCCTCGGATGGGGCTCGAACTCACGACCTTCAGGTTTCTAGTCCAATGCCTTAACCACTTGGCCACGTGCCCACACGGCTATGCATTACATACACATATCAATCTCTGTGTAAAAAAACCTACCTCTAGCATCCACTCTATAGTTTCCTTCGATCAGCTTAAAAGTATGCCCTCTCCTATTACCATTGCCACCCTGGGAAGGAGGTGCCAGTGTCCACTCTATCTACTGTATGCCCCTTGTCATCTTATACACCTCTATCAACTTGCCTCTCATCCTCTCCACTCCAAAGGAAAAAGCCCTAGCTTGCTCAGCCTTTCTTCGTAGAACATATTCTTTAATCTCCCCTGCACTCTCTCTAAATATCCACATCCTTCGTATAACAAGGCAAGCAGAACTGAACACTTTGTTTCGCTGCTGCTTACTCGTGGGAGGGGGGAGCTGGGGGGGCTTTGGGGTTCTAACATTTAACTGTCATTCATTTTTTGGGGCACTCCTCTGTTTTCGTGGACGGCTGCGAAGAAAAAGAATTTCGGGACGTATATTCTCTGACACTAAATGTACCTTTGAACCTTTGAATTGGAGTTTGCAGTTAAGCAGGGAGGCATGTTGCAGTACAGATATGCAATCAGCAGTTCCTCATCTATTTATGAACTTGGCAGCAAAAGCAAATCCAGTAGTCAGTCTGAGTTCCCGACGTTGGGGAAGTCCAGAACGAGGGGTCACAGTTTGAGGATAAAGGACCAAGATTAGGAAAAACTTCTTCACACAAAGAGTGGTGAATTTGTGGAACTCCCTGCCACAGGAAACAGTTGAGGCCAGTTCATTGGCTATATTTAAGAGGGAGTTAGATATGGCCCTTGTGGCTAAAGGGATCGGGGGTATGGAGGGAAGACTGGTACAGGGTTCTGAGTTGGATGATTAGTCATAATCATACTGAATGGCGGTGCAGGCTCAAAGGGCCGAATGGACTACTTCTGCACCTATTTTCTATGTTTCTATGTTTCTATGTCCCTTAGTTCTAGTCTCACCTACCAGTGGAAACAACCTTATCTATCCCTTCCATAATTTCATGTTTTTCTATAAGATCTCCTCTCATTCTTCTGAATTCCAGTGAGTACAGTCCTAAGCACTCAACCCCCTCATCTCTGGAATCAACTTGGTGAACCTCCTCTGCACCACGTCCAAAGCCATTATATCCTTCTTCAAGTAAGGAGACCAGAACTGCACACAGTACTCCAGATGTGGCCTCACCAGTACCCTGTACAGTTGCAGCATAACCTCCCTGCTCTTAAATTCAATCCTTCTAGCAAAGAAGGCCAACATTCCATTTGCCTTCTTGATAACCTGCTGCACCTGCAAACCAACCTTTTGTGATTCATGCACCAGCTCTCCCAAGTCCCTCTGCACAGCAGCATGATGCAATTTTTTTACCATTTAAATAATAATCTGCTCTTTCATTTTTCGTTCCAAAGTAGATGACCTCGCATTTACCAACATTGTATTCCATCTGCCAGACCCTTGCCCACTCACTTAACCTATCAGAGAGTCTCTCTGCAGACTCTCCATATTTTCTGCACAATTTGCTTTCCCACTCAATTTAGTGTCATCGGCAAACTTAGATACACTACACCCGGTCCCCTTTTCCAGATTGTTAGTGTATGTCATGAACAGTTGCGGGCTCAGCACCGACCCCTGTGACACACCTCTCACCACTGATTGCCAAGCAGAGTAACAACCATGTATCCCAACTGCTTTCTATTAGTCAACCAATCCTCCATCCGTGCTAATACATCACACCCAACTCTATGCATCCTTATTTTATGAATAAGGCTTTTCTGCGGCATCTTACCAAACGCCTTCTGGAATCCGAGTAAATAACGTTCACCTGTTCCCCTCTATCCACTGCCCTCATTATATCCACAAAGAACTCCTGTGGGCTTGTCAAATAAGACCTGCTTTTGCTGAATCCATGCTGCGTCTGCCTAATGGATCCATTTCTTTCCAGATGCCTCACTATTTCTTATTTAATGATAGCTTCAATCATTTTCCCAACTATAGATGTTAAACTAAATGGCCTATAGTTACCTGTCTTTTGCCTAGATCCTTTTTTGACCAGTAGCATGACATTCATCATCTTCCAATCTGCCCAGACCTGCCCCCAATCCAGAGAATTTTGGTAAATTATCACCAAAGCCTCTACTATAACTTCTGCCATTTCTTTCAGTCCCTGGGATGCATTCCATCAGGACCAGGGGACATACCGTATCTGTCTTAAGGCCCACAGGTTTTCTCAGTTCTGTGCGTTCTCCCCGTGACTGTGTGAGGCTCCTCCAGGTGCTCTGGTTTCCTCCCACGATCCAAGGATGTACCGGTTGGTAGTTTAATTGGTCACCGTAAAGTGTCCCGTGATTAGGCTGGGATTAACTCGGGGGATCGCTGGGTGGCGTGACTCAAAGGGCTGGAAAGGCCTATTACGCGCTGTATCTCAATAAATAAGTAAATAATAGTGTTATGGTAACCGCTACTGTGCTGCTCAAATGAGGCTGTAAAATTGAATTTAAAAAATCTTGCTCTTATACAGTGCTTTTAACACAGTAAAGCACCTCAAGGTGTTCGAGGAGATGACCATCCTTCAATTGTCTGATGTTAGCCAACCCATCCTTTGGTTATTTTTAATGATAGGTACATCCAAAGGGTGTACATGGGCTGTTAAATGATTACCTGTAAGATTGATTGATTGCTTAGTGTGTAAATCGAATCTGTGAGTATTAATAGCCCCAGCTGAAGAAATGCGAGGAAGACTATTGATTTGTACTCTGCACCCCATGGTTCATTTTTGACGGCGACAGAAGCAGAGGTGTGTAGCACAAGGTTGTTTACTGAGATTCACAACTATAGTTGTATTACCAAGATATTATGGTACGATGTTGGACCCCTGTCACACAGATGCGAAAGGCTTAACTAGAGGCTTAGTCCATAAGACCATAAGATAATAAGAGATAAGAGCAGATAGGAGCTATTCAGCCCATCAAGTCTGCTGCACCGTTCCATCATGGTTGATTTATTATCCATCTCAACTCCATTCTCCAGCCTTCTCCACATAATCTTTGATGTACTATGAACCTAACAACCGCCACTTTAAGTACACCCAATAACTTGGATTCCACAGCCATAAGACCATAAGGCACAGGAACAGAATTAGGCCATTCAACCCATCAAGTCTGCTCTGCCGTTCCATCATGCCTGATCCCAGATCCCACTCAAGCCCATACACCTGCCTTCTCGCCATATGGATTCCACAGGTTCACCGCCACCATCCTGTTAGAGAAATTCCTCCTTATCTCTGTTCTAAAGGTTGTCCTTCTATTCTGAGGCTGTACCCTCTTCTCTGAGACTCCCCCACCATAAGAAACATCCTCTCCATGTCCTCTCCATCCAGTCCTTTCCATTTCTAAACATGACATGACCAAATAAGCCTCAGGCCACACTAAGTCACCAAATTAATGGCTCATTGATATCCCTAAAGGAGAATTGACCCAAAGCAACAGATGAATGAAGTCCAGCAACGAACTCATTTTAAACGATAATAACAGGATCCATGGTAAAAACCTCAGCAGGCTGGGCATCACCTGTGGAACAAAAACTTTGGAAGCCAAAGTTAAAGATACTGCCTGAGCCATTGAGGCCTAGTGTTGTATAACACAGAAGCCAGTCCTTGATCCACCACTCCAGTATTAGTGGTAAACATTCGAGTGGAGTATGGGATGTTCTCCTAAGGGGTTCTCTATTGGTGGATCCTCAGGGGACTGTAGAAGCCATTCTGGGATATACCCTGTTGCAGTGCGGGTGAGAGTAACTTGTAGCTGTGGTTAGTGGTTGGGTCTTTTGGATGTTCAGTCTCTCACTCCGCAGCTGTCGCATGTTCTCTGCAGAAGCGGAGGTCATTCTCACGTAGCGCAGCTCCATCTTAAACAGATTTCTTCCAGGTGTATCTATTGAGTGCAATGCCTTTCCAGCTTTTAGATTTTCTTCAGGCTGATTTTGAAGTCATCTTTAAGGCATCTTCTTTGCCCATCAGGGGCTCGCTGACCTTCCTTCAGCTGGGAGTAAAGGATCTGTCTGAGGGCATGTGAGTCAGGCACCTGGACGACACAAATCGAATTGACTTTATTACTTACATCCTTCATATACATGAGGAGTAAAAATGTTTATGTTACGTCTCCGTCTAAATGTGCCATGTGCAATTTATAATAATTTATAATTAATAGTATGTACAACAAGACAGTCAATATAACAGAAATACAGTTGTGTCAGCATGGATTAAGCAGTCTGATGGTCTGGTGGAAGAAGCTGTCCTGGAGCTTCTAGAGGATCCTCAAAATCTTTTGTAAGGATCTTTGGTGGGATTGTTCCAGGGCTTTTAGATGTCTACTATAAGTGGTCCATGATTCAATGCCATACAGTAATGTAGGAAGACCATGACCCTGGTCTGCTGCGTTTATGCTGGCTACAATGCCTTTCTATTCAAATCCTGCTTGTTGGCATTAATTCCATATTCCTTTATTCCTTGCTTATTCAAATACCATTTGAAGTGCTTCTTAAATACAATTGCTTTTTACGGCGTCTACCAACTCCTCTGGCTGCTCATTTCAGAAGACCCGCCCCACCATTACTTAGGTGTTGAACTACAGAGAACTGCTGCTCAGAATTATTTGGAAGTGACATTGAACAAATGCTAACATTAAACTCTTATGACACGGGGAGAAAGATCCAACACAAATATATCACAGCGGAACTCTGTTCAAAATTACAAAATCACAGTTCCAGTCGCTTTGAATATAATACAAACACATGAAAAGAATTTGGTTTCAAGGATGGCAGACTGTGTTTGATAAAATAAGCTCTTTGTAGTTTGCGTAATTGAAGTGAGATCCAGCAGTCATACAGTGTCTATTTAAATATAGATCTTAATGACACTAAACATATACATCCTCTTTGATCCAAGGACTGGTAAAGTATATATTTAAATGAGACGTGAGGTGGGAAAATTGCTAGGACTTTACTGGATGAAAGAAACATGGAGGAAACGAGGTGACAAATGGTGGGTTTCTGCAGCAGGTGACTGAGCCGGGTTGGAGGTGCAGCCAGCAAACGGGCTTTGAACCAGGATTAAAATACATTTTGGGGAAAAATTTTGTGCAGCCCAAACACTATTCAGCACCATCCAAGGTCTTGTTCTATTTCATCTGGAGATTTACAATGAATCACTGCATTTTATTCTCCAGGGAATGGAGGGATAGGGATTGTGTTCAGGCAGGAGAGATGAGTCTTATTTGGTAACGCAGACACGAGGAAATCTGCAGATGCTGGAAAAGCAAGCAACGCACACAAAAAATGCTGGTGAATGCGACAGGCCAGGCAGCATCTATAGGAAGAGGTACAGTTGACGTTTTGGGCCTGAACCCTTCGTCAGGACTAACTGAAAGAAGAGATAGTAAGAGATTTGAAAGTGGGAGGGGGAGGGGGAGATCCGAAATGATAGGAGAAGACAGGAGGGGAGGGGTGGATCTAAGAGCTGGAAAGTTGATTGGCAAAAGGGATACCAGACTGGAGAAGGGAGAGGATCATGGGATGGGAGGCCTAGGGAGAAAGAGAAAGGGGGAGGGGAACCCGGAGGGTGGAGAGCAGGCAAAGAGTTATAGTGAGAGGGACAGAGGGAGAAAAAAGAGAGAGAGAAAAAAAGGGGGAAAAATACATAAATATATTAAATAAATAAATAAGGGATGGGGTGTGAAGGGGAGGAGGGGCATTAGCGGAAGTTAGAGAAGTCAATATTCATGCCATCAGGTTGGAGGCTACCCAGATGGAATATAAGGTGTTGTTCCTCCAACCTGAGTGTGGCTTCACCTTTATAGCAGAGGAGGCCGTGGATAGACATATCAGAATGGGAATGGGACGTGGAATTAAAATGTGTGGCTACTGGGAGATCTTGCTTTCTCTGGCGGACAGAGAGTAAGTGTTCAGCAAAACGGTCTCCCAGCCTGCATTGGGTCTCATCAACGTATAGAAGGCCGCACCGGGAGCACCGGACACAGTATATCACCCCAGCCGACTCACAGGTGAAGTGTCTCCTCACCTGGAAGGACTGTCCGGGGCCCTGAATGGTGGTGAGGGAGGAAGTGTAAGGGGTATGAGTAGCACTTGTTCCGCTTACAAAGATAGGTGCCAGGAGGGAGATCAGTGGGAAGGGACGGGGGGGGGGGACGAATGGACAAGGGAGTCGCGTAGGGAGCGATCCCTGCGGAAAGCAGAAAGGGGGGGGGGAAGAAAGATGTGCTTGGTGGTGCAATCCCGTTGGAGGTGGCGGAAATTACGGATAATTATATGTTGGACCTGGAGGCTGGTGGGGTGGTAGGTTAGGACAAGGGGAACCCTATTCTTAGTGGGGAGGCAGGAGGATGGGGTGAGAGCAGATGTGCGTGAAATGGGAGAGTTGCATTTGAGAGCGGAGTTGATGGTGGAGGAAGGAAAGCCTTTTTCTTTAAAAATGGAAGACATCTCCTTCGTCTTGGAATGAAAAGCCTCTTCCTGAGAGCAGATGTGGCGGAGACAGAGGAATTGCAAGAAGGGGGTGGCATTTTTGCAAGAGACAGGGTGGGAAGAGGAATAGTCCAGGTAGCTGTGAGGGTCCGTAGGCTTATTGTAGACATCAGTAGATAAGCTGTCTCCAGAGACAGAAACAGAAAGATCAAGAAAGGGGAGGAAGGTGTCGGAAATGGACCAGGTAAATTTGAGGGCAGGGTGAAAGTTGGAGACAAAGTTAATGAAGTCAATGAGCTCAGCAATGCAGTCGTCGATGTAGTGAAGGAAAAGAGGGGGACAGATACCAGTATAGGCTTGGAACATAGATTGTTCCACAAAGCCAACGAAAAGGCAGGCATAGCGGGGACCCATACGGGTGCCCATGGCTACACCTTTAGATTGGGGAAAGTGGGAGGAGCCAAAGGAAAAATTGTTAAGAGTAAGGACTAATTCCGCTAGATGGAGAAGAGTGGTGGTAGAGGGGAACTGATTAGGTCTGGAATCCAAAAAGAAGTGGAGAGCTTTGAGACCTTCCTGGTGGGGGATGGAGGTATATAGGGACTGAACATCCATGGTGAAAATAAAGCGGTGGGGCCAGAGAACTTAAAATCATTGAAAAGATTCAGAGCATGAGAAGAGTCATGAACATAGGTGGGAAGGGATCGAACAAGGGGGGATAAAACAGTGTTGAGGTATGCAGAAATAAGTTCGGTGGGGCAGGAGCAAGCTGAGACAATGGGTCTACCTGGACAGGCAGGTTTGTGGATCTTGGGTAGGAGGTAGAAACGGGAAGTGCGGGGTGTGGGAACTATAACGTTGGTAGCAGTGGGTGGGAGATCCCCTGAGCTGATAAGGTTGATGATGGTGTGGGAGACAATGGCCTGGTGCTCCTTAGTGGGTTCATGATCGAGGAGTAACTAAGAGGAGGTATCCATGAGTTGAAGCTGTGCCTCAGCAAGGTAGAGGTCAGTACGTAGAGGTAGAGGTAGAAGTCTTATTTGGTATTGTGTTTGGTGCAGACATTATGGGCTGTGGAGTCTGATCCTGTGCTGTACTATTCTCAGTTCTATGTTCTATCATATCTATTCGGATGTGATGGCCACATCTGAAGAAAAGAAGTGGCGTAATGTACCCAAAATGGTGCTCCCCCTTATGGCTACCTTGTGTGTGGCTGCCTCAACCTGTGTACAGAAGATGAATACACAAATGCCAAGGGTCACTATGTGCTGAATTTCTACCTGTTGCAAGGAATGGATGTGGTCTCATTGTTGTGCAAAGCTCCATTCATCTGGACTTTCCCTCACAATCTCTTCTTGAGAGAAATATTTCTGTGGGAAGCACCTTTGACCACAATGGGCAGTGGTCAGGATGGAATGAACTGGAGGGCCTGTAGGAGATGGAGATAGAGGATCCTGTGAGATGGTTCCCAAGCAACATTCAAAGTCACTTATGAGACAAGCATCAAGACTTCATATCCATCTTTCATCTCTTCTGTATCCCACATGAACGTAGGGCCTTCTTTCTGTCCTTCCACCCTCCTTACCTATCTGCATCCTAAACCTTCTTTATTTCTAAACTATCCCAATTTTGATTAAAGGTTTTTGACCTAAAATAATAACCTTATTTCTTTCTCCATAGATGTTACCTGGCCTGTTGAGCAAAACAGTACGTTTCTGAGTGAATTCTGCTGTCACACAATGCTGTGTCACAGCTAAACGATGGTCTTCATCTTATTGTTGGCACAAAGTGGCACACATCTCCGACAAACTTGCCATGGTACAGGAGCTAGCCCTTGGAACTAATGGGAGGCTTTTAAACCTACGGTGACTACACTTTGAATCAGAATCAGAATTATCACTGGCATATGTCATGAAATTTGATGTCTTGTGTCAGCAGTACAGTGTAAGACATAAAAATTACTAGAAGTTACAAATAAATAAATAAATAAGAGGAAGAGCAATGTAGTATTCATGGACCATTCAGAAATAAGCTCCACAGGAAAGCAACGTCCATTATCAAGGACCTCCAACATCAAGACCATGCTCTCTTCTTGCTGCTGCCATCAGGAAGGAAGTACAGGAGCCTCAGGACCCACATCTCCAGGTTCAGGAACAGTCATTACCCTTTTGCCATCAGGCTCTTGATGCAGAGGGGATAACTTCACTCACCCCATCACTGAACTGTTCCCACAAGTTATGGATTCACTTTCAAGGACTCTTCATCTCATGTTCTCGATATTTATTGCTGATTTATTATTATTATTATTTTCTCTTTCTTTTTGTATTTACACATTTTGTTGTTTTTTTGCACATTGGTTCTTTGTCCATCCTGTTGGGTGTGGTCTTTCATTGATTCTGTTATGTTCCTTGGATTTACTGTGAATCTTCCCACTGTTGACAGTAATAAGAAGAGCTCATGTCCGGGTGGTGTGGGTCCTTAATGATAAATGCCGCCTCCCTCTTAAAGATGTCCTCAGTGGTGGAGAGGGTTGTGCCCGTGCTTATGAGGCGCTCCAGGGTTGTTTTGAGATGACAGACTGGCAGGCATTCTGTGAGCCACATGGAGAGGACATTGACGGGCTCACAGAGTGCATCACTGATTACATCAACTTCTGTGTGGACTGCAATGTTCCGACAAGAACTGTCCTTTGTTATTCAAGTAACAAGCCATGGATAACAAAGGATATTAAGGACATCCTGAACACTAAAAAGAGGGTGTTTAGAGATGGAAATGGGGAGGAGCTGAGGGCAATACAGAGGGACCTGAAAGCCAGGATCAGGGAGGCTAAAGACAGGTACAGTAGGAAGCTTGAGTGGAAACCCCAGCAGAACAACATGAGAGAGGTCTGGAGGGGGATGAGAACCATCACTGGGTTCCGGCAAACTAGCAACAGAGGAGTTGAAGGCAGTGTGGACAGGGCCAACGAACTTAACCTGTTCTTTAACAGATTTGACATTGTGGCCCCTGCCCATCCCCCACATGATTCATCTGTTGTCTGCCCCCAACCAACACATATTCCACTTTCCCCTCCTACCCCTCCTCACAGTCCCCCACCCTGCTCTCATGACTATACCCCTTCCCCACACGAAACCACCATGGTGGGCTTCACAGCTGAACAGGTGAGAAGACAGTTGAAACGTCTCAACCCAAGCAAGGCTGCAGGACTGGATGGTGTCAGTACCAGGATGCTCAAAGCCTGTGCCCCTCAGCTATGTGGAGTACTTTGCCATGTCTTCAACCTGAGCCCAAGTCTCCAGAGGGTTCCTGTGCTGTGGAAGACGTCCTGCCTCGTCCCTGTGCCGAAGACGCTGTGCCCCAGCGGCCTCAATGACTACAGACCGGTGGCATTGACCTCCCACATCATGAAAACCCTGGAGAGACTTGTTCTGGAGCTGCTCTGGCCTATGGTCAGGCCACACTTAGATCCCCTCCAGTTCGCCTACCAGCCCCGACGAGGAGTTGAAGATGCCATCGTCTACCTGCTGAACCGTGTCTACGCCCACCAGGACAAGCCAGCGAGCACTGTGAGGGTCATTTTTTTTGACCCTCAGTGCATTCAACACCATCCGCCCTGCTCTGCTGGGGGAGAAGCTGACAGCGATGCAGGTGGATGCTTTCCTGGTGTCATGGATTCTTGATTACCTGACTGGCAGACCATAGTACGTGTGCTTGCAACACTGTGTGTCCGACAGAGTGATCAGCAGCACTGAGGCTCCACAGGGGACTGTCTTGTCTCCCTTTCTCTTCTCCATTTACACCTCGGACTTCAACTACTGCACAGAGTCTTGTCATCTTCAGAAGTTTTCTGATGACTCTGCCATAGTTGGATGCATCAGAAAGGGAGATGAGGCTGAGTTCAGGGCTACGGTAGGAAACTTTGTCACATGGTGTGAGCAGAATTATCTGCAGCTTAATGTGAAAAAGACTAAGGAGCTGGTGGTAGACCTGAGGAGGGCTAAGGCACCAGTGACCCCTGTTTCCATCCAGGGGGTCAGTGTGGACATGGTGGAGGATTACAAATACCTGGGGATACGAATTGACAATAAACTGGACTGGTCAAAGAACACTGAGGCTGTCTACAAGAAGGGTCAGAGCCACCTCTATTTCCTGAGGAGACTGAGGTCCTTTAACATCTGTCGGACGATGCTGAGGATGTTCTACGAGTCTGTGGTGGCCAGTGCTATCATGTTTGCTGTTGTGTGCTGGGGCAGCAGGCTGAGGGTAACAGACACCAACAGAATCAACAAACTCATTCGTAAGGCCAGTGATGTTGTGGGGATGGAACTGGACTCTCTGACGGTGGTGTCTGAAAAGAGGACGCTGTCCAAGTTGCATGCCATCTTGGACAATGTCTCCCATCCACTACATAATGTACTGGTTAGGCACAGGAGTACATTCAGCCAGAGACTCATTCCATCGAGATGCAACACAGAGTGTCATAGGAAGTCATTCCTGCCTGTGGCCATCAAACTTTACAACCCCTCCCTTGGAGGGTCAGACACCCTGAGCCAATAGGCTGGTCCTGGACTTATTCCATAATTTACTGGCATAATTTACATATTACTATTTAATTATTTATGGTTTTATTACTATTTAATTATTTATGGTGCAACTAGTGAAAACCATTTTCCCTCGGGATCAATGAAGTATGACTATGTCTATGACTATGGATCTGACTGCCCCTCTGCAGTCTGTTTTGATCCAATGCATTGGAGCATCCATGCCAAGCAGTAATACAATTAGTCAGAATGCTCGCCACTATATATTGGTACGTTACCAAAGACTCTAGCAAAAATTCTGCAGATGTTCCAGAATGAACTAAGGTCATTGAATCCCAGGAGTTGAGCTACAAGTATGCAGGTGAGTTGGTTCAGAGGCTGCACTCCAGGATATTGTCAACATTTGGTCAATATCTGCTAGACAATAGTGTTCTATCAATTGCACTTGCTGTACCACATTGTTCTGTGACAAAAGAAAAATGAGGACCATTTTTGATATTCCAGCAGCCAGTTCTTGACAAAGGCAGACATTGAGGAAGAAATTCACCATGGCTTTCATTGTGGCAGCCCAGCCTTTGATTGAATGAGGAACAAAGTATCTGAAGATCAAAACCTTAGACCTTCTGCAAAACCAGTGGTCTGTCAGACAGAATGGTTGCTACCTTCCCATCAGATTTTGAAACCTGGACCACCTACAACAGGCTACCTACAAGGTACTACAGAATCCTACAAATTCACTGAATGGTCAAGCAAATGAATGTCAATGTCCTCTCCCAGGCCAATATCTCTAATATCGACACCCTAAGTTAACCCCCGAAATCTTCATTGGGCAGGCTACATCATTCACACGGCTTACACCAGTCCCCCCCAAAACAGAGACCCTATTCTGAACTCGATCACAGGGAGAGATCATCAGGTAGACAGAGGATGGGCTCACAACCTCCCTGAAGAATCGCAGAATGCCTACTGACTCCTTGGAACCTCTGGCCTCTGACTGCCCAAAATGCAGGAAGAACATATTGATATTGAGAACCTTGAGGCCATGTATCATGAATGCACAAAGATCTTGTGTAAGTGGGGAGGAGGAGTGGACCATCCCCACAACCTTCCCTTAGCACCCGCCCCAGCTTGCAAGATTCTGGAGTTCAAAGTAAGTAGATTATCGATGTACGTATATGTCACATATATTGCACTACTCTGTGATTCAGTTGCTTGGATTCACAGTAAAATGAAGAAATACAATAGAATCAATGAAAAACTACACACAAAGGCAGACAAACAATGTGCAAAAGGAGACAAACGCACAAGTACAAAAATAATAAATAGATAGATAGATAAATTCCATCAGTGATGTCATTAGGAACCTCAAAAAACACAAAAATGGAATGGAAATAAGTTGTTCTTGATTCCAAAACAGAGGATTTCCAGCATTTGTTTTTGATTTCCGATATCTGAACTAAATTGCCATCCTTCATCTTGCCTCTGTCCTTGAGCACGTAGTAAACTCCAAAATGATTTGCCCTTAATTTCTCCTTATGGCTACTTATTATAAACACAAACCAAATCCTCTTTAAATGACTTCATTGCTTCACTATATTCCTGCTGGCAATCTCATACTCCAGTGTACTTCAGATTGTTCCTCAATTAGTTGAAATTAGCCTCTTGTGTCATTGTTTAACTGAATCCATTCACTTAAGGCCACAACCATATGTGCCTTGTTGTAGAAATCCTGAAGTTGATGAAGCATTATTTCTGATCAATGAAGAAAATTTGCAAATTAAGTTCAAGTTTATCATCATGGGCATACATAGCCAGGGTTTAAATGGCATGAAGATTAGTGGTTGTATGTTGACTTTATGCTTCAGGTCAGCTTTGAAATTACTACTTTTATTTCCCTTCCAATTAAACATTTTTAATATGTTATAAACTGACAAGCTTAATACATGGACATAACACTAGAGATTCTGCAAATGCTGGAAACCTTGAGTAACATACACAAAATACCCAGTGCAACTCGATAAGTCAGGTCATTATCTATGAGAAGAATTCAACATTTCAGGCTGAAATCCTTTATCAGAGTCCTCAAGAAGGGTCTTTGCCTGAAATGTCAACTATTCATTTCCCTCCATAAATGCTGCTTGACTTGCAGAACCTTTCCAGCATTTTATTTGTGTGACTTAATACATGGTAGCCATATTTTTTATTGTGATGAAATAATTTCTGAATATATTTGTGGAGCTGTTTCATCAAGAGAATATTCAAAGAGTAAATGTTTAACCCCCATTTCATACCTATGAGATTTGATATAGTCTCCATTCCTATCACGGATGGTATTTTCTTCTGCAACAGAAGAATGGGAGCAATTATACCCATGGCAACAATGGTGTGCATTGCTGAGCATTGTATTGACTTGATTGAAAGAGGTCTTATATTTTGCTTCTGCCCTACCGCCTTCCTATATATTTAGTGCTTTTCTTTATTCATTATTCCTTTGTGCAGACATTCAATACTTGTTTAGCAAAATTGATGCCCACAGAATGAGATAATTAGTAGCAGTGTGGAAATGAAATTGAGTTAAAATCTGAAAGCAGGGAGATGATCTTACTCAGATTGAAGCATGATAGAGGTGTTCCACAGGGGCTGGTGGTGGGACCACTATTTCGATTGGTGTGGGTGAACGACAGAATCAGAATCAAGTTTACTCTCACTCGAGTACAGTATGCCCTGAAATTTGTTGTTTTGTGGCAACAGTAATGCAATACTTAAAAAAATACTATAAGTTACAATAAGAAATATAAAAAGAAAAATTAGTGCAAGAAGAGAACAAATTAATGAGGTAATGTTCATAGGTTCATGGATAGCAGAGGCAGAGGGGAAAAAGCTGTTACTAAAATATTGAGTGTGCATCCTCAGGCTCCTGTACCTCCTCCCTGGTGGTAGGGTGCAGCATTAAGTTCAACAGCTACAGTGCAGATAGATAGTAAGGTGCAAAATAATAATGAGGTGGATTGTGAGGTCAGGAGATATTGAATTGAACAATGGAACCATTTAATGGTCTTAAAACAGTGAGGTTGCTGGTGTCCTTGCACTTATTCCTTGATGTTAGTAATGAGAAGAGGGCATGTCCTGTATAACAGAGCTCCTTAATTTCATCTGTCACGTACCCCGTGAGGGAAATAAAGAACCAGCAGAGATGGGAAACACTTTGAAGTCCAGCATTGCTATTAACTAATAGTATTTATTAGTAACTATGCAATACAGTAATATAAATATTCCTGGATTTCAGTGCTTTAGAAGGGATAGAGAGGGTGGGAAAAGGGAAGGAGGGGTGGCATTACTGGTCAGGGATACTATTACAGCTACAGAAAGGGTGGATAATGTAGCAGGATCCTCTTTTGAGTCAGTATGGGTGGAAGTCAGGAACAGGGAGGGAGCAGTTACTCTATTGGGGGTATTCTATAGGCCCCCTGGTAGCAGCAGCGATATGGAGGAGCAGATTGGGAGGCAGATTTTGGAAAGGTGCAAAAATAACAGGGTTGTTACATGGGTGACTTTATCTTCCCTAATATTGATTGGCACCTGATTAGCTCCAAGGGTTTAGATGGGGCAGAGTTTGTTAAGTGTGTCCAGGACGGGTTCCTGTCACAGTATGTGGACAGGCCGACTAGGGGGAATGCCATACTAGATCTAGTACTAGGTAATGAACTGGGTCAGGTCACAGATCTCTCAGTGGGTGAGCATCTGGGGGACAGTGACCACCGCTCCCTAGCCTTTAGCATTATCACGGAAAAGGATAGAATCAGAGAGGACAGGAAAATTTTTAATTGGGGAAGGGCAAATTATGAGGCTATAAGGCTAGAACTTGCGGGTGTGAATTAGGATGATATTTTTGCAGGGAAACGTACTATGGACATGCGGTGGATGTTTAGAGATCTCTTGCAGGATGTTAGGGATAAATTTGTCCCGGTGAGGAAGATAAAGAATGGTAGGGTGAACGAACCATGGGTGACAGGTGAGGTGGAAAATCTAGTCAGGTGGAAGAAGGCAGCATATATGAGGTTTAGGAAGCAAGGATCAGATGGCTCTATTGAGGAATATAGGGAAGCAAGAAAGGAGCTTAAGAAGGGGCTGAGAAGAGCAAGAAGGGGGCATGAGAAGGCCTTCGCGAGTAGGGTAAAGAAAAACCCCAAGGCATTCTTCAATTATGTAAAGAAAAAAAGGATAACAGGAGTGAAGGTAGGACTGATTAGAGATAAAGGTGGGAAGATGTGCCTGGAGGCTGTGGAAGTGAGCGAGGTCCTCGATGAATACTTCTCTTCGGTATTCACCAATGAGAGGGAATTTGATGATGGTGAGGACAATATGAGTGAGGTTGATGTTCTGGAGCATGTTGATATTAAGGGAGAGGAGGTGTTGGAGTTGTTAAAATACATTAGGACGGATAGGTCCCGGGGGTCTGACGGAATATTTCCCAAGCTGCTCCACGAGGCGAGGGAAGAGATTGCTGAACCTCTGGCCAGGATCTTTATGTCCTCGTTGTCCATGGGAATGGTACCGGAGGATTGGAGGGAGGCAAATGTTGTCCCCTTGTTCAAAAAAGGTAGCAGGGATAGTCCAGGTAATTATAGACCAGTGAGCCTTACGTCTGTGGTGGGAAAGCTGTTGGAAAAGATTCTTAGAGATAGGATCTCTGGGCATTTAGAGAATCATGGTCTGATCAGGGACAGTCAGCATGGCTTTGTGAAGGGCAGATCGTGTTTAACAAGCCTGATAGAGTTCTTTGAGGAGGTGACCAGGCATATAGATGAGGGTAGTGCAGTGGATGTGATCTATATGGATTTTAGTAAGGCATTTGAGAAGGTTCCACACGGTAGGCTTATTCAGAAAGTCAGAAGGCATGGGATCCAGGGAAATTTAGCTAAGTGGATTCAGAATTGGCTTGCCTGCAGAAGGCAGAGGGTCGTGGTGGAGGGGATACATTCAGATTGGAGGATTGTGACTAGTGGTGTCCCACAAGGATCGGTTCTGGGACCTCTATTTTTCATGATTTTTATTAACGACCTGGATGTGGGTGTAGAAGGGTGGGTTGGCAAGTTTGCAGACGACACAAAGGTTGGTGGTGTTGTAGATAGTGTAGAGGACTGTCAAAGATTGCAGAGAGACATTGATAGGATGCAGAAGTGGGCTGAGAAGTGGCAGATGGAGTTCAACCCTGAGAAGTGTGAGGTGGTACACTTTGAAAGGACAAACTCCAAGGCAAACTCCAAGGCAGAGTACAAAGTAAATGGCAGGATACTTGGTAGTGTGGAGGAGCAGAGGGATCTGGGGGTACATGTCCACAGATCCCTGAAAGTTGCCTCACAGGTGGATGGGGTAGTTAGGAAAGCTTATGGGGTGTTAGCTTTTGTAAGTCAAGGGATAGAGTTTAAGAGTCGCGATGTAATGATGCAGCTCTATAAAACTCTGGTTAGGCCACACTTGGAGTACTGTGTCAGGTTCTGGTCGCCTCACTGTAGGAAGGATGTGGAAGCATTGGAAAGGGTACAGAGGAGATTTACCAGGATGCTGCCTGGTTTAGAAAGTATGCATTATGATCAGAGATTAAGGGAGCTAGGGTTTTACTCTTTGGAGAGAAGGAGGATGAGAGGAGACATGATAGAGGTGTACAAGATGATAAGAGGAATAGACAGAGTGGATAGCCAGCACCTCTTCCCCAGGGCACCACTGCTCAATACAAGAGGACATGGCTTTAAGGTAAGGGGTGGGAAGTTCAAGGGGGATATTAGAGGAAGGTTTTTTACTCAGAGAGTGGTTGGTGCGTGGAATGCACTGCCTGAATCAGTAGTGGAGGCAGATACACTAGTGAAGTTTAAGAGACTACTAGACAGGTGTATGGAGGAATTTAAGGTGGGGGCTTATATGGGAGGCAGGGTTTGAGGGTCGGCACAACATTGCGGGCCGAAGGGCCTGTACTGTGCTGTACTATTCTATGTTCTATGTTCTATAAATGTAGATAAATCAAACAGGTTAGCAATGATTATATATACAAGTAAGTATATCAGTAAGTGTGGAAATATATGAAAACAAAGCTTCTTCAAGTCTAGGGGTAAAAAGATACAGTCTTACGATGATGAGTAAAGTTCAGTTCAGTTCGTGGTATTGAGTTGAGTAGTGATGGAGAGAGAGAGAGGGAGAGATTTGAGTCCTCAGGTGAGCTGACGCCGTCGATCTTCTCTTTGTCCTCCGAAATCCTTTAAAAGTCACTGACCGTGATCACAACAAAGGGGACCGGTTTTCTGTGGTGGAGCTATCACCCAGGCAAGGATGGACACATGGACAACTCCCCACCAGTCACTGCCTTTGCTTTTCACTGCAAGAGCCACTGATCGATCCTCCAAAAACCCACTTTTTCTGTGGGCACAGCAAAGTTCATTCAGTGTCCCAAAACATGTGTCTGAGGTCTATATCATCTGACCTCCTATTTATCTCACCGTACTGGATACCAGCTGTCATTCAAATAACCCCTCCTTCCTCTGTGTAAGAAATACACTTGCATGCCATGTCCTTGGGGAGTATCAACACGCTGCCGAAAAATCATAACATCGATTGTCCATCAAATAACCGCCCTCAGTTACCATAGCAACTTACAAGCTGCTCAGTGCCATCTCTCTCTCCAATTCAGCAGAAATCCAAAAGTTACTTCCAGTGCCTTAAAGTGACAGTCCAACAGTTAGTCTTCGTCTCTCTCTCTCTCTCTCTCTTTAAAACAAGATATCGATGTTAAATAACTCTCTCTCTCTCTCTCTTTTCAAAAGCACAGTTCATAGGGGTAATTCAGGACCCTGTCACACATCTTTTTGAGGCATCACCTTTTGAAGATGCCTTCAGTGATGGGTTTGTTGGGCAAAAGGGCTAACACAAAACTCAGAAGTGTGGTAAAAGAAGTCATAGTGTGCTAGAGGACATAGATTGGCTGAATGAGCTGATGAAAAAGGGAAGAAAGAGGAAGGATAGGCAACACAGATGGAACAGGACAGCTCTAAATTATGGGCAGGTGAGGTGGGCCTTGCTGTTTTCACAAAATAATTTTTATGGGGATCTGGTCACCATTGGCAAAGTTTGTATTTATTGCTCATCTTTATTTGCCCTGGCTCCTCAGGTTGTCATAGCTGGGAGGTGGTGGTTGGGGGGTGGGGAGAGGTTGGTGTTTAGTGGACATAAGCTCCTGCTACTGATTCCATGTTCCCAATCACGTGAGTTTCAATAACTCTGACAACCAGGTCTGGTTCCTGGACTCCATCTATGGTTCAGCTCGTAAGCCCCGCAGAACCATTTCTCCTGACAGCAGAAGGGGCAAAGGTAAGTCACTGATACCTTAAAACCAGTCAATTCAGGCAGATGGGACTCATCAGCCATGGCTGACAGCTCATCTAGGAGAAGAAAAGCTCCGATCTCAAACTTCCGCTGCCTTGCGGATATACCCACTCACGGGGAAGGGTTCGGGAGCTGGAGTTCCTATGGCAGTCCTACACTGAGTTCAACATTGACTGGCAACTCTTTTGTCTGTCTCTGCGATTCCTTTGGATTCATCAACTGCATGGGTAGGGAGAGCCTGCTGCATTGGCAACAGCTTGTCTCCATATTGTACTGCCCTGGCTTTCTCTCCACATCGACTGATGCACACAGCTAGGACACAACATCCATGGTTGATGCTGACCAACGGAGGGTCTTATTCTGATTGCCTTTGTACAACGGCTTGCTGGTCTACTCACAAGGCATTTAAGAATCAACCACACTGGTAGTTTAAAATCCCCGATTATTGACTGGTCATTAATTGTACAACTTCCATGAATTTTGCAAAGTCAATCCACGCCTCTAAATTGCAGATCCATTATCTCAAGCAGCGCACCTCCATTATGCCATGAACAAGTGCATAAATCCTTGAAAGTGGAAGGAAATATGGAGAGAGAAGTTATCAGAATAGATGGAATACATCCTTTTGACGCTGGAGGATCCTATTCAACCCAATGAGTCCATGCCAGCTCACAGAGCAATCCCACCATCCTCTAATTATCCCTGTAATCCATTCTCCCGATATTCCCAATAACTCTGTCACCCACCTACACCAGAGACAATGTACAGTAGCTAATGTGCAGTAGCTTGTAGTATTTTACAAGATATAATCTTCAGTAATTTTATATACTATGTCTCTTGAAATATTTGTAGTTTGAATTTATATTTTATTTGTGCCGTTCAGTCAATTTTCATCAACTTTTAATAAAAAGTTCTGGGTTTTTCTGCTCTTAGAGACTTGACTGAACTCAGGATAGGTGTGGGAAAAAATTAGGAAGTGAACTGAATAGGCTCAGGGGTGAGAATAATTTGTGGGGATGTGGGACAATTGCTGGACTTGCTCTCCCTGGAATTAAGGTAAAGCTGATGAGGAAAGTGGCCTCTTTCTGTGCAGCAACAAATCAATGATTTGAAATTTGGGTTGGTAATATAACTTGTCTCACAGTCCCGACTCAGATGTGTGTTAAACCTGTAAAAAAAAATGCATCGTTGATTGAATGTGGTCATAATTGCAGCCTAATGACACAAATAAATCACAGAATGGCCAGCTTTGTAAGAATCGATTCGAAGGCCCATTTAATTATTTAATTTGTGGAGTGGCAAGGGGTTGGCAATGCTATGAACTGACTGGACAGGAGCGAGAGTGTACAGCAAGAGAAACATATTAAGAGATTGAAATGATGCATACGGATTTTAAAAGGATTTAAAACTTTTAAGATTGTGATGAAATACATTACAGAGGCTGAATGATTCACCAATGTCTTTCACATTTTTTGTGCCCAAGTGTGAATGTTATATGGATAATTTTCTCAGGTCTCTCTGATAATTGGAAAAAAGTAGTACAAAGGATATCTGAAATGAATTTAAGTTATAAGCACAAACAAGAGAAAATTGCAGATGCTGGAGATCCAAAGCAACACGTACAACACGCTGGAGGCACTCAGCAGGCCCAACAGCACCTATGGAAAAGAGTCAACAGTTGATGTTTCAAGCCGAGAGGGTGTCAGCCCAAAATGTCGACTGTTTACCCTTTTCCATGGATGCTACCTGGCTGAGTTCCTCCAACACTTCGTGTGTGTTGCTTACGTTATAAGCAGATCTCCTATGGTCTAATTCACAAATAATTTACTGATGCTGATTTATGAGCATGTAAAGTACCCAACCTACCAACCCTCTCTGATATGGGTACCATCTTTATGCTCATGGCTACATTGCAGGGGCTTTGGATAGGGATATAGTGGCCTGAAACCTTGAACACTGTCTGCCAACGGAGCTGGAGTCAATCTCTTGGCCTGAATGCAAGTCCCTTATCATCTGAAGATATGTTTTTCTGCTGAGGGAAAAGCAAAAGCCATGGTCATAGAAGGTTGCATTAAAGAAACAGGTGGGCTGCAGAAGGATTTAGACAGATTAGGAGAATGGACAAGAGAGTGCTAAATGAAATACAATGTTGGAAAATGCACAGTCATGCACTTTGGTAGTAGAAATAAATGTGCAGATTATTTTCTAAACAGGGAGAAAATCCAAAAATCTGAGATGCTAAGGAGACTTGGGAGTCCTTGTGCAGAACACCCTGAAGGTTAACTTGCAGGTAGAGTCGGTGGTGAGGAAGGCAAATGCAATGTTAGCATTCATTTCAAGAGAGCTTGAATACAAGAGAAGGGATGTGATGCTGAGGCTTTATAAGGTTCTGGTGAGGCCTCACCTTGAGTATTGTGAATAGTTTTGGGCTCTTCATCTAAGAAAAGATGTGCTCGGATTGGAGAGGGTTCAGAGGAAGTTCTCAGGGATGATTCCAGAAATGGAAGTGTTATCATACAAGGAATGTTTGATAGCTCTGGGTAGGTACTGGCTGTAATTTAGAAGAATGGGGGGGTATCTCATTGACACCTTTCAAACGTTGAAAGACCTTGACAGAGTAGTGCGGAAAGGATGTTTCCCTGATGAGGGAGTCTAGGACAGGAGGCACAGCCTCAGGATAAAGGGGCATCCATTTAAATCAGAGATGCAGAGAAATTTCTTTAGCCAGAGGGTGGTGAATTTGTGGAATTTATTACCACAGGCAGCTGTGAATGTCAGGTCGTTGGGTGTATTTAAGGCAGAGCTGGATAGCTTCTTGACTGTACATGGCATCAAAGGTTAGGGGGAGAAGGCTGGGGAGTGGGGCTGAGGAGGAGAAAAAGAAAGGACCATTCATAAATGAATAGCAGAGCACACTCGATGGGCCAACTGGCCTAATTCCGCTCCTATGTCTTATGATCTTATGGTCTATGGCTTGAACCCAAAAGTCTGGGTTGTAACGAGTTCTTTTAAGTGCTTATTTTACAATGAACCTGTTCAAATGTGTCCAGTATGGGCAGAAAGATAAATCAGCCCGAGGGCATTGACCGTTTTCCACAGTATGGGTGTTGTGAGGTGTCATTGTCTGGAGGAAATAATGTAATTCAAAGTTGGTACAGGAGTAGGCTATCCAATCATGTTAGACCTTGCCCTATCATTGAATGAGATCATTTTAATTTCTGTCTTCGGAACAATATTTCATATTCTGTCTGGGTAGTCTCAAACCAGATGGCGTATGTATCGATTTCTTTAACTTCCATTCATCAATTCCCTTTGTTTCCCTTTCCCCTTTCTTACTTTTGCCTTTCCCCATTCTGGTTACCGTCTCACCCGTTCTCTTCTACCCTGCCTTGATGACCTGCCCATTACTCCCTCTGGTTCCCCACCTCCTTTCCTTTATTTCAAGGTCCACAGTCCTCCACTATTAGATTCTTTCTTTTTCAGCCTTTAACCTCTTTCATCTATCACCTCCCATCTCCTTAATTATTCCCCTCCCCTGGTCCTGTATATCACCTGCCAGCTTGTGCTCCTCCTTCTCTGCCCACCTTCTCCCCCCTCACTTATGGCTCAAACATCAGGCCCTTGAACCAGGGGAGTTAACTTCACTGAATTGTTCCCACAACCTATGGACTCACTATCACAGAATGTTCATCTCATGTTCTTGCTATTTATTGCTTATTTATTTATTATTTACTTTAAGCTTTTTTGTTTTTGCAGAGTTCGTTGTCTTTTTCATATTGGTTGCTTGTCCATCTTGTTGGGTATGGACTTCCACTGATTCTATTGTGCCTCTTGTATTTGTTGTGAATGCCGGAAGAAAAAGAATCTCAGGGTTCAATATAGTGACATATAAATTTAATAATAAAATTACTGACTTTGAACCGACTTCTGCCCCTTCCTTCCCAGTTCTGGTGAAGAGTCTTGGCTGTTTATTTCCATCAATAGATGCTGCCTGAGCTGCTGACATCCTACAGCATATGTGTGTCACTCAAGATTTTTAGGATCTGCAGAATCGACTGTGTCTACATAACTGCCTTGCTCCCATTTCTCTCCCTCACCTAAATCAAAATCTACCAGTCATATTCAGAAATTTCTATTCACTCCAGAATGACAATAGAGGTTTTGACTATTTTCCTGTAAAATTCTGAGTAAACAATCATGAATTTTAAAGCAATGTTTCTTGTTCTGCACTCCCCCACAAAGTACTCATTTAAACATGAAATCTACTTTCAAAGCACATACCTTATGTAGTCTGGTAATTTCTAAGATGAGGTCACATACTGCTTTAATTCTACACTCTCACCAATATCAATCAACAACATGCAAACTCACAGCATAATGTACTCGTGTTTTGTCAAAGGTTATGAGCTGAATTATTTTATAGTATTTAATGTCACTAGAAATCCAAGCGCCGTTTCATAAATCTATCTCATCAATTCGATTCAGGGGTATACTTGAACTATGCTTAAAGACATTCAGCACCTTCCAACTGGGATGGTGGTAATTTGAATTTGTTCCTAACAAGGTTAAGATCATGCAAAGTGCTTTTTCTACACTTATTTCCAATGTTCCATTACTGGTTTTCGGTTCCAACCCTCAGTGTTATTGGTAGGAGGTTGATTGTGAGGTGAAGGGTTGGGGATAGTGGTAGAGAGATGCTCATGTTTTATATCAGCGCAGGAGAAAGGATCAGAATCAGCTTTACTATTGCAGACACGTCATGAGATTTGTTATTTGTGGCAGTAGTACAGTGCAGGACTTAAAAAAATATAAATGACAAATATTTGAGTAGTTGTGTAGTGAGAGTAATAACTTAGAGACTTTCAAAACTAAAGTCGATAGTTATTTCAACACACTATGTGAACAGGAATTCATTGGGCCGAATGGCCTGTCCTTGCGAAAAACTTTCTAATGTTCTAATAATAAATTAACAGTGCAAAAGATGAATAGTGACATACTATTGATGGGCTCATGGAGCATTCAGAAATCTGACTGTAGAGGGGAGAGAGCTGCAAGCCATCTTCTAGACCTTTTTCTATGTTATAGACCGCTACCACTAAGCAAGGCAGCTGTGGACCCTGGGTTGTGAACCCCTGTTCTAGAGGCTCCACCTTTTGAAGATGTCCTCGATGGTGGGGTGGCTTACGCTGGCTGAATCTGCAATCCTCCAAGCATTTCTGACCCTGTGCATTGGAGCCTTCATACCAGGTGGTGACGCAACCAGTCAGAATGCTCTCCGTGGTATATTGACAGAAATTTGTTAGAGTCTTTGGTGATATGAGAGAAGATGGCTGAAACCTTGATTGGTTGATGGTTCCAATCGGTTTATCAAAGGATGCTCCTATACTCTATGTGTATCATCATGATTTGCATTATCAGATGATGCACTTCCAGAATAGGTGGAACCCTTGCTTGCATTCAGTTCAGTTTCACCAGTAATGATCCATGTAATATCCCTGGAACAGGTTGATATGTTAGTCTCTTTCAGACTAAAAGTAAACCCATAACTACAACCCATCAACAGCTGAAGTCCTTTCTAGAATGCATCATAAAGCTGCAGATATCAGAATACAAGAGCCCTTGTTTAATTTTGAGGACCAGCTGGTGCAGTTGATGGATCAAACCATCTATCCACTGTACTGATTCCTATTCCATTTCTGGTAAAAAGATCCCTCATTACTCTCTGCAAGAAAGAAGATGAATAGGGACAGGGTCTCTTTCCCATCCTTCTTACGCATGTCACAGAATAATAACAATACTTTTTTTTAGGCGTATGCATGTAAAGAAAACAAATTACTTCCGGAAATATCTCCTTCCACTGCTTCCAGCTCACCGATAACTTAAGGCTCTGTTAACATTTGTCTTTTGTAGGAAGGGTACTCAGGAATCTTGTATTATTGATTCGAATCCAGGACAGCTGGGGAATTTAAATTTAATTAATCAAATCTCAAGGAGAAAATTAACATCACTAACGGTGACCATGAAACTATTTGATTGTTATGGCTCACTAACGACTGAGTAAATATGCTTTAATTTAACAACAAAATCCTATAGATGGTGGAAATAGGAGGGAAAAGTGGGAATTGCAGGAACTGCCCAACAAACCAGGCAGCATCTATGGAGAGACAGATTTAACAGGTTAATGAGCTGATATTCCTGGATGAGAAACAACCATGTATCAAATTATAATCCAAAAGCAAGAGCTGCTTCACTTACATACCTTGTGTAACCCAAACTGTACCACTCAATTGTATCAGCATACTTTATATAGAGCCTTAACATGAACTGCAGTGGTTCAGTAAACAGACCACCAATTTTCAGGGCTATTCGGGCCGTGTATTTTGTCCGTGTTCTTCAATTATTAGCTGATGAGAATACTCAGTCCTCTTTTATTGTCATTTAGAAATGTATACATACATTAAGAAATGATACAATGTTTCTCCGGAGTGATATCACAGAAAACAGGACAAACCAAAGGCTAACACTGACAGAACCACATAACTATAACATATAGTTACAGCAGTGCAAAGCAATACCATAATTTGATGAAGAACAAACCATGGGCATGGTAAATAAAGTCTCAAAAGTCCCCGAGTCGATTGACTCCCAAGTCCCCGATAGCAGGTGGCAAAAGGGAGAAACTCCCTGCCATAAACCTCCAGGCACCATCAACTTGCCGATGCCTTGGAAGCAGCTGACCACAGCTGACACTGAGTCCATCCGTCTGAAAACTTCAAGCCTCCGACCAGCCCCTCTGATACAGTCTCCCGAGCGCCATCCTCTGCTGAGCGCCTTCGACCTCGCCCCGGCCGCTGAAACACGCAAAGCCGAGGATTTCGGGGCCTTCTGCTCCAGAGATTCCGGTTACCACACAGTGGCAGCGACAGCGAAGCGGGCATTTCAGAAGTTTTCCAGATGTTCCTCCGTACTCTCATGTCTGTCTCCATCAAATCAGAATTGTGCACGGTCCCCTACTTGACAAATAACGGATATTCATCACTGAAGTGGCTGTGTGCGCTGCCGTTGCGCCGCCATCTTCTCCTCCTCCTTAAGAAGTCATTAGTCTTCAACAGATTTCGTGACTCAGTTACGGTACACTTCGTTCTAGAGAGGTGAACTATCCAGGAACAGTTCCCTGTCTGAGAATGCTGGATACACTCAGCAGGCCAGACATAATCTGTGGAAAGACATACAGAATTAACGATTCAGGTCCAAGACCCTTCTTCAGACTGTTCGGACCAGAAGTGTTAACTTGATGATTGTTTCTGCAGATGTTGCCTGTCTGGTTCTGCGTGAATGGAATGTGGTGGCTTGAAGGATTTGCGATCTATGGCACGCTGGGAAGAAGCTGATGAGGAAAGACCATTATTGCCAGCAGTCATGGTGGTAAATGCTGGTGAGCATTCCAAAGATCCAGCCCTTTATCTGTGACTGTGACACACACACACACACACACACACACACACACCCCCCTCAGCCAGGCCGGGCAGCGTCTATGGAAAAGAATACAGTTGATGTTTTGGTCCGAAACCCTTCAGCGGGACCCATCCCGAAACGTCGACTGTACTTTTTTCAATAGATGCTGCCTGGCCTGCTGAGTTCCTCCAGCACTGTGTGTGTGTTGCTCAGATTTCCAGCATCTGCAGAATTTCTCATTTGCCATAATCTGTGCTGACACTTCAAACAATCTTGAAAGGCTGCTGCACCTTCTGAGACATATTGTGACAATGAGATGCTAAACCTTATCTTCCCTTCTACGAGCATATGAAAAATACTATGGCATTATTTCAAAACTTATCCTCCATGTATTGGTCAAATATTTGTTTGTCAACCAATACACTCAGTGGTCACTTCAGTAGGTCCCTCCATTACCTAATAAAGTGGCCACTGGGTCTTCTGCTGCTGTAGCCCATCCACTTCAAGGACAATGTGTTGTGCATTCAGAGATGCTCTTTTGTACACCACTGTTGTAACATGTGGTTATCTGAGTTACTGTCACCTTCCTCTCAGCATGAATCAGTTTGGCCGTTCTTCCCTGACCTCTCTCATTAACGTAACATTTTCACCCACAAAACTGATGTTTTTCGTTTATCGCAACATTCTCGGTAAACCCTAGAGCAGAGGCCCAACCTTTTTTATGCCATGGACCCTTACCATTAACAGGTTGGGATCCCCCGCTCTAGAGACTATTGTGCATGAAAATCCCAAGAAATCAGCAGTTTATGAGATACTGAAATCACTCTGTCTGGCTCTCACAATGTCAAGGTCACTCAGATCACATTTCTACCCCATTCTGATGTTTGATCTGAACAACAACGAAGCTCCTGACTACGTCTGCATGTTCTTATACATTGAGTTCAGCCACATGATCAACTGATTAGATATTTGTATTAATGAGCGGGTGGACAGGTGTACCTAATGAAGTGGCCACTGAGTGTACATTAATAACATTAATGGACAGATTACTATTACCTTTCTATTTATGGGAGCACACTGTTCACAAATTGGCAGCTGGATTTCCTGCATTGCAACATTTATCTGCGCTTTAAAAATATTTCAATAGGTGTAAATTGGTTTGGGATGCATTTTTAAAGAAGGCAATAAGTGTTTACACTATTGTTTATGAGGCAAAAGGTTATTGGTTCTGGTCCAGTAACATGAATGATGTACACAAAATCCAGACCGATTGTCCTCTGTATTGTGAAGGGGATGCAACAGCCATGGGTACTGCCTACAAATTATTGAGTAAAGAGTTGGGATACTATGCTCCTGCTATATAAAATAAGATTAGACTGCACATGGAGTACTGTAGATAGTTCTGGTCACAACACTACAGGAAAGGTGTAGTAGCAATAGAGAGAGTGCAGAAGAGATTGACCTAGCTGTTGCCTAGAATGGAGGGTTATAGTTATAAGGAGAGATCGGATCAATTGGGTTTATTCTCACCAAAATGCAGGAGGTTGAGGGTGACATGGAAAGTGGTTTATAAATTCCAGAGGACCATAGATAGGATAGATTGAATCTTTTTTCCCAGGACAGGGGTCTAGAAATAAAGGGCACAGTTTAAGGTGAGAAGGATGAAATTTAAAGGAGATGTGAGGAGAGAGACTTTCACACTGAGGGTGATGTATGTATATTTAATGTGTTGCCACAGAAGATGGTGAAGGCAGATACAACTATAATGTTTAAAATGCATTTGGACAGTTACAAAGATAGGAAAGACAAAGACATGGACATAATGAAACAAAATGGGATTAGCATAGATAGGCATCACTGTTAGCATGGATAAGATGTGCTGAAAGAGTGAGTTTATTTGCAGTAATGTTATAGGCTTCTAATACGTTATATTGTCCTTTCAGGAGGGGGTTAACAATACCATGGCATATTTTGAAAAAGAACATAGGGATGTCAGAAGATGGTTTTGTTCACACCATGGATTTGGTTCCATGGACTTCAGTCGTGATGTTGGGGAAGAAATTCTCTCAAACTTTCCAACTTCAAAGCATCAGCCACTTGAAAGACAAAAATGGATATGGCTCCAGCCATTTATACCCTCCACACTTATCACAGGAGGCTACCTAGAATGGATAAATAGAACTAATTATTTGTCAGTGCCTGGACAGTACTCACCTCTCAATCAACGTCAGTAGAATAGATTATTTAGCCTGCCATTTTCAGGAGATGGCCAAATACAAATACTAAAGGAGGATTTCAATGTAGGAGGTTCCATTTTTCTGGATGAGATATGAATCCAAGGTTTTGCTGCCTAGTTGTCGGTTTATTGGCACTGCAGTTTTTTCTAGCTCTGCCCAATACATTTTCTTCTACAGTACAATCCAAACTTGCTCCTTATTACAGAGTCACAGAGTTATCTAGTACAGGAAAAAGCCCTTTGGCCTGATTTGTCCTTGCTAACAGAGATACATGTCTGTGTTAACCCCAATTGCCTTACTTTCTCCTGTCTGTATAGCTGCCTGAATGTTTTTTTTAAATGCTGTAATTGACCAAATTCTACCATCTCACTTGGCAGCATGTCCCATGATATCCACCGCCCTCTGTGTGAAAAATTGCCCTTCATATTTCCTTCTCACCTTAAACCTTTTCTACTCCATATTTAGAAACCCCTAATCTTGGAAAAGGGTGGCAGGGTGGAGATACGTGGAGGTGTAAGTCACTCCTTCCCTCTGCTAGCCTGCAGGTCACCCTTTGGCAAGGTGTAGCACCTGCTTAACCACCCCTCCCCAACCCCGATCAGGGTCAGGTGAAGCCATGGGCGTAGGTGGTTGATGGTCGTATGAGCAGATGGTGCATATCACAAGTCTTGGTTATGTGACCACGGACTCCAGGCAGATGATCTCTGAAGATTGTTGGTCATGATGGGGGTCACCTGTCTTGAAAAGACACTGCCATTGTCTTCTTCTGGGCAATCTACTTCTGTAGAACAATTTGCTAAGAACAATCATGGTCATGGAAAGGCCATGGCCACCCATATCACGTGACATGGCACATAACGAACAAACAAATCTTGGAAAAAGGCATCTATCTACCATATCTATGCCCCTTATAATTTTACAAGTCTCTACAAGGTCATTCCTCAGCATTTTGTACTCCACTGAGAACAACCTCAGCCTATCCAATCAGTCCTTGTAAATAAATCCTATTCTTGGCAACATCTGATGAACCTCTTCTGCATCCTTTCCAGTGCCTCCACATCCATTTCATAGCTTGTTGATAAGAAGTATATGTACATTATATTCCAAGTGTGGCCTAACCAAAATTTTGTACAACGGCAACATGATGACCTGACTTCTTTACGCAATGAGGGCAAGAAAGCTAAGCACCATCTTCACTATGAAATTCATCCCAGTTGTTATTTTCAGAGAGGTGTGAACTTGCACCCCAAGGTCTCTCAGTAGATCAACACTTCTGCTGTTTACTATACATGTCCTGTCCTACCAGCATTCAATAATAAAAATATTGTTTCTTATTTATCTGGATTAAATTCCTTGTGCCACCATTCTACCCAGCTTTCCAAATGATCCATGTCACTCTGTATAATTATACACAGCAAGGCAACCACCTTACTGTATACAACTCCACCAATCTTTCTGTCACCAGCAAAGATACTCATCAGAGCACGGACATCTTATCCAATCATTCATGTGTGTGTCAACTGACAAATACCCAACACCGAGCCTTGTGGTACAGTGGTGATCACAGTCTACCAGTCTGAAAAATATCCTCCCACTGCTACCAACAAGAGAAGATCTGCAGATGCTGAAAATCAGAGCAACACACACAAATGCTGAAGGAACTCAGGCAGCATCTAGCCCCGTCAGTTTGCATGGGGATCGTGAGTGAATGGCTCTTTTCAAGTCCAGCCACAAATTCTCAAATGGATTGAGGTCTGGACTCTGACTTGGCCACTCCAGGACATTATTTTTTTGTTTTTAAGCTTTTCCGATGTAGCTTTGGCTTTATGCTTGGAGTCACTGTCTTGCTAGAAGAAAAAGGTATTCTCCAAAGTCGCAGTTCTCTTGCAGACTGCATCAGATTTTCCTCCAGGATTTCTCTGAACTTTGCTGCATTCATTTTACCCTCTACCTTCACAAGCCGTCCAGGGCCTGCTGCAGTGACGCATCCCCACAGCATGATGCAGCCACCACCATGCTTTACGGTAGGGATGCTGTGTTATTGATGATGTGTGGTGTTTAAATTATGCCAAACATAGTGTTTAATTTGATGGCCAAAAAACTCAATTTTGGTTCCATCAGTCCATAGAACCTTCTGCCAGCTGACCTCTGAGTCTCCCACATTCCTTCTGGCAAACTCTACCTGAGATTTCACATGAGTTTTTTCAACCATGACTTTCTCTTTACCACTCTTCCATAAAACTGTGACTGGTGAAGCATCCAGGCAACATTTGTTGTATGCACAGTCGCTCCCATCTCAGCCACTGGAGCCTGTAACTCCTCCAGAGTTGTCATAAGTCTCCTGGTGGCCTCCCTCACTAGTCCCTTTCTTGCATGAAATCTCAGTTTTTGAGGACGGCCTGCTCTAGGCAGATTTACAGCTGCACCATATTCTTTCCATTTCTTGATGATTGACCTAGCTGTACTCCGAGGGATATTCAGTGACTTGGAAATTTTCTTGTATCCATTTCCTGACTTGTGCTTTTCAATAACCTTTTCATGGAGTTGCTTGGAGTGTTCTTTTCGTCTCCATGACGTAGTCTTAGCCAGGATACCATCTCACCAGCAGTTGGACATTCCAAATGCGGGAATATTTTCACTATATTCAATTGAAACAGCTTGACTACACACAGGTGATCTCTATTTAACTAATTAAGTGACTTCTAAAATCAATTAACTGCACCAGTGATGATTTGGTGTGTCATATTAGAGGGAGTGAATACTTATGCAATCAATTATTTTGAGATTTATATTTGTAATTAATTTATATCACTTTGTAGAGATCTGTTTTTACTTAGACTCGAAAGAATCTTTTTCATGTTGATCAGAGTGGAAAAAAACAAATTAAGTCCACTGTGATTCAATGTTGTAAAACAATAAAATATGAAAACTTCTGGGGGGGGGGTGAATACTTTTTATAAGCATTGCATCTCCTCTGGTTCAGGAGGCTGATGGTTAAGGGATGATAGCTGTTCCTGACTTGAAGCTCCTATACCTTCTTCCTGATGGCAACAGTGAGAAGAGAACATGATCTGGGTGGTGGGAAAACTCTTAAGCACCATTTATACCATATTGGGAATTTTATTTCAAGGATTTGTGATAGAAAATTGAGAAAAAACCTTCACTGAAGCTCATATCCCCGGTATGGAAGTGTGTGTGTGTGTGTGTGTGTGTGTGTGTGTGTGTGTGTGTGTGTGTGTGTGTGTGTGTGCGTGCGTGCGTGTGTGTGTGTGTGTGCGCGCGCGCGCACGCGCCTGGATGTGCTGATGATGTGGAGGTGTGAATAAAATGCAGACTTTTGTTTCTTCCATATCCGCTATTCCTTGGTGATCCACCAGGTGGAGCTCAGTGACCCAGCGGGGTGTTCAGTCTTCAGAAGCAGAAGTTAGAAGGGCTCACAGTTCTAATGATATCCCATAAATTATAAAGACAGAAACGTGAATGCGTCATTCTTAACCGTGCCTGCACCGGAACATGCTGCTGCAGACCCAATTAAATGGTAAAAAATATTACTAAATAAAACTAGGTAATATGAATGGAGAGTTTGTGACTATGTGATGATACTCTGGATGAGGTTGGTAGTGATAGTGATTCTATGACACATTTTTCATTGGGGTGGTGGGGGCTAGGTGCCCTATCATTTGCTGTTAGCAGACTATGCAATCTGATATTTAAAGCAGGCAGACCCGCAGAATCCATCGGCAGCAGTATAAAGCCAGAAGAGCCTGCAGATATTGGAATCTGGAGCAAAGATTCAGGTTCAGATTTATTCAGCACAAGTACATTGAAACATGCCTAAAGATGTGCTGGGGGGGGGGCATCTCGCAAGTTGCGCCACACGTTTCAGCACTAACACCAAAATCAGAACGCTGGAACAGCTCAGCAGGTCAAGATGCGTCTCTGTTGGTTGATGTATTGTGTCAAGACCTGCTATTGGGTTGAGACCCCCGATCTGGTCCTGGAAGGTTGACATCAACTTTTTGAATCCAAGCCAGCCAACCTGATCATTGAAGGGGTTATTCCCTGCCGAGTAGAAATAGAACACTCCCAACCTGCCAAGAAGTGTCACAGCACAGAAAGAACCCTATTGGTCCAATTCATCCGGACTGACCCTGTTGCCTACTAACACTAATCCCATGTCAGCATTAAGCCAATATCTGTCTACTGCTAGCCCACCCAACTACCTGTACAAATGTCCTTTAAACATTGTACTGAGGTTCACCTGTGTGATCTTCTCAGTGAAGATTACAAAGGACGGCCCCAAAGGAAAAATGTGCCCCTGCTTGGGGCTCATGCGTGAGTAACGTTGTCACAAGAAAGCAGCTTCTGTCATCAAAGGCCCCCACAGTCCAGGCCATGCTTTCTTCTCACTACTGCCACCAGAAAGGAGGTACTAGAACCTTAGGTCCCACACCAGCAGGTTCACCAACAGTTATTACCCTTCAGCCATCAGGCTCCTCAAGCAGTGTGGATGACTTCACTCACCTCAACACTGAACTGATCACTGAACACAACTGAAGGACTCACTTTTAAGAACACTTCAATTCATGTTCCCAAGATTATTTATTTACTTATTAGTTAATATAGTTTTTTATTTGCACAGTTTGTCTTCTCTTGCATATTGGTTGTTTGTCAGTCTTTGTGTGTAGACTTTCATTGATTCTATTGTATTTCTTTGTTCTACTGTGAATGCCTGCAAGATAAGGGTTACACGAGGAAATCTGCAGATGCTGGAAATTCAAGCCATACACATCAAAGTTGCTGGTGAACGCAGCAGGTTAGGTAGCATCTCTAGGAAGGGTTGTATATGGCAACATGTACAAACATCAATAATAAATTTGCTTTGAACTTTGAATTCTTGCTGTAGAAGAAAAACTTGCACTGGATGTCTAAGCAGAAATCTTGTTCACTCTAGCAAGTTCAAGAGTATATATCTCCAGTGGTATCATCACCAGCTGAATTCAGCTTCAGTGAAGGAGCTGATTTGGTATTGGTATTGATTTATTATTGTCAAGTGCCAAGATACAATATAGAGCCGAATGTTCCACGATGAGCACCATTATTAACCAAATCTCTCACACATGTTTGGGCACCGTTGAGGAAGAAATTCACCCAATCTCACAATTTTTCACACTAGATCTACTTGAAGTGGAGAAATATGGACAGGTACAGCCCAATCATTATGCCTTTCAGTATACACTCAGTGACCACTTCATTAGGTACACCTCTACCCCTGCTCATTAATGCAAATATCTAATCAGTCAATCATGTGGCTGCAACTTAGTGCATGCAGACATGGTCAAGAGCTTCATTTGTTGTCCAGACCAAACATCAGAATGGAGAAGAAATGTGATCTGAGTGACTTTGACCGTGGAATGATTGTTGGTGCCAGATGGGGTGGTTGGAGTATCTCAGAAACTGCTGACCTCCTGGTGTGCTGATTTTCAGACCAAACAGTCTCCAGAGTTTACAGAGAATAACGCAAACAAGAACATGAAAATGCTTTGTTAATGTGAGAGGTCAGAGGAGAATGGCCAGACTAGTTCAAGCTGACAGGAAGGCAACAGTAACTCATATAACCATCTGTTATTATGGTGGTGTGTAGAAGAGCATCTCTGAATGCTCAACATGCTGAACTTTGAAGTGGAAGGGCTACAGCAGTTGAAGACCATGAACATACACTCAGTGACTACATTATTATTTACAGGAGGTACCTAATAAAGTGGCCACTGATAGTACAATGTGCTGGGACCAAGATCAGATAAATAACACTAACTATTTAATCACACTGTAGCCATCAGCTAGAAAAAGTTTTGCATTAAACTTGAAAGTAAATTTTGTCCTCTCTCTTCCTTTACCAATCTCTTCACCTGTCGGAGTGCAGGAGAGCCTCCATGCGCTTCCCTGCTGAAGTTGAACCTTGATTGTGTCCCCGGTCCTATTTTCTCAACATCTTCCTCGAAGTCTTTTTACTCTCGCCAGAGATATATGCTTGAAAGTTAAGTGAACAACTATAGGAAAATTGGAGACGTGGACGCTGCCACTGACCTAGGCCTGAACATCTCCTCGATACTCCTGAGATGGACTTCCGAAAACAACTGATTGGAGCTGTGGGTTTTTGTTGGACAAACTGCTGCGTTGGAATTGCGTGGTCTCATGCATCTTTCCAGCTATCAGAGGCGACAGGAGTTATTAGTCACTCGGCGCCTCCTGCTTCCCTGATGCATTGTGTACTATCTGCAAATAACAGGGGGCTAATTGTGTAAATGCCAATTCACTCACTAAATATTGAAGGCTCTACCGGTTAAATTATTGGCATCCCTTTTTATCACCAGCAGAACAACACGGCAATTCAAATAAATGCTTTCCATTTTACAATGACCAAATGTAGCTGTGATAAGCCACGTGCTCAGGTATTAATTCCAACAATTCAGGATGCAGGATAGAAAAAGAACTTGCACACAGGGATAATATTTGATCCAGAATTCACTGCCTGAAGGTGTGGTGAATCCAGATTTGATTGTGGTTAAATATTTGGAGATAAAACAATTGTAGGACAACAGGGATCAATCAAGGGAACGCGTCACTTTAATGATTTCATGATTAAAGTTAAACTTATTTGTCATTTATCGCCAGGTAAAGGTATATTGAAAAAACTTGGAGTAACGTCACAGGATTAGTAGCTCAGAACACAGAGTATAAATTATGCATGAATTATACAACAAAATGAAAAGAAAAAAAAGACTGTGAAAAACAAGTTACTGGTTTAAAAAAAACACAGTTGGAGTAAAGTTTGTGATAGTACAGTAGAAACATAGAAACATAGAAAATAGGTGCAGGAGTAGGGAATTCGGCCCTTCGAGCCTGCACCGCCATTTATTATGATCATGGCTGATCATCCAACTCAGAATCCTGCACCAGCCTTCCCTCCATACCCCCTGATCCCCATAGCCACAAGGGCCATATTTAACTCCCTCTTAAATATAGCCAATGAACTGGCCTCAACTGTTTCCTGTGGCAGAGAATTCCACAGATTCACCACTCTGTGTGTGAAGAAGTTTTTCCTAATCTCGGTCCTAAAAGGCTTCCCCTTTATCCTCAAACTGTGACCCCTCGTTCTGGACTTCCCCAACATCGGGAACAATCTTCCTGCATCTAGCCTGTCCAATCCCTTTAGGATTTTATACGTTTCAATCAGATCCCCCCCTCAATCTTCTAAATTCCAACGAGTACAAGCCCAGTTCATCCAGTCTTTCTTCATATGAAAGTCCTGCCATCCCAGGAATCAATCTGGTGAACCTTCTTTGTACTCCCTCTATGGCAAGGATGTCTTTCGTCAGATTAGGGGACCAAAACTGCACACAGTACTCCAGGTGTGGTCTCACCAAGGCCTTGTACAACTGCAGTAGTACCTCCCTGCTCCTGTACTCGAATCCTCTTGCTATAAATGTCAGCATACCATTCGCCTTTTTCACCGCCTGCTGTGCCTGCATGCCCACTTTCAATGACTGGTGTATAATGACACCCAGGTCTTGTTGCACCTCCCCTTTTCCTAATCGGCCACCATTCAGATAATAATCTGTTTTCCTATTTTTGCCACCAAAGTGGATAACTTCACATTTATCCACATTAAATTGCATCTGCCATGAATTTGCCCACTCACCTAACCTATCCAAGTCACCCTGCATCCTCTTAGCATCCTCCTCACAGCTAACACTGCCGCCCAGCTTCGTGTCATCCACAAACTTGGAGATGCTGCATTTAATTCCCTCATCCAAGTCGTTAATATATATTGTAAACAACTGGGGTCCCAGCACTGAGCCTTGCGGTACCCCACTAGTCACTAGTAGGTCTGTAGTGTTCTGTTGCTGAGGTTAGATTAGGGCTGTACTTGATGGTTGTAGGAAAGTAGCCATTTCTGAATCTGGAGGAGTGAGTCTTTAGGTTTCTGAACCTCCTGCCTGATGGTAGCAGTGTGAAGAGAGCATGACGGGGTAATGGGGATCCTTGCTATAGACGCCACCATTGTGAAGTAGTGCCTCGTGTAGGTGCTGTCAATGGTGGGGAGTGCTGCACCTGTGACGGACTGGGCTGTCCATTACTATGTTCAGCTTTTTACAGGTCAATATTAATGTCAAATCTGTAAGTGATTAGTCTCGGTCTGAGGCACAGTAAGATCTACTGGGAGCTCATCTTGGTTCAGCATGGATACCGGCTCTATGTCTGTGCTTCTACATCTCATCAGGAAAGTCCCGAAGAAAGGGCGACGAAGAGATAAGAGATAGGGTAAGAGCATTTGTTTCCAACTCAAATGTGTTGAATGTGGGAAACTCTAGGTGTCAAAAGAGCCAAGTTCTGCTTGTTCACATCCTGCCACCCTCACTGTTGCATGACACAATACTATTGGAATCCTTAGCTATTTATGGCAATGATGCTCCAGAAATGACACCTTCATTTTCTGTGAATGAATCATTGGTAGTTTTTAGTCGTTCTTTGTATGAATTCATATCTAATTTTGGTTGCATTTGATGAAAAAAAGAGTCTAAGAAAAAGATAGTATCAATCTGTATGGTGCTGGGATGCATTGTTTTGCATTTCGCTTTGTTCACACCTCCAGTTCTGCATTCAATGCGTAGCCAATTTTTGGGTTGCTGTAAGTCAAAGTCAAGTTTTTTGCCCAAGTACGTGTCTGCACAGGTGCAAGGAAACCTTACCCGCAGCAGCGTCACTGGCACATGGCATCGGGTAAGCATCATTCAAAAGAAAAGAAAACAAAAATTAGGCCTAAGTTATAGTTTTAAAGCTGGCCCGTGGTGCATCCGCACCGGATTTCAAGGCAAGCGGGCCCGGGTTCAAATCCGGCCAGCTCCCCGCACGCTTTCCATCCGTGCTGGGTCAAGCATCGAGCTAGCAACCAGCCTCGTAAAAAACAGACAACTGCTAAGGAAATGGCTCAGGCTGCTGCTGATGTGCCACAACAATATAATATTAAAGGATGCAATGAGAACAAAATGTGCACCGTTATAATAAATTATTTTATTTTATTTTAACATACAGCACAGTAACAGGCTCTTACAGAACAAAGAGCCTGCGCCACTCAATTACACCCACATGACAAATTAATCTACTAACCCTTACGTCTTTAGAAAGTGGGAGGAAACTGGAGCACCTGGAAGAAACCCATGCGGTCATGGGGAGAATGTACAAACTCATTACAGACAGGGACGGGAATTGAACCCTGGTCACTTGCTCTGTATTAGCGTTACGCTAACCATCACGCTACTGCGCTTCTCTCATTATCTATAATCTTTGGGACAAATGGCCTAATTTTGCTCCTGAGGGAGCAGAAAAGGAAAATTGAAATGTTGAGGTTAGACAGTGGAATAGATTAAAGGAAGGGTATTTGGGAGACTAGTGAGTAGAACACATTGCTCCCATGCAAAGACAGAGAAGATAGTTGGGACGACAAGTGATCAGTCACCCAGGCAGTGTCAAATACTATTGCCTTAGATCCAAGAGTGCCACACACCATTGAGAAACAACTGACAGGGGTTTGAGGAAAGCTAGGATGATTATATCTGAGACCAATCAATAAACAGTCAGAGTCCTACATCAAACTGATTCTGCTTAAGCAGAGAATTGTTTAGATGACAGCTTTCTCATTCTTTGGATCTTGCATTTTATATTAAATCAGGCATGTTTTTCATTGCTTTTAAACCCCATGGAATATTCAACTAAGTTCGTAAACACTATTATTAACATCGAGCTCCTGAAGGAAGCGTTTTCACATCATGAGCATTGAGCGCGCTCAGTGTTAAGATAGATCGGGATAGATTCAATGATGAATGAGCTGATCTTAATGCCTTGCCATACATCAGTCCAACTTGGATGAAGAGACAGGTTATATAAAAAGCTGAATGAAAAGGACCCCCCAAAATAATAGCACATCTTAGGAAGTGTAACAAATAGAGCTTACATAATATTGGTGTGTACCTCTTTATGAACTGGCCCTTTATTCTCATAATGTTGTTGGTACAACTGTTTCAGTGTAAAGGCTTCTTGGGACTCTCTGTCTGCATTTGGAGAGAAGCTATCTGTCTCTGCAGACAAAGTCACAGTAAGAAATGTGTCTCCGCACAATGTAGGTTATTTTATCACTAAGATACTACCTTTGTCTCATCAGTTTAAATTACTGGACTCCCTCCAGTATCTCAGAAGGAGAGAGAGGTGGGGGGGAGGGGAGATGCTGAGCCAGGAAACAGGATAATAAAAAACAGAATATCTCAAAAGTTCATCTCATTAGACAGGACAGCTGCAGCAGAATGAATGAGATGAAAATACCATGAAGATGTTTAGAGCTTTCATTCATAGACTGACTAGCTGGTTTATTCTATAATCTTAAATTAGAATGAAAGGGTCATTAACCCGAAAGATTAGCTCACCATTGATGTTCCTTGCTGTGGTTAATACACTCAGTGGTCACTTTATTAGGTACACCTGTACACCTGCTCACTGATGCAAATATCAAATCAGCCAATCATGTGGCAGCAACTCAATGCATAAAAGCATGCGGACATGGTCAGGAGGTTCAGATATTGTTCAGACCAAACATAAGAATGGGGAAGAAATGTGGCTTAAGTGACTTTGACCATGGAATGATCGTTGGTACCAGAGAGGGTAGATAAGGTATCTAGTAACTGGAATAAACTGCCTGAGGAAATGGTCAAGGCAGGTACAAATGCAACAGTTTAGAGGCATTTAGATAGGTACATAAAACAGAGGGTCTTGGATGGTTATGGCTGAGCATGGTCATCTGGGATGAGCAGGCAATATGCTATAGTTGGCATGGACCAGATGAGCCGACGTGTTTGACTCTGGGCTGTATCATTCCAAGACTTTCAAAAAGATCTTTCAAATCTCTTACTAGCTCTTCCTTCAGTTAGTCCTGACGAAGGGTCTCGGCCCGAAACGTCAACTGTACCTCTTCCTAGAGATGCTGCCTGGCCTGCTGCGTTCACCAGCAACCTTGATGTATGTTACAACAATAACCTGTTCATTAGGCTGAATCATAAACACAAGACATTCTGCAGATGCTGGAAATCCAGAGTAACACACACAAATGCTGGAGGAACTCGGCAGGACAGGCAGAATCTGTGGAGAGGAACAGACAGATAATGTTTTGGGCCGAGATCCTTCAGCAGGACAGAAGGGACTCAGCCTGAAACAGGAGTGTAAACACTGTGCACACTTGAACTTAAACCTGACCAAATGCTTCCAGCAGATGACAGCAGTAAGAGAGGTTTTGCATTCAAGGTCTGTAATTATCTTTTGAATCTTTGGCCCAACCACATATTATCCGACTCTTGTTTTTTTTTGTTTCATTAATCTGCAGGGCATGAACTTTTTCTGTTGGGTATCTATTGCACTGTTGCCAACTCCCAGGTTGCTACAGGCTACCTTTGGCTCTGCAACATATCGCAATGGCTCAGTGTTGCCATGGGGCCATTTTTCAAATTGCTTCTTAATCTATAAATTCAAGTAAGGCTAATGGTTTAGCAGAGAGTTCCATACCATAAGATGGGTGGGGTAACATACAACTATTAAGCATTGTAATAGTTGGAGTATTTAAATTTGATTAAATAAATACATTTGGAAAAAAATCAAGTATCTGTAATGGTGATGATGAAAATATTGGACTATCAATTTCAAACCCGCTGCTGTTATCTTGTCTGGCCTGCATGTGACTACAAACCAACCAAGGTGACTGACAACTTTTTATAACTCATGTTCTCAGTTTTATTTATTTGCACAATTTGTTTTCTTTTGCACAGAGGTTGTTTGTAAGTCTTTATGTATAGCCTTTCGTAAATTATATATCTCTAACTGTACATGCTTGTGAGAAAGTGAATCTCGCGGTTGTATATGGTGACGTTCATTCTCGTAACTTTCTACAGGAACACTTCGGGAGTGTCCAGTCTGGCTGCATGCTTGTGAGGTACAAAAGCTGCAAGTCATTGGACCACAAGATCCTAAAAAAATGCCAAAGGGATCACCCACGTGATATCACCCCCCTCCATTTACCAGGAGCGCTGTATATAAAGGGACTGAAGCCTTGTTGAGAATCCCTCCCACCACATCCTACAATCTCTTTAACCCACTATCATCATGAAAGAGGTCCAGGAGCGTCATGATCAGAACTGGGAGACTGAGTATCTGCTTCTTCCCCTTGGCCGTGAGACTAATGAATATTGGGGTCCTGTCATTAGGACAATGAGCTGCTTACTGTTTACTGCTTACCTGTGCTGTGCACCTCATATACATTTTGTTCTATTAACTTACTTGTGTTGATATTTTGTTTTATGTGCTGTGCATTGTGGGTGCACTGTGGTCCGGAGGAAGATTGTTTCATTTGGTTGTATATATGTGCAGTCAGTTGACAATAAAATTGAACTTGAACTTCATACAGTATACGTACTTTGATATAAATTTTACTTTGACATTGACTCTAAACTGGCCTTTTGCAATGAAATGGCCCAGCAAACTGTTCACTTCAGGAGCCAGTTAGAGACCGCAGTAAATGCTGGTGTTGTGAGAATGACATCCCATGAACGAACACAAAACTCAGCCAATTTCTTGCTCAAATCTATGAACTCTGTCTATATTTCTCACTGCTTCAGTAAAGCACCCGTCAAAATCATCATACTCTTCCATTCAGCAGAAGATCCAAAAGCTTGAAACTACATATGACCAGGCTCATGGATAGCTTCTACCCTGCTGCTATAAAATATAACAGAGTTGCATAGTATGATAGGTTGGATTCTTGACCTCACACTCTACTTCATTATGAATTTCCACCTTATTCTTCACCTACACGGCATTTCCTATTCTTCATAACACCTTATTCTGCATTGTTATTGTTTTACCTTGTCCTACCTCAATGCACTATACAATGACCTGATCTGTGTGAATAGTATGCAAGAAAAGCCTTTCACCATATCTTGGTGCATGTGACAAGATATAAACCAATTCAAGTACCAATACCAAGTCTCACTTTATAAATGTCTCCATTGAGTCTGATCAAATGGGAATTCCTGTAAGGCTGCCTTACAGGAATTCCCTAAGAACCATTTGTTTCAGTGCTTAGGTGTTCATAATAACAGAGTACAGGTACTTTGGGATTACAGAAGGGTAAATGAATAAACACTACACAATTGCTAACTATATTCAATAATTGTCATTTATCAGGATTTTGTCCGGATGTCATAATTAGAACCAACTTGCCTCCAAACTATCTTGACTTGTGTGTTTCTTTCTGTGGCTCATATTAGTTAAAAAAAAAAGATCAGATGTACAATAAAGTTCACACTCCCTGTCCTGGTCAATATTGGTCACCCAGCCAACAAAACCAAAGGTACACCATTTGGTCATTAACAATGTAGTAACTGGCAGGGCAGCAGATTGTGCAGCTGTCTCATCCCTGAATGTACTTAAAGCTCTCTGAGGTAGGGAAACCTATAGGTTCCCAACTCAGAGAAGAAAATTCCTCTTCAACGTCATATTAAATGAACAACCCTTCTCCTGAGATGGCTTCCACATTCACCCGCCGTGTGAAATATCTTCATTGTGTTGTACCCATCTAGGGCACTTCAGTAAGGTTACTTGCAGTCCTTACGTGCACCTGTGAAAGTCACGATGTGCGCTGGCCATGTCGGAACCCGAGTGTGGAGGAAAGACAGAATCGAATGTAGAGATGGCGACTAGAGTTGATTTATAAGAATTCCAACAGAATATGGGTTTGGTCAAGCAACACCACAAGACGTAACATTCTTAAAACTAGGACCCAGCAATTAGCACTAATATGGCATCCACTTAAATAACACAGAATTCCTGAGCCTATCAAAATAAATTTATACAGAAAGCACCAGGAGACCATATTCATAGAGTGAGTTGCCGAGAAAAACACAAGGAACTCTATACAATTAAGCAACAATTAACCAGTTCAGGTGTTCTAAAAACCTCAGAGCTCATTGCTCTCTGGCTCCCCGCACAGGCCCGAAGAGCTTATTGCAAGAGAATATGGGCACAAACTATAATCCTTTCTCTAATGAGATCCCTTTCATCCCAGAGGTCAATCTAATCTGTACTCTATCCGAGCCAAAGTATTCCTCATGAACAATGATCTTTACATTCTCCCTGGCCAAAGGTGTGGTACCAGAGGATTGCAGGATGGCAAATATTGTTCCATTGTTCAAGAAATGTAATAGGGATAATCCTAGGAATTATTAGACCAGAGTGTCTGACATCAGTGATGGGCAAACTATTGGAGAGGAATCTTAAGGACTGAGTTTATGAGGATTTGGACAGGCATAGTCTTATGAGGAGTAGTCAGTATGTCTTTATGAAGGCAAGGTCATGCCTCATGAATCTGATTGACTTTTTTCTCAGAGGTGACAAACCAGATTGATGAAAATAGAGCGCTGGATGTGGTATAAATGGATTTTTGTGAGGCATTTAACAAGGTTCCCCATAGTAGGCTCATTGGGAGAGTCAGGAGAAATGAGACTCATGAAAATTTGGTTATGCGGATTCAGAACTGTTTTGCCCATAAAGGATATACAGTGGTAGTAGATGGAGCATATTCTGCCTGGAGGCTGGTGACTGGTGGTGTAGGATTTGTTCTGGATTTTGTGAGTTTTATAATGACTTGAATGAGGAAGCAGAAGAGTGGGTTATTGAGTTTGCAGATAACATGAGGTTGGAGGTGTTGTGGATAGTGTAGAAAGTTGTCATAGGTTAGAGCGGGATATAGACAGGGAGCACTGCTGGGCATAGAAATGGCAGATGGAGTTCAATCCAGAAAAATGTGAAGTGATACACTTTGGAAGGTCGAATTTGAAGATGGAAGGTTAATGGCAGGATTCTTAGCAGTATGGAGGAACAGAGGGAACTTGAGATCCATGTTTATAGATCCTTCAAAGCTGCCATGCAAGTTGATAGGGTGGTCAAGAAGGTGTATGCTATGCTGGCCTTGATTCAAGAGCCACAAGGTAATGTTGCAGCTCTATAAAACTCTGGTTAGATAACATGAAAAGTACTGATCACTTCATTATAGGAAAGATGTGGAAGCTTTAGAGAGGGTACAGTGGAGTTTTACCAGGATGCTGTCTGAATTGGAGAACATGTCTTGTGAGGAATGTTGAGCAAACTAGGGATTTCCTCTTTGGAATGAAGGAGGATGAGAGGCAGCTTGATACAGGTGTATAACATTAGGAAAGGCAGAGATAGAGTGTAAAAGCCAACACCTTGATGCCATGGCGACAATGGCCAATACCAGAAGTAATCTATTTCAGGAGAGTGGAGGAAAGCTTAGGGAGATGTCAGAGGTAGGTTATTTCCACAGTGAGCTTGGTTGTATGAGCAGCTGGTGCACATCACAAGTCCCGGTCATATGGCCACTGATGATCACAGACAATCTCTGAAGAGTACTGATAATGTCTGGGGTCACCCATCTTGTAAAGAGACTGCCCAGGAGAAGGCAAATGGCAAACCACTTCTGAAGAAAAATTTGCCTAGAACCATCATGGTCAAGAGACCATGGTTGTCCACATCATACAACATGGCACATAATGATGATGATGGTGATGATGATGAGGTAGACTATAAAAGCCAGCACCTTAATCTCAGGGCGGCAATGGTCAATACCTGAGGACATCCATTGAAAGTGAGTGGAGGAACATTTGGTGAAGATGTCAGAGGGAGGTTTTTCACACAGAGGATGATGTGTGACTGGAACAGACTGCCAGAGGTGGTGGTAGAGGGCGATACAAAGGAGAAAGCACATTGACTAGCGACCAATCCGGACATGGGAAACTTAGAGAGGAGGGGACTTCAATCAGGTCCATAGTCCAAGGATAAAAGGCAGCAGCGAGTCGCGGCTATAACCAGTCGGTGATCGGGATTGATTAGTAGAGCAAATTAAAGGAAAGCGGGGCAAGCATAGCAGCCATCATCTGAGTGGACGTAGTCAGAGTGGTGATCTTGAGGCTCTAGCTCTTTGAAGCTTCGGTCAGAGAAAGCAAAGGAAATAAAAGCTCAATTTTTTTTCTTTTCCTTCTTTCTATCTGCTCCGCCAGGACAGTAGAGATGCCAGGCAGGATGGTTGAATGCTCCTTTTGCAGGATGTGGGAAGGCAGGGAGGCCTCCAGTGTCCCTGACAACTACAACTGTGAGAAGTACATCCAGCTGTAGCTTCTAACAATCCACATTAAGGAGATGGAGTTGGAACTGGATGAATGCTGGATTATTCAGGATGGTGATAGATAGGACATATAGAGAGGTAATTACACCCAAGGTGCAGGACACGGGAAACTGGGTGACAGTCAGGAAGGGGGAAGGGGTTAAAGAGCCAGTGCAGAGTACCCTGTGGCCATCCCCCTCAGCAACAGGTATATCACTTTGGGTACTGTCGGTGGGATGACCTAATAGAGGAAAGTCACAGTGGTTAGGTCTCTGGCACTGTGTCTGCCACTGTGACTCAGAAGGGAAGGAGGGAGAAGAGGCATGTGTTGGTGATAGGGGATTCGTTAGTTAGGGGAATGGACAGGAGGTTCTGTGGGTGAGGACCAGACTCCTAGATGGTATGTTGCCTCCTGGGTGTTTGGGTCTGGGATATCTTGGATCGAATCCTCTGCATTCTTAAGTGGGAGGGTGAACAGCCAGAAGTCGTGATCCATGTAGGTACCAATGACATGGGTAGGACGAGTGACAAGGTTCTGCATAGGGAGTTCAGGGCGTTAGATGCTAAGTTAAAGGACAGGATCTCCAGGGTTGTGATCTCAGAATTGCCACCTGTGCCACGTGCTAGTGAGGTCAGAAATTGGAAGTTTACAGTTTAATATGTGGCTCAGGAGTTAGTGTAGGAGGGAGGGCATAAGGCTTTTGATCATTGGGCTCTCTTCCAGGGAAGGTGGGACCTGCATAGAAGGGATGGTTTGCATCTGAACTGGAGGGGGACTAATTTTCTAGTGGGGAGGTTTGTTAATGCTGCACGGTAGGATTCGAACTAGAGTTGCGGGGGGATGGAAACCAGAGTGTCAGAACAGTTAGTGGAGAGGCTGTGGAGGAAGCTATTGGTAAGACCTCAGAGAAAGTTAGGAATCAAAAGGTTGAGCATGGTGTGACTAGTGTCCTGAGCTCCCGATATTTCAATATGAGAAGTATCGTAGGAAAGGCAAATAATAGTGCTGAAGATGAGGGTTTACAAACAGAAGCAATTGGTAATGAGGAGAGGCTGTTGATAGGGCAGTCAACAGGATGAGTTGCAATGTAAAAGGTGGTCAAAAGCGAAAAGGAATACAAGATTGAAGGTGTATCTGAATGCGTGCAGTATAGGGAATAAAGTAGATGAACTTGCAGCTCAGTTGTAGATTGGCAGGTATGATGTTGTAGGCATCATGGAATCATGGCTGAAAGAAGATAGCTGGGAGCTTAATGTCCAAGGATACACATTGTATAGAAAGGATAGTCAGGAAGGCAGAGGGGGCAGCATTGTTCTGATGGTAAAAAATGAAATAAAATCATTAGAAAGAGGTGATATAAGGTTGGAAGGTGTTGAATCATTGTGGATAGAGCTAAGGAACTGCAAGGGTAAGATGACCCTGCTGAGTGTTGTATACAGACCCCCAAACAGTGGTAAGGATGTGACCTACAACTTACAATGGTTGACAGAAAATGCATGCCAAAAGGATAATGTTACAATAGTCATGGGGATTTCAGTATGCAGGTAGATTGGGAAATTCAGGCTGACACTGGATTCCAGGAGGGGGAATTTCTAGAGTGCCTGCGAATTGGCTTTTTAGAGCAGCTCGTGGTTGAGCCCACTACAGGATCAGCTATTCTGGATTAGGTGTTGTGCAATGAACCAGAATTGATTAAAGAGCTTAAGGTAAAAGAACCCCGAGGAGCAAGTGATCATAATATGATCAAATTCACCCTGAAATTTGAGAAGGAGCTAAAGACAGATGTATCAGTATTACAGTGGAGTAAATGGAATAACAGAGGCATGAGAGAGGAGTTGGCCAGAATTGATTGGAAAAGAACACTGGCAGGGATGACAACAGAGCACCAACAGTTGGAATTTTTGGAAGCAATTCAATAAATACATCCCAAAGAGGAAGAGGTATTTTAAAGGAAAGATGGCACAACCATGGCTAACAAGAGAAGTCAAAGCCAACATAAAAGCCAAAGAGAGGGCATATAATAGAGCATAGTGGGAAAGATTTAATTAGAGGATAATTAGAGGATGGGGAAGCTTTTAAAAACTAACAGAAGATAACTAAAAAGTCATTAAGAAGGTAAAGATGGAATACAAAAGTAAGCTAGACAATATTAAAGAGGATATCAAAAATTTCTTCAGATACATAAAATGTAAAAGAGGGGCGAGAGTAGATATCAGACCACTGGAAAACGAGGCTGCAGATGTAGTAATGGCAGACAACAAAGTGGCATATGAACTGTATAAGTATTTTGTGGAAGACTCTAGCAGTATGGTGTAAATTCCAGGTGTCAAGGAACATGAAGAGTCCTATAACTAGAGAGACGGCTCTTGGGAAACTGAGAGGTCTGAAGGTCAGTAACTCACCTGGACCAAATGTGTACAGATCTGAGTTCTGAAAGAGGTGGCTGAAGAGATTGTGGAGGCATTAGTAACGATCTTCCAAGAATCATAAGATTCTGGAATGTTTCTGGAAAATTGGAAATGTCACTCCAGTCTTCAAGAAAGGAGAGTGGTGAAGAAAGGAAACTATCGGCCAGTTAGTCTGACCTCAGTGGTTGGGGAGATGTTGGAGTTGATTATTAAGGGTGAGGTCTCAGGGTTCTTGGAGGCACATGATAAAATAGGCTATAGGTCAGCATGTTTTCCTCAAGGGAAAATCTTGCCCAACAAATGTGCTGGAATTCTTTGAAGAAATAACAAGAAGGATGAACAAAGGAGAATCACTTAAGGTTGTGTACTTGGATTTTCAGAAGACCTTTGACGAAGTACCACACAGGAGACTGTTTAACAAGCTACGAGCTCATGGTATTACAGGAAAGATTCTAGCATGGATAACACAACCAACACACATCAAAGTCGCTGGTGAACGCAGCAGGCCAGGCAGCATCTCGAGGAAGAGGTACAGTCGATGTTTCAGGACGAAGGGTCTCGGCCTGAAACGTCGAGTGTACCTCTTCCTAGAGATGCTGCCTGGCCTGCTGCGTTCACCAGCAACTTTGATGTGTGTTGCTTGAATTTCCCGCATCTGCAGAATTCCTGTTGTTAGCATGGATAACGCAATGGTTGATTTGCAGGACGCAAATAATTGGAACAAAGGGAATCTTTTCCAGCTGGCTGCTGGTGACTAGTGGTTTTCCACAGGGGTTTGTGTTGGGACCAATCCTTTTTACAACATATGTCACAGATTTGTATGATGGAATTGATAGCTTTGTTACAAAGTTGGCAGACAATATGAAGATAAGTGGAGGGGCTGATAATTTTGAGGAAGTAGATGCTACAGAAGGACTTCGGAAGGTTTGGAGAATGGGCAAAGAAATGGCAGATGGAATATCATGTCGAGAAGTGTATCATCATGCACTTTGGTAGAAGAAATGAAAGGGTTGATTATTTTCAAAATGGAGAGAAAATACAAAAAACTGAGGTGAAAAGGGATATGGAATCCTTGCAACACACATCAAAGTTGCTGGTGAACGCAGCAGGCCAGGCAGCATCTGTAGGAAGAGGTGCAGTCGACGTTTCAGGCCGAGACCCTTCGTCAGGATCTGCAGAATTCCTGTTGTTTATGGAATCCTTGTGCAGGATTTCTTAAATGTTAGTTTGCAGGATGAGTCTGTGGTGTGGAAGGCAAATGCAATGTAAGCATTAATTTCAACAGGACTGAATATAAAAGCAAGAACGTAACGTTGAACCTTTATAAAGCACTGGTGAGGCCACACTGGAGTATTGTGAGTAGCTTTGGGCCCCTTATATGAGAAAGGATGTGCAGAAACTGGAGAGGGTTCAAAGGAGGTTCATGAAAGTGATTCCAGGATTGAATGGCTTGTCATATGAAGAGCATTTGATGACTCTAGGCCTGTGTTCACTAGAATTCAAAAGAATGAGGGGGTGACCTTTTTGAACCCTATTGAATAGTGAAAAGCCTTGATAGACTGGATGTGAAAAGGATATTTCCTGTGGTGGGAGAGTCTAAGACTAGAGGACACAGCTTCAGAATAAAGGGCCATCCTTTTAGAATGGAGATGAGGAGGAATTTCCTTAGCCAGAGAGTGGTGAATCTATGGAATTCTTTATGTATATTTAAGGCAGAGGTTGATAAATTCTTGATTGGAAACCCTACAGACAGCAATTAAAAGAATCATCAGGAGGGAAAAGATGAAATATGAAAGCAAACTGGGAAACAATATCAAAGTGGATAGGAAAAGCCTTTTCAAAAATGTAAAAATAAAAGAGAGATGAGAGTGGATATAGGACCACTAGGAAATGAGGCCAGAGAAATAATAACGGGGGCCAAGGAGATGGCAGATGAACTAAATGAGTATTTTGCATCAGTCTTCACTGTGGAAGACACTAGCAGTGTGCCAGATGTTATAGTGTGCGAGGGAAGAGAAGTAGGTGCAGTTATTATTACAAGAGAGAAGGTGCTCAAAAAGCTGAAAGACCTAAGGGTACATAAGTCACCCAGACCAGATGAACAACACCCAAAGTGTTCTGGAAGAGGTAGTGGTAGAGATTGTGGAGGCATTAGTAATGATCTTTCAGAAATAATTGGACTCTGGCATGGTGCCAGAGGACTGGAAAATTGCAAATGTCACTTCATTCTTTAAGAAGGAAGGAAGGCAGCAGAAAGGAAATTTTAGACTCATTAACCTAACTTCAGTGGTTGGGAAGATGTTGGAGTCAATTGTTAAGGATGAGGTTATGGAGTACTTGGTGACACAGGACCAGATAGGACAAAGTCAGTATGGTTTCCGTAAGGGAAAATTTCACCTGACGAATTTGTTGAAATTCTTTGAGGAGATTACATGTAGGATAAATAAAGGGGTTGTAGTGGATGTTGTATATTTGGATTTTCAGAAGACCTTTGACAGGGTGCCACACATGAGACTGCTTACCCCATTAAGAGCCTATCGTATTACAGGAAAGTTACTGACATGGTTAAAACATTTGCTCATTGGTAGGAGGCAGTGAGTGGGAATAAAAGGATCCTTTTCTGGTTGGCTGCCAGCGACTAGTGGTGTTCCACAGAGGTCGGTATTGGAACCACTTGATTTAGATGATGAAATAGATGGCTTTGTTGCCAAGTTTGCAGATGATATGAAGATTGTTGGAGGGGCAGGTAGTGCTGAGGAAATAGTTAGGCTGCAGAGGGACTTCAAAAGATTAGGAGAATGGGCAAGAGAGTGGCAAATGAAATACAATGTTAGAAATGCATGGTCATGCACTTTGGTAGTAGAAATAAATGTGCAGACTATCTTCTAAATGGGGAGAAAATCCAAAAATTTGAGATGCAGAGAGACTTGGGAGTCCTTTCGCAGAACACTTTCAGGTTGAGACGGTGGTGAGGACGGCAAATGCAATGTTGGCATTCATTTCAAGAGGTCTAGAACACCAGAGCAAGGATGTGATGCTGAGGCTTTATAAGGCACTGGTGAGGCCTCACCTTGAGTATTGTGAACAGTTTTGGGCCCCTCATCTTGGAAAAGATGTGCTGGCATTGGAGAGAGTTCAGAGGAGGTTCACAAGGATGATTCTGGGAATGAAAGGGTTATCATACGAGGAATGTTTGATGGCTCTGGGTCTGTACTTGCTGGAGTTTGGAAGAAATGAGGGGGATCTCATTGAAACTTTTTGAATGTTGAAAGGTCTAGACAGAGTAGATGTGGAAAGGATGTTTCCCACGTGGGGGAGTCTAGGACAGAGGGCACAGCCTCAGGATAGAGGAGCATCCATTTAAAACAGAGATATTGGGAAATTTCTTTAGCCAGAGGGTGCTGAATTTGTGGTATTTGTTACCACGGACAGCTGAGGAGGCCAGGTTGTTGGGTGTATTTAAGGCAGAGCTTGGTATGTTCTTGATTGGACATGGCATCAAAGGTTACGGGGAGAAGGCTGTGGAGTGGGGCTGAGGAACGGAATAAAGGATCAGTCATGATTGAATGGCAGAGTATTTGACAGGTCAAATGGCCAATTTCTGCTCCCACGTCTTATGGTCTTATATGGGGAGAAGGTAGGAGATTGGAGCTGAGAGGAAAATTGGATTAGTCATGATGGAATGATGGAGTGACTTGAGGGGCCAAATGGCCTAATTCTTCCCCTATATCTTATAGTCTTATGGTATCCTTGTGATGCCCACAATATTGTACCTGCCAATGTCTAACTGTGCTACGAGATCATCTATCTTATTCCGTATACTGTGTGCATTCCAATATAACACCTTCACATTTGTATTCATCACCCTTTTCAACTTTGCCCACTGAATGCAATTTTGCCCTATCATCTGCCTGTCCTTCTTCACAGTCTCACCAGACACTGCATCTACTTGTAAACCAACTGCCCATCCTCAGCTCTCTCACATCCCCCTGCCAAATTAGTTTAAAGCCTCCCCAACAGCTCTATTAAACCTCCATGCAAGGATATTCATCCCCTTCAGGTTCAGGTACAACCTGTCCTTTTTGCACTGGTCATACATTCTCTAGAAACCATCCCAATAATCCAGAAATCTGAAACCCTGCCCCCAGCGGCACTTCTTCAACCATGCTTTCATCTGCCAAATCATCTTATTGTTACCCTCACTGGCATATGGCACAGGCAGCAGACTATTACCCTAGAAGTCCTTTTTTTCAGCTTTCTATCTAACCCTCCATTTTCTCTCTTCAGGACCTCCTCCCATTTCCTACCTATGTCATTGGTGCCAATATGTACCCCAACTCTGGCTGCTCACCCTCCCCCTTTAGAATGCTGTGGACCCGATCAGAGATACCCCTGTCAACTGGCTAGCGAAATACCATCTGGGTGTCTTTTTCATGTCCACAGAATCTCCTGTCTGCTCATCTAACTATGGAACCCACTGTCACCACTGTGCTCATCTCCTCCCCCCTTGCCATCTGAGCCACAGAGCCAGATGCAGTGCCAGAGACCTGGTAGCTGTGCCTTTGCCTGGTAGGTCATCCTCACCATCAGTGTCCAATGTGGTCACTCTGTCTCACTTAGATCAAGCAGAACAAAAAGATACCTTTAAGAAGAAATCTCATTGGTATAGCATCAATCACATCGTTTTCCAAAATTCCCCAAAGTGCTTTAAAGCCAATGGAAACTTTTTGAAGTGTAGTTACAATTGTAATGTAAATCTGTGGTGGATAATTAGCACACAGGAGAAATCCATTTATTAGTCATAATATAACGACCACTTTAAGTGAAATACTTTGATGAATTAACTGTTTGCCACTGAGAATTCTCCTAGCTTTACTCATAATATTGTCATGTGATCTTTCACTTTCTCTTGGGAAAGCAGAGAAGTTAAATTCTCAAGGATGGTTAGATCCCTGAAGGTGACTTGAAGGGCTTCATTTATCTGGGGAAAATTCTGATATTATCCTATGACCAAGACTGGAGGAAGGAGTCAACAGATAGGACAATAACACAGTGCTGTTTCTAACTCAGAGGCTTGACCCAATAAAGAGTGATTTAAAGGTTAGCTTTATTTGTCACATGGACATCAAATCAACAAAATATGCAGTGAAATGCATCATCTGCATCAAATGAAATTAGTGACACTTGAATTGTTACAGCTTATTAACCCTAAACATCCATCTTTGAAATGTAGAAGAAAACCAAAACACCTGGAGGAAACCCTAGAATATACATTCTGGGTAGGAATGTACAAACCCATACAGACAGCGGCAAGAATCGAACCCTGATCAGGGGTAGCTGGTGCTGTTAAAGCATTATGCTTACCACTGTGCTTGTTGGGCTCAAATTCTCCACCTTAGTTGCTGTCTGATTTGCTGAGTTGCTCCAGCATTTAGTGTGTGCGTGTGTGTTGCTCAAGATTTCCCACATCTCCAGAATATCTTGTATTTATGATTTGCATTTATGCAACACCTCATACAGCCTCAATCTATCCCGAATCACTTTGCAACCAATTAAATACTTTTAAAGTGCAATCACATTCGTAATGTAGACAAAATGGCAACGGATCTACACATAGCCTATAAATGGCACTTCAATAATGATTCAAAAAATTGTTTTGGTGAAGTTGACAAAAGGGAAAAAAAGAACAATGGCTGGATCACAAGAAATAATATCGCTGCTCCTGACAATGCACAGTAGACTTCTTGACAATTTCTATAGATACTCCATGGAGAGCATTCTGATTGGTTGCATCACCATCTGGTATGGAGGCGCCAATGCAGGGGATCGGGAAAAAGATGTCTCAGACAGTTGTAAACTCGGGCAGCTGCATTATGGACACTATCCTCCCTACCATCATGGGCATCTTCAAAAGGCAACGGCTGAGAATTGTAGCATCCATTATTAGGGGCACTCACCTCCTCGCACATACCCTCTTGTCATTGTTCCCACATGGGAGGAGGTACATAAGCCTGAAGACACTAACTCATTGTTTTTAGAACAGCTTATTTCCCTCTGCCATCAAATTTCTGAATGGTCCATGAACACCATTCTACTCTTTTGCTCTACTTATTTAACTTTATAGTTTTCTTATTGCAATGTGTAGTAATATTTTATGTATTGCACCGTAATGGTGCTTCAAAACAACAAATTTCACAACAGTGATAACAAACCTGACTCTGATTCTGAATCAGTTGTGTGTGCCCTCACTAACAGTCTCATGTGACAGTCTCATGCACCTCAAACAGGGCTGTGCAGTGGGAGCATCGAATGGATTACATGCTCAAGTCACAAGCTGGAGTTGAACCCGCAGCCTTTAGACACAAGACAAGTTTACAATCCATTGAAACGATGGCTTCAGCCTGAAGAATTCAGAATGACGAGCTAGCTCAGGTTTAATGTTCATAAAATCTGGATTTAAATTAAATAGAATGAATATTACAAAAGGGATCAAACTAAATAACATTTATTCACTAGGAAGGATAGTGTTTTACCTTCCTTTGCTCCAAATCTATTTTCTATCATTCATTTTAAGGAAGAACATGATTACGTCAGATTGAACTGATTCAAATTACAATTGAACCACTTTGCATTTATATAGTTTTGTTATCTTTTTGGTTCTTTTGTATGCTCACTTGTGATTTTTTTTACAATTTTTAATTATATTCCTCGAAGAATCCTAATTCCTTCTGACATCCAGGGTTTCTTCAATGCTCCTGACATTTCAATTCTGTCTTGAATAATAAGCAAAAATATTTTGCATTAATTACTCCAGCCATCATAATTATCCTGCGCCTCCACCGCATCTTATACTAGTTTATAAATAGTGGCAGACTATCACATCAGATCTTGTTGCAGACTTTATTGAGCAAACACATTTAGTTAAGAGCAAGAGAACAAGCAAATGTATGAAAGCGATAAGACAGCAGCTTGCTTTCTGCACTCTGAGACTTGACCATTATTGGAGACTAAATTGGACACGAGTTTCAATGACTACACATAAGCAGTCACCCCAAAAAGCAGGAAGTTGTTGCTGAACTTGGTTGCTCCATAGTATGGTCTGTTGTATCTTCACCAGGCCTATTTGATTTTGAAGTGCATGGAAAGGCATTAAATTATGCTACAGATGTGACAGTCACAAACTCATTGGGAAATGTACATTTTTAATTCTGTAATGTCATAATACTGGAAAACAACCTCTCTAGCATTGAAAGCTAACTTTAAATGTGTGGAAACTCAGTTTACATAATTATAATTATATTTAAATAAAATTAAACACTTCCATTGTGTCACCTTGATTTCATACTGTCAGACTAACATGTTTAGTTTTCTATAAAATCCAGCTCCTCAGAAAGGATATTGCACCTTTCTTACCCGCTCATCATTTTGTATCTTATACATGAGTTGACATTGTGTAGCAGTTAGTGTAGATATTGGGGTGTCCCGGAATTTGGAGTTCAATTCCAGTGCCAGTCTGTGAGGAGACTCTGCACCTCCTCCCCATGGAATGCGTGGTTTTTCTCCAGGTCCTGCAGCTTCCTCCCATAATCCAAAGACATACCTGGTGGGTTAATTGGTCACTGTAAATTGTCGCATGATTAGGTTAGAGTTAGATTATGAGAACACTTTTATTGTCATTTAGAAATGTATACATGCATTTGCCTTGGAAGCAGCCGACCACAGCCAACAATGGGTCCATCTGTCCGAAAACTTCGAGCCTCCGACCAGCCCCTCCGATACAGCCTCCTGAGCGCCATCCTCTGCCGACAGCCTTCGACCTAGCCCTGGCCGCTGAAACAAGCAAAGCCGAGGATTCGGGGCCTTCTGCTCCAGAGATTCCGGTTACCACACAGTAGCAGCGGCAGCGAAGCAGGCATTTCAGAAGTTTTCCAGATGTTCCTCCATACTCTCACGCCCATCCCCATCAAATCAGAATTGTGCACGGTCCCCTACTTGACAGATAACAGATATTCATCACCGGAGAGGCCGTGCGCGCTGCCGTCGCGCCACCATCTTCTTTTGCTTATACATGAGTTAATTGGGTTTGTTGGGGGTTGCTGGGGTGCCGTGACTCGAAGGGCCGGAGAGGCTTACTCCATCCTGTATCATCAAATAAATAAATAAATAAGGTCTTGACCCATTTGATTTAGCATTCCCCTGTCTGATTGGTTAAGGACGTGCTGAGTTGCTTCACCTGTTCTCACAAGTCCAAGTTGCATGCAGAGGGAGTCATGCTCTCTTAAGGTCCTCTGCTCCACAAGTTTCAGTGCTCGAGCCAAATAAAGTTGACATGTCAGTTCAACAAGAAGATTGACAGACTAGCATTGCAGTTTACTATAAAGTGAAACTATCCAACTCCTCAGCTGACAACATACCTGTAATTTTCATATTGTTTTGTTTTAGTTGAGAGTAATTGGTGGCATTCTTTCCTCCAGCTGGTGTGCTGCAAGGAGACAGGCTGGCACCCTACACCTTTATAATCGTCCTTGATTACGCTTTGCGACAAGCTACCAAAGATCATGACAAGCTTGATTTTACCATAAAACCAGGGCGAACCAAAAGGGTCAGATCAGTTACACTCACAGATCTTGATTTTGCAGATGACATAGTCCTGCTCTCTGACCAGATGGAGGAAGCACAGCAGCTACTGACGAAAGTGGAAATAGAATGCAATAAAGTTGGACTTCACCTAAACACTAAAAAGACAGAGTACATGGCGTTTAACTGCAATGAAGGTACTCTCAAGACCGTAGAGAATGATACCATTAAGAAAGTCTTTGACTACAAGTACCTCGGGTCAAGAATGATAAGTTTGGAGAAGGACATAAAGATACGGAAGGCGCTGGCGTGGAGGGCTATGAACAACATGAAGGAAATCTGGAAGTTGAACCTGACCAGAGGGCTTAAAAAGAAGATTTTCACAGCAGTCAGAGAGTCCATTCTCACGTATGGATGCGAGACGCGGACACTCACCAAGACTATGCGAAAGTCTCTAGATGGTTGTTATACATGAATGCTCCGGATGGCTCTTGATGTGGGTTGGCAACAGCACATGATGAACGTTGAGCTCTATAACAACCTACCGATGCTCTCCACTAAAATCGAGGCGAGAAGACTGCAACTAGCGGGGCACTATCTACGCCACCCTGAGCTACCTGCCAGCCTAGTCATCATATGGGAGCCCAAGCATGGGAGGATGAACCCTGGGCGCCCTCCCAAGACTATGGTCAACACGCTCCTAGAAGACAGCAGCGCAGCTAATGTAGATGAACTGAACATACTGATGAGGGAGAGGGAGAAATGGAGAGTCCGTCATCGTGCCCGACGCTGGACCCTAGGCCTGAGTCGACGTAGTAGTAGTAGTAGTAGTTTCCACTGATCCAGAAGTTGCAGTTCAGATAGATGTCACATGATTGAATCATGTATTTATTTATTTATTTATTGATACAGCACAGCAACTAGCCCTTCCAGCCCAATGTGTCCGTGCTGCCATGTGACCAATTAACCCGTACACCTTTGGAATTGCGGGAGAAAACCGGGGCACCCAGAGGAAACCCACATGGTCACAGGGAGAACATAAAACTCCGTACAGACAGGAATCTGGCACACTGTACAGTACAGATGAAGGGCTGTAATTTTTAGAAACATGGTCTCTTAGATAGAATGCTTAAGCAAAGCACTGTCTGCCCCTGATGTAAATCACCCTGGGCCACTGTTGTGAAGAACAGCTATCCTTGGTTTCCTGATTAATACTGATCTTTGAATCAGCATTGTGGCAGATCCTCTGGCGCTCTGAGATTGTATAGTGTTGTATTGGTTTATTACTGTCACATGTACCAGATACATTTGTCTCTCTTGTCTTTGCATACTGCTTTTACACTTGTTAATTTTCTCTTGCATACAGTTCATACAGAACATAGTACATCGAGCTCAAATAAGGTAAAACAGTAAAAATGCAGAATAAAGAGTAAAAGCTATTGGAAAAGTGCATTGCTGGTAAACGATAAAGTGCAAGGTCATAATGAAGTAGATTGTGAGGCCAAGAGTCCACCTCATTGTACAAGAGGGTCTGTTCAAGAGTCTGACAATGATGGGATAGAAGCTGTCCTCGAGTCTGGTGGTGCGTGCCTTCAGGCTTTTGTACCTTCTGCTCAACGGGAGAGGGGAGAAGAGAGGTTGTCCAGTTGATTATGCAGGCTCATTTACTGAGGCAATGAGAAGTATAGGCAGAGTCCATAGAGGGGAGATTGATTCCTGTGATGTGCTAGGCTGTGCCCACAACTCTCTTCAATATCTTGTGGTCGGTTGCCATAACAAGCCATTATGCATCCAGACAGAATGCTTTCTATGGTAAATCGATAAAAATTGGTAAGTGACGATGGAGACATTCTGACATGCCCAGTTACTGGCTGGCTGCATCCTAGACCATTTGTCTATCTCAGCATGAAGTCACAAGTGTAGAGGCTGGATCCTTGTTCACATTATCCATGCTGAGCAACAAGTACCTATCAATACTAATCCAATTTACCAGCACTTCTTCCATAGCCTTTGAAGCCTTGGTGATTTAAGTGCTTTAGGTGTTGTGGGGGGTCTGCCTCCACCAACTTCTCAGACAGTACATTCTAGATTTCTCTTGGTGAAAGACTTCTTCACAGATCCCCTCTAAGCCTCTTACCTTGTCATTTTTAGATATCTCTGCACTGAGATAAGATTTCCTATTATCTACCCCATCTGTGTCATGCGATGTGGCTATCTTCTAGCTCACTAGTGAGGCCTAGGTCAGTTCTGGTCAATGGGCAGATAAATTCATGGAACAGCTTTGACGACTGGTGAGATACTCATCAACTGCAACTTTTCATTGTCGCGATTTTTTTGTAACTCTCTCTCTATAAACGTTGGAAATCTTTCAGGAACATTCAAAGTACAATTATTCAAAGGGAAATTATTAAAAGCAACTAACAAAGCACGATCTTGAAGGCAAATAATAAGTTTTACATTAACTTAATTAAACCAAACGAAAATTGATAGGCCTGGATATAGTGGGGAAGTCTAGGAACAAGGTCACAGCCTCAGAATAGAAGGATGTACCTTTGCAACAGAGATGAGAAGGAGTTTGTTTATCCACAGGGTGGTGAATCTGTGGAATTCATTGCCACAGATAGCTGTGGAGGCCGTCAATAGGTTATTTAAAGCGGAGTTGGACACGTCTTGATTATTAAGGGCATCAAAGGTTACGGAAAGAAGGCAGTTTCTGTAAAACTGGAACAGAATTAGACCATTCAACCCATTGAGTCTGCTTCTCCATTCCATCATGGCTGGTTTATTATCTGTCTCAACCCCATTCTCCTGTCTTTGACCTATAACCTTTGATTACCTTACTAATTTAGGCTCTATCAACCTCCCCTTTAAATGACTTGGCTTCCACTGCTGTCTGTGGCAAGAATTCCTCTGGCTAAAGAAATTGTACCCACCCTGTTTGCCATCTTTATTGCAGATATCGTTCACCTCATTGGCGAAGGCCTGCCACAGGGAACCTCAATCATTTGTAGAACAGACAGCACCCTTTTCAACCTCAGCTGCTTCAAGGCCAAGAACAAGGTCTGCATCTGCACCACCACTATCATCGAGTTTCAGCATGCAGGTGACAATGCCATCACAGCACCCTCTAAAGAAGACCCCCAATGTATCCTGAATGCCTTTGCCAAGGTCTATAAAGTCCTGCATCTTGTTTTGAATTAAAAAAAAGACACAAGTCATGTTTCGGCCACCACCAATTAGCCATTTATCCAGTCCTCCTTAAAATTTGATGATATTGCCCTTGAAAATGTAGATCACTTTCCCTAACATGGCAACGTTTTTCTCCTCAAAAGCAGACATGGACATAGGGATAAAGCAATGCCTGTGTAGTGCTAGTGGAGCCTATGAAAGATTAAGGAAAAGCGTCTTTGAAGACTGCAACCTACAGGTCCAAATAAAACTTCTGGTGTATAAAGCAGTTGTCCTTCTTACATTACAGTATGGAGCTGAATCATGGACCACCTACCATAGGCAACTAATAGCCCTGGAACAATTCCACCAAAGAAACTTACGAAAGATTTTGAGGATCAGCTGGAAGGACAGATGGAACACAAGCATACTGGAGGAGGCCAAATTGAACAGAACTTCCACCTTGATAAAGCAACATGAACTATAATGGATAGGTCATTTTATCAGGATGTCTAATTCACATCTCCCCAAACAGATCCTTTAATCCCATTTGAAGAAAAGTCAGAGAGCCCTGGTGGGGAAAGGAAATACTTCAAAGACAACATCAAAATCAGCCCGAAGAAATTCAACATTTCATCTAAATGATGGGAAGACATTGCACTCAATAAATACACCTGGAGGAACTCTGTTCAAGAGGGAGTTGTGGCACATGAGATTGACTTCTGTTGTGCCACAGAGAACAAGCAGCAGCTGTGGAAGCAGAGACTGAACAACTACTTACCACAGCCACCACTTACTCATTCCCACACTGCACCAGAATATGTGGCTCCTGGATCAGTCTCTACAGCCACCAGAGGACCCACCAATAGACAACCTCCTGGAGAACATCATCCTGTCACGGTCCTGATCGGTTATTTCCTGGTTCCCTTTACGTTTCCTTTGTGGCACGATCGGGACCATTGACTCCTTGTTTTCTTTTAATTCATTGTTTCCCCGTGTTTCTTGGGCTCTGTAATTGAAGGCACTTGATTCTCAGCTGAACGGTCAGTAGATAGTGTCAGGCTTAGAGCTGCTCGGGGCTAGACCGTTACCTCACGTCACTGAAGCAAGTGCGAGCAAGTCACCTTGCCGGAGCGAGCCCAGTCTTCTCCCCGAAGCGAGTGCCAGTAAGCCGCCTCTCCTCACCGGATCCAGCCCGTCAAATTATCGCGCCTGAGCAGGCCTGCTATGCTACCTCGCCGGAGTGAGTCAAGAGCCGCTGTCTGTAGTTCTGGGGCCTAGTCGAGAGCTCACCGCTACTTGGAGCCGCTTCATGCCAAGATAAAAGAACAGTCTATCATTGTGTGGTTTTGTCTCTTCGTATCCTCGTCTCCACTGGGTAGGTCCAGCCATTTGCTGCTACCCTGAGTGGGGAACCGTCTCTTCATGCTCTGTGTTCTGTGTCCCCGAAGAGTCCCGGCTTTATGTCCTATAGCCAAGGAAGAGTCCCGGCTCTGTGTTTCGATGTTTCAAGTTTCAAGTCCCGGCTCTGTGTTTCGATGTTTCAAGTTTCAAGTCCCGGCTCTGTGTTTCGATGTTTCAAGTTCCAAGTCCAGGCTCCGATGTTCCGAGTTCCAAGTCCAGGCTCCGAGGTTCCGAGTTCCAAGTCCCTGTCCAAGTCCAAGTCCGGGTCCTGAGTTCCTAGTCCCTGTTCAAGTCCAAGTCTGGGTCCCGAGTCCCAGGCTAAGCCCATGCCCTGAGTCCCAGTCTAAGTCCAGGGTCCGAGCCCAACTCAGCCATGCATATTCCCGCTTCCACTTCATTCACTCCTTGATGTCTCTCTGTACAATCTTCGCTTCCTTGTTTTCCTAGTAACTAGAAATAAACTCTATTTTTGTTGATGTTACAAAACCTGTTTGTGTCCTGCATTTGGGTCCACCCGTGCTCCGCACTTGTGACACGTACTGGACTCAAGAGATTGTATGTCCAGGAGGATCAGAGTGACAGACTGGCCCCAATAATGATGAGTGGTCATTATCACATTTGTAGGGGCTTTCTGTATGCAAAATGGTTGTACATTTTCTACATTAAAACATTAAATTGGTAACTTGGTTTATTGTCACTTGTACTGCAGTACCAAGTGACAGGGTGGAGATACATTGTTACCAAAGGGGATGTAAGGGGCTCCTTCCTCTGCTTGCCAAAAGGTCACCCTTGGGCAAGGTGTAGCTCCTGCTTAGCACCCCCAATCAGGGTCACGTGAAGCCACAGGAGCAGGTGGTGGATGGTCGAATGAGAGGCTGGTGCATATCACAAGTCCTGGTTATGCGATGCAGATAATCTCCGAAGAGTATTGATAATGGCTGGGGTCTCCCATCTTGTAAAGACACTATCCAGAAGAAAGAATAGCAAACCATTTGTGTAGAAAATATTTCCAAGAGCAATCATGGTCGTGGATAGAAAAAAGAAATAGAAAAACAACGTGAAGAGGGTCTTTCCCAAAGGAAAAGACAGATGGAAGACCATGATCGCCCAGGTCATATGACATGGCACATAATGATGATGATGCTGATGACTACAGCACAGTGAAAAGCTTTGTTTAGCATGTGTACAGATCATTTCATTACAACAGTGTATTGAGGTAGTACAAGGGAAAATAACAACAGAATGCAAATTAAGGAGAAAGTACAGTTCAAGCAGACAAAAAGTTTCAAGGCTACAAGTTAGGCTGTGAGGTCAAGAATCCATTTTATCATCCTAAGGTACCATTCAATCATCTTAAAGCAGTGAGATAGAAGCTGTCCTTGACCCAGGTGGAAAATGCTTTCAAGCTTTTTTATCTTCTGCCTGATGGGGATGGGGAAGAAGAGAGAATGTCCTGCTTTACCAGGGCAATGAGAAGTGTAAACAGAATCTGTGGAGGTGAGACTGAGTTCCGTGAAGTGCTGAGCTGTGTCCACTACTCTCTGCTTTTAATGGTCTCAGGCCTTGCAGTTGTCATGCCAACCAGTGATCTATCTCAATAGTATGCATTTCTATGGAATGGTGTGATATTTCTACACTAATACTACTAAGGTAACACTTGTTGAGATATTCCCAATACTTTTTTCAAATTTCTTCCTTCACCTGCAAGTCATTTGGTGTCATCTACTGTATCCAATGCTCACTGTGTGCTCTCCTCTACACTGGTGAGACATGACATAGATTGGGGTTTGTTTCAGCGAGCACCTTCCCTCTGTCCAACAAAAGAGGTGGGATCTCCCATTGTCCACCTATTTTAATTCAACTTCCCATTCCCTTTCAAACATGTTATCTCTTTCAAACATCTTACTGCCATGGTGACGCCACACTCAGGTTAGAGGAGCAACACCTCCAACCTGGTGGCATGAACTTCAATTTATCTAACTTCAGGTAATTTCTTTCCTCTCCTCCTTCTCTCGCTTTCATTCTCTATTCTGGTTTCCCTCTCACTCCTTCTCTTCTCCTCACCTTCCCATCACCTCCCTCTGGTGTCCCCTTTCCTTCCCTTTCTCCCATGAGCTATTCTCCTCTCCTATCAGATTCCCTCTTCTTCAGCCCTGTCCCTCTTCCACCTATCACCTTCCAGCATCATCCCCCACCCCCTCCCCCTCCCAGACATCCACCTTTTCTCTCACATGGTTTTCCCTCTTACATACCACCCTTGCCCAATCTTGTTATTCTTCTTTCTGCCAACCTTCCTCAGCCCAAAACTTCGATAGTTTATTCCCTTCCATGGATGCTGCCTGTCTTGCTGAGTTCCTCCAGCATTTTGAGTGTGCTGCTCTTTGTCTCATGTCTGAAGTTTTATCTGTTAAGACACTAGTTTAAATGCACACCATGCCCCACCATGATTCAAAGCTGAGGCTGTGAGGAATCATATGGGACCTTCAGGCTGCAGATGCAGATGATGTATGACATCTAGCAAGTGAATGGCTTTAGAAACCTTTCATATTTGGGCATGAAACCATTACAGAACTTGTGACAAGTGTGTACAGTGTTTGTTCTGTTTACAAGTTGCAACTATTATGTGTGTGTATTTCTTTTTAATTCTCTGTTAGATCCTTTGCTAGTCTGACCTCAGTGCTTGGAAAGATGTTGGAATCGATTGCTAAGGATGTGGTTTCAGGGTGCTTGGAGGTGCATGATAAAATAGGCCGTAGTCAGCATGGTTTCCTTCAGGGAAAATCTCGCCTGACAAACCTGTTGGAATTCTTTGAAGAAATAACAAGCAGGAAAGATTGTTGTGTTCTTGGATTTTCAGAAGAACCTTTGACAAGGTGCGACACTTGAGGCTGCTTGGCAAGTTAAGAGCCCATGGTATTACAGGAAATATTCTAGCACGGATAAAGCATTGGCTGACTGGCAGTAGGCGAAGAGTGTGAATAAAGGGAGCCTCTTCTGGTTGGATGCTGGTGACTAGTGGTGTTGGGACCACTTCTTTTTACATTATATGTCAATGACGGATGATGGTATTGATGGCTTTGTTGCAAAGTTTGCAGATGAGACGAAGGTAGGTGGAGGGGCAGGTAGTCTTGAGGAAATAAAGAGAGGCTACTGAAGGACTTCGACAGATTAGGAGAATGGGCAAAGAAGTGGCAGGTGGAACACATGGTCAGGAAATGTACGGTCAGGCATTTTGGTAGAAGAAATAAAAGGGTAGACTATTTTCTAAATGGAGAGAAAATTCAAAAATCTGAGGTGTAAAGGGACTTGGTAGTCCTCATGCAGGATTGCCTAAAGTCAATTTTCAGGTTGAGTAAGTGGTGAGGAAGGCATATGCGATGATAGCATTCATTTTAAGAAGACGAGACTATAAAAGCAAAAATGTAATGTTGGGGTTTTATAAAGCACTGGTGAGGCCTCACTTGGAGTATTGTGAGCAGTTTTGAGCCCCTTATCTAAGAAAGGATGTGCTGATATTGGAGAGGGTTCAAAGGAGGTTCACAAAAATGATCACAAACAAGAGAAAATCTGCATATGCTGGAAATCCAAGCAACACACACAAAATGATTCTGAGATTGAAACATTTGCCATATGAGAAGCACTTGCTGGCTCTGGGCCTCTACTCAAGGGAATTCAGAAGAATGAGGGGTGATGTCATTGAAATCCATTGAATGGTGAAAGGTCTCAACTGAGTGGATGTGGAGAGTATGTTTCCTATGGTGGGGAACCTAAGCTCAGAGGACACAGCCTCCAACAGAGGGGCGGCCTTTTAGAACAGAGATTATGAGGAATGTCTTTAGCCAGAGTGGCAAATCTGTGGAATTCGTTGCCACAGGCAGCTGAGGAGGCCAAGTCATTGGGTATATTTAAGACAGTGATTGATAGATTCTTGTTTAGTCAGGGCATGAATGGTTATAGGGAGAAGGCAGGACTCTGAGGCTAAGAAGCAAAATGGATCGGCCATGTTGAAATGGTGGAGAAGACTCGATGGACCAAATGGACTAATTCTGCTCCTATATCATATGTTCTTATGGTCTTAAGCCACCTATAGTTTATCATGAAATGTCATAGAGTGATATATTGGAAGAACACCTCAAAATCCATTTTTAGTATTTAAAGATGATTAAAGCAAACGAAAAAGAAATGCATTAACTATTTTACATGTTTAATATCATTCTTACCAAACACATATATATACAAACACATCCCTCCCCCCCACCTCTCAAACACATACATTCTGTATATTGGAAATAATTTTCCACATGTACCTGTTCCCATCCCTCTTCATCACAACCCACCAATGTACTCAATCCTTCCTCCCTCGATATTTATCAAGGTTCTACAGTAGTGAGCCTGGGATCAGGGTGACTCCCAATCCTGACAAAGGGTCTTGTCTTGACTGTTCATTTCCCTTGATGGGTACTGCCTGAGCCGCTGAGTTCCTCCAATACTTTGTGTGTATTGAAAGTCAGCAAAAACGGAGCCTCGATAAACTAATTATATGCATTTCTGATAAATTTAGAAAGCTAAACTGCACAGATTTTAATTTAATTGAAATGATTTAAATTTCTTTCTCAACACAATACAGGTCCTTCGACTTACAATATTGTGCCAATCTTTTAACCTACTTCAAGATCAATCTAACTCTTCCCTCCAACACAGCCCTCAATTTTTCATTCATCCATGTTCCTATCTAAGAGTCTCTTAAATGCCCCTAGTGTATCTGCCTCTATTACCACCCTGGCAACACATTCCAGCCACAAACTGTTCCAGCTGCTACCATCTGGGAAATGGTACCGCAGCATAAAAGCCGGGACCAACAGGCTCCGGGACAGCTTCCTCCAGCAGGCCATCAGACTGATTAATTCCTGCTGATGCTGCTGTATTTCTATGTTATATTGACTATCCTGTGGTACATAATATTCATTATAAATTACTATCATTACACATTGCACATTTGAACAGAGACGTAACATAAAGATTTTTACTCCTCATGTATTTGAAGGATGTAAGTAATAAAGTCAATTCAATTCAGATTAGTTTCAGAATCCAGAATTCCATGCACCTACAACTTTCTATGTTAAAAAAACCCACCTCTGACATACCCTCTATACTTCCCTCCAAAAACCCCTAAAAATTTTGCCCCCTCATACTAGCCATTTTCACGCTGGGAAAAGTTTCAGACTGTCCACTCAATCTATGCCTCTTATCACTTTGTTAAATTTTAAAGGCATCCGTTAGTCTTGCGAGACTCTCCAGGGCGCAGGCCCGGCCAAGGTTGTATGGAAGAACAGCAGTTGCCCACGCTGCAAGTCTCCCCTCTCCACGACACTGATGTTGTCCAAGGGAAGGGCAAGGGCCGATACAGCTTGGCACCGGTGTCGTCACAGAGCACTGTGTGGTTAAGTGCCTTGCTCAAGGACACAACACGCTGCTTCAGCTGGGGCTCGAACTCACGACCTTCAGATTGCTAGTCGAATGCCTTAACCACTTGGCCACGTGGCCACACTATCACTTTGTACAACTTATAGAAAGGGTACAGAGGCCGGCTGGTGGCGCAATGGCATCAGTGCCGGACTCCGGACGAAGGCTCACGGTTTCGAATCCAAGTCGGGCCACTCCCCGAGCATGCTTTCCATCCGTGCTGGGTTGAGCATCAAAGTGTCGAGTCAGGAACGTTCATATCATGACCCAGCTACTCCAAAAGGAGACCAATCCTGACACCACGCGCCAGACAAGAATGGTTGACTGTCTGGTGCGACACACTAAAAAAAACAGAGGGGATTTACAAGGATGTTGCCTGGATTTGGGAGCATGCTTTATGAGAATAGGTTGAGTGAACTCAGCTTTTTCTCCATGGAGTGACGGAGAATGAGAGGTGACCTGATAGAGGTGTATAAGATGATGAGAGGCATTGATCATGTAGATAGTCAGAGGCTTTTTCCCAGGGCTGAAATGTCTAACACAAGAGCGCACAGTTTTAAGGTGCTTGGAAGTAGCAACAGAGGAGATGTCAGGGGTAAATTTTTACACAGAGAGTGGGGAGTGCGTGGAATGGGCTGCCAGCAACAGCGGTGGAGGAGGAAGCGATACGGTCTTTTAAGAGTCTCCTGGATAGGTACATGGAGCTTAGAAAAATAGAGGGTTATGGGTAACCCTAGGTAATTTCTAAAGTACATGTTCAGCACAACATTGTGGGCCAAATGGCCTGTATTGTGCTGTAGGTTTTCTATGTTTCTATGTAACTCTTTAAAGTCCCCTGTCATCTTCCTTCTCTTCAAAGAAAAACGCAAACTTGCTCAGCCTATCCTCATAAGGACGTGAAATCTCACTGCTTAGATTCCATCAGCTGTGAAGCTCTGTTATGACGCTTGGCGCTGACCGCAAGGATGGCCATCATTACTGGGTGTTCTGGAGACAAGTGAAGAATATTCCCATCCTCAAGGTCAGCTCATACCTCATTAATTATTCACGTGTTGGTGAGTCATCAATAAAATTGCCACCCGAGGGCTGAAGGGCTTTAGAAGGTTATGGGCCAAACTCAGGCAAATGGGACTAGATTAGATGGGCGTTTTAGTTGTTGTAGACCAGTTGGGCTGATGTGTGCTTTTCCATGCTGTATTATTCTACAATTGAGTTTGCAACACCAACTTGTTGCCAGTCAGTCAGCATACCCAGTAACCAGGGGATTACTTGATCTGAAAGGGAATCTGATCATCCCTCTCCCAAAGATATTCACTGGAAAGTTGTTTGCCCAATAGGTCTGACCTCTCACCAATTAAGAGCACCATGGCCGGCTCTGAGGCTTGACAGGGAAAGATAAAGTCAGGCAGTGCTGTACTTATAGGGGACTCGGCAGTTGGAGGGACAGAAAGGAGACTCTGGGGTCACAAAAGAGATATCAGGATGGTGTGTTGCCTCCTGGATGCTATGGTCCAGGATGTATGAGAGCAGTTGTAGGATATTCTCAAGGGAAAAGGGATCAGCCAGAGGTCGTGGTGCATATTGGCACCAATGACTTCGGCAGAAAAGGGGAAGTGGTCCCATGCAGTGAAAGTATAGAGCTAGGAAAGAGGTTGAAGTGAAAGACCTTCAAGGTTTCAATCTCCAGATTACTCCCTGCGCTGTAGGCTAGGGCAAATAGCAATGGGGTGACAGGTTTAAATTCACAACTTTAACTAATTGCATAGGTAAAGCAGCTCCCATTAACGAGGTTAAATAAAACTGTTTTACAACTTTCAGTTCCAGGTCTACCCAAATTGGCCGATCACTCTTATCAACCCAGTATAACCAAAAAGACATGTATCGCACATTAACAGCCCAATAATACATTCTTAGATTAGGCAAAGCAAGACCTCCATCCTTTTTCAATTTTTGTAAGTGACATTTACTAATTCTTGGTCTTTTATTATTCCAAATAAAAGATAAAATAATAGAATCAACCTGATTAAAAAACTTCCTAGCCAAAAAAACAGGAATATTCTGAAATAAATATAAAAATTTTGGTAAAATCATCATTTTAACTATATGAATACGACCAACAAGTGAAAATGTAAGTGGACTCCATCTACTAAATAAATACTTCATAGAGTCTACTAAAGGAACAAAATTGGCTTTATAATGATCCTTAAATTTTTTTTGTAATTATAATACCTAAATGTCTAAAAGAGTCTGAAACTTTAAAAGGAGTATTATCATATATAGAGACAGAATCATTTAAAGGAAACAATTCACTTTTACTAAAATTTATTTTATATCCTGAAAAACCTCCAAATTCATTAAATAATTTTAGCAAGGCAGGAATAGATTAATCAGGGTTAGATATATAAACCAATAAATCATCAGCGTAAAGAGAGATCTTATGTATGGTCTCATTCACAAAAATCCCATGGACATTTTTAGCCTCACGAAGAGCAATAGCAAGGGGTTCTAATATTAAATTAAACAACAAAGGACTTAATGAACAGCCTTGCCTTGTCCCCCATGTTAGCTAAAGTTGCTAATTTAAACCTATATTCTGTGATTAAGTACTCTTTACAAATTTAGCTCCAGTTCCGCAATTTTTGATTTTAAAAAAATTAAACTTTGTAGTTTAATTTATCAAAATTACTTTTTTAAGCCTTTTTTGAATGATCCAATTTTTTTACTTTGGAAAAATAAAGGTATTAATTCTTTTTTGGATTTATTTAAAGAAGATAGATTGATGTCTTTTGAACAATTAATTGATAAATATTCTCTTTCATACTCACACTTTCTGCAATACCTCCAAGTTAGACATTTTTTACACAAATATTTAAGTAATTTTCCTTTCATATTGGAGGCTGACCTGTTAGATACTATTACGAATATGATTCCTTCGATCAAGAGTTCTATTGGAAGAATTTATAATTTATTATTACAATGGGATAAGCGTCCTTTATCTAAGATTAAACAGTATTGGGAAAAGGAACTTTATTTGACGTTTATGATGGAGGATTGGATGCAGATTTTGAAGTTGGTTAACTCTTCTTCAATTTGTGCTAGCCATTCATTGATTCAATTTAAAATTGTACATCGTTATCATTTGACGAAGGAGAGACTTTCTAAAATCTTCTCTAATGTTGGTAGTCATTGTGATAGATGTAAAACTAAGAGAGCTACACTGACACATATGTTTTGGTCTTGTTCTATATTGGAACAGTTAGAGAAGTCAGTTTTTTCAACAATTTCTAAAGCACTTAAAATTAATCTACAACCTAATAAATTAACTGTGCTTTTTGGAATAATTCCTCAAAATATTCATGGTATTTCTGTGTCTGACCAACATGTTATTGCATTTGTTACATTCATAGCTGGGAGGGCCATTTTGTTGAAGTGGAAGGATACATCAGCTCCCACTTTGTCACAATGGTTCTCTCAAATGATGCTATGTCTTAGTTTGGAGAAAATTAGAAGTCAAACCTTTGAACCTTTATTTGATTTTGAGAAAAGATGGGGCTCATTTGCTCGTTATTATCATTTGAGCTAATTGATATAATTTTTCCACGATCTAATTGTAAATTTTTCGTATATTTTCTTTTCTTGCTGGCGATTTGATACTTATTTTTAGAAGCTTTTTGTATGATGCATGACTCCAGGGTTGTACACCTAATGGGTTCTTTTTTTTCTCACTTTTCTTGTTAGTAGGTTTTTTTTGTTATCACAATTTTTTTTTCAATCTTTAAGATTATATCTTTTTTGACACATGGTAAGTGTTGTTACTTCAATGTACTCGGTTTTTTTTGTATAATATAACAATAAAGAGATTTAAAAAGAAGAGGAATGGGGTGACAGCACAGATGAACGAGTGGCTGAGGAGATGGTGCATGGACAGGTTTCAAGTTCTTGGATCATTGGAACTTTTTCTGGGGGAGGACTGTCCTATACAAGAGGGGCAGGTTGCACCTGAACTGGTGGGGTATCAATATCCTGGCTGGAGAGGTGCGGGGTGGGGGGCGGAGGGGAGATGTTTGCTGATGCTGCTTGGGAGAGTTAAATTAGTTTCACATGAGATGGGTATTGGAGTCTCAGGTCAATAAGGGAAGGATTAGACTGGAAGGTAGATGTCAGGAAAAGTACTGAAAGGCAAAACTGAAATATGATGGGTCGGATAGTTTGAAGTGTCTATATTTTAATGATACAAGGTATTTAAGAGACAAGCTGAAACAGGCAAAGAACAATGTGGTTTTGTGAAAGACAAACGTACAAGAAATGCAATATTGATGTTAAGGATTCTATCAGAAAGAGCTATTCAAGTGCAAAAAGATTTGTTAGTTTGTTTTATCGACTACACAAAAACATTTGATAAAGTGAGGCATATTACAGAAAACTCTAGATCTAGATTCGAAAGACCTCCGCCTAATCAGAAATCTGTACTGGGAACAAACTGCCACTGTAAGAGTAGATGAAGAAGTGAGTCAGTTTATGAAAATCAAGAGAGGCGTTAGACAAGGGTGTGTTTTCTCCCCTGATTTATTTACTGTGTACAGTGAAACAATATTACAAAAAATAAGAGACATCTTGGGAATCAAAGTTGGTGGTGTAAACATCAATAAATTCAGATATGCAGATGACACTGTTAATTGCAAGTACGGAGGAAGAACTACGAAACTTAGTTGATGAAGAAAGTGCAAAAATGGGTCTATCTATCAATTGCAAAAAGACAGAATGTATGGTGATATCCAAAAAGAAGGAGAATCCTATCTGCAGGCTGAGAATAAACAGGGAAGACATAAAACAAGTACAGAACTTTTGCTACTTAGGAAGCTGGGTGACATCAGATGGCAGGTGTGACTTGAACATTAAAAGAAGAATAGGGATGGCAAACGACACTCTTACAAGAATGAAGAGTATACTGACCAATAGTAAACTAGGCATGACAATCCATCTCAGAGTACTGAAATGTTACTTTTATCCAGTTATATTATATGGCTCAGAATGTTGGACAATATCTAGTAACATGAGGAAACGAATTGTAGCAGCAGAAATGTGGTTTTTGAGGATGATGCAAAGAATATCATGGATGAAACGAATATCTAACGAGGATGTCATGAACAGAGCAAACACAAAAAGAGAAATAATGTATGAGATCATGAAAAGGCAACGTAACTTCATTGGGCATGTGATTAGAAAAGAGGAGTTAGAATGCATGGTAATTATGGGAAAGATTGAAGAGAAGAAAGCAAGAGGAAGGCAAAGACAAATGATGATGGAGACAGCAGCCAGAGAACTGGAAATGAATACCAATGAATTAATCCACTTGACCCGAAACAGGAGTGTGAGGGCCATGGCAGTCAAAGCTAAAACTGGGCATGGCACCTGATGATGATGATGATATTTTAATGCTGAGAGTATTATGGGTAAGGGTGATGAACATAGAGCATGGATCAGTACGTGGAACTATGATGCTGTAGCCACTACTGAAACTTGGTTGAGAGAGGGCAGATTAATGTACCAGGGTGATTAATGTACCAAGTTTTCCAAGTTTTAGAAAAGACAGAGGAGAAGGTAAAAGGGTGGGGGAGGGGAGTTGCACTACAAATCAGGGCAATATCACAGCTGCACTCAGAGGAGATGTAATGGAGGGGTCAGACACAAAGTCCATTTGGGTGGAACTCAGGAACAGGAAGGGTGCAATCACACTGAGGGGATTGTACTACAGACCCCAAATAGCCACTGAGACACTGAGGAGCAAATATGTAATCAGTTAAAGGCGGTGTGTAAACACAATAGGTTTGTTGTCATGTGGGATTTCAACCTCCCTAATATAAGTTGGGATCTTCTTAGTGTAAGGGCTTTAGATGGGGAAGAATTTATTAAGTGCATCCTGGAATATTTCTTAAATCAATATGTCGATGGTCCAATGAGCGCGGGGGCCGTACTGGATCTGATGTTGGCCAGGTGCCTGACCTTTCAGTGGGTGAAGTATTAGGGAACAGTGACCACAACTCCTTCATTTTCAGGATAGCTATAGATAAAAATAGGTATGGTCCTTGTGGAAGAGTTTTAAATTGGAGTAGGACAAACTACAAGAGCATTAGGCAGGATCCAAGAAGTGTTAATTGGGAACACCTTTTCTCTGGCAAGTCCACATCAGACATGTAGAGAGTGTTTAAAGATCAATTGCGCAGAGTACAGGAAAGGTATGTTCCTGTTTGAAGGAAGGATGGGGATGGAAAGATAAGAGACCCTTGGAAGTCCATTGAAGTGATGAATTTAGTCAAAAAGAAAAAGGAAAAGTATGCAAAGCTTTGGAAGTTAGAATCAAACAATCATATGAGGAGTAAACGCCATAAAAGAACTAAAGAAGGGAATAACGAAAGCCGGGGTCAGGGGGCATGGAAATTCCTTGGCAAGTAGTATTAAGGTGAACCCAGAGTTTTCTATACATACATCAAGAGCAAGAGGGTAACTAGGGAGAGGGAAAGACCACTCAAGGATAAAGGCGGGGGAGGGGTAACATTTGTTTGGATGCAGAGAACGTGAGTGAGGTCCTCAATGAGTACTTTGTTTCAGTATTAACCAACTCAAAGGATATGGAGGATCAGGAGATCAGTCCTGAGCGCATAAATATGTTAGGGCATTTAGAGGTCAAGGAGGAGGAAGTGCTGGGCCTCCTAATAAGTATTAATGTGGATAAGTCCCCAAAAGCTGATGAGATTTACCCCAGGTTATTGAAGGAGGCAAAAGACGAGATTTCTGGGCCCTTAATGAGTATCTTTGTGTCCTCTTTGGTCACAGGCGAGGTCCTGGAGGACTGACAAGTGGCTAATGTTGTACCTCTATTGAAGAAGGGAACCAGGGAAACTATAGTCCAGTGAGTCTCACATCAGTTGTAGAGAAACTGCTGGAGAAAAGTCTTAAGGATAGGATAAATGAGCGTTTGGAAACCCATGGCCTAATTAGGGAGAGGCAGCATAGCTTTGTGTGGGGCAGATTATGCCTTACCAACTTGATTGAGTTTTTTTGACAAGGTGACGAGAGAGATTGATGAGAGTAGGACAGCAGATGTTGTCTACATTAATTTTACTGAGGCGTTTGACAAAGTCCCTCGTGGGAGCTAATCCAGAAGATTAAGATGCATGGGATTTGCGGCAATTTGGCTGTTTGGATTCAGAGCTGGCTTGTGAATAGAAGACAGAGGGTAGTGGTTGAAGGGCCATTCGAGCTGGGGAAATGTAATTAGTGGAGTTCCACAGGGGTCTGTGCTGGAACCTCTGCTGTTTGTGACGTATATAAATGGCCTGGATGAAAATGTAGATGGGTGGGTTAGTAAATCTGCAGATGATACCAAGATTGTTAGAATTGTGGATAGAGTAGAAGACTGGCAAAGAATACAGTGCAATAGAGATCAGTTGCAGAAAAATGGCAGACAGAGTTTAACCCAGATAAATGTGAGGTGTTGCACCTCGATATGGGAAATGCAAGGAGGCAGTACACTGTTAAGGGCAAGATTCTTAACAGTGTTACTGAACAGAGGGATCTTGGGATCCAAGTTCAAAGCTCCTTTAAAGTGGCCACACAGGTCGATAAGGTGGTTAAGAAGGCTTATGGAATGCTTGCTATTATTAGTTGAGGCAATGAGTTGAAAAGTCAGGTGGCAATGTTGCAACTTTATAAAACTCTGGTCGCGCAACATCTTGAGAATTGCATACAGTTCTGGTCACCCCACTACAGGAAGGATGTTGAGACTTTGGAGAGGGTGCAGAAGAGGTTTATCAGGATGTTGCCTTGTTTAGAGGGCACGTGCTATCATGAGAGGCTGGATAAACTTGGGTTGTTTTCTCAAGAGGACAGATCTGATAGAGGTTTACAAGAATATGAAAAGCACAGATACAGTAGAACGAGAGCATCTGTTTCTCAGGGTGGAAATATCTAATACTAGAGAGCATGCATTGAAAATGAGAGGGGGTAGTTCAAGGGGGATGTGAGGGGTAAATTTTTACTCAGAGTGTTGTGGATGCCTGGAATGCCTTGTCTGGTATGGTGACCGAGGCAAATACAGTAGAGGCTTTGAAGAGACACTTGGACAGGCACATGGATGTAAGGAAGATGGAGGGATATGGACATTGTGTAGGTAGGAGGGATTAGTGTTTGGTTGTTTCTGATTTGCTTTTTAGCTGGTTCAGCACAACATTGTGGGCCAAATGGCCTGTTCCTGTGCTATACTCTGCTACGTTTTGTATTCTAATGAGATTTGAACAGCACGATGATTCAGCATAACTATAACACACAGGGTGGACATAGGACATATCTCACAATGCAGAAAATTCTGCACTGCAGCTGGAAAATTTGTGCCTGTCTTTTTGTGGACATCCAATGATATCTGAATTTCAAGTGACACCTCCCAGTTCATGTCCCAAACCTGAGTTTCCTCAGTTATTACATGGATATGTCCTCTGCATTGGAAAGGACCTTCAAAAGCTAATTTCAAACCCTCTAGCAGTCTGCGATTGATTAAATTTCGTTGCATACAAGGACTTCTATAAAGCTCCCTCAGTCCACTGCCAGAGCAGACTACATTTTCACTCCAAACCAGCCATCCTATAACCTCTTGAAGTAATTTCCAATTAATGTCAAAATAGAAAGAATGACGTGCTGTGGGCTGCTGTAACAGAATTAAAGACTGTAAAACTACTTTCACGTTGGATCCTTAGGGTCAGCAAACACAAGAGACTTTGATCCCATCTGTCTGAATCCGATTCAAACCCAGACCTGGGGCCTAACATTTCAACATCCAGATGCTGCCCGGACCTTTCATCTGTGGAAGCCCAGACAAGTGAAAAACAATCCAAGTGTCTTTGCTGTTGAAGTCGATGCTGCTTCTTATTACCTCACAACAAATATTTTGATTTTAGGTTAGTTAACAGAATAAAGCAATTTGGCCAGTGATTATTGTCAGTTTGCCAGATAATCACAGTGCATGGGCCAGAAAATTGCATATAAGGAAATTAGTTTGATTGCGCGGCAAGAACTGGCTTATAAATACAGCAATTCATAAAGATGCATTAATCATTAATATTGCAGAACCTTTAATTTTCAGTATGCCAATTCCTTTAAGTTCCATCAATCGATTTTAATGCAATTGATATAAGCTGCTGATGTGTATTATTGACAGCATGGGGAAGTGGAGATTGATACAAAGGGTATTGTCTTCAGGGAGCTTTTAATGTTCTCTGCTGAAAACCACAATGCACTATTAATCTTTGGGTAATATTCTTTATTGTTTATTTTGCTCAGGCATTGTTTCAAGTCAGCAAAGCGCGGCTTATGGAGAATAAATTTCATTTACGTTAAAGTGAGCCGTTATTGGACACATCTATCCATGTAATGAAGTGTTGGAATTAGCTGTCTCCTTGCCAAAATAAGTCAATTTCAGAACACAAAATCTGCATTTGTGTGAAACGCAATGAACAGTACACTTTGGGATTAAAGCCAGCGGGATTAAATTGCAGCAAATGAGGTGAATCCACCTCAAGGGCAATAGTCTCACACTCACTTGGGTTTCATCTGGGCTAAAGGACGTTGGAAATAAGGATAACCAATCATTCTTTCATCAACCTTGGTCTTCTGGCTACAGTTTGCAAAAGCACCACTGAGGAGGAATTCTTTTAGCCAGAGTGTTGTGAATCTATGGAAATCATTGCCACCATTGGCTGTGGAGACCAATCTTTGGGTATATTTAAAGCAGAGGTTGTTAAGTACCTAATTAGTAGGGCATCAAGGGTTACAGGGAGAGGCAGGAGAATGGGGTGGCGGGGGAAAATAAATCAGCTATTTAAAATACCACTGCTCTTGAGTAGAAAATGCTACAGAAAGTAGTGGATAACCCCAGTCTATCAAGGGTAAAGCCCTCCCTACCGTTGAGCATTGCTGCAGGAAAGTAGCATGCATCATCAGGGACCCCCACCACCTAGGTCTTGCTCTCTTCTCACTGCTGCCATCAGGAAGAAGGTTCAGGAGCCTCAGGCCTCACACCACCAGGTTCAGGAATAGTTATTACCCCTCTAACATCCAACTCTTGAACCAGAGGGGATAACCTCACTCAGATTCACTTGCCCCCATTATCAAACTGTTCTCACACCCTGTGGACTCACTTTCAAGGAATCTTCATCTCATGTTCTCAATATTTATTGATTATTTATTTATTATTATTATTTTTGATTTCTTCTGTATTTGCACAGTTTGTTGTTATTTGCCCATTGGTTGTTTGTCCACCCTGTTGGTTGTGGACTTTCATTGATTCTGTTACAGTTCTTCGATTTACTGAGTACGACCACAAGAAAACGAATTTCAGGGCCATATGTACTTTCATAATAAATTTACTTTAACTTTGAACTAATGAAAAAGCTGAGATACCATGTTCTTCCCACAGTATTGATAAGGGAGCCAAATAAACGAGTGTCTCTGACGCTGCCAAAGCTCTGCGCTGCTCCTAGCAGATTGCTTGGCTTAGTTATTTTTTTCACTAAATATTTATTTATTGCAATGCTGGAAATCTGAAACCAATGGTTTTTGGTCTCAAATGTTAACCCTCTTTCTTTCTCCACAGATGCTGACTGACCTGCTGAGTGTCTCTGAAATTTTCTGAGCAACGGCCACAAAATGCTGAAGGATCTCAACAGGTCAGGCAGCATCTGTGGGAAAGATTGAACAGTTAAGACCCTTCATTAGGACTGGAAAAGAAGGGGGAAGAAGCCAGAATACAAAGTTGAGGGGAGGGGGAGGTATACAAGCTAGAAGCTGATAGGTGAAGCATGTGGGTGGGTGGAGAGGGGGGATGAAGGAAGAAGCTAGGAGGTAAGAGGTGGAAAAGGTAAAAGGCTGAAGAAGGAGATATCTGATAGGAGAGAAAAGTGGACCGTTATAGAAAGGGAAGAAGGAGGGGCACTAGGGATAACTGACAGGCAGGTGAGGAGAAGAGAAGAGGTAAGAGGGGTTCAGAGTGAAGAAATTGAAGAAGAGGGGATGAGTGAGAGGGAGAATTACTGGAGGCTGGAGACATCAATGTTCATGCCATTCAGTTGGGGTCTACCCAGTGGAATATGAGGCGATGCTCCTCCAACCTGAGAGTGGTCTCATTGTGACAGTTGAGGAAGCCATGGGGTAACATGTCAGAATGGGAGTGGGGATTGGAATTAAAATGTTTGGCCACTGGTAGATCCTGTTTTTTTGCAGGTGGGGTGAATATGCTCAACAAAGCAGTTGCCCCAATTTATGTTGGGTCTCATCAAAGTAGAGGAGGCCACATCAGGAGGAGCAGCAGATACAGGAGTGTTGACTCACCTGGAAGGACTGCTTGAGGACCTGAATGAAGGTAAGGGAGAGGTATATGGGTAGTAGGAGTAGCATTTCTGTCGTTTGCAGGGATCTGTGCCAGGAGGGAGATTAGTGGAGAGGGATGAATGGACAAGGGAATCATGGAGGGAGCGATCCTTGCAGAAAGGGGACAGAGGAGATTTACCAGGGCGCTGCCTGGTTTAGAGAGTATGCATTTTGATCAGAGGTTAAGGGAGCTAGGGCTTTACTGTTTGGAGAGAAGGAAGATGAGAGGAGACATGATAGAGGTGTACAAGATAATAAGAAGAATAGACAGAGTGGATAGCCAGCGCCTCTTCCCCAGTGCACCACTGCTCAATACAAGAGGACATGGCTTCAAGGTAAGGGGTGGGAAGTTCAAGGGGGATATTAGAGGAAGGTTTTTTACTCAGAGAGTGGTTGGTGTGTGGAATGCACTGCCTGAGTCAGTGGTGGAGGCAGATACTCTAGTGAAGTTTAAGAGACTACTAGACAGGTATATGGAGGAATTTAAGGTGGGGGGTTATATGGGAGGTAGGGTTTGAGGGTCAGCACAACATTGTGGGCCGAAGGGCCTGTAATGTGCTGTACTAGTCTATGTTCTATGAAAGCAGAGTGTTGGGGGGGGGGTGGGAGGTAAAGATGTGTTTGATGGTAGGGTTCATGTTGAAGATGGCAGAAGTTTTTGTGGGAGGGTCCCATTGAAACTCCAACATTTTCTGTTCTTGTTTCAATGTATTTATCCAAACCAAGGGACTTGGGAGTGCTTGTGCATGAATCACAAGAAGTTGGCTTGCAGGTACAACAGGTTATTAAGAAGGCAAACGGAATGTTGGCCTTCATTGCTAGACAGATTGAATTCAAGAGCAGGGAAGTCATGCTGCAACTATACAGGGCACTGGTGAGGCTGCACCTGGAGTACTGTGTGCAGTTCTGGTCTCCTTACTTGAGGAAGGATATACTGGCTTTGGAGGCAGTGCAGAGGAGGTTTACCAGGTTGATGCCAGAGATGAAGGGGTTAACCTATGAGGAGAGATTGAGTCACCTGGGACTATAACTCTCTGGAATTCAGAAGAATGAGAGGGGATCTTATAAAAACATAAATAATTTTGAAAGGGATAGATAAGAGTAGGAAAGTTGTTTCCATCGGTAGGTGTGACTAGAACTAGGGGACATTGCCTCAAGATTCAGGGGAGAAGATTTAGGATGGAGATGAGGAGAAACTGTTTTTCCCAGAGAGTGGTGAATCTGTGGAATTCTCTGCCCAAGGAAGTAGTTGAGGCTTCTTCACTAAATATATTTAAGATACAGTTAGATAGATTTTTACATAGCAGAGGAATTAAGGGTTATGCGGAAAAGGCAGGTAGATGGAGCTGAGTTTATGGACAGATCCGCCATGATCCTATTGAATGGCAGGGCAGGCTTGATGGGCCGGATAGCCTACTCCTCCTATTTCTTATGTTCTTATGTAAGCCCTGGAAGTGGGAGAAACAGCACACTTCTGTGTGGGTGTAATATGCTGGCAGTTGGCCAGGGAACATTGGAAAGTAAAGAGTTTGTCTTTCTAAACTACGTTGCTGGGTAGAGGAAGTCTGGGGGATACATAATCAGTGGCCACTTTATTAGGTTCCTCCTGAATTGACAAGAGAGAAATTGTCATGGTAGAGGCAGATGCATTAGAGACGTTTATGAACTCTTAGATAGGCACATGGATGATAGAAAAATGGAGCACTACCTGTAAGGAAAGGGTTGGATTGATCTTACAGTAGGTTAAAAGCTCAGCACAACATCATGGGACGAAAGGCCTGTATTCTGCTGTTTTGTTCAATGGTCTATGTTCTGTTCTCATCATGAAGCTACTGGGTTGATCTTCAGGAGACAGTGCCTCAGGAAGGCGGTATACATCACAAAAGACACACACTATCTAGAACATGCCCTCTTCTCAGGACCACCATCACGGTGGAGGTACAGGAGCCTGAAGACCCACACCGAATGATTTAGGAACAGCTTCTTCCCCTGCACTATCAGATTTTTGATTAACACTACTTCATCATTCCTCTAGTTGGTACCATTCATTTATTTTGTAATTTATAGTCATTTTAACATCATTGCATTGCACTGCTGCTGCAAAATAACACATTTCACATCCTATAGGTTGGTGATCATAAACCTGATTTTGATTCTGATAGTTGAGACACGTAGCATATAAAAATTCTGATCGACATGGCAGCTTAATGTGTTCACCACCACCATCAAATTTTATTTGATTACTTTTTTTTTTACAACGCTTCTCAAATCTGGTAACTTTGTCACAGGGAAGGTCAAGGACAGTTAGTAAAGTGGAACATGTGTGCCTGTAGGTTCCCTTTCAAGCTGTATATTATCATGTCCCAGAGTAATATCACCATTATTTCCTCGTTGCTGGGTCAAAAACCCAAAACTCTCAATAGCACTGTGGGTACCTTCACTAGAAGGACCACAGTAATTCAAGAGGCAGCTTACCCACCTTCTCAAGGCCAACTTGGGATGGGCAATACCAAGTTTAAAAGTGACACCTATATCCCATAATCTTTTTAACTTTTATTTAGAGATACAGCATGGCAACAGGCAAAGAGCCCACACTGCCCAATTACACGCAATTAACCTATTGATCCATATGCCTTTTGGAATGTGTGAAGCAACTGGAGAACCCGGAGGAAATGCATGTGGTCATGGGGAGAATGTACAAACTCCGTACAGACAGCGGCAGAATTGAACGCGGATCACTGGCGCAGTAATAGCATTACACTAACTGCTACGCTACCATTGCTGCTGCACAAGACGTAAGCCACCAAAAACATAAATTGTTTTCTTTTGATTACGTAAAAGGGTGTAGATAGTCAGAAACATTTTAATGCATGGTCAATGCAAGATTTCTACCCGAAATGTCAACAGTTCCTTTACTCCCACAGATGCTGCTCAACCCGATGTGTTCGTCCAGCAGATGGTTGACGCTCCAGATTCCACATCTGCGGAGTCTTGTGTCTCCACTTCAATGCAGTTCTGTTTTGCTAGCATCTGAACAACTAGTCAGAATTGGAAAGAAAAGTGTTAAAGTAATTACCTCTTTCCAACATCATAAAATTGTCTGAAATCTCTTTACCCTGTGAATTATTTCTATGAAGCTTACAAAGTGCTCTTATGCAGTCTGGTGTGGCAGTCCTTCAACACCAACAGTACCATATTATGGCTAAAGTTATGTTTTGATCTGGAGGCTGGAGCCTTTTTGAGTCTTCATGTCCACACCCATCCATAAATCTTTTGCATTGCTAGACTAAAGTATCCCCCATCTTGAGGGGTGCATGCTATAAGGAGTACTCTTACAATTTTAGAATTGTAACTTGGTTTTAATTTTACTGTGGAATCCTAACACCAGTATCCCTCCTGATCCAGCTTATCCTACCTCTGTTCGTAGCAGATGCAATGACGCATACGATTGTAAACCAGTTTTATTCTGTTACTGACCCCCTACACTATTTAAGAAATAGGGTAGCAGTTTATAATCCGTTGTTTTTCTTGACTTGCAATAAAATTACTAATAGATAGAAAGGAATTAAAACAAATTCCTTAAGCCCAAGAGATAGCTGTTAATACAACTATATTTAAACATACTGCCTTTGAAAACCACCAAAGATATACCTTCAGTCTTTCATCTCAGTCTAATTACTTAATTTCTTCTTTGATATCTGTCTCTTCTTCTTGAAAAGGTCTATGGAATGGCCCACTCTTCATTTTGTCTCATGGCTACAAAAAAAAATTAAACACAGGCTTCCCATCATCTTGTCTTGTTTCAAATGGTTTTTCCATACATCTCATCTTCTTTCCTCTTTTGAATCTTGACAGATTTTTCATGTTGATTTGACCCAGTCCTATGGTTTCATTAGAATATATAGAATATATTGGTTGTCCGTTGTATCTAATGATGACAATTAGATGTTTGTATTTCTTCTTAGGTGAAGTCGAACCACACAAAGAAACTTCAGAGGGACTGAAAAAGTCCCGAAGAAGGGACTCGGCTCAAAATATTGACTGTTTACTCTTTTCCATAGATGCTGCCTGACCTGCCGAGTTCTTCCACCATACTGAGTGTGTTGCTTAAGAAACTACCAAAGTGGAAATGCCACTGCTCCAGGATAGTTCCACTTTCTCAACTTCAAAAGTCAAGGTTCAGTGATATGAATGGTCATTATGATGGGGTCCTTCTTGGTTGCAGTGGACTATCATGACATTTTTTTGTGCCTTGTCATGCGCTTCGCTCTCCACAAGGCTCTGCGGAACTGCATTCCTGGTCATGAGATCTCACTGTTGATATCATCTGCCCAGCCAGCCGGAGCTGACTTCACATGCTAGGGCAGGCAGGTCCTTATCTCAGCAGTTTATGAGACTCAGCACGATCCTCACCTGGTTTAGCCCACCTGTCAAAGGGGTATTGGGGTGTGGCGAGTGTAGAATGCTACTTGGAGCCACAGATGAGAACTGAGTATCTGGTGGGGACCAAAGGTTAGTGAGCTGCCTCAGAGTGGACATGACAAGTCCTTCACCGGAGGTGCTATCCCTCTATATATAGTCATGAAAATCAAACTCCTAGTGCTGCCTCTGAAGTTCATGTAATCAGAGGAGCAGACCTCCATCAGTGGGCTTTGGGTTGTTACTTGGGTATGCAAAGAATTTGCTATTCAAATGAAGACCCCACAAATTGCAAGAGAATACAGGGAGACCTTTGGGTGCTTGCCAATGTCTCTTCCCTTCCTACTCCACCACCTCCAGCATAGCTTCCTCCATTCCTAATGAGCAATATACTTTATTCTATGAAAGGAAACCACAAAAAAAAAATGGCACGATTATTGAGAGGCCCAGATATCATTCTCCAGTTTGGATTTCTAGTGAAAACCACAAGTGTTCTTAAGTTAAGTAATTCACATTGAAGTTGCATGGTGGTTGCTGGATCATTGGAATATTCAATGCAAACTCCCCAACTCACAGACACATTTTCATCCTGCACTGGTCACTCTTTATCTTTTATTGCTGCAGTTTCACATATTTATATGACTGCTTGTTTTATTATAATAATGCCAGTAACATTACACTGCCGTACTTAATCATGTACCTCACACTTCGTCAACCTGTCAATCTTCAGGACATGTCACTCCAGGACTCGTGATGCTATCATTTTGCATCTATATGTGCTGTGTGTCACTATATGTACTGTGTTTTCACAACTTTGGCCTCAGAAGAACATTCTTTCATTTTGCTATATACATGTGTATGGTTGAATGACAATAAACTCAGTTTGAAATCCCATTATGGAGTATGGAGAATTTATATTCAAGTTACTTTTCTGCTGATCATGCAGTCATCATCAGTATGAGGGCTCTTTACCCACCAACACACACAAAATGCTGGCGAACGCAGCAGGCCAGGCAGCATCTATAGGAAGAGGTACAGTCGACGTTTCGGGCTGAGACCCTTTGTCAGGACCCACCTTTAATTGACCCAATATTGAGGAGGTAGTTACAGTATCATTTACAGTAGTGGCTTGGAGTCAGGATAGGCAAAGATGGCAGATTTCCATCCTTGAAGAATGTAGTGGAACAAATGTGCTTGTAATAATTTAGTAATTTCATGATTGCTATTACTGTGATCAGTGCTTATTTCATTTTTGCAGATTAATGCAACTACTTGAATTTAAACTCCCCAGTTGTCAGATGCAGAATTTAATCAATGAATCAGAATGAGAATCAGATTTATTGTCATGAAATTTGTTGTTTTGCTGCTGTAGTATAGTGCAAGACATAAAATCCCTATAAATTACAAATAAATAAATAAATAGTGCAAAAGATAAATAATGAGGCTGTGTTCATGAGGTCTTATGGACTGTGAAGAGATCTCACGGTGGAGGGAAGAATATGTTCTTGAAGTATTGAGTGTGGGTCAATGTATTGGCTGCCAGCAACACCCACCAAGCTACTATAATTAAATAACACATGGAATTAAAAAACTAGTAAAATTAATGGTGATCTTGAAATGGCTGGATTGTCATTAAAGTCAATTTGGTCATTGTTATCCTGAAGGAAAAGAAACCTCCTCCCTACCTGTTCTGGCCTATAGGTAACCTCACAATGTGGTTGCTATTTAGCTGAAATGTCTTGGTGAGCCATAAGGGAACAATGAAAAATGATCAATAAATACTGCTTAGCATTTCATCCATCCATGAGACCTGCAGGGTAGGCAAGGTTATTGAGTAGGACACTGAAGGACATTCTTGAAGACTCCTGGCCAATTTTCAACATGGCTCCAATGGAGTGAACATCCAATGCCACAGTTTCTTTTACTTTCATCATCAGAGTCTTGTTTACCATGCAATGTTCCTGTGAGTGTCACACCTTCTCATACTTCAACAGCATCCCCTGGGACCATCACGTCACAGGCCGATATCAACAAAGCACACAGGAAAATACCGTGTCCAGTGATGAAAGTGCACCTTTGCACAATTAAAAGCAGCTTCAGCAAACAATATGCCTTGATATTAAAATTAATGTCCAAATTGTGTAACCGGTCAGAGCTTTTGGGAAGGAAAATGGCACCAATGAGATGGGACTTCCAAAGAGTTGGGCTTGTACTAATGGTCTGAAAGCTCACTTGTGTTACAGGTTTATATTTTATACTTTATTGTCGCCAAACAATTGGTACTAGAACGTACAATCATCACAGCGATATTTGATTCTGCGCTTCACACTCCCTGGATTACAAATATTAAATATTAAAGATATTAAAATAGTTAAAATTAGTAAATATTAAAAATTTAAATTATAAATCATAAATAGAAAATAGAAAAATGAGAAGTAAGGTAGTGCAAAAAAACCGAGAGGCAGGTCTGGATATTTGGAGGGTACGGCCCAGATTCAGGTCAGGATCCGTTCAGCAGTCTTATCACAGTTGGAAAGAAGCTGTTCCCAAATCGGGTTACCAGTAGTGTTACTGTGCACACTTGCTAAATTCATGAAACAATGCACTGCCTTTGAAGCCAGAATATTCTGTTTTGTACAAAGGCTTGAATATGTGTGAAAAGATCTTTCTAACACTGCAGGTACCAGACTGTGCAGAAATCATTCTTCCTGACCTCACAGACAATCCACAGGAATCAATTGATGCCTGCTAGTGTCTTGAAAATATCCATAAGAATGACTGGCCCTTTAATGGAAAACAAGAAAATATCATTGATATCTAACGTAGTTTATTAAGCACAAATATACAGCTTTCACTGGACTAATGCTCCGTTAAAAATCACAACTAAAATCCCATTTAATAAACGGAATATAACATCTGCTCTATTATAGCAGATCGATGAGACAGTATGTTTGGATGGACTGTCATTAGAGAGAAACAATATTTGAACTCTATGGTACACAAGGTGCTCATGCGGTGTCTTTAAAGGTGCAGGATAACTTATCCGGCCTTTAAACAACATCTTGGCACAGTAATGGGTTAAGATGCGGCAATCCTTTATGCACGCCGTGTACGAATATTCCGACAATGCTCCACCGGGAGGAGCGACACGGCTCCAACCGGTAAAGTTGCACGGTGCATGCTAATGTCCGGCTGGGCCCGGGAGAATACCTCTGCCCCACTCAGTGTAGGAAGACGAGACTTGGTTTAGAGTTTAAACCCGGAGAGATGGTTTTATTTTGGGAAGTTTGGCAATTTAAAATGTCAAGCATCGCCAGGAGACGCCCTCAATACAACCCGAAGAGTGCTGTCAACGGCGGGCAAGCGGAGAGTGACACCGAGTGACATTAACGGCACAAAGGCAGAGGTGGGGCTAAAAAATGACCAACAGTCTTGTGAAATCCAATTGAAAGCGCAAGTAACGAGGGCTTGAATAAATGGTGGGCGGAGAAGCAGGCAGTGTGGAATGCTGTTGCGTCTAGGGCTGGAAGGGTTAATATTAATTGGTGTTTTATTCGCTCGAGTTCTCATAAACTGGAAAAGTAAGCCGAATATCCATCTATAAATACAATATTTAGATAAGAGTTAAATATGATTTAATATTTACACAGGCGCCGTCCACGTTATAAATATTAGGCGAGGAAGAGTTGATATTTTTGTACAAATATTAAAAAAAATACTTCGTTTAAAATCACCTTTTAAGGAGTGAGTGTGCTAATGGTCTCTACGTATCGGAGATGTTAGAGCGGCGTGAAAGTGTTTCATTTATTTTAAATGTCCAACTCAATTATATTCACTCGAGCTTGGTTTCCGGGAAAAGAGAGAACTGATGGGTTGTCAGTATTTGAGCTGCTGGTGAGCAAAGCGGCGGCTATTCGTTCCAGGTAGTTCAGCTCACCAATTCCATTAATGCTGACCGGATTTCTTGCAGCGAGCGAGGCCACAGGGAGAGAGAAAAAAAAACTGGGCTCTGCTTCTTTAAGAATAAAGCGAGTCCCCCCCCCCAGGATAAATATATATATATATATATATATATATATTTAAAGCGGTAACCAGAATATATTCGATATAGGATGAAGGCTTTCATGTTGTCCTTCGTTGTCCTTTCAGCCTGAGGGGGAGAGAGAGAGAGAGAGGAGGGGGGAAATCTGCTGAAAGCCAGTCTACAGCGACGAAAGGGTTAAGCTGCTTGGAGACTGGGAGTGGGTTAATGGGTTGTGATCTAATAGTATCAGGCGTTGGTTTAGCGCCGGGATCAATGTGATTAAAGCTGTTGGAAGATGTGGATGTGCTGTATGGTGTTGAATTGGGAGGCTGATTGCAGAGCTGACTGTGGCGGTGGAGTGCTTTACCTGTCGACCTGCTTCCGACCTGCTGCTGCTGCCGCTGTCAGTGCTTTCTGTGTCCCAGCACACCTGGCCGTCTCCAGGGGCTGCACACACCCTCTGAATCTCTGATCCGGCTATTTTTCTTTGCACTCAAGAGAAGGGAAGAGAGGAGATCAGGTTTTAAGGACACGGCCAGCAAAGACATATCTTACAGCCCCAGCAGAAAGGGCTACCAAAGCAAGCTGGTTTGATCTCCAGTGCCTGTGGTAAACCAAGAGCTTTTTCTCTCTCTCTCCCTCCCTCTCCCTCTCTCTGTGTGGATGTTAACCTTCATATACAGTAACAAATTTTACATTACAGAAGACGGGGAAGTGCACAGGGATCATTGCAAGAAGGACAAAGCCTAGGGCATGTGGATCGTGGCAACCCTCTTACTCCACAGCATCCTGAATGGTGAGTTGGTTAATGAAATAGTCCCTTTGCACATTAAGGTTGTGGGATGACAGAGAATGTTTCTTTACGTTTCCTTCTACACAGTGATCAGCAGGAGACAGAAAATTGCACGGTAATCATTTAAAGTAGCTTACCCAGCAGAGTCAGACTGGTACTATCATACAACAAATGCAGGCATATATTTTGGCTTTCTTTGCTGATATCTATATGCCCAGTAATATATGCTGCAATTAATCAACATTATAAACATTCCCGTGGCGTTATGCACACGTCTCTGATGATTTTATATATGTGATCTCAGACAAAAGAGACAAATGAGAAGTGTGAACGCAGACCATTTAGAATGGTGTCTCTCTATATACGTACATATCCTTATATTTGTACATATGATATGTCCATCCATGCATTCAATACATTATTATGGATATAAAATGTTTAGCGGTGAGAAAGATAATATAGAGAAACTAAGATTGTGTCAGAAAAGGCAAAATTGAAGCAGCTTGAGATTAGCAAGATGTATATTTCTAGTTGGCTCTGATTAAGGAGGGAAGATTACCAAAGATATTTAAAAGGAAAATTAAAGAAATGCAACTTTGACAGGATTGGGCTGTGGGGATGAAAGAGGGCAGGATGTGGAAGAGTGGCTGTTTTTTTTGGAAAACTTGGTCACATCCATATTTTGAAAGGCAGAGATGATAATAGACAGGCATTTACGGCCGAGGTCCACTTCTGACTTCTTACTACAAGGCATGTTTGCTAGTTAAATTCAATGCTGTCGAGATGGATGAATGAGTGAAGGTAGCTGGCATGGAGGCTGGTTAGATAAATGACCCTCAATTTGCTTTGCAGCTGAAGTTTATTTTTGACTCCTGGAGCTTGTGAGCAAGATTTAAGTGTGAGACAGCATTGCTATTTATAGAATCCCGATCTTAAATGCATTGCATTTGAGTAAAGTCACCTCAATACTAAATGCCAACCCTCCAGAGCTTTCCAGTAACAGAAGAGTACACATGCACACCCACAACTAGAGGCTGCTCCTTTAAATGTCCAAATATTCTGCAAGGCTTTGGTTTCCAAAACCTGAATCTAAGGGGTTAAATGTTATTTTAATTTATTGTTCTCTCATAGCTGCATCCATGAAGGCAGAATGCAAACAATTTTTGACTGTTATATACCTATGAAACAAAATGACCCTTGATGCCTGCTGTGAATAGAACTGGATCATTTCGCTAACAAATTATTTCTGGAAACTGCTGGGTGATTCTTCTCCAAGTCTGTGTAGACAGGCATCAGACTGTGATAACTGATCAGTTTATTTAATAAGAATTGCCACCTCTGTTCCTGTGAACGGTCTTTTAAAAAATTTTGCTGCATTTATTTCAAATTCTCTCTCGAGAAAGATGTTATGTAAAAGCAAAATTGCTCCGTTTAAAAGCTGTCAGCTCTGATTGAAGTAGTTTGACTCTTCCTTGCTCACTTGCTGAGGCTCCCAACAGTTCCCCTCAAGTGATTATGCTAATTGGTGTTTGATCAAATGATTAAATTATAATTCGATTAATCCTGCGAGCTAAATGCTTCAAAGACATTTCCATGCTCCTCGCAGATTTTTTATTTTGCCCCTTTGTTTCTTACTTGGGCATAATTTTTAAACCATTGCAAACTAAATGCATTGCCACAAAATAAACCTACAGTTGGAGTGGCATTGGGTAAGGTTAAAATGAAAAACCGCAGAACAACATTTCAGGGTGGTGCAGGTTCATAGTTAAAGGCTGTTGAAGACTGTAGTGAAAGATGTTAAATTGATTGTCAGGTAATGATAGGATTCCATATGTTTTGAGCTTACTTTGAGCATTCATCACATCGTAATGACAGACAACCTAAATGACTTATGAAAAAGAATTCTAATTTTGGACTTATGAAAAATGGATTTTAAGCATTCTATTTGAAACAAATAGTGGAAAGGAGAGCATAAAACTGAGGCTGGAAAATGAGCCGGTTAATGGGAAAACTGGCAGTTATTTGTCACACTGTACAATCTGTCCTTTCTGTTATTTTTGAGTCTGCATTGGTGATGTTGGGTTTGCACGCTTTTTAGGTTGTGGATGAGGACAGAATTACAGGGCTGCTATTTGTAAATGCAAAGGTGAGAATGTGGTGCAGGCTGTGGTAGGGAGGCAATGCAGAAGAAGCCCCTCTTTCCCCTTCTCCAATCACCTGGCGTACTCATCTCCATGAGACCGGGGAGAGAAGATTGTAGGCAGGGTTCTTCTTGCAGCTTGATCGTATCTCCGCGTGGCACTTTTCAGAGCAGTATAGGCACAGACACGAAGCAGAAATGTCTGTCTGTCCCCTGTGTGGGTTTATTAAGGTGTGTAGACCTATATACGAGTGTGTGTTAAAGTACGGGTAAAGAGCAGTGGGGGGAGAAAATGGAGTGTGATAATAAAATGCTATTTATGAGGCTGTTTTACCTAGATAGCCACTTGTTTTTAATGTATTGTGTGGAGAATAAGATAGCTATTGATCCCATGAATATATTATGCTAATGTTATCTCAGTTCTTTGACAGCATATATTTCTAGTTAGATGTGGGAAACGGTTTCCTTGTAATATTAAATTGCCTGGCTCTGGCACTGGTGAACAATTTAAGATAGAAAGCCTTTTCTTTAAACAAATTGTATTTAATAGGTATCCAATTAAGTTTAACTTAGCAGCAAGCAGAGGCAAGGCTGAGTAAAATACATTTTTATGTCTGGAAGGAGGAGGCTGCTCACTGCTGCTTTCTGTTTCTCTCCTCCTGCCTCCCAGGAGAGTGTCAGGTTATGAATCTACCCAGTGCCAAAGAGAAGCGCCTGTTGCTTGGGGATAAATGAGCTGAATGTTTAGGGTTACAGTGGTGACTCCTAGTGTGTTGTATTGTCAAGGCAATACAGAAGGAGAGCTTGCAGAGCGTAGAAACCTTCGACGACCTGAATATTTCACTACAGTTTCTTCGCCATGCGCACAAAACAGTCTCAGATAATCTCTGATTCACACTCCCTTCACCATCCCCTCTCACCCCTTCCCAAAAAAACTGATGCCAGCTCATGAGAACTTGCTATCTACCACATCCCCTCCCCATAAACATTTTCAACAACAAGCAACAACAAATCTCATTAACAGTATTTATATAGCACCTTTTGGCATATTAAAAATTCCTAGGACTCTCACCCTTAAATATTGCTAAGCAAAATTGGGCCTTGAGGGGCAAGCAGTTTGATTGAGGAATTAGGAGTAAAGACGCTTCTTTAAATGGGTGTGAGAAGTAGAACTTTAGAATGGGAATTTTGCATGAGACCATTCAATATACTCGATCAGATTATTTCTGGTTCTTGGTAGGTAATCACATTGGTCCTATTCCTCTGCTCTGTCCTCCTTGCTGTAAGTTATACTCAGTGGCTACCGTATTAGGTATACCAGCTCATTAATGCAAATATCTAATCAGCCAATCATGTGGAAGCAACTCTATGTATAAAAGCATGTAGACATTCTCTAGAGGTTCAGGTATTGTTTAGATCAAGCATCAGAATGTGGGAAGAAATGTGACTTTGACTGTGGAGTGATTATTGGTGCCAGATGGGGTGGTTTGTGTATCTCAGAAACTGCTGATCTCCTGGGGTTTTCAGACATAAGTCTCTAGAGTTTACAGAAAATGATGCAAAAACTAAAAAAAAAAAAATCCAGTAGGCAGCAGTTCTTGGGGGGGGGGGGTGGAGAAACCTTTATTAATGAGAGAGATCAGAGGCAAATGGCTGGACTGGTTCAAGGAGATAGGAAGGCCACAGTAATTCAAATAACTATGTTACAACAGTGATGTGCAGAAGAGCATCTCTGTAACATGTTGAACATTGAAGTGGGCTACAGCAGCAGAAAACTGCAAACATCGAACATACGCTCAGTCACCTCTTTATTATGTACAGGAGGTACTTAATAAAGAGGTCACCGAGTGTATTTTCTCAAGAGTATACCCTATTCCCTTTGATTCTTTTTCCTCCATGCCTAGAAGACAATGAATTTCAGTTTGCAACAACCTACTAATCTCTGAATTCTGCAAATAAAGTTAGGATAAAGATTAGCTTCATTGGTTGTATGTGGATTGAAACACACAATGTTTCCATCGAGGATGTCCTGGGGCAGCCCACGAATGTTGACTTGCTTCCAGTGTAAACAATTTACTAACCTGAATTCATACGTCTTTGGAATGTGGGAAGAAACTGCTGCGCTTGGAGGAAACCCACAGGGTCATGGGGAGAAAGTACAAGCTCCTGAAGGGCAGCAGTGGGAATTGAATCCCTGTCTTACAAAGTTCAAAGTAAATTTATTATCAAAGTACATACATCTCGCCGCATACAACCATGAGATTCATTTTCTGGCAGGGACACTCAATAAATCCATAAGAGAATAATAACCATAATGGAATCTATGCAAGACTGCACCAGCTTGGGTGTTCAACCAGTGTACAAAAGACAACAGACTGTGAAAATACAGAAATACCGGGAACACGAGGTGAAGGGTCCTGAAAAGTGAGTCCATGGGTTGTGGGAGCATTTCATTGTTGGGGCTGTTTGGTTCAAGAGCCTGATGTTTGAGGGGTAAAAACTGATGGTGTGGATACTGAGGCTCCTGTACTTCCTGAAGGTGCAGCTGGCCCTGTAAAGTGTTCCATTAACCACTATGCCGCCGTACCCTACTTTAGAAAGAAGCCTAATCTTCAGGATCCCCTCATCTGGCTCTACAGTCCTGCATATTTTCCCCCCTTTTAAGTTCATATCCAGTTCCCTTTTAATACTTCATTTCAATTCACTTATTATCCTTTGAAACAGTGCAATTGAAATCATAGCAGCTTTGGTGAATGAAATAATTTGGCCTCATCTGTGTTTTATTTGCAAGGTATCTAAAACCTTTGAGCATTTCTTGGCAATTCATCTCCTAATTGAAACCATTTCCACCCCCCCCCCCATCACTATCAAGGGAGGGCATTTCACATGCAAAATCAAGCGGATGAAGTGGGGATCTTGAGTTCAAAGGCTAAAATTAATTTAAATAAGCTTGAGATTTAATCCTCTGATGGCAGGCAGGGAGATGAGGTGAATTGTCTAGTCCACCTTAAGAGGCCAAAATGTGGGATCATTTTCTTTGCTGGGGTGCAGTGCCCAGTCTCCCTTAAGGATGATAAGGATGTGTGACCCCTGCCTTTCTCCCGTGATGGCACAAATAACATGAGAAGAACTGACTAAGTCACTTTTGATCGTATTGCTATGGATACTTATTTTTCAGTGTCATTTGACAGCTGTTGTTCCAAACCAATGCAAAGATGATGTTAACATTGAGTTAACACAAATGTCACTCCCTGAGAATTTTCACAATCCTTTTCCTCAAGTTTGTAAAAACTGAACCAGGCCACAAAACCAGCTTCAGCCCTGATTAAATTAATCAGCAAATTGAGGATTTTGCTCTTTGTATCTATCTACTAGGAAGCTCCAAAATTAAGCTGCTTCCCTTCAGCTCTAGGAGACTAACAGGCTCATTAAAATGAAAAATAAATAATTAAAAAGAAACAGAGCTACTTTCTAAGTTGTAATATTTCTAGCAAATAGTTTAGTATCGTTTTTAAAAGTTATACAGCATTCTGCTCCTTCACACCAGCTTATTAACAAGTGGTGAATAAAGCCCAAATTAAATGTTTTTTTTTGTACAAACACCTAATTTTGGATGTATTGATAAAGATGAATGTCCCTGGCCTAAATTATAGCCAGGCCTTCATAGGTAAAATGAGATTTGGACTTAAAACTTCTGCTGTGTTGGATTGATTCATGGATGTTTTCCTCTGCCCTTTCCAATTACTAAAAATGAGTGAGCACAATCCTGAAGGGGAAATTAGTTTGTAAACAGAAGCAAATAGGGTCTAATTTGGTGGCTGGGTCACCAGTTGCATTTTGAATTGCCTCTGCTCCCCCAGGCATCTAAGGCTTTGGCTGTTTCTACCTCTGATGATGCTCCTTTTGCATTGCATGTTTGTAACCCTGGACAATTTGGGCTTTCAGACTCAATGAGATCAGTACAGATCAGTATATATACACTAATATATACACTTTTGCACAGGACTTTACTTGTTGATGTGGAGCGGAGAATGAATTTGCAAATCTGGTGCGAGCAAAGAATGTTGGGAATGGTGAGGGTGGAGCGTTGTGGGAATAGTGTGGAACAGGTGGCAGAGAAAGGGTACCAGCAGCAGAAGGTGACATGGGTGTAGATGCACCCGGCCCTTACACATCAGGCAAGGTCATTTGATTCCCAACAATTGGTTTATTGATCATTACAAAATGTCTCTCTGGTGCTTCCTGCTCCCTCCCCTCTCACTGCCCCCTTCCCACTCGCAGTCCACAATAGAGACCCATATCAGAATCAGGTTTATTATGTGAACACTCACAACTTGCTGGAGGAGCTCAGCAGGTCGGGCAGCATCCGTGAAAAAGATCAGTTGACATTTCGGGCCAGAACCCTTCGTCAGGATATCCCGAAAGCCCGAAACATCGACCGTTCCTTTCCACGGATGCTGCCCGACCTGCTGAGTTCCTCCAGCGTGTTGTGAGTGTTGCTTTGACCCCAGCATTTGCAGATTACTTTGTGTTTACAGGTTTATTATGTGTCATGAAATTTATTTTTTTAATTTGCGGCAACAGTACGGTGCAATACATAAAATTATGACAGGACTTGCAAAAGGCTTTGGTTCTTGAGACTTTTGCACAGTAGTGTAAAACTTAAACAAATTTATAAAAGCAGTATATCTAACCATTCCTAAGTCTCAAATCACATCGTCAACTGTCGACTTCTCTCTACTGGTGTGGCCTGACCTGTTGAGTACCTCGAGAAACTGTAGTCCCTTGCATCTCACTTACTAAATAATTTTAAAGTCAGATGAGGAAGCCAACCTTGAATGAAGTTTATCCAATTGCCTCATTCCATTAATAACAATTTAGTTGCATTCTCATTTCTGGAGATGTTGGCATTCTCCATGTGACCATCTGAGCCATTATTTCAAGGAACACACACAAAATGCCGGAGGATCTCAACAAATTGGGCAGCGTCAATGGAGGGGAATAACAGTTGATGTTTTGGGCTGAGATCCTTCATCAGGACTCCTGATGACCCTTTATCCAGACTTCATACCTACTGATAAGGGTTTTTGGACCAAAAGGTCAACAGTTTATTCTCCTCCAATGATGCTGCCTAAATTGCTGTGTTCCTTCAGTATTTTGTGTATTCCTCAAGATTTCCAGCAGTATCACTTGTGCTTATGATCCATTACTTCATTGGCAACCTATGGAAAAGGGCATCAGACCAAATGGAGAATATGTGGTTTTCTTGAAATTTCATTGACTTGCAGAGATCCTTGGGCAATTTTCAGCTCATAGATTTCAGAGAATTGACAAAATGGTTCTGGTGCAGCAGGAGACCACACTGCCCATTGCATTAATACTGGCTCCTGGTGTACATTTACGTCAATCCACACTTTTTCCACAGCCTGCAAATCATTCTCTTTTTAAGTGCCTATTCAAAGGTATTACTTGATTCTATTTTTACTGCAGGCAGTGGGAGTTTTGAGAATTTTTCATGTATTGTGCCTTTGGTTGATGCTGCCCCTAGTCTGTGCGATGTTACTGGGCTGCAGTGTGGTCACGTGGAAGATGAAGTGGACACGAGATTCTGCAGATGCTGGAGCTCCAGAGCAACACACACAAAAATGCTGGAGGAGCTCAGCAGGTCAGGCAGCAATGGAGGTGAATAAAGGGTGACGTTTTGAGCCGAGACCCTTCATCAAGGCTGGAAAGAAGCCAGAATAGGAAGACGGGGTGTGGGGAAGGAGTGCAAGTTAGAAGGTGATAGATGAAAGCAGGTGAGGGGAAAAGTGGGAGGGGACAGAGTGATAAGCTGAGAGATGAAAGGTGGAAAAGGTAAAGGACTGAAGAAGAAGGAATCTGAGATGGGTGGATGTAGGTGTCAAAGGGTTTGTTCTGGACTAGATACCTGTTGCATTGTGAACCTGGTCTGGAGCATTTGATTTGTTCCTTTCCATTGTTTAATGTTAAAATTATTTCCTGTCCTCTGAGAACTGCGGTCATTGTTACAATTACAATGTTTAAAAGGCATTTGGACAGGTACATGGACAAGAAAGGTTTAGGTTAAGTCTGTGGGCCAAACATTGACTAATGGAACTAGTTTGGTTAGGAATCTTGGTTAGCATGGGTGAGGTGGGCTGAAGGGCCTGATAACTCTGACTCTAAGCAGCTGTCATACTTTTTCATTCCCATGGATCTTTCATGTGCGCAGGAGAATGACTGTGAATTATTTTGCAATGAAGCGCTCTTGTAGTGTAGTTATAATGTAAGATGCATATTAGCCAATTTGTGCACAGCACATTTGCATAAGCAGTAATGCTATAATGAACAAATAATCTGATATTAGTGATTTTCATTTGAGGAATACACACCGAACATTCTGAGAGAAAAGACCTGGCTTCTCCTTGAATGTGATAAGGAATTTACTATTCCAATTATAGAAATTACTAGTTTAGCCTTCAACTTCACAGCATGAACATTGACTCTAACCTACAGTAATTTCTCCCTTCCATTTCTCTTTTTCTCCATTCCCCATTCTGGCTTCCCTCTTGCATCTTCTCCTATCCACACCTGCCTGTTACCTCCCTCTTGTACCTCTCCTCCTTCCCTTTCTCCCATGGTCACTCTCCTGTCCTATGGGATTCTTCAATCAGCTTTTTACCTTTTCTACCTATCACATCCCAGTTTCTTATTTCATCACCCCACCCTCTCACCTGGCTTCTCCAATCAGCTTCTAGCACGTACTCCTTCCCCTCCCCCCTCCCCCCCACCTTATTCTGGCTTCTTCCCCCTTCCTTTCCAGCCTTGAAATGTCGCCTGTCTATTTTTCTCCATAGCTAATGTCTGACCTTCTGAATTCCTCCAGAATTCTATCTAGATTTCTAGTGTCTGCAGAATCACTTGTGTTTACTGGTTTAGCACTCAGTTTAATGCGTCCTCCAGAAGATGGCGAATTGGACAGTGAGTGACAGTCTTGCATTGGAAGGACAGAAGGTGGAAACTTTGAGCTTGTTCGCTTCAATTGTTTGCATGACTTGTGTTATTTTTTCTTTCTCTTGTGCATTGTATGTTTGTCTTTTTTTTCTTTATTTGGGTTTCTTGCTTTGTGGCTACCTGTGAGCAAGCAAATCTCTAGGTCGTATAATTTATGCATTCTTTGATAATAAATGTACTTGAATCTTGTTTTGCCAACCCAAAGGGGAGCAATGATGCTTGTGCTAATCCTCTATACAAAGAAAAAGTAAATAAGATATCTGCCCTTGAATAACATCAAAAGTATGTTGGCATTTGATGCAGGCAATTTCTTTCTCTTCCTTTTCCTGGCTGGTAGTGAGAAACACACCTCCAGAGGCACCACAGTCTTGTCATAGGGTTTGGAGGCCTACGTGTTTCAATGACCCCATGTTGACTGGAGTCAGGGTCTTGGCTCTTGGTTGGGTCGCCCATGCCGAACAGGTCAAAGGGGAGAGGGCAGACTAAGAGCGGTCCATTGATTCTCCAGGTTCAGGGGTTCAGTTCAAGGCTAACAATCCCGGCTGGTCAAACAAAACTGTTACCAAAACAGCAATGAAGAATCCTCCTATATCTGAGTGCGGTGGTACTCCTGAGTCTCCATCCGGGACTTGCAGGGCGGCCAGTAAACCGAGAGGAAGCTACTGACAAGATGAAAGAAGCCGTGAACGCCACCAGAGATGGAGGACCTTCATTTCTGCCCTAATCACCAGTGGCATAATGGCAAAAAAAGAAAGCAGGAAGCATACTGAGTTCAATTATCGTGACATGTTTTACCAGATGGTGACACGCTATCAATTGCTCAGGCTGCAAGATACGAGAGAAACAGGAAGCTAAGAACTATATCAACACACACAATGTTGGAGGAACTTAGGCTTTGGTTGCATGTAATGCAAGGAAGGCCATGCTAGGCAGTAAAGGAACTGAAGTGTCCGTTGTTTAATCCTGAGTGGCAAGCATTCAGTTTCACTGTGCAGGCTGTGTGTGACTGCGACAGAAGTTATTGGCTACTCCATGGGAATATCTGATTGGTTTTGACATTGATTGTCAATTCAAGGGTTCAGCTGAAGATGTGGAGGGGTGGGGATAAAAGTAGTCAATGAGGTTAATTATCAACGATGACTCGAAGCTGACAGCTGGCAGGCAGGCTAAACAGGGCACAAGCCAGTGGCCAATGAAGAGCGACTGAAGGGATGTGCTCTAGGTATTGCCTTGGAGACTTCACACCTCATTAATGCCGATCAAACTCAGACCCATTCCTCCCTTGCACTGAGAGCATGTGATTGGTGTATTGTTTCCTTGGCAATGACCTTTGCTTCATACAATCGAAGAGGAAAAAATACTCAGTGGCTACTTTATTAGGTATAGGAGTGGGGCCCAATGTTTTCGGCTGATGCTGCAAGGTTTGACGTGTTGTGTATTCTGAGATGCTCTTCTGCACACTACTGTTGTAACATGTGGTTATTTGGGTTTTGGGCGGAGATGCATCAGCCTCCATCTGATGGCATGACTATCAATTTCTCCTTCAGTTAAAAACATTTTCCCTCCCCTCCCCTCTTCTTCCATTCCCTATTCTGGCCTCTTACCTCTTCTCACCTGCCTATTACTTCACCTCGGGTCCCCTCCTCCTCCCATTTCTCCTATAGTTCACTCTCCTCTCCCATCAGATTCCTTCTTCTCCAGCCCTTTACCTTTCCTACCCACCTGGCTTCACCTGTCACCTTCTAGCTCTCCTCCTTCCCCTTCTCCCACCTTTTTGTTCTGGCCTCTTTACCCCTTCCTTACCTGGCCTGACGGAGGGGACTCAGCCCGAAATGTCGACTGTTTATTCATTTCTGTAGGTGCTGTCTGACCCACTGAGTTCCTCCAGCATTTTGTGTGTGTTGCTTCAGAATATGAGATGTTGCTTCTCCAACATACTGAGGTGTCTGTTTATGGACTCTTCAGGTTGCAGGTTGATGTGTCTCAGTTTAAAGTGTTGACTGTTTATTCCCTCCATAGATGCTGCCTGACTTGCTGAGTTCCTCCAGCATTTTGTGTGTGTTAAATATGCACCTGTCATAATTGCATCTAACTGCCAGGCATTCATTAGGTTGATGTTGAGAGGGCAGAGTGGCGAGGAGGTTTTTGCTGATCAGAACAATGTATACAAAATGCTGGAGGAACTCAACAGGTCAGGCAGTACCTACAGAGAAGAATAAAAGAGCCAACCTTTCAGGCTGAGACCCTTCATCAGAAACAGAGTTTGCTAATCAGAGTAACTTCTATCTGTCTTGAAACTTAGACGTGTACTAACTGGAAAATTTCAAGATTCCTGGTCACGTGGATATCAAAGTTCAAGGTGCATACGTATATGTCGCCATGTACTACAAAGAGATTTACTTCCCTGGAGGCATGCACAATAAATTCTTAATAAAATAATTATCATATCAGAATCAATGAAAGACTGCACCAGCTTGGGCGGACAACCAGTGTGCAAAAGGCCACAAACTGTGCAAATACAAGAAGAAAGAAATAATAATAAATAAATAAGCAATAAATACTGAGAACATGAGATGAAGAGTCCTTGAAAATGAGTCCATTGGCATTGTGTTTGTGAGGAGAAGGACATGGATATTTCTGCATGACTTGTCCATCAACATCTGTTTTGTCTTAACAGCTCCATTGCTGTGCTCATGGGTATCATGAAGACTGGGGCTGTTATTTATATCAACTTGATTTTTAATCTCGAAGGAGCTATAGCACAACAAAAAAAAAAGCACGTCAATTTGATAATAGCTTGTGCTCACCCCCTGCCTGAAAGGAAATGCCCAAATGCTCCTGACAGAATGAGAGTTACTGTGGTGCAGGCAGCAAGGTTAGGCAGGTGGGCGTGAAATTGTGTGTATTTGAGGGGAATAAATTGCAGGAGGGTCTGAATATGATTCCAAACTAGCAATGATGTCTTCCCAGGATCAGGAATTCTGTGGCCATGGTATATACACAATGACATCAGCTAAAAACGTTCTGAGTTTGGAGAGGAAAGATGAGGAATGAGTAGGATTGAAAAATGGTGGACCTGAGTTTTGTGGTGGATCTGAGAAGAACAATTCCGTAGACACGAGATTCTGCAGAGACTGGAAATCCAGAGTGACACATGCAAAATGCTGGAGGAACTCAGCAGGTCAAGTAGCATCTATGAAAGTGAATGAACAGACGTTTTGAGTTGAGACCCTTCATCAGGACTGGCATCTTCTCCTTTTCTTTCCAGAATAAGAAGGTGGGGGAGGGGAAGGAGGACAAGTTAGAACCTGATGGGTGAAGCCATGTGGGTGGGGGGTGGGGATGAAGTAAGAAGTTAGGTTATAGGTGGAAATGGCAAAGGGCTGGAGAAGGAGGAAGGGCATCAGGGAGAAGGATAAGGGGTAAGAGGCCAGAGTGGGCAATTGAGGACAGAGGAGAATGTTACCAGAGGCTGGAGAAATGGATGTTCATGCCCTCAGGTTGGAGGCTTCCTCAGCAGAATATGAGGTGTTGCTCGTCCAACATAAGAGTGGCATCACCATGGTAGAAGGTGAGGCCGTGGACTGATGTGTTGGTGCGGGAATGGGGTAGGAAGTGAAATAGTTGGCCTCTGGGAAGTTCTGCTTTTTGCAGACGGAGCAGTCCCCCAGTCTATGTTGGGTCTCACCAGTGCAGAGGAGGCCACATCAGGAGCACTGGATACTGTAGACAATCCCAAAAGGTTTGCAGGTGAAGTGTCACCTCACCTGGAAAGGCTGCTTGGGCCCTGAACTGAGGTGAGGAAGGAGGTGAACGTGCAGGTGTAGCATTTTGGCTGCTTGCAGAGATAAGTGCCAGGAGGGATGTATAGAAATACCAGGCTTGATGACTGCCACATTTCCACCACTGGAAGTCAGATTCCGAATTAGGATTGGGACTTTGCAGAGGAGCAACATGAAGCACATTGATAACAAGGCCGGGCTTGCATAGTGCTCAGAGCACAGCGTTGGCCTTCCTTTCACTTTTTGGAAATGTTTCTTGTTTGGGTGGCAGAAGATGTGCAGTCATCTCCATCCTGGTGGTCCTCAATCTGCTTTCTGACCTCTGAGGTACATTTGTGTTACCTTCGCTGTTGTAATGGAGAGAAAGGAGCAGGCGGTTTGTGCACAGCAAGATCTAACTTTACAGTGAGGTAAAGAGCCTTCATTTCGAGGTGAACATTGATTAGAACTTGGGGCAATGCTCGGACTCTTTTATTTGTAACAGTATCATGACTATCTCTTTCCCTAAATTACTCCAAAAATAACTTTATTAGCTAGAACCACCCCCTAGCTTTATTAGCTAGGGGGTGGTTCTCAACAGCTTTGACAGACAGCAAAGTTCCACAAAAAATTTACCTGTGTGTTAAAAGCTTCTAGAAATTTGTTTGCCAAAGCACTGAATGGTGACGGGGTACCAAATAATTTGCTTTTGTGGATCGGCTTTGACAGACAGCTAAGCCCTACCCCCAGCTTTGCTTCTGGACAAGGTTGTTCATAACTTCTGAGTGTCCCATCATTCAGTAACTGTCACATATTCTTATATTAATTCATCTTAATAATTTTATTTTTTAATTGCTTTCCATTTGAGGCTCTTGAATAATTAAATATATGAAATCAAATGTAGATAATTTAAAAACCCATGTAATTTATCTTTTCCTTTGTAATTGCAAAATTCTCATTCCAGGTAATGGACGCTAGGCTCCTATAAAAGGTCTGATCTTGTGCAGTTGAGTTTGGATTCCTCATTCTAAATGCTAGGGAGTCTTGGCAAACTGTCAAATCCTTATGGTGCATCAGACATCATCAGAGTGAATCCTTGAGCCATCCGATAAGGTGCCGCAGTAGCATAGTGGTTAGTACAACGCTTTTACAGAACGGGGGATCCGAGTTCATTTCCCACCCCTGTCTGTAAGGAGTTTGTACCTTCTCCCTGTGACTGCCTGGGTTTCTTCTGGGTACTCTGGTTTCCCCCCACAGTCCAAAAATGTACCGGTTGGTAGGTTAATTGGTCATTGTAAATTGGCCCATGATTATGCTAGGATTAACTTGGGGGGTTGCCGGGGGACACGGCTCAAAGGGTCTATTCCATGATGTATCACAATAATATTTTGGTGTGGAGGACTATAATTAGAAAGATCATCAAAAACAGGCCACGCCACATTCTTTTTAAATATTTTACTTGGGATATTTCTTTTGTTGAAACAAATGTAATTGGTTTGCTTAAATAAAATTGTCCTTCTGATAGGAAATGAGAAAATTATGAGAGCTGTTGAGCAAAATCTGAAGGCTATCTAATTTTTGAGAGGCCTAATTAACAGGCTCCAGCCTGCAGCTGGCATGAATTATTCAGCCTTTCTCTCCATTGTGAGACAGCTTCCACTGGGTTGTTTTGGAATATTTTTACTTTAATTGTCTGAGGAAGTTTTCACTTTTTTTTAAAAAACTCAGCATTGATAGAGAAAGAAAAAATGTCTAAAATTTTGTAGTGGGGCAAAATGAATGTGGGCTTAGTCCTGTTTCCAGCTGTCAAAAAGTAAACAAAAAATGTCAATGTTGGCAATCTGAAATTAAAAAAAGAGCATAGCTGGCAATACACAGCAGGTTAGGCAGCATCTGTGGAAGGAAAATGTGTCAGCAGTTTTGTTGGTTTTCAGCTGCAATTTAAGAATAAAAAATTGATACGAGTTTCTGTCTCCACCAGAAAGGGAAAAAATGCTACAAAATATTCTTCACTTGTTAATGATTCCAATGATGTGTCGTAGAACCATTCCTTATGACATGTTTTGCTTTGAGAGCCTTATTGCTGTGCCTAATTGACGATGTTGCTACAGGGTGAAAGTTTTGTAGATGCCATGTTTGACAGTTGTGGGCAAGTTTTTGAAGGATGTGGTCTTTGTGGAACACCATCTCCTGACAGCTGAAGAGAATGCCTGAGATGTAAATCCAAGCGCATTCTGTTTTGTATATTGCAGTGACATTTATTAGTCTTGCCAACAATTCTTTCTGGAGCAAAAGCAGCAACTTAAACTGTCAGGTGTTTGGGTTCAAAATTTCTTCTATTTGGGGCTAAATGTCAATGAACTTCTGTAAGTGTATTTTAGTAAGTCTTCTCTGCAAATGCAATTGTCTTACCAATTTTCCCTGTTTCCCAAGAGAACTTGCTGCATTCTGATGTCTCTGTTGGATATTCTACAGAAAAATCTTCTTGTTTTATTTAAGAAGTATTGGCAAATTTTTCACTGTTTGCTTTTACGAAAACATTACTCCCCGTAGTCAATTGCTTCAAAACACATCATTGGATCATTGTGATGGAAATACGTGGGCCCTTCCTGCTAAGCAAACACAAAAAAAGGTTTGCCAGTGCCTGCTTTCATGAAAACAATGTTGCTCTACAAATGAATGACAGCCCCTTTCCTCACCACCTGACACCTGAAAGAGTCTGACATTTCAAAAGGATAGAAATAAAGATTAAAAATGGAGAAGTATTTATTTTGCACTGAGGATGATATTTTCCCGTGAATACAGGCAGACCTATTCCATCAGTCTTTGCTGACAGAGGGTGCAGTCAGTGAGAGTGGTGAGCAATTTTAGATTGCCCTCTTGTGTATTAAACCCCAAAATTCAGGTGCCTCTTCTTCTTCCCTTTCGCCCATCTCCTCTTCCTATCAGATTTCTCCTCCTTCAGCCCATTTTTCCTCTTGCACCTATCACCTCCCAGCTTCTCACTTCATCTCCCCTCCCCCACCCACTTACTTTCCCTCACACCTGGCTTCGCTTTTCACTTCCTAATGTTTACTCCTTCCACTACTCCCCCCTTCTTATTCTGGATTCTTCCGTTTCCTTTGCTCCCGATCTGAAATATCATCTATTTATTCCTCTCCATAGACGCTGCCTGACCTGTTGAATTCCTCCAGCATTTTGTATGTCTTAATATTCAAGGTTCTGCTGGTCCTCTCCAATTAATGTCAAAAGACCCCAATGTAGATCTTTTTTTTAAAAGAAGAGCAGGTGGCCCTGGCCAAACTATATTTCTCAACTAGCATCATTGAACAACAAGTTAATAATTTGCTGGGCACTTGTGCGTGAGTGAGTAAAGAAGCCTGACTAATACCAGAAACACATGAGAAAGTCTGCAGATGCTGGAAGTCCAGAGGAGCACACACAAAATGCTGGGGGATCTCAGCAGGTCAGGTAGCATCTATGGAAATGAATATACAGCTGACCTTTTGGGCTGAGACCCTTCATAGCCAACTGCATTATTAAATGCACTGAGTCCTGGACTTCCCTTATCAAATTATACTGTCTATGGAAATGAAAACCCCTTACAATATACACTCAGTAGCCACTTTATTAGGTACGCCTTCACACCTGCTCGTTAATGCAAGTATCTAATCAGCCAACCATGTGTCAGCAGCTTGCTCTATAAAAGCATGCCAACATGGTCAAGAGGTTCAGTTGTTGAACAGAACAAGCACCAGAATGGGGAAGAAATATGATCTAAGTGACTTTGACTGCGGAATGATAGTTGGTGCCAGACAGGGCAGTTTGAGTATCTCAGAAACAGCTGGTCTCCTGGGATTTTCATCATAGCAGTCTCTAGAGTTTACAGAGAAAGGTGTGAGAAGCATCCAGTGAGTGGCAGTTCTGTGGGTGAAAACGACTTATTAATGGAAGAAGTCAGAGGAGAATGGCCAGACTGGATCAAGCCTTCAGGAAGGCGACATTAACTCAGATAACTATGTGCTACACCAGTGGTCTGAAGCAAAGCATCTCTGAATACACTTCATGTCGAACCTTGAAGTGGATGGATTACAGCAGCAGGAGACCATGAGCGTGCACTCTGTGTCCTCTTTATGAGGTATAGGAGGTACCTCACAAAATGGCCTTTGAGCGTATTTTCCTGTTTTCTTGTGATTATCTATATTTAGATGATAGCCTAACTAGTTGCAGTACATGTCAAATTCCAATTTCGTTGCTCGTTTTGTTTCTCTCCTCTCTGTTTTATAGATTTCTCTTTTTCTAGCATTAGGTTTACCAGTTTCCTTGGGTTATGTAATAACATTGACAAGGAATGTAAACTCAATTATAGCAGTGAGGATCTTTTTATTTCCTCTCACTGATTTCTTTTTGTATATGAAAGAGACTGATAGTCATATTGCACTTTTCCCTTCCTTTTTCCTGTTCCAATGCAACTTGTAGCCAATAAAATATTTTTGAAGTATCACTGTTTTATTTTACTGTAGAAATGAATTCACTAATTTGTGCTCAGTAAGGTCTTGAAAGTGCTAGATTGATGCTAATATGTAGCTTAGGAATGTTGATGGAGGAAAAGGTTTGAGGGGGGCATTTTCTGGTTTATCTTTGCTGCTCTCCTTCAAAAATGAATGTCTTGTATTTTTATGACAACATATTTCCTCTGGGAAAGTTCCACCCAGCAGCTGAGCTCTGTGTCAGTTGTGAACATCAGTGTCATGCTGGGCACTGGTGTTCTTTTGGAATGGATCCTGGGGGGTGGGTTGAGAGGTTCGTCTGCTGACCACAGAACCACACTTGGCACTGGCTGGGTTCATTTGAATTAGATGGCATAGAAAGAGGCCTTTTGGTGCTCGTCCTTATCGACTGTGATGTCTGTCTACACTAATTCCATTTGCCCGACTCTCTCTGTGTTTCCTATTGAAGGACATGTCCAAATGCCTTTTAAACATTGTAATTGTACGAGCATCTACCACCACCTCTGGCACCTCGTTCCAGAGGACTACTACAATGAGAAAGCAGCATCCATCATCAAGGACTCCCACCATCCAGTTCATCTTCTCTTCTCGCTGGTGCCATCAGGAAGGAGGTACAGGAGCCTTAGGTTTCGCACCACCAGGTTCCAGAATGGTTATTACCCTACAACTGTGAGGGGTTGTACTTCCCTTTCATCTTCTTTCAGCTTAAACCTGAGCGCTCTACTGTTAGACAGCCCTGCTCTGAGTCAATGCCTTTATCTATACAGTATATGGGCATCATTATTTTACAAGCTTTATGGGCTCATCCCTTAGTCTCCTACATCCCAGAGAGAGAAAATCAAGCCTATCTTGTCTCCCTTTCTAAATACACATCTCCATTCCAGGCAGCATCCTGGAAATATTGCACATTAGGTGTTGCCTTGGCCTGCCAAAGGCAAAATCTTGTTGCACTAGAGAAAACGATGCAATGGTATTGAAATGGTACCAAACAGTACCTGTTGTGATGGCAAATGAGATGTATCTATCCTGTCGGTAACTTAATGCTATTAGCTGCATACAAGTTTGTGGATATTAATGCCTGGGACACCATTCAGTCTATCATGTCCGTGCCAGTGAAGAGCTCTGCTCTGAATCCATACCCTGGAGATTACAGTTCCTCAAGTCATTATGGAGGCACATTTTATATGTGGTTAGGTTTTCTTTTCCCTACTACTTCCATGTGGTGGGTTCCAAGCTCTCACTATTAAGCACACCTAATAAGGAGCAATGCCTAGAGAAAGCAGCATCCATCATCAAGGTCACCCACCATCCAGGCCATGCTCTCCTCTCACTGCTGTCATCGGGAAGGAGGTACAGGAGCCTTGGGTCCCACACCACCAGGTTCAGGAATGGTTATTACCCTTCAAACACTCACCTCAGTAGTGAAATAATTTCACAACCTATGGACTCACATTTAAGGGCTTTATATTTTCTCAATATTATTTATTACTTATTTATCTATTATTATTATTATTCGTATTTGCACAGATTGTCTTTTTTGCATATTGGTTGTTTGTCCGTCTTTGTCTGTAGCTTTTCACTGATTCTATTGTGTTTCTTTGTTCTGTTGCAAATGCGCCCAAGGAAATGTTGACATATACATACTTTGATAATCAATTTACTTTGAACTTTGAGCTCACCCAACAGCTTCCTACGTTCCAGGGAGAGGAAACCCTGCTTGGTTTGAATCTCACTTCAGCTTCAATGAGTGAACTCTTTCGCTAATCTCACCAATGATTCTATCCACTTTAGTCAAATTCTAATGAAAAATCATTGGCCTGAAATGTCAAGCCTGCTTCTCACACTATCTCCCCAGACCCTGTCTGACCTGCTAAGTGTTTCCTGCATTTTCTGTTTTTATTTCAAATTTCCAGCATCTGCGGGTTTTCTTGCTTTTTGGATTCAGTTCGTGCACTCCAGCTACGGATGTGTTTGCTCTCTATCACCCTGTACGGAACTCAATTAAATCTCCTCTCAACTGCTTTGGTTGCAAAATAAACACCCCCTAGCTGAGCCAATCATAAATCGCTCTGGAAATGCTGGATCGCAGCAGGCCTCTTTTAAAAAAAATAGCCGTGACTCTCAAGTGCAAGGAATTTGGCTGTAATTATTTATTCAGTGTAATGCTGTGAGTAAAGATTCTGGCTCAAATATTTCCTTTCCCCTGCAAAAGAAATGGTGCCGTTAATATCCTCAGGACATACACTTGTAACTCTCCTTGCATGTTTATCATGTCAATGATGGTGATTTTGCAAAACACACACATTTTTTGAGGTTGTTGTGGACTGTCTAGTGTATTGTTTGCCAGAGGCCAATGCAGAATGCTGTACTCAGGAGAATATATAAACCGCAGATGCTTCTGAGAAGCTGTTCTTTAATTACAGAGCATTTTGACACACATTGTCGTTGCTGCATGCTGTTAAGGAGTTGCCTGTCTGACGAGTGACAGGACAAGAATGGCCTCCCGCCTGTGAGGTGACAAAACTTGCAAATGTTTCCTCTTTGACTCCTGAATACGGGAACTACTTGGTGGGGACAGTGCGGCCTGCAAAGCCGGTGCCGACTGCTCCAAATTGTCAATTGTGCTGTCTGTTTTAATAGGAACCGTGGATAAAAGGTTTGCTGTGTTGGGTCACAGTGACACTTCATCTGAATGTAAGAAAGGTGCTAAAAGCCAGAAGGCCTGAGATTTGAGTCCTGTCCCAGACACTCAGGGGCATAATCTGGTGCAGCATTGGAAATACGATGAAGAGTCTCAGCCTGAAACGTACATTTCCGTAGATGCTGCCTGACCTGAGTTCCTCGTGTGTGTGTGTGTGTGTGTGTTGCTTTCGATTTCCAGCATCTGCAGACTTCCTTGTGTTTATGATGTTGGAAGTGTGTAGCAGGGTGGCGCAAAGGCTGCCGAGACCAGTGTTAAATCCTGCGCTTTGACTTCGGTGCAGTCTGTCTTCAGTCTGCACTTTCTCCCCGTAGTTGAATGGGTTTCCACTGGGTACTCCGGTTTCTCACATCCTATTGGCAGGTTTACTGGGTAAGTTGTCTTTACTGCAGTTTGGCGACGGGAAACCGGAGGAGTCTTGACGAGCGAGTGGGAGAGTATAGGGTAGAAGGAAATGAGTGTCAGAACAAACTGAAAGGGGCTGACTATACTCCTCTGTCATAGAAAGGTAGAAATAAACTGAGGCTCCGCCAACCTCTCCAATGGATCCCAAAGATAATCCCAGGCATCGTGATGAAGAGCAGAACAGTTTGGCCTCATATCCAGGACAGGAACTAAACAACGACATTGCCTTGGTCTCTTATCCCCATTCCCTTTGAGTGTTTCCTGTGCAGAAAGTGATAACCTCGTTGCCTTTATAATAGTGACCACAGCCTGAATGTAACTATCACAAGTGATGCTGGAAATCTTGAGCAACACGCCCAAAATGCTGGAGGAACTCCACAGACGAGGTGGTGTCTATGGAGGGAATTGTTTTGGGCCAAGACCCTTCGTCAGGACAGAAGTGGCTTTATGGTTGTTAAGGCTCCATGAAAGGTACCACTTAACTGGAGCCAGTCATAGACACGAGAGACTGCAGTTGCTGAAAAGCCAGAGCAAAACACGGTAGCATTGTGACTAGCACAACACTTGACAGTATAGACGACCTGGGTTCAGTTCCCAACACTGCTTGTAAGGAGTTTGTACCTTCTCTCCGTGACTACATCGGTTTCCTCGGGGTGCTCCGATTTCTGTCTACAATCCAAAGACGTACCGGTAGGTAGTTTAATTGGTCATTGTAAATTATCCCATGATTAGGCTTGCAGGGCATTGTTGGGCAGAGTGGCTTGAAGGGCCGGAAGGGCCTATTCCATGCTGTATCTCAATCAATCAATCAATCGATCAATACAATAAGCTGCAGGAACTGGGCAGGCAAGGCAGCAGCTATGGAAGGAAATGGACAGTCAAGGTTTTGGGCTGAGACGTTCCGGTGAAGGCTGTCGGACCAAAACATAGACTGTTAATTTCCCTCCATAGATGCTGCCTAACCTGCTGAGTTCCTCCAACAGTTTGGCTGTGTGTGTGTGTGTGTGTGTGTGTGTGTGTGTGTGTGTGTGTGTGTGTGCAATGTTTAAAAAGTAGCCTTTTGTTCAATAATGATGCTGCAAGACTGGACAGCAGGTGCTCAAATTTACTTCCTGTTTAATAATTAACCAAGTCTGAAGCTTTCTGCACTCTCCTTTGATTGTTGTGCTGTTTTGAAATTGAAATTGTGTGCTTTTCTATTTCACTGCCAGATGCGCTGCATTTTGCCTCTGTGGTGATCTATCTTTGCAGGAGGTAGGGAGCTCGATGTGCTGGGGAGCAGTTCCACCCTCTTCAGAGAGCACCTCATTACTACTTTGCCTTCCTGATTTCTCCTCCTCCTGCCAAAGGTCCCAATTCCCCGCTGGGCTTCAGTTCCACAGGCAAGCGAAGAGACACACTCTCGTATCTCAGCCGTGTGACTACTATTCATGCATGAGTTTCAATCATAAAGGGAATCGCAGTCAAACAGAATCCTGTCTTCATGCTGTAACCACAGTAAATAATAGGCAAGGGATTGGATGTTAACCTCCCTGGGGTGTGTTGCTTAGCTACACACAGTTTAAGCCTGCTAGGCCATTAGGGATACCTCCATTTCCAGATGCAATGAGTGCCTAGTCTGAGTTTAGTGGGTAAGGATGCGTCACCTTCAGTGAAATGCACATGTTCATTTTGACCGTCGACGAACTGATGATCTTCATGCAAGACCTGTTCACGATGTGTGTTTTTTTTTGCAAAGAGTTTCATTTGACCTGGTTGAGAAGGATTCCTGCTGTGATGCGTCATTGACATTGGCACACCTAACAAAATCTACCTGCTGTTTCTTTCTCTACAGGGATATTTTAAGGGGAACACATTAGCAGTAAACTATAGGGTAAGGTAATGTCATCAGCCAGTCTTGAGGGCTGTTGCAACTCCTTTGTTCTGAGTTTAGACCTATCAAGTTTTGAGCTCCCACTTTAGGTTTTGTTTCTAAATGCCTTCTGACTGAGCATAAAGTGAAATAAGTAGCTCCCCCATGCCTTTCCACTCCTCCTACCTTGTTTCCTGCACCTAGTTAGACAGCTTGAGAATGGAATAATTTCCCACTTTCTCAGCTAACTGTTGAGAGATTTCAGTCTTGCTGGTGATGTGAAGGAGTGGGGGGTAGTTGTTGGGAATAATGTATGAAATAGCCAAGACAACAAGGGGGAATATTCATGAACAAAATATACAGAGAAGTAATCTGGGTATAATTTAGGAGGGATTGGCAATCTCAGTCAGAGAGGCCATTCAAACAGTGAACAAGGAGAGCCTTTGTTGGTGTTTATGCAGGGTGCAATCTCAGACTGGGTGGTTGGCATTTGAGTCAGGGTGGCTTTCGGCTATATGATTCTATTTGCCCTGGGAGTGACTGGGGGTGGAGGTAGCTGCTCTAATTTCAACAGCGTTCTCCTCGTTGTGGTTGGGACTCCTCTCCCTTCGTATACAGAGCATTAAGGGTGGACTGACCTGGAGTGTCTCCAGTTTAAGTCTTTTGACACTCAATCAGTATGTCAATCCTGCCTGTTACACACACTAAGAAAAAGAAGGCCTTTATCACAAATAATCCCCAACTAAAAGGATTCTGGGCATGTTGCATGTTTTACTGCTAAGATTGTGTTGCTTTTCCATTTACGATGCAGGAAAACTGGAATGCTACTGTTACTATCAAGAATAGGTACGGTATCCAGATTATTTCAACCTCCCATTCCGTCATTGTGTTCCTGAGTTCTCAATGCTCTGTCTTGTCCCTGTCACACCCAATATTTTGTCCACTTACTCCTTGTGTACAAACTCCCAATGATCCCAAAGCCAGTTTGGCATTATTTGTAGATGGTTCTAACTATCCTCCAGAACGTTGGAAATATTTAAAGCTTCTGGTTTAAGATGGTACTGGTGAATCTCAGCGACTTCTGGCTGGTGGCTGGTGAAACAAGGAAAACAACTAACACACACAAAATGCTGGAGGAACTCAGCAGGCCAGGCAGCATCTGTGGAAAACAGTACAGTTGACGTTTCGGGCTGAGACCCTTTGGCAGGACTGGAGAAAAAAAGATGAGTAGATTTTAAAAGGTAGCGGGGAGGGGAGAGAGAAACACAAGGTGATAGGTGAAACTGGGAGGGGGAGAGATGAAGAAAGAAAAGGGGGGGAAGAGCACCAGAGAGAGGCGATTGTCAGGCAAGGAAATAAGATGAGAGAGGGAAAAGGGAATGGAGAAAGATGAATGTGAGGGAGTGCATTACGGGAAGTTCGAGAAATCAATTTTCATGCCATCAGGTTGGAGGCATCCCAAAGAGAATATAAGGTGTTGTTCCTCCAACCTAAGTGTGGCCTTATCCTGACAGTGGAGGAGGCCATTGATAGACATATCGGAATGGGAAGTGGAACTAAAATGGATAGCCACCGGGAGATCCTGCTTGTTCTGGCAGACTGAGCGTAGGTGCTCAGTGAAGTGGTCTCCCAGTCTACATCGGGTCTCGCCGATATACAGGAGGCCACACTGGGAGCATTGAACACAGTAAGTGACCCCAACAGACTCGTGGAAGTGCCGCCTCACCTGGAAGGACTGTTTAGGGCCCTGGATGGTAGTGAGGGACAGGTGTAGCACTTGTTCCACTTGCAAGAGTAAGTGCCAAGAGGGAGATCAGTGGGGAGGGACGAATGGACAAGGGAGTCGCAAAGGGAGAGATCCCTGTGGGAGGAGGGAAAGATGTGCTTGCCGATGGGATCCCATTGGAGATGGTGGGAGTTCCAGAGAATTATGTGCTGGATGCTGAGGCTGGTAGGGTGGTAGGTGAGTACCGGAGGAACTCTACCCCTGGTAGGGTGGCGGGGTAAGATGGGGTAAGAGCAGGCGTGCGTGAAATGGAAGAAGTAAAGTTAAGGACAATGTTAATGGTGGAGGAAGGGAGGCCTTTTTCTTTGAAAAAGGAGAACATTTCCTTCATTCTGGAATGAAAAGCCTCGCCCTCAGGACAGACGCGGTGGAGATGAAGGAATTGAGAGAAGGGGATGGCGACTTTACAAGTAACAGGATGGGAAGAGGTATAGTCCAGGTAGCTGTGACAGTCTGTGGATTTATAATAGACATCAGTAGATAAGCAGTCTCCAGAGATGGGGACAGTGAGATTGAGAGGGGAGTGGGAGGTGTTGGAAATAGATCAGGTAAATTTGAGGGCAGGGTGGAAGTTGGAGGCAAAGTTGATGAAGTCGAATAGCTCCACATGGGTGCAGAAAGGAGCACCAATGCAGTCATTGATGTAGCATAGGGAAAGTGGGGGATAGACACCAGTTTAGGCTTAGAACATCGAATGTTCCATGTAGCCAAAAAGCAGGCAGGCATAGCTGGGACCCCCCAATGTGAGTGCCCATGGCTACATCTTTTGTTTGAAGGAAGTGGGAGGAGCCAAAGGAGAAATTATTAGGAGTGAGGACAAGTTCAGCTAGGCGGAGGAGAGTGGTGGTGGAGGGGAACTGGTTGGGTCTGGTGTCCAAAAAGAAACGAAGAGCTTGGAGGCCTTCCTGGTGGGGGATGGAGATGTATAGGGACTGGACATCCAGAATGAAAATTAGATGATGGGGGTCAGGAAACTTGAAATTATTGAAAGATCCAGAGCGTGTGAAGTGTCACGGATATAGGTAGGAAGGGATAGAACAGGGGGATAATATGGAGTTCAGGCAAGAGTCTTGGCCCGAAATGTCGACTGTACTTTTTTTTTTCCATAGATGCTGCCTGGTCTGCACTTTGAGTGTGTTTCTTGGATTTCCAGCATCTGTAGATGTTCTCTTGTTTGTGAAGGGAAATGAGTAAATACCTTGGTAATCACACTTTTTCTGTCAAATGGTCATCACAAGCAATCGTCGGTAACTTCCCCTTGGACTTGGAGGTAGTTCAATGTGGCAGAACTGAGACAAGGCACGAGGCCCATCACTGAGAGCGAGGAAGACTTGAGGTTTGATTGATTTAGGCGTTGGGCTAAATCGGAAAGATCGTAAGACCATAGGATATTGGAGCAAAATTAGACCATTTAGCCCATCAAGTCTGCTCTGCCATTTCATCATGACTGATCCAATTTTCCTTTCAGCCCCAATCTCCTGCAGCCCCACACCCCGCCACCTCGTATCCCTTCATGCCCTTACCAATCAAGAATCTATCAACCTTTCCTTTAAATATACCCAATGACTTGGCCTCCACAGCTGCTTGTGGCAGTGAATTCCACAGATTCACTCCCTAGCTAAAGAAATTCTTGCTCATTTCTGTTCTAAGTGGGCACACCTCTACTTTGAGGGTGGGTAGGTGGGGTACAGGCTGAATCGAGGCAATGGGGTCTAGGCCCCAGACCGTATCTATGTGCCAGGCCAAGTTGAAAAGGTCAGTGTGTCAGGCCTGAGGCAAGGACAGGCCGGCTCAGCTTGTTGCTCCATGACGCTTACTCGGCTCTGTGCTGAACTATGGGTCTCGGACGTATTTTGTGGACTTCAGTTCAGAATGCTATTTGCTTGCAATTATTGTTTGCATGATTTGTTTTGTTTTTTCTTTCCTCTGCACATTGGGGTGTTTGACAATTTTTTTTCTGTGTTCTTTTGTGTTTCTTTGTTTTGTGGCTGCCTGCTAGGAGACAAATCTCAAGGTTGTATAATGTATAAGTACAGTGAAAATAAATGTACTTTGAACACAAATTTCTGTATCTAAAATAAACTGTTCAAAGTAACTTTTATATATAATTTGATAATGTGACACCACATACAACCCTGAGATTCATTTCAAATTCATGCAGCCATTGACAATATAACAAAGCAATACAATAGAATCAATGAAAAACTTTACAGAAGGTAACAGTGTGCATATTTTAAAATTAATAAATAATACCAAAAACAAGAGTTGTAAAGTACTTTAAAGAAGATAGGTTGTGGAATCAGTTCATTTTTGAGCTGAGTGAAGTTGGTCAGGATCCTGATGGATGAAGAGTAATTAATAACCGTTACTGAACCTGGTGGTGTGGGACCTAAGACTACTGTACCTCCAGCAGCGAGAAGGGAGCAAGGTTTGGATGGTGGGGTCACTGATGATGGATGCTACTTCCTTGTGGCAGTGTCCATTTTTGATGGGCTCCATGGTGGGGTGGGCTTTTCCACCACTTTTTGTAAGTTTTTCTGTTCTTGGGCATTGGTGTTTCTATTCCAGACCATGATGCATTCAGTCATAATGATCTCTACACTGCAACTGTAGAAGTATGTCAAAGTTTTAGAAGTTTGTCCTGGTACTAACTTGCCGCCCCTGGCCATTTACCTAAGCTAAATCAGGACATGTGAAACCTTGCAATCCTCCGCTTCACAGACAAATCCAACATCTCTATTCTATCTTTCACCTCCTCTCTTCTCCAACCTCATCCACACTGGGCAGAACCTACATCTGTGCATTTTCATACATTGTAAAGTCCTTGGCCATCCTTTTCCTCCACTATCCAGCTCTATTTTAAGGTTAGCTGCCTTATTCTATTCCATTATAACTCCTGTTTCATCCAAATTTAATACTTGCTGGCAAACCTCTGCTTTGTGCTCCCATTATATTTAAAATCCACCACCTTGGCTTGATGGTTTTTGTCCTTTTATTTCTCCAAACTTTATTGCGACACCTTACGGCTCTTCTCTATATCTTCCCCTCTGTCTCAAAATTGGATACCAACCACTATGTTCCACCAGACTTTCTGTATCTCAAATAAATGGTGCAGATCCCCATGAAGGTTTCAGCCTGAAATGTTGACAGTTCCTTTCAGAAATGCAACTCAACCCACTGAGTTCCTACATCAGATTTTTTGTGACTTGGTTCTACCATCTGGAACACTCTCTCGAAGCTATTCTTCCCTTTAAAATCCAGAGTACCATAAGGGATTCACTATCAGCATTGTTCACTTCCTTTTATCTTCTGCTTTAAAAATTCACCTCACTCAGTTTTCCTGCAACTAAATATTAAATGCATGCAGGATTTTATTGTTATACAGTAAGCTAGCCAAGGGTAGGTGGATAAAATAAAGCCACTTCATTCATTTCTGTAGTAATTGAGAGAGGGGCAAAAATTCTCCTTTGGTTCATGTGCATAATGTGCAGTACAATACTGAATGCACAATATGCTTTCAAAGTTTGACTTCAGTGACAATCAACTACATTGCGCTAAAGTCACTATATTGCATGTTTTGTGCATGTGACCATAAATCAAGCTTGAGTTAGTCCTGACGAAGGGTCTCGGCCTGAAACGTCGACTGCACCTCTTCCTACAGATGCTGCCTGGCCTGCTGCGTTCACCAGCAACTTTGATGTGTGTTGCTTGAGTTATTTTAATGATGTTTCACTCTTTGGTGTAGAAGATATTTGAATTATTCAGTGATATTGACTGTATGAGTTTTGAGAAGAGCATCAAGGTAGTGGTAGGGGTCTAAAGCTAAAGGTTATATACTTAAGGTGAGAGTGGAAAGGGGAGCAGAGGGGCAAGTTTTTCTTAGAGGATTGTGGGTATATGAGCTGCCAGAGATGGCGCTGTTGACTCTGTTGAGGTCGTGGCTAAAAATTAGCTGTTTTTTTAGGTTCTTGGGGATGACTTTGGGGACAGAGGGGAGTTGGAGATCAGGTTAGGGTTCAGGGACAGGGATTTGGGAAGTTGGAGGCCAGGTCAGAGTCTAGGCCACTGCTCTACATTCAAAGGCCAGTGGCATGGGCAGGTGACAATGGACATCCATGGTTGGTTGTCGATCTGGCATATCAGCAAGGATGAGGGCTATTGGCCTCCCCAGATCAGCAAATCATTGGCCAGTACATGAATCAATTGATTTAAAGATTTTAAAAGCTCTACGCCAATTGTTGAGGGGTGATAGGTGAAGGCACAATGGTCCATTCAACCCAACCACATCACTTTCCTTACTACAACAAAATATCATGGATCCAAGGTTTGTGCTGGTGGCCAAGATATCCCGAGAGAAAGAGTGTAGCATTATTCCCAATTCTTCACATCAGCCAGTATGTTAGCGTTAGGCCACAGCTATTTCTTCAGGTGGCCGTTTAAAACTTCTGTGGTGCTGTTAAAGGAAGAGTAGAAATTTTGTCTGTATGTTCCTGGACTCATCAGAATTGGGTTTACTATTGCTGCTGATGACGTGAAATTTGTTGTATTTGTAGCAGCAGTGCATTGCAATACATACAACGGGAAAAGAAAGTACTGAGGTAGTGTTCATAGGTTCAATGTCCATTCCAAAGTCTGATGGCAGAGGGAAAGAAGCTGTTCCTGAATCATTGAGTGTGTGCCTTCAGGCTCCTGTACCTCCTGCCTGTTGGTAGCAATGAGAAGAGAGGATGTTCTGGGTGATGGGGGTCCTTAATGATAGATGTCGCCTTTTTTAAGGCATCGCCTTTTGAAGTGAAGCTGTCCTGGATGCTGGGGAGGCTAGTACCATAAGAAATAAGAGCAGAATTAGGCCATTTGGCCCATTGAGTCTGCTCCAGAATTCAATCATGGCTGATCCTGTGTTTTTTTTTTTTCCCCTCTTCAGCCCCACTCCCCGGCTGCCTCATCGTAATCTTTGATGCCATGTCCAATCAAGACCCTATCAAGTTCTGTCTTAAATACACCCAATGAACTGGCCTCCACAGCTGCTTGTGGTAATGAATTCCACAAATTCACCAGCCTCTGGTCAAGAAATTTCCCTACATATCTGTTTTAAATGGACTCCTCTCTATCCTGAGGCTGTGTCCTCTTCTCCTAAACTCCCCCACCATGAGAAACATCCTTTCCCCATCTATTCTATCTCGGCCTTTAAGCATTTAAAGGGTTTCAATGAGATCCCTGCTTATTCTTCTAAATTCCAGTGAGTACAGATCCAGAGCTGTCAAATGTTCTTCATATGATAACCCTTTCAGTCTAAGATCATCCTTGTGAACCTCCTCTAAATCTCTCCAATGACAGCACATCTTTTCTTCGATGAAGAGCCCAAAATTGTTCACAATATTCATGGTGAGATCTCACCAGTGCCTTACAAAACCTCAGCATCATATCCCTGCTCTTGTATTCAAGACCTCTTGAAATGAATGCTAAAATTACATTTGCCTTCCTCACCATTGACACAATCTGCAAGTTAACCTTTAAGGTGTTCTGTATAAGGACTCCCAAGACCCTTTGCATCTCAGATTTTTGGATTTTCTCCCCATTTAGAAAATAGTCTGGACATTTATTTCTGCAACCAAAGTGCATAACCTTGCATTTTTCAACATTGTATTTCATTTGGCACTCTCTTGCCCATTCTCCTAATCTGTCTTAAGTCCTTCTACATCCTACCTGTTTCCTAAATACTACCTGCCCCTCCACCAATATCATCTGCAAACTTGGCAACAAAGCCATCTATTCTTTCATCTAAGTCATTGATATACAGCATCAAAAGAAGCGGTCCCAACACCAACCCCTGTGGAACACCACTAGTCACTGGCAGCCAACCAGAAAGGAACTTTTTATTCCCACTCACTGCCTCCTACCAATCAGCTAATGCTCTAACCATGTTAGCAACTTTCCTATAATACTTGCTAAGCAGCCTCGTGTATAGCACCTTGTCAAAGGCTTTCTGAAAGTCCAAATACACAAAATCCAATGCATCCCCTTTATCTATTCTACTTGTTATCTCCTCAAGGAATTCCAACAGGCTTGTCAGGCAAGATTATCCCTTAAAACCATGCTGACTTCATCCTATCTTGACCTGTGTCACCAAATACTCCGTAACCTCATCCTTACCAATTGAATCCAACATCTTCCCAAACACTGAGTTCAGGCTAACTGGTCTATAATATCCTTCCTGTTGCCTTCCTCCTTTCTTAAAGAGTGGAGTGACATTTGCAATTGTCTAGTTCTCTGTCACCATGTCAGAGTCCAATGTTTTCTGAAAGATCATTACTAATGCTGTCACAGTCTCTACTGCTACCTCTTTCAGAACCGTGGGGTGCAGTTCATCTGCTCCGGGTGATAATGCACCTTTAGGTCTTTCAGCTTTTTGAGCACCTTCTCCCTTGTAATAGTAACTGCACTCACTTCTCTTCCCTCACACCCTTCAATGCCTGGCACACTGTTAGTATGTTCCATATTAAAGAATGATGCAAAATACCCATTTAATTCATTTGTCATCTCCCTGTCCTCTTATTATATCTTCAGCCTCATTTTCTAGTGGTCCTATATCCACTCTCATCTTTCATTTTTTACATACTTGAAAAAGCTTTTACTATCGACTTTGATATTGTTTGCTAGCTTGCTTTCAATTTTCATCTTTTCCCTCCTAATAACTCATCTAGTTGCTCTCTGTAGGTTTCTAAAAGCTTTTCAATCCTCTGGCTTCTCGTTACTTTTTGCTTTGTTGTATGCCCTCTCTTTCCTTGTCAGCCACAGTTGTATCATTTTGCCATTTGAGTATTTCTTTGTTTTTGGAATACATCTATCCTTCACCTTCCTCATTTTCCCCAGAAAATCATGCAATTGCTGCTCTGCTGTCATCTCTACCAGCATCTCCTTCCAATTTACTTTGGCTGACTCCTCTCTCATACCTCTGTAATTTCCTTTACTCCACTGAAATACTGCTATGTCAGACTTCACTTTCTCCTGATCAAATTTCAAGTTGAACTCAATCGTATTGTGATCAGTATCTCCATAGGGTTCTTTTATCTTAAGCTCCCTAATCACCTCTGGTTCATTACATAACACCAAACCCATCTTGTAGGCATTCAACAAGTTCACTTTCTTGAGATCCCATTACCAACCTGATTTTTCCCAATCAAAACCCGTGTTGAAATCCCCCATGACTATCATAATATAGTGCTTTTGACAGGCTTTTTCTATTTCCCGTTGTAACCTGTGGTCCACATCCCAGCTACTTTTAGGAGGCCTGTATATAACTGCCATCAGGGTCCTTTTACTCTTGCAGTTTCTTAACTCAACTCACTAGGATTCAACATCTTCCAAACCGATGTCACATCTTTCTAATGATTTGATGCCATTCTTTACCAATGGAGCCATGCCACCCCCTCTGCCTACCTTCCTATCCCTCCGATACAACGTGTAACATTGGACATTCTTCTCCCAACTACAACTATCCTTCAGCCACAATTTGGTGATGGTCACAACAGCATACCTGACAATCTGGAAGAGTGCAGCAAGATTATCCATCTTATTTCTTGTACTCCGTGCATTGAGATATCACACTGAGTACTGTATTTGCTACCTTTTTTGCATCTGTAATGCACTAATACTCACCCTGCTCTCTGCAACTTTGTCCTATCATATGCCTGTCCCTCCTCACAGTCTGACTGTATGCTATCTTTGCTTTTTTTTTTACCATCTGTCCTATCCTGAGTTCCTTTATTCTGATTCCCAACCCCCAGCAGCTCTAACAAACCCACCCTAGCAGCTCTAACAAACCTGCCTGCAAGAATATTGGGTTCCCCTGGGGTTCAGGTGTAAATCGTCACTTTTGAACAGGTCATAACTCCTCCGGAAGAGGTGCCAATGATTCAAGAACCCAAGGCCCTGCCCATTGCACCAGCTTCTCAGCCATGCATGAATCTGCCAAATTATCCTGTTTCTACCCACACTGCAGCATGGCATAGGCAGCAATCCAGATGTTACTACCCTGCAGGTGCTGCTTCTCAACTTTCTACCTAGCTCCCTAAATTCTCTTTTCAGGATGAGTTTGCTTTTCCTTCCCATGTCATTGGTACCAATACGTACCAAGACAGCTGGCTGCTCTCCCTCCCTCTTCAAACTGCTGTGGACACGATCTGAGATGTCCCTGACCCTGGCACCAGTGGGGCAACATGCCATTCGTGTGTCCCATTCACGTCAACAGATCCCTCTTCTCCCTCTTCCCCTTCTGCACCACAGACATATGCTCAGTGCCAGTAACCTGGTCTCCATGGCATTCCCCTGGGAGGTCATCCCTCACAACAGTCTCCAAAATGGTATACTTATTATTGCCCATGATATAGCTGACTGAATTTACAACTTCCTGCAGCGCGAAGAGCCAATGAGATTGGACGATGGTTGTAGTTGTCAGAACAAGGATAACACTGCAGGACCTTCACGGGGCAATTACTTAGCCTAACCATCTTTGGCTGCTTCATTGATGCCTGCCTTCAGAAATGGAGATGCACAGTGAAGTTCTGTTCCATTTGCAGCTCCCTAAGAAATGAAGCAGCCCTTGCCTGCCTGCAACAAGGTCAAGCACGGGCTGATAAGTGGCAATAAACAGAAAGTCCCAGGCGATGACCATCTCCATCAAGAGATAACTTAATCACCAGTGCTTCACATTCAGTGGTTTTACTATCACTAAATCTTTAAAGAGAGATTAAAGATTAGCTTTATTTGTCACGTGTACAACGAAGCATACAGTGAAATGCGTCATTTGCATCAAATCAAATCAATGAGGATTGTGCAGGGGGCAGTGCCACAAATGTTGCTACACTTTTGGCACCAACATAGCATGCCCTCAACTCACTGGTGCTAACCGCGTGGCTTTGGAGTGTGGGAGAAGCTGGAGCACCCAGAGGAAATCCACGTGGTCGCAGGGAGAGCGTGCATCTCCTTACAGGAGGTAGTGGGAATTGAACCCCGATCACTGATTTCTGGCTCTGCAAAGCGATGCGATAACTACTACGCTACCCTACCACCCCATTTGAATCTCCCACATCCTGGAGGGGAAGTGTGCAACCATTGATCAGGAACTCAACGAAACCAGTTGCATTAATACCGTGGTTTGTGGGATCAGTGCAAGTGAGTCTCTGCCATCAACAAGAGACTTGCCTTCTGATGCTTCAAGGCCTGTCCACCATCTACAACGCACAAGTTAAGAGTGTGATGAACGACTGTCCACTTGCCTCTATGTGTGAAATCCAGTGACTCCCGAGGAGCTCAATATGGTTGCCAAGATGTGATTAAGCACCCTCAACATTGGTTTCCTCTTCCAGATTGCAGAGGCTGCAGTGGAGCTCGGCTATGAAATAAACTACAGTTCATTTTTTGTGCTACGTTGACAGCATTCCTCTCTCCAAATCCGTGACATCTGTTGCTACAGAGTACGAGAGCAGGAGGTACATCAGAACACCACCACCTGCAAGTGCCCTTGCGCCATTCTGACTGGGGCTTGGGCCTAAATCCTGGGACTCTCTCTGCTCCGAGGCACTGCAGGAGTATCTCCACCAGAAGAACTGCAAATGTTTAAGGAGGCAGCTTGCCACCACTCAAGGGCTTTAGTCTTGTGACTGAAATCAAGTGAATGAAATTCAACGGGGCATAGGGCCAACATCAATTAGCCATTTAACTGCCCAGAACCAGAAAGGACAGGCACTTGGGCCAAAAGCTGTTCCTCCTTTACTATTGCAGACTAGGTGGTCCGCTCAGCTCTACACACACACCAGTGGGGCAGCCCCAGCTCCCAGCATCTTGATTTCTTACCTGTATTTATCTTACTACTTCCGTAGCCTATCATTAGTATTCGCTATTAATAATACAAAACAAACTAAATTATTGGAAATTTATTTTATATTTGTTAGTTTGTGTTTCTGAATAGCATTTTTTTCCCCCTTTGAGTGGGGTTAGGAAGTATCAACGATTAACCAGCTACAGTTGTTCACCTTGATTTAAAGATCTCCGTGGCCAATAAAGCACATTAAAATCCTATGGGATTCCTTCTTCTTTGGCTCTTTGTCTTTTCCACATATCATCTTCTAGCTCGCACTTCATTCCCTCTTTCCCCCACCCGTTTGCCTTTCCCCTCTGGTTTCATCCTACACCTCCTTACCCCTCTCTCCACCCTCATATTGTGGCTTCTCCCCCTTCCCTTCCAGTCCTGATGTAGGGTCTTGGGCTGAGACCTCGGCAGATTATTCTCTATAACCTGACTTGCTGAATTCCTCCAGCATTATGTGTGTGTATTGCCGTAGATTTCCAGCATCTGCAGAGCCTTGTGTTAATGAAGTACCTCTAAAATGCATTTACTCTTGTAGTTTAGAGAGCACATCAGCTGAAGTGTGCACAGAGCTGAAGTAATGAACAGATTGTGTGTGGGGGTTTTATTTTTAAATAGTGCTCTTTGGGCAAAAGTATTGGTCAGGATTGTAGAGAGAATTACTGAAATGGGATTTGGTGAATGTCGTGAGTCTTTGGACTGGATTCCTATAGGGTTACTCCCTGGACCCTATCCAAGAGCCTCACCAGGGATACCTGGGCTGGCACGTCACCCAACATGGAAACAGATCCTCCAGCTGATTGATTTTTGCCCCAAACATCATGCTTGCGTTTACACTAATCTTATTTTTATCCTCCCCACATTTCCATCATAATCCTCCCATCTAGATCTACACAACAGGGGCAACTGCAGAGAGTTTTTGATGCAGCTCATTGCACCGCAGGAACCAGCCTCCTCCCTATGGACTCTGTGTATAATTCCCACTGCCTCAGTAGTCAGCATAAACAAAGCCCCCACCCACCTTAGACATTCTCTCTTCTCCCCTCTCCCACTGGGCGGAAGACGAAAAAGGCTGAAGGTACATACCACCAGGCTCGAGGACAGCTTCTGTCCCACTGTTATCAGACCCTTGTGTCAAAGTTTCAAAGTACGTGTATTATAAAAGTATGCATGCAACCCGAGGTTCATCTTCCTGCAGCCATGAAACAAGGAAACACCATAGAAACCCTCAAGAAAGAGCCCCTGAAAGTGTCTGCAGGCCAGAGCTGCAGAGCCATTTCTGCACTGGAGCACCTTGACATAATCGTGCAAATAGTGAAAAAGAGGAAACAAAAACACATGCCATCTGAACTGCTGAGTCCCCAAAAGTAAGTCCACAGCCATGTTCAGCACTGAGGCCATTAAACACCAAACTACAGAGCCCCCTGTAGAGGAGTCTACAGCCATAAGCCACTGAGGTGATGGAACCTTGCAGTGTGAGTCCTGAGACTTCTGCACTTTTTGTCAGCAGCAAAGAGAGGGAGATCCGTCAAACACGGGCAGGAAGTGCGGAGCACTTGTTCGTTCTCCTCCCTCGCCCTCATCAATTATAATTTTGCTCCATGCTTTAATTGGTGTGGAGTAATGGAGCCAAGCCTGCAATCGTGTTCCACCATCAGGAACTGATGGTTGCCCCTGATGAGGGGAAACTGATGGTTCCACTCTTAACTGTGCCCAATCTCCCAGGAGATCGTAAGAGTGCCAGATCATTTCTCAAAACCACATCCTCCAAATGGAAATTATAGGCTTCAATCAATTGCAGTTCAGGAGAAGTGGAATATTTAAAAATATCCAGTAGTTTTGTGAGTTGCGAGCAGGATATCATAGTTAGTTGCTGGTGCCACCTTGCAAAGATTAGATCTTATGTATCATAACAAACGAGAAAATCTGCAGACACTGGAAATCCGAGCAACCCACACAAAATGCTGGAGGAACTCAGCAGGCCAGGCAACATCTATGGAAAAAAGCATAGTCGACGTTTCAGGCTGAATCCTGTCAATTGTACTTTTTTCTGTAGGTGCTGCCTGGCCTGCTGAGTTCCTCCAGCATTTTGTATGTGATGTTTCTGTACAATAAGATGGACTCTTGACCTCACAGTCTACCTTTATTATGATCTTGCACTTTATTGTTTATCTGCACTGAACTTTTCTGGTAGCTTTTACATGCATTGTTATTCTAACGGTGTAATGATTTGTTCTGTCGGAACTGTACAAAAGATGAGCTTTTCACCGGACCTTGGTACTTGTGACAATAACAAACCAATACAAAATTACAGTAGTCATAAACTATCAGTCCACATGTTTGTGGCATATGGGAGGAAACCAGAACATCTGGAGGAAATCAAAGTTGTAGTCAGAAGTCAAAGACAAGTTTGTCATGCGAGCAAGTACACATGTGCACAGGTGCAATGAAAAGCTTGCAGAAGCATTGCATCATACAAGCACCAGGAGAACATGCAAATCCAGAGGTCAAGATTGAATGTTGATTGCTGGATTTGTGGGGCAATACCTCTGGTGGCTGTGCCACACTAATAACCACTTGCTCGTGAGCAGTGTGAAGGGGAATGCAACCGAGCTATCTGGGTAGGGTTCTCCCCTTGCTCTTGTATGTGCTTTCTGGTACAGTGCTTGTGACTGCACAGCTCAATGACCACCAACAGAGGGAGTGTTCAGCATCAGGATTTACTCCATAGATAAAACAGTTCCAACAGAGTATGATCTTTATGACCATGCCATTGTGATTTTTGTTTCTATATTGTGTTGAAATGGGAAATTGCTTGGGGTCTATTCAAGTGGAGAGGCAGAGTAATTTCAAGTTCCCAAGTGTCTCTATCTCTGAGGATCTAATCTGGTCCCAACATATCGATGCAGCTATACTGAAGGCAAGACAGTGACTATACTTCATTAAGATTTTGAGATTTGGTTTGTCATCTAAGGCACTCAGTCTTACAGATGAACCATGGAGAACATTCTGACAGGTGCATCACTGTCTGGTATGGGTGGTGTTGGTGGGGGGGGGCTATTACACAAGATCGAAAGAAGCTATAAAAAGTTGTAAAGTTAGTCAGCTCCATCTTGGGTACTAGCTTCTGTTGTATCCAAGATGTCTTCAAGGAGCAGTGCCTCAGAAAAGTGGTGTCCATTACTCAAGACCCCCATCACCTAGGACATGCCCTCTTCTCATTGTTACAGTCAGTAAGTCTGAAGGCACACACTCAGCGATTCAGGAACAGCTTCTTCCTCTCTGCCATCCACAAAGGCACAACAGCTCCTCTTTCATCTCAGACGGTTGAGGAAGTTTGGTATGGGCCCCCAGTTCCTAAGAACTTTCTACAAGGGCACAGTTGAGAGCATCCTGACTGGCTGCATCACTGCCTGGTAAGGGAACTGTACCTCCCTTAATCGCAGGACTCTGCAGAGTGTGGTGCAGACAGTCCAGCGCATCTGTAGTTGTGAACTTCCCATGATTCAGGACATTTACAAGGACAGGTGTGTAAAAAGGGCCCGTAGGATCATTGGGGACCCAAGTCATCCCAACCACAATCTATTCCAGCCGCTGCCATCCGAGAAGCGGTACCGCAGCATAAAAGCCAGGACCAACAGGCTCCGGGACAGCTTCTTCCACCAGGCCATCAGACTGATGAACTCACACTGATCTGAGTAAACTCTATACTGTATTACATTGACTGTTCTATTTATTATAAATTATTATACGTTCCTATGATTGCACATGGAGACATAATGTAAAGATTTTTACTCATGTATGTGAAGGATGTAAGAAATAAAGTCAATTCAATTCTAAATGGACACTGAACCCATGGGCACTAATTCTTTAAATTTTTTCTGTCTTTGCATGATTTTTAATTTAACTGCTTAAGATGCATATTTCCTATAACCGATTTACTTATTTATTTTCTCTATATTATCATATACTGCATTGTACTGCTGCCACTAAATTAACAAGTGATACTGTATAAAATCTGATTCTGATTCCACCTGGAGCAGAAATGATGCTCGCCCCGGGAAGCTACGACTGAGCATTCGTCCACACTCCAGAAAGCTGACCATGCAAAGGAAGCACTGGCAAGCAGCCATGCCTGTCTTGGGTTCAAGCAGTGAATGGTGATGGTGGGGTTGGAGGGTATAGTGGTGTAGGGCTGCAAGAATATGTGCAATCGGTTTATTTGCCAACTAACTATATTCTGCATGTGTTTATATTAAAAACAAGTTGATCATTCATTCCTCACTTATGGACAACAGAATCATGTCTCTTTTTGAAAGTATGATTCATATGTAGTTTACAGAGTTAATGTACTCACAGGTTCTCTATCTCTTTGATCTTAAAGGAGTATTCATTGTTGGCAATGTTTGATTTTGTCACTTTGACTCCTTTCAGCACTGACACATTCTCTGTTGGAATACACTCCTAAATCACATCAGGTCCGTGCGCCCTTGTGTATTTCTTGTATTCAGTTCCGTTCAGCCTGCTCTGCCTCTTCATAAAATGTGGCCACTCGCTTGTCTTCCTGCTGCTTTCCCCATTGTTTATCTTCCTTAATGACTAAAAATCCATCAACCCACTTTATTTTAATAAATACTTCTGACTTCCTTGCCCAGTTTCCGAAGATCTACTTTTAGAACGTAAACAAGTCCCTCGGCCCGTGGTGTTGTGCCAACCTTTTAACTACTGCAAGACCACCTTTCCCTCCCACGTAGCCCACCATTCATTTGCCCCTCTTCAGAATGTCTGCAATGTATCTGCCTTCTCTCCGTACCTGCATGCACGTTCCATGCACCAACCACTCTGTGCACTAAAAACAAACTATTCTCCGAGGCCACTCCCCATACTTCATCTCTTTTCACTCCAGCATTTCCTTTGCATATACTAGGTTAACTGGGTGGCAGTGTCATTAGCACACACATTACATCCTGTAGTCCAGTGGGATTACGTCACACCTTCTAATCCCTTCCTTTTTAGTATTCCAAAAGGACTGTTCCTTCCACAACTTCCTGCTTCTCCACCAACTGTCTCTTTCTCCTTCTGGCAATTTCCCTGTAGACTCTTTCACCCACTTCCCTTCTTATCATTCAGAGACCCAAGTATTCCTCCAAGTACAGCAGCAATTTACTTTTATTAGTTCCAGCCTAGTGTTCTGCACTTTGAATTCATGATATGGTTCCACTGCAGAAGACCTCCCTTCAATCTGCAGTGGTAATCCTGAACTTCCAGTCACCTGTCACTTTAAATCTTTCTGTTTAGTATTTCTAGCATTTTTCCTGTGTTTTGAATCTTCTACAATTTAGTAAGTGAGCATTTGTGACAGAATAAGTTGTAGGACTTTAGAGAAAAGTCAAAGGGAGCAGGGCTTATGAGAATGTTCTGCTGGGAGCTGACATGGATTCAATGCAAGGAATGGCTTCCTACTGTGTCATGGTAATAATAAGTAAGTAACTTGGCAGGGGTATCACTAATGTGTTGTTCTTTAGTTAGAAAGTTTGCTTATTTATGTCTCAAACACAAGAATACCAATAATTTCTGTTTCTTCCATGCTTCTGGTGACAAATCCACTGATCTCCCAGCTGTAACTGCTTGGGACTAGATGACACGGGTCGATAAGTGTTCGATGTTTTTCATATTAGTGGAATGGAGGAACCATCATTTGAGATCAGTTACTTTCATAAGTCTGGACATGAGAAAGTTGGATTTCAGTCCTACATTATTGTGCTCTGTCAGGACCTAAAATGTATCAATTAGAGTATATGATGAATTGTCAGTGTGTTCTTTGGAAAAGCTTCTTTGGCAATTTCTATTTCGTAAAGATGACTACTAATTTGGCTCTAACTTTGACAGTGGACTCATTTATTAGCTCTTGGAGATCTCCATTTAATATAAATCAATAAACAGAACTTATGCCAATTAGCTTTGTGCTCCAGGTAGTGGAATGTTTCTGAAAATTTCTTTCTCAATACCTGGTATAATAACTCTGTGACTTCTACAACAAGCTAGGTTCCACTGACAACTCGTGTGGTTGGTAATAGTACTGTGTCATGCCCTCAGCTGAACATTTATGAGGTCATCCATCCTTTCCCCATACTGATACAATATAAACTCAGTGGCAAATTAAAGTTCAAGTTTATTGTCATCTGACTGTGTATACAACCAAACGAAACCACGTACCTCTGGACCCGCACAACATGTATCACACAGCACAGACCCAGAATTATTATACTATTAATAAATGTAATTCAAAATGCATGTAGTGTAGTGCTCAACTTACTGACCTTCTGCGTTCAAGCACGTTGCTTCTGATGGACGCTTCCCTGAGTAGCTCGAGGAGACGGCGGCATAGAGCGAGTTCCTGCTCCCCACGTTAGTCTGTAACTGCACAGCACCTACATTATTCCATATCCAAGCGAGGTAAACTTGCAGATTTTAATGTTCAGTGTTTTACAGTCATAGAAAAGACAAGCAGGACAAGAAATTTCACTGTTGGTTGGAGCCAGAGAGGCTGCTGTGTCCATGTGCACCGCCATCTTTGATTAGATTAGATGTGGAGCTTCCAATGTTGTAACCCATCCACTTCAAAGTTAGACATGTTGCTCTTCTGCACAACACTGTTGTAACATGTGGTTATTTGTGTTACTGTTGCCTTCCTGTCAGCTTGAATCAGCCTGCCCATTCTCCTCCTCCTCATTTAATTAGGTGTTTTTGCCCATAGAATGGCTGCTCACTAGATTTTTTTTGCACCATTTTCTGCAAACTCTAGATATTGTGTGTGAAAATCCCAGGAGATCGGCAGTTTTTGAGATGGTCAAACTACCCCATCTGGTACTAACGATCATTCCACGGTCAAAATCACTTGGATCACATTTCTTCCCCATTCTGATGTTTGATCTGAACAACTGAACCTCTTGACCATGTCAGCATGCTTTAATGCATTGAGTTACTGCCACACGATTTCCTCATTAGGTATTTGCATTAACAAGCAGGTGTACAGGTGTACCTAATAAAATGCCCACTGAGTGTACGTTGTATATTCTTGGACACTTCAATTACTGTAAGCAGAAAATCATTGTTTATGATTATAAATGTGAAGATCATATTCTCACACCCCATCTGAATTCTCAGACAGTAATCCCTGACAACTCACCTGCAACTGCACTTTGTTTTAAATTTTTATATTTGAATGTATAAATCATATTGAGTTAAGGATATGGCCCATATTTTCATTTTTTGTTGGACTCATTCTTGGGATTGTCAATAAAGAATTGTTGCTAGGTTTAGAGGATTTTCCAGTAGGAACTGCTGGGCACCACAGTAGCGTAGGAATTAACGCAATGCTTTACAAAGTCAGTTGTACGATTGATCGGGATTCAATTTTGTAAGGAGTTGGGACGTTCCTCCCATGACTCCCGTTTCCTTGAGGTGCTCTGGTTTCCTCTTGCATTCCAAACATGGTCTAGGGTTAGTAAGTGTGGGCATGCTATGTTGACACTGGAAGCATCGTGACACATACGGTCTACCCCACGCTCATCCTTGGATGTGTTGGTTGTTGACACAAATGAAGCATTTCACTGTATGTTTTGATGTACATGGAACAAATAAAAAAAAACTTTATCTTGAAACATTTTCAGTCCATAGGTTATTCCACAGCTCTTTTCTTGACGTAGGCATCTCTCCTACTCTCCAGTTTATATAACGCAATCATAATTGTTTTTTCTTTTCTGAACAATTCTCCATTTTGTGACCAGGTCCCACTCTTGTTACATAGTTTGAAGCACTAAGCTCAAGTCTCTATGTAAATCCTTTACCATTGTGAACAAATAAACATTTGCTTCTCAGATTCTTACTGCGTCAGTCACAAGATAGCTTGTACTGTCAAAGGCCTTTTCATTGGTTTCGAGTGTCTCTGGTGATCATGGACATTTAGCAACATTGGACGAAAAATTACTTAAAAACTCTTCAAAGCAGAGTTGATATACAGTACAGTGCAAAAGTCTTGCCTGTATGTACGTGCATACAGTATAGATAAAGGTAGCTAGGACCTTGCTTAGGACCTTTACACAGTACTGTATATTAAGTTTTTCCAGTTACCAAATAACACTTGATACTACTGAGCTAATGCAAAGCTAAGTACTTCGAACCAAAGGGTCTGTTTCTGTGCTGTACTTTTCCTTTTTTTTTCTACTCTTATTTCTGTTTCCCAACCACCTAACGAATATGCAAAAGTCTTAGACACCCTCAATATATACATATACATTTGGCCTATTGAGTCTGTTCTGCCATTCAATCATGGCTGACTTATTTTGCCTCTCAACCCTATTCTCTTGCGTTCTCCCTGTAACCTCTCACACCCTTATGAATCAAGAAATTAACAGCTTCCACTTTTAATATGACTTGGACCCACAACCAACTGTGGCAATCAATTCCACAGATTCACCACCCTTTGGCTAAAGAAGTTCCTCCTCATCTCTGTTCCAAAGGGGACTTTTATTCTGAGGCTATGTACTCTGGTCTTAGACTCCCCCATTATAGGAAACATCTCCATGTCCAGTCTAATATTCCATTGGGTTTCAATGAAATTTCCCTCATTCTTCTTCAAATCTCCAGCAAGTAAAGGCCTAGAGACTTCAAGTGCTCCTTTCGTTCCCAGAATAGTTCTTGTGAAATCCAGTGAGAGAGTGGTGCTCATGTCCACGTTTCTGAGGTCCAGCCCATTACGTACAGTGGTGAAAGTCTGGAAAGTGCTAATGGGCACACTGTAGTTTATTTTTTACATCAAAATAAACTTCATTCTATAAAAATATGTACTCAGATAAACAGCGGAAATCTTTATATTCATGGACGATTCATTCAGTAGTGGTAACTTGCATTTTTAAAAACTTGTAGACACAAAATACTCTGCAGCTGCTGGGGTCAAAGCAACACTCAACACGCTGGACGAGCACAGCAGGTCGGGCAGCATCCGTGGAAACGATCAGTCAATGTTTCGGGCTGAAACCCTTCGTCAGGACTGAAGAGGGAAGGGGCGGAGGCCCTATAAAGAAGGTGGGAGGAGGGTAGGAAGCAGAAGGCTGGTAGGTGCCAGGTGAAAAGCCAGTAAGGAGAAAGATCAAGGGGTAGAGGAGGGGATAGGCAGGAAAGGTGAATAGGGGAAAGCACAATGGGTAGTAGGAGGAAGCAGAACCATGAGGGAGGTGATAGGCAGCTGGGGGAGGGGGCAGAGTGAAACTGGGATGGGGAAAGGGAGGGGGAGGGAATTACCAGAAGTTGGAGAATTGTTGCTACTCATTTGGCCCCCTGGGGTGGTACACTACTACGGTACTTAACGGGCTTCGTCACCCAACCTGGCCCCTTCCTGTACAACAGCAGAAGCTCACTCAGCCTGTGGTCCTTCCCCTCCAAGCCCTTGTAGTTGCATTGTTCAGCACGTACTTGTATGGGCTGAAATGTGCCAGTCGGCTGCATTCCCTTACAGACAGTTTGCTGTGCTGCGAAACCAGTAAGTTTTAGACAGACCACAGAGCATCTTTCACCGAATTCATAATCTTCCAATAGCGACTGGTATCACTGTCTGTGTATCACTGGGAGGAACAGCCTGTAAATCAGAGTCCTCTTATGCAGCTGCTCAGAATGAATTATGACAAGGAACCTTGCACTTTTCTCCTTGCCCTCTTCTCAAACCCAAAGCCTGTATAGAGGTGAGGGGCAGTCTTACCTCTGTGAGTGATCCTGGGAGGGGGCAGGATGGGTTAGGAGTTAGGTTCCAACCATGCAGGAAGGATTGTCTTTCACTGTCAGCCAGGTGAGGTCTTGGTGTTTGTTGGTGAGTTCTGGTGATGAGGTTTTCTGCCAGATGGTTTGGACAGTTGGCCAGGGAAACTCCCAGCCATCTGTCAGCACTATCCTTCTCATTATCAACTTGTAATCTCTACGTGGTCGGCTTCGGGGCACTCACAGTTGGTGTAGCCCAGTCACTCTGACTTGTCTTTACCAGAATGCCATGTCTTTCAAAATTAACTCTTCCCAATCTGCTTTTACAATCATTATTGGGCAAGTCAAAGCTTGTACTAGATTTGTTTTGCACCTGGAACACCTTGCCTATGATGAATGAAGATGTAATGATCACCGTCAGGGCTCCCTCCTCACTTCAGTTTCTTAAGGGACCTAGTATTTTCTTGATTACAATCTTGCTCTTGATAAACTTGGAATATCTTAGGATACTCCATAGTCTTACATGCCAAGAATGTTTCATGGTCACTTTTTGCCTTCCAAACTTATCTCCAACACACCCCCCATTCCTCAGGACACCCCTTTGATCTCATCTGCTCATACCTGGTTTATGTTTGATTTTTTTCTCCCCAAATCTTGCCATCTTTTCTTTTCATCCTTGCCACCCCAGAATCCTTACTTACTCTTTAAAAGTCTCCCAATTATCTGGTATGGATTTATCCAGAGGATTCTTACCCAGGATACGTTTATCTGTTCTTCTCTTGTGCTATTCAATCAACCTTGCCCCAATATTCCCCACCCATCCCCAAGTTCAAAACCTTAATTTGGTAACCAATCTTATTTACCTCTTGCAACATACACAAAATTACACAAAAATACACAAAAAAAAGAGCTCAGCAGGCCAGACAGTACGGACAAAAGCTACAGTGGATGTTTCGGGACGAGACCTCTCGGCAGGACTAGAGACAAAAAGCTGAGGCATTTTTAACAAAAGAAACTTCATCTTTTTTTTCTCCTGCCCTCCAGTACTGCCAAAAGGTCTTGGCCTGAAACATTGACTGTACTGTTTTCCATAGATGCTGCTTGGCCTGCTGAGTTCCTCCAACACTGGTATGGGGGTGTGTGTGTGTGTGTTGCTTGGATTTCTAGCATCTGCAGACTTTCTTTTGTTTGTTATTTATCTCCTTTCTGAACTACTTTGAAACTTGCAGAATTATGGTCACTGTTCCCAAAGCACTCACCCAACTGATACCTAAACCACATGCCCCATCTTATTTCTTAAGACAAAGTTAAGACTAGTGTCTCAGAGGGCGATATACAATTTCCACTTCTGAGCTCCTTATGCTAAGGCAATCAGAGTTGATATTAGGAAGGTTAATATACCCCACCACTATAACCTACTGTATTTGTACCTTCCTATGATTTACTTATTCTTTAGATCCCTACTGACTATTGGGAGGCCTATGGTATAACTCCAGCAAAGTGATTGACTCTCTCTTATTCCTAAATTCTATCCCAGTCACCTCATTTATCTCGGACATCCTCCGTAAGAACCATTGAAATATTTCCCATAATGAGTTATACAGGTTCTCCTACTCTTTTTTTTATATATGCCTGTCTGTCATGCCACAAAGTTCAAACACCTGGAACGTTAAGCAGCCAGTCCTGCTCTTCTTTCCATGTTTCTGTAATTGCAATAATCTTTAATTCCAAGTGTTAACCCATGCTCAGAGTTCACCTGAATTATCAGAATGTGGTTGGATTTAAAGTCAACCAGACAAGTGGGAGATTTTCTATCTTGCCTTGTCGAGTGTGGAAGACTGTTGGACAAAGAATGGCTATTCACCACAGGATGCCCATCCTCTGAGCTGCTTTGATGGACATTGTATGTGGTTGGTTCAGTTTGGACTTCTGATGCATGAAGCCTCACGTAGTACCATTGAATGTAAGGTCTAATTTTACTGTTCATTGTCTTCCTTTACCCCTCTTTCGGACAGAGTTCCAGTTGTCCACCGTCATTTGAGTAGAACTGTTTTTCCTCGACTCCACTTTAATTTTCCTGCAATGGCCATTGACATCTTCACTACCGTTCCAACCCTACAATTCCTTGCCCCTTCTGTGAGGTGGTTGTGCCTGTAGATCTTTCACTAACTTCAGAAACAGGGTTTAGCCATTGGGGAATTGTGCTAGGCATTAGGGACAGTGGTGTGTGTGCCTGTGTAGCAAACAAGATCTAAATGGATTTTTATTTTGCAGTTATCAAGTTGATTTCCCTGGTCCCATTGCCAACCTGAGATCCCTCGGGAATGATGTATCTGTTGCCAGTAATTTTCCACTTAGAGGCTCCAACAGCTGTCTTAGCTGAATGTAGGAGATGCCATCTTAAAGAAGAGTGTAGCAGATATCTCTCATGACCCAGTCATCGTTTATCCCTCATCAACATTCCATTAAAAAGCAAGTGCAATAATCCAGTCATTATCACACTGTGAGAGCCTTTTCTGTGTAAATTGGCTGCTGTGTATCCCTCAATACCACAATGACTATCATTCAAAAGTAATCATTAATTGCAGTATTTGGGAGACAATATGAGGTAGTGAAATATTGGTAATATTTCCTTCACCATCTCTTTTGGCCACTTTCTTCCTCAGTGGTCTATACCGTAGCTACACTAGCCCAATAAATAGCTCCTGATTTCTAAACACAAGAGTTTCTGCAGATGCTGGAAATCCGGAGGAACACATACAAAATGCTGGAGGATTTCTGCAGGTCAGGCAGATGAAGGGTCTTGGCCTGAAATGTTGACTGGTTATTCCTCTCCATAAGTGTTGTCTGACCTGCTGAGTTCCTCCAGTACTTTGTATGTGTTACTCCAGATTTCTAAGACTTTTATCAACTCTGAGGAGGAAGTTCTGTTAACCAAGAGCATTTTTTAAAATCTCCTTGGACTGAGCATATGGCCTTCCTTAGAGATGCTGATCAGGAACACGGAAGCAATGATTATGCACAGAAAATGTGTACCATCCATTAATGTCTGTTGATAAAGCCATTGTTTTACAATTAAACACAGAGAGGAAATTGGCTGTCTAGGAAAGCAAAAAAAAAGTGATTAATTATAGATGCTCTTCGCAAATAATTCATATGTATCAGTTATTTGTTTTTTACGGTTCAATTCATGAAAAATTATGTCAATTAGATTTTTTTTTTGCAGTTACTGAGTGTAAAGATGGTAGAATGTACTTTATCCTGAGGAAGGAAAAGGTTTTGAGAATGGGAGGAGAAGAGGCATTCTATCCTCAGTGCATATAAAGTTTTTGGGAACAGTTTGTCAAATGACGAACCTTTCACTGACCTAAACAATGTATTCTCTGTAAATTCTAGCCATTTTATTAGTTATACTCTGCGGCTGGGAAACTAGTTACACCAGCATGGTGCACAATGGAGTGGAGGAAAACAGTCTGCACTGCCTCTTGCTGAGCGTCCACTTTTTTTGTATTAGGTGGAGTAAAAGGGAGACAGCTGTTCTTCATTGAATCTGATTATACTGTTTAGTTTCTAAGATAGATGGGCTGGAGTATCTCATAGACTGAGGAAGGGTTGGCCTGCTGGAGTTTGTGTTCCATAGTCAGGAATATGGAACACAAACCAGTACAGCAGAGTGCGAGCCCTTTGGCCCATCATGTTGTGCTGACCTATTTAAACTGAGCTCACAATCAATCAACCCTTCCCTTCTATATCACCCATAGGACTCCATTTTTGTACACTTATAAGGGTCTCTTAAATGTCCCTTTTGTATCTGCCTCTACCACCACCTGAGGCAGCGTGTTCCAGGCACACATTGTTTATTAGGAAAAACCTACTTCTAACATCTTCCTTAAACTCAGCATTAATGTATGTTCTCTGGCAATGACTATTGCCACCCTGGGTAATGGGTGCTAGCTGTCCACTCTGTTTGTTCCACTCATACACCTTTATCAAGTCACCACTTATTCTCTGTCATCCCAAAGAGAAATGCCCTAGCTCATTCACTCTTTCCTCATATGACATATTCAGGCAGCCTCCTGGCCAGTATATTATTGTCCCCTTAACCGCCCAATCAACTTGTGTGACAGTGAGGGATCTGTGGCCTTGGACCCCAGGATCTCTTTGTTCCTCCACTCTGTTAATAATGCTGCTGCTGACCTGGTACTCCAACTTCAAGTTCAGTCTTCCAAAGTGTATCACTTCACACTTTTCTGGATTGGACTCCATTTGCCACTTCTCCTCCCAACTCTGCATCCTGACTATATCCCACTGTAACCTACGACAACCTTCTGCACTATCCACATCACCTCCACCCTTTGTATCATCTACAGACTTGCCTACCACCTCTTCATCCATCCATTCATTTATAAAAATTACAAAGAGCAGGGGTCTCAGAACAGATCCCTGCAGATTATCACTAGTCACTGATCTCCAGACAGATTATGCTCCATATACTACTGTCCTCTGTAGGCAAGCCAATTCTGAAATGACAGAGCCATGTTTCCAATGCCAAGGAAGGAGATGAATTGGCATTTGCTGGAGAGGTACTGCAATCATACCAACACTATGAGAGATTGATATGAGTAGGTTTTCACAGAAGGAGCTGGTAAATTTGAAAAATGCTTTGGTTTATGAAATTGAATAGCATTCAATCAATATTTGTAATTAGAGTAGAAATGGAAAAGGTCCTAGGGAAAGCAAAGCAAACCTCTTTGAAATGCAGTAGAGCAAGGAAAGATGGTTGGAAATCTTTGCGTTAATGTGCAGATTCTGTGGAGGAATGGGAGCCATTATTTAAGATTTTTGAGGGGTGCAGATACTGTTGCAAAACCACCTTGATTGCTCATCCCTGTCTGATCAAGAAAAGGTGAAGCTGGATCACTTTCTTGAGCATATGACAGTCTGTCCATTCTGGGTACTTCCACATTTTGTATGAAATGTGATAAAGTCTCCTGGGCTCTTTTAAAAACAAAAACATGAGCTCCAGCAGTTATGAATTTAATGGGTGGAGGTGATATTATTAGATAGAAATGCTATCAGAAGACATGGCCCAGAAATGACATCATCTAAATGTTAGAAATGGAAGTGGTTGCATGGTATCACCAGTAATTCTCAATCATACATTATAGAGAAGCAGCCCTCTTGCATATTATGATTGAAGCCTCATATTAAATAATCATAAAAATTTATTGTAACTAAGGCATAGAAGGCAAATATCTGGCCATTGAATCTTTACCATTTCCTCATGGAGCATTCGTCTATGTCTGCTTTTTCCCTGGCATCCCGCAGATTTATTCTCTGTCATGTCTTTCCAATTCTCCTTTGAAGATTTTGCTTCTGCTACCCTTACAAGCAGAGGATTTCAGGTTAACAATATTTTATTCTCATAATGTTCCTTCTATGCTTTACTTAGTGACAGATGTAGCATTGAAGAGCATTCTAACTGGTTGCATCACTTGCTGGTGTGAAGGGCCCAATGCACGGGATCGGAAAAAGCTGCAGAGGGTTGCGGGCTCGGCCGGCTCCATCATGGGCACCAGGTTCCACAGCATCAATGACCTCCTCCAAAGGTAGTGCCTCCAAAAGATGGCGTCAGTCCGTTATGGACGCACACCACCCAGGACATGCCCTCTTCTCATCGCTACCATCAGGGAGGTGGCACAGGAGTCTGAAGACCTATGCTCAGCATTTTAGGAACAGTTTCTTCCCCACTGCCATCAGCTTTCTGAATGGACCATGCACCATGAACACTACCTCACTATTTTTGCTCTCTTCTTTGCACTGTTTGTATATATATTTATAATAATATACAGTAATATGTAAATTTGTATATAATACCTACATTATTGTAATTATAGTCTATTATATGTGTTGCACTCTACTACTGCCGCAGGAATTTCTTGACTTATGTCAATGATAATGAAGCTGATTGTCAATCTAACTTTATTTCTCCTTGATCTTGAATCATCTGCTAGCAGCAGGAACAGCTACCCTCTGTTTAGCCCATCTGAGCCAGTCACCATCTTCCACACCTCGAACAAATATCTTCTGAGAACATCCTTAGCTTTTCCACTCCAACCTTGTGGTTGAGATTGTTGATATCTGCGAACAATATTGCTTATAGGATGTGGGTGCCACTAACCAGATGGCTCTGTGGGCTACTGTACTGAGTGGCACGTCGGGCATGCCAGCATGGTGACATTTTAGCCTCTCCAAGCTTATCGTGCTGGAAAATGAAGGTTGGCTCATGGCTTGGCCCAGACTGAGCTTTGGATCTGTTGCTGCTGGATGAACAGCATGGAGAAACCCTAACTTACCTTGAGCTCAAACCAACTCTACCTTTCTAGTCTTTGTGGCCAAAGAAGTACAGTCCACCCTCCTTATCTGCAGGGGATTGGCTCTGGGACACCCCCGCAGATACCAAAAAATGCTGATGCTCAAGTCCATTATATAAAATGGCGTAGTATTTGCATATAACCTATGCACATCCCCCCGTATACTTTTTCGCACCGCGGACCGATTTAATATTGCTAATATTCCTGCGGACCGGCCGACGGGGGTGGGGGGGTGTGTTCAAGTTCATCAGTGCATGACAGGGAATGAGGGAAGGTGCAGCTGACTCGTATCGTTTCATATCGCCAAATCATATCGTTTCCTCGCGGCCCGGTAGCACAGCTTTGCGGCCCGGTACCAGTCCGCGGCCCAGTGGTTGGGGACCACTGCTTTAAATCATCTCTAGATTACTTATAATACCTAATACAATGTAAATGCTATGTAAATAGTTGTTATACTGTATTTAGGGAATAATGACAAGAAAAAATGCTCAAACGAGTGCTGGAGAGAGAACTTCCAGGTATTCCTGATCCGTGGTTGGTTGAATCCGCACATGCGGAACCCGCGGATGAGGAGGGCTGACTGTATTTCTTATCTCTGGCATGTCATCTATCTCCAGATGCCTATTGTGCACGTGAGTGAAATTTGCATTCCTCAATCTGTAATACAAATCCATGTACTGTAATACAATTGAAATGTATATTGTCAAAGAGTATACATTGAGGAACATTTTTAGAAATACAGTTGGACTGTTTCTAGATTACTAGATCATGAAATTCCATGGTAATGCTTGTCGATGTGACTTCAGCAGGATTTGAAATCACAACTGTGGCAGATGGGAGAATGGACACAAGGTATAAAAGAAAATGCTCCCTGTTGTTATTTACTCTGCAAGAACCAATTTTCAGAATGCATTGCATGCCAATTTAGCAAATGCTAAGCATGTACCATGAAATGCGGAAAATTCTGGAAATGCACAGCAGGACAGACAGTAACTATGGATAGAGAAATGGATTTAGTATTTTAGGTGATAACTATTCACTGGAATTTGGAATTGGACAATAGAGAAAATTCTACATAATTATCGACAATGCAACTGGATGAATCTTTTTCCTTCCTCTTTGTTCAGGGAACCAGCCTTTGCTCCTCATGAAACAAGTTGTACTTCTTTCAATATGTAGTTTGCTTTGTATTTTGAAGTCCATGCATAATCGGTTCTTAAGACTTGAAAGGTGGTTATCAATTTTTACATGTGGTGAATCAGGAAACCTAGGGTTTAAATGGCAAAATAAGGTTGAGGTAAAGGATCATTTATAATTGTATCAAATGGCAGTTTGGACTGAGAGGCTGCATTGTTACCAGTTGCTTGTATTTCTAACTCATATACAGTATTCATTTCTCAGAATCGGATTTACATGACATGAAATATGCTTTGCAGCAGTGCATGGCAAAGACAAAATAAATATAAATTACAAAATGAATAGTGCAAAAGAAGGAATAATATGATCCTATTTATGGACTGTTCAGAAATCCGATGGTGGAGGGGAAAGGATCTGTTCCTTAATCCCTGCGTGTGGGCGTTCAGGTTCCCTGATGGTGGTGATGATGATGCACTTGTATTAACGCGGGTGTATTTAGAAGTTGAAGCAGGATGAGTGTACACAGTTGGTGGAACATTGTTCACTTAGTCTGCAAGCAAAACCCCAAGGTCACGTGTGATCCCACTCTGACCTTATGTTGGTATAGGGTCTAAGGCTCCTTAGGTCCCACAGTGCCAAGTACAGGAACAGTTATTATCCTTCTACCATCATGCGTAAAGAGCTTCACTCACCACAACACTGAATAGATCACAGAACACAGCCTTTGGACTCATTTTCAAGGATTCTACAACTCAGTATGTTCTCAGTATTATTTATTTGTTTAGATTTTATTATTATTATTCATCATTTTTATATTTGCACAGTTTGTCTTTTGCACATTGGCTGTTTGTCCATCTTTGTTTTTGTGTAGCTTTTCATTGATTCTATTATAGTCTTTGTTTTGTGAATGCCTGCAAGAAAATGATCTCAGGGTAGTATTTGGTCACATTTGTGCATTGATAGAATATCTTTGAACTTTGACTTCATGCAGAATATTCATGCTGAATAGCCCTTTGTAGTTAATAAGCCTGTAACAGCCTACTGGCTCTACCACTGAGTATGGCATTTCCAGATTGTCCCATTGTCATTTTGCTTTACACCATCATTAATATTGGACCTCTCCTGTTCTGCAATTCATCCCTTTGTTTCCATATTCTCCTCATCTATCTCTTGCTTTAAACCTGCTTTATCTCTAACCTTTTCTAGTTCTGAAAGAAAGGTCATCGATTTGAAACATTGAACCAAAAATGTTTTATTATTTTCTCTGTGCATATGTGTGGGTGTATGTATGGATGTAGACTTGGCTTTTATTCATAGATTCAGTAACTTTGTCTTTGGATGACAAACTGCAGATGTCACTCCATTAGTGAGAAGAGAAATTTGAGCAATTAGAGACTTGACATAAGGTAAGTGTCACACTGCTTAGGAGACTGAAATGTTTTTGTACCTGTGGTTTACGAAGCTCCTGACCATTGGGTGTTCATCATGTCAATCCAAGATTCATTACAGACTAATTAATAGAGAATGATTGCTGTGATTAGTCAGCAGCTTCACTGTGGTTGCATTTTGTGACTTCTGAGATCGCAGAATGTGAGTCAGATGGAGTGTGGTCACGATTTTGTCCATCAATTTCAAGGCATCTGGCCAGTTTACGATCAGTTGCGACGAGGTTTAAGTTCAGAGTAGCTGGGCGTGAAGCAGGTGATTAGAAATGACCAGCAGTGTTCCGGACACATGGGTCGGGTTTGGTTGAACATAGAACAAAGAACATTGCAGCACAGTTCAGGCCCTTCGGCCCACGATGTTCTGCCAACCTTTTAACCTACTCTAAGATTAATCTAATAATTTCCACCTATATAGCCCTCTATTTTCCTATCTTCCACGTGCCTAAGAGTTTCTTAAATGTCCCTAATGAATCTGGCTCTAGCACCACCCCTGACAGGGTGTTCCATGCACCCACCACTCTGTGTAAGGAACCTGCTTCTGCCATTTCCCCCTATACTTTCCTCCAATTACTTGAAATTTTGCCCCGGTGACACTTTTGGACAAAGTGCATGGATGCTATCTGTGTGGACTCTTGGTACCATTTAGTTAGGTTATGTGCAAGAAACGACAAATAGAGATAAAAGCCCCTGGTGCTGAATAACTGTGATAGTTTAAAAAATATGTTTTGGAGGCAGGAGATCGAGGATAAGGGATCAGCAGAAGATTTTCTAATTGGGGCAATTAGAAACTGGCAAAGATCAGAACTGTATCTTCAGCTTTTCAGCATGTAAGTTAGGTGCAAGATTACAGATACAACGGAATGGGAAGGGACAGCAGGCAGCTTAAACTGGGCATACACAGAGTATGCAATTTGACAAAACCATGAGGAAGTTGTGAAGCATGAGGATTTCTTAAGTGTTTTGGATGTTAAGGGACATAAGATGTACAGTAAACATGGCATTGTCCATCAAAGGAACAGGCCTTTTGGCCCACAATGTCTCTGCTGACCATGACACCGGTTTAAATAGCAAATCAGCCTGCTCATGGTCTGTTTCTATCCATTCCCTGCTTGGTTATGTACCTCTTAATCATTGTTCTTGTATCTGCTTCCACCATCTTCCCTGGCAGCACATACCAAGCACCTACCACATTGTGAAAAGCAAACATGCCCAGTAAGTCTCCTTCAAACTATCCCTCTTTCACCTTAAAGTTATGCCCTCTAATATCAGATATGACCCCCGGAGAAAAAGACTCTATCTCCTCTCTCTATGCCTCTCTTAATTTTACAAACTTCTATTGGGTTGTTTCAGCTTCTGACATTTCAGGGGAAAGAATCCTAGTTTGTTCAATCTCTCCTTGTATGTAATGTACTCTATCAACCAGAACTGTACCCAAAACTTCAAATGTGACCTAACCAAAATTTTATAGAGTTGCAATGTGACTTCCCAATTTTTAAACGCAGTGCCCTGACCAATGAAGGTAAGCATGCCATGCACTTTTCTTATCACATTATCTGCTTGTATGGCCACTTTTAGGGAGCTGTGCTCTTAGAGATCCTTCTAAACTCATAAGATTCCTGTCATTCACTCTATAGATTTCTCCTGTAGTTGACTCCCCAAATGTATCCAGATTAAACTCTATCTGCCATTGCTCTGCCCATGTTTCCAGTGGGTCTACTGTATATCCCATTGAATCATTTGACAATCTTCCTCACTATCACATCTCAGCTAATTTTTGTCATCTGCAAACTTGCTATGGAGTCCACCTATATTTTTGATCTAATCGTTTAAATCTCTGTCACAAATAACAATGCCAACACTTGACTCTTGCAGAACACTGCTATTCAAGCCATCACTTATCACAAGCCTCCTGTCAGTATAGCACTTCCCCACCATTACCCTTTGTTTTCTTTGGCCAAGTCAGTCTTGTACTTAATCTACCAATTCTCTATGTGGTTTGTTGAATCAAAAGATCTAGGCACATGAAACCTTGTTTACTATTTTACTAATGTCCTTAAATGCAACACCCACTCTCCTACCCTTAGGAATCATCTTCATCACCTCCTCAAAAAGAAATCAATCATTTGTAAGACATGGCCTCACAGCTATGCTGACTAGCCCTAACAAGGCTATTCTTTTCCAGATGCTAATATCCTTTCCACATCCTATCCATATTTATTTTCCAATAACTTTCCTCTCATTGATGTAAGGATCACCAGCATATGTCCCTATTTATCCTATTTTGTTCCTATTGTCCACCCTAGGACACCAATAGCTATTCTGCAGTTCTCTGGGACCTTCTTTCAAGATTCCGGTAATCCTCTTTCTTGCCTCTCTCAATAACCTTGGATAGACCCCATCAGACCCTAAGGACTTATCCACAATGATGTTCTTTATCGGCCCTAATATCCCTCTGCTTTGATGTCATGTCCTAGAATATCAAATACCTCTACCTGATCTTGCTATCCTCCAAGTCCTTCTCCTTGGTGAATGTGAAGTATTTGTTTAGTATCTTTCCACATCCACTAACTCCAGGCTGTATAAGTTTTTCCTTCTATCTGTATATTTCTCAAGGGATGCATCTGATTTCAGCTTTGCAAACTTTCCAGTCAAGTAGAAGTGGAAAAGCATACCTTCCTCCTTCTGTTGGATTGAACTTGTAACATGTTAACATGTCCTGTTATTCAAGGTTACTGAAGCGTGCTACCCTTATCATAGGAGTGTGCTGGTGGTGAATTCTGACCAATTGCCCTTTTAAAAAAAAGCTCCAACATGTTGGATGTGGACTTGCCCAATGACAGCTACTCTCAAAATACTCACCCCCGCTACTAGCTAATGCTATTGTAATTAACCTGTTCACAATTTAGTACTTTCACTTGAGACCCAGTCTTGTCTTTATCCAAACCTATCTGGAAATCTACGGATTTATGATCACTGTTCCCAAAAAACTCTCCCATTGAGACTCTAGTTGACTGGCCAGGCTGATTTCCTAATTCAGAGGTCTAATATGGCCCCTTCCCTGGTTGGCCCATCTCCATACACTGTTGGGTGCATCCAGGAGGATGGCTCAACAATTTTGGTTCCATCTAAGCTTTTAACACTACTTGAATTTGGGCGCTCCAACTGAGTTGTTGCTTTTTCATCATTCCAAAATCTGCCTATATAGTTGTTCCTCCGTCTTCTGCTGCCCATCAGGGGGCTGATAGAATAAAGCCTTGATTGTGAATGCACCTTTCTTATTCCTGAGCTCTACCCATATTGAGTCCTCCATGATGTCCTTTTTTTTTTGTTTTATTCTCCCTTATCAGTGATGCAACTTCCCTCCCTCTATTCTATTGCATCTGAATCCTGGAATCCTCCTCTCAACTCGGTCTCTGTAATGGCTACAACATCACCATTCTATGTACTAATCCAGGCTTTATGCTCATCTGCCTTTCCCATGACACTCCTTGTATTGAAGGAAATACACTTCAGCCCATCAGCTCCACCATATTCATTAATCTGGCCTTGCCTGTCAATCCTTTCAGAATTGCTTTAACCTCTGCCTTCCCCTCAACCCTCCCTCAACCTTGCTAACTTGCTGCTCGCGTTTCCACCTTCCATCACAATAGTACAAATCTTCCAGATCAGCGCCAGCCAGCCCTTCTGTGAGGGCGTTGGTGAACTTCCAGTTTGGGTGCAGTCGTACCTACCCTGGAAGATCCATTTACTTGAAGACCTTCCCTTTCCACCAACTGCTTAGTCATGCATTCACCCATTCTTCCTAATTCTCATCTCACTATCATGTGGCACTAGGGACATTACAGATTGAGATTATAGATCAGGAGGTCCTGCATTTTAACTTTTTGCCAGACTCCCTTTGCTGGACTTAGTCTTTCTTTCTGCCTATGTCAGTAATACCAATATGGAACATGACCTTTGGCTGTTCACCTTTCTCGTTTAGGATGCCCTGTGCCCACTCAGAGACTACTTGATCCTGGCACCAGGGATGCAACATGGCATCCTGGAATTTCATGTCTATGCCTGTCTCACTAGGCTTCATTGCTACAACAGTGCCAATCATGATATCACTGATCTGGCAGCTGCTGTCATTTTTTTTGCTGTCATACTGTTTGACTGGTCAAAGAACACTGAGGCTGTCTACAAGAAGGGTCAGAGCTGTCTCTATTTCCTGAGGAGACTGAGGTCCTATAACATCTGCTGGACGATGCTGAGGATGTTCTACGAGTCTGCGGTGGCCAGTGCTATCATGTTTGCTGTTGTGTGCTGGGGCAGTAGGCTGAGGGTGGCAGACACCAACAGGATCAACAAACTCATTCATAAGGCCAGTGATGTTGTGGGGATGGAACTGGACTCTCTCACGGTGGTGTCTGAAAAGGGGATGCTGTCTAAGTTGCATGCCATCTTGGTCAATGTCTCCCATCCACTACATAATGTACTGGGTGGACACAGGAGTACATTCAGCCAGAGACTCATTCCTCCGAGATGCAGCACTGAGCGTCATAGGAATTCATTCCTGCCTGTGGCCATCAGACTTTACAACTCCTTTGGAGGGTCAGACACCCTGAACCAATAGGCTGGTCCTGGACTTATTTCATAATTTACTGGTGTAATTTACATATTACTATTTAAATATTTATGGTTCTATTACTATTTATTATTTATGGAGCAACTGTAACGAAAGCCAATTTCCCCCGGGATTAATAAAGTATGAGTATGTTGATGGGCTCATAGGTACAACTCATAGACTGGCCTTCTTAAAGAGTGAAACAAAAAGTCTGATGGAATATTGGGGACTAAAATCAGGAAGCGGTATTCCAGTTACAGCGGATCCTGGGGTACCTTATTCACTTCTGGACGCCAAGCCTCAGGAAAGATACAATGGCTGCAGGGAGATACAGTGTACGCCCATTAGGACTTGGATTTTAACAGGGCTTCAAATGTTAAATTGGTCTGTTTTTTAGAAGAAAAGTTAGGAAATTCAACCTGTCATCTTTTTAGATGGCCTCACCCTGTGCCTTTTTAATGGGATGTACTCATTGCTTCGAATTTCTTTTGAAATGACTGTTGCTTTGGGTTGGGGAAGGCTCCCAGTCCTTGTTCTCCCAGTGATGTTGTAATCTCAAACTTGATTTAACCTGTGCCTTCAAAAAAAATGGTCAAAAGATACCAAGAAACTTTTCCTCCTGATGGAATCCAGAACAATTCTCACTTGCTCCACTTTGAATGCATTGAAATCGCAGACTTTGGGCATGTATAGAGTCATAGAGAAGTGCAGCACAAATCAGGCCCTTTGGCCCAATTAGTCCAGGCCAAACTATGTAAAAGCCTACTGCCTGCATTATATTTGGGTACATATTAACTAAACTTGTTTCAGATATTTACAGCCAGTAATTTGAGCTCTAATTACCCTTTTAATAATGTGATTATTTTTAATTTTCATGTACTGAAAATTAAGTGTGGATTCTCAGTCTTTAAGAACTGAATGTTTCAGTAAGTTTTTAAGGTGTCATCTTAAATTTAATTCTGGGTGTGATTGAATTGTTAGCAGTATTTACTGTGATATATTGAACTGTAGAAAAGGTACGCAGATATACAAACATTAAATGTCAGAAATGATTAATAAAGATTGCTGGAAGATGGGAATAGTGTAGATGAGTGCCCACCGGTCCGTGTAGATGTAGCTGGCTGAATGACCTGTCACCATGCTTTGTGACTTTCTGACTATTTTGCAGTTTTCCACATTGCAATGATGTTTCACAAGAACGTCATTGTTTGTAAAGAGATTTGAGACAATCCATGAAGGGATGTGATCAGTGTTATATAAATGCAAGTCACGTTTCTTTCAGTTAGTGTTAGCTGGAGCTGAAAGCTTTATGGTGAACAAGCAGTGTTCAGAGGGAATATGATGCAGAATCCCAGTCTGGCTCATGATTTTTGAAAGTTCGGAAGAACATTGCAGTCATTGTGATTCTTCCAATGGTTGGATGGCAGTCATTGTGGTTGGAATGCAACTAAGCAATAGGAAAGAGACCTTCTAATATCTATAAATACAAGCTCCTCTGCAGATGATTGGAAATCGAGAGTAATGCGCACAAATTGCTGGAGGAACTCAGCAGGTCAGACAGCATCTATGGGAAGGAATGAAGTGTTGACATTCTGGACTCTTATTATATGCATTCCTTTCTCCAGAATATTATTTGTTTCTCCACTATCACCAAAAGTAGTCATTCAGCTGTATTTGGATTTTTTAAAATTCTTATTTTTAATTTTTTAATTTAAAAATAATACAGTAATTTAAAGTTTAATTAAAGACTGGTTTCCACTGAAAATCCGTACAGGAACTAGACTGAGACTGTGATTAGCAGTTAAAGTGCTGATACAATAATCTCTTTCGTTAGATCCTGCTGAAAAGAAGAAATGTAAAAAGGAATCAAATGAGTCCTCAAATTTGGAACCCCTTCTGACCCTGGTGCACTGTGAATAATTTGCTGGTCCACCACTGAATTTGGGGAAAGTTTAGGATTATTTACAGATGCTGGAAATCCAGTGAAACACATAAAATGCTCCAGGAACTTGGCATCTGTGGAGGGGAATAAGCAATTGCTTTTTGGGTCCATAATCTTCTGAGTCCTGACGAAGTTTGAAGAGAGAGAATAATTGTAAACACAAAATAATCTGCAGATGCTGGGATCAAGTGTTGCTGGAGAATAATTGTAGGTTCATGAAGGTTTTGATTAATTGGACAGCTCCAGCAAAGAGCAAGCCCAGTCATGAGTCAAATGGCCTTTCCTTGTGCGGTCTGTTTCTGGGGAAGTTGCCTTGACCCATCCTAGCTCTGAAAATGTACAATTCCTCCACACTCTGCAATATTACCTATTAGTTTATGGCTGATGCTAGAGTTTTGACTCTTTTTCAGTGCTCTAACTTAGATAAATACTTCCTGAATTGCCTTTTTGCTATGTTAGTCTTTACCTTCTCCAGAGATGGTGAAAGACAACAAGATATCTTTGCCCTTGCTGTTCATTTATAGGTATAATATTGAGAGAATTTGCTTTGTTATGTCATTAATTTGCTTCTCTGGCAGAGTTGATGTTTATTTATTTATTTATTGAGCTGCAGCACGAGTATGCCCATCTTGCCCTTTGAGCCAGGCTGCCCAACAACCCTCCAATTTAATCCTACCCTACAAAACAGTTTACAATGAGCAATTAACCTACCAACCAGTACGTCTTTGGACTGTGGGAGGAAACCGGAACACTCGGAAGAAACCCAGGTAATTATGGGGAGAATGTACAAACTCCTTCCAGGCAGCAGTGGGTGTCTACGTGACCAACGCACGCTCACACACTAGTCTATTTATGATAAACGCCTCTGTAGTTCAAAAGAACATCAATGCTGTAAAAATCGGATATTTATCAATTCTGCATCATGTCTAGTTCCTTTAATATGTGTCTGACTATGTATAGGGAGGGGAATTAATTTATTTTTATTTAACAATACAGAGCAGAGTGGCCCTTCCCCCCCCCCCAACTTTGAGCCATGCCAGCCCAGCAACCTCCCACAAACCTGCCAAGTTCTCACGTAAACATGGGATAATTTACATTGACCAATTAACTTACCCCACTATGTCGTTGGACTGTGGGAGGAAACCTAAGCACCTGGAGGTAACCCATGCATTCCATCGGGAGGGCATAGAGCGACTCCTTACAGAATGGTGCTGGAATGGAACTCCAGTCTCCAGAATGCCACAAAATGTAATAGCGTTGCACTAACCGTTATGCTACCATGGCGCCCATTAGGAAACTTTCTAATGTATGTTAGATACATATTCATCTGCCATTCGATGAGGGAAGTCTCTTTGTATCTTTTATTTAAACAAATGTGCTCTTGGCATATTACAAATGAAGGTTTTATTTTTCCTGCTTCATGATCTTATGGAGGACAATTGTTCGCTGTCTTTGCGGCGGTTCAATGTCTCAGTAGTAAAGAGTCATAAGAATGGAATGGTAATGTAGATTTATCTGTTTTACCAATCTTGACATGTAGGTTTCAGGACTATATTTGGTTTAGTCCTTCATTTCTAAATTCTACAAAGGAAAGCTATATCATCGATTTATTTCCACATCTCCAGGGAAGGATCTGTAGGGCTGTTGCCTTGGCGACTATTTGAAGTACAGGAATGAAGGTGCATGGTTTATAAAGGTTTCTAAATAACCCTGATGTTGAAATGAAGCCTAAATTACTTCATTGATTTGAGTTTGTGTGATGATAGACTTTTATCTCGGAATAATCTGCACAATAATTTGACATGCACTGGTATATCCTAAAATATCAATTTTTGCTTATGTACAGAAAGGATGTCAGAAGTAGGTAAATTGTTTTATTGTATAACATACTAATGAGTGACCCATACTCTTGCTTGTAGTATGATTGAGGGAATAGTTGGGTTCTGTATGTGGGTGGGGAGTGGGGAGGATGATTGTGGGTGCGCTGGAGGAGAAGATAGATGGATTAGAGTAGCTGTGGTGGGAATTGTTCCTGATTTTTTTGTTGTGTCTGAACTTGCATCACAATACCAGGAGGAAGCTTGCAGAGATTCTCCTCCCTGTTTTATAAGTGCAGGAGGTACTAAGTAAAAACCAAGACATTCTACTGTTAAGATGGAGGTTTATCCTTTCAAGGTCATGAGCTCCAATTAGTGTAAGTGGGATGTTCTGAGTTCAGTAAGGAGATAGTTCCCTGTTGCATATTCTGAGGCCAATTAAAAGATTTCCACTGGTTGACACCTAAGATTGACAGTCACATGACACATCCCACAGCCAAAATAAAATTCACTTGTAAACCGCAAACAACAGGAATTCTGCAGGTGCTGGAAATTCAAGCAACACACATCAAAGTTGCTGGTGAACGCAGCAGGCCAGGCAGCATCTCTTACTAACTCTTCCTTCAGTTAGTCCTGACGAAGGATCTCGGCTTGAAACGTCGACTGTACCTCTTCCTAGAAATGCTGCCTGGCCTGCTGCTTTCACCAGCAACTTTGATGTGTGTTCACTTGTAAACCACTAGTTTAACCCTGGAACCATATGTTTAAAAAATAATATGCCAGATAATCTTCTGTATTTAGTATCACTTTTCTCAGCTGTCAGTGTCCATTGTGGTTGGGAGTTTAGCTGGGTATATAATATATTATTCTGTGACAAAATCTTATCATCTCATTGGACTTTCCTTACTGTGCAAACATGTCAATATTTGAATATCTTTTGATTTAACTGGTGGTGGACTAGAGTGGACTTTGTGGGTTCAAAAGCAAAATACAGCCGGTCTGAAATCTGAAACAAAAACAGAAGATGCTGGAAATACTTGGCAGGTCAGGCAGCCTCTGTGAAGAGAGAAAAGAAGTTGGTGTTCAGGCTGCTGACATTTTGTCAGGTCATCTCTCCATCACATTCAATGTTCATTATCTTACTCCAGTAAATATTGGTCTTATTAACAATATCAGCAACCTGTTTTATAAAAGGAACCACTACAGTTTGTCCGAATATGCTAGGCCTCTTTGGACAGTGATTCAGAGATGTACTGGTTGTTTCCATGACAGTGGGGGAAAAAATACTTGGTATTGTCATGAAAGCTATAAAGAGGTGATAGGCAAATAAAAGCTTTTCTTAAAATCAGGCCGGCGTGTGAATGGGTTTCCAATGCAACATTGCCCGTGTACACACTGCGAAGGTGTGAAAAATCTGATGGCACTTATGATGAAAGGTCAACTTGAAATTTTATGTTAGAATGACATAAAAACTCCGTTCCATTTAAGCGCTATTGCATAATAGTTGCTGCCAGAAATGAAGTCAGCAATTTGCACACTATCAGGTCACAAAGCAATTATCTACCTGTAACTAAATGATCTGCATTTGGAGACATTGACTGAGGGATGGTTACTGGACAAGACAAATCCCCTGTTCCTATTCAGAATAAATCCATGAGATCAAACAAAAAATACTGGAAATTCTCAGCATGTAAAGCTGCATCAGTGAATAAAGAAACTGTATTGACCTTTCAGCATAAGTGCCATGCGATCATCCACACCATCCGCGTGGGATCATGGGCAATGTTTTATCTGATAGCTGGTTTTAGGGAGTATTCTGGAGTTGGGTTATATGGCAAAATATTAACTTCACCAACCAATCTTTAGACCTGAACACGGATTGTAGATTAAATTTAAAATGCAGCCCTGGAGCTGTGGACAGCAGTCAATTGGAAAACCAGGCAAAGCTGATTAACATTCATTGTGGGTGTCTGGTGCAAAGAAGGAGGTGTGAATTCAAAGGAAGCATTGTAGATACATTGTAAAAGTAGAATTGTCCTTTGATCTTCAGCACGTAAAATGTCATGTAATATTGGATCAAACAGACCTCTTCCTCCAGAGAGTGTCTAATTTTGTGGAATAAAAGACTTCTATTGTATCTGCTAGCTGTGTCTCTCCAGTGACTTTTTTCACAGTACAACAGGTGCATCTGCAACAGCAGCACGCTAGATTATTGGCCTCTATTTATGAGCTCAAGTATCTAAAGCATTGCTTGAAGCAACAAGCTTTGGATTGAGATCCCATGTGTGCCATCTTTGAACCATAAAGGTAAGGGCAAAAAGAATCAAATACCCTTTTTTTTAAAGAGTTAATGTTTTTTTACTTAAGTACTAGCAGGGTATCAGGAGAGATATTGAAAGCAGTATGGAGAGGTCTTAAAATTCCTCAGTGTCATCTGAAATTACTGAAATTGAGTTAGCAGAAGGTAGTGCTAATTGTAGCTGCTCTGTAGCCCAGTAATACACCGGTAAATATGTCCTGGCTCATAGGCTTCGGATATGAGGACAATTGCCTCAAATTGAGATGAGGAGGAATTTCCTTTCAAAAAGATATATAAACTTAGATGAGGATTAGGTATAGTAGGTAGAATCTTGTTTCCCATTGTCCCGTGCTTAGGCTAAGATTAAATCGGGGGATTGCTGAGTGGTGCGGGTCAAAGGGGCGGAAGTACCTATCCTGTGCTATATCTCAGTCAATAAATAAATGGCAAGCCTATCAAAAACAAGAAGGCCCTAGTTTATGGTGCAGAGTTTTCTTTAACAGAGTGATAGATATCTGGAATGTGCTGAAGAGAGGAAGTGGTGGAGTCATTCACTAAGTTAAAAAGACAGCTAGGCAGGCATTTTAATAAGCAAGGCTTGGGAAGGCAGTGACCCTGTGCACAGAAATACGATTAGCGTAATAGGCAAAGGCCACCATATATGTGATCAGCTGATGGGCCCATTTCTGTGCTGTAGGACTGTATGAATGTGTGAGGATTGTAAATTGCTGGTATTCCAGACATTCCACCCTGCAAAAACTCATTTCAGGGAGGTAGCACCATTAATTTGCGGGAGACTTCTGGGAGAGGTGGGATGTCTGCAATAGAATAGCTCCTTAGCAGCCAGACAGCTAGTTTAAATAACGTTAGCTATGCTAATGAACGAATGACACCTGTTAAACTCACTTCAACATGTCTTTTATGTTTTAACCCACCATGGGCAATAGAAAAGTCACTGTTGCAAACAGTGCAGCGAGCAACATTGTCATTATTTTTAACCCCTATTAGGCAGGGGTACACTTGAGGGTAGTCTGGGATGACGTACGATTTATATTTTCTTTTTTTGGAACACTCTCCCATGGCGTGCTCTCGTTCGCTCGCTCTCTCTCTCTCGCTTGCTTTCTCTCTCGCTCGCTCAATCTCGTGGTCGCTCTCGCGCTTTCTCGCTCGCTCTCTCTCTCGCTTGTTGTCGCTCTCTCTTGTGGTCGCTCTCGCGCTTTCTCTTTTGCTTTCTCTCTCGTGCTCTCTGGCTCGCTCTCAAAAAAATTGATCTCCGTGACATTGTATATAATTTACGGGCATCAGGGAGCCACTATTAATATGCGGGAGACTCCCAGAACTTCTGGGAGAGGTGGGATATATGGTATTTTTTTACCCTTAAGACCTGTGGACAATGGATTGCTAAGTGTATTCAAGCTTGAGATGTACAGGTTATTGACAGAGTGGAAATGAGGGTAATGGGGCTTAGATGGGATAATGGCGAGGAGGCTGACAATCAGGTCACTGGTGATTTTGTTGAAGACGGAGCAGGTTCAGCTGATCTCGTGGCCTACCTCTGCTGTAACTTGTGTTATAGCTCAAATAGAGGAATGTTTGCTCTCTCTGCTTCTTCATCAACTGTGTGTGAGTGTGTACGTGTGTGTGTTGCAAAACTTGTGCTGAGAAATGATACCTCTGCCAGATATATTCATCTTGGAAAATGGTGAGCTACTTTATCCAATCCAGAATAGGTAAGTCCTGGGCTGTTAGCCTGGCTTGACTCCAAGTAACCAGCTGCTCAGTTGTCTGGACTTAGCACCTAGGAAAAAAAATCACAGCAATAATATCAGAAATAGATTTACTTTTACAATGAAATATTTATCAGCTCTCACATATTCATCATTTATTGTCTTAGCAAATAAAATATCACAAGTGTTATTAATATTTGATGGTCTTAGACAGCAAAGGCTAAATAAAGGTTCCCCAATCTGTCTGTCAAAAAGTTCCTCCTGAATGCATTAATACGTCTCTTGCTACTGTGAACAATCTGAGGGGGGGGGGGAACATAGGTTTTCACTAAGACTTAATGAGAATGATATGCATTGATGCACTTGCGAAGCACAGTTTAAGCAGAACACCCTCAACCCCCCACCTCTGAATATCTTCCACAATATTTTAAATATATCTTGCCTGGATATCTTGATTCTGTCACGTTTCCATAAGATAATGAGCTGAATTAGACAATTTGGCCCATCGAGTCTGCTCCAACATTTCATCATGGCTGATCTATTTTCCCTCTCAGCCCCAATATCCAGCCTTCTCCCATTATCCCTTCGTGTCCTGACTAGTCAACGATCTATCAACCTCGCCTTAAATATACATAAAGACATGATCTCAACAGCCACCTGTGCCAACATTTCCACAGATTCATCACTCTGCGGCTAAAGAAATTCCTTCTCATCTCTGTTCTAAAAGGACACATCTCTATTGTGAGGCTGTGTCCTCTGGTCTTAGACTCTCCCACCATAGGAAACATCCCCTCCACGTCCACTCTATCGAGGCCTTTCAACACCAAGTCCCTGTTCAAGATTTTTGGATCAAATATCAAAACAAAGGGTGAAGGAAGAAAGGACATAAAAGAAAAGCAGGTCTTTCAGGTTATGAAACCCAAAGTAGTGACAAAGAGATTATATTTGACATGCTTTAACTCCAATTAACTATGTTGATTCCAAATCTCATTATACCCAAATGTTGCCATCGCAAGAGCAGTGGAACGATTAGTGCCCAATATTTTATTTTGTGGGCAATGGTTACAGATGGGCAGCACAACGGCATAATGGTTAGTGTAACACTATTACAATGCTAGTGACCTGGTTTCAATTCCCACTGCTATAAGGAGTTTGTACATTCTTCCCGTGACCACATGGGTTTCCTCCCACTTTCCAAAGATGTATGAATTGGTCAATTAGTTGGGTGTAATTGGACAGTGCAGCTCATTGGGCTGGAGGGGCCTGTTACCATCTTGTACCTCTTACTGATAAAGAAAAAGTCTGATTGTACGTGATGAATGCACAGAAGGTGCTCCCATAGATGTGTCAGTTTTCTGCTCGTTTCCAGGTATACAGTGGACTGGTTTCCCTTCTGCAATGTACTGAATAGCGTAGCATTTCAGTATTTTCACGGTACATGTGATCTAAACTCACCCCAGGAAGTTAAAGAAAATCATTTTAAGTGCAATCACCCTCTTAACAGTGCACCAACTTTAATTACTGCCTGTCCACTACTCTGACACTGATAATTAAAGTATAGGCTTTCTTCTACATTTTACTGTTGAAAATTTAAATGAAATCTCTTACTGCACCTCTCCCTCTTACCCTCTCTCGTATCTTCATTTCACTAGTGATTTCATCATCATAACTTGTGTGTCTTCCTCAGACCTTGCACTGTGAATTTTGCAATTCCTCAATGTGATTAGTTAAGCAGATGGACAGCTCTATGTCCTGTTCACTTGGATCTATCTCGTGCAGCAGCTATTGCCGCCTTTGAACAGGCAAGGGCAAGGCTAACCATAAGTGGGCATTGTGCAACATCTGACTTAGCTTTGGGGTAGTAAAGTGAACTGGTGTCAACTGGATTTTATGGGATCAACTTGCACATTTCATTTGCTAAATGTAACAATTACAATTTTCTCTCCTGAATGATTCAGTTCTGATTTTTATCTACCTTCTCCTGAATTCCCACATCATTGAAATGAGTACTTCTATCCATTCTGTAAATTCCTTTCCTTATTTTCTGAAAAGTTCTATGAACCTCCATCCCCCAACTCTCTGAAGCTCCAGGAATAGGTCCGGTTTGCGAGATCTTAATGCCAGGTCAGAAGGCATAGAAGGGCCAAACATGCTGATACCACACTGCTGTCACGTTACCAGCCCATTTGTGAGGCAAGATAGCTTCACCTGCCATTAATGATGATCTAATAGCTTGATCTAATTTTTTTCTTCAACCTGATTATGAAATTGTTCACATGAATTTAAATCCCCAAGTTACCATGGTGGGATTTTAAATGCACATTCATATAACACAGGTCACAGTTGTGCAGCCAAAATGCTACCGAGCCATAATACCTAGGACGAGAATGCGGTCTTTCATCCCATCATGTCTGCTCTGCATTCGATCAAAACTGATTTTATTTTCCCTCTCAACCCCATTCTCCTCCCTTCTCCCTGTAACATTTGACATCCTTATTAATCAAATACCTGTCAATCTCTGCTTTAAACATTCCCCAATGATTTGGCCTGCACAGACATCTGTGGCAACGAATTCCACAAATTCACCACCTTCAGGCTAAAGAAATTCCTCTTCACCTTTGTTCTAGAAGGATGTTCCTCTATTCTGAGGCTGTGCCCTCTAGTCCCAGACTCTGCCACTTCAGGAAACATCCTCTCCATGTCCAGGCCTTTCAGTATTCAATATGTTTCAATGAGATCCCCACTTGAGCTGATTGTTGAGAACAATAGAGTACTTACTGCTCAGGTCTTGTGCCTGTTAATGGTTTAAGTTATATGGTTAAGATTAAATGAGATGAAAGCCATTTGGAGCAGTGATGCCAGTATGGAATTGCACATGTCAGGTCAGATCTTTCACTGGGAATTAAAGTTAAAATTGCCAAACTTATGTTACCAGGGTTTTGACAGAAATCAGATTTAGACAGGGAGCATTGAATGGGGATTTAACCAATTGGCTACTCCTTTGAGGGTTTGGGTCTGTGCATTCTGTTTTTTTTTGGATTCTGAACGGTATGATTGATATTTATCCAATATAATGATCGGAATGCACTCTCTTGGTTTCTCATTATAGATTTAATTAGCTTTTTTAATTTGATCGACTGCTGAGCCTGTGAAGAAAACCGGAGTGATTTGAAAACCTGTTAGAAATTTATGAAGTGCTAAAATGTTTTATTCCCAGTGGCTGCTTTAACAGCTGTCACTTTGACAATCCCAGAATATTGTGAAAGTATGGCTGTGAGTTAGTGAAGCAATGGCAAATTTCTCCCTACACTGGTGGTCACCAAGCCTTCATAATATAATGGGGCAAATACAGTACATAATGTACCTTCATCTTAATTGCACCAATCTATTTGGTTCCTGCATTATATGACTAGACTATTGCATCGCTACCTTTTTGAGTTGCTTCTTTAAGAATCTGTAGGACTTGTCAATATTTTGTGACTGTAGAAGCAAGGCCCACGAATCTGATTTGCTCCAGGGAAAATATCATCCAGCTGTTGTCTGGCTTTCATATGAGGCCATTTCTTTCTCAACTCTCGGGTGAACTGTTAAATTGAGGTATCGTCTGGTCTGCGTGTGCAAGTAAGTGATCCCATGGCATTATTTTGAACACAAGCAGAGGAGTTCTCCCCCCAAGGCCCTGGGTAATATTTATCCCCTCAATTAACCGGGGGCGGAGGGAGAAAAGGGTGATTTATGTTATTATCTCATCGCTGTTTTATGGGAGCATGCTGTGCTCAAATTGGCAATATGATTTTTCTAATTTGAATTTGTAGTTAGATCTATGCTTCAGAAGTTCTTAATTTTATTTCAGCTATTTTCCTCGTTTTTTGTAAATTGTATACACTTTTCCTGAGGGTTGCATCATGGGTTAAGTTACTGGATCAGCAGAGAAGTTCTGGGTAATCAATCCTGAGACATGAGATTGAAGCACACCATGGTTTCTAAAAAGTTTAAATTCAAGCTATTAAATAAATGTGGAATTATGGGGAAAGGATTTATCTTGATGATAGCCAGCATAAAACCTGGACTGTGGCAAAATCGTACTCAGTTCACTTCAGGGAAGGAAATCTCCCATCCTCAGCTCCTCTAACCTTGAGCTGACTGACGTGGTGGACCCTCTAATACGTTGGCCATTCAGAGCTGAACAATAAATGCAGAAGTTGCTGGTGCTGTTCAGGACTTGTGAGCAAAGAAATTAAAAGTAGGACAAATAAATTAGTGAAAACCATGGCATTGTATGGATGGTGGGGTGGAGGTGCGTCTCTATCAATGAAGCTGTAAGGCAAACTTTCCCTCTGCTCGACTGTAGGTCACCCCAGGGAAAGATGTAGCACCTACTTAGCCCCTTGATCAGGAACACGTGAAACCACGGGATCAGGTGGTGGATGTTCATATGAGCAGCTGGTGCATATCACAAGTCCTGGTTATGCAACCACTGACGCCAGACAGGTAATCTCTGAAGAGTATTGATAATGGCCAGGGTCACCCATATCGTAAAGACACTGTCCAAAAGAAGGCAATGGCAAACAACTTCTGTAGAAAAATTTGCCAAGAGCAATCATGGTCATAGACCATGATCACCTAAGTCATAAAACATGGCACATAACGGTGTCCGTAGCACAGTGGCTAACTATTACAGCACCAGTGACCCGGGTTCAATTCTGCCACTGTTTTAAGGAGTTCGTATGTTTCCCTGGTGGCCTTGTGGGTTTCCTCCAGGTGCTCGAGTTTCCTCCAGGTGCTCCAGTTCCCTCCCACATTCCAAAGGTGTATGGGTTAGTAGGTTAATTGGTCACAAGGGTGTAATTGGGTGGTGTGGCTGAAAAGACAGTTAGCTTTCTGTATCTCTAAATAAAAAAATAATATAATTAGCTGTAGACATGTACTAATGGCTTAGCGTAAGTACAAATATCACTGAGTGAGATCGACAGTGGTGCTGCTTTTAGATTTTCAGTGAAGTTTTGGACTTTAGCATGGGAGGTATTCCATTGCTTGTGATTCCAGTCGTACCGTGAGACGATTTGAAATCTAATTTGGAAACTCCATTAGATTCAGACATGAACAATTCAATGGGACCAGCATGGCAAGCAAAATGTGTAATTGAAGTGTTGGAAGGGATATGTGTTTCTGGCAAGTGTTCACCAGTATGGGCCCAGGCAGTATTTGGTCTTCAGAGACCAGAAGACATAACTCATAGAAGCAGAATGAGGCTATTCAGCCCATCTGCTCTGCCATTGCATCATGGCTGATTTATTACCCCTCTCAAACCCATTCTCCTGCCTTCTTCCTGTAACCCCTGATTAATCAAGAACCTACCAACCTGCGCCTTATACGCACAAATCACTTGGCCTGCACAGCTGTCTGTGACAATGAATTCCACAGACTCATCACCCTCTGGCTAAAGAAATTTTTCCTCATCTCCATTCTCAAAGGATGTCTGTCTGTTCTGAAGCCATGCCCTCTGACCCTAGATTCACCCACTATAGGAAACATCCTCTCCACATCCACTCCATCTAGGCCGTTCAGTACTTGATGGGTTTCAATGAGATACCCTCTTCATTATTCTAAATTTCAGTGAATACAGGCCCTGACCATCAAACTATCTTCATGTTAATCCTATAAAATAACTCTGGGATTATTTTTGTGATTCTTCTCCGACTATCAGTTCATCATTTTTTAGATAAGGGGCCCAAAACTGCTCACAATACTCCGTGTGGTTTAACCAATGCCTTAGACCATAAGATATAGGAACAGAATCAGGCCATTCAGACCATCGAATGTGCTCTGCCATTCCATCATGGCTGATCCTGGATCCCAGTTAACCCCATATACCTACCTTATCGCCATATCCTTTGATGACCTGACTAATCAGGAAACTATTAACTTCCACCTTATATATACCCACAAACCTGGCTTCCATTGCGGCCTGTGGCAGAGCATTCCACAGATTTGCTACTCCCTGGCTGTAAAAATTCCTCCTTACTTCTGTTCCAAAAGGTTGCCCCTCAATTTTGAGACTGTGCCCTTTAGTTCTGGTTACCCCCACCATAGGGAACATCCTCTGCATATCCACCCTATCTTATAACCTCAGCATCGCATCCTTGCTTTTAGATTCTAGTCCCCTCGAAGTGAATGCTAACATTGCATTTGCCTTCCTTACTACTTACTCAACCTGCAAGTTAACCTTTAGGAAATCCAGCACAAAGACTCCGAAGGCCCTTTGCACCTCTGATTTTCAAATTTTCTCTGCTTTTAGAAAATAGTGCTTGTATTTATTCCTCCTACCAAAGGGCAAGACTGTGTACTTCCCTACACTATGTTCCATCTGCCACTTCTTTGCCCCTTCTCCCTATCTATTGAAGACCTTCTGCAGCCACCCTGCTTCCTCAACACTACCTGCCCCTCCACTTATTTTCTATCATCTGCAAACTTTGCCAAAAAGCCATCAATTCCTTCATCTAAATCACTGACTTATAACATGAAAAAAGCAGCCCCATCATTGACCCCTGTGGAACACCACTAGTCACTAGCAGTCAACCAGAAGAGGCCTCCTGTATTCCCATTCTTTGCCTCTGCTGTTCTGCCAATCTTCTACCCAAGCAAGGATCTTTCCTACAATACCATGGGCTCTTGCCTTGTTAATCAGCCTCATGTGCGGCAACTTGTCAAGTTGCCTTCTGAAAATTCAAATAAGCAACATCCACTGACTCTCCTTTGTCTATACTGCCTGTTATTATTCAAAGAATTCCAACAGGTTTGTCAGGCAAGATATCACCGTAAAGAAACTATGCGGACTTTGGTCTACCTTATCATGCACTTCCAAGTTTCTTGAAACCACATCTTTAATAATGGACTCCAACACCTTTCCAACTATTGAAATCAGGCTAACTGGCCTATAATTTCCTTTCTTCTGTCTCCCTCCCTTCTTAAAGAATGGAGTGATATTTTCAAATTTCCATTCCTCCAGAACCATCCAGAATCTAGTGATTCTTGAAAGATCATGACTTAATTCTCCACAATATTTTCAGCTACCTCTTTCAGTACCCTGAGGCATAGTCCTGTGGTTCAAGTGACCTATTTATCTTCAGACTTTGCTGCTTCCTGTTAGATATAAAAATATGACACTCACTTCTACCCCTTGACACTCTCAGAGTTCTGGCATTTTGCTACTGTCTTCCACAGTGAAGTCTGACACAAAATACTTATAAAATCCATCTGCCATTTCTTTGCCCTCCATTACTATCTCTCCAAAGTAATTTTCCAATGGTCTGCTCTCTACTCTTGTCTCTCTTTTACTCTTGATATATCTGAAAAAGAACTTTTTGTTCCCCTTTTATATTATTGGCTAACTTATCTTCATATTTCATCTTTCATCTCTTTATGACTTGGTTTAGTTTCCTCCTGTTGGTTTTTAAAAGCTTCCCAAACCTCTACCTTTGCATTAATTGTTGCTATATTATATGCTCTCTCTTTGGCTTTTATGCTATCTTTGACTATGCTTGTCAGTCTCAGTTGTCTTATCCTCCCTTTAGAATACTACTTCATCTTTGGGATGTATCTTTCTTGTACCTTCCGAATTGCTCCCAGAAACACCAGCCATTGCTGTTCTGCCATCATCCTTGCTAGTGGCCCCTTGCAATCAACTTTGGCCAGTTCCCCACTCATGCCTCTGTAATTCCCTTTACTCCATTGTAATACTGATACATTTTATTTTAGCTTCTCCTTCTTTTAGCTAGTTAGTACCCACGCACACTGTTAGGGATTTAGAATAGTTTGGTCAAGGTCAAAGAGGAAAGAGAGAATTAATGTTGAGCACCTTCCTTTATCAAATTTGGTTACTGAGATCTTAAATTGATTGACCCTTTCTACCTCTGTGTCCAGAATTCTTGGGTGGCTGTGGCTAAATCCCATATGTCAATGTTGTTGCCGCCAGGTTGACTTGTGTAGGAGAGAGGCAAACTAAAAGAATTGAAAGCAGGGAATTGGGGTAAATGGTGAAGTATTGGACTGGCAATCAGTAACTAGTGGGCTGCCCCAGAGGCTTCTAGCTGTGCTTGGGGCTTAAGAACTTGCAACTTGTATTTTAGACTTGACTGTAGGAAACTAAGTATGCTTAAGCCAAGTTTGACTCTGGTACAAACATGTATGGGTTAGCGAACTGTGAAGAGGACACAAAGAACCTTCAAAAAGCTTAGGTAAGTGATTTGAGTGGGTGAATTGTTGCTAGATGGAGGACAACAATTTGGAAAGCTGTGACATTATCCAGTTTGGAAGGACGAATATAAAAGCAATTTGTTCTTTAAATTGAGTGCATCTACTACATGACGCAAAACAGTTGCACTTGGGTATAGCAAATAAGTTTAATGTAAATTTATTATTAAAGGATCTATACCATATACAGCCCTGAGATTGATTTTCTTGCAGACACCCACAGGAAAATAAAGAAATGCAAAAGAATCCATGAAAAGCCACACACAACAAAGACCGACAAATATTCAAAATGCAAAAGAGGACAAATCGTGCAAATAATAAAAGAATTTAACCAAATAATACTGGGAATGTGAGCTGGAGAGTCCCTGGAAGTCAGTCCACATGCTTCGGAGTCAGTTCAGCACAGAGGCGAGCGGAGCCTGAGGGCTGCAGGACAACAACTGCTCCTGAACTTGGTGGCATGGGACCAAAGACTCCTGCACTTTCCCCTGGTGGTAGTGGCCAGAAGAAAGGGAGACATGTCAAATGCAGAAAGACAGATGGGCTCAGGTGAGGGACCTTGAGTGGCATGGAGTGGCGGGTTGGCACCAATTCTTTTTCATTCTTGGGAAGGTGAACGGAATGTTGGCCTCTATTGCAATGTAGACCTGTATAAAATTGGGCAACTTTTCAGGACACTGGTGAAACCACACATGTAGTATTGGGTATAGTTTTTGTCTCCATATTTTGAGAAGGTGCTGTATATTATGTTGGAGGTGGTGCAGAGAGGAAGCACTAGATTTGATTCCTTGTGTGAAGGTTTTGATGTGTAAAGAATAGTATGGCCAATATTAACTGAGGATTAGAAGAATGAGGAGTGAGTTTATTGAAGTATGTAAGATCCTGAGGAGGGTTGATACTGAGGGGCTGTTTCTCCTTGTGCATTATCTCGAATTAGGGGGCATAACTTCAGAATAAGAAACACTTAATATGGAGATGAGGAGTAATTTCTTTTCTCAGGGGGGTTTTAATCTTTGGAGTGCACTGTGGAGACAGTGTTGAATACACTGGAAGTGGAGACTGAGGAACGAGGGCGCCAAGGGCTGTGGGAAAGTGGTGTAGAGGCCAAGATTGGCCCAGCAATGACCTTATTGAGTGGGACATCTGTCTGCTTTATAAGCAGTATATCAACACCATACTATCAAAATAATCCAAGCTGGCTGGAATCTCGTGTGAACCTGTTTTTTCAGAAAGTACTGCCTGGGTGATGAACGATTCTGGGTGCGTGAACTAACTTGATGGAACTGCAGTTAGATTCCCAATGATCAGCTTTGAATGTTAATATACAGTTTCTTATATTCTCATCAACAAAAGAACAACAATTCCTCAGGTGACAGGAAATAGTCGTGGAACCCACAATTACTGCAGGGATAGAATGTACATGATTATTATTGAGACTGGGGAAGCTTGCTCTCCCTTCCATCTCCTGATCTGCTGGAAATTAAATCTAATGCCTTGAGTACGTATCCTCTGTGGCCACTTCATTAGGTACAGGGTCTTGTGTTGTCTTCTGCTGCTGTCGCCCATCCACTTCAAGGTTTGACATGTTGCGCATTCAGAGATGCCCTTCTGTACGCCGTTGTTGTAATTTGTGGTTTTTTGAGTTACTGTCACCTTGCTGTTAGTTTGAACCAGTGTGGCCATTCTCCTCTGACCTCTCTCATTAACAAGGCATTTACCCCTACAAAACTGCCACTCACTAGATTCTCTATGTTTCATGCACTATTCTCTGAAAAGTCTAGAGATTGATGTGTGTGAAAATCCCAGAAGATCAACAGTTTCTGAAGTACTCAAACCACCCCATCTGGCACCAACAATCATCCCACGGTCAAAGACACTTGGAGTACAATTCTTTCCCATTCTAACGTTTGGCCTGAGAAACAACTGAAGCTCTTCACCAAATCTGCATGTTTTTATGCATTGAGTTGCTGCCACATGATTGGCTGATGAGATATTTGCATTAAAGAGCCAGTGTACCTAATAAAGTGGCCACTGAGGATACGCTTGCCTGCAATAATTTATAAATTTTTCACAGCTTCCTGCATATCTGACCCACTGAAGCCCCTGAACTCCTTGAACTAAAATCCCTGTGGCATGTCATGAAAGAGATTGAATTTGATCATAGATTCTGCCCATTGCTCTCAGTCAGAGTTTGTTTCTTATCGGGTTGAAATTTAGGTAAAATTGACTTTTGGATTTTCAAGTGAGTTTGCTTTGTCTGAAGTTTATGGTCATAGAGTCATACAGCATGGAAGCAGACTGTTTGGCCTGCCCAATCCATGTTGGTTAAGTTGCCTACCTGAGGTGGTCCCATTTGCTTGTGCTTGACCCATATCCCTCTAAGCCAGGAGTTCCCAGCGTTCTTGTTATATCATGGGCCCCCTACCATTAACCGAGGGGTCTGTGGACCCCAGTTTGGGAACCTTTGCTCTAAATCTTTCTTATCCATGTATCTGTGTTATTAAAGCCTTTCAAGTGTTAATGTATCTGCCTCAACTCTGTGGCAACTCGTTCTATATACTTGCAACCCTCACTGAGAACATTTTTCCCTAAGGTTACTATTTTAAATTTATTCCCACTTTCCTTAAACCTATGCCCTCTAGTTCTTAATCCCCCCTCCCACCCCCACCCTGTCAGTACTGGGTATTTATAACGTTCACTCTCTGTGTTTTCTTCAAAAATCTATGTGAAGTAGCATGAGATCCAGATCCCCACTGAAGAAAGTGATAACATGGCTGTTGGCTAATACCTTGCCCTCCCCACCTCACTGTAGCCTGGAATTCCAGGTACTGGGTTCTCTGGAATTCTGTGATCCTGAAATCTTGATCTCTATCATCTAATAGCTGACAGCAATAATACTTTAAACTTTATCCTTTATTGTCGCCAAACAATTGATACTAGAACGTACAATCATCATAGCGATATTTGATTCTGTGCTTCCCGCTCCCTGGATGATAGCAAATATTAACAATTTAAATTATAAATCATAAATAGAAAATAGAAAAATGGAAATTAAGGTAGTGCAAAAAAACCGAGTTACAGGTCCAGATATTTGAAGGGTACGGCTCAGATCCGGGTCAGAATCAGTTCAGCAGTCTTATCACTGTTGGAAAGAAGCTGTTCCCAGATCTGGCCGTACGAGTCTTCAAGCTCCTGAGACTTCTCCCGGATGGAAGAGGGATGAAAAGTGTGTTGGCTGGGTGGGTCGTGTCCTTGATTATCCTGGCAGCACTGCTCCGACAGCGTGCGGTGTAAAGTGAGTCCAAGGACGGAAGATTGGTTTGTGTGATGTGCTGCGCCGTTTTCATGATCTTCTGTAGCTTCTTCCCGTCTTGGACAGGACCACTTCCATACTCTGAAACTCCAGCCCAATTTTTTTTTCTCTTCTTCCCCTGGAGTATTGAGGGATTGGGCCCTGTTCTACACTCTTATCTTGCCATTCAGGCTTTGAGCCACAAAATAATTTTGAAAATATTGGAGAATGGTAATGTGTAAAGAACAGTAAATAACAGGAATATAACATCCAATGCAAGAGGATCTGGATCAACTAAGAAAATGGGCCATGGAATGGCAGATGGAATTAACTTGGACAGATGCAAAGTGATGTGTTTCAGGAAGTTTATTCTGGGTGGCATGGAACCATAGCATAACGCTATTACAATGCCATACTCCTGGATTCAATTCCCACTGCAGTTTCTTATGAGTTTGCATGTTCTCCCCATGAGTGTGTGGGTTTCCTCTGGGTGTTTTGGTTTCCTCCCACATTCCAAAGACATATAGTTTAGCAGGTTAATTGGTCACATGGGTGTAACTGGGTGGTGTAGGCTTGTTGAATCTGAAGGGCCTGTTATCGTGTTGTGTCTCTAATAAAAAAAGTTAAACCAGGGTAGAACCTGTAGTGTAAAGTGATTTCCAGTTCACCGTAGGATGCTGTGGAACAGAGCAACCGAGGAATGCATGTACATACTACCGTGAAAATGGTGACATAGCTAGACAGGGTGATGAAGAAGGCTGTTAACATGCTGTTCTTCATTGGGCAAGGTGCTATGTACAAGAGTAGAGATGTTGTGTTACATTTGTATGAGATATTGGTGAAATTGCACTTGGAGTATTGAGCACAGTTCTGACCATTTAGCTCTTGGAAGAATGTTATTGAGCCGGAAAAGATACAAAAGAAGATTCACAATGATGTTACTTGGAAAGATTGGTTAGCTGAGGCTTTTTGCTCCCTCCTGGAGCATAGGAGAATGAAGGGTGACCTTGTAGAAGTTTATAAAATCCTGAGGGGCATAGGAAAGGTTGAATGCTTAAAGCCTTTTTCCCCAAGTATGAAGAGTATAAAATTAGACAGCACAGATTTACAATGAAAAAGGAATGATTTAAAGAGACCCTCAGTATTTCCACACAGGGTGGTGGGTTTATAAAATGAACTGCTAGAGAAAGTGGTAGATATGGTACAATTACAATGTTTAGAAGACACTTAGACACTTGCATAGAAAAGATGGGCTGGGAGAGATATGGGTCAAGCACAGGCAAATGAGACTAGCCTAGGTAGGCAGCTTGGTTGGCATGGATGAGTTGGGCTGAAAGGCCTTTTCTTTATAACTCTGTCTGTACATAGGGAAATCCAAAAATCAGCAACATGATAATGACCAGATCATTTGTTTCAATGTTTATACATTTTGTTTATTTGTGGATAAATACTAACAAGTTAAACTTCCCAGATAAGAGCAACATGTGTAACTCCAGATCGGAATGTGTAGTAGTATCATGATTGCTTTATGACCTGATTGAGAGTGAGATCTGAATATGAACTTGACCCTTATAAATTCTAATTTACACAAGTTATATCACTGTTTGAAGACTGAAGGTTTCCATAATTGTTCAGGCGATGGAAAATTTTATACTTTATACTTAATTGTCGCCAGACAATTGATACTAGAACGTACAATCATCACAGCGATATTTGATTCTGCGCTTCCCGCTCCCTGGATTACATATATTAAATATTTAAAATATTAAAAATAGTAAAAAATTAGTAAATATTAAAAATTGAAATTGTAAATCAAAATAGAAAATAGAAAAATGGAAAGTAAGGTAGTGCAAAAAAGCCGAGAGGCAGGTCCGGATACTTGGAGGGTATGGCCCAGATCTGGGTCAGGATCCGTTCAGCAGTCTTATCATAGCTGGAAAGAAGCTGTTCCCAAATCTGGCCGTACGAGTCTTCAAGCTCCTGAGCCTTCTCCCGGAGGGAAGAGGGACAAAAAGCGTGTTGGCTGGGTGGGTCGTGCTTGATTATCCCGGCAGCACTGCTCCGACAGCGTGCGGTGTAAAGTGAGTCCAAGGACGGAAGATTGGTTTGTGTGATGTGCTGTGCCATGTTCACAATCTTCTGCAGCTTCTTCCGGTCTCGGACAGGACAACTTCCATACCAGGTTGTGATGCACCCTGGAAGAATGCTTTCTACGGTGCATCTGTAAAAATTAGTGAGGGTTTTAGGGGACAGGACAAATTTCTTTAGCTTTCTCAGGAAGTAAAGGCGCTGGTGTCATTCATCTAATGACAAAAATGAATGGAAATCTACAAAAAATAGTACGTACAGTCCAGTCCGTCATGGATAAAGCCCTCCACACTACTGAGCACGTCTACACTGAACACTTTCACAGTAAAGCAGCATCCATCATCAATGATCAATGGCACCCCCCCCCCCACCCCCACCACTCAGGTCATGCTTTCTTCTTGCTCCTGCCATCAAGAAGGTGGTACAGGGGCCTCAGGACTCTCACTACCAGGTTGTTATTCCGCAACTATCAGGCTCTTGCACCATAGGGGATAACTTCATTCAACTTCACCCGCCCCATCATTGAAATGTTCTCACAAACTATAGACTCTTCATCTCATGTTCTCCATTTATTGCTTATTTATTTGTTATTAGTTCTTTCTTTCTGTATTTGTGCAGTTTATTGTCTTTTGCACATTGGTTGAGCAGCCAAGTTAGTGAGGTCTTTCATTAATTCTGTTATGGTTATTATTCTGTTGTAGATTTATTGAGTATGCCAGCAAGTGATACGTATGTACTTTGATAATAAGTTTACTTAGAACTTTGATCTGAAGCTTTCAAATTTGACGGCTGTTGGATATCAACTAATTCTGGTTCAGTAATCTCCTAAATTGTGTTGTTATTTGTGGAAAGGGCTTGGAGCAGGATGTCATGCAACAATTGCACATGTTTGAGATCTTGGAAAAGAGCGAATACATATGTGACCATTGAACTAGACTGCATATCCCTTTCATCCTGTAACCTACTAAGAATGGAGTATTCAGAGCTTGGCTTGTGTATGAGCAGAAGGTTCAGGAAATCATGGCTCTCCAAGGACTTCAAAAATATACTCAGTGTTCACTTTATTAGGTAGACCTGTACTCCTGCTCACTGATGCAAATATCTCATCAGCCAATCATGGGGCAAGTGCAACTCAATGCATAAAAGCATGCTGACATGGTCAAGATGTACAGCTGTTGTTCAGACCAAACAGCAGAACGGGGAAGAAATGTGAACTAAGTGACGTTGACCGTGGAATGATTGCTGGTGCAAGACAGGGTGGTTTGAGTACCTCAGGAACGGCTGTTCTCCTGAGATTTGCACACGTAGTCTCTAGCATTCACAGGAAATGGTGTGAATAACAAAAAAGCATCAGTGAGTGGGAGTTCTGTTGGTGAAAAAACCTTGTTGAGGAGAGAGGAGAATGCCAGATTGGTTCAAGCTGACAGGAAGACAACAGTAACTCGGATAACCATGCATTACAACAGTGGTGTGCAGAAGGGCATTTCTGAATGCATAACATGTCGAACCTCGAAGTGGATGGGCAACAGCAGCAGAAGAACACACTGGGTTTCACTCCTCTACCTCATAAAGAGGCTACTAATTGTACTTAAAGGTGTGAAGAGATGGAGGAGTTGAAATTGAGTGACTTATCATGCAGGATTGTGAGAGAATTGGGAAGGGAGTCTCCTGTTCAAGATTCAGGATTTGAATGGATTTGGCTTTGTAAGGGAGGTAAGTGGTGTTGAGGGAAAAATAAATGTTTGGCAGGTACTTTTACAAGGAAACAAAAAGAAAATAAGAGGGAGCAAAGATTTCCTTTGGGCATGATAATTTGTGAAACAATAAAAACACGACACTCAAATGAAAACCTCCCCATGGTCAGAAGTGATTGTGGTTTTGATTTGATGGGGAAGAACTTCTGAATTATTTGCCCTTGCCTGCAGCCTTAATTATTTGTACAGTTGTTTTAACTTGTGGGATACAAGTTTGCATTCTGCTCCTGAGAGTATATTTTTATGACTTTCCATCTGTCTGCTGAAATCCTCTCTTTACGATGCAGAGAGCAGATGAGGCTGCATTTCCATTTTAAGATGCCCATTCAAAATAATTCCAGTGCAGTAGCTCTCCCTTGGACATTTGAGAATAAGTTTTGCTCCAAGAGGTACTTAAAGGGCATTGAGCAGATATTCCTGTCACAGGATGTTGAGTGCATTGCATGAATTGTCGCTCCGCAGCATTGACCCTTGCGCTGCTGTGACTCATCAGTGCTTTCTGCAGTGACGATATCACAGGTGCCCTGGCAATCTTCATTGCAGTGGTTTTAGCTTAGTGACAATTCTTAAAAAGGCAGCATTATTTTAGTGAATTGTATTTTGTGTGGCGGGCCTCATAGGCAATGGCAGCCTTGTGCCTGTTCTTCTGGTAAGGTAGTAGATGTTTTCTTTGAGGAAAAAGGGAAGATTGTTACTGGGTCCATATACAAAGTTTATTTGGTGACTACACTGTCGCAACAAAATCCTATATACAATACTCAAGTCTACATAAAGCATGCTATTTCCAGTTTAAAATGAAAATACCATTAATGCTATCTACAACACACTTGAGCCCCTGAGGAGCCCATTATTGTCTCCTTTAAAACAACACAAAAAACTCAGAAATACAGAGCTTGAAGTTCAAAGTGCATTTATTGTCAAAGTATGTATATCACAAACAACCTTGAGATTCTTCATCTTGCAGGCAGCCACGAAACAAAGAACCACAACAGAATCCGCAAAAGAACCTGTCAAACATCCAGTGAGCGAAAAAAAAGAACAAATTGCACAAACGGTAAAAACATAAACAAAAAATAAGCTCCACTGATTTGTAAATTTCACTTGCATCTGCCTCGAATGGTGGAGATGATGTTTGTGTCAGTAGAACTTGGGCTCAAATTGCCAATTTATAGGTTTAAACTTAGCACAGAAGAAGTTCCATTCAGCCTATTCTGACTACTTTGGCTGCTTATCTGGATGGTGCAATTCCTCGATTTTTATTCATGACTATGTGTTTCCCTTCCCAGTATAGCTCCAATTACTCTTTCAAGCTCTGCACTGCATACCTTTCTTCATGAATAGACAAAGGAGGCCATTTGGGCCGTCAAGTCAAAGGAGACAGTGGTAGTCAGACATCAAGCCTCAGCATCACATCCCTGCTCTTGTATTCTATACCTCCTGAAGTGAATGCTAATATTGTATTTCCCTTCCTCACCACTGTCTCAACCTGCAAGTTAGCCTTTAGGGTGTTCTGAACAAGGGCTACCAAGTCCCCTTACATCTCAGATTTTTGGATTTTCTCCCCATATAGAAAATAGTCTGCACATTTACTCCCACTACTAAAGTGTATGACCATGCATTTTCCAACATTATATTTCATTTGCCACTTTCTTGCCTATTCTCCTAATCTGTCTAAGTCCTTCTGTAGTCTGCCTGTTTCCTCAACACTACCTACCCCTCCACCAATCTTCATATCATCTGCAATCTTGTCGACAATTCCATCATCTAAATCATTGATACACAGCATAAAAAGAAGCAGCCTAATGCTGACCCCTGCTGATCTGTCTGATAGCCAACCAGAAAAAGATCCTTTTATTCCCACACGCTGCCTCCTACCAATCAGCCAATGCTCTAACCATACCAATAACTTTCCTGTAATACCATGAGGCTCTTAACTTGGTAAGCAGTCTCATGTGTGCAACCTTGTCAAAGGCCTTCTGAAAGTCCAAAGATACAAGATCTACTCTATCCCATTTATCTATGCTACTTGTAATCTCCTCAAAGAAATTCAACAGGTTCATCAGGCAGGATTTTCCCTTAAGGAAGCCATACTAACTTTGTACTAGCTTGTCCTGTGTCGCCGAGTACTCCATAACCTCATCATTAACGATTGACTCCAATATCTTCCCAATTACTGAAGTCATACTAACTGGCCTCCTGCCAATCAGTCACTGCTTTATCCATGTTAGAACCCTCTCTGTAATACCATGAGCCTGTAGCTTGTTAAGCAGCCTCCTGTGTGGCACCTTGTCAAAGTCCTTCTGAAAATCCAAGTATAAAACGTCAACTGATTCTCCTTTGTCTCTCCTGCTTGTTATTTCTTCAAAGAATTCCAACAGATATGTCAGGCGAGATTTTCCCTTGGGGAAGCCATGCTGACTATGTCCTATTTTATCATGTGCCTCCAAGCACTCCGTAACCACACCCTTAACAATTGACTCCAACACCTTTCCAACCATGAGGTCAGATTAGTTGGCCTATAATTTCTTTTCGCAAACATGAGGAAATCTGCAGATGCTGGAATTTCAAGCAACACACATGTGTTGCCTATAATTTCTTTTCTTCTGTTTCTCCCTTCTTCAAGCGTGGAATGACATTTGCAATTTTCCTGTCTTCCAGAACCATTTCAGAACCTAGAGACTCTTGAAAGATCATTACTAATGCCTCCACGATCTTCCAGAACCACCTCTTTCAGAACTCTGGGGTGTACATCATCTTGTCCAGGTGACTTATCTGCCTTCAGACCTTCCAGTTTCTCAAAAACCTTCTCTCTAGTAATGGTAACGTCACACAATTCATGATCACTGCTACCTGGAACTTCCACCAGTGAAGACTGATACAAAATACTCAGTCAGTTCATCTGCCCTTTCCTTGTTCCCATTACTACCTCTCCAGCATTGTTTACCAGTGGTCCAATATCCACTCTTGCCTCTCTTTCCACTTAATGTATCTGAAGAAATGTTTGATAAACTCTTTAATATTATTGGCTAGCTTACTTTCATATTCCATTTTTACCTTCTCAATACTTTTTTAGTTGCCTTCTGTTGGTTTTTAAAAGCTTCCCAGTCCTCTAACTTCTCACTAATTTTTGCTCTATTATATGCCCTCTCTTTGGCTTTCATGTTGGCTTTGACTTCACTTGTTAGCCACAGTTGTGCCATCTTTCCTTCAGAATACTTCTGCCTCTTTGGGATGTATATATCCTGTGCTTTCCAAATTGCTTCCAGAAATTCCAACCATCGCTGCTCTGCCATCATCCCTTCCAATCAATTCTGGCCAACTCCTCTCTCATGCCTCTGTAATTTCCTTTACTCCACTGTAATACTGATACAACTGACTTCAGGGTGATTTCGATCATATTATGATCACTTTTCCCTCAGGGTTCTTTTACCCTAAGCTCTCTATTCAATTCTGATTCATTGCACAACACCCAATCAGAATAGCTGATATGTGGACTCGACCACAAGCTGCACTAAAAAGCCATCGCAGTCATTCTAGAAATTCTACCTCTTGGAATCCAACACCAACTTGATTTTCCTAATCTACCTGTATATAGAAATCCCCCATGAATATTGTAACATTGCCCTTTTGGCATGCATATTCTATCTCCCATTGTAACTTGTATCCTTACTACTGTCTGGGCTTCTTTTTACCCTTCCAGTTCCTTAGCTCTATCAACAGTGGTTCAACACCTTCCAACCCTATGTCATCTCTGTCTAGTGATTTAATTTTATTTTTTATCAACAGAGCCATGCCACCCTCTCTGCTTTCCTGCCTGTCTTTTCTATACAATGTTGATCCTTGGACATTAAGCTCCCAGCTATAATCCTCTTTCAGCTATGCCTAGAACATCATGCTTGCCAATCTGTAACTGTGTTACAAGTTCATTGACTTTATTCCGTCTAATACATGCATTCAAATATAATATCTTTTAGTCCTGTATTAACCTTTTTCAATGTTGTCTACCTTTTGTGTTGTAACTCATCCTGTTGACTGTAATTTTGCCTTATCATGAGTCTCTCCTTGTTAGGAGTCTCACTGCACTTTGCCTCTGTTTGTAAACGAACTACTGTACTTCATCTTCCACACTATCACTCCGGTGCCAATCCCCCTGCCAAATTAGTTTAAACCCACCTGAACAACTCTAGTCAACCTGCCAACAAGGATATTGGACCCCCTTGAGTTTAGGTATAACCCATCCCTTTTGTATAAGTCATGACATCCCTAGAAGAGATCCCAATGATTCATAAATCTGAACCCCTGCTCCCAGCACTAGTTCCTCAGCCACGCATTCACCTACTAAATCATCCTATTATTGCCCTCACCAGCACATGGCACAGGCTTCAATCCGGAGATTACTACCCTGGAGGTCCTATTTCTCAGCTTTTTACCTTGCACCCTGAAATCTCTCTTCAGGACCTCATCACCTTCTCTACCAGTGTCGTTGGTGTCAACATGTACCAAGACTTCTGGCTGCTCACCCTCGCCCTTGAATATGCCTTGTACATGATCCGAGACATCCCTGATCCTGGCACCAAGGAGGCAACATAGCATCTGGGTGTCCATTGTACTCGCAGAGCTTTGTCTCTGTTCCTCTGACTAAGGCAGTCCTCTTCACCTGTCTGCTGTTCTGAATCACAGCACCAAACTCAATGCCAGAGACCTGGTCACTATGGCTCCACCCTGTAGGTTGTCCCCCTCAACAGTATCTAAAGTTATATATTGTATTTATTATTGAGAGGAACGGCCAATGTGTACTCTGCATTGGCTGTCCATTTCCCCTCTTCCTCCTGATAGTCACTGAGTTACCTGTCTCCTATAAACTAGGGGTAGCTCGCAGACTGGGAGACCGCTTTGCTGAACACCTACGCTCTGTCCGCCAGAGAAAGTAGGATCTCCCAGTGGCCACACATTTTAATTCCACATCCCATTCCCATTCTGACATGTCTATCCACGGCCTCCTCTACTGTAAAGATGAAGCCGCACTCAGGTTGGAGGAACAACACCTTATATTCCGTCTGGGTAGCCTCCAACCTGATGGCGTGAACATCGACTTCTCTGACTTCCGCTAGTGTCCCACCTCCCCCTCGTACCCCATCTATTACTTACTTTTATACACACATTCTTTCTCTCACTCTCCTTTTTCTCCCTCTGTCCCTCTGAATATACCCCTTGCCCATCCTCTGGGTGCCCCCCCCCAGTCTTTCCTCCCGGACCTCCTGTCCCATGATCCTCTTGTATCCCTTTTGCCTATCACCTGTCCAGCTCTTGGCTCCATCCCTCCCCCTCCTGTCTTCTCCTATCATTTTGGATCTCCCCCTCCCCCTCCAACTTTCAAATCCCTTACTCACTCTTCCTTCAATTAGTCCTGACGAAGGGTCTCGGCCTGAAACGTCGACTGTACCTCTTCCTAGAGATGCTGCCTGGCCTGCTGCGTTCACCAGCAACTTTTATGTGTGTTGCTTGAATTTCCAGCATCTGCAGAATTCCTGTTGTTTGCGTATTTTTAAAGTGGTGTTCGATAGGTTCTTGATTAGTCAGGGTGTCAAAGGTTATGGGGAGAAGGTAGATGAATTGGGTCGACAAAGAAAATAAATCAGGTGTGATGGAGTGGCAGAGCAGACTCGATGGGCTGAATGGCCTAATTCTGCTCCAATGTCTTATGGTCTTTTGGTGCTATTCTCTTGTATTTCTTCATATCACTGCAAATCACTGACCCACCAGTTCTTCTTTGATATTTTTGATATTTACCCACCCTAGGAGGTAGTCTGCAGCATCCAGTTAACCTGTTTTATTTGTCACCTGCACATTGAAAAACACGGTGAAATTTATTGTTGCCTCAATGGCCAATTCAGTTTGAATATGTGCTGGTGGCAACACACAAGTGTCTTCATGCTCCTGGTGCCAATATATGCATGCCCACAATGTACTATTTGGCATATACTATTGGAAGTATGTCCTTGAATGTGAGACATAATCAAAGCACTGGGAGGAATCTCATGTTATGGTGAGAACGTACAAATGTCTTACAGATAATGGCTGGAGTTGAACCCCGATCACTAATTGCTGGTACTGCAAAGCATTATACTAACTGCTACGCTACAGTGCTCTCCTCTTTGGATATGGGAAGAAGCTGGAACATCTGGTTGATACCTACACAGCCTTTTGGAGAATCACAGTGACGGATATCCTCCTTATGGGCAAACTCTTAAACCTAGTCCTCTTCCATTTTCTCAAATCCCATTACATAATCAAAAAATCAGACCATTCTCCTAAATATTGTATCAATATCTATTCTCAATCACTTGGTAAAATATAGCTGATCTACCTAGTTGTTACACAGCTTATTGTGAGGCTCGGTAGGCATAAACTGCTGGGTGTATTTCATTATTAATCATGCTTTAAATGTTATGCCTTATTTGTGTTACCTGAGATTAGAAGTGATACTATATAAATGGAAGTCGTTTCTCTTCATCCACTTGTTGCTATATGGGACATAAGTAACTGAAGGTGCTGAAATTTCTGAAGCACAAAGTGCTGGAGGAACTTGGTCAGGCAGCATCTGTAGAGGGAATGGACAGCTGGCATCATGAATTTAGACTGTTCATCTCAACTGAATGGAAAGCCTATCCTTTGCATTGATGTTTTTTAAAATGTTATTGTACTCTATCTCTTGGTGTATGTAATATTTAACTCTTGGTGGAATCTTGTTGTTTGATACTTCATCATGTTTCCTCTTTGGAAAGGTTAGTGGTCTAAGGAAATGACTGACCCCTCATGGTGAAGGTTTAGTTGCTCTGCTGTATTAGGCTGTATGGTTTCAGTTGGCTAATTCTCCATACTGTGGGGTACAGAAAAGAATACTGTGGGGTACAGAAAAGAACACTGTGCTGTTCTGGTTATTGAGAACATCTATAAGGAGCACCGTCGCACCAAAGAAGCATCCATCATCAAGGACCCCCACCATCTGGGCCATGTTCTCTTCTCACTGTTGTTATTAGGAAGGAGTTACAGAAGCTTCAGATCCCACACCACCAGGTTCAGGAACACCCTCAATCATCAGACTCTCGAAGCAAAGAGGGTAACTGCACTCACCCCACCACTGAATTGTTTCCACAAATTATGGCCTCATTTTCAAGGACTCTTCATCTCATGTTCACAATATTTATTGCTTATTTATTTATTTATTACTATTTTCTCTTCTGTATTTGCACAGTTTGTTTTTGAATATTGGTTGTTGGGTGTTGCCTTTCATTGATTCTATTATGGTTCTTGGATTTACTGTGTATGCCAGCAAGGAAACCAATCTCAGGGTCATTTGTAGTTTCATGATAAAATTACTTTGAACTTACGGAAAAAGCTGAGATACCATGTTCTTCCCAGAGTAATGTAATGGGACAAAATGAAAGAAAGTGTCTCTAACATGTTCTTGATATTTATTGCTTATTTATTTGCACAGTCTATGGTATTCTGCACATTGCTTGTTTGTCCGTCTCTGTCATGTGTGGTTTTTCATTGATTTTATTGTGTTTCTTTGTCATTGCTGAGAATGCCCACAAGAAAATGAATCCCAGGTTGACATAAATGGTGAAACGTGTGTGATAATAATTTACTTTGAACTTTAAGATACTACATCAGCACTCTAATTTTAGTAGCTTTAACAGATGGACATCAAGTTTGAATTAGAGAGCATTTTAATTTATATAGTATATCCGACAATGTTAGGTGTGTTTCAATGTTTATTTGAACTGTAGTCACTCTAAGCCAGGGATACCCAACCTAGGGTCCATGGACCCCTTGCTTAATGGTACAGGACCTTGGCAGAAAAAGGTTGGGAATCCCTACTCTAAGCAAATTGTGTTCATCAAGGATCTTTGCATGTGGATAGAGAGAGACAGAGAGAGGGCAGATAATGTGTTTTGAAGGTGTTGCTTGTGGGATGAAGATTACCCACAGAGATTTGGATAACTCTCTGGCACACCTACAGAATAATGCTGTCAACTGGGAGAGCAGACAGGAGCTTGAGCTCAATGTAAGGTGCCATTGCCTACAATCCCACATTCTTCTGGCCCTTCACTGAAGGGATTGCTTTCTTTGATGTGCAATCACTTCTGGAGTGGGACTTGAACCCATGATCTTCTAACACCGAGGCGAGCGTGCTACCCATTGAGCCACAGCTGACAGAATGCACGAGGGAGAATAGAAGTTCCACTGTATATTGTCACTAATCAGGTGACCCATGCAAACCTCAAGTGCTTTACTCGAGCTCCTCCATCCTATTTCACTTCCATCTTATTGCTCGGATGGTGCACAGCAGCTAATAAATCATTCTCCTCCTGACTTATATTTCTGCACCATCCCCACTTTACTTATCCCACCATGAATTGCCTCTAAAGGAGTGGAGTGGACTTTGCATTAAGTTTGATAAAGACCAGGCAATCTAGTTCAAATCCGCCCAGGCTTGGTGGCATGGAGCCTATTAGTCCTCGATGGTCTCAATCCGATGTGCTGCAGCCACAGGCTTGCTGAGCAAATTGCCTCCAAAGTGGCAATCTCACTCAGAGGTCGCAAGTAAATGGGTGCGGGAAAGTGGAAAAAATGTAATGCTGATGCGAAGTGGTGGGGGAGGGTGGGTTGGGAGGGAGAAACTCTTCAAACTGAATTCAAAGATGCTACTGCCGCCTTTAAACAGCACAGAGCAACCATATCAGACCCCGATCAGTGGATTATTTAGGCTGTCAGATGCTTTCACAGGGACTTTGTTCATTGTCATCTTAAGCAGTCAGACAGATGTGCATGTATTTTTATATCTTGCTTCCAGAGCACTGCTGCTTCACAGTTTAAGGTCCTGTAGGGAATGCAGAGCAGAGATTGGAATGAAACTGCTGGGAGACACTGCTGGGATGGCATGGCAAGGGGGTGAAACTGTAAAACATGTGAGGAAAATCTTTGTTAATCATACTCCATTTTGACATTAATTAACATGGAACACTACAGCACAGTGCTGGCTCATTGGTTCACAATGTCGTGTTGATCTTTTAACCTACTCTTAGATCAATCTAACCCTTCCCTCCTATATAGCCCCCAATTTTTCTATCATGTATATGTCTATCTAAGAGTCTCTTAAATGTCTCTAATGTACCTGCCTTTATCCCTTCCAGGGCATCCCACCACCCTCTTGTGTAAGCAAATTAAATACTTCATTTAGATGTCTGTTTGCTAAACACTGAAGCAAGGATGTAATGTTGAAACTTTATAACGCACTGGTGAGGCCTCACTTGGAGTATTGTGAGCAGGTTTGGGCCCCTATTCTAGGAAAGGATGTGCTGACATTGGAGAGGGTTCAAAGGAGGTTCACGAAAATGATTCCAGGATTGAAAGGCTTGTCATGTGAAGACTGTTTGATGGCTCTGGGCCTTTACTCACTGGAATTCAGAGAATGAGGGGTGACCTCACTGAAACCTATCGAATGTTGAAAGGCCTCTAGAGTGGATGTGGAGAGGATGTTTCATATGGTGGGGGAATCTAAGACCAGAGGACACAGCCTTAGAATAGAGAGGTGTCCTTTTAGAATGGAGATGAGGAGGAATTTCTTTAGCCAGACAGTGATGAACCCATGGAATTCAATGCCACAGGCGGCTGTGGAGGCCAAGTCATTGGGTATATTTAAGACAGAGGTTCTTGATTATTCAGGGCATGAAGGATTACAGGGAGAATTCAGGACATGGGGACTGAGAGGGAAAATGGATCAGCCATAATGAAATGGCAGAGCAGACTCAATGGGCAAAATGACCTAATTCTGCTCCTATATCTTATGGTCTTGTGTCACATTCTGTCCTGAAGTTTCTTAGGTATACTGCAGATGACTAGAAGACGAGTCATTTGCAACAGTTTGTTTAGTCATGAGTGGAATCGACTAATCTGTAATTGGTGAATAGTTACATGTGCATTTCTGCCAGAGAAAGCTGTAGTGGTAGGTACAATAACATCATTTAGTAGACTTTTGGATGGGTTTAAAGGGACATGAGACTAACTGGTTGGCATGAGCAAGTTGGGCTAAAGGCCCTTTTCCTGTGCTGTATTACTTTATGGAGTGTGCTGTCCTACTGAGCATTTCCAGGACTTCCAATTTTATTTCACAAAGGGCTCTTGTACAAGAATGGAGGGGGATGAGTCTGTCCTTCCCAATGAGATGGACCAAACTACCTTGTGCTTTGAAAATATTGGGATCTCTTGTTTGGATGGTCATAGAACCAGTCTAAAGCTAGGTGGAATTACTTAGTGTGGAGATGGTGGTGATTGTGTGGGGGAGAAAGGAGATGACCTTCATGTCCTTTCTGCTGTTACATTCACAATGTGCTGGATTGTATATGATCCTGCCTGGATCTGTGCTTTTAAAGTAACTATACTTTTTAACGTCCTCTGAATCCACTTAAGCCAAAGATAATGTTGCCTTGACTACCCCATGAGATGGACCAAGCCATAATTTGTGACTCTGGACCTCAGGCAGTGAATTCTGAGGCGTTGCCCATCAGATAATCCAGATTGATGTTTGATAGCCAAAGGTATCTGAACAGCTGTGAAATGTTGGAAATAATTTGGAAAATGTGAAATGTCCATGGAAAATAGAAGAGTACGAGTCCTTGGCTCCACCTTGCCCACATTTTAAGGTACTCCATGATCAATCTAATTCTTCCCTCCGATATAGCTCATAACTCTCCATTTTTCTTAGATCCATGTACCTATCTACAAGGCTCTTAAATATCCTTAATGTATCAACCTCAACTACCACCACATTTCAGGCCATCTTATACAAAAAGTAGGTTTAAGAGTCTGATATCAGTGGGATAGTGGCTATCTTTGAGCCTGGTGGTACGTGCTTTCAGGCTTTTGTATTGATTTCTTGATGGGAGAGGAGAGGAGGGAGAATGTCCGGGGTGGGTGGGATCTTTGATTATGCTGGCTGCATTACTGAGGCAGTGAGAAGTATATACCAAGAGCCTCCCCTCTATAGACTATGAACGCAGATTTACAAAGAGCATGGGAATGAGGGGACAATTTTTTTGGTAATATCGGCCAAGGCTAGAATGGCCAGCTGACCACCCATTGTTTTGTCAAATGAGGAAGTGGTGCGGGTGTTCATCAAAGCCAAGTGACAGAAAAATGTTGTTAAATTTACAACTTGGCCCCACTGTAGTAGGGTGCCCTAACAGAACGCTACATTACCAAGACCGAATGGAGTTTCTTGGAATGCCTCTTGCCAGCCATATTCCTTCCTGCTTCAAACACAATCCCAGTCTGTAGACATTGTTATTGCTGGAGTTAATACTGTGTAATTTGTACAGGCTGAAGCTAGTATGTTGTAATTAGTACAGGTTAGCTCAGGCAGTCTTCCTCTCCCTTCCCCCGTCTTGACCTAATTTTACGTGATTAAGTGTTGGTGAGCGTGGTGCATAACATATGCAAAATGCTAATAGTCCTCTGGGTACAAGAAAGTGAAGGCTATCAGAAAGTAGCTTTAAAGGAGTTCAGCTCATAAGACTGAGTGGAGATATGGCTGTTCAGAGCAGGGGAAGGAGATGAAGAAAGCCATTCATCATTGTATCATGTCTTTGGGATACGTCATTAACAGTCCTTTGATTATCCTTTCTGTACTGCATAAGCAAACTGTCAGCCTATTCTGCGCACGTCTTATGGATTTCTACTTATTACTTTTCAGTGCACTGTTTCATGGCCAGAAAGTCAATTGATTTCTCAAGGCTTTTAAGAATGAAATGGCTCCGAAGGAGGCCACTTGGCCTTCTAGACCACGTGCTGCCTTTAACAGGGTTACCTGACATGTTTTGCATTCCCAATTTACCCCCTGGGCCAGGTGCTGTATTCCTCAGTATATCTCCAGTTCCCTCTTAAAAGTTGCTATTGAATCTGCTTTCTTCAGCCCACCAGACTCTGTACTCCAAAATCGCTGTATTTTATTTTCCTTTTGTATAATGCTCTTCCAGAATGAAGGATACCACATTGAGCATAATTTGACCTCTTTAATGTTGGAGGAACTCCTGGCTGACTCGCACCCATGGATTACTGAAAAAAATGGAAGGGCTGGGCTTTGATAAACCCAAAGTACGTGCTCCACTTCTTATAAGGCCATAATATATAGGAGCAGAATTAGGCCATTTGGCCCATCAAGTCTGCTCCACCATTTCATCATGGCTGCTCCATTTTCCTTCTCGGCCCCAATCTTCTGCCCTCTTCTATTCTCTTGTCATGCCCTGACTAATCAAGAATCTATCAGCCTCTGCCTTAAATATACCCAATGACTTAGCCTCCACAGCTGCCTGTGGCAATGAATTCCACAGATTCACCATTCTCTGGCTAAAGTCATTACTCCTCATCTCTGTTCTACAAGGACACCCCTCTATCCTGAGGCTGTGTCCTCCAGTCTTCGACCTCCCCACCATAGGAAACATCCTCTCCACATCCACTCTATCGAAGCCTTTCAACATTCGATAGGTTTCAATTAGGTCTCCACACATTCTTCTGAATTCCAGTGAGTTGAGCCCAGAGCCATCAAACGTTCCTCATATGACAAGCCATTCAATCCTGGAATCATTTTTGTGAACCTTCTTTGAACCCTCTCCAATGTCAGTACATCCTTGCTTCGAAAAGGGGTCCAAAACGGCTCACAATACTCCGTGAGATCTCACCAGTGCTTTATAAAGCCTCAACATTACTTCCTTGCTTTTATATTATAGTCTTCTTGAAATGAATGCTAACATTGCATTTGGCTCCCTCCACTACCGACTCAACCTGCAATTTAGCTTTTAGGGAATCCTGCACAGGGACTCCCAAGTCCCTTGGGACTTTAGATTTTTGAATTTTCTCTCCATTTAGAAAATAATCTACCCTTTTCATTCTTCTACCAAACTGCATGACTTCCCATCACTGGAAACTGCCTCAGCAGACCTTGCCTCCCCACACCAAAGGCATTAAATAAATCGAGCATGGTGCAGTCAGAAGAAAATAATCACACGGGTTGGGTGATAGGTTTCTACCAGGCTTAAAGATTGCAACAATTGACATGAGATGAGGTGACTGTTATTTGATAGAATAGTCTTGTCTGAAGAGGCTGAGTAAACCTATAACTGAAGTTAGAATCATGCACAGTTCTACAGTAACACACAGAGGCATTTCCTTCCTGATTACGTTGTCTTTTTCCTGAGATTCTGACTTTCATTCCTTCCCCCTCACCTCCCGAAAACACACACTGCCAATGCTTGCCAGTTTAACCCCAGCCTTAAAACAAGAAGCAGTAAGTATCAGATCCTCTTTGTGTGTTCTGCAATGCAAATACAGGAAATGTTTTGGGTGCCATTGACAATGGAAACACTGAATAAAATGTCAGTATCTTAACTGCATTCTGTCTTAAAAAATCCACCTTTATAGGCATTGTTCAATTTCTTGTATTGCATATATTTGTGTATAATTGTAATTTGATCACTGGAAAAAGTATCTTGATGTGCTATTAAACTGGAAAATCTTGAAATAGGGAATAAGTATAATCTTCAGTCAAACAAGACAGCAGGTAACCATTAAATATTAAATAATGAGTGTAACAGCATTATTTTAAAGTGGAAACTGGTAAGAGAATTGCACATGTGAAACTCTGTTACTTTACAAATTTCATTAGTTTTATTGGAAGGGTTATATTGCTTTAATGTACATGTTTCTCCAGAATATAAAATGAATTGCTTTCTCCTCTATCCCCTTAGAAGAGGAAAGCATTAGTAAATATATGTGAAATGATGCAGTGTCTCTTCTACTATTCCATTTTGAGATGCCCCTGAATAGTCTGTTCAAGAGATACCAGTTTGCTGTAGTTATATAAAAAAGCAATTTGATAACTGTTTGAAGCTTTTTGTCATGTGCTGGGTATATGACCTCCCAGTGTCTTCATGAAAAAGCAAATTTTCCAACACTAATTAATTGGAACTGTCTTAAAAGATAGGGCATTGACACCAGTCTCTCTGCCTGTAGATTTGAGAGCGACAGCAATGTTTCATTCAGCTAATAGTGATTCGCCAACTGCCAAGATGCTCTTTCTTTTAGCTGAGCAGGTTTTGCTGTTTACTTGTCAGGAAGCAGTAATAGCTGCACTGGGGTTAAAAGATTAAAAGAAACATTTCCACAAAAGTAGGGCAAACCAGTTGGAAAGACTGCAGCAATTTCCATGCATCACATGAAGCGTCTCGTTACCATAAAGTCACAGCTACAGAGGTCCCACAGTCAACTCAATGGTGCACATCAGTCACACAAATATTTCCATTCAAAGTTCAAAAGTTCAAAGTAAATTTATTATCAAAGTACATATATGTCAGCATATACTGCCTTGAGGTTCATTTTCATAGCATGTGGGAGCTCTGGAATGCTCAGAAGTAAACATGGCGCATTGGGTTGATGAATAAATTGTCCTCATTATGCAGCTGTGTGCATAGGATGAAGAACATGTGTCGACCTTTACAGGTATCACAGCTGCATTCCAAAGTCACACTACATCTCCTTTGATTTCACTGGACATTTCAAAGATCACCACTGGGAGATTCTGACCGATACATTGACAGATTCACAAAGCAAATCCTTAAAAGTGAACCGAATGAAGATTGGAGATATTATCACTTAAGTTTAAGTTCAGATTTATTGTCATCTGTCTGTACATATACACAACCAAGTGAAATAGTTTTCCTCCAGACCACGGTTCACTCATAAAGTACATAACGCGAAACAAAATATTACCACAATTAAGTTAATAAAATATAATTCAAAATGCATGTAGTACACAGCACAAGTAAACAGTACAGTGAACAGTAAATAGCTCACTGTCTTATTGAAGAGACCTCGGTGGTGGCAACGTATTCATTAGTTTCACAGCCTGAGGGAAGAAACTGTTATCCAGTCTGGCAATCCTAGTCGCAATGGTCCTGTACCTCCTTCCTAATTGTAGTAGGCCAAAGAGAATGTAGGATGGATGGTAGGGATTCTCAACAATGCTTTGGGCCCTTGGTCTATATCCTGGTCTATGTCACAAATGGGGGAGGTGGGAGGAAGACCCTAGTGATCCTCTTGGGAGTCTTTACAGTCCCCTGTAGGGTCTTCCGGTCCAATGCCTTGCAGCTTCCGTACCACACAATGAGGCAGCCACACAGGACATTCTTGATGGTGCTTCTGTAGAAAGTTGTCAGAATTCAGGTAGGGAGCCTTGCATGCCTCACCCTCCTCAGAAAGTGTAGATGCTACTGTGCTTTCATCCATAGTGATAAACACAAAATGCTGGAGGACACAGCTGATCAGGTAGCACCTATGGAGAGGAACACACATCAAAGTTGCTGGTGAACGCAGCAGGCCAGGCAGCATCTCTAGGAAGAGATACAGTCGACGTTTCAGGCCGAGACCCTTCATCAGGACGAAGGGTCTCGGCCTGAAACGTCGACTGTACCTCTTCCTAGAGATGCTGCCTGGCCTGCTGCGTTCACCAGCAACTTTGATGTGTGTTGCTTGAATTTCCAGCATCTGCAGAATTCCTCGTGTTTACCTATGGAGAGGAATAAGCTGTTGCAGGTTCAGGCTGACACCCTTAATCAGGACCCTTAATCCAGCATCTGTGGAGTGTCTTGCGTTTATGTTTCAGATTCATTCATGGCTTCATTTGTGACTGCAGTTTGGATTTTTTTTCTCAAGGCTGGGTTGATGTCAAAAAGGCAGAATTATATAATAAAAGATATAGGACCAGACTGAGGCCATTCAGCCCAGCGAGGCTGTTCTACGGTTCAATCATGACTGATTTATTTTGCCTTTTAAATCTATTCTCCTGCCTTCTCCTTTTACCTTTGACACCCTTATGAACCAAGAACCTATCACCCTTCACCTTAAATATACCCAATGACTTGGCCTTCACAGCTGTCTGTGGCAAAGAATTCCACAGATTCACCACCCTCTGACTAAAGAAATTCCTCTTCATCTCCGTTCTAAAGGGATGTCCTTCTATTCTTAGTCTGTGCCCTCTGGTACTAGACTCCATCATCATTGGAAACATCCCCTCCACCTCTACTCTTTCTAGGACTTTCAATGGTAATGGACATTTTCAAGACCAGAGCACATGTCTAGTGCAATCTTACTGAATGAACCCAGTATTAGTCTAGTAAATACAGACTGAGCCCAGTATTAGTTTAGTAAATACTGACTGGACCCATGGCTAGAGTACTAAGTAAATTAATACACTGCAGCTCAGTCCTTGCACAGGTCTCACTGTTCTGCAAGGATTTGGCATGTTCCCTGGCTTGGGGTATCCAAACAGCCCTTTTTGCTGTCTTGGGCTAACAAAGGAAGGTGAGATAAGATCTCCATGTCACATGGGATCAATCTCTAAGACACTCGATTGTTGCTTGCGGGGTGTCCCTCCTGACCACTCTGTAACCCTCCGAGGTCACACAGCAATTGCTACAGACTGGCAATAACTTGGGGGTCACTCAGCCGTTTGCAGCAATGAATTCCACAGATTTACCACCCTCTGGCTAAAGAAAATTCCTTCTTATTTCTGTTCTAAATAGTCATCTTTCTATTCTATAGTTGTGCCATCTGGTCCTAGATTTCCCCAATATAAGAAGCATCCTCTCCACATCCACTCTATCTGCAACTTTCAATATTTGATAGGGTCCAATGAAATTCTCCCTCATTTTTCTAAGCTCGAGCGAGTACAGGCCCAGAGCCATCAAACACTCTTCATACCCTTTTATTTGCAGACTTGTTCTCTTGTACCTCCTCTGGTCACTCTCCAATGCCAGCACAATTTTTCTCAGGTAAGCAGCCCAAAACTGCTCGCAATACTTCAAGTGCCATCTGATCAGTGCCTTATAAACCCTCAGCATCAGATCCTTGATCTTATATTGAATTCTCTGAGGATGTGACTAAACACATTGATGAAGGTAGAGCTGTAGATGTAGTGTAGATTTTAACAAGGCATTTGATAAGGTACCCCATGCAAGGCTTATTGAGAAAGTGAGGAGGCATAGGATCCAAGGGGACATTGCTTTGTGGATTCAGAACTCACTGGCACATAGAAGGCAAAGAGTGGTCGTAGAAAGGTCATATTCAGCATGGAGGCCAGTGACCAGTGGAGTGCCTCAGGGATCTGTTCTGGGACCCTTACTCTTCATAATTTTTATAAATGACCTGGATGAGGAAGTGGAGGGATGGGTTAGTAAATTTGCTGATGACACAAAGGTTGGGGGTGTTGTGGATAGTGTGGAGGGCTGACAGAGGTTACAGTAGGATATTGATAGGATGCAAAACTGGGCTGAGAAGTGGCAGATGGATTTCAACCCAGATAAGTGTGAGGTGGTTCATTTTGGTCGGTCAAATATGGTGGCAGAATATAGTATTAATGACAAGACTCTTGGCAGTGTGGAGGATCAGAGGGATCTTGGGGTCTGTGTCCACAGGACACTCAAAGCTGCAGCGTAGGTTGACTCTGTGGTTAAGAAGGCATACAGTGTATTGGCCTTCATCAACTGTGGGATTGAGTTCAAGAGCCGAAAGGTAATGTTGCAGCTATATAGGGTGCTAGTCAGACCCCACTTGGAGTACTGTGCTCAGTTCGGTAATTGATAAAAAAAAACTTAGTAATGGTCGCCTCACTACAGGAAGGACGTGAAACCATAGAAAGGATACAGAGATTTATAAGGATGTTGCCTGGATTGGGGAGCATACTTTATGAAAATATATTGAGTGAACTCGGCCTTTTCTCCTTGGAGCGACAGAGGATGAGAGGTGACCTGATAGAGATATACTAGATGATGGGAGGCATTGATTGTGTGGATAGTCAGAGGCTTTTTCCCAGGACTGAAATGGCTACTATGAGAGGGTACAGTTTTAAGGTACTGAGAAGTAGGTACAGAGGAGATGTCAGGGGTAAGTTTTTTTACGCAGAGAGTAGTGAGTGCATGGAGTGGGCTGCGAGGGGCGGCAGTGGAGCTGGAAACAATAGGGTATGTTAAGAGACTCCTGGATGGATACATGGAGCTTAGAAAAATAGAGGGCTATGAGTAAGCCTAGGTAGTTCTAAGGTAAGGACATGTTCGGCACAGCTTTGTGGGCTGAAGGACCTGTACTGTGCTGTAGGTTTTCTATGTTTCTATATTCTAGTCCTCTCAAAATGAATGCTATCATTACAATTACCTTCCTCACCATCAACTCAACCTGCAATTGAATTTTCTCCATTTAGAAATTAGTTTACTGCTTTATTCCATCTACCAAAGTGCAAGACCATACATTTCCCTACACTGCATTCCATCTGCCGCCACTTTGCCCCTTCTCTCAATCCATCCATGTCCTTCTGCAGTCTCACTATTTCCTCGGACCTGCCAGTTCCTCCACCTACCTTCACATCATCCACACTCTTGGCCACAAATCTCTCAATTCCTTCATCCAAACCATTGATATATAATGTGAAAAGAAGCATTTCTATTACTAGTCACTGTGGAATATCACTAGTCACCGGCAGCCAAGCAGCTTAGGCTCCCTGTATTCCAACACTTTGCCTCCTGCCAGTCACTCAATCTTATATCCGAACTAGTATCCTTCTTGTAATACCATGGGGTCTTATCATGTTAGCAGCCTCACTTGCGACACCTTGTCAAAGGCCATCTGAAAATCCAAGTACACAACATCCACTGACCCTTCTTTGTCTATCCTGCCTGTTATTTCCTCAAAGAAATCCAATGGATTTGTCAGGTAAGATTTCCCCTTAAGGAAACATACTGACTTTGACCAACTTCATCATGTGTCTCCAAGTACCCCAAAACATCATTCTTAATAATGGACTCCAAAATCTTCCCAACCACTAGTCAGGCTAACTGGCCTATAATTTCCTAACCTCTCCCTCCCTCCTTTCTTGAAGAGTGGAGTGACATCTGCAACATTCCAGTCCTCTGGAACTATTCCAGAATTTAGTAATTCTTGAAAAATTATTACTGATGCCCCCACAATCTCTTCAGATGCATCTTTCAGAACTCAGGCATGCAGTTCATTTGGTCTGGGTGACTTATCTACCTTCAGAATTTTCAGCTTCTCCTTTGTAACAGCAGCTACACTCACTTCGACCCCATGACACTGTCGAATTTCTGGCATACTGCTTGTGTCTTCTGCAATGAAGACACTTGTAAAATAGTTATTAAGTTCATCTCACAAACCCCTTCTCCAATCCTGCCAAAGGGTTTTGGCCTGCAATGGCGACTGTACTTTTTTTCATAGATGCTGCCTGGCCTGCTGAGTTTCTCCAGCATTTTGTGTGTGTTGTTCAGATTTCCAGCGTCTGCAAACTTTCTCTTGTTTGAGATTAAGTTCATCTGCCATTTCTTTGACCCCCATCACTGCCTCTCCAGCATCATTTTCCAGCAGTCCAATATCATACTTGCCTCTCTTACTCTTTATACATCTCAAAAAGCTTTTGGTATCCTCTTTAATGTTATTGGCGAGCTTACCTTCATATTTTGTCTTTTCTCTCTTTATGGTTTCCATTGGTTGGCTTCTATTGGTTTTTAAAAGTTCCCCAATCCTCTAATTTCCCACTAATTTTTCCTCTATTATATGCCTTTTCTTTCTTTTTTGTGTTGTCTTTATTTCCCCCCTTTTAACCACAATTGCGTCATCCTCCCTTTAGGACACTTCTTCATCTTTGGGATGTTTCTATCTTGCACTTTCTGAACTTCCCATAGAAACTCCAGCCATTGCTTTGCTGCTGGTATGCCCTTGCAATCAACTTTGGCCAGAATTTCTCTCATATTACTGCAATTCCATTTACTCTGTTGTAATACTGATACATCTCACTTTATCATCTCCCTCTGACACTACAGGGTGAATTCCATCATATTATGATCATATCTCCTTAGGGTTCCTTTACCTTAAGCTTCCTAACTAAATCTGGTTCATGATTGTGTAGCCAAGTTTCCATCAAACTCGATATATAAATTTGCTGATGACAGAACAATTGTAGGCCGTATCTCGGGTAATAATGAGTTTGAGTACAGAGGAAATTAAGGACCTGGTGGCATGGTGCAAAGACAATAACCTATCTCTCAAGGTCAGCAAGATGAAGGAATTGGTTGTTGACTTCAGAAGGAGTAGCAGACCGCACAACTCAATTTACATCAGTGGTGCGCAAGTGGAACAGGTCAAAAGCTTTAAGTTCCTCGGGGTCAATATCACAAATGACCTGACTTGGACCAAGCAAGCAGAGTCCACTGCCAAGAAGGCCCACCAGCACCTTTACTTCCTGAGAAAACTAAAGAAATTTGGCCTGTCCCCTAAAACCCTCACTAATTTTTATAGATGCACGTAGAAAGAATTCTTCTAGGGTGCATCACAACCTGGTATGGAAGTTGTCCTGTCCAAGACCGGAAGAAGCTGCAGAAGATCGTGAACACAGCCCAGTACATTACACAAACCAATCTTCCATCCTTGGACTCACTTTACACCGCACGCTGTCGGAGCAGTGCTGCCAGGATAATCAAGGACACGACCCACCCAGCCAACACACTTTTCATCCCTCTTCCCTCCGGGAGAAGGCTCAGGAGCTTGAAGACTCGTATGGCTAGCTTTGGGTACAGCTTCTTTCCAACTGTGATAAGACTGCTGAATGGATCCTGACCCGGATCTGGGCCGTACCCTCCAAATATCCAGACCTGCCTCTCAGTTTTTTTGCACTACCTTACTTTCAATTTTTCTATTTTCTATTTATGATTTATAATTTAAATTTTTAATATTTACTATCGATTTGTAATCCAGGGAGCGGGAAGCGCAGAATCAAATATCGCTGTGATTATTGTACGTTCTAGCATCAATTGTTTGGTGACAATAAAGTATAAAGTATATAATACCCAATCCAGTATTACCTTTCCCCTCATTGGCTCAACCATGAGCTGATCTAAAAAAGCCATTTCATAGGTATTCTACAAATCCCTGCTCTTGGGATCCAGCACCAACCTGATTTTCTCAATCTACCTGCATATTGAAATTCCCTGTGACTATCAAAACATTGGCCTTATTGCATGACTTTTCTATTTCCTGTTGAAATTTATATCCCACATCCTGGCTACTGTTCGGAGGCCTGCATATAACTCTCATCAGGGCCTTTTAATGGTTGCAGTTTCTTAACTGTAGCTGCAAGGATTCTACATCTTCTGAATCCTATGTCACCTCTTTGAGGATTTCATTTCATTTTTACCAACAGATCCATCCCACCCTCTCTGCCTGTCCTTTTTCCTTAAATGTTCAGTTCCCAACTATAATTTTCTTTCAGCCATGACTCAGTGATGCCCACAAAGTCATACCTGCCAATTTCTAACTGTGCTACAAGGTCATCTACCTTAATCCTGACTTAGTTATATTTACTTAGCAGTGCAGCCCGGACTGGGCTCTTCTGGCCCTTCAAGCCACACCACCCCAGCAGCTCCCAGTAAACCCAATTAACCCTAACCTAATCATGGTTCAATTTAGAATGACAAATTAACCTACCTGGCACATCTTTGGACTGTGGGAGGAAACCAGAGGACCCGGAGGAAACCCATGTATTCCGCAGGGAAGATGTACAGGGACTCCTCACAGAACAACACCGGAATTGAACTCCAAACTCCGGAATGCACTGAGTTGTAATAGCGACGTGCTGACCGCTATGCTACCGTGGCAACCACATTATGACTTAGGACATGTCCTCTTCTTACTACTACCATCAAAGAGGAGGAACAGGAGCCTGAAAATACACACTTAACATTTTAGTAACACCTTTTTCTTCTCCTCTGCTATTAGATTTCTGTATAGTCTATGAACCCATGAACACTACCCCAATATTTTTGCTCTCTTTTTGCAGTATATATTTATTTGTGTGTGTGTGTATGTATGTATGTATTTGAGGCTCTGCATTGGTTGGAATTGGGGTCCATGCAACAGGCTTCCCCTCTTCATGCAACTGGTTAAACCAAAGGAACGACAGAGATCAATACTGTTTGCTACCAGCTGCATCGCAGGAGTTGCCAGTCAGCATAGAACCCAAGGCAGGACTGCCTTAGGGACCCATGCTCCAGATTTTCCTTTGGGGTTTACCCCTGAAGCTTTCCCTATTGATGGGTATAGCCGCAAGGCATAGAAGTTTGAGACCGGAATTTTCCTTCTAGATGAACTGCTAACCATAGCTGATGAGCTCCATCTGCCCGAAGCAACTGGTTTCAAGGCACCAGTAACCCGCATTTTCCACTTCCTCTTTCAGTACAAGTGGTTCTGCTGGGCTCTGTAGCCACAGATGAAGGCCAGGAAATGAACTTGGTTGTCAGAGGCTGTTTGAGGTGTACACCTTTGGGTGCATTTAACTATTGATTAATTTATTTTAAGTGTATATATATTATATAGTTCCACATGTATGTGTATGTATGTGTGTGTATGTATCAAGAGATATACAAAATACTTCTATTTTTAATAATTTATAGCATATTTTTGTATCGCACTGTACCGCTGCTTCAGTCAACAAATATCACCTCTGTCAGTGATAATAAACCTGATTCTGTTTTTGATTATCCTTTTAATGAACCACAAGGATATTTCTGTCGCCCATATTCAATCTGCCGGAGGTGCCATTCTCTCCTGGGCATGTAATGAGAGGGTATGTTCTCATTGTCTCTTCAGTTCAATACTTTAGTGTGCACTAGATGGGTATGGGGGAATTTGCCATTTTGTCTCATTTCAGCCTATCCCTAAAACACCAAAGAGCTCTGATGCTACTAGGCAGAAGGGAAGCTTTGTTCTTCCTGTTGGGGCAGCGGCCCGATGCCAGGATGCCAGGCTGTCCTCGGGCCCGCGTCATCCAAGGGGCGGAAAAATTGAGCAGAGCGCTTGCACTGGCTGCCCAGTGTACAGGCAACGGGAAGCTAAAGTGCGAAGTCACCCCAGGTTTCCGTGGCCTGTAAATATGGTCACTCCAGGCTGGTTAAGTGAATGGTTACCAGTATGCCCTGTGGAGGACTGGTCGGAAGTGACAGACATTTGTAACCCTTGTGATACCCTGGAACAATCAGTCCTTCCAGGTGCCTGCTGGTGTCTGGTACAGTAGCACTTGTTTATCTTGGTTGTGGTTCAGTGTGTCACACTGCGCATTCTTGAAATCTAGATTCCAGATGGCCCTGGTTTCTCTGCCTAGAGAAGGGTCGATAATCCTGGTGCATTGCGAAGCATTCATTGTCAATTTCTGCAGTGATTTGCATATCAATGTATGAACAATCGCCCACTGCAAGACAATGCAGTTCTGTTGTCCTGTTATAGTCATAGATGCCAACAATATGACTGGGCAGAATATGAAGAGATCAGGACAAAGCCCTCACCTGAATCAAAACAGAAGCCCATGCTGTATCTCCCCTTCTGAATTTGCTGCTGAGAACCAAGGTGCTCTCTTCTTTAATACTTGTCAGTTATTTCCCAGGAACCAAATACAATCTTTTCATTTGCACAACATCACAGATTCCTACATCATGAGAACCTGCCCTTTGGCCCATCATCCCCATGCTGACCATCAGATACTATCTATGCTAATCCCATTTTCCAGCACTTGGTCTAGAGCCCACTACACCCTGGCAATTACAATGAACCAGCATGGATAACTTCACTCATCTCAACTCTGAACTGATCCCACATCCTACCGACTGATTTTCAAGGACTCTACAACTCATATTCTCAATATTAATTAATTAAATTAACTATTTTCTGTTTATTTGTTTATACAGTTTGTTTTATTTTGCACATTAATTTGTCAGTCTTTGTATTTTTTCATTGGTGCTATTGTATTTCTGTTCTACTGCGAATGCCTGCAAGAAAATGAGTCTCAGGGTTGTATATGGTGGCATATACATACTTTGATGATAAAGTTACCTTGATCCTTGATTCACATACTCATCTGAAGCTTCTTTACTGTCATCTCCTCAGGCAAAGTGTTCCAGACTGTAAACTCCCACCACCAAGGCCTTCCAATGGTTGTGGTCGGCCATGGATATTGCATCCCAGCTGTCTACGTGATATGAAAGCCTGGGCAGTACGATATGGAGAGCAAACTGTTGCCCGTGTAGCAGGCTCCCCCTCTCCATGCAGCTAATGAAACCAAAGGAACGGCAGAGACCGATACTGTCTGGCACCAGCAGCATCACAGGAGTTCCCAGTCAGCGTTGAAGTCAAAGTAGGACTGCCTTAGGAATTCCAGCTCCAGAGTTTTCCTCGTGATTTAGTTCTGAAGTCTTCCTCGTGTTGGGTATAGTTGCAAGGCAGCAGAGATTTCAAAGGTTAATTTATTTATTATCAAAGCATGTATCCATATATAACTCTGAAATTTGTCTTCTCCAGATAGCCATGAAACAAAGAAAGAACATGAAAATCATTCAGAGAACAGGCAAACCAACCCTCCCATATAAAAACAACAGCATCCCGAACATCGACCCCCCCCAAAAAAAACAACCCTTCCCCACACAAAAAAACTAACAGAACATCAACCTTTCCGTCGCATAACAAGATTTGTGATCAGTGTTTTTCTTCTCAGAGATGTGTCAACCATGGCTGATGAGCCTGATATGCCTGAAGATGACTGGTTTTAAGGTTCCAGCAACCCACCTTTGCCCTCTTCCCCTGTCTGTAGAATGGTTCCAGCAAACTTGGTAGCTAAGCTACATGTGAAGGCCAGGAGATGGACTCGGTTGTCAGAGGGTATTTAAGACGCATGCCATTGGGATCATTTAATACGTACTAAGGGCTTATCCCCTCTACCATCCCCTGCTATGACAATCTTAAGCACCATCCTCACACCAGATCTGATGATTAACCCTCTTGCCCTCCTAGATGACAATTGGGTTTTGAGCAAAGAATTTTGATTTAATTTGTGCCACCATCCTGGCTAACAAGTGCCTCTCTGGTAGAATTCAGCCTCTCTTTACATGGACTGGTCATTGATTTTTGTACCTCTAACTTATCCTCTCATTCCAACCCAGCAACCAAAAGGGACTTGGTATTTTGTAAAGACAAGACATTCAGAGTAAAACACACAAAATGCTGGAAGAACTCAGAAGGTCAAGCAACTTCTATGGAGATAAATAAACAATCAAGTCCTGATGAAGTGTCCTGGCCTGAAACTTTGACTGTTCATTTCTGTCCATAGATGCTGCCTGACCTGTTGAGTTCCTCCAGAATTTTCTGTGTGTTACTTTGTGTCTTTTTTTTAATGAAATGAATGCAACAGGTGCCGGGGTCAGGGACGTTTCTGATAGAGTCCATAGCATTCTTAAGTGGGACAGTAAACAGCCAGAAGTCATGGTCCACCTCGGTATCAATGGCATGGGTAGAATGACTGACGAGGTCCTGCAAAGTGAGATCAGGGTGTTGGGTGCTAAGTTAAAGGACAGGACCCCAGGGCTGTGATCTCCAGATCGCTACCACTGCCACGTGCTAATGAAGCCAGAAATAGGAAGGTCATACAGATAACTCATGGCTAAGGCAATGGTACAGGAGGGAGGGCTTCAGATTTTTGGATCATTGGGCTCTGTTACAAGGCAGGTGGGACCTGTACAGGAGGCACGGTTTGGACTGAACTGGAAGGTGACTAATATCCTAGCGGGAAAGTTTGCAACTGCTGCAAGGGCTTTGGGGGTTTAAATTAGAGTAGCCAGGGGATGGGAACCAGAGTGCCAGACAAGATAGTGGGGCAATTGTAGAAAGATGTTTTTAAGCCTATATACAAAGTCAGAAATCAAAAGGTTGAACATGGTGGAGCGGTTTAAGATGGTCCTGGTGGACCTCAGCGACTACTTGCTGATGGCAAGTGGGATAAAGAAAACAGCTAAATGCTTTATTGGTACACTTTTCTGGTAAACGGTCACTGCAAACAGTGGCCTGTAACTTCCCTGTCAGAGTTGTGCTTTCGAACTGCCTGCTTGACCTGGCATTTTTTGCAGTGTGAACGGAAATCTCGAAGGCGTGGCGTGTACAGGCTGGATTGAGGTGGCAGGGTCCGGGCTGGAGAGTGGGCAATGAGCCAATCTATAGCCATTGCTGGTACCGACTTGTAGGCAACTCTGTGCGGTACAACGGAGGTGGGGCCTGGCTCCTAGGGTGGGGAAATATCTGAGGTTTGATCGATGTAAATGCTGAGCCGAATTGGGAAGGTTGGGTATGGCTGGAATCAAGGTGTGTGTCTTGGGCCCAGAAGTGTATTGAAAGGGCAGAGCTCAGGTCTAACACCAAGGAACGCCCTGAGGTTTGGACGATTTAAGCGCCGGGCCAGATTGAAAAGGTCAGGGTGTTGAGGCTGGAGATAAGGGACGGGCCAGTGCAACTCACTGCTCCGTGAAGTTTACTCATCTCCACACTGAACTTCAGCTCGCTGCTCTGCGGTTTACTTGTCTCTGTACTGAACGGAGGCTGTGGCCTGGAACAAACAGGTTTCTGAATCTGCCTGACTGTAACTCTTTTCTGAACTTCAGTTCTGTACACTATTTGTTTACTTTAATTGTTTGCGTGTTTTTTTTCTTCTGCAAATTGGCTGTTCGACAATCTTCTTCTGTTTAATGGGTTCTTTTGGGTTTCTTTGTTTAATGGCTGCCTGTAAGGAGACAAATCTCAAAGTTGTATAAAGTATACTGTAAAGTATGGACCTATTTCTTTTAGAGCAAAGACTCCACTTAACACTACCAATGGACTGATGACTTATCTATGTGCATTGATCTGTTGTCTACACATGCATGCTGATATTTTGTCTCTCTTGCTCACACTCACTCACTCACTCTCTCTCTCACTCAGGGCTCCATGGTTTAGATGTGATAGAGTGGGATTAATTCAAGGGGGAGGGGTGGCAGTACTATCCAGGGAAAATGTCATGGCAGTGCTCAGTCAGAACAGACTGGAGAACTCGTCTAGTGAGGCTTTAAGATAGAACTGAGGAATAAGAAAGTTATGACAACATTAATGGGATTATATTATAGACCAACAGTTCGTGGGGCTTAGAGGAACAAATCTGTAGACAAATCGCAGGTGTTGCAAGAAACATAAGTTTGTGATAGGTGATTTTAACTTTCCACATATCGACTAGGACTCCCATACCGTAAAAGGGCTAGATGGGATAGAGTTTGTCAAATGTGTTCAAGAAAGTTTCCTTAATTAGTACATAGAAATCCCACTGAGAGAGTGTTTGATAGTAGGCAACCTATTAGGTAATGAGGCAGGGCAAGTGACAGAAGTTTGTGTAGGGAAACACTTTGCATCTAGTGATCACAAAGCTATTAGCTCCAAGGTTATTTTGGAAAAGGTAGATCTGGTGCTCCGGTTGAGATTCTAAATTGGAGAAAGGCCAATTTTGGTGGTATCAGGATCTGGCAATTGTGGATTGAGAATGGTTGTTTTCTGGCAAAGGTGTACTTTTGGTGAAATTTTGAGAGTATGGTTTGTATGTTCCAGTCAAAACAAAAGTCAAAGATAAAAGGTTTAGGAAACTTTAATGTTCAAGACATATTGAGGCCCATGTTAAGAAAAAGAAGGGGCTGCATAGCAGGTAAAGGCAGGCGGGAACAAATGAGTACAGGAAATTCAAGAGCACACTTAAGGAAATCAGGAGGGCCAACAGAAGGCATGAGATTGTTCTCGCAGACAAGGTGAAAGGAAGCCTGAGGGCTTCTACAGATAAATTAAGAGCAAAAGGATTGCAAGGGACAAAATTGGTCCTCTGCATTATCAGAGTGGTAGTCTATCTGTGGAGCAGAAAGAGATAGGGGAGATCTTAAACGGATTTTTTGCACCTCTGTTTACTTGAGAGATGGACACAGAATCTATAGAAGTGAGGCAAAGCAGCAGATTACAGAGGAGGAAGATTTTGCTGATTTGAGGCAAATAAGGATAAATAAATCCCCAGGGGATGACAAGGTGTTCTGTCAGATTCTGTGGGAGGCAAGTGCAAAGATTGTGGGGGCCCAAGCAGAGATATTTAAAACACCCTTAGACAGAGGTGAGGTGTCAGAGAACTGAGGATATATTCCATTGTTTAAGAAAGGATCTAAGAATAAATAAGGAAAGTATGGCCGGTGAGCCTGACATCAATAGTGGAAGGTATTCTAAGGGACTGATTAGAAATAGTCAATATAGCTTTGTGCATGGTCAGTTGTTTCTAACCAATCTTATAGAGTTTTTCAAGAAAGTCACCAGTAAAGTTGATGATGACAAGACAGTGGATGTTGTCTACACGAACTTTAGCAAGGTCTTTGACAAGGTCCCGCATGGGTAGTTGGTCAAGAAAGCTCAGTGGCTTGGCATTCAAGATTGGTAGAGAATTAGATTAGACATTGGCTTTGTAGAAGAACCTTGAAAGTGGATTGTTTCTCTGACTGGAGGCCTGTGACTGGAAGTGCCCAACAGGGATCGGTGCTGGATCTATTGTTGTTTGTCATCTATATCAATGATCTGGATGATAATGTGGTTAACTGGATCAGCAAATTTGTGGATGACACCAAGATTGGGAGTGAAAGTGGACAACGAGGAAGATGATCAAATCTTGCAGCGCATCTGGACCAAGTGAAATTTAATGCTGACAAGTGCAAGGTGTTGCACTTCAGTAACACCAACCAGGTGTCTTACACGGTGAACGGTAGGGCACTGAGGAGTGTGGTAGAACAAAGGGATCTGGGAATACAAGTTCATAATTCATTGAAAGTGGCATTACAGGTAGAAAGCTTTTGTCACATTGGTCTTCATAAATCAAAGTATTGAGTGCTGGAGATGGGATGTTATGTTGAAGTTGTATAGGAAGTTGGTGAGGCCTAATTTGGAGTATTGTGTGCAGTTTTGGTCACCTACCTACAGAAAAGATGTAAATAAAGTTGAAAGAATAGAGAGAAAATTTACAAGGATGTTGCCAGGTCTGCAGGACCTGAGTTGTAAGGAAAGATTGAATGGATTAGGACTTTATTAATTAGGACATTAAGATTGTGAGATTTGATGGTGGTATACAAAATTATGGATAAGGTAAATGCAAGCAGGCTTTTTTACTGAGCTTGGATGAGATGACAACCAGAGGTCATGGGTTAAATGTGAAAGATGAAATGTTTCTAGGGAACATGAGGGGGAACTCCTTCACTTACATGGTGGTGAGAACATGGAACGAGCTGTCAGCGCAAGTGGTGGATGTGGGTTTGATTTCAATATTTAAAAAAATTTGGACTGATACATGGATGTGAGGGTTATGGAGGGCTGTGTTCTGGGTGCAGGTCGACAGGACAGGGCACGTTAATGCTTCAGCATAGATTAGATGAGCCAAAGAGCCTGTTTCTGTGCTGTAGTGTTCTATGACTATGACATTATCTAAATCTATGAAAATGTTGGAAAGATTGTAGGAGTAGTATGGAATTTGTATTAAGGAAGTACGGAATTTGAGAGCGATGGAATGTTGAAGTCATTGCCACAGGGATTTGTTCAGGACCACTGCAGCTGAGTTTGAGTGAAGGCTGGAGAATCCATAGACAAAATTACATTTGTCTGCATTTAAGGTGAAATAGTTTGAGAAGTTACTGGACTAATAGCCAGAATTCTGGACACTGGTCCAGAGAGACAAGTTTGAATCCCTCCGTAGTAACTGGGAAAGTTTAAATTCTAGTTTTTGAAGGAAAATCTAATTTCAGAAAAGTTAAATGTGAAATTACTATATTGTTATTAAAACTCAATTTACCATAAGACATAGGAGTAGAATTAGGCTATTCAGTCCATTGATCCTGCACCACCACTCCAATATGTCTGATTTATTAACCCATTCAACCCTCTTCTCTCTGTAATCTTTGACACCCTTACTAATCAAGAGCTATCAACCTCTGTCTTAAATATACCCAAAGATTTGGCCTCTACTGTCATTTGTGGAAATGAATTTCAACAGATTAACCACCCTCTGACTAAAGAAATTCCTCCTCATCTCTGTTCCAAAATGATGTTTTTCGATTCGGAGGCTGTGCTCTCTGATCCAGGACTACCCCACTATAGGTAACATCCTCCCTATGTCCATTCCATCTAGGCTGTTCAACATTCAATACATTTGAATGAGATCCCTTCCCTCCAGCGAGTACAGGCCTAGCACCATCAAATGCTCCTCAAATGTTAACCCTTTCTTTCCCAGGATCGTCCTTGTGAACCTCCTCTGAATTCATCTCCAATGCCAGCATATCCTTTCATAAAAAAAGGGACCAAAAAATGTTCACCATATTCCAAGTGTGGACTGAGTTATGCCTTATCAATCCTCAGCATTACATCCTTGTTTTTACCTTCTAGACCTCTCGAAATGAATACTTATATTGCATTTGTGCTCCTTCACTAATGTGCTTCAGGCTTATCAAGTCTGTTCCATATGCAACTTCAGCTTTACTTTTAATGGGCTTCTAAGGTTTGGAAAAATTAGAGAATGTTAATAAATGCCAGAAAAGTTCATAGATTCAAGGTTCAAATTGATTTGTCACGTCTACATTGAAACATACAATGAAATATGTTATTGTGTTAAAAACCAGTGCACCTGAGGCTGTGCTGGGGGAAGCCTGCACACGTTACCATGCATTCTGGCACCAATATAGCATACCAACAATATCTGGCAGAACAACACACAACACAGCAAAAGCAATGCGGAACAAAACAACAGCAAATCAAGTCCCATTCCTCCCTCCCAGCCACACATATATCCAGTCCTCCAACCTCAAGTCAAGCTGTATTCTTTGGCCTCCAGCAGACTCTGATTTGGATGTGGACATGCAGGCATTGGGTGTTCATCTACCCCGCCCCCGGGACTCTCAGATATTCACAGACCTGGATCTCCAGTCATTGGGTCTCAACTTCTGGATGTCCCAGTTTGACCCTCGGGCCTTGACCTGCAGCATTGATCCCAGACAAACCAATCACTGAACACCAGTCCTCACTGCAAACTCCAATCTTGCTGATGATAGGACATTGAAAACTAGGCCTCGACCGTTGTTTAAGAAAAGCACTGATGTTGCTTGGTTAAGATGCTGTGACAATATCTCGCAACCCCACAATCTCTATGTCCATGACTTACAATGGAACTCTACTCAGTGCTGGTTCCCCTTCAAATTCCACAACATTATGACCTGGAAGCGTATTGTTGGACCTTCATTGCATGGAACTCCTTCCCCCACAGGCCTGTGAGTCTACCTTCTGTTGTGTATTTAATATCTGAGTTTGAGTAAAATTATAAATATATTATTTGATTTAGCATGCTTTTTCAGTTAAATAATCTTCTATGGGTTAATGTAAAAGTATGTGAATGGTACAAGTCTCACGCGTCAGAAGTACATGCTTCACTGAAAGTAAAACTAAATCTAAGACGTTATTCCCGGCTCCGTGTTTTTGCTTTCAATTAATGTTATGTTCCGGAGTTATAAAACATAACAGTGGTGACGAGGATGGGATTGGAAAACTGAAACATAACAAGGGTAAAATAGTGTTAAACGAAAATGCTGTAAGTGAATGGCATATGTCATCGTGGCACCACGTTAAATGTATGTGCCTTGCTAAAGGAAAAACAAAATCTAAGGCACCACGTTTTTGCCTTCAATTAGTTTTATGTTTTGGAGTTCCAAAACACCTTCACAGGAAGATCTTCACGAAGATGACTCACCACCACCTTCTCAGAAGTAGTTCAGGATATCGAACAAAGCTTGCCTTACCACTCATGCCTGAAAAGTGAATAAAGCTGCAGACCCTGCCATGTGTTTGCTAAAACGCTTTCACCAGTTTGTGCCACGATTAAATGCATTACATACTGCTGTGTTGAACGATACAGAATCTCGTACCAAGATAAGCAGTCCAGTGAATAGGCGGCTACAATAATCACACTTCATCACCTAAACAAGAAGATGAGGCATCTGCCAGCTGAGCAATTGTTATCTGGAGCTCAGTTGCACATCAGAATAAAAGCCAGCTTTGCTTCATGGAGTATTCCTTTAAACTAATGTGTAAGCAGCAAGAAAGTTAATTCCAATCGCAGTGAATGTCTTCCCCAGAGGATGCTGTGTATTTGAAGTAATCTGTCAGGGAGAGCAGCAGGGGCATGAATCTTCAAGACTTCTAATTGCTAGGCTGAAGGTTTGGCTTTACAAGTCCCTTTTCATCTGAGTCAGGGCCCACATTTTATTGCTGTCCTGGACCTGAGCTTAATAACTGAGGATGTTTCTTCAGTCCAGTATGTGGGATCAGCAAAATTAGGGATCTGAAGTCAATGAACTTGTCACGGAGTCCAAAATGCTGTAGTCTGTTCACTTCGGAGTTGATAGCTACTGTGCTTACACACAGAGTGCACAGAAGCCACTTTATTAGGAACCTCATGTACCCAGTAAAGTAGACACTGAGTGTATTTTTGTGGTCTTCAACTGCTGTAGCCATCCACTTCAAAGTTGACATGTTATGCATTCAGAGATCCCTTCTGCACATTGCTGCAATAACACATGGTTATTTGAGTTACTGTTGCCTTCCTGTCAACTTAATCTGGCCATTTTCCTCTGACTTCTCACAATAGCAAGGCATTTTCACTCTCAGAACTGCCACTCATTGGATGTTTTCTGTTTTTCCACACTATTCTCTGTAAACTCTAAAGACCGCTGTGTGTGAATTTCCCAGGAAATCAGCAGTTTCTGAAATACCCAAAAACACCCCTTCCGGCAGCAACAATCATTCCACAGTCAAAGTCATTTATATCTTTTTTCTTCCCCATTCTGATGTTTGGGCTGAACAACAACTGAGCCTCTTGGCAATGTCCGCAGCCTTTTAATCATTGAATTGCTGCCACATGATTTGCTGATGAGATCTTTGCGTTAATGAGCAGGTGTACCTAATAAAGTGGCCACTGAGTGTAATCACTACAGCAAGGTCATCAGATATGTTTTGAGGTGGTGGTGGGGGGTTGTTTTTAAAGATTTAACTGGGCAGTCAACTCTTCACTCAACTGGCAAACAACTTATGCGATAAGCATTTCTAACTCCAACAGCTATTTGTTGCTATACGTCCTCTCGCCCTTCTTCCAGCAGGGACTCCATTTACACCTCTAGACTCATCTTTTGCTTCTTCCTGTTCCAATTACAACTCTGTTATTGCTTGACTGCAACATTTTTTTGTCATTGAAACTCTCCTGTCTGGTATTCTCACAGGTCTTTTGCTTCACGTTGTAAAAGTTTTTTTTTAACTTTCCCCTGTCAGTGAACTTAAACATTAAATCTATTTTTCTAACATCGCTAACTATAAGATCATAAGACACGGGAGCAGAATTACGCTATTTGGGCCATTGAGTCTGCTCTGCCATTTCATCATGGCTGATTTATTATTCCTCCCAAACCCATTCTCCTGTCTTTTCCCCACAGCCTTTGATCATGAAGCTATCAACCTCTGCTTTAAATATATCAAAGGACTTGCCTTCCACAGCCATTTGTGGCAATGAATTCCACAGATTCACAATCCTCTTGCTAAAGATATTCTTCCTCATCTCTCTGTCCTAAATGGTCATTCCTCTACTCTGAGACTGTGCGCTCTGGTCTTAGATTCACCCACTACAAGCCCAGAACATCAAACGCTTCTCATACACGAACCCTTTCATTCCCAGAATCATATTTTCTGAACTTCCTCTGGACCATCTCCAATGCCAGCATGTCTTAGATAAAGGCCCAAAACTGCTCATAATATTCCAGGTGAAGTCTGACAAATGCTTTATGAATCCTCACATTACATTTTTGCTCTCGTATTTTAATCCTCTTGAAATTAATGCTAATATTGCACTTGCCGCCTTTACCACTGACTCATCCTTCAAGTTAAACTTTAGGGAATACTGTACTGCACAAGGACTCCCAAGTCCCTTTGCATCTCTCATTTTTGAAATGTTCTCCCTGTTTAGAAAATAGTCTACACAGGTGACTTTCAGACCTTGCAGCTTCCCAAGCACCTTCTCCTCAGTAATAGCAACTGCTCCTGACACTCTCAAATTTCTGGTATACAGCTAGCATCTTCCACATTGAAGAATGATGCAAAATACTTATTAAATTCATCTGCTATTTCTTTGTCTCTTATAACTCTCTCTCCACCATAATTTTCCAGCAGTCTGATATCCACTCTCACCTCTCTTTTACTTCTTATATGTCTAACAAATACTTCTGGTATCCTTTTTTATATTATTGTCTAGCATTCCTTCATATTTCAGCTTATCCCTCCCTATGCCTTTTTCATCGTCTTCTGTCGGTTTTTTAAAGCTTCCCAATCCTCTGACTGTCCACTAATTTTCGCTGTCTTATTTTCTTTTATGCTGCCTTTGAATTTCCTTGTCAGTCATGGTTGCCACACCCTCCCTTTAGGATACTACTTCATCTTTGGGATGTATTTTTCCTGTGCCTTTCGAATTGTCCCCAGAAACTCTGGTCATTGCTGGTCTGCCATCGTCCCTGCTGGTGTCCCCTTCCAATCAACTTTTGCCACTTCCTCTCTCATGCCTCTGTAATTCTCCTTATTCCACATTACAATGATACATTTGACTTTATCTTCTCCCTCTTAAACTGAAGGATGAATGCTATCATATTTGATGACTGTCTCCTAAGCATTCCTTTATCTTAAGCTCACGAATCAAAGCTAATTCATTACATAACACCAAATCCAGAATTGCCTTTCCTCTGGAGGGCTCAACCACAAACTGCTCTAAAAAGCCATCTTGTAGATGTTCTACAAGATCCCCCTCTTGGTATCTAGCACTAACCTGTCTACCTGCATATTCAAATCTCCCTTGACTATCATAACATTGTCCTTATTAAATGCCTTTTCTATCTCCCATTGTAATTTCTATCCCATATCCTGACTACTGTTTAGAGGTCTGTATATACTCCCACCAGGGTCATTTTACCCATGTAGTTTCTTAATTCTACTCACAAAGATTCTACTCTTTCTGTTCCTATGTCCACTCTTCCTAAGGATTTGATTTCATTTTTTACAAAAAGAGCTTCATCACACCCTCTGCCTACCTGCCTATCTTTTTGAAACAATGTGTATCCTTGGATGATAAGCTCCCAATTGTGATCTTCTTTTGGCCATGACTCAGTGATGACTAGAACGTCAAACTCTATCTGCACTACAGGACAGGATCACCTACTTTATTCTGTATACACTGTGCATTCAAATATGAAATATCTTAAATGCTGCTGTTTCAGTTTGAGTGGAATTGGGTCAGCAATTCCTGTGGGTCAGAGGCAATGTTGCAGCTTTTTAAGAAGACTTTGGGAACGTCCTTGAACTGTTTCATGTGTACACCTGAATCTCTTGTCATCATAGAGTTTGGAGTAGAGTGTCCATTTTGTGTAATGGTATTGAGCATGCTAGCAATGTGACCTACCCAGTGAAGCCAGTTGAATGTAATTAGAGCCCTGTTTGTTTCTTCCCAAGATAGTGATCTGGGAGAAGATGCTGATATTGTTTTAGATATCTTGCCACTAGATTGAGATGGTTTTGTGCAGGCAGTTGTTAGTATTGTATCTACAGAACTATGAAGTCTCTGTTATAGTAGCCCATGTTACAGATGTTCTCAGGAGGGTAGGGATTACTATTAGACCATGGACCATAAGGTATGGGAATGGCATCAGGCTATTCGCCCATCAAGTCTGCTCCACCATTCAATATTTGGTTGTTGTTTTCGTTCAACTCCATTGTCTTATCTTCTCCCCGAAACCCCCATAGCAATCTGTCTTAAACACAGGCCAGCTACTTGGCCTGCAGAACTCATAGAGTTCTGAGGCGATGAATTCCACAGATTCGCCATTCCCTGGCTGAAGAAATTTTGCCACATCTCTGTTATCTGATAGACAATGAGCTTCTAGTCAAGCTGGGAGTTCAGCCTTTTCCTCGAATGGTCAAAAGCTGTGTATCAATGGCATGACATAGGGAACTCTACGATAGACCCCCGTTTCTGTTCCACGGCCATGAACTTCTGTGAAGGAGCCATTATGCTGGGTTGCTACTGATGAATTACAGAGGGGTTCCAGGCAGCCTTGGGGTAAGAGTGAATTACTGATAGTCTGTTTAATGAAAGCGGTGAATCAGAAAAGGCAACAAAATGAGTAAATTATAGGGATTCTATCCTCTGAGAACAAGAAATCTAACAGTCCCATTAATTGGCAGGTGCAGTAATGACAGTGATCAACATGTTTTACCGTTGTTCAATTAGCTGTATAACTACCTTGGCAGGGACTATAAAATTAGTCATAGAAACATACTCACCTTATTTTTAGTGTATTAAAGCTGAAATGAATTGATACAGCACTAACTCAGACAAGATATATATTGAATAAGACGAGCAGGATCTGGCTCATTCCCTTTCTCTCATGACTTGTCAACATAATGGGGTACAGCTCTCAAAGTGGCCTTTGATGCCCTTCCTCAGGGTGAATGAGATGGGAAATCAGCAATTATACATCATTAATAAGTATTCATTCCAGGCATCTCACAGTTTGGCCAAGTGAACACATTCCAAATATTGACTTCTGACAAGACTATCACCACCTTAAACAAGGGAGATATACATGTTCCATTTTCTTCAGAGCATCTGATAGTATGATGCTTCACTGAAATGTAAATTATCCAGGAGATTCTTTTACAAATTTATACCTCTGACAAACGCAATTCACAGCCTGAGCAGTTTACATCAGCCCTTCGCTATAATAGGCTCAGTTTAAAATAGCACTAATTAGGCAGCTCAAAGCATTAAACTCCATTAAACACAACCCATTTATTTCAGATTTAGCTTGTTTCTTGTCCATGCCACTGAAGCTACTCTTGTGAAATTATTTCTAGTGAAAATAAAGATTGCAAGCCAAGAAGTCTGTTTGCAATCAATACTTCAGGTAATAACAGTTAGACGTCACAAGGCACAGGGCTAGGAATGGATATAACTGCTTTCAATAGTGATTTCAGGCCATGCTACCTCCTGGAGAAGCTGACTCAAATCTGGCTAATTATATTGGACTCAGAAGCAGCTGGAAATCACTCTCCACCTTCATATGGTCAGACTGGCATTTAGGGCAACAACGAAGGTCCTCCATCTCTGGGTGTGTTCAGGACTTCCTTCATCATGTCAGTAACTTTCTCGATGTTCTCACTACTGTCCATCATGCAAGCCCCAGGTGGAGACTCAGGAATACTACTGCACTCAAATGTAAAAGGATTCTTCATTGCTGTTTCCATAACAATTTTGTTTGACCAGTCAGAGTTGTTAGCCCTGAGCTGAACCCCTGAACCTAGAAGTCTGGTGGACCACTTTTAGTGTGGCCTCTACTGTTTGAACTGTTTGGCATGGGTGACCCTCCCAAGAGCCAAACCCTGACTCCAGAAAAAAAAAATGTGGCTCTTTGGCTCATTGAGGCATGCAAGCTTCCAAAGCCAATGACAAGGTTGTGGTCCTCCAGGAGGAAAATGTTGCACTGGTGCAAAGTAAAATCAGCAATTTATAGGAAATCAGATATCACTCTGATTACTTTTCAAACCACAATGCATCTGGACTCCCAGGGCCTTTGTCTCCCACAATGCTCCTAAAGTGTAGGCAGGAGGAGAGAGAGCAGTGCACTGCACGTACGCAGCCCTCCGATGAAAAATGATATTGTATTTGTTAAATAGGGGCCGTGGACAATTCTGATTTGATGGAGAATGGACATGAAAGCACAGAGGAACATCTGGAGAAATTTTTGAAATGCTCGTTTGCTGCTGTCGTTACTGCGTGGTCGGGAATCTTTTGGAGGGTAGGCCTCAAAATCCCCAGCTTTGCCTGCTGGTGACCACCGAGGTTGAAGTCGAATCGTTCAGACAGAAATGGCGCTCAGTACTCGGTGTCGGAGAGCTGATCAGAGCTCGAAGTTTTCGGGTGACTCAGAGTCGGATTGTGGTCGGCATGGCAGGGAGAGTTTTTCTTCCTTCTCCCGTCTGCGTGAGATGTGGGACATTTGAGAGACTTTGAACTTTACTGTGCTCATGGACTTCTTCATCAAGTTATGGTATTGTTGCACTGTTGTAACTATATGTTATAATTATGCGGTTTTGCCAGTTTTTTCAGTCTTGGTCTGTCCTGTGTTTTGTGATATCACACCGGAGGAATATTGTATCATTTCTTAATGCATGCATTACTAAATGACAATAAAAGAGGACTGCGTGTCTTCATAATCTAAAAATGAACAGAGACTTCTGTCGCTGATAATTGCAGCATCCACTTTCTTCACTATCTTCAGGGTGATCTATGGCCCGGACACCCTTGTGTCCACTGGGCTGAAACAAAGAATAGAGAAGGACATAGGAAGGACAGAAGGTTAGTCAGTACCCATTGGCAGAAGCCACTTGACAGAACTCGTCAACCTTAACCCAGCCCTTGATGAAGGCACTCCTGATTCCATCCCATAGCCAGCTATTTGTCACTGCTAGACAGGTATATGGAGGAATTTAAGGTTGGGGGGGGGGTTATATGGGAGGCAGGGTTTAAGGGTTGGCACAACCTTGTGGGCCGAAGGGCCTGTACTGTGCTGTACTATTCTATATGTTCTATATATATTTCGAGTAGTCTCTCTGCACTCCTGACCAAACAGAATTCTGAACAGCCATAACGACAACTGTGAAACAGAGCAACCTAAAGGTAAAATCTGTACTAAAGTCCCAAAACTGGGCAGATAGGGCCGTCAGTGATAAATTCACAACATTATCTCCTACATGTGGGAAGTAAAGAACATTCTGGGACATCCAATCTCAGTAGCTGCAGAGACTGCTGTCTGGAACAGCATAAGCCATTGCCACGGTCCTCTTTAACCAGTCATTCATGAGCTGATTTCCACCTTGCAGTGTGCATTCTGTCCATTTCAAGGTACAGTGGATATAATCTTCCTGGTGTGACAACTCCAAGAGAAATATGGGGAACGGCACCAAATGATATTCCTGGCCTTTGCTGAGCTCACAGAAACCTTTCACCCTAGAAAGCTTTGACTCTGCCAATGGAGAAGAGACATGCAGCATCCTTCTCAAGTTTGACTGCTGCCAGGAGTCTACCTCAGGTTTCTGTCTGTTTCATTAAGGCATGCAAGCTGTGGTCTTAACGGATAGGGCTGGAACAGACTTCAGTCTCAGTGCATACTGTGGTCATACAAGTCTGCATTGTCATCTGGGCAGGTTTCATCAACATGTCCTCAAAGATGGGAGTGTATCTCCACAAGGTCTGACTGTGTTTGGTAATTCCTACCAACACAACCACAAGGCAGGTGCATCTTCCACAGTTAGACTGGTGAGATTCGGATTTATTTATTGTGTTTCTATTGAAACATACAGTGACATACGTTGTTGTAGTAACAACCAACGTACCCTAGGGATGTGCTGTGGGCAGCTCGCAAGTGTTGCAACAAGTTTCAGCACCAACATAACATCATGAGTATGAGGTTAATTCAATTTAACTCTCACTGCCTGCTGCAGATCTATTCTGACAGCTATATACCAATTTTGGGGAAAGTACTGTTGTGGATGCATTCATAGAACATATTGAAAACAATAGTATTTATGAAAGGACTAACCTACAAACGTTTGTATATTTGACCAACCTACTAGATATCTCTGGGAATGTGACCATAGAAATGAGGTGGTGGAGTCGGACTTTCAGAAGATGACTAAAGCTTGTTCAACAGGTTTGGACCACATTCAGATGAAGCCCCTGTATTGAACATGGTTTGAGAATAGGTTATCAGACAAAGTAATAAGTGGGAATCAAAGGTCTTCCTCTGTTTGGCTAGCTGTCACTCAGAGGCACTGCAGGCATCAGTGCTTGCTTTTGAGATATTCTGGACCTGTGTTGGTGATTCAGGTGCGGGGAATCAGATGTTATATTTCCAAATTTGATTATGAGTCAAAAAGGAGGATGTAATGAGGCTTCAGGAGGATATTGACAAGCTGAGTGAGTGAGCAAGAACATAACTGGTCCATATAATATGGAAACATGAAATTATCCATTCAGTGAGTGATTGGGGTTATGTTGATATTCAAAAGTACCTGGATGGTTTTGTAAACCGCTCACTCCAAGCCGATAAGCAGGTGCCTCTGTGCTGCAACTACAATGTAACTCGATGCCCTTGGCTCTGTATGCGAATGCTATTATGGATGTGAAAGTTGAATTGGTGCAGGGATTAGTATTGACAAGGAGACCACTATTGCACCTCTCTTTAAAGAAAATGCCATGGGATCTTTAAGAAACAAAAGTGCTGGAGGAACTCAGCAGGTCGGGCAGCATCTATGGAGAGGAATAATTAGTTGACATTTCGAGCCAAGTCCCTTCATTGGGACTTCATCAGGACATTTCATGGGATCTTTAAGGCCTGTTTGGGAGAACTGGTAGATCCAAGAGATCAATGAAATTGTTGCAGAGTGCAAGAGAACTTTTTGACTAAATGTATGTATGCGCACTTCCAGTTTGTTGTTTAATTAATTTGGAACGTTTTGTGTGGAGATGCTCTCTAAAATGCTTAGCCTGATATGTATTTTACCTGTAGGGTGGTACATATTGTTTTACTCAAGTCTCAACCTCATATCTGGAGTTAAAGGCTTGAACCTATAACTATTTGACTCAGAATGTTATCAGCAGGGCAGGAAATCGTAATTGCTGCTCAAAACAGGTTTTCTGTTAACTGCCAATGAAGTTTAGCTGTGTGAATTCATTTCTGGCTAGTTGTAAGTCTTTTGTATTCGGGTAATAAATCTTAAATGTTTTGAAGTGGTAAAATGTTTCTTTAAACTCGTAAGAACTCCACTGAGAAATCCTGCATGTTTGGAATGCATCAAGGTTTGGAATGTCATGGGTTATTCTCTCTTCCATTTTTCAGAGAGAAAACATCTACACATACACAGGTTTTTAAAAGTGGATGCGAACTTCAAAAGAAATCAATGAAATTTATAAATCCATTGGCTATACTGTTTTATCGTCATTGTTAATTGTGTGTTTCCAGACTTTTCATTTGATAAATTCTAACTTAGACATAAGAAATTTCAATTACTGAAGAAAAAGTGGCAATTGAACTGCTACCTGGAGCATATTGATATTCGGGATAGTGATTTTAAAAATAGTGGTATTTCACTGCTGATTATGATCCATGGAACCCCATGATGTGCATTCAATTAATAAGTATATAAAATAATTGGTTGGCCGTCACATCCAATGATGGCAGTACTTAGATGATGTGAACTGCACAAAGAAACCTGTGTGGGAAAGTTTTTTAAAGTGGAAAAGGTGTTGCACTGCGCAGTTCCACTTTCTTGACCTCAAATGTCTGGATCCAGTGGTACAAGTAATCATCACAACCGGGACCTTCTTTGGTTGTAGTGAGTGGTTATGACTTCTTCTGAGTCTTGGCATGCCTTTTGCAGAACCACTTTCCTGGCTGTTTGCGAGTAGGGATGTACTGCAAGAATTAAATAACCTAGGAAGATGACATTATGGTTAATGGCAAAGTGATGGTATTTAACCAGGGAACCCGAAGAAAGCTGCCTGCACAGATCTAACAAAGTCTGAGGAAGAGAATTTTCCTTTATTGTTGTTGCTGTCAGAAGTCAGTTCAAAGAGATCCCTGGCACCCAGCAATGGTGATGTTATCAGTCCGGCTGAGCTGAGAAATACAAGGACAAATTCTAACAGATCACAAGCTAGGAAGGAGGATGCCCATTTTTAATATTTAATTTTAAGCATATTACAGTATGCAAAATAATGATTTGATATTGCACATGTAATTATGTTGGTAGCTGAAGTGTAATATAAACATTTTAAACAAAATTATTTAAAAATCTCATTTTATTTAGAGCTGAATATTTCAGAAAACTACAATCCCCTTGCATAAAATTATTTGGGAGATAATGAGTCTATTGACAAGTATTACTGGATTAATGTGTGCTTGAAAGCTTACTCTGCATGCAGTGAAGCTTCATGCTTTTTAATATCTAATATTGAGAAAAGTATGTCAATACCTGAAATTATCATTGATTCAACTTCCACCCAAGAGAACAGCAAAGAGATGAATCTTTAGAGTTTTACTGTTCACCTGTTCGTGAGCAGAAGTGACAAAGTTGGTGTCACTTTCTTGATGTAATTACGGCATATGCTGGTATTTTTCAATAGCGACACATAAATAGATATTAGCATTGCCTATTAATTTCATCACACAAATGCTGCCTGACTTGCTGATTTCCTCCAGCAAGTTCCAACATCTGCAGTCTTCAAACATGTATCATAGTTGAAATACCTTCTTTTTCAGATATTGCATAAATATGCCATCAGGTTGATCAACACCTCTACCTGTTAATCCAACCCCCACCACCACTACATAGAAATCACCTGGTGTCACCTTATGTACGTATAATCAGTCTATGTATACAACAGTTTCTTGTACATTGTGTTTCATCGGATTGCTTTTATACTTATAGTATTTTTTATAGAAATATCACAGAAAACTCTGGATCTAGATTCGAAAGACCTCCATCTAATCAGAAATCTGTACTGGGAACAAACTGCCGCTGTAAGAATAGATGGAGAAATGAGTTAGTTTACGAAAATCAAGAGAGGCATTAGACAAGGGTGTGTTTTCTACCCTGATTTATTTAATGTGTACAGTGAAACAATATTACAAAAAATAAGAGACATCTTGGGAATCAAAGTTGGCAGTAAAAACATCAATAATTTCAGATATGCAGATGACACTGCTAATTGCAAGTATGGAGGAAGAACTACAAAACTTAATTGATATAATTGATGAAGAAAGTGCAAAAATGGGTCTACCTACCAATTGCAAAAAGGCAGAATGTATGTTGATATCCAAAAAGAAGGAGAATCCTATCTGCAGGCTGAGAATAAACGAGGAAGACATAAAACAAGTACAGAACTTTTGCTACTTAGGAAGCTGGGTAACATCAGATGGCAGGTGTGACATGAACATCAAAAGAAGAATAGGGACGGCAAAAGACACCTTTACGAGAATGAAGAGTATACTGACCAATACTAAACTAGGCATGACAACCTGCCTCAGAGTACTGAAATGTTACGTTTATCCATTTATGTTATATGGCTCAGAATGTTGGACAATATCTAGTAACATGAGGAAACGAATTGAAGCAGAGATACGGTTTTTGAGGAGGATGCAAAGAATATCATGGATGAAACGAATATCTAACGAGGATGTCATGAACAGAGCAAACACAAAAAGAGAAATAATGTATGAGATCATGAAAAGGCAATGTGACTTCATTGGACACGTGATAAGGAAAGAGAAGTTAGAATGCACGGTAATTATGGGAAAGATTGAAGGGAAGAAAGCAAGAGGAAGACAAAGACAAATGATGATGGAGACAGCAGCCAGAGACCTGGAAAAGAATACCAATGAATTGATCCACTTGACCCAAAACAGGAGTGTGTGGGCCATGGCAGTCAAAGCTCTAACTGGGCATGGCACCTAAAGATGATGATAGTATTTTTTAAAAAAATTGTGTTCTTTATGCTCACTGTGTTTTTGTTATGCTGCGTCAGATCTGGAATAATAATCATTTTGTTCCCCTTTACATTTATATACTGAAGAATGACGATCAACAATCTTGAACGTCAAGTCTTGAGTCTTGAATTGTGAACTGAGAGTAGCTGACCCAGTCTTGTCAGCTTAATGTTGTGAATACCTTCACGGTCGGCAAAGGTGTGGCAAGTGAAGGAGTGAGTGCAGGGATTGGCTGAGGAGTTGAGCTCTTGGGAGTCCTTTTTCTGTTGTTTTCAGGAGCGGGTGATTTAAAAACCATTCGGGACCAGCCTGCGACACGTACCTTCAAGGTCGGCAAAGGTGTGGCAGGTGCAGCAACTTAGTCAATTTATCATCCAATATAATCAAGGTTTGCTCTAGGGGAGTGGCCTTGTCGAGGGAAGTGCCTTGTGAGAAAAGTGCGAGTCTTTGTCTCGAGAGTCTTCGGCGAAGAGGCTGAGGGAGGAGACTACGCCACAGTTGGAGAGGGGGAGAGGGACACTGATGGTGCCTCTGGCTGCTACAACTGCGAAAAGTATGTCCAGGTTCAGCTCCTGAAGGACCATGTTGGGGCACTAGAGAAGCAACTGGATGACCTCAGGTTCATCCGGGAAACCGAGAGTTTTCTGGACAGGACCTACAGCGAGATTGTTACACCAAAGACACCAGAAGAGAGAAGGGGTCCGACGATGAGGAAGGGATGAATGCTTGGAGTACAGGAGACCCCATGGGATATACCTCTTGAAAACGGGTTCACCCTCTTGGAAGTGTCGGGGCAGAAGACAATGCCAGTCTGAGAGGCAGACAGATCTGCGAGTCAACAATTGGCGCTGAAGAAAACCCGAGGAGACAGACATCAGGCAGAGCCATGGTAGTAGGGGACTCCATAGTGAGAGGTACAGAAAGGGGTTTCTGTGGCAACAGGCGGGATTTAAGGATGCTGTGTTGCCTCCCTGGTGCCAGGATCAAGGATGTCACAGACTGATTGCAGGGCATCCTCAAGGGAGAAGGTGAACAGCCGGAAGTGGTGGTGCATGTCGGCACAAATGACGTCGGGAGGATGAGGAAAGAAATTCTTCAGCATGACTTCAGAGAACTCGGAAGAGGGCTGAAAAGCAGGACCTCCAGGGTGGTTATCTCCGGTTTGCTTCCAGTTCCTTGTGCTGGAAAGGACAGGAACAGGGAGATAGGGGATCTGAATGTGTGGCTGAGGAGCTGGTGCGAGAAGTAGGGATTTAGATCCTTAGACCGCTGGGATCTGTTTTGGGGTAAGGATGAATTGTACAGAAGGGGACAGGTTGCATCTTAACAGACGGAGGACCAGGATTCTGGCAGGCAGGTTTGCCACTGCTACATGAGTGTGTTTAAACTAAGTATTGGGGGGTAGAGGATGAATGGGAAATATAAGGATGGAGTTAAAGGGAAAGAGAGAATAAGAAAAGTTAAGAAAGACAACAGAATTAACGGGGCAGAAAGCTCAGGAAGGGATTGGAGAGTATGGCCAAGTGCAATAGGAATCGATGTGAAACGTGAGGGGAGTAACGGATTAAAAGTATTGTATATGAATACACGAAGTATAAGAAATAAAGTGGATGAGCTTGAGGCTCAGTTCGAAATTGGCAAGTACGATGTTGTGGGAATAACAGAGACACGGCTGCAAGGGGATCAGGGCTGGGAAATGAATATTCAAGGATATACGTCCTATCGAAAGGACAGGCAGGTGGGCAGAGGGGGTGGGGTGGCTCTGCTGGTGAGGCTGTGCTGGTGAGGAATGAAATTCAGTCCCTTGCGTGGGGTGACATAGAATCAGGAGATGTCGAGTCAGTATGGATAGAACTGAGAAAGTGTAAGGGCAAAAAGATCCTAATGGGAGTTATCTACAGGCCCCCAAACAGTAGCCTGGATATAGGGTGCAAGTTGAATCAAGAGTTAAAATTGGCATGTCGCAAAGGTAATGCTACGGTTGTTATGGGGGATTTTAACATGCAGGTAGACTGGGAAAATCAGGTTAGTACTGGACCCCAAGAAATGGAGTTTGCGGAGTGCCTCCGAGATGGATTCTTAGAGCAGCTTGTACTGGAGCCTACCAGGGAGAAGGCAATTCTGGATTTAGTGTTGTGTAATGAACTGGATTTGAGAAGGGAACTCGAGGTAAAGGAGCCATTAGGAGGTAGTGACCATAACATGATAAGTTTTAAACTACAATTTGAGAGGGAGAAGGGAAAATTGGAAGTGTCAGTATTACAGTTGAACAAAGGGGACTATGGTGCTATGCGGGAGGAACTGGCCAGAGTTGACTGGAAAGATATCCTAGCAGGGATGACAGTGGAACAACAATGGCAGGTATTTCTGGGAATAATACAGAAGATGCAGGATCAGTTCATTCCAAAGAGGAAGAAAGATTCTAAGGGGAGTAAGGGGCGACTGTGGCTGACAAGGGAAGTCAAGGACAGTATAAAAATAAAAGAGAAGAAGTATAACATAGCAAAGATGAGTGGGAAGCCAGAGGACTGGGAAACTTTTAAAGAGCAACGGAGGATAACTAAAACGGCAATACAGGGAGAAAAGCTGAGATACGAAGGCAAGCTAGCCAAGAAGATAAAGGAGGATAGTCAAAACTTTAGGTATGTGAAGAGGAAAAAAATAGTTAAGACCAAAGTTGGGCCCTTGAAGACAGAAACGGGTGGATCTATTATGGGGAACAAGGAAATGGCAGACCAGTTGAACAGGTAATTTGGATCTGTCTTCACTAGGGAAGACACAAACAATCTCCCAGATGTAATTGTGGCCGGAGGACCTAAGGTAACGGAGGAACTGAAGGAGATTCACATTAGGCAGAAAATGGTGTTGGATAGACTGATGGGACTGAAGGCTGATAAATCCCCAGGGACTGATGGTCTGCACCCCAGGGTACTTAAGGAGGTGGCTCTAGAAATTGTGGACACATTGGTAATTATTTTCCAATGTTCTATAGATTCAGGATCAGTCCCTGAGGACTGGAGGGTAGCTAATGTTATCCCACTTTTAATGAATGGAGAGAGAGAGAAAACAGGGAATTATAGACCAGTTAGCCTGACATCAGTGGCGGAGAAGATGCTGGAGTCAATTATAAAAGATGAAATAGCAGTACATTTGGATACTAGTAACAGGATCGGTCCAAGTCAGCATGGATTTACAAAGGGAAAATCATGCTTGACTTATCTTCTGGAATTTTTTGAGGATGTAACTATGAAAATGGACAAGGGAGAGCCAGTGGATGTAGTGTACCTGGGCTTTCAGAAAGCCGTTGTTAAGGTCCCACATAGGAGATTAGTGGGCAAAATTAGAGCACATGGTATTGGGGGTAGGATACTGATATGGATAGAAAATTGGTTGGCAGACAGGAAACAAAGAGTAGGGATTAACGGGTCCCCTTCAGAATGGCAGGCGGTGACTAGTGGGGTACCACAAGTCTCGGTGCTGGGACCGCAGCTATTTACAATATACATTAATGATTTAGATGAGGCGATTAAAAGTAACATTAGCAAATTTGCAGATGACACAAAGCTGGATGGCAGTGTGAAATGTGTGGAGGATGTTGAGATAATGCAGGATGACTTGGACAGGTTGGGTGAGTGGGCAGATGCATGGCAGATGCAGTTTAATGTGGATAAATGTGAGGTTATCCATTTTGGTGGCAGGAACAGGAAGGCAGATTACTATCTGAATGGTGTCAAGTTAGGAAAAGGGGAAGTACAATGAGATCTAGGTGTCCTTGTTCATCAGTCACTGTAAGTAAGCATGCAGGTACAGCAGGCAGTGAAGAAAGCTAATGGCATGTTGGCCTTCAGAACAAGGGGAGTTGAGTATAGGTGCAAAGAGGTCCTTCTGCAGTTGTGCAGGACCCTGGTGAGACCACACCTGGAGTATTATGTACAGTTTTGGTCTCCAAATTTAAGGAAGGACATTCTTGCTATTGAGGGAGTGCAGCGTAGGTTCACGAGGTTAATTCCCGGGATGGCGGCACTGTCATATGTTGGAAGATTGGAGCGACTGGGCTTGTATACACTGGAATTTAGAAGGATGAGAGGGGATCTGATTGAAACATATAAGATTATTAAGGATTGTACATGCTAGAGGCAGGAAACATGTTCCTGATGTTAGAGGAGTCCAGAACCAGAGGCCACAACTTGAGAATAAGGGGTAGGCCATTTAGAACGGAGTTGAGGAAAACCTTTTTCACCCAGAGAGTTGTGGATCTGTGGAATGCTCTGCCTCAGAAGGCTGTGGAGGCCAATTCTCTGGATTCTTTCAAGAAAGAGTTAGATAGAGCTCTTAATGATAGTGGAGTCAAGGGATATGGGGAGAAGGCAGGAATGGGGTACTGATTGTGGATGATCAGCCATGATCACAGTGAATGGCGGTGCTGGCTCAAAGGGGCGAATGGCCTACTCCTGCACCTATTGTCTATTGTCTGTTGAAATAAAATTTGCATGTGCACATCAAATATTTTACCATCCAGAGTAGGAAAAAAAAAAGCATATGTTCAAGGTAGAATTCTTCAGTGGATATCTGGATTCTAAAGAAACCCAATATGCTAGAAACACACATAAAAGTTGCTGGTGGGTCTCTGCCCGAAACGTCGACTGTACCTCTTCCTAGAGATGCTGCCTAGCCTGCTGCGTTCACCAGCAACTTTGATGTGGGTTGCTTGAAATTCCAGCATCTGCAGATTTCCTCGTGTTTGTGCCAATATGCTAGAAATGTTTACTGAGAAGGGGTGCATCTATACTCAGAAATTAAAAACAGAGTTAATATTTTTGTCCTGGTAACCTATTCCTGACCTGAAATATTAATTCTGGTGTTCTCTTCATAGAAGCTATCTGATTAACTGAATACTTCCTACATTCTCACTTTGTGTATCAGGCTTTCAAAACCTATTTTTAAAAGTTGGCAATAGAGTTCAAGGAGATGTTCTTTAATAGGGTGAACTTTATATCAGAGTACAATGTATGGTATTGGTCTTATTTAAGGCAGGATGTGTTGGAAGCTGTTCAGGGGGTTGTTCAGGTGGCTGATATCCACTGAAGTTCAAAGGAACAAGATTGGTCTAGACTGAATAGAAGATACTAAGAGACCTTGGCAGCATAGGCATGGACAGGATGTTTCATAACAGTCATTGTTTAGGAATAAACAATTACTTATTTAGTATGGATCTGAGGGGAAACATGTTCTCCTCAGAGTGCTGTGGGTCTTTGCAATTCTCTTCCTCAAAGCACCGTGGAAGCAGCGTCACTGGTTGTTTTTTTTGGCAAAAGCAGATATGTACTTGTGGGTGGTGGGGTGGAGATATGTCTCTACCAAAGGAGGTGCAAGGCGAATCCTTCCCTCTGCTCACCTGCAGGTCATCCTTGGGCAAAGTAGAGCACCTGCTTAGCCCCCCCTCACCCCCACCCCCACCCGATTAATGTCACGTGGAACAGTGGGAGCAGGTGGCGGAGCTGGTAATCACAAGTCCTGGTTATGCGATCACTAACGCCAGGCAGACAATCTCTGAAGAAGATTGATAATGGCTGGGATCACCCATCTTGTAAAGACACTGCCCAGAAGAAGGCAGAAGCAAGCCACTTCTGTAGAAAAGTTTGCCAAGAACAATTATGGTCATAAGACCATGATCACCTATGTCATATATGGCAAAACACAAAATGCAGTTGATGATTTTATATATACGTGTGTGTGTGTGTGTGTGTGTGTGTGTGTGTGTGTATATATATATATATTTATATTTTGTGCCATGTCATGTGTGTATAGATATATACATTCTTGATTAGGAAGAGGGTACAAGGTCATCTGGAATGTAAGAGTGATTTTACCATCAGATGGTCTCATTAAATAGCAGAGCTTGAAGAGCCTTTTGCATAGTCCTGCTCCTGACTCCTTTGTGTTAACGTTATTGTAAATTTTTCTTCCATTTTCCCAGTCTTGTTGGGTCTCGATCCTGGAGTTCCCTACCCGATAGCGCATTAAGTTTACTCTCATTGGGAAGGCTGCAACTGTGCTAAGGCAGAGTTTCAGAGCTAACTTCTCGAAGGCAGTAAAGATGGTCACTAAATGCTGAGCATTCTAGCCATGGCCATAAGCCTATAAAACAGCAATAAAGTTGACCTTCCAGATCGGTATCCTGCACTGAGCATCAATTTCACAGGATCTTCTGGCAAGTAGCGAGACTACGTCTCAGGCAAGAAGGAAGCTGATTTAAATGCAGTCCGTACACCAGTGACCTTATCAGTCCTAGTTTTAATATGAACTTGTGCATAAAGAGACTACCGTTGAGTGGAAATAGAGGTGCAAAAGGGCCAGGAAAGCACAGTTTGAATTTTATGAATCATTTTATGTTCCAGGAGCAGCGAGGTGTTTCTCCCTGCTGTAGAAGACAAATTTGGGATGTGTCCTTGTCTGGTCCTCCCTCCCTTGTTACTGCACCACAATGGTGGTTGAAGCCTTCTCACTACCTTGTTGCAACTCCTTACCTCCAGCTGCAAACTGTTCCTGCAAGAGCTCTGTCTTGCTCTGCTTGAATTAGCTGTCACAATTCCCACAAAGAAACAGTAACTACATTTTGGCACGTTAGCGTAGGGAATGGCGTGATAGTGTAGTGCTTAGCACAACGCTTAACAGTGCAGGCGACGCAGGTTCAATTCCTGCCACTGCCTATAAGGAGTTTATACGTTCTCTCTGTGTTCCTCTGGGTTCCTCTGGGTTCTCCAGTTTCCTCCTGGTTCTCCAGTTTCCTCCTGGAACCGCTTGGTAGGTTAACTGGTCATTGTAAATTGTCCCGTGATTAGGCTAGGATTAAATCAGGGGATTGCTGGGTGGCATGGCTCAAAGGGCTGGAAGGGCCTATTCTGAGTTGTATCCCAATAAATAAATGTCAGAAGTATTCATCAGCTGGGGTGTCCTCAGGTTGTATAAAGTGCCATAAAAATGCAAGTATCTATCCATTAGATTTTATCCTGGGCAGCTTTGCTTGTGCATCCAGGTTGATTTGCACCACTGCTGTATTATTTGTGGTGCTTTGGTGGAGTGTACATTTTATGATATTGTACTGTTCATCCTCCAAATATTTGCTGAAATATTAATTAAAGGAGAAAGGAACCCTAAGGGGAGAACCTGGAGTACAAAGCACTGCCAGGCTTCCATTATTCAACAAGGAACTGAAAAAATACAACTCCTTTATTCCAGGATATTTCTTTGATTTAGTAAGTTATTCCCCTATCACCCATATTCATCCCTGAAGTACACATTGCACCTGAAATATATTATAGGTTAGCCTAAATATCTCTTGTAGGGACCCTCATCACTTCAATGGATATCAGCATTTTAAGGCACCTGACTGCATTATCAAACTGAGGGAAAGGTCATATCCAAGTTGTATTAGGTTTCCCCAGATATTTCCTGAGATATTCAAAATTCACCTGGACAACAAAGGAGAATAGAGAAAAATAGACTGCCCTTATTTCTGGCAAACACGAGGAAATCTGCAGATGCTGGAAACTCAAGCAACACACACAAAATGCTGGTGGAACGCAGCAGGCCAGACAGCATCCATAGGAAGAAGCACAGTAGACGTTTCAGGCCGAGACCTTTCGTCAGTCCTGATGAACGGTCTCGGCCAGAAACATCGACTGTGCTTTTTCCTATGGATGCTGTCTGGCCTGCTGCGTTCCACCAGCATTTTGTGTGTGCTGCCCTTGTTTCTGCCAAGTTGGTAATAAACAAATAGCAAATTTAGTTTTATGTTACCAGAGGTGTATATTTCCTTGCTTAACAAAAGGATATGGTTTTCTGTAATTTTTTTGTTGCAGGGGGTTTTATCAGTAGAAAAGACTGAGTGCAATATCGTATGGATATTATGGATACTATTGGCAAAGAGTGATGCTAGTGGGTGTGACACTATTGTAGTTCAGGTACAGTGTCCGACTTCAATTCTGGTGTCATCTGTAAGGAGTCTGTACATCCACCCCATGGAATGTGTGGGTTTTTCCAGGGTGCTCTGGTTTCATCCCACGGAACAAAGACATACCAAGTAGGTTAATCAGTCATTGTAAATTATCCTATGATTAGGTTAGGGTTAAATTGGGGTTATCAGGGGTTGCAGGGCAATACAGCTTGAAGGGCCAGAAGGGCCTACTTTGCACTCTATATTGAAGTGAATTGAATTGACTTTGTTACTTGCATCCTTCACATACGTAATGAGTAAAAATCTTTATGTTATGTCTCCATTTAAATATGCAATTTACAGTACTTTGTGATAAATAGTATGTACAACAGGACAGTCAATATAACATAGAAATACAATTGCGTCAGCGTGAATTAATCAGTCTGATGGCCTGGTGGAAGAAGCTGTCCTGGCGCCTGTTGGTCCTGGCTTTTATGCTGTGGTACCGTTTCTCAGATGGTATTAGCTGGAACAGTTTGTGGTTGGGGTGGCTCAAATCCCCAATGATCCTTTGGGCCCTTTTTACACACCTATCTTTGTAATTGTCTTGAACAGTGGGAAATTCACATCTATAAATGTGCTGAGCTGTCCACACCACTTTCTGCAGAGTCCTGAGATTGAGGGAAGTACAGTTCCCACACCAGGCAGTGATGCAGCCAGTCAGGATGCTCTCAATTGTGCCTCTGTAGAAAGTTCTTAGGATTTGGGGGCCCATACCAAACTTCTTCAACCATCTGAGGTGAAAGAGGCGGTGTTGTGCTTTTGTCACCACAAAGCTGGTATGTACAGACCATGTGAGATCCTTGGTGATGTTTATGCCAAGGAACTTGAAACTGTTCACCCTCTCAATCCCAGATCCATTGATGTCGATAGTGATCCATTCCTCTTGTAGTCCACAACCAGCTCCTCTTGTAAAACCAAAAATAAAATAAACTATTTGTTATAGTGGGAAATATGTGTTTGTCCATTGTCGACGTCGATGAGGACCTCGACACCATTATGATGGTGTTGAGACTAGCGCGTGATTTGGATTTAAGTGAGGGAGAGTTGCGCAGCGTCAGCCTCATTCTCTCTTCCCAATTCCCGTCTGGATCCAGTGGCAAGACAGAGTCTAGATGGCTGGAGATGGGACTAGGCGCAGTGGATGACCAGGACGTCTTCTGTGTCTTGTCCTGCTCTACATGCTCCACGACGCTTGCAGAGACCGCCTTCTTGACCGTTCGACCTTCCATTGGTCTTGTCCGCTCAATCCACCGGAGTCTGTCTTCACATGCTAGGATAGACATCTCCCTATCTCACCGAGGGTTTGAGACCCGTCGGCTACCCTCACCTGGTTTAGCCGGCTTGTCGAAGCCGTTGCCTGGGGTGTGGCCGCTGTCGCCTGCAAACAGCTACGGGGAGCCACAGGTGAGAGCTGAGTGCCAGGTGGGGACCAAAGGTGGACTAACCACCCTGAAAAGGATGTGACATGTCCCCCCACCAGAGGTGCTACCCCTCCCTATACACCCCAATATAATTATAAAGGTATATCAAGGACTTGTACCTTGAAGGGTCAATTGTATTTTGTGAAAATTTATAAATGAGCATTAAGGGATATCTGTACATGTCTCCAAGACTCAAGCTATTGCTAGCATAATCCTAGACACACAGCAGAAACCAGCCTATTGTTTTCTTTTGTTCTTTGGTGTCACATGCGAAGATTTCAAACAGAATCTCATTCAGTCCCCTTTTTTTGGTGCCAGGCACCAGGGAGTGTATACTGAAGACTATAAAAGAAAATGTTGCTGGGGTAGGGGGGTTGGTGGATTAACAAATGAGGAAAGATTGGTTAGGCTGGAGTTGAGCTCTTTGAAATAGACGTGTCAGAATTAATGGAAGGTCCCAACAGAGTGAAATTCAAAATTCAAAGTAAATTTATTATCAAAATGGGAATATGTCACCATATACCTGAGATTCATTTTCTTGCGGACATTCAATGTAGATACAAAGAAATGTATATTTAATATTTGAGTAATCTTTGAGCACTATTGTAAACGTTTTTTGATTCAGCATTCTTTTGTGTTTATATAATTCATTATTATTATACTGTTTGTACGAAGTACGTGAATGGCATATGTCTTCATGTCACCTTATCATTGTATGTGCATGCCTTACTTAAAGGGAAAATGAAACTAATGTACATGAGTTATTCAGGCCCCATGTTTTGCTTTTAATTAGTTTTGTGTTTTGGAGTTACAAAGTTAACAAGAAACACAATAGAATCAATGAAAAACTACACAGAAAAAGAATGAAGACAAACAACCAATCTGCATAAGAAGACAAACTACAATACAAAAAGAACAATAACAATAAATACAGTACAGTGCAAAGTCTTAGGCAAATACAGTATATATAGCCAGGGTACCTAAGACTTTTGCACGGTGCTGTATTTGTCAACATGGAGTGGAGAGTGAGTTTGTAAATCTGTCAGGAGCAAAGGATGATGGTGGAGTGCTGCGGGAGGGGTGAGGGGACAGGTGGCAGAGAAGGAGTGCCAGGGGTTGTGGGGTGGCTTTGCATGGGTGCAGATACACTCGGCTCTGAGACACCGGGAAGGTCATTTGATTCCAAACAATTGGTTTATTGACCATTACACAATGTCTCTTTGGTACTTCTCACTCCCTCCCCTTTCACAACCATGGTTCCCTTCTCCTTGACCCCTTACCACTCTCAGTCCACAATAGAGACTCATCTCAGAATCAGGTTTATCATCACTCTTGTGCGTCATATATACATGCCTAGGACTTGTGCACCGTACTGTAAATCAAAACTAACATTGAGAATGTGTGTTGTAGTGTCCTTGAAAGTGTGATCAAGCGATTTGGAACAAAATTGTTAAGGGGATTAGCAGGAAAGAGTCACATTGTCATAGAGTACAAGAACTTGACCCAATGCCCTTCAAGTGCCCATTACCTTTGAACTTGCACCAACTCCATTTTGTTCACTTGACAGAGAGACCAATAACCTGGAGTCATAGATTTAAGGTAACGGATGAAAGGACCAGCAAAGGTTGATGGGAAAACTGTTTCTCATCTAAAAATTGGTGAAGGTTCGTGAACTCGCCATGTGAATGAATGGTTGAAGCAAAATCACTTGTCAGAATTAAAATGTACTTGCTGGAAAGTATCATCCTGTGTAGCACCATTCACGAACCCATGGATCTTGGCATCTAATTAATTGCTTTTGAAATGTAGTCTCTCCTGTACTGTGAGGGCTCATGAAGTGCAGGGATCAAATCACTGTTTGATTAAGTGATGTTGGTTGAGTTGTCAATTTTGACCTGGTCAACAGGAAATCTCCACATCCCCATCTAATCTTCAAAGAGCTCAGGATTGAGGAAACTTGTTTTTTATCTTGTTTTCTGGGCTTTGAGTTTGCTGGTGAGACTCATGTGGGAACTTCGGACAGAAGAAGTGAGAGATGACAGATTATAAGACCATAAGGTGTAGGAGTAGAATTGGTCCATTTGGCCCATTGAGTCTGCTCTGCTATTCCATCGTGCCTGATCCTTTCTTTTCCTCCTCGGCACCACTCCCCAGCCTTCTCCTTTGATGCCATGTCCAGTCAAGAACCTATCAAGCTCTGCCTTAAGTATACCAAGCGACCTGGCCTCCACAACTGCCTGTGGTAATAAATTCCACAAATTCACCACCCTCTGGCGAGATAAATTTCTCCATATCTCTGTTTTAAATGGACACCGCTCTATCCTGAGGCTGTGCCCTCTTGTCCTAGACTCCTCCACCATGGGAAACATTCCCCACATCAACTCTGTCTAGGCCTTTCAACATTCAAAAGGTTTCAATGAGATCCTCCCCCCCCCCAGCCTTCTAAATTCCAGCGAGTATAGACCCAGAATTATCAAACGTTCTTCATATGATAACCCTTTCATTCCTGGAATCATCCTTGTGAACCTCCCCTGAACCCTCACTAATAACAGCATATCTTTTCCTAGGTGAGGAGCCCATAACTGTTCACAGTACCCAAGGTGAGGCCTCACCAGTGCCTTTATAAATCCACAGCATCACATCCCTGCTCTTGTATTCTAAACATCTTGAAATGAATGTGAACATTGTATTTGCCTTCCTCACCATCGACTTTACCTGCAAGTTAACCTTTAAGGTGTTCTGCACAAGGACTCCCAAGTCCCTTTGTATCGCAGATTTTTGGATTTCCTCCACTTTCAGAAAATAGTCTGCACATTTATTTCATTGACCAAAGTAGGAGAATTATACTTTGTATAATTATATAATATTATACTAGTGATTAAACAGCTACGTTCTTCCTCAATAAAATGGACACTCGAGTGTTTTGCTTTTGCTTTGTCTCATTGATTGGATGGACACCAACCATAGTGTGCTCGAAAGAAAAACATGCAACACATTCAAAGTGAATGGTATAACATAGACTATAGGATATTTTACATGTGCTAAAAGGAGTCCTCATTTTAACAGGTTCACTGAATGATTGCACCACCAATTTTGTCTCCATTTTGGGCTTAAGATTCTAGGCTCGACTGCATCACACAGAAATGCTGAAGGAACTCAGCTGGTCAGGCAGTATCTGTGGAGAGGAATAAAGAGTTAACATTTCAGGCTGAGACCCTCTATCAGGGGCTGATGACCATCCAGCATTTTGTGCATGCTACTTTGCATTTCCAGCATCTGCAGGATTTCCTGTGTTTCTGATTGACTGTATAACCTTTAGATCCAATGGCAAGAGTATTACTAACCTTGCCACATTTGAATACTTAGTAATGGAGTATAATATCACTGATTTATTAATGCAAGGATGTGAATGTTCTTCTGTTCCATGTTAAAACAGATTGCCTTGCCTTGTCTTGTTTCAGTTGCCAGTGAAGATCTGCAGTCCAGCTTATATTTTGTCAATGGATCTCTGCAAGAGGTAGTCTTCGCCAGTACCATGGGGACACTGTTATCATGCCCTGCATCAGGGAATCCCCCAGCAACACTGCGCTGGTACCACGCAACTGGAGAAGAGATGTACGACGTTCCAGGGATCCGGCAAGTCCATCCGAATGGCACTCTCCAGATCTTCCCCTTCCCTCCTTCAAGTTTTAATAACTTAATCCACGACAGTTTGTACTATTGCACAGCAGAAAATCCTTCAGGGAAAATTAGAAGTCAGGATATTCATATTAAAGCCGGTGAGTGGAATAAGAATGTTCTTGATGTAGCTGAGACAAGATGATCTGACTGGCTTGAAATGTTGGACATTTCTACATTGCCCTTGCATTCTAGTAGAATCACAGATGGGTACCACTTAGGTCATTTGATTATTTGGAGAATACCTGGAGGTCAAAGAAAGAACATGCAAACTCTGTGAGAGCACTGAGGTGAAGATTGAATTGGGCTGCTGGAATGGTGAGTCACCCGCGCAGTACTACAGCTCACAGCCCCACGAACCCACATTCAATCCTGACCTCAGTGTGGAGTTTGCACGGTCTCTTTCTGACCTCCTGGAATTCCTCTGAGTGCTCTGGCTTCTTCCTACATTCCAAAGATGTGGGTTTTAATCGGTTAACGGATCACTGTAAATTGCCACTGATGTGTAGGTAGGCTGTAGGGTCTGGAGAGATTTAACGGGAATGTAGGAAGAATAAAGAAGGATCGGTGTAAATTGATGCTTGATTGTTATTGTGGACTTGGTAGGTTGAAGTGCTAATCTATGTATTGTATGTCTTAGAGACATTCACCACTACAAAACAGAAATAGCTCTTTTGGCTCATCCTATTCATGCTGAACTGTAATTTTGCCTAGTCCCATTCAGCTGCACCAGGATCATAAACCTCTGTAGCTTTCTCCTCCATGTGCTTATTATCAAAGCTTCTCTTAAATGTTGCATTTGAGTCAGCATCCAACACTTCCAGAGGCAGCTCATTCCACACTTGTGCCAGCCCATGAGTGAAGAAGTTCCCCTTTAAATATTTCACCTTTCACCCTTAATCTATGACCTCTAGTCTTGCCCAGCCCTAGTGGAAAAAGCCTCTATCAAATCTCCTCTCATTCTCCTACACTCCAGGAAAATAAGTCCTAACCTATTCAACCTTTCCCTATAACTCAAGTCCCTTCAACATCCTTATAAATCTTCTCCATGCTCCTGCAGCTTTATTGATATCTTCCCTGCACATAGGTGACCAGGACTACACACAATACTTCAAATATGGCCTCACCAGCACCTCATACAACTTCAACATAACATCCCAACTCCTGTTCTTAATACCCTGGTATATGAAAGCCAATATGCCAAAAGCTCATTGCAACTCTGTCTACCTGTGATGCCACTTTCAAGGAATCGTGGATCTCTTTTTTCCTGGTTCAGTCATTTTTGACTGTCTCCTGTTATTCCCCTTAATTTTTTTTTTATCCAAGTTACTATTCAATTCCCTTTTTGCAAGTTTCTAATAAGAATCCACCACCCTATCAGGATGTGCATTCTGAACACAACTTGTCACATTAAAAAGACTTCTGTTTGTTCCTTTTCTGTTGCCAATTATGTCAACTGAGCATCCTTGAGTTACAACATACACTTGCCAGAGAAAATATAAAATTTTAGCAAATCCGGCAGTTGTGAAAAAGAGAAACACAGTTAATGTTGAAGATCAAAGACACTTCATTGGAGTAACAATTACCATGAAGTATTAAATTCCCCTTTCATCCTTGTTTTTTGTTCCAAGACTGCCTCTTTCATTCCTTTGCATAACTGAAGTCTCTCATCACAGTTGAGACCTTTCAAATATACAAACTGTGGTATGCAAAATTGAGGGGTATAGCTTAGAATAAATGCAAGCAGGCATTTTTCCATTGAGATTGGGTGGAACTAAGTAAAAGGTGAAGGGTGAAATATTTAAGGGTACTAGATGGGTTGGAGGGCATTTTTCTGTACTGTAATACTCTGTGACTCAATAAATGTACTCAGAATCCTCCCAAGTGTTTTAAACTCCTTCCTGAAGTATGGTTAATAGCGTTAACCAGGGTTTTATAAAGGTTGAGCACACTCTGTGCATCACTAAATAGTTGTTTTGGTCTACACAATGTTTTCCAGTCTCTCAGAGAAGTGGTAGCATAGTGGACTAGAAAAAAAGCCACGAGATCCCCATAAGCGTGCTCTGTCATTCAATAAAATCAATACTTACCCTGACATCAAGCCTCCCTTTCTGCCAGGTTGACCTTGGCCTGGAATACTCTTAATTGTTAAACATCCTCAGGCCCGTGAGGCTGACGTCATCACTTTAAGGAGGGAGATGTTCCCTTCCTTTCAGTTCAAAATGCCTAACCCCTGATGATGCCTCACTGCTCTGGTCAACCCCACATCCATCTTGAGGAAATAGCTCTTTGCATCTACCTTATGGATTCATCTCAGAATCTGGTATGTCTAGAACTGCCGTGAGAGTTCAAATGCTGCCATGACAATGAAATACAAACATGAGAAAATCTGCAGATGCAACAGGCACAAAATGCTGGGGAAACTCAGCAACCAGGCAGCATCTATGGAAGAGTTCCTGCATTTTATGACTGTGCAATCATCACATTGTTTAAAAAAAACTATTTACAAATACTATTCTATAAAAGAAACCTACTCTTTTGTAATTGGGGGGGAAAAAAAAGAAAAGCTTAAAAGGAACTTAAACCCTAAGTTGCAGGAGGCAGGAAAATGGGTGACTGTCAGGAGAAGGAAGGAAATGGGCAGCCAGTGCAGGGTACCCCTGTGACCGTCCCCCACTATAATAAGTATATCGCTTTGGACACAGTCGAGGGAAATGACCTACCAGAGGGTGCTGCAGTGGCTTGGTCTTTGACACTGAGCCTGGCTCTGTGGCTCGGAACGGAAGGAGGGGAGAAGAGGACTGCAGTAGTGATGGGGGATTCCATAGTTAGAGGAGTAGAAACAAGATTCTGTGGATGTGAAAGAGACACCCAGATGGTATGTTGCCTCCCAGGTGCCAGGGTCAAGGATGTTCCAGATCGCGTCCACCTGGATCATTGGGATCTTTCCTGGGAAAGGTATGACCTGTATGAAAGGGATGGGTTACACCTGAACCTGAGGTGGGGGGACCAATATCTTTGTGGGCTGATTTTTTTCAAGCTGTTGGGAGGGGTTTAAATTAATTTAGTCGGGGGGGGCGCGAAAGGGAACTGGGGTGATAGGGTTGAGAATCGGGCAGTTAGTATACGAGCAGATGCAGTGTGTAGTGAGACTGTCAGGAAGGACAGGCAAATGACAGGAACTCATTGAGGAAATAATAAGCAGGATAGACAAAGCAGAATTGGTGGATGTTTTTACTTAGATTTTCAGAAGGCCTTTGACAAGGTGCCACACATGAGGCTGTTTAACAAGATAAGAGCCAGTGATATTGCAGGAAAGATGCTGGCATGGATAGAGGATTGACTGGTTAGCAGAAGGCAATGAGTGTGAAAAAAGGGAGCCTTTCCTGGTTGACTCTTGTTGACTCGTGGTGTTCTGCAGCAATCAGTGTTGGGACTGCTTCTTTTTGCATTATATGTCAATGTTTCGGATGACAGAATTGATGATTTTGTAACCATTTGCAGATGATACAAAGACAGGTTGAGAAGCAGGTAGTGTTAAGGAAGCAGGGAGATTGCAGAAGGACTTGGGCAGATTAGGAGAATGGCAAAGAAGTGGTAGATGGAATACAGTGTTGGGAAGTGCATGGTCATGCACTTCGGTAGAAGGAATAAAAGGGTAGACTATTTTCTGAATGGGGAGTAAATTAAAAAATCCGAGGTGCAAAGGTCCCTAAAGGTCAACTTGCAGGTTGCAGAGGTGGTGAAGAAGGCAAATTCAATGTTAGCTTTCATTTCAAAAGGACTGGAATATAAATGCAAGGATATAACGCTGCGGCTTGATAAGCCACTGGTGAGGCCTCATTTGGAGCATTGTTAGTAGTTTTAGGCCCCTTCTCTAAGAAAGGTGGTGCTGGCACTGGAGAGGGTTCAGAGGACGTTCTTAAGAATGATTCTGTGAATGAAAGGGTTATTGTATGAGGAGAGTTTGATGGCTTTGGACCTGTACTTGCTGGAGTTTAGAAGAATGAGAGAGCTTTCATTGAAACCTATCACATTTTGAAAGGTCTATGTAAAGACGATGTTTCCAACAGTGAGGGAGCTTAGCACCTAAAGGTACAGCCTCAGAAGAGGGGGATGGCCATTTAGAATGAAGATGAAGAGAAATTTTCCTAGCCAGAGGTTAGTGAATCTGTGGAATTCGTGCAGGTTATTGGGTGTATTTAAGATGGAAGTTGATAGGCTCTTGATTGGTCAGGACATGAAAGGTTACAGGGAGAATTGGGTTGAGAGCGAAAATGGATCAGTCATGATGAAATGGCAGAGCAGAGTCCAATGGACAAAATGGCCTAATTCTGCTGATTTGTCTTATGTCATGAACCACTCTGACTAATAAAAATCTGGGGGAAAAGTCAGAAATACTGGAAGTTCATCACAGGTTCTTCAGTGATTAAGATTCTAGGAGGGACTCTTTTCTAAAATGTGCTTGAGAACTGAGCATTATGAATGAGGCATTTACCATTCATTTTTTTGTGACTTTGAAGTCTTTTAGTGCAGTTAATAGTATTAGAATTGAAAGTACACTCATTCATCTTCTAACAACTTAGCTGCTGCTCCTATGTAATTGCATTTTACGGAATCTCTTAAAGCAGTTAATCATCTTTCCTTGTTTTGGATCTTTTACAACTTCCTGTGTATTTCCTGCATTTTGTTTCTTTCTCCTTGCAGTGAGGAGATGTTCACTTCCATTGACCCACTCCTGGTTCCTCCACAGATGCTACTTAGCCCATTGAGTTCTTCCTTTTTTTGTTCACTCGCTTTGCCTAGTCTAATCACCGATGAAGGGGCAATTCACTAAATTACAGTACCACCAGTATTTCGGTTTCACAGTGAAAGATCCCCTGGAAAATCAAGAGGAAATCCAGTGGGAGCAACACACAAAATGCTGGAGGAACCCAGCAGGTCAGGCAGCGTCTATGGAGGAAAATGGACAGTTGATGTTTCTGCTTAGTCACATGGTCTTAATGCACAGCTTAATAACGTGTGTACGTTATGTCCAGTTCCATTTATTTATTTATTTAGAGATACATTGCAGAACAGTCCCATCAGTCCCAATGCTCCACGCTGCCCAGGATTCCTCCCATTTAACCTTAGCCTAATCACAGGACAATTTACAATGACCAATTAACCCTAACTGGTGCGTCTTTGGACTGTGGGAGGAAACCAGAGCACCTGGAGGAGACGGAGAGAATGTCGTGCTAACAGCTTATGCTACCGTGATGCCTCAAATTCTAAAAGTAGAAAGGATTAACTTCATTCACCAAATACGTACATTTACGTGTATTAGAAATTTGCTGTGGTATGTTGCCGTGATATGCAACAAAAAGCAACATTCAACAATGATAAGAGTAAAGAACAGCTATGGAATAAAATGTGCAGAAATACTAGCATGTGTTTAAAGTTCAGTTGTATTGACTTCATTGGAGTGCATCGTATAGAATGTGTAAGAATCATGTGAGTCGAGAAAGTATACAGTACAGATATAGTAGATCTAGTAATACTTAAGAAGGAAGTTCCAGTTCAGTGCCTTTACTCAGTTTAAGCTCTGGAATTCCATCTTTAAGCTACACTATCATTCTAACTCAATTTATATTTCTTCAAGACTTGCCTCTATGACCAAGCTTTATATCACCTATTCCCTTAATTTGCTCAGACTCAGTTATTGCTTGGGATACTTTAATGTGAAAGAAAGTTGCTGTCATTTATTAAACTGCTTGACAACACCAACTCAAGCCTGTTTTTTGTTCTTAGTCTTAAGAGAGCCCTATACGGTCCGTGTGGAGGACCAGAAAGCCATGCGAGGGAACATAGCAGTCTTCAAGTGCATTATCCCCTCCTCTGTGGAGACTTATATCACTGTAGTGTCATGGGAGAAAGACACAGTCTCACTTGTCTCAGGTAAGGTCACATTTATTTCCTTTACAACATTCTGTAAGGTAAATAATAGTTAAAAGATATTCTTTGATTATGGCAAATGCTGCAGATGTCTTCCCAGGGGAATGAACGATATTTAATTAATTGGATTTGGGTTGAAGTTTAAGAGATGTTGTTTTCCCTCTCTGACATTTTCAATTTTCCATAATCTTTCAAGAGTTAAGTGAGCATTAATTCATGAAATTAAGAAAACTAGTTATTAAGTATTGCACATTCTATTTCTTGGAGAATGTTATTGACAATTTTTGTCCTAGTGATAAATAACACTAAAGGTTTTGTGTTGTAATGTTGTGCAATGGATATCACAAATCCTTTGGTGAATGTCTGTGTGCTGCAGTCAGTGGCATTTTGCCCTGTGTTTGGTGTGGGTCTGTGTTTTATCTTTGAACTAATACTGCCTCTCAGTCATCTTGATGGTTAATGTTAATGTGTGGCTGGGGTTGAACAGTTGGAATGGTTGAAGGATTGATATGTTTCACACACTAATTTGCTCATAATGCATGCTATTTGCTTTCAATTCCTTGCTGATTCAGAATTTATGAGCCTGGGATTGCGGGAGTGATAGACAGCCATAATCATGTATCTAAACACCTGAAACAATGGGAAGAGGTGCAACACTTTCGTGACATTTTTAAACTAAAGCACTAGTATAACATTCCTCCGGCTGTTCTGCATTAATGATGGAATGAATTAGCAGGTTACATTTGAAAGTGCATATTTTTATTTGGTTGAATATCATAGTTCGCCTACACTGACATATACGTTTATGGTAAGAAGGGAGAATTTGTTTCAACCAATTGCTGGATAGCATTGTCAAATACTAAAACTCTGTATGTGTCCATAAGTTCAATATATGTGCCAGTATCTACTTCCGAGAGCCCTGGCTGAATGGCTTTCATTTGGTGGAGGAACTAGAGGATACGGTTTTGTTTCATGATTTTTTTCAGGAGTGGAGTCTTCTCGCATTATTACAAAGTTTGTACAAACATACATGTATTCAAGGTTCCTGCACATTTTGTATCTGCAATCAAAAGCTTTCTCTTGGCTTTGCTGTGTGCAGGCCTGGTGAATGCTGGGTACTCATTTTAAACCCGGCGGTATGTGACGGCCTGCTTAACCCTTTCAGTGTCAAATGATTATCCCAATCTGCTTTCCAACAAAGGACACAGCCTGTGAGTGAACATTTGCAATGCTCATCCTAGCAGCAGAAATGTGGTTGCTAACCTCCTCAATCAATGGGTCTTGATTGCATGATGAAACAATGCAGAAGATATGAATCCTAGAATTTGTTCAGAAAACTGAGAGAAAAAAGAACTTCAAAGCCACTGGGAAATCTAGTCTCTAATTCTTGCTGCCTCAGGAAGGTAGCACACTAATCAAAGACCCTCCCACCCTGGACATTCTCCTTTCTTCCCCCTCCCATTGGGTAGAAGATTAAAAAGCCTGAAGCATGTACTACCAGGCCTAAGGACGATTTCTACCCTGTCGTTATGATGGTCCGCTGGTACCACAGGATGGACTCTTAACTTCACAGTCTACCTTGTTATGATCCAGCACCTTGTTTACCTGCACACTGCACATCCCCGCAGCTGTTACACCTTATTCTGTTGTCATTTTTTTACCTCAATGCGTTGTGCAATGATTTGATTTGTACAAGACAATTGTTCACCGTACATGTGACAACAACAAATCAAATACAATTCCAAAAATCCTCCTCCTCTTTTGTGACCAGGGTAAGAACGGCTGAGGGGATCACTGGGGTCTCTCTCCCATTCTTAGGGGACATTTATCAGGAGCACATTAGGAGTACAAACACATCCATCCAGGAGTGCCTTGCCTTGCCTTTGATGAGCCAGAATTAGTTTGGTGTTTAAACAATAGTAATCAGGGAAAAAAAGGAGCACATTCTAACGAGGAATTCCACTGTATTGATCCCAGCAATTCAGCCTTTCAAAGCCAGATTCATTTAAAATTTTCCAATATTGCAGGCCCAACAATATATGGACCAGTCAATAAAAGCTCCTTTCTATTTTCCATCAGTTCCTCTGTCAATGCTTAGTGTATTGGGGAAACTGACCCTTTGTACAGGGGAGGGAGGGGAAGAAAAGACTTCTAATTCCGTTTTGCAGAATTATTCCTGATGACATAATCCCTTTTATTGATCTGCCGCAGATATTTATTATAGCTGAGGTCCAGTGGTACTGCGGTCGGCAAACAAATTGAGTTTGATTTAATGGAGGTTATAATCTCTTGCCTTTGGTTGAACGCTTATAAATATGACCAACATTAAAGCCCCTTGAGGAAATATTTTAAACAGGCATGTGTCAAGCCAAGTCTTTAAGGGCTTTAAATGCCAAAGGTCAGTGGAGCATCTGGCATATGTTGTGAATGGTTAGACACAAGTAAGAATGATTGCTAATTGTTCAATTATTACTATTGTTTTTGATGCATTTTATTCAATTAGCTAATGGGCTGAAGGTTATGTTAATGTTCTTAATAAATGAAAGCTATAAATTTAGGATTATTGGCATCTTTAAAGAGAGCATGCCTTAGGGACTGTTAAAATGGGCATTATAAAAATATTCAAAGGACTTTTTCAACAAAATGTGGTTTACTCTTCAGTTGTAGATATTGCCATAACTTCCAGTTTGAACTTGTCAGATCAAACACTGGCAATATTATTGACAAAGTTGAGAAGTGAAGGCTCACCTTAACTCCTCCCTCCCTTCTCCAGCTCAGAGGTTTTGAGTTATTGCAAAGCAGCCCATTTTTGTGTGATGCAAAGTCAGCTGAGTGATGAGGTGAATGAAGGCATGCAGGCTACAAGTAGAGGATAATCATTTGGAGCCATAATGCATCTTGATTGCCGTAGCAACAAAGGCAAGGCATGCAAAAACAAGGAGGTAGGTTGAACTTTCCTAAAGCATTGTTTAAACTAAAAGTTGAGCAATGCATCCAATTCTGGTCACTAGACTACAGGAAGGATGTAAAGCTGCTAGATAGAGCACAAACGAGATTTCCTGCAATGTTTCCAAGAATAAGGATTCAGCCATGAAGTTGTACAGGAGAACCTGTGCCTGTCCTCCTAAGCAATGAAGAATGTGAAGAGTCTTGACAGAAGGAACAAGGTGTTGATGAATTCCTTTTGGTGGACAGTTCATGGGCAAGGAACTACAGATATGAAGTGAGCAGCACAAGACACATAGATGTGAGGAATAAATTGTTTTCACTGTAAGATTCGACAAACTCACTGTCTGTAAAAATGCTGGAAAGAGAGTCAGTCAGGTTTTCAAAGGGGACTTGGATGGACTCTGAATGGAAAATCATCTAGAGGGTTACAGACAAGGAGTTGAGAATTGGATGTACTAGACTAATGCAGATATCCCACCTCTCCCAGAAGTTCCGGGAGTCTCCCGCATATTAATAGTGGCTCCCTGATGCCCACAAATCATATACAATATCACGGAACTCAATTTTTTTGAAAGTGAGCGAAAGAAAGCAAGCGAGAGTGCGCGAGCGACCACGAGAGAGAGATAGAGCACAAGCGAGAGCGCACCATGGCAGGGTGTTCCAAAAAAAATATAAAACGTACGTCACCCCAGACTACACTAAAGTGTACCCCTGCCTAATAGGGGTCAAAATAATGACAGTGTTGCTCGCTGCACTGTTTACACAGTGACTTTTCTATTGCCCATGGTGGGTTAAAATGCAAAAGGTATGTTGAGGTGAGTTTAACAGGTGTCATTCATTCATTAGCATAGCTAACGTTATTTAAACTAACTGGCCAGCTGCGAAGGAGCTACTCTATTGCAGACATCACACCTCTCCCGGAAGTCTCCAGCAAATTGATGGCGCTACCTCCCTGAAATGGGTTTTTGCAGGGTGGGATGTCTGCTAATGCCAACATAGGCCCACTGTTTTGAATGATGATTTACACTCCTATCATCTGGTAGGTGCTACAGGAGCCTCCACTCCCGCACCAGCAGGCACAGGAAGAACTTCTTCCCTGAGGCTGTGACCTTGCTGAACCTCACATCACAACGCTAAGTAGATTGCACCCATATTGTACTGTCTCAGTACTTTTATATTTGTGTGCTGTAGCACTTACTTTTTATTCGCAGTTATTTTGTAAATAACACTATTCTTTGCATTTCTGGTTAGATGCTAACTGCATTTCATTGGCTTTATATCTGTACTCAGCACAATGACAATAAAGTTGAATCTAATCTAATCTATGCTGTATCAGAATATGGCTTCAAGGTATTAAATTCTCAGATGTTTACACCTCCAACCTCTTTGTTGAGTCCTAGACATTCTTTCAGAGCTCAAGCAACATGCTTAATCAGATAACGCACAATAGTGATCAGTGAACACAGTCAGGATGCAACAATGATAAGCTCAGAAAGCAGACTATGTCTTCAAAAGCTGCATTGTCTTCACAAAACAGTCTTCACTCTGTTGACAGGCATAGGGCATTCTGAGAAAGTGTATTCAATTTTGGGATTTATGTTCCCATCCTTCTCTGTAGAGAACAATAATTTTTATATTAAATGTGTCTTCGTTATCTCCAGAATATTAGGATTTTTCATATTATCCTTTTGGGAATGAAAGTCTTACCGTACAGGGAGCATTTGATGATCTGGGCCTGTACTCACTGGAATTTAGAAGAATGGGGGGGAATCTCTTTTGAAATCTATCAGAAGTTGAAAGGCCTCGATAGAGTGGGTGTGCAGAGGATGTTTTCTATTGTGGGGGGAGTATCGGACCAGAAGGCAAAGCCTCAGAGGGATATCCATTTGGAACAGAGATGAGGAAGAATTTCTTTAGCCAGGAGTGATGGAATTCATTGCCAGAGATGGCTGTGAAGGGCAGATCACTGGGCGTATTTAAGGTGGAGACTGATAGGCTCTTGATTAAGCAAGATATGAAAGATTACGGGGAAAAGGCATGAGAATATGAGAATAGGGCTGAGAGGGAAATGGATCAGCCATAATGAAATGACAGAGCAGAGTTGATGGGCTAAAAGTCCCAATTCTGCTCCTTGTACTATGGTCTTATGGAGATCTTTATTTGGATGTTGGGGTTGGGTACGTTGATTTGAAGCAGTGATCCAACTGGTGATTTCTGACAACAAATTGACCTCTCCCAATCCCAGGGATCTTTCTTCTACATCCCAGACTATGGACATTCTAGGCAAGCCCAGAATTATTGCCTATCAATCATTGCCTGGAACCTGCTCATCTATTTTAGAGGGTGGTCAGGTGTCAACCATATTACCAAGCTTAGGCCTTCCTGTAGTGGCTTGGGAGTATATCACTGTCAGATGTCACCAACTCTATCCTTAACAATTTCTCTGGGCTTCCTTTGTATATACAGCATGTAAAAGAGCTTACCAGACAGCCTTTCAAAATATCCTCAACTGCTGGGACAGCCAGGAGCTGCAAATAAAAGAAGAGAAAGCACTCTCCTTCTTCCCTTTTAATTACACTGATTTTAGGTAAATCCTCATTTTTTCATTCAGAGATCCTCACAGTAACAGGCACTTTCAGCCCAACGAGCGTGAGCCACCCAATTACACCCATGTGACCAATCAACCTACTAACCCATATGTCTTTGGAATGTGGGAGGAAACCAGAGCACACAGAGGAAACCCACATGGTCATGAGGAGAACGTACAAACTCCCTGCAGACAGTGTGATGGTTGCATAGTGGCTCGCACAACGCTTTACAGTACTAGTGACCCAGGTTCATTTCCCACCACTGCCTGTGAGGAGTTCATACGTTCTCCCGGTGACTCCAGTTTCCTCCTACAGTCAAAGACGTACTGGTTGGCAGGTTAATTGGTCATTGTAAATTGTCCTGTGATTAGGCTAGTGTTATTAGGTGGGTTGCTGAGTGGTGTGGTTCGAATTAAATTAAATTGACTTTATTACTTACATCCTTCATATACATGAGTAAAAATCTTTATGTTACGTCTCCGTTCAAATGTGCAATGTATAATTATAGAAATTTACAATAAATATTTACAACAGAATAATCAATATTAAATAGAAATATAGTTCTGTCAATATGGATTAATCAATCTGAAGACCTGGTGGAAGAAGCTGTCCCAGAGCCTGTTGGTCCTGGCTTTCATACTACGGTACTATTTCCCGGATGGTAGCAGATGGAATAGATTGTGGCTGGGGTGACTCGGGTCTCAAACGATCCTTTGGGCCCTTTTTACACACTTGTCCTTGTAAAAGTCCTGTATAGTGGGAAGTTCACATCTACAGATGTGCTGGACTGTCCACACCTCTCTCTGCAGAGTCATGATATTGAGGGAAGTACAGTTCCCATACCAGGCAGTGATGCAGCCAGTCAGAATGCTCTCAATCGTGCCCCTGGAGAAAGTTCTTAGGACTTGGGGGCTAAACTTCTTCAACCGTCTGAGGTGAAAGAGGAGCTATTGTGCCTTTTTCACCACACAGCGGGTATGTACAGACCACGTGAGATCCTCAGTGATGTTAATGCTGAGGAACTTGAAGCTGTTCACCCTCTCGACCGCAGATCCATTGATGTCAATAGGGGTTAGTCTGTCTCCATTCCTCCTGTAATCCACAACTAGTTCCTTTGTTTTTGCGACATTGAGGGAGAGAATGGCCAGAAGGGTCTATTCTGCAGTGTTTCAACAAAAAAAACAGTGGAATTGAACCTGGGTCACTGGCTTAGTAATAGTGCTGTACTAACCACTAAACTACATTCCTATATTTACATCATTGATATTGGTTCATTCTCTGCTCCCCTTGATCAGTGTCATTACCTGGCTAAAAGCATGTGTATTATTTTGAATGAGTTTCAGGTCCACAGCGGCTGAATTACAGAGAGCAATCAATACAATGTTAACAGAGCCTCTCCATGAATCTTATTTCATATTGGATTTCAAAATTGGTTGTCCTCAGCGGACTGTCAGTATGAATATTTCTTTAAATTTACAATGGTCAGAAAACAAATTAGATTTTTTCGTCAGTCGTGAGTGGTTGCATACTAAGTTAGGAGAACATGACACACTGTAGATCCTTTGGAATTCTGTGCCTGCTAATTCACGGCCGTGCGGAGCAGACCTGAACAACTAAAGACAAGGTGGTAGTAATGAAGACACCTAGCTATGCACCAGCAGAATCAGCGTTCTGAGGATTTTTGCAAAAACGATGAGTACAATTGAAACCCAATATATTGCGTGTGATAGTAGCGTTGCAGTTAGCAAAACATTATTACAGTGCCAGTGACCCAGATTGAATTCTGCTGCTGTCTGTAAGAGGTTTCTACATTCTCCCTGTGGCCTTTCCCAGGATGCTCCAGTTTCCTCCCACATTCCAAAGATGTTTGGGTTAGGCCGGAAAGTTTGCTAGCGCTGTAGGGAGAGGCTTAAACTAATATGGAGGTGGATAATAGAGCTGAGGATGAGCCAACTGGTTTACAAGTAGATGATGTAATATGTAATATGAATGTAAGGAAGGACAAGCCAGTGGTTGGGTACAAATGCAGACAGAGCAAAGAGTTTGATTGTACCACAGAGGCAAAATTCATAAGGCGAAGAATGCACGACTGAAGATGCTGTATTTGAATGCATGTAGCATTTGGGATAAGGTGGATGAACTCGTGGTGGCAATTAGAGATTGGTTGGTATGACGTTGTGGGCATCACTGAGTCGTGGCAGAAAGAAGGTCATAGTTGAGAGTTTAAAATCAAAGGAGACACTTTGTATTGAAAGAGCAGACAGGAAGAGATTAGTAAGAGATGGAACTACATCTTTAGAAAGAGGTGACATAGGGACAGAGAATGTTGAATCTTTGTGGGTGGAGTTAAGAAATTGCAAGGGTAAGACAAATCCATTATGGGAATCATACATAGGCCTCCAAATAGTAGCCAAGATTTGGGCTTGAAATTGCAAAGGGAGCTGGAAAAGGCATGTAATAAGGGTAATGTCACGATTGTAATGGGGAACTTCAATATGCAAGGGGATTGGAAAAATGAGTATGGTGCCAAATCTCAAGAGGGGGTATTTGTTGAATGCCTACAAGATAGCTTTTTAGAGCTGCTTGCGCTCGGGCCTACTAGGGGAAAAGCTATCTTAGATTGGATATTGTATAATAACCCAGATCTTATTATTCAGCTTAATGTAAAGGAACCCTTAGGAGGCAGTGATCATAATATGATTGAATTCATACTGCAAGTCACCTGGACCAGATGCATTACATCCCAGAGTCTTGAAAGAGGTTGCTGAAGAGATGACGGATGCATTGGTTATGATTTTTCAAGAATCATTTTATTCTGGCATAGTCCTGGCGGACTGGGAAATTGCAAATGTCATACCACTCTTTAAGATGGGAGGAGGACAATAGAGAGGAAATTATAGGGCAATTAGCCTCACTTCAGTGGTTGGGAAAGTGTTGGAGTCCATGATTAAGAATGAGGTTTTGGGGTACTTAGAGATTATTGATAAAATAAGTCAAAATCAGTATGGTTTCTGTAAAGGAAAATCTTGCCTGAAAAATCTGTTATAATTCGTCAAGGAAGTAATAAGGAATGTGGACAAAGAAGAAGTAGTGGACGTCCGTTACTTAAATTTTCAGAAAACATTTTATAAGGTGTCTCACATGAGGCTGCTTAACAAGATAAAATCCTGTGGTGTTACAGGAAAGATACTGGCATGGATAGAGGAATGGCTGACAGGCAGGAGGCAGCGAGTGGGGATAAAGAGGATCTTTTCTTGTTGGCTGCCAGTGACTAGTAGCATTCCTCAGGTGTTAGTATTGGGACCACTACTTTTTCACATTGTTTGTCAATGATTTAGATTAGATAGTGTAATTGATGATTTTGTGGCAAAGTTTGCTGATGATACGAAGATAGGTGAAGGGGTAGGTAGTGCTGAGGAAACAATGCGATTGCAGCAGCACTTAGACAAATTGGAAGAACGGACAAAAAATTGACATATGGAATATAGTGCTGGGAAATGTACGATAATGCATTTTGGTGAAAGGAACAATAGTACAGACAATTATCTAAATGGGGAGAAGGTTCAAATATCATGCTGAAGCTTTATAGAATGCTAGACAGGCTGCACTTGGAGCATTGTCAACAGTTTTGGGGCCCAAATCTCAGAAAGGATGTGTTGTCATTGGAGAGAGACCGGGGAGGTTCATGAGGATGATTCCAGGAATGAAGGGGTTAACATATGAGGAGTGTTTGGCAACTCTGGGCCTGTACTCACTGGAATTTAGAAGGGATCTCATTAAACCTACCAAATGTTGAAAGGATTAGATAAAGTGGGTGTGGAGATGATATTTCTTCTGGTGGGGCTCTCCAGAACTAGAAGGCACAGCCTCAAAATTGAGGGACAACTTTTCCGAATAGAAGTAAGGAGGATTTTTTTTAGCTAAGGAGTGGTGAATCTGTGGAATGCTCTGCCACAGACTGCAGTGGAGGCCAAGTACGTAGGTTTATTTAAAGCGGAAGTTGATAGATTCCTGATTCACTGGGGCATCAAGGGATATGGTGAAAGGGCATGTGTATGGGGTTGAATGAGATCCAGGATCAGCCATGATGAAATGGCAGAGCGGACTTGATGGGTTGAATGGCCTAATTCTGCTCCTCTGTCTTATGGTCTGAATTGGTTACGTGGGTTTAATTGGGTGGCACAGGCTTCTTGGGCCAGAAGGGCCTGTTACCATGTTGTATCTCTGAATAAATAAACTATGATGCAAAATGCCCCCTCTGAATATGATGATACCAAAACTGGGTGCCAGCATCATTTGCAGGAGGAAGCAGAGAGGACTCAGGGAGATATTGATGAGCTGAGTGAATGAGTGAGGGCTTGGCACAAAACACGGTAAGTTGTTTTGCAGTCAGACAGAAAGACAGAACATTGAAGTATTGTTTTAAATGGTGAGAGATTGGAAGGTGTTGCTGCTCAGAGGGGCCTATATTTTCTTGAACACAATCACAGAATGTTAATCTGCAGTTACAATTAGCAAGAAGGAAGATGGTAGAGCTACTAGGACTTGATGTTTCAATCCCTATGGTAAGTCGGCACTCTTGATGTTGGCAGTGGGCTTGGACTGGTGACAAGGAGGGAGGGTAGGTACATCATCGGGGTCACCAGATGGGCACCCTCCTTCTTTGACGTTTCGTTGATAAGCCCACAACATCTCCAGAGGGCTCAACGGTGCTGCCTGGCGTTCCAGATACAACCCCCTCAGTTCCATACCCTCCTGTCTTCATCTTGCAGCCCAGTTGTTGTCTTTCCTTTTAATCCAAATCCAATTGCTGCTTTCTTCTGCTGCATTTGACAAGGACTTGATTGCTTGTTGGAGGGAGTGACCTCTCACCCCCATTTTCTTCAATAGACTGGTCGTAGACGTAGCAACAAATCCCCTGCATCCCACTTCCACAGGGAAAATCTTGGTCTTCCAGCCATTCTGGGCAGCTTCAGTTGCCAGTTCAGAGTACTTGGTCTTTTTCCTCTCATAAGCTTCTTCGACGCCATCTTCCCATGGGACTGTCAATTCCACAAAATATGCCAGCAAATATTATATTGGCCTTTTATTGCAAGAGGATCTGAGTATGAAAGTAAAGATATCTTATTGTGGTTAAATGTGGCCTGTTAAGACCATGGTTGGAGTGTTCTATACCGGACCTGTCATCTACCCAGTCAGAGGGAATATTGTGTAAATTCCTAGAATGACGGCTCTGTTGCACAAAGGGAGGTAAAGAACAAAAGAAAGTTTAGCTTTTCATCAGATTGTAAATCAGTGAGGATTGTGGTGGGCAGCCCGCAACTATCACTGTGTTTCTGGTGCCAACATAACATACCCACAGCTTGCTAACCCTAACCATACATCTTTGTAATGCGGGAGAAAACCAGAGCACCCAAAGGAAAGCTCATGATAAAATAGCAGAGCAGACTCAATGGGCCAAATGGCCAACTTCTGCTCCTTTGTCTTATGGTCTTATGGAAACCCTCGTGGTCACGGGGAGAATGTACAAATTCCTTACTGATAGCGGCGGGAATTGAACCATGATCTTACAGCTGGCTGCTGTAAGGCATTGTGCTAAAGCAGAGTGGATCTTAATTCTCTTGAGTTTAGAAGAATAGGAAGCGTTCTCACTGAAAATGCAAAATTTTTGTCTGGCTTGACTGGAGAGATCATAAACAAGAGAAAGTCTGCAGATGCTGGAATCCTGAGTAGCACACACAAAATGCTGGAGGAACGCAGCAGGTCAGGCCCTGGGAAGTCCTACTTGTGGCGGAAGGTATGAAGGTGTTTGACGAAGCAGTCCCCCAATTTGCAACGGGTCTCGGTCTCACCAGTCTAGAGAAGACCACATCAGGAACACCGGGCACAATAGATGACCCCAGCAGATTCACAGGTGAAATGATGCCTCACATGGAAGGATTGTTTGGGGCCCTGAATGGAAGTGAGGGAGGAGGTGTATGGGCAAATGTAGCACTTAGGCGGCTTGCAGAGATAAGTGCCTGGAGGGGTATTAGTGGGGAGGAATGAATGAACAGATGCAGTGATCAGTGTCCCCTGGCTGAGTGGCCTCAAAATAGCATTTGACTATTTAGTACTGAGTTGGGGGGACATATCTTCACACAGAAGATAACAAATCATTGGAATTCTTGAACAGAAGCAGCTCGTAGAGACTGGAATACCTGGAATTAATCACTTCTGCTAAACATTTTTTTAATTGAGGAATCTTTAAGTAGGCATCTGCCTACAGATTCTGTCATCTTTCACGTTTTCTCATGAAATGGAACAAGGCAATTTGACCAATCTAGTCAATGACATTCTTCTAGCAACCCCTATCAGTTCATTGCCTCACTATTTCCTTTACCAATTTTTCTTCAGTTTTCTCTTTATCATCACCTTCACCTGATTGTCGTACCACCCACCTTCTGTGGGGGGTAATTTATAGTAACCAATTAATCTGCCAAGCATTATGTCCTTGGAATGTGAGAGGAAATTGGAGCACACAGGAAACCCATCCAGTCAAAGGGAGAATGAGCAAAAATCACACAAGCAATACTGGAGGTCAAATTTGAATTCAGGTCAGTGGATCCATGAATATAGCAAATAGGATTTCATACTTATCAATTGTTAGTTGCATGAGTGTTTAATTCTAAAACGCAGCATGCTTCAAATAGTTCACAACTTTAAGCGCTAAATGAACAAGATTATGGTTGGCCATAAATAGTTTCACAAGGAAGCAAAATATTTGGTGGGTGCCGAAGATATAGTTGAGAGTATCGAATAAGCAATTTGAAGATTGTATAATACCATATGCATTCCACAGGAGTTCGGTAAACCTTTAATAAAGAAGACTTTATTGTCATATTTGAGTATTATCTTGGAGATGTCAGATGAATGAATTTTCTCTCTTTTTTACATTTCATTTCAAACAGCTCGAGTAGAGGAAGTACGCTCTACATGTTAGACTTCTGGATTTTGCAGTCGGTTGTGCTAGACTAGACTATTCCACAACCCCATTGTTTTTTTCATAACCATAAGACCATAAGATATAGGAGCAGAATTAGGCCATTTGGCCCGTCAAGTCTGCTCCACCGTTTCATCATGGCTGATCTAATTTTCCTCTCAGCCCCAATCTCCTGCTTTCTCCTCATTTCCCTCCTTGGTAGTGAACCAATGAACACTACCTCACTTTTGTAATATGTATTATTACTGTTTTTTCACTATTTTAATCTATTCAATATACATTTATATACTTACTGTAATTGATTGATTATTTATATATGATCATGTATTGCATTGTACTGCCTCTACTAAATTAACAAATTTCACGACACATGTCAGTGATAATAAACTTGATTCTGATTCTGCCTTGACTAATCAAGAATCTGTCAAACTCTGCCTTAAATATACATAAAGGCATGGCCTCCACAGCCACCTGTGGCAATAAATTCCATAGTTTCACCACTCTCTGGCTAAAGAAATTTCTCCTTATCGCTGTTCTAAAAGGACTCCCCTCTATTCTGGGCTGTATCCTCTGGTCCCAGACTCTCCCATCATAGGAAATAGCCTCTCTACATCCACTCTGTCAAGGCCTTTCAACCTTTGATAGGTTTCAATTAGGCCACCCATTACTCTTCTGAATTCCAGTGAATACAGACCCAGAGCCATCAAACACTCTTCATATGACAAGCCATTCAATCCTGGAATCATTTTCGTGAGACCCCTTTGAACCTTCTCCAGTTTCAGAATATCCTTTCTTTGATAAGGGGCTCAAATCTGTTCACAATACTCCAAGTGAAGCCCCATCAGTGCTTTATATTCTAGTCCTCTTGAAATGAATGCTAACATTGCATTTGGCTTCCTTATCACAGACTTGGCCTGCAAATGAACTTCTAGGGAATCCTGTACAAGAACTCCCAAGTCCCTTTGTGCCTCAGATGTTTGAATTTTCACTCCATTTAGAAAACAGTCTACTCTTTCATTTCTTCTCCTGAAGAGTATGACCATAAACATCCCGACACTATATTCCATCTGCCATTTCTTTGTCCATTCTCCTAATCTGCCTAAGTTCTTCTGTCGCCTCTCTACTTCCTCAAAACTACATGGTGCTCTCCACCTATCTTCATATCATCCACATACTTTGCAACAAAGCCATCAATCCTGTCATCCAAGTCATTGGCATATAACATGAATAGAGTGGTCCCAACATGCACCACTGTGGAACACCACTAGTTTCCAGCAGCCAACCAGGAAAGGCTCCCTTTATTTCCACTCTTTGCGTCCTGCCAATCAGCCATTGCTTCATGCATGCTAGTATCTTTCCTGTAATACCATGGGCTTTTAACTTGTTTAATAGCCTCATGTGTGACAGCTGGTCAAAGGCCTTCTGAAAATCTAACTACACAAGATCCAGCAATTCTCCTTTGTTTGTCCAGCTTGTTATTTCTTCAAAGAATTCCAACACACTTGTCAGGTAAGATTTTCCCTTAAGGAAACCATGCTGAGTACGGCTTATTTTATCATGTGCTTCCAAATACCCCAAGGCCACATCCTTAACAATTGACTCCAACAGTTTCCCAACCACTGAGGTCAGAGTAAATGACCTATAATTTCCTTTCTCCTGCCTCTCTCCTTTCTTGAAGAGTGGTGTAACATTTGCAATTTTCCAGTCTTCCAGAACCATTCCAGAATCTAGTGATTCTTGAAAGATCATTACTAATGTCTCCTCAATCTCTTATGTCAACTCTTTCAGAATCCTGAGGAGTTCACCATCTGTTTCAGGTGACTAATCTACCTTCGGACCCATCAGCTTCCCAAGAACCTTTTCCCTAGTAATGGCAACTTCACACACTTTTGACCCTTGACGTTCTGAAACTTCTACCACACCGCTAGTGTCTTCCACAGTGAAAACTGATGCAAAGCACTTATTCAATTCATCCAGCATTTCCTTGTACCCATTACTACCTCTCCAGCATAATTTTCCAGCAGTCCAATATTCACTCTCAACTCTCTTTTACACTTTGTGTATCTGAGAAAAACTTTTGGTACCCTCTTTAATATTATTGACTAGCTTACTTTTGAATTCCATCTTTTTTCTCTTAATGACATTTTTCGTTGCCTTCTGTTGGTTTTTGAAAGGTTCCCAATCCTTTAACTTCCCACTAATTTCTTCTCAATTATGTACCCTCTCTTTGACTTTTATGTTGTCTTTGACTTCTCTTGTTAACCATGGTTGTGTACTTTTGCCTTTAGATTACTTCCTCTTTGGAACAACTCCTCTCTCATACCTCTTTAATTTCCTTTACTCCACTGTAATACTGAAACATCTGACTTTACCTTCTTCTCAAATTTCAGGGTGAATTTGATCATATTACGATCACTTTCCCCTAAATGTTCTTTTACCTGAAGCTCACTAATGAATTCCATTTCATTGCACAACACCCAATCCCCTAGTGGTCTCAACCATGAATTGCCCTGAAAAGCCATCTTGTAGGCATTTGAGAAGTTCCTCCTCTCAGAATCCAGCACAAACCTAATTTTCTCGATCTATTTGCCTATTGAAATCCCCCATGGCTAATTGTAACATCATCGCAATAAATGTATGAAGTAATAGTGTGGCTGCCACAGAGAATCATGTGTAAGCAAGATGAAATCTTTGTGTTTTTGGGTTTAGCTCTTTAATCACTTACACTCTGTTTTATCTTGCACTCAAATGTCTACAGGTACGCCATATATTAGCAACATGGTGTGGAGAAATCATTCTATGTTTTACTATAGTGATGATTCATTAGTTAATTTACCAGACTAGGAATCAAGATGCCCAATTAAACAACCTTCACCTTCCCATATGGTAGCTGCCATAATTCACATCAAATTTCTCACAAATATATCCTTCCTTAGATAGGCAGTCCAAATATGGACTTGTATCCCAGATGAGTTCCCCCAGGGAGCAGTATGATTTCAACAAAGCATGCTTACTCTTGGAAACAAACGTTCTTTCAGTAAAAGACCATGGGGTTTGTTACTTCTGCCTTTGTATTTTCTTCTTGGATACTGTGCCCTTGGTCAATATCCTCAAGCAGGTGAGAGCGTGTGGGCGAGAGGGGGAGGCTGTCACCTAAAAAAACCAATGACTCTTGCCGGATTACTTTAGGCAGCCTGTTGCTGGCGTAGTTCTGTGAGTTCCAGGGGCATATGAGCTGGGGTCACACACTGTGGAGACCTTTACTGGTGTGTTAATTTTTACTGGCAAGCATGGTGAATCTCTGCTGCTCAGAGCTGTCAAGTTAACCAAATCAGCAGGGTTGAATACGAGAGAGAAAAATCAATAAATCTATGAATTAATAATGTGGCTGCCACAGAGAATCATGGGTAAACCGGATGAAGTCTGTGTGTTTCTGGGTTAACTCTTCAATCTCTTATGCTCTGTTTTATCTTGCACACAAATGTCAACACATATGCCATATGGTAGCAGCATTGTATGAGGAAATCGTTCTGTGTTTTACAAAAATGGTGATTCATTGGTTAATTTATTAGACTAGGAATCAAGATGCCTAATTTGAGAATCCAGAGACCTGCCTGTGTTCACACCCCACCATTTCAGCTGTGGAATTTAAATTCAACTCAGTCTACAATTATAAGAAGATTGAGCCATTAGTAACATGACCAAGGTACACCCACAGTTATTCACCAATATCTTCTTTTAACGGTTCATAAAATCATGAGCACTACCTTGTTATTCATTCTCTGCACTATCTATATATTTGTAATTTGTAATAATTTTTATATCCTGCACTGTTCAGTTGCCACAGAACATCAGATTTCATGAGAGTGTCAGTGATTCTGATCTTCGCCCCGTCTAGCCCATGTGATACTGCAGTCATCAGTGTGGCTGATTCTGAAATAGACTAGCTAGCCTGTCAGTCCAAGGGCAGTTAGGGTTGAGTAACAAGTGCTGGCCATGCTCAGGTCTTGGTAGTCCATGGAAATGTTTGACCCAACTGGTCATTCCTGGTGACCTTGCTCCAAGTGAACTTTCTCCCTCCAATCAACAGACTCTATGGACTGGGGTGACACATCTCATATTCCTCTCAGCCTATCCTGTCACAGGAAGACAGCCCGCTATTGCTATTCTTTGGATTAAGAGGTTTGTGAAAACTTTTATTTTGGATCTCATATTTATGGCTCCTTCACAAGTGGAAATGTTTGCCCCATGTTTTGGCTGACAACACTGAGATACAACTCCAACTTGATTGCTCTTGGGTTGATTCCGAGTTGGGAGTGCTGGTAGAATTAATCGAGAATTGTCCATATGGGAAGGTGAAAGGTGTTTAATTGGGCATCTTGATTCCTTGTCTGGTAAATTAAATAATGAATCATCACTATTGTAAAACATAGAATGATTTCTCCATACAATGTTTATGCTCTACTCCCTGCTGGTAGCTCATTGTACAACAATCACCCTCGGTGTGAAAAACCTGCCCCTCAGTTCTCCATTAAATTTCTGTACCATCAGCTTAATCCTATTCCCCCTAGTTTTAGACTCCCTGCCCCAGAACACAGATCTCACTATCCACTCTATCTTCCAATCTTCCTATAAGGTCACTCCTCAACCTCACGCACTCCGGTGAGAACAAATCCAGTTGATCTAAACTCTCCTTGCAACTAAAATGCTTCATTACATTTAACATTCTGCCTAATTTCTTCTGTACTCTCTCTAATGCTACCACATTCTTTGTGTGGTGTGCTGATGAGCACTGTGCACAATACTCCAAGTGTAACCCTACCAATGTTTTGTATAACTGCAACATGATGTTCCAACTCTTCTACTCAATGCCTCAGTTAAGGAAGCCAAGCAAGCCTTCTTCCACTAACTGTGTCATCAATATGAAGCAAAACAGACAAATATTTTAAAGCACCTGATTCTCCTCATGCCATCTACTTTATCTTGCTTTTGTCTATTTGATATTATATTATAGAATGATAGATATGATAATATTGACATGACACAATTATACATAATAGCTCCTAAAAGCAATACCATCCAATCCAATTCTTCTTGATCCTTCTCATAGCCCTGCCAAATATTCTCTCTCAAGTGCAGATTCAACTCTCAATAGAATACGTTTTTGGATTCTGACCAGCAATGATTTCCAAAATCCAAACCAACGTCTAAGTAAGTTAGTTCTTTCTCTTATCCCCATTGTAGGTTTTGCCAATTTTGGATCTGTTTTTGAACCATTCTTGAACTATTAGACCATTAGAAATAAGAGCAGATTTAGGCTATTTGGCCCATCATGGGTGATCCATTTCCTTCCCAGCCCCAATCTCTTGCCTTCTCCTCATATCCCTTCATGCCCTGACTAATCAAGAACCTATCTATCAATGTCTGCCTTAAATATACCCAATGACTTGGACTCCACAGCTGCCTGTGGCAAGGAATTCCATTGATTCACCACTCACTGGCTAAAGAAATTCCTCTTTACCTCTGTTCTAAATGGCGGTTCTTCTATTTTGAGGTTGCATCTTCTGGTCTTAGACTCCCACATCATTGGAAACATCCTCTCCACATTCACTATGACGAGGCTTTTCGACATTCAATAGGTTTCAATGAGATCATGCCACATTCGTCTGAATTCCAGTGAGTACAGGCCCAGAGTCATCGAACACTCTTCATATAATAAGCTTTTCAATCCTGAAATGATTTTTGTGAATGCTTTTGAACCCTCTCCAATGTCAGCACAGCTTCCCTCTATCCATTCCATCTTAACCAGTCAAGATCCTGTATCACTACTCAACATACTTCCCTCCAAAGAAAAGATGATAAGACATAGGAGTAGAATTAGGCCATTTGGCCCATCAAGTCTGCTCCACCATTCAATTATGGCTGATCCTTTTTTTGCCCTCCTCAACCCCCTTCCTGGCCTTCTGCCTGTAACCTTTGATGCTATATACAATCAAGAACATACCAAGCTCTGCCTTAAATACACTCAACAACCTGGTCTCTACAGCTGCCTGTGGTAATAAATTCCATAAATTCACCACCCTCTTGCAAAAGAGATCTCTCCGCACCTCTGTTTAAAATGACACCCCTCTATCCTGAGGCTGTGCCCTCTTATCCTAGACTTGCCCACCATGGGAAACATCCTTTCCGCATCTACTTTGTCTAGGCCTTCCAACATTTAAAAGGTTGCAAGGAGATCCCCCTCATCCTTCTCAATTCCAGCGAGTACAGACCCAGAGCTATCAGAGCTATCAAACATTTCTTGTACGATAACCCTTTCATTCCCGGAATCATCCTTGTGAACTTCCTCTGAACCTTCTACAATGCCAGCACATCTTTTCTTAGATAAGGAACCCAAAACTGTTCACAATACTCAAGGTGAGGCCTCACCAGTGCCTTATACAGCCTCGGCATCACGTACATCCCTGCTCTTGTATTCTAGACTCCTTGAAATGAATACCATCATTGTATTTGCCTTCCTCACCACCGACGTAACCTGCAAGTTAAAGTTAGGGTGTTCTGCACAAGGACTCCCAAGTCCCTTTGCATCTCAGATTTCTGGATTTCTCTCCATTTTGGAAATAGTCAGCACATTTAATTCTTCTATCAAAGTTCATGACCATGCATTTTCCAACATTATATTTCATTTTTCTACTTTCTTGCCCATTCTCCTCATCTGTCTAAGTCCTTCTGCAGCCCATCTGTTTCCCCAACACTACCTGGCCCTCCACCAATCTTCGTATCATCTGCAAACTTGGCAACAAAGCCATCTATTCCATCATCTAAATCATTGATATACATCAAAAAAAGCAATCTCAACACCGACCTTGTGGAACACCACTAGTCACTGGCAGTCAACCAGAAAAGGATCCTTTTATTCCCACTCGCTGCCTCCTACCAATCAGCCAATGCCCTAACCATGCCAATAACTTTCCTGTAATACCATGGGCTCTTAACTTGGTAAGCAGCCTCATGTGTGTCACCTTGTCAAAGGGCTTCTGAAAGTATAAATATACAATATCCACTGCATCCCCTTTATCTATCCTACTTGTAATCTCCTCAAAGAATTCGGACAGGTTCGCCAGGCAGGATTTTCCCTTAAGGAAACCATGCTGTCTTTGTCGCATCTTATCCTGTGCCATCAAGTACCCCATAACCTCATCATTAACAATTGACTCCAAGTTCTTCCTAACCTCTGAGGTCAGGCTAACTGGTCTATAATTTCCTTTCTGCTGCCTTCTTCCTTTCTTAAAGAGTGGAGTGACATTTGCAATTTCCCAGTCCTCTAGCACGATGCCAGAGTCCAATGATTTTTGAAAGATCATTATTAATGCCTCCACAATCTCTACCACTACCTCTTTCAGAACCCTAGGGTGCAGTTCATCTGGTCTGTGTAGTTTATGTACACTTAGGTCTTCCAACTTTTTGAGGATATTATTCCTTGTAATAGCAACTGCACTTCTCTTTCCTCAAACCCTTCAACATCTAGCACACTGCTAGTGTCTTGCACAGTGAAGTCTGATGCAAAATACTCATTCAGTTCATCTGCCATCTCCTTGTCCTCCATATTATTCCTCTGGCCTCATTTTTTAGCGATCCTACATCCACTCTCATCTCTCTTTTATTTTTACATGCTTGAAAATGCTTTTACTTTGATATTGTTTGCTAGCTTGCTTTCATATTTCATCATTTCCCTCCTAATGATTCTTTTAGTTGCTCTGTGTAGGTATTTAAAAACTTCCCAATCTTCTACCTTCCCATTAATTTTTGCTTGTTGTATGCCCTCTGTTTTGCTTTTACATTAGCTTTGACTTCCATTGTCAATCATGGTTGTACTATTTTGCTATTTCAGTATTTCATCATTTTTGAAATACATCTATCCTGCACCTTCCTCATTTCCCCCAGAAACTCACGTCATTGCTGCTTTGCTGACATCCCTGCCAGCATCTCCTTCCAATTTACTTTGTCCAATTCCTCTCTCATACCAATGTAATTTCCTTTACTCCACTGAATATTGCTACATCCTACTTTCACCTTCTCCCTATCAAATTTCAAGTTGAACTCTAATATATTGTGATCACTGCCTCCTAAGGGTTCTTTTACCTTAAGCTCCCTAATCACCTGCAGTTCATTACATAACACTCAATGCAGATAGCTGATTCCTTAGTAGGCTCTACAACAAAATGCTCTAAAAAGTCATCTTATGGGCATTCAAAAAACTCATTCTCTTGAGATCCATGACCAACCTAATTTTCCTAATTGACCTGCATGTTGCAATCTCCCTGAGTTTCTCCAGTCCGATGCCATATGTGAATTCCTCCCTCCTTTGAAATAAAAAATAAAATATTTGAAGTTCAAAGTAATTTTATAAAAAAGTGCATATATGTCACCATATTGAAGTCTGAGGTTATTTTCTTGCAGGCATACTCAGAAAATCCGAGAAACGTAATTTAATCAATGAAAGACCACACTCAACAGGACCAATGTGAAAAAGATGACAAACTATGAAAATACAAAAGAAAATAATAATAATAATAAATAAGTAATATTGAGAATATAAGATGAAGAGTCCTTGAAAGTGAGTCCAAAAGTTGTGGAACAGTGCAGTGAGGCAAGTGAAGTTGAGCGAAGTTATCCCCTCTGGTTCAAAAGCTTGATTGTTCAGGGGTTAATAAGTGTTCCTGAACCTGGTGATATGAGCCTTGAGGCTTCTCTATCTCCTTCCTGATGGCAGCAGCTAGATGAGGAAAGTTGGTTCAGTTTTCTGCACTTCTGGAAATTTTCAATGGAGTTCTCTACTGCTGTTGTCAGAGGGTGCCATTGTCTAAAGTTGAGGAAACCAAACTTTGAACCATGATGGTGGCTCTAGGTGTGTTCGTATTCTGTATTCACAGTGGGAGCTTTAACTTCCCAGGTAAAAGATTAGTGCTAACTGAGATCAAGAAATAACTCAGGAGTAATATCACAAAATGCTGAAGGCTGCTCAGCAGGTCAGTCAGCAGCAATGGAGAGGAATAAGCAGTCGATATTTCAGGCCAAGGTCATCATCAGGGCCCGAGATATCAGCTGTTTATTCTTCTGCATTGATGCTGCCTGATCTGCTGAGTCCCTGATGAAGGATGTCAGCCCGAAACATTGACTGCTTCCATAGATGGTGCTTGACCTGCAGAGTTCCTCCAACATTTTGTGTGTGTTGTTGGGTTAGTATGTCTTATAGCTTGTAAATGGACCACTGCCTGTACCTAATAAAGTGACCACTGAGTGTATGTTCATGGTCTTCTACCACTGTAGCTCATCCACATCAAGGTGCAATGAATTGTGCATGCAGGGATGCTGTTCTACAACCATGTTGTAATGCATGGTTATTTGAGATACTGCCACTTTCCCGTCATCTTCAACTAATCTGGCTATTCTCCTCTGACTTCTCTCATTAACGAGGCATTTTTTGGCTTACAGAACTGCCTTTCACTTAGATCACATTTCTTCCCCATTCTGATGTTTGGTCTGAACAATGACTGGATCTCTTGATCATGTCCGAGTGCTTTTATGTATTGAGCTGCTGGCACGCGATTGGCTGATTAGATATTTGCATTTTTGAGCAGCCACTGAGTGTAGCTTGTGTATGGACCACAGAATTTATCTGGCTACACAACAGCTAGATTTCCCACTTCCCTCCTTAGCACCTGAATATCTACAGTGCTTAATGCAAGATTTAAAGCCTACACTGCCATTTCAAGCATTATTTGGTATCTTTGCATTCTAAGTGCTTTCTGAAAGAAATCACTGACATCGAGAGCAGAATAAAGATATTAAGAAACATAAAAACTTATAGTGCATCAAATTGCCATCTCCTGCAGTGACAAGCCCAATCACATCTTCCATCTGTTCCATGCCAGTGATGTCACACAAACTCCAAAGTGAATCACATTTTGCCTTTACAGCTGATAGTTATTTTAAGTATTCTTACAGAGTTTGGAGTTTCCTCATTTATCCTTGTGCTCAGGATTAACATAGTAGAGTGTTTGAAGACTCCAGGCTGGAGGTTAGAAGAATTGGGCAGGAGGGGTGTGTGGTGGAAAGATCTCACTGAAACTTACTGAATATTGAAAAGCCTAGATAAAGTGGACATAGAGAGGATATTTCAAGTAGTAGGTGAGTCTAGGATTAGAGGCTCCAAATGCAAGGACTTAACTTCAGAATAGTGATGGGGAGGACATTTTTTTAGCCAGAGGGTGGTGAATCTGTGGAATTCATTGCCACAGGCAGTTGTGGGTGCCAAGCCATTGGGTATATTTAAAGTGGAGTTTGATTGGCTCTTGGTTAGTAAGGGTGTCAAGGATGCAGGAAAATGCTGCTAGGAGGGATAATAAATAACCTATGATCAAATAGTGGAGCTAATTCAATGGGCTGAATAGTTTATTTCTGCTCCTATGTTGTATGGTCTTATGGTGTCAGACTCAGAAAGGTAATTTTCTGGTTTGTGGCCTGCACACGTTTACAGATTGTATTCAATCTGCAGAATTCCAGCAGAGTGCTGTCCTGACAATGAAATCTCCAGCTATCCTTGAATTCAAAAGAAAGAAAATATTGGCATTGACATGACATCTTTCACATTCCTTTCAGGAAGGTTGTATGTTGCTGCCGAAGTGCTTTTCGAGAAGTTATAGGATACGTGATAAGCAATAATGTCATGAAGCCACTGAACCAAATCGCATGGAAGATGGTTGAAGTGGAAGTTATGATGTGGGGCATTTCCAGGCTCTTAATTCATTTAGTTGTAGAATAGCCCTGAAATCAGTGGGAAGACCATAGTGGAAAGAGCTGATGCACTTGGCTGTCTGTTTCCTTCACATCTTGCCCTGTGCACTACCTCATGTAGGAGTGGAAACCCAGAACCCATTGATGTGCACTGACCTTGCATCTTCTTGTCAACCTGCACTTTCTCTGTAACTGTATCACTTTATTCAGTACTCAGTTATTGTTTCACCTTGTACTGCCTTAATGCACTGCTGAAATGAATTGGTCTGTCTGAACAATTTGCAAGTCGAGCTTTTCACTGACCTCAGTACATCTGACAATAATTATGGTCCTCCATTGGTCGGAGTTAGCCATGGATACTGTGTCCCAGCTGTCTACACGATACTTAAGGCAGTACTCAAGCTGGGGCAGTAGAAGATGGAGAGCAAGCTGTTGCCCACGTAGTAGGCTCCCCTTCTCCATGCAGCTGATGAATCCAAAGGAAAGGCAGAAACTGATACATTTTGGCACCAGCAGCATAGCAAACTTTGCCGGTCAGCGTTGAACTCAACATAGGACATCCTTAGGGACTCCAGTTCTGGATTTTTCCTCGGGTTTACTTCCAAAACCTTCGCCATGAGTGGGTAGAGCCACAAAGCAGCGGAGGTTTGAGTTCCTTTCCTTGATGATCTGCCGACTATGGCTGACGAGTCCCATCCGCCCGAAGTGACTGGTTTTAAGGTGCCAGTAACCCGCCTTTGACTCCTTCTCCTGTCAGCAGAAACTGTTCTGCTGGGTTTAATAGCTAAGCTACACATGAGGGCCAGGAGCTGGACTTGGTTGTCAGAGGCTCTTTGAAATGCACACCATTGGGAGCATTTAATAGGTAGTGGGAGCTTATCCCCACTAACACCTTCAGTTACGACTGCCTTAAGGACCCTGACAATAATACACCACATTAATCCAAGTCTGTTCAGGTGTAAACCTGGCCAAATGCAGAGTAAAGAATCCTTCAATCATAATAATGATCTTTCTGTTGTGTCGTAATAAAACTCCCTTCACCGCATTCACTCCTAACAAAGAAACCATCTGCCATGTCCATTTCTTTTGAAGGTCCCTTCATTGTACTCAATCATAATAAAGATCTCCACCATGGTGTTCAATCTGAAGCTTTGACATGAACAACAAACGATACACAAGGGTTGATCATGAGACAAAAGAGTCTCTAGAATCGGGAATCTGGAGCAGCGAGCAATCTGTTGGTAGAACTCAGCAGGTCGAACAGCAGGATGAAAGGAATTGTCAATGTTTCAGATCGAAACCCTGCATCCAGACGGGCTTTGTAATGTTTCCCTCTTCTACTCAGGGTCTATCTGAGCAAAAGTAATCAATTGAGGGCCAGTCCATGATGGGCTCATACCCATCAGGGGCTGTGCACCCTGTTTCATACTGGATCTTAATGACCAAAGGAGAATGGAGATCTTCCTCCCAATGGAGATTGCTGGAGATCTGAACTGAAAACAACTGGTTTCAGTTTTGCAGCAGTCCATTGAGAGAGAGAGAGTATTAGGACAATGACAATGAAGTGCCCCAATTCTTGCAGAATCACAAAGCTGAGAAAATCTGCTGGAAATCCAAGCAACACACATAAATTGCTGGAGGAACTCAGCAGGCCAGGCAGCACCTATTGAAAAGAATAAACAGTCGAAGTTTCGGGCCAAGCCCTTCTTCAGGATTTTTCGGTCCTGATGAAGGGTCTCAGTCTGAAATGTCGACTGTTCACTCTTTTCCATAGATGCTGCCTGGCCTGCTGAACACTTGCTGAATGATTTTTTTTTATGCATTCCCAGCGTTTTTTAATTTTGTTCTTCCTAGTCTGGTCTATTTTCACCTCCTGCCATCTATGCAAACACTTGCCAATGTTATCTTGCTCTAATCCAGGGGTCCCCAACCTTTTCCATGCCATGGACCAATACCGGTAAGCAAGAGGTCTGTGGACCCCAGGTTGAGAACCTCTGCTCTAATCTATGGGTCGATTTATTCCCTCTGCTAAAATTGAGAACAGATGAGAAGAGACCAGTGTTTGATCCCACCACCTTTGTTATGCCTCATTACACCAAATTTCTGCACAGACAGAATTTTGCTTCTGAGCACCATGTCAACATCTGAAGAAAATTGTTGCTGAAATTTTACTACACTCGTTAAAAATGCCAGCATCATTTCATTTAAAGGAAGTGTGGGAAGCACACCTTTACACTATAGAAGTGCCTTAATTCTCCTTAATAGTCCATGCCAGAATCTGTGCTGGAGTCTATACAGCTCTTCAGCTGTAACCCAGTCAGCCCTTTTTGTGCAGTTGCAAGATCCTTTCTCTAACCTATCCAGAACTGAAATGGTTAAGGTATCTTATCTGCTTTGTATCAACAGGAAAAAATCAGGTGCTGCTACAGCGGCTAAATCCCTCAGATGAGATGCAGCATCCAATATAATTGACTACCGATCTGCCCAATATATTTATGAAAGTACTTTCACCTGAGAAAGGTGGCCCCTTGCTAGGTTACCATTTGCTTCCCTTAGGCCATTTCACCAGTGCCAGTTCTCCACTGTCCAATTCTTTGTGAGTTTGACCTGAGTTGCAGTGAAAGATAATGGACAAGAAACCAAAGCGTCTCATCAGGTGTCCACTAGGATGATCACCTCTCGTTAATGTGGGACAGTATTGATGAAGGGTCCAAAACATCAAATTTTTACTCTTTTTCCATAGATGCTGCCTAAAGCCTGCTGAGTTCCTCCAGCATTCTGCATGTATTACCTAAATCTGTTGTTCCTTCCTCTTACAATAAAACACTGTTTCATTCATCTGTGACCATATTGATGTCCAACTCTCATATCCCAGTATATTTATTTCGAGATACAGCACAGTAACAGGCCCTTCCAGCCCAATGAGCCCACACCACCCAATCACACCCATTTGGCCAATTAACCTACGAACCGTACGTCTTTGAAATGTGAGGGGTAAGTCTGAGCACCCGGAGGAACCTCACGTGGTCACAGGGAGAAGGTGCACCTTCCTTACTGACAGTGGCGGGAATCGAACCCAGGTTGCTGGCACCTTGATAGCTTTACGCTAATGAGAGCAGAAAATATGGGCTGTTCCCAGGGATGAGTATCAAGATGAACATCAGATATGCAGGACGATCAGCGTAGTGACAGGCACACTTTGGTCTGCCTGAAACTTGTTTGTCTCTTCATGCCAAGAAGACGACTGCCAGCGAATGCTTCTGACTGACGCGTGCTAAGGTGGAAGAGTACCCCTGCTGAGGTTCACACTGAAACTTGGTGTGGCCACTGGAAAGATTCTGTCAGAAAGGCTAAAGTGCAGGATCCTCCTGTCATTGTACACCGAGGGGTTGGATCCTTTAATGGCCCCTTAAGTATTTTCCTATTGGGATGTTTGGACATGAACCCAGTTGTAATGTGGACACATTAGAACCAAATATAATGAACTGTTTGGTGCTGTGAGTGGTGATAATGATCCCACTGCATTGCGATTGCTATGTATTTTATGAATAAAATTTATTTTTAGAAAATACAGCTGGAAAAGATGCAGGAAGCCCACAATTGGAATTTTTTTTCAAAGCTGCACTGAATTAGTCCATTGCAGGACTCAGCACGGTGACATATATTGACCTGTCTTCATTTGTAACACTCCTCAACTCTTCCTGTGCTGCTCTAATGATTGCAGTTGTGCTGCTTCATGCATCCATGCTGAGCTCATAACCTTTATCAACTTTACCTGCAGCTTCCACCCTGCCCTTAAATTCACTCGGCCCATTTCTGACAGATCACTGCCCTTTCACAATCTCTGTCTCCATTTCTAATAATTTATTTTATAAACCAATTCATGCCAAGAAGCTGTCTTGACTATACTTCTTCCCACCCTGTCACTTGCAAAAATGCCATTTCTTTTTCTTAGTTTGTCTGTCTCCACTGCATCTGTTCCCTAGATGAGACTCTCCTTTTGAGAACATTCTCCTGGTTCAAAGAATGACTTCTCACTTCATCTGCCCTCCCCCACCCACCTACCTTCTCTCCCACCCCTCCCCACCTGGCTTCACTTACCATCTCATAACTTGTATTCCTTCTCCTTATCCAACCTTCTTATTTTGGCTTATTCCCCCTTCCTTTTGAGAGCTGATGAAGGGTCTTGGCCTGAAATGTCCACTCTTTAGATGCTGCCTGATCTGCTATGTTTCTTCAGCATTTTGTCCGTGTTGACTTGACCTCCATCTTCTACCCTTACTTGCTGGTCTTTCTCCCTTTTTCCTTGGGTAGGAGTTTGTATTGGTGAAGCTGATGCCACTCACCAGAGTTGTTTGACAGGCTTTTGGAGAACGATGGGAAAAGGGAATGTTACAATAATAATCTGAAGAATCAATTCTTTACTCCGGTGTCTGCCTGGAATGAAGAAAGAAAGGAGGACCTGCCACACTAGCGAGAAGAATTCCCCACTTTTCTCTGTAGTAGAATCACGATCATGTGAGTGTTGTTCCTTTCCACACCTTGTGGCACATCGGGTGGAAACCTTGCTGTTCCATTAGTATTTTGTCTGCTTTTATGAGACCGAGTTACTAACTCGACGCTCAACCCAGCACAGATGGAAAGCATGCAAGGAGCCGGCCAGGACCACTAGCCTTGAAGTCTAGTGTGGGTGCCATTACACCAATGGCTAGCAGTAGCATCATGAGACCTGGTGTATAGACTTGAGAGAGCAAAAGGTGTCTGGATTTAATACTATGCTTAGATCATGGATTTATAGGTGATATAAAAAAAACTTTGTAATTTGTATGCATCATAACATATTAGATTAGATTATGAGGACACTCAGTCCTCATTTATTGTCATTTAGAAATGCATGCATTGAAAAATGATACAGTGTTCCTCCAGAATGATATCACAAAAAAAAACAGGACACGCCAAGACTAAAACTGACAAAACCACATAATTATAACATATAGTTACAACAGTGCAAAGCAATACCATCATTTGATAAGGAGCAGACCATGGGCACGGTTTAAAAAAAAAGTCTCAAATAAATGAGTCTCAATAAATCATCTGTTACATTTGGAGGATTGATTCTGCTGCTTGACCTACAGAGTATTTCTTGTACTTTCTATTTCATCTCAGAAGTTTTGAAATTGAAATCATGAACTTTGAAACTCTTCAAAAATATACAACTTCCAATGCTTAGAACATCCTTAAGAGAGTGAACCCTTGTAAAGCATCAGGTCCTGATGGTGCACCTGGCCGGGTACTGAAAACGTCTGCCAACCGTCTGGCTGGAGTGTTCTCGGGTGCCTTCAACCTCTCACTGCTGTGGTCTGAGATCCCCGCCTGCTTCAAAAGGGCAGCAATCATACCAGTGCCCAAGAAGAGCAGTGCCACCCGCAACGTTGACTATCTACCAGTAGCACTCACATCTACTGTGTAGAAGTACTTTTAGTGGTTGGTTATGGCTAGAATTAATTACTGCCTGAAAAGTACCTGGGTCCACTGTAATTTGTCTACCTCTGCTGAAGGTCTACAGTGGACACAATCTCACTGGCTCTCTACTCTGTTTTGGAGCACCTGGTCGACAGCAAAGCTTATGTCAGGCAGCTATTTATCATTTACAGCTTTGTCTTCAATACCTTCATTCCCTCAGTTTTAATCACTAAGCTTCTAACTCTGGGCCTCTGGATCTCTCTCTGTAACCGTATCCTCAGCTTTCTCATTGGGAGACCACAGTCAATATGGATTGGTAACAATCTACACAGGGTGTACCTAAAGGATGTGTGCATAGCCGATGGCTTTACTCTCCCTACACTCATGACGTGTGGCTAAGTACAGCCTAAATGGCATTTATAAATTCACAGGTGCACCACTGTTAATAAAATCTCAGATGGCGATGAGTGGATGTACAGGACTGAGATAGATTGGTTGGGTGAATGGTGTCACAACAATAACCTCACACTCAACGTCAACACGAGCAAGGAGTTGATTTTGACCTTTAGGAGGGGGAAGTTGGGAGAACACACCAGCCTTCATCTAGGGGTTAGTGGTGGAAAAGGTGAGTGGTTTCAAGTCCCTGGGTGTCCACGACTCTAAGGATTTGACCTGGGCCCGACACATTGGTGGAGAGGAACTAGTTCATAGGGAGTATGAGGTAATTTGTTGTGTCACCAAAACTTGCAGATTTCCATTGATTAATGGTGGAGAGCATTCAGAATGCATGAATGCATCACAGCCTGGTCTGGAGGCTCAAATGCACAGGATGGCAAGAGGCTGCAGAGGACTGTGGACTCTGCCAGCTCCCCGCCATTGGGGACATTTTCAGGAAGTGGTGTCCCAAGCATGCAGCACCCATTGTTAAGGATCTTCACAATCTGGGACATGCCCTCTTCTCGTTGCTAGAGTTAGAGAGAAGGTACAAGAGCCTCAAGATCCATATTTAATTATTTAGGACCAGCTTCTTCCTTTCTGCCATCGGACTTCTGAATGGCCCATGATCCATGAACACTAACTCATTATTCATTTTATTTTCCACTAGTTATTTGTTTTGTAAAATTATAGTGTTCTAAATGTGTACAATTCCTTTTCCTTCATACATGCTGCTTGACTTGCTGAGTTTGCATTTTGTATATACAGGATGGAAAGACTCTGTATAGTACAGTAATTCATTCCAGGAAGACACAGAAAGTGGACTACCAAGTGAGATTCTTTCCCTTGCCTTTGTAAAATACTCATTGAATTTTTTGAATACTACGTAAGACTATAATACTATAAGTTTGGCTCATGGTCAATCTTTACCCAGTTATATCCTTGTGAAGAATCTTGGGCCATCTTAGCACATTAATGCTTTGTTGCAAGACTTCCTTGAATTTCCTTTTAACTAAATGTTGTGAAGACTGTGGTGATTATTTTTGGTCTCCTTTTCACTCACCATTCTTAAGCCACATTCCTCTTCCTGGTGGCTGCCTGAGGATAAACTGAGAGTTTCTATCCTCACTTACATTTTTGTGTTTGGGATCATTGAACTGTGTGAAAGAAAGTGTTTGATTTCAAAGTATGGATGTAGAGCAGGGGATCCAAACCTTTTTTTAAAGCCATGGATCAATGCCATTAAGCAAGGGGTCTGTGGAACCCAGGTTGGGAACCCCCGATGTAGAGGAAGGAAGACTAGTATACAATACTTGAGCCTGGTGCAAAGTGTTGATACCACACTAGTGATATTCCCATCACTGCACAGCTGAGTTGATTCTGCTGCTTGGACAGGTTACAAGAATTAACTCTGAAAATGTTTAAAGCGTGGTCTGCCAGGCATCTAAAGAGAATTTGCTAAGAGCTGCTTTGCTAAGTTGATCGTTGACTGCGCCAGGCTGAAGACACAAGCTAGAAGTGTGCCACATTGTTCTTTGTTTTCATTAAATCTCAACAAATGTTAATTGATGCAACATGTACATTATGTCCAAAAGGAAATACAATGCCGTCTTCAGGATCCCTGCCTTCTCTTTTGCCATTCATAGCATCTTCTTCATTTTCTTTCCACATAGATTCATTTATATTTGTATTATTTTGCTCTCTGTGGGGTAATTTGAATTAATCCTCTACCATTATGACCTTTCATTGTGCTCCCAGATCCCTGCTTCACTATCCTTTTGGCTTTCAGTCTTGACCTGAATTCTCTCCATTACCTTTCTCCCTCCATTTCTCTGTGATCTCCACAAGCTCCATATTGCTCTAGAACCTCCTTTTTTCTTCAGCTCTGTCTTGCCCATTTCTTCTCAAGGCCGTTCAGCTGTATCAGCACCCCAAGCTCTGGAATTCCTTCAGGATCTTTGTCCCCCCCCCATTTTAAGACACCCCTTCAATCTTTGGCTCATTGTCAACCTTCACCTGATTGTAATCTTACGGGAAATCTTGGGTCATCTTGTCACATTAATACTTCATTACGAGACCACCTTGAAATTCTCTTTTAACTTAAATTTCAGAAGAGCAAAGCCATTATTTTTGAGCCACATTCCTCTTCCTGACAGTTGCCTGAGGATAAACCTGAGAGTTTGCAATTTCACTTTCACAAGTACAATGTTAGCATTCATTTAGAATATAAAAGCAAGGATGTAATGCCAAGGCTTCATAAGGCATTGGTCGGACTGCACATGGAGTTTTATGAGCTGTATTGGACCTCTTATCTAAGGCAGGATGAGCTAGCATTGATGAGGGTCTAGAGGAGGTTCATGAGAATGATCACTGGAATGGAAGGTGTTAACATATAAAGCATTTGATGGCTCTGGGCCTGTTCTCACTGGAGTTTAGAAGAATGGGGTGGGGGATCTCACTGAAACCCATCAAAAGTTGAAAGGTCTAGATAGAGTGGGCACGATGAGGATGTTTCTTGTAGTGGGGGAGTCTAGGACCAGAGGAACAGCCTCAGAATAGAAGGACATCCCTTTAGAATAGAAATAAGGAAGAATTTCTTTAGCCAAAGGGTAGTAAAACTGTGGAATTCATTGCCACCGATGGCAGTGGAGGCCAAGTCTTTAGGTGTATTTAAAGTGGAGGTTTTAGATTAGTAATGGTGTCAAAGGTTATGGGTCAAAAAATGGAACTGAGAGGGGTAATAAGTCATCCATGATGGAATGACAGAGCAGACTTAATGGTCTAATTCTGCTCCTATGGCTTACAGTCTTATGGTCTTTCACATCTCAGCATGAGATAAGACCATAAGAGATAGGAGCAGAATTAGACCATCTAGCCCATCGAGTATGCTCTGCCATTCAATCATGGCTCATCCTTTTTTTCTGTCTCGTCCTCCTCAACCCCGGTTCCTGGCCTTCTCCACGTAACCTTTGATGCCACGTCCAATCAAGAATCTATCAATCTTTGCCTTACATACACCCAATGACCTGGCCTCCACAGCTGCATGTGGCAACAAATTTCACAAATTCACCACCCTTCGGCTAAAGAAATTTCTCTGCATCTCAGTTTTGCATCTCAGCTCTTGTCCCAGACTCTCCCACCATGGGAAACATTCTTTCCATATCTATCCTGTCTAGGCCTTTCAACATTTGAAAGGTTTTAATGAGATTCCCCCTCATCCTTCTGAATTCCAGCAAATACAGACCCAGAGCCATCAAACGTTCCTTTTATGATAACCCTTTCATTTCTAACCTTCTGTACAATCATCTCCTCCCTGTTTCCACCACTGCCGTCAACTTGTCTGTGAGTAAAACCGTCACTCATGTCTTTGTTTCTTCTATTCTAGACTGAACAGCCTTTGACATTTTGACATTTCACCTTCTGCAGATTGGGGGTGATACAAATCTGTTGCCTATTTCCTGATTTGCACAATGCCTTATTCAACCTCTCACTCTGTGCTTACTGACTTGTGCTACAATCTGGTTAAGTAACAAAAGTCTTTTAAGGTTCTCAGTCATCATTTCAAACCCTTCCATTGTCTCACCCCTCCCTCTCTCAAGGAGCACCTCCAGTGATGGAGTCATGTAATTATCGAGTCATAGAACATGGAAACAGGTCACATGGTCCATCACGTCCACAGTGGCTTGTGCACACTCATTCATCGTAATCCCATCCTCCTGTGGTCTTCTCTGCCCAGATAATTCAAATGCTCATCTAGATACTTCTTAAATGCTGTCAATAATTCTGCTTTCACCACTATCTCTGGTAGCTCCAGACACACTCTATTCTCTGAGTGAAAAGGATTTCCTTCAGGTCCTCTCTAAATCTTGTACCACTGATCCAAAATCTACGTCTAATTGTATTCATCTCTGACATTGTGGACTGATAGGCCTGTTCCTGTGCTGAACTCAAAGTTCAAAGTAAATTTTTTTATCAAAGTACATATATATCACCATATGCTAAATTGAGATTCATTTTCTTGCAGGCATTTATAACAGAACAGAATAAAATATACTTAATTATATGCAATATAAGAATTACAATATAATTAATGAAAAGCTACACACAAAAACTGACAACATCCAATATGCAAAAGAACACAAACTGTGCAAATGAAAATTAAATAAACAAGCAGATAAATAACTAATACAATTAGCTATGATGAGAGGAAAAGTTTCCTGCTGTCCTACAGTCTTCCAAGATATTTTGAGACACAAGTAACTGCAGAGGCTGGAATCTGGGGCAGCACACAAATGCTGGAGGACTCGGCAGAACAGGCAGCATCTATGGAGGGAAATGGACAATTGCTGTTTTGGGTTGGGACCCTTCATCTGACTTCAAATATCCAAGATGCTCTAATTCTGTCTTTTTATCTAATTATTATATCATTTGGAATCTTTAACACCATGGCCATAAACTCTGGAACTCTCTTCCTGAAGTACTCCACCTCTCCATCTCTCTATTTTGCTTCAAGATGCTCCTCAGAATTTAATTCTTTGCCTGTCCTTTTGATTGCTCGCTCTAAAATTTCCTCTGTGCTTTTGTGTCACCTTTTGTTTGATATTGATACTGTGAAATATTTTGCAAGCCCATTTTAGGCAAACATACAATTTAAATACAAAATATTAAATGGTGAATTCCCCATTTAATTAGTGTCTCTGTTTTCACCAGTCCAGGCAGTGTAAAGTAATTTCTCCTGATCTCTGTTCTGTTCCTTTGGCCAATGACCTTCAGCATGTTGCCCTTCCCCAGAAATTGATTCTGGGCAAAGTCAAAAGCATTTTACTCTGAAATTGTGGACTTTATACTCCGAGCGCAGTCCTAGATTTCACGTCCACTCACTTCATGTCACTGTAACATTGACAATTAGTGCAACCAGCAGGTGACATCCCCTGTGTACCAAGAAGGAAAATAACTGCGAGAGAAGCATAAATCTAATTTTTCACGTTAGTCTCTGCTGGTTCCTCAGGGGAAGATTTGCAAACACTATTTCTGTGACCCTTCCCCAGGGCTTGGAAAGGACAGGAATGTGTTTCCAATATCCTGATATTAACAATAAACTTAATTTTCCGTCTTCACTTGGAGGAAAGGAGAATGAAGTGACCCCCACCCCCTCAGCTCCATTTTCCTCATACTGATAGTGATTTAATATTTCAGCCATCAAATTCTCTCATGGCTGCTTTATGGATTTTCTCTGTTTACTAAGAAATGTGGCAATGCTTCCACGTTCTTTGAAGTTTCTTAGCAGGATTAGCACATCGTTCTTATAAGCATGTTTCAATGGCACTCTGAAATGAGAACAGAAAATTGCTGGAGATATTTGGTGTCTGTGGAGATAGAAATAGAAAACGATTTGGATCAATGGCTTTCCATTATAACATTGGGCTTCTGAATTTCAGGGTATCTATGAGCCCTCTGAAATGGTCCAGCAGACAATTGAAGATTTTCAACAAAATTAAGTTTTCATATAAAACTACGCAGTCCATATTAAAAATATGATCCTTGAAAATAAAGTAGCTGTTATTGGTTTGGAATGAAAGAATTAGACATGTTTTGAACAATATGTCTCCTCGAGTTACATTTCTCATTGGCTTTGCTATTGTAGCATCAGGATCGTCAAGCAATCCACAGAAAATGATAGCAAGAGTGATTTGCTATCGGGCCTTGAGTCTGGCTGCTGAGCCTGGACCCAGCTACATGTCACGGAGGGATTGTCTCATGGGCAAGAGCTGAGTCCTCCTTACTTCAGACTGAGCTAGATGGCTGAGACAGAAGAGATGATGCAGGAGGTACTCAACAGGTCAGGCAGCCTTTGTGGATGGAAATAAACAGTCAACGTTTTGGGCCGAGAGCCTTCATCGGGACTTGGTGAAGGGTCATGGCCTGATTTATCAATGTTATAGAGTCATGGAGCAGTATAGAACTGAAACATGCCCTTTTAACCCAAGCTGGGCTGTTACTCAGCCACATCCCATCAACGTACACCAGGACATTAGCCCTCCATAGCCCTCCCATCCATGCACCTATCCAAACCTCTCTTAAATATTGAAATCAAAGCCATGCCCACCATTTATGCAGGCACCCTGAGTGAAGAAGTTCCCCCTCAGGCTCCATTAAACATTACTGTACACCTTTCACCCTACCCATGACCTCTAATTCTAGTCTCGCCCAACCTCAATGGAAAAAGCCTGCTTGCATTTATCCCTCATAATTTTGCATGCCCCCTCCATCAAATTTCCCCTCATTCTCTTATTCTCTATGCTGCCCGACCTTTTGAGATCCTCCAGCATTTTGTGTGTGTTACTGGATGGCTGACCCACCTATCACATCAGTAAAGCTCCTTCATATTCAAGCTGGCACAAGAGATTGACTACATATATTTCCCAACGTGCGGAGACCACTGGGTTCTACATGCTCAACGGTTATCTGGCTATGCCTTGGCCTAGTTCTTGGGGTCCCGCTCTGAAAACAAGTGACGTCATGGATAAACACAGAGAGTCAGAGCAGCGGAAAATGCACCATGTTGACAATAGGACCAATATCACACCCTGCAAGTCTAATTCGAATTGGCATCAGCTGGTGTCAGCCAGTGTGCGTTTTCAGTATTTATCAGGCACACTCCCATGAAAAATATACTGTAAGACAAACAAATGGATATTCATCGCTTTTATTTTAAAGGGGTAATTTTATTATCTTTTCTTTTAGCAGTGTTGAACTGTGTAATTTCCATGTTGGCAGGGTTTATCCAGCTCTCTTAACCGGAGGCATTTTGATCTCAGAAGCGCAAGGGATTTCAGCCTGACAGGAGACCGGAGCCTGGAAGTGCTCAGGAAGGGTGATCATAGGGTTTCAGTAGCTTGCAATCTTGGAACGTGTAAAGACAGATTTTAAAAAAAGGGTGAATGCACGAAATGCAACCTGCATAGTGTTACTTTATGTGTACACCTTTACATCATGCAATGCTGTTGGGGGAAGGAACAATATTACTGAAGAACAGTAGCATCAAATATTACTACTGTCTATTTTTCTGCATTGTTCTTGGAAGCATTGGAGTAGGAGAGACCTCCAATGGTTTTGAGCACTCATCTTTCCTCAGTGAATTTAGACTTTTCCAAATCACACAATTAGAAGTAGGAGTATCAAAGATCAAAGAAGTTTATTATCAAAGACTGTATATGTCACCTTATGATTCAATGTCATCCTGAGATTCATGTTCTTGCGGGCGTTGACAGTAGATGCAAAGAAATACAATAGGATCAATGAAAAATTAACACAATGGTGGGCAAACAACCAATGTGCAAAAGAAAACAAATGTAAAAATATAAAAATAATAAAATTAAATGATAAAATAATAAATAATATTGAGAACGTGAGTGATGGAGTCCTTGAAAGTGAGTCCATAGGCTGTGAAATGAGTTTAAAACATATGGTAACAAGGACTTTTCCTCTCCGGTTATGCTGTGGCTCTCCTCTGAAAACAGCATTGATTCTGAGGGTCTTCTGCACTGAGTCTGAATCGGAAGAGATGTGAATGACATTGTACATTTTTCCAGCTTAACCCTTGACCCAGTCTGGCTCTCCATTGCTACAGCTTCTGTCCAGTTCTCACGTGGAGGCGGTCACGTTTTCTCATTAAAATTCAAAGTAAATTCATTAATGAAATACATATAGATCACCTGAGATTGATTTTCTAGCGGGCATCACAATAGAACAAAGAAATACAATAGAATCAATGAAAAACTAACACATGAAGACTGACAAACAACCAATGTGCAAAAGAACATAAACTGTGCAAATACAAAAAAAAAATTTAAATAAATAGATAATACTAAGAACATGAGTTGTAGAGTCCTTGAAGTTAGACAATACTGGATAAGATATTCTTTGTAGTGACTGTGCTGAGGGTGTTGAAGCAACATTGGTAGAAGAGAAGGGGTAAGAGAAGGCTGTCCCCGGGTTACAAATACCCAACTTATGGACACCCCTCCATACGAGAAAGTTCCCAAGATATTAGTAAACTCAACAGCCTGACGTACGTGCAGCACTTGTGTTGTTTCTATGAATGGAAGAATTAATTTATCGTACTTTCTGCACTTTTAGTAATTATTTTTTTCTGAACAGTCTTGTGTGCTATTGATGACATTCATTACAATACTGTGGAAATAAGGTTATCACAAGACCATAATATAAAGGAGTGGAATTAGGCTGTTCAGCCCATTGAGTCTGTTCTGCCATTCCATCACACCTGATTTATTATCCCTCTCAGCTCCATTCTTACTAATCAGAAATGTATCAGCATCCGCTTTAAAAATTCCATAGATTCACCACCTTCTGGCTAAAGAAATTCTTCCTCATCTCTGTTCTAAAGAGATGTTCTCTGTTCTGAGGCTGTGCTCTCTGATCCTAGGCTTCCCAACTAAAGGAAACTTGCTCTCCACCTTCATTCTGTCTAAGCTTTTCAATATTCTATTGGTTTTAATGAGATTCTGCCCCCCCCATTCTTCTAAACTCCAGTGAGTACAGGCCCAGAGCCATCAAACACACCTAATGTGTTAACCCTTTCATTCCCAGGATCATTCTTGTGAGTCTCCTCTGGATCCTCTCCAATGCATATGCTTTCTTAAATAAAGGGCTCCCAGCTGCTCACAATACACCAAGTGTGAGGTAACCAGTGCCTTATAAAGCCACAGCATTACGTCCTTGCTTACGAGGATGTAAGCAAGGATATAATGCTGAGAAACTTTACAACTGAGCCTCAGCTGAATGTCTATTCTAAAAGATGGCACCTCTAGCAACGTAGCAGCAAGAGGGAACCTGGCATTGTCCAGGGTGGATTTATTTGTTGTCCCTCATTGTCTAGACCCACAGAAGGAGATGCTGGGAGGGGGCAGTGGAGGACTGTAATCACCAGAGATCATTCAAACTTTACCTGCGGTTGGAAAATCGAGTGTTAAGCAAATACATAGTTGGCTTGACCACACTACATGAAAAGAAATTATATTTGTAAAATGGGCTGCTTTCACTGGGTTTTCCAACAAAAGATCACCCCTGCTGTGTTTACATTTAAATTCAGCAGAGCAAAAGAAGAACATTTGATAAGGAGGAGGGACAGAGAAAGATAAAATAAATGTCAAACCATAACACAACCACTTGATTATAACACAAAAAGACTTTTAATACTGAATGTTTCCTCGGGAGGTAGGATATAAATCATGACAAACGAGATTGCATGTAGGCTGTGGAAAGAATAGCTTGTAATGTTGGGTGGGGGAGTGGTGAAGAAGGGAAAACTGTCTTTTGGGATTAAGGATGTTTGGACCAAGAGAATTCTAGCGAAGTGTCTTTGTGAATGGAGGAGGGGGAGGCAGGAATTCAGTAGGTTGTGGAGTGGTTGACTAGACAGAGTAGGAGTTGCTTGCAAACTTAACAGATTTAAGATGCTGATGAAGGAGATAGAAATCTTGTGATGTGATGGTATTTGGATAAATTTAGCTTTGGAGGTCGTACTTATGTTGATTAAGTATGGCACGTGCATTACAAACTGGTCTGAACAGTAACAATCTAACCCTATGTATGTCTCTGTGCATTAATTATCAAACAAAAGTATCCTTCATCCAGTTATGCCAAAGGGGGAGATTCAGTCCCTACAGCATAATGTATTCTACCACTCTATTAGATCACGGCCAGATTATACTCAATGTAACTGACTCTTCTTGGAACCTTATCAAATTATCTACCTAAGTTCAATCTCGGTCTTGAAATTTTTTGATTGATCCAACACCTAAAACCTATTTTCAGGAAGCTGAAGGTAGATAATTCCAGATTTTGCAATAAGTGGCAAATATGATTTCAACCAGATAATGTGTTTTTGTGATGTTGACTGTCAGTTTAATATTGGCCAGGCCACAAGGGCCAATTCCCTGCTCATTTTCAGAATAGTGCCGTGGGATTTGTCAGTTCCACACGAGGGAGCAGCCCAGGCCTCCGTTCAATGGCTCATCTGAATGACAGTGATTCCAACAAAGCCCAGCTCCTTCTGGATGATGGTAGCTGTGATTTTGTGCTCAAATCTAGCAATTGAACCACAGCTGATGTTGTGTTCCATCTGGGTGTAAGGAAATAGTCAGAATCACAGGATAGATTCAGTGAATCTATTCAAATTAAACATACTGAATTTGAACTAGTTATTTTACAAAGACCATTCTTTTTCTATCAGTGTGCTATGTTCCTTGCACAATGGATCTTAAATCCATAACATTCTTTGTAGAAAATGCCCAAGCACATCTCTGGTGAATAGAATTTCAGAATTGTTTTGCTGAAATCCTATTTCTTTGGGCCTTGTATTAATGTAGCTTGCATTTTTTATTAATCCCATTGCACAGAGAAAGAGAAAGCTATTTAGTAGAAGTGGTGAAGTTATAAGTGCATCCCTGGTAGGTATATAAGATAAGCAAGCTGAGTCATGGACTATTTACAATGGGCACCTGGAAGACCTGGAGCAATACCGCCCAAGATGCTTATGAAAGATTTTGAAGCTCATCTGGGTGGACAGGCACAGAAATGTCAGCATACTGGTGGAGGCCAACATGAATAACATCTCCACCACAATAAAGCTAAACCAGCTCTGATGGATAGGCCATGTCATCTGGATGCCTAACTCACGTCTCCCCAGATAGATCCTTTACTCCCAGTTGAAGGATGGTCAGTGAGCTGCTGGTGGGAAAAGGAAACATTTCGAAGATAACATCAAAATCAGCCTGAAGAAACTCAAGATTCCACCTAAACACTGGGAAGACATTGCACTCAATAGAGCCTCCTGGAGGAAATTACCAGAGGGAGCTCTGCTACATGGGAATGATCTCTGCTGTGTCACAGAGGGAAGTGGCAGCTGTGAAAGGAGAGATTGAAATCCCAAAAGACTCAAAATACTAACCATAACCACGTTACTCTTGCCCACACTGCACCAGAACATGTGGATCCAGGATTGATCTCTACAGTCAGTTGAGGTCCCACCAACAGACAACCCCTCAGGAGAACATCATCCCTGACTCGAGTGTTTGCACTACTACCACCACCACCACCTAGTAGGGTAGGATATCTGGATGCCTCAAGCACACATTGATATCGGACCTGCACCAATCCCATTTTGTTCTCTCGGCAGAGAGATCAATAACCCAGGGGCATAGATTTAAGGTAGTCCATGAAAGGGCCAGCAGAGGTTCATAGGAAGCTATTTCTCATCCAAAGAATGGTGGAGGTTCTCAAGATCCCTGTGTGAATGAATGACTGAAGCAAAAACATAGACACAGTTAAAATGTTCCTATAGGAACACATCATCCAGTGTAGCACCATTCATGAAATCATGGAGCTTCACATCCAATTAATTATTTTTGACATGTAGTCATTCCTGTAAAGGTGAAGTCTCATAAACAGTTGGGAGCAGAGTACCTGAAGCCACTTCCACCAATAGTATGGAGAAATATGAGGAAATACACAAGAGGATAAAACATGAAAATGGAGCCTAAGGACGGAACGATTACTTAAACTAAAGAGTTGCTACTGATGTGAGGCACAGTAGCTTAATGAGTAAGTTGCTACACTTTGCACTCTGGAGGCCTCAATTAATGATCCAGAGGCATGATTCAAGTCTCACTACAGAGGCTAAGAAATTTAATTTCTGTTAATTAAATAAATCTGCAATTAATTGAGAAAGAAAACCAGTGTCAGTAATCGTGATCGTGAAGTGATCAGACATCATTAACAAAGCCATTTGGCTCACTAATGGCTTTCAATGAAGGAAATTTGCTCCCCTTTCCCAGATTGGACTGTAGATAAATCTAGACCCAGAGTAAAATGGGTGACTCTTAATCGTCCATGAAATAGTCTAATGGTCCACCTAATTCAGTGAAAAGTGGCAATGATCAATTGGTCCTCCTCGTGATCCCTACAGTCAATACATGACAGCCAAAATTCTTTTGGTTCAGACCCAGAATGACCAGTATTTGTAGGCAGATCATCCCAACAACTTCTACCTCCAGTGTACTCTATTCAATCAAAGAGTGGAAATATTAATTCAGCTGTGGTTTTGGGACCTCTTTTCTTGTCTAGTCACAAAACTTTATTCTTTTTATATAGTTTTACTTTGCTTCTGCTAGCTCTGGGAGAAATTGGCTTGAAGCAGTTACTAAACATGATGTGCAAAAATTCTGAGTTACCGCAGAATGATAGAAGTCTGCTGGTTAGAAATTAATCTTGAAAGGTGCTATCTAACTGTGTTATCGAATGTCAGTTTCACATTCTATACCAATTTGAAACTTGGCTCAATTGCTTTCAATGGAACCCAGTTTCTCAGGTAGTGCAGAATACATGCAACCTTGAAGCATATTTACTGCTATGCCTGGCATGAGTATCTAGGCTATATCTCTACCAAGGAAATTCCAAGCCTCATCCAGCCAGATTCAATATTTCCTCAGTTACTTCTCCATGGATAATCCAAATTGTATCTGTGTGAGGGAAAACGGTGAAACTCATTGTTTTCCATTTTATTTTGTTGAGTTGTATATTACTTTTCTTCATTTGGCAGCTTTCCAAAGGATGCATTTACAATAGTGAATCAGGCTCTGGGTTCAGATTTGATTTCACTCAGAATCCCGGAGACAAGTAACTTTTGGCTTTTAGGTTTGGAAAGTACAGCCATCCATTACCATTTTATCTTGCATTATTATTTTATGTTGCAATTGTACAAGATATTTGTGAGGCTGTACTTTGAATATTACTTTTTCATTTGATCAGTCTTCTAAAGAAAAGACACCATTTATTTGGCGAGAGTGCGGTGTTCTGAACCTGTTGTCAAGACGTAAGAAAATGAATTACAGAGAAAGGTTGAACTCCTTACTTGCCAAAATGCTGTACAGGCAGCATCTATGAAAAGAGTACAGTTGATGTTTCAGGCCGAAACCCTTCGGCAGGACTGGAGAAAAAAAACTGAGGAGGAGTCATAAAAGGTGGGGGGAGGTGATGGATGACACCTGAAGGGGGAGTGATGAAGTAAAGAGCTGGGAAGTTGATTGGTGAAAGAGATACAGAGCTGGAGAAGGGGGAGTCTGATAGAAGAGGACAGAAGGCCATGGAAGGAAGAAAAGGGGGAAGGAGGACCACAGGGAGGCGATGGGTGGGTAAAGAGATAAGGTGAGAGAGGGAAAAGGGGATGGGGATTTGTGAAGTGGGGAGGGATTTTCTCTTGTTTTTCCACCCAGAGAGTGGTCAGTAAATGAAATGATCTGTCAGGGGATGTGGTTGAGATAAGTGCATTAAAAACATTTAAAAGGCATTTGAATAGCTTCAGGGCAGGAAGGGTTTAGAGAGACAAATGGGGCGGCAGCCTAGTGGTTAGCGATCAGTTCACAGCACCAGGCATCACTAATTGGGGTTTAATTCCCACTGCTGATCACATGGAGTTTGTACGTTCTCCCCGTGTAGGATTTGTCTGGGTGTTCCGGTTTCTTCCCATATTCCATAAATTAGGGTTAGTGAGTTATGGGCATACCATGTTGGCCCCCAAAGCATGGTGGCACTTGGGGCTTGCTCAACACAACCCCCACTGATTTGATTTCACACAAACAATGCAGTTCAGTGCATGTTTTGATGTGTCAATGTACAGTACATGTGACAAAGGGAACTAATCTCCCTCTCTCTCTAGATGGGGATCCTGGTCAGCATGATGCGGTTTGGCTGAGAGGCTTGCTTCCATGCTGAGTGACTCTATGACTCCGCTCAGTTTGTCTAAAAATGGCCTCAGGCCACCCACTTCATTCTGCCTTAGTTTTCTTTCAGTGGAGGTATTAAAATGAGGTCCCTCTCAGGCCGGTGTCAATGAACCCGTGATGTAACGTTGAAGGTGATTGTCCTGATATTATTCATCAACAAACAACACTGGAAAGAAGATTATCTGGGCAATTACATCAATGCTGTTTGTGGGACCTTGCTGTGCACAAATTGGTTGCCATGACTCCATGCATTGTGACACTGATTTTTCCTCGTCAGTTGTTCAAATGCAGGCTTTCGCTGAGAACCCCAAGCTGAACTGTAATTGAGATTGATTGAATAATGGTCTTCAATAAAGAGCAGAGGGAAAATAAGCTTAATACATTTACAGGTGGATTGCCGCTAACAAATTACACATCTCCATGTATCTGTTCAATGAAAAATAGACACAATCACAGCCAATTTTGCCTTAATTGTTTTGTTATTAGTTTTAAGCACACCGTTGCTTAACAGCGCCAGCATCAGCTAATTGTTTGCCCTGGTTTAACTGGATTAGACCCAATGTTTTCATCAATGATTTTTTTCTCAGTTGGAAGGTGAAAGTGCACCTGATGCATTTGACCAACAGGAGAACAAATATTGACATTTGTCAGTAAAATTATTCATGGCTCGTAAGGAAGGAGGCAAAATGTGGCTGAAAGGATGGTGCCGGTTATTCAAAAGGATTGTAATTGAAAAATATTACACTCCTGTATGTGCTGAGTGATTTTACCATTCACAATCAGAGAGCAAATGGCCTAATGATTCATTACAGTGACTTTTGCTGGATGATATTTCATTTTAATAATTAGATTGAGGGGGAGTCATTTCTGTGGAAGCCTTTGAGTGCACAGTGAGAAAGGAGGCCATTTGCCCATCAAGTTATTTTGGAGGCAATAGATGAGTGGGGGATGTGACAGAATCATAGAGCTGTTACCGAGATGGAACTGGGCAGTCTTGTTAATAGTACAAACATGGGATTGGAATCTCATCTCAAATGTATATCCAAAGTTGTGAGCAATTGCTTCATTTTCACACAGTTTTTATATCCATTGAAGCATTTTCTGAATGAAGTTCTGCTTCAATCTCACGTGCCCATTCAATGTAGTCTTCTAGACAGAAAAGTCCCTGGAGGAGGAGAAGATGGTGGCACGACGCAGCTTGCAGCGGCCACTCCGGTGAGGACGATATCTGTTATCTGTCAAGTAGGGTGCCGTGCGCAATCCTGATTTGATGGAGGCAGACATGAGAGCACGGAGGAACATCTGGTGAAACTTCTGAAATGCCTGTTTCGCTGCCGCTGCTACTGTGTGATCTAGAATCTCTGGAGGGGAAGGCCACGAGTCCTCAGCTTTGCTTGTTACTTGGCGGCTGGGGCGGGGTCAAAGCACTCGGCAGAGATGGTGCTCGGTGCTCGGTATCGGAGGGCTGGTCGGAGGCTCGAAGTTGTCGGACGGACTCAGAGTCGGCTGCAGTCGGGTGCTTCCAATGCATCGACAAGTTTGCAGCGCTTGGAGGTTCATGGCAGGGAGAGTTTCTCCCTTCTACCGTCTGCGTGAGATGATGGGGCTATCGGGACTTAAGACTTTTTTTTTCCGTGCCCGTGGTCTGCTCTTTATCAAATTACAGTATTGCTTTGCACTGATGTAACTATATGTTATAACTATGTGGTTTTGCTTAGTTTTAGTTGATTTGTCCTGTGTTTCTGTGATATCTTTCTGAAGGAACATTGTATCATTTTTTAATGCATGCATTTCTAAATGACAATAAATGACGACTGAGTGTCCTCATAATCTAATCTAATCTAAAAAAAAAATTCTCTCTCCTGATTCTCTCACAAGAGAAACTTGGATAAATTGGTTGAGGTGATTCAATAAACAATAGTGTCTGAGAGTAATATACCACAGAGACAGTCCTTCAGCCCAACTGGTCATGTCAATTATACAAACGTATTAACCTCCTTCTTCACCCAGTTGCTCTCACTCTGTCCATAAATGGCCAACCCTTCCCTTCCAAGTACCTATCCTGTGCCTCTGAAATGCTGTAGTTGTGCCCACCTTGACCAGTTGGTCTGGGAGCTCACTCCAGGTACTTAGTCCAGATTTTGTAATGAAGTTACTTCTCAGGTCTCTTTTCTTGAATCTTACCCCACTTATCTTGTATCCCTGCCTCTAGTCTTTAACTCCCTAGCCCTGGGGCAAAAGACATTGATTGCCCACCTTATCTACACTCAGTGGCCATTTTATTAGGTACAACAGGTATCTGATAAAGTGCCTCTGAGTATATTTCTGTATGTTTCTGGTCTTCTGCTGCTGTTGCCCTTCCAGTTCAAGTTCCGAACTGTTGTCCATCTGGAGGTGCCCTTCTGCACACCACTGTTGTAATGCATGGTAAGTTGAGTTACCATTGCCTTCCTGTCAGCTTAAACCAGTCTGGCTATTCTCCTCTGACCTTTCCCATAACAAGGTGTTTTCACCCACAAACTGCCATTCACTGGATTTTTTCTTTTTGTTTTTGCGCCATTCTCTTTAAACTGTTCAGACAGTGGTGAAAATCCCAGGAGATCAGTTGTATCTGAGATGCTCAAACCACCCTGTCTGGCACCTACAATCATTCCACAGTCAAAGTCACCTCGATCGCATTTCTTCTTCATTCTGATGTTTGGTCTGAATAACAACAGAACCTCTTGACTGTGTCTGCATGCTTTCATGTATTGGGTTGCTGCCTCGTGATCAGCTGATGAGATATGTATGCGTTAACAAGCAAATGAACAAGTGGACCTAATGATGTGACCTCTGAGTGTGAATTAGAGCAAAAAGTACAAAATTCACTGTCGTACTAAGTGTTTGTAGTGATGATGCTGATAGGGAGTGATTAGATCTGTGCAGGTGGATGTCTTGCAAACTGAGGAGTAATTTATGAGCCATTGATGCTGCACCCTCTACTCAGGTGTGTAAAAAATAACTACAATGATGCTCCAGGGAATTATTAAGATTCTACCAATTGAGAAGTCAGACATGGAGATGCTGCACGCAGACCCAAATATTGCATGTCAACAGCCAACACATTGGCCTGTTGGCTTTTATTTTGAGTAGCTCATGAAGATCACTGGCTTGCCCCTCCACAAGTTCTGGTTCCTGTTGGTAGTGGAGACAACGTGCCCTGAGTTACTTATGATATCATTAGCTGGGAAAATATCAACCATAAAAAGGTAAATCTTGTCCAGAAATTCCCAGAGCAATTTCCCATTGGTCAGCAATTGACCGAGAATGATCACCAGCTCAGCCTAATTTGCACAAAATGGATATTATGTGAAATTTTGCCATGAAAAATGTTAGTAAATGTTTCTGATTTCAGAGCCCAGGTCCACATATACAAAGGTCTCGGCAGATGCTCATCCACATTAGTTCAACTTTTCTGCATTGTTAGAAACCAAAAAAAAGGTACAGATATTAGAAATCTGAAATAAAAGCAGAAAATATTGAAAACAGACAACAAATGCTGCCCGACCTTTGTGTTTCCAGCATTTTCTGCATATTGATGCAGCTATAAAGAAGGTGAGACATTTATTCTAATTTTTTTTTTTGAACACTCCATGACTGATTTAGTTTTTAAAGCATGGGACAGGTTGGGTATTAAATGTTTTTGGGATCTGTTTGTTGGAGGAAATGTTTTTTCATTTGAGCAATTATCAGCTAAATATAGCCTACCCAAAACTCACTTTTTTAGAGATCTACAAATCAGAGACTTTCTAAGATCTCAATTATGCTCATTTCCTATAAGCTCAGATAAGAACTTAATAAATGTAATTTTTAATTTGACACCTTTTCATAATGGTTCAATGTCTAATATTTATGGTATGTTACTGGAGACGAGGAATGTTCCTTTAGACAAAATTAAGAATCTCTGGGAACAAGATTTACAGACATCAATATCTGAGTAAACTTGGAATGAAATTTTTAAACTGGTTAATACTTCATTGCTATGTGCTCACCATTCCCTCATACAATTTAAGGTGGTACATAGAACCCATACGACTAAAGATAAGCTATTTCATTTTTATTCAGATATATCTCCCTACTGTGACAGAAGCAATAATGGAGAAGCTTCATTAATTCATATGTTTTGGACTTGTCTGTGTCTTGAAAAATATCGGAAGGAAGTTTTTCAAATTTTTTCTTTACTTTTCAAAGTCAATTTTAAGCCTAATCCTCTGAGGGCCCTATTTGCTATTGTTGCAGGACAAGATATCAAGTTGAAGACATCTGATTTACATATTTTGGCCTTTAGCTCTCTTATAGCTAGGAGGGCACTTTTGTTTAAATAGAAAGACGTTTCTCCTCCTACTCATGCTCAATGATTATGCAACATTATGTCATTAGAGAAGATTCGTTGTTCAATTTCTGAATCTCGTCAAGACCTTCAAACATTGTGGGGACCGTTTCTGAGTTATTTTAAAAACATTCAAAACCCCCAATTCGTTGTTTAAATTTAAATGTTGTCTATTATTAATTTTTGTTATACGAGAAGGTATTTTACCTTTTTTTTCTCCTTAATAAACAGCTTTGGTCTTGGTAGGGGTTAGACTATTTTTTTTATAATAAATTAGTATATTTCAATATAACTTTGACTAATCTACATGAATACGGGATAATGAGATTGTTATTATAAATAGATATAATGTAATTGGTAGTTGTTTTTTTCGACCTTTGCATACACTTTCTTGTACTCTGTATTCTTCTATGTAGAAACTAATAAAAATATTGAAAAGAAAATATTGGAAACAGACAACAGATGCTGCCTGACTTTTGAGTGTTTCCAACATTTTCTGCATATTGATGCAGCTATAAAGAAGGTGAGACAGCGGCTGTATTTCATCAGGAGCTTGAGATTTGGTTTGTCACTTGAAAACATCTACAAATGTACCATGACGAGCATTCTTGCTGGCTGCATTATCGTTTATATGGGTGGAGGGGACTTTTTGCACAAGATCAAAATAAATCACAGGAAAATGTCAGGTTAGTCAGCTCCGGCATGGGTACTAACCTCTGTAGTATCCAAGACATTTTCAAGGAGCAGTGCCTGAGGTAGACAGCATCCATCATTAAGGATCCCCACCACCCAGGACGTGCCCTCTTCACACTGTTACCATCAGGAAGGAGGTACAGAAGTCTGAAGGCACACACTCAGCAATTCAGGAGCAGCTTCTTCTCCTCTGCCATCCAATTTCTAAATAGACATTGAACCCGTGAACATTACATCACTACTTTTTTTTATTTCTGTTTCTTTGCGCTACTTATTTTAACCCAACTATTTAAAAGACATATACATTGTATACTTAATGTAACTCAGTTATCTTCTCTATATTTATGTATCATGTGTTTCATTGTACTGCTGCCATAAAGTTAACAGATTTCACAACAAATGCCGGTGTTATTAAATCTGAATCTGATTAGAAGGAGTAATTTAATGCTTTGAAACACAAGAAATTCTGCAGATGCTGGAAATCCAAAGCAACGCGCACAAAATGCTGGAGCAACTCAGCAGGCCAGGCAGCATCCATGGAAAAGAGTACACAGCTGACGTTTCAGGCCGAGACCCTTCTTCAGGCCTGATGAGTGCACTAGACCTGTCTTCCCTTTCAAATAGTGTGAAAGATCCTGTATCCCCATGAAATCTCGGTCAATACTTATTCCTCAGTTGACACTGGTAAAACAAATAATCTCAACAATATCTTGTCACTCTTTGTGGTATCTGAATTGACTGTTGTGTTTTCTGAGCACGAATAACACTGAAGGAGGCTTTCATTGGCTGTCAATTCATTGGGTCACAATGAGGTTGCGAAGTGCCCTGCAGAATACACACCTTTAATTATTATTTCACATGCTAAGGATGATTACAGAAGAAGAAAAAAATGATAGACAAGAATGCCAGTAAAAAGAGGCAAGCAACAGGAAAACAACAAATGCTCAGTGTTACTGGCATAACTGTGCTGGCATTTGACTACTAACTGCATTGCCAACTATAGTAGGTATAACAAAAACTGGCTCTGTCTCCTGGCTGTGTTGTGCTCACAGATCTCTGTTTGTGGGCTTTATTGCTAGAATGGCCCCATGCCTGCTGGTGTTGAATCTGAAATAACTGAGGAACCTGCAGAACCTGAGGAAACAGTACTGTGCAAAAGTCTATGCCACATGTATATAGCGAGGGTGCTAAATACTTTTGCACAGTACTGTAATAATTTTATGTATTGCATTGTAGTGTTGCTGCTGCTGCAAAAAAATTCATGACATATGTGAGTGATGATAAACCTCATTCTGATAGGGGTCTCTTTTGCGGACTGAGAGTGAGAAGGGGGCAGGGAGAGGGGAAACATGGTTGGAAAAGGGGGAATGGAGAGGCGAGTGAGTGAGTAGCACCCAAGAGACATTCTGTAATGATCAATAAACCAATTGTTTGGAATCAAATGATCTTGCCTGGTATCTCATGGCTTGGTGCATCTGCACCTGTGCCACCCTCACCCCTGGCACACCTTCTCTCCCACCTGTCGCACACCGAATGTTCTCTCTAAGGTGTGCTTGTATGTGTACACACATCTTTTGCTACTAGCACACAAAGGAATTTAAACTACACGCAAAAGGTTGTCATCGTCTACCTCATTGGCATGCTAAGTATATTTCACGATTGTATAGAATCACATTTCTTTTTTCGCTTTCTGATGCGGATGGTATTGACAACATGGAGTTTGTGATGATTAGTCTGCAGATTTTAGATGTGGCTTATTTATTGAATAAATTATTTTTTATTGAAGAAATTATTCAGTTGCTCACATGTTGTCACTGAGCAAAAAAGTTCACAGCACAGGAGCTTTGCGCTCACTGGTCATTCCAAATTAGAGAGAACATTGCTCACACCACTCCTGCAGTGCTCCACCCTCGCCATTCCCAACATCCTTTGCTCTTGCCAGATTTACAACCTCGCTCTCCACTGCACATTGACAGATACAGTACTGAGCAAAAGTCTTGGGCACTCCAGCTATATCTATGTGCCTAACGCTTTTGAACAGTACTGTAAATGGGAGAGAGGTGAATTTATAAATAAGAAGATATTTTGGGAAAGAATATGCAGTGATTTTGAGTGCATTTGACAGGACAACTTAATCTTCCACACAGGACCGCTTATCTTTTCTATTTCTGACAAAGATATTTTAAGACTGAAGGACAAGTCACAAGAAACTACAAGAAACCTGTAACAATGTAAATACAGATTCCAAGTCCTGATGAAGATTCTCAGACCAAAACTTTGACTGTTTTTCCCTCTTTGTGGATGCTTCCTGATTTTATGTGTGTTGCTCTGGATTTCTAGCATCTGCAGAATCTCTTGTATTCATGAAATGCAGAGTGGTATCTTGCTCAGCATGTAATAATGGCACTTGAAAGTTTGACCGAAATTACTTCCATACGGTTCTACCTATACTAATGCATTTTTTCTTTCGAGTGACATTACTCCCTCATACCATCAGTCATTAACACCGATATCACACCTCAATTAAACAGGGGATAATAGTGAACTTAGCCCAACACATCATTCGCACATTCTTCCCACCTTCGTAAGTGCCTTCACGAGGCACTGCCTCAGGAAGGCAACATCTATCACTAATGATCTCCTCACCCAGGCCATGCCATCTTTTTGCAGCCAGCATTGTGCAGGAAATTCGGAAGTCTGAAGTTCCACACCACCAAATTCAAGAACAATTACTTCCCTTCAACCGTTTGGTTCTTGAACCAACCCACATAACCCTAACTACTACTTCAGAAAAGCAACACTATGATACCTTAACCACTTTGCATTACAATGGACTTTGTTTCTGTTTGTTCTAATTATGTTCTTTCTTGCATAATTTTATATAATTTATGCTTAATTTGTTTTTCTTATGTAGGGTTCTCAGTAATATTAACTGTAACGTTAACCGCTAATTATAAAATAGCTCCTCTGAAGTGTAATTATAAAATGGCTTCCTTGCAATGTTAACTACGAGGTAAGGTTCTCTTAGCTGAAATGTTTGGGTTATAGATAACGGAGGAACTAACCAATGGAAGCTATGTTATTCTATCTGTATGTGTGGGAGCCTGGGTGAGTGTGTGGGCTTCTCAGGAGGAGACCCGAAGAGGAAGAACGTGCTGGATGCGCTCTGGTTGACCACCGTGGTTGGTCCCAGGCGGCGGGTCAAGAAGGTCAGCGGAGATCGAATGGTGGAACAAGGACCCCGTTCACTGAGCTCCAATGGTTGTGCATGAAGTGGTTGAACTCTGACAAGTTTGGCGCCTTTTGCTTTCCTTTTATATTGTATCTCTATTAATTACATAGTTCCAGTAAGATCTATAAAGTGTAATCTGTAAATCGTACATTGTGCGCTGTCTGATATTTGATGTGTGAGTTTGTACCAGGTGGCATTACACAGCAACTACGCAAACATGAGACTTGGTTTGGCGGGCAGACGGGGTTTCCCCTAGGTAAACGCCAGCCGATTGCCCTGAGCGTTACACTTATGAATGCATGCTTCTGAAGCTCTGTGTCTGGGATGTTATTCATAGAACAGTACAGCACACAAACAGGCCATTCAGCTCACAGTGTTGTGCTGAACCAGCTAAAAAGCAAATCAAAACCACCCAATCATAGTCTCTCTGACCTGCACCATCCCTCCATCTTCCTCACATCCATGTGCCTACCCAAGCATCTCTTAAAAGCTCTAATGTATTTGCCTCTACCACCATACCAGGCAGCACATTCCAGACATCCACCACTCACTGAGTAAAAGCTTACTCCTCAAATACACTTTGAACCTACTCCCTCTCACCTTCAGTGCATGCACTCTGCTATTAGACATTTCAACTCGAAGAAAAATATACTTTCTGTCCACTCTCAATATCTTGTAAATCTCTACCAGATCTCCTGTCAGCCTCCGGCACACCAGAGAAAACAACCCAACTTTATCCAGCCCCTCATAGCACATACCCTCTAAACCAGGCAGCATCTATGTAAACCTCTTCTGCATCCTCTTCAAAGCTTCAACATCCTTCCAATTGTGGGGTGACCAGAACTGTATGCAATAATCCAGATGTGGCCTAACCAGAGCTTTATAAAGTTGCAACATATTGAAAGAATTTTTTTTTTCATTGCTCCTGTGCACGCATGTACTTGTGCAAATGACAATGCACTTGACTTTGACTTTGGATACGAGAAATTCTCAAAAGATCAGAAAGTCTCTGTGGAGAGAGAAGCGGAATCAATATTTCTAGTTGATGACTTTGCAGCAGATCGATATTCAGCTAGGGTTAAGATGTAGAAAGTAATATGGACAAATTTATTTTTGCTTGTCAGTACAAAGTATTGTCTACTAGTTGTATGCACCTCTGCAGTTTGCTTCCATTTAATTCAATTTCTCCTCTAATGAGGATGATTTTCAGCAGCGTGTTCAGGTACCATTTGATCAAGTCAAAGATTGGCCTTAAGCCGAAACATTAGCCTGCCCTGAGTTCAGTGCAAGCTGCCATCTGGGTAAAGAAGTTGTGCCAGGTATGGCAGCACAGTGGCTCATTAATGGGCAAGCTGCCATTTAAAATACCTGCTAGCACTAATCATGAAGACTGCATGGGTCTTTGTCGACAAATGTTCATGCAGTGAAGAGGTTTATGTCCCTGATTGCTTGCTGTGGGGTTTTCATAAAAGAATGCTCATACAGGAATATCTGACAATCTTGTTTTGTGTTAAGGAACTGGAGCTGTAGCTTGATGATCTTCAGAGAATGAGGAGGTGATAGGTAGGAGCTACATGGAGGTAGTCACACCTGCGTTGCAGGAGGCTGGTAGCTGGGTGACTGTCAGGAGAGGGAAAGGGAATAGGCAGCCAGTGCAGAGTGCTGCTGTGGCTGTTCCCCTCAATAATAAGTATACCGCTTTGGTTACTATTAGGGGGACAACTTACCGGGGAAGCCATGGTGACGGGGTCTCTGGTACTGAGTCTGGCTCTGTGGTTCAGAAGGGAAGGGAGGGAGAAGTGGTGTGCAGTAGTGACAGGAGATTCCATAGTTAGAGGAGAAGACTGGAGATTCTGCAGATGTGAAAGAGACACCCAGATGGTATGTTGCCTCCCAGGTGCCAAGGTCAGGGACGTAATTGATCAGGTCAACAGCACTCTAAAGAGGGAGAGTGGGCAGCCGGAGATTCTGGTACTGACTGTAAAAGCTTTTATAGATATGTAAAAAGGAAAAGACTGGTAAAGACAAATGTAGGTCCCCTACAGACAGAAACAGTTGAATTAATTATGGGGAGCAAGGACATGGCAGACCAATTGAATAATTACTTTGGTTCTGTCTTCACTAAGGAGGACATAAATAATCTTCCAGAAATAGTAGGGGACAGAGGGTCCAGTGAGATGGAGGAACTGAGCGAAATACATGTTAGTAGGGAAGTGATGTTGGGTAAATTGAAGGGATTGAGGGCAGATAAATCCCCAGGGCCAGATGGTCTGCATCCCAGAGTGCTTAAGGAAGTAGCCCAAGAAATAGTGGATGCATTAGTGATAACTTTTCAAAACTCGTTAGATTCTGGACTAGTTCCTGAGGATTGGAGGGTGGCTAATGTAACCCCACTTTTTAAAAAAGGAGGGAGAGAGAAACTGGGGAATTATAGACCGGTTAGCCTAACGTCGGTGGTGGGGAAACTGCTGGAGTCAGTTATCAAAGATGTGATAACAGCACATTTGGAAAGCGGTGAAATCATCGGACAAAGTCAGCATGGATTTGTGAAAGGAAAATCATGACTGACGAATCTCATAGAATTTTTTGAGGATGTAACTAGTAGAGTGGATAGGGGAGAACCAGTGGATGTGGTATATTTGGATTTTCAAAAGGCTTTTGACAAGGTCCCACACAGGAGATTAGTGTGCAAACTTAAAGCACACGGTATTGGGGGTAAGGTATTGATGTGGATGGAGAATTGGTTAGCAGACAGGAAGCAAAGAGTGGGAATAAACGAGACCTTTTCAGAATGGCATGCGATGACTAGTGGGGTACCGCAAGGCTCAGTGCTAGGACCCCAGTTGTTTACAATATATATTAATGACTTGGATGAGGGAATTAAATGCAGCATCTCCAAGTTTGCGGATGACACGAAGCTGGGCGGCAGTGTTAGTTGTGAGGAGGATGCTAAGAGGATGCAGAGTGACTTGGATAGCTTGGGTGAGTGGGCAAATTCATGGCAGATGCAATTTAATGTGGATAAATGTGAAGTTATCCACTTTGGTGGCAAAAATAGGAAAACAGATTATTATCTGAATGGTGGCCGATTCGGAAAAGGGGAGGTGCAACGAGACCTGGGTGTCATTATACACCAGTCATTGAAAGTGGGCATGCAGGTACAGCAGGCGGTGAAAAAGTCGAATGGTATGCTGGGGCGGGGTTCTGAGTTGGATGATCAGCCATGATCATAATAAATGGCGGTGCAGGCTTGAAGGGCCGAATGGCCTACTCCTGCACCTATTTTCTATGTTTCTATGTTTCTATATTTGTACCAATGACATAGTTAGGAAGAGGGATGAGGTCCTAAGGAGAGTATATAGGGAGTTAGGTAGAAAGTTGGAAAGCAGGATATCCAGGGTAGTAATCTCTTGTTGCTTGTGCCAAGTGCCAGTGAGGTTCAGAATAGGACGATCAGGTAGATGAATGTATAGCTGAAGATTTGGCGCAGAGAACAGGGTTTCAATTTTCTGGATCATTAGGATCTCTTCTGGGGAAGGTACGACCCTGTACAAAAGGGACAGATTATATCTGAACTTGAAAGGAACCGGTATCCGATTCCTAACTGATAGGAAAGGATAGTGAGGGATAAAATTGGTCCCTTAGAGAATCAGAGTGGACAGCTATGTGCAGAGCCAAAAGAGATGAGGGCGATTTTGAATAATTTCTTCGGTATTTACTAAGGAGAAGGATATAGAATTGTGTAGCGAAAGTGAAACAAGTAGGGTAGTTATGGAAACTATGATGATTAAAGAAGAGGAAGTACTGGCGCTTTTAAAGAATATAAAAGTGGATAAGTCTCCAGGTCCTGACAGGATATTCCCTGGGACCTTGAGGGAAGTTAGTGTGGAAATAGCAGGGGCTCTGACAGAAATATTTCAAATGTCATTAGAAACGGGGATGGTGCCGGAGGATTGGCATATTGCTCATGTTGTCCCATTGTTTAAAAAGGGTTCTAAGAGTAAACCTAGCAATTATTGACCTGTGAATTTGACGTCAGTGGTGGGTAAATTAATGGAAAGTATTCGTAGAGATGGTATATATAATTATCTGGATAGACGGTGTCTGATTAGGAACAGTCAACATGGATTTGTGCGTGGAAAGTCATGTTTGACAAATCTTATTGAATTTTTTGAAGAGATCACTAGGAAAGTTGACGAGGGTAAAGCGGTGGATGTTGTCTATATGGATTTCAATAAGGCCTTTGATAAGGTTCCACATGGAAGGTTAGTTAGGAAGGTTCAATCGTTAGGTATTAATATTGAAGTAGTAAAATGGATTCAGCAGTGGCTGGATGGGAGATGCCAGAGAGTAGTGGTGGATAACTGTTTGTCAGGTTGGAGGCTGGTGACTAGTGGTGTACCTCAGGGATCTGTACTGGGTCCAATGTTGCTGGTCATATACATTAATGATCTGGATGATGGGGTGGTAAATTGGATTAGTAAGTATGCAGATGATACTAAGATAGGTGGCGTTGTGGATAATGAAGTAGGTTTTCAAAGCTTGCAGAGAGATTTGGGCCAGTTAGAAGAGTGGGCTGAAAGATGGCAGATGAAGTTTAATGCTGATAAGTGTGAGGTGCTACATTTTGGTTGGACTAATCAAAATAGGACATACATGGTAAATGGTAGGGCATTGAAGAATGCAGTAGAACAGAGTGATCAAGGAATAATGGTGCATAGTTCCCTGAAGGTGGAATCTCATGTGAATAGGGTGGTGAAGAAAGCTTTTGGTATGCTGGCCTTTATAAATCAGAACATTGAGTATAGGAGTTGGGATGTAATGTTAAAATTGTACAAAGCATTGGTAAGCGTTCGGCATAGACTAGAAGGGCCGAGATGGCCTGTTTCCGTGCTGTAATTGTTATATGATATTCTTGTGGGCAGCTTTGTTGGAGGGTGACGAATACAGAACTGAAGGAGTTACATTTGAATGCACACAGAATACAGAACAAGATGGATGATCTTGAGCACAGTCAGAGATTGACAAGTATGTCGTTGTTGACATCACTGAGTCATGGCTGAAAGAAGATCATAGTTGGGAGCATGACGTGCAAGGATACACATTGTATTGAAAAGATAGGCAAAGGGGATGGGATGGCACTGTTGGTAAAAAATGAAATCAAATCCTTAGAAAGAAGCGACATATTATTGGAATATGTAGGATCCTTGTGACTAGAGTTAAGAAACTGCAAGGGCAAAAAGGCCCTCCTGGTAGTTATATACAAATCTTCAATCAGTTACTTGGATGTGGGATATATCTTACAACGGGAGATAGAAAAGATATGTAAAAATGGCAATGTTGCGATAACCATGAGGGATTTGAATTTATAGGTAGATTGGGAAAATTAGGTTGGTGCTGCATCCCAGAAGATGGGAATTTGTAAAATTCTTATAAGATGACTTTCTAGAGCAGGTTGTGGTCGAGCTTGCTAGGGGAAAGACAATTCATGATTGGGTATTGTGTAATGAAAATGCAGTTTGAGAGGGAGAAGATAAAGTCAGATGGATCAGTAATGCAGTGGAGTAAAGAGAATTACAGAGAACGAGAGAGAAGCTGGCTCATGTTGATTGGAAGGAGTCTCTATCAAGGATGACAGCAGAACAGCAATGGCTGGAGTTTCTGGGAGTGATTTGGAAGGTGCAGTATAGATACATCCCAAAGATGAAGAAGTAGCAACTGTGGCTGATGGGAGAAGTCAAAGGCAGGATAGAAGGAAAAGAGAGGGTGTATAATATATCAAAATTAGTGGGCAGTTAGAGGATTGTGAAGCTTTTAAAGGCAACTAAAGAAGGCAATTTAAAAAAAGAAGCCATAAGTAGAGAGAAGATGGGTTATGAATGTCAGCTGGCCAATAATATAATAGAGGATACAAAAAGTTTTTCAGATGTAGAGAGTAAAAGAGAGACAAAAGTTGATATTGGACTACTGGAAAATGGCACTGGAGAGATATTAATGGGAACAAAGAAATGGCAGATGAACTTAGTAAGTATTTTGCATCAGTCTTCACTGGAGAAAGCACTAACATATGCCAGAAATTCAAAAAGTGTCAGGGAGTAGAAGTGAGTGCAGTTGATATTGCTAAGGAGAAGTTGCTTGGAGAGCTGGAAGGTCTAATGGTAGATTAGATGCTTGGTCCAGATGGACCACATTCCAGGGTTCTGAAGGGGATAACTGAAGGGATAGCCAAGGCATTAACAATGATCTTTCAATAACCACTAGATTCTGGAATAGTTCCTGAAAGACTGGAAAATTGCATATGTCACTCCACTCCTTAAGAAGGGAGGAAGGCAGAAGAAAGGAAATTGTATGCTAGTTAGCCTAACTTCAGTATTTGGGAAGACGTTTGGGTCCAATATTATGACTGAGGTTTCAGGGTTACTTGGAGGCATGTGATAAAATATGCTAAATGGGGAAATTTTGGCTGACAAGTCTGTTGGATTTTTTTGCGGAAATAATAGGCAGGATAGACAAAGGAGAGTCAGTGGAAGTTGTTCCCTTGTATTTTTAGATGGCCTTTGACAAGGTGCCACACAGGCTGCTTAACAAGTAAGAGCCCATGGAAAGATATTAGCATGAATAGAAGATTAGCTGACTGGCAGGAGGCAAACAGTGGAAGATAAAGAGGAGCATTTTCTAGTTGGCTGCTATTGCTAGTGGTGTTCTGCAGGGATTGGTCTTGGGACTGCTTTTCACATTCTATGTCAATGATTTGGATGATGAAATTGGTGATTTTGTAGCCAAGTCTGTGGACAATATGAAGATAGTTGAGGTGTAGGTGGTGTTGAGGAAGCATGAAGTCTGCAGAAGGACTGAGACAGATTGTGAGAACGTGCAGGAAGGTGGCAGATGGAATATAATGTACGGAAATGTACGGTCATACACTTTGGTAGAAGGAATAAAGGCATAGACTATTTTCTAAACAAAGAGAAAATTCAAAAATCAGAGATACAAAGGGACTTGAGAGCCCTTGCGCAGGAATACCTAAAAGTTAACTTGCAGAGTGAGTTTACAGTAAGAAAGGCAAATGTAATATTAGATTAGATTATGAGGACACGCAGTCCTCATTTATTGTAATTTAGTAATGCATGCATTAAGAAATGATACAATATTCCTCTGGTGTGATATCACAGAAACACAGGACAGACCAAGACTGAAGAACTAACAAAAAACCACATAATTATAACATATAGTTACAACAGTGCAACAATACCATAACTTGATGAAGAACAGGCCATGGTCACAGTAAAAAAGCTCAAAGTCTCTCGAAAGTCCCACATCTCATGCAGACGGGAGAAGGAAGAAAACTCTCCCTGCCATGCCCGACCACAGTCCGACACTGAGTCGTCCGAAAACTTCGAGCGATCACAGAGAAAACCATCTCTGCCGAATGCTTCGACCCTAGCCTCGGTGGCCAGCAGCTGGCAATGCCAGGGATTTTTAGGCCTTCCCTCTGGAGATTCTCGATCACACAGTAGAAGCAGCAGTGAACCGGGCACTTCAGAAGTTTTCTCCAGATGTTTCTCTGCTTCTCACGTCTGTCTCCATCAAATCAGAATTGTGCATGGCATCCTACTTACAAATACGATATCATTTCACTGGAGAGCTGCGCGCGCTGCGTCGCGCCGCGCCGCCATCTCCTCCTCCCACTGATAATAGCATTTCTTTCAAGAGGACTAGACTAGAGTTTAATATTTGAGGAGTGTTTGATGGCTCTGGGCCTATACTCTCTGGAGTTTAGCAGAATGAAGGGTATCTTTTTGTAATCTGTCGAATATTGAAAGGTTGGAGAACACGTTTCTTATAGCAGTCGAATCTAGAATCAGATGGTACATTCTCAGAATAGAGGGATGTGTATTTATAACAGAGATGAAGAGGAATTTTTTAGGCAGAGGGTAATAAACCCGTGGAATTCATTGCCACAGCAGCTGTGGAGTCTCAAGTCAAAAGTTCGAAGGTTCATTTTTTTGTCGAAGTATGCATGTATGACACAACCCTGATATTTGTCTTCTCCAGATAGTCATGAAATACAGAAAAACACTGGGAGTTGATGAAAGAAAAGTTATTGGGTATATTTAAAGCAGAGGTTCATAGGTTCTTGCTTAGTCCAAATGCCTAAGTTTATGAGGAGAAGGCAGGAGAATAGGTTTGAGATGAATAATAAATCAGTCATGATGGAAGGGCTGAGTGGCCTAACTCTGCTCCTATGTCTTAAGGTAAAGTACTCCAGCATACATTTCGTTCTGGGAATTGATTCTGAACCAGGTCTGCACTAATAGGTCTTCATTGCCTGTAAGACTTCCATGTGAAATGGTTTAATGTGTTTTCTATTTAGTTCCTAATGATGGAATTTTTTTTGTGACAATTAATGTAAGTCTGTTTTTAATGAGGCAAGCCAAACATGTGGCTGGTCTGCTGCTTAGAGTGCACTCCATGTCAGATGTTCCCTCTTCAAGTCCACTCTGGAGACGAAGATGTTGCTGGGATTTGGGGGCCTGAATTAGAGGGAGAGTTTGAATAGGTTAGGACTTCATTGCCTGGAATGCAGAGGAATGAGAGGAGAACTCAACAGAGGTATACAAAATTATGAGAGATATGGATAGCATAAATACATGCAAGCTTTCTTCCCTCAGGTTGGGTGAGATGAGAACTAGAGGTCATAGGTTTAAGGTGAAATATTTCAGGGCAATCTGAGGGGAATCTTCTTCACTGCGAGTGTGATGCAGGCGTGGAATGAAGTGGTAGATGTGGGTTAAACTGGAACATTTAAGAGAAGCTTGGATAGATACATGGACGAGAGGGACATGGAGGGCTATAATCTGGGTGCAAGTAGAGGGGACTAGGCAGAAGAGCAGGCTGGCACAGGCTGTGTGGGCCCAAGGCCTTTTCCTGTGCTGTAATTCTCTGTGACTTAATCCCAAAAAATCGCAAGTCTCGCAAGTTCAGCGTCAAGGAGTGTCAGACGGTTGAATGGTATATTCTGAAGTCAACGATTCTATAGAATGATTGACATGGCTATGCTTTGGTTCTCAAGCAATGCCAAAGAACAAATATGTAGTTATTATCAGGTTGCTTTCAGTAGGATCGATGAACCAGCTGCTGGAGAAACTCAGTTGGTCAGCCAGCACCTGTGATGGAGATAGGAATTGTTGACATCATCATTCCAACATCTGTAGTCTCTTTCAGTGGGAACTGCCTGTACACATTTGCTGCACGTGTTTCATATATTATAATCATTTCAATTTGAAATATCCAATTTGTGAATATATTTCATCTATTTTGGAAGTACTATGGTGTATGGTAAAAGATGCTAAATACTTCCACATGTAAGATTGTGCCTTAGTTATATTGATGGGGCTGACCTTGAAGTTCATAAAGTTGTTGCTGTTTGACCAGAACTGAAAAAAAGATTCTCAATCAAGAGCACCACCTTGCCAAACCCATCGCACCTGTGACTGGAAATTTGTATTTTATATGCAATAATGTCGTATATTGGCACATTGGTGGCAGTGTAAGAGGCTGCACTTAATTGTGTGATCTGTAGAGGACCTTGCAAACCATGAAATGGTCTCCCATTAACTGAAAAACGGCTTTGATGTGCTCCATGACGTCCTTTAAAAGTTAGCAGGATTCACTTGCTAGATCAAGAATGCCATTACCTGGAATAATATTCATATAAATGCCTGCAAAAAATTAATCTTAAGGTAGTAAATGGTGACATACACTCAGTGGCCACTTTATTAGGTACATCTTTATACCTGCTCGTTAATGGAAATCTTTAATCAGCTAATCATTTGGAGGCAACTCAATGCATAAAAGCATGGTCAAGAGGTTCAGTTGTTGTTCAGACCAAATATCGGAATAGAGAAGAAATGTGATCTAAGTAAGTTTGACCGTGGAATGATTGTTGGTACCAGATGGGGTTGTTTGAGGATCTCAGAAGCTGTTGATCTCCTGGGATTTTCACGTACAGTGGTCCCTAGAGCTTACAGAGAATGGTGCAAGAAACAAAAATAAAGCATCCAGGGAGCAGCAGTTCTGTGGGCAAAAATGCTTTGCTTATGGGAGAGGTCAGAGGAGAATGCCGGACTATTCCACGCTGACAGTAACTCAAATAACCATGTGTTAGAACCTTGCTGTATGGAAGAGCATCTCTGAATGCACAACACATTGAACCCAATCTTCCCCCTGAGGTGTGCACGTGCACACATCATTTGCTACTAGCACACAAAGGAATTTAAACTGCTCACAACAGGTTTGTCAACCTCTACCTCATTGGCATGTTAAGTATATTTCACGATCGTACACAATCACATTTCCTTTTCCGGTTTCTGATGTGGACGGTGCTAACAACATGGAGTTTGTGATGATTTGTCTGCAAATTTTAGAACTGGCTTATTTATATTGTTCTTATTAAGGAAATTATTCAGTGTGCACATGTTGTTGTCCTGGGCAAAAGTTGCACAGCAGAAGATTTTTGCGCACACTGGTCATTACAAGTTAGAGGCAACATTGATTGAACCTTGAAGTGGATGGGCTACAGAAGCTGAAGACCATGATCATACACTTAGTGGCCACTTTATTAGGTACAGGAGGTCCCAATAATGTGGTCACTGAGTGTATACTTAGTCTGATAATAAATTGACTTTGACTTTGACCACTGGCTACAAACTTGCAGGCAGGAAAACACCCCTCTGTTATAGCACTCTGCTTCCTATCACGGTTTACCTCATTACCCTTAAATCTGCTGAACTTTGGCTCTGCCCTGTTCTTTCCAGGTACATTACTTTTAAAAGTAGATGATGAATGAGGAAGAATCTTTTGCAGAAAACCCTGGCCCACAGCACTTGCAAGACAAGAGCTATCATGAAAAATTGGTAGTTTGGTAATTGGATAAAATATGTACAAAACAGTCTGAATTTACACAATTAGTCCCATCTGCTCATTCCAAATGGAGATGTATTTAAAGCCTTCTGCTTCCTGAAAATAAATATGCAATTTCATCGATGTCACTCCACATGTTGTATATGACTGGAGGATAGGTCTGGGGCACATGATCATCAATTCTTCTGAAGTAGTACCAATCCATTTTGGCTGTGTGTGTAATCCTTTAGCCACACTTCCCAGCTGCTCAAACTGATACAGGGTTTGGGCCTACTCTACTATGTTGCCAAGCCGACAGTAATGAGAGATAGCTTTAGTGCTCAATTAGCATATGTATCGTTAATGAAAAAGAAACTCTGGTTCCAAGAAATCTGTCTAGAATTATTACTGTAACTGCTCAATTATGATCCCAGCTAATTTGCCAAATAAGAAAGCTATCGATTATTTTTCATGTGACTGTTTAATTGAACAGATACTGAATCTGTGCTTATAATTGCCACAGCTCTATTAGTGGGCAATTTTAGACAGCAAGATTTCAGGGGTTCAGACAGTTCTATAAATCTACCTCTAAACTCGGAGAGGAGATTATGTCCAAAGTCATTACATTCTGCCTCTCTTTAATTGGGACTTTATTGCAAGAAGATCATGTTATAAATAAACACTGCAAATTGAAACAAAAAAATCCCAGCCAGGAATTATAGCCAAGCAATAAAATTTGTAATTGTATTATTGTATGAAATAGATGAACCACTAATGCTCGGTTTGATAAAGGGAGTAAGCTATTCAGACCCTGAAGCTTTTTGTGTTATTCAGTTAGGTCACACGTTAACCAGTACCTTAATTTTATTCTGTATTCTGACAAAATCTCCTCAATCTCAAGTTTCAATCGATCCCTGCTATCAACAACCCTGTAGCCTGTTGCATGTGGGTACAGTAGCATACAGTGGGTTCAGAAATCAGAATCAGGTTTATTATCAATAATATATACGTATTTATTTATTGAGATAGGTTGTAGAATAGGCCCTTCCTAGTCTAATCACAGGACAATTGACAATGACAAATTAACAGACTTCGGACTGTGGAAGGAGACCAGAGCACCTGGAGGAAACCCACAGAGTTATGAGGAGAATGTACAAACTCCTTACAGGCAGTGGTGAGAATTGAACCTGGGTCGCTGGTACTGTAAAGCACTATGCTAACCACTGTGCTACCGCGCTAACCCCGTGCTAGGGGCCATCAGTTTATGGTGAATTTTAGGGGAGATGTCAGAGTTAGGAACTTAACACGGTGAACAGTGGGTGCATCGAGTACATTGCCGAGGGTGGTGGCAGAGGCTGATAGGATTGGGATGTTCAGGAGGTTTTTAGATTGGCATGTGAGTGTAGGAAAACCAGCGCTTTATGGACGCGTGTAGGAGGGAAGGGTTAGATTGATTGTGGAGTAGGTTTATGAATGTTAGCAACATCGTTGTGGGCCGAAGAGCCTGTAATGTCCAATGTTCATATTAATACTTATTTCGCAATGGCCAAAATAGCTGTAATTTTTGCTTAGCCCTTAACATACAGTTCATATTCTATACCTTCACAGTACAGTCTGGGTTAATTTTGACCCGGCCCAAGAATCCCCTCATGACAAGTGTCTATACCAAATTTTGAACCACAGATCTATTTAGAATATATAAGTAGCCTATCTGACATTAATAAATGGGTGATTAATCCTTAATTAATGTTTCAGAGATGTGAAATCCATTTCAATACATACAGGTCAAATTTGACCCAGAACAGCCTCAATGTACAAAAATTTGTAGCACCTGTACAAAAGTATAAAATTTTTTAATATTTACATTTTTGCACATTTTGGGTCTCTTTAGGAAAAGTCATCAAATTTTAGCTTTAAAAAATGACATTTAGGGTGTTTTTACTGCTGTCAAATGTCAAAACGGGTCAAATTTGACCCGAACAGTATGTGAGGGTTAAGTCACTTCTGGTAGGTTAACTGCTGATAAAGTGCCAACATTTCAAGGAGGCTGCTATATGCATGAATAAATGCTTCTTCACTTCATAGCAACAACTTGCACAGATTTTTTTCACAGGCAGGCTATGATCTCCCACCTTGGGATCGTGTGTACAATGTGCCAGTAATTCCTGCCCTCTTCCCTTCCCAGCGGTTTGGGCTATATCAAATTGAACTGGTGCCGTTTTCCATCTCAAGGGATGCTGGGATAGCCGGTCCTTCGTTATGCTCGTGTTTCAACCCACAGTTGGGAGGGATACGGTGGTGGTGGGGAGAATATCTTGCGCCTATGAGGGTCTGTACAGGCATGGAATAAAAAATTATAGAGTAGAAATGGTGGAGATGAATAACATTATGGCTAATTGACTGTCCTTTGTGGCCAATGTGCCTGACATAGCTTGTTTCTTTTCTTTCTATTTGTGATCTTAGCCTCAAATTCATGGCTTATAACTGACAGCGTCACTGCTGGGATTGGTGTTGGTGTTGACAGCTCTGTAGATAAAGCTTCCAGTACCTCTCTGCAGAATTCCCTCAATATATATCCAAGCTACTCTTTGAATTCTGTAAGAAATCTCTTCCTGTATTGTGGCCTTTGATGACTGGAAAACCATAGTGCAGCATTCTCATTGAGAATGACCTTTTTGTTCTGAGAATGCTTGTCCTAGAAAGCCTCTTGTATTTGCAACAATTTTTATCCCAATATGTGTTTATTTGGGGGGGGGCAAAATTCTGTTCTTGGTCCAATCTCTTCAGCAAACATCTAAAAATGTGATAACTGCTGTAAGTCATTGGCACCTCTCTTGGCCCCTGCGCTGTTTATAAATGTTAAAGCTACCCAGAGTAACACACACAAAATGCTAGAAGAGCTCAGCTGGTCTGGCTGCAATTATAGAGGGGGAAAAGACAGTTGATGTTTCGGGCCGGACTGGAAAAGAAGGGGGATGAAGCTAGAAGAGGAAGATGAGTGGAGTGGGAGTACGAGCTGGCAGGTGATAGGTGAAACCAGGGTGAGGGGAAAGGTACAGTAGGTGGATGGGGGAGTGGACATGAAGTGAGAAGCTGAGAGGTGATAGGTGGAATAGGGCTGAAAAAGAAGGAATCTGACAGGAGAGGATAGTAGTCCATGGAAGAAAGGGAAGGAGGAGAAGCACCAGAGGGAAGTGATGGACAGGTGAGGAGAAGAAAGAGAGTAAGAGGAGAGCCAGAATAGGGAATTATAAAAGAGAAAGAGGAGGGGAGAGAAATACGGAATGAGCGGAGTATTCCCCAAGGAACAAAAAGGACCCATAAATTCTTCTGAAGAACACGACCCACAGTTTATGAGGGCCGTGGAGACCTTTCTCAGCATCAGCCAGGAACCTTTAACTGGTGGTAACCATGTGCTTATTCTGTATGGAGTAACACAGTGTGAAGTAATGCACCAAGTGCTGAAGGAACTCAGCAGATCAGGCCACGTCATTTCAGTTGACATTTCAGGTCAAGACCCTTCATTTGGACTGACAGATAGAGGGAAGGTAGTCAACAGGGAACAGTGGATGGAGCAAGAGTTTTGCAGAGAACAGCTGAATCCAGGTGAGGGAAGTGATGGACAGATAGGGAGAGGAAAGAATGGGACTGGAGTCAGAAGCTGGGAGGGGATAGGTAGAAATGACAAAGGGCTGAAGAATATGGTATTTGATTGGAGAGGATGGTGAACCATGCAATCAAGGGAGTGAGGCTGGAGGGGGAACCTCTCTGAATGTTCTTTAGTTGATCTGAAAAATCAGCTGTCTGTTTTCCTCCATAGAAACTGACTGAGCTGCTGAGTGCCTCCAGCATTTTGTGTGTTGTTCCAGATTCCAGTGTCTGCAGTCTCTTCTGACTCAATATTGGCACTTTGGGGAAGTCGGCAATGCAGCTGACCCCCATAGCCACTCTGCCTTCTCCTGTGGGCTGAAGAAAAAATTAATGTCAGCCCTCCCCCTGCACAGAATTTGGGTGCAGCAGAGAGCAGCCAAACTGAGATGTGGCCGAGGTCAGCCACAGCAGCCTCGAACGAGCCTAGGAAGCTGAGACCGTACGTGAGGCTGATCTCGAAGGACAAAGCCATCATGGAACACGTGAGGCTGTATTTGTGTTCGCAAGAGGCCACAGATCTCGGTGAAGACGAGGAATACAGCTAAGCATCAGCCCTTAAAATAGCACAGTTTCAGGCAAAACTGGAGAGTTGAACCTATTGCTCTGTGGGGAATTAAGGACTGTCGCTTTTCCTGCAGTGAGGTAGTAAATCACATTAAAGATGAATTTTAAAGAAATGAAGATTAAAGATTAGTTTTATTTGTTACACGTATATCAAAACATCGAAATGTATGAAAACTCTGCTGGACATTGACTAGTGTTGCCACACTACCAGTGCGAACATAGCACGCTCAGAACTCACCGCCCTGACAATATGTATTTTTAGAATAGGTGAGGTGACCCACGTAGTTACGAAGAGATCTTACACAAATTCAGCGGCAGGAATCAAACCCTGATCGGTGATTGCTGGTGCTGTAAACACAATTGTGCTAAGTGCTCCACAACCATGCCATCTTGCGTGATGAATTTCGCATGTTGCACTGCTGTTGACATTATTTGGGGAAACGTTATGCTGTGTAAAAGGGGCTGGGGCAAACAAACATCCCACAAAGGTCAGAGGTCAAGTTTCCCAGTGGTCGAATAGGTGAGGTTCCATCCTGGAACAGGCCAAGTGAAATTTCAACTGCACTGCACGGGTTTTGTTCAGGATATGTAAACATTAGGCCATGTAGTTCTGTAGAAGTTTCACAACCCAGGAAATGCTCAATTGCTCCATAGCTGATGAATTACTTAGTATGTCTTCTCACTGCTGTAACGCAGGAAAGGTATTAACTAATTTGTACACTGTGGGAAAGCACAAGCACCAATCTGACAGAGCAGATGGAGAAATTCATCCTGGGCTGCTGATGTCAAGTGGAATATATTTTGAAAGGGAAATACAATGCAGAGTCTTTACCAAGTAGCACACTTATTGCTCCAGACCAGAGATAGATTTCTAGGCAACTCCTGATGAAGGGACTCAGCCTGAAACGCCGACTATTTTCTCTTTTCTATAGATCCTGCCTGACTTGCTGAGTTCCTCAGTATTGTGTGTGTGTTGCTTTGGATTTCCAGCATCTGCAGATTTTCTTGTGTTTCTGTTTTAGTGATGTTGACTGAGATTATTGGAGAGAGCTATTCTCTTTCTCTTCAGGGCAGCGGGCACAGTGAAAGGGTAGGTGGATGGAGACTCATTTTAAAAATCTTATCTGAAGGTAAGACTGAAGTTGTAGGATATCCAGGCCACAAGCTGTGCCTTTTCATATCTTCAACAACTTTACACACTGAACTACTTTGAAGTGCATTTGTTATTTCACAACAGGAAGCCCTCATAAAGATCAGCAGGAATGACAAACTCATTTATTGGTCGGATTTATTGAGAGATAATTATTAGCCAGAATGCCTGAGGAGCTGCTGCTACTTTCTCGAGAGGTTTTAAAAATTTGCTTGAATAAGCAACTAGCTTCATGCCTCATCCTAAGAATGGCACTTCTGGCAAAACAACATGCCCCCAACACCACAGTGAAATGTCAGCCTAGATTGTGTCCAATTCCTGGAGTCAGTCTAGCCCTGCAAGATAACTTAGAGGCAGAAGTGCTACCAGCTGAGCATTGGCTCTCTCCTTCAGCGTGACACTGTGAATAAAATGAGGTTTTGGCTTTTCTCTTCCTCACATGAATCCTTTAAACCTCTTGGCTAAAACTCAGTTTCACAGCAGTCGATGCAAATAAAAAATATTTTTTTCATTATCAATGAACAAGGTTGCAGGCTAGTAACTTTTGGAAATAGGCTGTGTCTCAGTATATGATTGGATTGTAGGTAATTAACAGGGAAAGTTGACCACTCCTCTGGGCTTTCTATATCAGCTCCTAGCCCATAGACACTTTTGAAGCCCACTTTACAGCTGAGGTCTAAGGTTGTACCTTGGACATCATGGAGGCGGTGGGGGGGAGGTGGAGTTCAAGAAAATATATCAAGGCAGTGATAGAACAGTTTTACTCAACAACCATCAGGCTCCTGAACCAGGATGAATAACTTCACTCACCTAAACTCTGAACTGATTTCCCAGCAGGCAGACTCACTTTCAGAGCTCTACAATTCATGTTCTTTGTATTATTTATTTATTTGCACAATTTGTCTTTCTTGGCACATTGGCTAGCTGTCTATCTTTGTTTCTGTATAGTCTTTCATAAATTCTATTCAATTTCTTTATTTCCCTTAAATGCCTGCAAGAAAATGAATCTCAAGCAAGTATTTGGTGACTTATACAGTACTTTGCAGAAGTCTTAGGTACCCTGACTTTATATATGAAGGGTGGAACACTGGGGGGGGGGGAGATGGTGGATTGGGACATGTGGTAGATAAGGAGTGCCAGGATCAGATTGTGGGTGCAGACACACCCAGCCGTGAGACACCAGGCAAGGTCATTTGATTCCAAACAATTGATTTATTGATTATTATAGAGCGTCTCCCTGGTGCTTCCCATTCCCTTCCCTCTTCCTTCCTCTTTTCCCAATCGTGATTCCCCGCTCCTTGCCCCTTTACACTCTCAGTCCACAAAAGCGACACATAACAGAGTTAGGTTTATCATCACTGACATGTGTCATGAAACTTGTTTATTTTTGCAGAAGCAGTACAGTGCAATACATAAAATTACTACAGTACTGTGCAAAAGCCTTAGGCACACTAGCACCCCAGATGCATAAAGACTTTTTCCACATAACTAAGTTGCCTTTGACATTGAGAAATTTGAAATGGGGGATCAAAATTTGGTACGTTCTCCCTTAACCGCATGGGTTTTTTCCAGGTGCTCTAGTTTCCTCCCAACGTCCAAAGATGTACCTGTTGGTGGGTTAATTGGTCATTATAAATTGTCCGGTGATTAGACTAGCATTAAATTGGGGGTTGCTGGGCAATGCGTCTTGAAGGGCTGGAAGGCAATATTCATTCTAATGTGTAATGACCGATTTGTGCAAAAATCATATGCTGTGCAATTTTTTTGCCCAGTGATTACATGTGCGCACTGAATAATTTCTTCAATAAAAGCAGTATCAATAATCCAGTTTGAAAATGTGCAAACAAATCATCACAAACTCCATGTTGTCACCACCATCTGCATCAGAAACCAGGAAAGTAAATGTGATTGTGTACACAATCGTGGAATATACTGAACATTCCAATGAGGTGGAGGGTGACAACCTTTTGTATGAAGTTTAAATTCCTTTGTGTGTTGGCGCATGGCCAAGTGGTTAAGGTGTCAGTCTAGTGATCTGAAAGTCACTAGTTCGAGACTCAGCTGAGGCAGCGTGTTGTGTCCTTGAGCAAGGCACTTAGCCACACATTGCTCTGTGACGACACCGGTGCCAAGCTATATTGGCCCTAATGCTCTTCCCTTGGACAACATCGGTAGCGTGGAGAGGGGAGACTTGCAGCATGGGCTTCCATACAACCTTGTCCAGGCCTGCACCCTGGAAATCTTCCAAGGCACAAATCCATGGTCTCATGAGACTAACGGATGCCTATCAAAATTCCTTTGTGCACTAGTAGCAAAAGATGTGTGCACGCGCACACCTTAGAGGGAACATTGCTGGAAGGAGCTATTCCATGCTCTACCTTAATGCTCTGCTACATGACAAAGAAGGTTCTCTGGGTTGGTATTTCCTTGAATAGGAGATAAGTAAACTATACTCAACAAAGGACTTAGAAAAGGTGCGACAATGGCCCAAAAAATTTGTGCATTAGGCATTACATAGTTGGAAACCTGCTCTTTATCAGTACATATATTTGTTTGGTACAGTCAGCAAGTTAGTGGCTGATGTATTTAGCACTTGTAGGTGAAACATTTCACTCCAAGCATTTATGTAAACACTCTAACACTGTTCTGTTGCTGTGAATCATTTGAGAATTAAAAAAACACTTAGTTTTACAAACTCCCCTATAAATATTCAACCTGCAGTACAAATCTGCAGCAATTTTTGGGAATAACAAAGGCTTTGGAACAGTTATAGTATTTTATTAATCCAGATGAATGGTCTTGACCCGAAACATCGACTGCCCATTTTCCTTCACAGAAACAGCCAGACCCATAGAGTTCCACCAGTATTTTGATCTTTGCTCCATATTCCTACATCATCTGTCCCTTGTACCTCCATTTCTTTTAAATTACAGCTGCCTTAGTTAAAATCAGCATCAGAGTCAATACTAGAGATTGAACGGTGAGCAGAAAGGTCTGTAATGTTACACCTTGATCTTTGACCAGACCACGTGCCACATGCCGAAACCGATAGTGTAGACTCATTGACTTGTTCCTCAGCATTTTAGTAAATAATTTAAAAAAAGGAAATGGTTTCATTTATACAGCAGCATTTTTGTCCCTTTCTCAGGTGTGTAACCCATGTGGAAAACTGGTGCTGGTCCATGTAGGGAGATGTTCGGTCAAATAGCCGAAAGCTTGAGAAAAAGAAATAATTCTTGAAGAGAATCTGGAAGCAAAAAGGATTAGAGAAGAAATTATAGATGCATAAAGTCTGGTTAAAGGATTTACTTTTAAGAAACATTTTAAAGAAGGACAGACAGATGGAAAGGATTAGAGTAGAAATGGCAGAGTTTAGGATTATGGCAGTTGAAAGCACAGTCACCGTCCCCTCACTCCCCCCCCCCCACCCCCACCCCCAAGATGGAGCAACTAAGTATGACAAAGAATAAATTTATGTCTTGGAGCTTAGAAACTGAGTGTTGCATTGCAACATTACAAGTGTGACTGCGTTTCAAATGTAATTCACTGGGTGTAATAATTGGGAGGATGTTCTGAGATCATAAAGTATGGCTGACTGCCTGGTTTTCCTATTTGGTTAGGTGACTTCTGGCCAGTAGTCTGAAAGCTGTAATTGGTTTACTCGCACAATTGTAACCATTGTTGACCCATGTCCGGCTTATCAATGATTCAAATCCCCACCTTTACTCTTGTTGGTTGGTTGGCTGGGGGAAAAATGAGGCTTGCTTTGCTGTTGCTGCTTTGTTGCTTGGTATATGTTCTGTTTTGTTGTGTTCTGTGTTCTTCCCTCAGCACTTCTTTAGGTGAGCTGGTTGTTGATGCAAACAGATGCATTTCATGTATGTTTCATTTCATATGTTTTGATGCACGAGATTAATATAATTCTCCAAGTCTGAAATCTGTTACCTTTGTGCTTTACCATTCCTGCCTGGTGTCATTCATCCTATTTTTTGAAGTCATCCAAAATTTTTCTATCCATGTCTGAACCAGCACCACTTGCCACTTGCCTATCACCATCACCACCCTCCCCCCCATGCTCGCTGATCGACTCTAATGACTTACGAAGCAAAGCCTAATATCAAACTTTCGTTCTTATTCCTCTGTGGTCTCCCAACTCCTTTATCTGTAGTCTCCTCCAATTCTTAAACACAAGAACCGAAGAAAATATTATTGTAGAACATTGGAGGTCTTACCAAGAGCCTGAGCCCTGGGATTCTATCTCCAAACCTTAGTGTTTCTGTCTTTAAAACACACCTTAAAATATGCCACTTCAATTAAGAAATGATAAAAATGTAAAGATTAGCTTTATTTGTCACATAGAAAGAAATATTGTGCTGGGCAGCCCATAAATGTCACCGCACTTTCAACACCAACAAAGCATGCCTGCAACTTACTAATCTTAACTATATGCCTTTGGAATGTGGGAGGAAACTGGAGCACCCAGAAGAAAACTACATAGTCACTGGGAGAACATACAAACTCCTTACAGACAGTGGTCGGAACTGAACCCTGATCTTCCAGATGACAGCTCTAAAATATTACACTAACTGTATCTAATAACTATAGTATCGCCCCAATCATCAAACATAATTCCTCCTTATATGAATCAATGCCAATTTTTAAAAATTTCACTCCTGAGAAGAGATCTGGGACCTTCTTGAAACACTAAATATGCCACATAAATGGTTGTTGTTGAACTTTACATCCCATCTGACTGGGGCCAGCATTGCCCCAGAGCATTATGGGTGCATATACCACACAAATGGTGGAATTGCTAGAACCCTTTTTAGAATGTACTTCTGTTAAATACTTTTTTCAAAACTCACTTAAAATCTAAGATGGCTTATGAAATACCTTGATTTTTTTTTCTTCTTTCCCCCATTTGCCATGGACAACACATTGAAAAGCATTAATTTAAATACTAATTTCAGTGAGTTATAGTCAGCAGCTTATTGATCTTGCTTGCTAAAAGCAGACCACGGCACAAAGATGTCAAGCCTGTTATCGATCTGGAGCAGATGGCAGCCACAAGGGTCTTACAGGCCAAAGTCAATTTCCTTCTAAAATTTTTTGTTCTCACCAGCCTAACCTGTCAGTCAAACTCAAATATGCTAAGCCTATTCCAGCCTGACGATCTGGAGTTTCTGCTGTATCTTGCAGCTGAATAATAAGCTTTCCTTCACACGCATTCATTAACAACCTCAGTACCTTGTTGTTTCTCCAAGTCACAATAGGTCAACATTGACAGGAGGTGCACTGAATCTCGTTACGCCACAGTAAAGTTGCTACCTTTCTCTGTTGCTGGAGCAACCTAATGTTGCCTTTATGATCAATAGAAAATATGCGCAGTCCCCGGCTATCTCCTGTGTGTGCGGCATCCACGTTGAACAAAAAGACTCAGATGTGTTCAAGAAGCCCTGAAGCCAACAACTCTGCAGGTGAAGCCGAGGAAAGATCTGCCTTAATATGTGAAAACCCAGTGTTGTACTTAAATGATTATAGCACTACCAATTTATCTAACAATAACTTCTATTTACTTTGTAACTTGAGTTGGAAACTGGCTCAAGATGTTTTATAGATAAAGTGATGGAAACTTCCAGCCAGTTTTCTTAATATTTTTCTCCATTGTACAGTAAAATGATCCGAATCACTTTGAAAGATTCCATTACACTATCCTGAATTATATCCTTGTGATAATTTTCTTTCTTTTTCTTCCATCACGGAGAATTACATAGAGGATGGAGGACAGCAATGGGCTATTTGACCCACTTATGCCATGCTAATTTTATTCTGTCAGATCACTTCCACATTTAGAATCATTTTTCTTGCATGTCATCTTCCACTGTGTTCTTAAAAATATTTAAGCTTTTGTTCCAATAGTTGCAATTTCCATGTTCTAACCACTTCAAGGAAAGAACATTATTAACTTGTCTTGTGTATATGACCTTTAGTTTTAGTTAGAGGGGGTACAAATAGATGGGACTAGATCAGATAAGCACATCACAGGAACCAATTTCCCCTCCATGTCTATACTTTTCTCAGCCTGAGTAAAGCAGCCAGCATAATCAAAGACCCCACCCTCCCCAGACATTCTCTATTCTACCCTCGCCCATCAGGCAGAAGATTTAAAAGCCTGAAAGCATGTACCCCAAGCTCAAGGACACCTATCCCACTGTTATCAGATTCTTGAATGGATCTTTCATATAGTAAGATGGAGTTTTGGCCTCACAATCTACTTCATTACGATTTTGCGCCTTATCCGTCTGTCTCATTGTGTATATTACCTTATTCCTGTCTGTTCTTACTGGTCAGGAAATCTACCTTCCTTGCAATTCACCGACTTTGAATCCCTTGGCATGATACCGGTTCCCCTTTTATTAAGGTACAACCTGTCCCTCTTATACAGGTCACTCCTGCCCCAGAAGAGGCCCCAGTCATCCAAGAACATGAAACCCTGCCCCTCGCACCACTGCTTTTTCTAATGGGGAAGGAGAATGCTAAAAAGACAGAAATATTTATTAATATTTATTTGGAGACACTGCACAGAATAGCTACTTCTGGCCCTTCGAGGCACACTGCCCAGCAACCCCGACAACCCTGATATAACCCCTAAACTAACCACGGGGCAAATTATTAAAGATTAAAGTCTGTCATGAGCCTTATGGCCCATCAGGCCGGTGCTTACGCCGGTTTCCGTGGCGTGAAGCGACCGCCGCCCCCCCCCCCCAGATAGGACGCCAGTCTATCGCGAGGTTAACCCCCAGCATTTTTACTGGTACCCATTCTCAGCTGGGTAGACTGGAGCATTGTGTGGTTAAGTGCCTTGCTCAAAGACACACATGCTGCCTCGGCTGAGGTTCAAACCCATGACTTTCAGATCGCTAGTCCAATGCACTAAGCACTTGGCCACGCGCCACGTGGAGCAAATTAAAATGACCAATTAACCTACCCGGAATACCTTTTGATAGTGGGAGGAAACCAGAGGACCAGGAGAAAGCCCATGCATTCCACGGGGAGGATGTATAGAGTCTCCCTTTCAGAGGGTGCCGGGTTTGAGCTTCAAACTCCGAAGCTAGGATCTGTAATTGCATTGAGCTAACCACTACACTACCGTGGCTTCTATTATCAAGATCATGCTTGAAGCCTCTTTGATAATGTGCAAAATCTCCTCTAAATCTTGGGAACTTCGGGTCCATGATTGCCCAAAGTGGAGAAGGAGAATTCAGAATGATATTGGCAACATTAAATGTTTGATTTTGAGCCCACAGAGACCCTGAACAAATGGTGCAAGGAGCACCCACTTCACAATGTGACCACCTACCTGCAATACCTGTAGAAGAGTCTGTGGTATCCTGATTTCTCTCATTCTCCACCTCATTACACACAGCCTGGTCAACCACAGGCTTGCATTTCCTTCCTCCATATCATCTTCATGGTGCGTTGCTTCAGGAAGGCTGGTAATATCATCAAAGACATCTGCCACTACCTTTTCCCTCTTCTGCCTTCTGACAGAAGATATAGTATCTTGAAAGCCCTGACACCTAGACTTGGTCATCTAACTACGGAAAAGATATAAACAAGGCTGAAAGAGTACAGAGAAAATTTACAAGGGTGTTGCCAGGTCTGGAGGACCTAGTTATAAGGAAAGATTGAACAAGTTAAGACTTTATTCTGTGAAACATAGAAAAGTAAGGGCAGATTTGATTGAGGGATACAACATTATGAGGAGTATAGATAGGGTAAATGCAAGCAGGCTTTTTCCACTGAAGATGGATTAAAGATGAAAGATGAAGGCACATGAGGGCAAAGATCTTCACTCAGAGGGTCTTGAGTCTGTGGAACGAGCTGCCAGTGCAAGTGGTGCATGCAAGCTCAATTTCAACGTTTAAGAGACGTTTGGATAGGTACATGGTTGGCAGGGGTATGGAGGGCTATGGTCCCAGTGCAGGTCGATGAGGGTAGGCAGTTCAATTGGTTTGGAACTGGCTAGATGGGCTGAAAGGCATATTTCTGTGCCGTACTTTTCTGTGGCTCTATGACACTATGACTCTACTGTCAGATTTGTAAACCAGTCATCTCTTTCCAACCCTCTCTTGATGGAGCTGCCATGTTCCCACACTTTTAACTCTACAAGCCTCTGTCGGTTATTCCATTATTGTCACGTGAGCATTTGTATTGGACTACTTCACATTGCACTACAATCTTGCCCTTAATTGTTGTTTACACTCGTCATTGTGTTTATTGTATTTATTATTATCATGTAAACAAGGAATTTCACTGCACACTAGTGTATAAACTCATCTAATCTGAACCCACAAAACCAAGTGGAGATTTTGAAGATGTTAACAGTTTCTCATTACGAAACTACTTTTCAATTGTACATCCATGGGAATAAATTGCAGTGTATGCATTTTCATTTTGGCCAGTGATGGTGTTTATGATTAAGTTCTTCCAGTTTGTTTTCTTTTGATGGAAAGTAAACTTACAAATGTTAATTCAACTATTTCTTATGGTCTGTGTCAAAGGTTCAAAGTCAGTTTATTATACTTTGTACATATATGTCACCATATACTGCCCTGAGATTCATTTTCTTGCGGGCATGCACAGTAGAACAAAGAAATACGATAGAATCACTGAAAAACTGCACACAAACAAACAAGTGGCCAATGTGGAAAAGAAGACAAATTGTGCAAATACAAAAAAAAGGGAATATTAATAAATAAACAAGTAAATAAATAACACTGAAAACATGAGTTGTAGAGTCCTTGAAAGTGAGTCCACAGGTTGTCATAGTCATACTTTATTGATCTCGGGGGAAATTGGTTTTCGCTACAGTTGCACCATAAATAATTAAATAGTAATAAAACCATAAATAGTTAAATAGTAATATGTAAATTATGCCGGGAAATAGGTCCAGGACCAGCCTATTGGCTCAGGGTGTCTGACCCTCCAAGGGAGGAGTTGTAAAGTTTGATGGCCACAGGCAGGAATGACTTCCTATGACGCTCTGTGTTGCATCTCGGTGGAATGAGTCTCTGGCTGAATGCGCTCCTGTGCCCACCCAGTACATTATGTAGTGGATGGGAGACATTGTCCAAGATAGCATGCAACTTGGACAGCATCCTCTTTTCAGACACCACCGTGAGAGAATCCAGTTCCATCTCCACAACATCACTGGCCTTACGAATGAGTTTGTTGATTCTGTTGGTGTCTACTACCCTCAGCCTGCTGCCCCAGCACACAACAGCAAACATGATCGCACTGGCCACCACAGACTCGTAGAACATCCTCAGCATCGTCCGGCAGATGTTAAAGGACCTCAGTCTCCTCAGGAAGTAGAGACGGCTCTGACCCTTCTTGTAGACAGCCTCAGTGTTCTTTGACCAGTCCAGTTTATTGTCAATTCGTATCCCCAGGTATTTGTAATCCTCCACCATGTCCACACTGACCCCTTGGATGGAAGCAGGGGTCACCAGCACCTTAGCTCTCCTCAGGTCTACCACCAGCTCCTTAGTCTTTTTCATATTAAGCTGTATTCAGTGATCAGTTCAGAGTTGAGGTGAGTGAAGTTATCCACCCTGGATCAGGAACATGATGAGTGAAGGGTAATAGCTGTTCTTGAACCTGCTGCTGTGAGACCTAGGGCTGTATCTCTGAAACATGCAATCTGTGACAAGAGGCCTTGGTGTGGATGCTGGAGTATCCGAGAAACATAATTTCAAGACTGAGAGCAGAACAGGGTTCTTGACTAGATGCTAGACATGAACTGATGAGTCAGAAATTCTAAACACAATCGCAGACTGAACCAAAGTTAAGCTGACAACTGAGCCCCAAATATGAGTTCCGGTGCTCTTGAAATATCCAAATCTTGGTGCCGAAAAATGACTGCCAATTAGTGGAGCAAGCCAGAATTTTTAAAGGGACCACACCAGTTATCCATCCTCCGGAGAATTGTAGCATTTAAACCCCGGAGGCTGGCGTGGTCGGATGCATCCAGTAACACCAACCTCCTGAGAAGCATGTTTTTATTTGAACTGTTGCTATTTCTGCAAAGCCTGATAAGCTTCCATAGGTACATGTGCTTTCCAGTCCCTCACTCTTGCTACATTGTGTGAGCTTAGATTGTGAATGAACAGTAGTCCTACTGGGTGATTGCTGACTGACACTGTGTCAGCACTTCTCCACTGTGCATCACTGAATGGCGATCTGGTCATGCAATGCTTAACTGCTCAATTGTCCTTGGAAACACAAACCCAGTTTAGAATATGATCTTGTCTTCGTTCAAACCAGCGATTAATGTAAGGGAGGATGGGTGCACTGGGTCTTTTGCTGGCTGTATGGCTGGCTGACACAATGGTGAATGGACAAATCATCTGAATGAATTCCCTTAGATGTAAAATTGCAGACAGAAAACTATTTTGTTTTCTGACGTGAATTATGGGCTCTATGTGCAATTGCTGTCTCTTGTGTACATGGATAGCGAGCATTCTGGGAAAACTGAATGCATTTGAAAGCTTTGCTTTGTGTCAAAATGCTTGCAGTGTGTGCTTTTTAGAGTGAGAAAAACTAAATGCCTCTCATTGAGTCTACCCATTTCGAATGTACAGAGTCCTTGTGAAATGAATGGTTGCAGCCAATAAGGTGATTGCATAGCTTCTAGCAATTGTCTCCTTACATATTCATTGTTGGACCACAGACAGTTTCAACCCAACCTTGCTCTCTCTTCGATAATGATCAGTTCCTCAGAGCTGTGATTTCTGTTAAGACTTGCAGTCCAAAGACATGTATTCATTTTGTCACTGTTCTCACAACCCCCTCAGAGAAAATATCTGCTAGATTTATTTTTAATGGCTTACAGACTAAAATGACAGCTGTTAAAGAAGAGGTGGCAAAGCACTGGAGATTTGCGTCCTTTAATTCCTGGAAAAATGTATACATCAAATTGTCTTTTACAATGGTTATAGAGTCAAATAGTATGGAATCCAGTTCTTCTTCCCACTGAGTGCACACTGTACTAGCTGTGCCACAATGTCTGCTTTCAGAATAAAGCAGGTTTACACGGACACTCTACATATTGTGGAATGCTGCTAAGACGAATCATGGCGGATTAGTGACCTACCTCTACATACTTGACTTCTCCCTATCCTGCTTAATATATAAAAGATTAACTATAATTTGTCATCATACATTTTTAATTAAGAATTCACTCAACAGGCTAAATTGCAGTCAGTGGGGACAAAATCAAAAAGGGTGAAAAATACAGGTCTGAAGGGGTTATATTTGAATCCATGCTGTTTACAGAAAAAAAGTAGATGATCTTGTGCAGTTAGAGATTGGCAGGCATGACGTTGTATGCATCATTGAGTCATGGCTGAAAGAAGATTACAGTTGGGAGCTTAACATTCAAGGATACACCTTGTATTGAAAGGACAGGTAGGTAGGTAGAGGGAGTGGGGTGATACTGTTGGTAAAAAAAAATAAAATAAAATCCTTAGAAAGAGGTGATGTAGAATCAGGAGATGTAGAATCCTTGTGAGTAGAGTTAAGAAACTATAAGGGTAAGACGACCCTGATGGAAGTTATATATAGGTCTTCGAACAGTAGCCAGGATGTGGGCTACAAATTACAATGAGAAATAGAAAAGACATGTCAAAAAGGCAATGTTATGACAGTCGTGGAGGAATACAGCATCCAGATAGATTGGGAAAATCAAGTTCATGCTGGATCCCAAGAGAGAGAATTTGTAGAATGCGTACGAGGGCCACTAGGGGAAAGGCAATTCTGAATAGGGTGTTGTGTAATAACCCAGATTTGATTAGGGAGCTTAAGTAAAGTAACCCCTAGGAGGCAGTGATCAAATATGATAAAATTCACCCTTCAATTTGGGAGGGAAAAGCTAAAGTCAGATGTATCAGTATTACAGTGGAGTAAAGGGAATTATAGAAGCATAGGAGAGGGGTTAGCCAAAGTTGATTGGAAAGGGAACAGGGATGATGACAGAACAGCAACGGCTGGAGCTTCTGAGAACAATTCATAAGGCACAGGATAGATGCATTAGATACATCGTAAAGAAGAGGAAGTATTCTAAAGGCATGATGATGTAACCGTGGCTGACAAGGAAAGCAAAAGACAACGTAAAAACAAAAGAAAGGCATATAAGAGAATATAAATCAGTGGGAGGTTAGAGGATTGGGAAGCAAAACCAACAGAAGCCAACTAAAAGGCCATAAGGAGGAAAAGATGAAATATGAAGTTAAGCTAGGCTATAATATCAAAGAAGATACCAAAAGTCTTTTTCAGATATATAAAGAGTAAAAGAGAGACAAGTGCAATATTGGACTGCTGGAAAATGATGCAGAAGAGGTAGTTATGGAGGTAAAGAAATAGTGGATGAACTAAATAAGTATTTTGCATCGGTCTTCACTGTGGAAGACACTGGTAGTATGCTGAAAGTTCAAGAGTGTTGGGGGCAGAAGTCAATGCAGTTGCTATTACGAGAGAGAAGGTGCTTGGGAAGTTGATAGGTCTGAAGGTAGATAAGTCACCTGGACTGGATTGATTTAACCCAAGGTTTCTAAAAGAGGTAGCTGAAGATATTATGGAGGCATTAATAGTGATCTTTTAAGAATCATTAGGTCCTGGCATGATTCTAGAGGAATGAGAAAATTGCAAATGTCATTCCTCTCTCCAAGAAGGGTGGGAAGCAGAAGAAAGGGTATTATAACCCATTACAACCCATATAGCCTGACTCCAGTGGTCAGGAGGATGTTGAAAGTGATTGTTAAGGATGAGGTCTCAGGGTACTTGGAGGCACATGATAAAATAGACCAAAGTCAATATGGGGCCTTTAAGGGAAAATCTTGCCTGACAGATCTCTGGAATTGTTTGTGGAAATAACAAGCAGAATAGAGAAAGGAGTATTGGTGGATGTTGTGTACTTGGATTTACCGAAGGCATTTGACAAGCAGCAGTACCTAAGGTTGCTTAGCAAGATGAGAGCCCATCGCATTAGAGGAAAGACACCGGCATGGATAGAAGATTTGCTGATTTGTTGATTGGCAGGGGGCAAACAGAGGGAATAAAGGGAGCCTTTGCTGGTCGCCTGCTGGTGACTAGTGGTGTTCCACAAGGGTCAGTGTTGAGACCGATTCTTTTTACGTTGTATGTCAATGATTTGGATGATGGAATTGATGGCTCTCTGGCCAAGTTTGCAGAAAATATGAAGATAGGCGGAGGGGCTGGTGCTGTTGAGGAAGCATGAAGGCTGCAGGAGGACTTAGAAGATTAGGAGAATGGGCAAAGAAGTGTCAAATGGAACATAGTGTCTGGGAGTGTATGGGCATGCACTTTGGTAGATGAAATAAAAGCATAGACTGTTTTCTAAACAGGGAGAAAATTCAAAAATCTGAGGTGCAAAGGGACTTCAGAGTACCCATACAGGATTCTCTAAAGGTTAACTTGCAGAGTGAATCGGTGCTGAAGAAGGCAAATGCTATATTAATATTCATTTTGAGAGGACTAGAATATAAAAGCAAGGATGTGATGTTAAAGCTTTAGAAGGCACTGGTGAGGCCTCAGATGGTGTATTGTGAGTAGATTTGAGTCCCATTTTCTAAGAAACAATCTCCTGGTATCGGAGAGGCTTCAGAGGAGTTTTACGAGAATGATCCTGGGAATGAAAGTGTCATTGTATGACAAGCATTTTATGGTTCTGGATTGTACTCACTGAAATTTACAAGAATAAGGGAGGATCTCATTGAAACCTATCGAATGTTGAAAGGCCTTGATAGAGTGGATATGGAGAAGATGTTTCCTACAGTGGGAAGTCTAGGACCAGAGGGCACATCCCTCTATTCTGAAGCGGACAATTTAGAACTGAGATAAGGAGAAATTTCTTCAGTCAGAGGGTGGTGAATCTGTAGAATTCATTGCCACAGGCAGCAATGGAGGCCAGGTCATTGAGTGTACTTAAGTCAGAGCTTGATAAATTCTTGATTAGTAAAGGTGTCAAAGGCTATGAGGAGAAGGGAGGAGAATGGGGCTGAGAGGTGTAATAAATCAGCTGTGATGAAATTGTGGAGAAAACTCAATGGGCTGAATGGCCTAATTCTGCTCCTGTGTCTTATGGTCTTATGATCGAACATCAATTGCCATTTGCAAACGATGGTACTGAATTCTGTTCCCCCCACACATCCTCCGCAAGCCAATTTATAAAACATTAAACATTACAGCACAGTACCTCTTAACCTACACTAAGACCAATTTAACCTTTCCCTTCTAAAAAGCCCAAGTTTTTATAGTACTAACTTGACCTTACAAACTTAAATTTCCTAATTTGAGTCCTGAAAGTGTGGCTTGAAGGAGGGATGTGCACACTCATATGCATGCAGACTCTATTAGATATGCCCTTTGTTGGGTGAATTATCCCAATGTATCTTTGTTATTTTAAAGTTATCATTGAAAACCTCCTCAGAGCATATCTACATGATGCTATTCGACATGAGAGCTTTGCATGCTATTGATACATTGTAGCCATTCTCAATCACTTCTTTCTATCTTTCTTTTAAGCTCCTTAACATCTTGAAGCTATCAATCAAATTGGTATTGGTTGGAATTGGTTTATTTTCATCACATGTACTGAGGTTCAGTGATAAACTATATATAGTGTGATTCAAACAGATCATTTTAAAACATCAATACATTGAGGTCATTGTCATTATGTTGTATGATGTAGGCGATCATGATCTATCCAATAACCATTTCTGTTCTTGGCAAATTATTCTACAGATATTGTTTGCCATTGCTTTCTTCTGGACAACGTCTTTTACTAGATGGGTGACAACAGCCATTATCAATACTCTTTAGAGATTGTCAGCCTTGCATCAGTGGTCGCACAACCAGGGCGTCATATGCGCCAGCTGCTCATATAACCATCCACAACTTGTTCCCATAGCTACACATGACCCTGACCTTTTGGTGTAGACGTGTCTCCACCTCACCACCCAGAATGTAGTACACCTTGCTATTGAGGTAGTACAAGGTAAAAACAATAACAGAATGCAGAACATATACAGTTGTCACAGTTAAAGAGAAAGTGCAGTGCAGGTAGACAATAAAGTGCAAGGGTTTGTGACGAGGTAACTTGTGAATCATTTTATTGTCCAAGAGATCTGTTCAATAGTGGGGTAGAAGCTGTCCTTCAGTCTTGTAGTGTGTGTTTCCAAGCTGTGGTATCTTCTGCTCAATGGAAGTGGGTAGAAGATGCTATGGTAGCAAAGTGTTTAGGGTGATACTGTTCCAGCTCAGGGCATTCCAGAATTCACAGTTCAATTCCAGTGCCATCTGTGAGGAGACTTTGCATTCTCCTCGTGAGCTGTATGGGTTTCCTCTGGGTGCTCTGGTTTCCTCCCACAGTCCAAAGACATACCGGTTAGTCGTTCACTTGGTCACTGTAAATTGTCCTGTGATTATGCTTGTGTTAAATAGGTGGGTTGCTGGGTTGGGTTAGTTGAGCCTGTTTCATGCTATATCTCTAAATAAATAGATAAGAATAGAAAGAAAAAAGAAAAGAATCTTTCATTATGTGGCCTCTTAATGTAATCTTTACTCATAATTTACCCTTTGGAGTCCAAATATTATCCTCGCAAATGTATGACACACGTACTGGAAGGCCAGAATCTCCTCTCGAAGTTCAAAACTGCTCATAGCCATCCAGCTTTATATAACTGCAGTATATCTCTTACTCATTTGAACACTGTAGTATGCAGGCCAGTTCTGTTCTTCAGGTGAACCATATAACACTAACGCTGTAGTGGTTTTGCAATATTGATATAATAGTCATAGAGAATGCACATTATTTTGCAATGGAATCAAGTACCTAGATCCCATAGGATGTTTTCTCTGTTCAGATATTTTTATGATTGCCTCACATTTTGAAATGGGACTTAACGTGACTTATGTGAAAGAATGTGCCCTGTTACGTAACACTAAAATCTCTAACAACAAATCTTGCAAATAGCGGTAATTTCTCAGGAACAGTATCTGTTTTTCTTGAACGTACATTTCTCAATTAATCAAAATTATCCTTTACCATGTTGTTATATTTCTGCTGAATGCAGACTCTGGGTTGTCAATTGATTCAGAATGAACAACCCAGTTAAAATAGCAGAAAGAAATATCAAGGGGCCATTCACAAATATGACTGACAGTATTTTCAAACCTCTGATTTCACAATGAATCCTGAGCAGTGTAGCACAAAAACAGTTACATATTACAATCACCATGGCTGAGGCAAGGGGTTTTCATTACAAACTAACTGGCCCCGCCACCCTCTCCTGTCATCTGCTATCTGCAACTTTTGAAGTCAGACCTGATGTACACCTTTGAATGCTACAGGAAAGGAATCTAATTTTAGCCTCATGCTTGCCTTGTTCAAGGCAGGCCCTTCTAATTTTCTTCTTATTCATTCTCCTCCATGTCAGAGTTGTTTTCCCCTTCTTGAATAAGTGCTTCCGTAAAATTTATCAGTAAGCATAATGTTTTCATAAATTAAATGACCAATGTTACAATAGTTTCATCTGATCTAATTCTAAATAAATTGTTTGTATTTCGACATGGGCTGATTCGGTCAAGGATAAGAAGTACTCCCATCGTTAATCAGATGAAGGCTTGAGGATCAATAGGGCACCATGGAAGCACAGTGGTTGGCTCAATGCCTTTACATTTCAGTGCTTTGGAGTTTGCAGTTCAATTCAGTGGCATCTGTAAGGGATTTGTATGTTCTCCCCATGACTGCATAGTGCTCTGTTTTTCCTCCCATATTCCAAAGCTGTAAAGTTTATGAGGGGTGAAGTTTTATGTCATCAATGTGGGGTGTGAACTAAACATTTGAGAATTTAACATTTGGGGCAAGGATGGGATCGGCATATGCGTATGGTGTGCACTGTATATATCAATGAAGTCAAAGTTCACGACTGGGTATTATAAAGGACTAACAAGAATGCACTCACTCCCAGCACGTTGTGTTCTGCAGCGAAGAATAAACCCTTTTATCTTATTCAAATGCAGATTCCTTCAAGAAAGAAATGAGGGGAGGGTGGAAAATTTCCTCATATAATGGGTGATGGTACTATTCATATTTTTATCTACAGAAAACAGGCAAAACTAGAGCAAGTCTATCTCAGTACACGTTTTGCTACCTTTCTCCAACACTGTTAATTAAACACCATGCTCTCTTATTCCTGGACACCGAATATTCCACATATACATTTTTACCTAAGAGAGCACATCTGAGAAGAAGATACAAGTATCCTTGAGCCGCTCCTGCCATTTGATGTTGTGGCTGGCCCCGTGCTTCATATTCACTTTCCTACCAGATCCCCATATTGCAAATGTCTGTAGATCCCAGCCTTGAATGTACAAAATGACTGAGCATGCTTAGTTACAACAATCTGATTGTGGGTGTTTCTCCTCAACTCATTCTTAAGTGGCTGCTCCAATATCTAGAGTGTCCAGGCCATAGTTTTGGAGTCTTTACGTGGAACGAATACCTCTGCATCTATGCAACTAATCTCTCAAATATTTGTCTCCCTGCCTCAGAGACTGAGAGGTTGATGTAAAATTTGGGTACATGTCCACTGTCCATTCAATAAAATTCACTGTAGGGAAAAACCCTCCAATTGCAGCATGAATTCACGAAGTGTTAATTATTTGGATTGCTGATAGTTCTGCATGAGTACTAGCCAAATATATTCATGTGATGGTAAATTACTTAAAGATCCCTCCTGGTCACAGAGATTTTTCTAGGAACTGCACCATATGCATTGGCATGGTCTGTGTTTCCATTCTAACCCAGCATAATCATTGTCCCTGTCTTTGGATTAGGAAAGGCAGGTTCACTAAAGTTCTCACTCACACCCACTGACCAGAGCTCCTGTAGCAGTTACATGGATGTAGACAGGATGGACGTTAATTTTATGTTCACTATGGCCTATTGTCATTCACTGTCCCTTGAGTTAGGGAAAATGATTGCAGTTTCTTTTGGCACCCAAAACCTTGAGGAAGATGAGGCATGTGAAAGGGAAAGGATCCTTACAATAAGCAGTTTAATGAAAAAGTTCTGAGCAGGGTTGTTATCGTAGACCACAGCGGGCTAACACTAATAAAAGCTGTCACTGATGATCAGATCGCAGATGTAAACCCCTCAGAATTACGGCCTTGTCTAGTTTGTGTAGTCTGGGCAATCAAGCACTCTCATTGGAAGGGCTCGCTGCGAGAAAGGACTAATTTATCTGGTCCAAACACAACTGTCAACAGTGATGAATGGCAAAGGACAAAGTTATCATCAGAGACAATAATTTCAGTGTTGAACCTTCTTGGTATCCATCTCTGTGTATTCTTAGTTGTGGTAAGCGGGTGAGTGGGGGAGGTGGGAATGGATGAAGAACTATGTGGTTGTTGGTAATGCATTAAAGACACAAATCTTATTCTGTTAATTATCTCTGAGTACAAATGCACTCAGAATCTGTGACTATTAGATTCATGAATTCATTGCTTTTGGAACAATTGTTGGTTTGAGTGTACAGCTGAATTGAACTCTTTATTCTGAAAATGTATTTTTGTTGCCTGCTCAGTATGTCATTCATTAATTAAACTTTTCTTCATTGAATAAACCAGTATCTCAATCATACCTTTTCCAAACAGAAGTCCAGGAATGAATGGGTCCATTACTAATCCTGGCAGTCTGCTTATTCTCTACTTCCTCTGCTGACCTCAACACATCTCAGAGAAAGTGAACTTTGAGACAGCAAAAAGGAATTGGCTTATGTTCCTTTTCAATAAAGCAAATATTATTTTTTACATTGTTCCAAGGTAGTAAATGGAGTATATTTCTCTCCTTGATAGAAAATGACTGTGTGTAAACAAGGAAGCCTTGGTATAGAAAGGCTTGCTTCCTTTCAGTGTGTTATGAAAGTGTTCATATAAGCATAAACTCTTTTTCAGCTTGATTGTCTCTTGATCAATGAGTACACTGAATTCTGTGAGGCAGGAATCTGGAAGAGTCTCTTTTGTAAAAGGCCAATTTTGTCCTCATTCTTATTCCTCACTGAGCTTCTTGTGCAGTTTCCTGTCCACCTCCATGTCTGCCACTTGGAGACCATTTGAACATTTGGTAATGGGTCTGTGAGATACAAGTAGAAGAGGAGCAGAAATGCATTACTGTCAATGCTTTCTTCACAGGACCACAGAAGAGCTGAGAAGGCTTTCTCACAAAATAAGTGCAGTCTCATTACGTCAGGTTAGGAGTTTGAACCAATAGAGCTAAATTAATGGCAATTGGTACTGCTGCATTTACTAAGATACAGTGAAAATCTTGTCTTGCATACTGTTTATACAGTGCAGTGAGTGAGAATAAAGTAAAATAAGAATAATGCAGAGTAAAGTGCAAAAGTTGCTGGAAAAAATGCAGTGCAGGTAAATGACAAAGTACAGATAATAATGAGATAGATTGCGAGGCCAAGAGTCCGTGCTGTCACACAAGAGCTCTGCTCAAGTGTCTGACAGCAGTGGGATAGATGCTGTTCTTGAGTCTGCTGGTGAAATGCAGTCATAAGAATTCAGACATATAGGGCAGCAAGGTCACAGTTCACTTAATGATCATCCTTTACAGTGTCAGCCTGACACAATTGACCAACACTTTTAGCCTTGATCATGGTCTTCAGACTGAACTTTGCCATGTTATGGCAAATGAGGCTTGGTGCCTGTCACAGTTGGCAGTGAGTAGTCCCCTCACTCCCACGCCCACTCCCACCTTACTGCTGAAGGTGCAGCCTCGAGGTCCTCTCCTAAAATGTAAGCAGGGAAATCCCTCCACAGTACCAAAGGGTTGTTGTACTCTCAGGCTTAGTCTGTTTCAGGAGACCTTGAACTGTTCTCTCACATAAACACAAGAGATCCCATTGAAGAAGACAGAGAGGAGTTTCTGTGCCATGCAAACCAATGCCTCCTCCTTACCCAGCATCAGTAATGAAATGTTTGTGGGATCTTGTTGTGCACAAACTGACTCTTCAATATAAGTTGTTCTAATAGTTGTATGATTCCCACATTGGAAGAATCAATTAATCTTGCACTACAACAGTGTCTTCGTATCCTGGGTACTTCATAGTACTTCACGTGACTGACTCGGACTGTGGTGTCTGTGAACAACTACATATCGATTAAGTAAAAGCACGCACATGGGAGATGGACTTAACTGGTGTACTCACATTTCAGAGAGACAGAGAGAGAGAGAGAGAGATTAATGTGCATGTGCAGACAACAGATCAATATGTAGTGCTAAGTGGGGGAAGGGATTCAGAGCTCTAAAAGAAATAGATCCATACATTACACTTACTCTCCCTTTACATTAATGCAACATAAAAATGTATATGTACAAAACATTCAATTTCCCTTTCATAAACCCATATTCCAAATAAACATGCTTTCACATTAACAGTCCATAACTACACAGTTCGAAAGGTTCAGACTTTTGGGTGGTGCTCTATCTTTCAGGATAGTGCCTCTGGACCTGTGGAGTGGCATCAGGTTTGGTAATTGTCTTTTCTAAGACATTGTCCTCGGTTTCTGGTCTCATGTTGGTGTGAATGACATCATCACTGAGAGGTAAGTCGGGTGACTGTAATATGTCCACCTTGTTGGAAGCAATTGACTCAGGTATGCTCTTTTTCTGAGTATCCAGTATCCGGTCCACATGACATCTCCACGTCTGATCTCCAACATCCATTGTGTACATCAGTGGTCCCGTTCTTGTTGCTATCCTGCCGGGTGTCCACTTGTCTTCTTGGTAATCATGTGCTAGGACTTCCTGTCCAATCTTGAAGCTCCTTGCGCTTTGCTTGGAAACTGGCTGACTGTTTATTCTGCACTTCACTCCAGAGGTCAAGTTTCAGGAGGTCTATGCGAGATCTCAGATTCCTGCTCACGAACAGCATTGCAGGTGTCGTTGGATGAACAGAGTTCTAATACACAAAAAGGAAGTTGTCCACTTTGTGCTGTAGAGAAATTAACTACTTATCCTTCGCTTTAATGGACTCTTGAAGGTTTGGATAAATTTTCAGCCAACCCATTCATTGCTGGGTGGTGAGGAGCTGACTTGAAATGTCTGATGCCATTTTTCGTCATGAATAGTCTGAACTTCTCTGACATTATCGTGGTCCGTTATCACTTACAATTTGTTCTGGTTCACCATTTCTGGCAAAAATAGTCCTCGGGCTGAGTTGGATGATTTATTGGTATAACCTCCGGCAATTTCTAATGGGCATCCACAGCGATTAGAAACATGGAGTCCATGGACAGCTCAGCAAATTCAATATGTACACTTTTCCATGGTGATGATGACCACTCCCATAGATGTAGTGATGCCCATGGGGGTGCATTTTGAACTTTTTAGCATCCCAAACAGCTTTTAACCAAGTTTTCAATCTGCTTATCTATTCCTGGTTTCCAGATGTAGCTCCGGGTGAGACTCTTCATCTTGACTGTACCCAGGTGTCCTTCATGCAGATTCTCTGGTGCATAGTTTAGAGGGAACCACAACACGAGATCCACATATCAGCGTTCTTTGACATACCGACAGCTGGTTGCGTTTCGCTGAGAAATCTGAAAACATGAGCTGGCCATCCTTGAATGGTGATTTCATTGACTTTTGACACAATCGGGTCATTCCTTTGTCTTTGGAATTTGTTATCGGCAACTGGTCCACCAGTGCGGTGTGGAACACTTCTGCTGGGTCACGGTATGAAGACTTTTCTTCTTCAGTTGCCAACAGTGGAAGACATGACAAGCCATCAGTGTTGCTGTGTTGTTTGATACCCTTGAACTCCATGTCGTGAGTCTGGGCTCTGAGGACTAGTGCCCAACTTTGTAACCGGGTAGCCATCATCACTGGAATTCCCTTCCTGGCACTGAAAATGGACACAAGGAGCTGGTGATCTGTCGCTAGTGTAAACTTTTGTCCATAGAGGTAGTGGAGGTACCTCTTTGTTCCTCATACTAGACCAAGGTCCTCCCAGTCGATCTGTGCGTAGTTGAATTCTGCACTCAGCAGTGATCTGGAAGCAAACACAATTAGGAGTTCAGATCCGTATTTCATAAGGTGTGACAAAACAGCTCCAATGCCATAAGGGGACACATCACATGCCAATCTGATAATGGGTGAGCAGTTCATCGGATGTTATTAGTCTCTTAGTTTCTTTGAATGCTTTTTCCCATCTTTCTAACCATTCCCACTTTGCTCCTGTCTGTAACAGTGCATTCAATGGATGCAGCACTGTAGCAACGTTTGGGAGAAACTAGTGGTAGTAGTTTACAAAGCCCATGTATGACCTGAGTTGAGACACATTTTCTGGTTTGGGTGCCTGCAGCACTGCTCCAGTCTCCTCTTGTGACTTATGTAAGCCCTGTTTGTCAATGATATGTCCATAATATGAGATTTCATTCCTGAAAAACTCACATTTCTCTCTCTTTGTGTGCAGACCATACTCACTCAGCCTGGTAAGCACTTGCGCCAATGAATCTAAGAAGTGCAAGGGGTTTCTTTTGCTCCTCCACGTTGTTCGCATTACAATGTAGTTCAACCCTCTTGATATATGACTCCCAGTCTTCTTAAAAAAAAGTCTTCATTAGCGCTATCAAATTTGTCAAATTTCCTGACTGAAACCATTGCCACGTTATTTTCATTTTAAATTCAGCGCGTCTTTTACTATTACTCGGCTTTCTCATGCTGTTTAACTCTTGCTGTTTCGTCCCATAACTCTCAGTGCAGTTCATGACATTTTCTGACATTCAAGTTCGTACTCGTCACCAATTTGTTGTGTCTGTGCACAACTACATATCAATTAAATAAAAGCATGCACACAGGGGAGGGGTTTAACTGGTGTATTCACATTGCAGCGAGGGAGAGAGAGAACAACGCACATGTGCAGACAACAGATCGATATATAGTGCTTTGGTGTGGGGGGGGTCGTTGCTCTAAAAGAGATAGATTCGTAGTTTACACTGACTAATAATTCTTTTTCTTTAAAGTGGGTTGAGCTGGGATCCCACCTGCTATTCTCACAGTTTCTGTGACATTACTTCCCTATTGCTCCCCTGTGGGTTTACCGAGCTCCAGGCCTCACTGCTGTTGTCATAACGCAAGGTGAATCATCCCAACAGCATCAGGTAGGCCCGGGCTGGGGGGATCCTGAATTCCTACTTTCAGACAACCCTGATGGCCTTTTAATAGGTCACGACAATCAAAGGTGTTTCAAACCAGTTTTAAAAGGTCTCATGATCAATAAAATAATTAATGAAAAGAAACTTAAATAATGGAAGTAAATTAAAAACATTAAGTAAAATTAAACTGCTCAAAATATTTAACCACACTTAACCTTTTTAATCCGGTTTTGTAACTTCATTCAATTGGATTAGGTGGCTTAAAATACAATAATTATATATTATTATATTTTCTTACTAAGTTGGAGAAGGTCATTAGGTCTGTACAGTCTATGCCAGCTCTCACTGCAATCCCATTTCCCACTTGTTACCTGTTCTTTTCCACATGCCACTAACACTCTTTACTGGCAGAAACTAAGTATATAAGACCATTAGATATAGGAGCAGAATTAGGCTATCTACCTCATCAACTCTGCTCCAACCTTTCATCATGGCTAATCCACTTCCCTCTCGGACTTAATCTCTTGCCTTTTCTGTATAACCCTTCATGCCCTGACTAATCAAGAACTTATCAGCGTCTCCCTTAAATATACCCAAAGGTTTGGCCTCTGCAGCTGACTGTGGCAACAAATTCCACAGATTCAGCACTCTCTGCCTAAAGACATTTCCTCCTCACCTCTGTTCTAAAAGGACGTCCCTCGATCCTGAGGCTGTGCCCTCTGTTCCTAACTCCCCCACCATAGGAAACACACTCTCAGCTGAGGATGTACTTTACCCCCTCAGCTCAGTATATTTAAGCTGTATCCCTGAACTCAGTGTTGGACTATGAGTGTCTGGAAAATCTAATAATGCCACGGGTGATCCTGCTGTCTATATTGCAATGGGCAGGCACCAAGATCCAGGACATTTCTGGCCAGGAAGAAGAGCCGACCAGCATCTCTGTTTGAAATCAGAGGCAGAAGCTGAGTATTTTTCATGCTTGCTACTTCCAACTCCATTCCCATTCTGTAATTCTGACAAACAGCTTCAGGGTTCAAGATTGCTTACTGCCATTCATCAGTGCATGAGTACTGATGAAAACAAAATGACTGTTTCTCAGGATCTGATGCAGCCTACAAAAACAATAAGAACACAACATATATAAATATAAAAGCAATCCTACAAAACACAATGCACAAGTAACTGTTATATATGTACATAAACACAGGAAAGTTTGCAGATGCTGGAAATCCAAAACAACGCACACGGAACGCTGGAGGAACTGAGCAGGCCAGGCAGCACCAGTGGAAAAGAGTAAACAGTTGATGTTTCGGGCCGAGACCTGAAACTTTGACTGCTTACAGTTTTCTATAAATGCTGCCTGACCTGCCGAGTTCCTCCAGTGTTTTGTGTGTGTGTTTTTTGTTATATACATTGACTGATTGTATGCACAAAAGCTGATAATAGGTGATGTGTATGTAGGGATGTTGGAGTGGGTTAATGTATGTAGGGATGGTACAACAAGTTAATATTTATCGGCCTGATAGTTTGGACGAAGTAACTGCTTTTGAGTGGAGTGGCTAAAATACTTGCTGCTTTCTGTTTAAAATCCCACCAATCTGTAAATCTGTTTCTGTCTTTAATCTCCTGCTGCTAACAATATGTAGGGGATTTTCCAAGCAAACCTTACTGACTGATCAGACCCACTGGCTCTAAAGTGTCTAGTGAAGAATCAAGGTTTTTATTAATTTGTTCACAGCTGTGGATGGCATGAGAAATACTGGCATTTACTGTCTATCCCTTTTAGCCTTGGGAGTTCAGAGTTGATGTGGTGCCAGCTTTGGCATTAATTCCAAACTTTGGCTTGAGATTCCATGGTGGAATTCAAATCCACGTCACAGGATCAATGCTTCCATAACCCAACTTTTTATCCACTGAATCCTACACTCAGTGGCCACTTTGTTGGGTACAGGAGTGTACATAATAAAGTAGGCACAGGGGTAGAACCCAGTGTGGTCTTCTGCTGCATTCAGAGATGCTCTTCTGCACATCACTGTTGTAGCACATAGATATTTAAGTTACTGTCTCCTTCCTGTCTGACCATTCTCCACTGACCTCTCCCATTAGCAAGGCATTTTTGCCTGCAGAATTTCTGCTCACTGGATTTCTTTTCACACTGCTCTTTGTAAGCTTCAGACTCTTGCGTAAAAATCCTTGGAGATCAGCACTATTTGTGATACTCAAACCACCCCATCTGGCACCAACAATCATTCCACAGTCAAAGTCACTTAGATCACATTTCTTCCCCATTCTGATGTTTGGTCTGAAGAACAGCTGAACCTTTTGACAACGTCTGCATTGAGTTGCTGCCACATGATTGACTGATTAGATGTTTGCATTAACAAACGGATGTAAAGCTGTAGCTAATAAAATGGTCACTGTGTGTGAACTCAGATGGATGAATGACCTATTGATTTTGGTCTTTGGGACACATTGGTGCAGTTAAATTTAAACCTGTTTCCATACCTCAGTTTTCTTTAACTTCTGAAGATACCACAATGTAAGTGAAACTTTATTGACTGTGTTGTGACAGACCAATTTAGTAAATCTATGCTAAATAAATCTGTTCATTCATCAAAGTATAACTGGCCTACATCGGCTGACAAAGCCTCCATTTAACAAAAAGTCATGATCTGTTTTAATCCCACCATATTCCTCTCACTTTTCTTATCTGCAAAATTTGGATAAAAGATCAGCTTTATTGGTCACATGTACATTGAAACATAAAGTGAAGTGTGTAGTTTGTGTCAAATCAAATCAGTGAGGATTACGCTGGGTAGTCCACAAGTGTCACCACGCTTCCATTGCCAACAAAGGGTGGCATGGTAGCATAATGGTTAGCACAACGCTTTACAGTACAGGTGACCCGGGTTTAATTTCTGCCACTGTCTGTAAGGAGTTTGTACATTCTTCCCATGATCGCTTGGGTTTCCTGCAGGTGCTCTGGTTTCCTCCCACAGTAAAGACGTACTGGTTGGTAGGTTAATTGGTCATTGTAAATTGTCCTGTGATTAAGATTAAATCGGGGGATTGCTGGGTAGTGTGGCTCAAAGGGCTGGAAAAGCCTATTCCACGCTGCATTTCAATAAATTAAAAGAAGAAATAACGTGCCCACAATTTACTAACCCTAACCCTGAATACTAAAAAGACAGAGTACCTGGCGTTTAACTGCGATGAAGGTACTCTCAAGACTGTAAAGAATGATACCATTAAGAAAGTCTTTGACTACAAGTACCTCGGGTCAGGAATGATGAGTTTGGAGAAGGACATAAAGACATGGAAGGCGCTGGTGTGGAGGGCTATGAATGACATGAAGGAAATCTGGAAGTCAAACCTGACCAAAGGGCTTAAAAAGAGGATCTTCATAGCAGTCATAGAGTCCATTCTCACGTACGGATGCGAGACGTGGACACTCACCAAGACTATGTGAAAGTCTCTAGATGGTTGCTGTACACGAAGGCTCCGGATGGCTCGTGACGTGAGTTGGCAACAGCACATGATGAACGTCGAGCTCTATGATGACCTACCGATGCTCACTAAAAAAATCCCTGACAGACAATGGTGGGAATTGAACTCAAATCTTAAACACCCGGCTGAGTCACCTTTTAACTTTTCCAACCCTAAACCAATATGTCTGGGCTTGTCAATCAACGAGCTTGCTTCAAGTTTCTTCTGCCTCAGCCTTAATGTCTGGAGCTCTTCCCATACCATTCCTACTCTTCAGCTCTCTCTCCTGCATCAAGTCATTCTCCGGAAAGTGGGACACAAAATGGGCAGGTATATTGCTGAAGCAAGGATCTAATGAGGATGAGGAAGCAAGTACAACGTAGGGAGAATAAAAGTTGGCATAGTGTACAGTACGGGTGAAAAGTCTTAGGCACATATAGGGTGCTTATGACTTCTGCACCGTACTGTAGTAATTTTATGTATTGCACTGTACTGCTGCCACAAAAAAAAACAAATTTTATGACATATGAGAGCAATGATAAACCTGATTCTGATATGGGTCTCTAATGTGGACTGAGATTGGGAAGGGGTCAGAGAGAGGGGAATCATGGTTGGGAAAAGGTGAAGGACCAGTAAACACTAGAGAGACATTCTGTAATTATCAATAAATCAATTGTCTGGAATCAAATGACCTTGCCTGGTGTCTCAGAGCTGGGTGTATCTATACCCCCACCACCCCCATCCCTGGCAGTCCTTCTCTGCCACCAACACTCCTCCATGGTGCCTCACCTGCAACATACCCAACATCCTTTCCTCCTACCAGATTAACAAACACATTCTCCGCTCATGTTGGCAAATACAGTACTGTTGAAAGGTCTTAGACACCCTAGCTGTATATACGTGCCCAATATTTTTGCACAGTATGGTAAGCTTGGAGTTAGCCAATGGCTGACAGTTGGAGCAGTCAGTGGGTTGAAGTACCTGTTTATGAGTTGCATACCTCTATGACTCTAATAGCCAAAAGCATTGCACTAAAGCAATTGGTGAGCTTGAAAGCTGAAGGACTCAATGATTTTACATTTATGAGTCTTAAAAGAGGTGACTTTACTGGTAGAGGATCCCCCAAAGTTCTGTAAATCCTGGAGTTGCTCAGGGGTGGTGGTAGCAAGCGTGAAACCAATTGGAGGGAGAGAGAAACAGGTGGTGCCAACCTGTTAGCCCACCACCACTGTTGGATTCTGTAATGAAGAACAGAACATCTTGGAAAGAACAGTCACATTGAGCAAAGTCACCACTGATTTATGAAAAGAAAAACATGGTTGACTAAACACAAAAGATTCTAGAAATCCGGTTTAAAACACACAAAATACTGGAGGAACTTCAAAGGTGAGGCAGCACCTATGGAAATGAATAAACCATCAATGCCTCGGGCTGAGACCCTTCATCAAAGCTGGAACGGAAGGAGGAAGATGCTGGAATATGACGGTGCAGAGTGTGGAAGAAGTACAAGCTAGACTAATGTTTGAATATTCTGGAGTTCTTTGAGCATGTCACTTGCAGACTGGATAAGAAGGAACTAGTGGGTATGGTGTATTTGGATTTTTGGAAGACATTCAATAAGGAGGTTGAACGAGAAGGTTAGAGTATATGGAATTGAAGGTATTAATTTATTATCAGACAGAAAGCAAGGAGTGGGAATGAATGGATTTTTCTCTGTTTGGCAGGCAGTGACTAGGGGATATCACAGTGGTCAGAGCCTGAGCTCCATCTTTTCACAATCTAGATCAATAATTTACTGAGGAGGACAAATGTTGTGTTGGTACAGAACTAGGAGGGAGTGTGGATAGGAGTGAGGAAACAATCCTTCAAGGAGATATCAACAGGCTGAATGTATGGAAGAAAACATGGCAGATGGTGAAGAATGAGGAAAAATGTAAGAATGTCATTCATTTCACTGCACGTAACAGAAGTATTTGTTAATTGCCGAGACACTGGCCAGTGTTGACGTTCCAAGGGATCTAGGCATTGTACAACACAAATTGCTGAAGGCCAATATGCAGGTGCAAGCAAGCAGTTAATAGGCAACTGGTATACTGGCCTTTATCACAAGATGATTTAAGAACAGGAAAAAGGAAGCTATGAGGCCTTAGTGAGACTGTACTTGGAGTATTGTGTCACAAACACAAGAAAATCCTGATGAAGGATGTCATCCTGAAATGTCGACTGTTTACTCTTTTCCATAGAAACTGCCTGGCCTGAAGAGTTCCTCCAACATTTTGTGTGTGTTGCCTTGGAGTTTTGTGTGCAGTTTTGTTTTCTTTACCAGAGAAAGGATGTACAGTGAAGTTTCACTACCTCGTTCCAGGGGTTTGTGGTATGAAGGGAGATTGAGTGGGCAGGGTCTCCTTTCTCATATTGTAGAAGAATGAGAGGAATTTTCATGGAGACATGTAAAATCCTTAAAGGGCATTACTGGCTAGGCACATGGCAGATGTCTCCTTTAGTTATGTTGTCTAGGACAAGGAGGCGCAGCCTTAGAATGAAGTTATTAACCTAGTCAAAATCAAAGACAAGGTTGTGTTCATTGTCATATGCACAAGTGCACTGAAAGTCTTCCAGCAGTAACACAGGCACCCAGCATCATATCAACAGCATTCACAAGAAAATGACTAAGAGGAGAAGAAATTTCCTTCACTCAGAGAGGGGTAAATTTTTGGAAATCTCTAGGATGGCAAACTGAGGCTCAGTCATTGTATTCCTTCAGAACACCGGCTGATAGATTACTGGATCTTAAGGGAATCGAGGGATATGTGGTACATGCTGGAAAACAGCGCTGATATAAAGGAAAATCAATCATGGTCCTAATGAATGGTAGAGGAGTCTCGAAGGGCCAGGTGACCTGCTCCTGATCCCATTTCTAATCTTCATTCGTTCTTGTCTTTTAACTCCTTCAGCAAGCTTTTCAGTCCTGTCATTGTAGCTCACTGCGGCTTGGTGACAAATTTCCTTGCTCACTCACCAAGGAAACTCCTTGAGATGTTTTACAATATTAAAATATTATATAAATGCAAATTATTTTTCAGTCATACTATTACAAAATTCAGCTGTTCTTAAGTGATTCAAAACGTTGTTCTCTATTCCCTTATCTGACTATTCATGTGTTAGAACCTGTTCCTTGAGTGATGAATTGGTTATTTTATGTGGCAAACTGGCTTGGGTTATTTCTAACTTCAATCAATAGCAGTTTCAATTATATCGCAATCTTCTGACTGCTTATAGTATCATTTGGAAAAATCAGACCATAAAAATCTGTGATATGACAGTGAGAGAGTGCCATGGGATGGGTTTCAGATTGGCCATTAAACCATGATTCATCTGCCTTCTCAGGAGGACTTAAGAAAATTCATGTCTGACTTTTTAAGAAGATGTGGTCCAGTGCCCCAGCCATGGCCGAACCTTAGTCAACTTTACAAAAACAGCTTTATTATCTGGCCATCAGCACATATTTGTCCGTGGAAATTTGCTACGTGTAAACCCGATAGGTCATTGTCAACCAACACACATCAAAGTTGCTGGTGAACGCAGCAGCCCAGGCAGCATCTCTAGGAAGAGGTGCAGTCGACGTTTCAGGCGGAGACCCTTCGTCAGGACTAACTGAAGGAAGAGTGAGTAAGGGATTTGAAAGTTGGAGGGGGAGGGGGAGATCCAAAATGATAGGAGAAGACAGGAGGGGGCGGGATGGAGCCAAGAGCTGGACAGGTGATAGGCAAAAGGGATAAGAGAGGATCATGGGACAGGAGGTCTGGGAAGAAAGACAAGGCGGGGGGGGACCAGGAGGATGGGCAAGGGGTATATTCAGAGGGACAGAGGGAGAAAAAGGAGAGTGAGAGAAAGAATGTGTGTATACAAATAAGTAACAGATGGGGTACAAGGGGGTGGTGGGGCATTAGCAGAAGTTAGAGAAGTCGATGTTCATGCCATCAGGTTGGAGGCTACCCAGACGGAATATAAGGTGTTGTTCCTCCAACCTGAGTGTGGTCATTGTCAACACTGAACAGTGAATGTACTTTTGGCTTAATACCTGGGAACATCTTGAGGTTGTGTATGTTGTACTAGGTGGATGATCTTGTTGCACTATTACAGATTGTCAGATATGATGTTGTGGCCAACACTGAATCACGGCTGGTTGTAGTTGGGAGCTGAATGTCCAAGGTTACATGTTGTATCAGAGGGATAGGAAGGTAGGCAGAGGGGGTGGTGTGGCTCTGCTGGTAAAGAATGGCATCAAATCAGTGGAAAGATGTGACGTAGGATTGGAAGATATTGAATCCTTATGAGTTGAATTAAGAAACTGCAAGGGTAAAAGGACCCTGATGGCAGTTATATACAGGCCTCCCGACAGTAGCTGGGATGTGGACCACAGATTACAATGGAAAATAGAAAAGGCATGTCAAACGGCAATGCTATGATAGTTATGGGAGATTTTAATACGTGTGTTGATTGGGAAAATCAGGTTGGTAATGGATCTCAAGAGAGTGAGCTTGTTGAATGCCTATGAAATTGCTTTTTATAGAAGTTTGTAATTGAGCCTACTAGGGGATCAGCTGTTATACAATGAACCAGAGGTGATTAGGGAACTTAAGGTGAAAGAACCCTTAGGAGACGGTGATCACAATATGAATGAGTTCAACTTGAAATTGGAGAAGGTTAAAGTCTGATGTAACAGTATTTCAGTGGAATAAAGGAAATCACAGTGGTATGAGAGAGGAGTCAATCAAAGTCAACTGGAAGGAGATGCTGGCAGGGATGTCAGCAAAGCAGCAATGACGTGAGTTTCTGGGAAAAATGAGGAAGGTGCAGGATAGATGTATTCCAAAAATGAAGAAATACTCAAATGGCAAAATAATATAACCATAACTGACAAGGGAAGTCACAGCTAATATAAAAGAAAAAGAGAGGGCGTACAACAAAGCAAAAATTAGCCGGAAGGTAGAAGATTGGGAAGCAACTGAAAGAATCATTAGGAGGGAAAAGATGAAATATGAAAGCAATCTAGCAAACAATATCACAGTGGATAGTAAAAGCTTTTTCAAGTATGTAAAAAATAAAAGAGAGATGGGAGTGGTCTAGAGTAATGGTCCCCAACCACCGGGCCACAGGGCATGTGTTACCAGGCTGCGAGAAAACGATATGAGTCAGCTGCATCTTTCCTCATTCCCTGTCACGCACTGTTGAACTTGAACATAGGGTTGCCAACTGTCCCATATTTGCCAGGACATCCCGTATATTAGACTAAATTGGTTTATCCCGTACGGGACCGCCCTTGTCCCATATTTCCCCCACTAAGGTAGAGCGTTCCTATGAAACATTTTGTGCTGAAATGGCGTAAAGCGAAGAAACAAATACCATTAATTTATATGGGAAAAATTTTTAAGCGTTCCTGGACCCAAAAAATAACCTACCAAATCATACCAAGTAATACATAAAACCTAAAATAACACTAACATATAGTAAAAGCAGGAATGATATGATGAATACACAGCCTATATAAAGTAGAAATCATGTATGTACAGTGTAGTCGGGAAGATTAAGCCAAAACCGATTTGTGGAAAAAAAATCGGCACATACGCACATGTGCATGTCACGCATGCGCACACAGGTGCCTAACGAGGCTTCATGGTCATGGTAGTCTTTCTCGGGGTAAACACGAGTGCCCTGTCAACACACACAAAAAATGCTGGTGGAACGCAGCAGGCCAGGCAGCATCTATTCTATAGGAAGAGGTACAGTCGACGTTTCGGACCGGGGCCCTTCGTCAGGATTTGACGGCTACTTTTGTCCCTTATTTGGGAGTGAGAAAGTTGGCAACCCTAACTATAAAAGACATGTTGAAGTGAGTTTAACCCTACTTCAATGCCCCCTCCCCCCACCCCCGGTTGGTCCACAAGAATATCGTCAATATTAAACCGGCCCATGGTGCAGAAAAGGTTGGGGACCCCTGGTCTAAAGTTACTAGAAAATGAGGCCGGAGAAATAATAACAGGGGCCAAGGAGGTGACAGATGAACTAAATGAGTATTTTGCATCAGGACCAGATGAACTGTACCCTAGGGTTCTGAAAGACATAGCTGTAGAGATTGCGGAGGCATTAGTAATGATCTTTCAAAAATCATTGGACTCCGGCATGGTGACAGAGGATGGGAAAATTGCAAATGTCACTCCACTCTTTAAGAAAGGAGGAAGACAGCAGAAAGGAAATTATAGACCAGTTAGCCTGACCTCAGTGGTTTGGAAGATATTGGAGTCAATTGTTAGAAATGAGGTTATGGAGTACTTGGTGACACAGGACAAGATAGAACAAAGTTAGCATAATTTCCTTAAGGGAAAATTTTGCCTGACAAACCTGTTGGAATTTTTTGAGGAGAGTACAAGTAGGATAGATAAAGGGGAAGCAGTGGCTGTTGTATATTTGGACTTCCAGAAGGCCTTTGAGAAGGTGTCACACATGAGGCTGCTTATCGAGTTAAAAGCCTATGATATTACAGGAAAATTACTGGCATGCTTAGAGCATTGGCTGATTAGTAGGAGGCAGTGAGTGGGAATAAAGAACTCATCAGGGGTGATTGATAAGTCTGTGGCCTAAGGTAGAAGGAGATGAGTTATTAACTTCAAACTTTCTGCATAATCACTCAAAGAGTTGAACTGCATGTGCATGTAACGAGAGCTGTATAACTTATCTCCTTCTACCTTAGGCCACAAACTTATCAATCACCCCTGCTGTGGACACTTTCTGGAGGTCTAAGATCCGTATGCTCCATGACCGCTGGACTAAATGTGTAAATGTAGGAGAGGGGACGATGTTGAAAAAATAGATTTGCTAGGTTTTCTAAAATTGACTCTTTCTACCCTTGGCCACTAATTTATCAATCACCCCTCATATAAAAAACCTGTCATAATATATATCTCCACTTCCAGAAGCTTCTTTTATGTTCAAAAATACCGTGATGCTGTGGTTTAACAGATGGACAGAAACAAAGGGTTTTCCAGAATAGAAGGACATAGGACCAAATGCCTGTAAATGAGTTTTGTCTAATTGTGTACTTAATGGTTACAATGGATATTGTTAACAATGGCTAACTGGCCTGTTCGTCTGCTGAATTACTGTAAACATTTTTTCATAGCTCAAAGCAAATTTACTACCAAAGCTCAAATACATCACCATATACTGTCCTGATATTCATTCTCTTGCAGGTACTCACAACAAAGAAATACAATAGAATTAATGAAAAACTATACAGAAAGACCAACAAACAACCAATGGGCAAAGGAAGAAAAACTACAAGTTGAAAAATACAGTAATAATAAATAAATGAGAACATGCCTTGCAGAGTGCCTGAAAGTCAGTCCATAGGTTGTGGAATCAGTTCAGTGTTGAGGTGGGTGAAGTTATCCACTCTGGTTCGGGAGCCCTGATGGCTGAAGGGTAATAACTGTTCCTGTACCTGGTGGTTTAGGACATAAGGCCCCTGTACCCACTTCCCGAAGGCAGCAGTGAGAAAAGAGTGTGGTCTGGCTGGTCAGGGCCCTTGATAATGGATGCTGCTTTCTTGTGTCAGTGCTTAATGGTAGGAGGGCATTTCCTGTGATGCGCTGCAGCATGTTCATTGCTTTTTATCGGCTTTTCTGTTCCTGGGCATTGGTATTTCCATCCCAGATTGTGTTGCAACCAGGCAGGATGCTCTCCGCTGTCTGCCCGTGGAAGTTTCTCAAGTTTTTAGATGATTTATGAGTGGGACATTGCATGGCACTGGTCATCTGAAGAACCTAGCCAAGATTCCTACCTGTTGCTGAGACAATGCAGCTTGCCTGGTGTCTCCAGCAAGCAGGAAGGCCATGAAGAAATATTACTGGGACAAAACGGGCCTCCTGTTGAACCATTTTTCACTGGAGGCTGGGCACGCTCAGTATAATGGTCTGGAATCTGGTTCCAGAAGCATGCTGCATATTGAGCCAGTACTCTGAAAGTCAAACGCTGAAGCAGGTTGGGCTGAGGGAGGTCTCCAACTACTGTACTTCCTTTAATTTAGAAGACAGCATGTGATTAAATTCTTTAATTGTTTGCTGGGAGGAGGTAGGTTGCATTAGCCTTCATCCCAATGAGTAAGTGTCTCTTTTACATTATTTCTCTCTTTCCCCTTTTCAAGAAAGTGTCAGGCCCTGCTGTTCGAATGCTACGTTATACAAAAGCTTAATAGAAGCTATTTTTAGAAGAGTGAGAAGCGAAGGGCAGTGCAAATCTTTCAACTTGATGAGATGCCTTAGATTAAAGCTATACCCTGTGCAGTGGAAGGAGTTTTTAATGCTTGCCACATCACGAATTCAGTTCTTTGTTAGTTATGTGGAAAAATCTGTGCTCCAAACCTATTCTGGTACTGCTCCCCAACTTTTCCTTCGCTACATTAATGATTACATTGGTGCTGCTTCCTGCACCCATGCTGAGCTCATCAATTTCATCGACTTTACTTCAAACTTCCACCCAGCCCTCAGATTCACTTGGTTTATCTCTGTCACTTCTCTCCCCTTTCTCGATCTCTCGGTCTCCATCTCTGGAGACAGACTGTCCACTGACATCTTCTACAGGCCCACTGACTCTCATAACTACCTCGACTATACCTCTTCCCACCCTGCCACATGCAAAAATGCCATTCCCTATTCCCAGTTCCTCCGTCTCCGCCGCATCTGCTCCCAGGATGAGGCTTTCCGTTCCAGGACATCTCAAATGACCTCTTTATTTAAGGATCATGGTTTCCCTTCTGCCGTCATCAATGATGCCCTTACCCGTATCTCCTCCATTTCCCACACTTTGGCCCTCACCCCATCCACCCGCCGCCACAACAGGGACAGAGTTCCCCTTGTCCTCACCTACCACCCCACCAGCCTCTGGATCCAGCACATTATCCTCTGCAACTTCCGCCACCTTCAACAGGACCCCACCACTAAGCACATCTTTCCCTCTCCACCCCCTCCGCTTTCCGCAGGGATCGATCCCTCCGTGACTCCCTGATCCACACATCCCTCCCCACGGATCTCCCACCTGGCACTTATCCCTGTAAGCATAAGTGCTACACCTGACCCTACACCTCCTCTCTTGCCACCATTCAGGGCCCCAAACAGTCCTTCCAGGTGAGGCAACACTTCACTTGTGAGTCTGTTGGGGTCATCTATTGCATCTGGTGCTCCCGGTGCAGCCTCCTCTACATCAGTGAAACCCGACGCAGATTGGGGGACCTCTTCGTCGAGCACCTCCGCTCCTTCCGCCACAACAGACAGGATCTCCCGGTTGCCACCCACTTCAACTCTGCTTCACATTCCCACTCGGATATGTCCATACATGGTCTCCTCTACTGCCATGATGAGGCTAAACTCAAGTTGGAGGAGCAACACCTCATATACCGACTGGGTTGTCTGCAGCCCCTTGGTATGAACATTGAATTCTCCAGCTTCCGGTAATTCCCTCCCCCTCCCTTCCCCTATCCCAATTTCACTCTGCCCCCTCCCCCAGCTGCCTATCACCTCCCTCATGGTTCCGCCTCCTTCTACTACCCATTGTGCGTTCCCCTATTCCTTTTTCACCTTTCCTGCCTATCCCTTCCCTGCATCCCCTCCCCCACCCCTTGATCTTTCCCCTTACTGGTTTTTCACCTGGAACCTTCCAGCCTTCTCCTTCCCACCCTCCCCCCACCTTCTTTATAGGGCCTCTGCCCCTTCCCTCTTCAGTCCTGACGAAGCGTTCTGGCCTGAAACGTTGACTGATCGTTTCCACGGATGCTGCTCGACCTGCTGAGTTCCTCCAGCGTGTTGTGAGTGTTGCTTTGACCCCAGCATCTGCAGAGTATTTTGTGTTCAGGGATTTAGTTGTTTCAATCTCAGTATACTTCCTACAAAAGTTCTACTTTCTCATTCCATAAAGTCTAAAAGTTCTCTCTATTTGGCGATGGAATTGATTATGAAACATTTTTATTAATGAACGCTGTTGGTCAGATTTGAAATAAGGTCTTTTGAATCTGATGCACTTACAAAAACCTAGACTATGCCTTTAAAGCAGTGATTCAGAACGTTTTTATGTGATGGACCCCTGTCATTAACCGAGGAGCCTTTGGACCACAGGTTGGGAACCCCTGCCCTAAAATATTAAAAGATAGTGATTTGTAATCTCTCTTTATTTTTACAGGTTTCTCTCCCCTTTGTAAAATAGTTCTAGTGATACAAAAATATGAAGGAACTGCTGATACCGGTGATCTGAAATAAAACCAGGAGCTGTCGGAAATAGTCAGCAGGCCAGGCATATTATAGGAACAGCACAGAACATCGTGAAGCTGCTGCACAGTTCAGTCATTCTGAACAATGGTGATGGTTTAGGGTACGAGATGGCACATTAATTGAGCAGTCTACTTGGTCCTGGGTGACGTTCACATAAAGAGTGGTTAGATCTGCGCTCGGGCATAGAGGTAGAGAATATTCCATCATGTTGTGGCTTGTGGAGGCTTTATGGTGTCAGGATACCCAGCCACTGACAAGAACACATCATGGCTGATCTAGGCTGGCTTCAACTCCTCTTCTTATTTCTCTAGACTTCTATGTTCTTTGATCAAATATTCATCCACTGCTGCTTTAAGTACTTGTGATTTTTTTTATTAACAAAATATACTTTATTCAAAAATGAAATTATATACAATAAACCATTCAATGACTCTCAATCCTTTACAGACGTTTCCTCTATATTCTATACATTTCCACACTTTCAGACACTCATGTGGCACTCTGTTGGTTCATCTTTACCCACCATCGTTGAGGGATATACTCCCCGCACCCGACCCCTCCCACTCCTGCGGGAGAAGAACCCTAAACCGTGGTCCTTCTCCACCGGGCCCTTGCAGTGACTGCACCAAATTTCAGTGCGTCCCTGAGCACGTACTCCTGCAGCCGAGAGTGTGCCAGTCGGCAGCATTCTCCCACGGACATCTCCATGTGCTGGTAGATCATCAAGTTTCGGGCCGACCAAAGAGCGTCTTTCACCGAGTTGATGATCTGCCAGCAGCACTGGATGTTGGTCTCTGTGTGTGTCCCCGGGAACAGCCCATAGATCAGAGAGTCCTCGGTTGTGCAGCTGCTGGGGATGAAACGTGACACTAGCCCGTCCATCCTCCTCCGCACCTTGTCCATGAACTCACAGTGTGCAAAGAGGTGGGTCACTGCAGTCCTCCTGTGGGCAGTGGGGTGCGGAGACGACTTTCCAGGTGTACAGGAGGGATCTGACTGGGAGGGCCCCTCTCACCGCCAGCCAGGCGAGGTCTTGGTACCTGTTGGTGAGGTCTGGCGATGAGGCCTTTTGCCAGATGAACTGTGCGGTCTGTTCAGGGAACCACCCCTCTGTGTCCATCACGTCCTTCTCCTGCAGTGCCTGCAGGACATTACGTGCTGATAACTGCCTGATGGCCCTGTGGTCAAAGACGTTGACCTGGAAGAACTTTTCTACGAAGGACAGGTATGGTGGCAACGCCCAGCTGACCGGGGCGTTGCGCGGGAAAGGGGCCAGACCCATCCTCCGTAGCCAAGGTGACAGGTAGAACCTGGGTACATAGTGGTACTTGGTGCCCACGTATCTGGGATCCATGCACAACCTGATGCAGCCACATACGAAGCTGGCCATCAGGGTGAGGGCGACATTGGGAACGTTTTTGCCTCCGTTATCCAGGGACTTGTGCATGGTGGCCCATCTGAACTGTTCCATCTTGGATCTCTAGATGAATCTGAAGACAGCTCGAGTGATTTCCGAGCTGCAGGAATAGGGGACGGGCCACACTTGTGCCAGGGAAAGCAGCCCTGAGAGCACCTCACACCTGATGACCAGGTTCGTGCTCGTTATCGACAGGGAACGCCCTCTCCACGGTCCCAGTTTCTGTTTCACCTTGATAGTCCGCTCCAGCCAGTTCTTATTGCACGCCTTGGCCCCTCCAGACCAGATCCCCAACACCTTCATGTGGTCGGACCTGATGGTGAAGGGAACACCAGATCGGTCGGGCCAGTTGCTGAAGAGCATGGCTTCGCTCTTCGTGTGGTTGACCCTGGCCCCCGACGCCAGCTCAAACTGTTTGCAGATGCCAATAAGCCTGCAAACCGACCTCGGATCAGAGCAGAAGATGGTGACATCATCCATGTACAGGGAGGTTTTCACTTGGGTCCCTCCACTGCCTAGCAGCCTCACCCCTCTTATGTCCTCATCCCTCCTGATGGCTTTGGCAAAGGGTTCTATGCAGCATACAAGCAAGACAAAGGAGAGAGGGCAGCCCTGCCTGACTCCAAACTCGATGGGGAAGCTGTCTGTTTCCCACCCGTTGACCTGGACTGCACTACAGATGTCTGTGTAGAGCAGTCTGATCCAATTCTGGATTACCTCCCCAAATCCCATTTTGGAAAGTACATCCGCTATGTACGTGTGTGATATCCTGTCCAAGGCTTTCCCTTGATCCAAGCTGACCAGGCAGGTGTCCACCCCTCTGTCCTGCACGTAGGCGATGGTGTCCCTCAGCAGCGCGAGGCTGTCTGAGATCTTCCTGCCCGGTACAGCACAAGTTTGGTCTGGGTGGATCACCTGTACCAGAGCAGACTTGACCCTGTTGGCAATAGCCTTGGACAGGATCTTGTAGTCCACATTCAGGAGTGATATGGGCCTCCAATTTCTAATGTCCTCCCTTTTCCCCTTCTGCTTGCAGATAAGGGTGTTGATGCCCTTCCTCATGAATTCTGACATGCTGCCAGCCAGAAGCATAGCGTTGTATACTTCCAGCAGGTCAGGGCCCATCCAGTTCCACAGAGCCGAGTACAACTCAGCCGGTAGGCCATTGCCTCTGGGAATCCTATTTGACCCAAAGGAACGGATGAAGCCTGTCAGCTCATCCAGGGTCAGTGGCTGATCCAGACTCTCCCACAACCCGTCGTCTATGACCTGCGTGATAGACGACAGGAAGTTGTGGGAGGCTGTGGTGTCCGTGGCCTTCCTGTTGTACAGACCGGCATAGAAGGACTTGCAGATCCTCAGTTTGTCAGTCTGCAAGGATGCGACTGAGCCGTCCTTTTCTTTAAGGTTGTGGATCGCAGAGCTTCCCCTGTGCACCTTCTGGAAGAAGAAGCGAGAGCACGTCTCGTCCTGCTCCATGGTTTGGACTCTTGATCAGATGATCTTGGAGGATTCGGCGGCGAGGTGCCGGGCTTGCCGGCCCTTCACCTCTCGTAATTCCTCCCTGACATCCACTCCCTTCGACTGCAGAAGGAGACATTGCTGCAACTCTTTCTGGAGTTTACGCAGTTCCCTCCGCCCCTGCCTTGCTTTCTGGATAGCCTTGCAGATGAAGAACCTCTTGATGTTCTCCTTGGTGGCTTCCCACCGTAAGTACTTCTGATGATCCAGCTCCCACTGCACACTGGGGCAGAGAATTCTAGAGATCATCCTCTGTGGAAAGAAATTTCTATGTACTTGACTTTTAAATAGCGCCCCCCCCCCCCCCCCCCCACCAACTTGTAGTTGTATCCTCTTCAACACACACAAAATGCCGGAGAAACTCAGCAGGCTAGGCAGCATTTGTGGGGAGAAAAAGTAAACTGTCGATACTTCATCAGGACTGGAAAGAAAGATGAGAAGTTAGAGCAGGAAGGTGGGGTGGGGGGTGGTAGAAGAAATACTGTACCAGGTGGTAGGTAACAGGTGAAACCGGGAGTGGGGGAGGGGTGAAGTAAAGAGCTGGGAAGTTCATTGGTGAAAGAGAGAAAGGGTTGAAGAAGGAGGAATCTGATAGGAGAGGGTGGAAAACCATGGAAGAAAGGGAAGGGGGTGGAACACCGGAGGGAGGAGATGGACAGGTAAGGAGGTAAAGCAAGAGAAAGAAATAGGAATGGTGAAGGAGGGGTAATTACCAGAAGTTTGAGAAATCAATGTTCATGCCATTAGGTTGGAGGTGACCCAGAGGAATATAAGGCATTGCTCCTCCAACCTAAGTGTGGCCTCATCGTGAGAATAGAGGAGGCCATGGACTGCCATGTCGGAACAGGAATAGGAAATCAAATTGGTGGGTGGCCAGCAGGCGATCCCACTTTTTCTGGCGGATGAAGCAAAGCCACTTGGCAAAGAATTCTCACCGAAATACAGGAGGCCACACAGGGAGCACTGGATACAGTATGTGACCCCAAAAGACCCACAGGCGAAGTGTCACCTCACCAGGAAGGACTGATTGGGGCCCTGAGTGGTAGTGAAGGAGGAAGTGCAGGAACAGGTGTAGCATTTGTTCTGCTTGCAAGGATTGCCCCCTTATTGACTGACTCTATCAGCTACCATATTTATGTACTGGTGCACTTCTGGTCACTCCCACCCGAGGAAGCTGATTCTGTGGAACCCAGAGTTGAGAATGCCATTGGATGTTAAGCTCTCTGAGGTTGGAGATGCCCTTGTCTGGTACTGTTGTGGCATGTCAGTTACTTATTGGCCCACAGAACTGTCCTATCACAAGCAGCTAAAGGAATTAGATTTTTATTCTTCAGAAGAATGAGATGTGTTCTTATTGAAACATATGATCCTTCGCAAGCATAATAGGGTACATGTTGAGATGTTTCTTTTCTTTATTAATCTTTTTATTGATTTAAAAGGAGCATAGATACAAGCAAGAGGAGAATTATCTCAAATATATATATCAGTAACAATATAGACCGAGATTAAGATGGACATTGTCAAAGCCATAGATATTGTTAAACTAGTATAAAATATATAATAAGAAATGAAAAAAGCAATTCTCCTCTTACCGGTTTATGAAGAGAAAAGAAAAAACATTGGGTTTTAAATGAAAAGAAAAACACTACACTATGGAAAAAAAGCAAAAAAAAGGGACTGGGCAGTCCATTTTGAGGATGCGACCAAAAAAAAAAGAAAGACTTTCTGACCAAATCTAAAACTTTGGGGAAAAAGAGATTGAAAGAGTAATAAATCAAATTAAATGAAAATATTGGATAAAAGGTCACCAGATTTGCTCAAATTTAAAGCATGTATCAGATGTCGGACTTCTTATTTTCTTTAAACTTAAACAGGACATGATGGAGGAGAGCCAATAAAAGACTGTAGGTGGATTAGAATCCTGCCACTTCAATAAAATGGCTCTCCTAGCCAGTAAGGTTGAAAAGGCTATCATACGTTGAGCGAAAACAGGAATATTTCCTGCTTCCAATGGAAATGTTTCAATTAGTTGGAGAACCTTGAATGAGTTACAAGACTGGAGGACTGTCATTTTTAAAACTTTAGTACACAGGAACAACTTAGAGTCATAGAAACAGAGAGTACTACAGCACAGAAACAGGCCCTTTTGCCCATCTAGTCCATGCTGGGGTGTTATTCTCCCTAGTCCTATTGACCTGCACCAGGACCATCATGCACCATGCCTCTCTCATTCATGTAGTTATCCAAGCTTCCAAAATGTTGACATCAAGCCTGCATCCATCCTTTCAGCTGGCAGCTTGTTCCACACTCTCACTACCTTCTAAGTGAAGAAGTTTCACCTCAGGTTCCCCCTTAAACGTATTACCTTTCACCCTTGACCCATGATCTCTAGTTCTAGTTTCACCCAACCTCAGTGCAAAAAGCCCACTTGTATTTACCCTATCTATGCCTTATAATTTTGTATACCTTTATCAAATCTTCCTACATTTTCCTACTCTGTGGGGAATAAAGTTTGAATCTATTCAGCTTTTCCCTGTAACAGCAGTCCCAGCAACATACTTGTAAATCTTTTTCACTCTGCACTCTTTCAATCTTACTGATATCTTTCCTGCAGGTAGGTGAGAACTGTACACAATACTCCAAATTAGGCCTCAGCAACTTCTTATACAGCCTCAATATAACATCCCAAGTTCTGAACTCAGTACTTTGATTTATGAAGACTAATGTGCCGTAGGTCTCTTTACGACCCTGTTTGTGACACTGGAAATTTCTCATAGACCATGGTGCATCTGGAGTTTTGCCAAGTGCCCGGCCAATCGGCCTTTGTTTTATTCTGATGTAGCACAGATCACATAGTTACCACTGAATGCAGGGGCAAACTGCCAGGTTGAAAGTGGTCAGCCAGTTAAGACCGAGATAAGTCTGCAGAGGTTTCCTATATTGAGAGTACTGTGACTGCTTGGAATCTTCTACTCCAAGAGCAGTGGATGTTCTGTATATTCAGCACTGAGGTTGATCTTTGGGGAAACAAATGTAAAATGGATCAGACAGGAAACTGAGCATAGATTAGAACAAGCATAAGGAGCCATAGAGAGATTCCATACAGAAACAGGATCATCAGCCCATCAAGGGTGTGCTGACCATCAGCACCAAACCTACATTAATTCCAGCTTTATTATGCTTCCCGTATTCTCTCCAACTGCCCCCAGATTCTACCACTCACCTGCAAACTGGCGACAATTTACTACGGCTAATCAACCTACCAACCTCCTTGTCTTTGGGCTGAGGGAGGAAAGTAGGACAGCCAGGGGAAACCACAAAGTCACTTAGACAATATACACACAGAATGCACACAGACACCACCCAGTGTGGAGATTGAACCTAGGTCCCTGACACACTGAGGCAGCTGCTCTGTACTCAGTGCCACTGTACCTAACCAAGTGGCCACTGTGTGTGTGATCTGCTGCTGTAGCCCATCCACTTCAAGGTTGGGCATGCTGTGCACTCAGTGGTGTCTTTCAGCACACCACTGTTGGAATGCCTGGCTACTTGGGTTACTGTTGTCTTCCTGTCAGATTGAACCAGTCTGGCCATTCTCCTCTGACCTCTCTCATTAACAAGGCATTTTTGCCCTCTGACTGGATGTTTTTATTTTACTTTCTCACACCATTTTCTATAAACTCCAGAGACTTTTGTGTGTGAAAATCCCAAGTTTCTCAGATAGGCAAACCATCCCATCTAGCACCAACAATCATTCCGCGGTCAAAGTCACTTAGATCACATTTCTTCCCCATTCTAATGCTCAGTCTGAACAACAACTGAACCGCTTGACCATATCTTGCTTTTATGCATTGAGTTGATTGGCTGATTAGATATTTACAGTAACGAGCAGGTGTACAGGTGTGCCTAATAAAGTGGCCACTGAATGCACTAGCCATGCCATTGTGCCTTATTGAATGGCGGTGCAAGCTCAAGGCACCAGGCGCTTTATTCCTGCATTTAATGCTTGTATATTCTCCATGTGAGATAAGAAAATTGCTAATCACTCAGTAAGTGCATGTTCCACATGTTCTTGTACCTGGCATTACCAGTACATTTGATAGAAAGGCTGCGTCTTAAATGGAGTACTGTTTGGGTAATGGTGACATCACTGTTTATCAAGTACTAATTCACTACAGCAAAAAAAAAGGAGCACACTGTTGAAAGAATTTTTCATTAACTCTTGTAGCAGGAAACCGATAAACGGCTGCACAAACAAGGTTTTGTTCCATCTTAGTGCTGCGTGCAAAGGACCAGTATCACTTTTCAGTTGAGGGTGCCTTTGTACCTGGTGATTAATTCTGTCAGATGTATTATTTAGAGGAATGGACATTGTGCTTTTTTCAAAGTAATTATCCCTTTTAACTTAAAAATGGAGCATCAATGTATTCACTCTCTAATCCTTGCATAGGCAGAATCATAGCAATTTTCTGGCATCTTTCAAGTTTATTCTGTATCCTAAAATTAATGAAAAGTAGTAGGTCGATGAAGTAAAAATAAAGACTGGTTTGGAGTGTGTCAGGGAGAAACTGTGGAGACAAAGCGAGTTAACATTTCAGATCAACGACCTTGCCTTGGTTACAAATAAGTGCCTATAAAATGTAAATATCACATAACATTTAAAATTTAAATTAGACCACATGGGACATTTTTAAGTGCTAGATGATCCAGCTTGGATTTTATCTGGAGTAAGTAATACTCACTGTTACTTCCAGGTAAAATCCCACTAGTTGTGAAATTGGACCATCACTTCTGTTCACTCTTTGTGTTCTTCCAGCATCACATTGGCATCTAATGGTGTAATTATTAATACAATACATGCTTCAGCGCATTCCCGCATCAGCTGGAGCTCAGGCTCTGGGCAGTAATCGGTGCGGAGTGAACTCCATGGAAACGAGCAAAGCACACTGGGCCCCTGGCTTCCAGGTACGCACGACCATTCACAACATTTAAGACGGGTTCCCAACCTGGGGTTAATGGTAAGGGTCCATGGCATAAAAAAAGTTGGGATCTCCCAATTAAAGAAGTGCATAAATGAACACTTGAAACTCTACAGTATAGCAGGCTGTGGGCAGGATGACTGAAGATGGGATTAGTACAGATGAGACCAGGAAGGCCCTATTCCCATACAGTATGACTCTAGGACTATGACAATAAAGTCTTACTAACAAAGGAGAAAGCAATCACAGATAATGACTCTGATCACCCAGACTTAGTGTTTTAGGAACAGCTTCTACTCATCCACCATCAGATTTCTGAATGGACCAGGATTGAATGGCTTGTAATATGGAGAGCCTGTGATGGCTGGGGGCCTGTATTCACTAGAATTCAGGAAAATGAGGGGTGTCCTAATTAAAATCTATCGAATGGTAAAAGGCCTTGATAGAGTGGATGTGGAGAGGATGTTTCCTGTGGTGGGAGATTCTAACACCAGAGGACACAGCCTCAGAATAGAAGGGTGTCCTTTTTGGATTGGAGATGAGGAGGTATCTCTTTAGCCAGAGAGTGGTGAATTGCTGGTATTCTTTGCCACAGGCAGATGCAGAGACCAAGTCTTTTTTGTATATTTAAGGCAGAGGTTGATAGATTCTTGATTGGTCAGGGCATGAAGGGATATGGGGAGAAGGCAGGAGACTGGGGCTGAGAGGAAAATTGGATCAGCCGTAATGAAATGGTGGAACAGACATGATAGACCAAATGGACTAATTCTGCTCCAATATCTTATGTTCTTATGAACATTACCTCATTGTTCACATCTTGTTCTATCAATTTATTTTATAATTGCTGCCACAAAGCAACACATTTCACTGGATATATCGAAGGTAATAAACAGGAATCTATTATTTCTATTGTAGTTTTGGTGACCACTTTACATTTAAACTGAACTTCCAGCTGTCTGTCGTTTTAATTCTTCATATTACTTTCACTTTGACCTTTCTGCCTTCAGCTCCACCCTGTTCTAATGAAGATTAACAAACGCTTGAGAACAACACCTTGTTGTACAACGTCGCAGCCCTCCAGAATTCCAGTTTTATTTCTCTCTTCTGGTAATTTCAAATTTACCAGGTGCCCCACTTCATCACCCTCTTTCACCTGGCATCACAACTAGTGGCACTCCCCCTCCGCCCGTCTTCACCCTACCAAGGGCCTTTTCTCTCTGACTTCTCCTGCATCTGATGAGAACTGATTAACATGAAACACCACCTCTGCTTTCCTCTCCACCGATGCTCCCAGCCCGGCTAGTGTCTTCATTTTGTGTTTTGTTTACGATGTGCAACAGCTGCGGTATTTTATTCTGGTCATAGGATCATGGCAGAAAAACAAGCTCTTACAACCTACTTTGACAATGCCAAAAATGCTGCCTATCAAAGCCAATCCCAGTTGCCCACATTAGGCTTGTATCTATCTAATCTTTCCCTATCCAAGCACCTGTCCAAATGTCTTGTATATAATGAAATTAGCAGCTTTTTTTCAATGAATATCTCCTGTATGAGTAAACCTGCCTTTCAAATCTCCTTTAAATTTCTCCCCTTTCACATTAAACCAGTGCCCTCTACTCTAGACTCCAATTCCCTAGGTATAAGATTTTGGTTATTCATCCCATCTATGCCCATGAGAGTTTTGTAAACCCACAAGGTCACACCTCAGCCTCCTCCATTCCAGTGAGAATAAATACTGCTTATCCAAACTCTCCTCGTAACTGCATCTCTCCATTAACTCTCCCACTACCTTACAACATCTTTGGGATGCAGGAAAAGGCTGGTGCACCTGCCAGAAACCCAAGCATTCAGGTAGAGGATACACAAACAGGCCACGTGGAGAGAACAAGCGTAAAATACCAAATCCAGGGCGAAGACTTCTCCAAACACTATATAGGACAGGCAGAGAGAAAACCATCCATGAGACTACATGAACATCAGCTAGCCGTAACAAGATTCGATCCTCTATCACTCAGCTCAGTACGTGAAGGCCAAAAGGACAGAAGTTCATCTGGAAAACTACAAAGTTCCTGGCAGAAGTAGAACACAAGAAGTGAAGAGAATTCTTAGAAGCTTGGTTCTCAAAGGAAGACTCTATTAACAAGCAAATTGAACTGGACACAATTTATGAACCAGTGTATCTGCAGGATTGGGACCGAGGGGTGAGCCGCGGGCACCTGAAGAACCAATGCTCACGACGGCTGACAACCACTTGCCAGTGCAGACCACTCAGCTGTGCGATTAACCAGGACCCAGTAGAGACTAGCGGCCAACGCAACAGCCAACCAATCAAAACGCCAAGTTGGACCAATATAGATGCCAGCACTCCGCAGAAGCAACACTCATTTGCACACTGAAGATGTCACCTCAACCGGTTATGAAGTGTTTGTGACCTAACCGCCAGGCTTGGTGAACAACCCGACAAACATCCACAAACTCTTCACAAATATTATCCTGGTCCCTAGAGCTGTGAGGTGGTGGTACTAAACGTTGTCCTACTATTAGTTAATAGCGTTGATGCTTCAAGATCCACTATCTCCTCCCTTCATTATTTATTCAGAGATACAGCACCATAACAACCCCCAGGCTCAATCAGTTCATGCCGTCCAATTGACCTACCTATCCATACATCTGAGGGAGGAACCTAGAGCACCTGGAGGAAACCCAGGTGGGCCTGGGGACAACTTACAGACAGTGGCAGAATTGAACCAGGGTTGTTGGCACTATAATACGCCACTGTGCTGTCCTGATGTTATAGACATTCATTCTAACGTAGATTTTTCTCTTTGGACTTCAGAATCAGATTTAATATCATTGACATATGCCGTGAAAGTTGTTTAGTGGCAGCAGTACTTTGCAATACATAGAAAGCTATAAATTACAATAAGAAATTCATACAAAAATTTAAATTAAATCAATCATGCAGAAAGAGAACAAAAATAGAGAGGAGGTGTTCATGGGCTGGTTCAATGTCCGTTCACAAATCTGTTGATGGAGGGGAAGAAGCTGTTCCTAAACATTGAGCATGTGTCTTCAGGCTCCTGTACCTCCTCTCTGATGGTAGTGACAAGCAGAAAGCATGTCCTGGGTGATGGGGTCCTTAATGATGGATGCCGCCTTTTTGAGGCATCGCCTTTTGAAGAAGTCCTTGATACAGGGCAGGCTGGTGCCCATGATGGAGTTGGCTTGGTTTTCAACCCTCTGCAGCTTTTTTTCAGATCCTGTTCAGTGACCCCGCTGCACCAGACGGTGATGCAACCAGTTAGAATGCTCTCCACAGTACATCTGTAGAAATTTGCTTGATTCTTTGATGATATACCAAATCTCCTCAAACAATGAACAAGATGTAGCCACTGGTGTGCCTTCTTTGTAATAACATCAATGTGTTGGTCACAGCATAAACCACAAAGATGAACCCTTTCCACTTCTGACACCTCAATGAGGATTGGTATGTGTTCCCTCCATTTGTCCTTCATGAAGACACCCACCTTAATTTTTCTCTTTCCTTTTCCTTTCTACTAGCTCTTTATGAAAAGTAGACACCAATGATATCACCAAGGAATTCACTCTGAAAAAAGTTCCGTCAGACTGTGTGAACAAGCTGAATTAAAATGCTGGTGAATGGCAGGAGCACTGATCGAACCACTGGGTTATAGCTGGCAATTCCAACGGGACATGATGGTGACATTTCCTTTAATTGGTTCTGAACTTAGCTGATAAATAGTTCATCTGTATGTTAGTTGTGCAAATGTGGCATCAATAGCTCTTTATAGTCTTGGCATGCCTTAAATGCTGAACCGTAAACTTTTACGCTGTGGCAAGAAACAATCGATGGGAAGCATTTTATAGGAAGTTTGCTGTGGCAAGCTAACTTGAAACTCAGACAGTTGTAACTAGGGGAAGTGCTGTTGATTTTTCTATTCATTGCTCAGATAACAGGAAGGCAGACTGAGATTAAATGCTTACAGGGAGGAGCTGTCTTTACAAATTGCTTACCACATATTACAGTAGAACAGCAAACCTTACTGAGTCATGTTGAACTTAAGAAATTGTCATATTACATGGGTGCAATGATGTACATCTGTATCAGCTGTTCACTCTTTCTGGCAATATGCATTGAGTTTTTTTTCAATTAAATTTCCTCTGCCCAGCATCACCTCCCACCCCTCTCACTGCCCTTGGCATTTATGCAGATCAATTTAAGAAGACATTCGGTGGAATTCATTGGAATACAAACAGAAAATCTTTCTCTCTTCCTCCCCCCTCCCTCATTTGTCCCTCTGAGGTCTCCATGTCAATTATATACTCTTCGTCCCATACAACCCTTCCCCACTCTCTTTGAAATTAAAAACTTACATACTTTCTCACTTTCCCAGCTCTGATGAAAAATTTCAAGCCTGAAACATTACCCCTGTTTTTCTTCCCACAGATGCTGACTGACTTGCTGAGTGTTTCTAGCATTTTTTGTATTTTTTATTTTAGATTTCTAACATCAGTGTTTTATATCCTCTCCCATTCAGTGAACAAGTATTCGGTTCTAGCCACATCAGAACTCCACGTTTTTGTTTCAGAGGCAGTAATCAGAAGAAAAGCTAAACATTAATCAACCACAGTTGTATTTTGCTGCAGAGACTTGAAAATACAAGAAGTTGGTAAAAATATGTTCACTATCTTTGGTGTGCTTTGTCAAGGGCTGTTAGTATATTAGTTCTATAATATTCCATTTGCTCACATGTACTCTGTCTCAGAAACCTGATCAGATTGTTCATCTTTAGCCATTTAACAGCCCTCCGCTAAGCTTCAGCAGAAAACAAGCCTCTATACTTTGATTTCCTCACTTTTCCTTCCCGAGTCTTTGAAAAAATTCTGCAAATGGCAATTAATTAATTCCCTGGCTTAACTACTTCTCTAAGAACTGGAATTTCACATTTTAGAGGAGGAAGAATGGTGTAAGACCTGGACTGTATTTGATTGGGGAGAGCATATTATCTCATTAAAAACTCCATTCCATAGAATCACATCCTGTGTACAGCATCAACACAAGCCTTAGGGTGGAGGAGCATCACCTAAATTCCATCTGGGTAGCCTCCAACCTGATGGTATGAACATTGATTTCTCTTAAGTTTTGGTAATTCCTCCCCATCCCCTTTTTTTTCTTTCTTTCTCTCTCTCTCTCTCTCTCTCTCTCTCTCTCTCTCTCTCTCTCTCTCTCACTCACTCACTCACTCACTCACTCACTCTCTCACTCTCACTCTCTCTCACCCTGTTCTCCATTCTGGCTCCTCGCCTACCTCTTCTGTTCCCCTGTCCATTGCCTCCTTTGGTGCATTTCCTCCTTTCCTTTCTTCCACGGTCCACTCTCATTCTTATTCAGCCTGTTACCTCTTCCAACTATCACCTTGCAGCTTCTCACTCCATCCCCCCTCCACCTTTCCCCTCACCTGGTCTCACCTGTCACTCACCAGATTGTACTCCTTCCCCTCTCCCCCACTTTTTGTCCTGGCTTCTTCTTCCTTCCTTTGCAGTCCTGATGAAAGATCTCGGCTTGAAATGACAACTTTTTATTCATTTCCGTAGATGCTGCCTGACTTGCTGAGTTCTTCCAGCATTTCATTAGTGTAGCTCTAGATCTGTTGCAATTGCCAAGTCGGGGCTTCTCTGAAACTTCTTTCCCTTCAATTACCCTGCACCCGTGCTTTTGTTTCAGAGCGCTTGTGGCAAGTTTGTGCTTTGAGGTACACGCAAGTGCATATTAAAGTACATACTGTACATTGTATCTGACTACATGGAGCAGAGTGTCTTTCTAATTGGTCATCGATGTTAAATAATTGATTGATTAGATATTGATGAGGTGAAGTATTGTCCAGTCCATGGACTTACTCAGTAAAAATGAGCTCTGATCCATTGAGTTCCTCTAGCAGTTTGCTTCTTTTTCCTGTGGATTCCAGCATGCGCAGGATCTTGTCTCGCTAAGGCGCAATGAAGCCTTCTTGGACCTCATTCACATAGGCGACTAACCCATCAGTTTTGAGTTCAGTGGCATGCTTACAAAATCTCCTTTTGTTACTGTGGTTCTGCCCCCACCACAAGGTTCAGGAGCAAATACTTCCCTAAGCGACAATCACAAAATGCTGGTGGAACTCAGCAGGTCAGGCACAGAAAAATGAATAAGCACTCGATGTTTCAGGCCGAGACCCTTCTTTAGGACTGGAAAGGAAGGAAGTAGACATCAGAATAAAAAGGTTGGGGGGGGGGGGAGAAAGAGGATTGCTGGAAGGTGACAGATGAAGACAGGTGCGTTGGAAAGATAAAGGGCTGGAGAGCATGGAATCTGATAGCAGAGGAAACCTGCTGAGTTCCTTCAGTATTTTCTGTGTGTTGCTTTGTATTTACAGCATCCGCAGACTTTCTCATATTTATGATGAGCTACTTTCCTACATCCATCAGGCTCTTGAACCAACCTGCACAATCCTAACTCTGCCTCAGCAATGGACACTTTGGACTACCTCTTGCACTACCATGGAATTGACTTTGTTTATAACACAGTCTTGTTTTTTTTCTCTCTGATACTTCCCTGTCTTGTATAGTTCATATTCTGAGTGCTGTTGGAACCTTTATGCTGTGATGGTTTTTCATTATCCCTGTGCTTTATCACACTATAAAATCGACTTGACCTGAGTTGACTTGAGGGGAGACTCTAGAGGGATCTGGGGCAACGAGCAATCTGCTGGGAAACTCAGTGGATCTCAGGGAGATGAGCTGCCCAGTATAAAGAGGAGAACGGAGTCTGAGGTATTGATGGACTGAGGAGAGGTGTACAGTTCAAATTCAAAGTAAATGTAATATTAAATATGTCACCATATACTACCTTGAAATTCATTTTCTTGCAGGCATTCACAGTGAAACAACTCTTTTATTAATGGAATCAATGAAAAACTACACATAAAGAGGGACAACAACCAATGTGCAAAAGAAGATAATTTGTGCAAAGCAAAAAAAAATAACACTGATCACATGAGCTGTAGAGTTCTTGAGAGTATCCAAAGGTTGTGGAACCAGTTCAGTGTTGAGATGAGTGAGATTATCCATGCTGGTTCAGGAGCCTGGAGGCTGAAGAGTAATATCTGTTCCTGAAGCTGACAGGCAGGTTGTGTCTAGTAGGGGAGGGGACCACGGGTAGAGTTGGGAGATAATGGCAGGTGAAAAAGAGAGGCACATAAACAGATGTGGTAAGTTTGGAAAAAAGCAGCTGGCCATCTCACCTCTCCATCCTCAGTCCTATCGCAGGGTTTTCAGCTGAAATGTTGACAATTCCTTTCCTTCCGCAGATGCTGCTTGACACACTTTCTTGCTGCAGATTGTTTCACTTGAAGATATTTCTTTGTGTACACACACACACACACACACACACACGTACATACAAACGCAGAAGTCTGCACATCCTTTTGCAGAAATCTGGTTTCAGTGCAGTACAGTGTGGTTCTGCTCAACCTGGGATCCTGTTTTTCAGATTAAACTTTGAGTTGAGACCTGTCAACTCCCTCAGCTTCCATAAAAGATTCCAATGGACTACTTTGCGATGTGGAGAACAGCCATTATTTTGTCCTCAAACATATTACCTGTACTAAAATACTGTTGTCTGGTCATTAGCAGACTGTTGTTTTAGAAGCTTGCATTTTGTAAATTGGTATCACATTCCCTCCATTATAACTTAAAAGTATTAAATTTGTTGTGTAGGTCCTGGGAAGCACGTAATATAAATTTCCCATGAAAATCGTACTGGGAGTTTTAAATTAAAAACAAAAAATGAATCATATATCTGTTTGTTATTTGGAAAATAACCACTCTGCACTGAATATAAATCTTGTTCTTATAGACTGGGCGACGTTTGACTCGGGGGAGGGGTGGGTCTGGAGCAAATAGATTGAATAGGTCAGTTGGGTCTAATAATCTAATGACATCACTTGCAAGGCTGACATCTTTAAATATCGTGTCCCTGGATTCTGAGACATTGACGTCAACTAACCTTTGTTATGCAAATCAGATAGAACTGAGAGGAATTTGATTGGATACAGCCTGTCAATAAAATCCTGCCTGTCAAACTCTGGGCTGCTGGTTGACAGAGATGAGTTTCCACTGTGGCCATCTGCAGAATTTATTTAATTTTAGCCTGCAGATTAAAGGTCACAAAGGCTTGGTTGGCATGCGCTCAGATGTACTGAAATGCAACCTCATCTTAAAGAATGAATGAAGTCTCCTAATTCTTCCTAGTTTGCCAATCCTTAATTGGCAAACAACTAGAGGGAAATAAGGAGAATTTTTTTTTTAATTCAGTGCAGTGAGTTGTTTTGCTCTGCTTCATCAAGTGGTGGAAGCAATCTGTAAGTTACAAGGAAATTGAAATTGAAGCAATGAATCATAGAAGCTGGTAAATGGGATTAGTTTTATTTATTAATTTATTTATTGTGATACAGTGTGGAATAGGCCCTTGTGGCCCTTCAAGCCAAGCTGAGCAGCAATCTCCCAATTTAATACGAGCCTAATCACAGGATAATTTACAATGCCCAATTAACCTACCAACCGGACTGTGGGAAGACACCGGAGCACCCGGAGGAAACCCACGCGGTCACAGGGAGAACAGGCAGTGGTGGGAATTGAACCTGGGTCACCTGAACTGCAAAGCGTTGTGCTGACCACTCGCTACCGTGCCTAATGATTCTTGCTGGTTGGAACGGACATGGGCCAGAGGGCTTGTTTCTGTGCTGTGTGTTTCTATGATTTTAGTTACCATGCTGCGGAAAGCACTGGGGTACCACGGTAGCATAGCGCAGTGGTTAGTATGACTCTATTAGAGCTTGGGGCATATGGAGCTTAATTCCGGTGCCATATGTAAGGAGTTTGTACGTTCTCCCTATGAACTGTGTGGATTTTCTCCCACAGTCCAAAGACATGGTGGTTAGTAGGCTTAATAGGTCATTGTAAATTGTCCTGTGATTAGGCTCGGATTAAACTGGGAGATTGCTGGGCAGTGCAGCTTGTTGGACCGGGAGAGCTTGTTCTATGCTGTACCTCCAAATAAATCAATAGAAGTACTTCAGTTTGGATAAAACTGATCAAATGGTTCATCTAAGTACGTGTTACAGATTTAAAAAGAATTACTCCTGGCATCTTTTGACTCACGATAACAATGAAACCATCCTGTCTTTCACTTCAGCTGAACCAATGTTATGATTTTTCCAACAGTTGTGACAGGGTAAGAAAAGCTTTGCCTTGACAAGATTCAATTTACATGAGGAACAAAATTATCCAATAAACTGTAATCATAGCAACATGTTGTGCCTTAACCCAACTGATAACCATTATATCTGATAAACACTCAATTTAATCCGTTAATGTAACGGTTGTTTTTATTTAAGAATCTCTGGGAGAATCTTTCCGGTAGGTTCTCACACTTATGTCACAGGAAACAAATGCAAGGGAGACCCTAGTGTGTAATTGCTACAGTTGCTTAGACATTCAATGATTGGAGTGCTCAGTGCCCTGTTTCGTGACATCAGTACATTATATGATGTCTTCAAAATCAATTCTATTGACTTTTAATATGTTTAGTGTTATACTTAACAGCAATTGATAGTTGGCATGGACTCAACATGCTGAATCCTTAACCTTGGTACTGTGGTGACTCTTTGATACTACTGATTAGAGATAAATTTCCAGATAAACATCTTTATACCTGTCAGAAAGCTGTCTTGAATGCAGCCATCAATAATCAAGTACAACTGATCAAAGTTTTAGTGTGAAGTGGATATTTTGCTGAAGTAGTGGTATATACTACTGAACCCAGAGGAAACTGCCCGTGTGTTTGCTGCAGAAATTCCCCTCTTGTGGTCAGTCAGTCAGTGGGTGCCGTCCCGAATCTGGGGTTGGCGGCTATGCACCTCCATCTTCTCGTTGTGGTACAGCCGCATAAAAGGCTCCGGGACACCAGGCCACCAGACTGATTAATTCACGCTGATTGGAGTGAATTTCTATGTTACATTGGCTCTTCTATTTATTATAAGTTATTATAGATTACTTTGATTGCATGTTGCACATTTAGACAGAGTCGTAATGTAAAGGTTTTTACTCCTGGTGTATGTGAAGAATGGAAGAAATGAAGTCAATTCAAATGAAGTTGCTGTACGTGTCAAGACCTGGCACCAAGCAATGCTAGTGTCATCAAACCAGCAGAGCAGCCATTTATTTACTTTATCTATTTATTTATTTTAGTATTCTCATGCGTGGCAAGTAAAAGCCAAAGCCTAGAACCTGAACCCTTCTGTCCCTGCCTTTGGGAAAAATCACAGAGAATCTGATTTAAGGATGTTTTGACATGATAAAGGCCAGTTTCTGTTGAACATGGGCTTTCTGCTTGATATTGATGCTTCATTTGCACGACTCTGCTTTACCGAGAGAAACCAGAGCAAAAACGGACAACCTATGACCTTCATTTCTACACTCGTCAAAGCTGGAATCAAACACCAGAGCAGGTTGTCAAGGCGACCCAAATTAAAGGAGCCTCTTTCTGACAGTGATGTGTCGTTGCTTGCTTCTGTCTGCCTGTTCCACATCTTTCATGTATCATTGATGGGCCTCAGAACTATGATAGCAAGGTGCAGAGGTATGGGCTGAGGGAGGTACTGAGGCTCGGTGACACTGCAAAGACACTGTGGGGACAGACCACTAACAAGGGTTCTGCAGCCACTAACCTTAACACCAAATACTGGATCCTGTGTAACAGCCTTTTAAAAATTTCACCAATGCATTGCTTCAGGGTGAAATGTGAATGGCATGGATGCTTTTAACTCTTTAACAGATAAGAGAAGTTTTAATATGTAGATGGGAAGAGTATGGAGGAATATAGTAAAGGTGTGGGCCGATGGAACTTGGTGGAATAGCAGTTTGGCATGGACTAGATGGGCTGAATGTCCTTTTCTGTGCTGTGGTACTCCATGGCATTGTAAGAGAATGTTACCTATAGATAGATAGATAGATATACTTTATTAATCCCGAGGGAAATTTGGTTTCGTTACAGCCGCACCCACCAAGAATAGAGCGTAAATATAGCAATACAAAAACCACAAACAATCAAACAACAAAATGCAAACTATGCCAGATGGAAAATAAGTCCAGGACCAGTCTATTGGCTCAGGGTGTCTGACCCTCCACGGGAGGAGCTGCACGTTCGATGGCCACAGGCAGGAACGACCTCCCGTGCCGCCAAGTATTGTATCACGGTGGAATGTGGCCGAAGTCCAACAGTAAAAAGTTCAATATCCAGTCTGCAAACACGTTCCTCAATCGTAATATACCCCGGATTGCACCATCCATTGTTAACCAGATCAGTAAGCACCCAACTCCTTTACGCTTACCGCTCTTGGTGCACTTCCGGTCAGCCGGAATGGTATTACCCACCGACCTCCTCTTCTCCAAAAGTCTCTGTTGTCTCGACCCGGTCATCTTTCCTCAGCTTTGTGATCCCCCGCTGCATCCTCTGTGTGTTTTCCTCCGGATTTCAGCAGGGGTGTCCGCCGCTCTGCTCGCTAAGCCGGCCGGTATTTGCTGTTCCATGGAATACACAACGCGACCTTGCTTCTGTCCCGCGTGTCAGGATGTAACCATTTCCAGCGCTAAAGAAAACCCAAATAAAACTCTCTCTTGCTAGTATTGCTAGTATGATAAATGTAGAGAAAGACCTGTCCCAGCCGTATTACAATGTAAGTTACAAATGAATCGAAGCACAGTGCTGTGACCTTGGCAGAATGTGCCTTGCAGTGACTGAGGCCACTTGTGCAGTGCTAAACCACTTCTCTTTATGATTGTGGAGAGTTTTGGCCACACACAGCTGAGATCGTGAGATCTCCGTCCCCTCCAAGGCTGCTGTGCCATGGTTGTCACAGAGAAAGTTTCTCAAGATCTGAAACTTTTGAGTTGTGTACTAGCTACTGCCAAGACACCTGCAATCTCTGCAGGAAGCTGCTGCCAGAAACTCCAAAGATTGTGCTTTAATGCAATAAAGGTGAGGATACCCCAAGCAATTTCACCGATGTGTTTTCTGATGAGCCACCATCTAAACATTAGCACTAAGCACTGTATCTATTCCATGTAAGTGTTAGCTCCAATTTTAATGCTCAAAATCTTTCACATTTTTAATAATTGACAGAGTAAAAAAATTTTTAAAAATTGGCGGTGCACTTGAACTTCAAGATTCGAGTTTATTTGTTACATGTACATTTGAAACATACAGTGAAATGTGTCCTTTGTATTGCAACCAACGTACCCAAGAAAGTGCTGGGGGCACCCTGCAAGTTTTGCCATGAATTCAAATACCAACATAGCATACCCACAATACACAATAATACAGAACACAACAAAACAACAATGTTAATATAGAAGCTAAAATATCATAAACTTTAAAGGGTAGAGGATTATATTTTAATATTAAATATGATTAAATATATTTCCAAATATTTATCTGACTGAATTACAATGTACACTATAAGATTAGTTTTCTCAGGGCGAGAGAGGTTGTTAATCAGTACTTATTGCCATGCTTGTCATTGTAAACAGCCTACGCTTCCAAGTGACGATATTGATGTTTATGTTTAAAAATACTTAAAACTTTCATCAGTTTCCTGTTTTCTGCAGATTTGCACATGGGATGGTTCAAATACAATGCCGTCTTGAGAGAGGGGAAAGACTTCTGGGCTTCTGTGTTTAACTGTGCATTTTGTCTCCTCGAAAACTGTTGTTGGTTTCTAGTGTAATGAGTTTCAATTGCATGTACACAACAATAACCAGTGTAAAAGTGAGCCAGGAGAGGTACCTAATGCATGTCATATCAAAAACAGTGATTGGAAATTAAAGGGAAATATTAAAGAGGAAATCTCGGAATAAAGGCAGCTATCAGTGTGAAGGTAGAAAGTGGTTATTGTCCGTTCGTCCTTCTGCACTAATCCTGGCACTGATCCCAACAAGCAGCTGGAATGCTACACCTGTCCATTCAGCTCCTCCCTCACCTCCCAACAGAGCCCCAAACAGTCCTTCCAGGTGAGACAACTCATCAATTGTGAATCCTTCGGGGTCGTCTACTGTATCAGTGATCCAGATCCAGTCTCATCTATATTAATTAAACCTTCTTTCCATCCACAAAAAAAGCACGATTTCCCAGTGGCTAACCTTTTCAATTCCAATCCCCATTCCCATTCCAATTCCAATATGTTGGTACATGGTCTCCACAATGAGGCCACTCTCAGGAGACTGGGGACTTAAGGCATCCAGGGATCTGACGGCAGATTGGGAAAATAGAGCTGAAGATCAGGCCCGATCTTGTTGAACGATGGAGCAGACTTGAGGGGTTCTTATACTGACTTTGAAACCATAGAAACTACAGCACAGAAACAGGCCCTTTGGCCCTTCTTGGCTGTGCCGAACCATTTTCTGCCTAGTCCCACCGACCTGCACACGGACCATATCCCTCCATACACCTCCCATCCATGTATCTGTCCAATTTATTCTTAAATGTTAAAAAAGAACCCGCATTTACCACCTCGTCTGGCAGCTCATTCCATACTCCCACCACTCTCTGTGTGAAGAAGCCCCCCTAATGTTCCCTTTAAACTTTTCCCCCCTCACCCTTAACCCATGTCCTCTGGTTTTTTTCTCCCCTTGCCTCAGTGGAAAAAGCCTGCTTGCATTCACTCTATCTATACCCATCATAATTTTATATACCTCTATCAAATCTCCCCTCATTCTTCTACGCTCCAGGGAATAGAGTCCTAACTTTTTCAACCTTCCTCTGTAACTGAGTTTCTCAAGTCCCGGCAACATCCTTGTAAACCTTCTCTGCACTCTTTCAACCTTATTTATATCCTTCCTGTAAATTGGTGACCAAAACTGAACACAATACTCCAGATTTGGCCTCACCAATGCCTTATACAACCTCATCATAACATTCCAGCTCTTATACTCAATACTTTGATTAATAAAGGCCAATGTACCAAAAGCTCTCTTTACGACCCTATCTACTTGTGATGACACTTTTAGGGAATTTTGTGTCTGTATTCCCAGATCCCTCTGTTCCACCGCACTCCTCAGTGCCTTACCATTAACCCTGTATGTTCTACGTTGGTTTGTCCTTCCAACGTGCAATACCTCACACTTGTCAGTATTAAACTCCATCTGCCATTTTTCAGCCCATTTTTCCAGCTGGTCCAAGTCCCTCTGCAGGCTCTGAAAACCTTCCTCACTGTCTACTACACCTCCAATCTTTGTATCATCAGCAAAATTGCTGATCCAATTTACCACATTATCATCCAGATCATTGATATAGATGACAAATAACAATGGACCCAGCACTGATCCCTGTGGCACACCACTAGTCACAGGCCTCCACTCAGAGAAGCAATTCTCTACCACCACTCTCTGGCTTCTTCCATCGAGCCAATGTCTAATCCAATTTACCACCTCTCCATGTATACCTAGCGACTGAATTTTCCTAACTAACCTCCCATGTGGGACCTTGTCAAAGGCCTTACTGAAGTCCATGTAGACAATATCCACTGCCTTCCCTTCATCCACTTTCCTGGTAACCTCCTCGAAAAACTCCAACAGATTGGTCAAACATGACCTACCACGCACAAAGCCATGTTGACTCTCCCTAATAAGCCCCTGTCTATCCAAATGCTTGTAGATTCTGTCTCTTAGTACTCCCTCCAATAACTTACCTACTACTGATGTTAAACTCACCGGCCTATAATTTCCCGGATTACTTTTCGATCCTTTTTTAAACAACGGAACAACATGAGCCACTCTCCAATCCTCCGGCACTTCACCCGTAGACAGCGACATTTTAAATATTTCTGCCAGGGCCCCCGCAATTTCAACACTATTCTCCTTCAAGGTCCGAGGGAACACTCTGTCAGGTCCCGGGGATTTATCCACTTTAATTTTCCTCAAGACAGCAAGCACCTCCTCCTTTTCAATCTGTACAGTTTCCATGGTCTCACTACCTGATTCCCTCAATTCCATAGATTTCATGCCAGCTTCCTTAGTAAATACAGACGCAAAAAACCTATTTAAGATCTCCCCCATTTCCTTTGGTTCTGCACAAAGCCGACCACTCTGATCTTCAAGAGGACCAATTTTATCCCTTACAATCCTTTTGCTCTTAATATACTTGTAAAAGTTCTTTGGATTATCCTTCACTTTGACTGTCAAGGCAACCTCATGTCTTTTAGCCCTCCTGATTTCTTTCTTAAGTATTTTCTTGCACTTCTTATACTCCTCAAGTAATGTCTTTTAGCCCTCCTGATTTCTTTCTTAAGTATTTTCTTGCACTTCTTATACTCCTCAAGCACCTGATTTACCCCCTGTTTCCTATACATTTCATACAACTCCCTCTTCTTCTTTATCAGAGTTGCAATATCCCTTGAGAACCAAGGTTCCTTATTCCTATTCAATTTGCCTTTAATCCTGACAGGAACATACAAACTCTGCACTCTCAAAATTTCCCCTTTGAAGGCTTCCCACCTACCAATCACATCTTTGCCAGAGAACAACCTGTCCCAATCCACGCTTTTTAGATAGATCCTTTCTCATTTCTTCAAATTTGGCCTTCTTCCAGTTCAGAACCTCAACCCTAGGACCAGATCTATCCTTGTCCATGATCAAATTGAAACTAATGGTGTTATGATCACTGGAACCAAAGTGCTCCCCTACACAGACTTCTGTCACTTGCCCTAATTCGTTTCCTAACAGGAGATCCAATATTGCATCCCCTCTAGTTGGTCCCTCTATATATTGATTTAGAAAACTTTCCTGAACACATTTTACAAACTCTAAACCATCTAGACCCCTAACAGTATGGGAGTCCCAATCAATGTATGGAAAATTAAAATCTCCTACCACCACAACTTTATGTTTCCTGCAGTTGCCTGCTATCTCTCTGCAGATTTGCTCTTCCAAGTCTCATTGACTATTGGGTGGTCTGTAATACAATCCTACTAATGTGGCCATACCTTTCCTGTTTCTCAGCTCCACCCATAAGGACTCAGTAGTCAAGCCCTCTAATCTGTCCTGCCTGAGCACTGCTGTAATATTTTCCCTAACAAGCAATGCTACTCCCCCACCTTTCATTCCTCTGCCTCTATCACATCTGAAACATCGGAACCCTGGAATATTAAGCTGCCAGTCCTGCCCCTCCTGTAGCCAGGTTTCACTAATTGCTACAACATCATAATTCCACGTGTCAATCCACGCCCTCAACTCATCCGCCTTCCCCGCAATACTCCTAGCATTGAAATATATACACCTCAGAAGATTTTTACCACCACTCACAACCTTTCTATCAGTGGATTTGCTTAAACTTTCAACATCATTTATTTTCACCCCAGCCACACTGTCAGCTCTGGCACTCTGGTTCCCATCCCCCTGCAAATCTAGTTTAAAGCCTCCCCAACAGCACTAACAAACCTCCCTGAAAGGATATTGGTCCCCCTGTGGCTCAAGTGTAACCCGTCTCTCTTGTACAGGTCCCACCTGCCCCAGAAGAGGTCCCAATGATCCTGAAATCTGAAACCCTGCCCCCTACACCAGTTCCTCAGCCACTTGTTCCTCCTCCAGAGCATCCTATTCCTACCCTCACTGGCACCTTGCACAGGCACCCACCTCTGCTTCTATTTCTTTTGTTCTCACCACACAAGAAAATACTGGGGTGGATTTTGCTGTTGCAGAGTATCCAGTAGAACGTATCACCCTGCATCTAAAAATAACTTTGCCTAGAGTTGTCATAAATTAGGATTCATAATGGAAGAGTGAGGACAAGCTGACTGGGGCCAGAGTGAGCAGGCTACCGGTTTAAACAATAAGATTCGAATGGGGAAAAGTAACCGTGAAAACGGGGAATATGTAGGCAACCTTTTAAGAATGCTGGAACTTAGAAAGGAAGCCAGCAATTCTTGAAAATACTCAACAGGTCAGGCAGCATCAGTGGAGAGAGAAACAAACTAAAGGCTTTAGATCAGTAACCTGATCCTGAAGAAGGGTTTCAGAAGGAAACCTTAACTATCTATTCATCTCCATAGATGCTGCCTGACCTGCTGAATTCCTCCAGCATATTTTGTATGTGCTGCTTTAGATCAATAACTTCCCTTGGATTAAAGGGTGAATTGAAGAGGAATGAACAGAACGTTAAATCAGGAACAGAAAAAGAGAAGGCCAAAAAAAGAACTTTAAGGGAGAAAAAAAAAACAGACTGAAAAGGACAAAAAATTATAATGTGACTTTTTAAAAATCTAAAGCAAATGTTACAACCTGAAGGAATGAGCCTTTACACTTACCACAAGTTAATTTTCAGTGCCAAAGTGTCAGATCAGCAATCATTTACATTTATTACGTAGTTAAAAGGGCACTCATACTTATAATTAATAGCCCTACTTATACGTGGCAGGTTTATTCGTATCGCAAACTGAGCACGAGCTCAGCACTGTCACACCAAGCAATGCTGTTTATGTTTGAAGGGAATCAGGCTTAGTATTACTGTTTAATATGGCATGAAATGTGTAGCTTTGCAGCAGCAGTACAGTAAAAAAACATAAAATTTCTATAAATTACAAAATAAACAAGTAGTGCACAAAGAAAAGAATAACAAGGTAGTGTTGATGAGGTCCATGCACTGTTCAGAAATCTGATGGCAGAGGTAAAATAGCTGTTCCTGAATCATTGAGCATGTGTTTTCAGGGTCCTGTACCTCCTCCTTGATGGTAGTAACAAGAAGAAGGCATGTCGCAAATGGTCAAGGGCTTTAATAATAGATGGCGTATTCTTGAGTTATTGCTTTTGAAGGTGTCCTTGATGGTGGGGAAGGTTGTGTCAGTGATGGAGCTGGCTGAGTTTACAACTCTCTGTAACCTCTGATGATCCTGTGTATCAGGGCCGTGATACACCCAGTCAGAATACGCTCCATCCTACGTCGGTAAAGGTTTGCAAGAGTCTTTGCTGACATACTAAATCCCCTCAAACTCATATAACAAAGCAGAACCACTTGCATGCTTTCTTCATGATTGTATCAATATACAGCAATGAAATGAGATTTTAGCTCTCCAATAGAAGATTCTATTGACCTCGACCATTCTGTGTTTGAGATGGATTAGTAAGAACAACTTAAAGGAAGGCAAGTGCAGTGGCCATCAACCTGGAAGCTATAACTCTTCGAGACTTCACTGAAGAGAGGTTTCAGTCAGAGAAGGCAAAGAAAAGCTCTAGGTTAAGTTTTTTTCCCTTCCCTTCTTTATAGCACAGAAGCAAATATCGCTGTGATGATTGTACGTTCTAGTATCAGTTGTTTGGTGACAATAACGTATAAAGTATCTGCTCAGTTAGGATAGAAGAGATGCCAGCCTGGATAACAGAATATTTCTCTTGCAGGACGTGGGAAGGCAGGGAGACCTCCAGTGTCCCTGAAGACTACAGCTGCAAGAGATGCATCCAGCTGCAGCTTCTAACAATCCATGTTAAAGAGCTGGAGCTGGAAGAACTCCGGATTGTTAGGGAGGCTGAAGGGGTGATAGAGAGGATGATTTGAGAGGTAGTTACACCCAAGGTGCAAGACACAAGAAAGTGGGAGACAGTCAGGAAGGGGAAAGTGGTTAAACAACCAGTGCAGAGTACCCCCGTGGCCATCCCCCTCAACAACAGGTATATCACTTTGGATACTGTTGGGATGACCCCGCAGAGGAAAGTCACTGCAGTCATGTTTCTGGCACTGAGTCTGCCACTGTGTCTCAGAAAGGAAGGGGTGAGAAGAGGAACGCTGTGGTGATAGGAGACTTGTTAGTTAGGGAAACAGACAGGAGATTCTGTGCATCAGAATGAGATTCCCAGATGGTATGTTGCCTCCCAGGTTCCAGGGCCCAGGACATCTCGAATGAGTCCTCTGCATTCTTGTGGGAGAGCAAAGAGCTGGAAGTTGTGGCCCATGTAGGTAACAATGATATAGGTAGGACGAGTGACGAGGTTCTGCACAGGGAGTTCATGGAGTTAGGTGCTAAGTTAAAGGGCAGGACCTCCAAGGTTGTGATCTCAGAGTTGCTACCTATGCCATGTGCTAGTGAGGCCAGAACTAGGAAGATTATACAATTTAATGAGTGGCTAAGGAATTGGTGTAGGAGGAAGGGCATAAGGTTTTTGAATAATTCTGTTCTCTTCCAGGGAAGGTGGGACCTGTACAGAAGGGACAGTTTGCACCTGAACTGGAGGGGGAGTAATATCCTTGCGGGACGGTTTGTTAATGCTGTATGGTGGGGTTTAAACTGGAGTTAGATGGGAACCAGAGTGCCAAAACAGTTGGTGGAGAGGGTTTGGAGGCAGATGTTGGTAAGATCTCAGACCAAGTCAGGAATTAAAAGGTTGAGCATGGTGTAACTGGGTCCTGAGCTGTGTATAGTTCAATGCACGAGGTATCGTATGAAAGGTAGATGAGCTCAGGGCATGGATCAACACCTGGAATTATGATATTGTAGCCATTAGTGAGACTTGATTGCAGGAGGGGCAGGACTGGTAGCTCAATATTCCAGGGTTCCGTTATTTTAGACGTGACAGCGAGGGAGGGATTAAAGGAGAAGGGATGGCATTAGTAGTCAGGGAAAATGTCATGGCTGTGCTCTGTCAGGAAAGACTGGAGAACTCGACTAGTGAGGCATTAAGGGTGGATCTGAGAAATAAGGAAGGTATAACAGATAATGGGGCTATATTACAGACCACCCAGTAGTCCAAGGCATTTAGGGTAACAAATTTGTAGAGAAATCTCAGGATGTTGCAAGGAACATAAGGTTGTTATAGTAGGTGATTTTATCTTTCCACATACGGACTGGGAATCCTATACTGTAAGAGGACTAGATAGGATGGAGTTTGTCAAATATGTTCAGGGAAGTTTCCCTCGTCAATACATAGAAGTCCCAACACAAGGTCTTGCGATACTGGATCTGCTATTCGGGAATGAAACAGGGTAGGTGACAGAGGTTTGTGTAGGGGAATACTTTGCATCCAGTGACCACATCATTAGTTTCAAAGTAAATGTGCAAAAAGAGGTCTGGTCCATGGGTTGACATTCTGAATTGGAAAAAGGCCAATTTTGATGCTCTTGGAAATGAGTGTGGAATGGCACGGGCTGTTTTCTGGTACTCGGAAAGTGGGAGGCCTTCAAAAATGAAATTTTGTGAGTACAAAGCTTGTATATGCCTGTCAGAATAAAAGGTAAAGATAACAAGTATAGGGAAACTTGGTTTTCAAGAGATATTGAGAGCCTGGTTAAGAGAAAAAAGGAGGTGCTTAGCATGTAGCGGCAAGTAAGTGCTTATGGAGTACAAGAAAGGCAAAAGAATACTTAAGAAAGAAATCAGGAAGGCTAAAAGAAGGCATTAAGTTGCTCTAGCAGATAAGGTGAAAGAGGATCCTAAGGAATTCTACAGGTATGTTAAGAGCAAAAGGATTGCATGGGACAAAAGTTGTCCTCCGGAAGACCAGAATGGTAATCCACGTGTGGAGCCAAAACTGATGGGTGAGATCTAAAATGCATTCTTTGCATTTGTGTTTACTGGGGAGATGGACACAGAGTCTATAGCAGTGGAGCAAAGCAGCATCAACGTCTTGCACCCTGTACAGATTACAGAGGTGGAGGTCTTTGCTATCCTGAGGCAAATCAGCATTGATAAATACCCAGGGCCTGACAAGGTGTTCCCTTGGACCCTGTGGGAGGCAAGTGCAGAGATTACCAGGGCCCTAGTAGAGATATTTGAAACATCCTTAGTGACAGGAGAGGTACCAGGCGAACGAAGGACAGCCAACGTTATTCTGCTGTTTTAAAAAGCTCTAAACAGAAACCAGGAAATCATAGGCTGGTGAGTCTGGCATCAGTGGTGGGAAAGTTATCGGAAGGTATTTTAAGTGACTGGATATACAAGTATTTGGATAGACATGGACTGATGAAGGATAGTCAGAATGGCTTAGTGCATGGTAGGTCTTGTCTAACCAATCTTATCGAATTTTGAGGAAATTACCAGGGAAGTGGATGAAGGCAAGACAGTGGATGTTGTCTACATGGACTTTAGCAAGGCATTTGACAAGGTCCTGCATGTGAGGTTAGTCTAAAAGGTTCAGTTGCTCAGCATTGAAGATGAGGTAGTAAATTGGATTAGATATTTGCTTTGTGTGAAAGCCAGAGAGTGGCAGATGGTTGCCTCTCTCACTGGAGGCCTGTGACTAGTGCTGTGTCACAGGGATTGGTGCTGGGTCCTTTGTTGTTTGTCATCTATATCAATGATCTGGATGATAATGCGGTAAACTGGATGAGCAAATTTTTGTGGATGACATCAAAATTGGGGTGTAGTGGACAGTGAGGAAGGCTACCATGGCTTGCACAGGGATCTGCATCACCTGGAAAAATGGGATGAAAAATGGCAGATAGAACTTAATGCAGAGAAGTGCGATGTTTTGCACTGGTAGAACCAACCAGAGTAGGTCTTACGCAGTGAACGGTAGGGAACTGAAGAGTGTGGTAGAGGGCATCAAAGGTAGATAGGGTTGTAAAGAAAGCTTTTGGCACATTGGCCTTCATAAATCAATGCACTGAGTACAGAAGATGGGATGTTATGTTGAAGTTGTATAAAACTTTGGTGATCCTAATCTGGAGTATTGTGTGAAGTTTTGGCCGCCTACCGACAGGAAAGATGTAAAGAAGGTTGAAAAAGTACAGAGAAAATTTACAAGGATGTTGCCAGATCTGGAGGTCCTGAGTTGTCAGGAAAGATTGAATAGGTTAGGACTGTATTATTTTGAACTGTCACATAATCTGTGCTTTTCAAAGCCAGATGTTTCTAATGCAAGAGGTAGTCGGCCAGCATCTGTAAAGGTAATCAACAACCCTTATCTGTAATGATTTTCGTAACTCCATGCAGAGCTAAGGATTCACTTCCAAAATTTTATACTGTCTTTCCCTCTTCAGGTATGGACTAAAGTGAAGTGGAATGCTAGCATTTGTGTTTTATTTTCTGATATTTATTTTGGCAGGATTATAGAGGATGACTGCTCCTATGGTCATGCAGTCTGTGTATTGAGTTTAGTCACACACTCTATGCCTCTGATATTCCATCTGTGTAAAGAGCTGGCATTCTATTTGTTGTTGCCAACTGTGTTCCTTTATCCAGAATGTTCTAGAAAGCCAAGTTTTATATTCACTTTCACAAGAGATTAGGCAGATGCTGGAAATCTCGAGTTGCATGTACAAAATGGAGGAACTCAGTGGGTCAGGCAGCATCTAGGGAAAGGAATAAACAGTCGACACTTTGGGTTCTGATGAAGGGTCTTGGCCTGCCAGGGAAGTCAGACAGGAGTAGAAAGTAAAGTGTTTTTAAAGTCAGTGATATTTACTTCAAGTTATATCTGAGAATTTCCACAAACGGATGGATAGGTGAGGAAGATAATCTTGATTCTACTTCATAATCTGCTCTCCCTTCTTTTTAGTCACTTCCAAACTAATATTTTGATCACAAAGTCTGTTTCATTATTAAAATACAACTTGGCAAAGATTCAATTCAGTTACAATTAAGATAACTTTGATTAATCAATAACTGATGTTGCGCAATTAATGAAGTGAAATATCTCATGAACAGTTCCTAACAAATCTGATGATGACTCAGGTGGTTGGATATAAAGTTATGGAACAGATCCAGCACAGAAAGAATTCTTTCAGCTCATGATGAGGTCATACAACACAAAGAAAAGGTCCTACGGTCTGTTGAATTCATGCAGACCAATAAGCACTCATTTCTACCTGTCCTGCACTAATCCCACTAATCCCTTCACATTCCTACATCAGCTCCTCCAAAGCTTTTACCACTCATTATATACTCAGAGCAATTTACCACAACCAGTAAACCAACTGACCCACACATCTTTATGATATGGGATGAAGCTAGAGGCCCCAGGGGAAACACACGGGGTCACAGAAAGAACACAAAATCAGCACACAGACAGTACCCAAAGTCAGGACTGAACCTGAGCAGAGTTCTACTGGCTGTGCTATGCCACCACCAATGAATGTGCCAACTCTTAGCAAAGCAATCCTGTCAGCGGAACTAATCGTTTCTCTCCTCTCAGCTCTGCTAATGCAGAGCATCGAGCGGTACAGCACAGTACAGGTTCTTCTGCCTAAGGTGTTGTGCTAACCTTTTAAACTACCCCTAGGTCAATCAAATCCTTCCCTCCTTCTTTCACCCATGTGCCTATCTAAGAGTCTACTAAATGTGTCTAATGAACCGGCTTCTACCAGTGCACTGACAGTGCCAATACATATTCCTTTTAAAGGAATGAAAACTGAAGAAATTGACACTCTCCAGCATGGTAATCAATTGTTGTGGACGAACAGAGAACATCTATTTCTCTCTCTCTCGATGTTGCATAATGTGTGGGTCCCCAACAACTTCTGTTTTGATTTCTGGAGTGCATCACCTGCAGTTTTTTTTTATTGCCTTCCAATTCCCTTCTGAAGGGATTGATTGATTCCGTTTCCACTGCATTTTCAGACAGAGAATTCCTGATTGCGAGCTTAATGAATAAAAACATTTCATCACTTGTGGCAATCTTGTATCTATTGCCACAAATCTTTTAATCTGTGTCACCTGATCCTTGGGAACCGCTTACTAATTTGAAACCAGTGTCAGCTTTATCAGGTCTAAGATTAATCTTGTCTTTTAAATGGGCAAACAGAACCTAAGTTCTAAGAGCGTGCAAAGTAAAAACAAACGGCTGGAGGAACTCAGCAGGTCAGACAGCATCTGGAAAGAGAAATCAGCAGGTGACACTTTGGGTCAAGACCCATCATGTGAACAGGTCCTCTCAGACACTGAGATCCTCCAGCATTTGATTTTGCTCCATGTTTCAGCTTCAACAGTTTCATCTACCACTAACCCACCATTGTGCACATTTACGTGGAGCACTGCCACAAGAAAGCAACATCCAACCTCGAGGATCTCCACCATCCAGGCCATGCTCTTTCCTTGCAACTACCATTGGGCAGAGGTACAGGAGCCTTAGATCCTACATCACCAGGTTCAGGAATAGTTATTACCATACAGCCATCAGACTCCTGAACCAGTGTGGATAACTTCACGCACCTCAAAAATGAACTGGTTCCACTTTCAAGGATTCTACAACTCATGTTCTCAATATTATTTTTTTATTTGCACAAATTGTCTTCTTTTGTCCATTGGCTGTTTGTCAGTCTTTGTCTATGTACAGTTTTTTTGGAAAATCTATTGTACTTCTTTTAAATTTAAATTCTATTGTAAATGTCCGCAATAAAATGAATCTCAAGACAGTAACATGCATACTTTGATAATAAATTTACTTCAACTTTTTCAACTTTGTGTCTTGTAGGGTAGTGCACTCCTTTAGATATGCAGATCAGGGATATCGTGTTCAATTGAACTCCATTTGCAGGTTTAGTCTGGGAAGCGATGGTTTCAATGTGGGATGATGGACTTCGAACTGGAAGAGGTCCTGGCAAATGGATTTGCCATTTTGCACACTTTGTATCTCTGTGCACATCTGGGCCTTACAGGGAAGTCTTTGGTAGCTTTTCTTCAGTGCACCTAGCCTCTGTTTGATCCTTCCTGCCCCTTCACCACTGCCTCTTGGGGGAGAACCAGTCAGCGATATGACAGCGCAGACTGGGGTGAGGCAAGATACTGCCAAAAATGAGGGTGATAAGATTATTTTTGACCTGAAATGTACTGCATTCATTATATACACAGTAAATGTATTCAGGGCATGTTTTCCCCACCACCAATTCAATATATTCTCTTAAAATAAATCAACGTCACTCAAATTTCCTCCCTTAACAGTGCATCTGTGAAGTGTTTGCGGAAATTGTGACAGAGAGTATAACATCTCAGGATCCAATGGCAGGAGAACCCTAGACTCAGATCCTCCACTATTGGGCGTTTACGGTGACGGAACACAGCGGCAGTGTGTCATTCGGCACATCTGCCTGCACCTTATAATGCTCTATTTGGCAGTATTCACTTGCTGACATCTCTGCAAACTGGAAGGCCGAGAGATCTTGGACAGGGTAAAATTGATGATCTTGCAGTCTCACAGTGTGTCTCTGGGAGTAGCCCTTTGAGAACTGAGGCCTGTGTTGTGCACTTATTGGGACAAACCTCCACAAAGACAGCTTCACCTCTCTCCAGAGCCAGCTTTTATTTTCAGTTGGCTTGTGTCAGATTCAGATTCATTTATTTATCACTTGTATATCGAAACATACAGTGAAATGTGTCATTTGAATTAACAACCAACACAAGCTGTGTCCTTTCAACTTGCTAGCTGATTTCTACTTGAGGACTGACACAAATCCCATTCACCATTTTTAAATGTGTGATCTATTGTCTTACATCACCGAGTCACAGTGGATTTAATTTGGATTTTTTGACACTGATCAATAGAAAAGACTCTTTTGTGTGAAAGTGAAAAGAAATTTCTACAAATTGGTCTAAATTTATTGCAATTATTAAACACAAAATAATTGATTGCATAATTATTTACTCCCATCAAATCAGTATTTCGCAGGAGCACCTTTGACAGCAATTACAGCCTTGAGTCTGTGTCTCTGTCAGCTTCGCACATCAGGACACTGCAATTTTACCCACTCTTCTTTACAAAACTGCTCAAGCTCTGTCAGATCGTGAGTGAACAGCCCTTTTCAAGTCCAGCCACAAATCTCAATTGGATTGAGGTTGGGATTCTGGTTTAGAAATTCCAGGACATTAACTTTGTTGCTTTTAAGCAATTCCTGTGTAGCTTTGGCTTTATCCTTGGGGTTATTGTCTTGCTGGAAAACAAATCTTCCAAGTCTCCGTTCTCTTGCAGACTGCATCAAGCTTTCCTTCAGGGTTTCCCTGTACTTTGCTGCATTAATTTTACCCTCTACCTTCACAAGCTTTCCTGGGCCTGCAGCAGTGAAGCATCACCACAGCATGATACACCCGCCATCATGCTTCATGGTAGGGATGGTGTGTTTTTGATGAGGTGCGGTGTTTGACTAATGCCAAACATAACGTTTAGTCTGATGGCTGAAATGCTCAATTTTGTTTTCATTAGACCATAGAACTTCCTTCCAGCTGACTTCAGAGTCTCCCACTTGCCTTTTGGGGAAACTCTAGTCAAGATTTTATGTGAATTTTTTCCAACAGTGGTCTTCTCTTTGCCACTTTCCCATAAAGCTGCAACTGCTGAAGCACCCAGTCAACCAGTTGTTGTATGTGCAGTCTCTCCCACCTCAGCCATTGAAGCCTGTAACTCTTCCGGAGTTGTCATAGGTCTCTTGGTGGCCTCCCTCACTGACTCCCTTCTTGCACAGTCACTCAGTTTTTGAGGATGGCCCGCTCTAGGCAGATTTACAACTGTGCCATAGTCTTACCATTTCTTGACGATTGACTTAACTATACTCCAAGGGATGTACAGTGACTCGGAAATTTCCTTGTATCCATCTCCTGACTTGTGCTTTCAAATAACCTCTTCACAGAGTTGCTTGGAGTGTTCTTTTGCCTTCATGGTGTAGTTTTTGCCAGGATACTGACTCACCAGCAGTTGGACCTTCCAGATACAGTTGTATTTTTACTACATTCAATGTCTACAGCAGACACGCCAAACAGCTCAACCACTTTCACCTGAGCTGTCTCCGCAGACTCCTCCACATCAGGTGGCAGGACAAAGTCCCCGACACGGAAATCCTGGAACCAGCTGGGCTCTGCAGCGTCTACACCCTCCTGCTGAAAGCCCAAGCCAGGTGGGCTGGACATGTGGTCAGAATGCCAGACAGCCGATTGCCTAAGCAGCTGCTGTACGGAGAACTGTGTCAGGGCAAGCGCTCAGTCGGGGGGCGGAAGGAACGTTACAAAGACTGCCTGAAAGCGTCCCTCGAAGGCCTGGGTGTCGACATCAACACATGGGAGACGCTTGCCCTCGACCGTCCAGCTTGGCGCAGTAAGATCACCACAGGAGCCCGTGCAGCTGAAGTCAGGCGCATCATCGAGGCGCAACGAAAGCGTGCTGTGCGCAAGGCCCGAGCAGCATCCACTGCCACGACAGCACCCACCCACTTGTGTCCCACATGTGGGCGAGCCTTCAGGGCCCGGACTGGCCTCATCAGTCACCTCCGGACCCACAGCCACCAATCTCCCATTTGACTTTGAAGCCATGGTCATCTGCGACTACGAAGGACGAACAACAACACACATTCAATGTATACACCTTGACTGCACATGGTAATTTCTATTTTACTAATTACACGACTACTAAAACCAATTGGCTACACCAGTAAGTTTTTGGTGTGTCTTGTTAAATGGGGGTGAATACTTATATAATCAATTATTTTGTATTTTATGTTTGTAATTAATTTAGCTCACTTTGTAGAGATTTGTTTTCACTTTGACACAAAAATTGTCTTTTTCTGTCAATCAGTGTCAAAAGAAAGCCATTCTGGTTCAATGTTTGTAAAACAATAAAACATGAAAACTTCTGGGGGAGGGGTAGGGGGTGGGTGGTGAATACTTTCTATAGGCACTGTAAGTTTATCTGTCAATACATGTCTTTCTCTCATAGTCTGTTCTTAGCTACCTATTTTTTGTCTTCTGTTTTGTCCCAACCCATTTTGATCTCCATTCTCTTTGCCTTGAATTCACTCTACTTCTAGCTGGCTGAGCTACAGTCAATGTCAATCTTCACTGAAGTGGAGAGATCTGAACAGAGACAGAGTTAAACAAGGAGGACAATCGAGGCTGTCACATAACATAGGAGAGGAAGCAAAAGAGAGAGTGTAGAATTATTTAAAAAGAGATTAAGATTTACTCATTGCGTTTGAAATGCTGCTTTAAACATATTTTAAACATTGACAGGATGGAATAGACCTCTATGCATATTTCAATTGTCTCAGTTCATTCTCAAAGGGTTGATGAGTGATTTTCTTCAGAATGGTTATAAAAATTAATGGAATTAGAGCAATTACAAATTTTAACCTTTTCAGTAAGTGTATGTTTCCTGGTCTTTCAACCTAAAATACTTCTGTTCCAAAATGTGTCAGATTGTGCAGGGAGGGTGCAAAGAGTAGTGTCTGTGTGGAAATAATTTAGTTTAGGCTAGACTCTCACGTCAGCTGCTTTTCGGTATTTTAAACCTCACATTTTAGGGTTCCTGTATTGAAAAGCCTATGAAGTGATGTTAGACAAAAACCGGCTGAAGTTGAGTGATATTCTCTGTCCAGATTTTCACCTCTCACCCTCTGCAGACCATGCCCTCCTGAAACTCTGGTCTCCATGGCTTAACTCATTTTGCTTGCACCTTGTTCCTCCGTTCAGTGAACCCCACTGCCTACTGGATTGGTAAAATACTTTTCCAGCTGGGTGGTGGGGTGAAGATATGTCTCTACTAAAGGAGGTGTAAGGCACTCCTTCCCTCTGCTAGCCTGCACGTCATCCTTGGGCAAGGTGTAGCACCTGCTTGGCCCCCTGATCATGGTCGTATGAAACCACGGGAGCTGGTGGTGGATGGTTGTCCTGGTTTTTCAACCACTGACAGCAGGCAGATAATGTCTGAAGAATATTGATAAAGGCTGGGGTAAAGACACAGCCCAAAAGAAGGCAATGGCAAACCACTTCTGTAGAAAAATTTGCCAAGAGCAATTGTGGTCAAATAGACGATGATCACCCACGGCACATATTGATGATGGTGATTCCAGTCCCTCCATGACCTTCCTCCTTATGTGTGTACTCTTGTCCAACCTGGAACTCCCCACCACATCAATGCTGCTCTAATTCTGGTCTCTGATGCAAGCTGATCCACCACAGGAATTTGTGTCATAGCTTACTAGGTTTGTATTGCTCTCCCTAAACCCCTCTGGTTCTCCATTACTTCGATAAATTTTGATTCAAGATCACGTGTACCTCAAAACATACAGTGAAGTGCAGCATTTGTGTTAACAACCAGCACACCTGAGCACAGCCTCGAGTGTCGCCACACACTCCAGCACCAACACAGCGTGCCCACAATGTTCAGCAGAACAGCACAGAACACAACAAGCAACCAAACAACATCAGTAAGAATGAACCCTATACCTCCCTCTCACCCACACACATACACAGTCCTTTCACCCCAGGACAAGCCTTCAGCTTCCAATCTCCAGCGGCCTTGGAGTCAAGCCTGCAGACATTGGACCAGACTTCAACCAAATACCTCTTTCTGCATCTTCACACTTTATTTGCCAACATTTTCATGAAACACATATACTATAGTTGTAGATTGCTGTTGCCAGCTAGAATGTTAGGAATGTGCAAATGGTTTGTGTTATTCAGTACTCGGGCTTTTGCATGGAGGAAGTGTTGGATCCGGATTCTTTGGTGATCCAAAAGGCATAGAACTTATTGCTTACAGTCATTTTATTAAGTGTTACAAGAGCAAAAAAGGAACAAGAATAAGGAGCTCAAAGGAGATCAAAAAGGGTTCTTTTTTAACATTTAAGGATAAATTGGACAGATACATGGATGGGAGGTGTATGGAGGGATATGGTCCGTGTGCAGGACAGTGGGACTAGGCAGAAAATGGTTCAGCACAGCCAAGAAGGGCCAAAAGGCCTGTTTCTGTGCTGTAGTTTTTCTATGGTTTCTATGGTTTCTAAGAATAAGGAGCTCAAAGGAGATCAAAAAGTATGAAGGAAAGAATAGTCATGATTGTCTCCTACTCCAGAGATAACAAAACTTTCAGTGAGAATACTTAACATATAAAATAGCCAGTTGCATGACACCTACCATAGAAAATTAAGAAGCTTCTAGAAAAACAAAAATAAAAACTGCATCATAGCTATTGGAAAATTCACTGAACAATTATGTGTATATAGGTGATTGTAAATACAAGCAAGCCTAGGAAAGTTAAACAGTAAGAAAAATAACAATTCTACATCACAATCTAACAGAAGAGATATTGAATGGTGATGATGTGAATCAGTGCCTGGAGGGGAAAAAGAAGCAAAAATAAATAAAACAGAGTGATAAAGTCATTGATTGCTTCATTTAATGTCACAACAGTTGATCAAGCCCAACAGCGATTAGGACAATCAATTGACCCAAATATAATTGAATGGTACAGTTCTTGCACATCACTGGGATATTGAGTGCCTGTTGGATGGACTTATCCCACTTGCATTGTGTTTGTGCTTTAATCAAAGTTGTGGAATGCCAGTTTAAATAATGCTCTCTTTGTGATCATTGATTCTGATCATTACCATTCTCACTGACCTTGGTCAAGAATGATTTTTTTTCTTTTCTGCCATAAGTGTTTAAATTCCACTTCTCTTTCAGTTGAGTGGTGTGATTATTAACGACTGAGTTGCTGGTGCTTTGTTACTAAAGCCAACCTCACCACTCACCCCACCCACCTCCTCCATCAACCTCATTTCCCCACAACGTCCCGGCAATTTCAGCAAAAAAGAAAAAAAGCTGCTAGAGGAACTCAGCAGCTGAGGCAGAATCCGTGGAGGGAATGGACAGTTCATGTTTCAGATCGAGACACTTAGTTTGGATTGAAACTCCTGTTCATTTTCCTCCTGAGGTGATGCCCGGCCTGTTGCATTTCTACAGCAGTTGTTATTCTTTTCTTTCTCTCTCCAGGTTCCAGCATCTTGTATCCCAGTGATATTACCTGATAATCACCCAAGTCAGAATTTACTGAATGAAAATATATATTTATATGCCACTGATATATTGGCATTGAGATTGCTTTATTACTGTCACATGTACCAAACCAAGATACAATAAAAGTTTATCCTACATTGTGTTCATACAGATCAAATCATTACTCAATGCTTTGAGCCTGAATAAGTAAGACAGTAAAAAAAAAACAAAATGTAAAAGCTACTGAAAAAAATGTGGTGTAGATAAATGATAAAGTGCAAGTTCATAACATGGCAGATAAGGCCAAGAGTCCTTCTTATCATGAGGTTCTTTCAGTATAGCCCAAAGGGCCTAATGAACATTAAGTTATTTTTGATTATTACTTCAATGGTTTCAGTTGAATGGTTTCAACCAACCAACAGTCAGAGAGTTATAGAAAAGTACAGCACAGAAACAGGCCCTTCGGCCCAAATACAATAGTTCATGCCAAAGCCATTTTAACAGCCTACACCCATCGACCTGCACTGTAGTCATAGTCCTCCATACCTCTCTCCACCTCTCCTCCCCTAAAATGGGGTCTGGGTCATGGACCTCTGGTTTCTTCGTCCTGACGTCAATAATCAGCTCTTTGGTCTTGCTGACGTGAATGTGCTTAGACTCACAGTTATAAGTATAAAGTGAGTAGAGCAGGGGCTAAGCACACCGCCTTGTGGTGTGCCTATGCTGATGGAGATTGTGAAAGATTGTTGTCAATCTGAACTGACTGGGGTCTGCAAGTGAGGCAATCAAGGATCCACTTGCACGAAGCGTTATTGAGGCTTGGGTCTTGAACCTTATTGACCAGTTTTGAAGGGATGATGGTATTGGTATTAAATGTCGAGCTGTAGTCAATGAAGAGACATCTTTGCTGTCCAGATATTCCAGGTTTGAATGAAATGGCATCTACCGTTGAACTGTTGTGAAGATAGGCAAATCAGAACTTCTTTCAGGCAGGAGTTGATATGCTTCATCACCAAACTCTCAAGCACTTCATCATTGTGAATGTAACTGCTACTGAACTATAGTCATTAAGGCAGGTTACCAGGCACTGATATGCTCATACTGCTGAGCCAGGTGTTTAAAGATATTGGTGAACACTCCAGACAGTTGATCAACGCAGGTCTTTAGTGCTCAGCCACGTACCCCATCTGGCCTGGATGCTTTCCATGGGTTCACACTCCTGAAGGATGCTCTCATGACTGCCTGAAAGACTGAAGTCGCAGGGTCATCACGGGTTGTGGGAATACATGAAGCTTTCTGTGTGCCTCACTGGCCAAAATGATCATAAAAGGCATCGAGCTCATCTGGGAGCGAAACCTTGTTGCACCTGTGTCACTTGCTTTTACCTTGTAAGAGGTGAAACATCCAAACCCTGCCACAGCTGGTCAAGCATCCTTCAGTGATCCAATTGGTCTGCAATTGCCACGTCGCATGTGAGATGGTTTTCTGGTTACCGTACTTGGACCTCTTGTATTTTATTTGGTATGGTTGATTAACTTGCGGAAGGACTGTCCTAAGATTCAATCCTCAGCCAATAGCAATGAATATGTCACACAAATGCACCAGTGCCTTCCTCTCTGCCTCTGAGATGCAGAGAAATTCTTACAGCATGGGCCAAGGTCATCCAACCCATTTTATACCAGTTCTCAGAGAAATCTCATCCCACCACTTATTTCCCTGAAACCTCGCCATTCTCACATGTTCACACCAACTCCTTGCAACACGCTTTCACCAGAATAACAGACCAGAAGTAGGTCGACTTTTAGAACATTTCTCAAGTAAAGTCTGTGTGTATGTTTAATAGTTCTGCCCTCTTGTCAACTGCCAGTGAAACTGGCCCTTTGCTCCCTCATATGCTGTAAGTTCTGAACATTTCCAGTTTCCACCACCATAATGAACATATAGGGGCACCCATCCAGGAGCTGGCAGAAACTGGGCCCAATTTTAACTTAACTTAGCAGTTCAGACAGAACCTATGAAGCAAAACAAATAGTCAACATTTTGAACTGAGGACATTGACTGACCACCTTGGATCTTGGATGTTGCCCAACGCACTGAATTCCTCCAGAATTTTGTGTGTGTTGATCTAGAATTTCAACATCTGCAGCCTTTCTTATGTCCCAGTCAGGAAGCTGGCTAATTATATCCCCATCCCACTTACGTTGGACATGGATAGGAACTTAAGATAATAGGAGCAAGGATAGATCTAACAGCCCCTCAAGCCTGCGCCACCATTCAATAAGATCATGTCTGATCCGGTTTATTCTCAACTTTTCCACTTTTTTCCATGATCACCCATCCCCAACACTCTTGTAGCTCAAATGTCTGTCATTTTTCATCCTTAATGTATTCAGTTTGGGTAGAGGAGTGGAGATATGTCTCTACCAAAGGAGGTGCAAAGCACTCCTTCTCTTCACTGGCCTGTAGGTCACCCTTGGGCAAGGTGTAGCACCTACTTAGCTCCCTGATCAGGGTCAATGAAGCCATGGGAGCAGGTGGCGGGTGGTTGTATGAGCAACTGGTGCATATCACAAATAAATCCTGCTTATGCGGCCACTGATGCCAGACAGACAATCTCTGAAAAGTATTGATAATGGCTGGAGTCACCTGTCTTATAAAGCCACTTCCCAGTAGAAGGTAATAGCAAACCACTTTTGTAGTAAAATTTGCCAAGAATAATCATGTTCTTGGAAAGACCATGATCACGTACATCACATGACATAGCACAAAACAAAAGAACAAACCCCCTCTAGCTATTACTTCCGTCATTGTACCACAACTTAGACACTTTAAACCACTTCTTTATAAAAAGCAACACACACAAAACCCTGGAAGAACTCAGCAAGCCAAGAATTTGCCAAGAACAATCATGGTCATTGCCCATGTTGTACGACAGAGCACATAACGATGATTATGATGATGAATGTATTCAGTGACAACACTTCCACAGCTCTGAGAAAATTTCAAAGATGCACAAGATATCCCCCATTCTGAAAATATGACTCTTGTCCCAGTTACTACAACTAGTGTCTCAGCATCATCCCGAAAATCCTCTCAGATTTGAACTAGGATCAACTTTCATTCTTCTACACGCTAATGAGAATAAGTCCAAACTGCTTAACCAGAAGGAGCACCCAGGGTGGTAGGGTACTGACGAATGTGGTAGAACAAAGGGATCTACAAATACAGGTCCATAATTCATTGAAGTGGTGTCGCAGGTAGACAGGGTTGTAAAGAAAGCTTTGGGCATATTGGTCTTCATAAATCAAAGTACTGAGTACAAGAAATGGGATGTTATGTTGAGGTTGTATCAGAGATTGGTGAGGCCTAACTTGGAGCATTGTATGCAGTTTTGGTCAGATGTAAAATAGGGTTGAAAGAGGAAATTTACAAGGATTCTGTCGCATCTGGAGGACCTGAGTTATTTGGGAAGATTAAATAGGTTAGGACTTTACTCCTTACAACATAGAAGATTGAGGGGAAATTTGATAGTGGTATACAAATTTATGAGTGGTATAAATAGGATAAATGCAAGCAGGCTTTTTCCACTGAGTTTGGGTGGAACTACAACTAGAGGCCATGGCTTAAGGGTGAAAGGTGAGAAGTTTAAGGGGACATGAGGGAAACTTTTTCACTCAGAGGAGCCTGAGAGTATGGAATGAGCTGCCAGCACAAGTGGTGCATGCAAACTCGATTTCAATATTTAAGAGAATCTTGGATAGGTACAAGGATGGTAAGGGTATGGAGGGCTATGGTCTCCATGCAGATTGATGAGGTTAGGCAGTTAAATGGTTTGCCATTGACTAGATGGGCTGAAGGCCTGTTTCTGTGTCATACTTTTCTATGACTCTGTGACTCTGTGACCCTCTTCATAAGTCAGCCTTTTCACAGCAGCAACCAACTTCATGCAAATTTGCTGCAAAGCCTTGATAAAGCATATCCTTCCTTAACTACAAAGATAAAACTGTATACCAGGTATGGTCTGACAAGTGACAGGAATACTTGCCTACTGTTATAACTCAGATTCCTTTCTAAAAAGCCTAGCATTCCATTAGTCTTTCTAAGTACTTACTCCTTACATGTATTGCTTCATGCACAAGCACCTCAAGATTGTCTTATTCTGCAACATTTTATAGTTTTGCTCCGTTTAAGTAATGTTTTTTTTTCATTTTTCTTAGAAAGCAGATAACTTCATATCTCCCACATTACACGCTGGAGACTTACCACAATCACGCTACTCTGACCATCACTCAGTCTGTAATTTAAATTCGCAGTGTGGATTTTGTAATTTAATCCACAACTCTGACATCCCTGTAGTGATTTCTGATGTGTTTTCTGATCAAGGCTGATGTATATTGCATCAAGTAGTTCAATTGAAATGTTTTTCTATGAAAGCAAAGAATCAATTCCCTCAATAATGACCCATTGTTTTTTTTTTAAATAAAATTGCCAATTTCACTGACTTCTTAATAAAACCTGATGTAGCTGTTTTCATGAGCCTGACCAAAATCAATGCAGGGGATTTAAATCTGTCCGATAGTCATCTTGGTTCATTATCGGGGGTCTCGTTCACTCAGTCTTTACTGATGGGTGTTAATCTTCTTCAGCATATGGACAAGGAATTAGTAACAAGAAGTATAAATAAATATATTAAACTCTACTGAACTGTTTAACCTGATAATATGAATCTTCATTCCTTCAAGAAATCCATAGTGACTCACTGCATTGGGAATAACATGTATACAAAGTGTGATGTATTATGCAAAAGGCATTTAGTCGCTCAAATCGCATGGAAGGTGAGGTTGCATGATAGCAACTGCTACATAGGTCCAGACCAGAGTCTGCATTCTCCAACCAAATTTATTAATGATTAATTTATCAGAAAAATTAGGTCTCAACATAATAGGGAGCACAGAGGACCACGGATTCATACAACACTGAAACAGATCCTTCAGGTGACGATGAACACCCATCTACACCAATCTTATTCTTTCTCCTGCATCCTTGTGAATTTACCATAATAATTCATCATAATCTACTTGCAAGCCCTTGCAGAAAGCTGCTATGTATGCTTCTAAGTCTGAGCTCGAGTTTCACTTGTAGGGCTCTGTTGTAATCGACTACAGCTCTCCCAGGAATTCAATCAGTGCAACACTCTCCGCTTGAAATCTGTGCACACATGTGTACCAGCATCCAATGAAAACAATTGCCATTTAACTGATATACTAAACAAAATTTATGGAATTTTATATTAAAGAAAATTTAAAAGAATTTGTGTGTGTTGCTCAAGGTTGCCAGCATCTGCAGAATCAAGCCTTCTTCAGTTCTCTGATTAGGAAACCCTTTATTTTCTCTTTCTCTGATTAGGAGACCCTTTTGCTGGTTTTCTGATGAGGCGACCCCTCTATTTATCTCTTTCTCTGATTAGGAAATCCTTTATTTTTCTAGCCCTTGCAGAAAGAGGAGAAGGAAGGCATAAATCTTACAAAAAAAAAAAGAGGGGAAGGAATTACTGTGCATCACACAGTTTTGTAATTCAAAGAAAGAAAAAGTCCATTATATGATTTATTTTTTATGATACGTGGGGGACAGCAGCATGGCCAGCATTTATTTTCTGTGCAACACAGACAAAACGCTGGAGGAACTCAGCAGGCTAAGCAGCATCTGTGGAAAAGAGTACAGTTGACATTTCGGGTCGAGGCCCTTTATCAGGACCTGCAGAGTCCTGCTGAAGGGTCTCTGCCTGAAACGTCAACTGTACTCTTTTTTCATAGATGCTGTCTGATCTGTTGAGCTCCTCCAGCATTTTGTGTGTGTTGCTTGGATTTCAAGCATCTGCTGATTTTCTCTTGTTTGTGATTTATTTTCTGTCCCTAATTTCGCCTTCTGCAGAGAAAATCTAAAAGAAGTTTGCTCGCACTTGAAAACCTGAGCTTTAGGGAAAGGTGGAAAGACTAAAGAGGTTATACCCTGGAGTGTAGGAGAATGAGAGGAGATTTGATAGAGGTATACAAAACAATGAGGGGTTTTGATAGAATAAATGCTTTTTCCACTGAGTTTGGGTGAGACGCGAACTAGAGATCATGGGCTAAGGGTGAAAGATGAAATGTTTAAGGGGGACATGAGGAGAACTTCTTCATTCAGAAGGTGGTGAGAATGTGGAACAACAAGCTTCCAGTGAAATTGGTGGTCGGAGTTCGGTTTCAAAATTTAAGAGAAATTTGGATAAATACGTAGATGAGAGGGGTGTAGAGGGCCTTGGTGCAAGTGTGGGTAGATGGGACCAGCAGATTGATAGTTTGGCAAGGACTAAGTGGTCCAAAGGACCTATTTCTATGCTGCAGTTCTCCATGACTTTAATGGCCCTGAGTAGGTGGCAGCAAGATTTTTGTTGAACCATATTTCACCTGGTAAAGCTGCTTCCATTGTGTCATATTGTAGGGGTGTGCTAAGATTTAGATCCAGTGGATCAGCACTTGGTCCATTATCTCGACCTGATTGCCATTATTTTATGGTCAAAATAAAATTATGAATGGAAATATGAGTAGGGAGACAGTATCTTTATTCAGGGTCGAAATAGTTAAAATGCATTTAAAGTGAGAGGGGGAAAATTCAAATGGGATGTGCAGGTAAGTTTTTAATACAGAGTGGTGGATGCCTGAAATGAGCTGCCAGGGAGTGATGGTAGAGGCAGATACGATACAGGCATTTACAAGATCTCTTAGGAAGGCACATGAATGTACCCACAATAGAGGAATTTGGACCAAGTGCAGGCAGAAAGAATTGGTGTACTTTGGTATCATTGATTAATTTTACACAGTGCAGTGGGTCAAGGGCCTGTTCCTGTGCTGCTCTATCTCAAACCCACAAAACAGCTTGAAAGAAAAATTGATGTTTCCACAGCATCTTTCACAACTTCCTGGCTCTTCCGAAGGTTTTGCAGAGTGTATTTGAAGTGAAGACACCATTCCAATGTAGGATGCATGGCAGCAAATATTTTCCCAGCATATTCCCAAAAGCAACACTGTGCTACCTTCCTGCCATCAAGGACATATATACAGAAAGGTGCCAGAGAAAGGTCAGCAATATCACAAAGAATCCCACCCATCCTGCTCACGGACTGTTCGTCCCACTCTCATCAAGGAGGAGGCTACATAGATCCACACCAGAACTACCAGACTCAAAAACAGTTACTTATCCCAAGCAGTAAGGCTGATCAACACCTTCACCCACTAACCCAGTATCACTATTTTATCTCCTGTTAGAGTCACCTTACTCTGTTAGAGACACTCCTATGCCTACCATCACCTTATGTACATACAATCAATACTTGTGTATAAGCCACCTTATGTATTTATGGTTATTGTGTGTTTTTTTTATCTTGTGTTTTATTTTTTGCTGTAACAATTACATTGTTCTCCTTTACATTTGTGTACTAGAAGTTACATTAAGCAATCTTCAATCTGCTGGTTGAAGGGAAAATGTTAGCCAAACATCAGGGGGATGAATCTCCTTTTCTTGCAGATGCTGTCATGTGATTCATTCATCAGAGAGGATTGGTAACCTTGGTTTAAATCTCATCTGAGAGGTATCATCTCTCACAGTGCTGGTCTGTAGTACTAATCTAGATTGTGCGATCAAATCTCTGGAGTGTATCTTGAACTCGCAACCTCTTGGTTCAATTATAGAAAGCCAGGCCTTTCATATGCTAAAAAGAAATGTTCCACAGCAGTTTGCAGGTATGTAATGAGGCAATATTTGAGATATAATGAGTTATTAGGACAGGTGACCTAGAGGTTGCAGTTAGTGAGGTAAAATATTAAAGCCGGAGAGGTTCAGAAAGTCTGGAAGCATAACCAAAGGTTCAGCAACTGAAGGCTGAGCTGATAATGACAGAGAGATGTCAACTGAAAACACGTAGAGTGTTCGAATTAATGATGTACGGAGATAAAGATCCGTGAGGAAATTACAAGGCTGAAGAGGGACCTGGGGGCAACAACTTCTTGCAGAGGGTGTTGCATACATGGAATGAGCTGCCAGAGGGAGTGGTTGAGGCAGGTACAACAACAGCATTTGAAACACATTTGGATGGGAAAGGTTTGAAGGATATGAGCTAAAAGTGGGCATATCGAGCATTAAGGTCTCTTGGTGTCAAGGATCAAGGATGAAGGATCATATACACTTACATGTATTCGGAATTTGCCATTGTGTGTTGGTCAGGGAATGGCATACAACAAAAATAAACAACAGCATTCAACAAATATAAAGAATTATATTAGAAAAAAAGCTAAGAGATTTGTTTAAAGCTAATAAAGGACAGATATGGAATAAAATGAGCATAAATACTTGTACGTATTTACAAAGTAAACATTATGAAAAACCTGTCCTGCTGAGGGTCTTGGCCAGAAATGTCGACTGTACTCTTTTCCATAGATGCTGCGAGGCTTGCTGAGTTCCTCCAGGGTTTTGTGTGTTTTGCTTTTATAAAGAAGTGGTTTAAAGTGCCTAAGTGTGGTACAGTGACAGAAGTAATAGCTAGAGGGGGTTTGTTCTTTTGGTTTGTGCCATGTCATGTGATGTATGTGATCATGGTCTTTCTATGACCATGATTGTTCTTGGCAAATGTTGCTACAAAAGTGGTTTGCTATTGCCTTCTTCTGGGTGGTGTCTTTACAAGGTGGGTGACCCCAGCCATTATCAATACTCTTCAGAGGTTGGCTGCCTGGTGTCAGTGGTCGCATAACCAGGACTTATGATATGTACCAGCTGCTCATACGAAAATCCTTCACCTGATCCCGGAGCTTCACATGACCCTGATCAGGGGTCTAAGCAGGTGCTAAACCTTGCTGAAGGGTGACCTGCAGGCTAGTGGAGAGAAGGAGCTCCTTACACCTCCTTTGGTGGAGACGTATCTGCACTTTGCTACTGAGCTAGAATAGGTTGGAGGTGGGTGGGGTGGCTAACTAGAATGGTTGATCAGATTAGCTGCCTGGGGGAAGGAACGTTTAAGATGGCGTGAATTTTTTTTTTGTTTTAATAGCCCTGTATTGCTTTCCAGAAGGGAGTGTTTGGAAAAGACGGTTTGCAAGATGGGAAGTGATATTTTTTTTCCTGCCAACATCTTTGTCTGGGATACACACAGGTCCTGCAGTGATGGCAGACTGCAGCCAGTGATGCGTTCAGCGGACCTGATACTTTGTTGTCGTTTCCGTCGATTGTGAGAGGACGCTGCGCCAAGCCAGACAGTAATGGCGGATGGGAGGATGCTCTCCGTGATGCCAGAGTAGAATTGAACCAGTATGTTCTGGGAGAAGTGCCATAGGAAGTAAATGAGACTAGCTTGGTGGGGGGGAGGGGAGGGTGCACCTTGGTTTGCATGGATGAGTTGAGCCTAAGGGGTTTGGTCCTCAGCTGTATTACTGTATAACCAGGCAGAGAAGGACGTTACACTTCGTTACACATTATCTTACAGAATCTCTTGCACTGCAAAACTGCATCTTTCCCACGTCTCATTCTGGTGGTGCCTTCCGTGAGTGAGATTTGACTGTATTCTGAAATACAATGGATACAAGTCAGAAAGCCCATTGCTCGCAATTGATGGGTTGACGCGACTGCTGACCTGTTTAACAATATGCCACCATTCAGGTCGTTGCCTGCTTTCGGCAGATAACAATGCAACTTACAGATGGAATAAATGCAGCAATCAGGCTCCGCTCTGCATGGGGGATCTTGACTTGAAATCCACATTGGGTTGCCCTTCCTGGTTTCTGTAACAACAGAGAAGGAATGAAAGGAAGGAACAGTAAGATTTTTCTCCAAAGTGATCACTTACTAATTTGACTGTTGAATGTGCAATCAGTAATATTTGTTTGCCTTCAGGCTCAGAGTCAGCAGGGAAAATTGGGCAACTGCAGTTATAATCATTCATTCTTTGTAACATCAGACAAAGATGTATTTTATTTCTCATTTATTTCTTTTTAACTGGGATGCTCATAATGGATGCCTGCATGGACAGATTGCAATCTTTTTAGAGTCATTAGGGGCAGGTCTTGCAGCCACCCTGCAGATTTACAATGTTATTTTCTGAAAATTACAGTGCATGTTACAATGCTTTACTTCTTGAACATTGCACCCAGCTCCCCCGGTGCTTCACGAGTCTAACATGAAATACTAAGTTATTTTAACACAATTCCTGTAAGAAATGTCCTCTTCTGGACGGTTGCAAGTTTAAGTTGCCTAGATCCTAGGCTCTGGAATTCATCAAAGTAAAGCTCACCATTTCTCCATTCTTCCTCAGTTGCTCTTTAAAACACTTCAACTAGTGTCATGGTCAATGGTTTGGCTGGGATTGCCCAAGTGGAGAAGATAAGTCCATCATTTGGTTTTTGCTGCCTGTTCTACCATTCAGCTAGATCATGGCTGATCTGTTATCTCATTGTGACTTTCCTATCTTCCTGTCTTTGGTTTCCATAAGGCCTATTATGCTTTGCTTTGAACATGATAAGGACTGAGATTACACAGTCCTCCTGGGCAAAGAATTCTGATTCATTACCGTCATGTTGAAGAGATCTCCGTTTAAAATCTTACTATGAGATTTCAAGTCCTGGTTCTCGATGCTCCAGCCAGGGAAGTCATTGTCCCTGTGCATACCCTGTCAAGCCAGGTAAAGATCGTGTACATTTCAATGAAAGTTCCTCTACTTCTTCTGAACTCCAGACAGTAAGCCGACGTAATCTTCCCTTTGAACAAATCCTCATCACAAATCTCAATTTTCTGAGTTTTCATTACAGTCCTCTATTACTAAAATATCCTTCTTTCGGTGGGAAGGCCCAGTGAACCAAGTACAGTTTTACTAGGATCGATCTAATTTCAGTAAGGCATCTTTTCGACTCAGCTGCTCCAGCATTAAGGGGTAATCTTTTGTGTTTTTAAAAAGGTTTTTGTGTTGTAAAGGATCATTATAAATAGAAATTGACATTGGACTTCCAGGCAGAGGGTTGCCAGCCAGGAAGGTCTAGATTGTACCTTCAAAAAGTTCACCTTGGAATGCCAAAGTTGGCAGATGGAGATAAGTCTTATTTATTTATTTTATTTTATTTAAAGATACAATGCAGAACAGGCCTTTCCGGGCCAACAAACCGCACCACCCTGCAACCCAGCTATTTAACACTAGCCTAATCACAGGGCAATTTATAATGGCCAATTAACCTACGTCTTTTGATTGTGGGAGGAAACTGGAGCATCCAAAGTAGACCCATGCATTCACAGGGAGAACGTACAAACTGTTTACGGACAGTGCTGGAGCTGAACTCTGAAGTCTGGAAGGGCCCGAGCTGCAATGGCGTTGGTCTAATCACTGCTGTGTCTTGATCATTCAGAGAGTGCGTTCTTGGAATTGAAAGAGACAGTCTCCAAACAAAAGGACAGGTATGAAGGGTGAGTGATAAGTTCGTGGCCTAAGGTAGAAGGAGATGAGTTATTAACTTCAAACTTTCTGCATTTTCACTTAAAGAGTTGAACTGCATGTGCATGTAACAAGAGCTGTATAACTCATCTCCTTCTACCTTAGGCCACGGACTTATCATTCACCCCTGTTGTGGACCACCTGGAGGTCCAAGACTCTCTCGTTACATGCACGTGCAGTTCAACTCTTTGAGTGAAAACGCAGAAAGTTTGAAGTTAATAACTCATCTCGTTCTACCTTAGGCCACAAACTTATCAATCACCCTTGCTGTGGACCACTTCTACAAAGAAGGAATCCGTATGCTCCACGACCGCTGGACTAAGTGTGTACATGTAGCGGGGGACTATGTTGAAAAATAAATGTGCTAGGTTTTCTAAAATTGAGTCCTTCTACCTTAGGCCACGAACTTATCAATTACCCCTCGTAGATCCCCCAAAACACTGGCACAACAGAGATAAGAAAATATCCTTTATCCATAGTGTTGTTTGAAAAATGAATATAAGTCGGGATCTCAGGAAAATACTGCTATTCCTCTTTGAAATAATGCTATAGTACCTTATACCTTCACCTCAGCAAGTCAGGCAGCTAGTCGCTGCTTCGGGTTGTGACCCTTTATCAGGAAACCTGAGTCCAGAGTCTTGATGAAGGGTCTTGGCCCAAAACATCAACTCTTTAATCCCCTTAGATGCTGCCTCACTTGTTGAGTTCCTCCAGCATTTTGTGTGTGTTATTCTGGATTTCCAGCATCGACAGAATTTCTTGTGTTTATGCCTTCACCTGTAATTCAAGACAGAGCCTCAGCTTAGAGCCGAAAATGGCACAGTTATTTGTAACCTTGTGAAAGCAAAGTAACACATTAAACCTGTTTGGTAGCCCAAGTGCAAGCTCATCACCACTTATGGGGTGCCAGGTTGGTGTGATGTCCCATTTAGACTACACAATGAGTTGTAAGTACATTATGGAAAGTGATGCGTAAAGCTAAATAATAAATCATTCAACAATATAATTGTGTTTACTTTCCACCCATGTGAATTATCAAGTGGTCTGGACTTCTAAAGTTACACTCAGTCCCAATACATTCCCTTCAGTAAGGGACCAATTACTTTACATACCACAGCATTAAGTTACAAATTGATATTAATGCTGATATTTTTTTAAAGTTAATGGAGTTGGAACCAGTGAGAAATAAATCATTGTCATGAATTTCCAAACCCATGAGTCTGCAAACTCTTCACTTCATTCGAGAAAATGTCACTGTCACTAAAATATTATTACTTTCCTATACTTTTTTCTATCTATATTCTAATTAGATCCTTTGCATAATGTTCCCTTTTTCTGTTGCAATCAGGTGGGCATAAAAGTCTATGTTTCCTTTTGAGTAAAGGAGAACCAAGTTGTTGAAAGTGTCTTTTCTCAGATGTTGAATAAGACCCTCAGTCTCCCATTATAGCTGTACGTATAAAATCCTGTGGCACTATTTCAAAGAGGAGTACATCTACTCTTATCCCATTGTTCTTTACTGGGAGTTAAGTACTGTATATATCTAGTTACAGAGCAGTGAAACACAGAGACTGGTGCTCTGTCCCATCTAGTCCTTGTTGACTTGATCTTCTCACTAGTGCCATCTACCTGCACCCAGACCACACCCCTCTTATTCCTGCACCTATCCAAACTTCTCTTGAATGTTACAATTGAACCTGCATCTTCCACTTATAACCATATAACCATATAAAAATTACAGCATGGAAACAGGCCATCTCGGCCCTTCTAGTCTGTGCCGAATGCTGACTCTCACCTAGTCCCACCGACCTGCACTCAGCCCATAATCCTCCATTCCTTTCCTGTCCATATACCATCCAACTTTACTTTAAATGACAATATCAAACTTGCCTCTACCACTTCTACTGGAAGCTCGTTCCACACAGCCACCACTCTCTGAGTAAAGAAGTTCTCCCTTGTGTTACCCCTAAACTTTTGCTCCATAACTCTCAACTCATGTCCTCTTGTTTGAATCTCCCCCACTCTCAATGGTAAAAGCCTATCCACGTCAACTGTATCTATCCCCCTCATAATTTTAAATACCTCTATCAAGTCCCCCCTCAGCCTTCTACGCTCCAAAGAATAAAGACCTAACTTGTTCAACCTTTCTCTGTAACTTAGGTACAGAAACCCAGGTAACATTCTAGTAAATCTTCTCTGTACTCTCTCTATATTGTTGACATCTTTCCTATAATTCGGTGACCAGAACTATACACAATACTCCAAATTTGGCCTTACCAATGCCTTGTACAATTTTAGCATTACATCCCAACTCCTATACTCAATACTCTGATTTATGAAGGCCAGCATACCAAAAGCTTTCTTCACCACCCTATCCACATGAGATTCCACCTTCAGGGAACTATGCACCATTATTCCTAGATCACTCTGTTCTACTGCATTCTTCAATGCCCTACCATCTACAATGTATGTCCTATTTTGATTAGTCCAACCAAAATGTAGTACCTCACAATTATCAGCATTAAACTCCATCTGCCATCTTTCAGCCCACTCTTCTAACTGGCCTAAATCTCTCTGCAAGCTTTGAAAACCTATTTCATTATCCACAATGCCACCTAGCTTAGTATCATCTGCATACTTACTAACCCAATTTACCACCCCATCATCCAGATCATTAAAGTAGATGCAAACAACATTGGACCCAGTACAGATCCCTGAGGCACACTGCTAGACACCGGCCTCCAATCTGCCAAACAGTTATTCTCCACTACTCTCTGGCATCTCCCATCCAGCCACTGTTGAATCCATTTTACTACTTCAATATTAATACCTAACAAATGAACTTCTGCTGGCAGTTCATTCCACACTCCCACCAACCTCAGAGCGAAGAATTTTCACCTTTTTCTATTTCTAGTCTCACCCAACCTGAGAGAAAAAAGCCTACATGCATTCATCTTAATGATACTCCTCATAATTGTGTATATCTGCATCAGATTATCCTTTATTCTCCTATGCTCCAGCGACTAAAGTCCTAACCTGTTCAACCTTTCCCTATAGTTAGGTCCTCAAGATCCAGCAACATCCTTGTATTGACTGCTGTGTTTCCTCCAATATGATAGTTACTGCTCTTAGGGAACACGTATTTAGTTACATTCACTAATCAGGGATTCTGAAGTTTGCTCCATAAAAGGCAAAGCTATTTTCTCTAGAACCATGGCTTTGGTAGCTCCGACTAATTGGTGGGAGATGTTCTTCTGACATTGAAATCCCCAGTTGAGGAAGCCTCTCAAATATGTTGAGCATTTCAATGCCTGAGGCTCAAAATCAGAATCAGATTTATGATCACTCACTTAAAACTTGTAAAAATTGTTTTTTTTGCAGCAGCAAAGATTTGAAATTACTATGAATTACAAGCCTAAGTAAACAGGGCAAACAAAAGGAATAGAAGGAAGTGTTGCTGGACCAAATCGATATTTGATGGTCTTCAGGCTTCTGTACCTCCTCCCCGATGGTAGTAACAAGAAGAGGCCATGTCCCAGATGGTGAAGAATAATAGCAATATCACCATGCCCAACTAGTTCCCGACTTGACGTAAAACCAGGGACTTCTGACCAATAATGAAGTATTTGAATCCATGTCAAATTCACGGGAACAATGATTGTGAGCAGTTCTGGGGCCCTAATTTAAGAAAGGATGTGCTGACATTGAATGGGAGTCCAGAGCCAGTCATGAGAATGACCCTGGGAATGAAATGGGTCTGTTTGATGACTCTAGGCTTGTACTTTCTGGAGTTTGGACGAATGGGGGGGGGGGGTGGGATGGGTGTGGGAACTCATTGAAAACTATTGAATATCAAAAGGCCTAGATAGAGTGGACATAGAGAGGATGTTTCCTGTAGTGGAGGAGTCTAGGACCAGAGGGCACATTCTCAGAATAGAAGGACATCTCTTTAGAACAGGGATGAGGAGGAATTTTGTTCGCCAGAGGACGGTTACCTGTGGAACTGATTGCCACAGACAGCTTTGGAGGCCATGTTATTGGGTACATATAAAGCGGAAGTTGATAGGTTGTTGGTTAGTAAGGGTGTCAAAGGGAAAAGGCAAGAGGATGGTTTGAGAGGGACAATAATTCAGCATGATGGAATGGCAGAGCTGAACTGATAGGCCAAATGACCTAGTGCCAAATGATAAATGGCCTGGTGCAAAAAGAGAAAAACAAGTAGTGAGGTCGTGTTCATGGGTTCAAAGTCCATTTAGAAACCTGATGGCAGAGGGGAAGAAACTATCCCTGAATCATTGAGTGTGTACTTTCAGGCTCCTGTACCTCCTTCCTGGTGGTACCAAAGAGAAGAGGACATGACCTGGATAATGGGGGGGGAGGGCGCATCCCATGATGGAAGGAAAATGCACAGTCGATGTTTTGGACGTTGAGTTCCTCCAGCAGTTTGTTGTTTTTTTTCTCTCTCTTAAATCTACAATCTTCTTCCGCAAAGGTAACTGTTGTCAGCCAAGGCATGGCTGACAGGGGTTGAATCACTTTATTTTGAAATGATATTTTAAAAAGCTGTAAGTTTCAAATTAAGGAACGATGCATTGTGCATAATTGTGCTCTGTACCAGGAAAGAGCAGATTATGTATGAAGCTCTTTACACTGGAGTGGAACGACCAGAAAGCTCTGTAGGGGAGCTGTGTTCAAAGCTATAATTACAGTGTGGATGATGTTTTTATTTAGCTTTCCTGTTGCAGTAAGAGCCATATGATTTGTGTTAAAATGAAGTGCAGAATAAATCTTTTGACTCTAATGTTAAGGAATTTTGTCAGGCCATTGCGCACTCAAGGTCATGAAGAAAGGATGCATTGGTTCTCTTGGCAGTATCTTCCATCTTCTACCCCAGCTTCTTACTTCCCCCCTTCCCTCACCCACCCACCTTCCCCCTCCACAGTGTCACCTATCACCCGTTAGCTTTTCTCCCACTTGTTATTCTGGTTTCTGCCCCCTTCCTTTCCAGTCCTGATTGAAGACTAGAATATAAAAGCAAGGATGTGATCCTGAGGCTTTATAAGGCATTGGTCACACCACACTTGAAGTATTGTGAGCGGTTTTGGGCTCCGTATCTAAGACAGGATGTGCTGGCATTGGGGTTGAGAGGGATAATAAATCAGCCATGGTGTAATTTGGAGCAGACTTGATGGGCCAAATGCCCTAATTCTGCTCTAATGCTTTATTGTTTTATGGGTCTCCACCCAAAATGTTAACCGTTTATTCCCCTCCATAGCTGCTGCCTGACTTGCTGTGTTCCTCCAGCATTTTGTGTGTGTATACTTACTAGACAATTTGCTCTGAATATTCCCACAGTTAGACTGCAAAATTCATACCTGTGACAATTCAATTGACTCAACTCCTTCGATTCTACAACCTTTTACCTTTTTGTTGTAGCCTGTGAAATTGGCCCCTCACACTTGGAACATAGGATCTAGAACAATACAGCACAAGAACAGGTCCTTCAGCCCACATATTATACTGGATCACTTGAACTAGTAATTAAATTCCTAAATGAATCACATCTCTCCATGTCTTTCCATTCTTTACACCTTCACCGTATGTACTGTAAGGACCTTTGAAAGACCTCTGTTATATTTGCCTCCAGCCCTGATAGTGTATTCAGGGTACCCACTACTAATCCTCAAATTTTTATGATGCTAAAACCGAGCTGCTGAAGGAACTTAGTGAACCTGGCACCATCATGGAAAGAAATGGACACTCGAAATGAAGTCAACTGTCCATTTCTCTCCACGGATGCTGCCTAACCTACTGAGTCCTTCAGCAGCTCATGTTTTTTTGCTGCATCTTCTGTCTCTTGTGACTCCATCCCATTTCTTTCTCAGTGAATTAGTCCATTGTTTTCTCAAGTAAAGGTCATCCTCTCTAATGTTTTATCACCAGAGTGTTGATCAGTATTTCTATCCTTACCACGAGTTGAGCATTAAGATGTCAGGTGTAGAGGTTAGCACTTCACTTTACAGTAGAGACGACCCGGGTTTGATTCCCGCCGCTGCCTGTAAGGAGTTTATATGTTCTCCCCGTGACTGTGTGGGTTTCCTCCTGGTGCTCTGGTTTCCTCCACAGTCCAAAGTTGGTAGATTAATTGGTCATTGTAAATTGTCCTGTGATTATGCTTGGCTTAAATTGGGGAATTACTGGGTGGTATAGCTCGAAGGGCTGGTAGGGCCTGTTCCGAGCTGTATCTCAATAAATAAGATATAAATGTCCAAAGCAACTTGATTTGGTGGAATAAATCAATCTTATTCATTTTATCTTATTATTTATTTAGGGATAGAGTGCGGTAACAGGCCGTTCTGGCCCAATGAGCCTACACTGCTCAAATGCACTCCTGTGGCCAATTAGCTTACTAACCCATACATCCTCGGACTGTGGGAGGACCAGCGTGATCATGACGGGAGCATAAAAACTCCCTACAGACAACAGCAAAACTGAACCGAGGCCAGCCATGCTGTAATAGCATTACGCTAACCATTACGCTACTGGGCCACTCCAAGTCTTGTGGGCAGACAGGTTATTGGGATTCATACAAGGAACTAGATCATTAAATTCCTTCAACTAATGGCCCATTTTAAAAGCACGTTGGTCCTCTTCGCATGCGAGAATACACAGCTTTTTCGATTCCTATTGAAGACTAGTTGAATGTGAATTAGATATGCTGTTGCTGTGAGTTTGGTCGCAGAGGTCCATCCCCAAGTGACTCTGACTCGTAATGGCCGGTATTACACATTCTTCTTGCTGCCCTTTGTTTTGTTATTTGCAACAAAGCCAGATGAGAGAAGGGGTGGCCTCTGTGTGGAAGCCTTTGGGAACCATTACCCAGAAATTTGTTGGCATTTTAAAGTACCACTATGAACACTGGTGTTTTCTGGAATAAGCTTATTTTCAGAGCAAATTATTGGCACTTTGGGGAAACGACTAGGCGCTTCCTATTTTGAATTGTCCAGATAAGCAATTTTCAATGTGCTGACAGAAGAGTTGATATTCCCAGTGTTCAGCACAGTTCAGGGAGAAATTGGGTCATGATGAACTCTTTTGTCAGTGCTCACACCTGTACCAATGTAATACTTACTCTGCAGAAGGGGGCTTCCTCGTATCGGTAGATCACCTTTAAGGTTTTTATCATTGGTTTTCTTCTCTAAGACAATTATCCAGAGGAATGAGACCATTCCCTCCAGGTCAAAGGTGTCAGCAGTACTTGCCATTCACTAATTACTGAGTCACATGATCTTCCTCATGATGCCAATCACTCAACCTATTGACGACGTGACCACAACGCTTTCCCTCCAATGATTGGCTGAAACAACATATCTATCAAACTTTTTTCTTCAAATGTAGACTGGAGGTCTCCAGATCAGCAATTTCAGCCCCTAGCTTCCCAGTGCTTGGTGATGGATATGTGATCCTTACCCATAATTACCCAGCCTTCCAGTCTGTCACTGCCTTCAGTCCTCACCTCAGCCTTTCTCTCCCACAGTCCTCAGATCTGACCTAGACTTTCCTGTATTCCTTTGCTCTTTGCCCTAAGGCACAAAGAAGATGTCCTTTCCATTTTAGTCTACCTCTTCGGGTTTTGAGAGACATTATATTTGTGACCAAATTCGATAGGTGGAGGGGCAGGTAGTACAGAGGAAGCAGGAAGTCCTTAGAGGGGCCTGGGCAGATTAAGAGAATGGGCTAAAAAAGTGGCAGATAGAATGTAATGCAGGGAAATGTGTGGTTGTGCACTTTGGTTGAAAGAATAAGGGTGTAGACTATTTTCTAAATGGGAAGCAGATTTAGAAATCAGATATGCAAAGGGACTTGGGAGTCCTTGTGTAGGATTCCCTAAACGTTAACTTCCAGGTTGAGTCGGTAGTAAGGAAGGCAAATGCAATGGTCACGTTCATTGTGAGAGAACAAGGATGTAATGTTGGGACTCTGTATGGCATTGGTCCGAACACCTTTGGAGTATTGCCGGAAGGAGGGTGAGTCTGTGGAATTCCTTGCCACAGATAACTGTGGAGGCCAGGATATTAAATCAGCCATGATTGAATAGTGGAGAGAACTTGATGGGCTACTAGCCTAATTCTGCTCCTTTTGTGTCATGGTCTTATAGATATTTCAGGGGGTTGGCTCATATTTTTCAGGACTGTTGGCACATACAGCAGTGTCCAATTAATGTGCCTAAAGCAGGCACTAATGGGTTTGAAGTCCAGTCCATCTTTTCTCCTTCCCAGTTTCATTCTTCACAGCACGTGTCTCAAAATAACACAAAATAAAGGATGTGCACATTGACAATGAACCTTGAGGTACTAAATAAAGATGGGTGCAACTTATGACAAAAGCTGTGATAAATAACCTGTGAAGCTGGAGTTATTTGTGTCTATTTTGCTGCCGCCTTGTTGCACTGATGCAAATTATTAGTAAGAAGCTTTTGCCACAAATCCCTGCTGATCGCTGTATAATGTGCTGTTTAAATAATATGTACAGATGGTTTTGGCTGTAATGCTGTTAAAGAGGGACATTCGGCCTCATCTAATTTCCAGGTCGGATTTTTCCAACAATCCATGCATGGAGTGTACCGCAGGGCAAGATCCTTTGTTCATTTATCCAGATCTGTTAATTTCGTTTATATATTGTGTTTTACTTAGTTATTTTGGAATATTTGAACTGGAATGTTATGCATTTACATTTGCAGTAGTTTTTTAGGAAATTAGAAATCTTTCAGAATATAAATGTTAGGGCAGAAGATTTTACACTCTCTCCCTCTCTCTTCTCCAAGCACTCAAACCCCCTTTTCTCTCTCTCTCGCCCCCTCTCCCTCTCCCTCTCTCTCTCTCCCTCTCTCTCACTCACACTCATTCACTCACATGTACTCACAAACCTCTCATATGTTTGCGTTTTTATAAGCCTCAGCTCCTCAGACTCTCAAATATTTATGTCTTGATTTATTGAGATACAGCGTGGAGTAGACCCTTCTTGGCCGTGCAGCCCAGCAATCCCCTGATTTAATCCTAGCCTAATCACAGGACAATTTACAATGTCCAATTAACCTACCAACCGTTACATCTTTGGACTGTGGAAGGAAGCTGTGCAGCACCCAGAAGAAACCCACGCAGTCACAGGGAGAACGTATAAACTTCTTACGGGCAGCAGTGGGAATTGAACCTGAGTTGCCTGTACTGCAAAGCGTTGTGCTAGCCACTGTGTTACCATGCCACCCTTGACTGCTGTACATTGCCACACACAAACCTGTTTGCCTCTTTTATGCAGGTGTACACACAAGCAAGCATGCACACACACAAATAATCTTTATGAATGGCAGGCTATGCATACTATAGAAAGAGTGCAGGGGAAATTTACAAAGATGTTGCCTAGATTGGAGGGCGTACCTTATGAGGATAGGTTGAGTGAACTTGGCCTTTTCTCCTTGGAGCAACGGAGAATTAGAGGTGACCTGATTAGAGGCATATAAGATGGTGAGAGGCATTGATTGTGTGGATAGCCGGAGGTTTTTTCCCAGAGCTGAACACGAGGGGGCATAGTTTTAAGGAGCTTGGAAGCTGGTGCTGAGGGATGTCAGGGATAAGTTTTTCACACAGAGAGTGATGAGTGTGTGGAATGCACTGCCGGTGACAGTGCTGGAGGCGGATACAATTGTGTCTTTTAAGAGACTCTTAGATAGGTACATGGAGCTTAGAAAAATCGGCGGCTATGTGGTAGGGAAATTCAAGGCAGTTTCTAGAATAGGTTACATGGTCGACACAACATGGCCTGTAATGTGCTGTAGATTTCTATGTTCTCTGCAGGTGTGACTTTAGTTGCAACTATTCAGCACAATACAAGAATAATTTATGTCATTGTGTTTATTTACGTTCAAAGTGAAAGATGAAAATGACTTGTATTTATAGGGTGTATTCCCTTTCAGGAGGTTCAACATGTTTTCAGTTCCAATCCATTACTCCACATGCATTAATATAAATATGTGACCATTGTTTACAGTGCAACTTCTACAGGCACCAGAAACCAGTTCACTTTTAGTGTGGTGGTTTGATGGATAATTGTTTTTTTTGGACTGCAAGGATAATTGCAAGTAGTATCATGGGATCTTTTGCACGCAACTGGTAAGGCAACCAAGGCTCAGTTTAACATCTGTTCGGAAGGGGAGAGCTGCATATTGTACTGCACTTTCTCAACACTGGAGTAGAATGTCATTCTAAGTTCCGCTGTCAGCTCCCTGAGTGTGATGTAAACTGGTAGCCTTCTGAATGAGAGGCAGGGATGTCACCAGCCAAGGGAGATGATCTACAAATGGTTGTTCTAAGGGTGGATGTTGCTTTTATATTTGGAGCAGAAAGTTGAGCAGAAAGATCGTCACAGCTAGGTCTACGGTATGCTGACTTTCCCCAAGGATTTGTCATTGATTTTTCCCACTACCAAGCAAAGCAGTAATAAATGTCATGGTCATATTCCAGCTGCTGCTCCTGAACCTGTATTAGGATTCCATCATTAGGAACCCCTGCACTGCCCAGGTCATGCTCTTTTCTTGCTGATGCCATTAGGAAGGAGGTACAAGAGCTTTAGGTCCTAAACCACCGTGTTCAGAAACAGTTATTACCCTTAGAGACATAGTGTCATAGAAAATCAAAGCACAGAAACAGGCCATTTGGCCCATCTAGTCCGTGCCAAACCATTTAAACTGCCTACTCCCATTGACTGGGACCTCTTGCACCTTTTGCACAGGCAGCTCGTTCCACACACTGATGACCCTCTGAGTGAAGAAGTTTCCCCTTAACCTTTTCACCTTTCACTCTTAACACATGATCTCTAGTTGTAGTCCCACCCAACCTCAGTGGAAAACGCCTACTCACACTTACCCTATCTCTACCTCTCATAGTTTTGTATACCTCTCTTAAATCTTCTCTCGATCTTCTACATTCCAAGGAATAAAGTCCTAACCTATTCAGTCTTTCCATACAACTCCGGTCCTCTCAACCCGCCAAAATCCTTGTAAATTTTCTCTGTACTCTATCAAACTTATTTACACCTTTCCTGTAAGGAGGTGACCATGGTACTCCAAATTAGGCCTCACCAATGTCTTATACAATTTCAACATAACATCCCATCTCCTGTACTCAGTACTTTGATTTATAAAGGCCAATGTGCCAAAAGCTTTCTTTATGATCCCATCAACCTGTGATGCCATTTTCAATTCTGGACCTGCATTCCCAGATCCCTTTGTTCAACCACACTCCTCAGTGCCCTACCATCCATTGTGTGGGTCCTACCAAAGTACAACACCTTACACTCATCTGCGTTAAATTCCATCTGCTATTTTCACCCCATTTTTCCAGCTGGTTCAGATCCTGCTGCAAGCCGTGATAGTCTTCTAGCTGTTCTCTACACCCCCAATCCTGGTGTCATCCACAGATTTGCTGATCTGGTTAACCACATTATAATCCAGATCACTGAGAGGTGACAAACAACAATGGACTGTGCACTGATCCCTTCAATATTTCATTAGTCATAGATCTCCAGTCAGACAGGCAACCATCTACTGCCACTCTCTGGCTTCTACCACAAAGCCAATGTCTAGTCTAATTTACTAACTCATCTTCAATGCTGAGCAACTGAATGTTCTTGGCCAACCCTTCATGCAGGATCTTGTCAAATGCCTTGCTAAAGTCCATATAGACAACATCTACTGCCTTGCCTTCAACAACTTTCCTGGTAATTTCCTCAAAAATGTTTATAAGATTGGTTAGACACTACCGACCCTGCATGATCCATGCTGAATATTCTTTATCAGTCCCTGTCTATCCAAATACTCATATCTGGTCCCTTGGAATACCTTTCAATAACTTTCACACTACTGATGTCAGGCTCACCGGCTTATAGCTTCCTGGCTTATTTTTAGAGCCTTTCTGAAACAGTGGAGCAAGATTGGCTATCCTCCAATCCTCCAGCATCTCAACTGTCAAAAATTTTCCTATAATTGCACAATGATCTATGATTATTATTTTGTATTTGCAGTTTCTCTTCTTTTGTACATTAGTTATCTGTCATATTTTCTTTTAGTTTTTCATTGATTCTATTGTATTTCTTTGCTCTATTGTGAATTCCTGCAAGAATATGAATCTCAGGGTAGTATACAGCGGCATATACATACTTCGATAATAAACTTACTTCGAACCTTTGAACTTAGTTTCTTTTCATCTTTGCACTTACTTCTTTATATTGGCTCCCAGTTCAGAAATTCCTATGTTATTTTTAAATTTGCATCTTTGTCTTCAAATCGTTTCGTGACCTCATTCCTCTCCATCCTTGAAATCCTACTCCCGCTGAAGGAAATTCGGTACTGTCCAAATGTGACCCGTGGCACCTCCATGCTAAAGATAATTTGGTATTAATTTATCATTGGAGTGAAATACAATTGTCTCCATCAATGATAATGCTTGCTTTGATTAGAAGGCTTCTCCCCCAAACATTAGTGGCTAGTAATTAGAAAAGAACTGCAGATGTGGGGGAAACCTTTGAACAGAAGTATCTTTTCTAAAATGGAAATCCCAAATGTGGTTTGATACAACATGCTAAATTAACGTTGGAAAATAATGTTTATATTCAATAAAGCTGGTTTGAAGTAATATGGGTGAAATGATAGAAGAATTTTGAAAAATACTGCAAATGATAAAATTGAGTCTGTGCTTAACCAGTGGGATAACTGGTGAACTTGGAGGCAAGAATTTGGACAAAGCTTATTGTCCGCATGACAAACCTATAACTGTAATGTTGTGCAGCCTTATGGATCCAGAAGATGTTTGCTGTCCTCTGGTTCTGGCCTCTCTGAATCCAATAGTACCACCACCAGCTGAGGTATTTTCTTCTGTCAAGTTGCTGGGCAAGATAATAGCCACAAGATGAGATATACTGCCTAAATAGATGGTAGATGATAAAGAACCGAATAAACATGCACTTCCAGTGTTTTGAGACAACCTGTTAGTTTGTAATAGTTATAATAGTTACAGTATAACCACCAGAGGTTGTTTCGAAACTCTTGCTGTTTTGTTGCTGTTGTTCTGTTGTTGTTCTGCTGAACATCGTGGACTTGCTGTGTTAGGACCAGAATGTGGACTGACAGTCCTTTGGTTGTGTTGCCAGTGGATGCAACCAGCACATTTTACGGTAAGTTTCAATCGGAATCTGAGATACTGTGAATCTGAAATAAAAATTGAAAATGTTGGAGATACTCAGCAGGTCAGACAGTATCTGTGGAGAGTGTTGTGATCTTCTTCCATACCAGTGCATTGCTTTCCATAAGGAGAAACAGAGCTGGCTTATCAAATAAATGGATTTCCATTAGAACTGCTCTGATCAGAGTTTTAATATGAAATACTTATCATTCTTTTTTGTTGAAATGTACACAACCACAATGAAAATAATTACTGTCTAAATAATTCCAGCCCTGTGCTCTAATTTAATGGTTTCTAGACTTTTTGGGTTACTGCGCCCTGGGCTCCCAGACCACATCCCCAGCACCCCTCTCTTCCTTTCTGGCCATTACATAAAAAAACTATAAAGAATTTTGATTCTTTAAGGTGAAAGAAAATAAGAACTAAATTCAAAGCAGTGACAAATAATGCAGAATTTATTCAAATCTATTTTAAGCTACGAAGAAATTACAATGAAAACAATTTTCATCAAAAATTTTAGAGTGCAAATTAGTAGTCCACTATTCACAACTTCATTGCTTTTTCACCTTTCAATGAGATGAATGGGCTTGGTGCTGTGATATCAGCTTCACATTAGTCTGAACATCACTCAGGAGCCTCAGATCCCTATGTTCAGTAATTTGCAGTCTGTTTCATTGCTTTGAAAGAAGTTAGGTGACTGTATTGAAACTGTGCTCCACTAAATATAATCTTGGAAAAGCAATAAAGAACATCTTGACCTTTTTTTGTGCAGTGCAGGTTAGTGTTCGGAGATTTCTTTCTGTAACCAAAAGTCTTGATATATTTTGAACCTTGGCTTCAGCTCAAAGTCATTTCGTAGCAATATTAGTTCTTCCTCCATCCTTCCTGTTAATTCCTCACTGCAAGTGTTCAGGAATGGATTTATTAACAAATATGGAATTTGAATCGAGAGAAGATCTTGAATACTATCTGACATGTCTTTATGCAATTCACCCAGGTGGGCACAGTAGACTTGAAGATCATCACCTGGAATTCCTTCTTTCTCTTCCAAGTCAGAGAACTTCTGAAATGGGAAAAAGATCATTACGCCAAAGTCGCACCTAAATAGGGTTAATTTGGACGAATATGTGGAGATGGCTGATTTGACTTAAGTTTCACATAATTTCATTGCAATTGAAGATGGACCATTAAACTTTGCAAATAATTCTGATAAATAAGCACTGCCATGCCCAATATTCTTGAGTTGTTTACTGAATAAAGCATTTGAGTCTTCAAAGAATTTTACCACAGTTTCAAAAAACACATGGAAGTGTCTCAGGCAGTTTCCTTTTGAGAGCCACCTGACTTCTGTGTGCAACAGCAAGTATTTAAACTGTTCATCATTCTCAATAGAAGGCTCTTTAAATAGTTGAGAACTGAGAGCATGGGACTTGATTTTACTTACTGCTGTGATAACAGTATTTAATGATTTGTGCAGCTGATCACTTAGGTTTCTTGTGATAGGATATCATCTGTGAATTACACGATGAATGGTAAATAAGTTGGGAACAGCTTTTTTCAGGAAAGTAATAACCTTATGGTGACTTCCTGTCATTGATGGTACCCCATCTGGTCACAAGCAAGAATTTTCTACTTCTGGTGTTCCCACAGCTGATGGTCTCACTTTAAGGACTTTTCATCATGTAATTTCATGCTCTCATTAGTTATTTATGTATATTTGCATTTGCACAGTTTGCTGTTCATTGATCCTATTCACAGTTACTGTTCTAATAATTTGCTAAGTATGCCTGCAGGAAAAAGAATCTCAGGGTTGTATGTAGTGACATGTATGTACTCTGATTGAACTTTGAACTTTTTGGTGAATGGAATGTCTGGGCTCTTTGAAAAATTGCTCAAACACCTGAAATATTGATTCCCCTTCATGTCTATTTTCAGTTCCCCTGCAAATAACAACTCTTGGACCATGCTTTCACCTTTCGTGAAGCTAACATAAACAAGAAGCAAAGATTTTTTGCCTGGCAAAGTTGACTCATCTAACTGCAGAGCAAATTCTGTTGTATCAAGTATGTTGCACAATGTGTCTTCCACATTCTCAGACATTTAATCTATTTATCTTTGAACAGAGTTATTGCTGTGCAGAATTGCTTTAGTTATTTGTTCAGATGACTTATGCAAAACCATACTCAGAACCTCCTTTACTGCTGGCTGTATCAGTCCTTCTCCAATTGTATGGGACTCATATGGGATTACATTTGGGATTACATTTCTTCCTTTAAGGCAAGCTAAGGAGCATCATGACTATCAGAACCACGTGTTCACATGCAAGCACAGACAGACACGAGGATATATATGTGTGTGTGTACCATAAGTGTGCTATATGTTTAATAATTAATATTAAATGCAAATTGCATTTATAGTATATGTGTATAATAATAAAACTTCCTGCAGTAAGTACCATAAATATAGAGCTCAAAGCCCAAAGTGGAAATGGAACACAAGGGAACATAATTTTAATGTGATTGCAGGAAAGTATACAGAGGATGTCAGAGGCCAAAGTCAGCATAGCTTCCTTCAGGGACAATCCTGCCTGATACATCTGTTAGAATTCTTTAGGGTAATAACAGGCAGGGTGGATAAAGGGGAGTCAGTGGATGTTGTTTACTTGTATTTTCAGAAGGCCTTTGACAAGGTGTTGCACATAAAGCTGCCTAATAAGATCAGAGCCCTTGATATTATAGGAAAGATACTAGCATGGATAGAAGTTTGGCTGACTGACAGGAGGTAAAGAGTGGAAAATAAGAGGCCTTTTTGGTTGGCTGCCGGTGACTACTGGCATTCCGCAGGGGTCACTTCTTTAGACAGTATATGTCAATGATTTGAATGACAGAATTGATGGATTTGTGGCCAATTTGCAGATGATATGAAGATAGGAGGAGGTGCATAGATGCAGGTAGTGTTGAGGAAGCAAAGAGGCTGCAGAAGGACTTGGACAGGTTAGGAGAATGGGCAAAGAAGTGGCAGATAGAATATAGTGTAGAGAAGTGTATGGTCATGCACTTTGGTAGAAGGAATACAGGCATAGACTATTTTTTAAGCAGCAAGAAAATTCAAAAATCAGAAGTGCAAAGGAACTTGGGCGTCCTTGTGTAGGATTCCCTAAAGGTTAACTTGCAGGTTGAGTCAGTGGTAAGGAAGGCAAATGCAATGTTAGCATTCAATTTGAGAAGACTAGAATATAAGAGCAAGGATGTGACGCTGAGGATTTATAAGGAGTTAGATCACACTTGGAGTACTGTGAGCAGTTTTGGTCCCCTTATCTAAGAAAATATATGCTGGCATTGGAGAGGGTCACTGGGGATATCTAAAGCAGAGGTTGATAGGTTCTTGATTAGTAAGGGCATTAAAGGTTACATGGATAACTCAGGAGAACGAGGATGCGAGGTATATTAAATCAGTCATGATGGAATGGCCTAATTCTGCTCCTAAGTCTTATGGTAAGCTTTTCACTCAGAAAGCAATGAATGCCCTGCCAGAGTTGATGGAGAGCCTTTAAAAAACTCTTAGGTAGGCACATAGGTGAATGAAAAATAGAGTGCTATGGAGGAGAAGAGTTAGATTGATCTTAAAGTAGTTTATAAGTTTGATACACCATCATGGGCAGAAGGGCCTGTACTGTGCTGTAATGTTGTAAAGTACAAATCATTTATTGTCTAACATGCATTGCCAGCCAAAGTTGGCTTTGACAGTTTAAAATTCAGGTGAGTATACCGACATAACATATATGCTTTAACATATATACATAACATTTTATGCATTTGGTCCTCTGGTAATGCTTTTCATATTTACAGTTGTGCACCCGAGAGACCTTTCAATTAAAATGGCTCGTTGAGCCTCGATACATATGCTAATTACTGTTCGATGTGGGTGGCGATGCGGAGCCTAAGAGAAGGATTTTAAATAGGAACACATTCAAGATGTATGGAGTCAGGGCCCCGAGGCATGTGGATGTTCACTTAAGAGGCGACAATTGTTGTTAGTTAAGTGGAAGGAATAGCGACAAAAAATTCACCTGCTCAAGATGATGAAAGGGGTGTTTCTTGTGTTGGGGATAGGGAAGGGTTGGTCTGTGGTTTATGAATGGTCAGGAATAATTAGCTGATATCTTACTGATGCAGGTGTACCACAGACTGCTTCACCTGTCGAAGCAGAGATTGAGTCAGCATATGCCTCTCTGTATATCCTCAGATCCTATCTACGGTACTGTGTGCTGCCAAAGCAGCTCTTCGCACCAGCACAGATGCCTTTGCTGCTAACAGGGCTCGGGTTATTTAGATCTCAGTCAGAAGCTGCCAAGGCTCAGTGAAATGAAAATTAGAACTGCAAAATGGTGCGTCTGCCAAGCAGTGCTTGCCTTGACAGATCTTGTGTAAGCTTCCTGCCAAAAAAAAGAGCAAGCAAGCTGTCACTGCCACCCGCAGTCCTAAAAGGCGGCTGGCGATGGCTTGTTAGCAAAATTACTTTTATTTTTACTTTACACTGCTACAATGCAGCTCAACTCCAGCTCGAGGAACAACTTCTCAACCTCTGTTTGAGCGCAAAGAAACCTCCTGCATTCAATGTCAAGTGATCCATCTTTTTGCTAGCTCGCCCTTTCAATGTTTAGAAGGGTTTGATCTGCAGATTTAGAATAGAAGAAAGTTAGAAACTGGTGTAGAAATCTGCAATTTGGTCCCTAAAGCTTGCTTCACCTTTCAATATCAGGCCCTTCAGCCCATTATGTCAGTGCTTACCATCAAGTATCCTACTGTAATAACTATGTCAACCTTTAATATGACCCAGGGGTTCCCAACCTGGGATCCATGGACCTCTTGGTTAATGGTAGGGGTCCATGGCATAAAAGTGGTTGGGAACCCCTGATAGAATTAATGACATATCATTTGTATTTATCCAGATTACAGAATTCTGTAATCTTTGCTGGGAGAGAATGTTCCTCCTCATCACTGTCTTAATAGTAGGAGCCCTTATTTTGAAATGCTGAGCCCCGATTCTAGATTTTCCCCCTTCATATCTACCCTCTTAATCTCAGAAGTTTCAAGAAGATCATTCTCTTCTAAATTCTGGAGAGTATAAGGCTGGTTTGCTATACTGAAATGAAACGGTTATCTTGTGAAGAATAAGCTGGTTAAGGATTGTTTGAAGGCAAGATCTTTGGGTAAATACATAGGTGAGAGGAGCATGGATGTCTATGGTCCAAGTACACGGAGTTGAGACTAAGCAGAATAATAGTTCAGCATGGACTAGATGGGCCAAAGGGCCTGCTTCTGTGCTGTAATGATCCATGGCTCAATGACTCTCTAATGCATATGAGACTGTGGATGAGTTTAAGATCTTAAAATGAGGAACTGAAATGGGCAGAAAGTGCACACTCAGTTGTCCCTGCCTTATGATCTTATAGCGACAGTGAGTATAACATTCAGAGGATGGTTCTTAAACCCCTTGATCCTTATGATTTATGGCTTCTGACCTTGACAGGCATTCTAATTACTTTATAATTACTCAGAAGTCCTTATTATTATGTAATTTATTGAATGTAGGATTCAGGAACTTCTGAGCATCACTGAGGCTGGTATTGCTGAGTCAGGATCCTGCACAAGGCTAGAACCTATTCTGTGCTTGGTTCAGGATATTTTGCAATGAAGGGCAGCCTCTTGCAAGATATTTGAAACTGTGGGATTTAATCGGGCAAGCCAAAAATTTTTGGACCACTGTAACTTCAAACCTTTGCTCCACACAGTCAGTAAAAAAAAAATGCAAGAAACCAGGTGGGGGTCTGAAATTTCTCAACAAATGTCAGCTAGATAGCTAGATGTAGTTAACAAGGTCTGGAGATGTAACCACTCCTCACCCCCTTGGCGAATTGAGATGAAAGGAGAAAATCACTAAGCTTCATTATAAAAGAGGAATGTCCCCTCAACTGATGTGTCCAGGCACATATCCAGAACAAAAGAACATCTCATGTTGTAAACCATCCCTGTGCCTTTGCGACAGTTCATGATAAACACAGTGGCCACTTTATTAGGTACCTCCGTGGTCTTCTGCTGCTGTAGCCCATCCACTTCAAGGTTCAACGTGTTGTACGTTCAGAGATGCTCTTCTGCACACCACTGTTGCAACACATAACTATTTGAGTTACTGTTGCCTTCCTGTCAGCTTGAACCAGTCTGCCATTCTCTTCTGACCTCTCTCATTAATATAACGTTTCACCCGCAGAGGTGCCATTCACTGGATTTTTTTTTCCTCTGCAGTTTTGCGCCATTCTCTGTAAACTCTAGAGACTGATGTCCATGAAAATCCCAGGAGATCAGCAGTTTCAGAGATATTCAAACCACCCCATCTGGCACCAACAGTCACTCCATAGCCAAAGTTACTTTGATCACATTTCTTGCCTATTCCGATGTTTGGTCTGAACAACAACTGAGCCTCTTGACCATGCCTGCATGCTTTTTTGCATTGACTTGCTACTACGTGATTGGCTGATTAGATATTTGCATAAATGAGCAGGTGCACATGTGTACTTAATAACGTGGCCACTGAGTGTATGGCAGTGTGATGCTGGACTTCTATCCTTTATTTATTGATCCACAGATGTACACTCTGAAATGGTTCTTTCAGAGATGGGAGTTTGAATCCCATTCTGCAGCTCATGAATTTAAGTTCAAATAATTAAATTAAACTGGTTAAGAAAAAAAAGCACCAGATAAGGTTAACCATCAGAAAAATAGCTCTAGTTCATCAGTATCCCCTGGGGAAGGTAAACCTGCCACTGTAACTCAGTCTGACCCATGTGTGACTCCACACCCATTCACATACCAGCAAACTCCTCTACTCACGGACAACTGGGAACAGACAAATGGACCCCGTTGGACATTATTGATGTTGAATGTTGCAAGTCCAATTCACTAATTTATTAACGGATAGCGGGGGAGCTGCATAGCCTCAGTTGTGGTGAGGACTGGGCCTCAGGCGCACCCGTCCAGGAGAGAGGTGTTGAAGTCGGTGCGCTCCACGGGAGTGCTGGGGACGTCGTGGAGTGGCATCCAAGCTGGAGTTGGTGCTGCCCTCTAGTGTTCACTCAGCAAAAGACAAGCCATGTTGTGTTTGACTGCAGACTGCTGTAACATTCATGGAGTCAGGGTCTTGCACTTTTTTTTAAATATGACTGTTTTATTGATATCGTGTATGTTTTTCCTCTCTTATAGTATGTGGTGCTATATGTGCATGGTCCTGTGTGTGACTGTTGGTACCGTGTTTTGCACCTCGGCCTCAGAGCAATGCTGTTTCGTTAGTCTGTATTCACGTATTGTTGAATGACCATTAAACTGAATTGACAACCGACATACATTGAAGTTAACAACCCCGAATGAAAAAAAAGTAAATTGATATAATTTTCACCTCTTGAAATATAAATTTAAATCCTCTAAATGTAAAAGAAACAGGTTCTTTGGCCCATCTAGTCCATGCTGAAATATTATTCCTCCCTGGTCCCATTGACTTGCAACTGGAGCATATCCCTCCATACCCCTCCCATTCATGTACTTATTCAAACTTCTCCTAAATGTTGCATTCAAACCTGCATTCATTATTTTGGCTGGCAGCTCATTCCACGCTCTCCTCACCCTCTAGTGAAAAACTTTCCCCTCATGTTCCCCATAAATATTTAACCTTCACCTTAAACCTCTTGTTGTTTTGCCAAGAACAGTAAAAACAATGTTTCTACTTTCCTGGCCAATACTTAAGACTAAATTACCCAGTCATTATCATCTCTTGTTGGCTGTCTGCATTTCCAACGCTCGTTGTCATCATCGTGGCTATCCCTCGAGGTTGAGGATGATGGTCTTCGTTCTGTTGATCTACTTATGGGCTCTCAAGTGGCTTATGAGTCCAATCTTGGATTTGAAAGTTCTTCCCCATTCAGGACAGGTAGTTCCAGATGGCAGATCGAGCTTTGGTTGTTGCCGCCTCTCTTTCCATTTTCTTCTCTTTTCTTCTAATTCTGCACATTGGTTGGCTTCAAAAGTTGCTGTTCCTTCTCAGATGATGGCTTGCCAGAGTCTCCTGTCCTTGGCATTAGTTTCCCAATTGTTGATGTCAATGTTACATTTCTTCATGTTGTCTTTTAAGACATCTTTGAATCTCTTCTGTTGTCCACCTCTTTTACGTTTGCCTTCATTAAGCTGGGAGTAGAAGATTTGTTTTGGCGGACGTTCGTCTTTCATCCGAACAACATGACCACTCCTTCTTAGTTGGTTCTTGATGACGTAGGCTTCAATGCTTGTTGTTTTTGCTTCATTTAGCACACTGACATTGGTTCTTCTATCTTCCCAGCTGATATATAAGATGTTTCGAAGACAGTGTTGATGGAACTTTTCAAGTGCCTTCAGATGTTGTTGGTATGTTGTCCAGGTTTCTGATGCATACAGGAGCATTGGGATTACCATTGCTTTGTACACTAACATTTTGGTGTCTGTTCGGATGCCAGGATCATGAAAGACTTGTTCGGAGACATCCAAAAGCAGTTCCAGCGCATTTAAGACGATGTTGGATCTCGTCATTAAGGTCGACATTGGAGGAGAGGTGACTTCCAAGATACAGAAGGTGGTCCATGTTTTCCAGGGTTGTTTCGCCAAGTTGAATTGATGGTTCTATCTGATTTGTCTCAGTTGGTGACAGTTGATAGATGATCTGAGTCGTCTTGGAATTGATGGTAAGTCCAAGTTTCCTGTATGCACGGTTGAAGGCAGTCAGAATCTGTTGTAGGTGGTTTTCTGAAAGAGCTGCAACACTGTTGTCATCTGCGTATTGGAACTCGTTGAGGGAACCCGTGGGTGTCTTCGTTTTGGATTTGAGACGGGCAAGATTGAAAAGTCTGCCATCTGCTCGATAGACAATTCCGATTCCTGAGGGTAGGTCGTCCTTGATAGTGTGGATGATTGTCGCAATGAAGATGGTGAACAAAGTTGGGGCAATCACGCATCCCTGTTTTACTCCTGATCTAACTTGAAAAGACTCACAGTTACTGTTGCTGACCGTGACTGTGGCAAGCATGCCATCGTGGAGGAGCCTTAGGATTCGAATGTACTTTCAACACTATAAGCATGCAGACACTCCAAAACAATTCCCTTGGTTGTGAGGCATTTCAGGGTGTTTTCAAAATGCTCCATTCCAAAACACTTGTCCATTCGATTCCTCCAGACCTCATGACTTCCATCCACATATTCACATTTGTCTAAACCTACAGTAATGCTGAGCACAAGAAGCAAGTGTAGATAATGACTCAATTCACTGTTCCCTTCTCCTCTGTGGCAGCTCAGCTACAGTTAAGACAGACCATTTTCTTGAGCCAATATGGAGATCCCACTAAAGCAACGTTTATGTGGACATGGAACTCTACAGCATTGTCCAGGCCTTTCAGCTCATGATGTTGTCCCAACCTGGTAACAAACCCTAAGATCAATCTAACCCTTCCGTCCTGCATATTATCATTATTATTAGGTGCCATGTTGTATGACATGGACGACCAGGGTCTTATCTATAGCCATGATTGTTCGTGGTTATTTTTCTACAGGGGTGGTTTGCCATTACCTTATTCTGGGCAGTATCTTTACAAGACAGGTGACCCCAGCCATTATCAATACACTTCCGAGATTGTCTGCCTGGTGTCAGTGATCATAACCAGGACTCATGATATGCACCAGCTGCTCATACGACCATCCACCACCTGCTACCATGTCTTCACGTAACCCTGATCAGGAGGCAGGTGCTACACCTTGCCCAAGGGTGGCCTGCAGAATAGCGGAGGGAGGGAACGTCTTACACCTCCTTTGGTGGAGACACATCTCCACCCTGCCACCCATCCTCCTACGCAGCCCTCCATTTTTCTATCATCCATGTGTATATCTAAGAGTTCCTTAAATAGGTATCATGGAATATAATTTCTATCTCTAAACTTCTACTGGAGAAACTTGGCACTTTACTGTGTGAATTGCACTATCTAGACTTTCCCTTCTGAGTGCTGTCTGTGCTGATGTGTTGGCAACAGAGATGTCCAGATATGGGGCTTCACATGACCTACAAGCTATGTCACAGCATCACGTCAGGTCCATCATGTAGAATCCTTGTTCACACAAGTAAGCCTTAACAGTACCAGGCCCGGTTAAACCTAACTGAGCAAATTCCAGTATACAATGTCCTGGGATGGGAGCCTAAGTCACATGGTCCCCCTTTGAATTACTTACTTCCCTTCCTGACTGATGTCTCTTGCATGTTGCAGTCCTCAGCTAGTGAGCCACTTCATCCTCCACACTCAACAACCAACCTAGACCTGGTACTTGAGACTACAGTTATACCTAGAACAACAGCAATCTGCCCCTCTAACCCCGACTCTCTTCCCCACTGACCCCACCTCACCTCACAGTCTTAAATTATTTCCTTTCCTTTCATATTCTCCAGTGGTGAGAAAAATTGGGAGGCAAAGCCATGTCACTACATTGATATACCCCACGCAGCACCATGGGCACGTGTGCTGAAGGATCTTGCGGAGGAAGGACTCCAAAAAAAAGTAACGTCTGTGAGCCTGCCGCTAACACGGCCTGCTCCATCCATGCAGTTAGCAGGCAGAGAATCTCTAGGATAAGTAATTTCAATTCTTCCCCAGCATTCCTCTGAAGGAGTGAGATAAACTCTCCTTCCAGGAACAAGGGGCAATCCTTTTCCTGCCCTCAGGCTTCCCTGCAGTGACCCTGCCCAATTAGTAACAAATTCAGAAGCATTTCGGTGCTGCGGGTTGGAGCCCTGTTGGGGGAAACATAAGGAAAAGAAACAGGCAGATCAGACAAAGAGAGAACGGACAGGCAGATCAACTGAGGAGAGACACCCAGCGAACAAGACAAGCAGATCAAGGCAGATTTAATCCACTTGACTGAGTTTCCATCTCACTACACCAGTCAAGTTACCTTCCCAACTCGGTGTTTGGTTTATACATTTTTAATTACATCTGCCTGCAAATTACATTGCATAAAGCTGAATTTTAGAAGCTGAAAGAGAAACTCATTGAAATAGATCATTTAAAAAAAATCCATTTATCAACCAGTGGCTCTTTTTCTCATCTGGCACCCTTGTGCTGAGGGTGAGGTAGGGCAGTGTTCAGTGGGTTAACTGACTCCACTCTCCCTGTCTGGAGACGAATGGTACGCTCATACACAGTAGGATTCTTGGAAATTTGAAAGGTTGCCTTTAACAGCTGGCGTCTAATTAGATTCTACTTCATTATCCGTTATCGAGGGTTTATCTGATGCAAGCAATTGACGGCTTGATCAGACATGGGTGCAGCCAGTAGCATATGCCAGTCCTCAGCAAGTTATTGTCAAGAATTGCACCTTGCGGGACCCCCAGCTCATGTACATTTCAGTGATTATTTCTGCCATCGCGCCACCGTCTCCCCCGACTTCCTCAGCGCTCCAATGTCCTTCCACCTTCAGTCAGTATTATTTTTAAAAAGACCTTTTCACCCCTCCTCCCCCTCCACTCTCCTCCCTGTGAGTTGCCTGTGGTGACAGATTTTGCTCTCAGACTATGTCGTGCTGAGACGATAATTCGTATTGAAAAGGACATTTGCGGAAAGACTTTAAGTACAGCCTTTATCTTGGTCACTTAGCGATCTTCCAGAGGATTTGTTGGAAGTAGAAGGTTATTTTCTCATTTTTTTTTGCTCATGAGGAGTCCTCAAACCGTCCTTTACCCTCCCCCACCAAGCCTCCCTGAGGCAAACACTCTGTAAATGCAAGATGCTACAGAGAGTAGTGGACCCAGCCCAGCACATCACTGGTATATTCCTCCCCACCATCAAAAGTCTATCAGCTGCTGCCTGCAGGAGCACTTGATGGCTCTGGGCCTGTACTCCATGGAGTTTAGAAGAATGGCGGGGTGAGGCGGGGTGGTGAATCTCATTGGAACCTATCAAGTATTGGAAGGCACGATAGAGTGGATGTGAAGAGGCTGTTTCCTACAGTGAGTGAATCTAGGACCAGAGGACACAGCCTCAGAATAGAGGGACGTCAATTTAGAACAAAGATAAGGAGGAATTTCTTTAGCCAAAGGGGTGGCGAATCTGTGAATTCATTGCCACAGATGGCTATGGAGGCCGTCACTGGGAACAGTTAAAGTGGTGGTTCTTGATTAATCAGAGCAACAATAGTTATGGAGAGAAGGCAGGACAATGGGGCTGAGAAGGAGAATAAATCATTAATTGAGGGAATGGCGGAGCAGACTCAGTGGGCTGAATAACCAATTTTGTTCCTATTTCTGTGGTTTTATCATCAAAGAACCTTGCCATCCATGCCAGCTGTTGTAGGGTGGATGAAATCACTGGAGAGACAGAGTCACTGGTGGATACAAAGCAGCTGCTTTATTCGACACAACAAGGTACAGCAGGTATCTACGTACCAAGACGCTTTCCGCAGAAAGGTCTGCTAACTAAATGTGGGCTCGATATTTATATGCTAAACACAAAGGCAATCGCTACTTAAAAAGTGACAGACAATGCTTCCTTTTGAAGTTACATACAAACATCACACCTTCGGATTTCATCCTTTCCTTCTGACGCCAACATGTCTGGGTTGGTATCCACAGCCTTTAGTTCAATCCACAATACATTTATTTGGCATTTTACATGCTAACATAGAAGCAAATTAATATTTATAATGTATAGATAAGACTGTCTTTGAAACTACAGCATCAGGCACCAGAAGTATTTGGTATTTACACCTTTTAGGAAGCCCATTGTGGTGGACTCAATCCACAGTCCATTGTCAAACAGTTAAAATAGAAGTCTGGTGGCCAAAGTCATTTAAGTGTTAACAAATCATCTACCCAAAAAGAAATCCACTCTGACACCATCACAACAAAGCTATAATACAGAAGCTTGAAGTCCCATTCCACCAATTTCACGGACAGTTATGTACGTCCCTTCACCCATTCAGTTCTTGAATTAACACGGATAGTCCTAATCGTTACCACAGTATAGCAACACCATGACCACCTTGCATTACAGCGAACTTTTATATTGTTCTTTTTTGTATAGTTATATATAATCTATGTTTAAAGTATGCTTTTCTTGCCAATGTTGTATATCTGATATATGTGCCGGTGATGCTGGTGCAAGGAAGTTTCTCATTGCACCTGTGCTTCCACGTGCATATGAGGATAAACTTGAATTAAACTTTTGAATTTGACCTATTACTATATTCAGATAATTATTCAGATTATTCAGATTCAGATTATCTATATTCAGATAATCTCTGATGGTGGTGTCTGAAAAGAGGATGCTGTCCAAGTTGCATGCCATCTTGGACAATGTCTCCCGTCCACTACATAATGTACTGGTTGGGCACAGGAGTACATTCCACCGAGATGCAACACTGAGCGTCATAGGAAGTCATGCCTGCCTGTGGCCATCAAACTCTACAGCTCCTCTCTTGGAGGGTCAGATACCCTGAGCCGATAGGCTGGTCCTGGTCTTATTTCCTGGCATAATTTACATATTCCTATTTAATTATTTATGGTTTTATTACTATTTATTATTTATGGTGCAACTGTAATGAAAACCAATTTCCCCCAGGATCAATAAAGTATGACTATGACTATTAAAGTCGATATTCAACAGTTTGAAGAAATAAAGGATCGTCATTGTGAGTGCCTTGGGAACGGTTTAACACTGAAGATGTGCAGCAATAAAAACACAAAGTGTTAGATTCTGACAAAAGTTTTTTTGCATGATTTTTTTTGTATCTTATAATAATTTTTATCTCTGGAGTGGCACGGTAGTGTAACACTTCACAGCGCCAGTGACCCGGGTTCAATTCCCACTGCTGTCTGTAAGGAGTTTGTATCTTCTTCCAGTGATCGTGTGTGTTTCTTCCAGGTCCTCTGGTTTCCTCCCATATTACAAAGATGTATGGGTTATTAACTTGTGGGCACGCTATATTGGTACCAGAAGCATAGTGACACTTGTGGGCTTCCCCCAGCACAATCTTAGACTGTGGTGTTCGTTAATGCAAATAGCTTGTTTCACTTTATGTTTTGGCGTTAAGTGTAACAAATAAAACTAATCTTTAATCTTTATGCCTTGCACTGTACTGCTGGCATAAAACAAGTTTTGTGACACATGTCAGTGATAACAAACTTGATTCTGATTCTATATACTCAGAATACTCAATGGTGCTATATGATCCATTGACCATGTTTGGTATAACTCGAAAGCGAAAAGTATTAATGGATATTTCTTCTTTATCCTCCACAACCACATAAACTTCTGAGGCTCATACCATAAGGGAACAGGCCGTTCAGCCCATCTAGTCCATGCCAACCAAGATGCCCTTCTAACTGATCCTATAGACATAGAAATAATTTTCCCACTTTAACTGTTAAACTCTCCTCAGTCTTTACTTCCTGCTCAGTGCTCTGTTCTTCTGGATGTTTTATTATCCCATGGACCTTTCCCAAATGCATGCTGTGGCTCCTGTTTTCAACAGATAGCAGAAATAATAAAAAACACATGGTGTAAAAATTGAAATGCATTTAAAACAGGGGTTCCCAAACTGGGGTAGATGGAACCTTTACTTAATGGTATGCCCTTACATGGCATAGAAAAGATTGGGAATCCCTGATTTAAAGGATTAAAATGTGTAAAAAAAAATGCTAATCTAGAGGAGGCTCCATAGAAAACCCCTCAAAATTACATCGTCCATCATGTTAAGTATAACATAAAAGCCCTCACAAATGTTATTAAGTAAAAATGAATATTTTTCATTCTTTTAAACAACCCTTTATGCTTTCTACTGGAGACAGGTGTTGATGTGCCAGTGATTTTATTAGTAAATCTCTGTCTCATTGCCTCATTAATCTGCCTCATTGTATGCCTTTTGTCCGCTTGAGTTTGTATTCCTGACACATATTAAGTGTACGAAGCCAACTCATTTACAATATTATAGCAGTAGTTGCATTGTCAGTCAGTGATCTGATGTCCCAGGTCAATGAGTGACAGTCTTATTGCAACAGAAGGTACAAAGTCAGCTAGTGGCTGATGCCACTGTTGTGGGGATTGCAGGAATTGCTAGTGTGAGAATTAACTAAAAGCAGGTCACGCTAATGAGCAAAGCGCTGTGGATCAGTGATTGACAGTCCTAATGTAAAAAATAGTGTGATACTGGTCAACAAGTGGTACTCCCACTGTTACATACGAGGCATTGTCAATCATTGCATGACATGCCAAAAGAACGATATAAATGAGACAATTCTGCAAATACTCAGTGGGTCCTGCAGCATCAATAGCATCAGAATCAGCTTTAATATTATTGGTATATGTCGTGAAATTTGTTGCAGTGCAATGCAATGCATAATAATAGAAAAACATGTATTACAGTAAATATATATATATATATATATATATATATATATATATATACACACACACACACACACAGTATATAAAATCATTAAATAATTAGTGCAAAAATAGGAATCAAAAAGTAGTGAGGGAGTGTTCATGGCTTCAATGTTCATTCAGAAATCAGATGGCAGAGGGGAAGAAGGTGTTCCTGAATCATTGAGTGTGTGCCTTCAGCTATCTGTACCTGCTTCCTGATGGTAGCAATGAGAAAAAGGCATGAGCTGGGTAATGGGCGTCCTTAATAATTGATGCTGCCTTTTTGAGGCATCGCTCCTTGAAGGTGTCCTGGATACCAGGGAGGCCAGTACCCATGATGGAGTTGACTAAACTTACAAGTCTCTGCAGCGCAAACAGCGTAGGAATCTCAGGTTAATCCTGAAAGGTGTACTCTCCTTCCCCAACAAATATTGTCTGCCTTCTGAGTATATGCAGCTCCTGTTTTATGTCAGATTTCCAGCATCTGCAGTGGTTTGTTTTTAGAATCGGTATATAAAACTGTATGAGGCAGAATCTTAAATGTTGCAGAACTTCCTAAGGCAGTTCTTAGCAGTGAAAATATAACATCAAGTCAGAAAAGTGAACCTATTAATGTAATCAAGGGATTACATGCATGGTGAGAGAAAATAGAGTCGAGAGAGAAGATCAGCCGTGATCTTGTTGAATTACAGAGAAGGTCAAAGTGATCTAATGACCGTCTATTTCCTAAGTTGCTATGTTCTTAGTTCTTGAGCTGTGAGATCCATCCAACCCACTGTTGGTCCTGGAGCACCAAGCCAATCATTCCAATCATCTACTTAATCTTCTCCCAGGGCTTGGATTCTCCATAATCTTAAGCAAGCTACAAGGCATGCAATTAGGCAGCTAAATTACTCAGCGCCTTCCCTCACCCTGGAGTTGACCTGGGCCAATTTGCCATGTTTTTCTCGGCCTACGTTGAGCTCAAGGCAGAAGTCATATAGTGAGACTGTCACTGTGATTTGCCGCAATGGGCCTGTGATTTGCTGCAATGGGCTATGACTATGCCTGAATCATGCAGACTGCATGTGACATTCTTGCATTGTGCCTTTCCTGCCCACTGAACATCACAAAGTGATAACACTCGATGACGTGGAGTCATGGAGGACTACAATTCAGAAATAGTCCTGTCAGCCCATCTAGCCCATTTAACCTGTTTTTTTTGGCTTAGTCCTATCTAGCTGCACCCAGATTTTAGCTCTCCATACTTCTCCATATCGAAACTTCTCTTAAATGTTAGAATTGAACCCACATCTACCATTTCCACAGGCAGCTCATTCTACATTCACACCACCATTTGAATCAAGTTAATAGAATTTACAACCAGTGAGAAATAAATCATTGTCATTTATTTCCAGCAATATGAATTTGTAAACTCCTCAGTTCATTCAAGAAAATATCACTGTCACAAAAATAAATCTGCTTTTCTAAACTTTGCTCTACCTATATCATAATTGGATCATTTGCATGTTCTTCCTCTTCCCTCGATCATTTCTGTTGCAATCAGATGGGCACAAAAATCTAGGTTGCCACTTCAGTAAAGGAGAACCAAGTTATTGGAAGTGTTTTATTTTCTCAGACATTACACTGAGACTCTGTCAGCCATTATAGGTGAAGGTATAAAGTCTGGTGGCACTGAGGAATAAAGATATTCTCTATCCGATTGTTACTTCATTGCTGTTTACTGGAATATATTGCCTATATTGAGTTATAGAGCACTACAGCACAGAAACAGACCATTTGGCCCATCTAGTCTATGCCAGCCTAGCCTTCTGCCTAGTCCTATCCACCAGCACCCAGGTCATAGCCCTGTATATCCCACTCATCCACTGAGTCATGTCATCTGTAGATATTCTCTGATGATTCGGCAATAGTTAGGTGTACATAGGGAGGACAAGAGGATGATTCTCCTTAAATATTTCATCTTTCACCCTAAATCTGAATTCTGGCTCTAGTTGCACCCTACCTGAGGGGAGAAACATGCACTCACCCTATTTATGCCCCTCATAATGATGTATATTTCTTTAAGATCCCCCATGCTTCTTTTAACTTCCATGTACTTTTTGAAATGTAGACATTTCATGGTCCTGACTGAACAGCGGCAAGCATCCAAGTTTTGACACTCCAGTTCCCCCGTCCAGTTGCTGTCCAGTTGAGACTGTTCTGTCCTGCCACATTCCTTCATGGAAAGTCTGTACTTAAAGGCATCGTGCTGAGCACTGTGTGCTCAATCATAGGAGTTCCATTTTTAGTACTACTGTTTGCAATTTTGCCTTTGGATTTTGTTTGTGTTGTCCAGTTTATTTCAAGTCTGAATTAATTCTAAACCTTACTCTGCACTTGGTTTCACCACCATCTATAGCTCTCTTGTTACAGGACATGGATGCAAGGTACGAAACAATACAAGGCCCAACACACTGCAGCATGACTATTAGAGGATCAATTGCTTTATTAGCGATGCTAATTTTATTTCTAAAATCTGGGAATCAGTGGCAAAACAAGCACTTATTACTTATTCCTAACAGCCCTTGAGAAGGGTGTGGCGAGCCACTTTGTTGCACCACTGCGATTCTTCTGGTGAAGCTGCTCCCACATTGCTGTTGAGAGAGTTCCATGATTTCGACCCATTAATGGTAGGGGATAAATACTGAATGGAACAACAACTTCCATTTATGTTGTCTCTATGCTGTGACAAAATAGTCCACAGCAAAAAAAAAGAAATGGCACTGAGGCACATTAACAAATACTCTAGTTGAAGAGAGAAAGTTTAGTCAGGTCAGTTTTAAGGAGATCCTTAATGTGGAGGAGCAGAGAACAAGGCAGAAAGGTATAAGGAAGGAATTCCAGAGCTCATCAGCAGAGGGCCCAGTAACTTGATGGTAAAACAATTAAATCTGAAATCAAGAAGCCAAGGTTAGTCAGCACCAAATGTATGACAATAAAGCTGATGAGATTACAGAGATGGAGGAAGTGACGTTATGCAGTAATTTCCAGTAAGAGGGGTGAATAATTCAAATTGATGCATTGCTTTGCTCAGAGATAATGAATGTTTGCAAGTACAGGGATAATCAATGAACAAGGTGTGATACAAATTGGGATAAGGGAAGGAAAGAGGGTTTAATCTGAAACTTCTCAGACTAAGAGTAATTACAGAAGAGTTTTATTCCAACAGTTTCCAGGGAATATGTTGGAGTTGATGTCCAGAGAACCGGAACCAAAGGCATTTGTGATATTTAGGAAGAGGAAATTATTGCTCATACAGTTGTTGTTAGTGTTAGTCTGACAGTTTTGGGGTGGAGGGGGAATAAAATTGAGGGACTCATCCGACGCTCCTCCAAAATCATGCCAAGGGCTTATTTTATTACCTTTTGGGGAAAGTACAGGGGGCCTTGGTTTAACCTGTGCGCCAAGAACCAATCTCTAAAAAAAACAACTCTCCCTCAGCGATGACTCACATATCAGTCTGGAATTTTATGCTCAGGTATTTGGGTATCACTTCAGAATCCCTCTGATCATTGGAAAGAGATAAACCAATCATCTTGACTTCATTGAGATCTCACAGTGCAAAATTTTATTTTCCAAAGAAATGTACCATTAATTTTTCAGACAAGCCATTCCTCCCTCGTGTTGTGCTTTCCATCACAGGCTCATGTCCAGCACAGCTACTATTTGGCAGTATCCTAAATCGATCATCCTCACAAGTTCTGATCTATCATCTTTCAATTAGTTTGGGACACCTTCAGTTTGGTGCATGCGTCAAACTCAAAGCAAGTAAATGCAGCTCTACAGGTATCAAATTGTTCCAGGCATTGTGCCAGAGACATCTGGAGCCTTTCTAAATGAGTTCATTTCAACCAGAGAGAACACGAGAAGAATTTTTTTTGTACTGAGAGTTATTGTATTCTGAAAGGTACCAGCTGAGCAAAAGGGGAAGGCAAGACTTCATTGGATTACAGTGTTGTAGCCGTCTGCAGAGGACGCTTGAGGACCTGGAGCCCTAGTGGTGTCTATTACAGCAACATGCTGGCAATCAGGTTACAATCAATGGCTTATTGCTGGGACCCGTGTTGTCCAACATACGTGGTGGTGCTGGGCCTATTTGTGCTCTTAAGGCTGATTTATACTTGCGCGTCAACTCGACAACGTAGGTACGGGATCACCGCAAACCCTACGCAGAGCCTACGTGGATCCCTACGCCATAGCCTGACGCACAGTTCTCCCAAAATATAACTACGTGTTGCAGCAAGGCAGACCGCACTAACTGTGATTGGTCCGCTTGGTAGCATCGCATTTCATCCTACGCTGCAATAGCTTCCCATTGGCCGACTGAAGGGCAGGGAAGGAACTCTGGCTGCAATGCTTTCCATAAAGCTTTACAGACCTCCGAAATTATGGAGGACACATTTCGCTTTTACGATAAAAGACACTCGCTTTAAACTTGTTTACCCCAAGAAAGACTACCGTGACCAAGAAGCCTTGCGCAGGCAGGTATGTGCGACGTGTCCGAATTGCAGAGCGAAGCAGACACACCAATGCACAAGTATAAATGCTCACAACGCACATAGGCCACTTGCGTAGGTTACGATGTCAAGTTGACGCACAAGTATAAATCAGCCTTTAGAGTCATTCAAGAGGGAAATGGGCCCTTTGTCTCACTGAGTCTCTGGTGACGATCAATGATCCATTTGCATTAATCCCTTTTTATTTGCCTTAGATTCACCTTATTACTTCTCAATTTCACCACTCACCTACAGATTAGGGACAATTTAGAGTCGCCAATTAACCTGTATGGATTTGGGATATGAGAGGAAACTGAAGTCACAAGGAGAATATGCAAACTCCATACAGATAGTATGAAAGGAAGATCATGGAAATTTCATACAAGCAACACCAATGGGAAAATTTGCAAACTCCACACGGGGAGCACTGATGGGAGAACATGCAAACTCCACACAGACAGCACTGACGGGAAAACATGCAAACTCCACATGGACAGCACGAAACGGAGAACATGCAAACTCCACATGGACAGCACAAAAAGGAAAACATGTAAACTCCACACAGACAGCACAAAAGGGAAAACATGCAAACTCCACACAGACAGCACTGATGGGAGAACATGCAAACTCCACACAGAGAGCACAAAAAAAAAAACATGCAAACTCCACACAGACAATGCTGATGGGAGAACATGCAAACTCTACATGGACAGCACGAAAGGGAAAACATGCAAACTCCACACAGAGAACACAAAAGGGAAAACGTGCAAACTCCACGCAGATAGTACAAAATGGAAAACATGCAAACGTCACATGGGCAGCACAAAAGGGAAACATGCAAACTCCACATGGGCAGCACCAAAAGGAAACATGCAAACTCCACATGGAGATGGTTGGCATCCGTTAGTCTCGCGAGACCATGGAACTGCGCCTGGAAAGTTTTGCTTCAGACTCTCCAGGGCATTGGCCTGGGCAAGGTTGTATGGAAGACTAGCAGTTGCCTAAACAGCAAGTCTTCCCTCTCCATTGCCACCGATGTTGTCCAAGGGAAGGGCAAGTGTCGATAGAGCTTGGCACCAGTGACGTTGCAGGAGTTGCCAGAACGACGTTGAAGGCAACGTCAGATTGCCTTAGGGACTCCAGCTCCGGATTTGTCCTCAGGGTTTACTCCCGAAGCATTTCCCATGAGTGGGTATAGCCACAAGGCGCAGAGGTTTGAAATCAGAGTTTTCCCTCTCTTAGATGGACTGCATTCCCAGGCTGATGAGCTCCATCTACCCAAGAACACCAAAGGAAAAACATGCAAACTCCACACAGACAGGACAAAAAGGAAAACAAGCTATCTCCATAGAGATATCATGAAAAGGAAAACATACAAACTGCGCACACACAGAACACCAAAGGCAGCAGATTGACACACTCTGCCATTCTGCTGCCCCATGAGATTGTTATCCAAACAGGCATTCTGACTGCTCTGAAATAAATCACTCCATATGAATAGTACAGTGGGGGTGGATAAACACTCAGAGGTTGCCTTATTCACTGGCTGAGCTGCGACTGGCATGGATCACAGGAAGAACATATAATTGTCATGATCCTTGACTTACTAGTTCCTTTGGCAACTAAAATAGTGCAAAATTAACTATTCTTTATAAATGAAACAAAAATGCAAGGGATATCTGATATTCTTTAACCAGGCACAATTTTTCTTTAAGATATATAAAAATGATGTTCCCACATAGGGGAGTCCAACAGTAGGGGCATAAATTAACGTAGTCATTAATTAATCCAGTCAAGAGTTCAGGGATTATTGTAGAAAGTAGGGAGAAGGTTAAAGAGCTAAGTTGTTATCATAGATGTATTCAGTGGGAAACGAGCAAATGGAGAAGTGAGAAAGGAATAGCAGATAGTGCTGAGAGGGTGAGATGAAGAGGGAAGGAAAGAGATCCATGGGGAGAAGAGGCTAGTGGACCAAATGCCCTGCCCATCATTGTGGAAAGCTGGGAGATGCCCAATAATTGCCTTTTTTCCTTCTTAAAACCACAGCAGTGCAAATTGCATTCAGGCCTCCTCTTATGTTGTCACCCATCATCTCAAGTAGCATTTTGCACGCTCCACAGGCGTTAAGTACACTATGAAAGCAGAGAGAATTGGCTCCAGTTCTGGTGTACTTAATTCCATCTCTGCTAGTCATTTTTTTTTAAAAGAGAATCAAGCGGCTGTACCAAGAGGCAAATGCTGTGTGTGCTCCTTCACCGACTTGCTGTGGTGAAACAGTCCTGTCACTAGTGTTGACATTATTCTCATTTTCACTATCTACTGTAACTCCGCTGCAACCACATCCACTCATTATCAGTTAATGAGCAAAACATTTCTGATCCACTCTCATCAGCAGGTGTGGAAGACATTTTCTAGGCAGGCTGCTTTATTTTGGGCCTGAAGAAGACAGGTGCTCAAATATAATCCTTAGACAAACTTCACATTATGTTGTGTTACAAAAGACGTAGAAGGGTATTTCTCATCGTTATGGCCTTATGCCACTTACCTGCATTTTCACTTGGAGGGTGGCTGGAGCAGAAGGATGTCTTGCCAATGCCTGGCTACTGATAGACTGGTCACTCTTCTGTGAGGCCGGTCTCTTGCATTGATCCTGGGGGGAAAATATTCTGGACTTCATGTCAGTAGGCTGTTCCCACAGCTCAGTTGTCCAGGTCCACGGAGATTTTTTTAGCTCAACTGATGGCTGAGTGGATGTGAAGCCACTGGCAGAGTGGTAACCTGGTCTTTACCAATGACCTTGGCTCATCGAGAGACTCTGGGCTGGGGTTTTAAGTGAGGTATTGGTGAGAGTGGAGACTGCAGTGTGGTTTTTTGTGAACTTTGGTCATATATTCATCTGCCCAAAGTACTTGCCAGGAAATCAAAGGTGGAGACACATCTGACTGCAGATGCTGGAATCTTGAGTAAGAACGAAACACGCTGCTGGAGAGCCTCAGTGGCAGAGGCAGCATCTGTTTCTTTTCCTCTGTGGACGCTGCCTGACCTGCTGAGTTCCTCCAGCATTTCGCATGTGTTGCTCTACACTTACAGCATCCGCAGAATCTCTTGTGCTTCTGATCTGTAGAAGGAGGTGGGCGGTGAAATGATTTGGCCAAGACCCTTCATCTGGACTGAAAGAATAGTGAAGTGAGGAATTTCCAATTTACTCTTCAAGTCTAGATAAAGGCTTTTGACCTGGAACCGTGATTGTTGGTTGCCCTCCATAGATGGTGTTGGTCTGCTGATTCCCTCTGGCAGCCCTTTTTTGCCTATATCTTTGGCAAATAATTAAATGAAAGGGAGACGTGAATTGTCAATTTTGTTTTCTTTTCCCTAGGTATTGCTGTCATATTTTTGATTTTATTTGAGGCAGAAGCTGGCCAAAAGTTTTGTTTTACCCCCTGCTACCGCCTGGATGGCCGGTGATCAGAGGTCAAATCCTGCCACTCTCTGTAAGGAGTGGGTACATTCTCACCGTGACCACGTGGTTCTGCGGTCGGTGCTCCAGCTTCCTCCCAAATTCCAAAGATGTACAGTTAGGATTAGCAAGTTTTGGGCATACTACTCTGGTGGCGGAAGCACGGCGACACTTGCAGGCTGCCCCCAGCGCATCCTCGGACCGTGGTAGTCATTGACCTTAGTGATGCATTTCACTGTATGTTTTGATGTGCAGGTGACAAATAAAGATAAACTTTAGTTAATCAATAAGGCAGTGGTGAGTCACCTTTCGAGCCACCACTTCCCAACTTGTTCAGGCGCCTGTGCAGTAACTCCTTGATAGAGAATCAAAATCAGACTCAGGTTTATTATCACCAGCACATGTCGTAAGATTTGATGTTTTGTGCCACCAGTACAGTGTAAAACATAAAACAATATATTAAGAAATACGCAGGACTGTGGAAATGTCTTAAGCACATTTACCTGTATTTACAGTACTGTATTTGTCAGTGTGGAGAGGGGAGCACGTTTGTAAATCTGGCAGGAGCAAAGGATGTTGGGAATGGCGAGGGTGCAGCGCCGTGGGAGGGGAGGTGCGTAGTTTGAATTCCTTTCTGTGCTAGTAGCAAAGGTGTGTGCACACACGCACACTGTAGAGGGAACGATCAGTGTGGGACAGGTGGCAGAGAAGGAGTGCCAGGGGTGAGGGTTGGCATGGGTGCAGACACACCCAGCCCGGAGACACCAGGCAAGGTCATTTGATTCCAAACAATTGGTTTATTGATCATTACAGAGTGTTTCCCACTCCCTCCCCTCTCCCTTCCCCTTTTCCCAACCATGATCCCCCACTGACTGCCCCTCCCCACTCTCAGTCCACAATAGAGACCCATATCAGAATCAGCTTTATCGTCACTCACATATGTCATGAAATTTGTTTTTTTGTGTGATAGCAGTACAGTGCAATTCTTAAAATCCCTATGTTACTGTGCAAAAGTATTAGGAGCCTCAGCTATGTATGCCGTACGTGCCCAAGGCTTTTGCTCATTGCTGTTTCTTCAAGCTCTGCAGGTTCCTTGGTTATTTCAGATTCAAGACCAGCTGGCATGGGGCCATTCCAGCAATAAAGCCCACAAGCAGGGATCTGTGAGCACAACACAGCCAGGAGTGACGAAGGGTCTCGGCCTGAAACGTCGACTGTACCTCTTCCTGGAGATGCTGCCTGGCCTGCTGCGTTCACCAGCAACTTTGATGTGTGTTGCTAGGAGATAGTGCCAGATGGTTTTTTTTTATACCTATTATAGCTGGGAATGCAATTAGAAATCATATGTGTCTTCGATTTTTGAACAGTACTGTATATGTTAAAAAAAAATAAAGAAGTAGTGTAAGAAGAGAGCAAAAATAACAGGATAGTGTTCTTGGTTTCATTGCCCATTCAGAAATCTGACAGCAAAGGGGAAGAAGCTGCTCCTAAAACGCTGTGTCTCCTGGAGTTCCAGACAGCAGCACAGCAATGGTCACGGAGCAGTGAATTATATTCCCAAGCCTAGCCGCCATGCAACTTCGAAGGGAAATTGGAGCTAATGAGGAGCCAAGCCATTTCAGTGATGTGGGTCATGGGTTTGAAGGTGCTGTTTAATTACAATGAGCACTGAAATAATAGAATAAAATCTTAGAGTTACTTGTAATTCAGTTAAAAATCCATAAGGAAGGTCACTATTGTCTAAATTAGCCTGCAAAATGTATAAAATTGTCTTCCCTTGTCTTCCATTTGGCTCCTGCTCATGCCTTTACATACCCAGGATCCAAGCAAGCAGTGAGACACAGGCTTTTTTTTTCTCTGAGGAGCTGGTTTGCATGCTTGGACTGTAATAGGATGAAACTAGATGGAAAATATCTGACTGCGGGCTATTTCATTGAGCTCTGTGTGCATGGGAATGTTATAAATTGTTACCGTCAGACGCACTGGTGGAACAAATGTGCCCATTTCTCTTGGAAGCAGGCACCGGGTGTGTGATTTTTCCTGAAACGCGTAATAGTTCAGTGTATTCCAAAAGATGTGTAATGACAAAAATTGCATGATCTTTTCAAGAAGATAGATATCTCTGCGAAACACTGTTAAAATAAGGTTGCGATAACATTATAGATCTTGTGACCCTGTGCAACTTTCAGGCCCTTATTGTAAAAAATAAAGACGTTTTGCCCTGCTCAACATCAATCAAGCACCAGATCCAATTATTTATGTATTTATTTAACCATTCCTTCCATCTTTCACCTTTGTTTTTCAGTTATCCTCTTGGATTATCTCTTTAATTTCCTTTGTTCTTCGGGTGTCTTCCAATAAGACTCTCCGTCTCTTCTTCATTCCATTACATTCAGTTTCCTTTTGCTGTCAGAATATTCCAGACATTTTCACGGAGGCTCAGAGAACTAAGGAGCCGTAGATTTGCCAGGAGCCCCAGTTGAAGGGAAAGGAACAGCCCAGAGACTTCAGGCTGTGCTGTGAGTATCACAGCCTCACATCCCATAGACCCAACCTCAATTCGAATAGCATCAATGAGCCTCTATATTAGGAGTTCCCAGCCTAGGTTCTACAGACCGCTTGGTTAATGGTACGGGTCTATAGCATAAAGAAGGTTGGGTACCCCTGCTCTATGTCGCTAAAACTGCTCAACGCATCAGCAGCACCAGTCTACCCGCTAACAAGGACATACGCATCTACAGAAAGGTGCCAGAAAAAGGCCAGCAATATCATGAAAGACCCCTCCCACACACCCTGTTCATGGACTTTTTGCCTCATTCCCATCAGGGAGGAGGCTATATAGCATTCATGCCAGGACCACCAGACTTAAAAACAGTTACTTTCCCCGAGCAGTAAGGCTAATCAACGCCTCCACCCACTAACCCACCTAGTTTATCATTTCAGGTCAAAGTTCCTTTATGTACAGACACTCCTCTACCTAGCATCACTTTAGGTACATACAGTCAATTGATGTATATAAGCTATCCTATGTAATTTTGCAGTATTTATTGTGCGTTTCTATTGAAGGTTTCAAAGGTACATTTAATGGCAGAGAAGTGTACACAATGTACATCCTGAAAACAGAGGAGTGCCCCCAAAGAATGAATGATGGTAAAATTTTAAAACCCGAAAGACACCCCCCCAGCTCCCCTCCCTCCCGTGCAGAAGTGGCAGCAAGCAATGACCCCTCTCCTCCCACTGGCAAAAAAAAGCACTCAAGCGTGAGCAAAGCAACAGCAAAGACACAGACTTGCAGTACTCCAAAGACTACTTGTTCACCCGGTATTCGACAGACCACAGGCTCTCTCTCTCTCCCTGATAAGGGAGAAAGAGGTTTCTCTGTTTCACAGTCAGAGGGGAGACATAACAAAAAAAACTCGCTGGTTTATGATGTTAAAAGTCCATTGCATCGCTTTTTCCGAGCTCTGTGCCCAAAGATTTCTGGTCTCTGGGCAGACAGCCTTAGATCTTCCATCGCCCACAACACACCGATCTCCTACCTGGACACTGACCTTCGATCCGCCCGTCTCCAGAACCATGAGATCTCAGCCCTCCGAAGGCGAGCTGAGCTCTTAGGCCTAGCCCTTGGCATGCCGAATAATGGTCAGTTGTGAAGCCCTGAGAGTGGGTCCCATTCCCGCAAAGAACCATAGTCAGCATGCAACTCCAGGTCAGGGTCTTCAAAAGAACCCTGAAAGGGAAAGATAGGGATATTAAAGATGGAAATAGAGCTGTTTCCGAAGATGCAAGAGAAGGAGTTGCCGTTTGGCGCCATTAATCCTCCTAAATTCCTCCCTTAATAATAATAATAATAATAACTATTATCGTTTTTTTAAAAATCTTATTGTGTTACTTTGCACTGCCTCAGATCCAGAGTAACAATTATTTCATTCTCTTTTACACTTGCATACTGGAAATGGCACAAAGCAATCTTGAATCTTGAATTTAATATCCCACCACACAGTGTGCATTCAGCATTCTGGTATAAAACAAATCTCCACAGGGTAAATGACTACTGTAACTGATCAGATATTAAACAAAATAAAGTCAATAAGAAGTAAACTGCCTAAATGTAAAAAAGAGTCTTAATATGTGGAGATGACAAAGTTCTAATATATTGTGATTCGAAGAATATGAAATAGGTACTAATAATAGAGTTATAAAATGATTTGAACAGCGAGAGCAGAAATCTTGGTACAATAGTAACCCCAGGCACAAACACAGTGCTGCAAAATAATAAATGTAACCTGTTCTACTCAGATAATTCTTCACTACAAACACATTTGTTTTGTCAGGTAACTTCACTGATACGGCTTGGTTTCTATACCAGGTTACAGTTGTCTTTGGTGACAGGGCTAATTCCAGAAGTCTGAGCCGGAATTCATCTCGGTTTCAGGAAGGAAAGGGTGCAACAGACTCCGATTCTCTCACACCTTAACCACGCAGGCCCAATCATATGTACCAAGTCAGATGTTAAACAAATATAAAGCCTCGTTTTCCCTTTCTCTCTCTGTTTCATCAGGCAATTTGGTTGATAGGGTCATAAAGAAAGCTTTTGGCATATTGACCTTCATAAATCAGATTAATGAGTATAGGAGAAGGGATGTTATGTTGAAATTGTATAAGACATTGGTGAGGGCTATTTTGTAGTATTGTGTGTAGATTTGTTCACCTATCTTCAGAGAAGATGCATGAAAATAAGGTTGAAAGAGTACAGAGAAAATTACAAGGATGTTGCCAGGTCTAGAGGATCTGAGTTATAAGGAAAGATTGAATAAGTTAGGAAGTTATTCCTTGAAGTGTAGAATAGGCATCCATTAGTCTCTCATGAGACCATGGATTTGCGCCTTGGAAACTTTCCAAGGCGCAGGCCTGGGCAAGGTTGTATGGAAGACCAGCAGTTGCCCATGCTGCAAGTCTCCCCTCTCCACACCACTGATGTTGTCCAAGGGAAGGGCATTAGGACTTATACAGCTTGGCACCGGTGTCGTCGCAGAGCAATGTGTGGTTAAGTGCCTTGCTCAAGGACACACACACTGCCTCAGCCAAGGCTCGAACTAGCGACCTTCAAATCACTAGACGAACGCCTTAACCACTTGGCCACACACCAACACAAGTGTAGAATACTTGAAGTCAATTTGATAGAGGTATACAAAATTATGAAGGGTATTGATTGTATAAATGCAAGCAGGCTTTTCCTACTGAGATTGAGTGGGACTACAAGTGGAGGTCATGGATTAAGGGTGAAAGGTGAAAAGTTTAAGGGAAACATGAGGGGAACCTTCTTCACTCAGAGGGATGTGTGAGTGTGGAATGAGCTGCCATTTTAAAAAAAATGGGTCATAATATGTGGGATGACACAGTTGCCAATATATTGTGATTCGAAGAATATGGTTTTCCCTTCTCCACGTGACTAGTTTCCCTCTCCTCCTTGCAATTAATTCTGTATCACACCTCAAGCAATTCCACTTTGATTCCTTTGCCAATTGCCTGCGTTTGTATGAGGCAATAAACTTATTTTTGGAATGTGAACAGAAACCGGAATGTCTATGAGAATTCCACGTAGGGGAAGTGCAGCTGAACTGAAGCTGTGGCCTGCAAATAACAGGCATTTCGTGACATATACCGGTGAAATTAAACCTAATTCTGATTCCTGCAGACTCACTTTCATGAACTTCAGTTCTGAACGCTATTTGCTTTCTTTTATTATTTGCACGATTTGTTTCGTTTTGCACATTGGGTGTTTGAAGGTCTTTTTTGAACTGGTTCTATTGGGTTTCTTTGCTTTGTGGTTACCTGTAAGGAGGTGAATCTCAAGGTCATAGCAAAATTGTCAGGGGAACACCTATGTGATTGATGCTCTGTGTCAATCTATCTGATGAGTGGTAGGGTAGTGTAGTGGTCAGCATAACGCCTTACGGCACCAGTGACTGGTATTCAGTTCCTACTTCCATTATCCCTGTGGCTTTGTCCAGTTTTCTCCCACATTCCAAAGATGTACAGATTAGGGTTTTCAAATCTGGGCATGCTATGTTGGAAGTAGACTGCGTTGGTCTTCAACCAAATTATACATTTCACTGCATTTTCCAATGTTTCAATGTATGTGTGACAAATGCAGTTAAATCTTTATCTTCATTTTTTTCTAAAAGGAATTGAAGTGCCCCACGTCAGTTAATCAGCACAGTACAGGGGAGCTCCACATGATTTTATACACAATACTGACACTCCCCATATCAGTTAAATAGCTTAGAATTGGAGTGTTTCAGATCAGATATGCAGCTCACTCTTAGAGCTCTGTACATCATTTAAAAAGTGAAACTTGGAGAAAATAGAAATGGAAGTCAGCCACTTGGCTCCTTAAGCTTGCCCTACTCTTGAATACTGATGGTTATTGGCCTTAAGCCTCACTTCTTCTTGAAGTAAAGTTCCATATAACCCTCAATTCCTCAATTTACAGAACATTTCTAACTCCTTTTAATACCACGTTGCCTCACCTCCATAAATGTCTGGGGAAAAAATTCCAAAGATTGATTATGCCCAGTGAAAAGAATTCCTACATACTCCATCTGTAAATGACCTTACCCCTTTCTTGTAACTGTGCCCCCTCATTTGAATGAGAACATTCTAACATTTACTCTCCTTAAGTTTCAATATGATCACCGTCCATTCTTCTAAACCCCAAAGGATACTGAGAGGGAACCAAGATTCACATCTACCTAGATCACTTTGTCCACTTTTGGCCCATGTCTCTAAACATTTCCTATCTATTATCTGTCTAAGTGTCTTTTAAATGTTGTTAATGTATCTGCCTCAACTACTCCTTCATTCAATGTGCTGACCACCCTCTGAGAGAAAAAGTCACCCCTCAGATTCCTATTAAATCTCTCCCAGCTCTCCCTAAACCTATGTCCTCCAGTTGTTCATTTCCCAACCCTGGAAAAAGAATGTGTGCATTCATCCTATGACCCTCATGATTTTATACACATCTATCAGGTGGGCCAGATGGATTGAAAGGTTGGGATGTCGAGACCGGAGGTGATGGTTGGGCCGGTTCTGCTCGCTGCTCCGCTGTGGCCTGCTCCAGGCTTCATGTCCGCGACGTTTACTCCACTCTGTGCTGAACTGAGTCTGGGGCTGTGGCCTGCTCCAGGCTTCGTGCCTGCTGGCTCCCTGACGTTTACTCCACTCTATGCTGCACTAAGGCTGAGTCTGTGGCCTGTTCCAGCTACCTCAGGCTCTGTGCCTGCTGGCTCTCCAATATTTATTCCACTTTGTATTGCTCTGGGCTCCATGTCTGCTGGCTCCCCGATGTTTATTCCACTCTATACTGAGGCTGAGGCTGTGGCTTGCTCTGGGCTCCATGTCTGCTGGCTCCCCGATGTTTATTCCACTCTATACTGAGGCTGAGGCTGTGGCTTGCTCTGGGCTCCATGTCTGCTGGCTCCCTGACATTTATTCCACTCTATACTGAGGCTGAGGCTGTGGCCTGCTCTAGGCTCCATGTCTGCTGGCTCCCCTGATGTTTACTCTGCTCTTCACTCCACTGAGGCTGTCGCCTGCTCCAGCTGCTCCGGGCCACATGTCTGAGCACTCACTTTCATTCTAAATGCTATTTGCTTACTTTTATTATTTGCACAATTTGTCTTTCTCTCTCTCCCACTCTCTCCCTCCCTCCTCCTCTCTCCCACTCTCCCTCCCTCCCCCTCTCTCCCTCTCTCCCCCTCCCCCTCTCCCTCCCTCCACATCAGGTGTTTGTTGATTTTTTTTTAATGGGTTCTTCTGGGGTTTCTTGTTTTGAGGCTGCCTGTAAGGAGACAAATCTCGAGGCTGTAAAATGTACACATAACTTAGATAATAAACGTTCTTTGAGCTTTGAATAAAGTCCAGACCTGCTCCTCCTCACTCCATAGCTCAGCACCTCAAGAACCCAGCAACATCTCTTGCTGTCTTTTACAAGAAAATGTCTTTCCTGAAAATATGGCAAACTGAATGTACAGGTGAATTATTAAAAAAAGTTCAAAACGTACAGTATCAATAAACCGTAAAGAGAATAGGAAATGAGAAGTTACACACACAAAATACTGAAGGAACTCAGCAGGCCAGGCTCACATTTTGGGCTGAGACCCTTCATCGGGACTGGAAAAAGAGCTGAGAATTCCGAGTGAGAAGCTGGGGGAGGGGAGGAAGTAGTACAAGAGAGCAGGGGATAGGTGAGACCGGGAGAGGGGGAGGGATTGAAGGAAAAAAGCTTGGGAAGTTGGTGAAGAGATAAAGGCTGAAGAAGGGGGAGTCTGATAGAGGACAGAAGGTTATGGAAGAAAGGGAAGAGGGAGAAGCACCAGAGAGAAGCGACGGGCAGGTAAGGAGATAAGGAAAGAAAGGGAGACGAGAATGAGGGATGGAGAAAGGGTGAGGGCAATTACCAGAAATGAGAAGGTTGAGCTTTGGGCTGAATGGCCATTTAAGATGTTTGTTATATGCGTGGAATAAATATTAGCCTCAGAAGAACTGCACGCCTGTATATATTTTATTATCTTTGAAGTGAAGTGAGCAGAATAACTGAGCCCACACTTCTTGTTAATAAAAAAATGAAAACAACTCCACAGATCATTAAAATACAATTCAAATAGGAAAGGAATAGAAAATATATCTAACTACAAACTCCCTCACAGAAACACACACACACACACACACACACACACACATTTTCCACTGCTTGCCAAACTTCCAGTGTTCTCTAAGGGTGACCCTCCATCTCACAGAAGATGGCGATTAGCCCTGACAGGACAAAAAGGGGAGTGATTTAATCGCCAAAGCAATGTCAATTCTGATTCTGCAGGTACGTCAGCTGTCAGAGACCCTGGCAGTACGTGAAGGCTCCTTTCCGAGCTCCACTCACACAAAAATAGGCACAATTTTATCCAAAACCCAAAGAGGGAGAAGGTTCAAAGTGAGCACAAAGCAAGCTGAAGTCTCTCTCAATGCTGTGTTGTACAGAGAGAGGGAGAGATAACCTGCAGGTGGAATCACACTGTGAGGGGAAGAGCAAACATTTTGATTCTGGGTTATTCTAAATTTAAACTATTGCAAAAAGAGAGAGCTCCTTGGCTGCATTTTGGACAATTCTGTTTTCTTGACACTTAAAGACTCTGGTAAGTTGTCCTTGCAACATTTTCCTTTTTAAAGGGAGAGGTTGCAGCCAACAGCTCTTCCCTGCCACATAATTGCAAGAAGAAATTAAACATTATTTATACATTTGTTAGGTGGTGAATTTTCCTGCAGTCCTATTGTTGCAAAGGAGACTTTTCAGCCCACGTGTCTATGAACTATCTACACAGGCTGGTAGTTTCTTGAGCTCGGTAACCTTCCTGAGGTTATACTGAGGGGAGCTGGCTGATATTTGCTTTGTGTGTTCCCCGAAAGCATATATATATATAAAATAGAACAGACAAGATATAGAACTGCTGAGAAACACTTTTAAGCATTAACACATTACTGTCCAACTAGATGTCAACATCTCAGAGAATCTATCCTGGGCTTAACATATTCATGCAATCACAAAGAAGCTATGACGGTGGTTATATTTCATCATGAGTTTGAGGAGATCTGGTATTCCACTAAAGGTGCTTGCAAATTTCTATTGATATACAGCAGAGACCATTCTGATTGGCGCACCACCGTCTCCTATGGAGCGGCCCCTGCACTGGATTGGTAAAAGCTTCAAATGGCTGTAAACTCAGTCAGCTCCATCACAGACACTAGCCTCCCCACCATGGAGGAGACTCTCAAAAGACAGTGCCTCAACAAGGCAGTGTTTCAGCATTAGGGATACAATTCCGAAAATGCGTAGCTCGGGATGTCGGCGGTTGAGTTGAGTTCTTCTCAATTTTGGTCATTTACTTGTAAACCTTTCATCGCCATATGAGGAAACAAAATGTTTTTAAGTAAATTGCCAAGTTCGGAGAACAACTCAACCCAGCCAACATTAAGGACTCTCACCGTTTGGACTATGCCCTCTTCTCATTGCTACTATCAGGAAGGAGGTTCGAGAGCCTGTGGATACACACTCAGCATTTTAAGAACAGCTCCTTCCTCTACCATCAGATTTCTAAATGGTCTATGAACCCTACCTCACTTTGCTCTTTCCATCTCTCTCTCTCCCTCTCTCCCCTCTCTCTCCCTTTCTATCTCCCTCCATCTCACCCTCCATCTCTCCCTCCATCTCTCTCCCAATCTATATTTCACTGCAACCTATAACATTTCTAGGAATTGCACAGTCGCAAAATTAAAAAAAATAAATCACAACATACGTCAGTGGTAATAAATCTGATTGTGATTTTGATTCTGTGTAATGTTAAGGCCTTTGTGTGTGTGTGTTGTTTATATTGAATCTTCATCATCATTGGTTAATGCTTCTCCTTTTCTTGGGCTGAGATAAAGGAAAAATGTCTAATGATATCAAACAGTTGTGCTGGGAGTTAGAAGACCTCATTACACATTGTCACTTCCAGTTGAGGGGATGTCTCTAATCACAACTGACATTGTGCTGCTTAATATTCCTCCGTTGTTTGTTGTGCTGTTATTTATTTTTGCCCTCGTTATGATCTGGTTGGCTGTATTATATTGTGATGGTGCAGAGGTTCAGCTTACATTGCTAGCTATCAGCACCAGAGCAATCACTTTGACAGGTCCTCATTATGCAGCTGTGTTGAGCTGCCCTGTCTAAACTTCGTAAACACATTCGTGGTAGAAATCAATAGGAAATAAAAATAACCAAGTCAAAAAGGAACTGGAAAAAGATAGAAATGAAATTATTTGCTAATGAGATAATTTCAGATCCAGCCTAACCAGCTTTTCATTATAGCGATTTACAGGATTGCTTTGGAGGTTGAAACATGGGGCATTTGTGAGCCTAGTCAATTTTGATACTTTCTCCACATCCAAACTTTTGAGCTGCATTCCTGGCCTGTCAGGTTTGATATTAATGACGTTTTCAAACCCGCTTTCAATTGCTCTTTCTGTACTATTACATTCATAGAGCACCACAGCACAGCACAGGCCCTTTGGCCTATCATGTTATGCTGGCCTTATAACCTACCCTAAGTTCAATCTAACCCTCTTTCCTCCAGGCGGCACAGTAGTGTGGTGGCTAACACAATGCTTTACAGTACCAGTGACCCAGGTTCATTTCCCACTGCTGCCTGTAAGGAGTTTGTATGTTCTCCCCGTGACCATGTGGGTTTCCTCCGGGTGCCTCCCACTGTCTGAAGATGTACCAGTTGGTAGGTTAATTGGTCATTGTAAATTGCCCTGTGATTAGGCTAGGGTTAAATTGGGGGCTGCTGGGTTGCTCGGCTCGAAGGACCTACTCCGTGCTGTATCTCATAACTAAAAAAATAAATAATTTTTTATATCATTCATGTGCCTATCTTAAACGTCCCTAATTTGTTTGCCTCTACCAGCACCCCTGGTAGGGCATACCATGCACCCACCACTCTCCATGTAAAGTGAACTTACCTGTTATCCCCTCTATACTTTCCTCAAATCACTTTAAGATAATGCACCCCGAAATTAGCTGTTTCCGCCCTGGGAAAAAGTCTCTGGATATCCACTCGAACTATGCCTCTTACCACCTTGTACATCCCAGTCAGGTCACCTCCTTTGCTTCGAAGAAAAAAGCCCTGTCTTGCTCGACCAGTGGCAGCATGATGGAGTAGTGGTTAGTGTAGTGTTATTACTGAGCCAGTGACCCAGATTCAATTCCCGCTGCTGTCTGTCTGGTTTGTACGTTCTCCCTGTGACTGCACGGGTTTCCTCTGGGTGCTCCGGTTTCCTCCTACAGAATCAGAATCAAGTTTATATCACCGGGGTATATTGTGAATTTTGTTGTCTTTGTGGCAGCGGTACAATGCAATACATAACAATAGAGGAAAAACAGTGAATTACAGTAAATATATAATACATATACATATAAAATACTTTAATTAAATAGGTAGTGAGGTAGTGTTCATGGGTTCAATGTCCATTCAGCAATCAGATGGCAAAGCTGTTCCTCAATCATTGAATGTGTGCTTTCAGGCTCCTGTACCTCCTTCCTAATGGTAGCAATGAGAACAGGGTACGTCCTGGGTAATGGGGTCATTAATGATGAATATATTAGTTAGTAGGTTAATTGGAAACACCAATGCCCTTGAACGGAATATCCTAAAAAAGAGTAGTGAATACAGCCCACTCCATCGCAGTAAAGCCTTCCCCACCACTGAGAGGGAGGACTGCTGCAGGAAACAAGCATCCAACTCCACGGGCCCCCACCACACAGCCATGCTTCCTTCTTGCTGCTGCCATCAGGAAGAACTCAGGACGTACACCAGCAGGTTCAGGAACAGTTATTACCCTTTAACCATCAGGCTCCTGAAGCAGGGGGGATAACTTCACTGAACTTCACTTGCCCCATCAGTGAACTGCTCCCACAACCTGTGGACTCACTTTCAAGGACTCTTCGTCTCATTTTCTTGATAGTTATTGTTTATTTATTTATTTATTATGTTTTGATTTTGTTTTGCACTTTCACAGCTTGCTGCCTTTTGCACATTGGTTGTTTGTCCTGTTGGGTGCGGTCTTTAATTGATTCTATTGTGTTTTTTTTTGGACAATGAGTATGCCCACAAGAAAATGAATCTCAGGGTTCTATGTAGTGACATATATATACTTAATAATAAATTTATTTTGAACTTTGAATGTTGGTGATTGTAGATTGTCCTGGGTTGAATACTGTAGGGAGCTTGCTGGACTGTGCACTCGTTGGGCTGGAAAGGCTTGTTCCAGTCAGTGTCTCTAAATAAAGGAATAAACCGATTCTTGGCTAATCTGTTGATGGATGCACAGGCCTCCTGCAATTCCACTCACTTCCTGGTTACTGGTCTGTCTCTCTCTTTCCTCTCACCCCCTCTGCACATCTGTACATTTTATGAAGGAGATCATCTCCTGTGAGATTGTCTTAAATAAAATGTGACATTAACAAAGCCAGTGTTCCACGTCCTTCCCATCCTTCCATGTAAAGGTGGTGATGGACTGCCTTCTTGGACTGGAATACTCTGAACGCTTAAGTATAGCATGGCTTGGGAAGAATACTTCGTGCAGTATAGATTCTTTGTACATATCATTGAGTTGTGATGTTAGCAAGACTTTTAGGAATACTTTTCTGCATGAAGCAGCAGGCAAAAAACACTGGAGGAATTTAGCAGGTCAAGCAGCTTCTTTGGAGAGGAATAAACCACCGATGTTTCAGGCCAAGACCCTTCATGTGAGTCAGTCATTAATTTTAACGATACTATTGATTGATTTTTACTAATCAAATATATTACAAAATGTGGAATGAAGGAAGGTGTACAGAGGTGTCTTATAACTGAACTGCAATCTCATCAGATATTCGAGAGGCCTCTAAGGGTGAGTAGAAGACCTGCTGCTGACTTAGTGTTCCTTGTCCTGCCTTACCTTGCCTTGCCTTGCCTTGCCTTGCACCCTAAACTCCTGGTGGAGTCGTCGGGGCACCGTCATGACAAGCTTTGCACCAGTCTGTTCTATCTGTCGCGGTTGTGTGCCAGAGCCTGGGTCACTGCAAATGTTTTCCCGGTCCATTCTTTAATGTTGTCCGTCCATCTTTTCCTCTGTCTACCTCTTTTTCTTTTCCCCTCCACAGTCCCTTATAGAACAGTTTTTGCAAGGCCACCGGATCTTATTGCATGGCCGTACCATCTCAGCTTTCTTTTCTTCACCGTTGTGAGAAGGTCTTCATGGGGGCCAGTGCGGTGCTGGATGGTCTTGCGGACCTATTTATTTGTGATGTGGTCCAAGTATGAGATGCCCAAGGTGTTGCAATAGCATCTCATTTCCAATGCCTATATCTTCCTCTGTAGCTCTGCTGTGTTCCTGTAGTGTTCCTGTGCCATAACAAATGCAGTGAACCAGCTCCAAGAGGGCTTTGTCCCAGCAAAGATGATGTAATGAAACAGATCACCATTGACAGAGTGTGTGAATGGGGATTATTTTCCTCCCTGTGGAAGTGCATCTTTTGAGAGTTAATCTCACTTAAATTTCTTCATGTGTGTATCCAAGGACATATTGTACTTTGTGGTGTGTAATTTTTGTGTGAGGTTGTGTTAATCTCCCTGATACACTGTCTGTGCATACACACACACACACACACACACACTTACACAGTCAATGCATCTGCAATGTTGAAGCAAGACTCTATTCTTTGTAAACTGATAACCATAGTGCCAGTAATTTGCATTTAATTACACAGTGTATCAAACATGGACAGAACCAATAGAGATTCCAGATGACAATCATTCAAATTAAATAAATATGTTAAACAAACTGAAATTATTCCCTTTATCGACTAAGTGATGATGTGTTTAATGTTGTTTTATGATTATAGTCAACATAAATTAAAATTGAGTAATCACATTCAATCTCAGCTTTGAAAATGGAGTTAAATCTCTTTGAATTCAATGAAATGAATGTGATTACTTTGACAAATATGCCTCTTTTAAAATTTTCTCCTTCAAATATTATTATTAAAAAGATCTTTTTCAACTTTTTTGACTTTATAGAGCTTCAGTTCTAACGAGGACAGTAGTTGCAACTTCGATTGCCAGTGGAATACATGTGACATTAATGGTTTTTAAAGCATCAGAAACCAGGTGTATTACCACAGATATCTGTCCTGAAATTTGCGTTTAGAAGCAGCAGTACATTCTATGCATAAAAGTTACCACAAGAAATATAAAAAAAAGTAGTGCAAGAAGAGATGTCGTGTTCATGGACTGTTCAGAAATCTGATAGACAATAGACAATAGGTGCAGGAGTAGGCCATTTGGCCCTTCGAGCCAGCACTGCCATTCACTGTGATCATGGCTGATCATCCACTATCAGTATCCAGTTCCTGCCTTATCCCCATAACCTTTGATTCCACTATCTTTAAGAGCTCTATCCATCTCTTTTTTGAAAGCATCCAGAGACTTGGCCTCCACAGCCTTCTGGGGCAGAGCATTCCATAATGATGGTGGAAAGGAAGAAGCTGTTCCTCAAATGTTGAGTGTGTGTCTTCTTAGGCTCTGTGCCTCCTCCCTGATGTTAGCAATGAGAAAAGGGCATGTGCTGGATGGTGAGGGTCCTTCAAGATGGACACCGCTTTCTAGAGCCATCATGTTTTGAAGGTGTCCTTGATGCTGGGGAGGCTAGTGACCATGATGGAGCTGGCTGAGTTTATAACCCTCTGCAGCTTCTCTGATCCTGTGCCTACCAGACATTGATACAACCAATCAGAATGCTATCCACATGACATTTGTAGAAATATGCTCATGGCTTTGGTAACATACAAATCTCCTCAAACTCCAAATGAAATATAGTTAGTGTGTCTTCTTCTTAATTGCATCGATATCTTTGGAGTAGAAAAACTCACTCATTCCTGCATTAAAAATCCAGATTTTGGTTGCATGCTTTGTTGCGTCCTCCAACCTCGCTTTGGAAACATTCAAGACCATTTCCAATGACCTGAGAACAAAAATCACAGGGCATAATGAAAATTCCACTGGGAGCATTTCTGAAGGTTCTTGGGAGAGATCCTTGGGCCCCAAACCCCTGATCTTTTCAATGTGGCCTGGCATGGAAATCATCTTCCAAATAGTGGGTTCAATCACTTCAATATGCTCTCGGGTCTGGACCCCGCCACCTCAATTCGACCTGTATTTGACCTTGCCATTTCAGCCCAGCAGCTAACTTGTCATCTAAACATTGAGTTCAGTTGCTTCGATAAACTCTGAGGCCTGGACCCCGCTGCCTCGATTCAACCTGTAACTGACCTTTCCAATTTGGCCTGGCCCTTAAATTGATCGAATGTCGGTTCTTCCTCACTCTCAGCAATGGGCCTGCTGTCTTACCTTGCCTTGGTTCTGCCATCTTGAATTGCCTCCAAGTCCAAAGTGGAAATATAGATTAGATACAACTTTATTGTCATTGTGCCGAGTACAGATACAAAGCCAATGAAATGCAGTTAGCATCTAACCAGAAATGCAAAGAATAGTGTTATTTACGAAATAACTGCAAATAAAAAGTAAGTGCTACAGCACACAAATATAAAAGTACTGAGACAGTACAATATGGGTGCAATGCTGTTTAGCGCTGTGATGTGACGTTCAGCAGGGTCACAGCCTCAGGGAAGAAGCTCTTCCTGTGCCTGCTGGTGCGGGAGCGGAGGCTCCTGTAGCACCTACTGGATGAGAGGAGAGTAAAAAGTCCATGGATAGGGTAAGATGCATCCTTGATAATGCTTTTCGCCCTGCCCAGGCAGCATTTATGGTGGATATTCTCAATGGTGGGCAATTAGGTGCCGATAATCCCCTGGGCAGTTTTCACCACACGCTAGAGTCCTTTGTGGTCCAATATGGGACAATTGCCATACCACACTGAGATGCAGTTGGTGAGTATGCTCTCAATGGTATATTGGTAAAAGTCTGTCAGTATCCTGGGACAGAGGTGAGCTTTCTTGATGCTCCGCAGGAAATAAAAACGCTGTTGCGCCTTTTTGATCAGGTTGGAGGAGTTCAGGGACCAGGTGAGATCTTCAGAAATGTGGACACCAAGGAATTTGAAGCTTGATACAAACTCCACTACAGCTCCTTTGATGTAGATGGGGACGTGAGTGTGGCTCCTAGATGATTGCTTGAGATGATTGTTTACCAGAAAAAAAGGTGATCAACAAAGTATTTAGTTTTTTTCCCTTGTTTTGTTAGCCACCAGCTAGAAGTCGCTGAGACTCACCAGAGCCATTTTAAGCCATTCGATTCAGGTATACTGGTTAGGGACAGTTCCTGCAGTGGCCAGGGATTGTTTGTGGTAGTTGTCTATAGGATATGAATGGGATCTCCACTAGGTGTGCATAAAGTCATCCATTAAAGATGGGATTAATATACAGTGCTTCGAATAGCCCTATTCTATTCTCCAAATCTAAAATCATGACAATTTCATCTATTTGGAATAAACTTAGTCCAACTCCCAAGGTGTGATTTCAGGGGAAAAATGTGTCTTACTGAAGTGTGAATATCAGCCAATCAGCCAATTGAATTGATATCTGTAGGACTGACTTTTGACACCCATTGGCCAATGCATGCACAGATTGGTTTATAATTGCCACATGTACTGAGGTACAGTGAAAAACTTTGCTTTGAATGCTATCCACACCAATCGTTTCATTAGAGCCGTGCATTGAGGTAGCACAGGGAAAAACAATAACAGAGTAGTTACAGAGAAAGTGCATGCAGGCAGTCAATGAGGTGCAAGACCATAACAAGGTAGATTGTGAGGTCAACAATCCACCTATTCTATTAGTAGTTTATAACGGCAGGATAGGAGCTATCTTTGAGCTTGTTGGTTCATGCTTTCTGGCTTTTCTATTTTCTGCCTACTGGGAGGGAGGAGAAGAAAGAATGTTTTGGTGGGGTCTTTGATTATATTGGCTACTTAACTGAGGCAATGAGAACTGTAGATAGAGTAAGGGAGGGCAAGCTGGTTAGCTTGATGTTCACGACTATCTGCAGTTGATTGTAATCGCAGACAGGACAGTTACCATCTGAAAGCAGGATCTCCCAGTAGTCACACATTTTAATTCCACGTCCCATTCCCATTCTGATATGTCTATCCACGGCCTCCTCTACTGTCAAGATGAAGCCATACTCAGGTTGGAGGAACAACACCTTATATTCCATCTGGGTAGCCTCGAACCTGATTGTATGAACATTGACTTCTCTAACTTCCGTTAATGCCCCACCTCCCCTTCATACCCCATCCGCTATTTGTTTATTTATTTATTTATTTTCTCTCTTTTTTTCTCCCTCTGTCCCTCTCACTATAATTCCTTGCCCACTCTCTGGGCTCCCCTTCCCCTTTCTTTCTCCCTTGGCCTCCCATTCCATGACCTTCTCCCTTCTCCAGCCTCATATCCCTTTTGCCAATCACCTGTCCAGCTCTTCGCTCCATCCCTCGCCCTCCTGTCTTCTCCTATCATTTCGGATCTCCCCCTCCCCCTCCCACTCCCACTTTCAAATCTCGTACTATCTCTTCTTTCAGTTAGTCCTGACGAAGGGTCTCGGCCCGAAACGTCGACTGTACCTCTTCCTATAGATGCTGCCTGGCCTGCTGTGTTCACCAGCACTTTTTATGTGTGGTGCATGCAGATAGGAAGCTTTCTGTGGTGTATCTACAACAACTGGTGAAAATCAAAGTGGACATGCCAGATTTCTGAATCAGAATCAGGTTTATTATCACTGATTTATATGATATGAAATTTGTTGATGTGGGTTAATCGACCATTCAAAAGTCTTTGGCCTCCTGAAGAAGAAGAGGTTAAAACAAACACAAGAAAATCTGCAGATGCTGGAAATCCGAGCAACACACACGAAATGCTGAAGGAACTCAGCAGGCCAGGCAGCATCTATGGAAAAGAGTACAGTTGATGTTTCAGGCTGAGACATTTTATCAAGATTGGAAGAAAAAGATTAAGAAGTCAGAACAGGTGGTGTGGGGAGGGGAGAAAGAAGTAGGGGATATGTAAAGCTGGGAGGAGGGAGGGGTGAAGGAAAGAGCTGGCAAATTGACTGGTGAAAGAGATAAAGGGCTGGAGAAGGGGTAAACTGATAGGACAGGACAGAAGACCACGGAAAAAGGAAAGGGGAAGGAGCACCAAAGGGAGATGATGGGCAGATTAGAAGATAAGGTGAGAGAGGGAAACGTGAATGGTGAAGGGGAGTGTGGCATTACCGGAAGTTCGAGAAATCGATGTTCATGGCATCAGGTTGGAGGCTACCCAGACAGAATATAAAGTGTTTCTCCTGCAACTTGAGTGTGTTTCATCATCATACTAAAGGAGGCCATGGACTGACATATTGGAATGGAAATGTGAGGTAGAATTGAAATGAGTGGCCTCCTGGAGATCACACTTTTTATTGTTCCCTACGCAACTTCTTTGTTTATTCGTCCCTCCCCACTGGTCTCCCTCCTGATGCTTATTCTTGCAAGCGGAACAAGGGCTACACCTGCCCCTACACCTCCTCCCTCACTACCATTCAAGGCCCCAAACAGTCCTTCCAGGTGAGGCGACGCTTTAACTCTGAGTCTGTTGGGGGTCATCTACTGTATCCAGTTTTCCCAGTGAGGCCTCCTGTATATCGGTGAGACCTGACGGAGACTGGGACGCTGCTTCACCGAGTACCTACGCTCTCTCTGCCAGAAAAAGCGGGATCTCAGAGTGGCCATCCATTTCACCCTTATATTCCATCTAGGTGCCCTCCAACCTGATGGCATGAGAATCAATTTCTCAAACTTCTGGTAATTGCTCCCACCCTCCTCTTCACCATTCCCCCATTCCCATTTCCCTCTCTCACCCTATCTCCTTACACCCCCCCCCCATCACTCTCCTCTGGTGCTCCTCCTCCTTCCCTTTTTCCATGTCTTCTACGCTCTCCTATCAGATTTCCCCTTCTCCAGCCCTTTATCTCTTTCACCAATCAACTTCCCAGCTCTTTACTTCACCCTTATCCTTCACCCATCACCTACCACCTTGTACTTCTTCCTCCCCTCCCTCCACATTCTTATCCTGACCTCGTCCTTTTTTCCAGTCCTGATGAAGGATCTTGGCCCGAAATGTCAACTGTTTACTCTTTCCTATTGATGCTGTCTGGCCTGCTGAGTTCCTCCAGCATTTTGTGTGTTTTGTGAGGAAATAATTTCTTGGCCTTGACGTCAATATGGTTGGATCAGAACAGGCTATTGATGTTGTTTAGATTGTTAATATTTAGACAAATTTCTCCTCTGTGTACTTCAGCGAAGGATGTGCGTAGAGTGTATGGTTCCTGGAGGAACCAAGTCACCAAGACAAATTACTTCTAAGACTCAGTTTGGTTCAAAGTGTCAATTACCTAATGGTTTAAACCAATTTGTTAAACCAATTTGTTCATTAATCTGTCTGGAATTGGTCTCTAATAACAGAAAGCAGGTTATATATTTCCATTTTACTTTATTAGTTGAATTGGGTAGTACATTAATTTATATAGTCAGTGAACTAAAACTACTACAGATCTTGGCAATTTGTTATATATTGGAGCTAAGTACACAAGTTTGAATATGCTTTAAAAAGAATGGTCAATGACTAATTGGGTTAGTCCAGTGCTTTGTCTGCAGCTAGCAGGATCACTCTATCAGACATCCACAGAAACATTGTGCTGTTCTGTAATAGGCTGCCTCTGTTGGGGCGTTTTGCATATCGACATTTTGATAAAGCACCTCAAGTGCAGCTTGCTGCCTTATCAGCGCACATTTTCTGAAGGATTTCACCGTTAATCTCATTGCTGTCTACTAAGGTGTCATAGAACAACTACTGCCAACCAGTGCTCAGAATCTACCCACTCTGGGTGATGACAGTGCCACTAGGCTGGAGAATGAGTTTCTGGACGAGCTTTTTATGCATTGCAGTTAGACATAAAAAGGGAGCAGCAGATTTAGTAGAATATGAAGAAAAGAAAAGCCATTCAGCAGGTCGGGAGTAAGCAAGAGATTTTTTTTATTGAGATACAGCATGGAGCAGACCCTTTGCCCTTTTGAGCCACATTGCCCGGCAACCCGTGACTTAACCCTAGCCTAACTGTGGGACAATTTACAATGACCAATTAATCTACTAACCGGTACATCTTTGGACTGTGGGGGGGAAACCAGAGTACCCAGAGGAAACCCACACGGTCACGGGGAGAATGTACAAACTCCTTACTGGCAGTAGCAGTAAATGAAGCCAGGTCGCTGGTATTGTAAAGCGTTGCGCTAACCACTATGCTACCGTTGTCTAGAGTAAACTTACAGACCTAGAAATGAGGGTCAGTAAGGAGGTTTGTAATTAATGTTGGACTACAGTGATACAGAGAACTAGACAAAACTACAAGCATTGACCTTGGACAAGCCAGAGAAAATCTGCAGATGCTGGAAATCCAAGCAACGCACACAAAACGCTGGAGGAACTCAGCAGGCCTGTTGAAGAGTCTCAGCCGGAAACATCTACTGTACCCTTTTCCATAGATGCTGTCTGGCCTGCTGAGTTCCTCCAGCATTTTGTGTGTGCTGCTACCATTAATCTTGAATTCAGAGACAACACCACGTATTATAATGGATCATTTTTTTATTAATTAGAGATACAACACAGTAACAGGCCCTTCTGGCCCAACAAGCCCGTGCTGCGCCATTACACCCATGTGACCAGTTAACCTACTCACCCATATGTCTTTGGATCATGGGAGGAAACCAGAGCACCTGGAGGAGACTCATACAGTCAAGCAGAGTGTATACAGTCTCCTTACAGATACCGGCAGGAATTGAACCTGATTCACTGGTCCTGTACGGCATCACGGTAACCACTATGTTACTGTACCACTGCATATTATTAGCTCCTTTTATATTATAATGTAAAACTAGATGGTATTATATTCCAGAAGAGTTTTTTTTTGTTTTAAAAAAGAAATAATTTAAATTATTTTATTAAATATGTAATCTGTTGATCATTAATCATATTCTCCTGCAACTTTACTGTGGCCACAGCAACGGGAAGGAAATCAGGAAAAAGAGAAACAAGATCTAAACCTTCCTACTCCCCGTTTCTCAGAGCTACTTCTGATTTCAAATTTATTTATTCATCGCAAGTACATCAAAACACACAGTGTAGTGCAATGGTCCCCAACCTCTGGGCCGCGGACCGATACATTGCCGTGAAGCGTGCACAGACATCCCACCCTGCAAAAACTCATTTCAGGGAGGTAGCACCATCAATTTGCGGGAGACTCCTGGGACTTCCAGGAGAGGTGGGATGTCTGCAGTAGAGTAGCTCCTTAGCAACTAGCTAGCTAGTTTAAATAACATTAGCTATGCTACTGAACGAATGACACCTGTTAAACTCACCTCAACATATCTTTTACAGTCTTAACTCATCATGGGCAATAGAAAGGTCACTGTGGCAAACAGTGCAGCGAGCAGCACTGTCATTATTTTTACCCCTATTAGTAGGGTTGCCAACTTTCTCACTCCCAAATAAGGGACAAAAGTAGCTGTCAAATACGGGACACTTGTGTTTACACTGATAAAGACTACCATGACCATGAAGCCTTGCGCGGGCGCCTGTGTGCGTATGCATGATGTGCGCATGCGTGTACGTGCCATTCTTTTTCTACAAATCGGTTTTGGCTTAATCTTCCCGATTCCGTTAAGTGAAACTACACTGTACATACATTATTTCTACTTTTTATAGGCTGTGTATTTATCATATCATTCCTGCTTTTACCATATGTTAAGTGTTATTTTAGGTTTTATATGTTATTTGGTATGATTTAGTGGATTATTCTTTGAGTCTGAGAATACGCAAAAATTTTTCCAATATCAGTTAATGGTAATTGCTTCTTCGCTTTACGCCATTATGACTTACGAATGGTTTCATAGGAACGCTGTACCTTAGCGGGGGAAATACGGGATAAGGGCAGTCCCGTATGGGACAAACCAATTTAGCCAAATATACGGGATGTCCCGGCAAATACGGAACAGTTGGCAACCCTACCTATTAGGCAGGGGTACACTTTAGTGTAGTCTGGGGTGACGTACGTTTTATATTTTCTTTTTTTGGAACACTCTGCCATGGCGCACTCCCTTGTGCTCTCTCACTTGCTCTCAAAAAATCGATTTTCGGGATATTGTATATAAATTACGGGCATCAGGGAGCCACTATCAATATGCGGGAGACTCCCGGAACTTCCGGGAGAGGTGGGATGTCTGCATGCAGGGGTGCAGCGGTAGCCGGGACGCACCCAGCACATCTTTAAGAAAAAAAATGAAATAAACAAGCTAATTAATTAGGTGCCGCCCGGCACATAAATGTCGGCCCAGATCAGAAGTGATTGTCGATTGCGTCGCTTCTGATCTGGGCTGACATTTATGTGCCGGGCGGCCCTAATTTTTCACAACAATGTATCGGTCTGCTGCCCAGATGTTGGGGACCACTGGTGTAGTGTGCTGTTTGCATTAACAGCCAATACACCCAAGGATGTGCTGGGGGCAACCCAGAAGTGTTGAAACAAATTCTGGTACCAACATACCATGCCCACTGTTAAGAGTAACCAGCAATTATGAGTGTTAAGCCTGGTACCTGCCTGTAACATTGACACCATTTTGGGAACTAAGATCCCATATTAACAACCTCCATATGTGTTAAATATGTTGATGTACATGCAGAAGTACTCTCTGTCCCAGCTTCATTGCCGGTAACCAGGCAACAGCCTCCCAAGTAGCATCCCCAATGATCAAAATTGCGTGTCATTGTTAGATGAGAAATGGTCCTATCTCGTCAATAAGTTTAATTCTGATGGTTTGTCAGTAGTTGTAATGCAGTGTCATGACATTGTGCAACATTCCAAAAGGGGAGAAGGTTCTAACATCAAAGGTGCAGAGGACTTAGGAGTCCTTGTGCAAGACTCCCAGGAGGTTAATTTATAGGTTGAATCTGTGGTAAAGAAGGCAAACACAATTTTGGCATTTATTTCAAGGGGATTAGGATATAAAAGCAAGGAGATAATGCTGAACCTTTTTGAAGACGCTCGTCAGGCTGCACTTACAGAGTATTGTCAACAGTTTTGGGCCCCATATCTCAGAAAGAGTCCAGAGGAGTTCATAAGAATGATTCCAGGAATGGGGTTAATATATGAGGAGCATTTGGCAGCTTTGGGCCTGTATTCACAGGAATTTAGAAGAATGCATGGGGATCTCATTGAAACCTATCGAATGTTGAAAGGACTAGATAGGGTGGATGTAGAGAGGATGTTTCCTATGGTTGGGGGTATCCAGAGGTGAGGAGGGATTTTTTAGCTAGAGCGTAGTAAATCTGTGGAATGCGCTGCCAGAGGCTGCGGTGGAGGCCAAGTCCGTTGGTATGTTTAAGGCAGAAGTTGATAGTTTCCTTTTTGGTCAGGGCATCAAAGGATTTGGTGAGAAGACAGGTGTATGGGATTGAGTGGGATCCAGGATCAACCATGATGGAATGGCAGAATAGACTTGATCGGCTGAGTGGCCTAATTCTGCTCCTAATTCAATTTATTTCGTGAAGGCCCTTTCTCCTGTCTGACCTTCTTTCCATTTGGACTTCACCTCTGACCTGTTGCCCTCTCTTGATATTTTCATTTCTGGTTGCCGATGGGACATTAAGTGCCTTAACTTCACCAATCTGCTCACCCACTTCAAATTCACACCCTCTGAATATGCATTACTCCACTCACTGCAGGCCAGTTATGATCTAATCACCAAACTCATGTGAAAGGGGGTGTCTGGTGCATTGACCTTTACTCTGCAGAGGCCAGATAGTTTCTGGCACCACCTCACATGATCCTCTGGACCTTAACCCCACTAACATACTGTACACCAGACCACTGCAACCCAGATTGTAAAAGATCTCATCGCATTGGGGATCTTCCCTCCACAATCTCCGACTTCACAATGCCCAAACACTGTATTTCATGTTTCCATTTATTACCCAAGATCCATCAGTAGGTCCATTGTTTCTGTATGCTTCTGCCTGACTGAACTTATTTCCTCGTCCCTGGGGTACATTCTGTCTCACCTTTCCAGTCCATTTCCAGTTGCATCTGGGATATCCCTCATGCTCCCCACCATTTTGATGACTCCCAATCAACTCATCTTTATCATTGGTGTCCAGTCATATGCACTTCCATCCCTGATACAGGAAGGTCTTATTTTCCATTTTGTCTGCTCCATCATTTAAAAGATGTTTTCTTGAAAATTTAATGCCAAGCCTTAGTCACCTTGCAGCCAGATATCTTCAGTGGCTGTGAGATCATCTCCAGTTACCTCTAATTATGCCATTAATCCATCTGTTTTGTCTCCAATTCTGTCTTCAGTTTTGCATTTCCAACCATCTTCCACTGCTCTGAGTAATAGGAGATGGATTTGCCGGTTGTGTGTTCCCATTCCAATCGCCGATATCCATTCTGCTGCCCCTCACTTGTTCTTTCGATTTTCATTTCTATATTTCTCCCCACAAGACCTCATTATTCCCATTGTTTTGCTTAATAATTATCCACTGCCCATTTTGTTCAATCTGCTGAGGCATTGGTTCCAGCTCAATTTTAAGTGAAACCCATTCCAGCCTGCCTGGGATTGGAGGACTGCCTACGTGTGTGAGTGAGTGAGCAGGACGGTGGGGAAGGGCTTTCTTTGCTGCTGTTGTATTGTTCTGCTTTGTTATCATTGTGTTGTTCCGCCAAGCTTTGTGGGCATGCTATGTTGACACCAGAATGTGTGGTGAGACCTGCAGGCTGCCCCCTGGTACACCTCTAGGTTGTGTTGGTTGTAATACAAATGATGCATTTCAATGTACTGTATGTATCAATGCACATGTGATAAATAAGTCTGAATCTGAAATCTTGGGATCCCTTTTTTTTCCCAGTATTGGTGCAACACACCCCATGAACTGAAACCTATTTCTTCCTCATCAATCTCCAGGCCAATAGTGATGAAGCTAGTAATGCCATTCCTTCATAATGCCAGAGATTTGATTTCAATCCTGAACTCGGATCCTCTCCATGTAAAGTTCCCCGTTCTCTTGGTGATTATGTAGGTTTCCTCTGGGTGCTCCAGTTTCCACATCCTAAAGATATGGGGACTTGGTAGGTTAACTGGCCGCTGTAAGTAACTTGCAAGTATAGATGAGTGTGGAATAGGGGGGTGAAATAAGAACAACTGAGATCAACGTAGGCTTAGCATAAATGGGTGATTATTGCTCAGTATGGACTTTGTTGGCCAAAGAGTCTGTATCTATGTCTCTCTGTGACTCCTGGGCCATGCATGCAGTTCTTAAATAATGTCAACCCTTGAACAACACTCACAAAATGCTGGAGGAACTCAGTAAGTCATTCAGCATCAGTGGAGGAGAATAGGCTGTTAGTGTTTCGGGCCAAGACTCTCCATCAGGACTAGAAAGGAAAGGGGAAGAAGCCAGAATGATAAAGTGGGGGTAGGACAAGGAACACAAGCTGGCAAGTGGGGGGTGAAACCAGCTGGGGGAGAGGAATGAAGTAAGAAGCTGAGAGATGATAGGTAGAAGAGGTAAAGAGGCTGAAGAAGAAGGAATCTAATTGTAACCATGACAATATTTGAGGAAGGACATTCTTGCTATTGAGGGAGTGCAGCGTAGGTTCACAAGGTTAACTCCCGGGATGGCGGGACTGTCATATGTTGAAAGATTGGAGCCACTGGGCTTGTATACACTGGAATTTAGAAGGATAAGAGGGGATCTGATTGAAACATATAAGATTATTAAGGGATTGTACATGCTAGAGGCAGGAAACATGTTCCTGATGTTGGGGGAGTCCAGAACCAGAGGCCACAGTTTAAGAATAAGGGGTAGACAATTTAGAATGGAGTTGAGGAAAAACTTTTTCACACAGAGGGTTGTGGTTCTGTGGAATGCTCTGTCTCAGAAGGCAGTGGAGGCCAATTCTCTGGATTCTTTCAAAAAAGAGTTAGATAGAGCTCTTAAAGATAGCGGAGTGAAGGCATATGGTGAGAAGGCAGGAAAAGGGTACTGATTGTGGATGATCAGCCATGATCACAGTGAATGGTGGTGCTGGCTCGAAGGGCCGAATGGCCTACTCCTGCACCTGCTGTCTATTGTCTAATATATTCTGCGTTCTGTTATTGTTTTCTACCCTTGTGCTAACTCTGTGTACTTACAGTATATTTTGAAAATATCTGCATGAATAGTTTGCAAACTAGGTTTTTCAGTGTATCTCAGTACATGTGACAATAATATCCTAATTCCAATTCCACAAACTGTCTCATCTGCCGTTACTATTGTTCTCATTGTTAAGTACTTCTCATCAGGGAGGAGGAACAGGAGCCTGAAGACCAACTCAATATTTTAGAAACAGTTTCTTCCTTTCTGCCGTCAGACTTCCGTATGGACCATGAACCCACAAACACAATTTCTCTATTCCTCTTTTGCTCTTTCTACCCATCATCCATCTATCCATCTATCTTGTAGTCATTTCTTATGGCCTGCATGGTACTGCTGCCACAAAACACTAAATATCACCGTTTATGTCAGTAACAATAGTTCTGTTTCTGATTCTGTGGGAGTGTCTTCACAAGAAGGATACTATAACAGCATTTCAAAAAGCAACCCATCCCCTACCTTCTCAGACTGAATTAATGGCGGGATTACTATAGCCCAAAAGTCGTGTCAGGTATGAATCATAACCTGAATCATACTGTTTATTTCCAATCTGCAATCAATGAGCACCCTACATGGGCCTAATCAACATTTTCAATTTCCAGGGTGAAGGAAATATTATCCTGCAGGTCTAAAAAAAATTTGCAATTTGCAGAGCACAGGGAAAGTAAATAAGCATTAAATTAAAGAAAACTTTATGGCACACAATGATCCTTTGGAAACGTTCTTCATGCAGATCAGAAGGATTACTCAGGTGCATAGTAGAACTCCCTTGGTATGATCTGAGGATGATCTAGATATTTGACCCGGACAGATTTTTCCCTTAATCAATATCACCAAAGCACATTATTCAGTAATTTATCCCCTTGGTGTTTATGGGGCTTTACTGTGTGCAGATCTCTGTCGAATCTGCTGTCAAACACAGATTAACTTAAATAATTCAAAGGCTGAGAAGAAACTTAGTCTGTACGTCCTCTCTGTACTTTGCACTGTTTCCATTGATCCACAAGACAGTCCACTGATGCCATCTTCCTGCTGACTCACTGCAATCAGATAACTCTTCCAAATTTTCCAGAGTCTTTCCTTACTGAAAAGGCCCATTCAATCTATTGTGCCTATATTGCCCATGGAATCACAGAGACTTACAGCGTGGAAACTGGACCTTCAGCTCACTGCGATGGACCAGCCGTCAGCTTCCTATTCACACTAATCTTACGTTAGTATCTGATAAAGTCCCGACAAAGGGTTTTAGCCAGAAACATCGACTCTTTATTCCTCTCCATAGATGCTGCCTGACCTGCAGCGTTTTGTGTGTTTTACTCTAATACTGAATTTTTAAAAAAATTCTCCCCAGCATTCAAAGTTCAAAGTAAACTTATTATTAAAGTACGTGCTGTATATGTCACCATGGACTACTCTGAGATTCATTTTCCTGCTCGTTCTCACAGCAGAACAAAGAAATGACAAATAAACTGTGCAAATACAAAATAAATAGATAAACAAATGAATAAATAAATAATACTGAGAACGCGATTTGCAGAGTCCTTGACAGTGAGCCCATACGTTGTAGAATCAGTTCACTGATAGAATGAGTGAAATTATCCACACTGGCTCAGGAGCCTGAAACAGCTCATCTCAGTCATACCATACTCTACCATTCACCTGCACACTAAGTGCAGTTTACAGTGCCCAGTTAACTTACCGAAACATTTCTCTTCGGGATGTGGGAGGAAACTGAAGCACCTGAAGGAGAAGATGCAAAATCCACACATGGAACATCCGAGATCAGGAGTGATCCTGGGTCTTTGGTGCTGTGAATCACTAGTTCTAGTTGCTGTACCACCGTGCCGCTCTCTGAAACAATGAGTCCAACTCCTCCAGCTTTTCCCCATATTTTGCTATTCATCTGTCTTTTCGAAACAGAGAAAACCTACAGCACAATACAGGCCCTTCGGCCCACAAAGTTGTGCCGAACATGTCCCTACCTTAGAAATTACTAGGCTTACCTATAGCCCTCTATTTTTCTAAGCTCCATGTACCTATCTAAAAGTCTATTAAAAGACCCTATCATATCCGCCTCCACCACTGTTGCCGGCAGCCAATTCCAAGCACTCACCACTCTCTGAGTAAAAAACTTACCCCGACATCTCCTATATACCTACTCCCCAGCACCTTAAACCTGTCTCCTCTTGTGGCAACCATTTCAGCCCTGGGAAAAAGCCTCTGACCATCCACACGATCAATGCCTCTCATCATCTTATGCACCTCTATCAGGTCACCTCTCATCCTCCGTCGCTCCAAAGAGAAAAGGCCCAGTTCACTCAACCTATTCTCATAAGGCATGCTCCCCAATCCAGGCAATATCCTTGTAAATCTCCTCTGCACACTTTCTATGGCTTCCACATCCTTCCTGTAGCGAGGTGACCAGAACTAAGCACAGTACTCCAAGTGGGTCTGACCAGGGTCCTGTATAGCTGCAACATTACCTCTTGGCTATCCTTCAGTTATCTGACAACTTCTTCCACTCTACTTTTTCAAAACTCCTCATGGTATTTAGCAGCTCATTTAACTCATCCTCTGTTAAATCATACCTACTGCCAACCACAGCTAGTTGTTGGATTCCAACGTGCTTGAAAATCAAGAAAGATACATAAAACTTGTTGCTTCACAATTGTTTTATTAAGTGTTGACAGAACAAGGGGAATTGGAAATAGACAGTAGCAGAAGTCTAGTAGGAGAAGGGAAAGAAGAAGCAAAGACTACAAGTTGATGGGGCCATGTGTTCAGCTCTTTTTCTATCATAGACAAGAAACGTTCCATTCAAATTTGTAGATAAAAGTTCACCAATCAGATAGCCTCTATTCAAATAGTGCAAAACAAAGAAAAATAGAGGGCTATGGATAAGCCTAGGTAGTTCTAAGGTAAGGACATGTTCGGCACAGCTTTGTGGGCCGAAGGGCCTGTATTGTGCTGTAGGTTTTCTATGTTTCTAAAGAGAAACTTCAGGAATCATGCAAAGAACTGTAACCTCTAGGGGATACACTGAAGAATTGCATATACATAATGTCTCCAACAGTAAACATACCACACAGATATATTTATTGTTTATAAGTACAGTAGTTATAAAATACAAGCAAGTAATTAATTGCTAAACTGCAAAGAAAGTAACAGTTAAACAGTCTAATCCAACAAACCTTAAGATTTGGCAGGGTCCTTAAACAGTTGAAAAATGGGTATAGATATGACTCCCCAGAAATTTATCCTGGTTGGTCACACTAAATGCTCTTTAATAGAAGAGGCTCCAAAATTCAGTAGTGGAGCATTTTAAATTGTAGTTGCTGTTGAGTGCATTCAGCACTGACAGATAAGGATGCATTTATTGCTATGTAGTGTTATGCCTTTCTTTGTTATATTGGTAACTGATTTACTGCAGATTTCCTCCGTTAGATTTACAATTCTTCAGTAAACAGTTTATTGTATAAACTTTTGGGAGTCTTCAGAAAAAATGCTGCCATATTATTTCATGTGATGATCTAAGTTGTTCTGCTTCCTTAGTCTCCACAAATAAGTGGACATCAGATAATATCTAATTATTCAGTGGGGTGGCATGGTAGCATAGTTGTTAGCACAGTCGCTTTACAGCAGACATCAATCAGGGTTCAATTCCCGCCACTGTCTGTAGGGAACTTGTACAGTAACTGCCCATGACTGTGTGGGCTTCCTCCAAGTACTCCTGTTTCATCCCACATTTCAGAGAATTGCTTGGATTCGTAAGTTGTTGGCATGCTACATTGACACCAGAACTGTGGCAACGATTGGAGACTGCCTCGGGCACAATATTCACTGATTTGATTTACTGCAAATTCTTCAATGTACCTGTGTCAAATAAAGCTCATCTTTAAAATCTTTATCAGTTGAAATTATTCTTAAAAACAAGAGTCAATATGCAAGCAGATTGTGAATGAAAGAAAGGGACGAACCTCTGTATACACCCACCAAAAGGGCTTTGGAGGGTCAGAAACTGAGTATTTTCAAGACAATAGGTAGACTTTAAGTATGAAGTGAATCAAGGAAAGAGATGCTCAAGTAAAAGTCAGTTACAATCCTCTTATATAGTGGAGTAGGCACAAGAGGTTGAATGGCCTAGTTTTTCTTGTGTTCTGACAGTATATGATAATTTAGAAGGATATTTCTAAGTTAGTTATGAAATCCTGAGAGATAAAAATCCTTACAAAATATTGAAAATATTGGCACACCAGACGATGTTATAAACCGTTAAAGAAACCTCAGATGTATTAATTAGATTTTAAGCAATGCAATCTGTTTTTGCAGGTACTTTCTGGACTACAGAGTCTTACTGCCTAACTTAAAGCTCTTTAGTTAATTATCCCTTTGCAGGCTAGTACTACCAATGTATGTTTATAATTAGTGTCAGGTATTAAATACTTAAAAAAAACATTGGGTTGATGGAGGTGCTGTATGTCTGCAGGGAAAAGACGGCAGTTTAATTTATGCCAACATCCACAGGTGGACCATTAGTGAAAGGATGAATGCTAAGTTTTGGGTTTTCTAATTCAGAACGAAAGCTCAAAGAATGTTTCAGATATTACTGGGACTCCTGGCAGGCAGACTTTCTGATTGTTCTTTAGTTAATTTGTTTATCATTTTCCCACCTTTGCCAAGTGAGCTTCATTCTTCTTTTCCTTATGTCCATTCACTAAAGTCAGAAACTCTTCCAGTTTTCAGCACTAACGTATGGGTTAATGGTTGGTGGGAGCAGGACAGCTGTCAGAATGGTTCTACATGAGCATGACATTGTAACCCTTGGTAACTTTTCTCCTTGATACCCATACCTCACAAAGAGATACCCTTTTTGTCTTATCCATCCCTCTCCTGTGCTCTCTTTAACTTAAAACTAATTCATTTATATTATCTTCCCTAGTTCTGAGGGAGGGCCTCTGACCTGAAAAGTTGAAGTTTGCCTCTTTCCACATACACTGTCTGGCTTGTCGAGGTGTTTCCAGCATTTCTGATTTTGTTTCATGGTTTCAGCATGAATATGATTTCTCCTTCCGGTGAAAAATTCCCCCCCCCCACTTCCTCTATTCCCCACTCTGACCCTTTGTGTCTTCTTACCTGCCTACTACTTACCCCTGGGTCCCCTCCTCCTCCTCTTTCTCCTGTTGTCCACTCTCCTCTCCTATCAGATTATTTCTTCTCCAGCCGCCCACCTGGCTTCACCTATCACCTTCCAGCTAGCCTCTTTACCACTGCCCACCCCCCACCACCTTTTTTATTCTGGCATCCTCCCCCTTCTTTCTCAGTCGTGAAGAAGGGTCTCGGCCTGAAATGTTGACTCTTTTACTCTTCTCTGTAGATGCTGCCTGACCTGCTGAGTTCCTCCAGTGTTTTGCGTCTGTTGCTAGAGGTAGCAGATATTTACAGGAATACTATATGTTTGTTTCTGAAAGTTCAGGAACTGCAGATGAATAGGAGATTATTAGCTATAGTAGGCTTACACAGAACAGTACAACACAGGGACAGACCCTTTGGACCACCAAGTCAATACCAGCCGTGATGTCCCATGTTATCAATCAAACCAATCCCATCCGTGGACACATGGCCCATATCCCTCATGTTCATCAATCTGTCTAAATGTCTCTTAAGCCTTGCTATCATATCTGCTTGTGGGTCCAAGTGCCCTGTTTCTGCTTCTATTTTTCATCTGTTCTTATTCCCTTCCTAAATATCAGAGTGACTCCTGGCAAATAATTTCTCCGTGAACATTTCAAGACAATGGATTAAACTCTTAGGGTCTGAAGGAGTATTTGTCAGTGCTTTGAATACTGACCCAAAGCTCCACTGAAGAAATATTGATTCATTTACCTTTCTTGTTTCAGCAAGCAATGCAATTTTGATAACAGGGACCACATGTTTGTGAAATATATGAAAAGAGGGTTCCACATTTTCAAATGAACTTTCATTATGTTCAGATTGGTGTTGAGTTTAATCCTTGCTTGGAGTGTTCAATAAGCGGATTGAAAATGAAGCAGTTCCTCTGAAATATTTAAGAGTGTTAATTTATTGCATAATCTCATGTCACCATCTCTGATCGCAGCTTTTAAGTTAGGTATGAATACCAGAGTGGCACTTGCACTCATGAACTGGATCGAGGTTGCAATCTCACTGACTCGGCACGAGGGAAAATGGTCCCAAAAGGCAGTTTCCATCAGTCCAAACCCTGAATATTTCATGATGCTGTATTACCAGAACCTTTCAACCATAATCAAAGAGTAGAAAAACAATTAGGGCAAGAACTGTGTGCGTGTATGTACATTGCAGAGCAAGCCCTATAAACCAAAGTTTACTGTGCAACGCTTTAACCTAAATGTGACCTAAATATTTACTCGTTGTTGTTAAGTAGCATGTGGAGCTAATGTAGCCCTTAAGTCCATTCATAGCCCTGTTAATCCAGATCAATTATTTATGCACTTTTATGAACTATTTGATGTTTAATTTTACTTGGTGGGGGGGGGGGGAGGGACTTTAGCTTTGCTGATAAAGATAGGGATTTTTCCTATTCCCAATTGCCCTTGAGAAGATGGTGGTGAGCCAACATCTTGAACTGCTTGGAGATCTGATGAAGACACTCCCAGAGAATTGTTTGGTGGGGGGGGGGATAGTTCTGGATTTAAATCTGGTGACAATAAAAAGCCAGAGTGATATGTTTGCAAATTAGGATTATATGTGACTTAGAGAGATCTTCTCCACCCACCTCCCAGAGTGACAGAATCTGTGTTGGGAAACAAGAGTGCCCTCTCGTTCAGATATCCAATGCCATCTCTACTCTCATCCAATTGTCGCTTTCTGGTCCAAGGAGGAAGAGAATCATGGAGTCATAGAGTAACACAGTACAGATGTAGGCTCTCTGGCTCACCCGGTCCATGCCGACCATGGTGCCCACCCAGATAGTCCCAATCTCCTGCATTTGGCCTATATCCCCCTACAACCTGCCCCCTGCAGCACAGTGTAGCAGTCAGAGCAATGCTTCACAGTACCAGTAATCAGCGATCTGGGCTCAACTCTCATTGCCGTTTGTAAGAGGTTTGTACGTTCTCCCCGTGACCATATAGGTTTCCTCCAGGTACTCTGGTTTCCTCCCACATTCCAAAGCATACAGGTTAGGGTTAATAATTAGCAGACATACAGTGTTGATACTAGAAGCATGGTAAACACGAGAAAATCTGCAGATGCTGGAAATTCAAGCAACACACACAAAATGCTGGTGGAACGCAGCAGGCCGGGCAGCATCAATAAGAAGAAGAACAGTCGACGTTTCGGGTCGAGACCCTTCGTCAGAATGTCGACTGTACTTCTTTCTATTGATGCTGCCTGGCCTGCTGCATTCCACCAGCATTTTGTGTATGTTACTAGAAGCATGGCGACAGTTGTGGGTTACCCCAAACAGATCCTTGGACTGCGTTGGTTGTTGATACGATACGTTGCGTTTCACCGTATGTTTCAATTTTTCAACATACATGTGACAAATAAAGCTAATCTTCTTTTAATCTCTGTACCTATCTATTCAAATACAATTTAAATAATCCTATTGTACTTGCCTCAACTACATCCTCCAGCAGCTCTTCCACATAATCACCACCCTCTGTGTGAAAAACGTGTCCCTCAGGTGCCTTTTAGATCTTTCCTCTCTCATCCCAAATCCATTTCCCTCTCAGCCTCATCCTCTTCCCTCTCTGCCTCCACAGGCAGCTGTAGAGGCCAAGTCATCGGGTATATTTAAGACAGAGGTTGATAGATTCCTGATTAGTTAGGGCATGAAGGGATATGGGGTGAAGGCAACAGAAGAAGGGAGTCTTGGACTCCCCTAACCTGAGGAAAGGGTGATGGGGTGGAGATACATCCCTACCAAAGGAGATACAAGGCACTCCTTCCCTCCGCCAACCTGCAGTTCACCCCTGGGCAAGGAGTAGCCCCCGATCAGGGTCAGGTGGTGGATGATTGTATGAGCAGCTGGTGCATATCACAAGTCCTGGTCAGGCAACCACTGACAGCAGGCAGACAATCTAGACCTAGCCTGCCCTAATCCTTCCTGTAACTGAGGCCTTCTAATCCTAGAAACATCCTTGTAAATCTTTTCTGCTCTCTTTCTATTTTTCTCCTCCAATGGTGACCAAAATGTTAAAAAAAAGTACACTAATTTAAAGAGATTCAGTAAGATAATCTGCATGAGCTTTTACTGAGTTCCCACACAAGGTCCCTCAAAAGGTCTCAAGACTCTTGATTTAATCTAGACATTCTGCTGAATTGGGGTCTAATCTATACCACTTTTCCAACATTGCTCTAATAACTCTTCCACTTGAAAGACCATTTTAAGTAGAGACGTAGATACTCAAGCAAGCTTACTCTCATTAAGGAGCAAAAGGACACCAAGATGCAGGGGGGGGCGGATGCTTAGGGACCCTGGGTAAAGACATTATAGAGGCACTATGATCTTGTACTTGATGAAAGAAACCGAGATGTTATTCAACAGGATGCTGATAGGTATATTGACATGCGACATGATATAGCCAGAGAGGTCTGGGCTCCAGCCACAGGAGGAAGAGGAGTTTTTTAGCCAAAGGGTGGTGGATCTGTGGAATTTGTTGCCACAGGCAGCTGTGGAGGCCAAGCCATTGGGTATATTTAAGACGGAGGTTGATAAATTCTTGGTTAGTCAGGGCACGAAGGGATATGGTGAGAAGGCAGGAGATTGAGGCTGAGAAGGAAATGGATAAGCCATGATGAAACGGTGGAGCAGACTTGATGGGCCAAATGGCCTAATTCTGCTCCTATATCTTATGGTCTAAATGCAAGGAGGAGATGGAAATGGGATCATGGAGGATGTTTCTTGATAGACAAGTGACCGACAGAAGGGAAAGAGAGAGAGCAGCAGAAATACTTTGCTTGAAGCTAATTTTAATTGTCCATCTTTACTCTCCTGTTACTGTAAATCGAGTGTGATACTGAGAAGTTTCAGAGGGCATTAGGGAATATTAGTTTGGTGTCGTTCTGTGGTCACATGCAAGTCAGGGTTCTGTCCCCCTGGGGACACTATTGAGCTCGATTCCAGGGTTGCATGGCTACCCATGATGTCACCAGTTAATTCATTCCAAATTTGTTTAGGAACTTACATTCCAGTTTCTCGGATGCCATTGTAGAATTTCAATTAATATCTCTGTCTACTTATAACTCAACCATGGTGCTGCAATTTAAGAAGTCAAGTCTCATTGAGTCTCCTCCTTGTGGTGTTTTTGCTTCCCGTGCATCATGCAGTGAAAAGTGATCAACGTATTTATAGGTCAATGGAGAATAATTTCACATCAATGTGATACATTTTTGAAGTTAATAATTCCTTGGTTAACAATAGAAAACATGGTAGCTACCATTATAAGTAATCAAGCCTTTTTTATTATGTCATGCCCTTTTCAGTAAATATTATGCTAAAAATCAGCAAAAAGCAAATGGATTAGAAATGTCAATTGATGTTTCAATGATGATGACTGATGCTGGTTTTGGTAGTATGGGTATGCATTACTATTCCAGTGGGGATTATTTCAGATTATAACCTCTCACATGAAAACGTGGTTACCAAGCACATTTTAAAACCAGAAGACATAGGAGCAGAATTAGGCCATTCCACCATGGCTGATTTATTGTCTCTCTCGACCCTATTCCTTCCATAAGCTTTGACGCCCTTTCAGAAGTCAGTCAAAGTAAGTTTATTATCAAAGTACATATTTTCACCACATACTACCTTGAGATTCATTTTCTTGCAGACATTTAGAGGAAAATAAAGAAACTCAGTGGAATACAGTACTATACATTGTAGCCCCCTGGTAAGCCTCAGGATCGCTCAACTCGCTTTCGTCTAGGGGGAGCAGCCTTCGACCCCGCCAAACTGGGTAACCAAGTTTGTGTGGATGCTGTGTGATGTACCCCACCCCACCAAACTGCAGACAATACACCATATGCGATTAAATGATTACACTTTATAGATCTTACTGGAACTATGTAACTAATAGAGATAAAATATAAAAGGAAAATAAAAGGCACCAAACTTATCAGAGTTCAACCACCTCGTGCACAACAGTCGGAGCTCAATTAACAGAATCTTCTTTCCACCAGACGCTCCACACGAGTCTGTCTTCGTCTCCTCTCCTCGCCGAAGACCCTGGGCCTCAGACTCCCGCTCAGGGTTGGTCCAGGGTCACAGCATCGCGTCTTCTCTCTCTGTCCCCATCGCGCCTTCTGCCCCAAAGCCCGCGAAAACAATAGCTTACAGACACACAAGAAAGAATAACATCTATCCCAATTGGTTTGTTCTCTCTCTTATCAATAATATAACCCAAACAAGCAGAGAGAGAGAGAGAGAGAGAACTCCTTACATTGCAGTTATTATTAAAGAAAAACCATTTTAACTATAACATAACAAAGAAGCCATTTTGTTAGCCTTCGCAGTAACATGAAAGAAGAAACCCCTTACACATAAAGAATGGTAAACAAACAATGTGCAAAAGAAGACAAATTGTGCAAGTAATAGAAAGTAAAATAAATAAATAACACTGAGAATGAGTTGTAGAGTTCTGAAAGTAAGTTTATAGGTTGTGGAGTCAGTGTTGTATTGAGGTGAATGGAGTTATCCACACTGGTTCAGGAGCCTGATGGTTGTAGCATAGACCATTCCTGAACATACTGGTGTCAGGATTTCATCAGAAGACTGATGCCTCTCATCTAATCTCAGAAAACTTTTTGTATGATCGTTAGAGATGTAACAAACTGGAAAAGCAGTTGGATGTACAGATTGAGAACTTGCACTGATGAGGAGACCCCGGAGGGAAATGCAGAAGAGAATGAGTGTTTTATTAAAGTGTTGTAGCCTTGCTAACAGGTAGGGGGGAATAGAGTTGAGCGTCCGTCATTGTGTTAGTGACACTATTTATTTCAAAGATCTACTTTATCATCAAAAATATGCAGGAAATACATAATACATAATCCGGCCTGAAACGTCGACTGCACCTCTTCCTACAGATGCTGCCTGGCCTGCTGCGTTCACCAGCAACTTTGATGTGTGTCTTTCCATTTACTGTGTATACAAACTAATACACACAATGCACCAATGCCAATTGAATTTCTATTAACAAGGAACCTGTCATGACATTGGATCATCCTGAAAGTAATGAATCACCTCTGAGATTTTATAGTTGATCAGGCAATGCAGGAGACAATCTCGATGGAGCAAGCAGCATTATGGCCAGGTAGTACACTGGACTTTGTTCGACTGTCCACTGTCACACTCTCCACCACATGCACTTCCCCTGGTTGGATACGGAGGGTTCTTCTCACTGTGTTCTAAAATTGGGCAGTGAGGCCTTGCCAGTTTCTTTGCCTCCACTGATTTCCTGCTCCAAGAATGTCCAGCTGGCTTTAACAGAATGCAAATCCAGACAGGGCTTTGCCTTCTGACAAATCTTTCAAAGCTATTAACAATTTTAAATGTCTCTTAAATTAAGAACAATTGAAATGCAAGGAAATGATTAATAAACTGATTCTGCGAAATAAAATAAAACAAAGAAGTGTAATCAGGGGCAATAAATTAAAATAAAATATTTTGATCCTCAGACCAAGAATCCCCATTGAAATGAGTAACAAGGGATTCTGCAGACACTGGACATCTTGAGCAAAGCACACAAACTGCTGGAGAAACTCAGCAAGTCGGGCAGCATCTATAGAGGGGAATAAACAGTTGATGTTTCAGACAGAGCACCAGCTGTTTATTCCCCTCCACAGAAGCTGCCTGATCTGCTGAGTGTCACCAGCCTTTTTTGTGTGTTGTACCAGAAAAGTAGGACTGCTTTTCATCCTGCTTAATTTTAAACACCTCAGTACTGAACAGATTTAAAAGAAAGGAAATACCCCGTTAGATATTTGAAGTGATTTGCCCAGCTCCATCTTTCTTTGTGCACTCGCTTTGCAGTAACTGCATTACTCTCAATTTCCCTTGAAGTGCAAGGGAAGATGTTTCGGCAGGAAATGGTAGAATGTCAATCAGACAGGGCAAAGAATGGGTTAATTTTTTATTTATCCTTCACACATTTGGCTGAGGATCCTTCCCGTACCAAGAGACCTTGTGAATATTCATGTTAGCTGTGCTGGGGGCTTCGAGATAAGGCAGTCCTGTGTGAGAGAAACCACAGTCATCAGTGGTTTAATGAGTTGAATCTAACGTGGGCCAATTAACTGGCATGCACATTCACCGGAGAAGGAATCCATCAATTTCAGGGGAAATTGAGTTTGAAATTATCCATTGTTCAGCCACGTGGTAGAAATAGGAATGGCTTTTTGCCCCGAAGATGTAATTTAATGTTGAAACCAGATGCAGAGGTTTTTTTCTCTCTCTTTTATGCCACTGCTGCTGATAAATGCTTCGCTTACACAGGGTCCCAGTGAGCTCATTCAGCCAACTGCAAGATTCCCCTCAGTTGCAAAGTAGCATTTACAACAGAATACACTTGGAAAGGGTGTAGTGAAGGCAAAATAAAAATGCAAGAAAGCAAGAGAGAGAGTGCATTGCTTTTCCATGCTACACCCTCTCCCCTCCCCACCAATATACAGAGTGAAACTCTGACAACCTGGCCCTCATGGGAATTCGGATTTAGGTTTGTTCATTTTGCACATGTACAATGAAACAAGGAGCGAAAATGTCATTTGCATTAACGATCAATAGAGTGTAAAGATGTGCTGGGAGCAGCCCACAAGTGTCACCACTTTCAGACGCCAACGTAGCGTGTCCACAGTCCTCGGCAGGGCAACACAAGCGTAAAGCAACAACAGCAAAACAAGCCCCTTTCCTCCTTCCTGCCCACCGCGTCCCCCCCCACTCACACACTGACCGCCAGATTTGCCAGACTGTTCTATGTTACTGTTAGCATCCAAATGCACTTTTATTGCTCGTGTTTTTACACTTTACGTGGCGATATAGTATACTTTCCAGTTGAAAAGGTGTGGAGATTTTAAGCATATCAGGAGCCACTCTGACCACAACCCACCAGGTTTCGTTAGCCTTGGTGTTCTGGACCACCGTCCGGGCGCTGGTCACAGTCTAGAGCTTTGACTCTGTTCACCAGCCCTGTTTGCTCTCTGGAACGCAAAGCTGACATTCTGGACTAATGAGTGATCTAGGAGATTAACTGTTAACGAATAGGCAGATGTTGGATTACCCAGAGTTTTACTAGCAGGAAGACAACTGGAAGCATTGCAGAGGTGAGGAAAGAAAATAGGTTGTTTTGGGGCTCAGCTATCAGCTAAGACCTATCCCAAAATTTTCTGGTAAAATGGTGGGGGAGAGTTACATTTCGGTAAGATGGCAGTGCATTCAATCGCAGCACCTTCTGGAGGATCAACCAGAGGTGTCACTGCCTTTTTTAAATGTAGTTTTTATTTTCGCAAGACTTAGCTGGACGTAACGAACTTGTGCAGGTCTACCCCATCAGCCAGCTGCTTGTTGGTGAAGAAGCAGAAGGAGGTGGACTTGGTGCGGACCATGCTGCGAATCACCAGAGGTTGCTGGGCAGTTAGACTGCCTCCCTCTTGGCTTGTCCACAGCCACACGGCAGGTCTCATAAACCTGCTGCGTTTTCAATTTGTTCACTTAAATCCTTCACCAAAATAGTCCGGGTACAAACCTACTGAATGATCGGAGTAGCAGATATATGGGAGCAGCATTACTTTTAAGTTCTCCCCCAAGCTGATTTACAGATTGTGTTCAGTTCTGGTCGCCTCATCATAGGAAGGATGGGGAAGCTTTAGAAGGGATGCAAAAGAGATTTAACTGGGTGCTGAGTGGACAGCCAGAGACTCTTTTTTTCCCAGGGTACAAATAGCTAATACAAGGGGGTGTAATTTTAAGGTAACCAGAGAAAGCATAGGGGTATGTCAGAAGTAAGGTTTTTTTTACATAGAGTGGTGGGTGTGCAGACCGCCCTGCCAGGGGTGGTGGTAGAGGAAGATACATTAGGTGTATTTAAAGAACTCTTAGATAGGCACATGGATGATAGAAAAATGGAGGGTTATGTAGGAGGGAAGGGTTAGCTTGATCTTAGAGTAAATCATTGTGGGCCGGGTGTCCTGTTCAGTGCTGTAGTGTTCTATCTTCTATATCACCATTGCCTTACTGTTACTGGCTTACTGGAATTCACAACCTAAGAACACTGCAGGGTTATCTTCACTGCACAGACTGCAGTGTTTCACAAAAGTGACCCAGCACAACATTCTCAGGGGCAATTAGCGTTGGGCAATGAACATTACTCATGCCAGCAAACCCTGCAGCCTGTAAGAATTTAACACAATAAATAGTAAATCAATGTTAGAGACTTAAAAATAGGTTATTTAATCTTTTTCTCGCTTTCCTTTTGATCTGTTTTGTGCTTTCTCTCTTGCTTGCTCCAGAAGGTTCTATAGAGTGGATATGGAAAGGATACCTCCATTCTGTCAGTCTTCTATCCAGGATGTAAGAGTGAAATTGCACAATTATTTCTGAGCTATGGGAATCTGTGTGAGCTTTCATGTTTTAAAATCTTTGCTGACTATACTTTGTGGTTTTGACAACCATTCTCTCTAGGCACAGAGCTAATGTGCATCACAGTTCAGGGCTTATCAATCTCCAGCAGCTGTCTCCACCCTCCCCCTCCTCTCCCCCCACCTTGCTCCTTTTGCATCTCCCTCCTTCTGCCTGCATCCATCGATCGTCCACCTGTTCTGCCTCCCAGCTCTATCCTTCTCCCTTCTCTATATGGTATGATCTTCCCACCATTCTTCACCCCTCATCAGTCTAGCAACCGCCTCTGGTCCCGGTCACAATACATCCCCTCTCCCTTTTATACTGGCCCCTCTGTCACCACAAGTGCTGCCTCTCGCATTTAAATCTCGGCTGTTTTTTTTACCAGCTGGTTGCGCAAAAAGATTTCGTTGAGAGGGAAGGAGCGTTCCGGGCAAGGAAGTCAGGCAATTAAGTATTACAGTAACATCAAAAATGTTGTCGTCGATTAGCTGTCTCCTGTAATGTTTAACTCACTTAACTGCTGCAGTATGCATTGTGTCAGCCTTTTGCTCAGCTCGAAGGTGCAAATGATTTGCAATTCAATTTGCATAATTATTTCTGAGCTGTGAAAATGTGTTTGAACTTCCATGTTGTCTCAAAATGTTTTGCTGGATGCATTTTCTGGTTTTGACACCCCTTTCCCCCAACACTCAGTTTTTCTTTGCATCATATGTGTGAAATGCAAGGCTTGTCAGCTTGCACACAGGTGACGAGTTTTTCCTCTTGCCTGCTCCCTAAGGATTGAGGGTGATTTGCTTCCACCCTGGTTCTTTGGGTTCTGAGGTGGCTGTGAGGACCATGTGAAATCCACAGATTCTACCACAAGTGGGTCCAGAGGGGTTTGATTGGGGTGGTTGGGTAGGCTGTTTGAGATGGTGTGTACTCTTTCCTCTTACACCTGTAGTCTCAGTCTTCAACGTTCAAAGTAAACTTCTTATCAAAGTGCATTATGCCACCAAATGCTACCTTGAGATTCATTACCTTGGCATTCACAGAAGAAAAAAGTACTAAAGAATCAATGAAAAACTACATGCAAAGACTGACAAACAGCCTATGTGCAAAAGAAGACAAACTGTGCATATAAAAAAAATAAGTGAATAAATAATACTGAGAACGTGAGTTCTGGAGCCCTTGAAAGTGGTTCTGTAGGTTGTGGTGAGTGAAGATACCCGCGCTGGTTCAGGGACCTGATGGTTGAAGGGTAATACCTGTTCCAGAGCTTGGTGGTGTGGGACCTTAACTCCTCCCAAAACTCCTTCTTCATGGCAGGAGTGTGACGAGAGAATGGCTTGGGTAGTGAGGGTCCTTGATCATGGATGCTGCTTTCTTGTAGTAGAGCGCCATGTAGATGTTCTCCCAGTGTGGACACCTTGTGCCTTCCAGGATACTCCTTCTCCATTCTGGGCAACCACAGGCTAGGAATTCTCTTAAACTGGTGAGATTGAGCCTTTTCAGTGCGTGTTGTGGCAGTACAGTGGCCTGCCTTACTCCAGAATTCAACCCTGCCTTCCAGTGCAGTCTGTGTGGAGTTTGCAGGTTCTCCCTCTGTGGTAATCCATGTATATATGTTGTAACTCGGTTACCTGTCTGGACACACCCCTCTGCTGACTGCCCCTGTGGCTCCTCCCACAGAGTCCTGTATAAAGGTGTTCGCCTTGCCCCTCCCCCTCAGTCCGCGGGCAGACACTCACTGTGGAGGTCGTATTGTACAGCGAATAAAAGCCTTTCAGTATTTTACCAAACCTCAGTCTTTTGGAGTAATTGAAGGTGCTTCACCCTGTGACCTTATTGGTTTACCCCAGGAGCTACGAGCTTTTTCCCTCCCACATCACTAAGATGTACTAGTTATTAGGTTAATTGGGCACTATATTTTGTCCCTAATTTATTTAGATGGTGACGGAAATAACCAGTGAAAGATGAGTAAGTTGATGAGGATGAAGAAAAAATAGAATTAATGTGACTGGTTTATTAGTGTCACAGGTTCCAAGCTAAAGTGAAAATCTTTGTTTTGTTTTGCCATCCAGACAGATCATTCCAAATGGAATTAGAATCAAGTTTAACATCACCGGCATTTGTCATGGAATTTGTTGTCCTTGCAGCAGCAGTACAATGCAATACAGAATAATAGAACAAAAAGTATATATTAAATGATAAAATTAAATATATAGTGAAAAAATAGAAATAAAAAAAAATAGTAGTGAGGTAGTGTTCATGGGTTCAATGTCCATTCAGAAATCGGATGGCAGAGGCAAAGAAGCTGTTCCTGAATCACTGAGTGTGTGATGTAAGGCTTCTGCACCTCCTTCCTGATTGTAGCAATGAGAACAAGGCATGACCTGAGTGATGGGGGTCCTTAATGATAGATGCCATCTTTTTGAGGCATCGCTCCTCGGAGATGTCCTGGATATTCCTGAGGCTAGTGCGCATGTTGGAGCTTACTCAGTTTACAACTCTCTGCAGCTTATTTCAATCCTGTGCAGAAGTATATTGATTCAGTACAAAGAAGAAAACAATGATAGATAATAGTAAAATGTGCCACGGTAGCTTAGCGGTGAGTGCATTGCCATGACAGCTCAGAGTTCAGAGTTCAATCCCAGCATCCTCTGTAAGGAGTCTCTGTACACCCTCCCCATGGAATGTAAGGGTGCTTCGGTTTCCTGCCACAGTCCAAACTTGTAGCCGGTAGGTTAATTGTCATTGTAAATTTTCCTTTGGTTAGCTTAGGATTAAATCGGGTTGCGGGAAGGTCCGGAAGGGCCTATTCCATGCTGTATTGCTAAATAGTTAAATAAAATAGATAACAATAATAACAGAATACAGAATATAGTGTTTCAGGTAGAGTGAATATCTGTATCCTTACAATACTTTAAGGTGGATAAATCCCCAGGGCTTGACCAAGTGCATCTTGGACATTGTGGGAGGCTAGAGAAGAAATTGTGGAAGCCCTTGTGGAGACATTTGCTTCATTGTTGGCCACTGGCGAAGCCTCCCTGAAGACTGGAAAGTAGCTAAAGCTGTTCTGTTGTTTAAGAAGTATAACAAGGACAAACCAGGGAACAATAAACTTCTCAGCCTGCTGTCATTGGTGGGAGATACTGGAGGAAGTTCTAAAGGACAGGATTTACCAGCATTTGGATACACAAGGTCTGAGTAGGAGGCCTGCTGAAGGGTCTTGGCCTGAAACATCGACTGTACTTTTTTCCATAGATGCTGCCTGGCCTGCTGAGTTCCTCCAGCATTTTGTGTGTGTTGCTTGGATTTCCAGCATCTGCAGATTTTCTCTTGTTTGTGAGGAGGAGTCAGCATGGCTTTGTAAGTGGGAAGTCACGTTTGATGAAGATTTTAGAGATTTTTGAAGGGGTAACCAAATGGTAGATGAGGGTAGAGCAGAGGATGTTGTCTGTTTGGACTTTAGCAAGGACTTCAACAAAGTACCACCTGGTAGGCTGGGGTAGAAGGGTTGATCCCCTGGAATTCGGGAAAAAAATAGTCAGATGGATTCAAAATAGGCTTGAAGTTGGGAAGCAAAGGTGGTTGGAGGATGTTCCTCAGAAAGGAGGCTGGTAATTAGTGGAGTGCTGCAGGGGTTGGTGTTGGGATGCTTGCTATTATCATTTATATAAATGATTAGGATGCAAATGCACAAGACCTGATCAATAAGTTTTGAGATAACACAAAATTAAGAAGTATTGATAGTGAAGAAGGTTATCATAGGCTATGGGGGATTTTGATCAGTTAGGGAAGTGGGTCGAGGAGAGATAAATGAATTTCAGTACAGATAAATATGAGGTGTTGCACTTTGGAAAGTCAAACCAGTGTAGGATATATATTATGAATGGCAGGGCATTGTGTGCAGTCATTAGTATGATCCCTAAGAACCGTTCATGGACTGCAATTGACCTGAACATCACTGCTAAGCCCTTTATGTTTTACTGTATTCCTTGAGCTCAGAGAGATCTCCATTAATACCGTAACATAATGAATAATAAAGACAAAGAAGTTAAAATATAAAAATAAAACTCTCTTGCTATCTTGATCTGCACTTGAATACCTAGCTAGTGGCACTTCACTGTATTCGTGAGAATAATGGACACTATTGCAACCTGTTCGGATTCAATAAAACATGCAAACGAATGAATAATTTAGTTGGAGAGGCTGGGAGTCATCAGATTAAAAGGAGACTCTGGTGAAGCATCTCTTTTTGTTGACCTACATTCCGAGCTTGCCCAAGTTCAGACCGCCTGGCAGTCCTGTCAATAATTCAGCCAGGCTTCTTCAAAAAGCATGTGAGTCGATAAGGCAACTTTCAATTAACTTTACCTTGTGAATGACAGCTCCAGGCAATGCTATTTAGATACCGGACTTGTATTATAAATATTGCAAATCAAATGCACTTTTTAGCTGCACAGAAAATTATTTGTGTGATTTTTGTAAATTAAATTAAACACATTGCTCAAATTCCTGCCCAGAGACTTGTATTTAACTATCAAAATCTATTGCATGAACACATTAACACATAGTTACTGTGCAAACCTACTGTAGAAGCCCCACACACCCATTGCAATCATTTACAAAAACATCACACTGCACAAACTCTTTCTCTGCAGTGATTAGACTCACTACATGAGTACCTGTTCAAATATATCGCTCTATGGCATAACACAAGATCTCGAACTATTTTTCTCCCTGGAAAATAAAACAGAAACTGCTGGAGGATCTCGGTATGTCGAGCAGCATCTGTGAAGATAAGGGGTGGTTGATGTTGTGGGCCAAGACCCTCTGTCTGGATTAGAGTGTAGTGGGAAGATAGCCAGCATAGAGAGCTTGTAGGTAATAGGTGAGACCAGGTGAGGGAAGAAACGATGGGCAGATTAAACGAAATGAAGGAGGTTTAGAGACAGGCTGGTGGGTGATAAACCAAGACAGATAAGGAGGAAAATGGGCAGATGGAGCCTGCCAGAAGATAGAAGATAGAAGAAGGGAAGTGGAGACAGAAGCTGGAAGGTGTTGTGGAACCAGAGAAGGGATATTATGGGCTAATGTTAGGACAGAGGGAAAGGAGTTAGGAAGAGAAGGCAGGGAAGAAGAAACCCAATGTGTGGTTGATGGCTGATGGACAGATTGAAACAGGATATTGAATAGGTAAGGGAAGAAAAAGAAAAGGTAAACAAAGGGAGAATTTAGAGTAGGGCTTCCAATTTTTTTTTCCACGGGTTCCCCACCATTAACTAAGGGGTCCATGAGCTACAGGTTGGGAACCCCTAACTTATCAAGGATCAAGGTAGACGGTTGTGGGGATGAAATTACCCAAAAGTAGAAAATTCAGTTCTTATTGGGTTATAGGCTACCTAAGTAGAAGATGAGGTGTTCATTTTTTCCTGGAGTCAAAACAGTAGAAATCCTTTTCTTGTCTGAAACCGTTTTCTTCCTCTCTTAATTTAACAAGCTTGGCGGCACCTGATCACTCCTTTTGATTTACCGCAGTTTAGGAAATCTGTTTGACATTTCGCTCCGTGTCCTGAAAAGATTGCCTTTGGAAGGCAGTGGGTTACATTTGCTGGTTTTAAATGAGGGCACAGATACTCGAGAAGGGGACACACGAGACTGCAGATCTGGAATCTGGAGCAAGAAGCTCCTGCCAGAGGAAATGATTTAGGGTCATGAACTGATACATCAGCAACTTCTGCCTCACAAATTCTGCTTGACCCGCTGAACTTCCAACAGTTTGTTGTGTACACAGATTTTTCAAAGGCGAAATGTTTCCGAGGTAAGTTAACAAAAGTTAGAACTCTTTTACAAACCAGACCAGATGAAGTGTCTTAACCTGAAACTTTAGTTATCCATTTCCCTCTATAGATGCTGCCTGATCTGCTGAGTTCCTCTAGTGCTTTTTCTGTTGCTTGAGATCCCTTCCTCTACAATCTCTTGTGTCTCTCTTAACACTTACATGATCACTGATTATTACCTTGACCTCTTCTTACACTCAAAAGTGGGCTCAGTATCCAAAGGCCAGATTTATAATCTAGCAACTGAAAATAAAATAACTATCAAGCAGTCTGAGAAGTAGAAATCAATCCTCAAACTAATTGGGGATGAAGAAAAAGTAACGCTAGCAAACTTAAAAGTGCATGTTGTATTAACCTATTGGATTCATTAATGTCATGTTGGGATTATAAATTTGTAGCTTCAGTTGTCTATCCTGAATGTCCCGCGTGAGTAGAGTGAGCTCTTAGCAGGCCCATATAGTCGCTCAGCAAATTGTCAAGTTGTCCCAACTAGGATAAGTGTGGGTAGAACTTAAGTGCTGATGTTTCCAGTCTGCCCACTTACCGTATGTGAATTACTACTAGACATAATGACTCTTTAGTCCCCCCAACAGGCTTTGGCAAGTGCTGACGGCTAAACGTAAGCACAAAATAGGAAAAAAAGGTTCCAGTCACCGCAAATTAATCTAATAATGAAAACGGTAGACAGCAACAATAATATACTCTCAATATTAAATCACCAAGCATGATGAGAGATGATTTGATAGAAGTGTACAAGATGACAAGAGGCATAGATTGAGCCGACAGCCAGAAACTTTATCCCAGGCAGCAAATGGCTCATACAAGGGTGCTTAATTTTAAGGTGACTGGAAGAAAGTATGGGGTGGGGGGAGGTCAGAGGTAAGTTTCTTGTACACAGAAAGTGCATGGAAAGCCCTGCTAGGAGTGGTGATAGAGGCAGATGCATTAGGGACATTTAAGATATTCCCACTTATACTTTCCTTCACTCATGTTAAAATTAAGCTTCCTTCTGCCTTGGGAAAACATCTTCGACAGACCACCCGATCAATGCCTCTTATCATTTTGTACACAATATTGGTACACAAGAGTTAGTTCCTGCATCTGCCCTGAATCAGAGCTCCATTCATTTTCTGGGAGAGATGGAAGTGGGGTCTGAGCACAACCCCATGTCACTGGATCTTCCATTCCAAGACTTGTCATTCATGAAGCACTGGATCGGAAAGAGTTCACCATTCACAAGGTGGATGAGCCCAAGCACAGGGCACTCCATTCATGGTTTAGTGAAGTACTCTATATTCATCAGTGGTAGCTACACAGAGGCTCTATCTACTCATGGACCAGAAAGAGACTTCTTGCATATAGTTTCCCAGCTATGAAAAATTTTGTTTCCCTGTAAGAGAAAACCTAACATAAAATATTTCTTCCCTGGCTGTTTTCATCCAATAGCAGCACAAAGCAAAACACAGTTACCCCTTGAATGAATGAGGAACACCAGTAAATGCACAGACATCTCCTTTGATAGCCATGCGATTGTTTAATAATTCATAAGACCCAACTTCCACTTCCATAAAAACTTGAGGGAAATGGACTATGAAGAGTAGATTTGTTCCTAAGCAGCTGCAGAATCTTTAGTAAAGCACACGTGCTAAGCAGCATCATTCCCATTATCATTCTAACATGCACCATTTGTTGATTGCATTAGTTATGGAATGAAAGAGCTCCACTTTGTGGGCATATTAGCCATGAACGACCCGATTTATTTCAATATAATGCATCAAGTGACTTTATTATTCAGGCGCGTCTTTACACTCAATGTAATTTTGCATTCATTAACCTCACAATACTCTACATGAGTTGCAAGGGAACCAAGAGTTTGCATTTACCTAGTACCCTGCATTACCTCAGGGAGTCCCAAATCCAATGCAATGTGCAGGAATGTAGCCATGACATTGCATGCAATAAGATCCCGTAAGTAACAAGTTACATGACCAGTTAACTTACCTCTTTACTAACTAATTTAAGGATATATAGTACCGTGTAAAAGTCTTAAGGCACATATATGTAGCTAAGGTCCCTAAGACACTTGCACAATGCTGTACTTGTCAACGAGGAGTGGAGAACGAGTTTGTAGATCTGGCAGGAGCAATGGATATTGGGAATGGCGAGGGTGAAGCACTGTGTGAGGGGTGTGGGACAGGTGGCAGAGAAGGAGTGTTAAGGGATGGGGGGAGATGGTGCGGGCGCAGACACACCCACCCCTGAGACACCAGTCAAGGTCATTTGGTTCCAAAAAAATTGGTGTATTGATATTACAGAATGTCTCTCTGGTGCTTCCTGCTCCCTCCCCTCTCCCTTCTCCTTTTTCCAACAATGATTCCCCTCTCCCTGCCCCCTTCCCTTTCTCAGTCCACAATAGAGACATATATCAGAATCAGCTTCATCAGCACTCACATATGTCATGAAATCTGATTTTTTTTTTGCGGCATTACAGTGCAAACATAAAATTTCTACGTTACTATGCAAAAGCCTTAGGTGCCCTAGCTATACACATGTGCCTAAGACTTTTGTACAGTATTGTATTAAAAAAAGCAAAATAATGAGATTTTGACCCTGCGTCTCTTTCAGTGGTTGCTTACATCAACTTCAGTAGACAGGCACAGCTTTCAGTACCCATGAAAGAGTTGAAGATACAATATGCCCATTTCTCTGGAGTTTGACTTGAGCCTGTATTAAGGTTCCAATGCATTCTGTATCAGTTCTTTTTTGGTTAATATATTGCAACTGAGCTGCCATATTTTTAGTGAATAAATGCAGTTTATTGGAATAAAATGAAATAATTAATGATATTTATTGCACAACTCAAAGCTATTTGGGACAAATTGCCCAAACCTAAATGAGTCCAACACACTGCCGCTCCAAAATCTTTGTCTCCACACTTCAGGTACTTGTCTTTCAAGTGCACCAATAGTTTCTGCCTCCATCAGTTTTTCAGTGAGTTCCAGATGTGTTTTGCTTTCTGGCCGAAAGAGGTTCTACTGAGCCTGTTTTATAATCCTTCCCAAGAATATTCTTAAGCGTATGCCCTGTGAGGATTGATTGTCTTGCCCAGCTGAATTCAACGTTTCCTCAGAGCATAGAAAGAGGTTATTTGGCTCATCAAGTCTTTGTCGGTTTTCAGAACAACTCCATTCCCCCATTTCCTTTCCTGCAACCTTTTCACAAGCTGTGTCTCTTAACTTCTTAACTTTCTGCACTACAGTTAATTATCCCTCAAGCTTCTCTGTTCAAAAGAAATCAGTCAAAGGCAAGCCAATCTCCTTTCCCATCTGAAACTTCCCTGGCAACTTCCTGGCAAACGTCAGAGTTTCTGTAGATGCTGAATATGGTCTCCTATCAGATTCCTTCTTGCTCAGCCTTTTACCTTTTTTAACCTATCACTTCCCCTATGCACCTTCCCTTCATTATCATCTGCCAGTTTGTTCTCCTTTCCCAGCCCTTCCCTTTTCTTTCTGAATTTTTCCCCCTTGCTTCCCAGTCCTTATGAAGGGTCTCAGACCAAAATGTCAACTGTTTATTTTTTTTTCCATGGTAAACCTTCTTTCTACAATACAGTGATCAAAGCATTCACACCTCTGTATGTGGCTGAGCCACAGTTTCATACACCTTCAGTATGACTTCCATGTGTTCACCATTCATGTGGGCCCCAGCGAGGAGGCCATGCCACATTGTTGAACCCCAACCACCGGCCAGGGAATTCTGTTTATTAACAAATTCTTAGATTTGTTTGCATTTTGGCATTTCATAGCAATGTGTGCTTTTCCATTATATGACATTCCTGGCCATTTCTGAAGCAGGTCCATCACCCCACTGCCCCAGAAATGCTGTACGTGAAGAATATTAGACCATATGGAAGGTGATTGATCAATCAAATGATCAAGCCCATTTCTTCTGGCAGGAATTGATTGAATTCACACAGCAGGGAGGGGAACTTTTGAAATGTTCTATTTCTTCCCAAACCCCGCTTCCCCAGAAAACACTTCCCCTTCCTTGACCACCATCTTATTTCATAATTTACTGGCATAATTTACATATTACTATTTTACTATTTATTATTTATGGTGCAACTGTAACGAAAACCAATTTCCCCCGGGATCAATAAAGTATGACCATGACTATGACTATGATCATCTAACCTCTTGTGTAAGATATTAATGTTCTAAAACATTAATAGTTAATAAATAACTCCACTGCTTACACATTCAATTTGAGGTTAAGAAAATTTACAGACAAAGATTAGCTTTATTTGCCACATGTATAATCGAAACATACAGTGAAATACTTTCAAGCAACACACATCAAAGTTGCTGGTGAACGCAGCAGTGAAATACTTTGTTGGTTTCTAGTCAAATCAGCAAGGATTGTGCTGGTCAGCCTGTAAGTGTCACCACCCAACCAGCACCAACATAGCAAGCCTACAATTCACCGACCCTAACCGTACGTCTTTGAAATGTGGGAGGAAATCGGAGCACCCAAAGGAAATCCATTCTGTTACAGGGAGAATGTACAAACTCTTTGCAGCAACAGTGTGAATTGAACCCCAGTCGTACAGCTAGTGCTGACTTGATACGCTCAGTACACTCCGGATGTACCATCTAGATGTCATTGGATTATCAGACCACTGGAAACTGATGCTGGAGAAGTAGTAATGTGGGTCAAGAAAATGGCGGATGAACTGAATAAGTGTTTTGCGTTGGTCTTCACTGTGGAAGACGCCAGCAGCACGATGGAAGTTCCAGATTTCAGGGGTCATGAAGTGTGTGAAATTGCCATTTCTAGAGAGAAGGTTCTTGGAAAACTGAAAGGACTGAAGGTAGATAAGTCACCTGTACAAGATGGTGTACACTTCAGAGTTCTGAAAGAGGTGGCTGAAGAGATCATGGAGACATTAGTATGATCTTTCAGGAATCACTTGATTCTTGTATGGTTCTGGAAGAAAGGAAAATTGCAAGTGTCACTCCACTCTTCAAGAAGGGAGAAAGGCAAAAGAAAGGAAACTATAGGCTAGTTAGTCTGCCCTCAGTGGTTGGGAAGATGTTGGAGTTGATTACTAAGGATGGGGTCTCAGAGTACTTGGAGGCACATATGAAAATAGGCTGAAGTCAGCATCATTTCCTCCAGGGAAAATCTTGCCTGACTAATTTGCTGGAATTCTTTGAAGAAATAACAAGCCGGATAGACAAAGGAGAATCAGTTGATGTTGTGTACTTGAATTTTCAGAAGGCCTTTGACCAGGTGCTACACATGAGGCTGCTTAACAAGCTACGAACCATGGTATTACAGGAAAATATTCTAGCATGGATAAAACAGTGGATGGTTGGCATGAGGCAAAGAGTGGAAATAAAGCGGGTCTTTTCTGTTTGAATGCCAGTGAAGAGTGATGTTCCACAAGGGTCTGTGTTGGGACAGATTCTTTTTAATGATACTTCAATTATTTGGATGATGGAATTGATGGCTTTGTTGCAAAGTTTGCAGATAATATCAAGATAGGTGGAGGGGTAGGTAGTTTTGAGGAAGTAGAGAGGCTACAGAAGGACTTAGACAGATTAGGAGAATGGACAAAGAAGTGGCAGATGGAATACAAGTTGAGAAATGTATGATCATGAGCTTTGGTAGAAGAAATGAAAGGGAAGACTGCTTTCTAAATGGAGAGAAAATACAAAAAAAACTGAGGTGCAAAGGGACTTGAGAGTCCACGGGCAGGTTTTCTTAAAGATTAATTTACAGGTTGAGTCTGTGTTGAGGAAAGCAAATGCAATGTTAGCATTCATTTCAAGAGGACTAGAATATAAAAGCAATGATGTAATGTAGAGAATTTATAAAGCACTGGTGAAGCCTCACTTGGAGTATTGTGAGCGGCTTTGGTCCCTTATCTTAGAAAGGATGTGCTGAAACTGGAGAGGGTTCAAAGGAGGTTCACAAAAATGATTCCAGGATTGAATAGCCTGTCATATGAAGAGTGTTTGATGGCTCTGGGCCCGTATTTACTAGAATTCAGAAGAATGAGGGGTGTCCTAATTGAAAAATATTGAATGGTGATAGAGTGGATATGAAGGGGATGTTTCCTATGGTGGGAGTGTCTAAGACCAGAGGACATAGCCTCAGAATAGAGGGGCATCCTTTTAGAATGGAGATGCGGAGGAATTTCTTTAGCCAGAGAGTGGCGAATCTGTGGAATTCTTTGCCACAGGCAACTGTGGAGACCAAGTCCTTATGTATATTTAAAGCAGATGCTGATGGATACTTAATTGTTCAAGGTACGAAGGGATACGGAGAGAAGGCAAGAGATTGGGGTTGAGAGGAAAATGGATCAGCCATGATGAAATGGCGGAGCAGACTCGATGGACCAAATGGCCTAATTCTGCTCCTATACTTTATGGTCTTGTGATCTTATGGATCAATATGAGATAGCAGGATCTCACCAGAACTACCCTGCTCTACGTTATGTTACCTAAAGTGTGGAACTAGCAACTGAAACTACTCACTGCAGTAAATGTTTAGAAAAGGCTTTGAGAGATAGTGCCTAACACAGGCACGTGAAGGGTTTCCAGCAGTCCTAATGAAGGGTCTCGGCCCGAAACATTGACTGCTTACTCTTTTCCGTAGATGCTGCCAAGCCTGCTGAGTCTTCAGCATTTTGTGTGTGTTATGTGCAAATGAGATAGGCATCCTGGTCAGCATGGAGGAGTTAGGCTGAAGGCATTTTTTCCATGCTGTTTAACTCTCTGACTTAAAGATTATAATATAGATTCACAACAGGGTAGATTCTGGGTGTTATCTTCTGCTTCAGCTGCTTTCTTGCTATTATCCTTCAGAGTATAGTACATAGAAAAGGTAGAGCGCAGGACAGGACCTTCAGTCCATGATGTTGTGTTTTCCTTTTAATATAATCCTAGATCAATCTAGCCCTTCCTTCCCATAGAGTCCTCATTTTTTTCTGTTGTCCACATGCCTGTCTAAGTGTTCCTTATATGTCTGTAATATATCTGTCTCTACCACCACCAGCAGTGCTTTCCATGCAGTTCCCATCCTGAGTAAAAATCCTCCTCTGACATCCCCCTCTCCCGTACTTTTCGGCTATCACCTTAAAAGCATGTCTCTCATGTTAGCCATTATTGCCCTTGTAAAAAGGCACTGGCTGTCCATTTTATCTGTGCCTGTTGTCATTTTATACGTTGCTATCAAGTCACCTCTCATTCTCTTTCATTCCAAAGAGAAAAGCTTTACCTTGCTCAACCTTTCCCTAAAAGAAATGCAAGACTTTTTAACAGTCCAGACATTTAACATGGTCCTTGCACTTAACACTCTCTATCTCTAATATTGTAGAGATTTTCTACTAGCCATAGGGAACAGGCCATTTTAATTGGAATTCTATCCTATATTGCCATCACCCCACAAAAAGGGCATTATTTTGCTTTGTGGAAGGTTTGAAGGACATTTATTATCAAAGTATGCATGCAGTATACAGCTCTGAGATTCGTCTTCTCCACAGACAGCCACGAAACAAAGAACTACGGAACCTGTTCAAAGAAGAAAAATAATAAAATGCATCGAGTTTTGGTTTTGCTGAAGAATTATTGCAAATCCTTGTAAGATTAATCCTTGCTGTGATATGCCATTTCAGTATTGTCAAAATATAATGTTTAACTAAAGAGCGGAAGCCTCCTCTCCCCCGAATTATCACAGTGATGGTTGACAGTACTGAAGATGAAGAGCCATAGCTTCTGACAGCTTGAAGATCTCCTCCCTGGTAGTAGGATCTCTCATTTGTGCAGCTGAGCCTGACTGAATTAACCACACTGATGTAATTATATTTTCAATATCATATCAATCTTTTGGGCCTGAGGATTTTGCCACCTACTACACTGTAGTGGCAGTGTGAGTAGGAATGCATTCGGCTCCCAGTGGATGCAATGCCAGAGCAATTTTCCTCAACATCTTACATTTTGATGGTGATGGAACAAGGGGTCGGTTTGTTTATAAAGTGATGCCAGTTATAGAATTCTCAGAACAAAGGAGAAAGTACAAAATACAGACAACTCGCGGGCTTTGTGTCTGTTGTCAGCTGCCGAGCATGAAACCCTGCTGTTGAGAATTGTGCAGTGTCCTCTTCACTTGTGCCTCTTCGATAGCCCAATTAATAAAAAAAAATCTTATATCCTACCCACCCCCATTCCCTTGCTGGCCCTGAATATTTTTGCTCTGGGAATATGCTGGTGTTGTACTGGGAGTGTGGTGTTTCTGTGCTGGGAGTTGTTGGAGTCATGCTGGAATATGGGCAAGATCTGCTAGCATTATGTTACTGGAAGCTGTACTGGAAGTATGTTGGAGCTTGTACTGGGAGTACATCAGGTTATACTGGGACTGCACTGGAACTCCACTGGCAGTGTCGTGGAAAGGCACTGGGAGGTTGTTTGAGCTGCGCTGGGAGTGTGCTGAAGCTTCAGTGGAAGAACATTAGAGATGCACTGGAGGCGAACTGGAGCTGTGCTGTGAAAAATCACTGGGCCAATGATGTATTAACTTGGGCAAGCACTCACCCCTCAGTTCTTCAAAATTGCATGGGAAGTCCCTTGTATTGAGAGGCAGGGCCAGGGCAAATGCAGTATCCAACTCTTGAGATAAAGAGTGGGAAAATGTTGAAACACAAGATATTCTGCAGATGTTGCAAATCCAAAGTATCATTCACAAGATGCTGGAGGAACTCAGCAGCTCAGGCAGCATCTATGAAGAGGAATAAAGAATCAATGTTTTGGGCTAAAATCCTTCATTGGGGCATCAAGATGCAGAAAGAATGTTTCACTCTCTGGAAAACAGAGAACTAGAAAACGTAGCTTCAGAATAAAGAGCAACTATTTGGGACAAAAATGAGGAGGAATATTTTCTCTCAAAGGGCTATGAGCCTTTTGAATTCTTTGCCCCAGAGCTGTATAGGCTGAATCATTGAATAAGGTTGAGGCAGCTTTGTAGATTAAAAGTGAGTTGAGAAAGTGGGATTGAAGCCAGAGGAGATGGGTCTGATGGGTATCGGGGCTTAATCAAACTCTTATTTGTTTAATATATATTTTTGATAACAAATTGAAATATTGTGTTCTGGATATTAAAAATGCACACCATATCCCATGTTAAAAATATAGCTGGTAGGTTTTTGGCCCTGTCCTCTGTCAGCTAATGAACACTCTCTACATGACTGAATTAATAGAAATCCATTTACTAGGCCTTAACCTATCCTCTTTATCATTAGATTTTTGAACAGTCCATGAACCCATGAACACTACCCCATTATTCATTTTATTTTTCTCTATTTATTTATTTTGTAATTTATATAATTTTACGTCTCTGCACTGTACTGCAGCCGCAAGACAACAATTCCATGTCATATAAGACAGATAATTAAACCTGACACTGATTCTCACTTTGATTGTTCTATGAGCATGGCACCTACAACACACTTGAGCTGGCTGATCAACGCCAATAGTGGATCACGCTCTATGTAAAATAAAGGTCTCGTGCAGCTACTTAAAGAAAGTCACTGGTCCTAGCAACAGCCAGGTGTCTAGGAGACTTGACAAGTCCGTATAAATCTGTTGGTATCGCAGATTATAGCTTGGTGTCCCATGGAGAGGGAACTATGCAGAGAGTGCAACAGATTTGTAACTGTCTCCTGTATATCCTTAATGAGCACCAGATTCAACAAAACGTATTAAACTAGCTCCCATGCAGCTTGCAAGGGAAGGGTGATATTGCAGTGGGTAAGATACCTGCTGAAGCTTCTCCCACAGATTTTCGAATGCCAATTATCCAGGTAGTGTGAATACCATAATCTGATTTTATGATTCAGCTGGATTTTAAGTTTTCACAATTTCTGGGCTTTAGTGCCAGAATTTATTGCTCACCCTTGTTGCCCTGCTGAGCCAGTTTAGAGGGCATAGGGAGTCAACCATATTGGCGGAGGTCTACAGTCTCATATCTTTCTTTCTTTTCAATATTTTTATTAATTACTTGCATAGATGAGTACAAAATATATTACGATATTATGGAAACAAGAACAAGATTGAAATGCCCCATAGTAAATTAACCATAATATTGAAAACGTATCTTTATTCTAATCTAAAGCAAAATCAAAACCCCATAACAGAACAGAAAAATAGAGAGAATAGAAACAGCTGTTTGGTTAAAAGAAAGAGAAAAAAAATCTCTGACGTATAGTCATAAATTCAAACATATAGCCATCATCATTGCTGAACAAATCGAAAATTGTGAAAGTAGCTCCAGAAAGGTCCTCATAATGTGAAAAAATCTTGCCTAGGTATAGAAATAGAACACCTAATCTTCTCTACATTTAAACATGACATAACATCAATCAACCAACGGGCATGAGTAGGCAGAGCGGCATCTTTCCATTTAAGCAACAAAACTCTTCTGGCTAAAAGAGAAATAAAAGCCAAAATAAGCAAATCATTCGGCTTAAGAGTAAAATCATTTCCTCCAACAATGCCAAAAAAGGCAGTCAGAGGGTTGGGTTTAAAGTTTACTTTAAAAAGCTCCGTGAAAGTTTGAAATACTTCTTTCCAAAATTTATCAAGCTGTGGGCAGGACCAAAACATATGTCACATATCAAGCGGTGTAATTTAATATCAGAGAATGTATACCGTATACAACCTGAAATTCTTACTCTTCACAGACATCCACAAAACAAGAAATGACATTAAGTGAATGATAGAAACATCAGAACCCCAAAGCCACACCTCTCCCTCCCATCGCACAAGCAGTGTCATAAGCATCGGCCCTCCCCTCCCCCACTAGCACCAGCAGAAGTACCGACCCCTCCCCACTCCCCCCACCATGTAAGCAACAGCAAAGGCCCCAAAGAGTCCTTGATCTAGAGTCTATCAGAACCTCTAGCCCAATGTTGACCAGTTCTCACCCTGAGGATCCGTATAGGAGGTTAGGCTGAAGGATGATAGAGTGGTAGTGTCATTACGCACTTGAAGGCCTCAACACCAGAGATGTTTTGTGTGGCACTCCACGTTCCTAATGTGCATTCCACAATATACACTCCTAGATCTGTGAGTGTACTGTACAGGCAGTACTCAGTCAAGGGTGATTCATGAAAGCCCAGCAGGTTTTGGTTAGGCCATCACATCTTACACAGACCATTGTGCCTCTGTCTCTGCTGATGAACTTCCAGAAGCAAATGATGCGCGCTTCCCTGGCAACAGCCATTAGGACATAGATTCCCATGTTAACAAGCTGTTTACAGTGATAACAGTGACACTCCCTACACAACTGGACTGCCTTTCAGCTGCAAAATGGCATCTGAGACAGTGGATCTCACCTTCAGTAAAAGGGAATCATAAACATTAGAAGGTCTTCAGACACAGGAAATCCAAAACAACACCCACTAAATCTTGGAGGAACTCAGTCAGGCAGCATCTTTGGAAGTGAGTAAGCAGTCAATGTTTCGGGCCGAGACCCTTCTTCAGGACTGAAAAGGAAGGGAGAAGACGCTGGAAGGAGGATAGCTGGAAGGTGATACGTGAAGTCAGGTGGGTAAGAAAGATCAATGGCTGGAGAGGATGGAATCTGATAGGAGAGGAGAATGGACCATAGGAGAAAGGGAAGGAGGAATAATGGTGAAAAATAAACTGGCTTGGAATACACCAGCTTACAATACACAGAGCAGAGAATGTTCCCTATGGTCTAAAGCCCTGCATTCTCAGTCTGTGCCATTTTCTAGTTTTTTGATTGAATAACAGCCTTATTACCCATTTCTGTAAGCTACTTTCAGTGTCTGCTGGCTTCCCCGGAGGAAGGTCACCTCATCATGAAATAATTGGCTATTTTCACATTCCCATCGGCTTATTTGTGGTTAAGTGGCTGACTGCGGCCTACCGTAATGCTACGAAGCAGGCTCATTTAATCCTGTCTGCAATAATCTTACCAACTCCTGCCATTGGTCCTTTAAATAAAGAAGCTGATTGTGGAAACCCAATAACTTTTTATTTGATTATTCAAACAAGCTGAGCTGCTAACCTTTTAGCGCAGTATCTCGAAGTCTGTGGTTTGTTGCCACAGTGATATGTGAACCCCCCGTTGCTACGGAGATGGCAGGAGCTGTCAGCACCTTGCGCTAATACTGACAAATGGTACTTATTACATCAGGACTAATTTCATCCGATCCCCTTCATATGAAGATACTTAGCCTTGGTTGATCAAATTGTGTCAGAGTAATTACTGGGAACAGAACTTATTAGAAGACAACAGTCCTTATTCATTGCCTTTTTCAATCTCCATACCTCATAACTCATCTTATTTCCCACTCTCGACATTTGCTGAGCGTTATTTGTGCCGATGCCGCTGAGGTGGTGGGGGCGGAACTCGTGGCTTCTCGAGGGTCCAATACAGTTCTACCCAGACTATCGGTTTCTATGCAACGTAGTTTTTGTGTTCACAATTAACTCTTAATGGAGAAAGCAGAAGAGCGAGCAGATGGGCTTTAGAATAATTTATTTTCTCTTTATATAGAAGTAAATAATATGTTACTGGTTGTCTTGTTTTTTTTTGGTTTTTAACACGTTCTGAATTCTTTCAGTCTCTTTCTGTCTTCCACTCTTCCTTTGTCATTCTCTCTCTCTTTCTCACACATACATACTCACAATTCTCTTTTTCTTAATCAGTCTTGCCTTCTGTCTTTTCATTTCCCTCTCAGTCCTCTGCTCTCACGTTCATCCTCAGACAAGAATTCCAATTATCTTCTACTGCTTCAGCAGTGACCTTTCTTCACTCACAAGAGCATAAGTGGAGAAGTTTGTCAATTATTACAGTGTGTTCAGTTTTAGTTGCAGCTCCATTGTAAATGAAGCAGTCTACACCTGCGTGCAGCAAGACCTAGACAATATTCCAACAGGGGCTGACTGGTAGCAAGGATATTGACAGACGGACTATTAACAACAACCAAATCCCATTATTTCCCCTTGAGGTTTTAAGGCATTATTATCATCAAGACCCTCACCAGCAGCATCCTAATTGTCACCGTCAACCGGAAACTCTACTGGAACAGTCACTTCAATGGGGATAGGTGGTGGCGGGGTTCGGGATTGGTCAAGAAATGGGCATTCAGCGGCAGTGACTCACCTTCTCACATCTCAACGTCTCTCCACAAGTCAGGAGTGTTATGGAATGTCCTCCAGTGGACTGGATGAATGCAATTCCAACAACTCTGAGGAACCTTTACAACATCCAGGACAAAGCAGTCCACCTTAATATTACCTCATCCACCATCCATAGCATTCACCCGCTCCACCAGTGTCACACCTTGTTCTTTTGAAGAAGGACTGCAATCCTCACCTGGGGTGCTCCAGCAGCACCATCCCACCCAAAACCCATGGGGCAACATAACACAGTTGTGTTGTGGTTAGCACAATGCTGTTAGAGCACCAGCTGTAAGACCAGGGTTCAGTTCTTGCCACTTACTGCAAGGATTTTGTACGTTCTCCCTTTGATCCTAGGGTTTCCCCCCAGTGCTTCAGGTTCCACCCACGTTCCAAAGACATTTGAGTTAGTGAGTTATGGGCATGCTATGCACGGTAACACTTAAGGGCTGCCAAGCACAATCCTTGCTGATGCAAGTAAGGACATAAGACATAGGAGCAGGAGTCGGCCATCTGGCCCGTCAAGCCTGCTCCGCCTCTCAATAAGATCCTGGCTAATGGCCATGAACTCATCTCCACTGACCTGCCTTTTCCCCATAACCCTCAATTCCCTTACTATGCAAAATCTATCCAACCTTGCCTTAAATATATTTACTGATGTAGCCTCCACTGCTTCATTGGGCAGAGAATTCCACAGATTCACCACTCTCTGGGAAAAGCAGTTCCTCCTTATCTCTGTCTTAAATCTACTCCCCTGAATCTTGAGGCTATATCCCCTAGTTCTAGTCACACCTACCAGTGGAAACAACTTTCCTGCCTGTACATCATCTATCCCTTTCATAATTTTATATGTTTCTTTGAGATCTCCTCTCAGTCTTCTGAATTCCAGCGAGGACAGTCCCAGGCGACTCAATCTCTCCTCATAGTCTCACCCAGCCATCTCTGGAATCAACCTGGTGAACCTATCCTGCATGGCCTCCAAAGTCAGGATATCTTCCCTCAAGTAAGGAGACCAGAACTGCACACAGTGCTCCAGATGCAGCTTCACCAGTACCCTGTACGGTTGCAGTATAACCTCCTTGCTCTTAAATTCAAATAACTCATTTCATGACATGTTTGAGTGTACATGTGACAAATTAAACTAATCTTTAATCTTTGAAAATCTCAAACTACCATAGTAATGCTGGGTTCAGTAGTTTTACAAATGGAATGAGAGATCAAATCAGGAGTACTGGAGGGAAATGTCAGCTTTTCACTGTGCAGCACTACCAGCTGAGTCCTAGATGGAGAAGCATTAAAGAGTTAATAGCAAAACTCACGTCAGCAACACTTTGCAGGTGAAGAGACCTGCAATATTGCACCATAAAACTTTTACCTGTGCATCAACTGCAGAGGCTGACAAGCCGTTTCTTCAGACGGGTCCCCTTTTACACTGTGAAAACGGGACCACATTTATGAAAATGGAAAATCAGGAAGGAAATGGACAGGGCACCATTAAACATTAAAACTTTGCTCTGAAAAGGTACTAAAGAGAAGAATCTTTGTGATTAAAGCCTTATGTGATTGTTGTAAATTAGTCACCTTGATTTAAATTCCTAAATTGACAGTGGATGCTTCCAAGATTTGCAACGGTTGGTAGTTTCGTGTGAGAATTACTGGAACTTTCTTTTTTAGCAGTGGATAGGTTTTAGATGTAATTTCCTGAGAGAGCCAAGGATAATTATCTGTGACAACAGCATCAGTTTGCACATTATGGTTTTCTATTTACGATGTGTTGCATTATGTTTGGTGCAACATTAACTGGTAAAAACGCATGACATTTTACATCCTCTGTTTTATTCCTGCACCTTTATATTAAGGAATTGCTGAAAATGCAACTTTGTTAACTGATCTTAGAATCTCAGAATTATCAAATCATTAGAGTTTGGCCACACAAATCTATGCTCAATCCATGTAAATATGTCCCATTCTCCTGCTCACTCCTTGAAATTCTGCAACACATTCTCCTTCAAATGCCCGCTAAATTCCTTTGATTCACCCTCTTTGTATTGCTTACGCAGGTAATGACTTCAGATCATAACCATTCCACAAAAACGATTTTGCGTTTTTATTCTCTCAACTGTCCATGCATTTGAATTTGTGTTTCTGAACAATTTTGAACCTGGCTCACGTCCACCAAAAGCAGAACCCGTCAGTGGCCAAATGTTCTAATTCCAATTCCTATTTCCGTTCTGACATGTCTATGGCTTTCTCTTGTGTCAAGATGAGGCCACCCTCAAAGTGGAGGAGCACCACCTTATATTCCATCTGGGTAGCCTCCGACATGATAGCATGAATATCAAACACAAGAGAAAATCTGCAGATGCTGTAAGTCCAAGCACCACACACAAAATACTGGAGGAAATCAGCAGGCCAGGCAGCATCTACGGGAAAAAGGTACAGTTGACGTTTTGGGCCAAAACCCTTCCTACAGCATCTTGTGTGTGTTGCTAGCATGAATACCAATTTCTCCTTCTGGTAAGAACATTTTTTCCGTCCCCCTCCCTTTATTTATTCTCATTCTGGCTTCTTACCTCTTTTCACCTGCCTATCACCTTTCCCTGCGTCCCCTCCTCCTTCCCTTTCTCCTTTGGTGCACTGTCCTCTACTTTCAGATTCTTTCCTCTCCAATCGTTTAGCTTTCCTACCAACCTGGCTTCACCTGTCACCTTCTAGCTATCCTGCTCCGCCTCCCCTCACCTTCTCATTCTGGCTACTATCCCCTTCCTCTCCAGTCCTGATAAAGGGTCTCAGCCTGAAACATCGTCTGTTTATTCCCCTCCATAGAATCTGCCTGACTTGCTGAGTTCCTCCAACATTTTGTGTGTGTTGTTCAAGATTTCCAGCATCTGCAAAATCTCTTCTGTTGATCTTTGAGAAATTTCTTGGTTGGCCTGAGTAAGTTCAGCTGAAGGGGCTGCTTCAGGGCTGTTCAGCTCTGTAAAGGAGAACAAGGATCACTGTTGCTCTGTGGGTCATGAACTTTGCATCAAGTTTAAGATCTAGATCTTCAAATAAATTTTTCCTGAAATAACAAATGATTGTGCTGATTTATTGAAAAGGAAGGTGAATTTTATTATCTATCCCTGCCTTGGAAGTAGTTCTGTAGATATGGGAAGGAGATCACATTTTGCAGGATCTCATCATAGATTTTTTATTGTCACAGGAGAGCATTGTACAGTTCAAAGTTCACAGTACATTGTTATCGGAGTACGTATACATTATAAAACTTTGAGATTTGTCTCCTTACAGGCAGCCACAAAACAAAGAAACCCAAAAGAACCCATTAAAAAGATGAATTTCAAACACCCAATTTGCAGAGAGAGAGGAAAAAACACATCATGCAAACAATAAAAGTAAGCAAATAGCATTCAGAACAGAAGTTTTACAAGTCATAGGAATACAATGACTTGAAATACAATGTTGGAAAGTGTATGGTCATGCACTTTGGTGGAAGAAATAAATGAGCAATCTATTATTTAAATGGGGAGAGAAGTGAATATGCAGAGATGCAAAGGGACTTGGGAATCCTTGTGTAAGATAATAAAGGCATCCCTTAGTCTTGCGGGACAATGGATCTGCACCTGGAAAGTCTTCACACTCCAGGACGCAGGCCTGGGCAAGGTTGTATGGAAGACCGGCAGATGCCCATGCTGCAAGTCTCCCCTCTCCACGACACTGATGTTGTCCAAGGAAAGGGCATTAGGACCCATACAGCTTGGCACCAGTGTCATCACAAAGCACTGTGTGATTAAGTGTCTTGCTCAAAGACACAACACGTTGCCTCGGCTGGGGCTCGAACTCACAACCTTCAGATCACTAGTCCAATGCCTTAACCACTTGGCCACATGTCCCATGTGCAAGATACCCTAAAGGTTAACCTCCAGGTTGAGTTGGTTGTGAAGAAGGCAAATGCAATGTTGGCATTCATTTCTAGAGATATAGAATATGAGAGCAGGGATGTGATATCGAGGCCCTATAAGGCACTAGTGAGACAACACTTGAAGTATTGTGTGCAGTTTTGGGCACCTTATTTTAGAAAGGATATACGGACATTGGAGAGGGTTCAGAGAAGATTCACAAGAATGATTCCAGGAATGAAAGGGTTACCGTATGAAGAACGTCTGGCAGCTCTTGGGCTGTATTCCCTGGAGTTCAGAAGAATGAGGGGGGGTCTCATTGAAACATTCCGAATGTTAAAAGGTCTGAACAGATTAGATATGGCAAAGTTATTTCCCATGGTAGGGGATTCTGGGACAAGAGGGCACGACTTCAGGATTGAAGGACGTCCTTTTAGAACTGAGATGTGGAGAAATTACTTTAGTCAGAGGGTGGTAAATCTGTGGAATTTGTTGCCACAAGCAGCTGTGGAGGCCAAGTCATTGGATGTATCTAAGGCAGAGATAGATAGGATCTTGAATAGCCAGGGCATCAAAGAGTATGGGGTGAAAGCAGGGGAGTGGGGATGACTGGAAGAATTGAATGGCAGAGCAGACTTGATGGGCCAAATGGCCTACTTCAGCTCCTATATCTTATGGAATGCAAAGCCAGGATTCACTGCAGCCTCAGTTCAACGCAGAGCAGAGCTTAAATGTTGCCGAACAGCAAGCTGAACTCGCCCATCCCTCGCCTCCAGTCCCAACACCCTAACCTTTTAAGTAGATCAAAGCCCATGTCTTTCCTCACTCTCGGGGACAGGTCCAGGGTCTGCCTCGCCTCCACTCACCTGCACTCTGCCTCAATTCCACCTTGCCTCAACTCTGCCTCACACCCATTCAACTCTGATTTACCTCTCCATTGTTTGTGGTTATCATTTACCAGAAAAAATATTTTGTTGTTTTTTTTTGCTTTGTTTGCCGCCAGTAAGTAGTCGCTGGGCTTCAGCAGCACCACCTTAGACCAGAAGTGTGGGTAAACTAAAAGACTCCTTTATTTAGTGAATGTTAACTGCAATCCCAATCTCTTGTATACTTCAATGAATGAGGTGACAATGACTTGGAGCACTGCCTCTAATTATGTACATATATTTAAATGACATTTGCATACTGCAGATTGATTTATTACTGTTACAGCCGCTCAGCTCATGAGTTTTATTTGATTGTTCACGGCTTGTGGGCGTCGCTGCCGGAGTTGGTATTTATTGTTCAACCTGAATTGGCTCTAATCAGAGGACGTGATTAAGCATTGGTGAGTCTGGTGTCACACAGAGACCAGATTTCCCTCTCTGAAGGACATTAATGAACCAGAAGGGTTTTCAGAACATGGTTTCGCAATTTCCCTTATAGACAGATTGTTCCATATTTATTAGTTACTTGAATTTAAGTTCCCCACATCCCCATGCTGAGTTCAGATTCAGGCTTCAGTGCGAACGGTCCAGGTCTTCAGCTCCTCGTCTTGTAACACAGAAGATAAAAGACCAAGTGAAATACGTTCCATGGACGTAACGGAGAGGAAAGAGTGTGACACACACAAAATTCTGAAGGAACTCAGCAGGCCAGGCAGCACCTATGGAAAAGAGTACACAGCGACACCTCAGGCCGAGACCCTTCATCAGCATCGATGTTTCGGTTTTGGCCCGAAACGTCGACTCTCTACTCTTTTCCACAGATGATGCCTGACCTGTAGTGTTCCTCCAGCGTTTTGAGTGCGTTGCATTGCAGTTCCAGCATCTGCAGGTTTTCTCGCGTTAGCCAAGAGTGTGTTGCATTCAGAGGGAAAGATAGCAAGAAGCAAATTATGTGTGCAGGGTGAAGAACATCAGGGAATGTGTTATATACAGAGGAGGCAACATTGTGGGCAGCAAGTGATGCAATATATACTCAATTACAATTAGTGAGGAAAGCAGCTGCTACCTCAATTCGAGCTGAAAAACTAACATTTTAATTGAAAACCTGCTAATAGAGTATAAACTAAATTACTGGCAGTTCTGTGGGTGGCATGATGGTGAAACCCATAAGACATAGGAGCAGAATTTGGTCCATTGAGTCTGCTCTGCCATTCCATTGTGGCTGATTTATTCTCCCTCTCAAACTCATTCTCCTGCCTTCTCTCCATAACCTTTGGTGTCCTAACTAATCAAGCATCCATTAACTTCCACTTTAAGTATACCCAATGATTTTGCCTCCACAGCTGCCTGTGGCAATGATTTCCACAGATTCTCCACCCTATGGCTAAAGAAATTCCTCGTCTCTGTTCCAAATGAACATCCCTCTATTCTGAGCCTATGTCCTCTGGTTTCCCATGATAGGATATACCCTCTTCAGATCCACTCTATCTCGGCCTTTCAGTATGCGATAGGTTTCAATGAGATCCTCCCCGATTCTTCTGAGCTTCAGCTAGTACAGGCCCAGAGCCATCAAATGCGTCTCATACGTTAACCCTTTCGTTTCTGGGATCACTCACTTGAACATCCCCTGGACCCTCTCCAGCGCCAGCACATCTGTCCATCTCAGGAAAAGCCCTCCCTGCCATTGAACACATCTAAATGGAGCACCACCAAAAGAAAGCAGCATGCGGCGTCAAAGGCCCCTCGCATCCAGGCCGTGCTCTCTTCTCACAGCTGCCTTCAGGAAGGAGATACCGGAGCTTTAGGTCCCACACCACCAGGATCAGGAACAGTCATTACCATTCAACCATCAGGCTCCTGAACCAGCGTGGATAACTTCACTCACTTCAGCACTGAACTGATTCCACAACCCATGAACTCACTTTCAGGGACTCTACAACCCGTGTTTTTTTTTCTCTCTTTCTCTCCCTCCCTCTCTCCCTCTCTCTTTCTTTCCAGTTTGTCTTCTTTTACCCATAGTTTTTTTTTGGTCAGACGTTGTGCATAGCTTTCCATTGATTTTATTGTATTTCTACTGTGTACGCCTGCAAGAAATGATCTCATGTATGGTGTCATATATGTATTTTGGTAGTAAATTTATTTTGAACTTTGAAACTGTTAATGCCTCTGCTTCTTGGCTCCACAGGTCCCTGTTCAATCCGGACCTTGTGCCATCTTTGTGGAATCTGTGAGTTCTCCCTGTTGCCATGGAATCACTGCTGGATGCTCTGGTTCCCTCTCACATGGCAACTTCACTCAACTTCACTAGCCCCATCACTGAAATGTTCCCATGGAATCACTTTCAAGGACTCTTCATCTCATCTTGTCAATATTTAATTGGTTATTTATTTTTTTATTATGATTATTTCTTCTTTTTTTTCTATTTGCAGTTTGTTGTCTTTTGCACACTAGTTGTACACCCAGTTGAAATGGTCTTCCATTGATTCCATTATAGTTATTGGATTTATTTAGTATCCCCACAAGGAAATTAATCTCAGGGTAGTATATGGTGACATATATTTACTTTGATAATAACATTTGCTTTGAACTTTGAAGGCAGTGTCCACTGGAAGTGACACCTTGCTAAAACAAACACAGTGGTTGATGATATGTGAGGCAAAATAGGTTTCAGAGTGACAGAAACTGATGGGATGGTTCTTCAGAAGGAGGGCGAGGACCTGCTTGCTTCGCCCTCTTCACCACTACCAGTGGCCACAGAGCGGATGTTCATGGTCTTTTGCTGCTATAGTGTATCTACTTCAAGGTTCAACATCTTGTGCATTCGGACATCTCTTCTGCACACCTCTGCTGTAACGTGTGTTTATCTGAGTTCCTGTCAGCTTGAACCAGTCTGGCCATTCTCCTCCGAACTCTCTCATTAACACGGCATTTTTGCCCACAGAACTGCCACTCACTGGATGTTTTTTTCCCCCACACCATTCTCTGTAAACTCCAGAGACTGCTATGAATGAAAATCTCAGGAGATCCTCAATTTCTGAGATACTCAAACAACCTTGTCTGGCACCAACAATCATTCCACAGTCAAAGCCACTTAAATCACATCTCCTCTCCATTCTGATGTTTGGTCTGAGCAACCATTGAACCTCATGACCCCACAGCTTTTATGCATGGTTGGCCGATTAAATATTTGCATTAACGAGCAGGTGTACTTCATAAAGTGGCCACTGAGTCTATTTGCAATATCTAAACAACATATCTGGGAAAATTGGCAGTGATTAACACAGGCAACAAACTGCCTTGGGGTAAATCAAATATGTGCTTTCCACATGAGCGAACTTCATGTCAGTCAATAGTGGTTAACCATTGGCTATTAATGTCCAATTACCAATAACCTGTGTGGTTCTTTTCATTAGATTGATCCCAGTACTTCCAGGAAATGTCATTGATCAGTGAAAAACGATCGAGACATGGAGTTGTGCATCACAAAAAGGTGCTTTGACCCATCAGGTCCATGCTGACCAAAATGCCCATCCAAGCCAGTCGCATTGGCCCCCACTTGAGTCATATCACTCTAAACCTTTCCTATGTGCATAACTGTCCAAGTGTTGGTAATGTCCCTGCCCTAACCTCTTCTTTTGATTCCTGATTTCATTTATGGGCCACCCGCTGTGTAAAAGGTTGCCTCTGAGGTTCACGTTAAATCTTTCTCCTCTCACCGTAAACCTGTACCCTCTGGATTCTCCAATCTTGGGAAAATGGCTGAGCACATTCATGCGATCTATGTCCCTCATGATTTTATATACCTCTGTAAGATCACCACTGGTTGTCCTATACTCCAAAGAGAAAATTCCTAGTGTGTCCACCCTCTCTCTATAACTCAGCCCCTTGAGTCCTGGCAACGTCCTTGAGAATCTAGCCCATCTAGAATCTCCCTGTAGTTGGTCCCTCGAGCCTTGACAACATCCTAGTGAATCTAGCCTATCTAATATCTCCATAACCTCAATCCTTCAAGTCCTGACAACATTATTGTGAATCCAGCCCTTTCAATCTTTCCCTATAACTAGTCTTCGAATCTTGACAACATCCTTGTGAGTCTTTTCCACGGTCTTTCCAGTTTAATAACATCTTTGCTATAGTAGGGTGATGTCATCACTGCAGATGCCTTTCTGAGCCACACATTAGATTTTAAATATTTTAAAATCTGTTTTAAAGATATGTTTTCTTAAAGTTATTGTGCATACTAATTACCCAGAAGCTGACTAGCTGACTAGCTCACTGGGCCACCTGGGTAAGGGCAGTAAATTTATTTTCCTGAAGCAAGGAGCAATCTGAGTAGGTTTCTATGACAAAATATTTTTTTTTGTTATTTGAATTCAGATTCTCCAGCCACTTTAGTGGGTATTGAATTCATAAGCAGTCCAGTTTCCTGGTTGTTAGTGTGGCATCTCAATCACTGTACTATGATTCCCATTTTAACACAATGTACTAATTAGGTGTTAACTTTCAGAAGAGAACCTTAACGTGAATGCTTCTACCTGGTCAGATGGACATTAAAGTCCCCCATGTGAAGGCTGCATCTTCACACAAAGCGAGTAGGCCAGTCAGCCCCTTTAATCCTGCTCCCTCCTTCACATGGACATTGCTGATTCAACTCTTAGTTTCACGTATATTCTCTGCTTCATGAATCTTAGGGCATATACTATAGGGCAAAGAATCATGAGGGCTAATCACTAATAAATAATGATGTGTCTCATACCAGAGGTCATGCATTGACGGTGAGAGGGGGTAGGTTCAAAGGGGATGTAAGAGGTAAGCTTTTTACTCAGAGCGTGATGGATGCTTGGAATGCGCTGCCTGGTATGGTAGTAGAGGCAAATACATTAGAGGCTTTTAAGAGTTGTTTGGCTAGGCACATGGGTGTAAGGAAGATGGAGGGATATGGACATGGTGTAGGTAGGAGGGATTAGTGTTTGGGTGTTTTTGATTTCTTTTTAGCTGGTTCAGCAGAACACTGTGAGACGAAGGGCCTGTTCCCCTGCAGTACTGGTCTACGTTCTATGTGGATTGTGTTAACGTGGTTACAGGGACCTGCAGATAAAAGCAGGGGCTTGGAATCTAGCAGCAACAACACTCAAGGGTCAAGAACCTCAGTAATTATGTTATAGCATGCACCCATCGTCGTAATAGAAAACTGGATTTACTGTTAGACCTGTGGACAATAATTTTATTCTGTTATTTAATTAAGTCTTCCTGTAGCCACTATTCTGTTATCAAAATGTAGTTTTACTGGTAATCTCATCAGCTGGGAATGTACAGGCTACACCAAACTCATGCTCAGGAAGTACAACTTCGACTGGTCTTCCAGTGCGCACCAGTTTTTAACAAAATCACCCGTTGTTTCGAACACCAACTCCGTGTGATCTTTCAGTCTGCTTCTCCTTCACGGAGCAGAGAATTTTACAGCACAGGGACAGGCCCAAAATGACTGCCGCCTGTGAGGCCAAATTAAATTAGATACAATTGCCCCACAGAAAATCTATCGTCCAAATGTCACAGATAAAAAAAAACTTTCCTTTAGTCTAAAGCCAGCAAGCGCCAGCTCCTGTCAGTTCACACACAGACTCCTTCTGTAGCCCTGCCTCCAGAGGCTTGCACACATTGTTTTTTTAATGGTTTCTTCAGCTTCTGTATCCGATCCTGGCCAGTACAGTGAACCCTGCTCAAACAGCCATGCTCTCTCAGTATACACTTTAGCAGCTGTCTCCTCATGCATTTTGATTCTACCATTCTTTGATCTTCTGAAAGCAATTCCAAAGGTGCGCAGTTTATCTCGAACATGGGAGAATGGGGCATGACTGCCGAGGTGTTCCTGACACTTCTCTGGCCACAATCACATAACAACCGCTGGCAGCTCTTGAAGTGCTGGTTTCTGCCACAGCTTCTTTGTCGATTGCAGACACTTCAGCATTTTCACTTGCTCCAACACAGAATATCTGTGACATGTTTACCTTGTAGGATGATATGCATCACTTGGTGCGTTTGAAAGGTATTTCCTACTCCCAGATGGTGGGCATTATGCATATGGATTCTCCAAGGTTCAGAACCTGTCACTGTACTCTCTTGGAAGCTTGGTGGAAATTCTTCATCCCAGTTACTTTAAGAAGTTGTGCTTGGTTGCCAGAATCAGGTTTATTATCGCGGAAATACAGTATATCATGAAATTTGTTGTTTTGTGGCAGCAGTACATTGCAATAAGTACAATAAATTATAAAAATAAATATATACTGTATACTGTATATTAAATGAGTAGTGCCAAATGAGATGAAAAATAGTGAGGTCGTGTACATGGGTCCAATGTCTGTGCAGAATCCTCATGGCACAGGGAAAGCAATGGTTCCTAAAACATTATGTCTTCAGGTTCCTGTACCTGCTCTCTGATGGTAGCAATGAGAAGAGGGCATGCCTGGGTAGTGGGAGTCCTTAATGGTGCCACATATACGCCGTTCCCATAGATATTCCGATAGAACCCCCGCGGCCAATAGATCTTCTTCAATGTCAGTGCTGCATGCTTCACAGCGCTGTGAACCTGAGCCTTGACCGTCTGCATGTGTGGCTGGTTAGCCACCCCGCATAATTGCTGCACTCAGAGTCTCTCCTAGGCCTCTTCTAGTAGCATAGAGTATTTTCTAACACTGTATTCGCATTGTTCTGGCTCTGCTGTGACTATCTCTCATTTCCATTGGACTGGTTTTATCCAACACAATCCCACATCCTTTCTTGTTGGTTGTCTCAGCTGTCCACAATCTCACTAAGTGGATAGACAGTGGATAGCCAGCGCCTCTTCCCCAGGGCACCACTGCTCAATACAAGAGGACATGGCTTTAAGGTAAGGGGTGGGAAGTTCAAGGGGGATATCAGAGGAAGGTTTTTTACTCAGAGAGTGGTTGGTGTGTGGAATGCACTGCCTGAGTCAGTGGTGGAGGCAGATACACTAGTGAAGTTTAAGAGACTACTAGACAGGTATATGGAGGAATCTAAGGTGGGGGCTTATATGGGAGGCAGGGTTTGAGAGTCGGCACAACATTGTGGGCCGAAGGGCCTGTACTGTGCTGTACTGTTCTATGTTCTATGCTCTATGTTCTTAAACGGACAAGGATTCGCTTTCCCTTTGTTGGATCAAGTTGAACCTTTGTCTGATCAATTTCGGTCCTCTGTATGGTGCTGTGATCCCAAAGTGCATCATCAGTCATTGATTCCTCCCTAAGTGTGTGTTCAAAGTCCCACCCTGCCGAGCTGTATGTAACAAGATCCATTTGTGGTATCTGGTGTAATGAAAAGGTCGTTCTGCTCAGGTCCGATAGGGTACGATGGATGTTGACTCTAAGTTTTATTAGACAGAGAGTGCTGGGTGAATGGAGCACACAGCCAGGGCAGTGGTAGAGGCAGATACATGGAAAACATTTAGGAAATCCGTGAGGCACATGGATCAACTTCAAGTTCAAGTTTATGGTCATTCAGCGATACACATGTATGCTGAAAAACAAGATGATATTCCTCTAGATCAACATGCACAACATAGTAAATAGAACATAACTCACACACAAAACATATAAAATAATATTACAACATATAAATGAAATTAAGGTGTATATATGATACAGGTTAATAAGTAGACAGTATAATGCTATTGGTGCTTCATATGTGATAAAACTTGTGTAGTGCGAGTTCAGTAGTCTTACTGCCTGGGGGAAGAAGCTGGTTTCCATCAGTTCTTTCCCTAGTGCTATGGTACCTCCTGCCTGATAGTAGGGGGTCTAAGAGATTGCTGGATGGATGGGAGGGATCATTGACAATGTTAGAGCCCTGCATGCACTGTGCTCCTGATAAATATCTCTAATCATTTGAAGAGAGGCCCTAATAATCCTCTCAGCAGTCCTTGCAACCTTTCACAAACGGGATACTGGAAATCCAAGCAACACACACAAAATGCTGGAGGAACTCAGCAGACGAGGTAGCATCTATGGGAAAGAGTACAGTCGGCGTTTCAGGCCGAGACCCTTCATCAGAACTCTTTGTAGGGACTTGTGGTCAGATGTTTTTCAATTTCTGTACCAGATAGTGATGTAGCTGGTCAAGACACTCTTAATGGTGCCTCTATAAAAATTGGTTAAAATAGCGGGGAGGGAAGATCCTCACTTGCCTCAATGTCCTCAGGAAGTGGAGTTGCTGCTGTGCTTTCTTGACCAAAGAGGTGGTGTTGAGGACCAAGTGAGATCATCCATTATGTGAGTTGCCAGAAAGTTGGAGTTCCTAACTGTCACCATGATAGTGAATTGGAGGGCAATGTAGGAAGCAAGGATTAGATTGATTTCAGAATAGGTTCAAAGATCGGTGCAACATTGTGCACCAAAGGGCCTGTAATGTGCTGTAATGTTCTATGTTCTAACTGAATTTATCAGATAATGGCTCTGCTTTAATTTGATCACTTGAGTCTAAAGCAGTCCTTAGGGTGTTTGGCTAATCCACATGCAGCAAGCTTGAGATTCCAGATGTGATGCTGGCTTCCTCTGTTAATCTTTCAAACTCAGCTCTCATTTTCTGTTTGTCAGCTACTGGAATGCCTACTGGGGAATGTTCTGACAGCTGCTTCCTCTCCAAAAGCATCTTTCCCTCTAGCCTTTTGCTTCTTAATGCACATCTGCAAGTTTATCTTCCAGCTGCTTCTTGTGCACCCAGAACTTGCAAATGCAGTGACTCATGTTCTCTTCATGACCTTGGTGTGGGTTGTCGCTAGTTCCATTTGCTGGGCTGCACAGCTACCAAGGACTGGCCATCTGTCCTGCTTAAATACAGCAATCTCCGCTTTGTCAATCCTTTTCAGCCTGCATTTGCTCAGTGGCCGTGGAGTTGTGTTGTTGTATATGGTTAGCGTTAGCTCAGTGTATATGGTTGAGCTATTTACAAGCCTGCAAAATTGTCATCCTCCATTTTGGCAGTGCACTTTGACCCCGACCCCAAAACTGCATGATGCCTCCGACTGTTGCATGAACACAAAATATCGCTCGGTAAAGACACATCTCTTTCAAAAGACAAAATACTTCCTATTACAGTATCACCTTTAGGTAGCTAACCTGAGTTTTTGGATTATGCCACTTTCCCTCCTTACCTTTCATTATTGTATCTTCAAATTATCTTAAACACTAGAATCAAACTATCCCACAATCTCATCTGTTAATTATTTATAAAATCACAATGAGAATATATAGCATGATTTTTTTTTGTTTCTGCCAGGACTGGGGATTCAAGACCTGGAAGCCATAGGTTGAGGGCAAGAGATTTAACAGGGACCTGAGGTGCAATGTGTTCACTCATTTTGGTTGAAGGACCATTTTCCATGCTGTCTTCGACTCTCACTCTTAAATATAAGATTAATCTATGAAGCCATCCATTGAAATTTCAACAAAATCCCCCTGAACAATCTAACCTTCTCCCAGAGATGTGCTCGGAAGTGAACTCTTGCTTGAGTTAGAGTCTGACCGCTTGAGTTAGAGTCTGACCACTTGAGAACAGCAGCAGGATTTTTACCGCAGCCCCCAGGGGAAAAGGATGTATGGTAGGGAAATTATTTTTGATATTTGTCATAAAGTGTTGCACATTGGGAAAGATATTAAAAAAGTGGAGACTCTTTCTGATTATATTAAAGATAGCTCATCTGTGCTGACACCAAGCAACATAACTTACCTGAGAAGAGACGGCTGGTTATGAGACACTAGGCCATAATTCAATCCAGGCAGTGTAACAACATCGTAAAACATGGGACTGAAGCAACGATGGTCTGCGATTGTCAGCAGAACTTTTAACATTGATTTTAAACTTTAAATTCTCTGATTGCTGGTTGTTTTCTTAAGAACACAGAGCAAATAAATATCTTCATCAGGAAAATTACTTCTCATTATGCAGAGACGAACAAGACTATACAAACATGGATATGGACATTTAAATTGGGAGCAGGAGTAGGCCAATTGGTCTCAAATGCCTGCTAGCTCATATAATGAGATCCTGTGTTTAATTCTTGCTCCACTGAGTCCGAAGGTGCCTGACTCCCTGCCCAATAACATTATAGAACATAAGAACATAGAACATTACAACAGAGTACAGGTCCTTCAGCCCTCAAAGTTGTGCTGACCTTTTAGCCTTCTTTTATATCAATCTAATCCTTCCCTTTTATATAGTCTTCCATTTTTCTATCATTTATGTACTATCCAAGAGGTTCTTGAATCCTACTAATGTATTGGCCTTTACCACCAACCCTGGCAGGGCATTTCATGTACTCATCACTCCCTGTGTAAAGGATTTGCCTCTGATATCCCCCTTGTATTTTCCTCCTTGAATGTTATGGTCCCTTGTATTAGCCATTGCTGCCTTCGATAAAAGTCTCTGGCTATCCACTCGATATAGACGTAGCCTGTATGCTGGGTCCATTATTAAGGACCTCCACCACCTAGGACATGCCCTCTTCTCATTGTTACCATCAGGAAGTAGATACACGAGCCTGAAGACATACACTCAGTGATTCAGGAATAGCTTCTTCCCCTCTGCCATCCGATTGCTGAATGGTCATTGAATCCATGAACGCTACCTCACTATTTTTTTATTTCTGTTTCTGCATCACTCATTTAATTTGACTATTTAATATACATATACATACTGTAACTCAGTTTTATTTTCTATATTATCATGTATTGCATTGTACAGCTGCTGCAAAGTTAACAAATATCATGACATATGACGGTGATATTAAACCTGGTTCTGATCTGATTATCACCTTGGACACCTCTATCAAGTCACCACTCATCCTCCTCCACTCCAAAGAGAATAGCCCGAGCTCGCTCGACCTATCCTTATAAGAGGTGTCCTCTAGGCCAGGCAGCATCCTGGTAAGTCTCCTCTGCACCTTCTCTAAACGTTCAATATCTTTCCTATAATGAGGCAGTCAGAACTGAAAACAATACTCCAAGTGTGATCTCCAGGGTTTTATAGAGATGCTATATTACCTCACGGCTTTTAAACTCAATCCCTTGACTAATGAAGGCCAACACACCATACCCCTACTTAACAACCTCCATATACCTTCTTAACAACTCAATTATGAGTGTATCTTCACCAGATGTACTGCAGTGGTTCAAGAAGGCAGCTCATTACCTTCAGAGGCAATTATGGATGAGTAATAAGTGTTAGCCTTGGTACACCCATGAATGAATAAATAAAATAGTAACATGATGTAAGAAAATCTCAATCATGATTTCCAATGTGAACCACAGCTCTCTTTGTGCTTAATGCTGTGCAGCAGCATTTGTGGAGCTGACAATTTCTCATATGGTCCAACACAATCGACTGCCTTTCACCGTACTGTACAGTGAATCCCTTACCATGAGTTGCTAATGGTTAGAACCCATCGGAACTACAACGAGAAATTATGGATGCTTGAGCTGTTGCACTCTGACATAAATATTATGTCCATTTGAGAATTGTATATTTTGTGGCATCATGATACATCAGGGAATATTATATAGACCATAAGATATAGGAGCAGAATTAGGCCATTTGACCCATCAAGTCTGCTCTGCCATTTCATCATGGCTGATCTAATTTTCCTTTCAACACCAGTCTGCGGCTTTCTCCCCATATCCCTTCTTGACCTGACTAATCAAGAATCTATCAACCTCTGCCTTAAGTATAGCAAAAGACTTGGCTTTCATAGCTGCCTGTGGCAAAAAATTCCACAGATTCACCATTCTCTGGTTAAATTCCTCCTCATCTTCATTCTAAAAGGATGCCCCTCTGTTCTGAGGCTGCGTCTTCTAGCCTTAGACTCTCCCATTATAGGAAACATCCTCTCGACATCCACTCTATCAAGGCCTTTCACCGTTCGATAGATTTCAATGAGGTCACCCCTTATTTTTCTGAATTCCAGGGAATACAGTCCCAGAGCTATCACATGCTCTTCATATGACAAGCCTTACAATCCTGGAATCATTTTTGTGAACCTCCTTTGAACTCTTTGCAGTTTCAGTACATCCTTTCTAAGAAAAGGAACCCAAAGCTGCTTACAGTACTCCAAGTGAGGCCTCACCAGTGCTTTATAAAGTCTTAATGTTTCATCCTTGCTTTTATATTCTAGTCCTCTTGAAATGAACGCTAACATTGCATTTGCCTTCCTTATCACAGAGTCATTAAATTAATATATCTATTACATTCATATACACCTTTGAAAATGGTGTCACAGGTATACTGGGCTCTAAAAAGAGCTTTTGGCGCATTGGCCTTCATAAATCAAAATATTGAGCGCAAGAGTTAGGATGTTATGTTGGAGCTGTGTAAGAATTTGGTGAGACCCCATTTGGAGTACAGTGTGCATTCTGGTCACTTACCTACAAGAAAGGTATCAGTAAGATTGAAAGAGTACAGAGAAAATTTACAAGGATATTGCCTGGGTTTGAGGAACTGGGTTATCGGGAAAGGTAGGATAATGAGAGAATTCATAGAGGTATACAAAATTATGAGGCGTATAGACAGAGTAAATGCTTTTTCCACTCAAATTGTGTGAGACCAGAACTAGCGGTCTTGGGTTAAGGGTGAAAGGTGAAATGTTTAGGAGAAACCTGAGGGGAAACATCTTCAGTCTGAAGATGGAGAGAGTGTGGAATGAGCTGCCAGTGGAGGTGGTGAATGTGGGTTCAGTTTGATCATTTAAGAGAAGTTTGGGTACATACATGGATGCGAGGGGTATGGAAGGCTATGGTTCAGGTGCAGGTCGATGCGGCTAAGCAGAATAACAGTTTGGCACGGACTTGACAGGCAGAAGGCATGTTTCTGTGCTATAGTGCTCTATAACTCTGTGACTCTATTTGAGACCCGTCATCACTTGTTAAGCAAGCACCGGTGGGCCACCCCTAATTGTCCTCAGTCGTAGCGAAGACAAGGCCTCAAGCAGGCTCGCCTGCTGTTGCAGTCCAGGTGAGATGATGCTGGAGGCCGTGTAGCATGGAATCTGTGCTCAGCTGGGAGGTGGCCTCTTTTGTCAGTGCTGCCCTCCAGTGTTCAATATATGGAAGAACAGGATGTACCATCAATTTGCATATCGCTCAGGGACTTGGACTATACTTGTGTTCTCTTGCGTAATGTTTGTTTATCTATCTCTCTCTCTCTCTTTCTCTCTCACTCTCACTCTCACTCACTCACTATTTTGTACGTTATGCACCTGGGTGTTGGCACGTGGCCAAGTGGTTAAGGCGTTGGTCTAGTGACCTGAAGGCCGCTAGTTCGAGCCTCAGCTGAGGCAGAGTGTTGTGTCCTTGAGCAAGGCACTTAACCACACATTGCTCTGCGATGACACCGGTGCCAAGCTGTACTGGCCCTAGTGCCCTTTCCTTGGACAACATCGGGGGCGTGGAGATGGGAGACAAACAGCATAGGCAACTGCTGGTCTTCCATACAACCTTGCCCAGGCCTGTGCCCTGGAAACCTTCCAAGGTGTAAATCCATGGTCTCACGAGACTAACAGATGCCGATATATATATGCACCTGGGCCCCATCCTGAGATCCATCTTCCTGCAGGCATTCACAGTTAATACGAGAAACACACTAGAATCAATGAAAAATGACCCCTAACAGGATGGACAAGCAATTAAAAGATAACAAACTGTGAAAATATGAAAGAAAGGAGGGAAAAATAATAAGTAACTGGGCAATAAATATCAAGAACATGAGTCCTTGAAACTATATCCATATATGGGCTGAATGATAATTAAATTTGATTTGATTAGTTTGTGAAGGTATGGCAAGCTCCTTCTTCAACCACTCCACTCTGGCTAGTGAAGGTATTCCCACAGTGTTGTTGGGGAGGAAGTTCCAGGATTCAGCCCAGTGGCAAGAAGGAAGAGTGTTGTATTCCCAAATCAGGAATGGTGCGTGACTTGGATTTTCAATGCACCTGAAACCCTTGCACTTCTTAGAGCTGAGGTCACCTGATCTATGAGTTTGGAGCATGAGTAAGCTTCTCTGCCGGTTGAATTGACTATAGTCTGGCTCTACATTTTTGTCGATCCATGATTTGCTTATACAGAGCATAACCACTTCTGCCTAAAATCTATTCAAAGACTCTCTTTCTTTATTCTGGCCTTTGTGGAGGAGAGTTCAAACATCTCCCAGTCCTCTTTGGGAAACATTATATTCACATTTACCTGTCAAGACTTGTCAGGATCTTAAATGTTTCAATCAAGTCCCCTCTCACACTTCTAAATTCCTGTACTGTAGATACAAGCCTAACCTGTATACCCACTGGTTCCCCCCCGCCAATCTATAACGCATATTATTTCCTCAAAGATATCCGAAGAATTGATCAAACATGATTTCTCTTTAACAGAAAGTTTTCAATTTGCCCGATTACCTTGAGATTTTCTAAGTGCCTTGCTGTAACGATGATAGTTCTAATATTTTCCTTATGACAAATATTAAGTAACTGGTCTGAAGTTTCCTAGCGTATGCCTCCGTCTCTTTTTGAATGAAGTTACATTTACTGTTTTACAATCTGATTTCCTCAAAGCTTTGTGAAGTGCTCCTGGATTCAACTAGGGAAGAATCTAAGTGTTACACACTGCAGCATATCGGCTGGTGGTGCAGCAAATGAGTGCTTACATTGGTGAATGAGGTGCTAGTTAATGAGGCTACTTTGTCTATGAGCATTTTTGAAACTGCATTCGTTCAATTTAATGCAGAATGCTTTGTAGAGGCGGCACCATAGCGTAGCGGTGAGTGTGTGGCTTTACAACGGCAGCAATCACTGATCAGGGTTCAATTCCCGCCTGCGATGAGTTTGCACGCTCTCCCCATGACTGAGTGTGTGTCCTCCGGATATTCCGGTTCCCTCCAACAATTCAAAGACATATAGTTAAGGTTAGTGAGTTATGAGCATGCTATGTTGGCACTGGAAGCATGGCAACACCTGTGGACTGCCCAGCACAATCCTTGCTGATTTGATTTAATGCATTTCACATATGTTTCGATGTTTTGATTAACATTGACAAATAACACTAATCTTTAATCGTTTGTAGTTGGTGGAAAGACTCTGGAGGTGAGCTACTCACCGCACAATATCCAATCTCTGATCTGCCCTCATAACCATATGAGTTATGTGGCTAATCCAATTTTGTTTCTGTTCAGTGGCGATCCTCCAGGATATTGATGATGGAGTACCCAGTAGAAGTAATTCCACTGAATGTGCAGAGTATCTAACTGGATTACCTTTTGTCACAGGTGGTCATCGTCTGACATCTGGTGGCATGAATATTACTGTTAATCTTCCCCTGCCTAAATGTTGTTTAGGTCTTGCTTTGTGCAGATGCTGAAGAGTTAGATTTGGACTTTGAGTGATCATCAGCAAACATTCCTGTTTTTGACCTCCTGACAGCAGGAAAGGTTTTGGTGGAGAATCTGATGGGTGACCCAATGGCACCACCCTGAGGATCTCCAGTGGTGATGTCCTGTGTTTGCGATAATTGGCCTCCAACAACAATAATCATAATCCTTTGCAAAAAAGAAATAAAACTCTGACACTTTGGGTTGCTTCCATATGATACATAGATACATAGAAAATAGGTGCAGGAGTAGGCCATTTGGCCCTTCGAGCCTGCACCGCCATTTATTATGATCATGGCTGATCATCCAACTCAGAACCCCGCCCCAGCCTTCCCTCCATACCCCCTGACCCCCGTAGCCACAAGGGCCATATCTAACTCCCTCTTAAATATAGCCAATGAACTGGCCTCAACTGTTTCCTGTGGCAGAGAATTCCACAGATTCACCACTCTCTGTGTGAAGAAGTTTTTCCTAATCTCGGTCCTAAAAGGCTTCCCCTCTATCCTCAAACTGTGGCTCCTCGTTCTGGACTTCCCCAACATCGGGAACAATCTTCCTGCATCTAGCCTGTCCAATCCCTTTAGGATCTTATACGTTTCAATCAGATCCCCCCTCAATCTTCTAAATTTCAACGAGTACAAGCCCAGTTCATCCAGTCTTTCTTCATATGAAAGTCCTGCCATTCCAGGAATCAATCTGGTGAACCTTCTTTGTACTCCCTCTATGGCAAGGATGTCTTTCCTCAGATTAGGGGACCAAAACTGCACACAATACTCCAGGTGTGGTCTCACCAAGGCCTTGTACAGCTGCAGTAGTACCTCCCTGCTCCTGTACTCGAATTCTCTCGCTATAAATGCCAGCATACCATTCGCCTTTTTCACCGCCTGCTGTACCTGCATGCCCACTTTCAATGACTGGTGTATAATGACACCCAGGTCTCGTTGCACCTCCCCTTTTCCTAATCGGCCACCATTCAGATAATAATCTGTTTTCCTATTTTTGCCACCAAAGTGGATAACTTCACATTTATCCACATTAAATTGCATCTGCCATGAATTTGCCCACTCACCCAACCTATCCAAGTCACCCTGCATCCTCTTAGCATCCTCCTCACAGCTAACACTGCCGCCCAGCTTCGTGTCATCCGCAAACTTGGAGATGCTGCATTTAATTCCCTCATCCAAGTCATTAATATATATTGTAAACAACTGAGGTCCCAGCACTGAGCCTTGCGGTACCCCACTAGTCACCGCCTGCCATTCTGAAAAGGTCCCGTTTATTCCCACTCTTTGCTTCCTGTCTGCTAACCAACTCTCCACCCACACCAATACCTTACCCGTAATACCGTGTGCTTTAAGTTTGCACACTAATCTCCTGTGTGGGACCTTGTCAAAAGCCTTCTGAAAATCCAAATATACCACATCCACTGGTTCTCCCCTATCCACTCTACTAGTTACATCCTCAAAAAATTCTATGAGGTTCGTCAGACATGATTTTCCTTTCACAAATCCATGCTGACTTTGTCCGATCATTTCACCGCTTTCCAAACGTGCTGTTATCACATCCTTGATAACTGACTCCAGCAGTTTCCCCACCACCGATGTTAGGCTAACGGGTCTATAATTCCCTGGTTTCTCTCTCCCTCCTTTTTTAAAAAGTGGAGTTACATTAGCCATCCTCCAATCCTCAGGAACTAGTCCAGAATCTAACGAGTTTTGAAAAATTATCACTAATGCATCCACTATTTCTTGGGCTACTTCCTTAAGCACCCTGGGATGCAGACCATCTGGCCCTGGGGATTTATCTGCCTTCAATCCCTTCAATTTACCTAACACCACTTCCCTACTAACATGTATCTCGCTCAGTTCCTCCATCTCACTGGACCCTCTGTCCCCTACTATTTCTGGAAGATTATTTATGTCCTCCTTAGTGAAGACAGAACCAAAGTAATTATTCAATTGGTCTGCCATGTCCTTGCTCCCTATAATCAATTCACCTGTTTCTGTCTGCAGGGGACCTACATTTGTCTTTACCAGTCTTTTCCTTTCCACATATCTATAAAAGCTTTTACAGTCCGTTTTTATGTTTCCTGCCAGTTTTCTCTCATAATCTTTTTTCCCCTTCCTAATTAAGCCCTTTGTCCCTCTGCTGAACTCTGAATTTCTCCCAGTCCTCAGGTGATCCACTTTCTCTGGCTAATTTGTATGCTTCTTCTTTGGAATTGATACTATCCCTAATTTCTCTTGTCAGCCACGGGTGCACTACCTTCCTTGATTTATTCTTTTGCCAAACTGGGATGAACAATTGTTGTAGTTCATCCATGCAACCTTTAAATGCTTGCCATTGCATATCCACCGTCAATCCTTTAAGTGTCATTTGCCAGTCTATCTTAGCTAATTCACGTCTCATACCTTCAACGTTATCCCTCTTTAAGTTCAGAACCTTTGTTTCTGAATTAACTATGTCACTCTCCATCTTAATGAAGAATTCCACCATATTATGGTCACTCTTACCCAAGGGGCCTCTCACGACAAGATTGCTAATTAACCCTTCCTCATTGCTCAAAACCCAGTCCAGAATAGCCTGCTCTCTAGTTGGTTCCTCGACATATTGGTTCAAAAAACCATCCCGCATACATTCCAAGAAATCCTGTTCCTCAGCACCTTTCCCAATTTGGTTCACCCAATCTACATGATGATTATTGACTCCAGATTTACTAGTGATGCTTGATATCACACTTGGTCAGTCACTATCTCTGGAATTCAGCTTTCTGGCTGACATGTGAGCTAAAGCTGTGAAGTCTGCAGTGTAGTGGTCTTGGTGAAGCTCACACTGGGCATCAGTATGCAGGTTAGTGATGTGCCTTTTGATAGTTGGTGGATTCTAGTGTTAAAATCCAAGGTCCTTTTGGAAGTCAGGATCGATGCATGAAATTTGTTGGTTCACTATCGTTTTATCAAGAGTTGATAGAGCAGAGGGAACAGGAGCAGAAGCTGGTAGCAGAAAGTTTTCAGACAAGGCATGAAGAAGATTGAGATAACTAAGATGGCACTGCATTGTGATTGGCTATTTTTATGGAAAAGATCCATTCAAATATAAAGATAAAAATTAACCAGTTAAAAAGCACTTTGTAAATACTACAGTAAAGATTATCCAATGAGAAAAGAGTTATACTTTAATGCAAAATAAAAACTTCCATAATTATAATTTATGTCACAACTGGAGGCATATAAAACTGATATACGTATACATATACACACGGTAGCAATATGGTGAAATTTCCAGAGTCATGAAGTGTGTGAAGTTACCATTACTAGAGAGGGGCTTCTTCGGACACTGAAAGCTCTGAAGGCAGATAAGTCACCTGGACCAGGTGGTGTATGCCACGGGGTTCTGAAAGAGGTGGCTGAAAAGATCATGGAGGCATTAGTAATGATCTTTCAAGAATCACTAGATACTGGAATGGTTCTGGAAGATGAACAATTGCAAATGTCACTCCACTCTTCAAGAAAGGAGAGCAGCAGAAGAAAGGAAATTATAAGTCCATTAATCTGAACTCAGTGGTTGGGAAGATGTTGGAGTTGATTATTAAGTATGAGGTCTCAGGGTACTTGGAAGCACATGATAAAATAGATTGGTTTACAGCATGGTTTCCTCAAGGGAAAATCTTTCCTGACATATCTGTTGGAACTAATTGAAGAAATAATAAGCAGGATAGATAAAGGAGCATCGGTTGATGTTGTGTTGTGCCACACACGAGGCTGCTTAACAAGCTATGAGCCCATGGTATTACAGGAAAGATCCTACCATCAGTGGCTGATTGGCAGGAAATTAAGAGTGGGAATAAAGGAAGTCCTTTCTGGTCGTCTGCTGTTCCGCAGGGCTCTGTGTTGGGACCAATTCTTTTTACATTATATGTCAATGATTTGGATGATGGTATTGATGGCTTTGTTGCAAATCTTGCAGATGATATGAAGGTAGGTGGGGGGTAAGGTGGTTCTGAGGAAGTAGAGAGCCTACAGAAGGATTTAGACAGATTTGGAGAATGGGGAAAGAAGTGGCGGATGGAATACAGTGTTGGAAAGTGTATGGTCATACACTTTTGTAGAAGAAATTAACGGGTCAAGTATTTTCTGAATGGAGAGAAAATATGAAAAACTGAGGCATAAAGGGTCTTGGGAGTCCTTGTGCAGGATTCTCTAAAGGTTAATTTGCAGGTTGAGTCTGTGGTGAGGAAAGTAAATGTGATGTTAGCATTCATTTCAGGAAGGCTAAAATATAAAAGTAAGAAGCTAATGTTGAGACTTTACAAAGCACTGGTGGGGCCTCACTTGGAGTATTATGAGCAGCTATGGGCTCTTTATCTTAAAAAAGATGTGCTGAAACTGAAGGTTCAAAGGAGGTGCACAAAAATGATTCCAGAATTGAATGGCTTGTCCCTAGAATTCAGAAAAATGAGGACTGATCTCATTGAAACTTATCAGATGGTGAAAGGCATCGATAGAGTGGATGTGGAGAGGATGTTTCCTATGGTTGGAGAGTCTAAGACCAGAGGACACAGCCTCAGAATCAAGGGGTGTCCTTTTAGAACAGCGATGAGGAGGAATCTCTTTAGCCAGAAAGTGGTGAATCTGCAGAATTCTTTGCCATGGCAGCTGTGGAGGTCATATCTTTATGTATATTTAAGGCATAGGTTGATGGATTCTTGATTGGTTAGGGCATGAAGGGATATGGGGAGAAGACAGGAGACTGGGGTTAAGAGGAAAATTAGATTAGCCATGATGAAATGGTGGAGCAGACTCGATGGTCCAAATGGGATAATTCTGCTCCTATATCTCATGGTCTTATGGTGTCTAGTGTTCTGAAGGTCGCTAGTTCAAGCCTTGGCTAAGGTGACATGTTGTGTCCTTGAGCAAGGCACTTAACCACACATTGCTCTGCGACGACATCGGTGCCAAGCTGTATGGGTCCTAATGCTCTTCCCTTGGACAACATCGGTGGTGTGGAGAGGGGAGACTTGCAGCATGGGCAACTGCTAGTCTTCCATACAACCTTGCCCAGGTCTGCACCCTGGAAACCTTCCAAGGCGCAAATCCATGGTCTCCTGAGACTAACAGATGCCTATATATGGTCTTATACTATAGCCACTGGGAATTATAGTACTCAGTTACTTGTGTATCAGTAATTAAATAAAATACAAACGTACTGACTGAGGTCCTCTGCTGGCTGGGGTCAATAATGGATGTTGCGTCCCAGCTGTCTGTGTGATGTGCAAGCTAGGGCAGTACAATATGGAGAATAAGCTGTTGCTCATGTAGCAGACTGCCCCTCTCTACACAGCTGATGAATGCAAAGGAACAGCAGAGACTGGTACAGTTTGGCACCAGTGATATCACAGGAGTTGTCAGTCAGCATGGAGCATGACATAGGACTGCCTCAGGGACTCCAGCTCCAAATTTTTCCTCGAGGTTTACTCCCAGAAACCTTCCCCATGAGAGAGTATAGCTGCAATGCAGTGGAAGTTTGAGATCCCAGTTATCCTTCTCCCCGCTGAACTGCCAACCATGGCTGATGAGCCCCAAATGTCCAATCTGATTGGTTTTAAGGCACCAGTAACTTTCCTTTGCCCCCTTCCCCTGTCAGTAGAAATGGTTCTGTTGGGCTTAGTAACTAAGTCACACGTGAAGGTCAGGAGCTGAACTTGCTTGTCAGAGGCTATTTGAGAAACACAATACTGGGGCATTTAATAGGTAGTTGGAGTTTATCCCTTCTATCACCCCCACCTCTAATAACCTTAACAAACCTACAAGCAGGTAATTCTTTGTTAAACTGCAAAGAAAGTAACAATTAAACAATCAGATCCAACATAACACAGAAGACATTGTATATACTAAGAGAAAGCCAACCATTCTGGATTTTGTGAACAGGACACATCTGAGCAATTTTCCACACAGCCAGTGTTGTAACTATGCAGGAACAGCTTTGTTAGAGGTATGGCGCGTTCTGGAGAGAGGTTCACAGTATGACAATCAGGATGTTGATTGGAGTCATCCACTCATCTGCCGGAGTTCAGGGAAAAGCCTTCACCCAAAGGGATTCATGCCGAAACCTTTATTCCTCTTGAACCTTCAACTGATACTGAGAAACATATAAAAAGCATAAAGTAAAATGTTCAAAGTTCAAAAGGTCAAAATAAATTTATTATTAAAGTACATACATGTCACCATTAACAACCCTGAGGTTCATTTTCTTGGGGGCATACACAGTAAATCCACAGTAAATAGAATTAGTGAAGGGCCACACCCAATAGCATGGACAAACAACCAAAGTGCAAAAGAGTACAAACCACACAAATACAAAAGAAAAAAAAATTAATCAATAAATAGGCAATAAATATTGAGAATATGAGATGAAGAGTGAAAGTGAGTCCATAGGTTGTGGGAACCTCAGTGATGGTGCGAGTGAAGTTATCACCACTGGACTAACGGTTTCCTCCTCCTGAAGCATTAGCTCTTGGTCTTGCTGACACTAAGTGAGAGGTTGGCCGGATTTTCAATCTCACTCCTATATGCTGATTTGTCACCACCTTTGATTCGGCCAGTGACAGTGGTGTAGTCAGCTAACTTAAATATGGCATTGGAGCTGTGATTAGCCACACAGTCATATGTGTAAAGCGAGTAGAGCAGGGGGCTAAGCGCACAGCCTGGCGATGCTGATGGAGATTGCAGACAAGACGTTGTTGCCAATCTGAACTGACTGGATCCGCAAGTGAGGAAATCGAGGATCTAATTGCAGAAGGAGGTATTGAGACCAAGGTCTTGAAGCTTAGTGATTAGTTTTGTGGGGATGATGGTACTGGATATCAAGCTGTAGTTGATAAAGAGCATCCTGACATATGCATCTTTACTGTCCAGATATTCCAGGGTTGTGTGAGGAGCCAATGAAATGGCATCTACGATGGACCTGCTGTGCTCATTAGAGCAGATCCCAGTCACTTCCTAGGCAGGAGTGTTGTTATGTTTCATTACCAACCTTTCAAAGCACTTTATCACAATGGATGTAAGTGCTACTGTACGATGGTCACTGAGGCAGGTTGTCACAATCTTCTGAAGTACCGGTGTAAATGAAGCCTGCTTAAAGGAAGTGGGGACCTCAGACAGCCGAAGCAAGAGGTTAAACATGCCGGTGAAATGTCGCACAGATATTGTATTATAGACATGTTATAGCTGTAACAATTTCAGTAAAACCTCTTTTCCTGTCAGCTGACTGTTAGAACTAGCTTAATGTTTTACCTGTTATTGCAAGAACAGGACATACATTGATGGACATGGTTACCATTGTGAGTAAGGATGAGTAACCTCAATAGTCACAGTTAGACCAGTGATAAGCTCTAGACAATACTGTAACTTGAAAACATGTATCAGCAGGTGCAAGACATCATCTATCCCAGTGTTATTAAACTCTTAAATGGGCCTCTTGTATGATAAAGATAAAGTTCTGATCTCTCAATCTTCCTCTTCATGTATCTCATTAACCTGCACTGCAGTTTCTCTCTATCTGTTCCACTATATTTCAGATCCTGTTGTTATTTTTTTTCTTTTGTACAACCTCAACCTAGTTATGTTTGGAATAATCTCTCTGGATGGCATACAAAGTAAAGCTTTTCACTGTATCTTGGTACATGTGACATTAAGAAGCCAATGCCATTAGTGTGAAAAGTTCAAGAGCCTAAACAAAACATAAGAACATAAGAGTAAGGAGCAGGAGTCGGCCATCTGGCCCGTCGAGCTTTCTCCGTCATTCAGTAAGATCATGGCTGATCTGGCCATGGACTCCTTTCCACCTACCCGCCTTTTCCTCATAACCCTAAATTCCTCTACTAGCAAAAATCTATCCATCCTGTATTAAATATATTTACTAAGGTAGCCTCCACTACTTCATTTGCAGAGAATTCCACAGATTCACCACTCTCTGGGAAAAGCAGTCCCTCCTCACCTCAGTCCTAAATCTACTCCCCCGAATCTTAAGTCTATGTCCCCTCGGTCTAGTCCAAACCAAGGCTAAAGCACGAGAAACAGTTTGTAATTGTATCCAAGATAACAATGCAACCTCTTGGAATCGAATAATCAATGGATATCTTTGAAAGCACCGCCCAGCGATCCCCTTCCCCAAAAAAGCAGGTTTCCAGTGTATGAGTGAGAGTTAATTTTATATTTGAGCTTATGGACGGTGAATGTGTTGATTTATATGCACTCAGAGAGATACAGCTCTTCGATCCAACTAATGGTGAGAAGTGGTTTCACTAGGCAGCTCCTGATCACGCTGATGGACTAAATTGATATCTGATGACATGTAAAGGCCAAAGCATGGGACTGACTTCAGGGAGCTTTCACAAACGCTTCACAAATGATTGTAGAATAGAGTCACTCACTATCGAAGCACTGAAATTATTTTTCAAATAGGGACTAGGAACACCAGGCCTTGGACTGAGCAGAGATAAATTTTCACTTTCCATTTGGTAATGATTTTTTGTTATTCTGTGACGATTGAGTTTTCATTTCAGTGAGCCCAAATCGATGAACAGTGAATATTTGATTGTTAGTGCTACGGCGTTCGTCTAATGAGTGCTATTCTGCCTCAGTTTCTTCTTCATGTGTAAGTTTGTATGGGGAGTAAAGATGGGCCATATATTCAGTAGCCATATTATTAGGAACATCCTGTCTTCGTGGTCTTCTGCTGTTGTATCCCATCCACTTCAAGGTTTGATGTGTTGTGTGTTCAGAGGCGTTCTTCAGCACACCGCTGTTGGTTATTTGAGTTACTATCAGCTTGTACCAGTCTGGCCATTGTCACCTGACCCCTCTCATTAACAAGGTGTACTCACCCATGGAACTGCCGCTCACTGGATCTTTTTTTGTGTTTTTCATACCATTCTCTGTAAACTCTGAAACTCTAGAGACTGTTGTGCATGAAAATCCCAGGAAAACAGCAGTTACTGAGATACTCAAGCCACCCTGTCTGGCGCTAACAATCATGGTCAAAGTTACTTATATCACATTTTTCCCCATTCTGATATTTGGTCTCAATAACTGAACCTCTTGACCATGTGACCATGTCTGCAGGCTTTTATGCATTGAGCTGCGGCCATATGATTTGCAGATTAGATATTTACATCAATAAGCAGGTGTACCTAATGAAGTGGCCACTGAGTGTATCTACAGAGAGGGCATTGCAACCACATTGAACTTTATCTGTCCGTGGTACTCCAGAGCCATTTTTGGTGAATACATTATAGATACAAATAAAACTTGGATGGACTTCACAACCCCAATCCCAGTGCAGCTAGAGCAGCCCTGTGCTACCAGGCTGTGAAAATATCTTAAAACAATCAAGGGACCAAAACTGAAAATGAGTGAAAATTGACATTGAAGCATATCAGGAGAGATAGGCAATGGCTTGATGCAAAACTATAATTTTAAGTGGCAGAATGAAAACGGAACTATCAAAATGATTGAATGAAGGACTTTAGAGACTGAGGTTAAGGATAGACAGCACAAAAGCCAAATTTGAAGATTTGTAGAGGGGATCCATAAAAATTGGAAATACTTGTAGAGATTGGGGGAGATAAGACCAAGAACATCTGAAGTTCCTGGTTTTATACTGCATCTTTTTTTTTTTAACTAGGTGTATCATTTGTGAAACTCCAGTCCTTGTGGATCAGGACTTAGAAGCTACAGGTGCTTAGAAGCTTATGGCTCCAGTTACCCTCAGTAATTTCATTGGCATCTTTGCTGGACCAGGAGGTTATTGCACTTTTATGAATCTAGCATTTCTAGTACTTTATCATTTTGTTAATCAACTTCGCCTTCCTTTGCTGTGATGCAAGCAACATTTCCTTCCTTGATGATGTAAAATACTCAGTTTCTCACTATGTCCTTTCTCTTCGTGAAGACTTTTGTGTAAATGTGCCATAAATGATGTGTACCCAATGTTTGTTTGAGAGGAGTTGAATTGACCAGTGAGAGCCTATCAGTATTGGAACATTTCCACATATTTGAGCAATGGAGATAATAGATCTTGAGTTATCTTTTCTGGCCTTTACTTCTTTGGGGATGAAGAGGTAATTGGAGTCTGCAAACTACTAAACCAAATATATCTCAAATGGCAAGCTCTGTGATGGATTGCAGAGGTTGAGGACCTGTTATCCGAAATTCCAGAATCTGAAAACCTCTGAAATCTGATACTTTTTGAGCACCGACACGACGTTACAAGTGGAAAATTCCACTATGCACAGGGAAGGTTTCCAGGCGTTGCGCAGGTCTCTGTGCAACGTAGCCAGTTGTGAGTCGTGACCTCACATATGTAATGAACAGAAGTTAATGAAAAATAGAAAGAAACACTGCATGAAGGGAACAATGAAGATCTCAATCGTGTATTGAAAGAGTGGATTCGTCAGTGTCTCAATGAACATATGCTGCTTAATAGTACGCTGATCATAAAACAAGCAAAGATCTATCACGACACTAAAAATTGAAAGTAATTGTGAATATTCAGCAGACTGGTAGCAGAAATTTAAGAAAAGGCATGCCATTAAATTTTTACAAACTAAAGATGTTTAAAGGATTAGCATCTGCTGATCGCAGAGTAATATAGAAATACATTGATGATTTGCAAAAATCAGCGTTGATGAAAATCTAACACCAGTACAAACCTACAACACTGATTGTTTTTATATCTTACATAAAACTTAAAAAAACCTAAAAAAAAAGCAAATAATCAAAACATGGCATTGTAGATGGAGACTGAAAGCCTGCCATTGTTAGTTGTTGTTCAATAGCTGATTCAGGTATTCTCCCAATGCTGTTGTGCTGCTTTTGTTACCCTGCACACATTATACTTTAATTATATTAATGATACATAATAGTTTTCATTGTAAAGCACAGATGTGTGATGAACAAGTGTAAGAAAATGACTGTTTACCGGTAGCACATAAATTCGGACAATGCACACAAAATACTGGAGGAACACAGCAGGCCAGGCATCATCTATGGAAAAGAGTACTGTCAACGTTTCGGACCTGGATCCTTCAGCAGGACTACTGAGTTGCTCCAGTGTTTTGTGTGTGTTGCTTGGATTTCCAGTATCTGCAGACTTTCTCCTGTAAATTCAGAGTTGGAAATGATGACGATCCCAAGCCATCTTGTTATATATTCCAAAATCTGAAAACACCTAAAATCTGAAACACTTCTGGCCCCAAGCCTTTTGGATAAGGAGTACTTAACCGGAAACCTTGATCATTTTGAGGGACCTCATGTGGGAGAACCGTATTTCCTTTGTTAACAAAAAGACTCGACAGAAGATTTATTTCTTGCAGCAGTTGGTAAAATTGCATTTTTCCTACAGCCTACTGGTGCAATTCTACACTGCCATCACAAGGAGCATCCTCAAATCAGTTATTACTGTCTGGTTTGATGCAGCATCCTCTCATAACATATGAAAACTACAGCAAGCTGTCAAGTCAGCAGAAAAGGTCGTTGGCTGCTGTCTGCTGTTACTGCAGGACTTGCATATGTCCAGGACAAAGAAAGAGGCAGGAAATATTATTGCAAACACTACCCATCCAACAAAATGCTTTTTCCAAAAGCTCTGTTACAGAAAGCGCTATAGGGCAATTAAAACAAAAACTTTATACCATTTTAAAAGTTTCTTCCCCCAGGCAGTTAATCTAATCAATCATTCTAGATTACACCTCCACCTCCCTCTATCCAAGACTTCAGTCACTGCACTTCACTGTAAGTATTTCAAATCACTTTTTATGATGCTGTTTACATGTTAGTATTCATGTATTTTTGCATATTTTATTCAATTTCTGTACTTTAACTTCTAACTTTATTTCATTCTTTATTCTTTGTAATTGTTGACTGTTGTTTCTTGTTGCATGTCACGACAACACACCACAGCAAATTCCTAATATATGTAAATGTATATGGCGAGTAAAGTTGATCCTTGATCTGGGTAGAGGACCCTGAGGTCCTTGCCCCGCTCCAGAACCTCAGATGAAGACTGACACCTCTGTATTGTGCCAAGAGAACGGTACACTGTCAGAGGTGCTCTCTTTCAGCTGTAACGTTACTTACATCTCCTTCTGTTTCCTCAAGCCGAAGATTCCTTGACATGATCTTGAAGAAGTGTAGCATAGCTCTTCCTTGTCTTGATCTATATGTGAATAGGATTTGTGTGTTAAACTCCACTTTTGAAATTAGGTTCTTGTGAAGCCATTGGTAAATTGATTTATTATTATCATCTCATGTACCAAGGTACAGTGAGAAAATATGTTGCATGCCATTCATACAGATTAATTCATTATAGTGATGTATTGCGGTGGTACAAAGGAAAACAATAACCAAGTGCATCATAAAGTGATCTATACTTCTGCATCAACGCGTCGCCATAAGTACTGCGTCGCCGCAAACCCTACGCAAAGCCAATGCGGAACCCTATGTGAGAGCCTGCTTTGCTGTGATGCGCACCTCTCCCAAAATGTAACCGTGCGTCGTGGCAATGCAGAACGCAACCGCTCTGATTGGTCTGCTTGGTAGCATCGCATTTCCTCCTACGCTGCAATAGCTTCCCATTGGGCGACTGAAGGGCAGGGAAGGAACTCTGGCTGCAATGCTTTCTATAAAGCTTTACAGACCTCCGAAATTATGGAGGACGCATTTTGCTTTTACGAAAAAAGACGCTCGCGTCTTGTTTACCCCGAGAAAGACTACCATGACCATGAAGCCTTGTGCGGGCAGGTGTGCACGCATGCACAACATGCCCAAATTGCAGAGCGACGCAGACATACCAACGCACAAGTATAAATGCTCACAACGCATGTAAGTCACTTGCATAGGTTACGGCGTCCAGTTAATGCAGAAGTATAAATCAGGCTTTACAATTACAGAGAAAGTACAGTGCAACCGGGCAATAAGGTATAAGGCCACAAAAATAGATTGTGAGGTCAGGAGTCCATCTTATTGTACTGGGGGATTGTTTAATAGTCTTACAATAGCAGATAGAAGCTGTCCTTGAGCCAGTTGGGCATCTTTTAGGCTTTTGTATCAAAATCAGAATCAGGTTTAATATCATCGGCATATCTGGTAAAATTTGTTGTTATGCAGCAGTACAATTCAATACGAAATAATAAAAACTGTGAATTACAGTAAGTATATATTTATTTCCTAAAAAAATAAATTAAATATGTGGTGCAAAAAAAAGGGGAAAAAGTGGTGAGGTAATGTTCATGGGTTCAATGTCCATTCAGAAATCTGATGGCAGAGGAGAGGAAGCTGTTCCTGAATCTTCAGCAAATGGAAGGAAGGAGAAGAGAGAATGCCCAGAGTGTTTGGGGTCTTTGATTATGTCGTCTGCTTTACTGAGGCAGCAATAAGTGTAGACTGAGCCCAAGGAAAGAAGGGTGGTTTCCACGATGAACTGAACTGTGCCCACAACTCTCTGCAGTTAAGTGCAGTCTCAAGCAGAGTAATTGCCATGCCAAGCCTTTAATAATGATGTTTATTACTATTCCAGAAAGAGATAGATTGTGAGGTCAAGAGTCTGCCTTATTGTACCAAGGGACTATTCCATCATCTCATAACGGTGAGATAGAAGCTGTCCTTGTGTCTGGTGGTAAATGTTTCAAGCATTTTATTTTATCTTATTTCCAGTGGCAGAAGAGGAAAGACAGAATTTCGAGTGGGATCTTTAATTATGTTGCCTGCTTTAGTGAGGAAGCAAGAAGTGTACGGAAAGTCTTTAGAAAGAAGCTGGTTCCCATGATGTGCTGAGGTGTGCCCATAACTCTGCATTTCTTTGCTGCCTCTGGCAGCGCAATTGTCGTACCATAAGACCATAAGATATGAGAGCAAAATTAGGCCATTTGACCCTTCAAATCTTCTCTGCCATTTCATCATGGCTGATCCACTTTCTCCCTCAGCCCCAATCTCCTGCCTTCATGCCCGGACTAATCAAGAATCTATCAACCTCTGCCTTAAATATCCCCAATAACTTGGCTTCCACAGCTGCCTGGGCAAAGAATTCCACAGATTCACCACCCTCTGGCTAAAGACATTACTCCATGTCCATTCGAAAAGAACGCCTCTCTATTCTGAGGCTGTCACCTCAGTCCTGGACTCACCCACCGTAGAAAATATCCTCTCCGCATCCACTCCATTGAGGCCTTTGATAGGTTTCATTGAGGTCAACCTCCTCCGAATTCCAGTGAATTGCCCAGAGCCATCAAACGCTCCTCATATGACAAGCCTTACAATCCCAGAATCAATTTCGTGAACCTCCTTTGAACCTTCTCCAGTGTCAGGATATCCTTTCTTCGACGAGGGACCCAAAACTGCTTACAATACTCCAAGTGAGGCCTCAGCAGTGCTTTATAAATCCTCAACTTTACATCCTTGCTTTTATATTCTAGTCCTCTCAAAATGAATGCTGACTTCTCATTTGCTTTCCTCAATACCAACTCAACCAGCAAATTAATCTTTAGGGAATCCTACGTGAGGTCTCCCAAGTCCCTTTGCACCTCAGATTTTTGAATTTTCTTTCCATTTAGAAAATAATCTATACATTTGTTTCTTCTACCAAAGTGTGCATGACCATACACTTTTTGACACTATATTCCATCTGCTATTTCTTTGCCGAGTGATGATGCACGCAAATAGGATGTTTTCTACGGTGCATTACTAAAAAATGGTGAGGGTCATAGGGGATGTGCCAAATGTCTTTAGCCTCCTAAGAAAGTAGAAGCATTTGTGAGCTTTTTTGGCAGTGGTATCTTCTTAGGTGAGACCATTGGTGAACCTAGGAACTTGAAGCTCTCAAACCTCTCGACTCCACCAGCACTGATGAAAGACAGAACTTGTGTACCACCTCCCCCTCCCTCCAACTTCCAGAGTCAATGACATGCTCTTTTGTTTTGCTGGTATTGAGGGAGAGATTGTTGTCATGACACCATAACACAAGGCTCCCTATCGTTCACCAAGCAGTGTTTATTCTACAGATGCTAAATAGTACTTTTAATCTTCAATAATGGCTTCAGTATACAAAACAGACAGAAATGGTAATCATCTTTTGTTGATATTGTATCTTTCGTCATTTCTAAGCTGGCAGGTGCCTCTATTTAAACTGGAAAAGGCTGTAACCAAAGATTGATGAAGGCCTCAGAACCCAAACCAGTGAAACACTGACTGTGCAGAAGTCATTGTGGACAAAGGAAGTAAGCAGACATTAATATGTCTGTGAGACTCTGCAATCTGATTTTAAATGGACATTGAACCCATGAGCACCACCTCAGTACTGTTTTATTTCTGTTTTTTTTGCAGTATTTATTTTAATTTAACTATTTAACGGACGTATATTTACTTATTACAATTCAGTTTTTTTCTCTATATTTACTTATCATGCTGCCACAAAGGTAACAAATTTCACGACATATGCCGTTGATATTATACCCGATTCTGATTCAGATTTAAAGCAGAGGTTGGGTATGTCCTTGATTAGTAAAGGCATCTAATTTTATGGGGCGAAGTCAGGAGATTGAGATGTTGAGCAGGATAATAAATTAGCCATGACAGGATCGTGAAGCAGAGTCGATAGGCTGAATGGCATAATTCTGCTCCTATTTCTTAGGGTCCACCTTTAGTCAGGAGTGTTCACACCTTTATTAGAGCTAACTATTTCTTTTGGGAGGAACCACTGCTCCAAGTGGACAATGTAATTAGAATTGCACGGTGCAATGTCTTAAAAGCCTCCCAGTGCTTGTTCCTCTTGAACTGTTTCCCTGCGTCTGTGAGCAGGGTGAGCAGCTCATTACTGCACAGCCTCTTCTTGCATTCAGCGCACACTCCAGTCACCGGCACAGGGGCACAGGAGGCTGTTTTCTCAGCAAGGCATTGGTCATTTTTGGAGACACTGTGGTGCTTCTAAAATCAGCTTTTCTTTAGGAAAAAATAAGATTTCCTTCACTTTTCAGAGCTGAAGGAGATTTTGCAAATATTCCCAATAACAGACAAAGGAGCCATGTACAAATTAGACCTGTGGGAAATAGTTTTCCCTATATATTTTGTAAATAGGAGCTTATAGAGATGGATCCATAGTAATATAATTCAGGAGAGTGACATGCATTTTACTTCCATTTTATAAACTGAATTTAATTGGACCATACACTTCTCGTCCTTAGGTTTACTGACCTGTTAATATACACTCAGTCGACACTTTATTGGGTACACCTGTAAACCTGCTCATTATTGTAAATATATAATCAGCTAATCATTTAGCAGCAACTCAATGCATAAAAGTGTGCAGACATGATCAAGAGGTTTAGATATTGTTCAGAGCAGACATCAGAATTGAGAAAAAAATGCAATGGAGGTGACTTTGACAGTGGATTGCTTGTTGGTGCAAGGAAGAGTGTTTTCATTATCTCAGACACTGCTGATCTCCTGAGATTTTCATGCACAACAGTCTGTGGAGTCTTCAGAGAATGGTGAAAGGAAAGTTCCAGTGAGCGGCAGTTCTGTAGGTGAAAATGCCTTGTTAATGAGAGAGGTCAGAGGAGAATCGCCAAACTGATTCAAACTGATCAGAAGGTGACGGTAACTCAGATAATCATAAAAATTGCAACAGTTCTGTGCAGAAGAGCATTTCTGAATGAACCTTGAAGTGGAAGGGCTACTGAAGCAGAAGACCTACAGGAGGTACCTAATAATGTGGCCACGAACTGTATGGTTGCTATTGCATGCAGCATTATGCAGATAAGAATATACTATGCCTTGCCAAGGGCGGGCAGGTGACACAGGCAACTTTAGGAGTCTGAGAGAGCAAAGTCTGAGTTGTCAGTGGATATACATCAGTATATTTTTTGAGCGGTGTTGGGATCAGGGGCTTGATTAAGTCAGGGAGCTTTTGTTGATTTGGAGTGATGAGATATTTGAGCTGGGAGATTGGGAAATTTGGGTTGCATTTTTGGATCAGGCCAATCAGGAAGCTGGAATCTTCAGGAGACAGGGAGTCAAGAAAGTTAGGGGTGGAGAGAACAGGCGGCATCAGGCCTTACTTAGTCAAGATGTCAGATGTGTGTGGGTAGGTTAATATCATGGAGTGCGGATCCACAGCTGACATGGGTGGAATTCCAGCCAGAATAGCATTACCAAACCTGGCTACTCCAGAAATGCCAAACAGCGGGCACTCCTTGAAGTGGCGTGTTCTAATCAAGTCAGATCTACAAAAGCGATTCACAGCCCGAAGTGCTAAGTTAAATTTCATGACAGAGCTCAGCTACGGGAGCATCAGGACCAACACCACTTGGTTCAGGAGCAGTTATTACCACTCAATCATCAGGCTCTTGAACCAGTGGGGACAACTTCACTCACCCCATCACTGAACTGTCCCACAACCTATGGACCCACGTTCAATGACTCTTTATCTGGCATTCTCGATATTTATCTATCTATCTATCTATCTATTAATTAATTAATTAATTAATTATTCTGTATTTACACAGTTTGTTGTCTTCTGCATATTGGTTGTTTGTCCGTCCTGTTGGGCGCGGTCTTTTATTGATTCTATTATGTTTTTTGGCTTTACTGTGTATGCCCTCCAGGAAATGGATCCGAGTTTTATATGGTGATATGTATGTACTTTGAAAATAAATTTACTTTGAACTTTCAAGTGATGACAGTGAAACACATAAATTTTCAACCACATGATCAGCTTATTTTTCCGTTAGGTGTTTTATTTAGAGATAACAGGCCCTTCCAGACATATGCCCAATTACACCCACGTGACCAATTAACCTGCACGTCTTTGGACTGTGGGAGGAAACCAGAGTGTCAGGAGGAAACCCATGTGGCCACTGGGAGAACGTACGAACTCCTCATAGCTAGCGGTGGAATTGAACCCAAGTTGCCTGTGCTGTAATAACGTTAAGCTAACCAATACACTACTGTGTCACATGCTTAATAGATTATGATATATTAGCTCTGAAGAGAATGTTTCCAAATTGCTGAAATCAGCTCCTTACATTGACTGATTTGCTTATCGGACTGAATGGTTTGTGGCGGAGGATAGTGAGCCTAGTATTGTTATGAAGTTTAAACATTGTTCTTCAGGTCATTGTCTGTCCTGTCACGGCAATAGTTTTTCATTGTGTCAGCAGTAGTTTGGAAAAATTGAAGAGTACCAAACAGTTTGAATTTTACAGTCCATAGAAAGTTTTGTATAGCACCCGCAAAATGCTGGAGGAAATCAGCAGATCAGACAGCATCTATGGAAATGAATAACGTCTGTTTTACATGGCTTCCAGATCTGTTTTCAGGTCTCTCGGTTTGGACCCACTGATCCCAGGTACTCACATTTACCTCCTTCCCCACTATGCAGAGATAGCTGGTGGCCCTGTCTCAGTCTTGGCCACAGCTCCAGGATGCTCTCTGTCTTCCATCTGTCATGGGCCTCTCTGATATTTCAATCTCACCATCTGGGTAGCCTCCAATAAAATTTCCAGTAAACATTTATTCCTTCCTCCTCCCCTCTTCTTCTGTTCCCTACTTTAATTACTTAATAGCCTAACACTTCCCCCCTGGGTCCCTTACTCCTTCCATTTTTCTTAAGGCCCACTCTCCTCTCCAATCAGATTCCTTCTCCAGCGCTTTACCATTCCCACCCACCTGATTTCACCTGTCACCTTCTACGCCTTCTACCTAGCCTCCTTCCTCTCCCTCCCACCCACCCACCTTTTCATTCTGGCATCTTTCCTTTTCCTTTCCTGTTCTGAAGAAAGATCTTGGTCTGAAACGTCGGCTGTTGATTCATTTCCAAAGATGTTGCCTGACCTGCTGAGTTCCTCCAGCATTTGTGTTTAATACTCACACTACGCCTTTTGGAAGTGCAGCGAGGAATCAGAATGAAAACTGGGTCTACTATTACTGACATATGTCTTGAAATTTGTTGTTTTGCAGCAGTAGTACCCTGGAAAACATAAACAAACACGATAAGTTACAAAACTAAATGAATAGGCTAAATGACAGATAAAGAGGTAGTGCTTCTGGGTTCAAGGACTGTTCAGAAATCTGATGACAGAGGAACAGAAGCTGCTTTTAAAATGTTTCTTCATTAGCGTTGTAGAAATTTGCAGCACACTTGTACAAATGACAATTGTGTCTCATCAATTATTAACATTATTATTAAAAATAAATTACCAGATTAAGTATGTGATCAACACTCTATCATTGAGGGGAAATGGGGCAAAGATGGATTAGTTCATTTAGGCCACAGTTTAACCACGATCTAATTGGCAGTCTTGTCAGCCCAATTATCTACTCCAGGTCTTTCTCCTTTATATTAATTTATTATTTATAAAAAACCTGTGACTTTGGCATTTCACATTTTTGTCTGTAGATTGATGAGATCATTGACACCAAAATGATTGTTAGTAGCTAACTGACTCAGAACTAGTAAAGAAGTTAAAGCAGCATATAGTGCTGGACCCAAAGAGAGGGAATTTGTGGGATGATTTGTTTTTCCGAGCAGCTTGTGATTGAGCCCATTAAGGGAAAGGCAGTATTGGATAGGGTGCTGTGTAATGCACCAGATTTAATGAGGGAGATTAAAGTAAAAGAGACAGTGATCATAATAATATCAGAATTCACCCCGCAGTTTGAGAGGGAGAAGATAAAATCAGATGTATCAGTATTACAGTGGAGTAAAGTGAATTACAGAGGCTTGAGAGAGGAGGTGGCCAAAGTTGATTGCGAGGGGTCACTAGCAAGGATGACTGCTGGAGTGTCTGGGGGAAATTTGGAAGGCGCAAGATAGATACAACAAAAAGAATAAGTATTCTAAAAGGAGAATGAGGCAACTGTGGTTGACAAGGAAAGTCAAAAACAGCATGAACAAAAAAGGTAGGGCATGTAATACAGCAAAATTAGTGTAGCAGAGGATTGGGAAGCTTTTAAAAACTAACAGAAGACAGCTACAAAAGTCATAAAGAGAGAAAAGATGAAATATGACATTAAACTACCCCAAAATATCAAAGAGGATACCAAAAGTTTTTTTCAGATATATAAGGATTACAAGAGGGGAAGAGTGGATATTGAACCACTGGAAAGTGATGCTGGAGAGGTAGTAATGGGGAACAAAGTAATGGTGGACAAACTTAATAAGTATTTTGAGTTATTCTTCACTGTGGAAGACTCTAGCAGCATGCCAGGAATTTGTAAGTGTTGGGAGTGTGGTTGATATTGCTAAGGAGAAGGTGTTTGGGAAGCTGAAGGATATGTAGGTAGGTAAGTCACCTGGACCAGATGGATCCCCAGGTTCTGAAAGAGGCAGCTGAGGAGATTGTGGAGGCATTAGTAATGATCTTTCAAGAATCACTAGATTCTGAAATAATTCTGGAGGACTGGAAAATTGCAAATGTCACTCCACTCTTTAAGAAGGGAGTGAGGCAGAAGATAGGAAATGATATGCCAGTTAGCCTGAGTGGTTGGAGAGATATTGGAGTCCGTTATTAAGGATGAGGTTTCAGGGTACTTGGAGGCACATGATAAAATAGGCCAAAATCAACATGGATTCCTTAAGGGGAAATCCTGCCTGACAAATCTGTTGGAATTCTTTGAGGAACTAACAGACAAAATAGACAAAGGAGTGTCAATGGATGTTGTTAACTTGGATTTTCAGAAGGCTTTTGACAAGGTGCCACACATGAGGTTGCTCTACATGATAAAAACCCATGGTATTAGAGGAAAAGTACGAGCATGGACAGAAAATTGGCTGTTGACAGGAGGCAAAGAGTTGAAATAAAGGGGGGCTTGTCTAGATGACTCCCAGTTACTGGTGGGGATCAGTATTAGGGCCTCTTCTTTTCACATTATATCTCAATGGTTTGGAAGATGGAATTGATGACTTTGAGGCCAGGTTTGCCTACAATAGTGTTGAAACAGCCGGGAGTCTGCAGATGGACTTGGACAGATTGGGAAAATTTTCAAAGTGGCAGAAGGAAAATAATGTAGGGAATTGGATGGTCATGCATTTTGGTAGAAGGAGTAAAGAAACATAGAAAACCTACAGCACAATACAGACCATTCAGCCGACAATGCTGTGTCAAACATGTACCTACTTTAGAAATTACTTCGGGTTACCCATAGCCCTCTATTTTTCTAAGCTCCATGTACCTATCCAGGAGTCTCTTTAAAGACCGTATTGTATTCGCCTCCACCACCCTCGCCGGCAGCCTATTCCACACACTCACCACTCTCTGCGTAAAAAACTTAACCTTGACATCTCCTCTGTGCCTACTTCCAAGGACCTTAAAACTGTGCCCTCTCGTGTTAGCCATTTCAGCCCTGGGATAAAGCCTCTGACTATCCACATGATCAATGCCTCTCATCATCTTATACACCTCTATCAGGTCACACCTCTATCAGGTCACCTCTCATCCTCTGTCGCTCCAAGTAGAAAAGCTAAGTTCACTCAGCCTATTCTTATAAGGCATGCTCCCCAATCCTGGCAACATCCCTGTAAATCCTCTTTGCACCCTTTCTATAGTTTCCACATCGTTCCTATAATGAGGGGACCAGAACTAAGCACAGTACTCCAGGTGGGGTCTGACCAGGATCCTGTATAGCTGCAACATTACCTCTCAGCTCTTGAACTCAATCCCACACTTGAAGGTCAATGCACCGTATGCCTTCTTAACCACACAGTCAACCTGTGCAGCACCTTTGAGTGTCCTATGGACTCAGACCCCAAGATCCCTCTGATCTTCCACACTGTCAAGAGTCTTACCATTAATACTATATTCCGCCATCATATTTGACCTACCAAAATGAACCACCTCACACTTATCTGGGTTGAACTCCATCTGCCACTTCTCAGCCCAGTTCTGCATCCTGTCGATGTCCTGCTGTAACCTCTGACAGCCCTCCACACTATCCACAACACCTCCAACCTTTGTGTCATCAGCAAATTTACTAACCCATCCCTCCACTTCCTCATCCAGGTCATCTATAAAAATCATGAAGAGAAGGGGTCCCAGAATAGATCCCTGAGGCACACCACTGGTCACTGACCTCCATGCAGAATATGACCTGTCTATAACCACTCCTTGCCTTCTGTGAGCAAGCCAGTTTTAGATCCACAAAGCAATGTCCCCTTGGATCCCATGCCTTCTTACTTTCTCAATAAGCCTTGTATGGGGTACCTTGTCAAACGCCTTGCTGAAATCCATATACACACATCTACTGCTCTTCCTTCATCAATGTGTTTTGTCACATCCTCAAAAAATTCAATCAGGGTTGACAAAGCCATGCTAACTATTCCTAATCATATTATACCTCTCCAAATGTTCATAAATCCTGCCTCTCAGGATCTTCTCCATCAACTTACCAACCACTGAAGTAAGACTTGCTGGTCTATAATTTCCTGGGCTATCTCTACTCCCTTTCTTGAATAAGGGAACAATATCTGCAACCCTCCAATCCTCTGGAACCTCTCCTATCCCCATTGATGATGCAGAAGATCATCGCCAGAAGCTCAGTAATCTGCTTCCTCGCTTCCCACAGTAGCCTAGAGTATATCTCGTTAGGTCCAAGTGACTTACCCAACTTGATGCTTTCCAAAAGCTCCAGCACATCCTCTTTCTTAATGTCTATATGCTCAAGCTTTTCAGTCCACCGTAAGTCATCCCTACAATCACCAAGATCTTTTTCCGTAGTGAATACTGAAGCAAAGTATTCATTAAGTAAAGATGTAGACTACTTTCTAAACGGGGAGAAATTTCAAAAATCAGAGGTGCAAAGGGACTTCAGAGTCCTTGTGTAGAATTCCCTGAAGGTTAACTTGCAGGTTGAGTCTGTGGTCAGGAAGGCAAAATGAGTTATAGCATTCATTTCAAGAGGACTAGAATATATGATGTATGTGATGCTGAGGCCTTAAAAAGCATTGTTGAGGCCTCACCTGGGGGATTGTGATCAGTTTTGGTCCCCTTATCTAAGAAAAGATGTGCTAACCTTGGAGATGGTGCAGATGAGGTTCATGGGTATAATTGCAGGAATGAAAGGGTTATCATCTCAACAGTATTTGATGGCTCTGGGCCTGTACTCACTGGAGTTGAAAAGAATGAAGGGGGAATCTCATTGAAACCTATTGAATATTGAAAGGTCTAGACAGAGTGAATGTGGAGAGTATGTTTCCTATAGAGAGTGAGTCTAGGACCAGTGGGTTCAGAACAGAATAGAGGGACATTCGTTTAAAATGGAGATGAGAGGTCATTTCTTTAGCCAGAGGGTGGTGAATCTGTGGACTTAATTGCCATGGTCGGCTGTTGAGGCCCAGTCAATGAGTATATTTAAAGCAGAGGTGTTTAGATAGGACAACAAAAGGTTATTGCAAGAAGGGAGGAGAATGGGTTTGAGAGAGATAATAAATCAGGCATGATGGAATGGCAGAGCAGGCTCGATCAGCCAAGTGGCCTAATTCTGCTCCTACATCTTATGGTCTTATAGAATGGAGATACTGCCAATGGGTTGCAAGACACACATCCACTCAGGTAGTCAGGAGCTAACAAAATCAACATCCAGACCAATTTCTCTTCCCAATGTAAGGTCAATAACTTACTGAATTCCGCTGTGTCAGTGTCACCTGTTGGTGCTGTTAGATTGGATGGATGGAGGAGATCCCAGATCACGCAGTGTAAATAAAAATCCAGCATCCAAGCAATCATCACAGCACTGTTCGTCTCTGCCTCAACTATATTTCTGAACATCTATCTTCAGAAACCTGAAGATTTCCATTGGTTGGGGTAAATAGGGTAAATTAGCAAAACTGTCCCTATCACTGGAAGTTCCAAGGAACAGGAGCAGATTCAGAATTTTAGTCTACAGGCACATGTGAGGAATTAATTTGTCTGTGAAAGATGGTGGAAATAGTATCATTCAGTTCCTTCCAACAGGAATTAGCATGCAAGAGAAAAATTCTCAGCAAAGCAATCAAGACAATGAGGGCATGGAGTGAATGGTATTCCTCAAGCAGAAGTGTCCACAGATTAAATGGGCCAAATGGCTTCTGTGTATCGATGATATTTGAAATCACATGTATGTCTTCATCTCACCCATTTCTTGTTTGCTATTCCCCTCTTCTCAGGAAAGGGTTGAGAGGCATTCTTCACTGTCAGGGAAAAAGCAGATCCTCAGCACTTTTTAAATCAAAACTTCAGAAAGAGATTTGATTAAAGGTCACTGAGTTGAAATGCCAATGCCATTTGTCTTTTTAACCGCAGATGAATCAGTATCAGATTCAGGTTTAATGTTCAAGATCTACGAATTCAAGCTTGTTTAATGTAATTTCCTGAACACAAGTGTAAAATAGAATGAAATAATCGTTACTCCAGATCCACTGCAGCACACAAAACTAAAAGAAAACAATAATAATAAAAAATATAATAAATCTAAATACATAAGATAGCTTATACACGTAGACTGATTGCATGTCCATAAAGTAGCATTAGGCTGTACATAAAGTGACTGACAGGGAATAATAATAGTGGTGAGTTAGTGAGTGGAGGTGTTGATGGGCCTTAATATACTGTATCACTGAAATATGTCATGAAATTTTAAACACAGGAAATTCTGCAGATGCTGGAAGTCCATTGCAACACACACAAAATGCTGGAGGAACTCAGCAGGTCAGACAGCATCTATGGAGAGGAATAAGCAGTCGAATTTTCAGACCGAGGCCCTTCATCAGGACTGGAAAGGAAGGGGGAAGATGCCAGAATAAAAAGGTGGGGGGAGGGGGAAGGAGGATAGCTGGAAGGTGATAGGTAGGTGGGAAAGGGAAAAGTCTGGAGAGGAAGGAGTTAGATAGGAGAGGAGAGTGGACCATCAGAGAAAGGGAAGGAGGAGGTGACCCTGGGGAAGTGATAGGCAGCTGAGAAGTAAAAAGCCAGAGTAGGGAATGGAAGAAATGGGGAGGGGGGAAGTTTTTTTTACCAGAAGGAAAAATCGATACTCATGCCATCAGGTTGGAGGCTACCCAGATGAAATACAAGGTGCTTCTCCCCCACCCTGAGGATGGCCTCATTGTGGTAGAAGAGGAGGCCATTGACCGACATGTCGGAACAGAAATGGGAATTAGAATTAAAATTTGGCCACTGGAAATACCACTTTTGCTGGAAGGAATGGAGGCGCTCAACAAAGCGGCCCCCCAATTTACAACAGATCTCACCAATGTAGAGGAGGCCTTATCGGGAGCACCAGACACAACAGACGATCCCAGTAGATTTGCAGGTGAAGTATTGCTTCACCTGGAAGGACTTTTGGGGCTCTAAATGAAGGTGAGGGACAAGGTGAGGTGTAGCAGGTCAGCCGCTCACAGAGATGTGTTGGGAGGGAGATCAGTGGGGAGAGATGAAGGAACAAAGGAATCATGAATAAAGCATTGTTCTTTTAACACCTCAAGACACAAGAGCGGAATTAGGCCAGTCGGCCCATCCATTTTGCTCTGCCATTCCATCATGGCTGATTTATTATCCCTCTTAATCCCAATCTCCTGCCTTCTCCCCATAACCTTTGACACCCTGACTAATCAAGAACCTATTAATCTTTGCTTTAAATATACTCAAAGACTTGATGTCCATGGCAATGAATTCTACAGATTCACCACCCTCTGGCTAAAGAAATTCCTCCCTATCTCTGCTTCCGCATGGGAATCTGCCTTTCCTCTGGATTTGGGCTCAGTCTCTGTCGGCACACACTGTGATAGAAGGAATCCGCCTTATAATGGATGCTGCAAAGGTTGTATTGTAGCAACTGGACATAGAATGGCTTCCAAGTGTCTCTAATCTATGTTAGGAGCTTCTGTAGTGTGCGTTCAAGGGCTTTTGCAAGGTTTTCAAGGTAGTCCGTGGTCTCCCATGGCCTTCCAGGTTTCTGAGGACTGTTCAATGTTTCTACGATTTATTCCATGTTTCCAAGGTCTATTCAATGTTTCTGAGCTTTATTCCATTTCTGAGTTCTATTCTATGCAATGTTTCCCAGGCTTATTCAATGTCTCGAGATTACCAGGTCTGGCTCCAGTTTCCCAGCCCTGTCTCAAGTTCTCCAGGCAGGGAGATTGTACTGTATTGAGCTCTCCTGACTTGTGCGGGGAGCTGGAGAATGCTGGGCTCCAAGGTTTGTTGAGAACCTGAAATTGTTAACTGTTGTCTTAATGAGAGTCGTTAATCTCTGGTGTATTCTGTTCAATCTTGTTCACTTTATCTTGACTGGCACGACTTTTCTGCTTTCTGTGATTATTTAAGTGGTACTCTGGTACTGCAATCTTGCTCTGAGCTCTTCAGTTTTATTTTCCAGAGACTGTACATTTGTCAATAGGATAGTAGAAGCTTCCTGGCCTTTGAGTAATCTACAGAATTGTCCACTTTTTTCAGATCCTCAACTTTTGGGTTTCTGTTTACACTTTCAATAGTTTATTTTGTATTAAAAAGTGAAAAGCAGTTTGATAGTTGAAGGAGGGAATATGTGTGTGTATATATGATTTTAGTAGTTCTCATCCTGTTGTGATTGAGATTACTTTGGTTTCTTTTATCACACAGATGCTGAAGCATCTCAGCAGGTCAGTCACCAAAGGGAAGTGGTATAAGGGGAAGAAGGAATGGGGAATAGAAAAAGGGAGAAGGAGGAATGGGTGACAAGGCTTCTATCCTCACCTTCCCCTCACATGATCATCTTCCCCTTTCCCACCTGTCAGTCTTCCTCCTTCCTTTCCAGTCCTGATGAAGGTTCTCAGTCTGAAATGTTGACTATTTATTCCCCTCCAATGATGCTTTACTATTTATGAAGAGTCGTTTCATTTATTCTTAGACTATATCAATTTACTTTGCTGTGTGTGCAGAATTCCAACTACTGTGAATTTGCTTGCTCCCCACCACTGTTATTAGAAACTTGTTTATTGTTCGAGATGGACAGGCAAAGTGAATGTATGGAGATGGAATACAATGAAGAAATCATGTGAGGTTAACGAAAAAATAGCACAAAAAATGATATGTTCTTCAGTGTGAGGAAACTAAGGCATTGGTGTAGAGAGAAATTTCAGTAACCTTGTACATTCTACACTGCAGGTTAACATGAAAGTACAGCAAACAATTAGGAAGGAGAAAAAAGAGATCACAAAAGAATCTTTTTATTCCCCGGTTTCAGGTTTGCCCTTTGAATGGGGTAGGGCAATACTGTGTAATCTCCTGTTTAGCAAGAGTGGGCATTACAAGAGAGGAGGGGAGAACACTGAGGAGAGGATCACATTCTCCCTATTTACTTTATTCAGGTTCTTTCTTTTTTTCAGTATGCTTAGCAGGCAAGAATACTTGCAGACTGAGCAGGCAACACAGAAGTAGATTTTTCCCCCCAGTCTCTTATATCCTCTTCAAATTCCACAGCCAGCAGGACAAGGGTGAAATGATTCCTTCCCAATGGACCACACACCTCAAGTCAAGTTGAGTGTCTTGGTGACGAGATCTCCTCCAACCAGACCAACTGATCATTAAAAAAAACTCTTCCCGGCTCACCTGTCAGAACGCACGGCTGTTACAGAGCAGCTAGGTGCAGGGTCAGTGTACAGTAGGAGCTCTTTGGATTATAATTATTCAACACCTTATTCGGCTGGTGTCTGGAGGGTCAAGGGCTGATGGTTTACCGCTTTACAGAGAAAAAGTCAGTTTTGAAATAGAAGTTTTGACTTTTTACGGCACAGCTGTCCTGCATTTCGAATACAATGCTCATAACGATTTTTCAGGAAGCTCCATTATAAAATGGACGGAATGCAGGTTGGTGCTTTTCCCTGTGTTGCCATTGGCTGTGTTTGCAAAGTGAACAAATCAAACAAAGGAGCATTAACTTCTTAAAAATGCTGTTGCCATGGCAACATTAGGCTAGCTTGTCTGTTCCTATAGAGTTATAGAGCATAGGACAGTACAGCACAGGAAACGACCCTTCAGCCTGTCTGCATATTGTATGTATCTTCCATTCCCTGCAAGGGATGCGTCTGTCTGAACGCCTCTTAAGCATTTGTATCGTATCCACTCCCAGCACCTCCCCTGACAGTATATATCGGGCACCTACCACTCCTTGTGTAAATAAAACTAGTGCTGCATATCTCATTTTAATTCGGCCCCCCCCCCACTCACTCAAATTAAACCAATGCTTTCCAGAATTGGGCATTTCCACCCTTTCACTATCTATGATTCTCTTAATTTTATGTACTTCTGTCAGGTTGCCCTTTAATTACACTCCCAGAAAAGAATTCAGATTTTCCCAACCTCTCCTTATAGCTGATGCACTCCAATCCAGGTAACATCCTGGTGAACCATCCAACCTGCTGGAACAAGCATTAGTCACACAGTGATAGCTCTTTCTGCTCACAGGAAGAGTGGGAAATCATGTCGCAGCCAGCTCACATTATTGTTTTATGTTGGATGTTTGGTGGATCGGCAAACTCTTTCAGTGAAGTCATGTGGGGTGCTGAACTCCGCCACGGATGGTTCCAAGCCCGCTGAAAAAGGAAGAGGGTTGGGCATGGTTGCTCGTGACCCCATCCTGTAAAAAATCCCAGAGCTACAGAAGCCAACAAGGAGAACCCGGTGAGCTGCTGTTGGTGACCTGTGTCCCAGATGCAGTGATGGGCTTAAGAAGAAGAAGAAGGTATGGATTGCCGAGCGCGAAGTGTTTAGCCGAAGAAGAGATTTTTCTGTGAACAAAAACATCAGCAATGGACTGGAATCAGTAACTGAGCACACTAGACTAGGGAGAAGAGATAAGCACAAAAGAAAAATTCTAAGTACGAGAGAGAGAGAGAGAGAGAGAGAGATGGATGACCTGTTTGAATGACATATAAATACATATAAATATAAAAAAATGAATAGGATAAAGGAAAGCAAATCTATTTGGAAAAATAGTTTTGTAAAAATTGAGCGGCAATTCATTCAGACTCCAGAATAAACTGAAGTAAATTCCGAGATTTGGGAATAAGAATTAACTTTTTAGATGAATATATTCGAAAGGAATGTTTTCTTTAGCACTGAAATAAATTTGTATTTATAAGAACTTAACAAGAAAATGTTATTCTCTTTATTTTTTGGTGAAGAACAATCAGTAATATAAGAAATAAATTGATAATTGTCCCTGACAGTCTCATAGTTTCATACAATGTAGTGATTTTTCATATGGGGAAGGTGATTTTCTATGTTTTTTTTTCGTTGTACTGTTGGCAGCAGAATGTTGTGGTTTGAAAATGCTGCCCTACTTAATGCAACATCCTGTCTGAAGTAAAGTTCATTGTTGCTCACATGAGAGTTGATTGAAAGGTCGGCTTGACACATTGGCTAATGGATGTATGAATGCTAGCCAATGCATCAATGCAAGTCAAAGTCAAAGTTGAGTTTGCCGAAGTACATTTATGCACAATATGTCATCTAAGCAGTTTTCACAAGAAAAAATAATAAACATAAATTATACCATAATTTTTACGAGAAAACACAATTAGAAGTCCATTTTAGTGCAAAGAGGTCAAAGTAGTCATAGTAGCTTGATGGGCAAGAAGGTCGATATGGATACGGCAGGCTGAGAAACACATTTTATCTGCTGTGCAACTCTATAACTGTCTGAAATTACACAATCCATTAGTTTAATACAGGCTTTCATCTTGTTCAGTATATGCAGATTTTAAGTATTTTTTATTTTTTAAATATTTTAAGCCGTACTGGCCATTCAGCCCATAATGTTGCAGCAACCTTCTACCCTACTTTAAGATCAGTCTAACCATCCTTCTGCGTAACCCAATATAATTCCATTCCAACTATTGCATGCTGACAGTGGCTTAAGGTCAGCGATGATCCGAAAGTAGTTAACAACAATGGAAATCAGAGATCTATCACTATATGTCATCCCATTTTTCACTTTACTCATTTTGCGGAGACTTACCTGTCCCGAGTCAGAACCTGCTCTGCAAATGCAGCAGAGAAAACCAAAGAATTGCACCTAAAATGTCAGCTAAAGCTCTTTTATTTAATGCCCCGGGGTTTGTGTTCAGCGGTCCGGTGGTCATGATTGTCCCTGACCTGACACCAAGATCTCACAGAGGTCCATGGATTTCTAAATCCTGAATTTTACCCTTTTTCTGATTGAGCACACACAGCAAATAAAGGCTGATGCTGAAATATAATGAGAAAACTTTGATTATGTTCATGAGGTATGAAGTTTGTCAATATTAATCCTATGAAATAAAAATCCATACTTATTGCATAACATGAATATTTCAAGACCAGATAAATAGAAATTATTGTTTATAACATGATTAAAATCTCAATGGTCCCAATCAAAGAAGTTCAAAATTAGTTAATTAACAAATTACTGCATGTACATTATATGTCATCATGCACAACCCTGAGATCCATTTTCTTGCCGGCATTTACAGTAGCAGAGAAATACAATAGACTCACAAAGACTGACAAACAACCAATATGCAAAAGAAGACAAGCTCTGTAAATAAAAAATATAAACAAGTAAATAAATAATACTGAGAACATGAGTTGTAAAGTCCTTGAAAGTAGATGCATTGGTTGTGGAATCAATTCAGAGCTGAGGTGAGGGAAGTTATCCACACTGGTTCAGGACCCTTATGGTTGATGGGTAATATCTGTTCCTAAACTTGGTAATGTGGGACCCAAGGCTCCTGTATATTCTGCCTGATGGTAGTAGTGACGAGAAAGCATGGTGGAGTTCCTTGATGATAGATGCTAAATGTGCAAGCTTTTTACCAAACTAGTATAGTTTGCTAACCTTTGAATCTGATGTCAGTGTGCAGCTTATGCACAATGCATTGGAGAAGGGTGAAAAACAATTCGTCCTCTGTGGGAACTAGGTAACTTTGACAGTAGTTTCTGGATTTCCACGTTTAACAACAGAATGTGTATACTCTGGAAGTTACTGCAATATTCTGATGTCTTCACTATTATTCTCATTGTAAATCCCAGCCCAGAATGTCTAATTGAGTCTGGTCCCTTCTTCACCTCCTTATCGTTGTTATCTGTAAGTACAGATGAGGGAATAAATGAGGCCCTGCATTGGTCTGTGTTGACCATGGATATTGCATCGTACCTGTCTACATGACATGCAAACCAGGGTAGTACGATATGGAGAGCAAGCAGTTGCCCATGCAGCAGGCTTTCCCTTTCCACACAGCTGATGAATCCAAAGCCACAGCACAGGGAGATGCAGTCTGGCACCAGCAACGTTGCTGGAGTTGCCAGTCAGCATTGAACTCAATGTAGCACTGCCTTAGGAACTCCAGCTCCAGATTTCTCCTTGGGGTCCACTCCCAAAGCCTTTCCATGAGTGGGTACAGCCGCAATGCACCACAGGTTAGAGATCCAATTTTTCTTTCTACTAGCTGAGCTGCCAACCAAGGCTGAGGAGCCTCATCTGCCTGAAGCGGTTGGTTTTAAGGCACCAGTAACCCATCTTTGCCCTTCTCCTGTCAGTAGAAATGGTTCAGCTAGGCTTGGTAGCTAAGGCGCACTTAAGAGTCAAAAGCTGGACTTGGTTGTCAGAAGCTATTTGAGAGGCATGCAATTTGGAGCATTTAATAGGTTGTGGGAACTTCACCCCACTACCACTCTGGCTTGAAAAATCTTAAAGAAAGGAATGGGAACTACATTAAGCCCACAACTAAGATAGAATCTGTAACTGCTGATAAACTAAAATGAGCAAATTGAATATTTGGCAGCAAAAAACCACTGCAATATTTATTGATTTTGTACTTTTGCCGACCAGGGCAACCAAGATATTTTATTCTTTGCAACTGCCCTCTTCTGAAATAATTTGGCTGCCCCACTGAATGGGAAAGCAGAAGCTTTCAGATTGTACAAAGATCATTCACAACCCAGACATCGTTAGTTCTGCCGAGAGATCAAAAGAATAGAAAGCAAACTGCTGGAGGGACTAAGCACATCAGGCAGCATCTATGAAGGGATAAGGGCAGTCAATATTATGGTTGGAGCCCTTCATCTGAATGCTGCTAACGTACCAGAGGAAAAAATACCAAGGGAGTTTTGATCAAGTACCTTTCATTTGAAATATTGGCTTGTTCCTCTTCCAAAAGATACAGCCTGACCTGTTGAGTGTTTCCAGCTTTTTGTTTGATTTTTATTTTAGAATGCCAAGGAGATATGTAGGTTCTGATGTTGTGGTGTTCACCGAGCCTGGCAATTAGCTTGCAAGCGTTTCGTCACCAGTCAAGGTGACATCCTCAGTGTGCAGTTGTTGGTGTCTCTCTGGGAGTGCTTGCATGTATATAGGCCCCCGTTCACTTGCCTCGGTCCTGATTGGCTACCCCTTCAGTTGGCCTTTGAATTCTGTTACCTTGTGTTTGTTCGGCTCTTAGGGGTTCATAGATGGTGTTTATTTCGATATGTTTGTTTACAGAGTTATCAGGAGAACTTTGGTGTGGGGGGAGGAAGATTTCCATAATTATCAGCATCTACTACTCTAGCCTGAAGCAGTTAAACATGCATGAGTTACATAGAATAAAGGCAGGAGAGACATCTCTACTGAATTATTGAGATGAGCGCCTTAACACAGGTCTTCAACAGGTTTCCAAGTGATCTGCCTGCATTACTTCCATGTGTGGCCAATGCGACCCATTACTTCATGTGTTTGGAGATAAACGATGAGACATAAAGAGGCAGCATCCGCTTATCTTAATGGTCTACACGGCCTATATTTCTAAACCACTTCTGATCAAATTCACTCATGCGAGTAACTTAGATTAAGTTGCACTGTCCTCTAGCAGCTCCTTGCACGTGACAGGGTGGTTACTCACTCTTGACAATGCAATGCCACTTCCTCACTGCCTGCAACCCCGACAGCGGTCAGCAATGCGCTGGGATGACATGCCAGCTAAAAGGAAAAACTGCATGACCCTGAGTTAGAGCTTCATTTCAAGTTGCATCAGTGAGAACAGAATCTCTTCAGAGCAGGGGCGGCATGCAATCCTTGCTTAATGGTATTGGGTCATGGCACAGAAAAGGTTGGGAATCCCAGCTTCAGAGTCATAGAATGATACAGCATAGAAAAGGCCCTTTGGTCCCTCTTGTGCATGCTGACCAAGAGCTTTGACCAGCGGCCAATCTGGACATCGGAAGTTTTGAGAGGAGGGGACTTCAATCAGGTCCACTGCCTGAGTGCAAAAAGCAACAGCGGGACACTAAAAGCAAGAGAGACCTTTGAGCAGCGACCAATCAGCGTTTGCAATTGATTAGCAAACGCAACTTAAAGGAAGGCAGGGCAAGCGCATTGGCTGTCATCTGAGTGGGCAGAGTCAGAGTGGTGATCTTGAGGCTTTCACTCTTCAAGGCTTCAGTCAGTGAAAGCAAAAAAAAAAGAAAAGCTCTAGGTTAGGATTCCTTTTTCCTTCCCTTCTTTATACCTGCTTGGCCAGGATAGTACAGAATCCATGCAGGATAGTACAGAACCCAGGCAGGATAGTACAGAATCCAGGCAGGATAGTACAGAATCCAGGCAGGATGATACAGAATCCAGGCGGGATAGTACAGAATCCATGCAGGATAGTACAGAATCCATGCAGGATGATACAGAATCCAGGCAGGATGATACAGAATCCATGCGGGATAGTACAGAATCCAGGCAGGATGATACAGAATCCAGGCAGGATGATACAGAATCCATGCGGGATAGTACAGAATCCATGCGGGATAGTACAGAATCCATGCAGGATGATACAGAATCCAGGCAGGATAGTACAGAACCCAGGCAGGATAGTACAGAATCCAGGCAGGATAGTACAGAATCCAGGCAGGATGATACAGAATCCAGGCGGGATAGTACAGAATCCATGCAGGATAGTACAGAATCCATGCAGGATGATACAGAATCCAGGCAGGATGATACAGAATCCAGGCAGGATGATACAGAATCCATGCGGGATAGTACAGAATCCAGGCAGGATGATACAGAATCCAGGCAGGATGATACAGAATCCATGCGAGATAGTACAGAATCCATGCAGGATGATACAGAATCCAGGCAGGATAGTACAGAACCCAGGCAGGATAGTACAGAATCCAGGCAGGATAGTTGAATGCTCCTCTTGCGGGATGTGGAAAGGTAGGGAGACCACCTGCGTCCTTGACGTCTACAATTGCGAGAAGTGCATCCAGCTGCAGCTTCTAACAATCTAAGTTAAGGAGTTGGAGCTGGAACTGGATGATCTCCGGATCATTCGAGAGGCTGAGGGGGTGATAGACAGGACATATAGAGAAGTAGTTACACCCAAGGTGCAGGACACAGGAAACTGGGTAACAGTTAGGAAGGGGAAAAGGGTTAAGGAGACAGTGCTGCATATCCCCTGTGGCCATCCTCCTCAACAAGCAGCCTCTCCTCACTACACATTGGCTCTATTTGTAAATCAGCTACCTCATCTTCAGCCCTATTATCCAACTTTCCTACAATACTTATTGCATTGAAATATACTGCCGGGGGATGACCTAACAGAGGAAAGTCATAGTGGTTGGGTCTCTGGCACTGAGTCTGCCTCTGTGACTCAGAAGGAAAGGGAGGGGAGAAGAGGCACGTAGTGGTACTGGGGATTCATTAGTTAGGGTTACGGACAGAAGGTTCTGTGGATGATAACAAGATTCCCGGATGGTATGTTGCCTCCCGGGTGCCAGGATCTGGGATTGAGTCCACAGCTTTCTCAAGTGGGAGTGTGAACAGCCAGAAGTCATGGTCTAGGCAGGTACCAATGACATGGGTAGGATGAGTGACGAGATTCTGCATCAGGATTTCAGAGAGTTAGGTGCTAAGTTAAAGGACAGGACATCCAGGGTTGTGATCTCAGGATTGCTACCTGTGCCACGTGCTTGTGAGGTTAGAACTAGGAAGATTATACTGTTTAATACATGTCTAATGAGTTGCTGTAGGAGGGAGGGCATGTTTTTTGGATCATTGGGCTCTCTTCCAGGGAAGGTGGGACTTTTACAGAATGGACTTAAACCGGATGAGCACTTATATCCTCAAGAGAAGGTTTGTTAATGTTGCACAATGGGGTTTAAACCAGAGTTGCAGGGGGAAAGGATGTTTCCCATGGTGGGGGAGTCTAGGACAAGAGGGTGCAGCCTCAGGGTAGAGGGGCGTCCATTTAAAACAGAAATGCGGAAAAATTTATTTAGCCAGAAGGTGATGAATTTGTGGAATTTATTACCACAGGCAGCCATGGAGGCCAGGTCATTGGGTGTATTTAGGGCAGAGCTTGATAGCTTCTTGATTGGACGTGGCATCAAAGGTTATGGGGAGAAGGCTGGAGAGTGAGATTGAGGAGGGGAAAAAAGGATCAGCCATGATTGAATGGTGGAGCAGATATGATGGGCCAAATGGCCTAATTCTGCTCCTATATCTTATGGTCTTATGGGATGGGAACCAGAGTGCCAGACAGATAGTGGAGAGGTTGTGGAGTCAGATGTTGGTAAAACTGCAGACTAAGTTAGGAATCAAAAGGTTGAGCATAGTGCAGCCAGTGTCCTGAGTTGCATATATTTCAATGCAAGAAGTGTTGTAGGAAAGGTGCTGAAGATGAAGTAGCTGGCTTACAAACAAAGACAATGTGTAGTGAGGAGAGGCTCATGATAGGGCAAAATTGCAGTCAACAAGATGAGTTGAAATGTAAAAGGTGGACAAAATCGAAAAGGATGAATACAGGACTGAAGATGTTATATTTGAATGCGCGCAGTATATGGAATAAGGTTGACGAACTTCCAATAGAATTGCAGATTGGCGGGTATGATCAGGCACCACTGAATCATGGCTGAAAGAAGAATATAGCTGGGTCCCTTATTCCAAAGGATACACATTGTATTGAAAGGACAGACAGGAAAGCAAGAGAGGCGGCGTTGATCTGTTGGTAAAAAACGAAATCAAATAATTAGACAGATCTACGTAGTGTCAGAAGGGGTAGAATAATTGTGGATAGAGCTAAGGAACTGCAAGGATAAAAAGACCTTTATGAGAGTTGTATACAGACTGCCAAACAGTAGTAAGGAAGTGGCCTCCAAATTAAAATGGGAGATAGAAAATGCATGCCAAACGGGCAATGCAGCAATAGGCATGGGAACTTCATATGCAGGTATGTTGGGAAAATCAGCTTGGTGCTGGATTCCAGGGGGGAGAATTTCTAGAGTGCCTACAAGATGGCTTTTTAGAGCAGCTCGTGGTTGAGCCCACTTGAGGATCAGCTGTTCTATATCGGGTGTTGTGCAATGAACCAGAATTGATTAGAGAGCTTAAGGAAAAAGAACACTTAGGGGAAAGTGATCATAATATAATCAAATTCACCCTGAAATCTGAGAAGGAGAAGCTAAAGTCAAATGTATCAGTATTATAGTGGAGTAAAGAGAATTACTGAGGCCGGAGAGAGGAGTTGGTCAAAACTGATTGGAAATAAACATTGACAGGGATGACAGCAGAGCAGCAATCACTGGAATTTCTGGAAGCAATTCGGAAGGCACAGCACAGATACAGAGGAAGAGGTATTCTAAAGGAATGATGACACTACTGTGGCTAACAAGATAAGTCAAAGCTAACACAAAACCCAAAGAGAAGGCATATAATAGATCAAAAATTAACGGGAAGTCAGAGGATTGGTAAGCTTTTAAAAACAGAAGGCAACTAAAAAAGTCATTAAGAAGGTAAAGTAATCATAATTTCTGTAGCTTTATTGTAGAAATGCATAAAAAAAATTTAAAAAAAGAAGGTAAAGTAATCTAGCCAATGATATGAAAGAGGATACCAAAAGTTTCTTCAGATACATGAAGTGTAAAAGAGAGACGAGAGTGGATATCAGATCACTGAAAATGATGCCGGAGAGGTCGTAATGGGGGACAACAAAATGGCGGATGAACTGAATAAGTATTTTGTGTGGGTCTTCACTGTGGAAGGCACTAGCAGTATGGTGGAAGTTCCGGGTGTCAGGAGTCATGAATTGTGTGAAGTTCCCATAACAAAAGAGAAGGTTCTTGGGAAACTGAAAAGTCTGAAGGTAGATTAGTCACCTGGACCAGATGGTGTACACCCCAGGGTTCTGAAAAAGGTGTCTGAAGAGATCGTGGAGGCATTAGTAATGATCTTTCAAGAACTACTAGGTTCTGGAATGGTTCCAGAAGACTGGAAAATTGCAAATGCCACTTCACTCTAAGAGGGGAGAGCACAGGGGAAAGGAAACTGTAGGACAGTTAGTCTGGTTGGGGAGATATTGGGGTCAATTATTAAGGATGCGGTTTTACGGTACTTGGAGGTACATGATAAAATAGACCATAGTCAGCATGGTTCTCTCAAGGGAAAATCTTGCCTGACAAGTCTGCTGGAATTTTTCAAAGAAATAATAAGCAGGACAGACAAAGGAGAATCAGTTGACGTTGTGTACTTAGATTTTCAAAAGACCTTTGACAAAGTGCCACACATAAGCATGGTTAACAAGCTACAAGCCCATGGTGCTACAGGAAAGATTCTAGCATGGATAAGCAGTGGCTGATAGGCAGGAAGCAAAGAGTGGGAATAAAGGGAGCTTTTTCTGGCTGGCTAGTTGTGACTAGCGGTGTTCCACAGGGGTCTGTGTTGGGACTGATTCTTTTTACATTATATATCAAAGATTTGGATGATGGAATTGATGGCTTTGTTGCAAAGTTTGCAGACAATATGAAGATAGGTGGAAGGGCAGGTAGTTTTGAGGAAGTAGAGAGGCTTCAGAAAGACTCAGACAGATTTGGAGAATAGGCAAAGAAATGGTATATAGAATACAGTGTCAGGAATTGTATGGTCATGAGATTTGGTAGAAGAAATGAAAGGGTTGACTATTTTCTAAATGGAGAGAAAATCCCAAAAAAAATACTGAGGCACAAAGGGACTTGGGAGTCCTTGTGCAGGATTCCCTAAAGGTTCACTCGCAGGTTCAGACTGTGGTGAGGAAGGCAAATGCAATGTTAGCATTCATTTCAAGAGGACTAAAATATAAAAACAAGGATGTAATGCTCAGACTTTATAAAGCACTGATGATGCCTCACTTGGAGTATTGTGAGCAGTTTTGGGCCCCTTATCTTAGAAAAGATATGCTGAAACTGAAGAGGGTGCAAAAGAGCTACACAGAAATGATTCCATGATTGAACGTCTTGTCATATGAAGAGCATTTGATAGCTCTGGGTCTGTATTCACTGGAATTCAGAAGAATGGGGGGTGGCCGCATTGAAACCTATCAAATTGTGAAAGGCCTAGATAGAGTGGATGTGGAGAGGATGTTTTCTATGGAGGAAAGTGCAAAATCAGAGGGCACTGCCTCAGAATAGAGGTGCGTCTTTTCTTCAGCCAGGATGTGGTGAATCTGTGGAATTCTTCGCCACAGGCAGCTGTGGATGCCAAGTTTTTATGAATATTAATGACAGAGATTGGTAGATTCTTGAGTGGTCAGGGCATGAAGGGCTATGGGGAGAAGGCAGGATGTCGGGGCTGAGAGGAAAACTAGATCAGCCATGATGAATGGTGGAGCAGCCTCGATGGGCCAAATGGCCCAGTTCTGCTCCTAGATCTTATTGTCTTGTGGTCTGAGATGCTCACCTGAGGCAGTTTCATTTGGCCCATATCTCTCTAAACCTTTCCCATCCGTGTATCTGGCCAAGATGTCAGAGAATAAAAGGAACAGTTATATGGTTGATTTGCCGGTAACGTTATCTGTTTGTTCATGTTGGAGTGGCTTATCATGTCTGTTTGTCAGACTTCGTGCTGGATCCTTCTGGTCAAAATATTCTTTGTAGTGAGTTGGAAATGCGAGTTGATAGTGGAATTCCAAATGGAGTAAGATATGTGGACTTCAGTGAAAAACAGGACTGGCAGTGGGTCTGAGACGAATAATGTTAAAGGAGTGTGGAACGTGAAGGAAAGGGGATGTATTGGAGTCAAATCCACTACAGCAATGTGGGGTTGGCTTAAGATAGAAAGGAGAGAGAGAAAAAAAGAAAATAAATTAAAATGTAGTGTTTTGACTTCTGAAGAACCACCAGCAACAATTTGTTGTATCCAGAAATGATACTGAACAGTAACTTCTCTGTAAATTTATTGTGCAAAAGTTGATTACTTTATTTCCCTGCGTGAAGACACCATAGAGACAGATTCCATTAAAAAAGGATTGGACAAATATTCGGAGGACTAATAATTGAAGGGTCATGGTGTTGGAGAAGAGTATGGAACTTGCTCTTCAAGCAAGTCAAATCAGTCTTGATGGGTAGAGTGGTTTCCTATTCCCCCCACCGTGCTGTAATATTTTGGAACAGACACTGACCTTCTGAGTAATGTGCTGCAAGTGAAACTCTGGGAAATCTAGGAGAAATCTGTTGGGTGAAAGCAATTCAGAAACACAAGACATTCTGCAGATACTGAGCAGCACACACAAAATAATCTAAAATCATGCTCACCACCACTGGGAGATGTATTCTGAATTTGATTGATTTGTAACTATCTTTCATTCATACAATTGCAGAAACTTACAGCAGAGAAATAGGCTATTTGGCCTATTGTGCCCATATAGCTAAAAATGGACATAAGGTTAACCCAGCTTCCTAGATTTTATGCTATTACCTTGTCGTTTATTTTGGTCTTCAAGTACTTATCTAGATAGTTAAACATGGTGAGAGTTTATGTCTCCCTATCCTTGCCAGATCTTTACCATTTATTAAGTGAAATATTTCTCTTTTAAATTCACTTTCTACCTATTAAGGGATAGGTCTGGTTTTACCCATTCATAATTAGAAATATGTTTTCTGTTTCTGCTCTTTTTAAAACCCTCTACGACTTGTGCTGTGGATTCAGCACTTGCATCTGCTCCACCTTTCATTTCACGACTCCACCAATGTCTCCAACATATCTTCAGTTGCCAAGACTCTAAGCCTCTTTGCCTCACTCCTCTTTCCTCCAGTAAAATTCCCTTTAAAACATATCCGTGACCAAGCTTTTGACAATCTGATCAAATGTAGCTCATTGTCAACGTTCATTTGCTAAGACTGCTGTGAAACACCTATGGAAATTGTGTTAAAGTTTACAAAGCATTAGAAGATCCTTGCAAAAGGTTCACAAAGAAACAGATCTGAATTTTTCTGGAAGCGATCCACAGAAGTCCATTTGTTTTCTGGGGCAGTGCTTATTCTGAAGCCCTTAGTGATACTGAATACTGAGCTAAGCTGTTGCAATCCATGGAAAATGTTGACGCAGAATAAAGATATTTGGCCCATTATGTTCATACTGATTAAATATGAAATTATAACTGAATCCTATCTTTACCACTCTCAATCTCTATCAAGATATCTTTTGTGAAGGGTATCTAATTCTCTCAGCTTTTTAGACAGTGAATTTGAACTCCTGCTGCTCCCCATATTTTTTTCCTGATCTCCATAATCCTTCCATTAAGTATTTTGACTCCATGTTCCCCTGCTCTTTGATCCCACTGCAAGGATAATGTTTACTCTATCTGGACCCCTTATAATGTGATAAATCACATTTATGTTTCCCTATTATTGCCCCAAACTATCCAGTCTTCCCTCTCGTAGAACATTTTCCAACACTAGCAGCATCCTTGTTGGTCTCCCCTACGTTGTTTCCAATGTGATCACATCCATCCTGTGATGTGGTGACCTGATCTGGACATCGTACACAAGCTACGTCCATGTATTCAGTTCCGTCATGACAATGATCAATTTCAGTGGTTTCAGTGGTTCCATTTAATATCAGAGAATGTATACAATATACAACCTGAAATTCTTAATCTTCATAGACATCCATGAAGCAAAAGAAGAAACCCTAAAGAATGAATGACAGGAATGACAGTATCATCCAATTTGATGTATTTTCCTTTGCCTTGCTGCACCTTCATTTTGCCTCCCTCCTCCCTCCTCCCTCCTCTGTCCTCCCTCCCATGCACAAGCAGCAGCAAAAGAAGTAACCCTCCCCCTCCCCCCCCCCACTTGCCTCAGCAAAAGCATCAGCCTCCCACAACCCACCATGCAGGCAGTAACAAAGCCCCCGAAGAGACCATGACCTAGAGTCCATCAAAGAAACCGTTGTCCATCCCTCAGGCTTTCTCTCTGACTAACGAGGGAGAGACAGGTATTGCTCCTGCCACAGCAAGAGGTGAGGCCAACAGCTCCTCGCTGTTTCAGTGCTACAATCTGCAGCGTTGCTTATTTTGACAGCAGCGCGCACTACTGTCTCGATGCTTCAATCTTCCATGATGCTTCAGTCAGTGACCCTGCCGTAGAATCGGGTTGTTCACCCTGAAGTTGCACATCTTCCTGGCCACTCCAGGAGATATCGAAAATGCTCAGCTATTTGGTGATCTCCAAGAGCGGGATCACCCACCGCCAAGACGAAACACAGTTGAAGTGCAGCTGTACATCATGGACTCTGGCAGGAGCCCAGCCAGCTTGAAAAAGAAAGAAAATTTACTGAAGAGAAGAAATTAAACTGTTTTGCAGATGAACTGGAAGAAGTGACCCTCTGGCGCCACCTTTAGCTCCTCTCCACCCCATTCTACCACTCTCCTACTTCTATGCAACAGCAACATCCTCTGCTGTGTTGTTTACACCTGTCTACTGAAGGAGCTGAGGCCTGTTCCAGATTTTTCTTCCTCCTGAAATGCTGACAGCCCTGCTTTTATTTAACATCACACAGATCGCAATATCCGTGTGATGTTAAATAAAAGGGGGGAAAGGGGAGGAGGGGTGGCATTACTAGTCAGGGATACAATTACAGCTACAGAAAGGGTGGGTAATGTAGCAGGATCCTCTTTTGAGTCAGTATGGGTGGAAGTCAGGAACAAGAAGGGAGCAGTTACTCTATAGGCCCCCTGGTAGCAGCAGAGATACAGAGGAGCAGATTGGGAGGCAGATTTTGGAAAGGTGCAAAAATAACAGGGTTGTTATTATGGGTGACTTTAACTTCCCTAATATTGATTGGCACCTGATTAGTTCCAAAGGTTTAGATTGGGCAGAGATTGTTAAGTGTGCCCAGGACGGATTCCTGTCACAGTATGTGGACAGGCCGACTAAGGGAAATGCCATACTAGATCTAGTACTAGGTAATGAACCGGGTCAGGTCACAGATCTCTCAGTGGGTGAGCATCTGGGGGACAGTGACCACTGCTCCCTGGCCTTTAGCATTATCATGGAAAAGGATAGAATCAGAGAGGACAGGAAAATTTTTAATTGGGGAAGGGCAAATTACGAGGGTATAAGGCTAGAACTTGCGGGTGTGAATTGGGATGATGTTTTTGCAGGGAAATGTACTATGGACATGCGGTCAATGTTTAGAGATCTCTTGCAGGATGTTAGGGATAAATTTGTCCTGGTGAGGAAGATAAAGAATGGTAGGGTGAAGGAACCATGGGTGACAAGTGAGGTGGAAAATCTAGTCAGGTGGAAGAAGGCAGCATACATGAGGTTTAGGAAGCAAGGATCAGATGGGTCTATTGAGCAATATAGGGAAGCAAGAAAGGAGCTTAAGAAGGGGCTGAGAAGAGCAAGAAGGGGGCATGAGAAGGCCTTGGCGAGTAGGGTAAAGGAAAACCCCAAGGCATTCTTCAATTATGTGAAGAAAAAAAGGATGACAGGAGTGAATGTAGGACCGATTAGAGATAAAGGTGGGAAGATGTGCCTGGAGGCTATGGAAGTGAGCGAGGTCCTCAATGAATACTTCTCTTCGGTATTCACCACGAGGTGAGGGAAGAGATTGCTGAGCCTCTGGCTAGGATCTTTATGTCCTCGTTGTCCACAGGAATGGTACCGGAGGATTGGAGGGAGGCAAATGTTGTCCCCTTATTCAAAAAAGGTAGTAGGGATAGTCCGTGTGATTATAGACCAGTGAGCCTGACGTCTGTGGTGGGAAAGCTGTTGGAAAAGATTCTTAGAGATGGGATCTATGGGTATTTAGAGAATTATGGTCTGATCAGGGACAATCAGCATGGCTTTGTGAAGGGCATATCGTGTCTAACAAGCCTGGTAGAGTTCTTTGAGAAGGTGACCAGGCATATAGATGAGGATAGTGCAGTGGATGTGATCTATATGGATTTTAATAAGGCATTTGACAAGGTTCCACACAGTAGGCTTAGTCAGAAAGTCAGAAGGCATGGGATCCAGGGAAGTCTGGCCAGGTGGATTCAGAATTGGCTTGCCTGCAGAAGGCAGAGGGTCATGGTGGAGGGAGTACATTCAGATTGGAGGATTGTGACTTGTGGTGTCCCACAAGGATCTGTTCTGGGACCTCTACTTTTCGTGGTTTTTATTAACGACCTGGATGTGGGGGTAGAAGGGTGGGTTGGCAAGTTTGCAGATAACACAAAGGTGTTGTAGATAGTGTAGAGGATTTCAAAGATTGCAGAGAGACATTGATAGGATGCAGAAGTGGGCTGAGAAGTGGCAGATGGAGTTCAACCTGGAGAAGTGTGAGGTGGTACACTTTGGAAGGACAAACTCCAAGGCAGAGTACAAAGTAAATGGCAGGATACTTGGTAGTGTGGAGGAACAGAGGGGTCTCGGGGTACGTGTCCACAGATCCTTGAAAGTTGTCTCATGGGTGAATAGGGTAGTTAAGAAAGCTTATGGGGTGTTAGCTTTCATAAGTTGAGGGATAGAGTTTAAGAATCACGATGTAATGATGCAGCTCTATAAAACTCTAGTTAGGCCACACTTGGAGTACTGGTGTCCAGTTCTGGTCGCCTCACTATAGGAAGGATGTGGAAGCATTGGAAAGGGTACAGAGGAGATTTACCAGGATGCAGCCTAGTTTAGAGAGTATGCATTATGATCAGAGATTAAAGGAGCTAGGGCTTTACTCTTTGGAGAGAAGGAGGAAGAGAGGAGACATGATAGAGGTGTACAAGATAATAAGAGGAATAGATAGAGTGGATAGCCAGTGCCTCTTCCCCAGGGCACCACTGCTCAATACAAGAGGATATGGCTTTAAGGTAAGGGGTGGGAAGTTCAAGGGGGATATTAGAGGAAGGTTTTTTACTCAGAGAGTGGTTGGTGTGTGGAATGCACTGCCTGAGTCAGTGGTGGAGGCAGATACACTAGTGACGTTTAAGAGACTACTCGACAGCTATATGGAGGAACTTAAGGTGGGGGGTTATATGGGAGGCAGGGTTTGAGGGTCGGCACAACATTGTGGGCCAAAGGGCCTGTACTGTGCTGTACTGTTCTATGTTCTCTGTTCTTTGAAGGAAAGCATCTCAGAAGCCACCCTAATTACCTTATTGGTCTGCCCTGCTATCTTTCTGTGGATTTACAATTTGAGTTCTCTCTGCCCTCCACATCTCACAGCATCATCCAATCCGACATATTTTCCTTTGCCTTGCTGCACCTTCATTTTGCCTGTGCTTTGCAACATGCTTTTCATTCACAACCTGCTCACGTAAGTCTATTGATGATGACCTTTGTTGGGTCGTTGTGGTGTCAGCTCTTAAATACTTCTGTGAGACAGATGAGTGCAGGGCGTTATTTTAATCAGGTGCAAAATGCAAAGGGTAGCAAGCAGTCCACATGGAAAATTAAGGCAGGCCATTCAATTTAACACAGTCATGAGTGAGATTAAAGCAAACCTCCTTCAATGTTTACATTATGAGTTCCAATGCTCAAGCAGGGGGATCAATAGAGCAGGGTTCCCAACCTTTTTATGCCATGGATCCCCATCATTAATTGAGGGGACCACGGACCCCAAGTTGCGAAAGAGAGAGAGAGAGACAGAGAGAGAGAGAGAGAGAGAGAGAGAGAGAAAAAGAAAAAGAAAGAAAGAAAGTCCCCTTCTATCAACAAAAAGAAACATGTTCTTCTTTGGTACAACTTCTTATCAGCCAAACCAAAGGAAGGATTGGCAAATCCCTTCTGGTGACTCATTTGGGTAAATGCACTGTCCAAAGTGGGACTGGTGCCTACAACCCAAGCCAGCTGCTGAATTAACAGGGTCCACCTGAGGTAAAATTTGAGGCAATTCAACTTGGCGCCAGTGATGCTTGGTCAGGAAAGGAGAATTGTCCAGTGTCCTGACTCCCTTTAGTAAGAACTAAGTGAATCCTTCTGTCCAGTTTGGACATAATCCAACTACATGGTGAGGCCTCATCTGGTTGAAGAGACTGAAACAGGGACAAGAAGGTATTGTAGGCTTGCTGAGGTTGCCTCCATATCCCTCTTTTTTCTCATTATTCAACCATGCACATTAGTGAATACCCAAGAGCTTCGTTGATGGATCTGGTCCTGTACTTGTTGGTATTTGGAAGAATGGTGGAGGTGTGGAACTCATTGAAAGATATCAAGTAATGAAACACCTAGATAGCCTAGATAGACATGAAGAGTATGTTTACTGTAGTGGGGAGTCTAGGACCAAAGGGCGGAGCCTCAGAGTACAAAAATATCCCTTTAGAACCAAGATGAGGAGGAATTTATTTAGCCAGAGGGTGCTGAATCTGTGGAATTCATTGTCACAGATGGCTGTGGAGGCCAGGTCATTGGGTATAGTTAAAACAGAGTTTGATAGATTCTTGATTAGTCAGGACATTAAAGGTTATGGGGACAAGGCAGGAAAATGGGGTTGAGAGGGATGGTAAATTAGCCATGGTGGGATGGTAGAGCAGGTTCACTTCTGCTCTGATGTGATTGTCTGAAGTAAGATCCAACCCCATCCTTTCTAACAGAAAGCTGAGATGTTAATCTTTAACCCAAAATTCACTCCAATGCATTTGGGTGAATTATTGAATTAGTGCTGGCAATTTGTAGTCTTGTCACCGAAGAAGACATAATTCCCCAAAGACTGAAATAAGCAATCAGCCAATAGGAGGGAAGCATTCTCACCTTTTAAAGGTGCTATTCTGCCACTTACCACATATCATTCTGGTTATTAGCCTCAGGATTGTATGATAATCATACTGTTCACTGATTTTTTTGTATTTGACTACTAAATGGTATAAGACTGCCTCTCAGCTCTTCATCCTACAGATGCTGGAAATCCAGAATAGCACACACAAAGTGCTGGCCTAATCCTGCAAGTCAGGCAGCATCTATGGAGAGGAATAAAGGTGTTTCAGGGGAGACCCTTCATCAGGACCTCAAACATCAACTCTTCATTCCTCCCCATAGATGCTGCCTGACCTGCTGAGTTTCTCCAGCATTTTGTGGAAGTTACTCTTGGCTCTTACCCTCCTCAAATGATGATAATCTTCTCTTGCTCTCTTTAAGATGACACCGGTCAAAATATGAAAGATGTTAACATGTAAATCACATCACTCCCCTTTGCCCAAGCCTACGCTGAGATCCCAAATGCAGTATTTTGGAGAGGTATAGACAACTTTCAAGAATCAATAGATTCTGGCATTATACCTGATGACTGGAAAATTGCAAATGTTATTCCGCTATTTAAGAAGGGTGGGAGGCAGCAAAAAGGAAACTATAGACCTGTTAGCCTGACATCAGTGGTTGGGAAATTGTTGGAATCAATTGTTAGGGTTGAGATTACGGAGTACCTGGAGACACATGTTAAGATAGGCCTAAGCCAGCATGGTTTCCTGAAAGGAAAATCCCGCCTGACTAACCTACTGCAATTCTTTGAGGAAATTACAAGGACAGTAGACAAAGGAGATGCAGTAAGTATGGTGCACTTGGATTTTCAGAAAGCCTTTGACAAGGTGCCGCACATGAGGCTGCTTAGCAAGATAAGAACCCATGGAATTACAGGGGAGTTACTAGCAAAGGTGGAGGATTGGCTGATGGACAGAAAACAGAGAGTCGGAATAAAGGGATCCTATTCTGGCTGGCTGCCAGTTACCAGTGGAGTTCCACAGGGGTCACTGTTGGGACCACAGCTTTTCACGATGTATGTCAATGATGTGGACTATAGGATTAATGGATTTGTGGCTAGATTTGCTGATGATACAAAGATAGGTGGAGGAGCAGGTAGTATTGAGGAAACAGAATGCCTGCAGAGAGACTTAGATAGTTTAGGGGAATGGGCAAAGAAGTGGCAAATGAAATACAATGTTGGAAAGTGTATGGTCATGCACTTTGGTGGAAAAATAAATGGGCAGATTATTATTTAGATGGGGAAAGAATTCAAACTGCAGAGATGCAAAGGGACTTGGGAGTCCTTGTGTAGGATACCCTAAAGGTTACCCTCCAGGTTGAGCTGGTTGTGAAGGCGAATGCAATGTTGGCATTCATTTCTAGAGGTATAGAATATAAGAGCAGGGACGTGATGTTGAGGCTCTATAAGGCATTCATGAGACTACACTGGGAATACTGTGTGCAGTTTTGGGCTCCTTATTTTAGAAACGATGTACTGATATTGGAGAGAGTTCAGAGAAGATTCACAAGAATGATTCCAGGAATGAAAGAGTTACCATTTGAGGTATGTCTGGCAGCTCTTTGGCTGTATTCCCTGGAGTTCAGGAGAATGAGGGGGGATCTCCTGGAAACATTCCAAATGTTAAAAGGCTTGAACAGATTAGGCGTGGCAAAGTTATTTCCCATGGTAGGGGAGACTAGGACAAGAGCGCACGACTTCAGGATTGAAGAGCGTCCATTTAGAACAGAGATGCAGAGAAATTACTTTAGTCAGAGGGTGGTAAATTTGTGGAATTTGTTGCCACGAGCAGCTGTGGAGGCCAAGTCATTGGGTGTATTTAAGGCAGAGATAGATAGCTTCTTGATTAGTCAGGGCATCAAAGGGTATGGTGTGAAGGCAGGGGAGTGGGGATGACTGGAAGAATTAGATCAGCCCATGATTGAATGACGGAGCAGACTCGAAAGGCTGAATGGCCTACTTCTGCTCCTATATCTTACGGTTTTGTAACTTCCCTCCCTGTGATCCAGTCAATATTAATTCTTCAATCAACATCATTTAAAAATGATTATCTGGTCACTATTGTTTGAGGGGAAATGATTTGCAAATATGGACTGCTGTTCAGCTCCCTAGTTACAATAGTGTCTATATTGAGGCTACGGGTCAACTCCAGCTGCTCCGGGCTCCAGGTCTCTGGACTCAATCTGGTTTGGAGTGCTGTTTGCTTTTATTGCTGCAAGATTTGTGTTTTTTCCCCTCTCTCTCTGCGCATTGGGTGTTGGTCCTTCTTTTAAAATTTGGGTTCCTTTGGGTATCTTGCTTTGTGGCTGCCTGTAAGCAGACGAACCTCAAGGTTGTATAATTTATACATTCTTTGATATTAAATATACTTTGAATCCTTGAACCTTTATACTTCAGTCACTGCAGAATCATAACAATGTGAGAGTCACAACAGAGACTCAGGACTTTCTTCCCGGGACATTGCTATCTGAGAATCATTGTCAGCTTACAAAAAATCTTCTGCACGCAAGAGGTTAACGATTTCCAGTGCAGAAGCGGGGGGAACAGTGCTTGTTATAGTCAGCAGCAATGTAGAAAATGTGCTCTATCAGCACTGATAGACTGAACAATCTTCTCCTCTGGAATAAATAATATATGAAAAGCCCAGACTTCTATTATAGATGAATCATGTGTGGAATTTCTCAGAAAACATTGGATTAATAATAATCTGATTCCCTTGTATTTAAGGATGACAGTCAGAAGGAATTAGATTTTTTTCTGTGGTAAAGTGAGTTTGATTAAATTAATGTGCCTGGAGAAGAGACGGCTCCCTTGGATCAGCAAGGCGATCAACGCATGTCATTCTTGATGGAGGGAGCTCTTAGAATGCTTTGATGTCGCGTGTTCTGGCTGTTTTGTCTTTGTTGCTGGTGACAACCTGTCTGTATTAATAAAATGTGCACTTTTATACACATATAGAAATTTCTACTATACATGATTACTTGGAGATGTCTAGCCGCCGCAGCTGCTGAAAAGATAGCACGCCCCCAGTTCTGTCTAATACTGAACCTGTGAAATTAATTGAATGATACACACACATATATGCATATGCAAAGACACATGTGCTTAACCATGTACGCAGCATGTATGTATATTCTGAATCAGAATCAGGTTTAGTATCACTAATCTACATTATATTGTGAAATTTGTTTTTTTTGCGGTAGCAGAACAGTACAACACATCAAATACATCTAAAATTATAGTAAGAAGTAATAACAATATTTCGCACACAAGTGTACATAAACATTGACAGTGCATACGCCTTCATGCACACGGAACATTCACATGAAAGTTCACACACACATATACAAGAGCATGTATGCAGCCCTGTACATTATGAGCATCAACGAGGAAACAAACACTCACACAGAAACATAACAATTAATTGCAATGTGCTCTTGACCGGTCAGCAGGCACACATCTTCAGCCCCAACAGTCTGCCCTCACTGATATTACTGAAATGAATGATGGAGATGGTGGTCCAGAAAGAGTTGGCTGATGTGTCCTTCTCATTGCTGAAATGGCGGGGAGAAATCTAAAATACCCTGACGAACTGGAAAGTGTTTTGGATGGTGTGTGGTTTAACTCTAAAATGGGTAGTATGTGATAATGCATCTTGTGAGTTAGGCACTGCATGCATGTATATAAAATATATCATCACAAGATTCAGGTGCCTTATTGTGGGTGGAGAACAGGCAGGGATCACAGATTTCTGTTGAAACAGATCCAAGTAGCCTCATTATCACTATGTTTCTTTATATATAATAAAATCTATATTTGTTTACTGTCTTGAAGTTAAGTCATGCATTTAGAGGTACGTTCAAAGGAGATGTGTGGGGAAGTATTTTATACAGAGTGGCGGGTGCCTGGAATGAACTGCCTATGGTGGCGGAGGAGGCAAATCCAACAGAGGCTTTCAAGTGGCTCCTAGACAGGCATGTGAATGTGCAGAAAATGGAAGGGTATGGACACTGACATGAGGAAATCTGCAGATGCTGGAAATTCAAGCAACACACACAAAAAATGCTGGTGGAACGCAGCAGGCCAGGCAGCATCTATAGGAAGAGGTACGGTTGATGTTTCGGGCCGAGATCCTTCGTCAGGACTAACTGAAAGAAGAGATACATCGACTGTACCCCTTCCTATAGATGCTGCCTGGCCTGCTGCGTTCCACTGGCATTTTTTGGATATAGACACTGTTTAGGCAGAAAGGATTAGAATAATTGGATATTTGATTCCTAATTTAATATGCTCAGTACAGCACTCTGTTCTGTACTGTTCTATGTTCTAATGTTGTGGAATTTGAATTTATACCTCCAGATGAATAGCCCAGAATTCTGTTTCAAAATTCAGTAAATTAACCACTTTATCATGATACCTGCTTAAACAGTTCTGTGGAATCTAGTGACAACAGTTATTATTGACTACTCACCCTAGAGTCTTTGGTTTACAATAGTTTATCTCATGTATAAGCAGGATAAGATATAGGAGCAAAATTAGGCCATTTGGCCCATCAAATCAGCTCCACTTATTTATCACCCTTTGCAACCTCACTCTCCAGCCTTCCCCCCCATGATCTTTCACACTGTTACTAATCCACAACCTAACAATCTCAGCTTTAAATATACCCAATGGCTTGGTATAAAGCTTATGTGACATTTCCTGTGTCAGGTTGATTTGACCTTTCTGACATTGTCAGTGAGGTCTTAGTTGTTTTGTACAGGATCATTGGGTTAGATCAAACTTAATTATTTAATCCACAAGAACACTTTATTTATGTATTTATTTATTTATTGAGATACAATGTGGAAAAGGCCCTTCTGGCCCTTTGAGCGGCACCACTCAGCAATTTAATCCTGATCATGGGACGATTTACAATTGTGAATTAATGTTGAGGCTTTATAGAGCCCTGGTGAAGCCTCACTTGAACTATTGCGAGCAAGTTTGGCCCCATTATCTAAGAAAGGATATGCTGACATTGGAGAGGGTTCAAAGGAGGTTCGTGAAAATGATTCTTGGGTTGAAAGACTTATCATAAGAGTGTTTAACGGCTCTGGGCCTGTACTCACTGGAACTGAGATGAATGAGTGGAGACCTAATTGAAACCTATCGAACGTTGAAAGGTTTTGGTAGAGTGGATGTGGAGATGATATTTTCTATGGTGGGAGAGTCAAAGGCCGGAGGACACAGTCTCAGAATAGAGGGGTGTCCTTTTATAGACAATAGACAATAGGTGCAGGAGTAGGCCATCCAGCCCTTCGAGCCAGCACCACCATTCACGGTGATCATGGCTGATCATCCACAAACAGTACCCTTTTCGTCCCTTCTCCCCATATCCATTGATTCCGCTATCTTTAAGAGCTCTATCTAACTCTTTCTTGAAAGAATCCAGAGAATTGGCCTCCACTGCCTTCTGAGGCAGAGCATTCCACAGAACCACAACCCTCTGTGTGAAAAAGTTTTTCTTCAACTCCGTTCTAAAAAAGGTCTACCCCTTATTCGTAAACTGTGGCCTCTGGTTCTGGACTCCCAAAAACATCGGGAACATGTTTCCTGCCTCTAGCGTGTCCAATCCCTTAATAATCTTATATGTTTCAATCAGATCCCCACTCATCTAATTTTAGAATGGAGATGAGGAATTTCTTCAGCTAGAGAATTGTGAATCTGTTGAATTCATTGCCACATGCAGCTGTGGAGGCCAAGTCACTGGGTATATTTAAGGCAGAGGTTGACAGATTCTTGATTAATCGGGGCATGAAGGGATATAGGGGTGTGGGGGAAGTAGGCAGGAGATTGGGGCAGAGAGGGAAAATGGATCAGCCAAGACAAAATGGCAGAGCAGACTCAATGACCCAAATGGCCTAATTCTGCTCCTATATCTTATGGTCTAATGGTCTAACCTACCAACCAGCTTTGGACTCGGGGAGAAAACCAGAGCACCCGGAGGAAACCCATGCAGTCACAGGGAGAACGTACAAACTCCATACAGGCAGCAGTGGGAAATGAACCCGGGTCACTGGTACTGTAAAGTGTTGTGCTAACCACTACACTATGCTATCACTCTAAAAACTGAGAGGAAAGAATAGTGCTGATGTAAAACTGTGGAATATAAATAAGCTATTTCAAATGTCTGGGATTCACTCACTCAATATTCGGTTCTGGCCAGCTACCAGAAAGAGTTAGTCATGATAGAAGGGAGAAAAAATTGTTTAGGATGTCAGTTTGATTTTATTTATTGAATTGTCTGTGTAACTCATTAAATTGCTTGTAATACAACTTATCAGGATTTGGTTCCAGTGGGTAATTTTGTTGTCAATGTAAAACATGTCTTAAAGACTACGGTCTCGTAGAAAAGCATCATCTCACGGCAGGCTTATATTTCTACCATATCTGCACAACCTTGCACTTCCATTTCTATTTTAATTTAAATATAATTCCACTTAAGTGCACTGTTTTTAATTTCAAACGTGTGGAAAGAAACCATAAAGCCAAGAACTCTCTGCAGATTCCAATCTGTTTATTTTTAATGACATTTCCAGCTTTAAAATAAAGACTTACTGTTTCCCACTTTCAGCTTCTTGTCTAATTAATGCCTTTGTTTTCATTCGAGAGCTGCTAGACCACAGATTTATTGAAATCAATATTACAACTTCCCATTATAGGACATGAGCTTAAAATCACTCATTTGCAAAGCCAATATTTAAAACTCTGGGCGACCACATGCCGCTTATAAGTAGGGAGTGTGAGAATAATCAGAAGCTTCTGGTTTCAAGCAGCAGTTTAATAACAACCTTTAGAAGACAAATTACTTTCAAAAAACAGTTGGACAGGTATGTGGATTGGAGAGATTTAGAAGGTTAGGGGTCAAATGCTGGAACACGGGACTAGCTTAGATAGCTATCCTAGGTGCATGGAGCATTTGGGCCAACTTACACCTTATATGCACTCGGTGGCCATTTTATCGGCTACATCTGTACAGCTGTCCATTAATGCAAATATCTAATCAGCTAATCATTTGGCAGCAACTCAATGCATAGGTGATCTAGAGGTTCAGTTGTTATTCAGACCAAACATCAGAATGGGGATGAAATATGATCTAATTGAACATTGGCTGTGGAATGATTGTTGGTGCCAGACGGGGTGGTTTGAGTATCTCAGAAACTGCTGATCTCCTGGGATTTCACGCACAACAGTCTCTAGAGTTAGAGAGAATGGTGCAAAAACAAAAAAGATCCAGTAAACAGCAGTTCTGTGCACAAAAATGCCTTGTTATTGAGAGAGGTCACCTTGGTGACACCAGCAACACAAGGCGCATGTGGCAAGGTATGTAAACCATAACTGATCTCGTCCACACTGCGCGTCAATGACGGTAATGCCTCCCTTCCTGATAGGTTGAGTGCTTTCTACGCATGTTTGACCAATTGAACAATGTGACATCAAGGAAATCCCCCTCTCCACCTGAGGAGCAAGCTGTTTGGCTGCAGCCGAGGGAAGGTGGACCCTGGCCAGGGTAAACCCACGCAAAGTTGCAACGCCGGACCATATGCTCGGTCAATGCTGAGGGTCTGTGCGGTCCAACTAACAGAAGTCTTAACAGACATCTTTAATGTCTCTCTGAAACAGTCCACTGTCCCTGCAGGCTTCGGGGCAACCACCATTATTCTGGTGCCCAAGCGAGCAACAGTAACTAGGCTAGATGATTACTGCCTAGTGGCACTAACTTCAACAATCATGAAGTGCTTTGAGCGCCGGGTAGTGGATCATATAAAATCCCACCTTCCAGCTACTTGAGACCATTTCCAGTCTGCCCACTACTCAAACTGATCCACTGTTGATGCCAAGGCCTCAGCCCTCTACTCTGTCCTGTCGCACCTAGGAAACGATACCTCATACACCAGGATGTTATTCATCGACTTCAGCTCAGCATTTATCACAGTCATCCATCAAAGGCTGGTGGATAACTGTCCTCACTGGGACTCAGCACTCCTCTCTGTAACTGGATCTTGGACTTCTTGATGGAAAGACCCCTGTCAGTCTGAGTTTGCAGCAACATCTGAAGCTCCCTCACACTGAGCACTGGTGCCCCCCCAGGGTTGTGTGCTCAGTCCACTGCTGTTCACGCTGTTGTCTCACAACTGCACTGCCAGATCCAGCTCAAACCGCATCATCAAGTTCACTGACCATACTACAGTGGTTGTGCTCATCAGAAACAATGATGAGTCGGCATCCAGAGAGGAGGTGGAGAGGCTTGTTAAATGGTGCGGGAACAAAAACCTGAGTCTCAAAGTGGGCAAGACAAAAGGGATGATTGTAGACATCAGGAAGGCACAAGTTGACCACTCTCCAGTGCATATCGATGGCTCTGCTGTGGAGTGAATGAGGAGCACGAAGTTCCTTGGTAAGCAAATAACGAATGATCTAACCAGGACCCACAATACCTCTTCACTAGACAGGAAGGCACAGCAGCATCTACACTTTCTGAGGAGATTGAGGCATTCAAGGCCCCCCGAGCCCATTCTAATAACAGGAGCACTACTGAGAGTGTACTGTTTGGCTGCATCATTGTGTGGTATGGAAGCTGCAAGACCCTACAGAGGACAGTAAAAACCCTCACGAGGATCATTGGTGTCTCCCTTCCCCCTATTTTTGACACTCATCAGGAGCATTGCAGACAAAGTGCTCAAAGCATTGAGGATATCTACCACCCATCCCATAAAGGATTTTACCCACTACCAAGAGAAGGAGGTACAGAAGATCAGGACTAGATCTGCCAGATTGGGTAACAGCTTCCTCCTCAGGCTGTGAGACTAATAAATACCCTGCCACCATTGACATCTCTTCACCGGGTCAGCATGCTGTTTACTGTTTACCTGTGCTGTGCTTTACTACACGAGTTTTGAATTAAATGTTATTAACTTATTTACAGTATAATATTTTGGTGTATGTGCCATGTGTGATATATGTTGTGCAGGTCCACCATGGTCCATAGGAACATTTTGTTTAATTGTTTATATGTACAGTCGGATGACAATAAACTTGAACCTGAGATCAGTGGAGAACAGCCAGACTGGTCCAAGCTGACAGGAAGGTGACAGTAACTCAAATAATGATACATTAAAACAGAGGTGTGCAGAAGAGCATCTCAGAATGTGCAACGTGTTGAACCTTGAAGTGGATAGACTACAGCAGCAGAAGACCATAAGATGTAGGAGCAGAATTAGGCCATCTGTCCTATCGAGTCTGCTCCACCATTCAATCATGGCTTATCCTTTTTTTTTTCTCCTCCTCAACCCCAGTTCCCGGCCTTCTCCCTGTAACCTTTGATAAGACCAGGAGACCATGAACATACACTCAGTGGCCACTTTAAATGGTACAGAATATACTGAATAAAATGACCACTGAGTGTATTTCTGCCACATTTTTACTTCCCTCCAGTTCCACTTCCACTCACATTAAATGCAGTATTTTTTTTAAATTTTCAAACACGTGTGGAAAGACGCCATAAAGCCAAGAACTCTGTGCAGATTCCAATATGTTTATTTCAATCACATTTCCAGCTTTAAAATAAAGACCTATTGTTTGCCACTTCCAGCTTCTTGTCTAATTAATGCCTTTGTTTTCATTCGAGAGCTGCTAGACCACAGATTTATTGAAATCAATATTACAACTTCCCATTATAGGATGTAAGCTTGGAATCACTCATTTGCAAAACCAATTTTTAAAACTCTGAGTGAACACATGCAGCTTATAAACGAGAAGTGTGAGAATAATCAAAATGTTCTAGTTTCAAACAGCAGTGTGATAACAGCTTTTAAAAGATAGTTGGACGGGTACAGGGATAGGAAGGGTAGGGATCAAATGCTGAAAAATGGGACTGCCTCAGATGGATATACAGTATTTATTTATTTAGAAATACTGAATGAAATAGGTCCTTCCAATGAGCTGCCCCACCCAGCAACCCACCTATTTAACACTAGCCTAATCACAGGACAATTTACAATGACCAATTAACCTACCAAATGGTACGTCTTTGGACTGTGGATGGAAACCGGAGCACGCAGGGGGAAACGCACGCAGTCACGGGGAGAACATGCAAACTCTTTACAGATGATGCTGGAATTGAATTTCGAACACCAGAATGGCCCAGGGTGTAACAGCATTGTGTTAAACACTGTGCTACCGTGGCATAGACCAGTGGGCAAGTTATTAAATAACTCTGTGACTCTAAATGCACGGATTGGTTTACTAGTTATACGCCTGACTGACAGGGAACTATTTGATCATGTCAACCACCACTGTCAAACCTAATTCCTTTATTCTCTAATGACTAAAGGGAAAGATCAGCAGATGCTGTAAATCTGAAAAAAAACACAAAATAGCAGAAATATTCAGCAGATCATGCAACGTCCATGGAGAGAGAAGCAGTGCTAATGTTTCAGGCCAATGACCCTTCATCTCCATTTTTAATTTGCTTCCATTGCTGTTTTTTGTCATCCCCCAGTGACCATCCACTCAAACCCTGGCGAGTTTTATTCCCTCCGAGTGCTTCCCTAAGACTACCAACTGTGCCCATCTGTCACACAGTAGTGATCCAATGTACAACTTTACTTGATTTATTTTTTCTCCCTTGAACATTGCCCAAAGAGCTAACCATTATTCTATACATTGAAATGAAATGTAACACATATATATTCTCAAAATATTGAGTGTAAAACTTCAAAAGAAATATACTAAACCAGAACATGTACTATTTTCATCACACGATAGTTAACAAGCACATTGGAAAGAAAATTTGAGAGTTATATGTGATGGTATAGGGTTCGCTATCCACAAAGCCTTAAACTCCAAAGGAGATTTTAAACCCAATCTGATATACCCTCACTATAGGGAGGTTATACTGTATCCACCTAGTCTTCAAAGACTAACTTGCTTCCCTGCCTAGTCCCTGTGGCGAATTCTAGCTGCCAATCCCAACTATTTGAGTAGTTGGTCACATGAACAGAGTTCCAATACACAAAAAGGAAGTTGTCCACCTTGTGCTGTAGAGAAATGTCCTCCTTGTCCATCGCTTTCATTGACTTCTTGAATATTTGGATAAACCTTTCAGCTAACCCATTCACTGCCGGGTGGTGAGGAGCTGACTTGAAATATCTAATGCCATTTTTCTTCATGAATAGTCTGAACTCCTCTGACATTATTGTGATCCATTGTCACTCACAATTTATTCAGGTAAGCCATTTCTGGCAAAGATATTCCTAAGAGCAGAAACTTTCTTTGCTGAGTTAGCTGACTTCATTGGCATAACCTCCGGCCACCTCAAATGAGCATACCCTTCAATCAGCAAACATGGAGACCATGAACGGCCCAGCAAAGTCAATACACACTCTTTGCCATGGTGACGATGACTACTCCCACGGGTGTGATGGTGCCTGTCGGTGTGCATTTTGAACTTCGTGGCATCTCAAACCTCTCTTGGCTACATTTGCAATCTATTTATCTATTCCTGGCCACCGCACATAGCTCCGGGTGAGACTCTTCATCTTGACTGTACCCAGGTGTCCTTCATGCAGATTCTCGAACACTCTGGTGAGCAGTTCAGAGGGAAGCACAACACGAGATCCACACATCAGCGTTCTTTGACATACCGACAGTTGGTCTCGTCTCACTGAGAACACTGGATTACCATGAGCTAGCCATCCTTGCATGGTGATGTCATAGACTTGACAATGTTGGGTCATTTCTTGTTTCTCTTTGTATTTTGGAATTTGTTACTGGCATCTGGTCCACCAATGCTGTGTGGAACACTTCTGCTGGGTCACAATATGAAGACTTTTCTTCTTCAGTTGCCAATAGTGAAAGACGTGACAAGCCATCAGTTTTGCTGTGTTGCTTGGTACCCTGAACTCTATGTCATAAGTCTGGGCTCCTAGGAACAGTGCCCAACATTGTAACTGGGTGGCAGACATCACTGGGATTCCCTTCCTAAGATTGAAAATGGACACAAGATGCTGGTGGTCTGTCACTAGTGTAAACTTTTGTCCATAGAGGTAGTGGTGGAACTTCTTTATTACCCATAGTAGACTAAGGGCCTCTCGGTCAATCTGTGTGTAGTTGAGTTCTGTGTTCATCAGTGATCTTGAAGCAAACACAACTTGACGTTCAGATCCATCTTTCATAGTGTGTGACAAGATGGCTCAAATGTTATAAGGGACACATTGCACGCTAATTTGATGGGCAGGGTCGGGTCATAGTAGGTGAGCAGTTCATCAGATGATGTTATTAGTCTCTTTGTTTCCTTGAATGCCTTTTCACATCTTCCTGACCATTCCTACTTTGCTCCGGTCTGCAACAGTGCAGTCAGCGAGTGCAGCACTATAGCAATGTTTGGGAGAAACCAGTGGTAGTAGCTTACAAGGCTCAGGTATGACCTGAGTTGCGATGCATTTTCCAGTTTGGGTGCCTGTAGCACTGGTTCAATCTTCTCTTGTGACTTATGCGCATGCATAGACAACAGATCCATACATAGTGCTAAGGGGAGTCATTGCTTTAAAAGAAATAGGTCCATACATTACACTGTCCAATGTCAGCATATCTTTTCTTAGGTAAGAGGCCCAAAACTACTTACAATATTCCAAGTGCGGCTTGACCAAGACTTCATGAAGTCTTGGTGTCACATCCTTACTTTTATATTCCAATCCTCTCAAAGAATTATTTTCTTATGTCCTATGATGTTATAGTCTTATGTTTGGTTAATCCAGATGAAAATGTCTCATGGTCACTTGACTTTGTATGTCATATTTCTTGAACAGCCAGTCCCCATGCTGTGGGCCAGCGGTGTGCTCTGTAGACAATGCCGTTTGTTTGCAAAGCTGTCCTAACTCAGACTGATCTTTGCTTACAATTTACAATAAGAACTGAAGATTGGTTCTTGCTTAGAACAAGAAGCTGAGCAAGGAATATTGGAAGTTTATTTTTGTCACAAACAGCCCTGACCCTTTGGAAAGACCATGCTGCTGTGCTAGAAAGCAGAGCCTAGCAATGAGCCTCTCGGGCCCTGGAAAGTGAATATCCATCACACACTTGGAAGCTGTAGTCACACAGCGACCTAGTTTAATTGAGGTAGTTGCTGCTCGGTTCACTTTGTGTGTAGCATTTTAAGAAGTGTAGCCTTGAATTTCCCTTGCCTGTGTATTTTATTTTAAGTTATCAAATATTCATTAGTGGTGTTCTATACTATCTGCTGTCTATTAGTCAGTAAGGAATTATTCTGAGATGGTTTGGGCGAGCACAAGAGAGGCATAGAGAACCGACACAAGTAGACAAATCCTTTGCATGATCTGATTAGGCAGTATTCACAACAATGTGATTTTCTCCAGAATTGTTTATAATGAGTTCTGTTTATTTTGAGATATCTGTATCAAAGATAGATTTTTCTTTATGTGGTTCCCCTATTTTACACTTTACTCATTTGAAACTCCAAGGAGTGCAAGTGTTTATTTTAGCTTCCAAAGAAGAGCCCTGATAGGGTTTTGATTTTGTGCATCAACAATTTCTTCACCCCCCCACCCCCCCCCCCGCAGATGCTGCTTGGCCAAAAGAGTTCCTCTAGCAGAATGTCTCTGCTCCAGCATCTGCAGTCTCCTATGACCCCCGGATGTTTTCTCCATTATTCGTTGGGCCATTAGAACAAATGTTCTCAAACTGATGCAGGGAAGGAATTCACTGACCTATTGCGGTAGTTCTTTGTGGAAGCCATGTAAACATTATCCTCCTCTTTCAGCTGGCTTTTTATGCTCAGAATATTGGTTTTGCAGTTTTGAGTCACACTGGCTGTGACTGATGGTTCTTTTAAAGGAATCCCTCCTACTCATCTATTCCCATGTCACAGATCTGCTCAGATTCCAGGGCAAAGTCAGTGCTCCTGTCCCTCTTTTCTGACAATGGACCCCAATACTGGAGCCCATCCTTTGCATCTCTGACCCTACACCATACAGACCGGGCAGAGGAATAAGGGAGCAACACACACAAATTACTGGAGGAATTCTTAGGACCTGATGAAGGGTCTCAGCCTGAAACTCGACTGTTTACTTTTTTCCATAGATGCTGCCTGGCCTTCTGAGTTCCTCCAACATTTTGTGTGTGTTGCTTGGATTTCCAGCATCTGGAGATTTTCCCTTGTTTGTACAGGAATAAGGGACGTCACAACAGATCTTCAGAATGGCTTTTATTCCTTGGAGCACAGAAGAATGAGAAGTGACCTCATCGAAAATTATAAGATCATGAGGGGTATTGATTAGGTAGGCAATCATAGTCTTTCCCACAGGGTTGGGGAGTCCAAAACTAAAGGGCATAGATGCAAGATAAGTGGGGAGAGACTTAAACAGAGACCTGAGGGGTCTTTATAGAAAGGATAGTGATTAGGTGGGAAGAACTATCAGAGGAAGTGGCCAAGAGAGATAAAATAATAACATTTAAATTGCGTTTGGATAGGCACATGGAGGCAAGTGCTTTGGGTCAAATGTAAGCAGCTGGGACTAGCAGGGAGGATGCTGCGTTCAGCATGAACCAGTTGGGCTGAAGGGCCTTTTTCTGTGTTGTATTACTGTATAACTCTATGGCATGATGTAGTCCGTCACAGATAAAGCCTTCCCCACCCATAGGTGTATCTATATGAAGTTCTGCTGCAGTCTCCACCTTCAGGGACCCCCCCACCATCCAGGCTGTGCTCTCTTCTCTCTACTACCATCAGGAAGAAGGTCCAGGAGCCTCAGGGCTCACTCCACCAGGTGCAGGAGCAGCTATTGTCTCTCAACCTTCAGGCTCTTGAACCAGAGGGGATAACTTCACTCAACTTCACTCGCCCCATCATTGAAATGTTAACACAACCTATGAACTCACTTTCAAGGAGTCTTCATCTCATGTTCTCAATATTTATTGACTATTTATTTATTATTATTATTATTATTATTTCTTTCATTTTGTATCTGCACAATTTTTTGTCTTTTGCATACTGGTTGAGCAGCCAAGTTGATGTGGTCTTTCATTGATTCTATTATGGTTATTATTCTATGATGGATTTGTGAGTATGCCAGCAAGAAAAAGAATCTCGGAGTTGCATATGGTGACATATACATTCTCCAATAATAAATTTACTTTGAATTTTGAATTGATGAATGGAGATAAAGGAAAAAACCTGATTTAAATTTTTAATAATTGTATTTTATTTCAATGTTCTTTATTACTTTTTAGATTATTAATGTTTTTTACAATATTTAAATAAGTTTTGCTCTTCTCCTTTTCAGCAATTTAGGTAGTTCTTAAATGTCCCTGAGTGTTGGGCAGGCTGTGTCCTGCCAGATGCCAAGAGCTGTCAATCTCTTTGGAATGTGCGAAAGGGAGAGGGGCAGCTTGGGGAAGTGTGATCTTCAGCAGTGTGTCTTCTCACCAATAAGGGCTTGCAGGATTCGCAACACTTTCTTGCTTGACACTAGGGTTGCAGAGGTCTATTTCACTCAGATATCACCATCTGGAAGAAATGAGGACTGAATGTGAGAGTCTGGGCAATGAGCTGTAGCCATTACAATTTGGCCCAATTTTGCTGAACTTTTATTATTGTAAAGCTGCTAGTGGGCTTAAGCTTCTCCTTTGTCATCCCACCAGTAATTTCAAAACCAGAAAGTCAGGTCTACCTCTATTCAGCCAACAGAAATGCCGGTTCTAAACTCTTCCTGGCAATGTTCTGTGAACTATCAGTGAAATGAGATTGCATCCTGAATCAGGATTACATCCATCTCACTGCACTTACTCCAGAGATACTTCAAATGAATAAAAACAAATGAAAGAAATTTTTAGCAATCATTTAAATGATACCCTGCAAATTCAAATAGAGAAAAAAAACAATTGGTTTAAGACTAAACAAAACTCAGTTGTAATGAGGGAGCTAATAAAAAATTGGCATGACATTATTTTTAAATCAACTCAGTACTTTATTGAGCTTTGCTGCTCAAGCATTTCGACAAAAGTAATATTGTTTCATAATGAGCTTGGCAGGGAAAGAATTAATTGTCTCTCAAATCGTTCTGTTTTCAGGATCTAGATTCCACATCACGCCTACTGGAGCCTTGTATATATTAGACGTGCAGAATGAGGATGGTTTGTACAATTACCGCTGTATCACACGGCACAAATACACCGGAGAGACACGGCAGAGTAACAGCGCCAGGCTGTTTGTGTCAGGTATGCCTCTCCCCCCACAATCTCCCATGCTCTGACGGTTAATAAGGCTCCTCATGTTTCATATTGTTTTGGACAAATGGTGACAGGTAAGGAGGATGTCAGAATTGAGAGCAGGGCTGTGTTCAGAGGCCACTAGTAGACTGGTCACCTCTGCAACCAGGATGTACACGTAATGGGGTCATAGAAAAGTACAGCATGGCAACAGGCCCTTCGGCCCATCTAGTCCATATCAAAACCATTTAAACTGCCTACTCCCATCGAGCTGCACCAGGACTAATCAGGAACTATCTAAGTTCCTGACCAAACTTTGTCTAATCATTGAAATTGAGCTTGCATCCACCACTTGTTCTGGCACCTTGTTCCACACTGTCATGACCATCTGAGTGAAGAAGTTTCCCCTCGTGTTCCCCTTAAACTTTACATCTTTCACCCTTAAACCACGTGCTCTGATTGTAGTTTCATTCAACCTCAGTGGAAAAAGGCTGCTTGCATTTACTCTAACTCATAATTTTGTTTTCTATCAAATCTCCTCTCAATCTTCTACATTATAAGGAATAAGGTCCTAAGCTATTTGATCTTTCCTTATAACTCAAGTCCCCCAGACCCGGCAACGTCCTTGAACATTTTCCCTGTACTTTTTCAACATTGTTTACATCTTTCCTGTAGGTATGTGATCAAGACTGCACATAATGTATGCATTATAATATCAGTGAGTTGCTCAAAAAGCAATCAGATTTAAATTACAGTGCATGCCCTTTACTGAGAGCATGCTCTGGGAATATGGAATAGGCTGGGAAACTTTCCTTGTGTTTCTTGTGCAGCTCAAGCTCAAGGAAAGCTTAATGACTAAACCAGCCTAACAAGTTCTAGTTAAAATATATAAGTGATATTCGCAAACACGAGGAAATCTGCAGATGCTGGAAATTCAAGCAACACACACAAAAAATGCTGGTGGAACGCAGCAGGCCAGGCAGCATCTCTAGGAAGAGGTACAGTCGACGTTTCGGGCTGAGACCCTTCGTCAGGACTAACTGAAGCTCTTCTTTCAGTTAGTCCTGACAAAGGGTCTCGGCCCGAAACGTCGACTGTACCTCTTCCTAGAGATGCTGCCTGGCCTGCTGCGTTCACCAGCAACTTTGATGTGTGTGGCTATAAGTGATATTCAATGTGTTGGAGCAGAGGACAAATGCTCTCCAGCGCCCCATGCTGGCCTGAAGAGTTCATGACAAGACCCAGCCCACTCCAATGGCCAGCACCTGACAGCCCAGGGAGATCTGGATATCTGCTATGATAGTCTGTAATTAACTGAGGATCCATAATATTATGGGAGGGAATCCAGCAACTCCTCCGGGCCATAACCCTCCCAGTCCACAAGGTACTGTGCTTCACCATCAATAAAAAGAGAGTCTAGCAGTGGCCGAACTGTGTTCTTGATGACCATCAATAAAAGGAGGTGGAGGAGATTTGGAAACAGGGGCTAAGGGACTAGAAAATATGGGTTTGAGGTAGGAAACATGAAAGGTAGGGAGAAAATGCAGAGTTTGTGATAAACGTTGGCGTATGACACCAGACTGATTCTCCACAGAACTTTAAAAGAACTGATTTATTTAGGAGCCAATTTCTGACATTCCACCCACATAGGAAGGGTTAAGTGGATAGCCAACCCTGCTGGCTCAGACAGAACAAAGGAGTTGGTTGCCTTCGACAATTAGCCTGAAGCTGTGGCTGTTGGGAGTTGGACATTGAAATTAATCTGGCCTTGGACCATGTCTGACTGCACCTCCTAACCAACTCAATGGCTGCAGGGACACACACTTTGGACTCTTGTTCCCAGGAATGAAAGAAGACTGTAGCTGAAAGACTCCACTGGAGAAGCATAAAAGATTATTATGTGTGAGTTGGGCTCAAGTAAGATAGTCATTCCACGTGGTTGGATTTCCTGAAACCAGAGATCTTTCCAAATCCTGGTACACTCTCCCTCTCTCTGTCTGCCCATTAGTTTGTGGATGGAACCCAAAGGATATGCTAACAGTCACCCAATGAGTTTGCAAAATACCTTCCAGAACTCAGACATGAATTGCTGGCCATGGTGCGAGATGATATCCCGGGGAAAGCTGTGTATCCAGAAGATATTTTGTAACATAAGCTCAGCTGTCTTCAAACCCGTGGGAAGTTTGAGGAGAAGCACAAGGAGGCAAGCCTTTGAGAATCGGTCCACCACAACCATAATAACAGTATTCCCTGGGATGGAGGAAGATCAGTGATAAAGTCTAATGAAATATGAGACCAGGGATGAGTGGGAATAAATAAAGGTTGTAAGAGACCTTGTGGTAGTGATCTAGGTTCCTTGTTTCAGGCACACATTTCGCATACCAAAACATAATCCGTGATGTCCTTTGTTATGTCTGCCCACCAGAATTACCTCTTAATGAACATTAATGTACATGAAACTCCTAGCTTAGAGGCATGCCCTCAATTCAAAACCTTGGAGCAAATCACCTCTGTGGCAGAGATACACCCGGGAGGCCCCTTGTCTGGATTGACCTCATGTTGTTCCTGGGACTTTCGCACAATAGAATCAATCTCCCATCTAATGGGAACAACCAGCCTGGAACTCTGGTACTTCTTCCTTGTCAACTGTATCAAACTATCTAGAGAGCGCATACGGTTTCTGATTCTTGGGACCAGGTCTGTAAGTTGTAATACAATTAAAACTATAGAAAAACAATAACCAATGTGTCTGCTGAGAGTTCAGCCTCTTTGCATCTTGGATATAAGCTAAGTTTTTATGATCAGTCCAAACCATAAAGGGATGTTTTGCCCTCTCCAATCAATGTTTCCATTCTTCAAGCACCATCTTGAGAGCAAGCAACTCCCTGTTGCCAATGTCATACTTCATCTCAGCAGGAGAGAGATGTTTGAAAAATAAAGTACATGGGTGTAACTTCTGGTCAGAGGTGGTTCATTGCGAGAGCAGGGCTCCTAATCCGATGTCTGAGGCATCAACCTCCACTACAAAAGGTAGGACTGGATCAGGTGGATCAAGTATAGGTGCTGTGGTAAATCTGTTTTTAAGTTTGCAGAAAATGGCTTCTGCATCTGGAGTCCAACGGAAAGACCCTGCCGACATTTTAGTGAGTTTAGTAAGTGTAGCTGCAATAGAACTGAAGTTGCAAATGAAGCAATGATAGGAATTGGCAAACCCTAAGAAGCATTGGAGCTGTTTAACTGATGTAGGTGTGGCCGTTTCTGCATTGCTTGAGTCTTCTCAGGGTCCATCTGGAGATTCTAGTTGATAATGAAAAATTGAAGGGATGTGGATTTGCTCTTCTCAAGTTTTACAAAAAGTTGAATCTCCAACAGAATTTGAAGAATACTCTATACATGTTGGACATGTTCTGAAGTGATCGTGAAAAAATAAGAATATTGTCCAAATAAGCAACCACGAGGTGTTTGAGCATTTCTCAGATTACGGTGTTAATAAACTGGATGTTCACCAAGGCTTTATTGGGACTTTATTCCCTGGAGCGTAGAAGAATGAGGGGAGATTTGACAGAGGTATATAAAATTATGATGGGTATAGATAGAGTGAATGCAAGCGGGCTTTTTCCACTGAAGCAAGGGGAAAAAAAAACCAGGGGACATGGGTTTAAGGTGAGGGGGGAAAAGTTTAAATGGAACATTAAGGGGGGCTTCTTCACACAGAGAGTGGTGGGAGCATGGAATGAGCTGCCAGACGAGGTGGTAAATGCGGGTTCTTTTTTAACATTTAAGAATAAATTGGACAGATACATGGATGGGAGGTGTATGGAGGGATATGGTCTGTGTGCAGGTCAGTGGGGCTAGGCAGAAAATGGTTCGGCACAGCCAAGAAGGGCCAAAGGGCCTGTTTCTGTGCTGTAGTTTCTATGGTTTCTAAGGCAAATGGCATCACCAGATACTCATAGTGTCCACTGGGAGTTTGAAGGCCATCTTCTATTCATCTCCTCTCAAATCCAGATAAGGTTGTAGGCATTCTGGTTGCAAAGTTTCAAGAAGACCATTGCTCCCTGTAATAATTTGAATGCTGTTTTCATAAGAGGGAGTGGATACTAGTTCAGAATAGTAAACTTATTCAGACCCCTGGGATCAATACCTGGTCTTCGTCCACCGTCCTTCTTCAATATGAAGAAAATTCCCTCACCAGCAGGTGAAGTGGATAATTGAATAAACCTGGACGCCAAAGCCTCCTTAACGTGGTCATCCATGGCTTGCCTCTCGGGAGTGGATAAAGCATAGTGCCTTTCCCGGGGAAGACAACTACCTGATAGCAGGTCTATACCGCAGTCATAGTCTTTATGTGGAGGAAGCGTTATGGCTCTTTTCTTGCTATATACCTTCAACAAGTCCAAATATTCTGGAGGCACTCTAGACCAACAGAGTTGACTTAGAGTCCAGTTCTGAGGAGTCAGAAGGCAACTTGGGATTATGACTGATGACTTGGGATAATTCACAACAGGTATCTCAGAAACTCAGACTGGCATGTCAGAAACATTGTCTGGTACCTCAGAAACTTTAGAAAGATAATTATTCTGCCATAGGGTTGACCAAACCTGAACAGTGCCAGAACACCAATTAATATACAGATTATGGAAAAGGAAACACGGGTAACCATAAATTAGAGGAATATCTGGAGAACGAATAAGGTGGAATCAAATCATCTCCTCATGCATACCAATCATTAACCTGAGAGGAAAGGAAAGATAAGAAATTTGTCCAGGTCCCAATGATTTCCCATCCAGGGCCATAGCCATGAGTGGCTAGTTGAGACGTAATTTAGGAACTTGGATCCTCTTCAGTGGTGGGCGAGTTGTTGGAGAAGATTGTGAGAGGCTGGATTTATGAGCATTTGGAGAGACATAATCTGATTAGGGAGTGTCAGCATGGCTTTGTCAAGGGCAGGTCGTGCCTTACAAGCCTAATTGAATTCTTTGAGGATGTAACAAAGCACATTGATGAAGGTAGAGCAGTGGATGCTGTGTATATAGACTTCAGTAAGGCATTTGTTAAGGTTCCCCATTCAAGAGTCATTCATAAAGTAATGAGGCATGGGATCTAAGGAGATCTTACTTTGTGGATCCAGAATTGGCTTGCTTACAGAAGGCAAAGGGTGGTTGTAGATGGTTCTTATTCTGCATGGAGGTCGGTGACCAGTGGTTTTCTGCAAGGATCTGTTCTGGGACCCCTCCTCTTTGTGATTTTTATAAGTGACCCAGATGAAGAAGTAGAAGGCTGGGTTAGTAAGTTTGCTGATGGCATAAAAGTTGGGAGTGTTGTGAATAGTCTGGAGGGTTGTCAAAAGTTACAGTGGGATATCAATAGGATGCCGAACTGGGCTGAGAAGTTCTTACCGCTGATGGAGTTAAATGCAGTTAAGTGTGAAGTGGTTCATTTTGGAAGGTCAAATTTGAAGACAGGATCTAATATTAATGGTGAGACTCTTAGCAGTGTGGAGGATCAACGAGATCTTGGGGTCCATGTCCATAGGACACTCAAACTTGCTGTGCAGATTGACAGTGTTGTTAAGGAGGCGTATGGTATGATGGCCTTCATCAACCGTGAGATTGAGTTCAAGCCTTGAAGTAATGTTACAGCTTGACCTTAGTTAGACCCCATATGGAGTACCGTGTTCAGTTCTGGTCACCGCACTACAGGAAGGATGTCGATACTGTAGAAAGGGTGCAGAGGAGATTTACAAGGATGTTGCAACACTCACAACATGCTGGAGGAACCCAACAGGTCGGGCAGCGTCCGTGGAAATGACCAGTCGACGTTTCAGGCCGGAACCCTTCCTCCAGCGTATTGTGAGTGTTGCTTTGACCCCAGCATCTGCAGATTATTTTGTGTTTACAAGGATGTTGCCTGGATTGGAGAGCATGCCTTATGAGAATAGGTTGAGTGAACTTGGCCTTTTCTCCTTGGAGTGACAGGGGATGAGAGGTGACCTGATAGAGGTGTATCAGATGATGAGAGACATTGATCGTGTGGATAGACAGAGGGCTGAGATGGCTAACACAAGTGGGCATAGTTTTAAGGTGCTTGGAAGTAGATATAAGGGGATGTCAGAGGTAAGTTTTTCACACTTAGCGTGGTGGCTGCATGGAATTTACTGCCAGCAATGGTGGTAGGGTCTTTTAAGAGTCTCTTAGATAGGTAAATGGAGCTTAGAAAAATGAAGGGCTATGCGGTGGGGAAGTTGTAGGCAGTTTCTAGAGTAGGCTACATGGTCAGTACAACACTGTGGGCCAGAGGGCCTGGAAAGAGCTGTAGATTTCTATGTTCTATGTTCTGTCAACCAGTCCAAAATCTAAAAAAATTCCCAGCAAACCAGAGTCTACCAATACCCCAGGGGTATATTGATTTTTTCCCCCCAAGACAGTAGGGAAGGAAATACCACTCTGAAATTTGTTGAACTGGGAGAGAGTCTAGAGACCATCACAGTTCTCTCCTCACTGGACGATCCTGGAAGTTCTCGCAGCATAAGCAGCTCCTCTGCTTCACACGCCTCTCTCTCATTCTGCTGGGGAGAGCCGGGTTCTTCCCAGTTGCAAGGGCTCCTGCAGAGAAAGCTTTGAGCAACCAGGTTGTGTCTCGGATTGTGGAACTGGAGTAGGGCACTGAGCGATTTTGGGAGCTGACTCTCTAGGTAAACTTGCCATGCCCCTCCCTCCTTCTCTCAGATATGCAATTATTCATATTGATAAGCTCCTCCTAATTCTCTACCAGGTTCCTGGTTGCTAGAACATTTTTAGGTTGATCATTTAATCCTTGTTGAAACAGGGTAACATAAAGCCTTCATGTTCCACCCACTCTCTGTGTCCAAAGTTTAGAACTCAATTGAGTAGTCGGCAATGGATAGAGCCTCCTGATGCAAATGGAAGAGTCTGCTGGCTGCCTCTGGACCCCAGCAAGGTGAAAGAATGCCCTCCTTGATATTAAAACACGCAGGACATCTCTTCTCCCATAAGGCCTTGGCCCATACAAGGGCCCTGCCTGAAAGGAGGTAAATTATGTAAGGCACCTTACTCCTGTCTCAGGGAAACTTAGAGGGTTGCAACTTGAATACTAGGGAATGCTGAATGAATAAACTGCAGAAAGACTTGGAGTCTCTATTGTACCATCCCAGGGATGACCCCTCACAGCAACCCTGTACAAACATAGCAGGACGCACAAGCAAATGTTCAGAACCCAAAGAATGCAAACCTCACCTACCAGTTTCAGACCCTTTCTGCAATGACGCTAGTATCGCCTGGAGTCAGTGTTCATGCCATTCAACTGCCAGTGCTATACATAATGGGTCAAACTGCTCTGGGTCCATGATGGTTGAGTTCTTCTGTAACAATATCTTCGGTCAAATGAACCAAGGAGTGAAGTAAACTCAAGACTCAAAGGTTGAAAGTAATGATGAGAATTTCATTGAAGAACATAACAGAAGAATTACAAATGACTTAGAGTGTACTTACTCAAGAGGGCCAGAGTACACAGACAGTTTGTTCATTCGGAACCCAAAATCAGGACTCAATGATGAAGACTAGATGTGACGAATTTAAATAGTGTCTATAGCACCATCTAAAAATCAGCAAACTAAAAACGGGATGCACGAGGAACCCGCATTCAAAAAAGCAAGCAACACAAAAAACAGAAGGAAAGTTTAATGACTAAACCAGTCACTTAGAAAGTTCTAAATAAAACAATTGAGTGAGGTTCAATGCATCAGAGTGCTGAGGCCTGACACTCTCTGGAGTTCCGTACTTATCTGAAGAGTTCATGACAGTAGGATTTGGATAGCATCAGTATATTCAAGTTTAGGTTTAATTGTCTTTCAACCATACATGACTACCTATGAATACAGCCAAATGAAACAGTGTTACTTTGGGACCAAGATACAAAACTCAGTACCAACAGTCATACACAGCACAAATCACATATAACACATATAAGATAGCAAGAACATATTAGATACCAGTAAAATAGTCACACAAAAATATATATGGTCAGGTTTGAATTGAGCTCAGGTATTACAAATAGTAAAGTCACTGTTTCACAGTACCATGGACCCAGATTCAATCCTGACCTTGGGTACTTTCTTGCATGGAGCTTCAAATATATTTTCCTCATCCTTGTGGGTTACCTCTGGTTGCTGTGGCTTCTTCCCACATCCCAAAGGTGTGCAGGTTGATACCATTGTAAATTTCAGCTGGAACATAGAATACAACAGCACAGTACAGGTGCTTCAGCCCACGATGTTGGGCTGACGTTTCAAACTATTCCAAGGTCAACCTTAACCCTTCACCCCTACGTAGCCCTCGATTTTTCTTTTATCAATTTGCCTGCCTAAGAGTCCGCTGATGTCCCTAATGCACCTGCCTCTGCCACAGCTGCTGCCAGTGCATTCCATGTGCGCTGTGGAAAAAAAAATCCTACCCCTGACATCCCCCCCCCAACTTTCCTCCAAACATTTTAAAGTTATGCCCCTTCATATTAGCCACTTCCATCCTGGGAAAAAGTCTCTGGCTGTCCATTCTATCTACACCTCTTATCATCTTGTATACCTCTACCAATTGTCCTCTCATCCTCCGTTGCTCAAAAGTGTAAAGCCCTAGCTTGCTCAACCTATCCTCATAAGGCATGTTCTCTAATCTCGCCAGCATCCTGGCAAATCTCCTCTGCATGCTCTCTAAAACCTCCACATCCTTTCTATACTGAGGTGACTAGAGCTGAGTACAGTACTCCTAGTGTAGTCTAACCAGAGCATTATAAAACTGCAACAGGCCTGCACATTGCGAAGGTGGTCCACAGTGTATGGTGGGGGTTTAATGGGAGTGGGAGAGCGGAGAGTAAAATGGGATGAGTGTAAATGTACATTAGATGGTTGATATGAACTTGGTGAGCTAGAACAACACACAAAGAGCTGGTTGGGGGGTGGGGGGAGTGCTCAACAGGTTGACATAGTTCTTTGTGTGTTGTTCCAGATTTCTGCACTCTTTGAATCTCCTCAGTGGACCAGAGGGCCTGTTTCCATATTGTATAACTCTACATTTCTATGACTCTGTAAAACCAGAAAACTGTGGAAAATGAACAATCTTTAACCTGAAACATTAACTCATTCTCTCTCCTCAGAAGATGACTTCCCCTCTCCCTTGCTTGCAGTAGAAGTTGTGAATTGACAGCAAAAGTAGCATCAATTGTAAAATTGTGGCTCTGGATTTCCCAACAGATCCAGTCAACTCTGCTCCAACTATCCTGGACGGATTTAGCCATCGGGTGGTCATGGCGGACCAGCGGGTTGTGTTGCCTTGTAAAGCCTCGGGCCAGCCCCCGCCCAAGTACCGCTGGGTAAAGGACAATGCCCCCCTGGAACGGGACAGCAGGTTCAGGCAGACCGTCATCGGACTACTCATCGTGAAGGCAGTCCCTGCAGACACCGGGAACTACATCTGCGAGGTCTGGAACAGTTTCGGGAATGCAGAGGTCGTTGGCCGCCTGAATGTCAAACGTGAGTGAAAAGTGTGTTCCCCCCTCCCTTTTCTCCCCAGCCGCCATCATTTTAAGGGAGGGTCGCTGACGCCAGGGAATCCTAGCATACTGTTCTTAGACTGGGCACCATTTGACATAGCATCTTCTCCTTCACAGCATCTTCTGAGCTTTACCATGAGCCAACCAGCCGTAGTGTGCTGGCCTTTTGAAAATGCATTCACCCCAGCATTCAGACCAAAGCAATCTCTCTGACTGGTACCCCATCCACCAATCACCTTCTCAACCAATTGAAACCATGACTACCATCTGTAAAGGCAGTCATGTCAGCCACACAAGCGGATCCTCCCAGATCCACAGACTCTAACACTAAGAATGAGGGCTACTGCAGCAACAGGGCACTATAAGCTGTACATTCCCCTCCAAGTCATATCATTATTGGGACAGCTCAGCATGATAGTGATTAAAGTGAAGGTGTTGCAGAGCTAGCTACCTGGGTTCATTTCCACCGGTGTTTGTAAGGAGTTCGTACGTTCTCCCTTGACCGTGGGTGTCCAGCTTCCCCCCACATTGCAAAGCTGCACAGGTTAGTTGGTCACATGAGTGTAATTGGGTGGTACAGTCTCGTCGGGCTCTAAGGGCCTGTTACCGTGCTGTATCTCCAAATTTAAAAGAAAATTAGTGGGTCTACAATCTAGAAGTCTCTATTATATGAGTAACTCCAGCAGGTGAACAAAGAGGTGCAAAAATAGCAGCCTCCACCCCCCCCCCACCCACTGATCTCCAACAGATAATTCGAGGTGGACAAAGGTTTCATTCCACTTAATCCTGCACATTTCTCCTTCAAAGTATTGCTGTCTGGTTCATGTTATAGCTCACTAAAAGCCCACGGACACTGTAAGCATGGGGGATAACATCCGGCAGTGTAAATCATGCTGTCGGACTGTTTCTCACTTCCTGCCTGAGTGCTTCTCCCAATTAATGAATGGAATTGCAACTAACTGAGTCACACTCTCTATCTCCCACCTGTCAAGGAACGACGTGCTGAGGAGTAGGCCATGTTGAGACACAAAACATTGAAGACAAAGCCCGCGACCAAACATATACTGAAGGATTTTGTGGTTTTTTTGTTAGTGTCATCAGAAATAAAATTCTGAGGTGGCACAGTAGTGAAGCGGTTAGCGCAATGCTATTACGGTGCCAGCGACGCTGGTTCGATTCCCGCTGCTGCCTGTTAGGAGTTTGTACTTTCTCCTCGCGACTGTGTGGGTTTTCGCCGGGTGCTGTGGTTTCCTCCCACACCCAAAGGCATAGGTTAATCGCTCACATTGGTGTAATTAGGCTGGAAAGGCTGTATCTCAAGTAATCACCGAAAGAAGCTGCAGTTTCGAAAGCCAATGTGAGCTTCCCAATGTGTACAGCCAAGGCATTGACTCAGAATATTTAATGTCAGCCCACATGAAGAATTGTTGGGAGGAGCATCTGAAAGGAGAGAGGCTGAGAGGGATACGGAGGCATGTGGAATAAAGGAATTTCAAAGCTTAGCATTCTTGACCGCTGAGGGCACGGCTGCCACTGGGGGGTGAGGGGTGAACTGCTCAAGAAGTGGAGGAGCCTTACACCTCAGACAGATGGAGAGAGAGCAGCACATGAAGGGAATTGAAATAAGGACCTGTGTGTGAAAATTGAAGGCTTGCCAAATGAGAAAGCAATAAGCCAGCATGCAGAGGGGGGTAATGACTTGTCTGTGAACAGCTGTAAGATGGGAGGCCATTAGAATGTCACTGCTGAATAAAACACTGAGTCATCAGCCTCAGTTTTTCTGATCTGAAATCTTATTGAAGCCGCGTGCCATTTACGATTACCAATTATCTTTTAATAAACATTTTGATGAGTTCTTTGTACAGGACATATTGTTGAAGCATCAAATAATTGAACTGACTGCTGTGTAAATGTTAACTGAACATCATGCCCAAGCAGGCTTGCTGTACAACATTTTGTCAGCAGACAACCGGGCAGTAAATTACAATTTTAACCTGATGTCGTGGCTTAAAAGCAAAACACGGAGAAAGTAAACGGTTCTGTTTACCTTACTGGTGAGAATGAGGAGATGACTTAGGGATGTTCTCATCACTTTACTGATGAGGTTTACGAATCAATCAGGCAGGGGAAAAGATATTACAAACTTACGAGTGGTTGCCTGTGCCAATGTCAAGATTCCTGCTGTCCTTTGCTGGTGTTCCACGAGCCAACTTCCACAGACTTCCGAGCTTTCAGCTGGGAAATCTAACCACTGAATCTCACTAGACAAATCAAATTTAAACAAATGGGAGAAATGGCGATTGGGAGAAAGGTAAGTGAGATTATTTTCTGAATTAAACATGATAATATTTTAATAATTTTAATTCTGTATGTAATTATTAATCTTCCTAAAATGAATAATTCTGATATCTTAAGGTTTCTTTTGGACTGGCTGCAAAAGGTTTTGCATGGCACAGATGTTCACAAATATTGAGTAACATTGACAGCTTTAATAGTTGATGAACCTTGGGATTAGAGTTTTACCAGCTGTCAAAGCCATCCTAAGAGAACGGCAGGCTGCCTGATCCATCACTGCCCCTCGGAGCAGGGGATCACTGTGGCCACAATATGAAGGCACAGAATGATCTATATCAAGACCAATCAGGCCTGGCTATATAGAAAGAAAGGAAACAGAGGATACAAGGGAGGCCTTGGCCAAAATATCAACGTTTATTCCATTCTGTAGATGCTACCTGACTTGCTGAGTTCCTTCACTATTTTGTATGTGTTGTGCAGACAAGAATGGCCTGTCCTGATGGTTTTTTGTTCTGTTATTTTCTATTTTTGTAGTCTGACCTGATTTTACTGTTATTAGTTAGTATTAGCAAAATGTAACTCAAACAACAGTACTTAATCTAATTTTAACTGCCTCTTGGAGTTTTGCCGTATCAGAGATTTTCATTTTGTTCCAGCCATCCTAATTTTGCACCTTTTCTGCTCCCTAAACGAATGTATTTTCTCTCTTTCTGAATTCTGACGGAGGGTCTCGGACCTGAAGCGTTAACAGTTTCTTTCTCCACTGACGCTGCATGACCAGATGAAGGTTTTCGGCATTTTTATAGTTTTATTCTGCACAGCAACCTGGGCTGCTACGCAGTGCAGTGCTGTTGTAATGCAGCTCTGTTACAACAGGCATTCTTTAGATAAGACATTAAACTGAGGCCTTAGCAGATTTATTCGGAGGATGCTAAAATCCCGGGACACTACAGGAAAAATGAGGAGCTATCCCCATTGTCCTGGTCAATATTTATTCTTCAGTCAAATAGATTATTTGGTCTCACTTATACTATTGCTTTGGGGATCTTACCATGCCAAATTGGCCACTATGCCATCTTAACAATTAACTTTGGATTACCCTCCGAGGGGAAATAAAGCTTCTTATTTGTCAATATATTACAAGAGTCACTAGGCCTCAAGAATATTCAGTTGACTGTAAAGTGCTTTGCAGCATTCTGAAAGGGCTGTGAAATGGAATATAATGGTGTGAGCCTTTCCTTCCTCTTCAGCTGGAGGGTTGTTGATTTTGGGTGCAAGGGTATGCATCATAGACAGCTTGCTGAGGATATTCAGGGAGTGGGCAAAATGAAAATGAGTTATTTCTCCAATTTTTTCCCAATTCTGATGAGAGGTCACTAACCTGAAATGCTAATGCAGGTTGGTGATCTCTTTCTCAAGGTGGATGCTGCTTGATCTAGAGTCATGGAGCACTACATCACAGAAACAAGCCCTTCAGCCCATCTAGTCCATGCCAAACTATTATTCTGCCGAGTCCCATTGACCTGCGCCTGCACCATAGCCCTCCCTACCACTCCCATTATGTACTTATCCAAACTTCGCTTAAACATTGAAATGGAACCACATCCATCATTTCTGCTGGCAGCTCATTCCACACTCTCACCACCCTCTGAGTGAAGAACTTTCCCTTAAATATTTCATCTTTCACCCTTAACCTATGACCTCTAGTTTAAGTCTCACCCAATCTCAGTGGATTTACCCTATCTATACCCCTCATAATTTTTATACCTCTATCAAATCTCCCCTCAACCTTCCATGTTCCAAGGCATTAAGTCCTAACCTATTCAATCCCTTCTTATAACTCAGGCCCTCCAGTCCTGCCAACATCCTTGAAAATTTTCCCTGATGTGAGCCTTTCCCTGTAGGGAAAATTTACATATTTCCTGTAGGTCAGTGACCAAAACTGTACACAATGCTTCAAATTATGCCTCACCAACGTCTTATACAAAATATCCCATCTCCTGTACTCAGTACTTAGATTTATGAAGGTCAATGCACCAAACCTATCAACCCTACAACCCTATCTACTTGTGGTACCACTTTCAAGGATTGATAGATCTCGTTTCCCGGATCCTTCTGTTTTACTGCACTCCTCAGTGCCCTACTGTTCACTGCGTACGTCCTACCCTGGTGTGAAATCTCACCATGCACACCTCACACTTATCTGCATTAATCTGCTGAGTATTTCCAAAGTTTCCTGGACGGTGTGAGTACCTACTCAGTCTTGATATATAACTGAAATTTCTACAGTTTGGGTGTGTTAGAGATGGTTGGGTTGGAGGCTGGTTTGGATCATAAACATTCAGCCTGGACCAACTAATCCAGTGACCTGTTGCTATGTTGTAGCTCCCTCTTAAAACTACATATGACAAAACTTGTGGGTGCTTCATTGAGGTAATCTGCTTTTTTATATATATTTGTAGGGAGCAACAGTCAATAATAATTCAAGGGATATTTTCCAACAGGAAGAAGCTCATTTCTCTCTTCCTATATTTCAATGGACAGAGCCGCTAAAGGCAATGGTGAGCCCACACAGAGTGAAAACCAGTGTGGGCAGTCGGGTGTCACTCTCCTGCACTGTGACTGGGGCTGAGGAGTATGTGGTCCAGTGGTATCGGAATGGCAAGATCATCACCCCAGGCAAGAACGTCCAAATTGCTGGGGGCAACCAGCAGAACCTGGTGATGGACGGAATGGCCAACAACGATGGAGGAGCCTACCAGTGCTTTGTGAGAAAAGGACGTGTGTCTGCCCAGGACTTGGCGCAAGTTATACTTGAAGGTTGGTGTGGAAGTAGCTGTTTGGAACCTTTCCTTTAAGGGATGGGCTGAGAGTGAGGGGCTTAGGGTTACAGCAATAATTCTGTGCTAATCTGTATGTGAGACCACAAGACTGTAAGACATTGGAGCGAAATTAGGCCATTCAGCCCATCTAGTCTTCTCTACCATGGTTGTGATTTATTTTTCCTCTCATCGCCATTCTCCTGCCTTCTCCCCATAACCTTTGATGCCCATACTAATCAAGAACCTATCAACTTTCGTTTTAAATATACCAAATGACTTGGCCTCCACATCTATCTGTGACAATAAATTCCACAGAAGCTAAAGGAAATCCTACTTGTTTCTGTTTTAAAGGGTCATCCTTGTATTCTAAGTCTATGCCCTCTTGTGCTAAACTCTCACACTATCGGAAATATCCTTTCAGCATCCACTCTATCCAGTCCTTTGAATCGATACACTTCAATATCCTCTACACAACCACTCTATCCAGTCCTTTCAATCAATTGACTCCACCCCCACCATTTTCTAAACTCCAGCAAGTACAGGCCCAGAGCCATCAAACACTCCTCCCTCCTACATTAACCCATTCTAGGGAGCTTGTGAAGTTTCACTGGTGTTACCGTCTTTTCAATGTCTCTGCACTTTACTTGGCACAAAGATGTGTTTATATCTGGAGTGCTTGCTTTCCTTCCTCTCTTCCCCTCTTTTGTGCAATTCAAACACCCTTTTTTTTGAAAAGAAACTCAGTCTTAAGGCACTCCATAAAACCCGTCTCTTTCACCAAGACACACAAAGCTCTGGAGGAACTTAGCACGTCAGGCAGGATCTATGGAGGGGGTAGGTCAAAGCTTTGAGCCAAGACCTTCATTAGGACTGTAGCTTGATACATCGTCTGTTTTTCCCCTCCACAGATGACTCCTGTCTTGCTGATTTTTGTAACTCCAAAACATAAAACTAACTGCAAGAAAAAGATGGGAACCCAGGAGTATGTCTCTTAACTTCCTTTTTACTTTCAGCGAGGCATTCACATTACATGGTAGCGTTATGATGTCAGAACCAGAATCAGGTTTTATATCATCGGCATATATCAAGAAATTTGCTGAATTTGCATCAGCAGTACAATGTGATACATAATAATAGGAAAAAAAACTGTGAATTATAGTAAATATAGTTAAATAAGTAGTGCAAAAATAGAAATAAACAGTAGTGAGGTAGTGTTCATTGGTTCAATGTCAATTCAGAAAACCGATGGCAGAGGGCAAGAAGCTGTATCTGAATTGCTGAGTGTGTGCCTTCAGGCTTCTGCACCTCCTTCCTGATGGTAACAATGAGAACAAGGCATGACTAGCTGATGGGTGTCCTTAATGATGCCTTTCTGAGGCATCGCTCCTTGAAGATGTCCTGGGTACTCTGGAGGCTAATGCCCATGATGGAGATAACTAAGTTCACAACTCTCTGCAGACTACTACGGTGCTGTGCAGTAGTCCCACATCCACCCACACCCCCATACTAGTCAGTGATGCAGCCAGTTAGAATGCTCTCCACAGTCTATCTGTAGAAATTTGCGAATGTTTTTGGCGACATGCCAAATCTCTTCGAACTCTTCAAATGTATGCAATTCATATATTCTTACACATAACTCATAATGAATTATTTAAATAAACAAGAATGCTTAAACAAACAATACATTTACAATCTTACTCAAATATTACTGAAATGTTAGATAGATAACACCGAGTTTGTGTGAGTGTGTGTGTATGTGTGTGTGTTGCTCAAGTTTTCCAGTATCTTCAGAATCTCTCGTGCTTTTGACTAAGTCTTTGTTCTGTTGTCATAATGTCTCTCTGTGTGCCCTGGCATCGATTTGTTTATTTGCTCTTGGGTTATTTTTTTCCTTTGTAAATGGACTGTGCAAATAGCAGCTGCTTTTCTGTCGATGAGTTGATTGTTACAACCAGTGCTTCATTGGTGGGTGGGATCAATGCTTTGGTTCTGGATATGGGAATAAAGTAATTCCAAATTACACCATAGAGCTTGAATGTAAAATCATCACAGAAGAGAAGAAGGCCATTCAGTCCATCAGTCTATACTCGCTTTTTGTAAAACAGTTACTAGAACTAGGGGACATAGCCCCAAGATTTGGAGAGTAGGTTTAGGACAGAGATGAGGAGAAACTGCTTTTCCCAGAGAGTGGTGAATCTGTGGAATTCCCTGCCCAATGAAGCAGTGCAGGCTACCTCAGTAAGTATATTTAAGACAAGGTTGGATAGATTTTTGCATAGTAGGGGAATTAAGCATTATGGGGAAAAAGCAGGTAGGCAGAGATGAGTCCATGGTCAGATCAACCATGATCTTATTGAATGACAGAGCAAGCTTGACGGGCCAGATGGCCTACTCCTGCTGCTTACTCTTATGATCTTATGTTCTTCGTTCCACCCTCTCCCACCCTTTAGTTGTAGCTCTGCAAGTTATTGATGCTTACTTACTTATTTCAGCCCATAAGTCCATCACTCCTTCTGGGTCATAGGCCACCAATAGCAGCTCTGTCCAGGACGCCTGAAGCTCTGGGTTGTTACAGGATGGGATTGTTAGACCCATGTCTAACTCTTCTCCTTTCACAGCTGAGGTTGGAACTATCCATGGCAGGGTTTATTGGCCTTTAAGTGTCCATTAATTTCCTTCCTAGGGCATGGATCAACTCTTGTTTCCATTGTTACAGGCGGTGAGTCCAGGTAGCCACCACTCTTTTTTGTAAAAATGTTTCTTCCTCTTGTTCTCCTAGATCCTTAATGATCTTGTACACTGCCGACAAATCTCCTTCCAATCTTCTTTACTCTAAGGAGAACAACCCCGGCTTCTCCAGTCCGAAACCCCTTGTCACTGAGTCATAGAGTCATAGAAAACTATGGCACAGAAACAGGCCCTTTGGCCCATCTAGCCTGTGCCGAACCATTCAAACTGCCTAGTCTCAGTTACCTGCACCCAGACCATGGCCCTCCATATCCCTCCCATCCATGTACCTATCCAAACTTCTCCTAAACATTGACATCAAAGTCGCATCCACCACTTGCACTGGCAGCTTTCACCACCCTCTGAGTGAAGAAGTTTCCTCTCATTCCCTTAACCATTTCACCTTTCACCCTTAACTCATGATCTCTAATTGTAGTTTCACCCAACTTCAGTAGAAAAAGCTTCTGTGCACTTACCCTGTCTCTATCCTCCATAATTTTGTATATCTGTACAGATTGTATATTTTGTCCTTTCAATTGCCGGAGTAAATTTTTTCTGCACGTATGACTTTCATCTCCTTCCTTGAGTATATTAATCAGAATATATTAATAGAGGAAGGAGAAACTGGTGGATTCAGGGAGGAGGTAGGTAGATAAATAGAAATTTGGTTCACTCAATTAAACCCTCTTCTCCATGCCCCCAGGAAACTCTGGAAACTCCCCCAAGTTGAGCTTGCTGGACAATCTCCCTGCAAACTACAAATGCCTTTTCACAATTCCTGGATGTTCTTTAGAGGAATGATGTCGTATATTCCATTGGTAGAGCAGATATTTCACATCCTGACCCCGGTTTGATCAGGTAGTGCCAGAAAGGATAAGGAAAAAGGTGGAAGAAGAAACAAGGCCTCTGGTGTTCCTTGCCTCCAGTCGAGCATGTCACTTTGTCATCCAATAATGTCATGTTTAAATCATCTGATGCTAAATGTGCAATGTGCTGATGAAATTGCAGTTTAATCCTGGCAGGAAGATTATATTTAGTAAATTTAGAGAATGCTAAGGGTAGCTCCTGATCTGGTTGCCATGGCGATAGTCTCCTGTGGCATATTGATAATCCATAATGATGTAAAGGAAGGGGTTTTATCACAGAGTGACAGTAGGAAAGATTTCAAAGACACACAAGTCTCACTGGGAAAATAATGTCTTCTTTCATCTCTGAAAAAGGCTATCACAGAAATAAAAAAAAGTGGCAGAGCATACAGAGTACAGGCGCTGATTTATCTACTGTGTGTCACTTTTCATTCAACATTCAAAGCCTCAAGCTTCCTTTCTTCTGAGGATTGGCCACATTAAGTAAGAAGAAAGTTAACAATGGGGCTAAACAGTGATGTTTTATGACAAGGAATGGAGAGGAACCCATCCTCCACCCCTCCCTCAATTTCATCCTCGACCCCATAAAAGGCATCTTCGAGTTACCGCATCAGCACGTTTTCCAGCAATTATTGTTGCTTTTAAATATCTGGTTCTGACATTAAGATGCTCAGACTGTTCCAGGTTTCTCTAGCTGATTTAAGATTGGATTTGTTTCATGTATGAATAACTGTGAAAAGTGACAGGTTCATTGATCAGTACAAAATTTCAGAGAGAGCTTTCTTTCTTTATAATGCAAAACCTCCTCCAGATTTTTACCATAATATTTATTTCAAATATTATGTTAAATATTTAATACAAAGGCTTTATCTAAAAAGCTCACTTGTGAAATGTAAACTATTGTGGAGGCCCCAAGACTGTCCTAGATCTTCATTGATCTACATCCCAGCTTTATTGTCTGCCTCTGATCCACAATTGTCTCACTTAACAAAAATCTTATCTTTCTTTACCCACAGTCCACAGCATTCAGAGGGAGAAATTTCCATCACCTTCCAAGTGAAAATTTGCTTCTAGACTTTTTGGGCAGAATTTTTGGGAAGATATCTCTATTGAATATTATTCCACTGGAGTTATATTTGCCCGATATGGGATTCTTCAGCCCACTACTCTCAATAGCATCTGGAAAATATCACTGATTGTCTTGTCAATGAGCATCACAAGTTATAAACCACAGGCATAAGGGGACCCACTTGATCCCAGTTGCCTCTAGCTGACAAATGTCCTAATTCGTCTGACCAGACCTTTGATATGGAGAGGGTCTAGAGGAGGTTCACGAGAGTGACGCTGGGAATGAATAGCTTATTGTACAATACCGTGCAAAAGCCTTAGGCACGTAAGAAAATTCTGTAAAGTGAAGATACCTTCAAAAATACTGAAATGAAACATATCTGACTATCAAAAAATTGCTATAAAGAGCAGTATACAGTAAAAAAATAAATCAAATCAATATTTGGTGTGACTTCCCATTGCCTTTAAAACTGCATCAATTCTCTTAGGTAAATTGCATGGCTTTAAAAGCAAATTGGCTGGTAGGTTGTTCCAAGCATCCTGGAGATCTTAAACTTGCCACAGTTCTTCTGCAGACTTTGTACGTTCTCCCTATGACTGCGTGTGTTTCCTCCGTGTGCTCTGGTTTACACACAGCACTGGAAGACGAGTAGGTTAATAGGTTAATTAGTCACATGGGTGTAACTGGGTGGCAGGCTCGTTGGGCCGCAAGGCCCTGTTATTGAGCTGTGTCTCTAAATACTTAAATAAACATGCAGACTACACACTGACAGCACTGGAAGTCAGGATCAAGTCCCTTTGTTCCCGTAATTGCTGATCCCATAAGCAGCAGCTAATAGGGCCACCACCATGCTGTGTCCCTGCTGGAGTGGTGAAACCGGGCAAGATGACAGGAAACATTAAAACAGGTACATTTTTATCCCTCATTGGGATTGGTTTATTATTGTCACAAGTACCAAGATACTGTGAAAAATTCGTCTTGCATACTTTTAATACAGACCAGATCATTACACAATGCATTGAACTAGAATAAGGTAAAACAATAGCAAAGCAGAATAACATGTAACAGCTGCTGAATAAAAGAAGTAGTGCAGGTAAGCAATAAAATGCAAGATCATAACGAGGTAAATACGAGGTAAAGAGACCATCTTATCGTACAAGAAGTCTGTTCAGTAGACTGAAAACAGTGGGATAGAAGCTGTCCTTGAACTTGGTTTTCAGGCTGTTGTATCTTCTGCCCAATAGGGGAAGGGAGAAGAGCGAATGCTTAGTGTGGATGGGGTCTTTGATTATGTTGGCTGCTTTAATGAGGCAGTGAGAAATATAGACAGAGTCCACAGAGGGGAGGTTGGTTTCCGCAACATGTTGAGCTGTGTTCACAGTTCCCCTTAGTTTCTTGGAACCAAATGCAGGGAAGTTGCCTGTGCACAGGAGATCTTGTGTTGAAGCGAAAATGAATAGAGAGAAGAGTTTTAAACCAATGAGGAAGAGGTTTAGAGGGGATATCTGGTAGAGTTTTCTTCACCCAGAGGGAGGCTGGAACTTGGAATGTTCTGCCTGAGGGATCGGTGCAGGTGGAGACTCTCTTAACATACAAGGACCATCCAGATGAGCACTTGAATTGCCAAGGCACAGAAGGTAGCAGATTAAACTCTGGTAAATGAGATTAATTACGGACAGGAACTTAATGGCTGACATAGCCAGTTTCTGTGCTATAAACCTTTATGTTTCTATGACATACCCCGGAAAATATTGAACACTGGAGCAAAGAATGAATCCATCCAAAAATTTAAAAAGCGTAGTTGCTGAAAATACGTAACAGGTCAAGCAGCATCCATGGTGAGACAGAGAAATTGCTTTATTTCTCTGGAGGAGGAGGAGAAGATGGCGGCGCAGCTTGCGTGGCCTCTCCGGTGAATGATATCTGTAATCTTCAAGTAGGGTGCCGTGCACAATCCTGATTTGATGGAGACAGGCGTGAGAGAATGGAGGAACATCTGGAGAAACTTCTGAAATGCCTTTTTCGCTGCCGCTGTTACTGTGTGATCCAGAATCTCCAGAGGGGAAGGCCCCGAGTCCTTGGCTTTACTTGTTGCTTGGCGGCCGGGGAGGGATCGAAGCGCTCGGCAGAGATGGTGCTCGGTGCTTGGTGTCGAAGGGCTGGTCGGAAGTTCGAAGTTTTCGGAGGACTGAGAGTCGGCTGTGGTCGGTGCTTCCAATGCATCAGCAGTTGTCCGTGCCTGGAGGTTTATGGCAGAGAGAGTTTTTCCCTTCTGCCGCCTGCTATCGGGGACTATCGGGAGTCGATCGGAACTTTGAGACTTTTTTTATCGTTCCCATGGTCTGCTCTTTATCAAATTACAGTATTGCTTTGCACTGCTGTAACTATATGTTATAATTATGTGATCTTGTCAGTGCTGGTCTTTGGTTTGTCTTGTTTTTTTGTGATATCACTCTGGAGGAACATTGTTTCATTTCTTAGTGCATGATGCATTTCTAAATGACAATAAACGAGGACTGAGTGTCCTCATAATCTAATCTAATCTAATTTCAATGACCCGTCGACAGAACTGAGTAAAGTGAAAACTTGGAACTTGGGATGGATTCTCAGTGCTTGCCTTAAGGCCAATTTATATTCCTGTGTCAAATCAACGCCGTAGGTACAGCGTAGCCACATACCCTATGCCATACCCTACACCATACCCTACGCCGTAGCCTGATGAGCACCTCCCCAAAAATGTAACTATGCATCGCGGCGACGCAGACCGCAACAACTGTGATTGGTCCGCTTGGTAGCATCGCATTTCCTCCTACGCTGCAATGGCTTCCCATTGGCGAATGAAGGGCAGGGAAGGAACTCTGGCTGCAATGCTTTCCATAAAGCTATACAGACCTCCGAAATTATGGAGGGCCCTGTGCTTGACGCCAGTTTGTAGCTAGCTGCTGCAGCCTGTTGACTTCCACCTGAAACTAAAACTCGAATGGTGATTGCCAGTCTCTGAGTATAATGTGATGCTGTGAAATAAATGGTTGGAGACGATGAACCAATTCGTCAAATCTACCTGCCGATATCCGAAAATATTGGAAATGCATTTCCTCGTCCATGTCTCTCAGTGGCCGGACAAGCACAGAAAATTCACCCTCCTTCAGTTTCAGTCGCCATTGTTTGAAGTTTGAGTTTCTTCGTGTTGAGTTTCAACACGAAAAAACTCAACACAGTGGCATAGAAACCCCACCGCCAACTAGTGTTTTGGTGGTGAATTGCAGAGTGACGCAGACACACCAACGCACAAGTATAAATGCTCACAATGGTGTAGGCTACGGCGTAGGCTACTCCACAGAAGTATAAATCAGCCTTTAGACAAAATTTCACTTTACCCCTGCTTGAGAACATAGAGATTTGAATTCTCACAGGACACAGAGATCACCACACCATTGTATGTGAGTCACCTAGGGGGCAAAGATTTAAAGTAATATCCAAAGTACATAAACGTCACCATATACAACCCTGAGATTTGTATTCTTGTGCACATACACAGTAAATCTAAGAAACACAATAGGATCAATGAAACACTGCACCCAACAGGATGGACAAACAACCAATGTGCAAAAGGCATCGAGTTGTGCAAGTACAAAAATAATAGTAATAAATAAATAAACAAGAAATAAATATCGAAAACATGAATTCAGGCATCCTTAAGAGTGAGTCTGTAGGTTGTGGGAACAATTCAGTGATGTGGTAAGTGAAATTGAGTGAAGTTATCCTCTCTGGTTCAAGAGCCTGATGTTGGAGAGGTAATAACTGTTCCTGAACCTGCTGGTGTGGCTCCTGAGGCTCCTGTAACTCCTTCCTGATGACAGCAGCAAGAGATCATGGACGTAGTGGACGTCCTTGGATGATGGATGCTGCTTTCCTGCAACTGTGCTCCATGTAGCTTTGGAGAGGGTGCAGAAGAGGTTTACCAGGATGCTGCCTGGTTTAGAGGGCATGTGCTATCACAAGATGCTGGACAAACTTGGGTTGCTTTCTCTGGAGCATCAAAGGCTGAGGGGAGATCTGATAGAGGTTTACAAGATTATGAGGGTCACAGACAGAGTGGACAGGGAGTATCCTGTTTTGCAGGGTTGAAATGTCTAATTCCAGAGGGCATGCATTGAAGGTGGATTCAAGTGGATGTAAGGGGTACATTTTTTACTCAGAGAGTTATGGATGCCTGGAATATGCTACCTGGTATGGTGGAAGAGGCAGATACGTTAGAGGCTTTTAAGAGACATTTGGATAAGCACATAGATGTAAGGAAGATGGAGGGATATGGACATGGTGTAGGTAGGAGGGATTAGTGTTTGGGTCTTTTTGATTTGCTCTTTAGCTGGTTCGGCACAACATTGTGGGCTGAATGACTTGTTCCCATTCTCTACTGTTCTGTGTTCTATGTTCTATATTCTATATTTCATTTGTGGGGAGAGCGTTACCATGATGGACTGAGCTACATCCATTAATTTTTGTAGGATTTTCCATTCAAGGGAATTGGTGTTTCCATACCAGGCCATGGTGCATCCAGTCAATAAACTCTCCACCACACATCTATAGAAGTTAGTCAATGTTTTAGATGTCATGCTGAATCTTTGTAAACTTCTAAGGAAGTAGATGTGCTGTTGTGCCTTCTTTGTAATTGCACTTACGTGCTGGACCCAGGACAGATCCTCAGAAATGACAACACCGAGGAATTTAAAGTTGCCGACTCTTTCCACCTCTGATCCTCCTACGTGGTCCGGCTCGTGGACCTTGGACAATAACCAGCTCCTTGGTTTGGCTGACATTGAGTGAGAGGTTGTTGTTGTGGCACGACTCAGCCAGATTTTCAATTCACCTCCGTATACGCCGATTCGTCAGCACATTTGATTTGGCCTATGACAGTGGTGTCATCAGTAAACTTAAATATGGCTTTGGAGCTGTGCTTAGCCTCACAGTCATAAGTGAATAGATGAAAATAGAAAAAAATGAACATATCTTCCATCTCTTCCCGCAGTGATGCTTGCAAAGTTATGAAGTCATCAGGAACGTCAGTAAGCTCCCTCCCCACTGATCTCCCTCCTGGCATTTAACCCTACAAGCAGGACAAGTACTACACTTGCCTCTTCACCTCCTCCCTCACCACCATTCAGGGCCCCAAACACTCCTTCCAGGTGAGGCATCACTTCACCTACAAGTCTGTTGGGGCTCATCTACTCTATTCGGTGTTCCCAGTGCGGCCTCCTCTACATCAGTGAGACCCACAGAATTTGGGGGGCTGCTTTGTTGAGCGCCTTCACTCTGTCTGCAATAGGCAGGATTTCCCGGTGGTCACTCATTATAATCCTACTTCACATTCCCATTCTGACGTGTTGGTCCATGGCTTCCTCTGCTGCTATAACGAGGCCTGTCTCCGAGTGGAGGAGCAACATCTCATGTTCCAACTAGGTAGCCTCCAACCTGATGACATGAACGTCGATTTTTTTAAACTCCTGGTAATTTACCCGCCCCCCCCATCTCTCTTTCCATTCCTCATTCTGACTCCCCTCTTACCCCTTCTTCCCTTCTCATTTGCCTATCACCTCCCACTAGCACCCCTCTACCTTCCCTTTCTCCCATGATCCATTCTCCCTTCCTATCAGATTCGTTCTTCTTCAGCCTTTTGTGTTTTCCATCAATCACCTTCCAGCTTCTCACTTCACCTCCCTCCCCCACCCACCCAATTTACCCATCTCTCTGGCATCACCTATTAACTGCCAGATTTTACTCCTTTCCCTCCCTCACCATTTTATACCAGCTCCCCGTCCCCCTTCCTTTCCAGTCCTGATGAAGAGTCTGAGCCAAAAATATTTTCTGTTTATTCCTCTCCATAGATGCAGCTTCACCTCCCCCCATTATTTTGCATTATTCTGGATTTTAAGCATCTGCAGAATCTCTTGTGTTTGTGGATCATGCTGCCCGATTGTATCCTGGGGTCAGATAAGCCAGTTTCATCTGTTCCATTCAGATAGAATGTGCTCATTGGTGGCTGCCAGCAGAATAAACTCCAGCCAGGAAGAGAAAAAAACCTAAAAATAATGGAAAGTGGAATTGTGAATTGTGCCTTTTTCTTTTCCATCAGAAACACCTTACCTGATATTCGCAGTGCGTTCTCAAGGGGCTCTTTCAATAAGCAGATTAGTGAAGATGAAAGAAAAGTGACAGAAATTTAAATTAAAACAGCGACTTTCTTTAAAGCTCTGAATCAACTCTTACCGAAGTACTTAGGGATGTACCAGCTAATAAAAACACTTGCAAAGCAGTTGTCACTCGCTGAATTTATTCTGAAAATCAGCTGAGCTAACATTTGATTCAAATCCCCTTCTTCAATTCTGTCTTTTTGATAATTTCCCTCAGCATGTTTATTAATACGGTAAGCAAGGAAGTAGCACCTCCGATAGATGGGAGCTCTGATGAGCCAATAAACTTGAAAAAGTGAAGCAGCTCAATACAGCAATAAATTAGGAAGGCAAATAACGAATCTGCCTCTGATACAGAGGAGGTGGAACATGGCAATAAGAATTTATTGCTGTATTTTTAAAATTTCATTGAGATCACTTTTGTCCCTATACCTAAAAAAGGATATGCTTATCTGTATGTATTCATATACAGTACTGTGCAGAAGTCTTCAGCACACATATATATTTGGGGAGCCTATGATTTTTGCACAGTACTGTAGTAATTTTATGAACCGCATTATCAGATGATAAACTTGATTCTGATATGGGTCTCTGCTGTGGACTGAGAGTGGAGAGGGGGCAGGGAGAGGGGAATCATGGTTCAGAAAAGGGAGGAGTGGGACACACCAGAGAGACATTCTGTAATGATTAATAACCAATTGTTTGGAACCAAATGACTTTACCTGGTGTGCCAGGGCTGGATGTGCCTACACCCATGCTACCTCTCCCCGCCCCCCCACGTCCACGGCGCTCCTTCTCGGACATGTGTCCCACACCCCACATGCAGCACGCTACCCTCACCGTTCCCAACATCCGTTACTCCCGCCAGATTTACAAACTCGCTCTCCGCTCCACGTTGACAAATACAGTACGGCGCAAAAGTCTTAGGCACCCTAGTTATATATATGTGCCTAAGACTTTTTTCCATAGTACTGTAGTTAGCTGTGACAAGTGGATGATTGGTCTATAATCACTGGAGTTTGGTAGAATGAGTAGTGCTCTCAATCAAGCACATAGATTCAGGTTGTGAGAGGAAATGACGGAGTGATTGTGGAGAAGCTGTTTCCTCAGATAGGAAAGCCTACAGATTTCTCTCCCAATTGCAGTCCTAAATTGCTAAATTCTGGATTAGCTGTTGGAAATTTAGGATTGAAATTGAGTGAGGTATTTTAACGCAGAGCCCTCTAGATCTTCAGAATGTCCTGCCTTGTGCAAATGTTCTGTTATTGAGTATATTCGGAACTGAAAATCAGAACTAAAGCTGCAGTTGCTGGATTTCTGATATAGAACCAGAAAAAGCAGGAAAGACTCAGGCAGTCAAGCAGCATCTGTGGAGGAAGAAACAGAGTTAGTGTTTAAGGTTGAGAAAATTCTATGTAGGTTTGATAAAGAGTCTTCAGCCTGAAACATTAACCCTGTTTCTCTTTCCATAGATGCTGCCTGCCCTGCCACATGTTTCAAGCATGTCCTGTTTTTTTAAATTCTATGTTGAGGCTGACAGATCTCTGGGTGCACAGTCAATTTAGCTACAGGGAAATATGGTTGGAAAATGGACATTAAGCAAAGATCTTTGAATGTTGGAACAGACTTGAGGGGCCTCCCTTTATCCCTTTATCCCTCTTTGTTATGTCCTCAATTAAAATCAGGGTGGAGCACTTATCTTTATTTAGAACATACAGCTTTAATGAGGGCAGTTAGGGAAAGATATACCAGAGAATAAATTAGGAAGGCAAATGGTACATCCAACTCTATACAAAGGAGATTGGGTACAGCAAAAATAAATTCTTGTCATTTCAGATTAACTGGCTAAGAGTGACCCCTGAGAACTTTAACCTCTCGCTTTAGCATTCTGACATACCCACCTACTTCAAGCAGGCTTCAATTACACTGGTGCCTAATAAGGGTGAGGTAGCCTGCCTCTAAGACAATTGTCCAGTAGCACTTAGGTGCATACGCAGTGATAAAGTGCTTTGAGAGGTTGATAATGACGGATATCAGCTACTGCCTGAGAAGAGACTTGGATTCCCTCCATTTTGCCTAGCGGCATAACAGGTCCTCAGCAGATGACATTTCATTAGCTCTTTATTCAACCCTGAAACATCTAGCTAGCAAAGGAGCATGCATCAGGATGCTCTTTATCAACAGCAACTCGGTATTCAATACCATTATGCCCTCGAAACTAATCAATAAGCTTCAAGACCTTGGCCTTTTATACGTGTATAATTAGATCCTTGATTTCCTCATTTGCAGATCCCGGTAAGTTTGGATTGGCATCAACATCTCCTCCACAATCTCCTTCAGCACAGGTGTGCCACAAGGCTGTGTGCTTAGCCCCCAGCTCTACTTACTTTACACTTATGAATGCATGGCTAAGCACAGCTCCAGTGCCATATTTAATCTTTCTGATGACACCACTGTTGTAAGCCAAATCAATGGTGGTGATGAATCATCACATAGGAGAGAGATTGAAAATCTGTCTGAGTGGTGCCAGAACAATAACCTCTTACTGAATGTCAATAAGACCAAGGAAATAATCATTGACTTCAGGAGGAGAAAACTGGAGGTCCATGAGCCAGTTCTCACTGGTGGATCAGAGGTGGAGAGGGTCGGCAACTTTAAATTCCTTTGTGTGTGGTCATTCCAGAGGACCCATCCTGGGCCCAGCTCCTAAGTGCAATTATGAAGAAAGCACGACAGTGCCTCTGCTTCCTTAGGGGTTGCCAAAGACTTGGTACGACACACAAAACAGCACACACACCCAGCATTTGCAGATTTTCTTATGTTTGTCATTTGCTGACATCTAAAACTTTGACACACTTTTACAGATGCATGGTGGAGAGTGTATTGACTGGCTGCATCACAGCCTGGTATGGAAACACTAATGCCCTGGAACAAAATCCAACAGAAAGTACTGGATACGGCCCAGTCGCTCACCGGTAAAACCCTCCCACCACTGAGCACATCTACACAGAACGCTGTCATGGGAAAGCTGTATGCATCATTGGGCACCCCCACCACACCGATCATGCTTTCTTCTCACTGCTGTCATCAGGAAGAAGATACTGGAGCCTCAGCACACATACCACCGGGTTCAGGAATGGTTATTACCCTTCAATCTTCAGGCTCTTGAACCAGAGAGGATAACTTCACTCAACTTTACTTACCCCATTCCTTCTGTCTCTATATCTGGAGACAATTTATCCACTGGCATCTTTTATAAACCCACTGATTCTCATGGCAACCTGGACTATACCTCTTCCCACCTTGCCACTTGTAAAAATGCCATCCCCTTCTCTCAACTCCTCCTCCTCCAGCACATCTGCTCTCAGGATGATGCTTTTCAATTCAGAACTACTGAGGTGTCCTCCTTCTTCAAAGAAAGGGGCTTTCCTTCCTCCACCATCAACATTGTCCTCACCTGCATATCTTCCGTTTCATGCTCATCTGCCCTCATCCCATCCACCTGCCGCTCCACCAGGAATTGCTTTCCTCTTGTCCTCACCTACCACCTGCCTCTGCATCCAGCATTTAATTCTTTGTAACTTCCGCCATCTCCAACAGGATCCCACCACCAAGCACATCTTTCCCTCAACCCCCCCCCCAGCCAGCTTTCTGCTTTCCACAGGGATCGCTCCCTACATGACTCCGTTGTCCATCCATCCCTCCCCACCGATCTCCCTCCTAGCCGTTACACTTGCAAATGGAACAAGTCTCACACCCGCCCCTACACCTCCTCCCTCACTACCATTCAGAGCTACAAACCATCCTTCCAGGTGAGGCAACACTTCACCTGTTGGGGTCATCTACTGTATCTGGTGCTCCTGTTGGGGCCTCCTGTATATCGGTGAGACCCAACGTAGATTGGAAGGCTGATTTGCCAAGCACCTACATTCTGTCCACCAGAAAAAGCAGGATCTCCCGGTAGCCACCCATTTCAACTCTACTGCCATTCCCATTCCGACATGTCAGTCTGTGGCCTCCTCTACTGCCATGATGAGGCCACACTCAGGTTGGAGGAGCAACACCTTATATTCTGTCTGGGCAGCCTCCAACCTAATGGCATGAACATAGACTTAGACCATAAGACAAAGGAGCAGAAGTTTCTCGGACTTTTGGCAATTGCCTCCCCACCCCCCTTCTCCTTCACCATTTCCCTCTCTTACCTTACCTCCTTACCTGCCCATCTCCTCTCTCTGGAGGTGAAGAGCTTCGCCTCCTTCCCCTTCTTCCATGGCCTTCTGTCCTCTCTATCAGAATCCCTGTTCTCTAGCCCTTTACTTCTTTCACCAATTGACTTCCCCGCTCTTGACTTCACCCCTCCCCCTCTCCCGGTTTCATCTATCACTTACTACCATGTACTTCTTCCTCTCCTCCCACTCCCCCACCTTCTTACTCTGACTTCTAATCTCTTTTTTCCCCAGTTCCGATGAAGGGTTTCAGCCGAAAAGTCATCTGTTTACTCTTTTCCATAGATGCTGCCTGGCCTGTTGAGTTCTTCCAGTGTTACTTCACTTGCCCCGTCACTGAACTGTTCCCATAACCAGTGACCTCACTTTCAAGGATTCTTCATCTCATGCTCTCAATATTTATTGCTTAATCATTTTATTATAATTTCCTTCTTTTTCTTTTGTACTTGCACAGTTGCCTTCTACGTACTGCGTGTCTGTCCTGTTGGGCCCGGTCTGTTGTGTATTTAATATTACAATAAAATTAGAGCAATCTTGTATATATATTGTTTGATTAAGTGTTCTTATTCATTTCAATAATTAATTTAAGTTTATATGTAAAAATATGTTAATTGCATTCATCATCATGCTACCACATGATTTGCGCATGTTTCACTTAAAGTAAAACTCAAAGTTAGATTCCTGTGTTTTCCTTTGAATTAGTTTAATGTTTTGAAATTACAAAACATAGCACGGTCTTTCATTTGTTCTATTATCATTATTGTATTTATTGAGTATTCCCTCAAGAAAACCAATCTGATGACATATATGTACTTTGATAATAAATTTACTTTGAACTTTGAATATAGAACAGCACAGCGCAGAAAAATGTCCTTAGGCCTTTGATGTCTCTGCCAAGCATGATACCAAATTAAAGTAATCTCTTCTGTATCTTTGAATTCTCTGCATGTTTGTGAGCCTATCTAAAAGCCGCTTGTATGCTGCTGCTCTTTTTGTCAGGCTCAGTGGCAGTATTGGCATACTTGCGTAGCCAATGGAAGGATAAGTCGGGTGAGGTATTACCGTCATACAGTATTTATATCTGGATGCACTAAAACTGATCCTTCTTTCTTGTGTCCAGTAACATAGAGCACTAGTGCTCATCAATAATCTCTTCTAGGCCTCTGAACCTCCTTGACTTCCACACCGGGAGACCACAGTCAGTGCAGGTCGGAAATAACTTCTCCTTCCTGCTGAAAATTTACACTGATGCACCTCAAGGATACAAGCTTAGTCCACTGCTCTATTCTCTCTACCCATGACTGTGTGGTTGGACACAGCCGAAAGGTCATCTATAAATTTATTGGTGACACAACTATTGTTGGCAGAATTTCACATGGTGATTTGAAGGCATACAGGAGTGTGATAGGTCACTTGGTTGAGTTATGTCACAACAACAGCCCTACACTCAACATCAATGAGTCCAAGGGATTGACTGTGGTCTTCAGAAAGGGGAAAAGGGGAAGTCGAGGGAGCACACAGCATTCCTCATCAAAGGATGAGCAGTGGAAAGGGTGAAAAGTTTCAAGTTCCTGGGTGTCAGCATCTCTGAAGATCTATACATATTACAAAGGCACAACAGGAGCTATATTCCATTAGGAGTTTGAGGAAAGACCAAAGACTCTCTCAAATTTCTACAGATGTACTGTGGAGAGCATTCTAACTGGTATGGAGGGACCAGTGCAAAGAATCGATAAAAGCCACAGAAAGTTACAAACTCAACCAGCTCCATTCTGGGCATTAGCCTCCCCAGCATCAAGGACATCTTCAAAAGGAGATAACTCACAAAGTGAGTCAGCAACCATTATCAAGGGCCCTCATCATCCAGGATAAATCGTTTTCTCATTGCTACTATCAAGGAGGAGATACAGGAGCCTAAAGACACCCACTCAAATTTTTAGGAGCTGCTTCTTCCCCTCCACCATCTGATTTCTGAATGGACAATGAACCCATGTACATTGTCCCATCAATGAACCCATCATTATTTTAAATTCATTTTTTGTTCTCATTTTGCACTACTTATTTATGTATATAGTTTATATATTATTGTAATTTATAATTTTATTACTATGTATTGTAATACACTGCTGTTGCAAAACAACAAATTTCACAACATATGCCAGTGATATTAAACCTGATTCTGATTCTTATTCTGACACAGAAGATAGAACTCCACAGCACAGCACAGGCCTTCAGTACAAGATGTTATGTTGATCTTTTAGCCTACTTTAAAATCAATCTAACCACTTCCCCTCTACATACCTTCCATTTTTCTATCATCCATGAGCCTAAGAGTTTTGTAAATGTCCCTGATGTATCTGCCTCAACCACCACTCGGACAGGGCATTCCATGCACACACCACTCGCTGCGTAAAAAAAACTTACCTCTGACATTCCCCCCATCCTTTCCAATCACCTGAAAATTATGCTTTTAAAACAATATTATACTGAGACCTCAATATACACTCAGTGGCCACTTTATTAGGTACACCTGTATATCTGCTCATTATTGAAATGTCTAATCAGACAATTGTGTGGCAGCAACTCAATGCATAAAAGTACGCAGACATGGTCAAGAGGTTCAATTGTTGTTGAGACCAAACATCAAAACCCAGAAGAAATGTGATCTAAATGACTTTGATCGTGGAATGATTGTTGGTGCTAGACAGGGTGGTTTGAGTATCTCAGAAACTGACGATATCCTGAGAGTTTCATACACAACAGTCTCTAAAGTTTACAGAGGATGGTGCGGAAAACGAAAAAAAAAAAATCACCTAGTGAGCAGCAGTTCTGTGGGCAAGAACACCTCACAGAGGTCAGAGGTGAATGGCTAGACAGGTTCAAACTGACAGGAAGGCGACAGTAACTCAGATAACCACACGTTACAGCGGTGATGTGCAGAAGAGCATCTTGAACGCATAACATGTCGAACCTTGAAGTTGATGGGCTACAGCAGCAGAAGACCATGAACATACACTCAGTGGCCACTTTATTAGGTTCAAGAGGTACATAATAAAGGTGCCACTGGGTGTATAATCATAATTTTATATTCATATAAAATTATGATTAAATTAATGCACAATCAGTATGTTACCATAACCCCTTTATGGACAGTTTCTAAGTACAGTTCTTTGACCTAGCAGAGCACGCCTTTTGGAATAATCCCCCAAGGCTGATAATTTTATTCCATTCTGCTTCCAGATGGAACACCCAAGGTGATCTCATCTTTCAGCGAAAAGGTGGTGAATCCCAACGAACCTATTTCGCTGATGTGCAATGTGAAAGGAACGCCCTCGCCAACCATCACTTGGACCCTGGACGATGATGTGATCTCAAGAGATGGGAGCCATCGCTTCAGCCAGTACGTCACGAAGGAGGGTAACATGATCAGCCACCTGAACGTCACCAACACTCAGGTCCGGGACGGCGGAGTTTACCGATGTGCGGCCAACAACTCCGCTGGAGTCGCCATGTATCAGGCTCGAATAAACGTAAGAGGTGCTTGTCAAATTAGCTCCTCAGAACACATAGTTCATTTCATTAGGATTGTGTATTCCATGCATTATTAAGTTCTGTTTCTGTGTTTTAAAATGGTCTTTTTTTGTTGATGTTTGTTTTACAGATTAATTGACTTGCTTGCTACTTCCATTTTATTTTTCTCCCTCCACTTTCTCTTGTTGCCTGGGTTATTTATCCTGCTGACATGATTATGAATTCCTTAATTTTCAGTTCATCAGAGGAATGGTTTTCTATCATCTTGCAAGCTCTTGCTTTTTGTAGGTTGCTTTCACATGAAACCTCAGTGTGTTAATTACTGGTCTTGTAATTGGTTCCAAGGATGCTCTTGGCACCTACCTCCTCATCCATTCCCACTGTTCTATAATTTTCTCGGTCACATGACTTTTAATCAAGCCATGTATACTTCTGCCGGTGCTTTGGAATTCTCTGGTGTAGGGCCAATTGGATCTCATGACTCTACTTCACTCTTGCAGCCAAATAAATTCCATGCAGACAAACACATTAATCAACCAAAACTGAAACCATTTATCTAACACGTGCATTTTTCTTATGCATTGCTCTGAGGTTTGAATCTGATTAATTTTGTTTGTCTTGCAATGCCACGTTGACATTACATCTGTCTCCAAATGTCTGAACAATTTACAGTCCACAAAGAGCTGAACTTCCAGCTCCTTCACGTAAACCGCCACGTTATTGATGGCTCTTCCAGAGCAGGAGTTTAAAGGCGAACTTGTAGGAGGAATGAACTGCTACCACAATGAAATTGATAAGGCTTCCGGGGCTGATGTAAAATTGTAATTCAGTGCCATTTTGAATTGTGGTTGCTTTGTGTTTGCCATTTGAAATGGCCAACATCAATTCTAGCTGTCTTTGGGCAGATTTTAGTGAGCACTCTACTGATACAACCATGGAGAACGTCTTTGAGAATGACAAAATGTTGTTGCATCCATTATGTTTCCTCTGGTGTGAAAGGAAGGAAAATACCGTTGTTGGTTCCTCTCGAGTACTGCCTGCAGGTTAAAGAGTGATATAGGCCCTGGTGTATTAACTCATTACTCACTTTTGTATATCAGTTTAGCCGGCTGAAGATAGCTTCTCTACATGCTGTCATTCATTGTATAAGAGCCCTGATCTTCAGCCAAACTTTGTGGAAAATATGGGTCTTACAAAATAGTACCGAATACGTGGAGCCAAATCCATTCAGGTAAATATGGAAAGGAACTGGTACCTTGGTTAGTAAAAACTCATCTCTAAGAGTCAAAAATTAGGGCTGGAGTGCTCTCTACATGCCGAGAATTAGAGGCAAGAAGATACTATTTTCATTAAAAATAGAGTATTTCCATATAGACTGCATCACATTCTCAGTGGGTTTTTTTATCTTCAAAATAGTCTTCTCAGCAAAAGCTGAAAATGTACTTTTAATAGATTCAGGGAAGTATGGGCTTGTTATTCTTACAAAATTGTAATTAAACCAATGCAGCTTGAACCAAGTTTATTATACATATTATTACTGTTACAGTTCTTTGAGATTGCATTCTCTCTTTTACAGTTTCCATTGTTCCTATTCTTTGTTTAATTTTTTTTCTCTGGTAGGACCTGCCAGTATCCGCACAATGAAGAATATCACGGCCATTGCAGGTCGTGACACCTACATTCACTGCCGGGTGATTGGCTACCCTTACTATTCAATCAAGTGGTACAAGAACTCCAACCTCCTACCCTTCAATCACCGCCAAGTGGCATTCGGAAACAATGGCACTCTAAAGCTCTCTGATGTCCAGAAGGACACAGATGAAGGAGAATACATCTGCAATGTCCTAGTTCAGCCACAGCTGTCCACCAGCCAAAGTGTTCACGTAGCTGTCAAAGGTAAGTTGGAACAGGGTCAAATTACCATGTGGGGTGAGATTCACACTGACGGTGCTGCACTGGAACATTCTGTTGGGCAATGAAGCAGTAGAGCTACGGGGTCATAAACTGCTATGGGAGCCATAGTTCTGATTGGATGGTTTTGCTGCTGCCAGAGATTGGGATTTGATCACAAGTCATGGGATGGATGACATCCAAAGGGGCAATAGGAGATATGGCAGCCAATGGAAGATAACTGAGATGTTTTGCATTTGCCAATATTCCAGTATGACTGGAGATCAGATCCAAGAGGTAACCAAGTGTGGAGTAACTTGAGGATTATTTTTAAGCCCCTTGGTGAACACAAATACTGGACAGGGTTTACAGTTCAGAATCAGAATTGAATACAGAATCAGCATGTTATGGTCTAGAATCTCGAATGTAAGAGTGATGGCAGCAGATTCAATGACCATTATTGAAGAGAAATGTGAAAGATGCTGGAAATAGAAACATCCTGAAGAGAGAGGGGTCATAGGACTAAATGAAAATCTCTTTCAAAGTACTAACATGGAGTAGATGCAATCATGTGAATCATATCCCTCGGTGCTGTATGATATTCATGGATATCACCCCCCAGGCTGTAGTTATATAGTTGTCACTTTCCAAATAAAAGTCACTTATTTGTATGACGTTTGAAGCTAGAGTACAAAATGGTGACATGACTGCTGATGCAGGGTATTGATCGTAAATGGCAGCGATTCCTTTCCGCTCACAGATCCTGCTCGATCGGCTGAGCTCCTCCAGCAGTTTGTCTTCCTCCCACGTCCAGCATCTTCTAGGAATAGGTTCTTCCCTTCCACCATCAGATTTCTGAATGGTCCATGCACCCATGAACACAACAGCACTATTTTTGCTTGCTCTTTGAACTACTTATATAATTTTTATATATTTCTTATTTTAACTTACAGTATATTTTAATGTATTGCACTCTACTGCTGCTGCAAAATAACGAATTCTACGACGTATGTCAGTGATAATAAACCTGATTCCAAATCATCTATTGTTGGAAACTACAACCCAGCATTGAATGATTGAGGATGAATGTCTGTGCAATTTAAACTCATTTTGACTGATTGTGCCATGAAAGGAAAACTGTAATAGCCATGAATCAATTGGTGAATACTTTTGGGGCTTCACTTTGTGCACTGTATTATTATACATTATGCAGTCTTTCTATTCTCACTAACACCCATAACTACTGGGCCATCAAGCAGGCGAACAAGTAACCTACTCAGGAGCTCTGTTATAAGCTCTATAATTTGTCAGTGATGCAGCCTAGTCCTGCTGACCCTTCTACAGATGCTGTTTTATTCTCTCTGGTATCTTTAATTGTCTCTGCAATAACAACAATGACCAGAAATGGTTTGAGGTGCAAGCCAGAGGCCTATTTCTTTGTGGGTGCTGTTAAGCAGATGTTGTTGATCATAGGATTACTTGAAAAGTGTTGAATTTCTTAAGGGATAACTTTCTTCATAAAATGAAATATCACAAAGTTGGTTATGATTACTTGGATAATTCACTAACTAATTTCTTTTGTCAGTACCGCCTTATATTCAGCCTTTCGAATTTCCGAGATTCTCCATTGGACAGCGTGTCTTTGTTCCTTGTGTGGTCATCTCTGGTGACCTGCCAATCAGAATCACGTGGCAAAAAGATGGCCGCCCCATCCCTGCTAGCTTGGGTGTTACCATCGACAAAATCGACTTCACCAGCTCTTTGAGGATTTCCAACCTCTCCTTGATGCACAATGGGAACTACACGTGCATCGCCAGCAACGATGCAGCAGCAGTGGAGCACCGGAGCGAGCTGATTGTCAGAGGTAATGTGCAACACTGCAGCTCCAATGCAGGCCAGTTTCCAATGTGCATTGAGTAGCAGGAGGGCGGCAATCCAAATGCAGAATGGATTCAAAAGCTTGTTTTGTAAGATCACCCGTAATAAGTTAGCACACTGACTTTGTCCAGTCTATTGTAAGGCCAAGAATAACGTTATACAGTACAGAAATCTGGTATCGATTGGTATAGGGGTATCTGGGATAGATCTGGTAAAAGGGTATGCAGATTTTCCCCTCAGGTATGGTGATACCAGAACTAGAGGTTACAGGTTTAGGGTGAAAGTGAAATTTTTAGGGGGAATCTGAAGGTAAACATCTTCACTCAGAGGGTGGTGTATTTGTGGAAGGAGCTGCCAGCAGAAGTTGATGCAAGTTCAACTGTAGTGATTAGGAGATGTTTGGATAGGTACATGGATGGGAGGTGTTTGGATGGATACAATCCAGGTGCAGGTAGAAAGGACTAGGCAGAAGATCTGGCCAGCATGGACTTGATGGGTCAAAGGGCCTGTTTCCAAGATGCAGTACTCTATGGCTCCATTTGACTCTCTGACTCTGAATCAACCTTTTGCTAATGTTAAGGATGTTAGGAGAGCCAGGCAATATATGATGAACAGTTGATAGAATTAGTCAAGTCTATGCCAGAATAGTTATCCTCAGAGATGGAAAGCCAAGCTTTTTTGCCTTCTGAGAAACATTGTGGGTTGTATACAAACTTTATTTCCACATCTTCAGTAAGTTCCAAACAGGTCAGGTTTCAGCTTCATCTCAGATTCCTCATTTATGATGCAGGTAAAGATGGAAAAGGATAAAAGATCATTTTCAAGCTCCATGAAGTTTAGACAGATCAAGCTGGTAAAAAAGTGCAGATGGAATTAATATCAACAAGATTATGAGGACCAGAATTCAGGATTGTAAGCATCTCTATCATGGATGGTGAAGCAACCATCACATCCTATCTAAGTCATAGTTTTCTACTCCAAATATTTTGACTACAGTACAAGTGATGGTGCAGAGGTGAGTATATCTGGAACCAATGCTCCTGTATGCAGTTAGTCTTCAAACTGCATACAGTTTGAAGACTAACTGCATACAGGAGCATTGGTTCCAGATATACTCACCTCTGCACCATCACTTGTACTGTAGTCAACAGAAAGGAATATACAGAGTTTATACCTATTGTTGATACCTACTATTCTTACAGTGCTTAATGCTGACGTCGATAGATTAATTCCTCCAGCTTCCTATTCTTTGCTGTTGGACAGAATTTTCCATCTTACTCTGGCTCTCTCTTAAGCAGTATCCTGATTTTAAAACACTCATAGACTTAAACCTTCCCATTTTAGATCCCTTCTTGCCTAATTCCAATTAATTCTAATAAGCTCTTATTCTATCCTCATAGCTATCCTAATTGTCATCAGTCCAACAGAGAGTCCCAAGATCAGGAATTCCATTTCCAATTTGTTTCACTTCTCTTATCAGTTTGATCGATTTCGCTGATGTCTCCTGACGTTCTTTTATCTATACAAAACTCCTTATATGATTTTATTATGTTAAAGATACTGTAGTCTGCTCTTAGTGTAGACCCAAGTGATCGTAAGACTACAAGAAGTAGGAGCAGGCGTAGGTCATTCTACTCCTGAAGCCTGCTCTACCATTCAATAAAGCCATGGCTGATCCAAGTTTCCTCAAGTCTACCTTCCTCCTTGGTCTCCATAAACCTTTGTTCCCTTATTGATTAAAAGTCCGTCTGAGCTTCAAATAAATTCTAAGATTCAACTTTACAGCTTGCCTTTCTGCCCATTTTTGCATCATCCACATTTTTGGCTGTAGTATATTGAGCAATGCACACAAAGCGTTGACACACTCAGCAAGTCAGGCAGCGTCAATGGAGGGGAATGAACAGTCAACCTTTCAGGCCGAGGCCCCATCATCAAGACTAATATTGAATTTCATTCTCCAAGTCATCAATATATAGGATAGGCAACTATGGTCACAACACTGATTGCTGTGGTATACCATTGGTAATGGTCACCATATGCATAGCTTAGCTTTTATCCACGCTTGCTAATTTCCTCTTACCTTGCTTCTCTCTGTGCTAAGATAGTACCAACCAGTATTATGAGATTCTTTCTTTCAAAGTAATCTTGTTTCTAACCAGACATTCAACTCATATCAATTGTGTCTACCCCCTCCCCCCCCATATTCCTTTTACATTGACTACAGTGTAAGTGATGGTACAGACTTGAGTATAACCGCAACCAAAACTCTACCATTCAGTTAGCCTTAGGACCTACGTTAAAAGACACCTTGTTGAAAATCCAAATATATAACCATATTACGTCTGCACATCCCTGTCTTCCACCCAGGCTGATGCTTTTTCATAGAACTCCACTAAGTTTGTCAAACATCCATTTCCCTGTAGGAAACCATTTCATCACTGCAAATGTCTCAAGTTTGGGATTCCTATTAATTTGATATTAAATTAATTTCTTTCAGTTCCGCCTCGATTTGTGGTGCAGCCCAGTGACCAGGATGGCATTTATGGGAGGTCTGTCACACTGAACTGTTCTGCAGAGGGCTATCCAGTCCCAACCATAGTGTGGAAATATTCCAAAGGTAACACTTCAATCTCAGCTTCATAGTGGCACAATCTGATTGCATGTTCTAGTTGAAAACACTAACCGACATTTTAACACACACGAAGAAATCTGCGGACGCTAGAAATCCAAAGCACCACACACACGGCGCTGGAGGAACTTGAGAGTGTTGCAACCTATTTGACAGCAAGGTGTAACACACTGAAGTGCAGGAGTGGAGAGTGCAATGAGCTGCAGCAGTAGGGAGCATAATGGTGCAGCAGGTAGTGCTGCTGCCCCGCAACTCCAGTGACCCAGGTTCAATCCAGATCTCCTTTGCTCTCAGAGTGGACTTCTCTTATTCTCCCCAGGTGCTCCAGAAGCCTCCCATATCTCCACTATGAGCTAGTTGTTACATTAATTAGCGCCTGTTATGGGTGGGGATGGCAGAAGGATAAGGGGGATGTGAATGGGCGTAAGACCATACAACATAGGAGCAAAATAAGTCCATTCAGCCCCTCATGTCTGCTCTGCCATCCCATCATGGTTATGTCCTTACTAATCAAGAACCTATCAACATCCACTTTAAATATCTCCAATGACTTAAGCTCCACAGCTGTCCATGACAATAAATTCCACAGATTCACCACCCTGTGGCTAAAGAGCTGACCTACATCCCCTGGTGCTCTCTTCCCGCATTGCTTCCCAACCTAGCATTCTCCCTCTGTTCATCCCTCCTTTACTCTTCTCCACACTAGGTTCTATGTGCTATTATTCCTCTGTCTTCTGATCCTACCGATCACCTCTCAGCCTCTGTCCATCACTTCTTGATACTTATGTATCTTATGATATTATGCTATATCTATATGTGAGAGGGAATAGATCACAAGTAAGTAAGTGAGGAAATTAGATTAATGGAATTGTTCGGAGATTTAGCATAGACTCGATAGGCTGAATGGCCTTATCCTTTGTTGGAAGAAAATCCAAGATATTGCCTTCAGTGTGAAAGTTCTATACAACTCAGAGTATTTTAATGAAAGTCTACTATTTATTTCTTTTTTGAATGAGGTATGGTGGTTTTGGTAATTAAACTGAAATCCTCAATGAATCAGGTAATATCCGGAATGGGAAAGAAAACAATGTTTCAGGTCAATAATCTTTCATTAATCTGCTGAGTCCTTCAGTCGTGCCTGTCTAGTCTATCCCAAGCCTATTCGGTTACACTACCACCCAGCTTTGTCTCGCTACATCAGTAACTGCACCAACGCTGCTTCCTGCATTTGTGTGGAATTCATCGATACCCACACTTTTGCCATCAGTTTCTATCTCACTCTCAAATTCCCCTGGGACATCTCTAATGCTTCTTGCTGCTTTGGATCACTTTGCCCCCATTCAGACTGAAATGACCCCACCAACTCCCCCAGCTACCGCAAGATTACCGGTACCCTCCTTGTATCTTGTAAGGAGGTCATCCCCTTTCCAAATGTACTTATCTCCACTGCATCTCTTCTCAGGACAAGGTCTTCTGGTTTAAGCAGCTGAACTGCCCTGCTTCTTTGTGAAATATAGTTACCGCTTTACTACAGTCGTTAATGACCTCACATGTACAACGTCCATTCACTCCACATCGCTTCCTCCCTTGATAACAGAACAATGACAGTTTCTTCATTCCTCAACTTTCACCCCAGCAGCCTCCAGAACCACCACACCATCCACTATCATTTTCATGGAAAGCAAAATGCTTTACAACACCAGCTCTAAGATCAGGATTCAGTTCCCACTGCTGCCTGTAAGATGAGAGGCATTGATCGTGCGGATAATCAGAGGCTTTTTCCCAGGGCTGAAATGGCTAGTACAAGAAGGCACAGTTTTAAAGTGCTTTGAAGAAGGTACAGAGGAGATGTCAGGGGTAAGTTTTTTACGCAGAGAGTGGTGAGTGCGTGGAATGGGCTGCCAGCGACGGTGGTGGAGGTGGATACGATAGGGTCGTTTAAGAGACTCCTGGATAGGTACATGGAGCTTAGAAAAATAGAGGGCCATGGGTAACTCTGGGTAATTTCTAAAGTAAGTACATGTTCGGCACAGCATTGTGGGCTGAAGGGCCAGTATTGTGCTGTAGGTTTTCTATGTTTCTATGTTTCTAAGCTTCTAAGTTCTCTCTGTGACCACTTGGCATGTGTCAGTGTTAGTAAGTTGTGGGTATGTTAAATTGATGCCAGAAGCATGGCAACTCTTGTAGGCTGCCACCCAGCACATCTCGGCTTAATCGGTCATTGGTGCAAACAGCAGACACCTCTGTATTCTACAATGCTTTGATGTTCATGTAACAAATATAGCTAACCATTTGTTCACAAAGAAGAGAAAATCTGCAGATGCTGGAAATCCGAGCAACACACACAAAATGCTGGAGGAACTCAGCAGGCCAGGCAGTGTCTGTGGAAGAGAGTACAGCCAACATTTCAGGCCAAGGCCCTTCCTCAGGACAGTTCCAAAGTGATTCCATCATCCCAGTCACATATTCCTCTCTCCCCCATATTTTAGCTTTCTGTGCTGTCCATTCTCTTCAGGACTCCCTGATCCTCTATACCCCTCTGCATTTCCTGGCGTTTTTCCTTCCATCTGCAGGTATAACACCAATCTCGTCACCTCCTCCCTCACCAACATCCAGGGACCTAAGCAGCCCTTGCAGGTGGGCCAGGGGTTCACCTGTACCTTTTACAACCTGGTCTAGTATATCCAGTGCTTGAAGTGTGGCCTCCTCTACGTTGGCAAAACCAAGCTCTGAGTAAGCTACTGTTCCATGGACTACCTGTGCCTCATCTGCAACAGACTTCTGGCTGCATGCCTTTTCAGTTCTCTTCCCACTCCCACACTACACAGTCTGTCTTCAGCATTCTCCAGTGCGACAGGGAGGCTGAACACAAATTGTTGGAGTGAATGACCTCTGTGGCATGGTAGTGCAAAGATCGGCATAATGCTATTACCAAGTCAGCAATACGGGTTTAATCCTGCTACTGTCTGTACATCTTCCCTGTGACCATGTGGGTTTACTCCAGTTTCCTCCCACATCCCAAAGACCTACGGGTTGGTCGGTTAATTTGTCACGTGAGTGTAACTGGGCAGTGCAGGCTCATTGGGCCCAAAGGGCCTGTTACCATGTTGCCTTTCTGAATAAATATACTTCTCATATTCCACTCGGATAGCTTATGACTCAATGGTATGAACTTTTAAATTTCCAGTTTCAGGTAACCCACACCCCTGGTGCTCTCCTGACACATAGCTTTCTTCTCAGCAACACATAAAAAATGCTGGAGGAAATTAGCAGGCCAGGCAGCATCTATGGAATTGTATAAGCAGTCGATGAGATCAGGCCAGTAGGGGAATTGGGGGGGGGGGGTGGAGGAGGACAAGCTAGAAGGTGATAGGTGCAACCAAGTGGATGGGGGAGGGGAGTAAAATAAGATGCCGGAGGTAATAGGTCGAAAAAGTAGAGTTGGAGAAGAAGGAATCTGATAGGAGAGAATAGTGGACCGTGGGAGGAAGAGAAGGAGGAGGGGCAAATGGGGAGATGATAGGCAGGAGAGGAGAAGGGAAGAGGGGAGACAGACTAGGGAATTGAAGAAGAGGAAAGGGGGAGAATTACTGAAAGTTAGAGAACTTGATATTTATGCCAGCAGGTTAGAGGCTAGCCACATTGGATATGAGGTGTTGCTCTTCCAACCTGAGTGTGGCCTCATCATGGCAGTATAGGAGGCCATAGGCCAACATATGGGAACGGGAATTAGAATTAAAATGGTTGGCCTCCAGAAATCCTGCTTTTTTTTCAGATGGAGCAGAGGTGCTTAACGAAGTAGTCCCCCAGTCTATGTTAGGTCTCACCAATTTGGAGGGGACTGCTTCGAGAGCAGTAGATTGAATCGATGACCCCAACAGATTCGCTGGTGCAGTGTTGCCTCACCTGGAGGGATTGTTTGGGGCCCTGAATGGAGCTGAGGGAGGAGGTTATTTGGCAAGTGTAGCACTTTTTCCTAATGCAGGGTTAAGTGCCTGGATGGAGATTAGTGGGGAGGGAAGGGCAGACAAGGGAATCATGGAGGAAGTGATCCCTGTGGAAAGCAGAGAGTTGGTGAGTAAGTAAAGCCGTGTTTAGTGTAGTGAAAATGGCAGAAGTTGTAGAGAATGATGTGCTCGATGTTGAAGCTCTTGGGGTGGTAGATGAGGAACCCTATCCTTGTTAAAGCAGCAAGAAGATGGGGGGAGGGCAGATGACCAGGAAATGGAGGAGATGCAGGTGAGGGCACGATCAATAGTGGAGAACGGAGGGAGCTTTCTTCCTCCTTTTTTCATCACTCCTGTATCCTTCTCCACTCCAGGTTCTATCTGTCCATCATCCCCCTGTCATCGAATTCCACCTACCACCAATCAGCCACTGTCCCTCACTGATTAATATTTATCTGAAGACTTGTGACACTATGCTATAATGTGTATAATTTTATTTTGAAAGTGGACAGTAAGAAAACCATCTGTGGCAGCTTATAAGTAAATATGATGGTAGTCTCCGTAAATATGAATGATATGCATATCATCCTCATATATCTGTGTGTTTTCAGATATACAGAAATGTTTTCCATTTTATTGCACTGGGACTTTAAAAAAGGAAAGAGCCTTAATGCTTAGTCAGTTTATGTAGGAGTATAAGCTATTGAATAAGACAATCTAAGGACAAGCCTGCTACTTCTTGTGAGGCAGTCCCGCAAGGTGGAGGATCGCTTGCTTCCTTTCCAGTTCATAGGGGTGCACCTCATATTCCATCTGGTCAGCCTTTAACCTGATAGTATGAACATCGATTTTTCTAACTTCTAGTAATTTCTCCCTCCTTCCCCTTCTCCCTTTTACCTTTTCTCATTCTGGCTCCCATCTTACCCCTTGTCTTCTCCTCAGCTGCCTATCACCTCCCTCCTCCTTCCCTTTATCTCATGGTCCACTCTTCTTTCCTTTCAGATTCCTCCTTCTGCAGCCCTTCACCTTTTCCAGCTATCATCTCCCAGCTTCTCACTTCATCTCCCCAGCCCAACCCCCACCTTACCCATTGACCCACCTTCCCCCTCGCCTGGCTTCACCCATTACCTTCCACTTATACTCCTTCCCCTCCCCACATTCTTGTACTGGCTTCTTTTCTGATCCTAATGAAGAGTCTTGACACAAAATATTGACTCTATATTCCTGACTTGCAGAGTTCCTCCAGCCTTTTGTGTGTATCCCCTTCAGTCCTGTGTGTGTTTTGAGGTGTCTATTGAAGCTATCGAAGGGCCCACAGACTCTTCTACAGATGGGACAGGAAGTGCATGATGAGGAGGACTGGTGGGTGTTTATGGGAGAGGGTGCACTCTGTCCGCCCTTTCTGCTGCCCTTCTCGCATTCTGAGACAGACAGACCCAAAGTTCTCAGCAGTATCTTGAATGGTCCTTCTCCATTTTGACCATGGGTTCCCATGAGTCATGAGGAAGTTAAGGAAGCTGCAGGAGTCTTTGAGAATATCTTTAAATCATTTCCTTCTGCATTCCTGGTAATTTCTTCAGCACTCCTGGTAATTTCTTGTGAAGTCCCAGAGTGGACAAGTTCGGAGAGATCTCTTGACCATTTTGATGCATCTCTTCTACAGGTGCCGGTGTCCCACAGTTCCAGCCCATCACTCTGAACGGGCGCATCCAGTTACAGGTGAATGGGTCCCTCCTAATCAAGCATGTGCTGGAAGAAGATAGTGGATACTACCTCTGTCAGGTCAGCAATGATGTGGGAGCCGATGTCAGCAAGTCCATGTACCTCACTGTCAAAAGTAAGTAATGATTTAATGCCTATAGTGGTTATAGTCGAGTGATGACATGGGGCTTGGGAATCTCATTGGAAGAGATGTCACAAGAGAGAGGGAGCTTGGACTGACATTGATACAACTTCAAGAATGCCTGATCATTCTTGGCAAAGGGGACTAAGCTTTATACCTCTGAGCACCACAGTGAATGCACAGCATTTGGGACATAGTTAGCTGCTGGTTTCGACCAAGTCCTTAAATGCACATTTCACGCTAATTAGGATTAAGCATCATCTGTTCCCTCGTATATGTTCCCCAGCAATAGATAGAGTAAATGCAAGCAGGCCTTTTCCGCTGAAGGTCGGTGAGGCTAGAACTAGAGGTCATAGGTTGAAGGTAGAAGGTGAAATATTGAAGGAGAACCTGAGGGGGAACTTCTTCACTCTGCGGGTGGTGCGAGTGTGGAACGAGCTGCCAGTGGAAGAAGTGGATGCAGGTTCGACTGTAATATTTAAGAGAAGCCTGGATAAGTACATGATGGGAAGGGAATGAAGATTACAGCTTAATGGGGCTAGGCAGAAAAACAGTTCAGTATGGCCAAGATGGATGAAAAGGGCCTGTTTTTGTGCTGTTGTGTTCTATGACTCTGTGATTCTGATGATGCAGATGTATAAGAAAAATGGGTCAACCCGTGCTCGGACTTAACATAAAGATTCTATGATGATTAGTTTGTAAGAAGAGAACAAAAAATCAAATACACTTTATTTTTACCTGCACTCTAATTTCTCTGTTGCTTTTACACTATATTCTGCATTGTTATTGTTTTATCTTACTCTGCCTCAATGCAGTAATTTAATCTGTGTGAACAGTATGCAAGACAATCTTTTCATTATATGTTGGTACATGTGACAATAATAAACCAATACTAATACCAAAATGAGCAAATCTTTACACTGTTGATAGAAACAAGGTATCCATAGTCAAACAACTACTGTATCGAGAGAGAAATTCTCAATTTATTCTACCCCCTGTGGACTGGGCTGTTCTCAGTCAGGAGTGGTTGCCTCATAGCCTTGGAATAGAGGGGCGTTCCTTTAGCACCTAGAGCAGGAGGAATTTCTTCAGCTAGAGGGTAGTGGATTGGAGGAATTCATTGCCACAGATGGCTGGAGGCCAGGTCATTGGCTATAAAGACAATGGTCCCTGATTAGCAAAGAGATTAAAGGTTACAGGGAGAATGCAGAGAATGGGGTTGAAAAAAATCATCCACTATTGAATGACAGAGTAGATTCAATGGGACTAATTCTGCAACTATAACTTATATTTTTTTGATATTTTGGTCTGGAAGGAGTTGAAGGCAAGTAAGCTACTTTTACTTTATTTATTTACAGGCTGTAGGCATTTCAGGCTGAGCCGGCATTTAGTTGAGAAGTTGGGGGTGAGCTGCCTTCTTAAACTGGTGTAGTTTCTGAGTCCTTGTGTTTGCCCACAATGTTGTTTGGGAGAGAGTTATGGGATATTGAACAGTGACAGTGAGTGAGTGGTGTGTGGCTTGGAGGGCAACTTCCAGGTGATGGGATTCCTGAGCTATTCCTTGGCATTCTAGCAGAGGTTGTGGCTTTGGAAGGCATTGTCCAAGGAATCTTGGTGAGTTGCTGTAGTCCATCTTGTAAGTGGTGCAAACTGGTGTCACAAAGCTTCATGGAAATCCCCTCACATTCTGAAATGGTGTGTTTGCACACCTCAGTCAGGAAGTCAGGAATTTTGTTGAGCGTGCACTTGTACTGAAATTCTGCCCACTGAAGTCAAGGATGCTCTGTAAGTTGAATTAGACTGCCTGATGCTCCTGGCTTAAGCATCATATTCGACACACCCAACTCATTTGTATGAGGCTGGTGATCTCCATTAAAAATAAATTTATTTTTAAACATTTGTATGCTTTGATAGATGAACTGTAGTTTCAAATATAGCTATCATTTATTTTTTAATTGCTTTTCTACCTTAGTTCTGACAAAGGGTCCGACCTAAAAGTTTGCTGCGCAACCTGCTGAATATTTCCAGTACTTTCTGTTTTTACATTCTACATTCTGCAGTTCTTTTTCTGATTTTACATTTTTTCCCAACAGTTTCCAACAGTCTCTGATTATTAGAAATGTATGAAAATAGTAGAAAGAGATTTGACCCCACAAACTATCAGGATTCCATTGGTGGTAACTTCGTGCTCTCGCCTGCGGCCTAGTCAGAGTGTGCCCCCCTGTCTCCCCCCCCCCCGTCCCGTGGTGATGACACTGTCACAACCTTAGGGGTAACGTGGCCACAATAATCTATTGCAGCTTTGAGGAAACCATCAGATGTGGGACAGGATCAATGAAATATGGCCCATTCTAGCTGGCCTTTGAAACGACACTGCAGCTCACCTCTTTGCGGACTGTGGGTTTGCAAAGAGGACGTGGAGAAAGATGCAAGGGTCTGCGTCGTGGTTCATTCCGAGCAGGTGTGTGACAGAGGGCTCTGATCTGCGGGCTGTTACCAGGAACACTCGCGGAGACGAACAGCAAGTGCTGCTGGCAGATCATCAGCTCGGTGGAAGACGCGCTGTGGTCTGCTCAAAAGTTGTTGGTCTGCCAGCTGATCGAGATGTCTGTGGAAGAATGCTGCTGACTGGCACATTCCAGGCGGCAGGAGTACGTGCTCAGGGAGGCACCGATGCAAGGGCTCAGTGGGGAAGAACAACGGTGTGGGGTTCTCCTCCTACTGGAGAGGGAGGGGCCAGATTGGGGGAGGAAGCCCCTTGATTACTGTAGTAGTGCACTACCCCAGAAGGCCCCATGAATAGCAGAGGTACTACTGATGTGTAGGAATGTAATAGAACAGGACTGAAAGCATTGACCATGAACAAATGTCATTCTTGCAAATATATCATAATATGAATAAAGTTTATTTTGACATAAAAAATCATTAAAAAAATCTAGCCTCAGCAAATGAAATTGTTAAAGGGAAGCATCCATCCAACACAAGCATAGCAGTTAGCCTGACGCTATTACTGCCCGGGGCTTCGGAGTCTGGAGTTCAATTCCGCTGCTGTCTGAAAGGAGTTTGTATGTTCTCTCTGTGACCACATGGGTTTCCTCTGGGTGCTCCAGTTTACCCTCAAAGTCCGAAGACGTACCAGTTAGTAGGTTTTTGGTCACTGTAAAATGTCCTGTGATTAAGTTTGGATTGCTGGAGAGCTTGACTCAGACTGGAAGGGCCTGTTCTGTGCCGTATCTTTAAACAAAAATAAAAAATAAAATATCTCTTTGACACCCCACCCCCCAACCCCACCATCAGACAGGATGTAACATAGCATTAGAACAAGAACTGTTAGGATGAGAAACTATTGATTCTTCCAGGCCATAAGACTACTGTACTCCCTAATGCCATCCACATCTCATCTCGAATGAAGCGTAGGAGTGTTATGCTGTTTACGTTTTAACTTGAGTGGTAAATGCACCTTTTTATTTGTTAATTTACTTGTGGTAACATTACTTAATGTGTTGTGTGTGTGTGTGTGAGTTACTGTGTTGTGTACCTTGCTCCAGAGGAACATTGTTACCTTTGGCAGTGAGCATGTGTATGGTTGAATGACAATAAACGGAGCTTGAATTAAACGTGAACGTGAACTTGAACAGATGGTCTGCTGGAGGAACTAGAGGGTCATGTAAAATCTGTGGTGGAAGGGGAAACAAACTGACCCAAAATGCCACAGTTCCTTCCCTGCCACAGATGTTGCTCGACCTGTAGCAGATGCCGGGACTTGGAGCAGCAAGCAATCTCAAGAAGGTGGCATCCATCATTTCAAAGTAAATTTATTATCAAAGTACATATAATGTCATCACATACAACTCTCAGATTCATTTTCTTGTGGGCATACTCAATAAATCCAATAACCATAATGAGTAAGACCACACTACCTGGGCATACAGCCAGTGGGCAAGAGACAACAAACTGTGCAAATACATAGAGAAAGAAACAAATAGTAAATAACAAATAAACAAACAAGCAAGCAATAAATATCAAGAACATGAGGTGAAGAGTCCTTGAAAGTGAGTCCATAGGTTGCAGGAACATCTCAGTGATGGGCAAGTGAAGTTATCCCCTTTGGTTCAAGAGCCTCATGGTTGGGGGGGGGGTAATCACTATACCCCCTCCCTCCCCTGACTGTCTAGGACATGCATTCCTACCATCAGGGAGGAGGTACAGGTTTCCCAAAGTACAGTGGCAATGTCTGAACTCATAGCAGATGAAAGACAGACTCCAATGCAGAGAATTCCAACAGATCAGTGCCTCGGCCGAGTGACATCAGGAGATTTAACATTCTCAAAACTAGGACCCTGCGATTAGCACTAATCTGGGGTCCACTTAAATAATACAGGTGACAAGGTATCCCCGAGCCCATCAAAATAAACTTAATGTTTAATTAGAAAGCACCAGGAAATAGTACTTACAAAGAGCGAGTGGCTCGAGAAAAAAATCACAAGGACCTCTAAACGATTAATGACACCCATTAAACAACAATTAACCAACTCAGGTGCTTAAAAACATTAGACCCTCAAGTGCTCTCTGGCACCCTGCACTGGCCCAAAGAACTCAGTACACCATGACCCCAAAGACAAATATTCAACGTATTAGAAACAGTTCTCCCTCTCCCATCAGGTTCCCGAACGGACCATGAACCCATGAATGCCACCTCATTTTTGCTTTATTTTTGTACTACTTATTTATTTTTTATATTTCTTATTGTAACTTACAGAATTTTTTTATGTATTCCACTGGACTGCTACTGCAAAACAACACATTTCATAACAAACATGGAGAAAAATTAAGTGTCAATGTTTCGGGTTGAGGCCCTTCATCAGAACTCAGCCAAGTATCTCAGCCCGAAATGTCGACTCCTTATTCCTCTCCATAATCATGAAGCAACCCCTGTCATAGATGCTGCCTGACCTGCTGAGTATCTCCACTATTTGGTATGTATTACTATGGAATGCCAGCAGAATCACTGGTGTTGAAAATGTCACCACATATATCAGTAATAATAAAATTGAAATCTGATTCATTAAATCCTGTGTAGATGAGTGTGTACCTACAAAGACTTACTGTACATTCCCAAACCAAAAGCCATGGATGATCCAGGAGGTACACCGTCTTCTGAAGGCTGGATCTATGGCATTCAAGTCTGGTAATCCAGGCCTGTACCAGAAAACCAGGTATGATTTGCGGAGGGCTATTTCAAGGGCGAAGGGACAATTTCAAATGAGGTTGGAGGCGATATCAGATGCACGACAACTCTGGCAGAATATGCAGGACATTACTTTCTACAAAGCGAAACCCAATAGTATGAATGGCAGCGATACTTCACTACCAGATGAACTAACGCCTTCTATGCACCCTTTGGATTATTGGACTAGCGACCTGAAGGTCGTGAGTTCGAGCCCCAGCCGAGGCAACGTGTTGTGTCCTTGAGCAAGGCACTTAACCACACATTGCTCTGCGACAACACTGGTGCCAAGCTGTATGGGTCCTAATGCCCTTCCCTTGGACAACATTGGTGTCGTGGAGAGCGGAGACTTGCAGCACGGGCAACTGCTGGTCTTCCATACAACCTTGCCCAGGTCTACGCCCTGGAGAGTGAAGACTTTCCAGGCACAGATCCATGGTCTTACAAGACTAACGGATGCCTTTATTATGTACACCTTGAAAGGGAGAACACAACTATGGCTGTGAAGATCCCTGCTGCACTTGATAACCCTGTGATCTCTGTCTCAGAGGTCGATGTTAGACTGTCTTTAAAGAGAGTGAACCCTCGTAAGGTGGAAGGTCCCAATAGGGTACCTGGTAAGGCTCTGAAAACCTGTGCCAACCAGCTAGCGGGAGTATTCAAGGACATTTTCAACCTCTCACTGCTACGGGTGGAAGTTCCCACTTGCTTCAAAAAGGCAGCAATTATACCAATGCCTAAGAAGAATAATGTGAGTTGCCTTAATGACTATCGCTCAGTAGCACTCACATCAACAGTGATGAAATGCTTTGACAGGTTGGTTATGACTAGACTGAACTCCTGCCTCAGCAAGGACCTGGACCCATTGCAATTTGCCTATCGCCACAATAGGTCAATGGCAGACGCAATCTCAATGGCTCTCTACACGGCTTTAGACAATACAAGCACCTACGGCAGGATGCTGTTCGTCGACTATAGCTCAGTATTTAATGCCATCATTCCCACAATCCTGATTGAGAAGTTGAAGAACCTGGGCCTCTGTATCTCCCTCTGCAATTGTATCCTTGACTTCCTAACTGGAAGACTACAGTCTGTGCAGATTGGTGATAGTATATCCTCCTCGCTGACGATCAACACTGGCGCACCTCAGGGGTATGTGCTTAACCCACTGCTCTACTCTCTATATACACATGACTGTGGCTAGGCATAGCTCAAATACCATCTATAAATTTGCTGACGATACAACCATTGTTGGTAGAATCTCATGTGGTGACGAGAGGATGTACGTGAGACATGCCAACTAGTGGAATGGTGCCGCAGCAACAACCTGGCACTCAACGTCAGTAAGGCGAAAGAGCTGACTGTGGACTTCAGGAAGGGTAAGATGAAGGAGCACATGGTGGAAGTGGAAGTTAGGAATAGGAACTCTGCTGTGTGTTTTTTACAGACCACTCAATAGTAACAGGGACATCAAGGAGCAGATAGGGAGACAGATTCTGAAAAGGAGTAATAATAACAGGGTTGTTGTGGTGGGAGATTTTAATTTCCCAAATATTGATTGGCATCTCTCTAGAGTGAGAGGTTTAGATGGGGTGGAGTTTGTTAGGTGTGTTCAGGAAGGTTTCTTGACACAATATGTAGATAAGCCTGCAAGAGGAGAGGCTGTACTTGATCTGGTATTGGGAAATGAACCTGGTCAGGTGTCAGGTCTCTCAGAGGGAGAGCATTTTGGAGATAGTGATCACAATTGTGTCTCCTTTACCATAGCATTGGAGAGGGATAGGAACGGACAAGTTAGCAAAACATTTAATTGGAGTAAGGGGAAATATGAGGCTATCAGGCAGGAACTTGGAAGCATAATTGGAAACAAATGTTCTCAGGGAAGCTTACGGAAGAAATGTGGCAAATGTTCAGGGGATATTTGCGTGGGGTTCTGAGTAGGTACGTTCCAATGAGACATGGAAAGAGTGGTAGGGTACCAGATCCGTGCTGTACAAAAGCTGTTGTAAGTCTAGTCAAGAAGAAAAGGAGAGCTTACGAAAGGTTCAAAAAACTAGGTAATTATAGGAATACACATCAAAGTTGCTGGTGAACGCAACAGGCCAGGCAGCATCTGTAGGAAGAGGTGCAGTCGACGTTTCAGGCCGAGACCCTTCGTCAGGACTAACTGAAGGAAGAGTGAGTAAGGGATTTGAAAGTTGGAGGGGGAGGGGGAGATCCAAAATGATAGGAGAAGACAAGAGGGGGAGGGATAGAGCCAAGAGCTGGACAGGTGATAGGCAAAAGGGGATACGAGAGGATCATGGGACAGGAGGTCTGGGAAGAAAGACAAGGGGGGGGGACCCAGAGGATGGGCAAGAGGTATATTCAGAGGAACAGAGGGAGAAAAAGGAGAGTGAGAGAAAGAATGTGTGCATAAAAATAAGTAACAGATGGGGTACGAGGGGGAGGTGGGGCCTTAGTGGAAGTTAGAGAAGTCGATGTTCATGCCATCAGGTTGGAGGCTACCCAGACGGAATATAAGGTGTTGTTCCTCCAACCTGAGTGTGGTTTCATCTTTACAGTAGAGGAGGCCGTGGATAGACATGTCAGAATGGGAATGGGATGTGGAATTAAAATGTGTGGCCACTGCGAGATCCTGCTTTCTCTGGCGGACAGAGCGTAGATGTTCAGCAAAGCGGTCTCCCAGTCTGCGTTGGGTCTCGCCAATATATAAAAGGCCACATCGGGAGCACTGGGCGCAGTATATCACCCCAGTCGACTCACAGGTGAAGTGTTGCCTCACCTGGAAGGACTGTTTGGGGCCCTGAATGGTGGTAAGGGAGGAAGTGTAAGGGCATGTGTAGCACTTGTTCCGCTTACACGGATAAGTGCCAAGAGGGAGATCAGTGGGGAGGGATGGGGGGGGACGAATGGACAAGGGAGTTGCGTAGGGAGCGATCCCTGCGGAATGCGGGGGGGGGAGGGAAAGATGTGCTTAGTGGTGGGATCCCGTTGGAGGTGGCAGAAGTTACGGAGAATAATATGTTGGACCCGGAGGCTGGTGGGGTGGTAGGTGAGGACCAGGGGAACCCTATTCCTAGTGGGGTGGCGGGAGAATGGAGTGAGAGCAGATGTACGTGAAATGGAGGAGATGCGTTTAAGAGCAGAGTTGATAGTGGAGGAAGGGAAGCCCCTTTCTTTAAAAAAGGAAGACATCTCCCTCGTCCTAGAATGAAAAGCCTCATCCTGAGAGCAGATGCGGCGGAGACGGAGGAAGTGCGAGAAGGGAAATGGCATTTTTGCAAGAGACAGAGTGAGAAGAGGAATAGTCCAGATCATTGTGAGAGTCCGTAGGCTTATAGTAGACATCAGTGGATAAGCTGTCTCCAGAGACAGAGACAGAAAGATCTAGAAAGGGGAGGGAGGTGTCGGAAATGGACCAGGTAAACTTGAGGACAGGGTGAAAGTTGGAGGCAAAGTTAATAAAGTCAACGAGTTCTGCATGCGTGCAGGAAGCAGCGCCAATGCAGTCGTCGATGTAGCGAAGGAAAAGTGGGGAACAGATACCAGAATAGGCACGGAACATAGATTGTTCCACAAACCCAACAAAAAGGCAGGCGTAGCTAGGACCCATACGGGTGCCCATAGCTACATCTTTAGTTTGGAGGAAGTGGGAGGAGCCAAAGGAGAAATTATTAAGAGTAAGGACTAATTCCACTAGACGGAGCAGAGTGGTGGTAGAGGGGAACTGATTAGGTCTGGAATCCAAAAAGAAGCGTAGAGCTTTGAGACCTTCCTGATGGGGGATGGAAGTATATAAGGACGGACATCCATGGTGAAAATAAAGCGGTGGGGGTCAGGGAACTTAAAATCATCGAAAAGTTTAAGAGTGTGAGAAGTGAGAAGTGAGAAGTAATTATAGGAATCTAGAAGATTATAAGGCTAGCAGAAAGGAGCTTAAGAATGAAATTAGGAAAGCCCGGAGGGGCCATGAGAAGGCCTTGGTGGACAGGATTAAGGAAAACCCCAAGGCATTCTACAAGTATGTGAAGAGCATGAGGATAAGACGTGAGAGAATAGGACCAATCAGGTATGACAGTGGGAAAGTGTGTATGGAACTGGAGAAAATAGCGGAGCTACTTAATGAATACTTTGCTTCAGTATTCACTATGGAAAAGCTTCTTGGTGATTGTAGGGATGACTTGCAGTGAACTGAAAAGCTTGAGCATGTAGATATTAAAGAAGAGGATGTGCTGGAGCTTTTGGAAAGCATCAAGTTGGATAAGTCACCGGGACCAGATGGGACGTACCCCAGGCTACTGTGGGAAGCGAGGGAGGAGATTGCTGAGCCTCTGGCGATGATCTTTGCATCATCAATGAGGACGGCAGAGGTTCTGGAGGATTGGAGGGTTGCGGATGTTGTTCCTTTATTCAAGAAAGGGAGTAGGGATAGCCCAGGAAATTATCGGCCAGTGAGTCTTACTTCAGTGGTTGGTAAGGTGATGGAGAAGATCCTGAGAAGCAGGATTTATGAACATTTGGAGAGGCATAATATGATTAGGAATAGTCAGTATGGCTTTGTCGAAGACAGGTCGTGCCTTACGAGCCTGATTGAATTTTTTGAGGGTGTGACTAAACACATTGATGAAGGTAGAGCCATAGATGTAGTGTACATGGATTTTAGCAAGGCATTTGTTAAAGTACCCCATGCAAGGCTTATTGAGAAAGTAAGGAGGCATGGGATCCAAGGGGATGTTGCTTTGTGGATCCAGAGCTAGCTTGCCCACAGAAGGCAAAGAGTGGTTGTAGACGGGTCATATTCTGTATGGAGGTCAGTGACCAGTGGTGTGCCTCAGGGATCTGTTCTGGGATCCCTACACTTTGTGATTTTTATAAATGACCTGGATGAGGAAATGGTGGGGTGGGTTAGTAAATTTGCTGATGACACAAAGGTTGGGGGTTTGTGGATAGTGTGGAGGGCTGTCCGAGGTTACAACGGGACATTGATAAGATGCAAAACTAGGCTGAGAAGTGGCAGATGGAGTTCAATCCAGATAAGTGTGAGGTAGTTCATATTGGTAGGTCAAATATGATGGCAGAATATAGTATTAATGGTAAGACTCTTGAAGACTCTTGGCAATCTGGAGGATCAGAGGGAACTTGGGGTCCGAGTCTATAGGACACTCAAAGCTGCTACGCAGGTTGACTCTGTGGTTAAGAAGGCATGCGGTACATTGGCCTTCATCAATCGTGGGATTGATTTTAAGAGCCGAGAGGTAATGTTGCAGCTATATAGGACCCTGGTCAGACCGCATTTGGAGTACTGTGCTCAATTCTGGTTGCCTCACTACAGGAAGGATGTGGAAGCCATAGAAAGGGTGCAGAGGAGGTTTACAAGGATGTTGCATGGACTGGGGAGCATACCTTATGAGAATAGGTTGAGTGAACTCGGCCTTTTCTCCTTGGTGCGACGGAGGATGAGAGGTGACTTGATAGAGGTGTACAAGATAATGAGAGGCATTGATTGTGTGGATAGTTAGTGGCTTTTCCCCAGGGCTGAAATGGCTAGCACAAGAGGGTATAGTTTTAAGGTGCTTGCAAGTAGGTACGGAGGAGATGTCAGGGGTAAGTTTTTACGCAGAGAGTGGTGGGTGCATGGAATGGGCTGACAGCGGCGGTGGTGGATGTGAAAACGATAGGGTCTTTTAAGAGACTCCTGGATGGCTACATGGAGCTTAAAAAAATAGAGAGCTATGGGTAAAGCCTAGGTAGTTCTAAGATAGGGACATGTTCGGCACAGCATTGTGGGCAGAAGGGATTGTATTGTGTTGTAGGTTTTCTATGTTTCTATACTAATCCTCACCGAGGGATCAGAAGTGGGGAGAGTGAGCACCTTCAAGTTCCTGGGTGTCAAGGTCTCTGAGGATCTAACCTGGTCCCAACATAGCAATGTAGTTATAAAGAAGGCCAAGACAGCGGCTATACTTTATTAGGAGTTAGAAGAGATTTGGCATGTAAACAAATACACTCAAAAACTTCTATAGTTGTACTGTGGAGAGCATTCTGACAGGCTGCATCACTGTCTAGTATGGAGGGGCTACTGCAAAGGACCAAAAGAAGCTGCAGAAGGTTATAAGTTCAGTCAGCTCCATCTTGGGCACTAGCCTACAAAGTACCCAGGACCTCTTTAGCGAGCGGTGTCTCAGAAAGGCAGCGTCCATTATTAAGGTACCTCCAGCACCCAGGGCATGCCCTTTTCCCACTGTTACCATCAGGTAGGAGATATCGAAGCCTGAAGGCACGCACTCAGCAATTCAGGAACAGCTTCTTCCCCTCTGTCATCCGATTCCTAAATCGGATTACTGTCACCTTTCTGTCCGCTTGAATCAGTTTGGCCATTCTCCTCTGACCTCTCTCATTAACAAGGCATTTTCACCCACAGAACTGTCGCTCACTGGATAATTTTGTTTTTCGCAACATTCTCTGTAAATTCAGGAGATTTTGTGAAAATCCCGGGAGATCAATACTCAAACCACCCTGTCTGGCACCAATGGTTAAAAACACTTGTTCCCATTCTGATGTTTGGTCTGAACAACAGCTGAACCTCTTGACCATGTCTGCATGCTTTTATGCATTGAGTTGCTGCCACATGATTGGCTCATTAGATACTTGCATTAACAAACAGGTCTACCTCATAAAATGGCCACGGAGTGTAAACATCACTGAAGGTGGTGAACATGACTGAAGTGATAATGTTGTTGCATCGGTCATAGGTTGTACAAAGAGCACAATAATAACAATCAGCACACACAAAATGCTGGAGGAACTCAGCAGGTCAGGCAACATCTTTGAAAATGAATAAACAGTCAACATTTCTAGCCAAGAACTTTCTACGGCACTAGAGAGGAAGGCGGAAGGTGCCAGAATAAAAAGGTGGGCGGAGGGGAAGAATAACTAGCTAGAAGGTGACAGGTGAAACCAGGTGGGTGGGACAGGGGGTAAAGGGCTGAAGAAGGAATCTGATAGGAAAGGATGGTGGACCATGGGAGAAAGGGAAGAAGAAGGAACACCGGGGGAAGTGATAAGCAGGTGAGGGGAAGAAGTAAGAGGATCGAGTGAGGAATGGAAGAATGAAGAGGGAAGGAAAACCTTTACCAGAAGGAGAAATCGATGTTCATACAATCAGGTTGGAGGTTATTTAGACCAGAGGCTCCCAACCTTTTTTATGCCATGGAGCCCTACCATTAACCGAGCAGTCTGTGGACCCCAGTGTGGGAACCTCTGACCTGGATGGAATATGAGATGTTGCCCCTCCAACCCGAGTGTGACCTCATCATGGCAAAAGAGGAGGGTATGGACTGACATGTCGGAACGGAAATGCCGATAGAAATTAAAATGGTTGGCCATTGGGAGTTTCTGCACTTAGTGGATGGAGTGGAGGTGCTTGGCAAAGCAGTACCCCAATTTACATCGGGTCTAACCAATCTAGTGGAGACTGCATCAGGAGCAATCCCTGCAGAAAGTGGCCAGTTGGAGGTGGGGGGAAGTAAAGATGCGTTTGGTGGTAAGATCCAGTTGAAGACGGTGGAAGTTTTGGAGATTGGTGTGTTGGATACGGAGGCTCATTGGATGATTGATGAGGACAAGAGGAACTCTATGCTTGTTAAGGAGGCAGGAAGATGGAGTAAACACGGATCTCTGATGCCCTGGAAAGGAAAGTCTCATCCTGGGAACTGATGGAGCAGAGACGAAGGAACAGTTATTCTCCAGAGATGGAGACAGAGAGGTTGAGAAAAGGGAAGAAGGCATCAGAAATGGACCAAATTAATTTAAGGACAGGGTGGAAATTGTAGCAAAGTTGATTGTATTGATGAGCTCGGCATGGGCACATGAAGCACCACCAATGCAGCCATGAATGTGGCGGAGGAAGAGTTGTGAAGGCCCATAACGGAGAATTTTATAATGATACCTGCAAATCACTCACAGCCCCTGAACTGATTATCTGAAATCATACAGTGTGAAACTGTTTCGATTTTATCACTAGACCTTCTGACAAAAGTTCCAGGCCTACTTAGGATGCATAAGCACATCCCACACACTGCCTTTGTTGTTCTGACTAGGATTTTTTAACTTATCCTGCAAGTAAGGGGATTGGGTTCACAATGATCAAAACACTGTTTGTGGAATTTAATTCTAAATCACAGGCTTTTTAGAAAGAGCACATTTATCGATAGTGTCTACGGTTTCAATCTGTCCATTAAGAGATACGTAACTGATCCACATCAAGGCCGTCCTTATACAGAATTCACATTACTTAGCACCCACAAACATTCTACTACAAGTTATTCATTCTCTTCATTTCAGATGGCTGAAATATTTCTTGCTTCTATCCCTTTGTTTTCCAGCCCTAAGGGCCTCTGCCCGAAATGTTGACAGTTTATTCCCCTCATTAGATGCTACCCGACCTATTGTGTTCTGCCAGTAGTTGGTGATTTTGCCATAGAAATATGGCCACATACAGCACTGAATTGATTGGGCATTTTCCAAGTTCAGTGACCACACTGGTGCAAGGGGCAGTGATTGGTTTTATTTGTAACTATCTGCCATACGCTGCAATTTTTTTTTTGGAAAGGCTACCCTGCTCTTCTCGGGAAAAGTTGTTGTGATTTATATTTTCCCTCCTCTTTAAAGATGCTCCATTTCTTGACGAAATCAATCTTAGTTGCTGTATGATTGGCTGTTCATTGATAAGATGTATGTCTCTATCCTCCTCCGGTCCACTGGCTGATGCAGTATTATCATTATGTAAATACATTCAAAGAAGAAGCACAAAGAACCCATTTGGTCTTCTAGTCTTACCTTACTGGCATTTGCTATGATCACAGCTGTATCTGTGCTTCTAGTCCAAATTCCTGCCCCAGACCATATTCCTGATTGCCTCTGTGTCCAAGCATCTGTCTCAGTCTTAAATATGACAAATTTTTGAGATATGCAACCTCTTATGTGGAGATTTCAAAAGATTCACAACTCTTCAAGAAGAAACTTCTCACCCCAGTTTTAATGGATAACCTCTACCTGAAACTATAGAAGCTTGAATACTGCTTGACCCGCTGGTCTCCTCCAACATACAGTTTGCTGCTCCAAATTCCTCTATCTGCAGTCTCTTATGTTCCTAAACTGAAATTATAACCTAGTCCATTCTCCCCTGTTCGGGAAAGAACTTCTAAGTACCAACCCTGTCAGTCCCATGTCCTCACACTTCAATCATATCACCTCTCATTCTTCAAACCCCAGAGTGTACAGGACCATTCGACACAATTTACGCTGAGACAAGCTTCTCAACAAACAAATTAATCCAAGGAACTTCAGTAGGTGACCAGGCTTTATTTGGTAGCCCTCTGACTTCTGTGTCAGAATGATGTGGGTTCATTGTAATTTCAGGGGTTTAGCAGATAAATTTGGGCTAACACTGCAGGGTAGTACAAAAGAAATGATCGTCTTCTCTCCCTGTCACCTCATTTATATCCACTCACCCACCCTCCCATGCATATGTGGTTAACTTTTAATAATGTGCATTCAAAGATGCCCAAATCCTACTGAACTCTAATATTTATGGGCCTTTCTTTTTCTTTCTTTTTAGAAAATATTTTGCTTTTGAACCTTCCTACTGCTCCCCTCTTGCTTAATCACAAAGCAGATATATAGACATATAATTGTATAAATAACACATATATGTACACACACACACATATAGAGCCACCTCTTACTGTAATTTATAATATTTTATTGTTATGTATTGCGTTGTACCACTGCCTCAAAAAAACAAATTTCACAACAAGTGCCTGTGATATTAAACCTGATTCTGATTTATCGATACTTTTCTAACCTGTTATCTCCTGTCAACTCAATTAATTACATTACACTCAATCTTCCCACTGTCTGAATTATTAAAACCAGCAGGCATTCGTCCTTAGACTCTTGTGAAACTGCTATCGTCACAGTTTGATAAAGGCCCATTTGTTCCCACTTTCTGTTTACTACCCGTCAGTTAATCTTTAAAGCTTGCTGAAATATTACCCTCTTTGCAATGAGCTCTTATGTTGACATCCAATGGCTTATTAAAAGCTACATAACAGGTAAGTGCAAGAATCGATCTGAAGGGAAGTGACCAAGTTGTATTTATTTAGCTAGTTTCACCTCTTTCGGAACACTCTAAAATGCAGCAGAGACTACACTTCCATCTGGATCAGGTTGAGACTGAATGGAGACAGGGTGACTTTGAGCAGACCCCTGCCCGAGTCGCCCATGCCCAGTGGATGACGCCTGATGGATGGACAGCCAGCATGAGTGATGTTGCTGTGTGATTTCTGTGGTGAGACCTACTTGAGGGCTGCTGACCTCCTCTGATTGCTGTACAACAACATGCCGACACCTATTCTCAATTGAGCCTGATCCCATCAGGATCCAAGCAGCTTTCATTTTAAAATTTCCATCTGAATTTAAGATGCCTAACACTGCTTCAAACACATTTTTGTGAGTTTATGAGCAAGAAGACTTTCTGACACTTATACTAAATGCAGTGGATCGCATTTCCGCCTAAGAACCAGAGACTTTAGATTGCAGGATATAGACGTTTACCCCAGTGATTCCTTCCCAATCTAAAGAGCAAATATCTAAACACTGAGCATGCAATAATGTTAGAAAAGAAATCTGCACAGCTGACTAATTAATTCTATGGCATTTGGTTAATAGTTGTAGGAGTATTTTACTAGCAATGCAATGTGGTTATTAAAAAAGGCTTTGCCTGCATATAATGTGATGAAGAGAAGCTTCCCTTATCAAAGCTGAACAGGGGCCTCCCCAGTGAGCTGGCTTCTGTTTGAAACTAATGAAAGACCCTGCAGGCTCGGAGCTGTTATGGCATACTCTGCTTTCCCTATGGGAGATGCCCCTTCATGCTGAGTCCCTGTGGCTTAGATCAGAAACGCTAAATCAATGTTTGCCATGAAACGGAGGTTCTCTGAGCGAGATGGAGTGATTGAGGGGGGGTGGTGGGCAGTGGTTGGGAATGTTAGGCACTGCAGATCTACACCTGCAAGCGCAAAATCAGCGTTGTTATGGGTGTAGTTCATGACAATGTCACCATGTTGCCAGAAAGTGTTAGGTTAGGTAGGGAAACATCAGGAGACGGACAACTAATGATGCCCAGATACTGCGATGACATGATTTTTTGCATAGTACGGGAATTAAGGGCTATGGGGAAAAGGCAGATAGGTGGAGATGAATCCATGGCCAGATCAGCCACGATCTTATTGAATAGCGGAGAAAGCTCAACGTGCCCGATGTCCTACTCCTGCTCCTGTTTCTTATTTACCTGACCATTTGCTCATGTAAATAGCAGACGCTTGACAACCAGCATTTGACAATCACTTTTTGCACATATTGGTTGCTTTCAGTCTTTGTGTGTAGCTTTTCATTGATCCTATTGTGTTTCTTTGTTCTACTGTGAACGCCGGCAAGAAAATTAATCTCAGGGTAGTATATGGTGACATGTATATACTTTGATAATATACTTACTTTGAACTTGGAGCACACATTTCACGCCAGGTTTTCTTTGACAAAGAAGAGCTAACAAGGGAAATAAACACCACTGGTCTCATGGTTTTCTATGATGTCATTGGTAAGGGTCCAGACAGCGAAACATGTTCAGCTAACTGAACTTCTTGTTTAGTTACTTATGGTATAATCATTCACTTTCACAGATTCTGTATAAAATAAGCTGCATTCATAATATTGAAACATTCCGTGAAATGCTTTGTTAGTGTTACAAACAGCACAGCCTAAGGTCGTGCTGGGAGAAGGCTGCAAGTGTTGCCACACATTCTGGTGCCAACATCGTATGCCCACAGTATTCAGCAGAACAACACAAGCAACAGCTACAACAAAAACAACAAAATCACAACAGCAAACAAGCTCCTTTCCCTCCCACCCACTCTCACACACTGACAGGCCTCAAACCCAAGGCCTTGGCCCCGGACTCTCAGATGTGCAGACAACAGGCCTCCAATTTACGGACAAGCAGACAAGCAGACTCTTCAATCTTCAGGCGTTGCCCTCCAGAATTGCCAGCTTCAGTCTTCAATCCTCAGGCTTTGACCTCTGCACTCATGACATTTTGATGAAGCTCAAATTCAAATTGTATTATTAAATATACACTACATTTCTATGTCCATATTATTATGAACAGATGTATATACTGTACATAGCTACATGACCTTTCATCAAATTTGGAATTCGGCTAGTCCTAATGAAGGGTCTTGACCTGAACCACAGGCTGTTCATTTCTCTCCGTAGTTGCTGTCAGACCCACTGAGTTCCTCCAGATCCTTTGTGTGTTACGACATATATATATATATATATTTTAGTATTTGTCGAATAGTTCTTGAAGCTTCATATTTGTTCCAGTATTTCTTTACATTTAGGTTTTCTTCAGCTCACAGAGAAATGGTGTAGGGGTACATCTATCCTGGAACATATTTTGTGATATTGATAATGTTCACTACTAGTCCAATGAAAAACACTTTCTCTTCACTTCTCCCACTGCTGATGAAGCTGTGGTGGAGTAACTTCACTATTTTGGTTATGGGAGCTGGCACAACACAAGCCCACACACAAATTGTTCAAGAGATTACAGAATGCCCAGGAGAGTGAACATAAGAAAGGGGAGTAGGAAGAGATCATGAACCCCTGCAGCCCGCTCCACCATTCAGTAAGAACATAGTCATCTCTTCTTTTATCTAGTTCCAATGAACTTTGATTTTCCTATAATTCAATATTCTATCTATCATGAGACTGCATGGGTTGGAATCTGGAGAAATAAACAAGATTCTGGAAGAACTCAACAGGTTGAGTAGCATCGTGACAATCGATGTTCTGGGTCGAGATCCTTCATCTGGACATGAAAGGTCAACATTCCTTTTCACCCAAATTGTTACTTGTTATTCTGTGTGGTGTCTAACTATTCTTTGCCCTTTCTGTATAGCGATGTGTGGAACAATCCATACACCGGCTGTAGTTTATAAATTATAGTTTGAAATCACAAAAAGGGAGATCAATAAATTCATGTCTTACACCATGCCCAGAAGTTTTCCCAACTCTTTCTTTCCTATAACATTTCTATTCTAAATCCCAAATTACCACAGTGAATATACTTTAATCAAATTTAACTTACTTCAAAGGTGGGGAAACTTAGATTATTTTTTAAAACTGGGGTTTGCTCTTCTGATCACAACCAAAAAATGGAACCTTGGCTTAGTTCCCTCAAATTAGATTAGATTAGATTATGAGGACATGCAGTCCTCTTTTATTGTCATTTAGTAATGCATGCATTAAGAAATGATACAATATTCCTCCAATGTGATATCACTGAAACACAGTTCAGACCAAGACTGAAAAACTAACAAAACCACATAATTAAAACATATAGTTACAACAGTACAACAATACCATAACTTGATGAAGAACAGGCCATGGCACAGTAAAAAAGTTCAAAGACTCTCGAAAGTCCCACATCTCACACAGACAGGAGAAGGAAGAAAACTCTCCCTGCCATGCCCGACCACAGTCCGACTCTGAGTCGTCCGAAGACTTCGAGCTCTGGTCAGCCCTCCGACACCGAGTACCGAGCATCACCTCTACCGAATGCTTCAACCTCAGCCTCGGTCACCAGCAGCAGGCAAAGCCGTGGATTTTGGGGCCTTCCCTCCGGAGATTCTCGATCGCACAGTAGCAGCGGCAGCGAACCGGGCATTTCAGAAATTTCTCCAGATGTTCCTCTGCTTCTTACTTCTGTCTTCATCAAATCAGAATTGTGTACGGCATCCTACTTGCAAATACGATATCATTTTGCCGGAGAGGCTACACGTGCTGTGTGGTGCCGCCATCTTCTCCTCCCACATTCTCTCTCAATATTGTCAGTATTATAACATCCTCCTTATAACTTTATGTGGCTAGGCTTTTTTTTGTTTGATAATTCTTTCTGAAGCACCTTGACAAGACTTTTGATGTTAAAGGAACTATATAAATGAGAACTGTTGCATGCATATAAGCATGAACCATGTGTAAAGTATCCTAGCTCATTACTCTAGAATCTGACCTTAAGCCCTCCCTCAGTCACCACTCCCCCAAGCTGCATCTTCATCTCATTGTCAGAATTACAGCACAGAAACAGGGCCTTCAACCCACCGAGACTAGGCCAACCAGAAAACATTCATTAACAGTAATCCTACCTGAATCCCCTTTCTGGTGTCTTCCTCCTTCCTTTCCAGTCCTGAAGAAGAGTCTCAGTCCGAAACGTTGATTGTCCATGCATTTCCATAAATGTCGTCCGGCCTGCTGAGTCCCTCCAGCATTTTGTGTGTGTTGCTATGGATCCCCATTGCTCCCACTTGTTACCGCCTCCAAGATTCTCACACACTTCACAGTGGCCAATTAACCTGCCAGTCTGCAAGTCTTTGGCTCAGGAGAGGAAACTGGAGCACCCAAAGGAAACCCATGCTGTCAGAATCAGAACCGGGTTTAATATCACCAGCATATGTCATGAAACTTGTTGTCTTTGTGGCAGTAGTACAATGCAGTGTGTAATAATAGAAAAATGTGAATTACAGTAAACATAATATATCGTGAATCATTGAGTGTATGCCTTCAGGCTTCTGTACCTCCTTCCTGGTGGTAGCAATGAGAACAAGGCATGTTCTGGGTGACAGGGGTCCTTAACGATGGATCCTGACTTTCTGAAGCATCACTCCTTGAATATATCCTGGATACTATGGAGGGCAGTGCCTGTGTTGGAGCTGACTAAGTTTACAACTCTCTGCAGCTTATTTCATTTCTGTGCAGAAGACCCATCTCCCCCTCTCCCCACCCCCTATACTAGAAGGTCATTCAGCCAGTTAGAATGCTCTCCACGGCACATTTGTAGAAATTTGCGATAAGAGAACGTGCCCACTCTGAACAGACAGCACCTGGGGTCAGGATTGAACTGGGGTCTCTGATGGTGTGAGGCAGCGGCACTGCTTTCTACCCCGTTGTGCTGTCATTTCCCTTCTCCCTCTTCCTCACCCTCGCATGCACCAAGATTCTTCCAAACTGTGCAGCCTGAAAATCTGCCTGGCTCTGCTTTACCACTCTGTAGCTCCGTCTAAAGCTTTCCCTTTTCCCCCCACAACGTCTACCTCCTACTACAAGCTGCAGACAAGTGTGAATGCTGTTGGATGCCTCTTCAAACAATCAGTCTCCTTTGATTTAAATGGCTGCACTTTTAATCACCCATCATGTGCCATTACTCCGACAAGCAGCAGCAGTCACAGAGACACCGCCACGAATAAATTGTGTTGGAAGTCACTTGTTTCTTTTTTTCTTGCTTCAAGCCACTCAGTCACAGTTTTGGCAGACACCTCCACGGAGCTCGTAGCTGTCTGGGTGGAGGTAGGAGAAGAAAAAGGAGATGTGAGGCAAAATGTTTGAGCACTCTCCTGAGTGCAATATGTAAACTGCATGGGAGAAGCCAGGCACTGAATAGAAGGACTTTTATCAGGAGAAATCTGGTTGCTGACAGGCCCTGCTGAGGTACAGGAGCTCTGATAATGCTGTGCTTACACATAATAGAACCTGCAACAGATTGATTTAATGTGGAATAATTACCTCTAGGTAGACATTGAAATCAAAGTCCTTCCATTAATAATGACTTTACTGCCAATGCTTTCTTTCCCACCCATAGCCCCAAAACGGTTTATTATTCTCTGCACATTGGATGTTTGACAGTCTTTTTGAATGGGTTCTGTTGGGTTTCTTTGTTTTGTGGCTGCCTGTAAGGAGACGATTCTCAAGATTGCATATTAGATTAGATAAGATCATGAGGACACTTAGTCCTCGTTTATTGTCATTTAGAAATGCATGCATTAAAAAATGATACAGTGTTCCTCCAGAAAGATATCACAAAAACACAGGACAAACCAAGACAAAACCACATAATCATAACATATAGTTACAACAGTGCAAAGCAATGCTGTAATTTGATAAAGAGCAGCCCATGGGCACGGTATAGTGCACGTACTTCGATAATAGATGTACTTTGAACTTTAGTGTCATTTGTACCGAGATACAGTAAAAAAAAGTTTCTCTTGCATAGTGTCCATACAGATCAGATCACTACACAGTGCATCGAGGTAGAGTAAGGTAAGCAGTGATAGTGTAGAATGCTGCTTAACTGCAACAAAGGAAGTGCAGTGCCGTCAAGTGTTAAAGTGTAAGATCATAAGGTGGTAGATTTTGAGGTCTAGAGTCCATCTCATTGTACTAGGAAAGCATTAATAGTCTTATTACAGTGGGGTAGTAGCTCTGGTACTGCATGCTTTCAGGCCTTTGTATCTTCTGCCCGATGTGAGAGGGCAAAATAGAGAATGTCGGGGGTGGCTGGTGTCTTCCCATTTAATCATTGGTTGTGCTTCCTATCCCCATAACCCACCTTTACAAAGACCCCCTCTGTAACATTGCCCATCTCTGTCTCCTATCTTGTTTCCCCAGAAGAAAAATCCCTCTTTCTGCTTTTGTCATCCCCAGACATTCGCTTAAAGGAGACTCCTAACTCCACATTGCATTTGTATAAGCACCAGTGAGGCCATATTTGGAATGCTGTCCAAATGGTCATCCTATTGTAGGGAAGACATGCTTAAACTGGAAAGGTTAACAAAGATGTTGCTGGGCCAGAGTTAAAAGGAGATGTTGGCTCAGATAAGTCTTCATTCCATTGAACGTAGGAGAATGAGGGGTAGCCTTTTAGAAAAGTTTAAAATTATGAGAGGTATAGATAAGGTAGATAGGGTTTCTATCTACTTTATTTATACCTCCCATAATGTTATGGTGGAGCAGGGAAGACTACAACCTGATGGCATCTAGGGTGAGAACAGAGAGATTTAAAAGGGACCTGAAGGACACTTTTTCCCATACAGAGGGGGATGAGTATATAGAATGAGGGGGCAGAAGATGTGATTGAGGCAGATAAGATGCTATCATTTAAGAAGCACTTGGATATGTTCATGGCAGGGTTGTGCTTAGAGGAAAATGGGCCAAACTTAGGACATTGGGACTAGCTAGGTGGGCACGTGGTTGGCATGAATTTGTTGGGCTGAAGGACCTGTATCTAAGCTATATTGTCTACGACTCTATGCCCCTCTTGCCTTCTGTGAGTTCTGGAAACTCAGTTCCTTCAAAATGATCTAATTCATCTTGTATCCTCCATCATCCTGCTCTTTGGTCACATGCTTACTGGCCTATGATCACCCTAAGGGGCAAGAAGCCTCCAATGTCATGATTAAATCCCATTGAACTCTTCTCTCACAACTACTTCCAGAAATTCCTAATCCACATGGATATCTGTAACCCTCTGGTTCTAGTTGGTTCTAATTTCTCCCTCCTCACAATCCCTGACCCATGAAATTCTCTTCTACACTGTTCATATTTTAAGAGCTTTTGACCTACATTCTGACCTGAACCTCTCAATCTCTACACTTACCTCTCCTCTTTTAAAATGATCCACTGAGCCTATCTCTCACCACTTCTTTCTCTCTTAGATCAAGTGTCATTTTTGTTTGATATCACCATATCATATAAAAACAATGTACTCTGTCTCTTGTCTGCAAGTGAAAACTCTTTTCCAATGTGAATACATCCTTCTTCAACACCCTATTTTTAAAACCAAAATGGCAAGCCTCTTCATCCTTTCCTAAGACCTCATAACAGATGGTCTTGAAATCCATTTGACCAGAACGTGGCAATACTACATACTTATAGATATCGTCTTGTAGGTCATGTCTCTCTCTTCCAATTTGGTGCCTACTGCACTAACACTCACAAAGCAGGTCTGGCAGCATCTATGAAAGGAAATGAATAGTTATTGTTTCAGGCTGAGACTCTTCATCAGAATTCCTTTCTTCTCCTAAAGACTGCCAGATTAATTGCAAATTAATTTTCACATTGCTTTCCCTGTAAAGAGGAAGTTAAAGTGACACTGGATCACTTGGTCTGCCAATGTAGATAAGGTGGTGCTAAAGTTAACCATTCATTGTCTGTATGAGTACCACAATTAGTCTCCAGGACCACTGACCAATTTTGTTGAAGATGAAATAAGTTAATACCCTATTATTTCTCTATATTTCTGCATTTTTTACTTTTCCATGTATTGTCTCTTTTGAATTATGCATACCATCCTATCAAAATCAGAATCTTGTTTATTATCAACAAATGGAAATCTAGAGATCCTGGAAATCCAAGCAACACACACAAAATGCTGAAGGAACTCAGCAGGACAGGTAGCATCTATGGAAAAAAGTGCAGCCAAGAGTTTTGGGCCAAGACCCTTTGTCAGGACTCATGAAGGGTCTCAGCCTGAAACATCGACTCTACTCTATTCCATAGATGCTACCTGTCCTGCTGAGTTCCTCCGGCATTTTGTGTGTGTTGTTTCATGTATATTATCACCAACATATGCCGTGACATACACTCAGTGGCCACCTTATTAGGTACATTTGTAGAGCTGACCATTAATGCAAATATCTAATCAGCCAATCATGTGGCAGCTTCTCCATGCACAAAAGCATGCAGACATGGTCAAGAGGTTCGGTTGTTGTTTAGATCAAACTTCAGAATGGGGAAGAAATGTGATCTTTGACTGTGGAATGGTTGTTGGTTTGAGCATCTCAGAAACCGCTGATTTCCTGGGATTTTCATGCACAACAGTCTCTAGCGATTAGAGAGAGAGAGGTGCAAAACACACACAAAAAAAATCCATTGAGCAGCAGTTCTGTGGGGGAAAATGCCTTGTCGATGAGGGAGGTCAGAGGAGAATGGCCAAACTACTTCAATCTGACAGGAAGGTGACAGTAACTCAAATAACCACACATTACAACTGTGGTGTGCAATAAGAACCTTCGAATGCACAACATGTTGAATCTCGAAGTGAATGGACTATAGCAGCAGAATACCACAAATATAAACTCTGAGGCCACATTATTAGGTACAGGAAGTAAGATAATAAGGAAGTAAGTAATAAGATGTCCATTAAGTGTATATCTCTGCATTATTTTTATGTTTTCATGTATTCTGTCTGCTGAATTGTATTTACCGTCCTACCAAAGTCAGAATCAGGATCAGGTTTATTTGTTATCACTGACATACACCTCCACCAGAGGTATTTTACAGTGATCAGTTAGCCCATTGCCCCCCTCATCTATTGGATGTGGAAGAAAACTATTCCCATGCAGTCACAGGGTGCGCGTGAGTGCTCTACACAGATATTGCCGGAGGGCAGGGTTGTAGAAATGGAGGAGCAGCCACTGAACAGGCTATGCCACTGTGTCACTCCAGCCCATTAGTCAATCACCTTAAACCCGTCCTGATTCTGGGCATCAGACTGAAACTTCAGCAGCACTGATGCTCGTCGACCCACTGAGTTCCTCCAGCACGTTGTTTGTTGCTCTAGATTCCAGCTTCTGCAGTATCCTGTGCCTCCACCTTGAATCTTCGACTCAAGACGGAGGCACAATTAGACCTGTCAGTTAACATAGAACATAGAACAGTACAGGCCCTTCGGCCCACAATGTTGTGCTGACCTAATTGATGGAAACAGTTTCATTGTATTCACTCCAAGCTCTGGAATTGCCTCTCTCAGCCTCTCTGTCTCTCCACCTCGCTTCTCTTTTAAGCAGCTTTCATTCAGCAGCTGTACAGGTTTCCTGCAGCTTGGTATCAACTTTGGTTTCATAATGCTCCTGTCATTTCTTTCCATACAAGGTGCTGGATAAGCGTGAGTTTGTTGTTTCAAGTTGGTCTCGCCAGGGAGATTGTGACAACCGGGATGGTTCCCTGCAGTTTCCATCCCCCACCTCCCAGCCTGTGGAAAACTGGACTTTAATTGCTCTTTTTTTTCCAGCCAAGACTGCAGGCATATGGCTTGTTCTTGGGTGCCTGCCAACCTGAAACTGGCTTCAGGCTGGCATGTAAAAGTTGGTTATAGATGGCTTGCTCCTCAATTTTCTCTTCCTTTCGTGCTGAGATGCGCAGTTCAGTGTGTAGGATGTCATGGGCTTGATTTATCCTGGTGCAACAGACCTGGGATTAAATCTCTGCTGGGCCTGTCCTTTCTCGCACAATCGTTCCATGTTTTTTTTAACTGGTTTTGACCGGTGATTTTGGAACCACACTCTGTGATGCCAAGTAATGCTTAAACCTCCTGTTCTAAAGTAAGAATTTATTCAATTTGCTCACGTTGTCAGTTTCACTAACTAGTCACGTTTCACTAACGATAATAGCCCATTTTCATTATACAACCACTTGAGCTTGTAAGGTATTAAACGTACGTCAGTGTATAATAGCATGAAAGGTAGGTTATTGGTGCAATGAGTATTTTGCAGCATTTATTGGGCTGGTGCTTTACAGCCATCTTCTGTAACAGTTGAACACTCACTGTGAATACTAAGATGGTTCCTTATTCTTTCCTGGCTGTTGGCTATCCTTCAGTGAGTCAAATAAACTGCTTCGCTCAGCGAGGGTGAGCAAACTTTTTAGCATATTTGAATCTATCAGCACTGGCACCATGAATGCAAGCACAAAACAAAAACTGGCTGCAGAATCTGCAGTGGTGGCCGTGCAGCAGCGAAACACTCTGGTCACATTGTTCGTGATATTCGGAGGTGTTTTCAGTCTGATTACCGTTAGGAGCATTTCAAGTTATATAACCCTTATAGTCTTCTAGATGTTTCATTTTCTAACTTCCAATCTCCAAACCAGATTGAAAAGGTCAGTGTCTCAGGGGTTAGAGGTATCCGATGGGTCAGTTCTGCCTGGTTCTGTTCACTGGTCCGTGACGTTTACTCAGCTCTGCGCTGAACTGAGGCTGTGACCTGCTTCAACTGCAGTGATGCCTGGCTTCACGTCTTTTGTAAAACTTCAGCTTTGAACGCTATTTGCTTACTTCTAATTGTTTGCACAATTTATTTTCTCTCTGCACATTGGGTATTTAATGGTCTTTTTTTTCAATGGGTTCTTTTGGGTCTCTTCATTTTGTGGCTGCCCGTAAGGAGACAAACCTCAGGGATGTATAATGTATATACACTTGGATAATAAGTGTACTTTGAACTTTGAGACCCTGTCCCTCCCTGCTAATTTTAAATAATTTCTTCCATGGGATGTATCCAGTCCTATTGCCCCTAAAGTTGATTGCTTTGTTAGTCCTTTTCAAAGAGACATTGGAAGGCAATCACTTTGGTGGGTCTATTAGTGATATTGGATAAAAAAGAGCACACTTTATTCCCTAAGTGACATCAGTAAAGCAATTGTGTTCTTGTGACAATTTAGTTACCTTTACTTTTTATTTTTATTTCTAGATAATTGCTTGAATTTAAATTCTCCAGCTGCTTTTGTGGAATTTGAATTCCCCACTCCAATTCAATTGTTCATGCTCCCAGTAGCAGCCACCATGTCTCTTGAAAACAATGTCAACTGCTCTGAAGTTAGGACCTGAAATTTCTTCACCACCTCACCTCCACGCTTTCCTCCTTCAAGGCTTCAAGGAACATTTAATACACAACCTGAAATTCAGCCTCTTCACAGACATCCAGGAAACAAAGAAACCCTCTCGAACAATGGAAACGCCAAAGCCCTGAAGCACTTCTCCCCCAACCACACAAGCAATAGCAAAAGCAACAACACCCCCTCCACCCCCACCCTTGCCAGCAGAGACACCAACCAGCCCCACCCCCTCCCCACCATGTGAGCAGCAGCAGAAGCCCACTGACCCGGAGTATGTGACTACAGTCCACAACCCAGCACTTCAGTATCCCAGACAGGCCCTCACTCTACAACGAGGGAGAGAGAAGTTGCTCCTGCAACAACAGGAAAGGAGAACAGCAACTCACTGTTCCGATGTCATGGTCTTCAGTGTCACTTCTCCAAGTTACCCCGTCTCAAGGACCGACAGGCTCTCTCTCTCCATTGAAAGAGAGAGAGAGAGAGGGGGGTGGTGGAGAGGGAGGGATCACTTGAGTACAGGGGCCTTCCTCTGACAGCAGCCGATGATCAGCAAACCCACCGCCTACCATGTCGGGGTTCCACTCTCCCATGACATTTCAGTTGGAGAAATCAGCAAGGGGCTGCTCCCTGACTTACCACCTTCCAGATCCAAGGCAAATGTCTTCTAGGCCATTCCTGGAGATAGTGAAGTGCTGGGCCACACAGTCAGCCTGAAAACGCTCTGCTTGCGAAGAACCATGGTTCAAACTGCAAATCACAGACTCTGACAGAACCACAACCACCTTGGAAAGAGAAGAAAGACATAAGAGAAAAGAAATAAGCTGTTTCCTGGATGACCTGGAAGAAGTTGCCTGAGTCTGCAGAAGCAGCTGCTGCCATCTTTCCTCGCTTCTCCTCCTGATAAACCTAACATTCTTTGGCTTATCTTAATGCCTCTTCATTTTCTGGGCACCCATTTTTGACTGGTCTGCACTTGTGAAGGGACTTGCAATGTTGCATTGTTTTCAACAGGCTTTATAATGAATTATTTTATCTTTGCTTGGTTTCACTGTTACTTGCACCAGAAAAGATCTTATTTATCCTCACTAGGTTTCAATCGGAGAACAATTGAGCAATTATGGAGTTGAAATAAACAGGTAGGTTGGTAAAGGGGAGGGTAAAAATCTACTTAAGTGTTCATTAGCTGCATAAGGAAAACTAAAATTGCACTCTCCAGGTCTTATGGGTATCCCAAAGTACTCCTCAACAAAGAGCGAGGTTTTGAAGCTTAGGCATGGTAGTAATAGCCTCCAACTGTAAATACTGACACACTGCCCGGAGACTCCTGAAAAGGATAGATACAGCCCAGTCCATTACCAGCAAAACCTTCCTCACCGTTGAGCACATTTACAAGGAGCCTTGCCACAAGAAAGCAGCATCTATCATCAAGAGCCCCCACTGTCCAGGTTATGCTGTCATTTCACTACTACCATCGGGTGGGAAGTACAGGGCCCCTCGGGCCCCACCCTACCAAAATTTCAATCATTCGGCTCCTGAATCAGAGTGGGTAACATCATTCACTCCAACTCCGAACTGACTCCACTGCCGACAGGCTCAATTTCAAGGACCCTACCATTCACGTTCTCAGTATTACTTATTTGTGTATGTACAGTATGTACTCAATTTGTCTTCTTTTGCACATTGGTTATTCGTCAGCCTTTGTTTAGGTATAGTTTCTCATTGATTCTATGACATTTCTTTGCTCTGCTGTGAATGCCTGCAAGAAAATGAATCTCATGGTAGCATATGGTGACATTATACTTTGATAGTAAATTTACTTGACTTTGACTAGTTCAAGTGCTGCCACAGAATCAAGTAAAGATGAACGAGTGATCATAAACAATGTTGACTTGGAGATAAATATTGACCGGGATTCCAGGGGATAAATTTTCTGCTCTACATTGAGCTAGTGCCTGATGGCCTTCTGAGAGCAGATGGGACCTGGATTCAATGTATTACCTAAGAAACGCCACCTCTGACAACGCAGCACTCTCCTGCACAGCACCGGAGCCCCAATAACGAAGTTAGTGTCAGTTGAAAACCTATAATTAGTTAATGGCAGTATGATTTTTCTGCAGCTCTGCGCATAATTAGTAAAAGGAGGAGCAGGCTGAAGTAATTATGTCTCTTCCCATTAGTGCACAAACTAATTAGCAGTTTTTATTTGCTCCCTATGCCTCCTCCCTAATCAAATTTAACTCATTTTTTTTTTGCTTTTTATTTCCTTACACATAATAAAAGGAAAGTTACATTATGAAACTAATGACTGCTTAGGTAATCCATTTGGCAGTTCAATTTTAGATTCACCTGTAGTGAAGATAGTTAACTCAACCGAAACAGATCTTTATTTGATGAAATTATCCTGGCGTTCTACTTCAACCCAATTAACATTATCTTTATTCGTTGATGCCAAATTTTAAGAAACAACAAACTAGAGATTTGATTTGCAAGGAATCTGATGAAAAAATCCTGAAGCACATTTGTAATGAACTAAAACATCTCAGAAGTTGGCCGATTGATTCCATAACCTATGGACTCGTTTTCAAGGATTCTACGATTCATGCTCTCGCGAGTATTTATTTATTATTCTCATTATTCTTTTTTTTGTATTTGCACAGTTTGTCTTCTTTTGCACATCGGTTGTTTGTCAGTCTTTGTGTGCAGTTTTTTCATTGATTCTATGTGATTGTATTTCTTTGTTCTACTTTGAATACCTGCAAGAAAATGAATGTCAGGGTAATATGTGGTGACCTATACAGTACATACTTTGACAATAAATTTATTTAAACTTTGAATACTGAACTTTCACTTTATCTTCACATGGTGCGGAGAGGAGACTATGGACAAGCAGTTTCATTACCACCTTTAAGTGATGTTAAAACAGTATTGTTGATGTAAGTCATATGATGTCCAAGATGTCGACTGCAAGTTTCCCAAGCCCTTATTGTTGGTTTTTCTGCATAATGTTGATTCGAAACTGACATTTCCACGTCATCATAATGGGGCATAGATTAGATAGCTGCCTTTGCATTATGAAGTCAGAAAGTCACGGGTTCAGACTTCCCTCGACCACATAGTTCTGAATACTATGGAATCTTTGAACTGTTCTGAGATGCCGTCCTTTGGAAGAAAGATCCATCTGCCTCATATCCTGGGCACCATTTTGAAGGAGATCAAAGTCAATTCTTCCAATGCCTGGGCCAATATTTATCTCTCAATCAACTTCACCAGAGCAGATAATTTCAAGACCGTGGTATTTTTAAACTTGCTGCACGTAATAAATTGGGTGCCACAGCAACACAGCAGTTAGCGTGATGCTATTACAGCTCAGGGCATCAGAGTTTGGAATTCAATTCTGATGACATCTATAGGGAGTCTGTACATCCTCCCCATGTGTTTCCTCTGGACGCTCCACTTTATTCTCCCATTCCAAAGATGTACCAGTTAATAGATTAATTGACTTTTGTAGGTCATCCTGTGATTAGGCTAAAGTTAAATTGGTGGATTGCTGGATGGTACAGCTCATTGGGAAGGGGCTGTATCTCTAAATGAATAATAAAAATGTAATATTTTTACCATCCCCTGGGAACCTCTTATGCATGACTGCTCAGAGTGGAGAAGGAACATTATTGAAGCTATTGAGAACTCACTGGACATGAACACATAGAAGCCCTACTCAAGCAGTAAAGGGAGCACATCACCTCACCAGCTACTCACCCTCTTGTTCCATCAAGAATCCCCTGCCACATCTGTGATTTCCAATGTTGACCTCAATAGCCACCTCAGAATGCACAAACCCAGAGAGGAATAAATCATGATGCATTCCAAGGGTCTGTCTAAGAAAATTATCCCCTTTTCACTCCCTTTATCTGCTGGTATATCTGCTTCTAAGAATCTTTTGTTTCATCTGTCAGATTGCATTCCCCCGTTTTCACTCTCACTCTCCAATATTTGTGCCTGTCTGGCTACCTTTCTTATTCTTAAACTGCATTTCCTCAGTACTTCCTTGTTTTGTATGTTCTGCCTTACTCCACCATCTATCTGTTTCCCTTGTTTGCTCTGTCTGCCTGTCCCTATCACTCTCCAGGTTCCTCTTGTCACCTCTGCCTGTTTGTTTATTCCTTCCCTATTCCTTATGTAAGTCAGTTCTCTTATCGCTTGCGCTCTGCCTGTCCATACCCTTCCTGCCTGACTAACTGCATCAAGCAGCTTCTGATGCCTGGAATAGATTACCAAAGTCAATGTTTAGCTACAACATTTTCTATGTTGCTTTTTCAAATGCCATGTGAAAAAAAACTAAATGTAAGTTAAAATTGAGGTAATCACATGGATCAGCAGTTCAGCTTATCTCCAAAGAGTAATGTAAATCCAGGGCTTCATATTGATTTAAATTCACAGTTACTTATAAAGTGATCTCAGCTTTTTTTTTCATTCATTTTAGCATTGCTATTGCAAGATGATATTAAATTTAGTAATTTATATTTTGACAATGACGGAATATCTTCCTCCTTTTATGTATTTTAATGAATCCCGGGAATGATTTGTGAGAGAGCTTAATAGGTTTTAAATTAGTTAATTGATTAATAAACATATTTACTAATATTATTGTTTAAATGCACATTTATCGACATCTTATTTTAGTAACAGCAGATAATAAGTAATTACTTGAAAGCTTAATCACTTTATCAATGATGAAAAATTCCAGTGGAAGCCGTTGGGTAACGGAGAAGTAACACACACAAAATGCTGGAAGAACTCAGCAGACCAGGCAACATCTATGGAAAAGAGTAAACAGTTGATGCTTCAGGCCCGAAATATCGACTGTATTCTTTTCCATAGATGCTTCCTGGCCTGCTGAGTTCCTCCAGCATTTTGTGTGTTGCTTGGATTTTCAGCATCTGCAAATTTTCTCTTGTTGGCAATGGAGAAGTGATTGGATGGTTGCGTGTGAAATAGCAAAAGGCCTTCCTTGTGTTCCTCAACTGTCTCACATTTCTGAGGTAGTAGTTTATTTGGTATAATAGCTCCCTATGACTTGAGGAGCAGACTCGATGAGCCAAATAGTCTAATTCTACTCCTAAATCTTATGGTCTTATATACATACTCTGATGATAAACAGTGTGAACTTTGATGAAGATCATAAAGAATTATCATCCATTTTTGAGATAATCTTATTTTTATTTCATTCTTTCCGGCAATTAGTAGGATGCTTTTTAAAATCTTTTTTTCTAAGAATGATTTTTATTCACAACACTTGCTACATAAAATACAAGTTTTCTGTTCACAGTCCAAACCTTTATTTACAAGGTCATAAATTGCTTATTTACACAACTTCTATGTTCAAACGACATAAGGATTTTTGATGTGTGCTGCAGCTCCCTAACACTGTCACCTTTCTTAGTGAAACCTATGTGGTAAACACACTAATTTTCAGCATGTGGCTTGTAGCCCAGTCTTGGGCTGTGGAAGGTACCAGTCTTCAATCTTCAGCATTCCTATTGATAGTGTCCTTATCTTTAAAAGGTAGCTTTTCAACATTCCTTGCTATCTGGGATTACCCAACCTTCTGTAATGATAGACCACCATCAAAACTTGATGCTCCAGACTGCACTGGCAGGAGAAAGACATGGTCCCATTGATGGAGATCTCTCTACCCACTGGCATGTCATCAGCGCAGATCCCTTCGATTGAGAATGATTCCATTTCACAGTTGTGCCTTAGTATCTGAAGATTCCAATCCTAGAGCAACAGATATATATGTAGTGGAAGAGATTACAGATAGTGTTAGAAGGCAGAGTTATGTTGCAATTGCTTGGCATAGTTATCTGTCTTTTCTTATGTCTTTTTTTCTAACCAAAGTGAAACTAATTTCTTTTAAAGTGGTCTTATCTTTTCTGACTAGTTTTACCAGGTAGTCCTGTTCTGGGCCACTGTGTGCCATTGCCTCATTTCTTGATATTTGTCTTGAGAGTATATTTAGATGGACTGCTTTGTCTCCCTCGTTCCTTCACTGGGAAGTTCGGCATAGAGCAGTTGTACCAGCTGGCATGTATTAAGCATAATTGTAAGGTGATTGCAGGAAAGTACAGGAGGGATGTCAAGGGTAGTATTTTTACAAAGAGAGTGGTGGGTACGTGGAATGCCCTGCTGCCAGGGGTGGTGGTAGAGGCAGATATGGAGAGGCATAACATGATTAGGAATAGTCAGCACGGCTTTGTCAAAGGTAGGTCATGCCTTACGAACCTGATTGAATTTTTTGATTATGTGACTATGCACATTGATGAAGGTAGAGCCGTAGATGTAGTGTATATGGATTTGATAAGGTACCCCATGCAAGGCTTATTGAGAAAATAAGGAGGCATGGGATCCAAGGTGACATTGCTTTGTGGATTCAGAACTGGCTTGCCGGCAGAAGGCCAAGAATGGTTGTAGATGGGTCATATTCTGCATGGAGGCCAGTGACGAGTGGTGTGCCTCAGGGATCTGTTCTGGTACCCCTACTCTTTGTGATTTTTATAAATTACCTGGATATGGAAGTGGAGGGATGGGTTAGTGAATTTGCTGATGACACAAAGGTTGGGGGTGTTGTGGATAGTGTGGAGGGCTGTCAGAGGTTACAACAGGACATTGGTAGGATGCAAAAATGGGCTGAGAAGTGGCAGATGGAGTTCAACCCCGATAAGTGTGAGGTGGTTCATTTTGGTGGGTCAAATATGATGGCAGAATATAGTATTAATGGTAAGACTCTTGGCAGTGTGGAGGATCAGAGGGATCTTGGGGATCGAGTCCATAGCACACTCAAAGCTGCTGCGCATTTGACTCTGTGGTTCAGAAGGCATATGGTGCATTGGCCTTCATCAATTGTGGGATTGAGTTTAAGAACTGAGAGGTAATGTCACAGCTATATAGGACCCTGGTCAGACCCCACTTAGAGTACTGTGCTCAATTCTGGTGGCCTCACTACCGGAAGGATGTGGAAACCATAGAAAGGGTGCAGAGGAGATTTACAAGGATGTTGCCTGGATTGGGGAGCATGCCTTATGAGAATAGGTTGAGTGAACTCAAAAAGGCTTTTGACAAGGTCCCACACAGGAGATTAGTGTGCAAACTTAAAGCACACGGTATTGGGGGTAAGGTATTGATGTGGATAGGGAATTGGTTGGCAGACAGAAAGCAAAGAGTGGGAATAAACGGGACCTTTTCAGAATGGCAGGCAGTGACTAGTGGGGTACCGCAAGGCTCAGTGCTGGGACCCCAGTTGTTTACAATATATATTAATGACTTGGATGAGGGAATTAAATGCAGCATCTCCAAGTTTGCTGATGACACGAAGCTGGGCGGCAGTGTTAGCTGTGAGGAGGATGCTAAGAAGATGCAGGGTGACTTGGATAGGTTAGATGAGTGGGAAAATTCATGGCAGATGCAATTTAATGTGGATAAATGTGAAGTTATCCACTTTGGTGGCAAAAACAGGAAAACAGATTATTATCTGAATGGTGGCCAATTAGGAAAAGGGGAGGTGCAACGAGACCTGGGTGTCATTATACACCAGTCATTGAAAGTGGGCATGCAGGTACAGCAGGCGGTGAAAAAGGCGAATGGTATGCTGGCATTCATAGCAAGAGGATTCGAGTACAGGAGTAGGGAGGTACTACTGCAGTTGTACAAGGCCTTGGTGAGACCACACCTGGAGTATTGTGTGCAGTTTTGGTCCCCTAATCTGAGGAAAGACATCCTTGCCATAGAGGGAGTACAAAGAAGGTTCACCAGATTGATTCCTGGGATGGCAGGACTTTCATATGATGAAAGACTGGATGAACTAGGCTTATACTCGTTGGAATTTAGAAGATTGATGGGGGATCTGATTGAAACGTATAAAATCCTAAAGGGATTGGACAGGCTAGATGCAGGAAGATTGTTCCCAATGTTGGGGAAGTCCAGAACGAGGGGTCACAGTTTGAGGATAAAGGAGAAGCCTTTTAGGACCGAGATGAGGAAAAACTTCTTCACACAGAGAGTGGTGAATCTGTGGAATTCTCTGCCACAGGAAACAGTTGAGGCCAGTTCATTGGCTATATTTAAGAGGGAGTTGGATATGGCCCTTGTGGCTACGGGGGTCAGGGGGTATTGAGGGAAGGCTGGGGCGGGGTTCTGAGTTGGATGATCAGCCATGATCATACTGAATGGCGGTGCAGGCTCGAAAGGCCGAATGGCCTACTCCTGCACCTATTTTCTATGTTTTGTATGTTCTATGTTTTCTCCTTGGAGCAACGGAGGATGAGAGGTGACTTGATAGAGGTGTAAAAGATAATGAGAGGCATTGATCGTGTGGATAGTCAGAGGCTTTTCCCCAGGGCTGAAATGGCTAGAATGAGAGAGCACAGTTTTAAGGTGCTTGGAAGTAGGTACAGAGGAGATGTCGGGGGTAAGTTCTTTACGCAGAGAGTGGTGAGTGCGTGGAATGGGTTGCCGGCGGCGGTGGTGGAGGCGGAAACGATGGGGTCTTTTAAGAGACTCCTGGACAGGTACATGGAGCTTTGTAAAGTAGAGGGCTATGGGTAAAGCCTAGATAGTTCTAAGGTAGGGACATGTTCGGCACAGCTTTGGGGGCTGAAGGGCCTGTATTGTGCTGTAGGTTTTCTATGTTTCTATACATTAGAGGCATTAAAGAGACTCTTACAGAGGCACTTGGATGATAGAAAAATGAAGGGAAGGCTTAGATTAATCTTAGAATATGTTAAAAAGTCAGCACAATATTGTGGGCCAAAGGACCTGCACTGTGCTGAAATGTTCTATGTTCTGTGACCAGAGGGAAACTAATTTCCTATAAAGTGGTCTTGAGTTTTCTGACTAGTATTTGCCAGGTAGTCATGTTCTGGGCCACTGTCTGCCTGGCACACATCTCTTGATTTTTGTTTTGAGGGTGTATTTTAGGTGGACTTTTGCCTCCATCTTTCCTTCCTTCATTGGCAAGTTGGGCATAGAGCAGTTGCACTGATTGGCAGGCATTAAGTGTATGCACACAGGGTCTACTCCAACTCAACCAACGTTAAATAATCGCGTATCAACAATGGTGTGCTTGGCCTTTGTAAGGACATTGACATTAGTGGCCAGTTTATGTTGTTAATCTGATGAAAGTGGTGCTGTTTCAGGGATTTGGGATATTTTTCTTCTCTCTCTGTAAGTGGAAGGTTTGAATGGCTGCTTCTTTGGAAACCAAACTTTGGAAGCTCAGCCTGGTTTGTGTTTCATTGTGAGACTGGCATTTCTGGTACCGTGTCGAATCCTCTGGGAAAGGTGGCAGCCTAGGGAGGATGTGGATAACATTTCCTGGTTTTTCACTTTAAATCTAGATTTTCTCTGCTGGCTCAGATGATTGACTGGAAAAAGGTTGAAGGAGAGCTCTAACTTTGCCTATGTTCAGGATTAGTCCTATTGTAACCTCCAGAGAAATAGTTTTTTTTTGTTTTGAATGTACAAATGCAACACAATCACCTTTACAATAGTTTATTTATTATTGCCAACATTAGTTTGTTCCAGCAATAAGCAATTCAGCTGGCAAAGGACTTAGGAATGCGCAGAATGGAATCCAGGTAGTTATGAGATCGCAGGGGATTCTAACAAGGCAGGCACGTTGTTGGGGCAGCCAAATTTCAGAATGATTTTCCAAACAGCTACATGTTTTTATAGCTGAATGTTTCAGTCAGGTCTATGAAGGCCATACAGAGCTCCTGGTGTTTTTCTTACTAACACACACAACATGCTGGAGGAACTCAGCAGGTCTGGCAACATCTTTGGAAATGAATAAACAGTCGACGTTTTGGGCCAAGACCCTTCATCAAGACTGGCCATAGATGCTGTGTGATCTGCTGAGTTCCTTCAGTGCTTTTTTGTGTTTTACTCTGGATTTCCAGCATTTGCAGCCTATTTTGTTTATGTTGTTCTTTGTACTTTTTCTGTACACAGTAACTGGGAAAACTCATGTTGGTACTGCTTTTTGATGGCTTGGATCCACACTGTACTTTTGTGAGGGGAGCATGACATTCGGTAAGATTCTAGCATTGAATCTTCCCAGTGATGGAGGTAAAGACTGTACATATAACCTTCACTTCCACCTCTGGGAACAATTATCCTTATCTCCCCTTGGCAACACAATGATGACAATAATACATTGTGTAGGGTGGTCTACCAAATTACAAGGAAGAGTAAAGAAAATCTCATTTGTCAATGTTTCTCACCCTTGCGACTGACATGCCATCAAGTCATGAGGATTTATTGCTGTTCATTTGCTTAATTGCTGGTTGGACATCCCAAAGTGTAGGTGAATTGTCAGGAGTGTCCCAGACCATGCAGAGAGGGACAGTATTGATGGTGTTATCAGTCACAGTCAGTCCTCTGTTCAGAAGCTTTTAGAAATATGCCTTCCAGCTTTCTTTGATGAATGCATTACTTATAAGAAGGGTACATTGCCTCTCAGCAGTACAGAGCCACTTGAGTTTGAATTGCACAGGATCTTTGTCTCACAGATAAAACCATGTCCACCAGCAAATACTTGGAGCTCTTTTGCTTTATTCATACATTATTTTGCTATGGCTCATTAGCCTTTCACCTTTCTCCTGATCAAGCAAACACTCAGTATTAAAATTCTTGTGTTTCTCTCTTCCCCATCCTGACCTTGTCCCTCCCTGCCCTTACAATCCTGACACCACCATGCACTACCCATCTGCCTACCCAAGGTTTTCACTTCTCCCTTGTTAGAATTCACCAGTGTCTAGAGTCCCCGAACCTACCTTACCTCCCTACCAATCAATCCTGCTGTCAGGCCCTCCTAAAATATTTTTCTTTGCCAAACCATCTTTCTAATGTGACCAGTTGTCAATTATTATTTGATAATTGGCCATTACATTGAGGTGGTGAGGTAGCATGGCAGTTAACCCAGTCACTTTACAGCAGCAGTCCCCAACCACTGGGCCGCGAGGAAACGATATGATTTGGCGACATGAAATGATATGAGTCAGCTGTACCTTTCCTCATTCCCTGTCACACCCACTGTTGAACTTTTAACGCGCACGAGATCATCAGTGACCAAGACGTAAATGACCCAAGATATGCAAAGGAATGGGTCCATGACCCATTTGTGAATGTTTCCGGTGAATCTTCCATGTCAGCACGGGAAAGAGATCAACTGCTCGAGCTTGCAAATGATGGTGGGCTGAAAAGTACGTTTGGCATAACATCTCTGCCAGCATTCTGGATCAAAGTCAAAGCTGAATATCCTGAGATAGCCACGAAAGCACTGAAAATGTTGCTTCCATTTCCAACATCATATCGCTGCGAAGCGGAGTTTTCTGCGATGAATGCAACGAAAACTAAATTGCGGAATAGACTGGACATAAGGAACCCCCTTCGAGTATCGCTGTCTCCCGTCACCCCTCGATGGGACCGTGTTGTTGCAGGAAAACAAGCCCAGGGGTCCCACTGATTCAGCGATATTGGTGTGTTGCAATGATTTTATATGTTCATACGGGAAGAATATGCACTGTGTGTTTAATATCCAAACGTTACTTAAAATGTTTTGATGCTATTGACTTATAAGTGACTTATAATTCAGTGGTCCCCAACCTCCGGGCTGCGAAGAATGCAGCGGTACAGTGGTGGCTGGGACGCACCCAGCACATCTTTAAGAAAAAAGCCGAAATAAACAAGCTAATTGATTAGGTGACGCCCGGCACGTAAATGTCGGCCCAGATCAGAGCCGATTGCCGATTGCATTGCCTCTGATCTGGGCCGACGTTTACGTGCCAGGCGGCACCTAATCAATTAGCTTGTTTATTTCGGCTTTTTTCTTAAAGATGTGCTGGGTGCGTTCTGGCCACTGCTGTACCGCTGCATTCTTCACGGCAATGTATTGACCCGCAGCCTGAAGGTTGTGAACCATGGTTATAATTGACTTATCACTATATTCATGCGAGGAAAATATGCGCTGTGTGTTTAATATTAAATTTGTTAGGTAAGTCCCTTTAGAAACAAAATTGAGTGTATTAGCTACTTATAAGTGACTTATCACCTATATTCCAGTCGTGATTAACACCACCCCGCACCACCTTCCCCCCCACCCTCCCCCGGTCAGCGGTCCGCAAGAATATTGTCAATATTAAACCAGTCCGCGGTGCAAAAAAGGTCGGGGACCCCTGCTTTACAGTACCGGCATGATCACTTTACAGTGCAAGCAGATTCCTGCCGCTGTCTGTCGGCCACTCTACATTCTCCCCTTGATTGCCACTGTCGGTAGGGAGTTTGTATGTTCCCTCTTGACTGCATGGGTTCCCTCAAGTGGTCTGGTCCCCTATAGCATTCCAAAGGCACATGGTTAGGATAAGTAATGCTATGTTGACATTGGAAGCGTGATATTCCCAGTATAATCCTCATTCATTTGATTTCATGCAAACAAAACATCCCACTGTATGTTTTGATGTTTCACTGTACATGTGACAAATCAAGCTAATCTTTAAAGAATCTTGGGACACTTTGCTAGATTTCAAATGTAAAGTTGATGCAAGTTGTTGTTGGGGAAGACTTGAGAAGTGTGCTCTTGCAAATCTTTGCACTGCTCAGCAACTGTCAAACCTGGACAAAAAATGTGCACCGATGCATGCAGGGTACACAAACAAGGGAAAAATATACCAGATACAGTATTTCTCAAATGTACATGCAGCAAGGAACAACCTGGCCAAATGGCAGTGGAAGAGACTGGGAAAGATTGTAATGCCTGAAATGCTCTTCACTTATTTGCTTAATGCTGCTAGTTCATCTGTTGACTTATTGCCTGAGTGAGCCCATGAATCTGAAGATTCATCAAATGCCATTTTCCAATGTTAGTGATGAATGCTGTTCAGGAATCCTTTCCTAGACATTCAATGATATCACCATTTGTAGGAGGTACTTCATGGAACAGGCAATGCCCATGAACTCATGCTGAATTTTCAGAAAAAAAGCCAGCAACATCCTTCTTGTTATATTGATCTACTTTGTAAGGTCCCTGCTGTTTGATTGTACTGTAAGTTGCCTACAGGTGAATACACCGATGCAGGGGAACTGTTAGCATCTCAGACATCCCACCTCGCCCGGAAGTTCTGGGAGTCTCCCACATATCGATAGTGGCTCCCTGACGCCCGGAAATTACGTTTGTATATACAATATCCTGGAAATAGATTTTTTTGAGAGGGAGAGCGAGCATCTTGATTGGTCTCTCTTCGTGTTAAGAGTGGTCCCCAACCACCAGACTGCGAGGAAACGATATGATTTGGCGATATGAAACGATATGAGTCATTTGCACCTTTCCTCATTCCCTGTCACTCACTGTTGAATTTTAACGCACGTGAGGTCATCAGTGACCCAAGATGTGCAACGAATGGGTCCGTGACCCATTTGTGAATGTCCCCAGTGAATCATCCATGTCAGTGTGGGAAGAAGATCAACTCCTTGAGCTTGCAAATGACGGCGGGCTGAAAAGTATGTTTGACATAACATCTCTGCCGGCATTCGGGATCGAAGTCAAGGCTGGATATCCTGAGATAGCCACAAAAGCACTGAAAACGTTGCTTCCATTTCCAACATCATATCACTGCGAAGCGGAGTTTTCTGCAATGAATGCAACGAAAACTAAATTGCGGAAGAGACTGGACATAAGGAACCCCCTTCGAGTATTGTTGTCTCCCATCATCCCTCGATAGGACCGTGTTGTTGCAGGAAAACAAGCCCAGGGCTCCCACTGATTCAGCGATATTGGTGTGTTGCAATTATTTTATATGTTCATACGAGGAAAATATGCGCTGTGTGTTTAATATCCAAATGTTACTTAAAATGTTATGATGCTATTGACTTATAAGTGACTTATAATTCAGTGGTCCCCACCCTTCGGGCCGCGAAGAATACAGCAGTGGCCGGAACACACCCAGCACATCTTTAAGAAAAAAAAATGAAATAAACAAGCTAATTAATTACTTGCCGGGTGGCACCTAATCAATTACCTTGTTTATTTCAGCTTTTTTCTTAAAGATGTGCTGGGTGCATTCCGGCCACTGCTGTATTCTTCACGGCCCGGAGGATTGGGACCACTGTTATAGACTTATCACTACATTCATGCGAGGAAAATATGCGCTGTGTGTTTAACATTAAATTCGTTAGATAAACCCCTTTAGAAACGAAATTGAGTGTATCAGCCACTTGCAAGTGACTTATAGTTGACTTATCACCTATATTCCGTTCGCATTGAACACCCTCCGCCCCCAGGTCGGCCGGTCCGCAAGAATATTGTCAATATTAAACCGGTCTGCAGTGCAAAAAAGGTTGGGGACCCCTGATTTAAACTAGCTGGCTAGCTGCCAAGGAGCTACGCTATTGATGTCCTATGTGATGAGGCGAAACTCCCTGTAGACTTGCTTAAAGTTGTAATAGAATAAGCAAGATAATATAATATAAGTACATATTTTAATGTCACATTTGCTGCATATACCCAACTCGGTTTACAGATTAGACAAAATCACCAAACGAAGTATTACATACACCCTTGGAGGTTGACGGGGGGCGGGGGAGGGATATGGGGTTGTGAGGGGCAGGGGTGCTACCTCCCTCAGATGGTGGTGCTACCTCCCTGAAATGAGTTTTTGCAGGGTGGGATGTCTGGCATCTTGTTCCTACTCTCTGGGACAGTATATGCAAAACCCTGCTGTTGTCTCAGAAGGTGAAGCAGGCTAGCAAAAGGAAGTGAAAAAGTGAACAACTTTAAAGTCCTTCAACCTTATATGATGTCATTCATGTGAATTGCCTCCTCTATGACCATTCCTATCCACCCAGACCCATGGAAAGAAAACCCATGAAATACCTGTTTCTACCTCAAGGACCAAAGACCCTACCAGAAAGTATGAACGTATTAGCACCACTTTAAAATCTCACTATGGTCTCACCTCTTCAGTTCCCTTTCCAGCAGCACTATAACTCCCATCATTTCAATGTTCCTCTAACACTAACACAATTTTCCTCTCTTCACTTTCTTAAGAGGTTTTCTTTTTTTTAAGTGTATCTCTTTAGTCATTTTCCCTTCATACCTCTTCATGAGGCAGTCAGGTTATTGGTATATCTATAAAACTAGATATAGGAGCAGAATTAGGCCGTTCAGCCCATTGAGTTTTATCCACTATTCGATCACGGCTGAATTTTTTTGAAGCAGATTCTCCTGCGTTCTTCCAATAACCCCTTTATTGATCAGAAACATAGCAATTTCTGCCTTAAGTATACCTAATGTCTTGACTTTCCCAGCTGTCCATAGCACAGATTCATCACCCTATGGCTGAAGAAATTCCATCTCATCTCAGTTCCAAAGTGGCATTCCTTTATTCTAAGGTTGTGGCCTCAGATCCTAGACTCTCCTACCAATAGAAATATACTCTCCATGTCCACTCTACCCAGACCTTTCAGTATTTCATGTACTCCTGCAAAATAGTTGGAGATATTTTTCTGTGCTGGGATGGCACATAAATGAAAGGAATTGTCTTTTTGTTTCTGTAAATGCTGATCAACTTCAGTAACTTTGGTAAACCCACACAGAAACATTGTATATACTAACAAGAACCATTTGTTCTAGGTTAACTAAAGATAAAGCAGGAGACTTGAGGAACCTTGTAGAAACTGAGGATGGATTATTAAAGTATTGCACGCAGAATATGGAATAAAGTAGATGAACTTGTTGCACATTTGCAAATTGGCATGTATGATATTGTAGGCATCACTGAATCATGGCTGAAGGAAGATTATAGCTGGGAGCTTAATGTCCAAGTATCGAAAGGAAAGACAGGTAGGCAGAGGGGGTAATGTGACTTTGATGGTAAAATATGAAATCAAATCACTAGAAGGAGGTGACAAGGGTCAAAAGATGTTGAATCATTGTGGGTAGAGCTAAGGAACTGCAAGGTAAAAAGACCCCGATGGGAGTATTATACAGACCCCTAAAAAGTAGTAAGGATGTGGTCTACAAATTACAGTGGGAGGTAGAAAATGCTTGCCAAAAGGGCAATGTTAAGATAATCACAGGGGATTTCAATATGCAGTTAGATTGGAAAAATCAGGTTGGTGCTGGATTCCAAGACGAGGATTTTCTAGAATGTCTATGAGATGGTTTTTTAGAGGAGCTTGCAGTTGAGCCCACAAGAGATATTCTGGAACGAGAGTTGTGCAATGAAACAGAATTGATTGGAGAGCTTAAGATAAAAGAACCCTTAGGGGCAAGATTATAATATGATTGAAATCACCCTGATATTTGAGAAGGTAAAGCTGAAGTCAGATGTATCAGTATTACAGTGGAGCGAAGGGAATTACTGAGGCATGAGAGAGGAGTTAGTCAAAACTGATTGAAAAAGAACACTGGCAGGGTTAACAGCAGAGCAGCAATGGCTGGAATTTCTGGAAGCAATTTGGAAAGCACAGGATATATACATCCCAAAGAGGAAGAAGTAGTCTAAAGGTAAGATGACAGAGCAATGGCTAACAAGAGAAGTCAAAGCCAACATAACAGCCAAAGAGGGGGCATATAATAGAGCCAAAGTTAGTGGGAAGTTAGAGGATTGGGAAGCTTTTAAAAACCAACAGAAGGCAACTAAAAAAGTAATTAAGAAGGAAAAGATGGAATACGAAAATAAGCTAGCCAATAATATTAAGGATACCAAACACTTCTTCAGATACATAAGGTAAAAAAGAGATGTGAGAGTGGATATCGGACCACTGGAAAATGATGCTGGAGAGGTAGTAATGGGGAATGAGGAAATGGCAGATGACCTGTATAAGTATTTTCCATCAGCCTTCACTGTGGAAGACACTGGCAGTATGGTGAAAGTTCCAGTGTCAGGGGTGTTAGGGATCAGAAGTGTGTGAATTTACCATGACTAGGAAGAAGGTCCTTGGGAAACTGAAAGGTCTGAAGGTAGGTAAGTTACCTGGACCAGATGGTGTACACCCCAGAGTTCTGTAAGAGGTAGGTAAAGAGATTCCGGAGGCATTAGTAATGATCTTTCAAGATTCACTAGATTCTGGAATGGTTGCTGAAAGACTAGAAAGTTGCAAATGTCACTCCACTCTTCAAGAAGGGAGAGAAGCAGAAGAAAGGAAATTATAGGCCAGTTACACTGACCCCAGTGGTTGGGAAGCGGTTGGAGTCGATTGTTGAGGATGGGTAATTGGAGGCAAATGATAAAATAGGCTGCAATCATTATGGTTTCCTCAAGAGCATATCTTCCCTGAGAAACCTGTTGGAATTCTTGGAAGAAATAACAAAAGGAGAATCAGTTGATATTGTGTACTTGGATTTTCAGAAGGCCTTTGACAACGTATCACACATGAGGCTGCTCAATAAGTTAAGAGCCCATGGTATTGCAGAAAAGATATTAGCATGGATAAAGCAGTGGCTGATTGGTTGGGACTAACTGTTTTTACATTATAGGTCAATGACTTGGACAGTGGAATTTTTGGTTCTGATGCAAAGTTTGCAGTTGATATGAAGATAGGTGAAAGGGCAGGTAGTTTTAAGTAAGTAAAGAAACTATGGAAGGGTTCAGACAGATGAGGAGAATTGGCGAAGAAATGTCAGAAAGTGTATGGTCATTCACTTTGGTAGAAGGAATATAAGCAGAGACTATTTTCTAAATGGAGAGAAAATACAAAAATCTGAGGTACAAATGGAGTTGGGAGTCCTTGTGCAAGATTCCCTAAAGTTTAGTTTGCATGTTGAGACTGTGGTGAGGAAGGTAAAAGCAATGTTAGTATTCATTTGAAGTGGATTAGAATATAAAAGCAAGGATGAAATGTTGAGATCCAATCACAAACAAGAGAAAATCTGCAGATGCTACAACTGGAACTCTGAGCAACACACACAAAATGCTGAAGGAACTCAGCAGGCCAGGCAGCATCTATGGGAAAGAGTACAGTTGATGTTTCAGGCTGAGACCTTTCGCCAGGACTGGAAAAAAACATGCTGAGGAGTGGATTTTAAAGGTGGGTGGTGGGGGGAGGGGAGACAGAAACACCAGGTGATAGGTGAAACCTGGAGGGGGGAGGATGAAGTAAAGAGCTGGGAAGTTAATTGATAAAAGAGACAGAAGGCCATGAAAGAAAGAAAAAGGTGAGGAGCACCAGAGAGAGGCAATGGACGGGCAAGAAGATGAAAGGGGGAGGGAAAGTGGTAAAGGAGAGGGGGGAGTGTTAGGGGGGCATTGCCAGAGGTTCGCGAAATCGATGTTCATGCCATCAGGTTGGAGGCTATCCAAACAGAATATAAGGTGCTATTCCTCCAACTTGAGTGTGGCCTTATCCTGACAGTGGAGGAGGCCATGGATAGATATATTGGAATGGGAATGGGAATGGGAAGTGGAATTAAAAGGGGTGGAATAGGAAGGGTATTTAAAGTGGGTGGTACATAATTCTCTGAAACTTCCGCCATCTCCAATGGGATCCCACCACCAAGCACATTTTTCCCTCAACCCCCCCACTTCCTGCTTTCCACAGGGATCGCTCCCTATGCGACTCCCTTGTCCATTCATCCCTCCCCGCCGATCTCCCTCCTGGCACTTATCCCAGCAAGCAGAACCAGTGCTACACCTGCCCCTACACGTCCTCCCTCACTGCCATTCAGGAACTTGACACTTCACTTGTAAGTCTGTTGGAGTCATATATTGTGTCTGGTGCTCCCGGTGTGGCCTCTTGTATATCAGTAAGACCCGATGTAGATTGGGACACCGCTTCACCGCACACCTATGCTCCGTCCGCCTGAAAAGGTGGGATCTCCTAGTTGTCACCTATTTTAATTCCACTTCCCATTCCCATTCTGATATATCTACCTATGGCCTCTTCCACTGTGGTGATGAGGCCATATTTTGTGTCAGAGAAACAGCACCTTATATTCCATTTGGGTAGCCTCCAACTCGATGGCATGAACATCGATTTCTCTAACCTCTGGGAATGCCCCCCACCCCCCACCTCTCCTTCACCATTTCCCATCCACTTTTCCCTCTCTCAACTTATCTCCATCGTCTCCCTCTGGCGCTCCTCCCCCCTTTTCTTTCTTCCATTGACTTTTGTCTCTTTTACCGATCAACTTTCGAGTTCTTTATTTCATCTTTCCCCCTCCTGGTTTCACCTATCATCTTGTGTTTCTCTTTCCCTTCCTCCACCTTTTAAGTCTACTCCTCAGCTTTTTTCTCCAGTCCTGCTGAAGGGGTTCGGCCTGCAACGTCAACTGTACTCTTTTCCAAGATGCTATCGGACCTGCTGAGTTCCTCCAGAATTTTGTGTGTGTTGGATGTAATGTTGAGACTTTATAAAGCACTTGTGAGGCCTCACATGGAATGTTGTGAGCAGTTTTGGGCCCCTTATCGAAGAAAGGAAACGCTGACACTGGAGAATTCAAAGGAGGTTCACGAAAATGATTCCAAAATTGGAGGGCTTTTCAGATGGAAGAGTATGTGATGGCTCTGGGCCTGTTTTCAAGAGACTTCAGAAGAATAAGAGGTGACCTAATTGAGACCTATCAAATGGTGAAAGGCCTTGATAGGATGGAGGTTCCTACGCAGGGAGAGTCTAGGACATGAGGACACAGCCTCAGAATAGAGAGGCATCTTTTTAGAATGGAGATGGGGAGGAATTTCTTTGGCCAGAGAGTGGTAAATCTGGGGAATTTGTTGCCACAAGCAGCTGTGGAGGCCATATCTTTATGTATATTTAAGGCAGATTCTTGACTGGTCAGGGCATGAAGGAATACGGGCAGAAGGCAGGAAGATAGGGGCTGAGAGGAAAAATGGATTGGCCATCATGAAATGGCCAAATGGCCTAATTTTGCTCCTATATCTTAGAGTCTTATGGTCTAAAATAATTTGCATTTTTCTCTAAGCCAAACCAGCTCAATCAATAAACTACATTTTTAATGTAGTTACTGTTTGCTGTTATCACATTGGTGTTTGTGAGAACTTACTCTGTTCCACCTTCTTTTACAATAGTAACTACATTAAAAATGTAACTTATTGACTCAGCTGGTTTAGCTTGGAGGAATGGTTAAGGTACTGAAGGTAATTCCCATAGTATTTTTTGAAAGAATGCCAAAGGACATTTCACATCCACTTACTGGAAGAGACAAGTTAACATTTTACCTGCAAAACAGCAGCAAGATAATATTGAACTTCACCAGTACTACATTGGTCTGACATGTCTAGACACTGCAGGTATCAAAAAAAAATTATGAGCCATCAGGCACAAGCCTCCTAAATGGAAATCAAATCAACAGATTTTTGACTGAGGCACAAGCCTCTTCTTATTTTAAAACCTTTAACTGCAGCCATTTCCATTGCGATGTTAGAACATGAATGAGCCATTTAGCCCCTCGAGTCTGTTCAACCATTCAGTTAGGCCTTAATTAACCTGTTCTGTAACCCAACTACCTGTATTGATTTCAAACCATTAATTCAATTCCAATAAAAATCAGTCAACTTGAAGATGATTGCAAAACAGAGCAAATTGTGGCACTATTTGTCACCTGTATGTTATTGATCTTTCTCCTGTTCTTGAAGGCCTAACTTGTAGTAAGGAAACAGTAGAAAGCTTTTAACCTCCTCCAGCTGACAGGAGAGGAGGACATTCTGACCCAGGGCCCATTAAATCACATCCTGTACATGACCTCGCTTGCTGCCTGTGGTTAGTTAGTCAGATCTGACCAAGAACTCCCCGGTTGACAGGGGTGTAGACCAATAAACATTTATCACGGTTCTAATGGCCCCAGCCTGCAGGGGACATAGAATTAAAATCCAAGCTAGTTCATTTTATCCATTCCTCTCAGGCTCAGGTATCCAGGCTACTAGGCTACTCCCCAGGAACACTGGGTTTTCACTCAATGCCAGGTATCTCCTGTGCCTAATAAAATGGACACTGAGTGTTCTTGTCCATCCACTTCAAGGTTTGATGTGTTGTTTGGTCAGAGATATTTTTCCGAACAACCCTGTTGTAACATGTCATAATTTAAGTTACTGTCACCTTGCTGTCAGCTTGAACCTGTCTGGCCTTTCTCCTGTGACCTTTCACATTAACAAGGTTCACCCACAGAACTGCTGCTCACTGGATTTGCTTTGCTTCTCGCATTATTGCCTATCAACACTAGAGACTGTTGTGCGTGAAAACCCCAGGAGATCAGCGGTTTCTGAGATACTCCAACCACCCCATCTGTCACCCACAATCATAGTCGTTTAGATCACATTTCTTCCACATTCTGATGTTGGGTTTGAACGACAACTGAACCTCTTGACCATGTCTGCATGTGTTTAAGCATTGAGCTGCTGCCACATGATTGGCTGATTAGATATTTACATTAACAAGCAGGTGTACAAGTGTACCTAATAAATGGCCACTGAGTGTATAACTAGCACAGAGCTTTGGCCTGTGCACTTATGAAGTGCCAACTTGCTTCTGACTTGAGCTTGTCCATTGGTATTGAACCCAACACAGCATTAAGTCCGGATGTGTGGATACTGAAATCCTGATGAAGGGTCTCGTCCTGAAATGTCAACTGTTCATTTCCCTCCATAGGTACTGCCTGACCTGCTAAGTTTCTCCAGCATTTTGTGACGTGTGGCTTCAGATTTGCAGCATCTGCAGATTTGTTTATCTGTGTGCGTGTGTGTGTGTGAGAGAGAGAGAGAGAGAGAAAGACAGATCTGTGGAGGTATTACAAGGAGTTGGAGCTAAAGGTGGTTTTCAGAGTATGGACTGGGTGTGCAGACACTGCTGAGGTATGGCTTGTGGGCCAGATGTGCAGCCATTGCTGTGGTTTGGACCTGTGGCTTGATGTGAGCAGCTTGATTTCTATGCTCTGGACTGATGAATCTGTGGAATTCACCTTTTGCTGTGGTCTGGTGAATCTGGGGAACTCATTAACACAGAGGCCTGTGGAGGCCAAGTCATTGGTTATATTTAAGGCAGAGGTTGATAGATTCTTGATTAGTCAGGGCATGAAGGGATATGAAGAAATGGCAGAGCAGACTCAATGGGCCAATTAACCTAATTCTGCAAAATATCTAATGTTGCTGTGGTTTTATGGAACATTGATCAGAGTGCAGCCGTTGTTGTATCCCGGACTGTTGGCCATATGTGCAGATGTTGTTGGAGTTCAGACTATGGACCACATGTGCAGCATTTGTGGTCTGGATTGTGAGCCAGATATGCTGCCAAAGGCAGACTCTGGGATGTGTGTGTATTTCTTTATTAACTTCTTTCCAGTAGCCTTTGTGGATAACATTGACGTCTACAGGAAGTCTTTTCCCCTGCCTCCCAAAAAAAAACAGGAATTAGTGAAGCCCCAGTGTAATAGTCAGATCCTTAAGGTAAGGGCTTAGACCACAAGAAAGGAGCAGAATTAGACCATTTCGTACATTGAGTCCACTCTGCCATTCCATCATGGCCGATCCCTGATCCCACTCAACCCCATACACCTGCCATCTCGCCATATCCTTTGATGCCCTGACTGGTCAGGAAACGATCAACTTCCACCTGAAATATACCCACAGACTTGGCCTCCACCACAGTCTGTGGCAGACCATTCCAAAGATTCACTACTGTCTGGCTAAAAAATTCCTCCTTACTTCTGTTCTAAAAGGTCCCTCCTCAATTTTGAGACTGTGCCCTCTAGTTGTGGATACCCCCACCATAGAATTCGTCTCCTCCATATCCACCCTATTTGGATTTTAAAAGCTTCCCACTCAATTTTGCTACCTTATATGTCCTTTCCTTGGCTTTTATGCAGTTCTTAACTTCCCTTGTCAGCCACTGTTGCCTACCCCTGCCATTTAAGAACTTCCTCTGTGGGACATAGCTATCCCATACCTTGTGAACTAGTCCCCAAAACTTCAGCCACCCGCACTCTGCCATGATCCTTACAGTATCCTCTTCCAACCCACCTGGGAAAGCTCCTCTCTCATGCCTCTGCAATTCTCTTTATTCCATTGCAATACTGATAAATGTGACTTATGCTTCTCCCTCTCAAATTGCAGTATGAATTCAATCATATTATGATCACTCACTCCTAAGGGTTCCTTTATGTTAAGCTCCCTAATAAAATTTGGGTTATTACACAATGCCCAATCTGAGGTAGCCTTTCCCCATGTAGGCTCAAACACAAGCTGCCCTAAAAAGCTATCTCATTGACATGAACTTAGAACTTGGATCAGCACATGGAACTGTGGTGTAGTAGCCATTTCTGAGATGGTTGAGGGAGGGACAGGAATGGGTGCTTAATATCCCAATGTTTCAATGTTTTTGATAAATTAGAGAGGGAGGTAGAAGAGGTATGGGTGGTGCACAGTAGACAAGGACAATATCACAGCTGCACAGAGGGCACATAAGGAAGGGCTCATCCACTGAGTCTATATGAGTAGAACTCAAAAATAGAAAGGGTGCAATCACTCTGATGGGATTGTACTACAGACCCCCAATAGCCACTGGGACAATAGCCTGGGCCCTCCGCTGTTAGTGATGTGTATAAATAACCTGGATGGAAATGTTGATGATTGGGTTAGAAAATTTGTAGATGATATGAAGATTGGTGGTGTTGTGGATAGTATGGAAGAGTGGCAAAGAATACAGTGTGATGTACAGTAGGTCAGTTGCAGACATGGGCAGAGAAATGGCAGATAGAGTTTAACCGAGCCAAGTGTGAAGTAGGTCAAATATTAAGAGACAGAACGCTGTTGAGGACAAGGTCTCTAACAGTGTTGATGAGCGGAGGGATCTTGGGGTCCAAGTTCATAACTCTCTGAAAGTAGCTACACAGGTTCACTTGGTGGTTCAGTTGGTATATAGCAAGCTTGTCTTTATTAGTCGAGGCATTGAGTTCGAAATTCAGGAAGTTGTGTTGCAGCTTTATAAAACTCTAGTTAGGCCACATCTGGAGTATAGCACACAGTTCCGGTTGCCAAGATCTCAAGGCTTTGGAGATGGTGCAGAAGAGGTTTATCAGGATGTTTGCCTGGATTAGAGGGCATGAGAGGCTGGACAAACTTGGGTGTTTACTCTGGAACAACAAAGACTGATGGGAGACCTAATAGAGCTTTATAAGATTATGTGAGGCATAGATAGGGTAGACATATATATCTTTTTTCAAGTGTTATTATACCTAATACCACAAGACATGCTTTTAGATTGAGAGGGGTAATATAAAAGGAGATGTGAAAGGCAAGGTTTTTTACACAGAGCGTGGTGGGTATCTGGAATCTGCTGCCTAGGGTGGCAGTAGAGGCAGAAATAATAGAGATTTTTAAAAGTCGTTTAGGTAGGCACATGGATATGAGAAAAATGGAAGGATATGGGAATTGTGTAGGCAGAAGAGACTAGCTTAGTTAGATATTTGATTACTAATTTAATTGGTTTGGCACAATATTGTTGGCCAAGGGGCCTGACCCTGTGCTGTACTGTACTACGTTCTAAAATTCAGCAAGTCAACTAAAACTTTGACAAACATCTATAGATGCACATTGCAGAGGACCCTGACTGGTTGCAGCACATCCTGGTATGGAAACACCAATGGCCAGGAACAGAAAGTCTACAGAAGGTGGGAGATGCAGCCCAGTCCAGCACAAGCAAAGCCCTTCCAGCCACTAAGCACATTTAGAACGAGCACAGCCACATGAAAGCAGCATTTGTCCTCAAGGACCTTTACCAGGCCATGCTCTCTTCTTGTTACTACCATTGGGCAGGAGGTCCCACACCACCAGGCTCAGGAATAGTTACTAACCTACAACCATCAGGATCCTGAACCAGCATGGATAACATCATTCACCTCAACTCCCAACTGATTCCTCAACCTACAGACTCACTTTCAAAGGCACTACAACCCATGTTCTCAGTATTATTTATCTTTTTATTTGCATATTTTATCTCATCTACATTGGTTGCTTGTCAGTCTTTGTTTATGTATAGTTTTTCATAAATTCAATTGTATGTCTTTATTTTCCTGTAAGTAAGACCATATGACATCATAGGAGCAGAATTAGGCCATTCAGCCCATCGAGTCTGCTCTGCCATTTCATCATGGCTGATCCTGGATCCCATTCAACTCCCTCCACCTGCCCTCTCACCACATTCCTTGATGCCCTGAGCAATCAGGAATCTATAAACTTCTGCTTAAATATATCCACGGACTTGTCCTTCACCACTGTCTGTGGCAGAGCATTCCACAAATTCACCACTCTTTGGCTAAAAAATTTCCTCTTTACTTCTGTTCTAAAAGGTCACCCCTCAATTTAGAGGCTGTGGAAACATCCTCTCCACATCCACCTTATCTAGTCCTTTCAACATTCAGTAGGTTTCAATGAGATCCCCACACATTCTTCTAAATTCCAGTGAGTACAGGCCCAAAGTTGCCAAATGCTCCTCATATGTTAACCCCTTCATTCCTGGAATCATCCTCATGAACCTCCTCTGGACTCCTTCCAATGACAACACATGCTTTCTGAGATGGGCCCAAAACTGTTGACAATACTCCAAGTGCAGCCTGACTAGTATTTTATAAAGCTTCAGCATTATCTCCTTTTTTTATATATTCCTTTCCTCTTGAAATAAATATTACATTTGCCTTTTTTTAACCACAGACTCAACCTGTGAATTAACCTTCTGGGAGTCTTGCACAAGGACTCCTAAGTCCCTTTACACCTCTAATGTTTGAACCTTCTTCCCATTTAGATAATAATCTGCCCTATTGTTCCCTTTAAAGACTGGATCGACTAGGCCTATACTCATTGGAATTTAGAAGATCGAGGGGGATCTGATTGAAACGTATAAAATCCTAAAGGGATTGGACAGGCTAGATGCAGGAAGATTGTTCCTGATGTTGGGGAAATCCAGAACGAGGGGTCACAGTCTGAGGATAAAGGCGAAGCCTTTTAGGACCGAGATTAGGAAAAACTTCTTCACACAGAGTGTGGTGAATCTGTGGAATTCTCTGCCACAGGAAACAGTTGAGGCCAGTTCATTGGCTATATTTAAGAGGGAGTTAGATATGGCCCTTGTGGCTAAAGGGATCAGGAGGTATGGAGGGAAGGCTGGTACGGGGTTCTGAGTTGGATGATCAGCCATGATCATACTGAATGGCGGTGCAGGCTCGAAAGGCCGAATGGCCTACTCCTGCACTTATTTTCTATGTTTCTACATTTACCAAAATGCATTATCATACATTTCCCAACCTGCAAAACAAAATCAATGGCAGTGTTTTATATGGTGATGTACAGTAAACGTATTTTAATAATAAATTTTCTTTGACTTTGACTTTGGTTGATATTGCTCCCAACCCAAGTTTTCATCCAAGGAAATGAAAATCTGAAAAGAATTGTAGATGTTGGAAATCTAAAATAAATCAGAAAATACTCAAATTATTGAGCAGGTCAGGCCAATAAGGTTTTTGCTTAAAAAGTTAACTCTATTTCTTGTTACACTGTTGTGGCCCGACCTGCTGAATGTTTTCAGCCCTGTGTTTTTATTCTATGTCCCAGTATATTTCAGGCTGTTAATGAAATCACAGGCTCTTTATGAACTGATTGCAGGAAATTGCCGCACGGCTTTTGATGATGTCCCTAGCAGCCTAACGCCTAATGGATCACTGATTATTTTCTAATTATAAATAGCACAATGAGTTTCTGCACAATAATAATCACCATCTGACTGCAGGACTTAATAGTGTGAGTGCGTGGAGATTGATTGCCTTTGTTCCAGTCTGATTTGTAGCAACTCAACCTTAATTTTCTTTCGTTAATAAATAGAATAAACATAAATAACAGATTAATGTTAATATCAGAATAGCCTTCAAAACAGAAATTTGGACTGATGCCAGTAAGGGCAAATTGATTAACTGTATTTTCCTTCACAGGTGTTAGGAAGAACCCTGTGTAATGCCAGCCTATTGAAAACAATCCAATGTATTATGCTTTAAGGTGCCTCCACTACTAATTAATGCTGCTCTTTAGTTGTACTCATAAAGACATGGATTATGTGAGATAATTAATATTAGAACCATAGATTCATACAGTACAGAAATAGACTGATCAGCTCACTATGTCAATTGATGCTTACCATCAAGTATCATCTGTATTCATTCAAGGGTTCTTCTTAAATATTGTGAGAGCATCTGCCTCCACTTCTACAACAGTGTGGTCCAGCTTCCAATCACCTTCTCGGTAAAAAATGTTCTTCTTCAGATCCTCTAGTCCTCTTGCCCTTTACCCCAAACTTATGCTATCTAGTTTTAGATATCTAAAACTTTGACAGACTTCTGTAGATGCACAGTGTTGGTGAGTATCCTGATTACGACATGGGCCTGGTCTGGTATAGAAACACCAATGTACTGTATAAGAACACAAAGGCAAAAAGTAATGGATAAAGGCCTGCCCATCACAGGAAAACCCTCCTCTCTATTGAGCACTTCTACAAGGAGCGCTGCCTTAGGAAAACAGCATCCATCATCAAGGACACTTACCATCCAGGCCATGCTGTCTTCCCCGCTGCTGTCATCAGGAAGGAAGTACAGGAATCTTAGGCACCACACCATAAAGTTCAGGGACATTCAACTCACCTCAACACTGATGTGATTTCGCAACTTATGTGTTCTCTTCCAAGGACTCTACAACTCATGTTCTCAGTACAATTAAGTAGGCATCCGTTAGTCTTGCGAGACCATAGAGTTGCGCCTGGAAAGTCTTCACTCTCCAGGGCGCAGGCCTGGCCAAGGTTGTATGGAAGACCAGCAGTTGCCCATGCTGCAAGTCTCCCCTCTCCACGACACCGATGTTGTCCAAGGGAGGGGCATTAGGACCCATACAGCTTGGCACCAGTGTCGTTGCAGAGCAAAGTGTGGTTAAGTGCCTTGCTCAAGGACACAACACCTTGCCTCGGCTGGGGCTCGAACTCACAACCTTCAGGTAGCTAGTCCAATGCCTTAACGACTTGGCCACGTGCCTACACTCAGTATAGTTAATTAATTAACTAACTAGTTAATTATTATTTGGAATTTTTGGATAGACACAGTTTGTCGTCTTTTACACATTGATTGTTTGTCTGCCTTTGTGTGTAGATTTGCATTGATTCTATTGTATTTCTTTGATCCACTGTGAATGCCTGCAAGAAAATGGCTCTCAGGGTAGTACACAGTGACATATGCATACTTAGATAATAAATGTACTTTGAACTATACGATAGGGGGACATTTCCTTTTTCCTACCCTCATAATTTTGTGTTTCTCTGTCAGGCATCCTTCAGCCTCCTCCTCTCCAGAGAAACAAATCCGGCTGATCCAGCCTCTCCTCAAAAATGAAATGCTCCATCACATGTATAATCCTGGTATGACATATACAATGAACGGTAGGGCCTAACTGTCATCTGTCGATGGAATATCGTGATATTTTAACACAGGAAAACACATCTTGTTTCTGTTAATCAAGCCCTGAGAACTAAACAAAGAGTGCATACAGAATTTTTTGAATCCCCCTGAAGGGTTTCGGCCCAAAACGTCAACTGTTTACACTTTACCATAGATGCTGCCTGGCCTGCTGATCTCCTGCAGCATTTTGTGTGCTGCTCGGACTCCCAGCATCTGCAGATTTTCTCTTGTGATTTTTTTTTTTTTTTGCAGATAACGTTCTGCATGAGTTAAGGTCAAACTTGCATGCAGGAAGGGAAACAACAAGTGTGCTCTCTAGCTTAGAGCCTATATTTGCTATCAATATCCCATATTTGTTTTCTAACTTTTTCCACTGTGACACACAACGCACTGTGTTCAGAAAATCTGAAAACGTGAGTTCTTTGTAAAGGCTAAACAGTTATTATAGAGAAATAAGATAGCAAATTTTCAAAGTTCAAAGTAAATCTATTATCTAAGTACAACACAATATAAAACCCTGAGATTCCTTTTCCTGTGGGCATAGGCAGTAAATCACAAATTTCTGGAAAAGTATCGTGGAGCGCCTTCTAAGTGGCTGCACCACTGGGGTGGGGATACTACAGAGAATTGTAAGCTTTATCAATTCCATCATGGGCACTAGCCTCCATAAAATCCAGGACATCTTCAAGGAGTGATGCCTCAGAAAGACCCACATCACCCAGGACATGCCCTCTTCTCATTGTTGCCATCAGGAAAGAGGTACAGGAGCCTGAAGGCACACACCAAGTGATTCAGGAACAGCTTCTTCTCCTCGGCCACCCAATTTCTAAATAGACATTGAACCCATGAACTCTACTTCACTACTTTTTCTTTATTTTTATTTTTTCATGTTTTTTTTCTCAATTATTATGTATTGCATTGTACTGCTACTGCAAAGACAACAGATTTCACAACATATGCCAGTGATATTAAACCTGATTCTAATTCTGATTCTGAGAATCAATGGGAAACCGTACCCAACAGGAATGACAAACAACCAGCGTGCAGGAGACAACAAACTGTGCAAATAGAAAAGAAAAGAAAATAAATATCTCAAGAGCATGAGATGAAAAGTCTTTGAAAGTGAGTCCATAGGTTGTAGGAACAGTTCAATGATGGGGCATGTGAAGTTATCCCCTCTGCTTCAAGAGCCACAAACAAATGAGATCACTGATGGGTAAATTCTGGACATTTTCATTGCACATTTGTGGAGAACAATTTCTTTGATCAACGTTGGATAGGTGATCAAACAATGGGCGCCAAATGTACTCACCCCTCTCCCCGCTCACATATTTTATTCCATGGCAATTGAAGGAACCGTGGTCAAGTGCCTAGAACTAGTGACTGATACTCTCATCAAGCTTAAGAGTGTTGGTTTATGAAAAAATGTTCTCCCTTGTGGACTCATTAGACTAAGATTGCGAGGATGTGCCTTGCTAACTCAGCTGAGTAATTATTTCATCTACATGATCCCAGCTGTTGAGGAATGAGTGAACAGGAACCCTGGATCTGTATAACTACACAAGCTAAAATCAATCAATTTAAATAGAGTCAAGTACAAAACCCTTCTAGTACGTGCCTGTCAGCTCCATGATCAGCAGTAAACCTCTTGAATGAAGGAAATACACTTCATGGTATTATTGGGATACAAGTGCATAGTACTTATTCTGCTAAACTAGCAACTAGGAGAATGGGAAATTGTTCGTCACTTGAGTTCAAATATCACTGGAGCAGTTATAGAATATAAGTAATGAAATAAATCTGAAATTTAAAAAAAAATCAAGTTAAAATTCGTGACTTTTAAACTGCTGAATTGTCATGAATAAGACATACGGTTCATTAGCACTCTTAACTGCTCCGACTTACTTGTGACTCCAGATCCATTATTGTGGTTGGGTCTTCAGCTGAGGAACAATTAGTCGGTAACACCAGCATCCCCAGTGGCATCCACATTCCATAAATGAATAAATGAAACAAAAATCAAATGAGAATATAGAATGTGGAATATAGAATGAGAATATAGAATCTGTATACATTGATTGGTTGCTGACACCAGCAGAGAATTGGCAGATGGTGTTTAATTCAGACTAGTTCAAGTGTTGCACAGGAGAAAGGCTGAAAATAAATATGGGATGTTGATAGAAAATATAGGTAAAATGCTAGTGAAACACATTTGTTTTCCTTCTTGCATTCTAATTTCATCTTAATTTGTGCAGACTGTTATCGGCAAATAAACTTATTGTGTGCACTCCTTGTTTAACACTACAGGTTTGGTTAACACTAAAACCTAGGCGTTCCTGTGTTAAAATAACATTCTCCCACACTATGGATGACAACTAGACTAGAATCTGAGAGCGGAAAGCCAGGCGTCATGGGCAAAAGGCCTTTTCAAAGTCTTTGCTCGCATAATTCTCAAGGGAGATCTCCAAGGTTGGTTCAGCAAGTTTGTCAAACTTCATAACAAAAAAAAACCTTAATTTCAGCTTCATCTTTACAGGCTTTTGTGGGCTGGGCCCTGTTAAGAAAATAATCGCATTGGGTGCACACTTCTACACATTACACACTACAGACCCACTTCTACAGTAGGAGCAAGGTGCACTGGTGTTTATGCCAATAGGTGTCAGACTGTAGGTCACACAGGTGAGGCACTGGACATCCTGAAGAAGGTGTCCCAGGGAAGGGGAATATCTTTACCTACTGTGGAAGGGGATCCCCTTCAGTCTTTTGCCCCTCTTTCCTGTAGTAGCTGATATTGCTGTGCATAACTCCTTCCCTGAGATATCTAAAGGAGCCCATCAAATCCAGAACATATTAAGGAAGTTTTGAGAAAGTAGAGAGGCTCCAGAAGGACTTAGATTAGCAGAATGGCAAAGAAATGGCAGATGGAATACAGTGTGTAGAAGTGTATGGTCATGCACTTTGGTAGAAGAAATGAAAGAATAGACTATTTTCTAAATAGAGAGACAATTCAAAATCTGTAGCACAAGAGACCTGAGAGTTCTTGTGCAAGATTCCCTAAAGGTGACTAGGATATAAAAATGAGGATGTAATGTTAAGGCTTTATAAAGCATTGGTGAGGACTCAATTGAAGTAATGTGTGCAGTTTTGAGCCCCTTATCTGAGAAAGGACGTGCTGACACTAGAGAGGTTCAAAGGAGGTTCACTAAAATGATTCCTGGATTGAATGGGTTGACATATAAAGAGAATTTGATGGCTCTGGGCCTGTATTCACTAGAATTCAGAACAATGAGGGGTGATCTCATTGAAATTTATCAAGCAGTGAAAGGCCTTGATAGGGTAAATGTGGAGAGGATGTTTCCTTTGGTGGGAGACTCTTGGACCAGAGGACAAAGCCTCAGAATTGAGGAATGTCCTTTTAGAATGGAGAGAGGAGGAATTTCTTTATCCAGAGAGTGGCGAATCTCTGGAATCCATTGCCACAGACAGCTGTGGATCCCAAGTCTTTATGTATATTTAAAGCAGTGGTTGATAGATTCTTGATTAGTCAGGCCATGACAGGATACAGGGAGAAGGCAGGAGATTGGAGCTAAGAGGAAAAATGGATTGGCCATGATGAAATGGTAGAGCAGACACAATGGGCCAAATGGCCTAATTCTGTCTCTATATCTTATGGTCTTACGGTCATATATTGATGCAATCCATCCTTACAGGACAGACTTCCAAGAGAGGGTGAACAACTAATTATGCAGCAGGTCTATCTTTAGTTATCTGCCATGAAATTTGCAATGTTGTATTGTTGTTCAATTATAGACGTGGTTTAGCTCCGAGGGAGGTAAAATAAATGGTCAGCTGTAAATAGAAGCAGAGCAGTGACCATGGTGCATTAGCTTTGTCACACATTCCTATAAAAGCATTAGCTTCTCACTGCTAAACAAGAGAATCAGTTTTGCAAAATGAAGTAAATTATATATAGAATAAGCATTATTCAGAGAATAACAGAGCTGGAGATGAGCGTTGGGACCTTTGAGTAATTGAAGGCTTTGTTAATTCCAAAAATATGAGACTGAAGGTAGCTATATTTTTTCTTTGCTATAAAGCTGGAGATTTAAATGTTTGCAAAATTATAAGAACTCATTTATTAAGCCAAAGACAGCCATTCAACCCATCTGGTCTAGACTGGCTCCCAGCAGATCAATCTCATCAGTCCCATTCCCCTTCACCCTTTAGTCCTTCAACTGATTTTCTTTCATACAGCCATTAACTCTTTGGACCTTGATTGGTGTCCCATCAGGTATAGGATACCGCAAGACCTCCTCACTGAGGCATGAGAGGTCTCTCTCAGACTTACTGTCAAATGTAATCACAATATCATATTGGTACTTTGCCTCAGATATCCGGCAAGCTAAAGGACACCTGCAAGATAAAGCCACAAAACCATAAGATATAGCAGCTGAGTTAGGCCATTTGGCCCATCGAGTCTGCTCCACCATTTTTTCATGGCTGATCCCTTACCCTCTCAGGCCCAACCTCCTGCCTTTACCCCCAGTATCAGCCTCCACCTTAAATATACCCAATGACTTGGCCTCTACATCTGCCGGTGGCAACAAGTTCCACAGATTCACCACTCTCTGCCTAAGGAAATTCCTCCTCATCTCCTTTCTAAATGAATATTACTACTTTGACTCTCTGTCCTCTGGTCTTAGACCCCCCAGCATAGGAAACATCCTCTCCACATCCCTCCCTCTATTGAGGCCTTTCAGCATTCGATAGATTTCAATGAGAACCCTACACTCCATATTCTTCTGAATTCAAGTGAATACAGGCCCAGAGTCATCAAACGCTCCTCATATGACAGGCCTTTCCATCCCAGAAGCATTTTCGTGAATCTCCTTTGAACCCTCTCCAATATCAGCACATCCTTTCTAAGATAAGGGGCCCATATCTGCTCACAAGTGCCTTATAAAGCCTTTATATTACATCCTTGTTTTTATATTCTAGGGTCCTCTCAAAATGAAAGCTAACATCGCACTTGCATTCCTCACTACTGATTCAATCTGCAAATTAACCTTTAGGGGATCCTCCACAAGGATTCTCGAGTCCCTTTGCTCCACAGATCTATGAATTTTCTCTCCATTTAGAAAATCGTCCACATGCAGACAAAAATATTTATCGGCAGGCCAGATGTTTCTCGAAGGTCTGTTTACAAGAGACGTGTGTTCCCCTCTCTTCACTGAATTGTTTAACAGATATTCTGTGGCAGTTTCATAAGCTTCACATATGCTTACCTCCTCCCAGCGCCCCTCTCCAGAGTAAAGTTCTTGGCATGTACGTGGTCCAGGCAGCCAATTCATAGAACATGGAATGGTGTAGCACAGAAACAGGCCTTTCTATCCACCATGTCTGTGATGGCAAACATGCTCATTTTAACTAATTCCGTCTGCTTGACCATGGTCATTCCCTGCTTGTCCAAATACCTCTACAATGTTGCTATCACGGGCAGTGTCAGCACAGTGGTTGGCACAATGCTTTACAGTACAGGCGAACAGGGTTCAATTGCTGCTGCTACCTATAAGGAGTTTGTATGTTCTCCCCGTGACCGAGTGCATTTCCTCCAGTGTACCCATCTCCCCCCACAGTACAAAGACCTACCAGTTGGTGGGTTAATTTGTCATTGTATATTTTCCTGTGATTAGGCGAAGACTAAATCTGAGGATTGCTGGGAGGTGTGGCTCAAAGGGTCAGAAAGGCCTACTCCAGTTTATCTCAATAAATAAATGAATCGTATCTGCTTTAACAACTTCACCTGTCTGCATGTTCTAGGCACGTACCACTCCATAGAGTAAACCCACCTTGTAAACTCACCCTTAAACTTCCCCCAATGCTATGACCAGCACAATTTGACATTTTTCCAATTCAGATGTTATGCTGGATTATGTTTCTTGTATTTACACTGTACTGGAAATGCTTTAATCTGCTTTTACTAATCCACAAACATGAGAAAATCTGCAGATGCTGGAAATCCAAAGCAACACACACAAAATGCTGGAGGAACTCAGCAGGTCGGGCAGCATCTATGGAAAAGAGTAAACAGTCGACGTTTCAGGCTGAGGTCCTTCATCAGGAAGTTTCCATAGATGCTGTTGAGTTCCTCCAGCATTTTGTGCAGATTGTTGAATATTAAAGATTTTGTTGCATGTCATGCTAGCACACTGCAGCAAATTCCTAACACATGTAAACATATATGGTCAATAAAGTTGATCCTCCTCCACCTTGAGGGGCAGTGTCCCTCTTTAAGGACCCTCACCACCCAGGCCATGCCCTCTTCTCATTGCTACCATCAGGAAGGAGGTACAGGAGCCTGAAGGCACACACACAACAATTCAGGAACAGCTACTTCCCCTCTGACATCCGATCTCTAGATAGACATTGAACCCATGAACACTACCTCACTGCTTTTGTTTTACTTCTGTTTTTGCATTACCTATTTTAACTTAACCAAGAAACAGAGACAGAGAGACTGAGAAAGGGAAGGGAGGTGTTGGAAATGGACCAGGTAAATTTGAGGGCAGGCAGCATCTATGGAAAAGAGTAAACAGTCGAGAACCTTCATCAAGACTAGAAAAAGAGATGAGAAGTCAGAGAAAGAAGGTGGGGCAAGAGAAGGAAGAAGTACAAGGTAGTAAGTGATATGTGAAACTGGGAGAGGGGCAGGGTGAGGTAAAGAGCTGAGAAGTCAATTGGTGAAAGAGATAAAGGGCTGGAGAAAGGGGAATCTGATAGGAGAGGACAGAAGGCCGTGGAGAAGAGGGAAGGGGGAGAAGCACCAGAGGGAGGTGATAGGCAGGTTTCTTGGCTTGCTGAGATCCTCTAGCATTTTGTGTGTATTTACTCTGATTTCCAGCATCTGCAGATTTCCTCTTGTTTGTGTCTTCATCAGCCTTGCCTCCAATTTCCACCCTGCCCTCAAATTTACCTGGTCCATTTCCAACACCTCCCTCCCCTTTCTCAATCTCTCTATCTCTGTTTCTGGAAACCATTTATCTACTGTTTCCTTTAAAACTCCACAGATTCTCACAGCTACCTGGACTATGCAGCTTCCCACTCTGTCACTTGCAAAAATGCCACCCCCTTTTCTCAATTCTTCCATCTCTGCCGCATCTGCTATCACAATGAGGCTTTTCATTCCAGAACTAATGAGATGTCCTCCTTTTTCAAAGTAAGAGGCTTTCCTTCCTCCACTATCAACACTGCCCTCACCTGCATCTCTTCCATTTTGTACACATCTGCCCTCACCCCATCCACCCACCACCGCACCAGGGATAAGGTTCCTATCGTCCTCACCTACCACCCCATCAACCTCCATGTCCAGCACATAATTGTCCATATTTTTGCCATCTCCAACGGGACTCCACTACCAAACACATTTTCCCCTCCTCCCCCACTTCCTGCTTTCTGCAGGGATCACTCCCTACGTGACTCCCTTGTCCATTCGTCCCTCCCCACTGATCTTCCTCCTGGTAACTTTCTTTGAAGTGCTCTTACCTGTCCCTACACCTCCTCCCTCACTACTATTCAGAACCCCAAACAGTCCTTCCAGGTGAGTGAGCACTTCACCTGCAAGTCTTCTGGGGTCATCTACTGTATCTGGTGCTCCCAGTGTGGCTTCCTGTGCATCGGTGAGACCTGACATAGACTGGGACAAATCTTAGCCAAGCACCTACGCTCCGTCCACCAGAAAAAGCGGCATCTCCCCTTGGCCAGCCATTTCAATTCTACTTCCCATTCCCATTTTGACATGTCAGTCCATGGTCTCCTTTACTGCGGTGATGAAACCATACTCATGTTGGAGGAGCAACACCTTTATATTCTGTCTGGGTAGCCTCCAACCTGATAGCATGAACATCAATTCTTCAAACTTCCAATAATTGTCCCCTCTGCACCTTCTCCTTCCCCATTCCCCCATTTCCCACTTCCACCTTATCTCCTTACCTACCCATCACTCCCCCTGGTGCTCCTCCCCCTTCCCTCTCTTCCATGGCCTTCTGTCCTCTCCTATCAGATTCCCCCTTCTCCAGCCCTGTATCTCTTTCACCAATCGCCTTCCCAGCTCTTTACTTCACCCTTACTCCTCTATCGGTTTCACCCATCACCTACTGCCTGTACTCCTTCCTTCCCTCCCCTCGACTTACTCTGATTTCTCTTCTCCTTTTCCATTCCTGATGAAGGGTTTCAACCCAAAATGTCGACTCTTTATTCTTTTCCGTAGATGCTGCCTGGCCGTCTGAGCTCCTCCAGCATTTTGTGCGTATTACTTCGATTTCCAGCATCTGCAGATTTTCTCTTATAAGAGATTCAGTTGTTGTTCAGACCAAACATCAGAAGGGGGAAGCAGAAATGTGATCTAAGTGATGTTGACCGTGGAATGATTGTTCGTGCCAGACAGGGTGATTTGAGAATCTCATAAGCTGCTGACCTCCTGGGGTTTTCACACACAACAGTCTCCGGAGTTTACAGAGAATGGTGCAAAAAAACCACACACACAAAAACATTCAGTGAGCCGCAGTTCTGTGGGCAAAAATGCCTTGTAGAGAGAGGTCAGAGGAAAACAACACGTTGAACCATGAAGTGGATGGGCTACAGGCTCAGAAGACTGTGAATATACATTCAGTGGCCACTTTATTAAGTACAGGAGGTATCTGATAAAGTGGCCACTGGGAGTACATCTTCACAAGGCCTGAGGCTGTGAAGTATCTCTCAACCAGCTCCTATTCAGTTTGCACATTTTCCCTTGTCTGGACTTGCTGTAAGATTGACACTCAACTGCTGGCCACGACCTTTAACCTCATTGTTATGCCAACAGCAAATTGTGGGCCAATGTTTGCACCTAGCAAACTTGGTGATAAAACTGTCATGTCATTTTAAGCTTCCAGCTTGCATCAACAATACAACGACTTCCACTATCTGAAGTGCGATGTAGATTGCTGTGGGAAGGGGTGCGGAATTGGTTTAAATTTCCTCTGTGTACTGTGAATAAAGGGTGTTGTTTATAAAGAACAGATTTATGATTTCATTACACACACCAAAGACAGGTAATCTTCTTTGACGTGATTCTCAGCAATACACTGATAGTTTAAATTTGTTTGGGGAGTTCCATGATTATATTTGTTCAGTCATAAGACGGAAGAGAAATCTCGGCTAATAATGCAGCCACAAGGGAAGCAAACACCCCTGCTTCATTTTGTTTTACATTCTGAGTGATTTGGACAATATTCATAACAGTTGTGGGAAATGCCAGATAATTGTGCAAGTGGGACTGAAGGTGATTTGGGGATGTTTCGGTGGGAGAAGTACTGTTTCATGATTATCGCCATCTTGGTAGTCAAATTGATTTAATTTATTATAAAGGGTTTTGAAGTTACGATCATTCATTCTTTGGATATCTTGGTTTGTGGATGTCTGTGAAGAATAAGAATTTCAAGTTGTGTACTGTATACATTTCTAATATTTGAAACATATGAGGTTTAAATACCATTTAAATGTATACCATTTGAAACATATGAGGTTTAAATCTGTTCTTCGTCCATTTTTGTGGTATAGCACTGGGGTTAAGGATTTCCAAGCTGCTGCATCTGCGTGCTGTCTGTTTCCTTTAACCCTATCACTATGGTTCAGTATCTGATACACTTCCTGTGGGAGGGACGCACATAAGGAGCAGGAATAGGCCACTCAACCTTCCAAACCTGTAGGTTGATTGTAAACTAAGCTCCATTTTGCCAGCTACCTTACAGCTCCTTGCTTGTTTAGTATTCACCCATCTCTTCCTTAAGCATATTGGGACACCATTTTCATCATTCTTTGAGGGAAGAAGTTCCAAAGACTCACAACCCCTCAGAGAAAAATCATAACTAAATGGGCAAACCTTCATTTTCAACAGTGATTCTAAGATCTAGAGTTCAAGAAGAAACATTCAGACCACATTCTCCTTGTCTTGTAGGTCCCCTCCAGCTCATCTAAGAGATACAAGCCTAGCCCATTGCAGGTATTACATAGAATAGTGAAGCATAGGAGTAGGCCTTTCAGCCTAACGTTTCTACAATGGCCAAATCAATCTAATCTCATCTATGTGTGCCCTCCATTCCCTACCTGCTTTTGTGTCTGTCCCTTATACATTGCTGTCTTATCTGCTTCCACCACCACCACTGAGATACAGGAATCGACTGAATGTATTTATTTATTTATTGAGATACAGCACGGATCAGGCCCCTTCCAACCCCTTGAGCTATGATGCCCAGCAGCCCCCTGATTTAACCCTAGCCTAATCATGGGATAATTTACAATGACCAATTAACCTACCAACCAGTATGTCTTTGTACTGTGGTGGGGGGGGGGGGGGGGAACCCAAGCACCTGGCGAAACTCACACGGTCACAGGAAGAACGGTCATGTGTCCAACACTCGCCTGGGTTGATAATTCCACCACAGAAGAACGGTCCCCTTTGTTGTGGTCACATTTGGTGACTTCTGAAGGATTTCGGAGGACAACAGGAAGAATCGACGACATCTGAAGACTCAAACCTCTCTCTCTCTCTCTCTCCACCACTACTGAACTCAATACCACGAACTGAACTGAACTTTACTTATCACTGTAAGACTGTATCCATTTACCCCCAGGCTTGAAGAAGCTTGGTTTCTATATTTCCACACATATATATAAAATCAATCATTGCTAACCTGTTTGATTTATCTGATTTTATATTACTGTATTGCCTAGTTACTAATAAATACCATTAGTTAATAGCAAAACCAGACTCCAAAGTATTTTCTGTTTCTGCTGGTTCTTTAACCCGTCACAGGGTACGTGACAGTGGGAACGCAATAATATTATTGTTTACGTCAGGATATCAAGGGCGCAGTGACAGAGGACTGGCTTCAGTCCTGGCCGTGGCTGCAGTATAGAGTTTGTATCTTCTCCCTGTGACTGTGAGGTATTCCTACAGGAGCCCCACTTTCATCCCACATCCCAAAGACATGCAGGTTGGCAAATTGTTCCTCATGTGTAGGTGAGTGGAAGGAGAGGAGTGATGACAAGGTAGGGAAAATAACGAATTAGATTGATGTGAGAATAGTGTCAATGTGCAGTTGATGGACATGGACCTGGTGTTCCAAAAGGCCTGGGTCAATGCTGTGTGTTGCATTGACTCGAAGAAGACTAATACTTTACCTGAGTACTCACCAAAACCTTATATAACCAAAACATAAGCAATGCACACAAAACGCTGGAGGAACTCAGCAGGCCTAGCAGCATCTACGGTAAAGAGTAAACAGCTCGGGCCGTGGCCCTCCTTCAGGCCTCTGTTTAAGAGGAGTCCTGATGAAGGGTCTTGGCCTGAAAACATCGACCGTTCACTCCTTTCCATAGATGCTGCCCCACCTGCTGAGATCCTCCAGCACTTTGTGTGTGTTGCTTTGGATATTCAGCATCTACGAGTTTCTCGTGTTTGTAACCGAAACATAACCTCCTTGCTTTTGTTCCCTTAGCAAAAAAAAAGATAACAACCTTATAATCGAAATATGACTAGGCTTGTGTGTACACATTTGTTTGTTTGAAACACACCTTGAAGCACTGAAAGCTGTAATATCATTCAGTTTAATGCTCAAAGGTGCTAAAGTTCAATCCATTACCCCATTCTTCTTGTCCACACATCATTCTTGAAACAAGCAGACAGATTTATGTGTATGGCTTGTGAATGTAAGCACTACACAATTGTTTTTTTTTCCATCAGTTTGGTACCTTGTAATATTAATATGGAAAGTATATCCGCAGATAGATCTAATATGTTCCTTGTTAATCTAACTGCTTTGGTAATCGACATACTAAAGGCTGCTTCACCTAAAAACTGTGTATAAGATGACGTCAGTAATATCATCAATTCATGGAGCTAACTTAATGGGTTCAACTGGGGGCATAAGTCACCATGCAGTTCGAGAAGGAGAAGGTAAAGTCGGATGTATCAGTATTACAGAGGCATGAGAGAGAAAATAGCCAAAGTTGATTGGAAGAGTACAGTAACAGTGATAACAGCAGAACAGCAATGGCTCGAGTTTCTGGGAGCAATTCGGAAGGAGCAGGGTAGGTACATCCCAAAGATGAAGAAGTATTCTAAAGGAAGGATGAGGGAATTGTGACTGACAAGGGAAGCCAAAGACAACATAAATGGTAAAGAGAGGGCCTACAACATTGCAAAAATTAGTGTGAAGTTAGGTAATTGGGAAGTTGTTCAATATGAACAGGATGTAACTAAAAAGCTGTAAGGAGAGAAAAGATGAAATATGAAGGAAAGCTGGCCAATAAAATAAAAGAGGATACCAAATGTTTTATCTTATATATAAAGAGTAAAAGAGAAGCAAGAGTGGATATCAAACCACTGGAAAATGATGCTGGAGAGGTAGTAATGGGGGACAATGAAATGATGGACTAATGTAATATGTATTTTGCATCAGTCTAGAGTGTCAGGGGGTAGAAGTGAGTATAGTTGCTATTACTAAGGAGAAGGTGCTTGAGAAGCTGAAAGGGCTGAAGGTGAGTAAGTCACCTGGACCAGGTGGACTACACACCAGCGTTCTGAAAGAGGTAACTGAAGAGATTGTCGAATTGGTTCCGGAGGACTGGAAGATTACAAACGCAAACAACAGGAATTCTGCAGATGCTGGGAATTCAAGCAACACACATCAAAGTTGCTGGTGAACGCAGCAGGCCAGGCAGCATCTCTAGGAAGAGGTACAGTCGACGTTTCAGGCCGAGACCCTTTGTCAGGACTAACTGAAGGAAGAGTTAGTAAGAGATTTGAAAGTAGGAGGGGGAGGAGGAGATCCAAAATGATAGGAGAAGACAGGAGGGGGAGGGATGGAGCCAAGAGCTGGACAGGTGATTGGCAAAGGGGATATGAGAGCGTCATGGGACAGGAGGTCCGGGGAGAAAGACAAGGTGGGGGGGGGAACCAGAGGATGGGCAAGGGGTATAGTCAGAGGGACAGAGGGAGAAAAAGGAGAGTGAGAGAAAGAATGTGTGTATAAAAATAAATAACAGATGGGGTACGAGGGGGAGGTGGGGCATTAGCGGAACTTAGAGAAGTCGATGTTCATGCCATCAGGTTGGAGGCTATCCAGATGGAATATAAGGTGTTGTTCCTCCAACCTGAGTGTGGCTTCATCTTTACAGTAGACAGGCCGTGGATAGACATGTCAGAAGATTACAAATGTCATTTTACTCTGCAAGAAAGGAGTTAGGCAGAAGAAAGGAAATTATTTTTATCAATTTAGTGATTAAGTGTGGAGTAGGCCCTTCTGGCCATTTGAGCCATGCCTCCCTAGCAACCATCACAAACCCAATTCATCCTAATGTAATCATGGAACAATTTACAAAGACCAATTAACCATCTTTGGACTAGGGGAGGAAAGCAGAAGGCCCAGAGAAATCACACCTACTCCCTGGGGAAGACATACAGAGACTCCTTATAGAACATCACTGGAATTGAACCTCTTACTCCGGAATGCTATGAGCTGAAAACAGCGTTGCACTAACTGCTATACTACCATGGCGCCAGGTAGCCTGACTTCAGTGGTTGCAAAGATGCTACAATCCATTATTAAGGGTGATATTTTGGGGTGCTTAGACGCACATGATATAATAGGCCGAAGTCAGCATGGTTTCCTTAAGGGGAAATCTCCCTGACAAATCTGATGGAATTCTTTGAGAAAATAACAGGCAGGATAAACAAAGGAAAATCAGTGGATGATGTTTACTTGGATTTTTCAGAAGGCCTTTGACAAGATGTCACAACTGAGACTGCCTAAGGTAAGAGTCCATGATATTACAGCAAAAATAATGACATCAATAGAAAATTGGCTGACTGGCTGGATGCAAAGAGTGGGTATAAAGAGGGCATTTTCTGGTTAACTGGTGGTGTTCTGCAAGGGCTCGTGTTGGGACTAGTTCTTTTCATACTATACGTCAATGATTTGGATGATGGAATTAATGGCTTGTGGCCAAGTTTGCAGACTTGCAGAAGATAGGTGAAGAGGCAGGTAGTGTTGAGAAAGCAGAAAGTCTCCAAAAGAACTTAGATTGGGAAAAATCAGTAAAGTGGTAGATATAGTGTAGGGAACTGCAGGGTCATGCACTTGGGGAGAAGGAAAAAAGGTGTAGACTATTTTCTAAACAGAGAGAAAATTCAAAAATCAGAGGTGCAAAGGGACTTGGGAATCCTTGTGTAGGATTCTCTAATGGTTAACTTGAAGTTTGAATCAATGGTAAGGAAGGTAATTGTATTGTTGCCATTCATTTTGAGAGGACTAGTATATAATGGCAAGGATGTCACGCTGAAGTTTTATTAGGCATTGCAGAAGGTCCAGAGGAGTTTCACAAGAATACTTCTGTGAATAAAAGTGGTAACATATGAGGAGGTTTTTGCTGGCTCTGGGCCTGTACTTACTGTGGTTTAGAAGAATGAGGGGAGATCTCATTGAAACCTATTACATCTTGAAAAGTCTTGCTAGAGTGGATGTGTAGAGAATGTTTCCTTTAGTGGATGAGTCTAGGATCAAAGGGCACAGCTTCAGAATAGAAGGACAACTCTTTAGAATAGAGATGAGGGGGAATTTCTCAGAGGGTGGTGAATCTGTGGAATTCATTGCCACTTATGGCTGTGGTGGCCAAGTCATTGAGTTTATTTAAAGCAGAGGGTGATAGGTTCCTGATTAGTCAGGGTGTCAAAGGTTACAGGGAGAAAGCAGGAGAATAAGGCTGAGAGGGATAATAAATCAGTCATGATGGAATGGTGGAGCAGACTTGATGGGCTGAATGACTTAATTCTGCTTCTAGATCCTATGATCCTATAGAAGCTGTCAGACCTGCAGAGTACCTCTAGCATTTCCTGTTCTTACTTCAGATTTCCAAAATTGCCATCTTTTTATTACAATTAAAGAGAGATAATAGTATGAGAAACTGATCGAGTGTAGGACTCAATGGATCTTTGAAGAATTAGCAGAGACACCTTGGGCCAAACAGGCTCCATTTGTAGGACTCAATGAGATAAATATGTTGAAAGAACATAACTAGAGTTTTACAAAAAAGCAACAGATTCTGATAATAAATCTGATTGACATATTATTGGTTTCTGTGTCACTCCTGAAAATCATACAAGTAAAAATGGTGGTTTGCCTGTCCACAATGCAACAAAATATACTATTAGCTGCTGGAGTTGCAATGGAAGTATAGAGAGAAAGTTTTCTCATTTAACCTGTGGCTGTGAGTTCAGCTGAAACTGTGTATGCCTACACTCTCCTCTCATCTCAAAGATCCAGCCTAGGCCAAGATAAGGCTATAAGATATAGGAACAGAATTAGGCCATCTGGTCCATCAAACCTTTTCCATCATTTCATCATGGCCCAATCCATCTCCCCTCTCAGGCCTAATCTCCTGCCTTCTGCCTGTAGTCCTTCATGCCCTGATTAATCAAGAATCTATCAACCTAACTTGGCATCAGCTGCCACCTGAGGAAATAAATTCCAGAGATTCACCACTCTCTGGCTAAAGAAATTCCTCTTCATCTCCATTCTAAAAGGACGTCCCTCCATTCTGAGGCTATGTCGTCTGGTCTCAAACTCTCCCACCATTGGAAACATCCTCTCCACATCCATTCTATTAAGGCCTTTCACCACCCTATAGGTTTCAGTGAGGTCACCCCTCATTCTTCACTGTGAAACTTATCTCCGCCTGTGGTTGGAGCTCCCAAAATATGTTATGTTCAAATCAAAATAATGCAAAACACAGAAATGACAATCTAATTTGTGAAAGTTGAAGGCAGAGGAGCTATAGGAGAGACAGTGATAAATTCATAGTGACAGAGATAGGCCAGACACTTTTGGGAACTAATATTGTAATCTTCACAAGTTGTATTTGTGACAGACTTACTTATAATATTCTTAATTTCAGAAGTACATATATTTTACAACTTAAGCACAATATTGGTGCTGTATACTTGCAACACTGTTGGATCAAATAGAAGACTCTTTTCTCTGGAGATTTTCTGACCTGATTTGGGAATGTTTGATTCTGAACATGGATTCTCAGCGTGATCACATGATAACCATTTTTGACTAACTATCATATCAATGCCTTGTGCCAGTTCTTTCTTGCCTTGCTCTAGGCTGTCCCCAGTACGTCTTAGACTTTATTGGTCATTGATGCAAAACAGCGTGATTTCACTGTATGTTTTGATGTTTCGGTATATATGTAAAAAATAATGCTAATTTTATCTTATCTTTGGGTCAGTTTAATCCTCCTCAACCGATTTTACTCCATTTTCTGTAGCTGCTAGTGCAAGCGCTTTGTTGCTTGTACTGACAAGCCAGTTTGACTCAGGGCAATAAGCACTCTATTTTACATTAGCATATCTTTCACAATACACCTGTGAAGCTGTAAAGACCAGGAGGGAGAATGAGGTCGATGGGGAAGCATTGGAAACCCTGCTAACTGTTGGGAAGTCATTACAAGCGAGTTGCACAGATTTCAAGAAACAGGCAGGCAAAACAGCAAGATTTTTTCTACAAGGATGAGATCAAAAAAAAAATCCTCCTTGCAGCGTAGACCCTGACAACCATAGAAAGCTAACAAGCTGTCAGGGCCATAACTGCATGCTTCGAATGTGGAGCTGCAATTTTGTTCAAAGCTCCCACAATGACAAACTCAATGACAGAACAGTTGTAACCATCAGCCACTCTTATTTTTTTCCCTTTTCTTCTTTAGAGCACGTATACTAATGCAGAGAGGCACAAGGTGCTGTGCAACTCTACTTGAGAGCATCTAATGCACAGGAAGGCTTGACTTTTCAGCGCAGTGCCTATGCAACATCGCTCTCTTCTAGACGTGGTCTGATAGAACAGGCACTGCCTGGGGCTGAAGTGAATGTTAAGAGTGCTACAGGTTGAAGAGATACCTCAAATTATTGTGGCTAATAACAGGGTGGTGGGGTGGAGATACATCTCAATCAAAGGAGATGTAAGCCACTCTATCCCTCCGCTAGTCTGCAGGTCACCCTTAGGTAAGATGTAGCAACTGCCTAGTCCCTCGATCAGGGTCACGTGAAGCCATGGGAGCAGGTGGTGGATGGTTGTATGAGCAGCTGGTGCAGATCTCGAGTCTTAGTTATGCGACCACTGACATTCTCTGAAGAGTGTCGATGATGGCTGCAGTAACCCATCTTGTAAAGACACTACCCAGAAGAAGGCAATGGAAACCACTTCTGCAGAAAAATTTGCCAAGAACAGTTATGGTCATGGAGACCATGATTGCTCATGCAGAACAACTGCAGTTTAAAATAAGTAAAAATCAGGAATTCTGAAGCAAAGACAGGAAATGTTGGAAATACTCAACAGGTCAGGCAACATCTGTGGAAAGAGAAACAGAGTTAATGTTTTGAGTTGAGGATCTTTCATCAGAACTGAGAAAGAGAGAAAACAAAACAGCTTTAAGTTTTAGAGAGGTTGCATAGGGTGAGTCCAGTGTCGTGTTATGGTGATAAAAAGCAGATAAAGTAATCTGGTTGACAGAATAATTATGGCAGTTGGAAAGAGAGGGAGAGAGCAAAAACAGATGAACTTCAATGGTGTGGATAGTGTAGAAAGTTGTGCTAGGTTACAATGGGACATAGTTAGGATGCAGAGCTGGATTGAGTAGAGGCAGATGGACTTCCATCCGGAATAGTGTGAAGTGATTCACTTTGCATGGTCAAACTTAAAGGCAGAGTACAAAGTTAATAGGTTTCAATAGGTACATTTAATGTCAGAGAAATAGATACAATATACATCCTGAAATTTTTCACAAACATCCACAAAAACAGAGGAGTGCCCCAAAGAATAAATAACGGTTAAAATGTTAGAACCCCCCCCCCCGCTCCCCTCTCCCACACACAAGCAGCAGCAAGGCAATGACCCCCCACCCCCTCCAGCAAAAAAGCATCGGTACCCTTCAACGAGCACTCAACCATACAACAAACATCAATAAAGACACAGTCTTGCAGTACCCCAAAAACTACTCATTCACTGTCATTTGACAGACCACAGGTGCGCGCTCTCGCACTCTCTCTCTCTCTCTCTCTCTCCCTCCCTCCCTCCCTCCCCCTAATAAGGGAAAAAGAGGTGTCCCCATTTCACAGCGAGAGGGGAGACATAAAAAACACCTCGCTGATTAATGATGTTCAGAGTCTGTTGCGTTACTTGTTCCGAGCTCTGCGCCCAGAGAGTTGTCACTAGAAAGGCCCAGCTCCCCAGACACACAAACCCCAGCAGCGAACCCGCTGCTCCCGATGTTCCGTGTTCTCCCGCGATGCTTCAATCGGGGGCACCAGCCTAGAATCAGCACATCCCCAGAGCCAAGAAAATCTGGAAACATGAAGGTAGGCTAGTCTTCCAGGCCACGCCTTTGGGAGATCAAAAAGTAGCTGGTCATAAGGCCCTGAGAGTGGATCCCATTCCCACGAAGAACTGAAGTCAGAGTGTAACTCCAGGTCAGGGTCTTCAAAAAAACCTTGGAAAGGATAAAAAGAGATGTAAAAGATAGCAATACAGCTGTTTCCAAAGATGTCAGCAAAGGAGTTGCCGTTTAGCGCCATCTTGACTTCCACCTGTTGGCAGGATTCTTAGCTGTATGGAGGAACAGAGGGATTTAGGGGTTCCATAAATCCCTCAAATTTGTCAGGCAAGTTGATCGGGTAAGAAGGCAAATGGTGTGTTGGCCTTCATTAGTCATGGAATTGAGTTCATGAGCCTTGAGGTAATATCTCAGCTCTAAAAAATTCTGGTTAGACCACACATTGTGTTCAGTTCTGGTAGCTTCATTATAAGAAGGATATGGAAGCTTTAGAGAGAATGCAGAGGCAATTTACCGGGTTGATACCTGAACTTATATCTTATAAGGAAAGGTTAGGAAGCTAGGGCTTTTCTCTTTGAAGAGAAGGAGGATAGGAGGCGAGTTGAAAGAGGCGTATGAGATGATAAGGGGCATTGATCAAAGAGACAAGCAGTGCCTTTACCCGAGGGTCACAATGGCTAATATGAGAGGGCATTCTTTTAAGGTGATTGGAGACAAGTATATGGGAGATGTCAGAGGGAGGTTTATCACACAGAGAATGGTGAGTGCTTGGAATGCACTGCTGGTGGTGGTGCTGGAGGCAGATATATTGGGAACATTTAAGACTCACTTAGATAGATACAAGGATGAAAGAAAAATGCAGGACTGTATGGGCGGGAAGGATTAGATTAACTTGGAGTAGGTTAAAAAGTCAGCAGAAAATCGTGGGCCGAAGGGCCTGTGCTATACTGTTCTATGTTCCATGTTCTATATTCAAACCAGTTTTAATCAATGTTTTATAAAGTGATGATGTGAATAGGAATTTGTGCTCTTCCTAATGTAAATGCATTTCCATAAATTTAAATGGAAATAGAACTACAGCTGTTTAAATATATTTCCTAACAGATTGGAAGCACCTTGGGATATGTTTCCAAATTCAAATCACCACATCTGTGCAGTTTTTTTGATGATGAGGTGTTTTTTTTTTGAATCTCTAGATTGGGGAGGTGTAGTTGTAATTAGCTTTAAAACTGCATAGCAAATGCATCTAAGAACAGGGATACTTGGCATGGTTTCTAGGACGTTACATTCACATGTGTGAAGTTTGTGATTCCGGCTAGACCAATATCTATTTACCTGGTTAAGCTGATGGTAAACCACCTTCTTGATGCTCTTGAGGTAAGCTCACCATTCTGTCTCCACTCAGACTGACCAAAATCTGTGTGTTCTATCTTTGCAGTCCCCGCCATGATCACATCATACCCAAACACCACCCTGGCAACCCAAGGCCAGAAGAAGGAGGTCAGCTGCACTGCTCATGGCGAAAAGCCTATCATCGTCCGTTGGGAGAAAGAAGACACCATTATTGACCCTGAACGGATGTTCCGTTACATTGTGTCCACCAAGGAAATTGGAGATGAGGTGGTTTCCACGTTGCAGGTAGTGACTGCAAAGTTTATAGATTTTCGCTTGTTTTATTTATAGCACCGCACCGCCTTATGGTTGAAGAAACAAACTAATACGTTTTGCAGTTTCTACCCACTAGACCTTTGTGCATATGTTGTACAAGCTCTAGAGAATATCACAGCATGACCACAAGGGTGGAATAATACAATACAGTGTTGTGTTATTGTTGCTGATTAACTGGACTCCAAATATTCAGACTGCTTCCTCTATCACAGTTTATTTACTTGTGCACAAAGGGAACTGCATGGCCCCTGTCACCACACTGTTCTGAAGTCTGAACAAAGAAATGCCATTTTTATACAGAAATGACTAGCTGGAAACAGATACTAGCCAATTGGTAACCCTCTGGATGTACAATTCCTGCTTTGCATGATCAAATTATGATAATGCAGATATTAATAGCCAATAGAATCTCCACATTGATACTTCAAAATTAGTAGATTAATTGACCAATAGTATCCGTCACCAGGGAATCCTTTGTTTGCATCCATATCTTGTCTTACTACGCCAAAGGGCTCTGGTCTCCTACTGCGCAGTAGGAAGCTATGGTCTTCAAAGGCCTCACTTGCCAGGAGTGACTGCATGCTATTGGTAAACTATCCTTGTTTCGACATTATCTTAACCCTTGCCTTGCCGCAACTTCTGCAGTGGTTTCCACAAAACAAACCTATAACATTGACGGCCAGAAAAAGACCTTACCCGCTGTTTTCCTTAAAATGCACTTTCTTACTAAGCACTCAAGGAAGAAATTTGACTCCAGAAGCTGTGACTAATCACATGCAAAAAACATTGGTCCCAATTACACTTACTTCCACCATCCTACTGATATCAAATTTCCCCCCTCAAGCTCTCCTCAGCCCTTCTCTGTGAGTGTAAACTGCATCTGTGTGACTGTGAGCCTGTGAAATTCAATTATACCTGCAGCATTTGAGTTATTTGTGGTCCATACAGAGTCTGCAGAGGATTGGAATGATCGTTTTTGAACACTTGCAAAATTACATTTCATATACAGTAATTTTAGGAGAATGAGAGGTGACTTCACATGTCTTTGTAGAAGTTTATAAAATCATGAAGGGAATGGATAAAGATGGACAGTCACCATCTTTTCCCCATGGCTGGGGAGTCCAAGATTAAAGGGCACAGGTACAAGATAAGAGGGAGAATATTAAATGAGATCCGAGAGTTAAATTCTTTACAAAGGATATTGAGTACCCGGAAGTGAACAAGAGGAAGTGGTTGAGGGGGTTACAATCGCAACGCTTAAGAGGCATTTGGATAGGTATATGGAGGGGAGGGGCTTGAAGGGTTGTGGGCCGAATGTGGGCCCGTGGGACCAGCAGGGAGGAGGCTGTGCTCAGCATGGAGCAATTGGGCCAGAAGGCCTGACTTTCTGCTGTGTTACTCTCTGACTCTTCGGATACATAATGTACCCTCAATGCCCAACAACCGTAGGAACAGCCCAGTCCAGCCTTCCAAGCCAGGGACTTTAAACTGAGCAAGCCACAATCTAGGAAATAGAGAGGACAAGTTACGTTGACCAAATGCCTATTCCTCATAGATAGAAGTGTACATATCATCAGGCTGGACCAGAGGAATAATTTCACAAGCACTTTGTATATGTTCTTGCTTTGCACATTAATCATCCCCACCGCACCCCCCCCCACCTCTCGTGTGCTCACTGTATCTTAGCTTTTACACGAGAAAGTCTGCGGATGCTGGAAATCCAAAGGAACACACCCAAAATGCTGGAGGAACTCAGCAGGTCATGCAGCATCCATGAAAATGAATTTCAACATTTTGGGCTGAGACCCTTCTTCAGGACTGGAAAGGAAGGGGGGAGATACCAGAATAAAAAGTGGGGGGAAGGGAAAGAAGTGAAGAGTGAAGCCAGGTGAGTAGGAAAGAAAAAGAGGCTGGAGAAGAGGGAATCTGATAGGAGAGGAAAGTGGACCATGGGAGAAAGGGAAGAAGGAGGAGCAGCAGGGGGAGGTGATAGGCAGGTGAGAAGACGTACTGTAAAAGGCCAGAATGGGGAATACAAGAAGGGGGGGGGATTTTTTTAACTGGAATGAGAAATCGATATTCATGCTATCAGGTTGGAGGGTACCCAGAGGGAATATAAGGTGCTGCTCCTCCATCCTGAGGGTGGCCTCAACTTGGCAAAAGAGGAGGCCATGGGCTGACATGTCAGAATTAAAATTTTGGGCCACTGGGAAGTTCCAATTTTGGCAATGGAACGGAGGTGGCCAACAAAGCAGTCTCCCAATTTACAAGAAGTCTCACCAATGTAAAGAAGGTCATATTGGGATAGCTTATCTTTTAGTTGGTTGGCATTCCTGTGCCTGCAACTTCTGGCATTCTTCTGCTGACCAACACTGCCTCAATTTCACCTCATCACCAGCTCAGCTCAGAAATTTTGGTTCTTTGTTCATTGTTTTCTTTCTTTTCAAAGTTTGAAAAGTTCGAAGTCCAAAGAAAATTTTATTATCAGAGTACATATATGTCACCATATCTAACCCTGAAATTCATTTTCCTGCAAGCACACTCAGCAAATCTATAGAGTAGTAACTATAACAGGATCAGTGTAAGATCAAGTAGAGTGCAGAAGACAACAAACTGTGTAAATGCAAATATAAATGAATAGCAATAAATTAAGAGAAATAACAAGATAAAGAGTCCTTGAAAGTGAGATCATTAGTTGTGGGAACATCTCAATGGATGGGCAATTGAGTGTAGTTAACCGCTTTGTTCAAGAGCTTGATGGTTGTAGGGTAGTAACTGTTTTTGAACCTGGTGATGTGAGTCCTGAGGCTCTTGTACCTTCTACCCAAGGGTATAGCAGTGAGACAAGAGCATGGCCTGGGTGGTGAGGATCTTTGATGATGGATGCTGCTTTCCTACGTCAATGTTCCATGTGGATGTGCTCAATAGTTGGGAGGGCTATAGATATACTACGGCAACATCACTACCTTTTGTAAGATTTTCCATTCAAAGGCACTGGTGTTGCCATACGAGGTCATAATGCAACCAGTCAATACCCTCTCCACTACACATCTATAGAAGTTGGTCAAGGTTTTAGATGTCATGCCAAATCTCAGTGGACTCCTAAGGAAGTAGAGGCACTGATGTGCTTTCTTTGTAATTGCACTTATGTGCTGGGTCCAGGACTGGTCACCTGAAGTAGTAACACACAGAAATTTAAAGTTGCTGACCCTCTCCACCTCTAATGAGGACTGGCTCATGGGACCTCTGGTTTCCCTCTCCTGAAGTCTATAATCAGTGCCTTGGTTTAGCTGACGTTAAGTGAGAGGTTGTTATTATTACACCGCTCAGCCAAATTTTCAATCTCCCTCCTGTATGTTGATTCATCACCACCTTTATTTTGGCCCGGAAGAGTGGTGTCATTAGCAAACTTGAATTTGATATTGGAGCTGAATTTAGCTGCACAGTCATAGGTGTAATCCAGTGGGGCAGGGGACTAAGCACACAGCCCAGTGGTTCAACAGTGCAGACGGAGATCGTAGAGGAGATGTTGCTGCCAATCCAAACTGACTGCGGTCTACAAATGAGGAAATCCAGGATCCAATTTCACAAGGAAGTATTCATGCCAAGATCTTGGAAATTATTGATTAGTTTTGAAAAGATGATGGTATTAAATGCTGAGATGTAATTGATTAAGAGCATCCTGATGGATGCATCTTTGTGGTCCAGATGTTCCAGGGTTGAATGAAGAGTAAATGAGATCGCATCTATTGTGGACTTCACAGGTCACTCTAAGCTGACTCTGTTACACACTTCCACGTTATCCCTCTGCCTTATTCCCTGTGATCAGATGTTATCCCGGAGTCAGAGCCCCTTAGTTCACAAGAAATTCCAATTAGCCCACAGTGTGTCCTGCAGTGTAAGCAGCCTGCCATTACGTGTGGAAGTGACTTACTGAGGCTGAGTTTTATAATGTTTTAATAGGAAACAGATCACATTCTGCACATTATAATGAATTACAGTTGACAAGGAATTAAATTACAGGGCTCTGGCACATTTAAAGTCTTCAGGTCACGTGTTGGAACTTAGCCAAAAGCCTGGAGGATATATTAATCTTTGGTTGTCTACCTCCCTGTGGTATGCCTTTGCAGACTAATAGTTCCATTGTTTTCATCTGAAAGATAAGCAGCAGTTCCCCAATACTGAACTGAAATAGGCAGCACAGTAGTGTAGCGGTTAGTGCAATTGCTATACCACACCACTGATCCCCAATTGGAGTTCGATTCCTGCTGCTGATCTACATTCTCCCAGTGACCATGTCAGAGTGGTCGGGCTTTGGCTCATTCGGGCTTTGGCGAGGTAAGTGGGTAAGTAAACTTCGCTTTTCCTTGCATTTTTTGAGGAATAGAGAGTATGTCTGTAAGGTTAGTTCTTTGCTCTGGGTGTCAGATGTGGGAATCCTGGGAATCTTTCAGTCTCCCAGATGGCCACATCTGTACCAGGTGCACCGAGATACAGCTCCTGAGAGACCGTGTTAGGGATCTGGAGCTGCGGCTTGATGACCTACAGCTTATTAGAGAAAGTGAGCAGGAGATAGGTAGGAGCTATAGGGAGTTAGTCTCCCTGAGGCTGTAGGGGTTGGATAAGTGCGTGACAGTCAGGGAAGGGCAGGTGGAACGAGCTCAGATAGTAGAGAGCACCCCTGTGGCCATCCCCCTCAGTAATCGTTATCTCGTTTTGGATGCTGTTGAGGGGGAGTGACCTGTCAGAGTACAACCACGGCGATTGGGTCTCTGGCACTGAGTCTGGTTCTGTGGTGCAGAAGGTCAAGAGGAAGCTGAGGAATGTGGTAGTCATAGGGGAATTCATAGTGAAGGGAACAGACAGGAGGTTCTGTCAGCCTGATAAAGATACCCACATGGTGTGTTGCCTCCCAGGTACCGGAGTACAGGATGTCTCGGATCGGGTGCAGAGTATTCTGAGGGGAGAGGATGAACAACCATAAGTATTGGTACACGTTGGCACCAATGACATAGGTAGAAAAAGGGAGGAAGTCCTGAAGAGAGAATTCAGGGAGTTAGGTAGAAAGCTGAAAAGCAGGACCTCCAGGGTAGTAATCTCAGGATTGCTAGTCAGAGGCTTTTTCCCAGGGGTGAAACGGCTAGCACGAGAGGGCATAGTTTTAAGGTGCTTGGAAGAAGGTACAGAGGAAATGTTGGAGGTAAGTTTTTTATGCAAAGAGCCGTGAGTGCATGGGATGGGTTGACGGCGATGGTGGTAGAAGCAGAAACGATAGGGTCTTTTAAGAGACTTCTGGATAGGTACATGGAGCTTAGAAAAATAGAGGGCTATGGGTAACCCTAGGTAGTTCTAGGGTAAGGACATGTTCAGCACTGCTTTGTGGGCTGAAGGGCCTGTATTGTGCTGAAGGTTTTCTATGTTTCTATTGCTGCCTGTGCCACATGCTAATGACGCAATAATAACATGATCGGACATATTAATGTGTGGCTGAGAGACTGGTGTAGGAGGCAGGGCTTCAGATTCCTGGATCATTGGAGCCTCTTCTGGAGAAGGTACAACCTGTACAAAAAAGACAGGTTACACCTGAACCCAAAGGGATCCAGTATCCTAGCAGGCAGACTTAACAGTGGTTTTAGGGAGGATTTAAACTAATTTGGCAGGGAGATGGGAACCAGAGTGATAGGGCTGAGGAAGGGGAAAACAGAAATAAATCAAAGATAGCGTGCAACAGAGATGATAGAAAGGATAGGCAGGAGATGAGCCTTAATCACAGCCATTTACAGGGCAATAGAGGTGTGGTGCAGATAAAAGAGAAAGCTACAAATATTCGACTGAAAGTGTTATATTTGAATGCACACAGCATAAACAATAAAATGGACGATCTAGAAATTCAGCTACAGATTGGCAAGTATGATGCTGTGGCCATCTCTGAAACTTGGCTAAAGGATGGCTGCCATCAGGAGCTGAACGTCCAAGGATATACGATGTATCGGAAAGATAGATTAGTAGGCAGAAGGGGTGGTGTGGTATAAGAAATAATATTAAATCATTAGAAAGGGATGACACATAGGATTGGAAGGTGTAGAGTATCTATGGGTTGAGTTAAGAAATGGCAAGGGTAAAAGGACTCTAATGTCAGTTGTATACAGGCCTCCAAACAGCAGCCGGGATGTGGATTACAAATTACTGCAGGAGATAGAAAGGGCGTGTCAGAAGGGCAGTGTCATGATAATCGTTGAGGATTTTAACATGAAAGTGGATTGGGAAAATCAGGTCAGTACTGGACCTCGAGAGAGAATTTGTAGAATATCTAAGGGATGGCTTGTTAGAACAGCTTGTTGTTGAGCCCACCAGGGGATCGTCTGTGCTGGATTGGGTGTTGTGCAATGATCCAGAGGTGATAAGAGAGCTTAGGGTTAAGGAACCCTTAGGGAACAGTGATCACAATATGATTGAGTTCACTTTGAAATTTGAGAAGGAGAAACTAAATTCCAATGTGTCAGTATTTTAGTGGAATAAAGGAAATTACAATGGCATGAGAGGGGAACTGGCCAAAGTTGACTGGAAAGGGACACTAGCAGGAAGGACAGCAGAGCAGCAATGGCTGGAGTTTCTACAAAAAATGAAGGAAGTGCAAATAAGAAGAAATTTTTGAATGGAAGAAGGACACTAACGTGGCTGACAAGTGAAGTCAGAGCCAAAGTAAAAGCAAAAGAGAGGACATACAAGGAAGCCAAAGCTAGTGGAAAGATAGAGGATTGGGAAGCTTTTAAAAACTTGCAGAAGGAAACTAAGAAGGTCATTAGGAAGGAAAAGATGAATAATGAAAGGAAGCTGGCGACTAATATCAAAGAAGATACTAAAAGCTTTTTTAAGTATATAAAGGGTAAAAGAGAGTTGAGGGTAGATATAGGACCATCAGAAAACAACACTGGAGATATTGTAATGAGAGATGCAGAGGTGGCAGAGGAACTGAATGCGTATTTTGCATCAGACTTCACAGTGGAAGACATCTGCAGTATAGCGGGCATTCAAGAGTGTCAGGGAAGTGAAGCTTGTGCAGTGAAAATTACGACTGAGAAAGTGCTCAGGAAGTTTAATGGTCTGAGGGTGGATAAATCTCCTGGACCTGAGGGAATGCACCATCGGGTTCCGAAGGAAGTAGCTGGAGAGATTGCGGAGGCATTAACAATAATCTGTCAAGAATCAATAGATTCTGGCATTGTACCAGATGACTGGAAAATTGCAAATATTACCCTGCTATTTAAGAAGGGTGGGAGGCAGCAGAAAGGAAACTATAAACCTGTTAGCCTGGTATCAGTTGTTGGAGTTGGTTGTTAGGGATGAGTTTGTGGAGTACCTGGAGGCAGTTGACAAGTTAGGCCAAAGCCAGCATGGTTTCCTGAAAGGAAAATCCTGCCTGACTAACCTATTGCAGTTTTTTGAGGAAATTATAAGCAGGGTAAACAAGGGAGATGCAGTAGATACGGTATACTTGGATTTTCAGAAGGCCTTTGACAAGGTGCCGCACATGAGGCTGCTTAGCAAGATAAGATCCCATGGGATTACAGGGGAGTTATTAGCATGGGTGGAGCATTGGCTGATCAGCAGAAAACAGAGAGTGGGAATAAAGGGATCCTATTCTAGCTAGCTGCCGGTTACCAGTAGAGTTCCACAGGAGTCGGTGTTGGGACCGCTGCTTTTTACGATGTATGTCAATGATTTGGACTATGGGATTAATGGATTTGAGGCTAAATTTGCCGGTGATACAAAGATAGGTGGAGGAGCAGGTAGTGTTGAGGAAACTGAGAGCCTGCAGAGAGACTTAGATAGTTTAGGGGAATGGGCAAAGAAGTGGCAAATGAAATACAATGTTGGAAAGTGTACAGTCATGCACTTTGGTAGAAGAAATAAACGAGCAGACTATTATTTAGATGGGGAGAGAATTTAAAATGCAGAGATGCAAAGGGACTTGGGAGTCCTTGTGTAGGATACCCTAAATGTTAACCTTCAGGTTGAGTCGGTGGTGAAGAAGGAGAATGTGATGTTGGCATTCATTTCTAGAGGTATAGAATATAAGAGCAGGGGTGTGATGTTGAGGCTCCATAAGGAACTTGTGAGACCACATTTTGAGTATTGTGTGCTGTTTTGGGCTCCTTATTTTAGGAAGGATATACTGATATTGGAGAGGGTTCAGAGAAGATTCACGAGAATGATTCCAGGAATGAAAGGGTTACCGTATGAGGAATATCTGGCAGCTCTTGGGCTGTATTCCCTGGAGTTCAGGAGAATGAGGGGGGATCTCATAGAAACATTCCGAGTGTTAAAAGGCCTGAACAGATTAGATATGGCAAAGTTATTTCCCATGGTAGGGGAGTCTAAGACTCAGATTTCAGGTTTGAAGAACGTCCATTTAGAACAGAGATGCGGAGAAATTACTTTAATCAGAGGGTCATAAACCCATGGAATTTGTTGCCACGAGTGGCTGTGGAGGCCAAGTCATTGGGTGTATTTAAGGCAGAGATAGATAAGTTCTTGATTAGTCAGGGCATCAAAGGGTATGGGGAGAAGGCAGGGGAGTGGGGATGACTGGAAGAATTGGATCAGCCCATGATTGAGTGGCAGAGCAGACTCGATGGGCTAAATAGCCTACTCCTGCTCCTATATCTTATGGTCTTATGTGGGTTTCCTCTGGGTGTTCTGATTTCCACCCACATTCCAAAGATGCACAGTTAGGGTTAATGAGTTGTAGACACACTACATTGGCGCCAGAAGCATTCCATTATATGTGGGCTGCTCCCAGTACGATCCTCAGACTGTGTTGGTCATTGACTCAAGACGAGATAATTCACTGTATGTTTTGATATATGTGTGACAACTAAAGGTTATATTTTCTCTTAAATGACAATGTGGGAGTAATGCAATATATTACAGTGAGCTATGGGACCTGTGGACATGATGATAGCTTATATTTTTAGTGTCATTAAAAATACAAGCTGTCTCTATACCCCAATTCTTTTAGTTGTTCACATCCAATGGCTTCAGCTTGGACTTGAGCCTCTGGCATTTCCCCTTTGCTTCTTTAAACCATTTCTTGAAAAACCTTCTCTTGATCAAGCTCGTGGTCTTCTAACTTACTGCAGCAAATCCTTTTCTTAAATGCTTTCTACCTTAAGAATGTTTTAACCCAGAGGCAGAGATCATATGTATTGTTCTTCGTGCTACAAACATCAAGAGAGATGGAGAGAAAACTGGAACAGGGTGAACTTGGGCGAACAGTCACATGAATCATGGAATAAGCCCAAAGGGCCAAGTATTCTACGCCCTGTTCCTATTTTCTGTTTCTGTTTTATTTGACAGAAATCAAAGATTGTAACCAACTTCAGGAAAACTGAGCCGAGGTCTAGCTCATTAACGCCTCTACTTTCTGAAGAGGCTGAGGAGAGCTGGACTATGCACATCAATATTCACGTCATTATGCAGATGCACCGTAGACAGCATATTAGCATGCTGCAGCACTGCACGGCAGGGAAAATGCACTGCCACACACAGGAAGACTTTACAGTGCATAGTGAACACTGCCCAACTCATCACCAGCAACAGCCTACCCACCATTAAGGACACGTATAGAGAAAGGTGCCAGAAAAAAAAGGCCAGAAATATCATTAGGGATCCCACCCAGCTTACTCTTGGATTGTTCATCCCACTCCCATCAGGGAGGAGGCTATGTAGCATCGGCAGCAGGTCAACAAGACTCAAAAACAGACACTTCCCTGAAGCAGTAAGGCTGATCAACACCTCCACCCACTGACGCACCTCTCCACAGCCCCCCACCACCATCACTTTCCTGTCAGAGGCACCCTATGTACAGACTCTCCTGTACCTAGTGTCACTTCATGTATCAATCAGTCTATGTGTATAAACTATTTCATATATTTATATTTATGGTGTATTTTTTATTGTTGTGTTCCTTATCTGTGTGTTTTTACATATGCTGCATTGGATCCAGAGTAATAATTATTTCTTCCTCCTTTACTCTTGAATACTGAAAATGACATTAATTGATTTTAGAACAAAGAACATTGGCCAGAACAGCACAGGGGAACTAGTCCTTCGGCCCACAATGTTATGCCGAACCAGCTAAAAAGTAATTTTTTTAAAAACCCAAAAACTAATCCCTTCTACCTATGCAATGTCCATATCCCTCCATCCTCCTCACATTCACGTGCCTATCTAAATGTCCCTTAAAAGCCTCTAATGTATTTACCACCATACCAGGCACCACCCTCAGAGTAAAAAACAAGCCCCTCACATCCCCTTTGAACCTACCCCCTCTCACCATCAATGCATGCCCTCTGGTGTTAGACATTTCAACCCGGGGAAACAGGTACTCCCTGTCTACTCTACCTATGCCTCTCATAGTCTTATAAATCCCTCTCAGATCTCCCCTTAGCTTCCGCCACGCCAGAGAAATCAACCCAAGTTTGTCCAACCTCTCATGATAGCACGCACCCTCTAAACCAGATAGCATCCATTTAAACCTCTTCTGCGCCCTCTCCAAAGCCTCGACATTCTTCCTATGATGAGGTGACCAGAACCGCATGCAACACTGCAAGTGTGGCCTAACTAGATTTCTATAAAGTTGCGACATAACCTCCTGACTTTTGAACTCAATACCTCAACTACTAAAAGCAAACCTTCCATAAGCCTTCCTAACCACTTACTTGAGCTCTGTAGCCAATTTCAAGGAGCTAGGAACTTGAGTCCCAAGATCTCTCTGCTCAGCAACACCGTTAAAGATAGTGCCCTGAACAGTGTACTGCCTCCCTGCATTTGTCCTACCAAGGTGTAACATCTCACATCTATCTTAAATATTGAATCTTGAATCAGATCAAAGTTCAAAGTAAATTTATTGTCAAAGTGCTTATATGTCCCTGAGATTCATTTTCTTCCATTCACAGTAGAACAAAGAAATACAATAGAATCAAAGAAAAACTACACTCAAAGACTGACAAACAGCCAATGTGCAAAAGAAGAAAAACTGTGCAAAATACAAAAAAAAGGCAAATAAGAATAAATAATTCGTAAATAATTGTAAATAAATAATAGAGACCACGAGTTGTAGAGTCCTTGAAAATGAGTCTTTTTGGTTGTGTAATCAGTTCAGTGTTGAGGTGAGTGAAGCTATCCACGCTGGTTTAGGAGCCTGATGATCGAAGGGTATGAATTGTTCCAGACTCTGGTGGTGTGGGGTCTAAGGCTCCTGTTCCTCATCAGAGTGAAACAGACTGGTGCGACAGTATCGCTGATTCTGCTCTCATTCGTAAAGTTCTTATGTTAATGTAGAAGACTGTTGAATGTTGTTTGATAACACTCCTTGAGGAACATGAACTACATTAAAAGCACTGTCTGAATGCAAGCCGGAGTTGTTCATGATTAAAGCTGAGAATTGGCTGCATTAAAAGTAGGAGCAAAACTAGGTTTTCTCCTTTCTCTGCATTGATCAAGTAGAATTCACTTGTGCTCACATCAGAGCCCGTTGGTACCTTACATCTTCTGTCAGTAAAGATCTCTTCTTACCTTGCCAAAAATCTCCTGTCAGCAAAAGCTCTCGTTGTCCCATTACTGCTGTCTCTCTCATCTGATGTTCCCTTTGTTGCAAAGATTCAGGGTTGTAGGAAGCAATGTTCTATGTCATTATAGTGACAGATAAAGGAAAATTAGACAAATCACGAGGCACTTACCAACAGTAAATTGAAGCTCATGAAAGATTACAGCCATGCTGTTTCATTTCATGTACTTATAGGCATTTTGCAGCTGTGAATAGACTGACCTTTCTCTTGCCCATCACAAAAAATATCGGATGAATTATTTTTGCAGTGGAATTGTTTAAAAGGAGCCATTGCAAAGAGCCATTTAATGAGCATGGTTATATTTTAACGGAATATTGTCATTATGCAAAAGCCTTATGCAGTATTAACAGTTACTTGTATTTCTTTAGTTCCTGGAACATCCAAACCATCAAGTAAGAGTTTAGTCAAAATTTGATCTGAAGTGCTTGAGGGGCTATCGAGATTGATACTGCAAGATTGATTGTGGAAGTAAGATTGCAAGGACTCCTTTAAAACTTTGGGAGAAGGATTCCAGTGGTAGGATCTCGGCAGGTGAAGGTACAGCTTCCAGAACTGATGTAATAAAAATTAGGGATATTTATAAGGCAAAAGAAGGAAGTGTGCAGAAACATGGGAACCTTGGAGAATAAGGTGCGGGAGCTCATGGTTAAATTTGTAAGCAAGTGTAAGGGGTTTCTTCTTTTATGTTACTGCATAAGCTAATTAAAATGGCTTCTTTGTTATGTTAAATGCTGAGACAGTTCTCTCGCTAGCAGCTTGTTTGGGTTATATTATTGATAAGAGAGCAAACGAACCAATTGGGATAGATGTTATTCCTTCTAGTGTGTCTGTAAGTTATTGTGATGCGCGGGTGTTTGGGGAGAAGGCGCGATGGAGAGAGGGAGAATGGGCAAGGTGCTGTGAGCCGGCTAACAGGGTCGGACCCCGAGCAGGAATCCGCGGTCCAGGGTCTTCGGTGAGGAGAGGAGACGGAGACAGACTCGTGTGGAGCGTCTGGTCGACCACCGTGGTTGGTCCCAGGCGGCAGGTCGAGGTGGTCAGAGGGGATCAAATGGTGAAGAGAGGATCGTTACTAGAGCTCCAACTGTTGTGCATGAAGAGATTGAACTTTGATAAGTGTGGCGCCTTTTATTTTCCTTTTATATTTTATCTCTATTAATTATATAGTTCCAGTAATATCTATAAACTGAAATTCATTTAATCGTATATGGTGTATTGTCTGTTATTTGGGTGGGGTGGGGTACATCACACAGCATCCACACAACCTTCATTACCCAGTTTGGCGGGGCCGAGGGCTGTTTCCCTAGACGACAGCGAGTTGAGCGACCCTGAGGCTTGCCAGGGGGGCTACACAAGGCTGAGGATTTTTAAATTGGTGGTTTTCTAAACTAGAAGCTAATGCTGGTTAGTAAACAGAGAGGTGATAGGCAAGAGACTAGCTACAAGTTACAAAGTGGGCAGCAAATATTTTTACAAACAAGAGAGAAACTGTAGATATTCTAATAGACACAAAGTGCTGGGGGAACTCAGCAGGCCTGGCAGCATTTATGGAAAGGAGATCTTTCATCAGAACCAATGAAGGACTGTGGCTCATAACAAAGTAGGCTCATTAGCTATCTCTGGCTAACAACCACATGACTCAGCAATGCATGGGTAATGGTGAGACAGCCATCTCCAATAAGTAACACACATCTAGTGTCAGTATAATTTGGGTTCAACCAAACAGGAAAGCTGGAATGTTCTGTTGAGGAACCAACAGTTATGGTGAATGCTGTATAAACACTGCCCCATGCAAAAGTTATCATTCACCAGGAAATAATGGAATTTACACCATTTATACTTACATCAAATATTTTTAGATGAGTACATTTGCAGTTGGTCAAAGATTATTGGAATGACAAATTGTTAGCTTTACATGTAATTTGCATTGAATCGTAACAGAGCAAAGCGTTTGAGAAAAGTATGTACATTTTCCAAACTTGCCTCCACGATCTCATGTTGGCATATGTATCCGATTTAAAAACGCTAGAAGTAAGCCCACCCTCGTGAGTAGAGAATGAAAGCATTGTTGACCAAATGTTGAGATGAAGTCAGACTAAAGCCAATTTAACCTTGGTTCAAACTACTACCAACAAAAACTGGACATTTGATTGTACTCAAGGAATTATTAAAATGCAAGTTATTGTTAATACTGTCAAAATCTTTTTCATCATGACAATATTCTTTTAAAATATAACCATGTTCATTAAGTGGCTGCTTGCAACTGGATGAGGGCGTTGGGTTGGATCAGATGGCAGATTGGTGGTGGGGAAATAAAACTGGAGTTGGGGCAAGAGGGGCCCCTTTAAAGTCAATCTGAAGGAGCCTGCTATGTTACCATTCCATGTATATCTCTCTAGTCTGAGCAGAACAATCCCAGTTTGTCACTTATAAATCTGGGCCATTTAAATATGAAGCATATAAAATGCTGACAGCTTGTGAATCTGAAGGCTTTGGGAAGCTCACGCTGATGAAGAGATGAGGCCTGAGGCAGATCAGCCAAGATCGTATTATATGTTGTAAAAGTTAAAATAAATAAATAGAGTGAAAGAGGAACAGTAATGTAAATGCTTGCAAGAAATGAATCTCAGGGTTGTATAAGATGACATATATATATTTTGTTAATAACCTTACTTTGAACTTTAAATGTTAATTCAGAAATCTGAGGGAGAAGCGGTTCAGAAAATGTTGAGTGTGCATTTTTGAAGCTCCTGATGGTAGTAATGAGAAGACAGCATATGCTGGATGGTGAAGGTCTTACAAGATGGATGCTGCCTTCCTGAGGATGATCTTCTCACGATGGTGGGCAGGGTGGAACCCATGATAGGTTCTACAACCCTTTGCAGCCTCCTTCAATCCTACATGTTGGAACCTCCATGCCAGGCGGTGATGCAACCAGTCAGAATGCTCTCCACCGTACATGTGGAAACATTTTCCCAGAGACTCTGTGACATACCACATCTCCTCAAACTCCAAGCAGCCATATTACTAGCATTGTCAGCACCAGCTCCTGTAAAAGAGACTCCAACACTCCACCTCTCAGTGATGTATGGGATCAAAAATTCACGCCTGCTTACATATGACTGCTTCAAGAAGCCGGTTCCAAAGACATCCAAAGACCAGTCCCAAAGGTACTGCCCTGGTGAGGACACAGTTTACACAAATGAAAAGAGAAAACAAAATCAATAGAAGCACATTGAATCTGCTTTAATGTTCGTCTATTGAATAATAATTGCTGACCTCTTTGATCATTTTTTTTGTTCTCCTTTCTCTGTTCTTAGATCTTGAACTGTTTCAAGCTCTGTCAGTGTCTTCTTTTTAATCACTCCTTCCCATCTCAATCACCCAGCCAAGCGAGTGGATTTTTTTTGACATGGTTACTATAACAACATCCGATTCTGACCCCTATCATTGCTGTTTCAGAAAGTGCCTCAGACCTTCATATTGAAGCCTCTGATAATATTCTCTCAATCATGGTGAAGAGATAGAGAAAGAAAAATCAATTTCACTGTGGATGCAATTAAATATCTTGGTTTAAACTAGTTACCCTTCATGGATTTGCGACAAGATTAAAAGCTATTTGAACAATATGTGGGATTTAGATTGCGAGGTTTTTCTGTTTTTCTTCCACACAAGGAATAAAGAAATTTTAGACCATAAGACATGAGAGCAGAATTAGGCCATTCAGCCCATTGATTTTTTTCTCTGTTTTTGATTATAATTGATTTATTATCCCTCTCAACCCCATTCTCTTGCCTTCTCTCCGTAAGCTTTGACCCCTTTACTAACCAAAAACCTATCAACCTCCACTTTAAATGTACTCAATGACTTGGCCTCCACGGCTGTCTATGATAATGAATTCCACAGATTCACTAACTTCTGGCCAAAGTAATTTCTCTTCATCTCTGTTCTAAAGGGACTTCCTTCTATCTGAAGACTGTTCCTTCTGATCCTAGACTCTCCCATTATTGGAAACATCTTCTCCACGTCCACTCTTTCTAGGTTTCAATGAGGTTTCCCGTTCATTCTAAACTCCAGTGAGAATCGGTCCAGAGCCATTTTGGGCTAGAAATAAGACACCAAAATTCACTTGAGATGCATCTATTAACAAAGCATCTGTAAACCACAGTCAATGCCTTTTGTCATGCATATCAAAGTTCAAAGTGCATTTATTATCACAAGTATGCATACTTTATACAACATTGAGATTCATTTTCTTACAGACAGCAACAAAACAAAGAAACCCAATACAACCCATTAAAACAAAAGAAGACGGTCCATCAGTGTGTAGAGAGAGAAAAAAATTGTGCAACCACTAAAAGTAAGCAAATAGCACTCAGAGCTGAAGTTCACAAAAGTGAGTCACAGACTCGATGCCAGCCATCACTGTAGCTGATTCAGTAGCCTGTTAGTTGCAGGCCATTGCCACAGTTCAGTGCAGTGACGTGTAAACCATGCAAAGCAGCTGTTGACCTCGTGAAGCAAACCTCGCCTACAGTCCCGATACCCTAACCTTTTCAATCTGGCCCGGCACTTAAATTGTCCAAACTTTGAGCTGCTCCTTGCTCTCAGATCCAGGCCCTGCTGCTTCGATACACTCTCATGTCCATACGTAACCTTCCCAATCAAGTAAGTCGATCAAACCTCAGGTCTTTCCTCGCTCTCGGGCCCAGGCTCCGCCTCAACTCTGCCTCGCCTCCGCTTGCGTCACCTTGGTTCAGCCGTATCAGATTGCCTCCAAATCCACTCCAGCAATGGCCATATATTAACTCATCCCCCACTCTCCAGCCTGGACCTCGCTCCCTCGATTCGGCTCGTACACACCACGCCGCAACCTGCCTGCACGTTTGAGACTTCAGTTCACACTGCAAATATGCCAAGTTATACAGGCAGTTCAAGAGTTCAACTCCACCAAGGAAACGATCAATGAAAGTAATTCATGCTCAGGTAGAAAAGAGCACTGGTGAATATATTTCAAATCACAAGGTTCGACCAGTTGTCACTGGGTAGACCACTCACATCGATCACCAGCCATATACCATGTTGAACATTCAATGGCAGACTAGCAGCCTCCAGAATGTCCTAATGCTCTTGTCCTAATAATATTGATACGAAGCAACCAAACAGAAAGCCACAGTGGATGCATTATCAATATTGGCATAGAAATGGTGCTAAAAATGGAGGAAAGCAATATGGTAAATACCCTACAGAGAATAAAAAAGGATTTTCATTTAAAGAAAGTGAAGGGAATGAAAACAGTGCAGAAGGTGCAGAAGGATACAATATTGAACAAATAGCTATATTTTATTAACAAGAAAACAGCAGCTTTGAGTTCTGTACGTTGACCCAGTATAAACTAGGTTCTGGAAAAGCTAACAATTGCACTGTATGTTAAAAGTTAAAGTCGGAGTTAGTTTATTATGGAAGTACCTGTATGTCACCATATACAACCTTGAGATTCATTTTCTTGCCGGCATTTAGAGGAAAATCAAGAAATGCAATAGAATTTATGAGAACAATACATAAACAAGGACTGACAAACAACCTATGTGAAAAAAAAAATAATTTGTGCAAATAAATTAAAAAAAATACTGAGAACATGAGTTGAAGGAGCCTTTGTGAGCAAGTCTGTAGGTTACAGACTAGGGTCAGAGTTGTGCATGCAGTTACCCATGCCGGTTCAAGAGCCCGATGGTTGTAGGTTAGGAACTGTTCCTAAGCCTGGTGGTGTGGGGCCTCAGGCTCTTGTGCCCTCCTGTCTGATTGAAGGCTCAAGAGAGGAGCATGGCCTGGACGGCAGGCGTACCTGTTGGTGGACGTTGCTTTCTTATGGCAGCACTCCCTCTCACTCCATCCTCCCGCCACCCCACTAGGAATAGGGTTCCCCTGGTCCTCACCCACCACCCCACCAGCCTCTGGGTCCAACATGTTATTCTCCGTAACTTCCGCCACCTCCAACGGGATCCCATCACTAAGCACATCTTTCCCTCCCCCCCCGCTTTCCGCAGGGATCGCTCCCTACGCGACTCCCTTGTCCATTCGTCCCCCCCATCCCTCCCCACTGATCCCCCTCCTGGCACTTATCCGTGTAAGCGGAACAAGTGCTACACATGCCCTTACACTTCCTCCCTTACCACCATTCAGTGCCCCAAACAGTCCTTCCAGGTGAGGCAACACTTCACCTGTGAGTCGACTGGGGTGATATACTGCGTCCGGTGCTCCCGATGTGGTCTTTTATATATTGGCGAGACCCGACGCAGACTGGGAGACCGCTTTGCTGAACATCTACGCTCTGTCCGCCAGAGAAAGCAGGATCTCCCAGTGGCCACACATTTTAATTCTATATCCCATTCCCATTCTGACATGTCTATCCACGGCCTCCTCTACTGTAAAGATGAAGCCACACTCAGGTTGGAGGAACAACACCTTATATTCCGTCTGGGTAGCCTCCAACCTGATGGCATGAACATTGACTTCTCTAACTTCTGCTAATGCCCCACCTCCCCCTCGTACCCCATCCGTTATTTATTTATATACACGCATTCTTTCTCTCACTCTCCTTTTTCTCCCTCTGTCACTCTGACTATACCCCTTGCCCATCCTCTGGGTCTCCCCCCCCTTGTCTTTCTCCCCAGACCTCCTGTCCCATGATCCTCTCATATCCCTTTTGCCAATCACCTGTCCAGTTCTTGGCTCCATCCCTCCCCCTCCTGTCTTCTCCTATCATTTTGGATCTCCCCCTCCCCCTCCCACTTTCAAATCTCTTACTAAGTCTTCCTTCAGTTAGTCCTGACGAAGGGTCTCGGCCTGAAACTTCGAATGTACCTCTTCCTAGAGATGCTGCCTGGCCTGCTGTGTTCACCAGCAACTTTGATGTGTGTTGCTTTCATGGATGTGCTCATTGGTTAAGAGTGCAGATCACCACCACTATAAACACCACTCCAACTGAGGCCATTCCAGCACGTCCTGTCAAATCATTGAGAAATATCTGTGCAGTAGAGTACATGGGTTCATTCACCACCACAGTGCGATATGGAAAGGGCAAATTTTTGAAACCTGACTTTCCAGGGGAGTTATAACCGAGTTACTGCAGGACATCAGTTCCTACAGTATGAAAAATTTGCAAAATAAAAGGGGATTAAACATCAAGTTGCATCTCCGTATCATCTACCCTCTGACAGAGAAGCTGAAAGATTCACATGCGCGCTAGAGAGGCATCAGAGATCAGATCAAGTAAGGCAGAGCAGTGAAGCATCAACTCACTGCTTTTCTACTGAGTTAAAGACCAATACTCTGCCGTAAAAATGCTGATGCTCTGAAGTTTTAGGGTGTGGCTGAATCTAGTTTAAACGATTCAGGAAGGGAAGATGAAAGAAAAGCAATTCGACCATGTGGTTTATTGAAAAAACGGCCGAGTTTATATGAAGTTTCATGTGATGAAACCACTCAACTTGTCGCAGAAGAAAAATCTCAGTAAAGACGTTTACAGTTCCAAGAATTATCATGCTAGTGTAGCTGAGAAATTAAAGAAGTATTACACAAGTTTCTTTATCTCAATGCTTAAATGGAATATTGGGATGAGAATGATTATGAGTTTGAACATATCTCTGGTCTATAATTGTTGACGAATCAATGTATAACTTGATAGAAGATATGATACTTTGAATAAATCATTAAATAGATGATGTATCAAAACATCTTGGGTGGGAACGATCAACAGGACCTACATGACTTGCAATGGATGTTGCTTCCAAATGAGTCTAAAACTCAGTATCACTGCTTAAAAACAGAGTTGTCCATTTTTAAGACAAAAGATATTTTTTCCTCTTAGATAATCACGAGTCTTTGGACTCCCTACCTCAAGGAATAGTGAACAGGAAAGTATGTAAATAAAGACATGTAGGTAATACTTTTCAGTAAAGTGGTAGGTGTGAACGTGGAGTTGAAATTGAAGGTCAGCAATAATCTTTTTGGATAACTGAGTAGGCATAAGGGGCAGAATGGCCTATATCTGTATAAACATCAGAGAGAATTCAAGACCCACAGCCTGTTAATGTTGTTGGAAGGTGTATATATATAAAAATTAGTGTGGCCTCAGAGTATTGAGCAGTAACAGATTTTATGAAATATTGCAGTATAATTTGATCACGTGTGGCGTTCAGCTCATGTACTCAGTATGTGAAGAACCTTGAGAATATCAAATCGATCAGGCAGAAGATACAAAAGCCTGAAAACACATACCACCAGGCTCAATGACCGCTTCTACCTTGCTGTAATAAGTCTATTTTATGGTTATCTAGTACGATAAGATGGGCTCCTGACCTCACAATCTACAACTTTCACCTTATTGTTTACTTGCACTTGCACTTCCTCTGTAGCTGTGACGCTTGATTCCGCATTCTGTGATTGTTTTACTTTGTTCTACCTCAGTGCTCTGTATAATGGTTTGATCTGTACGAACAGTATGCAAGACAAGCTTCCCAATGTATCTTGGTACATGTGACAATAATAAACCAATTCTAATTCCAGTTCCAAGCAATGCCCTACCCATACTGTATAGTATTGCAAAAGAGCAAGATACTTCTGGGATATATAATTTACAAGTGTATCTGCAAGGAAACTGGAAGAGGTTTGTGCTTTACCTCATGACTCCAAGGAATCCAATGCTAGGGAGTACAGATGTCAGGACTTTTCAGGAAGTTTGGGATCGCTATACTCCCACATGAGTTCCACACATCCAGACAGCTGTGGAACTGCTGAAATTTTTCCAGAAAACCTGAGACCTTATTTGTAATGGATACTTTATGGGATAGCATTAGCACCAGAGAATATAGAGCAACAATTCCATACCTTTAAATAGGGATGTGTTGAAGGAAAGTGTGTGAAGTCCTGAAGTATGGAGAATTGGGGAGGTATTAAATGATATATTCCCACCACGGTCTATAAGGAGTTTACACAATCTCTCCATGACCACATGGGTTTTCCCCGGGTGCTTCAGTTTCCTCCTCCTTTCCAAAGGTGTACGGTTTAGTAGGTTAATTGGTCATACGGGTGTAATGGGGTGGTGCACGCTCATTGTGCTGTAGGGACATGTTACTGAGCTGTGTCTCTAAAAAACATATTTAAACCATTCAAAGAACTTGGTAGAGTAGCTGCTGGGAAGCTGTTTCATCTTGCGGAAAAAAAAATTCAAAACATGGGATGCCCAGAATGAAAAGCAGGAGCCAGGTCCGTTCGGGGTAAAGAAACACCTTCATCTGCAATTGTGTTTACAATTTTATCAGTGTGTTTAGCATGGACACTGTGGGCCAAAGAGCCTGTTCCTCTGCTGTGAAATGTAGAATTTTCCCCTTTCTATTCCTTTGGCCTCCAACATCCAAAATGAAAGGATGCTGGGACATTTGCAGTTATGGAGTTCAAAGGTTATGGAGCTTAAGCAGAGAATGGTCTTGCAGTCCCAATCAGTCATAATCACCTTCAGAGACGGAAGGTAGCACGGTAACAGAGTGGTTAACGCAATGCTCTACAGGACCAGCGACCTGCGTTCAGTTCCTGCTTTCTGCTGGTAACGAGTTCGTACGTTCTCCCCGTGACCACACGGGTTTCCTCTGGGTGCTCCGGGTTCCTCACACAGTCCAAAGGTGTACCGGTTGGTAGATTAATTGGACATTGTAAATTGTCCCGTGATTAAGCTAGGATTAAGTCAGGTATTGCTGGGCATCATGGCTTGAAGGGCCTTTTCTGCACTGAATTTCAATAAATAATGTTGGTGTGAATAAATTGTTACCTCCTATTCCTAGAGTATTTAATAAGTGAAGGACCCCATAGGCCATTTAAATTCATTTGGATAAGAATTCATGAATTAAGTGATTGTGTTCCTATTTCTGTCATCTTGAGTCAGGTGTCCTCTGTGAGTGAGTCAACACTGAAAACTTACTCCTGTGTTCAGTTTCTTCGAATAAAATATGGATTTTGTAGAGAGTAATCTTCAAGCAACAGGTTATAAATGCAGCGTGGTTCATTTTAGAAATATTAGTAGATATTATCCACGATAAAATGTAATATAATCTGAGCAGTCAGTCACCATCACTGTCAACCGCACTAAAAAGTGCACACCAGACTGCACTTTTATTCTCGCAGCCCAGGCTAACTAGAACATAAAACTATCAAACATTCTATATCAATTTGCATACTTATGACTAACTCAAATTTAATGAATTCATTGCTTCAGATGGCAATATAAGCTTCTGTCTGAGGTTAGGGAGCTTTAGGCACCACCTGCTGTTTCAGCAAGCACGCTATTTAATACATGCACAGCAAATGGCAGCATTTCACTCTAACAAAGTTTTACTTCAGTGGTGGGAAAATTATTGAAGGAGATTCTTAGAGACAGGAATTATGAGCATTTGGACCTGATTAGGGATAGTCACCTTGGCTTTGTGAGGGGCAGGTCATGCCTCACAAGCCTGATTGAATTTTTTAATGATGTAACAAAGCATGTCGATGAAGGTAGAGCAGTGGATGTGGTGCAGAAGGATTTTAGTAAAGCATTTGATAAGGTTTATTTGATAAGGAACATCCTGATGAAAGATCTTGGCCTGAAACATCAATTGTTTATTCCCCTCCACAGAATTTGCCATACCTGAGGGTTCCTCCAGCATTTTGGCTGTTATCTTTCCTATATTATCACAGTGTCGGTACCACAAAAAGGACTTTATTGGCAATGTAAGAGACTGGGACATCTTGGTATTGGAATTGGTTTATCATTGTCACATGTACAAAGATGCAGTGAAAAGCTTCTCTTGCATATTGTCCATACATATCAAATCATACACTGTGCCTTGAGGCAGAACAAAGTAAAGCAATGCAGAGCAAAGCGTAAAAGCTACAAAGAAAGTGGAATGTAGGTAAGCAGTAAAATGCAAGATCATAATGAGGTAGATTGCAAGGTCAAGAGTCCAATTTATCATCCCAGTGAACTGCTTAAGAGTTTTGTAACGGTGGGATAGCAGCTGTCCTTGCGGCTGGTGGTACATGCTTTCAGGTTTTCGTGTCTTCTGCCTGATGGGAGAGGGGAGAAGAAAGAATGCCTGGGATGGGTGAGGTGTTGCTTGAAATTCCAGCATCTGCAGATTTCTTCATGTTTGCGTTTTTAAATTCACTACTGCGAAGCCTCTTCCAGTGATGCCTACACTGAAGAAGTTCAAATCTTCTCTTCGACGGGAGTTCAGTGAAACCATCTCTCACTGCTCCCCATCTGTAATTTCTTTGGCTCTTCAACTTTTCGACCACATTTTGACTCAGACTCGCTATCACAGCCATATATCCTTTCTTGGAACGTGTCTCCACCGCCAACTTACCTGTCCCATGATCCTCTCATATCCCTTTTGCCAATCATCTGTCCAGCTCTTGGCTTCATCCCTCCTCCTCCTGTCTTCTCCTATCATTTCGGATCTCCCCCTCCCCCTCCCACTTTCAAATCTCTTACTCACCCTTCCTTCAGTTAGTCCTGACGAAGGGTCTCGGCCTGAAACGTCGACTGTACCTCTTCCTAGAGATGCTGCCTGGCCTGCTGCGTTCACCAGCAACTTTTATGTGTGTCTTTGATAATGCTGGCTGCTTTACTGAAGTATAGACAATGTCCATAGAGTGGAGACTGGTTTCCATGGTGTGCGGAGCGGTGTCCACAACTCTCTGCAGTTTCTGGTGCTCACATACAGAGCAGTTGTCATACTCGGCCATGATACATCCAGATAGGATGTTTTCTAAATGGCATCAATAAATATTGGTAACTAGAAGTTTGCTAAGGAGCCTGAGTAAATCTGTCTTCCTTTTTGAGAAGCAATATATACCTTCTCTCTGTCTTCTCTGCAACTGTACTCCCGAGAGTATGTCTGCAGTTTTGCCTTTGTTTCATTACTTATTTCCAGATTGCCCATATTTATTGCCTCTTCCTAATTAAGTCTGAGAAGTTCATGGTCAATCACCTTCTTCTGCTGAAGGTTCTTTCAACATTATGGGTAGTCTAGACCCAGTAATGATGAACAAAGGATTAGATAGTGTGTGACTTAGAGGAGACACTGTAGGGGATGGTGGTGTCCCCTTTGACTTGGAGTCCTTGTCTTCCTTGATTTGAATGAACTCATTGACAGAGTAGAGACTCTCTACAGCCTTCTACAGAACAGAATTCCTAGGATGAACCAGTCTTTGCAAGAATAAATTTCTGCTTAACTCAGTGCTAAACAGAACATCCTTTATGTTAAGATGTGATCCCTGGTGCAAGACTTCTCGTCCAGAAGAAAAATCCTCCCTTCATCCATCTTGTCAAACTATATAATAATGTTGTGAATTTTGATGAGATCTCATTTTAATTGGCCAGTCTTTAAAGAATACAATCCTGATCTACTCAATATCTCTCACTGTGGCCGATACAGCTCTTCTAAGGTAAAAAGACCAAAACTGTACTCAATCCTCCAGTGCGGTCTCACCAAGGCCCTATGCAAGGAATTCCAGGTGACAATCAAAAGGACGTTTGTGAGCAAGTTATTAAAGAGAAGGTGTCATTTACAGATTGTCAATGACATAGGTGTATAAGATGATGAGAGACATTGATTGTGTGGATAGTCGGAGGCTTTTTCCCCAGGGCTGAAACGGCTAACACGGGAGGGCACAGTTTTAAGGTGCTTGGAAGTAGGTACTGAGGAGATGTCAGGGGTAAGTTTTTTACGCAGAGAGTGGTGAGTGCGTGGAATGGGCTGCCGGTGCCAGTGGTGGAGGCTTTTAAGAGACTCTTGGCTAGGTACATGGAGTTTGGAAAAATAGAGGGCTATGGATAAACCTAGGTAATTTCTAAAGTAAGTACATGTTCGGCACAGCATTGTGGGCTGAAGGTCCTGTATTGTGCTGTAGGTTTTCTATGTTTCTATGACATTTTTCACCTTCATGCTAATAACTAAGATGAGATTGATGGCACAAAAGTTCACTGGATTGGAAAACCCACTTTTGTGAATTGTATCTGCCCTGTGTTTTTAATATTGTGATTGTACTGGAATAGTTTGGTTTGAGATGTGATTTGCAGTGTCCATTGTTGTCAGCTATAGATACCATCCAAAGCGAATCAGACTGGCTAAAGGCAGACTTCTGAGATGGTAGGAAACCTCAGGAAGAAGTCAAGTTGGATCATCCACTTATCAATTCCAGTGGAAGTGGTTACAAATGTTTCAGCCATGTCTCTAGCATTCATAAGTTGCCACTATTGAGTGTGGGAATCATCAATGAGATCCTTCCTCCCGTTGTCTGCTGTTCCTGAGTGGATGTGGTAGAGCTGCAGTGCTCTCATCTGGTTCTTTGGTAGTGGAAAGAGAGGTACCTGTATTCACACACCAACACGTCAAAATCAAAGTTGAGTTTATTACCAAGTGCTGAAGTAGCTGTATGTACAGGTGTACTAAAAAACTTACTTGCAGCAGCAGTACAGGCACGTAGCATTAGAGCCACAACATTCACAAGAAAAACATAAAGTATATAATGTTATCGAAGAAAGAATACAATTCAATAATTTTTTTAAGAATTCTATTGTGGTGCACAATGGTCAGAGTTGCTTTACTGAGGTAATGATTTGAGTTGTACTAGTTGATTCAAGAACCAAATGGTTGAAGAGAAGTAGTTGTTCTTGAATCGTGTCATGTGCAACTTCAGCTTCTGCACTTCATGCCTGATGGTAGCTGCATACGTGTGAAGATCTCTGACCTATATTGACCTGACCTCCACTCAATATCAATAAACTGGAGTGGTCAAAGAACACTGAGGCTGTCTACAAGAAGGGTCAGAGCCGTCTCTACTTCCTGAGGAAACTGAGGTCCTTTAACATCTGCCGGACGATGCTGAGGATGTTCTATGAGTCTGTGGTGGCCAGTGCGATCATGTTTGCTGTTGTGTGCTGGGGCAGCAGGCTGAGGGTGGCAGACAACAACAGAATCAACAAACTCATTCATAAGGCCAGTGATGTTGTGGGGATGGAACTGGACTCTCTGACGGTGGTGTCTGAAAAGAGGATGCTGTCTAAGTTGCATGCCATCTTGGTCAATGTCGCCCATCCACTACATAATGTACTGGGTGGACACAGGAGTACATTCAGCCAGAGACTCATTCCACCGAGATGCAGCACAGAGCGTCATAGGAAGTCATTCCTGCCTGTGACCATCAAACTTTACAACTCCTCCCTTGGAAAGTCAGACACCCTGAGCCAATAGGCTGGTCCTGGACTTATTTCATAATTTCCTGGCATAATTTACATATTACTATTTAACTATTTATGGTTTTATTACTATTTATTATTTATGGAGCAACTGTAATGAAAACCAATTTCCCCTGGGATCAATAAAGTATGACTATGACTATGAATGGCTCAGAATGCTCCTCAGAAGCTTTGATACTCAAGGTATCAAATGCTTACAATAAGTTATGCAAAACTGGCCCTCTTAAAGCATGGCCAAAGGAAGTACTACAATTCAGGGAGTGAGTGACATACACGAAAATATCGTCTACTCACCCGAGAAAAAAGTGCCTGTTTACATGGTTTCCAACTTGCATCAGACAGCCCAGGTGTGACAAGCCAAAGGTTTCATTGCTGTTCTGCAGCACCAGCATTCAAAATCTGGACTGAAAACGAGTCACTAAGCATCTGAATTACCAAATTTTGAATAGGATTGAATTGTCTGTGTAGGAGTTTCTACGTATTGAACATTGACACCACTGATTTGCTGAACGTGTATGTGGTAAGATGTCCTCTATGAGCTTAAATTAAGAACTTCCTTCCTGAACTTGCATATCATGGAAGGTGAGACACAATTATCTTAGACCGCCTGGACACCAACAGCTGACTACCAAGGTGAAGGGCCATTTCTCTCCACAGATGCTGCCTGATCTGCTGAGTTCCTTCGGTAATTTCTCTAGCTGAATACCAAATATCAGTATGCTGTCTAAACCTGCACTCTTTCTCCTGGTGTTTGTTTTAACCAATCAGGCTTGCTTTTATCTTAAGTGTAGAAGATTGGTAGAGCGATATAATGTCAAAGGTGGATTATCAGGGTAGATATGACTCATTGATTATGATGGTGGAGTAATTATGAACAGGGGTGTACTGCATAATGTAAAATTACATCTGTGCCAAGTTTCTCTTTCTTCCCAATTGTTCAATTCCCTGACTCGCCTTCCCAACTGTATAATATTGCCAACCATTTCCCTTTCTGATACCACCCAATTCACAGTCACCCCTTTATCTCGATACCACTCTCAGCCTTAATCACTATTACTTGCTCTATAGTTCCTACTATATTTCCAGATCATCTGTGAATGTCACCTCACCCTGCCAAAAACCCAACTTTCATTTTCCCTCTAGTGACCTCCCTTTGCTCCACCTCTCTTCCTGAGTCCTGACGAAGGGTTCCGGCCCGAAACGTCGACTCATCGTTTCCACGGATGCTGCCCGACCTGTTGAGTTCCTCCAGCGTGTTGTGAGTGTTACCTCTCGTCCTCACTCAGTTCTCAGCCAGTTCCATTAGGGGTCCTCAATTTTGCATTAGTAGGCGGTTGGGGTTCGCAGGATGAAGATTAATGTGCCTGAACAAAAGGGTTCCCTGCTATAATAAGTGTTTACTGAATGTAATTGCAGCTAATTTCCTTTTCATTCAGAACAATCATAGAGGGAATACTGAAAAAAAAACTGTGAATTTAATTAGAAATAAGAACACAAATACTCAGTGGCCACTTTATTAGGTACACCTGTACACCTACTCATTAATGCAAATATCTAATCTGGCAATCATGTGACAGCAACTCAATGCATAAAAGCCTGCAGACATCTTCAAGAAGTTTAGTTGTTACTCAGATCAGCTATCATAATAGGGAAGAAATGTGATCTAAGTGACTTTGACTGTGGAATGATTGTTGGTGGCAGATGGGGTGATTTGAGTATCTCAGAAACTGCTGATCTCCTGGGGTTTTCACGCACAACAGTCTCTAGAATTTATAGCGAAAAGTGTGAACAACAATAAAAAATCCAGTGAGTGGCAGTTCTGTGGGTGAAAACACATTCTTAATAAGAGAGGTCAGAGGAGAATGGGCAGACTGGTTCAAGCTGACAGGAAGATGACAGTTAACTCAAATGACCATGTGTAACAATACTGATGTACAGAAGAGCATCTCTGAATGCACAACATGTCGAACCTTGAAGTTGATGGATGACAGTAGTAGAAGGCCACAAACATTCACTGTGTATGTTATATACAGGAGGCACCTAATGAAGTGGCCACTGATAGTATATTATTGAAAGAACTGAATTGTTAAGAAGGATTGGAGGAGAGTGGAGAAAGATTATTTTGTGTAAAGTGGTGGGATTTTAAAACTTATTGCACGAAGTTTGATGGAGGAAGAAACTCTTATCACATTTCAACACTCAATAGATTGTAATCGCAGGCTTAGAAATTATGAGCTGGAAAGAGGGATTAGTATCTTTATTTATTTGGAGATACAGCGTATAACATGTCATTCCAGCCCACCAAGACCTGCTGCCCAGCAATCCACTGATTTAACCTTAGCCTAATCATAGGGCAGCTTACAATGACCAATTAACCTACTAACTGGTACATCTCAGGATTATGGGAGGAACCAAGCACGCAGAGGAAAACCCATGTGCACATGGGAAGAACATACAAACTTTCTTACAGAGGATGCTGGAATTGAACTCCAAGCTCTGACGCCCTCAGGTTGTAATAGTGTTGCATTAACCACTAAACTATTGGGCTTTCTTAGCCAGAATGAAGAGAATGAGCCAAACTACTTCCCCCTTTGCCATTGATTTCTATGAATCTATAGTTATAAAAGTCACAGCCTTGCAGAAATGATTAAATGGGAAACTCACTTGGGAATGCAAAGTTCATACATATAAATTGTTGCCAAACTACTTGAAGGTAGGAAAGATACCACAATATTTGTGAGGCAAGAACTAAATTCCAGCCCTGAGGAAGAATTGCAGATCCTTTCCATCAAACTGAGAAAAAAAATGAAATTAACCATTTGATGTTGGTTTTCATAGAGATCAAGAATGAGGAGGCATCCATTTAACATACCAATTAAGGAGAACAGTGGTCAGAAGTTACTTTGAAGGATCTTTACACAACAGAAAACTTTATCAAGGAAATGCCTGAGCTTTTAGAGAAAAATTGGTTAACTACTCAAGGCAAAGGAAATCACAGGCTTACAGAGAGAGTTAGGGAGTGAAATGTATTAAAGTGCTTTTTCAAAGACACAATGACACAATGAACTATAAAGTTCACTGCAAGGCTATTGACAAGTATCAAAACTTGGATAAAGGGAAACACTTCCAGCAATAATGATAACAAAAAAACCTTTAAGTACTCAGTGAGTCAGGAAGCATCCGTGGGGGAAGAAGACATAGCTAACCTAACTTTTAAGTTGATGGCCTTTCACCAGAACTTTTCCACAAGTACTAGTTTAAACTTCAGTTGCTGATTAATCTAATGTGTGCCTATATTCACTGTAAATTTTTTCAGCATGGTGGTTCTGTGTTTAATCTTTCCTATTGATTCTATCTTCTTTCTCTTCAGATTACCCCAACGGTGAGAGGAGATTCAGGATTCTTTTCCTGTCATGCCATCAATTCGTATGGAGAGGATCGAGGGCTGATACAGCTCACTGTACAAGGTGCGCTATCATGCTTTGTGGAATGCTTTTATCTCCTGCCTCACCCACACTCCTCATGTTGTGTTGACTTTGGAGATCAATGCAGACCATGCATTGCAGACATACCACTATCCAGGAAAGCCTAAGAGAGGTTGAACAACTGGATCTGAAATTGACTCAGTGGCAAGAAGCTAGGGGATCTGGTTGATGGGTGTTAATGCCACTGCATAGTTTTTCCCAATGGAGATGCATGGTGCTCGATACTTAGTTCTTTGCTTTTAATAATGACCTGGACTTAAATCTGGCGACATGATAATATTTCTACAGATGATACAAAATTTGGCTGTGAAACTGAGAGTGAAGACAAAAAGTGTAGCAGATCTGGTCAGTTGAATAGAAAAGTGGCAAATGGAACCTAACCCAGAGAAATGAAAGGTAACACATTTACTGAGGTGCTATGAGACAAGCGAAGCACTGGAAGCAAGAAGATACTAAGAGATGTGGAGTTACAAAGAGGCCTTGCAGTGTATGTCCACAGATCCTTAAAGGCTGAAGGACAGGTGATAGGATGATTGGAAGAAGCAAATGAGATGCATTCCTTTATTAGCTGAGGCATACACTCAATGGCCACTTTATCAGGTAGACCTGTACACCTCCCTGTTAATGTAATTATCTGTTCAGAGAATCATGTGCAAATAACTCAATGCATAAAAGAGACCAAACAACAGAATAGGGAAGAGATGTGATCTAAGTGACCTTGACCATGGAATAATTGTTGGTGCCAGATGGGATGGTTTGAGTATTTCACAAACTGCTGATCTTTGGGATTTTCATGCATAGAGTTTATGGAGAATGGTCCGAAAACCAAAAAAAACCATCCAGTCAACGGCAGTCTGTGGGCAAAGATGCATTGTTAATGAAAGAGGTCAGAAGAGATTGGCCAGACTGGTTCAAGCTGACGGGAAAGCGAAAGTAGCTCAAATAATCACACGTTACAACAGTGGCATGCAGAAGAGTGTCTCTCTACATACAACTCTTGAAGACCAAGAACATGCATTCAATGGCCACTTATTAGGTACAGGAGGCAGCTAATAAAGTGTATATTGAATGCACAATATAGGAGCAAAGAGATTGTAGTATGTGTTAGCCCAGAGCTTGAATATTCTGAAGTATCCTGGTCACCACATCATAGGATAATGGGATGGCACTGGATATTTATAAGAGAGTTGATGGGACTGGAAACTTTTGAGCTATGAGGAACCATTGGATAGATGGGAGATGTAAACCGGTAAATTGGTTTATTTTTGTCACGTGTACTGAGATGCAGTTGAAAACTTGCGTTGCATGCCATTGTCCTGGGATAGAACAAGAACACAATGCAAAATAAAGTGTGACAATTACAGGGAAAGGGCAGTGCAGGTAGACAGTAAGGTAATGCATAATAACAAGGCAGATTAAGTTCAAGATTCAATCTTATACTAGGGAATCATTTAAATCTTTTAACAATGGGATAAAAGGTCTAGGAAGAGACTTAATTTTATTTAGAGATGCAGAGCGGAACAGGCACTTTGGCCCAGTGAGCCACTTTGCCCAGCAATCCACCTATTTAACCCTAGCCTAACCACAGGATAATTAATAATAACCAATTAACCTACTAACCGTTATGTCTGTGGTCATTGGGAGAAAATGAAGCACCAGGAGGAAACCCATGTGGTCACAGGGAGAATGTGCAAACTCCTTATAGAAGACGTACAAACTGAACTCCAAACTCCGATGCCCTGAGCATTGTGCTAACTGTGACACCCTAAGAGACATTCAATTATGGGGATCCCAGATAAAATAAGTAGCAAGAATTTATTTCTCTTAGCAGAAGAGTTAAATATCAAGGGAAATTGACATAGCTATTGGCAATGGATAAAGGAAAGATAAAGAAAAGGATTTTCATTGAGAGGGTAGTGGTGTCTAAAATCCATTGGCTGGATGTGGAGGTAGGGGGGAAAACTCGATCCATCTGGATTTTAACCTAGCTAAAGACTAATGTCAGAAGATGAAATTTGGTGAGGGTATTCTCATTTCAATTGGCATAACCTTCATCCATGTTACAACTGTTCTAATGACCAGGGCAACGTTATACACGAGGAATGATATGGATGTGGAAGTGGGTGGGTTTTGTAATGGTGTAGAGTTAGAAAGAACATCATGGTCACAAACAGGCTGATTCAATCTGTGAAGCTGGCCATGCAGGGTTAGCGAAGGAAAAGATGTAAACTCTCAGGTAAACATTAAAATTCATTTCTCACAACGAATTGAACCACTAAGCTTCAATTGAGGTCAGTGTCATGAATGCAGTATGACAAATCAGAAATCACCTGACATCAGTGAACAATTTTTTTCCTGAAATATTTCTTCCTGACATGTTGCAGAACCTCCAGACCCTCCAGAGATCGAGATACGTGAAGTGAGAGCTCGGAGTATTGCCTTGAGGTGGAGCATGGGTTTTGACGGGAACAGTCCCATCACCGGCTTTGACATTGAATGCAAAAACAAATCAGGTGAGTTCCAGAGACCAAAGAGATAATATGAACTTCCAGGGGAGCCGTGACTAACAGAGGCAGACGGCAAATCTGTCTGAAAATGAGATTGTAGTGCTCATAACGTATCTGCAAATGTCCCTTTCATTCTCCTATTCAAATCTGACAGCAAATCAGGAGAAACCAGAAAACTTTCCCTCAGGACCTCAGGTAGATGGTACAGTGGTTGGGAGGGAAAGGGTGGAAGAGAGATTAATGAGGGAGATTCAGGGAAGAGCAGATCCAAATTTTGGTTGAGGAACACTCCTGCAGCCAGTTCTACAGCTTTTGTGATTTCCCAAGGAGAAGTTTTCAGTGATGAGAGAATCATAGAGACACAGGGTGATACAGCCTGGATACAGGCCCTTTGGCCCAACTGATCCATACTGGCCAAGATGCTCACCTAAGCCAGTTCCATTTGGCCCATTTCCCTCTAAACTAGCCGTTCCCAACCTGGGACACAGACTCCTCGGTTAATGGCATAAAAGAGATTGGGAACCCCCTACATTAAACCTTTCCTATCCATGTACCTGTCCAATTGTCAGTGAAGGAAAGAGACTTAAATGGTTCATCAGCTGGTGCAGCTGCTAATGTAATGTGCTAGTTCGTGCTGGTGTAGCTTATCACATAGTCTTTCATTGGTCAGATTTTACTGGATTCTTCTCGTCAAAGCATCCCTTGTAGCATGTTGGAAATGATGAGTAAATGCACTAAGACATGTGGACTTTGGTATAAGACAGGACTGGTAGTGGGTCTGAGACCAATAAGATTAAAGAAGTGAAAAAAGATGAAGGAAAAGGGATGTATTGGAGTCAAATCCACTGCAGCAGTTAGGCATTGGGGTTAGATTAAGATAGAAAGGATAGAGGAAAAAAATAGATGTTCACTTTTGAATAAAACACCAGCAGCGGTTTGTTACATCCAGGAATGATACTGAACAAATTGTGCTCGATTGAACTTGCAGTTGTCACATCAACAAGCTCAGTCATCAATGCAAACTCCAATCCTTCTCAGTACTTAAGCTCACCTGCCAAAGGCTCATTGACTGTCCAGTTGGCACAGGAGAAGGTGTGGTCCCAGGATTGACCTGCCAGAAGTTCCCGGTAGTTGGGAGTGTTCATTAGCCAGCAACATGCCATGTGATAACCTCTGGGAGACCATCTCAGCAGAATCAGCCTTCTTCAACAGAGAAGAGGCAGAGACTGACTCTGTTCCCAGTTTGCCTTCCAGTCAGGTACAAATAGGCTTTACACCATCTCCTTGCTAATGCAAACTGACCTTCCCAGTTGCCTGTGTTACATCAAGACTGATATCTTTCATGTCATTTCAGGAACACAAATCTGAAAGAATAGTCATACTTTCATTATTTAAAATCTGTCATTTCATTCCTTGTATTTGTTTAATTTTCACATGGAAAGTACACGGTGTCATCAGTGATTATTCAGTGGGGGTTTTGTTTTAGGCTGTCAGTGCCCTGAGGCTGTAAATACTCAGTGTCAGTTACATTAACCTTATGAATATTATAAAACCCAAGGGCTAATGTAACAGAAGTCGTGTGTTAGCTTGCTTCAGAGGCAATGTTTAGCAATTCAGGTATCACACAGTCATTAGAAAATTACATCCTTACTGTGGCTTCTGGAAGTGTGCTACATGCTGGTTAATTGGTGCACTCAGCAGCCAGTGACTCCTTAACATTTTTATTTCATTTCCTTGAATGTATTTGCTTCTAATAATAATGGCAAGGCTAACAACACTCTGACAAAGGGATATATGTGACAGCAATTCTTCCTGGCACACATACCCTATTGCCACAGACCTGAATGCTGGAGGAACTCTGCAGGTTAGACAGTATCTAATAAGGGAACTGAACAGCCAACGTTTTGGGCCAAGACCCTTCATGAGGACTCGAGGTCTCAGCCTGAAACATTGACTGTTTATTTCCCTCCATAGATGCTGCCTGTGTGATGGTTAAAATTTCCGGCATCTGCAGAATCACTTGTGACACATAGCCTATTAGTGAAAATCCAGAAGTTGGTGGGGTGACACTGATTGCAATAGAATGAGAGGGCACCCTTTCTCCCTCTACTTTAATTCTCTGAGCCTTCAGCCTGATTTTCAGCTAACCTGCTGGGCTGCACTAGGCTTGGTTTGGTCCAGTTCCTCATCAAAGCTCAAAGTCCAAAGTAAATTTATTATCGAACTATGTACCGTATACCACACACAATCTTGAGATTCATTCTCTTGCAGGCTGATACAAAACAGACAATAGAATTGTTGAAAAAGAACACACAAGAAAAACCCCCAAAACATCCAATGTGTGAAGAAAAATCATGCAAACAATAAAAAGTAAACACATAATATAGACTTGACTTTGAAATTAGACAGGTGTTTAGAATGCACTTGCACCAACAATCTAAACTCACCTCTTTCCCTTGATGGTAAAAACCAGGAATTTAATGATGGTACTGAGTATAAAAATTATTAGAAGAGCATTCAATTACCTATTTTGACTCAAAAGAGTTCAAAGAAACATTATGAAAATGTTACCAGGATTTGAGGAATAAGTTGGACTTTATTTTTCGAATTTGGGAGACTGAGAGGTGACTTTACAGGTGTGTATGAAATCATAAGACATAAAGATGGGGTGAATGTACAAAGTCTTTTCATGAGGGGTAAAGACGGAGTCAATGCATGCAACACACACACGAAAAGCTGGAGGAACTCAGCAGGCCAGACAGCATCCATGGAAAGGAGTACAGTCTGCTGAAGGGTCTCAGCTCAAAACATTGACTGTACTCTTCCATAGATGCAACCTGGCCTGCTGAGTTCCTCCAATATTTTGTGCATGTTGTTTAGATTTCCAGCATTTGCAGATTTTTCTCTTGTTTGTGAATACACACAATCTTTTCTTGAGGAATATAGGTAGGGTGAATGCACACAGTCTTTTTTACCAAGTGAAATGGAACCAAAACCTAGAGGGCATAGCTTTAAGAAGAAAGAGGAAAATTTTAAAAGAGACCTGAGAGACAACTTCTTCATGCAGAGGTTGCTCTGCATATGGAGCAGGCTACCAGAGAAAGGAGTTGAGGCAGATTCAATAACAACAGGCGAAAGGCATTTGGATAAGTGCATGGAAAGGAAGATTTTAGAAGGACTTGGATCAAATGTGAGCAAATGAGACTCACTCAGGTGGGCATCTTAGTTGCTATGGACAAGTTGAACAAAGGGCCTATTTCAGTGACTATCTGTGCATGGATCCCCAATTAATGTGCCCTCAATATAACTATGCCCAGTGGAGCCAATGCCTTGTGAGGGACTGTGTATTCTGTGCCCTGCAGACTCCTGGGATGCAGTGCAAAGGACAAGAGATGTCTCACCTCAGTTAAACCAAGCCACCATCATTGATCTGCACCCATCTTCCACCTACAACATCCGCATGTACGCCAAAAATCGCATTGGAAAGAGCGAGGCCAGCAATGAGCTTACAATCACCACAGATGAAGCAGGTAAGTAGGCAGGGGTCAAGGGTCGAACAGTTCTCTGCTTTTCATTTTACCATCAACAGCAAGGTGAAAACTCGTAACAACACACACACAAAATGCCAGAGGAACTCAGCAGGTCGGGCAGCGTCAATGAAGAGGAATAAACAGTCAATGATTTGAGCCGCGACCCTTCAACAGTACTGGAAAGGAGGGGGGAAGAAGTCGGAATAAGAAAGTGTGGGGAGGGGAAAGAGTACAAGCTGGCAAGGAATAGGTGCAACCAGGTGAGGCGGGGAAGGTAGGTGGGTAGAGGTGGGCAATGAAGTGAGAAGCTTGGAAGAGGTAAGGGGCTGAAGAAGAAAGAGTCTGACAGGAGAGGGCAGTGGACTATGTGATAAAGGGAGGGATGAGGGACACCAAGTGGAGGTGATGGGCAGGTAATGAATGAGAAAAAAGGGGTAAGAAGCAAATGGAAAAAGAGAAGGGTGAGGGAGGAGAAATTATTAGAAGCTGGAGAAAACATAGCTCATGCCATCAAGTTAGAGGCTACCAAGACAGGATATAAGGTGTTGTTCTTCCATCCTGAGATTGGCCTCATTATGGCAGCAGAAGAAGCCATAGACCAACATGTCAGTATAGGGATGGGAAGTAGTGTTAAAATGGGTGGCCTCCAGAAAGTGTACATTTAGTAGCGGACAGAGTACAAACCCAAGCCAACTGGGAAGAATGTTGATAGAGTTTCCTGCAATGCAGTGGATCAACACTGGTACAGGAGATCACACTGGCCCATATTGTGCCTTCATTTTATGAAACTGGGAATATCATTAAATGTGCCATAAAGCTTTGCTGAAATTATCCTCAGGAACCCAGCAGATGTTTCCTCTCCACCTCCAAACTTCTTCATTGAGGTTGAAACCATTGTTATTTTGTGAGAGAAAGAACTAATTATACACATCAGTAATATTCTTAATGACGCCCAGGTCATTGTAGCTTTCCAAAGCTCCATGTTGGGTCTCTGACATGCATGTGCCCGTCTGTTTTGGTACTGTCAATGAAAGTCTCACTTTCTAATCAATCAAAACCCAATGTATCCATCTGATTGAACCTTATCAGGGTGATTGAAGAGGAATCCAATCGCACCAAGCAAGCTGGCACTGCTGCCAGGTGCAAACCTTCAGGTCTCTTCACTGATTAATTGCAGAGCAGCCGAGGATGGATGGAGGAAATTATTGCTGAATCTCTCCCACGTTGTAGTGGGTGGAAATACTTCATTCTGTTTCAGCCACCAGATTAGATTTTCTTGAGCATAAAATTTGGTCTCACTGTTTGGTCTGACCGTGAGATAGTTTAACTCAACTGGACAGCAATGATTTTTTTAAACTTACATCCCTTCCGCTGAAGATGGAGCAAATGGGAGAAGGATGGGGAGAGAGAGAAGGAAAGTCATTGGCACACAAGGGACTTGTTTTGAGAAGTGGGCCTCGATGGACTCAGCATAAACTTGAGGAGCAGTAACTCATTCTCCCACGAGACACACCATGACCCTTAGTGTTGCATTCAGCTTTTTCATATAGCCCTCACTACATTTAGATTAGATTATGAGGACACTCAATCCTCGTTTATTGTCATTTAGAAATGCATGCATTAAGAAATGATACAATGTTCCTCCAGAGTGACATCACAAAAAAAGGACAAACCAAAGACTAACATGGACAAGACCACATAATTATAACATATAGTTACAGCAGTGCAAAGCAATACCATAATTTGATGAAGAGCAGACCATAGGAATGGTTAAAAAAAAGTCTCAAAGTTCCGATCGGCTCCCGATAGTCCTGATAGCAGGCGGCAAAAGGGAGAAACTCTCCCTGCCATAAACCTCCAGGCGGCGACAACTGCCGATGCATTGGAAACACCTGACCACAGCCGACTCTGAGTCCGTCCGAAAACTTCGAGCCTCTGACCAGCCCCTCCGATACAGGCTCCTGAGCACCATCCTCTGCCGAGTGCTTTGACCCCGCCCTGGCTGCCGAGCAACAAGCAAAGCCAAGGACTTGGGGCCTTCTCCTCTAGAGATCCTGGATCACACAGTAGCAGCGGCAGCAGCGAAGAAGGCATTTCAGAAGTTTCTCCAGATGTTCCCCGTGCTCTCATGTCTGTCTCCATCAAATCAGGATTGTGCACGGCACCCTACTTGACAGATAACAGATATTCATCACCAGAGTGGCCGCTGCGCGCTGCGTCGTGTCGCCATCTTCTCCTCCATCTTCAATACCAAATTACCAGCATTCACTTCACAATCAGCTGGTAACTTCAAATAATTGTTTTGTGTTAATACCTCCCATGGGCTAGCCTTGGCCACCACAGTGGTGCAGTTAGTAGAATTACTGCCTCACAGTGCCAGAGATCCAGATATCCAGATATTCCAGATATCTACTATCCTCTATGTAAAAACCATTCCTCCAAATTGCTTTAAAAACTTATTCATCTCAAAACCCTCTACCCTCTTGTTTTTAACATCCATACGTTGGGGAAAGATTTCTGACTATCTGTCCCTCTTGCGGTTTTACATACTTCTATCAGATCACTTCTCTCCCTCCTTCACTCCAGGGAAAACAAATCCACCTTATCCCATCTCTGCTCCTAATAAAATCTTCCTATGCAGGCAGCATCCTGGTGTATCTCCTCCGCTCTCTCACCAGTATCGTATCCTTTCCATTGTCTGGTGACCAGAATGGCACGCAATTCTCCGTGCAGTACTGCCAGTCTTTTTGTGAATTTGTGACAGGGTGTACAAATTTTATATTCTTTGACCTGACCTATGAAGTCAAGCATATCATTTGCCTTATACACTGCATTATCTACCTGGTTTTCTATTTTCAGAGAACTATAGACTTGAACTCCAAGGTCCCTCTGCTCACCAGCATTCCTTAGCACACTGGAATTTGCTATGTACAGTGGATTCTAGTTAATTGGACCATCAGTTAATTGGGGAAGCCACTTTTTTGGGACAACTCTTAAAGGACAAAAAATAATCGAGAAAATGGCTGGAATCCCTTCATTTATTTGGGACACTGCCGCTTACTTGGGGCAGGAGACTGTTGCCGAACAGTGGTGAGGCTGTTAGACTCTACACCATGTTTTGAGCAAACAGTTTTTAAATAACATCAGTTGTATGTGCATGTGTTTAAAAAGCAGTGATTTTTGGCACTGATGGCTGATGAGAAATGAGCAGTAAGACAATTCGGAACAGTTTTACTCACTGCAGTTTCAAGCATTCAGGCTTGGAGATGCCAGGAACAGCTGGGAGTGAAAATGAAAGCTGGTAATCTTTCATTAGAAGTGACTGGTTCTGATATAATATGGACAAGATGATTATGCAAAATTGCTGAAATCAATTGAAATCCAGAGGGTTGCTGTAGACCATAAGATCCTCAGACATAGGAAAAGAATTGGGCCATTCAGCCCATCGAGTCTGCTCCACCATTCCATCATGGCTGATTTATTATCCCTCTCAACCCCATACTCCCCATTACCATTAATGCCCTTACTAATCAAGAACCTATAAACCTCCACTTTAAATATACACAATATCTTGGACTCCACAGCAACCTGCGACAATGAATTCCACGGATTCACCACACTCTGGTGAAAAAAAAATCCTCCTCCTCTGTTCTAAAGAGACATCCACTCTACATAGGCCTTTCAGTATTCAATGGGGTTCAATGAGATCCCCCCCTCATTTCTCATATATCATATTGCCATGATTTTTTTGAAAGCAAGAATATTTATAAGTAATAGTTACTGCCCATTCCTAACTGACCTCTCCAGGTCATTTGGGAAACCAGTTGATGTTCAACAGTCTTGCTGTAGATCTGGAGATATGCAGAACCGGACTGGGAATGGACAACAGATTTCACTTCCAGTTGAACCAGATAGAATTTCACTTGCTAATTACAAACTAGCATTTTCTTTTCTATTGGCTTTTTAATTCTGCATCTTCTATCCAGTTGCACCAGCTATGAAGGTGGGATTTGAACTTGCACCTTCATTTTCTCTGGAGATGAGTGTTTTAACTATTATGCTACCTTTGGAAATGAATAATCTGATGAATTTAACCCAGAGTCTCCTGTATTAAAGTGAAGCCTTGGTGATAAGTACCAGTGTTCCAACCTTGTATTTCTACTAATTTTTCATTTTAAAGAAAAGTCTAAGACTAATTTTTGTAATAACGTAATAACGCAGCTCATTTATCAATCTGACCTTGAACTCATCATCGAAGAAGCATCATTGCTGTTCATTCTTTGTATGTAATGCTCAATTGATGAATTTGTTTAACAGGGAACTGGATAAAACATCTGGGTAAAAGTGAGGTTCAGCCACATTTTCCTGTGTTCTTCGCTACTTCTGTAAACAGCTAAGGTGCATATGGCAATTTTAATGCCAACATTGAAGACTAGGCGAAGGAAGTTGCTAAAATGAAGCATATTTGTGTATAATGGTAACATGTAAATTGTTGAAATCAATTTAAATCCTGAGGGTCTGTATTTTTCATTTCACCAGAAGGTTTCAGTATATTGTGTGTGGGTTCATTTCACCCTGGGTCATGATCTCATTGTTCAAAGGTGCCCAGCATCTCACTTTCAACAGTATGGCTAAAGTTTTCTCTTTTCTGTTTCGACTCCTTGCTATAGCCCCAGACGGCCCACCTGTTGATGTTGTCCTCGAATCTCTGTCTTCTCAGGCTATCAAAGTGACGTGGAAGGTAACTGAATTGTTTCTGACTCATTCATGAGAATAGGAATGTCAGAGAGCAACTTACTCGTGTTTTAATCTGCCTGGGATTGGAGTTCTTCTGTTCACCGTGCATAGTAGCAATTATTTCCAAAGTGTCGGAGCGTACATGACATGCAGAAAAACATGCAGATGACAGTACTTTAATGCACCTGCGGACCATGTCTTCAGGAGACAGGGAACATGGATTCTTTTTATTACAGGGGAGTCTTATACCCAATGCATGATTTGATTTGCAGCTTCTTTTGAATGGGTGGGGTTTAGTGTCACTGCTTTCTCACCTTCATATATCACACCAAGTGGCATTTTGTGCTGTTTCACTTCAATAGGCATTTTGTTTCTGAAGTTAGGAGCAAGGACATTTGTTCTATAATAAGTCTAACTCAGGTGGTGACCTTCTTGCCTCTGGGACAGTAGGTTGTAGACTCACTCCAGAGACTTGAGTATAAGTCCATGTATTGACACTGCAGCACAGGAAAGCAGCATCCGTTATCAAGGACCCCCACCATCCAGACCATTCTTTCTTCTTGCTGCTGCCATTGTGAAGG